>NW_023601104.1:67873105-70702564 GCF_014898055.3 Talpa occidentalis | reverse complement strand
AAATTTCAAATCTAGTCCCTTTTATTATTTAATAGTTACATTTGCCTTTAGAGTGTTTTGGCGTTGCTTTTTTTTAAGCACAAAGAATATATTGCATATTTAAAGGTTTTGTGACAATGGCAATTTAAAGCATATGATCTTATTTAATAGATTAGGCTGAAAAACCACTTCAGCATTTTACGTTTTATTATCTTATGCAAACCAAAAGTTTTAAAAAAAATTCCATTTTTCTTTTTTTCTTCCCATAGAGAAGAAAGAAGAACAATCACGTGGGTAGGGAGGATTGGGTACACAGAAATTTTCAAATACATTTTTCCCCTGGAAGCCCATTAATAATTCCTTAACCATGCCATCAAATAAAGGAATGAAGCAGAGACATTGACACCCTTTATTGGATGTCATTCACAAGCAGGGTTATTAACGCAGTCTTAAGCAGCTCACTCAGGAGTGATGTCCATCAGCTGCTTGCACTTGGCTGGGGGCTCTGCTTCTCAGGCTTGCACTAAGGGTGAGTGCTAGGGGCAGATGCGCCTTCACCAGGTCATGTCAGAAGGTTAGAGACATGCTGTCTCTAGTTTTTCTTTCTTTTTTTAAAAAAAATATTTATTTTATGCATACAACAACTGGGGTACAGGCCAAAGTTGTGGGGGGTGGGGGGTGTGAAAGGATTCACCAGAGACAGAGTGGGTGGCAGAACAGGCAAATCTACTGAAATACACTGTTGAAGGGAGCAGCGGGTGAGACAGGAGAGGTCTGCTGCGACATGTGGGTAACTATCTGGCCTGGAATTGAACTTGTGCTGCAGTGGCTGTGTTCGGCTTCTTAGGTTGCGTTTTAACCCCTTGTGCCACCAGAGAGGTCCTGTCCCTAATTTTTCTAATCACCTATCATGGGTGTAACATTTCTGAATAAATCTTTTTAAGCCCCTATAAATAATGGATTTGGAGACTTTTGTGTTACAAACCATGGTATAAAGTAACACATTGATTTACCCCAAAATTACCTCTGTTAGAATTTGAAAGCTGTATTTTTATTTGTTTCAAAATTCTTCTTATTCTCTCTCTCTCAGGCTTCTCCTTTTTTTGGTACTTTGACTAAAGATCTCAGCCCGTTAATTTTTGTGATGATTTGACTCTAATGACCAATTGTGAGCAGAAGGCCACATTGCCAACTGCATTAAGTCAATCTGTGTGGTTTCTATGATAAAGTATTGGCTAGTCTGTGAACTGTACACTTGTGGATAATATTATCCTTAATAGTGGTGACTAATGTTTGTAGTGTTAGTTCAGGAACATTGTTGACCATTAGAAGATTCAGAGAGATTGGTGAGATGCATGATTAGGTCCTATGTGTATGTGTATATACATATGTTTTTCAGTTTGTAAAGTTCCTTTGTCCTTTGGAAATCTGTCCTTACCATTAAGTATCATAAGAAGGCTTGTTTGTGAGATTTTGATGGTAGAACAAGAGATCCAAAAATATGTAAATTGTGCTATAAGTCAAAGCCACCTATTCCCCCCAAGTTTCCAAGGAAAGAATATCCATGAAAGATGAGATGCCAAATGGGCCTCCCTGGTGGCTTAGTGGTTAAGTCTCAGCACTATGACCTCTGTGGGCTGAGTTCAATTCCTGGCCAGGGAGCTGACCCACATATGGTGCAGCAGACCTCTCCTGTCTCGCCTGCTGCTCCCTTCAGCAATCTACCCTTCTGCTTCCTACTCTGTCTCTGGTGATTCCTCTCAGTCCCTGCACCTCTGAACTCCAGTTCTTCTGTGCAAAAAATAAGTAAAATCTTAAAAAATGATGCCAAATGCTCAGTCAAGCTTCCCAAGGAAAACTCCTGTACTTCTAAGACCAAATTTTAACCCCTGTTAATTGTGTGACATGAGAAGTGACCATATTATCTAGGAGCAGCCCTGGGTGAGTTTATACTTCAATCTTATGACCTCACAGAGAAGGAATACAGAATGATGTGCATCTTCCTTTAAGACACAGAGCTCCTGCCTAGCAGTAATGGGGGTGTCACCCTATCCTACAATTGTAGAGAAACGAGGGAGTGGTGGGGCTGGAGGCACCTTCTATCCTAGTCTGGGAAGCTTCCTGGGAACAATTCATTGTACAGCACTTTTTAATTTATACCTTTATGTATGTTATCCTTTTAATCCTCACTCTCTGAGTTATGTTAATGTCATCATCTTTTTCCCGATGAGAAACTAGTAGTCAGAGAGGTTATAGGACTTGCCCAGGAATGATCCCAGTTTGTAAGTGGTTCTCCACATGCACCAGTCTATTATTTCATGACTGCTCAGTAATATAGCAGCACCAATGGCTTCTGTACGTCTAACTTTATTTTCTTTCCAGTAAATAATACTGCACTTGTAGAAGTGATTTATAATTACAGAAGGGGCACTTAAATTTCTATAATTTGAAAAATATTTCTGTTATATGTTCCAGAGGATGTTCAATAAGAGACACAAAACTATATATATATATATATGTGTATATATATATATATGTGGACATCTATCTCTATATCTATATCTATAGATACTTTTTTTTATAAGATTTATTTATTTATGCATACAAGAGCTGGGATACAGGCCAGAGGCGCAGGGGGTGAGAGGATTCACCAGAGACAGAGTGGGGAACAGAACAGGCAGATTGACCAAAGTACACTGCTGAGGGGAGTAGCGGGCGAGTCAGGAGAGGTCTGCTGCGCCATGTGGGTTGCTTCCTGGCTGGCTGGGAGTCGAACTTGTGCTGCAGTGGCTACAGATAGCTTCATAGGTTGTGTCTTAACCCTTGCACCACCAAGGAGGCCCTAGATGTAGTTTTTAAAGCCTTGTGATTACCATTTCTAAAACTTGGGTGAACTTCAACAGAGTGGTGTTAAACTGCAGGAAACCCCAGTAAAGACATTCAATATCAGCATGTGAAAAAGCCAAACAGATAAGCAAATACACCACACCCATGGAACCACTGAGTTAGCCAGTCTGGTTTGGACAATTTTGGATGAAAATACTTTTAATAGTTTGAAAGAACACTTGCTTTGGAAGGATTGATAGTACATTTCAGACATTTTTTATAGTTCATTTTGAAATAGCTCTTATTATTTAACCACTTCAAATATATGTTCAGTCACTGAAATACATGGTTTAATATACTTAAAGTGAGAAATAAGGGGTGAAACAATGTAAGAAGTCAAGACTATTTCTTTTAAAGTATACAGATTATATATGCTGTTATAAGGACAATGTAATCTGGGATTTTTAAAAAGTGCCTATGTTTTCTTAGAGCAGGTGGTTTTAGCATGGGGAAGGCTAACCTAAAGAAAAATATAGCAGTTTCATAATTTATTTGAAAAAATGTTTATTTTCATCTTCTCTTATTTTAGCTGAATCAGATTTGTGTTGTAATTCTTAAGTGCTTTATTATTATTCTTTCAATTTCCAAACTAGTTTCATTTCTTACATTTGAGTTGTAACAATTTTTAATCCTATTAGAGATAGTTTTTCATAATTTTCCTCCCAATAGTTTGTTATGTTATAGATGTTTTCTTTTCCTGTTGGCCAGCTGTGCATATTGTATTTCATTTTATCAAACCACAGAACTTAGACATCTAGTAAGAAGAGTAAAATGGGTGTTCTTTCTTTCAAGACCACATACATTTAGTTAGCTCATTACCCTTGTCTTAATTTTTTAATTTTTTAAAAAATATTTTCTTAAAATATCTTTAATTAAAAATAACAGTTAATTAGAAAATGGTTAACTAAAAACTTTACCTGTCTGTAAAATATATTTAACAATATTAAATAAAAATGTTTTATTTGGGCTGGGAGGGGGAAGGATGGTGCCCTTGTGCCCTGTAACTGAGGAATTCCAATTTAATTATAATATTATAATGCCTTCAAGAGATTTTTTTGAAACTCACATGAGCTGAAATTCAGGCTTTGTCAGGAACAGTGGCTTCTCAATGCACTGAAGCTCCATGTATTATTCTGACTATAAGATGATGGAGCTGAAGTCTGTCACTTTAGTCTGTGATTTGTTTGCTGCTTTTGCTGTTATAATGACAATCTAAGATTCTCATCTTGTTTCTGACAGAAATATTGTAACTGAAATGCAGGATGCAGATTTCTCAGTGCTCAGGCAAGCTTTGGCCAGCTTCATTTACTTCCTTTCATTTCTCAGTGTCAAGAATTCTGGCTGCTTAGGTTGCCGTAAGATAGACTTGAGTTACTCTGTAATTTCCTGTGGTGATTAGAATTGCTGTTGAGTCCTACTAGTCTTGCTGGATCTTGCTAACACTATGCTTTGTGTGTTATAAATTTTCTAGATTGATTCATTTACGGCAGATGTCCCATGAGGATAATGAACCTTACTCTTCAGGGGCTCTCACTTGAGTGGATATCTTTCAAGGCTTTGTGCTATTTTTTTTTTATTTATAATTTTGTATTCTTTTCCTTGAAGAGGCCCCCTAAAATAGTATAAGTTTCAGGCCCTATCACATTTGGATTTGCCACTGGCCAAGTTGCCGACTCATTGAAAACTGGGGGGAAAAAAAGCAATAGTAGAGACATACTTGACCCTTCAGAACAGAGTCCAGAAATCTGGCATTGCCCCATATTCTTTCCTGGTGGGAGAAATGGTCTCAACAATACCACCAACTAGTAAAACTATTTATCTAAGTTCCAGATTCTCAACCAGGGACTGTGAAAGCATTAAGGACAGTTTTGTAGAGGCTTGTGGTGATTGAGTTCTCTTTTGTACATTTTAAGACTTTTGGTGAGGTTCTCTTAGAAAATAATTTCAAACATTAGGAACTCTCCCTGGGAAGTAGAAGCTCACTCAGTATTTTGTATATTCCTCTAGTTATAGTAGTGGTGTATATCTCCTTTAATTTGTCTTTTCTCATTAACCATACTCATATCTATCTTAAGAAATTATACATGGAATATGGTGCCTTGTTATCTCAGTGTGGTATGGGAACATATACAAGACCATGCAAATTAAAATCATGTGATAGGATCTTAATACTAATGGAAAAAATTCTAATTGTTCTGTGACCTTTACTAATGTTTGTCAAAACATTGAAAGCTTTCTTGTAGGTGGCTATAAATACAGGGAAATGAAAATAATAGTAAAATTCATATTATTCAGTACACTGTGATTTAGAAATTGAGAATTAATTTTATTTCTTTGTAAAAATCCATCACAAGTCCGTTGAACAATATTTGCATTCTCATAATATAACATGAACAAAGAAAGTCTTCTCTCTTAGAAAATGATTGTATTTCTTTCTAGGTTTGAATCCCCTTCAAGTATTTTATCCATCCAGTTTCACTACTTGAAACAATCTCCTAAGGCTCCTTTAATATGAAGTTTGTTTTCATTGGGATCTTTCTCCAGGAAACCTTGACACTTTTCATCACATTCATTTTCCTGATTTATGGTGATAATTCACCTTATTTTGTTCTGGCTCCATATCTAGAGTCTCTCAAATGGCAGCTATGTTAACATTTCCACAGTCACTTATTCTATGAATTCATTTATGTTCATTTTGAATTTCATTTCCTGCATTATCATTTTTCATTTCTTTGATGGACTTTAATCTTTGATCACTAATTTCAGCTTCAATAGCTAATTTTGTAAAATGTCATGTGGGTTTATCACAAAAAAACAAAGAGGCAACACGAGGACTTGCTTTGCTGTCTGTGCATGAACCAAATAACAGATGCTCAGTAACGGATCCTGGTAGACTTTGAGAGAAGTAAGGTGACTGTTCACTGATCTTAATGTGTATCAGTTATTAGTAGTTTGTAGACCAAAGAGCTAGCAGCAATGTTTATACATTATGCAGTTATTCATAGTTAATGTATTGTGGTACTTGAACTTTGAACTGTGTTTTGGGAAAACATGTTATTTAACTATACTCTAGCAACCAAATGTTATTTATATAGGAATTGTATAAAATGATGACTCTATCTCTAAAATAATATCTAAAGCTAGCTTTTAGCAAGAGGTTTAATAATCATAATCAAAGATGGTTTTAGTGCATTTTGTGGGAGTAACTTTATATTTTGTAACTAAATTTAAAAACTTATGCAAAGACTATAGGATTTTGTATAACATTTGAAAAGCAACACAAAACTGAAATGGGATTGTTTTTTTCTTCCAGTTTTATGTACGGGGAATTGACTGACAAGAAGACCATTGAGAAAGTCAGGCAAACTTTTGACAACTATGAGTCAAACTGCTTTGAGGTTCTTCTGTACAAGAAAAACAGTAAGTATCTAAGTTATCAATAAGATGATCTAACTCTTTAATAATGTTATGTTTTGGTAAGTGGTAGTTGAGGTATAGTTTAGAGAAAAAAAAACTATGTTGCTCCTTTTCTTGGCAGGAGCAGGGGTTGCTGGTGAAATTAGACAGAAAATTACAACCAATTCCACCTATGAAAAACTACCTTTTGAAGAATGGAAGAAAAAAAAAATCGTGCATTTTAAATGTGACTTTTTTTTGTATGGCAGCAAAATGTTTTGTAATTAATGCTTGTGGTAAAGATCCTATAATTATCTGACAGCAACTAGAAATAACAGAAATTCATTTCTTATGGTTAAAGAAAAAAGTAATTGATATCAGGGATATGTGTGATTACCTTTCTATAATGTTATCTCAATACATGGCATCTACTTGAGGGGAATCTTTACCAGTTTGGTCTTTTGCTATACTATTTTGTGTGGAAGGCTACGGGAAATAGTTATTATTTTTAGAATGGACCGTGGATATCTGATAAATTTATATTGATTGTTGTGGAATTTGTGAGTAGTCAGTTCATTATATAATTTCTTATGTTCTCATAATATGGACTCTAGTAGAGTGTGGGGGGAGGAAAAAGAATCAAACAAACAAACAAAAAACCCAGCTAGTATACTCATCAACCAAGTCTCCTTTCTAATTTGTTATCATTCGATAGTCTCTTATTTCTTTTTGCTACTTTCACAATTAACTTTTTAAAAAATGAATAGGATTATTTATTTAGTGTTAATCATAGATGATAGCAAAGTCAATTGTTTAGGAGAAATTGAAAGCTATTAAATTCTAGCATTCTTGCTTCAACAGGAAGCACTTGTTCATTGTTCAGTTTATGTTGGATGTTGTGGAGCTTAATTTATCCTTTCCATTTTAACTCGAAAATTTGCTCTCTGTGGAATTTTTGGAATTGAATTTAGGCTTCTCTTTTTAAGTTGCTGGATTATCTTAGAGATAACAACCTTAGGTGTTGCTTCACAATGGTGCACTTTGGTAAAGAAACATTGATCTTTATTGTTGTTTTAACCTTGTGGTATTTTTCATTGAGGTGATGTTGGTTGACAACACTGTGTATGATTTAGGTATTGTTACTATACCACACCCACCAATAAGGCACCCAGAGTCTTTACCCTAGACCATTGTGGCACAACCCCTTTTGTACGCCACCTCAATCCTCCCCTCTGGTAACCTCAATTTTATAGTTATTTTCTAGGGCTTGTTTTGGTTGAGTTTTGTCTGTTCATTTCCTTTAGTGGAAGGGCTGTCTTAACATCTTGGCTTTCACTGTGGAATCAAGGTGGAAGAGGTATTTCTCTCTGAAGTCACAGCCAAATGTCTGTTGGTTTGTCATCGACAGAGAAAAGTCAGGCTTCAGGTGCTTTCTGAATCTTTTTTACTGGGTCTGAATACGTATTGCTAATTCATAGCAAACCCATATCCCCAAACTCCATTTCACTTTCATGTAGGCATGTTACTCCTTGTGTGACTTAGATGTAGGCCCTGAGTTTAGCAAATAATTGAAGAATATTCCATATTACCGAGGTCATTACATTCTGGTATTTAGGCAAAATAAACAAATCTTTGTCGTATTTTAAAGTTTTAAAGAAAACAAAACCAATCCATAGATGCTGAATTTCTCTAAAATATAGTGGTAGAAATTTCATTTTGTTTATGACTTTAAATCATGTTAACAATAACCTTGAATCTTACACGTCCAAAAGCCCCTTCCAAGGTGGTTTAGATATTTTGCTTTACTTTAATGGAGTGAAATAATGATCTGGCTTGAGATAATTATCTGTCTTCAGGCCTGTCTGGTTCTTTTCGGATAATGTATATATTATCTACCAATGATATATTTCATCTATATATGTGTAGAGCCAGCAGGAGATATAGCCCATAACTTACAGATGAAAACTTGAGTATCTTTTCTCTGTAGTATCTGCCCTGGGTTTTTTCTTTTCCTTTTTAATACGAAGGATAGTTATTATCTGTGTATTATACTTAAAAGCAGCTCCAAAAAAATCTTGTAAATAGTTAACTGAAGGCTTTTGAACATTAACTAAAAATGTATATTCTCATGACTTTCTAAAGTGTTAGAAAAATTTGTATCTGTAGGAAACTGTTTTGGGAATGCCTGAATGCCTAATCCTTTTAAAACTCCCATTAAGTGATTTGGTTAAACACCATTTTGTAAATGGGAAGACTGAGGTGTCTGATTTACATGGTCAGGATTGACATTTCAATTTGAAGCCTCCACTTTTTTTTTTAAAGGTTTATTTTTATTTATTTATGCCTATAAGAACTGGGATGTAGGCCAGAGGTGGTGATGGGGGAGGTGAGAGGATTCACCAGAGTAGGGAACAGAATAGATGGAGCTACTGAAATATACTGCTGAGGGGAACACTGGGTGAGACTGGAGAGATCTTCTGTGCCATGTGGGTCACCTCCCTGGCCAGGGATTGAACTCATACTGCAGTGGCTGGTGATAGTTTGATAGCACTGAGACTTTAACCCCTGTGCTACCAGGGAGGACTGCAGCCTCCACTTTTTGGGTCCATTGCTGTGATGGCGGGGACTATTTCAGCTGTTGGAAAAGAAACACTAGCTCAGGGATAACTATTTAAAATGGCTCATTCTGGGATCTCCCTGGTGGCAGCGCAAGGGGTTGAGACATAGCCTATGAAGCTGTCCACAACCACTACAGCACATGTTCAATCCCTGGACAGGGAGGTACCTACATGGTGCAGCAGACCTCTTCTGACTCACCCGCTGCTCCCCTCAGCAGTGTATTTCAGTCCATCTGCCTGTTCTGTTCCCCACTGTCTCTGGTGAATGCTCTCACCCCCCACACCTCTGGCCTGTACCCCAGCTCTTGTATGCACAAATACATAAATATTTTTTTAAAAATGACTCATTCTGTTTACACAAAGGCAGAACTGTGATGGAGGAGCCACTCCAAATAGTCAATACCAAGCACTTTCCTGGGGGAAAGGCCTCTCTGCCTAAACCTCATTCCCCTCAGTCCCAAATCCAAAATATGGCTATTTCCCCAGCCACTCAGCATGTGCTCAGCCTTCTCAGATGAGTCTGATCCTATAGCTCAACTTGAAGAAAAATCTACCTTGTTATCTCAAAACAATTTGAAAAACAGCCCTGAACTCCATGCCACATTTGAAAAGTTGCTGTTTTCATAGGCAGGGCTGACATGTAACACCATCTCTTTCTGTTTAGATTTCTAACAGACCTTGGGTAACGACTTAAATTTTAATGCCCCTTTCTCTGTTTATGACTCTGCTGCCTCAAAGCTGCGAGTGTTGAAACAGCCACAGGACATGTATCTGTCAGTGTCTGCATCTGGTGACTTGTAAGACTGTACATCACTCAGTTAGTGGATACATGTATAAAATAAACAAAACAACGAACGTGCTTCTTTGGGAGATAGTGTGATTGGTTCTGAGGTCCCTGTCTCATCCTGTGATAATTTTGGAAAGGGCTCTGTCCTTTCATAGGCCCCCTGGAGTTGCAAAAGACCTGGTTTTCAGAACTGATTATTCCCCTAGAAATCTCTCTAATCCTCTGACGTCTTTAACCAGGTAATTAAATCTCCTCATCTTATCTAAACAGAAATTCTCCTCTGTGGTGACATTATTCTGTGACTTTTGGGGCCACAGGTATGGAAGTGCTTCCACTGGAAACCACTTACAGTTTGTTAGCTCTCACCTAGAGTCACCTAGTAATAGCTGCACATTTCACTCCCCAAAACCCAAACCAGAGACTGTTTGGAGAGGCTTCACTGCTCTGTGACTTGGAGATAATATGATCAAAATGTGTCTTTTTGATTCCTTCAGCTTTTTGTCTAGTGGCTACTTACTGCTTTAAGTGCATTTCTCATGTGTTCAGATATTTATTATTTGACAATATATCAATTCCTGATTTATCCAAATTCTACGACTTGGACACGTAGAAACTGTCTGGAGTCTGCAGGAGCTATGGTTTGAAGAACATGGTGACAGTTGAACCTCATGCTTTGAGTGAGGGATGTAGGAGGTGATGGCTCATGGAGATGTGTGAGACTCCTAAGGGCTGGGAACCTGTCTCCTTTTTGTCGGCGTAACCTTGCCTTACAGGCTTCAGCCTCTGTGTACACGAGTCATTAAGTGCTGTTTATGTCCTTTTCCTCTGACAGAAGTCTGCAGTTAAAACTATAAAATGATCCAATAAGTCTATGTGACTGATGAGAGAGTTTTGAGATAGAAATCTCTCTTTGCTATAATCCATTGGTGCCTGGTGGTGAGTGGGGTACGGTAATACACATCTGGAGAGGTGTGTTCTTACACTTTCGGATCACATGCTATGTTGTAAATCAATGTTACCTTAGTTAAAAAAAAGGAAAAATATTCCCAAATACTCATTCAAAAAAAAAAGAAAAAAAAATAATATCGATGGTTTCTCCAAGAGGAATGCTTATTGAAGCCTCAAGCATGACTGTTGAAATTAATGGGAAACACTTCTCAAGTTCACAAGAAGAGAGAAGCACATAGGAGTGGTCACATTTGGTGAGATCATGAAAAGGAGTTGATGTGAGCAGCAGTGGTAAAAGGACCCACACCTGAAGGTGCTGCTGGCGTTACTTAAGTGGGGAGAATGCCTTTATGCTCCTGCTTTGTGCTTTGGCCCCAGTGCTTTACTTTTTAGAATTTTATTACTTGGGGTTGAAATATAAGTGTTTACTTTTTGAACAATTGGCAGTTGATACAAAATCAAAGCTAGCTTGACTCTTTTCAGCAATTGAAATACTGTAGTTTTGATGCTGGTTCCTGGCATAACAGTTGGCAACTGAAAGAAGACAGATGGTAGAAGACCAAACATTGTGTGGCTGTGTCATATTGTGTTGTCTTTCTTACTTTTACAGGAACCCCTGTTTGGTTTTATATGCAAATTGCACCAATAAGAAATGAACATGAAAAGGTGGTCTTATTCCTATGCACTTTCAAGGATATTACGTTGTTCAAACAGCCAATAGAGGATGATTCAACAAAAGGTAATTTTCAAAGGACTTATCACACTTAAGAATTAAACTCACTTAAATTATTATTATTTTTGCTTTAACACAATCCATTAAATTGAGAAACAAAAGTTTATTCTGTGACTCTTCTTTTTCTTTACATTCATAATAGTAATTGTTCAGTCATTTTTATGTAGTCATATTGTTTGAATGGAAATATCAATTGAAATAATATTTGGTTAACTCAAACTATAAGAGAAATAGAGATAAGACATAAATAAATAGATTTCATAGAAAGTTTTTAATTTTAGAATCAATATATTGGGAGTTTCAACAACTCTTCCAGGCTGTACTTCAGAACCGAAAGTATTATAACTTGTGGGATGGTTTGGGTAAACTAGAATGCAGTTAATTAGTTGATCGAATTTTGTTGAATTGATTAGAGTTTGATTACTTGGCTTTTTCAGGTTACTTTTCACCCTTTATTCAGCTGTTGTAGATTCTTTTGAGTAGATAAGCCAGATATGTGAAGAATGTTTTGTCATTTAGAGAGTGATTTACAAAATGCAAAAATCCTGATTGGAATCTTATTGACTATAATAATCAAAGGGGCTACAATAGAAAACTACAATCAGTAGTGTGTGCTTTTATCCCCCTTTCTATATAATTTTCTCTCACTCTCTCCAATTATTTCTTAATTAGAAGTTGATTTCATATAAATGAAGATTTTTTTTAACCACCTCAACCATTTTTATTTTTTTTAATTTTTTATTTTTTATATCATTGTTCATTTTTAAACAATATTGGCTTCCCCTCTTCCCCTCCGGTTAGTCCCCATAGAATTTCCTTCACCATTGCACCTGTGCACCATCACCTCAGTCCCCTGTGCTCTTCCCTCCCTCCCTCCGATCCCTCTCCCGCCTCTTCCCCTGCAGTATGTGTCTGATTTATAATTGTCTGTTTTTGCTTTGTTGTGTTTTGTACTGTCATTATTTTTTTTACACTGATGTCTTATTTGGTTACCCTATATTCATGCTATAAGTGAAAAAGGAACCCTCCTACATTGCTGGTGGGAGTGCAAACTGGTCCAACCACTATGGAATGCTGTCTGGGGGTTCCTCAGTCTACTAAAAATGGAGCTACCATATGACCCGGCAATTCCACTCCTAGGGATCTACCGAAAGGACACAAAAACATTGATTCAAAAGAACACCTCTACTCCCCCTATGTTTTTTGTAGCACTATTTACAATAGGTAAAAACTGGAAACAACCCAAATGCCCAAAAATAGATGACTGGATCAAGAAGATGTGGTATATAACACAATGGAATATTATTCAGCAATCAAAAAAGATAAATGAAGATTTTTAAATACCCTTAGATGTTGTTCTGATGAAATGTTATTTTTAAAATAATCTCTTGGAAGGCTAAATATGAAATGTCTTCCTCTTTTCATTTGACACTATCTTTTCTTATTTCTCTTTTTAAGAAAAACTAGCAGAAAAGCTTTAATCTTTCAATTATAATCATAATTATAGAAAAAGTCACATTAGTTTTATTATTTATAAATGAACTCATACATATAGTATTGTACCTGCTCAATTTCTGTTAGCATCAAATTGCATTGGAAAAAATTTTACAAGTGAAAACCATTTAAAGCGTGCAATAGAACTATTTATTTGTGAATGTTTCTGAAAATGTGTGTATTTAATTATCTCCTAGAAGATTAAATAATGTATTCACATTTGGATCCATATTGCGTGTTCCTCTGCCTTTACTCATTACCCAGTGTGTGGGAAATCTAGGATAAATTTAAATACTATTTATTAATAGACTATTCTTCTAGAATGTAGGTTTAATGATCCTTTGTCTGTTTTAAAATTCAATGCAGTCCATCCAATAGCAACAGAACATGTTATTTTCAAGTTTACATGGACCATTCACTAGATAGATCATTCTAGTCAAATTGAAAAGAGTAGAAACCTTATGAAGTATGTTCTTAGACCACAATGGAATTCAATAAGAAATCAATGACAAAAAATAGCTAAAAAGTCTCCAAATGTTTAGAAATTAACACATTTCTAAATAACCTATGGGTCAAAGAAGAAGCTTTAAAATAAGCAAAATATTTTTTAGCTATATGAAAATGAAAATGCAACTTATCAAATTCGTGGGACATAGCAAAAGTAACACTTAGAGAGAAATGTATAGGAATAAATAAATATATTAGTGAAGAAGACAGATACAAAATTAGTAGCCTAAATTTCTAACTTAGGAAACTATACAGAGAAGAGAAATTTAATCCAAAGCAAGTTTAATTAAAGAAATAATCCTTAGAGCAGAAGTCAATGAAATAGGAAACAGGAAAACAGAATCACCATAACCCAAAGATGGTTCTTTGAAAAGATTGTTAAAGTTAATAAATCTTTAGCCAGGCTAACCTAGAAAAAAAGGGAGAAAACACAAATTATCAATATCAGAAATGAAATAAGAGCCATCACAACACTTCCTGTGGACAATAATGCATTTTAAGGGAATACTTTGAACAACTCTATTGCCACTGAATTGATGAATTATGATAACCCAGGAAAAATGAGTCAACCTCCTGAAAGATACAAACTACCTAGAACTGACACTAGGAGAAATAATCATCCTATATACTCTCTAGTAAATAAATTGAATCAGTCTCTTCCAGAAAAATAAAGGTAAAGGGAATTCCATGAGACAAGTATTATACTCATACAAAAACCAGAAAAGACATTACAAGAAAGAAAAATTATAGGCCAGTTCTCATGACTACAGATGTAAAAATTCTTGGCAAAAGTAAAATTGAATAAGTATTCAAAGAATCATATACAACTACTGGGTGGGATTTATTTCACATGCAAGACTTGTTCTACACTCAGAAACCATTGACCATAATCCACTAAAGAAGAAAAATCATGTGGTCATACAGTTGTTATAGAAAAAAACATTTGACAAAAAACAACACCCATTCATGATAAACTCTCTGGAAAAACTCTCAGGAAACTAAGAATAGAGATGAACTTTCTCAATTTAATGAGGAACATCTGTGAAAAACTTGAAGCTAAGAGCTGACTATCATAAAGTGATATATTTTAAAGTAAAATATAATCGGTTTATTATTTATGATCCAATTTATCTTCAAATGCTTTTCTCTTACCTTCACACTAGACTAGACTGAGCAAAATGCTTTTATGTATCTTTTTTCATTCAAAATGCATATTTATATGTGTGTTAGGTGAATTTTTTCCTCTCATTTGCTTTGAGTGATTTCTTGCTACTGCGGGAAGTTGTGAAGAAGAGGACTTTCCTCACAGTTTTGAACATTAAATAGTGGTATCAGTGACTATGAGGTCTATTTATGGAAACTAAAATTTGACAGTATTTTATAGAGTGATTGGGGCGAGGGTGCTGCTATAGACTTTTATTTTTCAAATTAATGTCTCTCCCTTTATCTACCTCCACACCATCTTTGCATCCTCACATAAGAATCACAGAGCTCCTCATCAGGCACACTATCTTTAAAAGCATAATTTATTCTTACAAATATTGGTATTTTAATAAACTCCAGAAAACTGGATTTTTGAACTGTGGACCTGATAGATCAGAATTTATATGAAAAACTATACTCCATTGTGAAAAGCATTAGAGCGAAATATCTCTTCTCAGTACCAGAATTTGTAGAGGAATGTTTATTTTATTTATTATTTATTTATTTATTTAAAGATTTATTTATTTATTTATACAAGCACTGGGTACAGTCAGAAGAGCGGGAGGGTGAGAGAATTCACCAGAGCCAGAGTGGGGAGCAGAACAGGCAGAAGGACCAAAGTACACTGCTGAGGGGGGCAGCGGGTGGCAGGAGAGGTCTGCGCGCCATGTGGGACCCTCCTCCGGTGGCCGGGGAGCAGCCAGGGATCGAACCGGCGCTGCCGAGGCCTCGGGCAGCTTCTCAACCCAGCGCTCAACCACTGCGCCACCGGGGAGGCCCAGGAATGTTTATTTTAAATTGACTTTTATTTTGAGATTCTTTTACCCTTTTCACATCTATAACAGATTACTGAAAAAAAACTATTGTACAATGTAGACATGAATGGTATATATGAGCTACTTCCTATTATTCATGCAAGCTGTAAATTTAATATGAAAAATTCAATAGAAATAAAATATTTATGCCATTAAGTAATCATCGCACTGTTGCTACAAAGCTAATATTCTAGGAAAGTTTTGAAACCCTGGTACAATCATGTCCCTTTTTTTTTAAGTTTATTAAGAATTTTATTTATTTTTTTATATTCTTACATTGTTGTTCATTTTTGTACAACATTTGATTTCTCCCCTCAGGTGTAGTCCCCATAAATCTCCCACCACCACATCACTGTGCTCCATCACCTCTGTCCATGTGCTTTTCCCTCCCCTGTCCTGGCCTCTCCCTCACCCCTCTCCTGCTGTATGTCTCAGAGCTATAATTTCCTGCTGGTTTGGTCTTTCTTTTCTCTCTCTTTTTTTGCCTTTTAACTTTTAACCAAGTAAACTTGGTTGGAACTTTTGGGAAACAGCAGTTGAGACTGCATGATAATACTATAATATCAGAATGAATTGGGTCTAGAGAGCATTGAACTTGGAGACAGCAGACATTTGTTTCAGCCTTGAGCAGTAGTTTCTTAACATGAACGTTTTCATGACTTTGTGAAAAATTTACGCCCCTCGTTTATATTATCAATTTTTTTGAGCCAAAAATTCTGAACACAGTATCTAGGTCTTGTATATACAAAGTTCCTTACCTCACATCACCATAAGGGGGAAAGACAGACAAGTAAATATACAGTGCAAACCTTCTGATTGGTCTCCTTTTCTCACTAAAATTGGTAACATCATTATCAACGGAAAGTAGGAATGGTGAAGGGGAAGAGGTGTTGAAGGTGCCAGGAGGTGGAATAGGTATGAGGTGTAATTTAAGACAGAGGAGCAGTAAGTATGCAAGGGGAATTTAGTAGATTTGCTGAGCAGCAATAAGATCCATAAGAGGCCTGTGATCATATATTTCATTAGTATCTCTGGGCATGATTATGTGTTTTCCTTCAATTATGTTTAGTCAAAGGTATATAGATTTAGAAGGAGGTGAACATTGTATTTAACCAGAGCTTAGATTTGGTTAAGTGAGTATGTTGGATAGATAAATGAATTAGAGCCAGAGAATTGAGGGTGCTTGCATAGGAGTAGGTTAAGGGTATCTGCAAAATTTTGAAGATATACTTAGATAATAAAAAGCCTGCCTAGGATCTCGGAAATAGTATCTTAGGATGCAGAACAGACAAGTGAATCCACACACTGGTATTCCAGGCTATACTTTTTAGTCCAGAGCAAGGACATTTTGTATTTTTTTTATGATTTATTTTATTTATGCAACCAAAACTGGGGCACAGGCCAGTGGTACTGGGGGGTGGGCAGTGAGAGGATTCACCAGAGACAGAGTGGGGAACAGAACAGGCAGATTAACTGAAATACACTGTTGAGGGGAGCAGCAGGTGAGGCAGGAGAAGTCTGCTGCACCAAGTGGGTAGCTCCCTGGCTGGGGATCAAGCTGGTGCTGCAGTGGCTGTGCATAGCTTCGTAGGTTGCGTCTTAACCCCTTATGCCACCAAGGAGGCCCCATTTTTTATTCTTAATGTGAAAAGGGGTCAATATTGGAGCAAGGGTCCAAGTCCTTTGAGGATTTGTCAAAACTGGCTAATTTGGCATCAGTCATCTACTTGTATTGGTATTTTTAATCAAGAAACTCAGGCATATGTTTGAAAGACCTGAGTAAACTTTTAATTCTGAATTTTATTTGTAGATCATATCTGGGATGGTACTATAATGTGATGACAGCTAACTATTTTGAGTACAGTTTTTTTTTTTTTTTTTATAGAGGCATTTTATTTATTTATTTGTTTGTTTGTTTTGTTTATACATGCACTGGGTACAGTCAGAAGCGCAGGAGGGTGAAAGAATTCACCAGAGCCAGAGTGGGGAGCAGAGCAGGCAGAAGGACTGAAGTACACTGCTGAGGGGAGCAGCGGGCGGCAGGAGAGGTCTGCGCGCCATGTGGGACCCTCCTCCGGTGGCCAGGGAGCAGCCGGGGATCGAACCGGCGCCACAGAGGCCGCGGGCAGCTTCGCAACCCAGCGCTCAACCGCTGCGCCACCGGGGAGGCCCTTGAGTACAGTTTTTAACCTTTTAATAAATCCTATGATCATCGCAACTTCATCCTAGAATGACCTTTGCCTTTCAACTGAATAATCAGTGGGAGATGTCAATAGAACCTTTGAATTATACCATGATGAATAGTAGCAAAAGCCATTGAATGAGAAGGCAACCAGTTTTGATGGAGCAGTTAATATATGTCAGGAAATGTGTATCATTATTGCTCATTCCTATAATTCAGAAAATTTGTATTATTATCTCCATTTAACTGTTGAAGATTCTGACATGTAAGATCTGAGTGATTTCTAATCTCATGTTTTCTCTGTTGCACCTTGCTGCCTCATCCTTTCCAGTGGAAATTTATTGTTGGTGTCTGGTCACCTCAATCCTCTGCTCTCCTTTTTCTCTACAAAAATGAAGGACAGCTTGAAAACACTTATTCTGACAGAACTGTATTGTTTTCAACCAAAGAAATTTACTGATAATAATTCAAGGGGCAAAGTGTTCTTGTTATCTTTCATTCCTGGTATTAAGGTCTTGGAACTGATGTTCAGATAATCGGTCAATGGTACCTGATACATCATTTATAATAATACAGAGGGGAACAATTACAGCCAAGAAATCCATTCTGTTGATTATCCATATGTGTTCTAAAAGAGTTGGCCCAAACCTCTGCCCTTTAATATTATGTAGTATTTTCAAACAGACTTCAGAAACTGCCAAGATACTAACAGTGTGGAATATCCTGTGCCAATTAGTTATGGCATGTTCATGCCAATAATTGAGACAAAAACATCCCTGTAGAATGAAAAGAACAACAAATATAGCAACCTTTCCTTGTGGGAGGCCAATGGTTTTCTTTAGAGAGGAAACAACAGATGAAATATGAGTAATTATGCCATGTAGGCTCTTTTGCCAAGAGTATAATTGTTTACCTAAGCTTTTTTCTTATAGATTAGAATCTTGTGTTGCAGTCTAGTAGATTGATTTAACGGCCGGCCTCTGTGACTTCCTTTTTTTTTTTTTTTTAAGATTAGGCAGTCCATGACAAAGAGGTTAATTGCATCCCAATAGAGCTAAACTAATGTTTTATTAAGAAGGAGTTGGCATCCTGAGCTTTTAGGAGAACAAATGTCCTCATAATGCCATGAACAACTCATAGAGCAAGTATTGGGCTCTTCATATTCAGTAGTCTGTTGATATTTCCCTGCATCGACCACATCTAAGTAACAGCACTGTGCTGAATAATCGAGTCATGCCAGCTAGGCCTCTGTAAAGGTGAGATCAGTAAATGTATCGCTGGGGAAAGTTAGAACTGCTGATGTGTCTTTTTTCTCTGATCTAGACACTGTGGCTACTCAACTTTTGCAAAGTTTTGTGACAATTCAAATAAACTAATTTGGCTAAAAGTGTAGTCATTTCCAAGAACACAAAGGGATAGACATAAGCAAATTCACTGTGGCATTGTTAGTGACAGTGAAAATACAGAAGCTGCTTACATGTTCATGAATAGAACACATACATGATGAGAAAAGAGCAATATCTAATTCTCTGAGATGATAAATGGACAAGCAAGAATCAGGTGCCATTGTGCGTTAGTCTAGAGGTGGAGGGGAGAGTAAGGAAATTGAAACAATTGAGTTTCTGATGGCTTCTGTTTTTTCAACAAGATAATTGGCAAGATAATCTGCTGAGAGTTGAGGAGAGAAGGATGTTTAGAGGGGTCTTCAGAATAATGCTGTTTGGAACTGATGATTCCAAGAAAGTCCTAACCAGAGCTAAAAAGTTTACTGATCAGCTCAGGGAGCTCATCTTTTAGTATTTCCATTCATTTAAATGTAAAACAAACATTCCTTGACTTTGCATTTGTTCTTCAGCTCTCAGGGTATTTTGGTATCAAAACTCATAAATGGTAATTCAGTTTGATAACTACATTTGATTTTGATTTCTCTAGGAAGAAGAGATCTTTTCCAAGACTTCCTCATAATTTTTTCTCTTCCAATATATCTGAGTCTGCTTAACATTTGTCACTACCTTTCTTTCCCGTGCTAGCAGCTACCCAATTCTCTTTGTGAGGGCAGATTTATCGTCTTCAGCACTTCCAATTTTCCCTCCCCAACCTCAACTACCACATCTTTCCCACCTTTTCTAACCCAAAGCCCTTTCTTCATGGCACTTTGTTATTCTACCTAATTTTACCTGTTAAGAGCAGATAAAGTTAAAATTAGATTTTCATTTAAGTAAATGTACTCTGGATGCTGTGTTAATTCCTATTTATCCTTTTTTTTTTACTAATTTTATCATTCAGTTATTCAACAGAGTATGTTTAGTGTCCGCTATGTGCCAACTATGGTACTAGATAATCAGGGAGAGAAAAAATAAGATCTGGCACTGAAATGTCATAGCGTTAGTAGCCTTTCTTTTCATTTGTGCTTTAGGGTGATCTCACTCCGAATACACTGTGTGAAAAGACTTTTAGAATAAAGAATTGATGTCCAGAAAAAACCTAATATGTTTATTACCAATATAGTTACTGTCATTGGAAGGTACCTGCACCACTTTTACCCATATAAAGCAAAACCAAACCAAAATCAAATGATAGTAAAATAAATTGGACTTATTTTAAATCTGATTATTAGTTATTAATAAATTTGGACTAACTAATTAATGATCTGTTTTGTGCCAGCCGCTGTACCAAGTGCTAAGTACAGAGGGATGAACAGTAATAAGAATGCCTGACATGTTAACCGACAACTTTATTAGTGTTATTAGTGCCATGTGAGGTATGCATCTTATGGTGTGAATGCACAGAGAAAGGAGCATCCCTTTTATGGGTAGGTTAGTTAAAGAAGTTTCACGAAGCTGAGCTAATGCTGAGCCAATGAGTCTGAAGGTGTCAGAAATATGGACATACTGTTGGGGAGGGAAAAAGCATTGTAGGCTTTTTAGTTTAATTAAATTTAAATTTCAATAATGTAAATTTGAAGTCCCAGAAGAAATTCCTTTTTCAGTAAGTTCATATCTCTTCCTCCCAGAAGTTATCATGTGTGAAAGCCTGAAAACACTGAATATCATAGGGCATACAGAG
Source organism: Talpa occidentalis (assembly GCF_014898055.3). NCBI lineage: Eukaryota > Metazoa > Chordata > Mammalia > Eulipotyphla > Talpidae > Talpa > Talpa occidentalis. Next base: position 70,681,950 of record NW_023601104.1, on the reverse strand, counting down.
AATTTCTAGTAAATTTAATTTTAACTTTGAATTTAATTATTCTTCTAATTTGTTATTGATTTTTAGTAAGGCTGGGTATAGAATATATAAAAATTGTAAGGCGATTGGGGCAGAAAAAATTTGGGGGTCAGAAATAAATGACCAAGGATGTACAGTATTAGTATTATTCTGGAGACCTCTAGAAACTGCTAGAAGAGTTTAATATATAGGGGATGGGCATGGTTAGGTTTATGCTTTAGGAAGAACTTTGGCAGCAATGTAGAGAGTTACTTGTGAGTATATGGCTAGGGAGAAAGTAAAGAGTATGGCCTTAGGATGCTGCCACCTAAGTCAAGGTGGAAGATGATACAATTTGACATAATAGGGATGGAGGAGATTCAACTTGAGGATATTTCCTGATAGATTATAATCTCTAAAACTTGGGGGTGTGTGTGTGTGTGTGTGTGTGTGTGTGTGTGTGCACGTGCACATGAGTGACTGCATAGCATTGTATTAGTGAAGAAGGTTGGTAAAGTTCACAGTTTTGATTAGGCAACTGGAATATCATGAGACATTCACCAAGATCACGAATGCATGAAAGGTGCAGAGTTGGAGATGGAACACTAGATATTTAGGTCTAGCACTTAGAAAAAAGTCGAGGTTGCCTATATAGATTGCCTTGCATTCTTATAGAACTGGTGGCATATTTGGTGCTTCTTTGTTTCCCCAGCACATTGCTCAGGGTAAACCTTAGGGTTTCATACAATTCCCAAAGTTTAGCATTCTTTGATTCACTAGAATGAAATCCATCGATGAAGAAGAACTAAGGATCTTCTAGTAAGGATACTAACTTACCTTTTTTTAATAAAGATTTATTTACTTATGCATACAAGAGCTGGGGTACAGGCCAGAGATGTTGGGGGTGGATGTTTGTGAGTGGACACATCAGAGAGAGAGTGGGGAACAGAACAGGTGGATCTACTGAAATACACTGCTGCGGGGAGCAGCTGGGAGACAGGAGAGGTCTGCCACTCCATGTGGGTTTTCCCTGGCCGGCCAGGGATTGAACTAACTGAACTCGTGCTGAGAGGCTGTGTATTGCTTCATAGTGCCGTGCTTGATCCCTTATGCCCCCAGGGAGGCCCTCGGTTACCATTTTTTAATCCAAATGTTGGATACCATAATGGGGTATGAACTGGTGGGCAATATAAGCTTAAATGAAGTCAGAGTTTGCCTGATCAATAGCAGTAAAGTAGCTCACTTATCTGGTGTGTTTTGAAAGACATTTGACACTACACAGGATTTCTTTCTTGATCTTGTGTCACATTGTCTGAAGTTTCATCATTGCCAAGTAGTTATTTCTTTGGATTATAAGGAGTTTCCACCTTCAAGAAATTGTTTGCTAAAGACTCCATTAAATTTATATATAGAACTTATGGAGTCTTTAACAGATTAGAACTTTCTGAGATACCTAGAGAAAGGATCATTGAGTTAGGAGCAGACTGACTGGTAGAGATTTGCTTGTTCACCTCTCATTGACATCCCTTGAAATTTATTTATTTTTAAATATTGCATTTTTTTTAAAGATTTATTTATTTATACAAGAACCAGGTACAGGCCAGATGCGCGGTAGGGTGAGAGGATTCACCGGAGACAGAGTGGGGAACAGAACAGGCAGGCTGACGAAATACACTGCTGAGGGGAGCAGCGGTCGTGACTGAGAGGTCTGCTTCACCATGTGGGACTCACCGGCCAGCCGGGATCGAACCAGCGCTGTAGAGGCTTCAGACAGCTTCACAGCGCAGCTCTCAACCGTCTGTGCCACCAGGGGAGGCCCTGAAATTTATGATTTTAATAATGGAAATTTGAAGTCCCAGAAGAAATTTTTCTCAGTATGTTCATATCTCTTCCTCTCAGAAGTTAAACTTACTGCTATTTCAGAAAACACTATTAAGGATTATAGGTATTTTAAAATAATCTTTAGATAATCACTGTAGTTGCTACTAAGGGACAAGTAACATTTTTCTATATTACAAAGAAGATGGAGGTGTATGAAATGAGCCGTGCGAAGTTTGTTGAAATTTGACTTCATTTTCTTATGTGTGTATATTACACACAAATATACAGTAGGGGTTTTTATTAGGGTGGTACTACTTGTTATAATAAATAAACCACCAACTTTCAGTGAATTAACATAATAGAAGCATATTTCTTACTCACATAATAATAAACCCTAGGCAGGTGATCTGGGCATACGATCATTCTGCTATGTGCTGATTGAGAGGCCTTCCCATTCCCTGCAGCCTTACCATATTTTCACTGAGCTGGTAGAAGGAGGGAGAAAGTGTGGCCACCTCTCACTTGGCTTTTAAGCTGTGGCACGCATGGCAGTGACACACATTACGTTGGCTTTTATTCTATTGGTGAGACCAAGAAACAGAGCCACACCTAGATGCAAGAAATACTGGGAAAAGTATTCCTGGCTGTGCAGCTGTTTCCCAGTAACAAACCTAAAACCTGTACAAGGTGTGGGGAGCACAGATTTTTGTGGGCAGCAAGATGTCTTGGCTGTTGGGGTTAAGTAATAAATATAAACAAAACAAAAGGTCACATGTAAAATTTACTCTTTCGTTTATTTCACACTTGAAGTATATGATGATGTCTATGTAGAAATCAAATACTTCACATTGATACTTTTCATTAGTTCTGGATGTTATGCTATATCTGAGATCCTTTGAATAGCATTAAGAATGCTTTAGCCTATATTCATAATGTGTGAAAAACTGAGATTTCCTTTCCTTATTTTTCAGGTTGGACAAAATTTGCCCGATTGACTCGGGCTTTGACAAATAGCCGAAGTGTTTTGCAGCAGCTTACACCAATGAATAAAACAGAGGTGGTCCACAAACATTCAAGGTTAGCTGAAGTAAGTATGTGACTAACTTTGCTTCTCAAAATGGTAGTGGTAGTACATTCTCCTCTCCCATCCATCTACAAATGTTTAGATATTTTGATTATTATTTTATAAATACTTCCCTGATAATTTATTTTTCCCTTGTAGAATAATAGAAATTTCAAATTTGTCCTTTTATTTCTTCCTATTTTGAAATGGTAAAGTAGGTCCTCCTATCTCTGATGGTATCTGCACTGTGAGGTTTCCTTTGAGCAAAAGAGATCAGGAGTTTACTTCTTTATTCATTTCTGCATGCAGCACATAGTTATCAAGGGCTAGCTCTATGCGCAGAGGATGTCAGATGAGTAAGCCTTGGGTCCAGTCATCAAGGAGCAAAAGATCCAGCAGAGGTGATCAACAGTAGAATGTGATTATAATAGTGGGAGTCTGTGTACTCAGAGGAATATCTACTCAAACTTGGAACTCTAGGAAGGGCTACCTGAATGAGGCAATACCTGGGCTCAGCAGTGAATCATGACTGGAAGGTTAAAAGGGGGTGACAGTCATTCCTATGAGGGAGGCCAGCAGATGCAAAAACTCAGGGATGAGAAAGAATTGTGACTTTTCAGTATGGATGGGAAAGATGAAAACTAAATGTATATGTTCATCAGTTTTCTCTGCTAAAGGGAGTTGACACATTCCATAGTACCTTTAAAAAATTGAGGAAGTAACATTGGTTGATAATATTATGTAGGTTTCAGGTTTATATCATTATAAATAAAGATCTGTATATGATACATGAAGTTTACCATTAATGGTCGAATTAGATTCTTCAAGAGTAACCTTCTGAACTAGTTGAGGATTTAAAATTTGGTTTGGAGAGGGTTAGGAAGTGAATTTAGAGGGCTCTAGTTAACAGAGAGATTGGTGTGATTTTCTCCTCCAAATAGTCCTGTTAGCTTGGGAAGAGACTAATGCTTTGATGTGCAGACATGTTTTTAAAAGCCCAAATAGGACATTATCATAATTAAATATCCACTAACAATAATAATTATGTTAACTTGAGTAAAAGTCTCAGTGATAGTTTTTTTTAAAGATTTATTTTTATTTATGCATATAAGAACTGGGGTATAGGCCAGAGGTGCAGGGGTGAGAGGATTCACCAGACAGAGTGGAACAAGCAGATCTATGGAAATACACTGCTGAGGGGACAGGCAGGCGAAACAGAAGTCTACTGTGACATGTGTGTCAGCCCCCAGGTTGGGGATTGAACTCATGCTGCAGTGGCCGTGAATAGCTTCATAGGTTGTGTCTTAACCATTTGCACCACCAGAGAGGCCCTGGAAATGCCCCTTTGTATATAAGTAACATCTCTGTGTCGTGGAGAAACTCGCTTGGGAAACTCGCTGCATGCCACTAAAGGGGAGCTCTGGTGACTGAACCCAAGGACCCTGCTCTCCAAACCCAGCAACTCCAAAAACCAACACCAACACCATGAGCCTCTAAATGTAGAATCAATATTCCAGGTCCACCTCTTGTTTCCTTAGAATTTAGATCATATAAATTCTCTATATTTTATGTTAGTAAATTTTAACTTTCTCTTCTACTAACTTGCCTGATGTTAATTTGCTCACCTATCCAGCTTCAGAGGAACCCAGATTTGGTTGGAGAGGGGGATGAATTTTCTTCTCTGCCCCAACATTATTTTATCTGAACATATTATAAAATTTTTGCCCCCACCTCCCCACCCCCAAGGTCTGTCAAACTAGAGAGCAAAGCTATTGGCTCTCACTAGATTTGCCATCTGAAACAGCTATTCAAAATCTGATGCCTGCAGGTAAAACCAGCCTCTCTGGTGACCAGATAAAGAAAATTTAACTATGAGTAACCAGCCTTTGCATTTCTGTGGCACATTCTGTAGAAAGGAAGAAATTAATCCTGCTTTGCCTTCTGCTAATACCAGCTTGTCTTTAGGTTGGGACAGTTTAGAACTAGAAACCCCTCTTATCAAGAATAATTACATTCTAAATGTCAATGACTCACTGCTCCTACCTATATAAACTCAATTAAAACTTGTATGTATTGGAACAAATAGCTCTCACAGAATAAAATCTGACTATTTCTCAGTCTGAATTTTGACTTTGATTCTCTAAACACTTAGTGGAAGTCATTGAAACTTTATTTCCAGTTAATAGTCATCCCTAATTAAAAAACATGATTCAGGTACAAAATTGCTTTCTGTCATATTTTAGGTTTCAGGGAACATGCAGAAATTACAATGTTTTCAACAGAGAGTCTGTGTGTATGCTTAGATCTCCAAAGACTGACCCAGAAGGAGCAGCAAATTATCATTTTTTCCAGTTGTACATAGGGTCATATAATTTGCTCAATATGGATATTTCGGTGAACACCTGGAGTATGTACGCGTGGGCATGCCTCAGTGTGCACACCTGCGCTTGGAGGCTGAGGATACAAGGGTGGCATCACTCAGGTCACTCAGACAAGGAAGCGGCTGGCTGCGGAATGGCTGTGAGAGGAAGAACCCAGAGAGAAAGAGTAAAGTTACCCCTGGGCCTGAGAGGCTTCCAGCCTCCTGCCTCCATGCCCCTCCCCACCTCTACCACCCTGCATTGTGGGGCTTGCCCCACAATAATTGGTGTAGAAAGATCATTAAAGCCTGGAAAAGCCACTGAGGGCTCCAGGACTCTCCTTTATTCATCTCCAATGGCCTATACCACTTTTAGAGTCTCCTCGTTGGTTGAATTTTATTAACCAAAAAAAAAAAAAGAAATTTAGGTAAAGCACTTGAGTCTATAATATTAATTTATGCTGTTGCAGAAATAAATTCTAGACTTTTACCCAGGCAGGGGAAGAACAAGCGGTACTTCAGGAATGGTGAGGTCAGGAAAGCTTTATTACTCATGCATGAGGTCCCAGACCTGGGTAATCCCACAAGGTCTGAGCACTGGTCTTAGAGACAGAGTTTCTTTTATATACAACCACTTTACATTGATAAAGTTGGTTAGTTAGCATACAAATTCTTGACACAGGAAAAGGGGAAGGGTACTGATCTTCAAGGATGGCCTGGGAGATCAATCAGCCTAACAGGCTGCCAGACCCTGTTTAGATATGCTTTTAAGGAAGCAAACTTGTTATTTACTTTACATTTCCAGGTCTATGACTCTTTAACAGGGAAAGATTTCCTTTTCTTAGCAGTTCCCTTTCAATGCTTGTTTTAAAACAATGCACTTGTAAAATAGGTTATTTATTTTTATGTAGGAAGGGGTCCAGGAAGGCAAAATAGCCTCCGGACCTTGAAGGTCTTAATGAGCAACCCCGGAACTAAGTTTATTTTCTAACTCTGCTTTCTTTGTGCTTAAATTACAGACTGTGCAAATATAGATGGTAAAGTATTAACATTGAACATAAGGAAATTTTCATATTTAATATGGTGAAATTGGAATGGATAGAGCAGTGGTTGAAAGGTGAAAGATAATCTATGATTGTGTATGGTTCTGTATATATAATGCTCTGTCCTGACATGTAGCTTATATTCCTGGCAGAATAATTTGGTGCTAATTTAAGACCTTATGGGAAAAACCTGTCTGAGGCCCTGATAATGAAGGTAAACACATAAAAGTCTTTATGAATAGTTCTTATAGCCCCCAAACTAAAAACAGTAGTTGTAAGGCACAACTAAAGAGAATACCAGTGATGATTTTTACATTTCAATATAGTAATAATGGTTTTCAACTATGCAAATTCTGTGTTTGAGAGAAACTGTTTGGGATAACTCTCTCCCAAGTTTCGAAAAGTGCTGGGACATTTGTATTGCCTTGTGGCATATGAGTAACTTACTACCAGGTATTTCATTTATAGCTATTCTTGCATTCAAATGTTTAATGCATTCATGACTTTGATTTGAATTTTTTGACTCTTACCTCTTGGGTCCCTGAATATTTGGATGCAAAGATGGGCAAAACTGCTGAAACATTATTTACAGCTCTACCTAACTCCTTAGCACATAGGGTTTTTTTTTAAGATTTTTTTTTTATTTATGCATATAAGAGCAGGGGTGTAGGCAGTGAGAGGATTCACCAGAGACAGAGTGGGGAGCAGAACAGCAGATTTGTTAGGGGACCTAGTGCGCTTTATGGTGACCAACACAAGAAAAATTACTTTGGGCTGGTGAACCACAGGTGAAGCTTGGAAACCACGTTGGGCACCAGCTGTTATAGAGCAGCCCCAATATTGAACGGGTTGCCTGGCTGTGGGTCATCACCCGCGCGCTTAAAAGGGACTTATTAATACTCCACTATAGGCATATACAAAAGGTTAATAAAAGGTTTATTTACAAGGGAAAAGGAAATAAGGAAAATGTACAACTCAGGGAGAAAATAGGGAAATAAAGTCTTTTATTTTTTTAAGTTTTTTTTTTTTTTTTTTTTTATAGAGGCATGTTTTTCTTTGTTTTGTTTTGTTTGTGTTTTTTGTTTATACATGCACTGGGTACAGTCAGAAGCACGGGAGGGTGAGAGAATTCACCAGAGCCAGAGCGGGGAGCAGAGCAGGCAGAAGGACCGAAGCGCACTGCTGAGGGGAGCAGCGGGCGGCAGGAGAGGTCTGCGCGCCAGGGAAATAAAGTCTTTAACGTGTCCTACCCGATCCGCCGACCTGGAAACCCAAAGGCACCCTCAGCGCTGGCCGGACTCTGCGAGATGGCAGAGAGCCAAAATGGGGGACCCCTCCAAAGCTTTATACCAACCTGGCTGCTTAGCCCCACCCTCAGGTCCCAGCCACCTTCCCTTTGGTGGTGATGGGATTTGGAGTTCCCAGTGTCTTTGGCTTTGGCCTGGGGTGGGGGTGGAGTCCACAAAGCCTGTATGGAATTAGCTTTAGGACATCCTTTTCCCCCTAATAATTCCCCCCTTTCACTTTTTGCCACCATTTCCATGGTGATGAAGATCGAATGGCTGCCCTATAACAGATTGACTGAAATACACTGCTAAGGGGAGCAGTGGGTGAGAGAGGAGAGGTCTGCTGTGCCATGTGGGTTAGCTCCCGCCAGGGATTGAACTCAAACTAGTGATACTGTAACAGGGTGGTCCCCAGGAAAGGGGGAGGTTCCAGGTTCCCTGCCCCACCCAAAAGGAGGGTGGAGCTGAGCAGAGAGAAGAAGCTGCAGAGGAGACTGAGGAAGGAAGGAAGCAGGATGGAGCCAAAGGAGACCTGGAGGAGGCACATGGAGCCTAGAGACACATGAAGAAACTGCGCTTGCCTTTTGGTCGTGGACTGGGTGACACAGATGTGGGTGAGACCCATGGGGAGGTGACAATGGCAGCTTTTATCTTGATTTTGATTTTGCTCTTTTCCTTCTGGGTTTGTCTAGTTGTTTCTGACCCTTTTCTGTGGGTCCCCACTGGAAGATGCTTTGGACTTGTGGCAGGCTTTGGGGCCTTGCTCTGGGCCAATCCCATTTGGATGGAGTTTTACCCACGAGGGGACGGGTAACTTTGGGTGCTTGATTTAGAAACTAGATTCTTTGCCTTTCCTGTATTGTTTCCTAATTGTATTAAAGTTCCTTCCCATTAAAGTCTCATATGTTTTGTGTTGATGCGGTGGATGGCAGAACCCATTTAGAGCAGGCAGGTTTTGGGGGGATCTGGGGTGCACCTCTCCCTGCCCTGTAACAATACTGGAACTCCTGAGTGCTGCAGTAGCTGCTGATATCTTGATAGTGCTGAGACTTAACCCCTTTGCCACCAGGGAAGCCCTTTTAGCATGTAGGTTTATTCAGTCTTGAGTTCATTGTTTGCGTGGATCAGAATCCCTGACCTACTCCTTCAACTCCTTTTCACAGTTTTCAGGTTTCAGAAGGCAGTGCTTGCTGTCTTATATTTGTTACCTTTACCTGGGGTTGTCCAGACCTCTAATCTTGCTCTGCCATCTGTTTTTTCCTCATTGTTTCTTTAATTAGACATAATCTGAGGAAGTTAAGGTTCATATAATCTTGCATTGACATGTTTGCATTTGTTTAGAAGATATGGAGAAGCAAAACTAAGTATTAAGCACATTTTTTTCCCCTAAAGGGATTTATATCTGGTCATGAAAGTCAATATTCTTTAAGTCATGATTTGAAGGAAAAAAGAAACCAGGATATCATATTTTATAATCCTTAAATGGTTGTGCCAGTCTTTAGGGCACTTGCTGAGTCCTACTCAAAGAAGAGATCACCAGCAGTGGGGTTGTAGGGATTGGCAAAGCCATCAGGATTAAACTTCTCCCTAAGTTACTGAAAGTGTGAAGAGTGGATAATGATGTGTCACCTACAGGTTTTTCTTTGATCTAAATGTAATGCTTTTCTATGCAAAATAGCACAAATTGACAAAGCCATTGCTAGTCATTTATATATGGAAACATTTTTGAGCATTCCCAAGTCTCCCCAAAATAAACTACTGAAGCATACCAAATAATACATAAAACCTAAAACCGTACTAATGTATAGTAAAAGCAGGAATAACTTCATAAATACGCAGTCTGTATAAGGTAAATTCCAGGGAAGGAACTGGATGGTGCTGGCCTCACTGCTTGTGGTGCAAGTGGCCTCGGGAAGGGTTGTCAAACCAATGCTAAACCATTTTCACTTTTTTTTCTTTGTTGTACAAGTGGAGAGCCTGTTAGGATTTCTTTCAGTTAGTGTAAAAAGGTACTAATGTGGGTGAAAGTGGAGTAGTGTTACACACACTTTTAAAAAGGGGTGCCTGTAACTGCAGGACAATGAGTGAGGGATGTGATTCCTGAAGTTTCTGTAAAGTAAATGTGCAGAAGGCACGGCAGAGGTGGACCTGGGGGCAGTGTTGGTATAAGGGGCAGGAGGCGCAGGGCAGGTTTTCTATGACCCAAGCAGACGGGGTAAAGGAGGAGTCCTGGAGCCCTCAGTGGCTTTTCAGGCCTTTATTGGGATTACCAGGTACACGGCAGGCAGGGAGGCTGGCAGGCCTCCTCCAGCCCCGAGCAAGTCTTCACTCTATCTGGGCTCTCCGGCCTTCCCTCGCATTCCCTCTGCTTCTCTGCTCTTCTTGTGGTTCTTCTCTCTTGGCATCCCCGTGACGCCGCCTTATAAGCCCAGTCTCTCAGCCCAGGCGAATTCTGTCTACGCATGCCCACACCCTACTCCAGATGCCCGCCATCAGGCATGCATTCAGGATCACAAGGATCCATCATCGATCCTAATGGTGGGGGGGCAGAAAAGCCTGATACTTTACTTACCCTACAGTTGGGCTCTGGGGAGAGAGCCAGAAGGAGCAGCAGCCAGCTCAGCTGTGGTAGAGGGGTTATACTTGGCGTGATCTCCTTCCTTTGAACAAACCTTGGCACAACTTAGGAGAAGAGGGAGGGTGAGTGGCTTTGAAACCAGGAGTCATGATAAATCAGCTGTGGTTTGACTGCCAGGTAAGTTTGAATTCATCTTTGCGGAGATGTCCAAGTCATTTAGGTATGCACTTATGCCATTTATGTATACATTTTCTCTCTTCTAGGTTCTTCAGCTGGGATCAGATATCCTTCCTCAGTATAAACAAGAAGCGCCAAAGACGCCACCACACATTATTTTACACTATTGTGCTTTTAAAACTACTTGGGATTGGGTGATTTTAATTCTTACCTTCTACACCGCCATTATGGTTCCTTACAACGTTTCCTTCAAAACGAAGCAGAACAACATAGCCTGGCTGGTGCTGGACAGTGTGGTAGATGTCATTTTCCTGGTGGACATTGTTTTAAATTTTCATACAACCTTTGTGGGACCTGGTGGAGAGGTTATTTCTGACCCCAAGTTGATAAGGATGAACTATTTGAAAACTTGGTTTGTGATCGATCTGTTGTCTTGTTTACCTTATGACATCATCAATGCCTTTGAAAATGTGGATGAGGTAAGTGGTGTCTTTTTTTTTTTTTTTTGCCTGTTGCGGATTATTGTTTTCAGAATATTAGACTAAAAGGAGTTTATAGGTTATCCAAACATCTTTTAACCTTCCCCCTACTAGACACTTGTTATAGTTGGTTATATTACATTAATTTTCATCTGCTTATTTTTCTTGATTTCTGGTGGAAAATATTAATTGCTAGCAAAATGACTGTGGATAGAAGTTGTGGTTGGAGGGGATAGAACATAAGAAAACAGTATTTGGAGTAAAATACATGAACTAGATAATTGAATGATAATGGAAAAAGATATATTATGGATATGGAAAACTGCAGCATTTTAAAGCTATGCACCCATACATATTTTAACTCGTTCCCTCCAGATATTTTTTTTTTTTAAGATTTATTTTTATTTTTGTACAAGAGCTGGGGGTACAGGCAAGAGGCACGGAGGGTGAGAAGATTCACCAGAGACAGAGTGGGGAACAGAACAGCAAACTGACTGAAATACACTGCTGAAGGGAGCAGCGGGCGAGACAAGAGAGGTCTGCCTAGACCATGTGGGACCCTCGCCTGCTGGCTGGGATCTAATCAGCACTGCAGAGGCTGCGGACAGCTTCATAGCGGGGCACTAAACCCTCTGAGCCACCAGGGAGGCCCTCCCTCCAGATATTTATGTTATGCTACTTGAGTTAACATGAAGGTGAAAATCTTTTATGGACGAGCAGTCTGAATTTTTTGCCTTTTCGTTTTCTTCTTTATTCCTTTTGCTTTGAATTTTGTCTGAGTACATTTGTGGTTAGAGCCTGGTTTGGATGACTTCTGACATATGGTTTAATTCAAGGTTTTGTGCAGTATTATCTGGGCTAGAAATACTGAAAACATATGTAATATCTTAAAAGACCACTTCATCCAGGGCCTCTTAGCCTCTGACTTAACAGTGAATGTTTTTCAACATGTTATACCAAGCTAATAGGATGCAACCAATAATCTCAACAGTAATATATAAATGAGCCAATGTAGAATGTATCTATTATTAAAATGTGCTTATAATGATAATGTTACAAACTTAATTTCCCTAAAGATTCTGCTTTGTTCTTGTAGACTGCTCACTTGGGAAATTCTCCACTACTGTTGTCATTGCTGTTATTCAATGTGTGTTGGGAGGTAGACTGAAACTTTTTTCAGTGACTTTTTTCCCATAAAATTTCTACTTTAAATCAATTTCAATGATCTTTAAAAGAAATAATTTCCCTGAAAGGTGAGGGTAAACACTGCACATTTTGAACAGATAGTACAGATAGTTGAACAATTGTACAGATAGTTGTAACTTCATAAATTATGGGAAAAAAGGAATTAAAGTAAATTCGATTTTTAATTTACTTTTAAATTGATTTTTTAAAAACAAGTATTTATTTTTGTATAGAAGAACTAGGGTATGGACCAGAGGTGCAGGGATTGAGAAGATTCACCAGAGACAGTGAGGAGCAGAACAGGCAGATCTACTGAAATACACTGTTAAGGAGAGTGGAGGGACAGGCACAGAGGTCTGCTGTGCTTTGTGGGTCGGCTCCTTGGCTAGATATGGAACTCAGATCATAACTGTGATACTGCTGAGGCTTAACCCCTACAGCCACGAGGGAGGCCCCCTTTTTAATTTTAGATTCTACATACATAAAATTTTTAAGGTACATTTATTTCTTTCCTATTAGGCCTATGGTAAGGGTTGAGAGAAGTTAATTTTGAAAATGGTAATCCTAAAAGGAGATAATAAGCAGTATTTTTTATTTCACTCGCTAAGTAGACTAATATATTAAGATCATACATTAAGATTTTGTTAATTTAGGGCATAGGCATAAAGATTTTAATAAAATTAAGCAAAAGAATGACTATTTCATCAAAAAGAAAAATACATCAAGTGTATTGAAATAATAATGTATTTAAAATAATATATTGTTATATTAAAGGAATCTCAACCTCATTCATCATTAAGGAAAATTCAAAATAAAACTTGATTATTCTGACATATACTTATCAGGCTTCCAAGACCCAGACTTGGTTAATGCACTGGAATGATGACTGGTGGCTGAGGAAGTGTCCTCCTAGGGTCCCCCTTCAAACAAACTGCCCTGTGCAGCATAGTCAGTGGCTTGCTGGAGGAAAGCCTGTTGTCAGACTTTCTTTCAAACTCGGCATTCAGTGATATCACACTGGTACCTTGAAACTGGCCATAGTGGAAGTTCTTTTCCTAGAAACCTGAGAATGCTACCAATGAAGACTTCTTACAACTTCCTTAGTATCATTTGTTGAATCACTTACCAAGTCACCACTGGACACAGTCAAAGAATGCTGCTGTTGAGATACAGGCACTTTCACGTTATGTAGAGAATTCTTGTTTTATTTACTTGTCACCAAACAGCAGGTTTATATACCTGTCTCTTAGTTTATTAGTTTTAGGCTTTATCTTTGAGTTTCACTATGGAAGTTGAGGTTTTATCCCTTCTAGTCCCTGTCCTCACACTATGTGTGCATTATTTCTGTCATTTCATTCTCCCAATACAGATTATCCTTTTGTGTGTGTTTTTTTTTTTTAAAGATTTTTACTTATGCATACAAGAACTAGGGTGTAGACAGGTGGTACAGGGGGTGAGAGGATTCATCAGAGACAATGGGGAACACAACAGGCAGATTGACTGAAATACACAGCTGAGGGGAGTAGTGGGTGAGACAGGAGAGGTCTGCTGCACCATGTGGGTCACCTCCCTGGCTGGGGATCGAACTCATGCTCAGTGGCTGGCCATAGCCTGACAGGGCTGTGTCCTTAACCCCTGTGCCACCAGGGAGGCTCCAGATTTTCCAATAATATTAGGTGTTTATATCATCATGAATACAAATGTGCTGTGCATAGGGGGGCCTTGCAGCGCTAACTTTTCCTTTTCTGCACTTTCCCTGAGAGTTGGTAATTGGCCTTTTCATTTGCTTTGTTTTCTATGTACTTATTACTAACTCATCTATTAAGCTCTCTGCCAATTGGTTAAATTTCTCCTCACTTTGATTCAAGCAATAAATAGTCTGTCAACATCATTTTAATAAATCTCTCTTGACACTGCTCTCCCATATGATTGAGAGGGGGCTACCTATAATATTCTAGGCTAGAGATAACTTCTCAGAATTCTGAGTGATAAAGTGCCTTTGCTCTCCATCTTCTAATAATTCTGTTAAACAAGGTCATTGTGATTTCTGATCCTTTACATGTGACCTATTTTCTCTTACTGGAAGTTGGATGTATCTTCTGTCCCAGGGTTCTGAGACTTTCCTATGATGTGGCTTAGTGTGGGTCCATTTTCATCATTTCTGCTGACTATGTGGCTGTTTTCATTCTAGAAGAGCATGTTTTCTGGTCTTGAATTTTTTCCTAAGGTGATTATCTTTGTCCCTCTACCTGTTTTTCTCTGTTCTCTCTCTTAATGGAACCTCTTTTATTCAGATATTATACCTACTAGACCTAGTCTCTGACTACCTTGTTTTTCTCTTTCCTATTTTCCAATCCTTTATCGTAGTGCTGTTCTCTAAGAGATTTCCTCAACATTATTTTCTAACTTTGTTTCTAATATTTTTCTTAAACTAATAGGCCTAAATTAGCTTTTATGTAATATTTGGTGTAGGTATTCTGTCTAGCCCTTACAAATAGTTTATAGGTTCTGAAAGCCTAACTGGCAAGTTTAAACTATGTGGGTTTATTGTGATGAATTACATTTTGATTTATTCACAACATCTTATTTTCCATTTTTAAATGCTTTTTCTTTGCTTTCACCTGCCTTTATTTTATTTTTTTTTCTTTTATCGAATCTTTTATCTAATCTCCTGAATTCCTTCAACTGGTTGGAAGTTTTCCTGTTAAGTGATTACTTAAAATTTTTATCATCAGTCATTGACTTATTAATATTTTTACCTTTCTTCTAAATAATTGAAGGACCTCTGTTCATCATGTCATCTTTCAAATTATTGTTGATTTGTATTTGGGTTGCATATTATTTTTACCTTTCTCTTTTGATTATTTTATTATTGTCCTATCTAACTGTCTACATGTCTTTAGATTTATTTACATGCCTACCAGTCTCTGCTTGCATTATTCTGTGTATTTTTGCTTCCTTTCTGTTTTAGTTCCTGTAGGTTGGCTCTTTTAGGATCTATTACACAACATTCTATTTTCAGGAACATGCTTCTTTCAGGAAGCTTTCCTGAATTATTCTGAAGCAGCTCTAATGAATATCTTTACCACATCTCATCTTCACTTATGTGCATGTCTGCACATTAATATAATTTCAGGATTTTTATTTTGTGACTGTGTGTGTTCATGAGCACTGTACTGTTGTTTTGTGTGGAGTCTTATGACCTCTCTAGGAAACGTCTGTTGTGACCTTTGGGATTGTTATTCTGGTTCTCAGTATCCAAATATGTAAAAACATAAAGGGAATGCTGACTTACATCACAAGTTGGTAATAAGGACTACATGGCAGATGAGATATGAATGAATATGGCTCATAGATTTCTATGTGCTTGGGGGCATATTATTAATTTGTTTGTGTGTGTTTATTTCCTCAGTTTGATTATAAGCCTGTAACAATGGAGAATGTATCCTATCTCCTTGGTAATCCTTCATTGCTCTTAGTGCAGGCTGGTGACTCACTGACCTGAAGCAATGAAATGTTAACAGGATTTTGGTAAATTGCACAATGACATAAAATAAAATAGAACTTAAAAATGAGGAAGTGAGCTAGTGGTAGTTTGGGAATAGGAGAATATGAGTCTGAAAATTACACTTTAACTCGTTAACATGATGTGGGTGCAGAATGAAAGAGGACTTAATGACACTTTTTACTTTCAAGATCATCTCAGTCTATGTATTCTCTGAAGGTAATTTGATTTACTAGAAATTCATGAACTAGATATGTGATTCTGTAAGAGAACTGTGAGAGAGGAAAGATGGAATCCATTAAAGGAAAACATTTGTTTGAAAAAAAGTTATACAAATTTCCTAGAAACCATAACAGGGGTAAAAGATGTTATCACCAGAAGTCCAAGGGATAGAATTATGATCCTTTATAGTATGCATTTGAATACAACTTGGGGAGGTCTAACCTTTTTTCTAGGTTAAAGGTAGCTGAATTATAGGGCACCAGGGAAGAGGAGACAGCTGCAGATAACATACTGTTTAGTAGCATAAGTGGTCTTAGGAAACATACATAGGGAATTCAGAGGACAATAAGTGGCATTATTAGTAAGTGGCAAGCATGATAAACTAGGTCAGAACAAATTGAAATTGGGAAAAAAATCACCCATGCCTTGTTTCTGGAGGCAAAATGAATGTCTAGCAACTACTCAGTTGAAGTATATGAATATTTTTAATTTTCAGAAAAATTTATGGGAAATAATTTTCTTAATCGTCTTTTATTGGATTTGTCAAACTGCCACATACACCATTTCATTTTAACACATATATATGTACATTGCAAATTTTTATCTCTTATCAAGTCATCAAAACAAGAATTAAAATCAAAGGGGCTAATTATGTCGGGAGATTTTAGTGATTTTTGCCAGCCACAAATCCCTTTTTTTTCTTATGTTGAATCTCAGACCCTCTACCATAAATAGCAAGTTGGAAATTGCTATGTAATGTGACTGTTTTTTTTTTTAATTAAAGCCCATAGGTAGTTTTTTAAATTTAATTTTTTGTTTTTAAATATCCTTGTTTATCTTTTCACAATATGGGGTTTCTCCCTCAGGTGTGGCCACTATAGTATTTCCACCACCAAAGTGTCCACAGTCCTTTGCACACTCCACTGTGCTCTCCTCCTCCCCGTCCTCTCCTTGCTCCCCTTTTTCCCTCTCCCCATCTACCCCCTCTTCTTCTGAGTCTCTCAGATCTAAGTTCTGCTTTTAAGATCTAAGTCTTACAGTTTGTCTTTGTCTGATCCTTTGTTTAGTTTCTCTAGCTTCCATATGTAAGTGAGACCATCCGGTATTTATCTTTCATCTGGCCCTCTTAGCTTAGAATTACCCTTTCCAGCTCTACTCATGTTGCCACAAATGGCATGAGTTTATCTTTTTTGATCACTGAGTAGTATTCCATTGTGTATATGTCCTGTATCTTATTATCATCTGTTCTGGGGCATTCAGGTTGTTTCCATATCTTGGCTATTTAAATAGAACTACTATAAATGTAGGAGTGCAGATTTCCTTTCAAATTAGTATTTTTGTGTTCCTTGGATAGATACCTATGAGTGGAATTGCTGGGTCATATGGTAGGTCCATTTTTAGTCTTTTGAGGAATCTCCACACTTCTTTCCATAGGGCCTGGACCAGTGAACATTCCCTTTTATCTGCAACCTCAACACGCCTGTGTTTTTTTTTTTTTTTTTTTTTTTTTTTAGGGACCATTCTCAGAGGTGAAAGGTAGTATCTCATTGTGGTTTTGGTTTGCATTTTCCTGATAGTAAGTGATGATAAACATTTTTTCATATGCCTGTTTGCCATCTGTTTATCTTGGGAGAGTGCCTATTTAGCTTCTCTGCCCATTTTTTGATTGGGTTGTTTGTTTTCTTTTTGTTGAGATGTATAAACACTTTTAAGATCTTCGATATTAATCCCTTATCAGACATATGGCATGCAAATATTTTTCCTGTTGGGTATGGAGTGTCTTTGTTTTGGTTACTGTCTATTTTGCATTTTAGTTTGATATAGTCCCAGTTGTTTATTTTCTCTTTTATATTCCTTGCTGCTGGAGATGAGTTGAGTCTGCAAATGTTTCTGAGGTTTATATTATTTGGTGTTTTTCCTATGTTTTCTTCTATATATTTTATGGTTTCAGGTCTTATATCCTAGTCTTTTATCCATTTTGAGTTTATTTTTATGTATAATGTGAGATAAGGGCCTAGTTTCATTCTTTTGTATATGTAAAGCCCATGGATAATTTTAAATAATATTTGTGTTATAGGAACTTGGATTACATCCTATTTCTTTATTTACTTTTCCTAAACTAGAAAATTCACAGAAACACTGCCCAGTTCACCTAGGAATTGGTTGATTTTTCTTATCAATATGCTTGCCAGGCTGATATTTTTAAGAATAATATTAGGTTCACAACAGAATTGAGAAGAAATACAGTGATTTCCCAGACAGAGTTTGCCCCAACACATGCTAAGCCCTTATCCTCGTCAACATATCTCATCAGAGTGGCAAATTTGTTATCATCAATGTGCCTGCATTAACACACCATTATCATCCAAAGTTCATAGTTTACCTTGGGGTCAACACTTGGTGTACCTTCTCTGGGTTTGAACTCACATAATGACATGTATCCACCATTGTAGTGTCATGTAGCATAGTTTTACTAACCTAAAAATCTTCTGTGCCTTATGTGTACATCCCTTCCTCTCCTGAATCCCTACCAACCACGCAGTCTTTCACTGTTTCCATCATTTTGCCCCTTCCAGACGTCATATAGTTGGGATTATACAGTGGACAGGTTTTTCAGATCGAGTTTTTTCACTTTGTTGTGTGCATTTAAAGTTCCTCCATGTCCTTTCATGGCTGATACCTTATTTATTTTTAGTAGTGAATAATATTCCATTGTCTGGATACATCACCATTAATCTATTCAACTACTAAGGGACATCATGGTTGTTTCTAAGCTTTGGCAATTATGAGTGAAGTTATTAGGAAACTCTATGTGGAGGTTTTTGTGTGAGCATACATTATCAATTTACAGTGTGGGGTAAATACCAAAAATACCAAGAAGTTTAATTGCTAGACCATATGGTAAGATTATGTTCAGTTTTAAAAGAAACTGCCAAACGTCCGAAGTGGCTATACTGTTTTACATTCTACCAGAAGAGAATGTGTTTGTCCATTTCCTCACCAGCATGTGGTGTAATGACTTAGGAAGTACTTTCTCTGCTTCTATCTTCTGAAAGAGATTGTAGAGAAGGCATAATTTCTTCCTTAAATATTTGATAGAATACACCTATGAGCCATATTGGACCTGGTGCTATCTGTTATGGAAGACTATGAATTATTGAATCCATTTGTTTTAATAGTTCTTTTCAAATAGTCTGATATTTTGTTTGAGTTTTAGCAGATTGTGTTTTTGAAGAAATTGGTCTGTTTCATCTAGATTATCAAATTTGTGGGGCTAGATTTGTTCATAGTATTCCTTTATTATCATTATTATTTTATTATTGTCATTGTTATTTAATTTCTATGGCACCTGTAGTCATGTCCTTGCTTTCATTTCTCATATTAAAACTTTGTGTCCTTGTTTTTTTTAGCATGACTAGACACAATGATTTTATTGATCTTCTCAAAGAACAAGCTTTCGGTTTTATTGATTTTCTTTGTCAATTTCCTATTTTCAGTTTCATTGATTTTGCTCCAGTTTTTACTGTCCTTTCTTCTGCATTTCTTGGATTTAATTTACTCTTCTTATTTTAGTTTGCTAAGGTGACAATTTAGGTTATTAATTTCAGATCTTTCTTTTCTAATATATGCCTGTAAGTTATAAATTTCTCTCAAAGCATTTCTTTTACTGCATGTTACAAATTTTGACAATTTTTATTTTCAATTTCATTTAGTTCCAAAAATTTGTTTTAGCTTTTCTTGAGATTTCTTCTTTGACTATATATCTTAGGAAGAGGTATGTTGTTTAATCTCCAAGTATTTTCAGGTTTTCCAACTATCTTTCATTATAGCTTAATAGCAGACATTTTATTATTACTATTCTTTTAAGTTTGTTATGGTGTGTTTTATTGTCCAGAATGTGGTCTATATTGGTTAATGTTCTTTTAGTGTATTAATGTTCTTGAGGAGATTTTTTTATTTTTTTGCTGTTGTGTAAAGTAGTTGAAAGATGCCAATTATATCCAGTTAATCAATAAAGCTGTTGAGTTAATGAGCCCTTACTGATTTTTTGCTTACAAGATGTGACCATTTCAGATAGAGGGAACTGAAGTCTCCAACTATAATAATAGATTCAGTTACTTTTCCTGAGGTTCTGTTTGTTTTTATATCACATACTTTGATGCTTTTGTAAGGTGCATATGCATTAAGGATTGTTATGAATTCTTAGAAAATTGAATTCTTTATCATTATGTAATGCCCCCTTTTATACCTGATAACTTTCTTTGCTCTGAAGACCCCGAGACTGTTACTGCAATATATACTCCTCATGAACTATTTCAGAGGTAATTCTACCTTCTAGGTTTACTTCTACACTTACTAGATTTGGTTTTAGCAACCTTCTTTAAAGAATATTAGCTTCAATTTTAAGTCCTTACACCTCCCAGTTCTGCTCTGCTAAGGAAAGCACCTTTACAAACCCAGTGATTCTAATAATACAAAGCATTTATTTATTTTTTTTTATGAAGATTGGACTAATGTTTTATACACAGTTATCTTTCATTAATAAGCTCAATAGAAGTTGTGTGGGTGCTTATTTGGCGTCGTTTAAGTTTACTTCAAATTAAAAATTAAAATCCAACAATGGTCGGGCCTCCCCTGGTGGCGCAGCGGTTGAGCGCTGGGCTCCCGGCGAGGGTCCCACAAAAAAAAAAAAAAAAAAAATCCAACAATGGCCTTTATTTTTTTTAAAAGGTTTATTCATTTATTTATACAAGAACCGGGGTATAGGCCAGGTGCGCAGGAGGGTGAGAGGATTCACCAGAGACAGAGCAGGGAACAGAACAGGAAGACTGATGGAAATACACTGCTGACGGGAGCAGTGGGCATGACAGGAGAGTTCTGCTGTGCCATGTGGGACCCTTGCTGGCTGGCCGGGATTGAACCGGCACTGCAGAGACTGTGGACAGCTTTACAGCACTGCGCTCAGCCGCCTGCGCCCCCAGGGGAGGCCCCAACAATGATCTTTATAAAACTAAGAATTAGGGACTGTGTCCTTTTCTGGAGGAAACATAGACCACATGCTTCCTTAAGGCAGAGATTCTGTTTTTCTAACATCTTGAATTAGAAGTGCCTGATAGATGTGCTATACTGTATATACTTTTTTTGGGAAGGAATGAGGCATTGAAGCTCACCATATTTCTTCAATATACTAACCTTAAGTTAGTAATGGGGAAGCTAGGGCAAGAGGCCAATAGCCAATATTTGCGATATAACTTTAATTGCTCTAGACTTTCTGCAGAGAATAAGACTTTCTCCTTTGGTCACTCTGCTGACCTCTCCTTTCATGAACATAATCTTTCAGTCAAATGCCATCTTTTTATACATTTTTGGGATTGCCTTAGGCTTTAATTCCTTGAGCTGGGACTTCATATAGGGAACAAACAGCAGTTTTGAACAAATGGATACAAAGGTTTTAAAAAGGCATAGGCACTGAACTCAATATACCTACCTTCTAGATGAAACAATTTGCTTACAAACTGTTAAGGAAGTGACTAAATGAGCAATCAGCATGAGGAAGGAGATGGGGAAAGGATTTAGCGAATGGGTGAGTGTCAGCTCTACGTTCCAGATTGGCCTGGACTTTCAAGTTCGTTTCCAGGTGCGGGTTGGTGGTAAAAGATGTTATAGAGGTTGGGTAGTATATGCAGATTTAAATATGGACATTCTTGTATTTAAACAATTTGGTAAAGTTACAGGAATATATTCTTTTGCATGAATTGTCCAGAGACAAAGCTGTCAGTCTAGCGGAGAGAACTGACTCTGGAAGGACAGGAAGCAGCAATGAAGGTGACAGTGATATTACTTGATTTTGTTGCTTACATGAAAAGAAATTTTTATCTGTACTACTCTTCATTCATGATGAATGCTTCCTATTATTAAACGTTAGGGAATGATTCTGATATAAAGTCAAAGAAGGATGAAATATATTACAGTTTTTACACTATAACCATTCAAAACATGCTTTTCTTAACAGAACATGTACACTTGTACAGAAATTGTTTCTTTACTCTCTTTCTGTGCAGTAATTATCCCTGTGGTTGAGAATATATCATTTCTTCATTCTTCTTCCATCCCTCTCCTTTTGTGTTTTTATTATTTTATTCTGTGATTTCATCTCTGCCTTCATATAACACATACTAACTCATAAGGAGCATGTTTATCTTGATATTAGAATTTGTCATCTTTAAGAAATCTGTTAGACAGTGTAAGTAAAGGGTTAACAAAACTAGTTCTCCTTATACTTGAGAATTTTACCTTTGGTCAACAGTCTTCCTTTATTTTCCTGAGAACTGGAGAAGAAAATATGTTATTTGTGTTTCTAGGCAATATTACTTATATTTTAATAAGACCCCTGCTCTGTAAATTGCGTCTTATTGAATAGAACTTTCAGTGAGCTACAAATAACCTGATGAGGACACTATAGCTTTGTGGTTCCTGGAATGATACAAGTCTGAACATACCCTCTCTGGAACTCTGAAAGCTGTGTCTGTGCTGTGGTCGCAGGTAGTGAGCTAGGTGGAACATGGTTAGGTGTCAAAAGATGAATTCCCCAATACTAGCAATACAATCCACTGACAGAACAAGGCATTGAGTTTAGGATTGGACAAGTTTCAATTATCATGATACAATAGCCCAGGATACGTAGAAACATCAAGATGAGGGTTTTGAGAGAAAAAAATTCAAAGAATATTAGAAGAAAAAACTGTTGATACTTTCTGATAAAGAGTTAAATTGGGAAGATTCTCTAATGAGAAATCAAACTATTTGCCTAGGCGGGATAGTTCTGGAAAAATCTTGGCTAAGGAAACTCTAAGCTAGGAAAACAAAGGAATAGCACAGTTCCATGTTAGCAGAGTAAGTAGGTGTGGTTTTAATTTTGAGTGTCTAAACTGAATGTATTAGACAATTTTTTTTTCTCAATGCTTTTAAGTCAAGGTGGTTCCAGTACCTGCAATTTGAATCTCAGTCACTCACTTCTGAATTTTTCCGTGGGGGGAAGGGTACACAGGGCAATCACTGGACTGTTTCACAGGCCAAATGCCGTGGAAGAGGATGCCTGATGGTGCCTTAGTGATAAGCAATGATGTCTGCCTGTTTCCTCTGAATCTACGGAGAACAAGTGTGGTCTGTGATTGTCTTGTGAATCTGAATGTTTTCTTGTTCAGCATTACAGACAAAATATGGACTACGCAATCAAATGCCTAGTGTATTGTTCCAGAGGATGCTACTTTTCACTGTCATTTGTTTTTGTTTGGGACTTTGTATCAGTAAAAATCAGTCATCTTCTGTTGCATTGTCATTTACACGTAGGATTACTGAGTCATAAATGATCATACTATAAAACTTTTCTTTGTGATATTTTTAAAATAAATTTTATTTTTATATTCCCCATACAATTGCAATCCCCTTATTTTGACCCCAATCCCTCCCCTCCCCACCCCCACCCCCTCATAGACTGTCTCTTGTTCATAGTTGTTTGTTGATTTTGATATTTTCTTTCTTATAGTTATTCTTTTTCCTGGTCCCTTATTTAAGTTTTCTAGATTCCTGCTATGAGTGAGACCATCTGGTATTTTTCTTTTTCTTTCTGGCTTATTTTGCTGAGCATGATCCCTTCTAGCGCCATCCATGTTGCTGCAAATTGCATGTGTTTATCTTTTTTGAATGCTGAGTAATATTCCATGGTGTATATGTACCACATCTTCTTGATCCAGTCATCTATTTTTGGGCATTTGGGTTGTTTCCAAAGATTAGCTATTGTAAAGACTGCTGCTATAAACATAGGGGTGCAGGTGCTCTTTGGAGGCCCTTTTCTTTGTGCTTTTGTATGGTAAACAGTGCAATTGGTTTGGTCACAGTGAATGAAGAGGTCTAGATGACAGGAGGTTGTATAACAACTATTTTAGGATAGTTATAAATTATTAGATTAGCATAATTTTTGCTCAGATATGGTCCTGTTGGAATTTTATAATCAATTGTACTTCTTGTGTTCAATGTTGAAATACAACAATTAAGTTTAATAATAGCACATCTATTTGATTTCACATATGCAGGCAAAAAGAAAGTAATTATATTTAGCAAATAAAATTTCCATGTGCAGAAGCCTGTCAGTGTATATGGTAAACTTTATCACTAGGACTGATCACTTCTGCTCTTTAGTGTGATTTGTAGCTATGTACTTAGATTGACATCTGAGATGTAGTAATGTCAAACAATGTGTGGTATTGGCCCAAGGAGGATTTTCTCTCAGTAATTCTTTAAATGAAAAAAAAAAAAATCCTTGCTTAATTTCATCTATCCATTGTCACAAGAATTATATTGAACTGTTTCTGTATTTTAAATATTTCAGAATCTAGCAGTGAACAGGCAGACAGATCCTTCCTTATCTCTATGGAGCTGTCAAGAGAAATTGCACCAGACACTTGTTAAAAATGGCAAGGAAGAACTTGTTCAATGCTTTTACATTAGTGTTTCAACTCCACTGAAAGAAAAGACAGGGAGGTTGGTCACTGTGATTAGGTCATCTGTGTTTGCTAATTGGTACATCTAAAAGCCAGGTTCCTACCCTCCTACAGAGACTGGGTTAGAGAGGTGCTCTCTTTCTTAATGATTACATTTCAAATGGATGACTCCCAAGTCCTTGAGAAAGATATTTTTGAGTTATAAATAGAGAAAGTCTTTTCCACAAGAAGCATCTAAAACAGTGCATAATTGATATTGCTGAATATAGATGTCTATTCTTTTTTAGCTATTATCTATCTATCTATCTATCTATCTATCTATCTATCTATCTATCTCTATCTATCTATCTATCTATCTATCTATCTATCTATCTATCTATCATCTACCTACCTACCTACCTACCTATCAGCAGCTTTGTTTTGATAAGGATATAAGTAGACTAAAACAGGTGGTATGCATGAGTTATTTAAATTCAGATTGTCTACTGAAGCATGCTAACTAATGCATGAAGTAATTAGGATTTTTTCCCCATAGATATCTTGTGGTAGCATGCTTTGGAGAACTGAATTCTAAAAAGGAAGAAGGCAGAGAAATTTGTTTATCAGCATTAGAGGTTTAGATAAAAAATAAAATTTGTAAATTTCTTTCAGTCTTTAAATTGTATTCTACAAAAGGAAATGGACTCTATAGTCTTTCATGTATAAAATCTATTTAGAATCAGAACCCAGTTCTTATGAAACAGTTTATTATTGTTTTGTGCTTTCTAACCAGTTGCCTGATATGGTACCCATGAAGATTAAGTAACTATTAATTATTAATTATAGCATTAGTACTGGAGATGTCAGAAATTATTTTGAGATATGTATGTATTGGCTACTTTTTTAAAAATTAATTATTCTTTCAATAAATATTTGATGCTTGCTATGTGCCAAAGAATGCTAGGTAGTATGCTAGAAATAAAAGAATGAACAAAGCACAAGATAAGTATATAATCATAAGCAGACAAAGATCATGAAGTGATTGTGGATGGTATATACACAAACACACGCACACACACACATCCATCTAGAATGAGAGGAAAGTTCCCTGAGGAAGCAGTGATTGCTCAGAGATAGAGCTACCTGGGCTAAGCACAGGGGCATAAAAAAATAGCAAGTGCATAAGCCCTATGTTTAAAGGACCATAGCATATTTAAAGAATTGAAAATTGGATGGAGAAAGAGCTTAAAAGTTGAAAGACAAGGTTAGAGTAGTACATAGGGGCCAGACCATAGAGGTCTGTATAAACCAAAGCAGATTTTAGAACAGTAGGAAGCTCCATATGATTTTAAACTAGGAGTGATTTTGAAAAGGTACTTCTTATATAGAGTTCAGAATAGATTGAATGGAGTCAGATAAATGCCTTGAAACTACTAATTTCCATAGTTCAAGGAGAGAGGTGTTGAGGTGGTGAGAGTGTAGGTGGAGAGAAGTGGATACATTTGAGAGATTCAGGAATTAAAGTTAATAGAATTTTAAGATAGGTTGAGTATAGGGGATGTCAGAGAGGGGTGATGAGATTACTTCAGGGTGTCTGATTTGCTTATTCTGCAAAGCACTAGATTGCTGGTACTTACATCTATTTAGGTATTAGAAGAGGACCAGGGACAGGGAGGATGGTGATAGGTAGTAACGGTTTTGTTAAATGGGAGAGATATGGAATGTTTAAATGTCTATTGGAAAGATGTAGGAAGAGGGAGTAGTTGAAGTTTTGAGCAGAGTAGAGAAAGTTTGAGATATAGTAAGTGGATGAGTTCACAAGAAAAATAATAAAATTCCTAGGTAGTTGGAACTTGCTTTGAGATTGATGATGATCAATTTATAATGGACTCAGTATACCCTATTGTATGGCTTCTTGAGCAGTTCTTAACAGAGACATGAAGAAAGTTGATAACTGAGCCAGGATTTGGATTTTAATAGAGATTGTAGTGAAGAGACAGAGAGGTTAAGGAATTCAGAGTGTATGGTGTTATTGAAATTTTGGGGTCACTTAAGAAAGTGGATACCTGAGAGTTAATAGGTTGGGGAAAATAAATCTATCAGTGGACTGGAGGTTCAGTAAGGTTAAACTACTATTGCAGTGGTGTAATCAGATCATCTGGCTCAATGGAGAAGAGGATAGCAAATGGTTCAATTCAAGTCTTCAGAACAGGAACAAGTTTGAATATATGGGAAAGGTCAAATTATGACCATGGGAGTAGGCATCTGAAAAGAACTGGACAGGTTATTGGAGATGAATTGGTCAATAAACAATTATGCAAAGTCATTGGGAGGGTTATCCCAATCTGGATGTTGAAGTCAGGTTGATGGCAAGATTTTAGATGAGTTGAATTTATAAAATACTTAGGAGATGTATGAAGTAATAATGAGTTCTCAATTCTCATGGAATTTTCACTGGTGTATATATATATCCTTGCAAAGCAAAATAGTGACACATTTCTCAATATAAAAGGTAAACAATAAGTTGTAATTGAATATTCAATTTTATTTTACATACCTACATTCTACCTGCTTGAAAAATGTCTTGTTAAAACAGTATCTCTATATCAAGTAGGTATCTGTATTCCCCCATCTTAATTCACATAAGTATGAAACTCTATGCATATAAACGTGTATGTGCTTTTTGCTCATTTAAATCTGCTACCTTTTTTTCCTACATAACAAATAACTCCAAAAATCTGTGGATAATAACAGCCACCATTTTTTAAAAGTCATGAATCTGTAACCTAACTGCATTACTAATGAATTGGGCTAGGTTTGACTTATCTCGGCTAAGCTTGCCTATGCATCTGCCAATGAATGACTGGTCTATGTTGGCTCAGATGGATGACTCAGTGGGCTTTTCTTGTGGTTCCCATCTTCCAGAAACCTAGTCTATCTACTTTACTTGGCAACTGGGCTTGGTTCCAAGACTATGAGTACAGGCACTGTAACTCTATAGGTTAGATACGGAGTCTAACATTTTTTTTGGCCAAACCAAGTCATTAGGCCAACCCAGACCAAGGGATGGGGAAATAGAACCTTTCTCTTGATGGGAGAGATTGCAAAGTCATATTGCTAAGGGGTATGAAGACAGTGAGGGAAATGACCAGCTTTTTTTTTTTTTTTTTGCAAACAAGCAACCATAACATCTTTTGTATGAGAATGCAAGATGTAGGTGAAAAGCCATAAAATTATATATTAAAAATCGGTATTTGCACTCTATCACCCCCCCCCTCTTAATTTCGTGTGTCCTTGAACAGGAAAGAAAGTTTTCTGTTTATAAAGCCAGAAAGGAAGAAGGTAGAAAAGATATTGGCAGCACTATTGGTCTGCTGTCATTAGTGGGGATCAAATGAGAGAAATGAGTTGAATTTTAAATGACTGTCATTGTAAGATAATTATTTTTGTGCTAGTAACAACCCACATCTCTTAAATATGGGAATACACACACACACACACACACACACACAAATCTTGAAGAGTTAGAAAAACAAAGCTCTCTCCTGGATTTTTTTTTCCAGGCTACTATGGCCTGAGGGGCTTGTCAAGTAAGGGAATTGTTTAGAAAGGTGGAATACTGGAACCCCAGGGACTCTGTGTTTGGAGCTCAGAGGCTGGGATAGAGACAGAAAGTCACTGGAGTGCACAGTTGGGCTCAGAAGGATTGGACAATGTGGAGTGAAATGAAGCAGAAAACGAATGAGTAGTAAAACTTGGATGAGTCTAGAATCAAGAAGTTGTTATAAAAATGACAGTAGTTCAGAAGGAGGGCATTTTTTGAGGATTTGCTTGTAGGTGTCCATTGTTACCATGTGGGTAAAGTAATTTCTAACAAGGAATGAAATACAATTTGTAGCCCAATAATCGAAAAGGTACAGGGTGAGTTGTAAAATAAGAAACATCTCTTCTTTTACACACACTGTTAAATTTTTTTAAAGATTTATTTTATTTATACAAGAACTGGGGTACAGGCCAGATGCATGGGAGGGTGAGAGGATTTACCAGAGATAGAGCGGGGAACAGAACAGGCAGGCTGAAGAAATACACTGCTGAGGGGAGCAGCGGACGAGACAGGAGAGGTCTGCTTGTCATGTGGGTTGCTCCGAGGCCAGCGGGGATCAAACTGGCACTGCAGAGGTGGTGGACAGCCTCACAGTGCTGCCCTCAACTGCCTGCGCCACCAGGGAGTCCCCTTATTTTACATATACTGTTGAATGTAACTCTGATGGCAGATGATACGGGAGAGAGCATTCATCTGCACTGTGTACTGTGGTGAAATGCTAACCTAACGACAAAGCAGTGACTATTGGGCTTTCCATAACTTTTTTCTTAATGTTTAAAAATAACATGTTTAAAGTAAATTACACCAACCTTAAGTGTAACATTCAAGGAATTTTCATAAAGTATACATCTCTAGTAATTACTAGCCATATTAAGAAACAGATTATTGCCAGATTATTACTGTAGAGGATTCAGGGGAATAGGATCACACCTCCTCAGATGTGCATCACCACACCCCACCCACCACTGTGTCCCTTTGCCATAGGCCGTTGGGGTCCTCCCCACTTTGCTCCTACCCCCCACTCTCAGTTCCACTTGCTTATAAACTCTTTGTGAGTGGAATCATGCAGCACAAATTCATTTATGTCTGGTCTCTTTTGCTCAATATAATGCTTTTAGATTCATTACTCTTTTTTGCATATAGTTCTAGTCTGTTCATGTTCATTTTTGGATAGTATTCCATTAAGTGAATATGTGATAATATATTCATTTTCCTGGAGATGGACACTAGAATTGTGTCCAGTTTTAAGTACTTCCTCATATTTTAAAACCAAGTCATCTTACTCTCAATCCTGATTTTTATGATTGCCAGAAATCATAATTAATGATACAAAAGATTAGAGAATGAGTTTGTGAAAAAAATTCAAATAAATTAGATTTTCCTACTTGGGTATTATTAATTTTAAATAACAGTTTATGGATTTCTCATACACTAGTATATTGTGGACAAATTCAAGGGTAAATCTTGGGATTATGTTTGGGAGCAAAAAGTAGTTTGGTTTGACCTGAGCCCTATTGCTATTGCAAAGGAATTGTAGACAGGATTGTGGACCTCGAAGACCTTCAGAAGACATTGTATTTAATCTAATGTCTATAAGACTCTGTAGAATAGGATCAATCCTGCTTTATAGGAAGATTAATATTGTAGTGATTATTAATATTACAGTGATGACAGGAAGGCTCAACAACACTTTGTTCTTATGGGAAATGCACTAAGAATCCAAAGGATTAGACCTGAGAAATGCTTCCATTCCTTCCTTGTATGACTTGGGACAAGTCTTTTAACCTTATATGACCAATGGAGGCAGAAATGCTGCTATTATGAGGATGAAATGAGGTGGTTCAGACTCGATAGAAATCTAGGGCTTCCAGAGACTGCATTGTAGGCCACTGCTGTGCCTGTTGGGTGTAAGGGAGTGACTAGGTATTTACTTTCCTTCACTCAGTCATGTAGAAAATACACGTTTCAGCTACTAATGAGACACTGATGTGCTAAGTTAAATTATACATTATGCTTAGATACAGTGAACTTCCGAGTGAGTCAGGAAGTGATTAGGAGCAAGGGGACTGGAGTCTGACTGCTTGTTTTTGAATCTTGGCACCTTTTTTTAGTAGCTGCATGAACATAGTCAAACTCCTTCACCTCTTCTGGGCTATGTTTTTGTATTGAAACCTACCAAATAGGATTATTAACAAAATTAAACTTTATATATAAAACTCTTGGAACAATATCACAATCACCTTGGTTGTCTTTTCTAAGTAGCAATGAGTGAGTGATCTTGCTTTCTGGTTGGTTTACTGAGTGGAAGTGTAGTTACAGGCTTGCTGAAATTTTTGTTGTGTTCTTCTATCCCTGCAGGTCCAACTATGATTCAGGTCACCTACTTTAGGATTCTGCAGAATGAGCTCAATGCTCATGTCCTGTGTATTTGAGCTCTGTCCCTGTCTCCTTTTTTCCATTTCCTTTTGCCTTTCCTATTCCAGTCCTCTTGAATATATTCTTTGTATCTCCTACAAGTGTGTTCTGGAAAGGGGAGAAGCTAAGGATAATTTATCTTTCATGTTAGATGCCATACCTCTATTAATGCAGCTCAAAGTCTCATTGTCTGTCTTCTTGCCCACATTATGTTGTTCAATCATATTTTGTTTATTACTAAGTGAAGCTCTCCAAGTTAACCTCACTCACATTTTCTTTTGTTAAAAAAACTTTTTTTGTTTTATATTGAATGTATTGATGGCTTACTATATGATAAACTTTGTAATTAACACTAGATATACTTGAGAGGTTTCGAGTTTCCTGGATGTCATACATGCTCATGTATGAACTGTAAGAACTGTTAACAGATCTGCATAATACCAGGGAAGGTCACCTAACTGATGGTGGGGGAGAAGGAGAGAGTATGGTAGAGCAGATGCTGGGTGGAGGGAGCTGTCCAAATACACATGGAGCAAGGAATATTCATCATATACTATTAGTAAGGCTGAGGCCACCAAGAAGGTTGTGGGGGTGGGGGTTGGGGGTAGGGGAAAGAGGAAGAACCCTTTAAGCAAAAGGAACAACTTATAATGTGGCATAAAGCAGCTGTAGGAACTAAGCCAAGATGAGTCTGGCAGGAGTCCAGAGAGCACGAGGAAGAGTTTGTGGGAGTGATGCTTACCAGGTAGAAAGGTGCCAGGTCCTATAGGGCTCTGTGTGTCATAGTAGGGGGTTGGTACTTAATCCTATAGTTAACTAGCTACCATTAACGATTTTAGAAGAGAGAGGGACGTGATTAAATATATGAGATCTAAAAATTAGCATGCTGGTAGCCTATATACTGTGATCTGTGAATTAAATGGCGTGAGAATAGAGGTTGGGTGGCTGATGGAGAGGCTATTCCTGTCACAAAACTGAGAAAAATCATGAGGTCATAACCAAGGCTTGACTTTAGGACTAGGAAGGAAGGGAAATTTTGGAGAAGTTTATTAGTATATATTTGGAGCACTTACTCAGGCACTTTGAACTGTGAGAACCAAAGGGCTTGATTGCTGGCCTGATGCTGCAGGGAAAGGGAGGAGTTCAGGCATAGCCCCAGAGCTGAGAGGCTGGGTAGAGAAAAATGTCATTTACACATCAGGAGAGTAGCAGATGGAGAACTGATTCAGGAGAAGCAAAAGGTTCCATTTTGGACCTTACCTTCTGAACACCTCTGGTATATCTAAATGGAAATGTATCACAGTTGTTTGGCTCTATATCAGGAACTGGGGAAACAGTTTTGTGCTGAGAAGTGGGTCTGTGAATGAATCATCCATATAGAGAAGCCAGTTGAAACATGGAAATGCAGTCAATCAACCACAAGGGGACCAAGGGTGATTGATCATGATGAGAATCCTAATATATTATAGAAGCATGAAGAAAGTAGCTCTAGAAAATGATTTTGGAGATATCTGCTGGGGACCTGGTTAAAGCCCAGGAGAAAGGGGTGTTAACAGACTCCATCACAGAGAAATTGCAATGCTTGGAAAGTATTTTGTACTATTTAAGTGGTGGTAAACATGGCTACAGAAAATATTTGCTTTGGTTGAGTGGACTCGTGACCAGGTTTCTTTGGAGGGGGGTGCAAGTCACCTGCTTTGGGAGAGTTCTAAGTTAGAGGTCCTGCCACCATTTGGAGTTAATTCTAGTAGACTCTGATTCTTAGCATTCCAGTTGAGATTTGTGACTGTATTTTAGGTTGAGTGGAGATCAAGCTTTCCTTTCTATTTTTCCTTCTTTCTGTTTTGTGAGAAAAGAATGCTGGTAGAAATGATTTTTTCTCTGCAGTATTTAAATGGAAGTACCACAGTTACTTTAAAAAATTGAGTTAGAGCCTCCCTCGTGGTGCAGGTGTTTGAGCACCGCTCTGTAAAGCTGTCCGCAGCCTCTGCAGTGCGGGTTCAATCCCAGCCAACCGGCGAGAATCCCTCATGGTGCAGCAGACCTCTCCTGTCTCGCCCACTGCTCCCCTCAGCAGTGTATTTCGTTAGTCTGCCTGTTCTGTTCCCTGCTTTGTCTCCGGTGAATCCTCTCACCCTCCCGCGCATCTGGCCTGTACCCCAGTTCTTGTATAAAAATAAATAAATCTTTAAAAAAAAATTGAGTTAACCAAAGAATACCATTTATAACAATACTGCTATTTATTTTTAAATTTTACTCTGTTTGAACTTTTCTTGCCTTTTGGCTGTGTTTCTTTAGAGCCAGGCTAGGCATTTTTATCTTACTGTCCCTCAGAGTCTAGCCCAGAGAAGTTCTCAATAAGTGCTTACGGCTGTCTTTGTTGTTCACGACTGCATAGTTCCGTCTCGAGAGCTTCCAAACTGTTGAATCTTTTCACCCTTCAACATCTCATGTCACTGAGTTGTGCCAATTCATCTTTTGAATTTTATTAATGCTGCTCTCTTGAACTGCCAAAAGTTTAATACCTCCCCCGCCCCCTTTGAGTGTTCAAATGAAATGAGAATTTAAGACTGTCTGTATGCACAGCAGTTGAGTGTAGAAATGGAAATGAAGCCAGGCTTACAGATATCCAGGTTGAGACAGAAAACTCTCAGGATGCTCCTGCTGCTCTTCCTCTTCCAGAAGGTCTCCTGTGTCTCTTGCCCTCCCCCTGCATTCATTACCATACAGATAGCACCATCAAATGCATTTTTAACCTTTTTCACCTTGTCAAGAATTTTATGATGCCATAATTAGAGTCTTATTAATGTAACATCTGTTCCACTACACCAACCAATTCCTCCTGTTGGTCAGAATTTAGCTCAGAGTTAGTTCTGATAGATTCCCCTGTGGGAGACAGAATTAGCATGAAGGAAGTCACGGACTCTGTGGGACTGGGAGGTGACAATCAGCTGAGAGGCGTCCAGGATCACTGCACTGTCTTACCTCCCAGCATCAGGACTGCAGTTACCCTATTTGCTGGTGGCTTATTATATCCTTCCAAATGAAGGAACTCTGAGATCTTCCTTGATTGAAGAAAAGTCTATGCTGTTTCCATTTGGATGATGCTATATTTGATGTTTGAAATGTCTCAACAAGATATAAATTTTCTTGCTGCTGTTCCCTTATGGCATACTTTTCTATGACTGTTGAGAGGGTTTACTAGGTTATATTCCACACCAGGCTCAACTCTTTTCACTTTTCCAGAGCTCTCCAGATTTAGTGCTTGTCAAGTGACAGCAGGTAGTGGAGCCAGCAATGACATGTGCTCCTTCTCACATGTACCAAATATTTTCCTGTTTGCTCCAAGTAAGATTGGGATTCCTTTTTCAGAAGTTTTGCTGTTTGTAACTATTATAAATTTTTATTATTAAATCTTTTAGAGCAGTCGGGAAGTTTTATAGGAAGAAGAAATAAAAGATCTGAATGTACCACCCTATTTCTCTCCTCTCTGTATTGCTTTTAAGCAGTTTTCTTCTTTAGTGTTTCCCTGTGATATTTACATTACACTTAAGAGATAAATTGGGTTTACCCCAAGGAAAAGTTGTTTTATTTAATAGTTCACAAATATTTCAGGGTGGGAGGGAATCTGATTTTTAAAAATTCCTATTATTTCAGCCATTTTTTGCTGACTTATATTCATAGTTATGAGTTGTATTATGTGTATGTTCTTAGTATATAAATGGGTGTTAAAGTTCATGAAATGAGCTATTGTTTTGTTTCTTAAGTCTTTTCTTTCCTAAAAATGTCCCATCATTTCTTTTCTTTTATTCAGGGCATCAGCAGTCTCTTCAGTTCGTTAAAAGTGGTGCGTCTCTTGCGACTGGGTCGCGTTGCTAGGAAATTGGACCATTACTTGGAGTATGGAGCCGCTGTCCTTGTGCTCCTGGTGTGTGTGTTTGGTCTCGTTGCCCACTGGCTGGCTTGTATCTGGTACAGCATCGGGGACTACGAGGTCATCGATGAAGTCACGAACACCATCCAAATAGACAGCTGGCTCTACCAGTTGGCCTTGAGCATTGGGACTCCATACCGATATAACACCAGTGCAGGGATCTGGGAAGGAGGCCCCAGCAAGGATTCACTCTACGTGTCCTCTCTCTACTTTACCATGACAAGCCTTACAACCATAGGATTTGGAAACATAGCTCCTACCACAGATGTGGAGAAGATGTTTTCGGTGGCCATGATGATGGTTGGCTGTAAGTACCTTCTGAAAAATGTTTTATTTGATTCACTTTCTTGGTGTGGCAGTTTTTTAGATTACAATCTCTGGCAGGTGAAAGTGAAATTGCTTTGTGTTCAGATGGTGTTTAACCCATGTCATTTGCATTGATTTAATTTTTAATTTAGCCTTGGAAAATAGAATTGCAAAATAATACATTTTACTTTTTAGGATATATTAACACATGAACAACAGTGTGGATAGAATGTTATAAAAATCAGAATAGGAACTCAGGGATTTAATTCTGTTCACAGTGTTGTACCTGGTATAGCTTTTTTCAAGGGAGACCAGCAACTAGACAGGCGGCATCTGGCACAGTCCATTGTTTTTCTTGGCAATGCATTACGTTTTAAAAATGCAGATGGCTTGGATGTGAGATGCATAGTTTAGAAAATATTTTACTTAATAAATGAATTCCTGAATTCAGGAATTTATGCAGGTTTTAAAAATTAAAACTGGTAAAATGGTTATAAATCTAAGGTCCATTATAAACATGCTAGGTTATATATGTATCTATTTGAGAGAATGTAAGGATTGGTAGATATAAATCTGTTTGACAATGACAAGAATCTCTAGAATTTAGCATGCATGCTTAGAATATTAAATGTCTTGATGTTGTTCTTGTATGGAGAGTGGTCTTCAAAGGGACCAAAAACTGCATGTCTTACTGTCAGATTGAGATTGGATCTTATTAGGGGCCTCCCTGGTGGTGCAAGGGGTTAAGATGCAACCTATGAAGGTATCTGCAGCCACTGCAATATGAGTTTGATCCCTAGCTAGGGAGGTGAACCACATGGCGCAGCAGATTTCTCGGGACTTGCCCGCTGCTCCCCTGAGCAGTGTATTTCAGTCAATCTGCCTTTTCTGTTCCTCACTCTGTCTTTGGTGAATTTCCTCACCCACCCCTCCCACACCTTTGGCCTGTGCTCCAGTTCTTGTATGCATAAATAGTCTTAAAAAAGAGAGAGATTGGGCCTCCCCGGTGGTGCAGCAGGTTGAGTGCAGCGCTGTGGAGTTGTCCTCAGCCTCTGCAGCGCGGGTTTGATTCCCAGTCTTCTAGGGACATAACCACATGGTATGGCAGACCTCTCCTGTCTCACCCACTGCTCACCTCAGCAGTGTTTTTGGTCTATCTGCCTGTTCTGCTCCTTGGTCTGTATGCCTGTTCTGTTCCCTGTTCTGTCTCTGGTGAATTCTCTCACCCTCCCGTGCCTCTGGCTTGTACCCCAGTTCTTGTATAAATAAATTAATTTTTTTTAATAAAAAAGAGTGATTGGATCATATCAAGCAGAACATAAAGGAACTATGTACCAAACAACCTCAGTACCAATCACCCTTATCCTATGCCCTTTATCCTTTGTCTTCATTGAACCTACCAAGTTCCAAAGTCACATTCACAGTGTTTCTTTTTCCTCGGAATGCAAATTCCATAGGAGCAGAACTTTTGCCTGTCTTGTGATTTTTTTTTTTTGGCTCCTGTATACCCAACCACTGAAAGATTCTTAATGCCATAATCAATCTAAATTTATTTTATGAATTAATGAATTTGAAGATGTCCCTGATGGTCATCATAAGGATCTACCCCATTAGGTCTTGATTTTTTTTAAAATTTATTTAATTTATTTATGCATACAAGAACTGAGGTATAAGCCAGAGGTATGTGGTGGGGTGGGAAAGAAGATTCACCAGAGACAGAGTGGGGAGCAGAACAGGCAGATTGACTGAAATACACTGCTGAGGAGACAAGCGGGTGAGACAGGAGAGGTCTGCTGTGCCGTCTGGGTTAGCTCTCCGGTCAGGGATTGAACTCCTGCTGCAGAGGCTGCTGATAGCTTCATAGTGCTGAGGCCCCTTGTGCCATTATGGAGGCCCCCCATTAAGTATTTCATGAAGATACACACCAGGAAAATGCACACTGAATTTTGCCATTTCCTTTTTTTGAAAGCCAAGGTGACTCCACTATCACTGTGTGATACCTTCAATTGGTATCCTCCAACCCAAAGTCTCTAAGATGCAAGAGGCTAGTTAGTCAGTGCAAGCACCAACCATCCTTTCTCTCCCTTTTTGCTACCTGCTTTTTGAATCTACCTATGTTGGAAATTTTTAATTCAGTAGAATTTTCAGGACTTTACTTAGGTCAGAGTTGGGTTCACTCCTTGACGTCCTGTATTGCCAAATTACACTTATATTGAAATTTCTTTCTTTTCTCTTCTTTCCCTTCTCTTCAGTTCTTATCTTGATTTCAACATGAAGGTTTTAAAGTCAGTCTTTTGCCTTCACTGTCTCCTTTCAGCATCTGAGCACGAGTTTTCTTTGTACACAAATCAATTTTGACATTTTTTGCCTGTTTATTTTGGTTTTTCTTTGTATATCTCTTAACAAGTGCAGTTTCTATAGCCAGAATTTTCCAGGGAGATGCCTTTTAATTTCCTTTCAGCCCTCAATTCCTTAGTAATTTCATTGTATATTTCCTTTGTAGCAATCCAAGAAGATGGTAGAAAACTTTCAAGACCCATGAATTGTTAAGTATCCCCCTAAAATTCTAAAATTTATTAGCCACACATGCCTAAAAGTCTCTGCCAAAGATGGCTGTTGCAGCTGTTTAAAAATTTTAGTCTGTTTCCCTTCTACAATAACACCAAGGGAAATAAACACAAACCACCAGTTTTCCCAGAACCCAAATGTGTTATCAGCCATAGACCTTGCCCATGGTTTAGGGGTGTGTGTGTGTGTGTGTGTGTGTGTGTGTATGTGTGTGTGTGAAGGGAGGGATGGAAGAGGAAACTAAAAAACAGAAAGGTTCCTGTTTTAATTGTGCTGGATTCCAGTCAATCTGTGCTGTTGGAGAAGCATCACTTGTAACCTTCTGAATCAATAAGTGAGAAAAATGTTTTATCAGAATAGGTTGATGGTGACCAGCTGCCGGTATTCGGTTAAGAACAGTTATCCCTACCTGTCAATGATTGCCTCTTCTTTCCAGAGAAAATCATCTGAAATAATCATGCTGCGTCCTTGCTGAGCCCTCTTTTTTTCGAATGGCCTTTCCTCTCTGACTGTAGCTTCTTTCCTGTCTACTGCTGAATTACATCAGGACTCCTAGGTAGACACATGGTCTTACGGTTCTTCTTATTGATAGCGAATCTTCAAACAAAATTTATTACTATGAACTCCCTTCCATCCCAGTTGCCATGTTCCCTCTGATGCTTTCTATGTCAGCAAGGTCAGGGGAATTTTCATACTTGCTAGGAATTTCTTAGACTTCAATCCTGTGTTTCCTTGTGTGCTCAAGTTGAAAAATCTTCTGCTGAGATTCCACACATTGGAAAGGCTTTTTTTTTTTCTTTTTTTTTTTTTTCATTTCAGCATATGTCTACCATCATGCCTTCTCAGCCTCAGATTTGTCTTTGCTCAGTTTCAACATGCTTTCTGCCTTGAGTGAATTCCATGGCCCTGGTAGCAGCCACTACTTCCCCAGGAGAGACCTCTCATTCGCATTCTTGTTTCTGTCCACTCATGAATGAGCTTGACTACTCTGCTGACATTCATGAAATTCACTACCAAAGGACTTTTGTGAAAGAGAATATGTTCTGCAGTTTAATTCTGCAGCTGTTGTGGAAAACAGCATACTTTTTTTCCTTTTAGATCAAGATGTGGGCAATCTCTGCTAATTTGCCTAGTTAGTACTTAATGATGCCCTCCTGAAATGTTTTCTAACCCATTTCATTTATACATTCTTATTATTCAGCCCCTACTAATTTTTTCTTTTTCCCCAAAGATTAGCAGATTGACTAGTTTTGTTCTGTTTAGGAAGCACCTTAGTACACCGATGATTTGTTTTTATGAATATCAGTATGGAATTTTTCTGATATGATTATCCTTTTATCTTAATTTATTTTTATGAATCCTCTTCTAAAGATTTATTAAGGAAGTGATTGCTTACTGGGTTCTTTCTTCATTACTAAACAATCACATAAATTGTATTTGGTTTAACCCAATCATTATAAAAGACTATAATTTGTATTTTTTCATAAACATCTATAAAAATGAGACATATAAAAATATGCTTCATCAACTTTTTCCCATATATAATTTTTGTGCCTTTATAATTTATCTCTCTCTCTCCCATATCTCTACATATTTTGCTTGTTTTAATACACTACCAAATATTCAGTACGTTGGTAAATAGATAGACAACACATTTCAAAGGGTTATAAGGCTGGACTTTGGGTGTTTATTTTATGAAAAACCGTTTTTTTTTTACATTTCCACGTTGCCTGCTTGCAAAAATGAGGCAACCTTACTTTCGTGGTATGTGAATATCAGAATCTGTGATGCCGTGCAAACCAAGTGTTTATAAGGTGAAAGAAAGCAACACTGAAAAGTATGGTTATGAAAATTGCTGAGGTAGAATTGTTAGACAGGAAATACAGTCATAATAATGCTTACCTGCACTTTTTAGGAGTAATTGATGATTGCTCAAGCAGTCTAAGAACTTTCTGTAAGTGACTGATATGGTTTATAATGCAGTAGATAAGTGGGTTAGCCCATTTAGAAGCATAGCAGCACACTGCCAGTGGAATATGCATGAAGGGAAATTTGAACCTCCATGTGGGTGTTTTGGTGCCACTAGGGAGCACTTAGCTCATACTGGTCACTCACCATCATGCAGAGGAGACTGATTCCACGTATCATATTCTCCAGTTGATAAACTCATTTAACCTCCTCTGTTGGGGTCAGATAAAGCCATGCTGAGACTCTGGGCATTGCCCTTATACCTTTCCACTGGAAAAGGAAATAAATAGAAGATGATGAGACTCAGAGACTAGGAAATTGTAGACTAAGTTGAGGGAAAAGGCCTGTGTGTGTCCTTGGAGAGTCTTTGCTTCTGTCTGGGTTTGAATGTTTTCAGTTGTGAAATACAGGAATTGAATTCAGTGACTTTTTAAGCTACTTTCGGTGTTGACATTCTACATATCTTGGATTCCGTTAGTACACTTATGGTACTTTCCATAAAATTGGGCTGGTTATTGGAGATAAGGTTAATGTGGTGAAGGAAAAGATGTCACTTAACAGTTTTAATGTGTATTGCAAGGTGCTTTGTGGACAAGAAGATGTATTTTGTATGGAATATGTTCTGTAGAGTTACGAGTGGGGATAGTTAAGGAGACAAGAAAATATGCTCTTAGATAGAGAAATCCTTTTCTATACAGAAATTAGGCAGCTAGGAAAGAAAAATGAAAAACATTTGCCTCAGGACATAGGAATGGGGTGCAGGGAGACATCTGTATGACCTGCCAGTCAGGACTCAGAAGGATGTTTGGCCCAGATGGATGTCCAGGCGGGCTTAAGAGTAAGTTATCTTTTTTCAAAATTAAAAAAAAAATTCTCTATAAATCATAATGCGAGACTTCAGGTGACTGATAAAATATTAAGTTATATGTTAAACATTTTTTTGTCCTTGTTGTGGTGTAGATAAGAAATGGAGTGTGAATATGCTGATTTTCATTTCTGGTTTTAGTTTTAGCCAGATGGAGAGAGCTTAAAGCATAATGTTTATTTTGGAAACTGGGTCAATTCTTTGTGCCTCTTTACCCCTACTTGTATAAAACTCTCTCTCTCTCTCTCTTTTTTTGCTTTTCTTTAATGAGTTGAGTGTCCCATGAGGAAAAATATTTTGTTGAGCCTGCCCAAAGTTCAGAGTTACAGGTACTTCCTTTTTTTGTGGTTTAGTGATTCCTGGTGTATAGTCCAGTCATTAGAAAAGAATTATGTGAGGTGCATGTTATTTCCTGTTTCTTTTTCAAAATAGAACTTGTATCTTTTTCAGGAATGTTCTTTTCTATGCTTGTTTCTTTTTATGCCCAGTCACATTTTCACAAAGCCTCTCAGATTCTATAAAGGTTGTGTTTTCCCAGAAAGTAACAAGAATTTTTTTCACTATTAACTACCTATTAACTAGCTTGGCCTCTTTGCAAGGTCGCTGTGTCACTTAAAATTATTTAATTCATTTAGCATTGAGCTAGGAGTGCTGGTAGGTGTTGGTATTAGGTATATACACTGGATATTTCCCCATCTTCCAGAAGTGAATGGTACAGGGAGTGCTGGACAAGAAAATCACTGAATTGTCTCATTCTTTCTACCCCCAAACCCATATTCATCTCCATTTCCAACCTCTTCTCTACCCCCTCTTCATACTCATTTGTATGCTGTCCTCAGCCCCATCTCCTTTCCCACGTCCACCCCCATCTCCACTCCCATCCCCATCTCGGTCCTGCCCCCATGTCCATCTCCCCCTCTATCTCCATGCCCACCCCATTTCCATCCCATTATTCACCCCCCTCTCCATTCACATCTCCACCTCCATCTTCACCTATCCCCATGGCCATCTCCATCATAATACCAAAAAAAAACAAAACAAAACAGAGAAATGAAGTAGGATTTAGGTACTTTCCAAGTAAAGAGAATATTTGTGAAAAAATACAGAAATGAAACCATTTGGTCTTTTGGGGTGGAATATACACTATTTCACTTTGTCTTTAATGGAAATCAGTTATTGAAGAGGATGAAGGAAGGAACTAGGATGTCAGTGACTTGTATACATTGATGAGGATGTTGTATTTTATACAAAAAGTTGTGGCATAAATAAGACTTTTATTCTTCGACGTTGAAGATGAATTGGAGGAGATAAAGGCTATGGGAAGAGAAACCAGCTAGAAGGTTGCTGCTGTAACTAGGAAGATGTAATTTGAGGCTGGCACAGGTTTAGAATTGGAAATTTATTTTTCCTGTAGGCTCGCATAGTAATTATAGGGTCTCTGTTGCAACTACTCACCCCTGCAGTTGTAGTTCTAAAGCAGCCACAGACAGTATATAAAAAATGAGCATAGTTGTTTTCCAACAAGGCTTCCAACAGGTGGCAAGCCAGATTCAGCATGTGTGCTGTGGTTTCCCATAGCCTAGCTTAGACAACTTGGTTTGTGAAAAGACCATGGACTTTAGAGTCAGACAATCCTAGGTTCAGTTTTTTTTTTTTTATCACTTGTTGGATATTTACCAAAATTATCTAAACCATCATCTGTAAAATGGACATAATCATCCTTACCTTGCAGATTTATTTGAAATACTCAAGAAGAGATTTTATATAACATTCCTGAAACATTTAAATTGTTATTGGTGAATGAATGTGCGGGATAATGTAGAATGAAGAGTTCCAAGGACTTCTGGCTAAGTCAACTGAAAGAATGAGCAGGTATAACTGGGAGGAAAAGGATGATTACTTTTGGGAAATGTTCATTGTGAGGCTGTTATAGTTGTAGCTTGGGCTTCTAGGGATGTAAGGCAGTGAGAGATCTTGAGGAGTCAGTGTGGAGAGAGTAACTGAAGTCCAGACAGTGCAGGGTTGAATCAGAAATGAGCTGGAGGAAGGAGAGTCACAGAGGGATGAAGAAGACAACCCAGAGGGACAGAAAGGAAACATGGCTCCTGGAGAAAGTTCATTGCTAACATAGGAGTAGAGAATGCCAAGGAA
This sequence comes from Talpa occidentalis, assembly GCF_014898055.3. Taxonomy (NCBI): domain Eukaryota; kingdom Metazoa; phylum Chordata; class Mammalia; order Eulipotyphla; family Talpidae; genus Talpa; species Talpa occidentalis. The sequence goes on along the minus strand of NW_023601104.1, from coordinate 70,639,944 downwards.
GAGGGTGGAAAACTAAAATAAGTGGGGCAGAGACTCAAGAGAGATCTGGTTGGCATTAAGAGGCCATTGGTGAGTAGCTTCATTGAGAGTTAAAGGGAGTGAACCACAGGTAAAATTTGACTTTATGAGAGTAAAACCATTTTTTTTTCCTTATGCGAAAGAAAATAATTTTATTAGTAGCCATTAATCTAGTACTGGTGAAACAGTACAAAAGACACTTAAAACAGAGTTAAAACAGGATCAAATAGATTATGATTATACACTCTTTTTCACTGACAATGAAACTTTCAACTTCAAAAAAGTGTATTTGCATTTGATTATTAAAGGGATTACACAGACATGGAGTCTTCCTTTTGTGTTAAAAAATGGAGCGCAAAATTGGCCTCGAGAGAAGTTCTAATGAACTCCCATTTTCCAAGAATAAGTATTTTAGTTAGGGGAGATTTTTATTTATTGATGACTTCCAGATTATCTGGTGACCTTCTGATATATTTAGTTTGCTTTCCCATGAATGTGTATATTGCCAGGGACAGTTTGGTACCCAGTAGGTAAAATGGGGCTCTGCTATAAAAAACTTGGAGGACTTACATGATCCTTACATATGCAGCATCGAGAATCAGTTGACATATGACTTTAGTTTTGGTGGAAACAAAATACTTGGAAAAACTTTCCACAGGTTGAAAGACTAAGAAATCCACTGATGAATAGATTTAGAACTTGTTAATAAATGTCAAGCCCAAAGGCCTAAAAAGGATTTAAGAATTACTTTGGTGTATGTCCAGAGAGGGAATTTTCTTTGCAATGATTTCTAAGCCACTTCCTACATTTTTAATTTTTATATAAATTGTGATGACTTGTTTAGATCTCCTTGGGAATTCAGGAGCCACGCTTCTCTCTGAAGCGATCTCTGACATTACCCTTTTAGATCTTGTTTTCATTAAAGTTGAATTTAGGTATGACAATCCCCAGAAGTCTTAGTCTGTGAAAATCTAAATTAGGTGATTATTGATTTAATGAATGCAAGGGAAGGACACTTAAATTCATGCCTTTTGGAATCAGTCTGGTGTTGACTCTTCTACCGAGATTGGGGGATGGGAACCCTATGCCTGGAGAGTACTTGCATTGAGCTTCCTATGAGGTTTGCCTGTCAGTTTCCTTATTGAAAGGTCCTGAAGGAAAGCTTCCCCATCTCCCTTCCCTTACGAGAGTTTTCTTCTACCCTCAGCCCCTAACAATCCACCACGTCCAAACAAACCCTTGTCCTTTTGCTGCACCACACCCTAAAAAAAATCCCAATCTGGATTCTACTTGCCTTTTCTGCTCCTGCTCCAGGGCTTAGCCAGGGTAAACCATCCAGTCATGTGAACAGGTGGCACGGAAATGCATGGCTTGCAATCTGATGAATCTTCACTTATTTTAGGTCATCTCCCTGTCACATTTTGCTGAGCAGCTATTCTTGTGAACTCTCACATGTTTTCTTCCCACCTCTTCAAAACCTATGACCTCCCTTTTTCATCTTGGCAGATGGCCTTTTATTTCTCAGAAAAAGAAAGCAAAGCTGGAGCAGATGTGCATTTCCTTCTGTTCCTGACCCTCCTCTTGCAAAGACAGACTAGAGGAGGCAGCAGGGAGGGGTAAGAATGCCAGACCTCACAGGACCTTGTAGGCCAAAGTCATGGCTTTTCTTCTGAGTCAGATGGGAAGACTTTTAAGGGTTTTAGGTTAAAGAGTGGCATCATCTGCCTTGGGTTTTGCTAACAGTAAGCTGGCTGCTGCTGTGTGGAAAATAAACTATGAGGGCTCAAGGATGGAAGAGGGGGAACAGTTGAATAGTCATGGTGATAGATGATGGGAATAGTAGTTAAAGTTTGATTTCAGAAAACTGGTTAGTAACCATAAAATATGAGAGTAGGGGAAAAAGTGATATTACTTTATGGCTTTTGGTGCAAATAACTGCTGGGCTAAGTTGGGGACTGTTGTTGTCCTTTTGAGTGGACAGTTACAGGCACTAGTCTAGATCTCTGTGGAGTGGCCTATGGGGTGGACATAGAATGGCTGTGTCACTTGATGTTTCCCCCTCCAGTTTTGTGCCTTCTTTCTTTTGTGTTATCCATCTCTATATCTCTCTACTTATTCTTTCTCACCAGCCCATGATCATGCTTATGTCTCTGTAATCCTGGAACAATACATATGAGGTTCAAACACTAACTCTGTACTTTGTCTGTTACCTGCCAATTCTTCCCCTTTAAAGCAAGCTTCTTAAAGCATGTCTTCACTTTCTTATCTCCACTACCTACCTATGGCAAGTAGTTATCTTCCTCTCTACCATCTCTCCAAGTACATTTGCTTCATTTCACAGACACTGTTTTATTCATATGGAAACATCCTTGTCTTATTTGAAGTTGAGCTCTGCCCCATCCCCTCCTACTGCTGTTTCTTCTTCTTGCCTTGCCAGCTTATCATTCTCTCTGTCTCCAATACTAAAAGCTGTGACACTGGGGACAAACTATTGAAAGACCAAAGGCAGCTCTCTTGATAGACCGAGTCGTGTCTCCTCACAAAGAGTGATCTATGGTGGGGAACCAGACAACTTCTGGTCTCTCTTGGATCACTTTTCTTGATGGTGGCACCCTTGTGTCTCTAGCCTCTATCATCATCTCAGCACTCAGTGAGTCTCAAATGTGCAGACTGCCACAGTGAAGAGAAAAGAGATGCTGAGATTCAGAGAAGGGTGGAGAAAACATTTGAAACACAGAGGCAGGGGCAGGAAGGAGCTCAGATCATGATGCCAAAGGGAAAGGCTTTTTGAGAGGGACTACTTTTCTTCTTCTTAGCTCTATGGTAGGAAAAATCATCAGGGATTGGTTATTCATACCCCCTATCTCTGTTTACTGCCAGGAGAATTTGTTTCCTCAATCTGTCTGAAGTTCTCCTTCCTCTCTATCTCATTATCTTTTTATTAAGGTCTCTCTTTAAATTCTTTAATTTTTTCTTTGTATATTTACTGCTTGTCCCTCCAAAAAACAGGAGCCGCAATGTGAAGGAGCTTGTATCTCTGGTTCTTCTTCGACTATCTTTGGTGTAGCAGGAGCATATATATAGGTGCTCCATGAATGCTTTTCAAGCACATACATGGATTTTGATGCTTCATATTTGAAAAACTGTAAATTCAGTGCAAAGCAAAATCATACTAGTTCACCAGACCTAAGTATTTTATTGTTAGGTTTAAATTTATGTACAATAAAACTGAGCTATATGAATGTGTGGCTGACTTATTTTCTATAGAGAGCTTACCTAGGTTGTGACCTCCTAGCTTCACTTTTCTACCTTTCAGAGTGTCCTTTGATGCTGTATCTGTCCTGTGATTGTAGGTCATTCTGGCCTGTTGTGTCCTAGAGTTCTGGAAGAAGCAGGATACACTTACTTGCTTTAAAGTTTCTTTTATCACCTATGTTTCTTCCCATTCTGCCCCTCTGTGTTTTACTAAACCCCATCCCCCCTCCATGTTTTCTAGAAAAAGAGCTAAGATTTTAACAGTAAAAACAAAACACAACATGAACTATATAAAAAGCCATTTTCTGTCTCAAGGGTCTGGCACTTGCAAAGGAAATCTATGCTTTCAAGATTATTGTTTTGACTATGGGCTTAAAAAAAGCCTAATTTGAAACTCAAAGATACGCTGCTTTCTTTGTTCTCAGCTGTGTGCACACTCCTCTTGGAAAGTGACTGCTGCTGCTTCAGTGGGAGGACAGCAGAGGGACCATTAGAAAAAAACAGGAATTAGAGGAACTGAAAATACTTGGGGTGTGTGTGTGTGTGTGTGTGTGTTCGTGTTCATATGTGCTTCTCTTCTTCAGTCATGAGTGAGGTGAGTCCTGGCATAAATGAATGAATTGGTCAAACTCTCTATCTCTTTTTGTTCATTTGGCTACAGAAGAAACTACCTGGATATTTAAATAGTATGGAAACAACTGACTCTACCATTGGGAGAATTTGATGATAAAGTTTGAATATTACTCTTTGCAGGCAGCATAAGGTCATGACTACTTCAACTTAGATCAGAAGGGCAAATATCCTTGTTTGCTAAAGAAACAAACTCATATAAGTGTGTTTTACAGAAATTTGCATCTTGAAACAAATGTGTCCATTCATCCAGAGGGAAATTTCAGTGGCTTCTGATATTTGATGAGAATCTTGCTTCCTATCTCTATGTGACTCTAACTGCTAATTTAGTCATTAAAGAGATTTCCAGAGGAAAAAAAAAGGTGACTGTAATGGCATTTGGTGAATATAACAGCACTAGAGAAGACAGAGCTGAGATAAACAGGAAGGGACCCAGGGTTCACAGAGGAAGAAAGGAAATTCAAATTATTTTCTTAATCTCTGCTTTTCCTGGTTTCTTTTTAATTTAATCTACCTACTAATTCGGGTTATCTGCGTATTTTTTAACTTTAATTGTCAGATCAAAGTAAACACATACATATAGTTTACAGAGCCAATTGAGGCATAAGAATTATTTTGAAACATGTTAGTTTTCTACTCTCTGCGCATTTTTCTGTTCCTCAGAGATGACTTTAAAATATTTTCACTTTTTTGGTGATATTTATCTTTTTATCTACCAATAGCCTGAATATGGGTGAGGATTTTCAATTTTAGTCAGTATCCACTGACTTCTATCCTTGGAAGATGAAAATAGAATACTCTTCCCTACTCTTTATCTCTTAACTGCCACTATACACATATACCTTAATTTTCCAATTTTCTCTCAATATAGTTAGATCATAATTTTGATTGAGTCAAATCAAATAGCAGCCTGTTTTCATTATTCAGGTTGTGCAGACTATTTACAAATGAGTCATGTGGTGTATTTATGATTATTTTCCAGATTGCATTTGGTTTTCCCAAGGGCAATTATTGTCATTAAACATTTTTTCTTAGTGTTCCACATGCTTCTACTCTGTCATGTAGCTCATTTGCTGTGCTCATGTTAGGTCGGTATCAACTTCTTGTCTTTGGAAGCGTATTTCTTGGAGCCTTCTGACTTTCTCCAGCGTGGGATAGTCTTCAAGTTTCAAAAAGCCCCTAGTCAAAACAATAATCTTGAAAGCATAGATTTCCTTTGCAAGTGCAGGCAAAGGATCCAAACCACAGCTGTCAGCCTCCTCTCTCCATTTATCCATATACTTCAGGGATCCTTTTTCCTTTCTCTTTGGTGGACTCTGTTTCCTAGATATGTTTTGAAAGAATAACTCTTACAATTGCCTCCAGAGAGAAGATGCAAAAAAGATATTTTTATTTTTGAAGCAGAAGTCTCAAAGTATCTTTCATCTGTTCTTAACACTTAACTGATAGTATATCTGGGTAGACATTTAAAGATTAGAAATAATTTTGTTACAGAATTTTGGAGCATTCTTCTTTATCTTTAAGTTTCCAATGGTGTTTTTTAAAAGACTGATTCCAGCCAAGTTTTGATTGTTATAAAGAATATGTTTTACTTTCTCCTGTTGTTTTTTAAAGAAACCTTTAGGATCTTATTTTGATACCCAGTGTTACATAATGCTATGGTGATGTCTTTTTATATGGGTGTGATTTCTCCTACTGTTCTAGATTTCCATGGGCATGTTTCATCAATTGGAAATACCTATTCTTCACTCACAGGAAATTTTCTTGAATTATTTTATTGATGAGTTCCTCCCATTTTTTGTCCTTATTGAAACTCTTGTCATTTGGATGTTGAGCCTCCTGGATTGATTTTCTAATTTTTTTATCCCTTTTGCAATTTTATGATTTTTGTCATTTTTTTTTTACCCTTTGGTCTGGGATCTTTCCACAAGCTCAATTTCTAACCCTTCTACTGAGTTTTCATGTGTGCTTGCCTACGTTAATTTCTTAGATCTCTTGGGTTTACTCTTTGCTCCTTCTTATGACATCCTGTTTATGCTAATCATACCATAAACGATCATATAATAATATGTAAATATATTTTTAAAAATCTATTTATGCATACAAGAACTGGGATGTAGGACAGAGGTGCTGGGGGTGAGAGGATTCATCAGAGAAAGTGGGGAACACAACAGGAAGATCTACTGAAATACACTGCTGAGGGGAGCAGCAGGAGAGGTCTGTGGGTTGCTCCCTGGCCGGCTGGGGATCAAACTCGTGCTGCAGTGCTGGATAGCACTGTCTTTAACCCCTATGCCACCAGAGAGGCCCTATGTAAGATACTTTAAATAAAGTTTTCATATTCCCTCATAATCTCTGTGTCCTTCATGTTGATTTTTGCTTTTGCTTTGGTCTTAATTTATCATATCAGAGGCTTTCTATAGCTGTCTGGGAATTCTAGTTGTCTCTTTATGACTGGCCTTAATGTAAGTGGATCTGAATTGGTTATTTTGTAGGAACTACTCAGTATTGGTATTTTACATTATTTCTGCTGGGTTGCCAGTTTCCCTAGAGAGGATTTCCCCAATTTGCAGGCTGGATAATACAGTCCTTTCTTCCAGCAATCTGGCAGATGAATGGGGAGTAGGCTTACGAGTTTGACATCAGTCTGAGAATTTTCATATAATTCCCCTGATTTTAGTGTGGCATCCCAGCTTCCTGCTGTCTCCTCCCTCCACAGACTCTCTTAGAAGGAAATGGCCCAAATTTATGGGACTAGGTAGGATCTCACAGAAAGGGACGTTTACCTGCTTCTAAAAACAGACTTTCAATAAATCCACCAGTTTCAGCTCCTCCATTATCCCCTCACTTCCAGAGGAATTTGCTGGTAACAGTTCCTGGGATACTTGGAGATTCTACAGTATAAATAATATTGATTCTTGGTTTTCCATTCTGTAGGTTTAAGATTTAGCTTTCTTAGATCTTCTAAATCAGTTACCACTGTCCTATACTTTCCAGGTTTCAAAATTCACTGTTTTTTTGGTTTTTTATCTGTTTTTCCATTATCTTTGTCCTTGTGGCTTTATGGCTTAAAAATCCATATCTTATGCTGTGGGCTTTTGAGAGGATGCAGAGGCAAATACATATGACCAGTTCTTCCTTTTCAGCTAAGCCTCTGTCTTTTTGCACGTTTCTATCAGTTTTCCTGATTGCTGTTCCTTTTCCATTTATTTATTCATTTATTTATTATCTGTATTCATACAATTTTACAATTCTTTTTTTTAAAGATTTATTTATTTTTATACAAAACCGGGGTACAGGCCAGATGCGAGGGAGGGTGAGAGAATTCACTGGAGACAGAGTGGGGAACAGAACAGGCAGACTGACGAAATACACTGCTGAGGGGAGCAGCGGGCAAGACAGGAGAGGTCTGCTTCGCCATGTGGGATTCTTGCCTGCCAGCCGGGATCAAACTGGCACTGCAGAGGCTGCGGACAGCTTCACAGTGCGGCGCTAACTGCCTGCGCCACCAGGGAGGCCCAATTTTACAATTCTTGAACTGAAAGTTCCCTCTGCTATCAATGATTTGTCTCAAACTGCTTGGTTAGTGGGTATACCGTGACCTTGTTAAACCATCAGAAGCTCATAGCTATAAGAGCTGTCTACCTGACCTCTAAGCCCAGTTTGTTTTCTCAGCTATGTTGCATGCTCCCTGCTCTTTGCAAGTCCTGTGCTGTTCTGACAACCTCTGCTCAGTCATCGTTTCTTGTGTTATTCTCCTTCCTTTCTCTGATACGCCATCCATCATCAAACTTATCTCCAGCACAGTATCTTTTTCCAACCCCTTGAACATATAGGCTAACAGTGTGAAAGCGATCATTCTTTGTCATTAGTTATATCGAGTCAGGAATCTAACCTTTCCATGCAGGTATATATATTAGAGTAAAAGGCAGGTAGGAGTTTCATCATAATGAAGCCAGACTCTAACAGCTTTAATTTCTTTTTTTTTTAAAGATTTATTTATTCATACAAGAGCTGGGGTACAGGCCAGAAGTGTGGGGGATGAGAGGGTTCACCAGAGACAGATTGGGGAACAGAACAGGCAGATTGACCGAAGTAGACTGCTGAGGGGAGCAGCAGATGAGTCAGGAGAGGTCTTCTGAGCCGTGTGGGTTGCTTCCTGGCCGGCTGGCAATCGAACTGGTGTGCAGAGGCTGCAGACAGCTATGCAGGTTGTGTCTTTAATTTCTTAATGCCACCTTTCTGTGTACTCTTAGGACTAGAATTGTAGACAATAAAAGAGTAAGAGAAAAAAACCATTGTTCTACTACATGCTACACTGTAAGAAATAAGACCTAAAATTCTTCTGTCAGCTTTTAATCCACAGTACCCTATGGTCTACAGTGATTTCAACACAGAGGGGTTTGAGATTTGTTAATAAACTTGTTATAGGTGCTTTTCAGATGGTGTTTAGACTGAAATACTGTCAGCTGGAACACTTCACTGGGTATTCACTGTAGGCTGGGAACATATGTGCCTTTGGTGAAAGCTGCTTTGCAGTGAAAATCACTGGGATTTCTATGAAGCTGTGTCTTGTGAACATTGTTATATAACCAGTGCCTTGAAACTATTTGGCTTGAGTCTCAAGTACAGAGGTTTATAGAGTATGGACTTACTGGCTAAACAGGAGAAAATGAATTATCTCTCGTTGCATTTGGAACTTTTATGTGGTCAGGAGAACTCTGCCTACATAAATTTAAAGTAAGGAAAGGCCAACTCATAAAAATTGTCATGACTAGCGGTAAAAAGTGAGTTTTAAAAGTATCATGATTAAAGACTGTGTTCCATTATAAACTGAGTAACTAGAGTCTGGAATAGAGTGAAGAAGGGAGAACATGGTGTGGTATGAGGTCAGAAAGGTATAGGACTGGGTCATGCAGGGCCCTGGGTACCATAATGTTCTCTGGATCAGAACCTCTAGAGATTCTCAGCAGAAAGTAACATGAGCTAGCATTTTAACAGGGTCACTCTGTTTACTCTGTTGAAAGTAAACTCCAGGGTGACAAGGGAGAAAAGAGACAATTCTGAGAGGCCACTGCAATAATCTTAATGAGAGAGGGTGGTGGCCCAGAGCAAGGTAGAAGCTGTGGAGATGGTGGGCAGTGGTTAGATCCTAGTTATATTTTTAAATTAGAACCATGAGGATTTGCTACCAGCTCAGTTGTGGGGTGCCAAAGGAAGAGAGAGATTAAGGCTGACTCCAAGTAATTTTTAAAGAATTAAATTTTTTTTTTGTGGGGGAGATCAGAGGATTTAGGGAGCAATGGTAGAATTAGTAATTAAATTTTGAAAATTCATGTTAACTTTGAGATGTTTGTTAGACATATAAGTAGAGGTGTTTAACAGGCAGTTGAATAGAGAAGTGTGGATCTTGGGGGAGAGATCTGGTCTGAAAACATACTTTCAAGAATTGTTGACATACACAAACTATCACTATTTGCAGATGATATGATAATATACATAGAGAACCCCAAAAACTCCACAGAAAAACTAATTCAACTCATCAATCATTTCAGTAAAGTGGCAGGATACAAAATCAACACGTAAAAGTCAGTAACCTTCCTATACACAAACAATAAATCTGAAGAAGAAGAAATCAAAAAAACCATCCCTTTTATTATTGAAACAAAAAAAATCAAATATTTGGGAATAAATCTAACAAAAGAGGTAAAGGACCTATACAAAGAAAACTATAAAACACTGTTAAAAGAAATAGAAGAAGACACAAAGAAATGGAAAGACATCCCCTGCTCATGGATTGGAAGAATAAACATTATTAAAATGGCCATCCTACCAAAAGCAATATATAGATTCATTGCTATTCCAATCAAAATTTCAATGTCATTCTTCAAAGAAATAGAACAATTATTGATGAAATTCATATGGAATCACAAAAAACCCCGAATAGCCAAAGCTCTCCTGAAAAAAAAGAAGGGAATGGAGGCATCACACTCCCAGACTTCAAATTGTACTACAAAGCCATAATCATCAAAACTGCATGGTATTGGAACAAGAACAGACATACAGACCAATGGAATTGAATAGAAAATCCAGAAATAAACCCACAGATTTATGGTCAACTAATCTTTGACAAAGGAGCAAAGACTATGCATTGGAGCAAAGAAAGTTTGTTCAATAAATGGTGCTGGGAAAACTGGGTCGCTACATGCAAAAGAATGAAGCTTGACCACTACCTCACACCATACACAAAAATCAACTCAAAATGGATTAAAGAACTAGACATAAGACCTGAAACCATAAAATACATAGAAGGAAATATAGGCGAAACACTACGTGATTTGCATATCAAAGACATCTTTACAGACACATCACCCAAAGCAGTGATAGTGAAGGCAAAGATAAACAGCTGGGACTACATCAAATTAAAGAGCTTCTGCACAGCAAAAGAGACAATAACAAAATCAAAGAGAAACCCCACCAACTGGGAGAACATTTTTGCACACAACACTAATGATAAAGGACTGATCACAAAAATCTGCAAAGAGCTGATGAGACTCAACAACAACAAAGAAAATAATCCAGTGAAAAAATGGGCAGAAAAGCTAAAAAGAAACTTCTCTGAAGAGGAAATGCAAATGGCCAACAGGCATATGAAAAAATGTTCAACATCACTTGTAATCAGGGAAATGCAAATCAAAACTACCATGAGATACCATCTTACACCAGTGAGAATGGCACATATTAAAAAAACTAGCAACAACAAATGTTGGCGAGGGTGTGGAGAAAAAGGAACTCTTCTGCACTGTTGGTGGGAGTGCAACCTGGTCCAACCACTATGGAGAGCTGTGTGGAGATTTCTGGACCTACTAAACAGAGCTTCCATATGATCCAGCAATTCCACTCCTAGGTATTTACCCAAAGGACACAGAAACATCAATTCCAAAGAACACCTGCACCCCTATGTTTATAGCAGCACTGTTTACAATAGCTAAGCTTTGGAAACAACCCAAATGCCCAAAAATAGATGACTGGATCAAGAAGATGTGGTACATATACACCATGGAATATTACTCAGCATTCAAAAAAGATAAGCACATGCAATTTGCAGCAACATGGATGGCGCTGGAAGGAATCATGCTCAGCGAAATAAGCCAAAAAGAAAAGAAAAATACCGGATGGTCTCACTCATAGCAGGAATCTAGAAAACTTAAATAAGGGACCAGGAAAATGAATAACTATAAGAAAGTGAAAATCAGAATCAACAAAAAACTATGAAACAGACACTTTTGGGGGGGTGGGGGGCGGGAGGGGAGGGATTGGGATCAGAAGGGGGGGTTGCAATTTTATGGGGAATATAAAAATAAAATTTATTATTAAAAAAAAATGGAAAACAAAAAAAAAAAAAAAGAATTGTTGACATACAGCTGATGTTTAAAGTCTGGTAGGACTGGTTAAACCATCCAAGAGATTGAATGTAGATGGAGAATAGGTCCACTGGGGCTTTCTAGTTTTCAGTGGTCAGTAACACAAGGTGAAGCTGAAAAAGATTTTGAGAAGTAATGAAATAGGAAGAAATCTAGTAGTGAAGTTGCCTGCAGACCAGATGAGGAACATGTTTCAAGGAGAATGAATGAGCAGCCATGGCAAGTGCCACTTACATTTCTCATACCCAGGGTGACACTTGCATTTTTCAGTCTAGGGATTATTGGTGATCTTAAGCAGATTTGATGAAATCTTGGGGCCAAAAGCTCTTACCAACCTCTTTAGTTTCAATTTTTTCATCTGTAAAATGGTTTAATATTATCTACTTCTTAGTATTGCTGGGGGATCAGTGTACATCAATTCATATACTCAGAACAGTGCCTGACCATGTAAATACTAAATACATATTTTTATTGTTACTAGAAACTTCATTTCAGATGGTCATTGACAGTCATACTCCTTTGGTCATGCACTTAGTTAAGAATCTATCTAATGGAATGAGCATTCAATCTGCAGATCCTCAGGCCAGGATATCATTGAAGACCTTGTCCTGTGTTGCACCATACTATAAGTAAATCTGTACAGTGTTGTAACTCAGTCAAGCAAGAAATGAAGTTTTCACAGTATGACTTCTTCTACAAGATCACATGCCGAGTCTCTGTCCATTTCTAGATGCTCATCCATTTTATTTTTTTAAAGATTTATTTATTTATAAAAGCACTGGGTACAGTCAGAAGTGTGGGAGGGTGAGAGAATTCACCAGAGCCAGAGCGGGGAGCAGAGCAGGCAGAAGGACTGAAGTACACTGAGGGGAGCAGCGGGCGGCAGGAGAGGTCTGCGCGCCGTGTGGGACCTTTCTCTGGTGGCCGGGGAGCAGCCGGGGATCGAACCGTCGCTGCAGTGGGTGCGGGCAGCTTTGCAACCCAGGGCTCAAGCACTGCACCACCGGGGAGGCCCCTGCTCATCCATTTTAAATCTTGTCCAAGGATAATGCCTAGTTCACCAGTTTGCTGCTAGAATTCACCCTTTTCATTTGAGACATATGGTTGGATTTGCCTTATGTATAGTGTCTTGCTAACTCTGCTTCAAACATGGCTGGCGGGGCATAGTAATCGCTTTGGTAAATTCTGCACAGTGTCTTGGGATAAAATCTGATGGAGCCCAAACATATCAACTCTTTTTACAACTATTAATGTTTTGTTTTCTTTTTTAATTCATTTGTCTCCTGTTGGGTTTATGTCCTATTTAAGCAGTGCTTGTGATAATCTATATTAAAAACTGAATACCATTCTGCTTGAAGTAGAGGAGAGGTGGGCAGGACACAAAGACTTCTATCCTTTGTGTTATCCATCAACATTGATTTACAGTCCAAGAGGCAGGTGTTATGGACTGAATTGTGTCTCTCCAAAAGCCCTATGTTGAATCCCAGCCTCCTCGCTTCCCATGTGACTCTATTGGAGATAGGGCCTTTAAGGAGCTGATTCCGGGTAAGTGAATCTTTAGAGTAGAGCCCAGATCTGATGGAACTGGTGCCCCTATGAGGGATGGAAAGGACAACAGTGTTCTCTCCTGCTCTCTCAGCGGGCATAGCACAAAGGCAAAGGAGACTTCTGCTAACTAAGAAGGGCACTTTTTAGAAACCTGCTATGCTAGAGCCCACTTGTTCCTCTAAAACTGTGAAGAAATAATCTGTTTAATTTACCCAGTTTGTGGTATTTTGTTAAGGCCACCAAACCATACTAAGATAATTTACAGAGTAATCTTTCTTTCTATGATTTGTTTTCCTTATTTTTGTCAAGTGTTCATTCTTTGGGGACTTTAAATTTCCTAGCAATTTAATTAATCATCTGCATATGAAAAAAATCCCCATTTATGTTTTGAAACATCGACAGCGTCTTTAGCTACATCTAACAATGGAACTTTGTGCTGAAGACCATATGAAATCTTCATGAATTTATCAGGGCACCTATGAAGATGCTGTCCCAGTTTGTCAGGCTTCTTGAACTTGGACTACTTGAATCTCCTAGAATTAAAGGCCAGGGCAGCTGGCACAGCTTACCTTTTAAGCCTTCCTTGTGTCATTTCCCCCACCCCCGTTCCCATTATTTTCCTTCTGAATTAACTGTGTGCAATATTTTCTTTCTACCTGAAACATGTTAAAACGATTACTGTATGTTATTTGAGGACACAGGAAGCATTCAGCCTGTGTTGAACAGTGTGTAGCTTTTGTCATTCAAAAAATTTTTACAAGTGCATAATGGCAAGGAAAAAAAAACATTAAAAAATTGTCAGTACATACCAGGTCTTTTTCTGCTCATAGCAGATCTTATTTTTTTTAATGTGGGATTTTTTTTCCTTCTTACTGTTGTGTCAGAAATCAATAAAACATAAAATTACTATTTGTAGTCTAAATCTATAATTAGAAATCTAACTTCAGAGTCCAGAATTTTGTACACAAGGGTTGATTGGAGGCTGTGTTGTGGCCAAATGATTCAGACTATGGATCATCCCTGTCAAATATCACAAAAGAAAGTGACTACTCACTGGGAATTTCATGTTTTAAATCACTGGGTATATGTGCCAGGAGTAGTGGGAAGGGGCTGTTTAACAGTTTAGTTTCTCTACTTTCCATCTGTCAAATGCAGAATGAATATGTATCTATATTAATTATTTATATCTATACATACCTATATATCTGTATAAGATACTCATTATTTTATATATATTCTAAACTGACACAGATCTATTGTTGAGGAATATTCACTATGGTACTCAAAGGGAAAAATAAAACTGTACTTTTGGAGAATTTTCAAAGAGGAGGAGGAAACATTCAGATGAACAGTAAAATATGCATGCTACAAGTTACACAAAGGAAAGGCCATATGGTTTAATGCAATACATTAGTTTGTTTTAAATCTTTTATGGTTTATTTTCAATTTAAACTGAATATATGCCCTAATTAGTTTTGAAATGGGGTAGGGAGCCATATGTCTTTCAGTTAAACAGAGTAATTTACACTGTTTTGCTCCCTTATTCTTGGTGATTGGTCTAAATTCCATTCAATCAAAACGTTTTGTCCACACAGACTCAGGTCAGCCCATCATTAATATGCTGACAATGTGGCTTAATTTTTTTTATTATACTTTACTTAATTGAAAAGAAAGAATTTCTACAACTTTGTGAACCAGTCAGTCAATACTTACTGGACAAATTTTATATTGATGTATATATACTTTAAAATACATATTTGTGTGTGTATATATATGGTAGTGTTATTCTCAGTGCCTTGCTATCTATCTATCTATCTATCTATCTATCTATCTATCTATCTATCTATCTATCTATCTATCTATCTGAGTTTCCCTGTGGTTCTCTGGTGTGATGCTTTCCTCTGGATAGTTGTCTGTGCTCCCTGTTTCCAGAGGGCACAATTATGCCAAGTTATTTATGACCATGAGAGATCATGTGACTTAGTTGATATTTCCCAGAATGTTAATAGCTCAAAACTTGATCAGACCAGTCTAGTGTTCACTGTCTCCAACTCCTTCCCTACCACATTCAATTTTCAGTTAAGAACCACAGTATTTTCTTCCCATTACCAGTTGTTTATCAAATACTACACACTCATTTAGAGTTTTCTGATTATGTCCACAGTCATGAAGTCACAAATCATACTTTCCGCTGTTTTAAAGAACAAACTTAATTTATCTTCCATTTAGTAGGAGAAGTGATAGATTTTTAAGGTCCTATTTTTTTGCTTTGTTTTTTTTAAATTATTTTTAAGGATTTATTTTATTTATACAAGAGCTGGGGTACAGGCCAGATGCGCAGGAGGGTGAGAGGATTCACCAGAGACACAGTGGGGAACAGAACAGGCAGACTGATGAAATACACTGCTGTGGGTGAGGCAGGAGAAGTCTGCCCCGCCATGTGGGATTCTCGCCAGCTGGCCGGGATTGAACTGGCGCTGCCAGAGGCTGCGGACAGCTTCACAGTGCAGTGCTCAACTGCCTGTGCCACCAGGGAGGCCCTTTTTGCTTTGTTTTAGATTAATGAGTAGGTTTTTTGGAAGCAAGAGAATGAAAATGGTACCTTGTATTCTCTCGACCATATTTAGTTCCAGAACACACTAAGCCACATTTGGCCATTTTTTTTTTTTTTGTTTCTGAACTACTGTCAGCTTCTCCAGTCTGCTGTAGAACACAGTTTGCAGCTCTACAACAAAGGATAAAAATAAAATAAATGTTTGGAAAAGTGCTTTGAGATAGCTAAAGATAGAGAGCCACACAAAAGCACACAGGCATTGGTAGGAATGACACATTAATTGTGCTGCTTTTAAGTGATAATACAGAACAATTAATGCACTTAATTGCTTTATTGAAACAAAAAGCTCTTTCGCAGTTTGCATAATTTCTTTGTGTAGTGAGGATGTTTCATAAATTTATAAATGAACCAGTATCTCTAATTTAGGGAGTTTTGATAATATATATTTCTGTATTATTTATTTTATTTTTATTTTCAGACAGTATTTTTCTTTCTTATTGTGTCAATCCAGAACTAAGTTTCTAATGAGATAAATTATTATAAGTAACTAGGGGAGGGAAGGAAAGTGAAATTCTTTTAGAAAATTTAACAACTTTGAATAATTTATTGCGATTTCAGATTTCATGAATTAATGACTCTTGTTTTCAAGATTATAATTTTTATTTCTGGGTGGTAATATAACTTAAATATGTTTATTTTGGATATGTTTTTTATAAATAAAACAACACAGAGTTCAGTGGCTTTTAAGTTGCATTGGAGATTTCTGAGGGTCACCTTGGAATTGCAGGAGGGGTGAGTGAGAGTTGAGCAGACAGGGCACCACACTGTAAGCTTCGTGGGGGATTCATACACTTCACTGTAGGTCGGGCACTTAGCCTGCTTGGTACATTGGAATAAATGAATGACCATGTTGGTCGCTACCCCTTGACCCGGCTTTACCTGGAGAGATTCTGTTTGTACATTTCTTTATCACACTCAGATGTGTTTTCTAGCTCTCACTAGAGGAGTTTCAGAGATAATATAAAATGTTCTCTGGGGGCTTCTGCTCTGTTGCTGTGAGGCACACATTGGTATTTTGGCTCCTTTCACTCTCTCCTGCCTTCTCCATATTCTTCTCCACCATTCTCCCCAGGCTCCCGGCTCCCCTGTACCATTTGCCCCAGTAGGAGTTAGAGTTCCAAGCGTAGGTGGAGCTCCTTCTCCTTTCCCACACTGAGCTGGCTTGGTGATGAGAAATACGGCCAGCCCATTATGGAGATGGGAAAACTCCCCCCAAACTGTCAAGCACCATCTAAATGAAAGGCATTAGTAATAGCTTTATGTGGGAGTTTATTGATTTGTCAAAGTAACTGGTATCAACTTGCCAAGATATCCTGGGACTTTGGTATCTATTATACATTCCTGAGCCTTCGTTGACCTTTCTTTCTACTCTTGGTTTGGAGATGTTATATTTAAATTTAATTATGTTCAATAGGCTGACCTTTGATATTCTGAGAGGAAATTATTTGTCCTCTGATAGTGACCTTCTGAGAGGAAATCATTTGTCCTCTGGTAGTGTCCTTAGGTGACACACAATGGGCATGCAGATGATAATAACAGGTAAATATGTATTACACGTTCATGGTTGGCAAGGGTGATTTCATATGATATCTTATTTTAAAATGACCGACAGTTTTTCTAGGATGTCAGCTATGATTATGAATCTAAGTGCTTTACATAAACTGACTCATTTGACCCTCATAATAACCTTACGAGTTAATGATCCTATTACCTATATTTTACAGAGGAGAGAAAAGTCAGCCCAGAGAGAATCAGTAACTTGTTGAAAGCTGCCCAGACAGTAGGACTGGGTATTCAATTAGGTAGTCTTGCTGTGATCCTGAGTGTGAGATGCTCTTACTACTGTCATCTCAGAAATGCTGGAATTCCTTTTTAATATTCCTTAAATCCCTGTGGATCCCAGAATGCTTTTCTAATTTTATAAAGCATATAGAAAAAATACTTAGATCCATTATCTCATTATTAAAATATCTTTTCTTAGGAAGAAGCTTTAATATTTGTTGTCTAATAAAATGAAAATAGTTTCATTTTTTTCAATTATAAAAATAATATATACTTAGGAAGAAAAGTAAAATAATACAGCAAATACAAATGAGAAATAATAATCACTTGAAGTTCCACTACCTAGAAGCATTTAGGTGAATGTTTTCTGACATTTTTCTACACATGTTTATATACATACACACATATATAATATATATAACATTTTTAGAAATGAGACTATAAAATCCATGTTGTTTTGTAGCATATTCTGTGTTTACATTGCTGGAAATATCTTTTCTGTGTTAGTGACTGTAAGTATATACCATATTTTTGAATGGCATTGTGGTGCTATCTTGTATGACTGCATTATAGTTATTTGAACATTTCAATATTGACAAATATTGAACCTGCTTATAATATTTATGTTATAAACAATAAATGGTATGTGGATAGTTACCTATTTGGGAACAAATTCCTAGAAGTGGGTTTGTTGATACTAAGGACATGCCTACTTTTTATTTGGGTGCATATCCCCATACCTGAAAGGATGTAATAACTTGATGTCACTCTGCCAATATATTTCGAGTGTGCTCATTTTAAAAAATTTCTTATCAATGTTTGTTTTGTGCATTTAAAAATATCTCACCATTTGATGGTTGAACAGTTTTTTTTGTTTTATTTCTAATGCTTTAATGATTAGTACAGTTGAATATATTTATTATGTTTATTGACAATTGATACATATTTCAAATATCTACTAATGTTTCTATTCATTGTTCTTATTTGTATATAGTTTTTCAAATTGGTATTTCTTCTTTTTTATTCATGTAAGGATACAAACCTTTTGTTTATCCTATATAGTACAATTTTGTCCCCCCAAAGAGTGGTTAGTTCTTATGCCTAATTTCAGTAGCTTGTCTATTTATCATCTACCTAGCATCTATTTATTTTTTGCCATACAAAAAATTTAAATTTCAATGTGATCAAATTTTAATTCAATTCATAATTTAGCATTATTAATATTTCTCAGATAAGGGAGATGAGACAAAAAGAATAACTTCCTCCAAATCTCACATCTGGTTAGGATTAGTTGATGCCAAAGCTGTGCTTTTAGCTGTGACAGGACACTCATAGATGGATGGAAAAGCAGAGGACTGGAAAGGTTAAATGACCTGCATCATGCTGAAATTATTCCCCTCTTTTGGTAGATTCGTAATTGAATTCTTGATTGTTAATATGATGTTTCTTAAGTAATCAGTTCAGTCCTTTGAAAAGGTGTTTCAGTGAAAAAGCAATTAGACATTGAAAGAAAAGAGCCACAGTAATGTTAAGGTATTAAGAATGATATGGGATATACTTTAGATTTTAAGAATTAAGAGGATGATGTCCAGGTAGATAAATGAATTTGTGAAAATGGGTCAGTACAGGAAGACCACATCGGAATGCCTTGTCCATTTTCAGGCAGGCATATTGAGCAAATTCTTTTCTAGTCTGAATTATAGTAAATAGAGCAAGTATTAAGCAGGATTTTATATGTACAGCTAAAAGGATTTATGTGCTGGTATGATACTAGATTTTGGTACAGATAAATTTCTTATTCACAGAATATTTCAATCTTGAGGTCAAAACTTACTGTTAGAATTAAGGATAATAGATTTGAAATTATATCACATTATTAGTTATTAGCACTTGTGTGAATCAACTAATATTTTTGGCAAGCACTGTATTTGAGACGATGTAAAAAGCAAAATTTGTTTTCCCTCTTGTCATTTTAAAGGTAAATTTGAATAGGGTGCAGCGAGTGCATGATTCCTGGTCTGGTAGTGAGTTGAAAAAGTTCAATCTAATAAAAAAATACCGGGAAATTCAATGTGGAACAAATGAAGTTCTAAAATAATAGAAAATGACGTAACAGGAATAGGACAGATCTAACACTGATAATGGCAAAACAAAGCGTCATTTTCTAATAGATTCTCTTTCACGGCAGTCAAGCATTTTACACTGTGGTATAAGGTCCATTTTTTCTGTTTGTATTCCTGTTTCAAACCCTAATTTCTTGCATTTCTAGAGAGCAATTCATTTTGTCTCTCACGCGGATTGCTTTCTGGATTTTTCATAATTCTCAGTGATCTAGTTGATAGAAAATGGACTAGCTGTACAATGCGGGTTCTGCTTTTTTTTTTTTTTTTTTAGATTTATTTTATTTTTATACAAGAACCCGGGTAAGGCCAGATGCCGGGGAGGGTGAGAGGATTCACTGGAGACAGAGTAGGGAACAGAACAGGCAGACTGATGAAATAGACCGCTGACGGGAGCAGCAGGCCACGTGGGATTCTCGCTGGCTGGCAGCCGGCCGGGATCAAACCCGTGCTACAGAGGCTGCGGACAGCTTCACAATGCGGCCCTCAACCGCCTGCGCCACCAGGGAGGTCTGGGTTCTGCTGTTTTTACCTTTGTGTGGACCTCTTCCCTTCTAGTTGAATCAATGATTTGTTGGGACTGAGAGCTGTAAAGATCGAGAAGACCGTGTTTGGCTCAGCGTTTGCCTGCACCTGTGCCACGCTGAGCATCCTAGCCTGCCTCTCTGTCCAGTGCAGTTTCTCCGTAACCACACTTTGCAGTTCCAGAGCTTCTCTGTGTTCCCACAGGGTTTTCTGGTCTGGAGTTTTCAGAACACAATCCAGAACATATATAAATTGGAGGAAAGATTTTTTTTTTTCATCAGAGAAGCTGAATATGCACCTCAATGATACAAGCAACTTAATTGTTTTATTGTTCTAATAAAAAGGCTTCACTGAACCACGCCTTTCCCCAAAAGTTAATTACTTCTCACACCAAGGTGGTTCTTTCTAATAAAGCAAAATAAAGCGGTGGTCCTAAGAAGCAGCTAATTTTTTCCGACACATTATAAAGAATAACAATAAGGAATTTGATGTTCAAAAATCTTATGGATCTTCTTTTTAGCTGTGTCTTCCTTTTAATATGTTCCCTCAACTGACCAATTATTCCAGGTTGTTGAGAGTGTGAGAATTATGGTCAGTGAAATAACTCGGAAGGAAAAAGAAAAATATTGGATGGTTTCACTTATGGGAGGCATATAGGGGAAACAAATAAGACATCAGTGTAAAAAATAATAACAGTACAAAACACAGCAAAACAAAAACAGACAATTATAAATCAGAGACATCCTGCAGGGGAGGAGGGAGAGGAATCAGAGGGAGGGAGGGAGGAGCACAGGGGACTGAGGTGATGGTGCACGGGTGCATTGGTGAAGGAAATTCTATGGGGACTTACCTGATTGGGGGGGGGGGAGCAAATATTATTTAAAAATGAACAATGATGTAAAAAATTAAAAATTAAAAAAAAAGTGTGGCATCAGCCACAGTTGGGTGAGTATTGTGGGTTTGCCACTTACTCTGTGGCTGACTTTGGGCAAGTTACTTATTTCTAAACCACAGTTCCTCATCTATCCAGTGGAAATTATACTTTTCTTTCAATAAAGTCATGTAAGATTAAATGAGATAATGTACATGAAATGCTGCTTTCATATTACCTGACATCAAGTAGGCATTCAATGACAAAAGAACTGGGTGCTATTATCAGGCACAGATTTCTGCCAGACATGCAGATGGCACTTCCATAAACTGCTAGCCTTTAACATGCTTTTGGAATAACATTTTCCCCTTTTATTTATTCTTTCACTTCAACATAAACTGAGGGCCTGTTAGGTGTTC
This sequence comes from Talpa occidentalis, assembly GCF_014898055.3. Lineage (NCBI taxonomy): Eukaryota > Metazoa > Chordata > Mammalia > Eulipotyphla > Talpidae > Talpa > Talpa occidentalis. The sequence goes on along the minus strand of NW_023601104.1, from coordinate 70,618,738 downwards.
ATTACTGGGATATAATGAAGAAGAGTATGTGACTCATGATATCTTAGGAGCTTAGGAGGGGAACTTTTCCATCATTGTTTTTACTCCCTTCACTTGTTTAAATACCACGTGTGCATTTTCATGGCATTTGTAACCCTTAAAATGTCTACTGGGACAGAGTAAAGTCATACTACCCATAAAAATTCCAGTTCTTGTTCTGTTGTTTTTTAATCAGATTTCTGCTACAAATGACAGTCATTTGGAAGCTAACAGGACTTAAATAACCTATTTATCTATGCCTAGTGGGGTACACACCAAAATACATCGTCCCTCCCTTTAAAAATTACTGATGACTTAGAAGAATATGAAACTTTAGTAAGTTGGTGGCATTAATTCAATGTGGGGGAAAAAGCACATTTAGTTCTACCCAAATAATGGTTAGAAGCCTCTCAAGAGTTTTAGTTACAAAGTCGCAGAGCAAATTAGATAAAAAGATTGTTATGTTTCATATACTTTTATTGGAGTAGGGAGAACTCTGGTTGAGTCCTGTGGTGTATAGACTTGATTCCGTAAGTATTTGTTGAAGGTCTGTTCCATTCCAGGCACCAATTTGTCTCAGAAAATACTTAGGTGAATAAGGCAAAGACCCTGTTCTCAAAGATGTAAAATCCAAAAACTAGTGTGAATTTGTGTGATAATTTAAGCATGAGAATTTATTTCCTGTCGACTGTCATTACTCAGATGACACGATGTATACATTTAAAATGTGAAAATATTAGGATTTATCAGGTGTCCACTTTTTGTAGCATTTCACATGGAAATATTACGTGGAACCAGTTTCCACATTATGAAGGGCCCGTGTATATTTCTACATATAGACACTACTGTGGTTACAAGTAATGTATAAATATAATGGTTGAATATTTAATAGATATAATTTAAAATTGTCAGAAATTTAAAGCCAGAAAAGTCAGAAAAGAGAAGATAAAATATCAAAGAAACTAGTTTGATTATAATTCTTATTATTTTTTTCAGTGTAGTAATACCTTTATACATAAGCTGAAAAAATGGCACAAAGAAAGAAAGACAGGGTAAAAAGATGGCATTGATTACTATATTACCAACTTTAAAATGGTTTATTAGATTTCAAATCAGTTTCTAGACTAGTACCTACTGACTGGTATAAAAATATAAATTCTAATGAATATTTAAGGCAACCGGGAATGTGTAGGCTCTTATTATGACTGACTGGTTCTTCTATTTGACTTTCTTAAGGATGGTGGTGTTAGAAAATGCACTATTATTTTGCACTAACTGTTCTTTTCCTGCATAGTTTATTTTCTAAAAATTAGAACTGCTGGTCATAGGTAAGGTTATGACTTGTTCCTTCTTCCTCTCTCTGTTTACTGAAGCACTTCCTGGACACAAGACACTGTACTGGTGGGGAAAATAAGGCATGGGTAGAACTAATGTGACTCCTAGACAAAGTGATAGACAGAGTTTCAAGGTGCTTGGTTCTGTGCATTGGGGACTCAGTGTTTACACTTCAGTGTCTCCTTGGATCACTTAAAGGGCTTTCAACGTTCTTGTTCCTTCTCTTAAATGAAGGGCAGCACTGATCTGTGGGTCGTTCTCAGGGTTAGAGACATCAATGCACTCTCCAGATATTTATTGAGCATCTTTTATGTGTCAGATACTGTCTAGGCTCTTTGAATACAAGAGTGAATGAAACAAAGATTCCCGCTCTCCTGAAATGGGGGTGGCCGGGTTGGGTGTGGGAGATAGATAGTACATAATAGGGTAGTCACTGAGGACACTAAGAGGATATCAGCAGCTTGTAATTAGCAGATGGAGAAGATAAATAGAGAAGGATTGGGGTATTTGGGAGTTTGGGGTCAGGAAAGAGTCAGGTATAAGTTTATTGAGAAGGTGATGTTTGAGGAAAGACTTGAAGGCAGGGCGAGTTGCCCTGTGCATAGCATGGGGAAGTGTTTCACAGACAGGGGACAGCTAGTGCAGGGCCTTTGGTGGCATTGTGCCCAGCAGGTTAATGTCCAAGGAATAACGAGGAAGAAACCTGTGTGGCCACCTCGGGGTAAGGGAGGGGTGAGGGGAAACAATATAAATGTGTGACCCTCCACAGTAACCCACAGTAGGCACTACTGAATTATATGATCACCATAGGAAAAGCTGAATGGCCTTAAGTGAGCATCAAACTTTGTGGAATCTGGTATTTGAGATGTATCTTAAAGGATAGACAGGTTGTAGACAGTGCCGGCTAATTAGCTGAAATTTTGTTATTTTAGTCCTTGCATTAAAAAGAGTTTGGAACTTAAAACTGTTTGTCACCATAGCAACATGATCTAACCCTGCCTGTTGTTTTCAGTGCCAAAGGTTGGGCATTGTAAGATTTCTTTCTGATCAGTATCCTGCACATCCCTTATTTATTTTCAAGGAAATATGTACATGTAATATGCTTTATGTATATGTAAGTGTCAGTAGAGAAAAAGAAATTAGATTTCCTTCTCTTCTGACAATTTCTAGGAAATTAATAGTTCTATTTATTTATAAAGTCACTCTGCAATTCTCTTTTTTATGAAGTTTTATATAACATCATGATTTTATTATCTGTTTTTAATTATCTCTTTGTTAAAGGCCAGTTTTAAATGAATGATTCAGTGATTGAAATTCTATGGTGATATAGAAACCCTATAGCATTCTTTGTCTCTTTCCTCCCTCTCTCCCTCCCTATTTCTTTCGATTTAAAGGATGGGTCCTCCAGAAAACATAAACATCAGTGAGACTACCCCAGACCACATTAGGCCAACATAAATGATAATTCCATGAGTAACTCAATTGAAGTGGTGATTAATGATTTCTATTTTTGTAGAAGGAATATGGCTAACATCTGAGAGATCTTTATATGTCATTAGCAAATTTAATTTTTATAATAAACTTTGATATATTTTTCTATTTTAAGAAAGCATATTGTGGTGGTGTCTATCTACTAAAAAGCCTGTTCCCCCACCCCACTGTGCTTATATATCCATTACCAGAATTTCTGTAAATGTGTTTCTTTTGTGTTGATACACTCTGAACTAAGGACAAAATGAGAATTAATTCCTGATTTTTGTATACAGGGTGAGGTATTTTAGTTGGGGAGGTTTGAGGATAAAATTGTTCTTCTCTCCAAGACTTTAAGAGCCTATTAAGGGAAGAAAGCCAAGAGATTTTTTTTCCCCTTAAATCTCAGGGATGTATTACGGTTCTACAGTTACTTGTGAGATGAATAAAATTCTTTGACAAACTATGTTATTTTAGGTGATGATTATGAATCATTAAGAAACCAAAGCTTCTTCCAGTATGCATTAAAAATCATTTTACCTTGGATTTTATAGTGTTCTTACTCTTTAGCTTCTCCTGAGCACTATAATTATTCTAGATGGTTATATAAATTGAATTTAGAGAGTCCCTATTAATTAGACAAACCATTGCTTGTATTACTGAAAATTGGAAGTCAGCTGCCCACCTCTATTCTCCAAATACTGAAGTTCAAATTTATTTTAATATGTGGTTTGTTTTTGATTTAAGTCACTATTGATTATTCATGGCTCATTTTATATCCTAGGCCAAGAAGATGCATTAGATTTATCCTGTGGTTTCATTTGTCTTGACAAATCACTACTCTCCTCTCCACCATGCATTTTTACTCCTTAGGAAGAAAATTTTAAGTAAGTAGTGAATTAGAAGTCCTTTTTAGATAGATGTTATCAGAACAGGGGAGGGAAGAACACAGGGACTATGCTGATGGTGCATGGGTGAATTTGTGGTGGGAATTTCACAGGGACTACACCTGAGAGAAAGCTTCATTGTATACAAATGAAGAATGACATAAAAATATATTAAATAAAATAATAATAATAATAAAATTATAGATCTGTTTTTTAGGTAATTCTATACCATTTAAGGGAAGAAAATCTTACTAGCTTTTTTGTTCTTTGTAGCAATTTATATTCCCACCAGGGATTTAGTCTTTTGAAAATAGATATACTAATCTGTGAATTTTGAAGGGTAAATTACTTCAATGTGAAATGCATAGTTGAAGTTTTCTTTCTCATTTTCATACTCAAAATGGCTTGTAAAGGTAAATAATCTTATTTTTAACTATATTGTATTTGTACATGGTAGATTACTTTTTGAGCCAATTAGTAAAATAAATGGAGATATTTGACAAACTAAAAGATAGTATAGCAAAATAATAGAAAGGAGGACTAGTTTCTGATTTAATTCCGCAAACATTCTAAGGACCAAAAGACAGAGAAGAATAAGATTTGATTGTTGTCATCGATCATTTTTCAATTTATTTTTATAAGATTATAAAATAATCATTAATCTGTTTTCTGTGTGCTTATTATATTAGGGGCATTGTAATTCATTTTCATTCTTTTACAAGTAAACTCTCCTTTTTTTTTTAAAGATTTATATATTTATTTATACAAGTACTGGGTACAGTCAGAAGTGCGGGAGGACGAGAGAATTCACCAGAGCTAGAGCGGGGAACAGACCAGGCAGACTCATGAAATACACTGCTGAGGGGAGCAGCGGGCGAGACAGGAGAGGTCTGCTTCCCCATGTGGGATTCTCACTGGCCAGCTGGGATCGAACCGGCGCTACAGAGGCTGTGGACAGCTTCACAGCGTGGTGCTCAACCGCCTGTGCCACCAGGGGAGGCCCAAAATGAAACTGTTCTTAAGTAGTTTATCTTCTAGTGGGGGCAGAGAGGGAAAAAAGTAAGATTGAAATATATCATATGTTCTATTGTGATAAGTGCCCAGAAGAAGAGTAAAGTAGGATAAAGGGACAACAATAGGAGAGCGTGTGTGTGTGTGTGTGTGTGTGTGTGTGTGTGTTTGTGTGTGCATGTGCACGCTGTTGGATTAGGAACTTCTTCATTGATAAATTAATATTTTTTTTTTAATTTTTTTTTTAAGATTTATTTATTTATTCATACAAGCACTGGGTACAGTCAGAAGCGCAGGGGGTGAGAGAATTCACCAGAGCCAGAGCGGGGAGCAGAGCAGGCAGAAGGACCGAAGTACACTGCTGAGGGGAGCAGCGGGCGGCAGGAGAGGTCTGCGCGCCATGTGGGACCCTCCTCTGGTGGCCGGGGAGCAGCCGGGGATCGAACCGGCACTGCAGAGGCTGCGGGCAGCTTCACAACCCCGCGCTCAACCGCTGCGCCACCGGGGAAGCCCGATAAATTAATATTTGAACAGAGTTGCATCCAGAAAGGAAGGGGCCATGTATATATTCTGAGAAAGAGCTGCTATTTTGAGAAAGAGCTGCTTCCCAGAGAGAACAACAGATCCCAGTGTATGAGGTGGGAGTTTGCCTGATGTGTTCGAAAATCATCACAGACCGGAGTGTGTGTGTGTGTGTGTGTGTGTGTGTGTGTGTGTGTTGAAAGAGAAAAAGAGAGAGAGGACTGGGAATCATTTTGTAGTTGTCTCCATAGAGATCTTGAATATTTGTTAGTTTTATTCCCAGATATTTTACAATCTTTGTCCTGAATATCTTTTAATGTTCATTCTAAAATTACCTTTCTAATTGGGTATTGCTGGTATATTGGAGAATTACTGAATTTTCCATGCTGATTTTATATACCATCACATTACTGAATTTAGTCCTAGTATTTTAACAACTGATTCTATTTGTTTTTCTATTCAGTGACAAGCCTGACGATCAGTCATCTTCTCCACCCTACCTAAATGTTCAATTTCTTTTTCCTTCACTCATTACACTTCTAGGGTGTTCAGTTAAACATGTAGTAGTAGCTATGAAAATGAACATCTTTTCCTTTTTCTCTAATTTAATGAAATGCTTCTAATTTCACAATAAAGCATGGTGGTTGCAATTTTTTCTTCTCCTACTTATATTTTGGGACAAGGTTTTTTTTTTAAAGTAAAAACTTTTCACAACTATAAGAAGCTCATATAACTAATTGTGTGTGTGTGTGCGTGCGCATGTGTGTGTAACATTAGGAAGTAAATTTTGGGAAGTTGGTTAAACATGTTTCTGCTTGACATTCTAAATATTTAATACACAAACTTGACCTCTTTTTATAACAGTTTTATTTAAGTACACTGACATACATACTACACATATTTAATTAAAAATTTTATATTTTGACATGCATTACAAATATGTGTTTGATTTATAGATAGTCCTTTTTATTAAAATATATTTAACATAAAACATTATGTAAATTTAAGGTTTGCTACATGTTGACTTGATGCATTTATACACTTAAATATGATCACCATTATATCTAGAGTTAACACTTCTATTCCATCACATATATGCATGTTTTGTGGTGGGAATAATTAAAATCTAGTTTCTTAGTAAGTTTGGTGATTGTATTATAAAATTATTAACTACATTTACTTTGTTGTGCATTAGATCACCAGGGTTTATTTAATCCACTAGCTGTAAGTTTGTGCCTTTTTAATAGGGCTCAGAATTTATTGCATATTATTCCATCTCATCCAAGAAAAGAACTATAGCATTCTTTTATTTTTTTCCTCACCTTCCTTGGCCCCTGTGAGCTACCATTTTGACAATCTTTAGAATTTGACTTATGCTGTTGTTATTGTGCTTTTGTTGTTGTCCTTGTTTTTAAACTTATTTATTTTTGTATAAAAGAACTGGGGTGTAGGACAGAAGTGTAGGGGGTGAGAAAATTCACCAGAGACAGAGTGAGGAATAGAACAGGCTGATTTACTGAAATACACTGCTGAGGGTAGCAGCGGATGAGACAGGAGAGGTCTGCTGTGCTATGTGGGTCAGCTCCCTGGTTGGCCATTGAACTCAGGCCACAGTGGTGATAGCCTGAGACTCAAACCCTAAGTCTCTCACCAGAGAGGCCCTTATTGTCCTTGACAGCAATCAATCCTTATTCCTCTGGATCTTTGGAACGTTTTTTCCTGTCTTTGTTTAAATGCTGTTTTACTGTCTCTCATCTTTCAGGGATTCCTACTAATTTCCCTGAATCTGAAGTTTGTTTAGGAGTTCTTGTCTAAATTTCATTAAGATATTTTCTAATTTTTAGGAATTTAGGGTAAAAAGGAGAGACCTTAGCATATTCACAGGCTTCCCTCTTGTCCAAGAACTCAGGAGACACTTTACATGTGAATAGGAGGCAGGAGTATGGACTGGAGGCAGGTGTGTGGACTGGAGGCAGGTGTATGGACTGGAGGCAGGCAGGTATTTGCAAGTCAGAATTACCACTCACATCTCTGCTCACTTTTGCCCCCCTGACTACTATCTCAATAGTCAAACTCACTGAGTTTCAGTTTTCTAGTCTGTAGAGGTGGACATTGTAGCGATTGTGTGATGATGAACTAAGTTGAAGAATGGGAAGCCCTGTATTGCTACATATTTGATGCTTAGTAAATACTGGTTTCTATTCTCTTTGTAGGTGAAATAGAATGAAATATGATACTTTTATGCAAACTAAGTTGTAAACATATGGAATATGTTATCCCTCATGAGTTTGTTTAGTTAGTAGACATAGCTATGTTTGAAAGTTGTTTATTTGAGATCTTAGTCATAGGTTCATAATGTAGTATCAAGGATGTCCTTGAGGTTTTGGGGATGTGTTCCCAATATTTTGAAGGTGGCATTGTGGTGGTGGGCCATTGTGGGCCTATGGCATAATGCCCTCAAGGGAAACTGCAAGGAGGAGACAGTTGACGATTGCTTGATTGCCAAGTTGTTCATTATGTCTTAATGTATGACAGGAAGTCAGCTCACACCTTAGGTGCTTGTCTGCTGTTAGGTTATCACTTGTCATTCTAACCAGGCAACCCAAGTTTGAGAACTGTTTCCTGCTTTACAGACAGTATATGAATGAGCAGGAAATGACAGAAAGATGTGACTTAGTTTTGAGATCCTTCTTGCTTTTAATTTCCAGTACTTGATACTCAAACTCCTTGTCTAGGTTCAATTCTCAGTTATCTGACCATCAGGTATTTTTGAATCACCTCTATCTGGTTTACTATCCTGGAAGCTGGTGTCCTAGGATTTCAAGCCCCTCATTACAAACTAATCTTGGCAGTTGCCCTTTCCTCAAGCCTTGTGTGAAATTGTCAATGAGACCATCATGTGGGAGAAGATAAAAAGGCATAATCAGCTAGGAATCAGTCACCATAGCTCTACGAAAACAAATCATGGCAGACTTACTTTATTTGCTTCACTGATAGAGTGACAAGCCTCATAAACAAGGAGAGTAATGGACAAGATCTATGTTGCTTCCCTGTAATCACTCCTGAAACTCTCTAGGTATGACTGAGTCGTATTTTATGTTTCCATATAGATGAGAAACACAGGATTTTTGCCACTGAACTTGATTAATCTGAATCCTGAGACTCTGCATCCAAGCCAACACATTAGATGAGTTGTGCTAATAAAAATCAGGATAGCAGAATTAAATAAATAAAGAGTGAAGTCTATTTTGAAGTAGAAAGATTACATGAGAGACTTGCTACATGTGGAAAATTGAAGTCATAATTATAGAAAGGGGTTAAGGTTAAGGAAAGCATTGGGGCAGGAAGATGTAAACTATGGTTTAGTAAAGAATCCAGGAAAAATTAAGTTGGTCTTATAAACTGTTCAGTGCAGAACGCAATTTTTATTTTGAGACTCCTTAGGTAAGATATTTGATAATGCTTTGAGGTGGATTGATTCCTTCTTAATTCCAGTAAACTGTCTAGATACCTTAAATGAAAAAGAATATGGATGTCATTAGAATATAGACAAGAAAAAAGCCTTAGCATTAAAGACAAAACAAACTTCTAATTATGATGGGTGAGCAACACGACTTAGATATAAAAGGTGATCCACTTATTTTATGAGTTTAATGATTTCAGTTGGGAAGCTAAGAGGCACAGCCCACCTGTGTTCTGTTTATCATTCAACAGAGAGAGATGAATGGGTTTTATATTTTCAGTATTCAACCATTTTCTTGAGGGAAGATGGATTGTTCTCATTCTTAATGGAAACTATGAACAATGTTGACCCAAGTAAAATATAGATGAGTATAAAAAGAAGAAAAAGTTTTTTTTTCTTTAATACAATGAGCTTCTTTGCATCTCAGCTCAATCACTATTTCATTAGGTCGGCTCAGCCTTTGATAAACACCAATGTGTCTATCTGTGTTTGACACATATTCATATATAAAGGTCATATTAATAACTTTTAAATATTCCCCACTGGAGATATTGTAAGTGCTACTGAACACTAGGAATGTGCAAATTTTGGGTCACTATTGTCTACACAAAACCTAGCATGGTATCTGACATCTGTTAGACTCTTAATGAATGAGAGAACAAATAAATGAGTGTAGTTAAAATATTAAGAATCTGAAAAATAGAAAAAAGTCAACTATGAGGTTGAAAGAAAGCTGTAGTCATTGCCTGTGTAAGTTTTCACTTAAAAGTTTTATTGTAGGTGTGTTACCTTTTGAGGAAGGAAGGCAACTTTCCAAACATATGGAAGAGGCAGTGGTGGGTGGGTGGCTGATGGATGTGAAGTGGGCCTGGATCCAGCCTTAGTCTTGACCCAATTTCAATAACTTACTGAACATATTTCCCTTTTATCTGTGCCATTGAAAGCCTATTTAAAAGCACTCTGTGAGTCCTTTTGATACAACAAGTGAGAGTGATCAAAGCCGAGAGGACTAGATATGGTGGTTCGCCCTGGAAAGCTGGCTTCAGCAGCCCCTCTTCACTCCTCTCCACTGACAATTGGTTCATTGAACAGGACGTAGGGATTCATTTACTGGAGAGCAGGAAAGGTAAAAGGGATTTTCACAGCCATTGAACATATTTATTAGAATAATTTTCTAACCTTTGATGACTTCATGATTTCATGGCTTCCTCTTTGTTGGCAATGTCCAGAACTCTCATCTTACATCTGTCACCTTTATTTTTCTCCCCAAATAAAGGAGATGGTAGAAAAGGGATCTTAACAAGGAAGGGAAAAAATAAGGTAGAACGGACACTTTCATCTTATAATCGTTGTTAAATCAAATCTAGGATGATGGTGGCTTACACGGCAAACATGTGATTCTCACCTGATATTTATGGCTTCATTCTCCTGTGAGTCATCATTTTGCATACTCATTAATAATTTTCAGTATTTGGTTTACAATGCAAAGTTAGCAGTATTTTCCCTTTCATTTGAAGTTCCCTTTCATTTGAAGAGAGCCTGTGTTTTTGAGAGTCAGTGTTAGGATAAGAAGGTGAGTTGTGGCTCCTTATTTGGAGTTCATCAGTAGGGAGGTAGGATTTTCTTTTTTTAGCCTCCTAAGGGTACAATTCTATCTGAATCTAGATTACTGGCTTGATGACTTTTTACTGACTCCTCCAGCTCTTTGAGTCCATGAATAATGCTAAACAAATTGACTGATTCTTAGAAGAGCATCTGGGTCAGTGGTGGGGTAAATTTGAAATTTGCGAATGAGTAGATTCTACATTGAAATTGAAGTTAGTTTCATTTCCTTTGAAACTTTTATCTGAAAAACAAAATTTGAACATGTGAACTTGTAAACTACTGTTGGTAGGGTTTGTGAAATTCAGATACAATCAAATTTTGGATACAAGACCTTCACTTGGCTTCTGGTGGGTGGAGGGTGGTGGTGAATTGAAAGGTGCATCCCAAATTGTAATTCAGTGTATCTGTGGAAAATAAGAGAAAGTATAAACATGTCTAAAAGAAATGTTTTTGTACCTTTATCAGGGCTAAATTTATAGGGAGGGAAGGAGAGGAGAGAGAGATGCATGACCCAACATAGCTTCTTCTGGTCAGGGAAGGTGTGGTTTATGAAGAAACCATTGAGCACGGAGAACTCTTGGAGAATGTAGAGGGGGCATGTGCATGAGTGAGATTTTGCTGAAGATGGGAGAATGTCTATGGTTGTGGGAAAAATCAAATACAATGAATCATCCAGTCTAATTGACTAGGCTGCTTCTACCTAGCATTCATCTCTAGTTTCATCTGCTTTTGCTTCTATAGTAATAGCACAAAAATGAAATGACTGAATACAGTGTGCCCACCCTTCACTGTGCAAATGACAGATTCATGCAGAGAAACATGTATAGCGATTAAGAGAAAATATTCTGGTAGTTTCATTCTTGATATATATTCTAATGTGGAAACAATTACTTTTTGACTTGCATTCTTAATGAATATGATGTGTGTTTCTAAGGAGGTTGCATTTATAACAAATTCATCAGGGAACACTTGGACTATTTTCAATAAGAATGCTTTCTTTTTGACATATTGAAAAACCATACTCTTTTAATTCCACATACATTTTATAATTCCCTAAGAAACTGAAATGATGTTTTTATTTAAGGAGGTGGCTTGTGATTTCCTCACAATTAGTATCTGCTGAAAAATAAACAAATACAATTAATAATATAATGAACTTGTATGCATACCACGCAGACCAACTTTCTAGTATTAAGTTGTTTATAATATCATAGTAATAACTATATAACTTTGTTAGCCCCAAGAATGGAGCCAGCCAGCCATTCAAGTACTCATTCATTATTTTTCTAGATGCCTCGCCAGGCTCTCTGAATGATGCATTATAGTTTCATCTTTGTCATTGTAGAACAGTTTTATTATTTACTTATCTATCACTGAACTCCTGTCACATTCCATAATGCTTAGGGTTTATTTTTTCTGGGCTTGCTGTGACTCAGCATCCTGCTTGGGCTGAGTGCTAGAATGGAAGAGAACCAGAACCGTATGTGTTGTTTGACCAAACTGTTTAAAGAAACTGAGGTTCAGGGGTCTTCCTGGTGGCGCAGGGGTTAAAGACAGCACTACGAAGCTATGGCCATCCACTGAAGAATGCATTCGATCCCCGGCCAGGGATCAACCCACATGGTACAGCAGACCTCTCCTGACTCCCCTGGTGCTCCCCTCAGCAGTGAGTTTCAGTCAGTCTGCCTGTTCTGTTCCCCACTCTGTCTCTGGTGAATGCTCTCAACCCCCACCCCCGGCCTGTACCCCAGTTCTTGTATGCATAAAGAAATAAATCTTTAAAAAAAATAAAGAAACTGAGGTTCAGAGACAAGTGGTAGGATTGGTGATACATATATTCCTATATTCACTTCAGTTGTCTGCCTTTCCAGCCCTCATCTTTCCTCCCAATCTCAGAAGAATGGGTCCTCCTCACTTCCATAATCATGAACACCTGACGTGTTCTCATCCTGAGATTTTTTAGACAAATGGACAACATTTGGGGCCTCCCCTGGTGGCACAGTAGTTGAACGGTGGGTTGCGAAGCTGCCTGCAGCCTCTGCGGTGCCGGTTCGATCCCCGGCTGCTCCCCGGCCACCAGGGAGGGTCCCATATGGTGCGCAGACCTCTCCTGCCGCAACCGCTGCTCCCCTCAGCAGTGTATTTCCTCGGTCTGCCTGTTCTGTTCCCTGCTCTGGCTCTGGTGACTTCTCTCACCCCCCCGCACTTCTGACTGTACCCAGTGCTTGTATAAATAAATAAATCTTTTAAAAAACAAACAAACAAACAAACAAAAAAAAAAACAAATGGACAACATTTAATGAAGGACTACTTCTGCCCACATTTCTTCTGCTCTAATGATGGGGCTGACACTGTTTTAGTTTCAGTTTTCATAATTTCTGAAAAATCACGTAGTTTTATAAATGTTATCTAAAACAATCTCATACAAAAGATATTATGCACTTATGCACATTTTTTCAGATGAGAAAATCGAAATGAAAAGTTAAGTGGTTTGTCTAAAGTCCTGTAGCTGGTGATAGTACCAGGATTTAAGTCTATTTTTCTGACTGCAAATTTGACCTATTAAAAGATAAGCTATACTGCCTCTATCAGGGTTAGAGAGGTGATCAAATCATGGTGTGACAAGTGGAGAGAGATAAATGCAAGCAAAGGAAAGTATTATAAACCCTCACACCCTTTGGTTATTGAGGCTCAATTTCACAAGATAGTAAGATCTGCTGTCAACATCGTACCCACAGATGACCATGTTGTATCTCTTAAGATGATAGGTCTCATGCTAAGTGTTCTTATCACGAAATATAAAAAAGTATATGGGTTGTAAAAAAACCACCTGTTTTCATGTTTTAAAAAGTACTATGCACTTTGATGAGGACAGCAATTTTAAGAATTTTCTGTTTGTTAAAATTCTATTTGTTGCGAGATATTTCGTATATCTAATAAGAGTGTCTACAAAATATATGTATAATATCCAAGCAGTGAAATGTATTTACGGCCCAGCTTAAAGAAAGCTCCAGCAGCTCCATGAATGCTTTAGATGTTATGTGACCCTTTACAATCCAATACCTTCCCTCTGTCCCAGAGGAGACCTCTATCCTGGTTTTGATTACACATCAAATGAATATTCCCAAGCAACATATTGTTTGCCTGTTTTTGTACTTTATATAAATGGATTCATGAACTATGTACATTCTTCTGTGATTTGCTTATTCATGTTTTTAAAAGATTTATTTATTTATTTATACAAGAGCTGGGGTACAGGCCAAATGCATGGGAGGGTGAGAGGATTCACCAGAGACAGATCGGGGAACAGAACAGGCAGACTGACGAAATACACTGCTGAGGGGAGCAAGAAAGGAGAGGTCTGTCACACCATGTGGGACCCTTGCCGGCCAGCTGGTATTGAACTGGTGCTGGAGAGGCTGTGGACAGCTTCACAGCACGGTGCTCAACTGCCTGTGGCAACAGGGGAGGCCCTCATTCTTGATGTTATATATTAATGAAATTCATTTTCTCCCCACTGCTGAACAGTGGTCCATTGTTTGATTGCTGCACGTCTTTTTTTTTAATCACTTAAATGTAAATATTATGATTATCTCTAATTTTATTATCTGTACAAATGATTTTCTGTACAAATTTTCTGAACAAAAGTATATATATACCAAGTTGGGCCTCCCTGGTGGTGCAGGCAGTTGAGCGCCGCACTGTGAGGCTGTCCGCAGCCTCTGCAGCGTGGGTTCGATCCCAGCTGGCTGGCGAGAATCCCACATGGTGCAGCAGACCTCTCCTGTCTCGCCTGCTGCTCCCCTCAGCAGTGTATTTCGTCAGTCTGCCTGTTCTGTTCCCCGCTCTGTCTCTGGTGAATCACCAGAGACACCCTCCCATGCATTTGGCCTATACCCCGGTTCTTGTATAAAAATAAATAAATGTAAAAAAAAGTATATATATACCAAGTATATATACTTAGGAATGAAATTACCTTGCTATCGACAGGCACTCGGTCAACTTTACAAGATGATGTGAAATTTTATTTCACAATGTTCTACCAGAAGTAAATGTGACCTCCTGAATCACATTACTGCCAGAAGGATAAGGATGTGCAAATTGTGTTTTCAGGAAACATTTCTCTGATTACTAGTATGAATTTTAAAAACATGAGAATCATTTTATATGTATTCCCTATTCTTAGTTGATCTTTTCAGATCTTCTGATTGTTTTCACTGCGCTATTTGTCTTTTTAATGTATTCACAAGAGGTTTTGTTTTGTTTTGTTTTGGTCTGAATAATTCCCTTGTTGGTTATATGTGTTGCAAATGTCTTCTCCCAGTGTGTCTCATATCTGTTCATTATCTTATGGCATCTTATTATGGTGGATCTTTCTGTAATGTAGTCAGATCAACTGCTCACAGGTTTTGCTTTGTCATCTTATTTGAGATCTTAAAATTATTCTGCATTTTCTTCTGAACTTTAAAAAAATTTCCAATTTCATTTAAATACAATTAGATCTGGAATTATTATTTTTATTGGGATGTAAGAAAAGGATCTATTTTCATTTCCCCACATCTATCAATTATTCTAGCACTATCAGTTAAATTGTTCATTTCCCCCCACCAGTCTGCAGTGGTACCTGTTTTATATGTCAGGCATATAGATGCATGTAGATGCTTGAAATTGAAGGATTTATCTGCCTTTCCACACATCTATGCCACACTATTTATTTATTAACTAAATAGGTTGTGCTTACCATCTGCCAGGCACTGTTCTAAGAACTTCATAAAGGTGAACTCACTTAATCTTTACAAAGTAGGTTTTTTATTTTATCCTCATTTTATAGATGTGGCAACTGAAGCACAAAGGGCTAAGTTATCCATAGTCACATGTTCAGAAAGTGGCAGATCCAGAGTTGGAGCACAGGTAGTCCCACTCTGGCATACTCTGCTACCTCTCTTGTGCTTACCTGTTGCCTGATAGTACTAGAGGTTTATGATTAATATAAGGCAAATCTCCCACTTTGGTACTGCTTGTTTCAGTGTTATGACATATCTTGATAGTCTTCTCTTCCATGTAAATTTTAGAATCAGGTAAATTTATACACATGCACATACATATACACACATAAGAACATCTATAAACTGTTGATATTTGAAATGTACATTTAAATTGTACTAAAATTAGTATAGAATTGGCATCTCATGACATTGTACATGATATGTTGATGTATTTATACTTTTCTCCATAAAGTTCTTATATATTAAATTTATTTCTAAAAACATATATAATATGTGATATATAAGATATATACCTGTAATTATGTAAATTTTTAAGTATATTATACTATAATGATATAAAATATATATAATAAATGTAATTTTTAATAAATTGTATTTTATACAAATTTTCAAATTTATTAACACATATTTTTCATCTCAGGCATAAAGTTGTTAATGTCTGCTGACCTGTCATTTATGTTTATTTTTTATTATTTTTTTAAAAAGATTTATTTATTTATACAAGCACTGGGGTACAGTCAGAAGCGGAGGAGGGTGAGAGAATTCGCCAGAGCCAGAGAAGAGAGCAGAATAGGCAGATTGACGAGATACACTGCTGAGGGGAGCAGCGGGTGGCAGGAGAGGTCTGTGTGCCATGTGGGACCCTCCCTGGCGGCTGGGGATTGAACCGGTGCTGCAGAGGCTGCGGGCAGCTTCACAACCCAGTGCTGCGCCACTGGGGAGGTCCCCATTTATGTTTATTTTTTATTTTATTTTTATTTCTGCTTTTTCCTTGATTAGTGTTGCTAGATACTTTTATTCTTTTTTTATTCAAAGACCAAATTTTGGTTTTGTTGACCTCACCACCAATCTTTGTTTTCTTCTTTATTAAATTTCACCCTTATCTTAGCTATTTCCTTCATTAAATTTTTTTTAAAGATTTATTTATTTGTTAATACAAGAACCAGGGTACAGGCCAGATGCATGGGAAGGTGAGAGAATTCACCAGAGACAGAGCAGGGAACAGAACAGGCAGACTGATGAAATACACTGCTGAGGGGAGCAGCAGGTGCGACAGGAGAGGTCTGCTGTGCCATGTGGGACCCTCGCGGGCTGGCCGGGATTGAACTGGCACTGCAGAGGCTGTGGACAGCTTCACAGCACTGCACTCAACCACCTGCGCCACCAGAGGAGGCCCTCCATCATTAAATTTTTTAACCAGCATTTGTTTTTTTAGGTATTTTTATTTGATTTTTGCTTAGTAAATAAGATTTACTCTTTCTTATAGAAGATTTCTAACTGATGCAAATGGGTAATATAATTATACTTTCTTAGTTTCCACTGCTTCCCTTCTTATTCTGAACTCTTGGCACAATCCTTATTTCAGATAATAATGTTTTAAACATTTTAAATTGAGGTAACATTGATTATAACACTGTATATGATTTATGGAAGTATGTTCACACCATTAAAGTTGTTTCTACCTACTTTTAAAAATGTCTTCAATGAACTGACTTATTTTCAGCTTTTTATCACTTCATTTTATTATGCAATACTTACTTATCACGGTTTTATCACATAATCTTGATATGTGGTAGCATAGCTGATTACAGATTATAAGAATTTTATATAACAATTGGAAAGAGAAAATACAATTATAACATAATGGTGTCTCATATTTCTAATTTTTGCTTTATACTTAACTGAAAGTTCCTTAACCTTTTAAAA
Source organism: Talpa occidentalis (assembly GCF_014898055.3). NCBI lineage: Eukaryota > Metazoa > Chordata > Mammalia > Eulipotyphla > Talpidae > Talpa > Talpa occidentalis. The sequence continues at coordinate 70,601,714 of NW_023601104.1, read as the reverse complement.
ACATATCATCATGCAATATATACATATGAAAAAAATTGGTGAAACTAAATTGATTAAGATATTAAACATCTTCTTATTTAGAATCCAAATTTTCTGAATTTTTTATTTATTCAGATTTAAGACTTTGATATTCGCCCACTTGTATCACCTTCTGTACCACTCACTGAGAGCATTTTTTAGGGTGTTTTGCTATTTTCCTTGCAAAATGCTGTCAGCTGTTCTGTGAGTTTGATATTTGTGCTTTCTTGATCTTATCATAAATAAGTCACTGGGTTGTTTTGGTCAACAAACAGGATTTGTATTTCTTCCTCAATTGGTTTTTACTGTTTTATACACTGAAATGTCAAGGATACAGAGGTGTGTGTGTGGGGTATGTGTGTGTGTTTGTGTGTTTATTTTTATTTTTTGGTTAAGCCACCAGAAATAGCAATCCACTTGGTAGGGGTAATGGCAATTATGTCATATGGCCAACAATAATTGAAAATTCTCATTGATTATAGGATACATTCTTATTTCAGAGCTATTAATATATGAAAAATTGCATGCCTTAGATTAGATACAAAATTATACTTAGTTCTATTTTCTAATATTTATTTTTATCTCTTATTTCCTCTTTGATCTACAGGTTATTTAAAAGCCTGTTTTAACATGTCTAAATGCCTGAGTGGTTTATTTTTGCTATTCACTGCTAGCATACTTGTAATTTTAGTTACAAAATATTCTGCATTGTGGGCTCCCGGTGGCGCAGCGGTTGAGCGCTGGGTTGCGAAGCTGCCTGCAGCCTCTGCAGCCGGTTCGATCCCGGCTGCTACCCGGCCACCAGAGGAGGGTCCCACATGGCGCGCAGACCTCTCCTGCCGCCCGCTGCTCCCCTCAGCAGTGTACTTCGGTCCTTCTGCTGCTCTGCTCCCCGCTCTGGCTCTGGTGAATTCTCTCACCCTCCACGCTTCTGACTGTACCCAGTGCATGTATCAAACAAACAAACAATAAATAAATAAATAATAAGACATGCTCTAGAAAATTAAAAAAAAAAAAAAAAAATATTCTGCATTGTACCTGTGTTTTTGAAATTTATCAAGTTTTGTTTTGTGGCCTGATGTACTCAATATTTGTCATTTCTTAATGCTTTAGAAGAATTAAATTTTTCAGTTTTTGTTGCTCCTGAATTGATTTGCTCAGTATCTATAATGATTTTTTTTTGGTCTGTCTGATAAGTCCATTTTTTAGGAGACATGTGAAATCTCCAATTATCTTTGTGAATTTTTCATTATCTCCTTGTATAATTCCAATTCTGCTTTATGTATTTTGATATATAATTATCCTATATATCATGATTATGCATCTAATCTCTACTATGAATCTGTCATATCTGTAGCAATTATTAATAACATAGCTATAATTTCATATTTTTAGTTTTCTGGTAGTATTTGCATTTATCTCTAATCATGGGTTTTTTTTTAAGATTTATTTATTTATGCATTCAAGAGCTGGGGTATAGGCCAGAGACGTGGGGGGTGAGAGGATTCATCAGAGACAGAGTGGGGAACAGAAGAGGCAGACTGACTGAAATACACTGCAGAGGGGAGCAGTGGGCAAGGCAGGAGAAGTCTGCTTAACCATGTGGTTTCTCCCTGGCCGGCTGGGGATTGAGTTTGTGCTGCAGAGGCTGTGGATTGCTTCATAGTGAGGTGCTTAACCCCTTGCACCACCACGGAGGCCTCTAATCATGGTTTTTATATGGAGGTGATTTTGTCTGTTATTACCAGATTTTGCTTAGTATTTTTCTGGTAGATAATTGTTAGCATTTAACTTTCAACCTTGCAATGCCCGTAAATTCTTTTGAATCTCTTGTAAATGGTCCATTGTTTTAAACAATTTCAGCTTGGCAATCTTGTTATTTAAACAAAAACTTTGGTCCATTTTTATTAGTTTTTATTTGAAACTTTTAAATTCTATCAATATAATCTTTGTGTTTTCAATTTCTAATTTTTCTGTTGCTTCCGCTTTTGTTTTCTTTTGGATTGAATCTTACCCTTTCTACTGTCTTGAAAGTTATAATCCCCATGTCTGTTCTTTTAGTGATTTTGCTAGATATCTTAATTTGTATTTTAAACAAAGTCTTCTGTTAATGGACATCTATATATTATTTCAGTGCAGTATAAGGGACTTAAAATCAAATCCCCTCATTCCCTCCTGTACTTGTTACCATTGTTTTAGTCTTTAAGTTCTATTTAGTTGTTCTTCAAATTTCATGATTTTTATTTAAAGTCTTACATCATTACTTTTGTGAGGTAACTCTTGTTTACAACACTGTATGCGATTCAAAGCATGTTTTAACATATCTAAATGCCTGAGTGTTTTATTTTTGCTATTCACTGGTAGCATACTTGTAATTTTAGTTACAAAATATTCTGCATTGTACCAGTGTTTTTGAAATTTTTCAAGTTTTGTTTTGTGGCCTGATGTACTCAATATTTGTCATCATTTCTTTCTTTCGTTCTTTTTTTTTTTTTTTTTTTTGTGGGACCCTCGCCCGGCGGCTGGGGATAGAACTGGCACTGCAGAGTCTGCGGGCAGCCTTGCAGCCCAGCGCTCAACTGCTGTGCCACCAGGGGAGGCCCTGTCATCATTTCTTAATGCTTTAGAAGAATTAAATTTTTCAGTTTTTTTTTGCTCTTGAATTGTTTTGCAGTAGGGTCACACCTCCTCAGATGCATGTCACCGCACCACACCCACCACCGGGCCACCTTCGGCTCTCCATCATCGCCCATTGTTCTACTTAACCTTTAACCCCAGAAATTATATCTCATTATGTCTAAAACATACATCCTAGTGACTATTTTTCCTTTTATTTTTTAAAGTGTAATGTTAGAATTTAATCCTTTATAATATTTTATAATATATCACAGTATATTCTCTAGTCTGTGTCTATGTCCCTAACATTCTGTACTCCTATAGACCAAGTTTCTGGCTCTACTTTTTATTAATCCTCTGTGCCTGGGGCAATGCCAAATACTTAGCAGGTGCTTAATAAATTGTCACTGGCTCATTGACTCAGCGTCCAATTAAACTCATGAATTTTCATTATATGAGAAATGTTAACATCCAAGTTAAAACATTTAAAGATTTTTTTTTTTCTGTTGTGGTTAGTATTGGTTTTCCATGCTCCATTTCCATGGGACTGATTCACCTGGAAGTTTCAATTACCAGGCCATGTTGGTGTGGAAAGTAGTGGGTGGGAAGTGAGGTAGAGAGAAACCATGGGTAAGGCAAAGGTATGGCATTTTGGGATTTTGTGAAAAACAGTAAAATTAATATGGTTCCATGTTTCTTCTGCTGGTTTTCTACCTAAGAATATTCTTTCCTATCTTACTCATTGTTAGATGAGTTCTCATAATGTTCTCATGCTGTACAAGAAGAGTGATGTATTTTATTCCCTGTTCTTATTCTGGGTCAAATGAGGTCATGGTAGGTTCAGCATAAAATTCATATCACTTTTTATTCATGCTGTTCTTTTCCAGCATTCCAGCATCTTTCAGATAAAAAGTCTCTTTTTTCAGTTTGTGATGAACATCCTTGTTAATTTTTCAGCCTTATCTTTCCCACTTGGTTCATGCAGAAAAACACATCTTTTCTACTAATAAAAACAATTTTCTTGCTTCACAGTATCTGATCCAAGAATAACTTAAAAATAAACCTGAATTTCACTTAAGATAATGTAATAAAAGCACTCTGGATCAGACATCTGTTACTCATTATTTATAACCTATGGCTAAAAGCCATGCTAATCAGAAGATATTGCTATTTTTTCAGACTGCCTACTGAAAAGACTCCTGCATTGTCTTTAGTCATTTTCATTTTGCTTCTGATGTCAGTAAAGTATAAGGAAAATTTGAAGCACGGTTCTTAATGGGAAATAAGGGCCTCTACTCTAAAACCAATTAGTGATTAAAATTTGTCAGTTCTAACCACTGCCTCACAGTGACCTTTAGTCACCTTGGTTGCTGAAGAATAAAGAATTCTTAGCTTTTAATAGTTATTATCTTTCTTTTTTTAAAAAAAATATGTATTTATACATACAAGAACTGGGGTACAGTCCAGAGTTGTAGGGGGTGAGAGGATCCACCAGAGACAGAGTAGGGAACAGAACAGATAGATCATCTGAAATACACTGCTGAGGGGAGCAGCGGGCGAGTCAGAAGAGTCTGCTGAGCCGTGTGTGTGTGTAGCTTCCTGACTGGGGATCCAACTCGTGCTGCAGTGGCTGCAGTGAGCTTCACAGGTTGTGTCTTAACCCCTTGCGCCACCAGAGAGGCCCTATTTTCCTTCCTTTTTAAGGGAAAGTCTTCTCAAATTTAGTAATTATTTTCTTCTAATGAGAGGCAGGGTGATACACACATACATATGCATATACATACGTGTGTATGTATGTAATAAATAGCCCTGTGATTTACAATCTTCAACAATTTTTAAGTCTTTCACTGAGATCCTGTACAGTGATGTTATATACAGTCACTGGAACCCAACGGCTCAAGAGAGGGTTTCCTGTGAACTCATGAAGGTCTTTGTTTCTGAAAATCTTTGAATTCTAATCAGAATGCTTATAAAGAAAAAATAAATCAATTTCATAGTCTGTAAGACAAGTAACAGTTTATTGTGTAAATTATGTTACAAACATATGCTGTATTGATCATAAAATTGAATTCTGAACATACCTCAGAAAAGCTCTCGAAAACATATGGACCAGTCTACTTTTTAAATTTTTTTTAAGATTTATTTATTTATTTTATACAAGAACCGAGGTACAGGCCAGATGCGCGGGAGGGTGAGAGGATTCACCAGAGACAGAGCAGGGAACAGAACAGGCAGACTGATGAAATACACTGCTGAGGGGAGCAGCGGGTGAGACAGGAGAGGTCTGCTGTGCCATGTGGGACCCTAGCCGGCTAGCCGGGATTGAACCAGTGCTGCAGAGGCTGCGGACAGCTTCACAGCACAGTGCTCAACCGCCTGCGCCACCAGGGGAGGCCCCCAATCTACTTTTTCTTTAAGGATACTTTCCATTATGTGAGGAAGGCAGAAGGGATAGTTCCTTATAACTTCCAAAATTCATTGGCAAAGTAACTTGAGAGTTGAAGAGGCTGCACCAATACTGTGTTACACTCCCGGAACATTTTAATCTCAGATATTTGTGATTTTCTAACAAAAGTGAATTGAAATGTTTCATTGTATTAATACAGAGGTCCTTATGCAGTCAAAAAGAATGAAATTTGATAGCTTCATAACTTATAACTCTACTACATATTGACATTTCAAATGGAAAGAAGGAATTTCTTGGAGCACTGATAACTGTTACTTCTGCCCTGCCCCAACTAGTTGCCATCAGGGAAAGAAATCATCTTAGCTAGGGTTGTTTTTGTAGGTTGATTGTTTCTGGACATAGCTATGGACTAGTAGACATCCATCATTTCTGTCCACTGGAAAAACTTATGGTATACAAGCAACTTCTTCCTTCCATGTCCCCACTCTTGGTCATTATTTTCTCTAATACAAAAGTAAATTAAGTCTACCTAAAAATGGCATCAGGAATTTTTAAAAAGGAGCCTTCAATGTAGAACATCCTATATGCTAACATAAAGTGCTCCTCAGTCATGTTAATGAGCCAAGATATGTCTTTGGAATATAAGTTCTATCATTAGATTTATATGAGAAAAGGGCTTAAGTCTGCTGGTTGCCTAAAATTTTCACTGTCTTCTCGTTAATATCTTTGAATTAAAAAGACTGTAACTGTTGATGCTTTGATTCAAATCATGAGGCTGAATAAGTTATTTTTGACTAATGTGTTCCTTAATCTATAGATAGCACATGAATTAAATTTGTGGTGTACTAAGTTATCAGAACCTTTCTTTAATTTCTTAGAAACCTGAGGAAAATGAAACAACAAAGAATATTTATAGTTAATGTTAATATTCTAAAATAGCTCAAAATACATGTAGGAAAGAACACTTTCCTCTGATATTTAAGCACATGGTAATTGGATATTATTTGTAATTTATTAACAGAATCTACAATGAAAGAAAGGCTGAATGTCAAATTCCTTCCATTGTTTGTTCAGTATTATAAATTTTAAAGTCTTTTGCACTCTTTCCGAGTTGTCATTAGATTATAAACTTAGTCATCTATATATTGCCTGCTCTAGAAAATAGGGGAATATATTCACTAAGAGTTTTAGAAATTAAATTAAAAGGAGTTATCTTTTGAAATATCTGATAAATTTATTGAGCCTTACTGTATTTAATTTCAGTGCATTTAATGAAAATCGAAGGTGGAAGGAGGAAATTCTTCTTCTATGCAGTCTTAAGGAGTGCAGAATGGCTTACACTTAATCTTTGTTATTATAACCTTTGGCTTCTAATTTAGCAAATGGTCAGACAAAACCTATTATGCATTGTCTGGTTGTTAACCAATGAAACATAGCTTTGTTTTGATACTGTGGGATTCATTAGTAACCTTTACTTTCAGATATTCTAAGGGGTACAATTTGAATATTCAGTTTGATATGCTAATGAAAATAAAGACAGAACAATTTGCTGGAATAAGAAACTTGGATTAATTCAGTGGTGCAGCAGCTTTTGATGGAGGGGAGCAATATGAAGTGCTTGAACACAAATGCATTTAGAAACCAGCAAGAGGACAATAAAGGAAACACAAATCCCTTAATTGATGTTAGCTTCTTTCTCTCTGTATTCTGAATATAGGTTTTTAGAATCAGGGATATGAATTTTAGTCTCAAGTCTTGATGACTCATGTTGATTTGATGACTGATCCATGACCTTCACCTTCTAATTCTTCTAATTGGCCTTCTAAAGCTTTTTTTTTTTTTTCCTGAGCAACTACCTTCAATGCTTGTGAGTAACTCACTTATCTCCTATGTAGCTATAGATACAACTGTTACACACTTGCTCTATGCAGGACAATTTATTACCATATAGAACCATTATTATGCAGAATTTGGTACTTAATGAGCCATTTTTTGTCTTATATCCAAAACATTGTAAGTACTGAAATAGTCTGAGTGTCAGACTCTTCACTGGCCTCTAGCCTTGTGAAGATTTGATTCTCTTAAGAATCAGAGAGGTAGAGAAAGTAGAACGTGACTGGCATCTAAAATTCAATTTCTGTACCATCAGTTAATGTGCTCACTGGCTGCTCTCTAGACTAATGTATCACCTTCCCCCTAATTCTGGATATCTGACTTTTAGTTCTTGATTTTCCCCTTGCTTTCTGTCATTTGGTTATGCTATTCCTGACATCTTCTCTGCAGTTAAGTTTCCTTTTGTGTAATCTCTACCTTTCCAAGCTCCATACCCAAATGATGTTCTGCTACAATGTAAGTTCCATCAGGGGATGATTTGTTAAATTTTGGTCAATGCTGTACCCTCAGTGCCTAGAACAGTGTCTGTTATGCACATTTGTCCACTTCTGAGTCCATGGAAATGACTGCACTATGTGCATAATATAAGTTGCTATCACCCATGAAGAGTACTTTGCGGTTGGCATCTAAGGATAAGTTAGTCTCTAAGTGACTTCAGCTCCCCCACATTAGATATTTTCATGACTAAGACATTTTTGGTAAAGGAAATTTAAAGTGCTCCTGAAACGCATGCATTAGATTTAGTAGAAAGATGAATAAAGTGCCAGAGTTAGACTATAATCATCTCATCTACCTTTCTTTATTCCAAGGAAGAAGAACTAGGCCCTATACAGGAACAGAACATCTGTTTGACCACAAAGTAAAAGTAATGAGACCCCAAAAGCTTCGTGCTCATCTATTCATTGGTAAAGCCAATGTGAAACCATACTTGTTCCCCCAAGATCAAGGTCTTTTTTATCCATTTTAACGAAGCGAGTCCCCTTGTTGCAATATCAAATCTTGATTATGCTCAGTATTATTTTATTCTATGTGTTCAGCACTGTGGTTTTAGTAGGAGGTTTATTTCTACACTTCTTTTTTTCTCTTTTTGGAAAATACCTAAAGGACTTTTAGAAGTATTCATAGAAGGAGAGTTACTCTCTTGATTTTTTCTTATACTTCTGGAAGTACCATATAACCTCCACATACTGACATTGAACGGCATGAGCCAACAACTTCTGATCTGAAGTCTTGGATTGCTTTTATTTATTTGTAACTATAGCCCACAGTAGCACTAGAATATACAAATGAATGCTGTTCTACTTGTGTCTTAGCCAAGAACTGCTATGGCTTGTGTTACTTTCTGCTGTTCCCAAGACCACACAAGCTGAGAGGAATAGTTTGAAGTTTAACAGGAGCCCAGGTTAGCATGTGGAAATGGTTGGGCCTGCATTTTCTCACATTTATGCATTAATCCCAGTAAAATAAACATGTCATTTAAATAATGTAGCATAATAAGTTTGTTTAAGAGAAATTAGGAACAAGAGGACTAATTATGTGTTTTCCCTTTAAGTGCCATTTATGCCATTGTCAGTTATAGAGGATCAGATAAACCAAATATGGCATTTTGTTTGGTATTTTCTTGTGTTTAGAAATATTAGTTTAACACTCATGAAAAGTGTAACTTCCCAGCTCGTTATATTCAGTATCAATTCTATTGATATCTACATGTTCTATGGCTCAACTTCCTTATCTAACAGTCTTAATTGTTCTGGTATTAGCTCTTCTGTTAGCTGTTTCTTTTACTTTTTTTTCTTTTAATACAGAGATGTAGTAATTAGACATTTCGTGCCTTTTTCAAAATGCTTCACAAATTCAAACCTATTTTGTGCCATAGCTGAGTCTTTGCAAGGAAATATGCATCCAGCCATGAGTGGATGTTAGCATAATGCTCATGTTGACAGGAGTCATATTTTTCCTGAAAAGCAGAATTGATGAAGCCAGTTTTGCAGACAGAGAGCTCATGAGCAATTACTTTCAAGGTTCAACTCAAATTTGACAGCATGAAGAATTTCATGTAGCCAATGGGAAATAGTCTTTTAAAATTTTCATCTAGTATCACAGATATTGTGGGCTTCCACACACTCCCTCATCCCAGTCCTGGTTAAACCACAGGAAGCTCTGCAGTGGCTAAGGGTTGCTGCGGTCCGCCCACTGAAGAGATGTGGCTGCTGGTGTTCTTATAAACGTGTAACTTGTGGGATTTTGCTTTCTTTTATTTTTAGTCCAGACATAGCCCAATATAAAAAAAAGCACAAATTCTGAGGAACCACAGTTTTGTCCAAACTGCTTCTTACTTGGTTGTTATCTTTGGGCTGATGTGTTCCAGAGGAAGCCAGCTGTACACTTTTGTGTCATTTGAGTCGTTTTATCACATCTGTACCAAACTTGCAGGCTGCGAATGCCCAGCAGAGTGATATTTGTGAGTGAGAGTGTGTGTGTTTTCTCTGCAGGTGCTAAATTTTTAAGGAGAGAAATGTTCAGCTTGAGCAAACATGACTAATAATTGTGAGATGTTTATTTGCAAACAGACAAGTGTTGGCAGCACAGAATCCAAAGCATAAATTATTGCACTAAGAAGTGCTATGGCATTTGGGGCCTCATATTTTCTTTCCAGGCCTGGGAGTTGTTCTAATATTGTGTTTTTGTAATCGCATCATTTTATTTCTTTGTAAAACAAAACTATGTACTGTATCCTCTCAAGTGATTTAATTATGTTTCTCCTCTTTATAACGTGATATTAACTAATAACTTTGAAACACGAAAGTATATTAATACAATTATTTTCACCTTATAGTAGTTTAGTTTAGTTCAGTTTCAACACATAATAGTTTATTTACTTGGTTAACTTGCTGCTACCACCACTGGAATTTGAGACACATGTCTTGCCATTTTGTTATTGTCTTCCTATTATCTGTCAGTGTTTGGCACATAATAAGTGTTTGGAAATGTATGCTGAATAGCTAATTATTCAGTAGTTGTTCAGCTTTTTTTCATACTTTATTTAAATGTTTTATCTTCAAATGTTCTGTGCAGGGAAGTTCTCTATTAGTTACTTCTCACCATGTCAAACCATGTTTTCCTGTAAGAATGTTTTTAAGTATAGTTCCTTAATGGTTACTCACAAGTTTGGCAAATCATGAAAACTTATACTCTTAGTTATACATGTTTATTTTTTCATAATAGTCCTGTAAAATACTTAAACATTTTTCTCTTACAATGTGCTAGAAGATTTTATACTTATGTAATCGGAATTTGAAATATAATAATAATTATCAACAGAATTTTCTTAGAGCCAAAAAAAATTTAATATCATGTAGTAAAAGTAAAGATAATTAAGTTAAAATCCAAAAAGCTGACATGACTTGTCTAGTACTATATTGGTAGGTTTTAGTTTCAACTGTGGATTGTTTGGTTATATGTTTGAAAAACTATTGTGGGTTCCGAGAATCTTTTCCTGGGCACTAAGATTCACTATGGAAATATGATCATTGTCATCCAATTCATTCTTCAAGTGGTGGACTTTGCTTTCACTCATTAGAGTAGAATTTTTTTTTAGGGATTTGAAATAATCTTTGGTTTTTACATAGTGGCATCCTATGAAGTTACACTAGTAATCCATAAGTTGGTTATGTCTTTGTTTTCAATGCTTGAATTAAAGCATTTAGTTTGTGTCTAAATTCAGTTCTTTCATGCTGGAAGGGATATGATTTTGTGATACAGAATTCATATAAAATTTTTCCGGACTTTGAACTTGTGCTAATTTAAGCTTAGATTTAAATGTCATCATCAATATTTCCACTTACTCATTTATCACTTAGCCTTCTGTTCCTTTGTGATTGTTATATATATATATATATATATATATATATATATATATAATCTCAAAGTTGTATAAATGGAAAGTTTTGTCAGTGATCTTCATTTTTAAGTCAATTGTTTAAATGCAGTTCACAGACTCAGGTAAATAATATTTTAAGTGTGTGTTGTATATGTACTGAGTGCTAGTAGTGCCATATTATAGCTACCTTAAAGGTTAAAAGGGATTTTGTGAGTTATTGTCTAGTCTTGTTTTATTATAATTTAATAAGAAAAATACTTTTAACACAGGAGTTTAAGAAATTTTTCTCTTTCTATGATATTGGTGCTTCTCTAAGTGTCAAAAAAGGGTGGTGTCTTTTAGGTTCCAAACTTCTGGGACTAGATACTTGTTGAGTATCTGTGTATAAATTAAAAAACAATTGGTTTTGTTTCTATATCCAGATATTCTACATTGGGAGCCTCCATTACTTAAAGATTCTTAATTCCCACCCCTTCAACTTTACTCTTTCCATCTATTATGAGTCATTTATCATAGTTGTTTATTATTGTTATCATTTTATTATTATAATACATATCCTTGGTGGAAAAAAAAGAACCTCAAGATGTAAAGTTAAGGACTCCCTCACCTGACTACTCCATTATCTCACTCCACAGAGGCCATTAATATCAATACTAGCTTACTGCACATTCAGAAAAAATATGTGTCTACAAGTATATATTCCACTTAGCTTATCTCAACCTCAGTTTTCTCTCTGTATATGCCATTTACAAATCTAGTCTTAATGAATATTGGATTGGTAGCATTCCACTTTTAAAGTATCCTAGTTAGCCCTTATTTATATTTTATTTTGATATCCCTTATTTATATTTGATGAACAGGAATAACAGTTGTAGTAGCAGAGTTGTCACTGTCCTGAACTTAGAAGGATTTCCAAGTTACTCTGACTTCTATTTTCATTCATTTAAAATCATTATATTCTGGTACCTAAGTGAACCAATTTGTTTGCTAGTTTTTAAAACAAGGTAACTACATTTTCTTAGATACAACTTAGGTAATGGAATTCTCCCAAACTGGGAGATACACCCATTTTTTTTCACTCAAAAATATGTCCTGGTTGGATCCAATAGTTAAATGAATAGTAAGATGTAGGAAAGAATCACTTCAGAAAAGAAAAAAAAATACACTGTTTCTCTCCTAGATTGATGTGTACTGCTCTGTTGAAGAGTGAGTACTAATTAACTTATTAAATAGTTTCCACTGTGATTCTTCAATGTAATTTTGGGAAAAAGTGATGTTTAGACAGTTAAAACCTAGCTGCAGAAGCTTATTATTGTAAGCTATTGATAAAATTTTCAAGAATATCAGAAAATTTTCTTGTGCTTTATAATAAAAGCAAAGCAGCATCAATCAAAAGGCTTTTGTTTTGTAGAAAGTCCTTCAAAATTCTTTAGTTTGGTTTCCAAATGCTAATTAAGTTGACCAATATTAGCTAAAGTTGCATGTTTTATTAATGAACCTTGATTGAATTTGCATCTGTGTCTAATTCTGAAGAGTTACGCTGCTCAATTAAAATCCGCCCAGAAAGCCTATTCAGCGTGTATTATGGTGGTAAAAGAAATTCAGTAAACTGCATTAAAAAAGAAAAGGAACATTCTGAACTTGCTGTGAAGCAAATATTGTGTGAGTCAGAAGGGCAGCATTATCACACTGTATGTTCAAACCACCAAGACAGGCGCCTTTACTCTGCAGTCTCCTATATAAACATCAGCACTGAGGACACTGTCAAGTTTTAAGCTTCATGCAGGTTTGATTGTGTAGCTACACTGAATGTGTAGCACTGTGGCTAAATTCCCATGGTTGTGCAAACCACAGAGCATAGAAATTTCATGTAGCTCAATACAATTCTCTAATTAATGTTCTTTCTCCTTAGAGAAAATTATTATTTTCCTGAAAAAGACATAACTTGTGGTCCTTCTCAGATGACAGGGTGAAGAATGACACTGAAGGATTTTCTGCAGGATCCAGAAGGTCCCCAAAAGAGTGTTGTTGGATGTTTAAAATAAAAGGTTGTACCTAAAAGATTGTTGTTGGATGTAGGTTTTCAAGGGTGGTAGAGGTAGTGTGGACCATGGAGGCTATTTTATGAGACAGTACATAAATCTGATCAGAAATCAGAGTTTGAAAGTAACCAGCCTTGAACCTAGTCTCCATCACTCACTGGTGATATAAGATTGGGAAATTATTTGTTCTACTGAATATTGTACTGAATATTTTTCATCCGGATCTGTAAAATATGGCTACTTCTATCAGTCTTACAAGACATTATGATATGCAGTTCTTGTTAAATGATAACCTATTGCTAGCAAATGCATAGTGGTAATTAACTATTTATCATTTCTTATAGCATCAGGAATTTTAGAAGTGAGACATTCTTGTCATAAATGTTTAAAAGTGGTGGAGCTAATGGAATCTCCCATGCAAAATCTTTAAACAATTTTTGTCTAGTTTCTTTTGTCTTATGTACTTCAATAGTGCTTATTTTAGCACTGAAGCTCTTAGGAACTAAGCACCTTCTCAGGATAACATGGACTACCTCCAATGCCAAATATGGGTAGAAAAGTATGATTTATTATGTGGCCTAAGTAACCATAACATATATGCATTTTACCAAAGCCTTAAAGGGGTTTCTATATAAATCTAATACAAATGATCAAAAAGTAAAAAGTAGAGGTAAATTCAGCTCCTGCAAAACAGTTGAACTTTTACAGCATTTTTTTCCTGTGTCAATGAAAGGAAGGGGACTGGACCATGTATCAGTGGCTGGGTGGCTCTGGATGTGCAACCTTTGTTATTTCCAAATTCAGCTTGGCAACAAACACATCCTGGACTTAGTTTCCATCTTTTTCTAAAAATAGGCCCATATTACTGAGATGTTTTCAAATGTACAAATATGGCACTAAATACATACTGACTTCATTTTTTGAAAAAGAAAACTAAGTAAATATTGGGCCTGGTGATAAAACTGTTGATACCGGAATTGTCAGGCCTAGTCTTCCAGCCAGGAACAGATCCCAGGCTGCAGGGGCAATGCTGAGCCCCAGCTGCTAGACCCCCACGGGTTGGTGTCTCACAAAGTCGCAGCAGGAACTTCGCAGATGCTCAGGCAAGCAAGAGAGAAGAGGCAGGTTTGTTTAGAGAAAGAAAAAGTTTATTGAGGAGAAAAAGAACAGAAATAAAGTGGGACTCCCAGGCCAGGGAACCAGGCCTGGGAGGGGCAAGGAAGCCAAAGTGGAGTCGTGTCTCAGGGAATATATACCTTCTTTCCCTGATTATTCTAAAGCTCCACCAGTCTCTTTGTGATTGGTCAGTTCTCTGCTGTCTCACTTAATTTGCTACCGAGTGGGAGATCTTCACATTCCTTATCTAACAGGTTTGTCTTTCCCCATTTGTTACATCTTTATCTTTATGGCCTAGTCTTCCAGGAGAGCATCTCCACACTTTATCTTTATCACCTGAAGAAAACCAGGACCATCCTTAACAATGTTGTCCGTGGTTCTGGAATGTTTGTTTTTCCCATTTTGTTAACAATGGTCCTGGGATGTTTGTTTTTCCCAGTGGAATTGGTTACATTCCCTTGTTTGTCCTTATCTCTGAAGCCTCACTAAATTCTTCAGAGGTCCCCTCCTGCACTGTCCCTGAAACTGCCTAATAACCCTAGCTTGCCCTGTGTCTCACTGTCACTAATGCATATAGTTTGTATTCTATATATATACACACACACACATATATACATACATATACAGACAGACAGACACACACACACACACATATTGGAGTGAGGAGCGAGGGTCTTCTTTCGACTGTAGGATGCCATGATATCCCAACTTTTGTGACCAGTGAGATCAGCTACTCATTTCACTGTTGAAAATCACATCTATTCTTTTACATTTTGAAAAAAGGTTTAAAACTCAGTACTGGGTTTTCTTTTTTGGAAGTGTTTCTTGAAAACTTTGGGAATTTATCTATAAATGCATGAGTGTGTGTATATGTGCATTTTTTAAAGGATAGGATTTATAGGATACATATAATCGTAGCACTAATGAACTCTTTTTCTAGAGCCATAGTCAATTCCACAGAAAATATAATTCCATGCATAAACCCTCCTAATAAAAAAAAACCTGTTGCAATGCCACTGATTTTGAAAGCATGAGTAGGAATTGAGATAAAATATTTAGTGTTTCTTGCAATCACCACCATAACTTCACTGAATATAAATTTATATCAAGAGATTGCTGATAGAAAAAGAATTTTGAGTGCTGCTTGTTGTGAAGATGCTATGTAATAAACACATTACTCAGTATGCCTAGTAAAATATTCTTTAATAAAAATGTTCTTCTGAACAGAGAATGGACACAGAGTTCTGCCCTGGTTCTGTGAATTTAAAATGTATTATATGGCTATACAGATTATAATTAGGAGACATGAATGACATTTGCTTTTGAATAGCACTAAATGCAGAACTCTAAAAGTAGACTTTTCAAAATGCGCAAAGAAAAAACACAAATAAATTCTATGGAGAAGGTTAATACCCCTTATAATCAAGGAAATTCAACACTAAATATATATTCCAAATCAAATTGGCAAAGGTGCCATAAATTTTAATGCCTCTTATTAGGGAGGGAGCAGAATAAGAAAACTGCATAATAATATAGATATCAATATACATTGCTACAAGTTTTCTTGAGAATGTTTGGGAATGGACTTTAGGAGACATAAAATATGCTTAAATTACTAGAGATGAGATTGAATATTTACCATTACGTTGGAACTATCCTAGATGTTTAGTCATATGGACTGGCTAAAGAAGTCTTACGTTCATTCAATAAGAACTCTACAGTCATGGTGTAGTCTTTGCAGATATAGCAGGGAACAGATGACATGCACATAATTTGATATTTACATATTTATTTTAAAGATTTATTTATACAAGATCCGGGGTACAGACCAGATGTGCGGGAGGGTGAGAGGATTCATCAGAGACAGAGCAGGGAACAGAACAGGCAGACTGACTGAAATACACTGCTGAGGGGTGCAGTGGGCCAGATAGGAGAGGTCTGCTGTGCCATGTAGGTAGCTCCCTGCCTGGCCGGAACTCGTGCTGCAGAGGCTGCAGATAGCTTCATAATGCTGTATTTAACTCCTGGCGCCACCAGGGAGGCCCTTAATCATTCTTATATCTTTTTTTAATGAAGCGTTTATGGACTGAATTCTCTCCATAAAATTCATATGTTGAAGCCCCTAGTGCCTCAGAATGTGATCTTATTTGAAGATAGGTCTTTAAGGAGGTAATTAAATAAAAATGAGGTCATTATGGTAGGTTCTAATGCAAGATAACTGGTGTTCTTATAAGAATAGGAAATTTGGCCACAAACATTTGCAAGGGGAAGATGTGAAGACACAGGGATAAGATGACCATCTGCAAATCAAGGAGAATTGCCTCACGGGAAACCAATCCCACCAACATCTTGGTCTTAGACAGCAGACCTGCAGAATTGTGAGAAAACAAATTTCCTTTGCTTCAGCCACCCAGTCTGTGGTCAATTTTTTGACCCTTTTAAGTTATTGATTTTAAAAATAATATTTTACATTTTAGATATTTTTTAAATATATATGCATTGAAATATTTTCTCCCAGTCTCCAATGTAAATTTTTAATTTTTTAATGAAAATACTTTGACATGCAGAAGATTTTAATTTGTAAAATTAGAAAGTTTTTGTTTATCCTAAAACTGATAAGATTTTCTCCTATGTTTTCCTTTGGAAATTTTCTAGATCTAGTTTAACAGATCCATCAGCTATTTTTAGCTTGGCCCCAAGGAATTTTACCTTGTTCACACACAGCATATTATTCAGACACAAGGGCCCTATGTAAATTTCTGAAATTTTTTCCGTTCCATAGCATATTTATTTCTGATTCTCCATTATAAAAATTTTAGCTTCCTTACCTTTCCCAAATTCTGATCTCAGTCTTATGGGCTCAGCTTGATCATATTACTTATGTTGAATTTCGCCTCCCACTCCCACCCCCTTGCTCCCATTCTGTGATCACCAGACAGATATCCAGGGCAGCTATTGAGCTCATCTTGCTTATTTCCTGTCTTTCAGGAAAACAGTTATGTCCTGTTTGTGGACGAACTTCTAAAAATAGAAGCTGTTTCATTTATTTTGTTCAATTTTCTCATAATTTATGATGTCAGGATGTGTCTGTTATCAACAACTACATCACAGTTGGAAGCAGAGACCAGAGTTGATATTAAGGAATGTACTTAATCTTTTCTAAAACATATGTACCATAATTTCAAGTTGTTCAGAGATGGCATTAATAAGAAGCAAAAAAAGTGCCTCCCTGGTGGCGCAGTGGGTTGAGTACAGTGATGTGACGCTGTCTTCAGCCTCTGCAGCGCAGGTTCAATTCCCAGCCCGCCAGGGAGATACCCACATGGCGCAGCAGACCTCTCCTGTCTCTCCCACTGCTCCCCTCAGCAGTGTTTAAGTCCGTCTGCCTGTTCTGCTCTCCCCTCTGTCTCTGCTGAATTCTCTCGCCCTCCCGTGCCTCTGGCCTGTACCTGTTCTTGTATAAATACATAAATCTTAAAAAAAAAAAAAAGAATCAAGAAGAATAACACACACAAAACAACCTTTATAGTCTACGTTAGTCTTCTTGGCTTTTCATTAGCAACGAACCATTTTAAAAGCAGATTTGATATCTTGTCAACTTACGGTTATTTGCTTAATAAAGTTTTATTTTTTTTTAAGATTTATTTATACAAGAACCACGGTATAGGCCAGATGTGTGGGAGGGTGAGAGGATTCACCAGAGACAGAGTGGGGAACAGAACAGGCAGACTGACTGAAGTACACTGCTGAGGGGAACAGCGGGCGAGACAGGAGAAGTCTGCTTCGCCATGTGGGATTCTCGCTGGCCGGCCAGGATCGAACTGGTGTGCAAAGGCTGCAGACAGCTTCACAGTGCGGCACTCAACCGCCTGTGCCACTAGGGAGGCCCTGCTTAATAAAGTTTTTAAAATTAATCTATTACTGTAAGATTAGGGCATAAAAACCCAAAATATATTCAAGATAGCCAGTAGAATTTGCTAACATTTGAAACTTGCTAACATTTTGGAATTTGGGATTTGGCAGATCACCTGCAGTCATATTCTTGTCATGAAAATGCTTAGGAAGTATTTTTTTTCTGACTTCCAAAATCTTTATATAAGGCAATATCAAATTGAAGTCAGATTTAAACTTTCCCCTATAATAATATTCAGAGATCTGACAAAATTTCACTATTTTTAATTGTAGAACTGTAATTTTCCTGCATGCTTTGTATGTGGTCATTTCTGTGCAAACCATTTTATATGCATCATGTTATTGTTCCATTCTCCTAAAAACTATATGGGCAAGGATTGTTGTTATTTTATTATTATTGCTATTGATTTTATTTAATCTGAAGAAACAGAAAACCCAGAATGATTAAATAGCTTTTCCAAGGTTACAAGCTCATATGATGTGCATTTGAGGACTTAATCCTGATTTCTCTCATCCAGAAATCCCATGCTCTTATTCTCACCAGTTATTTATAAGGAAAGGAACACATTTGTACACAAAGTGCTCAGTTGCCTTTCCTTTCTTATGTGTAACAATAAGATATTTCTTCTGAAGTATCAAATACACAAGCAAGACCTCCAGCAAAACCTCACTGCTTCAGGAACAAAGTTCTAGGAGGCGAATTAACTAAAGTCATGCTGTATTCTTTCCTCAGTGGGAGGGTTGTTTTTTTCTTTTTGGTTTTATCGACTTAGAAATAATCAGATTGTAATGTAATCAAGCAAGTGTTTAATAGAAAACAGGTATCGGGCCCACAGTTGAGGGGTGGTTCCAAGGACTGATCCACCAGGGTCAGAACAGAGGGGCATTTTAAAGATCAAGGAAGGTAGTGGCCTAAGTTTTAGGTCCTTCCTTTGAAGCTTTTAGGTGGCTTCACAGGAGTCTGCAGAAAGACGGCTGGAATATGGGGTCTTTTGTAGCAATAAGCAAATGGTGTTCTGCTTTCTTTCTTAATCATAGATAAGGAGAGAACAGGACGTTGCTGTTCTTTCATACTCATCAATAAGGAGAAATCAGTGAGTGAATGTTTCTTCATAGTCACCAACAGGGAGTTGAGTCAGGCTCCCGGGTCAGGCTTTTAACCTAGAAGACTAAATAAACATGGCAGGTTACAGACAAGATGGAGTCTGTAACTCAAAATAGTTTCCACAGTTAGTTTTAAATATAAATAATACTCATTAAGCTCAGGAGCTTCAAACCTTCAGCATGTCAAAGAGTTAGTGGGTATCGAACTCCTTGAAATACCCTGTCATGTGAGAAGCCTGGGTTGATAATTGAAATAGAAAGCTAGAACCACATCAGCTCTTGGGCGTGGACCATCATGTAGCCTCTGCACACTCACAGACCACTTTGTGTCTGTCAGTACAGGCTGGTGCCGTCGCTCTACATGGCCTGCAGAGACTAAGGACTTCTCTCACCTTACCCCTTACTTCCATGCCCAGCCACCTCATCCTTTCACTTGAGGAAAAATATTAAGGAGGATGTGGGGCCTTTATGATAAACAGATAAGGAATTTTATTATTTTCTACTCCAAATCCACTCAGAAAAGGAAAAAAAAAAAAAAAAGCAAGTGTTTTATTTCCTAAGTGCCTCCAAGCTTTGAAATTCAAAGCACTGGATCATTAAACATTCATATTTCCTAAACAAAAAGTGTGATTTAGCCAGTTGGATGCTGATTTTTATTGAGAGCTCAAGGTTGTATAATATATTGATATGAACTTGAATCATCTCTGATGTGTGGATTGTTCTCAACTTCGGATAAATCTTGTGAACTTGCCTAATGACTGAAACAATTCCAAAAAGGATTTATTTCATTCCACAAGAGCAACATTTTAGACCTATAAATTGGTAGCATCATAAAGAATTATTCTTCATGTATACTCTATGTCTTTAAATTACTATTTTTTGAAATACTTTTTTTTATCCTTAAAAATATCATTCTTAATATTTGTGGGATTATAATGTGCCAAATTATAAATTAGTATTTTTTTTCATTTATTTCTTCCTTGTGTTCTTTTTTTTTTTTTTCCTTTTCTTTTTCTCTTTATTGGTACTAGCTCTCTTAGTGAGTAGATAGCAAGAAGTTCTTGGAGCTTTTCATTTTTTTTTTTTAAAGATTTATTTATGCAAACAAGAACTGGCGTACTGACCAGAGGTGTGGGGAACGAGAGAATTTACCAGAGAAAGAGTAGGGAACAGAACAGGCAGACTAACAGAAATACAGCTTATGCTGTGGGCCAGACAGGAGAGGTCTGCTGCATCATGTGGGTAGCTCCCTGGCCATCTAGGTATCGAACTCATGCTAAAGAGGCTGCAGATAGCTTCACAGTGCTGTGCTTAACCCCTTGCACCACCAGGGAGGTCCCTCCTGGAGCTTTTCTATAAGGTAAGTGAGAGTCATACATTTCAAAAATTTATTCCTTGTCCTAATCAATGTCCACTGAGCTAAGTGTTGCAATTGATAGAGAAATTTTATTTTCTCTATTCTTTTCATTGCTTGGCATAGAAATCTTCCAATATAATGTTTTCATATTTGGTTCTTAACATTTGCCAGAGCCATCTTTTGGGGGGAAAAGTTTAATTAGGTAAAGAGAATAATTTTGTTGACATAATCAAGTAATTATCAACAGTGTGGGTGGGTAGGTAGGAGGGACTGAGCCCACTTTGTTCATCTCTGTGTTGTCACTGAAAGTGCTGATTCTGGCTCACAGCAGACACCCAATTAATATTTTTTGAATGAAAAGGAAATGAAATTGTAAAATATCAAAAAAGGTTTTTTCTATAAGCTGGCAGAAACTTGAATATGCTTACATGCTGATTGATGAGAAAGTTCTCAGTAAGGGAGGAAAGTTCTTATTAAGGACCTCAATTCAGGAGGGAAAAAAGAAGAGATAGATTAATAGTGTATGGTTTCTGAAAATCAGGAATTTAATAGGATGAAAGGACCAGAACAGTTGACTCTGAGGACACTCCTTGACACAATCTATGACTCAGTTTCAGATTAGGGATTTTTCTTGCAAATTACATGTTCTTCCTGATTCTGATTAGTCTCTTTCTAATATATGTGGGCAGCTCCACCTTAAGCCAGCCCTATCCTACCACATGGCTTATACAGCTCTTTTATTAAACATTGAGGCTGAGTGGAGAAAATTATGCATGTTTCCTCATCCTTTGTTATATCTTTTTCTCTCTTTTTCTCACTTATCATAGCAACACATGACACATGTTTTCTTATCTCTTACCCAGGGCTTTCTATTCATTTCAGTCCCTTTTTCCTCAGTATCCTTAACACATAGTTTGTGAAGGAGGCAGGACTAACACCTAATGTCTCACCAACTCTATTGTTCAGACAGGACATTTTTAATATGACTATCTCCATGAGACTTGTTTTCCACAGGGGGAAATTTATTCTCTCATATCAGTGGCAAAAGAATTGAGCTGTCTTCAGCAGACATAACTTGATACAAAGTTTATCTGTCATATTAAAGCCACATAATGCCAAGGAATTTTAAAAATGACTTAGAAATTGCTAATTTGGTAATCTTTTCTTGAGCCCCCAAGTTTGGGGAGCTGCATCTCTGCCTCTCTCCTACATAGCATTTGTGATACTGAACGTAAATGGTTTATCTGGCTACAATCAGGATATTTCCTTGGGAAGATGCCATCTTGGACACTAATCGACCTCTGCTCTAGCGAAAGCCTTGGTTTGTAGAAGATGGTCAACATTAATAGGATTCAATAAGCCAATTAAAAATTCTGAATGCAACAGCTTGACATATTTAAGTTTTCATTTCCTTTGCAAATGAATGTTCTGTTAGTTTTCACTGATGTGTTATTTAAACACAGAAAGACCATGTTATGGTTAATGGCAAAATAAATTTAAATGTTTACTGAGAAGCAGTTTTAGAAGTGGTGCAATGCACAGGCTTTGGGTCACACTACCTGGACTTGACCCCTGAATCTACCATTGAGTACCTCTTTAACCCTGGACAAGTAGCTAAAAACCTCTATGCCTTTAGTTTCATCATCTCTAAGAGAAATGACCATAAATTTTGGAGAGTTGCTTGAAACAAATTAGTAAAAACATCTGTTATGCAATAAAAAATGTATGCCTGTGGTGTTGATGATGATGATTTCATTGCTGATATAATGGGAATTTTACTGAGACATTTTCCCAAAATACTTAGTATTGAAGCTGTGCTTTCTATTATCCAAATGGATAAATAAAATTTTTCTATATATGAACTAGAAAAAGGTCACCAGTGTGTATTTCTACTTCACATATGAGAGGTTAAAAAAAATAGATTTATAAATTGAATAAGATCAAGCATTTTTTTAATTGAAACATTTAATAATTACCTTTACATTTAGGACTTACTACTGGTCAGAGGACTTGATTTTCCCTCCGTCCCACACCCATATAGCATGGGTAATTTGAACACATGCACTTCTAATCAAATGATTTATTACTGCACACTTTTTAACTATGAGAAGCTTGACCTTTCAGATAGAGCAGTCATACACATTTATATTGCAGTTCAAGTAGAAGTTTTTGAAATAAAATTCCTTATGTGCAAGTTGTAATGACTCAAATAAAAATTACCCATACTCTTTGAAATGCATGAGACTATTTACTGAATTATGTTATGTTTTCATGCCAAAGAATTGTGCAAAGGTTAATTTTTAGATAACTTGCCCTAAGCAAATATGTCACTCAGTATTTATTTCATTTGACCAAAATACTAACCATGTTGAAAGAACTATAAAGAAAAGACATATACTCAAGATCCTAAATTTCAGATACAAAAGTTCTATTTCATAGTAATTGTGGCATAAAGTAGAAATAGACATGGACTTAAAAATTATAAATTCTGGATTTGTATCCCTGTCTTTTTGCTTGCTCACCATTTGGTCTTACTGCCTCTGAGCATTTATGCATTGACATGGGATTCCTGAATGTTTACTCGTTAGACATTGTGTTAGAACGGAAAGCACAGGGGAAGAATTGCCATTGGTGGGAAGAATGTAGAAGACTTGAGTGAGTTATCTGCTGCAGCTTGAAGATAGTGGCGTACCAGACAGTGCCCCTTAGACAGAGAGGGTCAGGATATACTCACTCACTCACTCATTCACTCAGTCACTCTCTCACAACTCACTCTCACTCATTAATTAATTCAACTTTGATTGTTCTAATCATTGGAGGTAGTATATTGAATCCAATAGACAAAAGTCAGTATGTATGTGTGTGTATTCATATATATATATATGAATACAATACAATGCCAGGTAAGTGCTGCAAAGAAATAGCAGGTTGAGAGTACATGGTAAGGTGATTCCTGTTTTAGATGATGATGTTTAAGAGAACTGAATGAAGTTAGGGAGGAGACCATGGAAACATACTCTAGGTTGCAGGATCCACATATATTGCAGCTACTGAGACTGGAGGGTGCTGAGTGGGCTTTGATGTCTATGGAGCCAGTGCACCATAGGTAGAAAAGAGTTGTAGAAGATAAATTTGGAGATAAAGACAGGGCCTGGTTTGTGCAGGCTTTGGTTGATTTTATTTTACCTGTGATGAGAACCCCTGGAAATTCTTCAGTGGACCAGTGAACATGATCTAATTTCATTTTGATCATGTCACTGTTTTGAAAATATACTGCTAAAGGCAAGGATGGAAATCAGGAACCAGTTAGGAGGTTTTTGCCGACATATAGGCAAAAGACGTGGAGGAGTTGGCAAGGATGATAACTGTGGATGTGGTTAGAAGATATAGTCATATCATGATTTTTAAAAAAAAATACTAATGTAAAAAACAGGGTAAGGTGAAAGAAGTTGGTCTTTGAACGTCTGTGGAGTCTGAATTTTGACTTATGCAATATAGGAGATGAAGATAGAGAATGGGTATTTGAGCTTCAGAAACCCATGTGGGAGGGTAAGCAGGGAGGTGGCATGAACACATCTGTATTTTAGCCAATCAGCCTGGTGACACTGAATTGGTATGGTTGGAGGCTGTTTTCACTGATCAGATATCTGTGTGCTGTTCTGAATTTTCTAGCAATGCAAGAAATTTTAGTCAGGTTGTGCCTTAGTCAGGTTGTGCCTCCCTCTGTCAATGGGAGGAAGTAGTCTGCATAATCCTCTAATGCTCTGTTTAATACTGATCTTGGGAGCATGTGTTGAGATGGTGGCCTTACTCTGCAAATAAACTGGAACTGTGTTCCCGTTTGCAGACCCACTGCTCTGAGTGGCTGTGCTACCGACAGCCGGTCTGTAGTTGTAATTGTGAGCTACTGGTAAAAATTGGTTATTGAAGGCAACTATGCATTTTAAGTTTCTTTTATCCTCCTAGAAAAGCTGCAGATTACTCAATTCTAATAGCTGGAACATGATTGTTGGCAGGGATGTCCGTCTGGAGCCTGTTGCAGTAATTCAGCTGAGAGATGGTGCATGCCTAAACCAAGTCAGTGGTGTCACATGGATGCAGCGGGGAGACAGATTTCTTACCCACAAATAGGGGAAGGCCCAATTCCATGTTTGTTAGAAAGATTAAATTGGAATGTGAAAATAAATGGAAACTTAAAACTGTGAATCTTAGATGGCTTGTTTTTCCATAGTTAATGACAGTTGTCAGCCTCAGTCACCCAACCTCTTCAACTAAATGTTCAGTCTTAACCTGTCAGGTTAGGCTCTACCTGACAGCAACCCTGAAGGTCTTTTTTCATCACATGCTTATTATAGTTGACATTTCTGCCACAGTGATGTACCCAGTAGAATCCACTTGGTATGGCTTTATCCCATACATGTCAGACTTTGGCAGTAATGGTGTGTTGTAAAGGTGAACATTTGGTGTCAGGTGTTATTAGCAAGGAATGAAACAGAGCAGTGTGGGAGATGGAGAAGAAATTAGTAATATATCATGCAGTGTTTCATGGGGGACATCATGTTTCCTGGGGTATCGTCTTCCAAGGGTTATGATCTTCCTGGGGTATGATCTTAGAAAGAGGAGGATAACTTGATCAACTCAGGAATGAAAATCTTTGAAATATATTAAACCAATACCATTTCTGTTAACCAAACAGCTTTGCACAAATTCCATTCATCATAGGTGATTAAGTTTAAAATTTTTTAAAGATTTATTTATTTATACATACAAGAGCTGGGGTACAGGCCACAGATGCGGGGGTAGGAGGGTGAAAGGATCCACCAGAGACAGAATGGGGAACAGAACAGGCAGACTGACTGAAATACACTGCTGAGGGGAGCAGGGGCGAGACAGCAGAGGTCTGCTTCACCATGTGGGTTGCTCCCTGGCCGGCCGGGGATCTAACTAGTG
This sequence comes from Talpa occidentalis, assembly GCF_014898055.3. Classification (NCBI taxonomy): domain Eukaryota; kingdom Metazoa; phylum Chordata; class Mammalia; order Eulipotyphla; family Talpidae; genus Talpa; species Talpa occidentalis. Next base: position 70,576,419 of record NW_023601104.1, on the reverse strand, counting down.
CTGCAGAGGCTGCGGATACCTTCATAGTGTGGTGCTTAACCCCTTGCACCACCAGGGAGGCTCAAAGTGTAGTTTTTTAGCTAGTTTCTAATGAGTAAGCTGAAGATAGAAAGTTTCACTGTAGTATAGTACTCAGCTTCTACAAATCTTAGCTCCCAGGAATCATTACTAGAGTAATATATTCTACTTTTAAAGTTTCTGACAAATTATATTAGATCCTCATACATAATCACATGGATTTGATTCTGTAATTTGATAATAATGTGATTGTCCTACACATGATAATATGTTGGTGATTATTCTTTAAAGATTCAATTCTGTTTAAATAAAAGATGGGGTATTATCTTTAAAAGAAGTCACTAAAGTGCTCTATCAAGTGCAAAATGCATCTTGTAGTACATCCGTTAAGCTTAGATCAGTTAATTTATTGCTGTAAGCAATGCACAATGTTCTAGGAAATGCACAATTCATGGGAAATATGTTTTCTTGTCTACAATACATTTACACTTTATGTAGAGAAACTAAATGTACAAAACTGAAGTGAAGTGCAATAAAAATTTGGAATTAATGCAAACTTGTTAGGTTAACAGAAATGGCATTGGTTTAATAGGTTTCAAAGGTTTTAATTCCTGAGTTGACCAATCACATTAAGGGAAGGTGATAATACCGACAGAAGGTGTGGTGTGCCAAGAACAACGAAGACTTTCTACACCCTCCTGAACTGCCAGAACATAACTGTGTTTGAATGCACTGACTTTAAGTTCCAGTCTGTCCTATTGATTATTCCTCCTGTCTTTTGGTTTGCTAATCTGTCTCTTCATCTCCTAGCCCCTGCTCTATTTCAGGTCCTCATCATTTCCTTCTCTCACCAAGATAATGTCCAGCCTGGTAGCTTGTTTACCTATTTTAAGTCACTTTTGCATTCTAATACAACATGTTTAAACTTGTAAGCATTTTCAATAGCATTTTATCTCAATTTATCAAGCATTGACTTAAAACTCAATTAGATAATGTCATTTTAAAACCCACAAAGCAAAACCAAAACCAAACAGAACAAAAATAACACCAAAAACCATAGTGGCAGGAGAATACAGAGATTGTGTGTCTGAAAAGCTGACAGTCTTGGCTAGCGAAAGCAGTGGGACCCTGCCAACTTCATACACTGTCCTTCAACTTGCTCTCGCCTGCCTAGATTAATTTTGGCGGAATTCAACATTGACCTCACGACCTAGCACTTCTACCCTGTGCTTCCCTAGGTAGGCATTATCTCTCATGGCTAGGCCTTCTCTACAACAGTCTGTGACACTGATATCGTGCCAACAGTTTTCAGTCATGTTAAAATGGACTCCTCATTTGCTGGTCTTTGTTAGTATCCTGGGGTTGGGACAACAGTCCCTCATATCCTCCAAATAGCTGCACCTGTTTCCTCCTGCCTACTATAGTGATTGTAAAATGATTTTCTACAGAGATCTGCAAAATGTTCCTAGGTTTTTAGTAAACAAAAAGGGTTCTAAGAACAAACAATGGTGTCTTTACTGCAAGGCTTTTCAGCACTTTTGATATGCTAATATGCATTGTGATATGCTAGTATGAGTAGGGACTCTCCTTGAAGGAGAACTAATATAAAACTTATTTGATTCAGGAACAGTGTTTAGAGAAACATCTGTTACCATCATAGAGAATTATAGTGTTCCAACAGAATACAGTTTGCAAATTTTGTATTGCTTCATCAAATCAAATTGTTTATAACTTGACCAACACATCTTGCCTTCTCTAGTCATACTTTTACCATCTCACTCATATATTTTTCAAACTTCCCTGTTTTTAAACCCTGAAGGTCATCTGAATTAGTTTAGTGTATAATTCCAGCCAAAAAAAGAACAAAGAATTTGTTCTAGAGTCTTGTTTTATACATTATGTCCATTCAGGTGAATGTAAGAAGGTATCTGGCAAGAGTAATAGTCTATACTGGGAAGAACTGACATGATTTCTTTTAGACTTCACATCAGACAGTCTGAGGGAATATATTCCTCCTTTTTTCTATGTGTAGGTGCTTGCAATGTGAGATGACAGGGCATGTAAACAGTGACAAATAATAATTGAATCCTTGATCTTCATTAGGGAGTGAGTGCTCATGCAGGTGATCCTCAGAAGCCTGCAGAGCTTTCTCATGATGGAGGAAGGGCCACAGAAGAAGGACTTGGAATGAGGTGGAGTGACCCAGAGTGTCCTGTTTGCCTGGGACACACCCCCCCCGCCCTTGCTCCTATAGTCATAGAAAAACTAATAAATAGTATCCTCTCATAAAGGTGCTTGTTTGAATGATTAATTCTAAAGGCTCATCAGTGATGATGAGGCTAACCTAGGATTATAATGTAGAGCAGCTTCAGTATAAAAGTAATGTGAACCTGTTTAGTTTTGACATTATAACTCATTCACAGCGTTTTGCCAAATGATCAGGCTTGTTATTGTTTTGATATTTTGTACGATTTCTGATACATTATTTGGAGCATTTTAAAGGAATATGAGAAAATTCATAAATTATACCTGAGCATAGAATTTTACAACCAAATGTCTTCAAGTATTAGTTAAAAATTTTTAAATCTGTATGTAAAAATTACACATCTCTGTCTCTTCCATAGTGTTTAGCTTTGTGTTTGCAATAGTAGGCACATAAAATATGTGTACTTGACATATTAATGAATATTCTGAATAATGGTCTGTGCAGAAAAAGCCTAATTATATTTATAAGATGGTTAAAAACACCATTTTTGAAAGTTTTGACAGCATGCATACAATTAAATGACTTCAATGCTCACAGAAACTAGTTTTGTCGATTTACCAAACAAGATGGAGTCCAGATCAACTGTTGTAATTTTTTCCTGTTAGTCCACAACTTTTGTCTGTAACAACACACTTTGGTGAAGAATATTCTAGTTATTCTTGAGGATTATGAAGGAAACAGATGATATTGGCCCTGCCTTAAAGAGCTTAAAAATAAATTTATTCAAGGATTATTTTGCCTTTCCCTTTATGAATTCTTTGCTATGCATTACATGAAATTTTAATAGGTAGTTTGGTATGATCATTTGTGCAGCGTGCAGGCAGTTGGAGAGAGAGAGAGTCAGGAGAATCTCTGCTGTGCTCATACAGCCAGCAGAGCTTCTCCTTTATAACCAGATTAAATTAACTTTTATTTATTCACTCACTGGAAAAATCTTTGACTGTAGATTCTTCCTTTCAGTAGCTCAGGGTCAAAGTAGGGAAGTGGTAAATTAACCTATAGAGAATATATAAAATAGTGTGTCTTGCAGATAGAAACTTTTGAACATTTTGCAGATCCCATGGGTCCTCTTAAAGTTCTCTGTCCTTACAGGTAATGTGTATTCTCTGAATACTTTTTAAGGAGGGAAATGAAAATCACAAAATTTTAGGATTTTAGGAGATGTTGCCTGATGGCTGTGTGCCAGTTGTATCATAACAGACAGGAAATTAGGAGAATAGTTAGGAAGCTATTGTGCTAACCTACGTCTGAGATGCTAATAGAAAGGAAGTATCAATGTAAGAGATCTGAAGGAAGAACTGAACATTTCTAGGAACTGAAATCATAAATGGACTGTACATAGAGAGGAGCCAACAATGACCTTGAGAGGAGCATGATCCCTTGGTCAGAATATCTGCCTGAGAATATGCCAGCATTTCACTGCTGAAAGTGGTAATTGTCTGTGTTTCCATCATGTAAAGGGTCTAGAGATAATACAGCTAGATCTCAGGGTAATTACCTGTTCCTATTGGTTCAAAGATTGCTGAGAAAAGGTACTTATTTGTTCCTGAGTTCACTGGGCTAGACCTAATATTTAAATAACTAGAAGGAAGAGCCCAACTGAAAAAGGAATGGCCTGTACAGAATGCTGGGAGACCATCTAAATTAGACTGATGGGAGATCAATTAATGCAATGATCCAACTATCTACAGGTCAAGGGTGTTGATGGGGAGACTAAAAATGCTAGATTTGCATTACTCATGTTCCCTGTGTATTTTACTTTCTAAAATCTTCCAACTCTAAGTGTGTACCCAATTTTCTACAATATTTAATTTTCTCAAAGTAAAAAATGTCTAATTCATTTTTATGTGTATCAAAGTATCTACTATCATATATTATAGTTCAGCTTAAGTGACAAACAAAAATTTTCCTTTTATGTTACAGAGATAGTAAATTTTCTTCTTTACTATATTAAATAACTGCTTTGATTATGTGGTAACCATAGCAGACTCATAAATAATTCCTCTGCCCTCTCCCCACACTAACAGATACATACCATCTTACAAAAAGTAGAACTATGTAACCTGTCTTCTTTGAACAAAAATCTCTTCTGATTCATGCCTAGAGATCCCTGTCATCATCCTAATGTTTTCTGTTGTATCGTTTTGTCTTCCTGTGTACCACCCAACCATTATATTTGAACATTTCACTTCTTCCCTCACATTGCAAACAACACTCAGTGAACATTTTTGTGTACTTATTTTATAATGCCTTACTGTAACTTCCAAGAAATAGGAGGAGTCCAACTAAAGGTGGAAGTAGATTCAACATAAATTTAAAGAAATTCAAAACTATAAAGCAAGGCATATAATTACTGCTTTACAGAGTGATGTATTGATATGTTTGATAGATAAATAGGAGATATTCCTTGGCCTGAGATAATCAGAAAAGGTTTCATGAAAGAAATAATAAGCCCTGAAGAGTGAATGGAATTTAGGACAGAAGAAAGTAAGGGACGGTCTCACTCATAGCAGGAATCTAGAAAACTTAAATAAGGGACCAGGAAAATGAATATAAGAAAGTGAAAATCAAAATCAACAAAAAACTATGAACCAGAGACACTTTTTGGGGGGTGGGGGGCGGGAGGGGAAGGATTGGGGTCAGAATGGGGCGTTTGCAATTGTATGGGGGAATATAAAAATAAAATTTAATATTTAAAAAAAAAAAAAAAAGTAAGGGAGTGTTTTCACAGAGAAATTAACTATCAGTTATCTATTACTGTGTAAGAAACCACTCCAAAACAGTGACAATACAAGAAGGAGTCATTACTTGTCATGATTCGAATTGGTTAACTGAGGAAGTAGTTCTGTTTCTCTTGCTTAGGCTCCCTCAAGCAACTACATTTAGTTGGTGCCTGAGCTTTGCATCACCTACTATATACTTATATCTTATTTTCCTTTTGTTATTTGTATTGAACTGGAGTTTTAGGTTTTGTAAATGCTACTATGAATTTTTTTAATTGAGGTAACATTGGTTTACATTGTTGCTGGTGTTTTAGAGATACAGGATTATGATTTTTGAAAAAAATGTCAAAATTAAAGCATCTCCTTTCCCTCTGGCATGCCTGAGGGCTTGTGTGTCACCAGCAGCCTCTGCCTACATGCCCTTTTATTTTCCAACTCCCTCATGTCTCCTTTTCCTTTGTTTCTTTTAAGCTGGCTTTAGGATTCCTACAAAACATGGAGAAGAGGATTATGTATCAAAACTGACATATTTAGCTGTGCCCTCATTTGAGATTGTGTTTAGCACCGAAGACAGCTCCCATCCAAAGTATTTTTAACTGATTTGTCTTTGTATTACTGGGCAACTATATACAACCAGGACTATGTTCCTACCAGAAGGAGGCTCTGAAAAATAATAGGTATATAACTGGTAGGGAAAAGATGGATGCTCAGAGAGAGCTTGGGCAAAGATAACAAACAATTGTAATCATTTCTTGATTCTAGTTGTCTGATGGTGATATATTTTGGGAACTTTATTTGACTCATAAATGACTGAAATGATGAGGTCAGGATTCATTGTCATTGTTCCCCTTAATTTAGAGGTATTGTTCTATATTGCCCATTATCTATCAAAGTTACAAAAACTTTATAGCTATAGAAGTAAGGTGACTACACTAATTTTATTAGTAGTCTAAATGAGTTGTGTTGAATTAGAGAGAGGATTCATTAGAAATGAATTGGTTACTCAGTCTAAGGAAATGCTTAGTTGCTAGAATTTTTAAAAAGAAGAGAATTGGAAAAAGAAAATACATAATACATAAAGACTATGATGGAGGTAAAGTGGAGATCAAGTTATGTGGATCTGCTAGGCTTAAAGGGCTGCTTTAAGTCGCCGTTCTGCCTATGCAGTTTGCCTGTTCCAGATTCTTATCAGAAATCTAAGGTTTGGAATTTAGCTCAAAGAAAGTTGCATTTCCACATTATAGTTGCTACCTGGCTAATTAATTTTAATAAGAAATTTAACTTTTCATGGGCCCAATAAGCAATTTAGAAGTTTTTACTCAACCAAAGTTTAGAAGCGAATGTCTGCTTAGGTTATCTAGGGTTTTTGGGGAAATGAGTCTGAGGATCTAGATTAGTTTTCTGGCCCATGTTTGAAGGTCGAAATCAAGCTTCTGACCCCCACTCGTGGTTCCCATCTTACTAACAAGGCATTCTGTTGATTGGTCTCTGGGATGCAAAGTTACATATCAGTCTCCCCAGCGTTCCTGGTCTTGCTTCCTGAGTATACTCATTGTCCCAGCGAATTAATTAAGCATCCTGCTCTCCTTTAACTTGAGAGGGTTTGCAGGGTCTGGTAGTTTGCATTCTTTAAGTTTAGGTAATTGATTGACTGGGCCAAAGGACTTTGTACTGAAAGGCCAAAGTGGATAGCCAGAATGGCAGTTTAAGCAGCCCTCTAAGCCTAGCAGACCCACCAAGTTATTTTGATCCTTTAGATGTTTTTGTTACTTGTTTTAACTTTTTAGGAATATTTGGAATGAATATGCTTTCTGCAGCTTTCCATTCCTTTTCTTTCCATCATTGATGTTACATTAGTAATTGTTTAACATGTCTATGTTTAGTTTTTTTTTTTTAAAGATTTATTTTTATTTATACAAGTGCAGGCCAGATGCGCGGGAGGGTGAGAGGATTCACCAGAGACAGAGCAGGAAACAAAACAGGTAGACTGACGAAACACACACTGCTGAGTGCTGAGAGGAGTAGCGAGCGAGACCGGAGAGTTCTGCCACACCATGTGGGATTCTCGCCCGCCGGCGGGGATCGAACTCGCGCTGCAGAGGCTGTGAACAGCTTCACAGTGAAATGCTCAACCACCTGCACCACCAGGGAGGCCCATGTTTAATTTTCTAAAATTAAGTGATTCTTTAGGGCATCTAGATATGATTATATGGTACAATGATATAGGTATGATATTAATAATCTTTGTCATATAATTGTTGAGATAATGTTGATGTAGTCATTTGTTATGTTATTCAGGGGATCAGTTATGAGCTGGTGGAATTTATCTAATGTTATGCAATAATTTGATAAGTTCTGTAAATGGCCTCTTTCGTGTGCTAAGTCATCTTACTAGTTGAGAGTTAAATCAGATAAAGATTCAGTCAACTCATATCACCTGGAATTCCTTGTTCAAAATTGCAACATTCATGAGATAGATACTATATTAAATAATTTTTATATATAGTACTTAAAGTAATTAATGAGATTAGTTTCTAATAGGATGATTGACTAGTACCTGATTTAGCTCAGGTACTAGATGGAATAATGGCATGGATTAAGTGAAGCCTGAGAAAGAGAAAATATCTGACTCTTTCGTAGATGTGTAATGGCAGCTTACATATCAGGGTCTCCACAAAAAAGCAAGGAAACCAGGAGCTACCATGAGAAAGCTGGCAGGAGAGTAAGACTTTGAAACTGAAGGCTTCTGAAGATCAATCTCTTCACATTGTCCTAGGGCTAATGGGAATTATTTCAAATGTTTAAAATGTCTGTATGCTACATATGCAATCATAGATTGATGGAAATTTTTTCTCTTTACACCTTAATTATCATTGTTAAGTGTGGACTTCAGTGAATATAAATAGAAATGGAAATGGTGGTTGAACCACCTACATGATCTTAAAGGTTACCAGAAATGTGTTGCAACATCAATATTTTAAATTGCTCAATCTAAGGAAATGCTTAGTTGCCAGGATTTATAAAAAGAAGAGAATTGGGAAAAGAAAATGCTGAACTATCATCATGAACAGGCACAAAAAGCCTAAAGAATACAAATCATTTATAAAGAAGTGAATTGTGCAGCTTGAACTGAGGAGCAAACAAAATGAAGTGACTAGAGAATTTAATTTCTTCAGAGAGTTGGATACCATCATCCTATCTGCTTACGTAGCTTTTAGGAGCAGCTTTTATGTATGAACACTGAGATACAATTAATTAGCTAACCACAGATTTTTGTTTGACTCTGAAAATTGTTTAACCTCATTTATTTGTGGACTTTGTAAATTATCAAAAGGAACCTTCTTTAAAAGAATGAAATTTGGGAGAATTAAAGACTAGTGTTTTCTATAGGAAGTAGTGAGACTACTTGAGAGCAGGGATTATGGCTGTTGCTTTAATCACATATCTACTGGCCAGTGAAGTGGTTGGCATATAATGTGTTCGATAAGCATCTACTGAATTCAGCAGTGCTTGAATGAAAAATGAGATTTGTGACTAATTATATACCATTATCAATATTCTAAACTGTTTTTTGCATAGAAAAATTAAACATTTATTTGTAGCTTTAATGTTTATATTTTTAATAGTTTTTTCCAATTTTAAAATATGAAATATATCATTAAAAAAGCTTTTTTCCAAGATGTGCTATTGGACTCTGATGTGCATCATAAGGGCTCACCACCCTCCTCCCCCAGGTACCTTGAGCATTTGAAAGTAAATCTGTTTAATTATGGTTTATATTGTTATAGTTGCATAACTTATCAACCTTAGTGCTTTAGAAAAAAAGACAGCCATTTATTTTACTCATTTGTCACTTAGTGCTAAGAGGGCTTGACTTATTCCTAATCAATTTGTTGTCATATGAAGTGACTTGAACAGGTCTGAAGTATATACTTCTCAATTGACTCAGCCACATACACAGATGATGAGCTTATGTAAAACTATGTGCTGTACACCGTAGATTGTGGGGCATTTTCTTTCATATCTTAGCTGTTAATAAGAATACAAGCAGAAAGGTAAGTGATGGTTAACCACTGGCATCACATTAAGTCTTACCAAAAAGTCTCCTCATACTGATATTTCAACTTGCTGAGTCAAAGACTAATGCTTGACTGGGAAATTGGCCAAGGCTTTTTTTGGACAGTAGCCTTGATTCCTCCATATGGGGCCTCTCTGGAAGCATGCCTGCAGCACCTCACAACATGGACACTGGATTCCAAAGTAATTGTTCCAGTGGTGAGGAATAGCCAGTTTCTAGATCTTTCATGTCTTAGGTCAGGCACTGGTATATGATTGCAGCTGCCATATTTTATTGGTCAAGCAGTAATAGACTATGCCTACATTCTAGAGAAAGGGAGACAGAAACTTTTCAATGGAAGGATGTCAGAAAATCTGATGCCATCACTTATCTACTCTAATTATCTTCACAGTAATCCCTTTGCGTGGGTTTCCCTGGTGGTGCAAGGGGTTAAGATGCTGCCTAAGAAGCTATTCTCAGCCACTGCACCACAAATTCAATCCCCAGCCAGGGAGCTGACCCACAAGGCGCAGCAGACCTCTCCTGACTTGCCCGCTGCTCCCCTCAGCAGTGTCTTTCAGTCAATCTGCCTGTTCTGCTCTCTGCTTCCCACTTTGTCTCTGGTGACAAAAATAAGACTTCTTTATGTAAGATATTTGCTGGTGTGTATGCCAGAATAACCAAGTTTTTAAATATGATAATTTTGCAAAATTATCTTGTCCTAAGTTCACTCAAGGCTAAAAGGCTTCAAAAGAGCATGTAAAATGGGACTTACCAAGTTTTAATGAATTAGTGCAATTACTTGTAAAGTAGACATATTTACAATAAGGCATCCCATTCAAAATAGTTTCTTTGTAAAAAAATACAAATATATGAATACATACATGTGGTAACATTTCATAAAACTACACCAAAAAAATGAGTGCATATAAAATTATGGGGCAATATGAATAAGTCTATACTTTGGTTAATTGTTTTCTGCCATTCCCTGGTTTTGATAAATAACCATAATTGTGTAACATTTCACCATTGAGAGAAGCTGCATGTAGAAATATGTGAATCTTTTATATTAATTTTGTGACTTATTTCAAAGTTTAATAAGAGCTCCTTCAAATGTTTAATATATATATTAGAGCTCTTTCAAATATATACATATGTGTATATATACATATATATATGTATATATATGTATATATACACACATTAAATAATCTCTTATGTCCTTGTTTAATTCTACCAAGCATAGAACACCACACTTACATGAAAATGGGCAACAGAGGTGGGTATGGTTGTAATATATGTCAAACAATGGGGTGTCAATTATCAATATATTCTTCATTTATTAAGGCTGCAAAGTTTTAGCACATTGGCAATTTTCTTGCTATTTTAGTGCGTGAGCTTTAATATGAGCAGCATGTGTGCATATATATATATATATATATAATGAAAAAGATGAAATGTTTGTGGTAATTCGTTAAACTGAAAGGCAGTAGTAAGACACTTCTGCAAATATAGCACTTGCAAACATTTTAAGGAGCCAAAAGTTAAACATGTGAAAATAATAGTTCATGCTGTAACTTTTATTATAGCTTGTAGGAGCTAGGAACTATTAAACATGATTGTTGCATTATTTTATTGATCCCTAAAATAATCATTTATTTTAAAAGCAAAAATTCTTACTTCCCTTTTCTGAAAATGTAAAATTCCTTATTTAATTCCTGATTCTTGTATCATTAATTTGTTCATGTTTTTTCTGTTTTAAATACCATTAATAGTGGAATAGAGATACTGTGTCTGTTATTATCTCTATTTTCAGCTTTGTTTTTAAATATAAATATTCAAAGATTTGAAAGCCTGGTTGTGAAATGTCAGCACAAAGCCTCCCTACTCAGTTTTAACAAAATGTCAACTATCTTAAAAACTGTCCTTCATTGGCATCAAAAATCCCTAAATAATAGGAAGAAAACTGAGTAAATGCTTATAAAGTAATAGCTATCTGTTGTGAAATTATAATTTGTTGTACTCAGAGAACAATTGTTCTTAAAAATTTGTAAATGATTTTCTGAAAGTAGATTCAGAATCTTAAGATGCCTCACCAGCTTGATTTTATACCATTTCTATCAAATGGGATTTGGTTGATGAAATTGCAAAATGAAGCAACCTATCTTTGTGGATGGGGGGGTCATTTTTCAAAGGCTTGCAGGATGTAGAATGCAAGTGATCGTTGTCTTATTTGTCTTAATAATTATCTTGATCGATGTTGCATCTGATATTTTACTTTTTGGATCATTGTCTTAATAATTATCTTGATCATTGTCATATCTGATATTTTACTTTTTGGATAAATTCTTAATGGAATGTGTGTGGCTACTAAACATTGTGTTTACCAAATTTTAAGGGGATTAGTGTTCTGCCCCCCCTTCAAAAGAGCTTACTGTTAAAGAAATGGAATCAAAGAGACAGGGTAGGTTAGGGGTGTTGTATGACTAAAGTTGGCGGTGTGAACAGTTTGGGCTGAACTCATTGTTTTTGCTTGTTTTGGGGTAATGTTGATTTGCATACTAAGAGGCACAGGATAAAACTTTTGTAGGGTCAGGTCAACATTAGTAGACTGACCAGGTCTGGAAAGGGAAGAGTTGGTAAATACAGGATGAGGAAGAGGGATGGCACTTCAGAGGCATAAAAAACCCTTTCCCATTTGTAGGAAACAATGGTCTGCACCATTGTTTGTTTTTACATTGTGGTTTTACTTTTAGTTAAAATAGTGGAATCAAAAAGCTTCCAGCACTGGGAAACTGGAATTTTCAGGCACTCCTTTAGTTTTATTTAGCTGTTAATTCCAGTCCTGTTCATTTTCAAAACTTTCTAAAAATGCATACTTTAATTTGTCTCTACTCCATACATTTCTGATGTTCTGTCAAAAATATTTATAAGCAGGGAAGTATTCCAACAGCTGGATGGAGCAAGTAGTGAGGGAGCATATACATTTCTAAACTGGATCATCAATCCCAGGAATATTTAAAGTCATTAGGCTTCATTCAGGAGGACAAGGCTGAAGGATGACTTTAGTCATCAGGATAGACTCTCTTAAGTAAATTACAACTTTGGATCATTTAATTCCTCATGAAAGCTGTTAACCCCCGACTATTTTGTCACCTTAATAAGAGTGGTTCCTGCTCATAAAATCATGTTTATCATATTGAAGGTAACACTTACAGAGTGGATCCCAAATTCCAGTCACTCTTCTCAGGGGTTGAAATGCACTTACTCCTAAAAGTTGATAGATATCTTGGTCGACTGACTCACTGATTTGGCTAATATTCATATTATTTTTCTCAATTGGGATATTTGTTTTATTTTTATCATTCCTTCTCTTTCAGCTCTCCTTTATGCAACTATTTTTGGAAATGTGACCACAATTTTCCAGCAGATGTACGCCAACACCAACCGATATCATGAGATGCTGAATAATGTTCGGGACTTTCTGAAACTCTATCAGGTCCCCAAAGGCCTTAGCGAACGAGTCATGGATTATATTGTCTCTACATGGTCCATGTCAAAAGGCATCGACACAGAGAAGGTATGGGTTACTTTTGTTGTTATTTATTGTTTCAGTAGGACCTTCAGATGACTGTTGCCATCCCATGCTCATATTGCTTGCATAATTGCTACATAAATGTCACTCTGTATTTCATAAGTAACCGTCTGTCAGTCATGTTATTGAGTACTTAGAAGGTTCAGAGCACTCAACCATTAGTTACCAATTAATGATAGTCATCACATTTAAATTAGAAATTGTGGTCCCTGAAAACAATGAATTATTCCTTTTTCTTAAAACTCTCTTGCTACCACTTAATTTGCTGCATTCCTCTAAGACCCTAATGGTGCTGCCACTTTTCTTGCTAGAGTTTTACTAATGATTCTTCTTTGCTTTTTTTCCCATTTAAAATTTATACAGAAGCTTCCTTGTATTATATATATATTCTATATTATTCTCCACTTAAATATCTTCCCTCCCTTTCATGTATTTATAAAGTAACTTAAATTCTTTATTTTCTCCTTTTCTTTTTACACAAATCCATAAAACACTGCCTTTTCTCCATTCATTTGATATTTCTAATTTTCTGCTTGTATTTTCTGCTCTTTCATTTTTTTATTTAAAGATTTATTTATTTATTTATACAAGCACTGGGTACAGTCAGAAGCACAGAGGGTGAGAGAATTCACCAGAGCCAGAGGGGAGAGCAGAACAGGCAGACCAATGAAATACACTGCTGAGGGGAGCAGTGGGCGGCAGGAGAGGTCTGCGCGCCATGTGGGACCCTCGCCCGATGGCTGGGGATCGAACTGGTGCTGCAGAGGCTGAGGGCAGCTTTGCAACCCAGAGCTCTACCACTGCGCCACCAGGGAGTTGGAAGCTCTTTTAACTTTTTTGATCTCGTATTTGTGGGAGAAGGATCCAACATCCTCCTTGCAATAAACAAAACCAAGTTAAAAATAATTGTCACTTTCTACATTCAGTTGATTCACATCGAATGCAGGAATGGCAAATAGGACTTGCACACATGAGTTTTAGAAAAAACATTGAGTGTATTTTTTTTTTTTTTACAAGCATTTGTGAGGACTGTTATTTTGGGATACTGGGTTTTTTTTTTTTTAAAGATTTATTTATTTATGCATACAAGAGCTGGGGTACAGGCCAGAGATGCGGGGGGGTGAGAGGATTCGCCAGAGACAGAGCGGGGGACAGAAAAGGCAGAAATCGACTGAAATACACTGCTGAGCGGAGCAGCAGGCGAGTCAGGAGAGGTTTGCTGCGCCATGTGGGTAGCTCCCTGGCCAGGGATCAAACTTGTACTGCAGAGGCTGTAGATTGCTTCATAGTGCGGTGCTTAACACCTTGCACCACTAGGGAGGCCCGGGATACTGGTTTTTGACATATGATAATGGGATCATTCATAGCCCATTTCCCACAAATTTGATTTATTTTGATAATATGGGGTTGAATTGAATTTTTTCTTTAAGATCTGCTCAGTTAGCATCTTTCAATAAAAAAAAAAATAGCAGATGAGCCAAGTAGGTGTTTAGGAGAATTTCATAGCAAGTAGGTAGTTTAAAGTGATCAAGTGTTACCAAGAGCGGGTGTTGAGGGAAGGCATAGGGAATGGGTATGGAATGTAAGAGCACAGAGGGAGACCATCAGAGACAGTGCAAGTGAGATGTTCAGGGGTAACTCTGTGGAGGAGATTTTGCAAGATGCAGTATTAATTTTACAGCCACTTGAAGTAGAATATATGATCACAGAGGAGAATAAAGATACATTTCTGTGGGACTTGGTTAATGTACATCTAGGCAATATACAGTTAGTAGGGAGGATTTCCAAAGACTGATTTAGAATCATCTTCAGGGGTGTAAGTGAGATTCTGTTTAAGACATCATCAAATGTAGGGTGTCCTTTGACACTCACTTTCAGTGAAACTGAGATATGTCAATCACCAACTCAGTCAAAAGCTTTGCTTTCTAGAAAATTCAATGGTGTCATATAGAAGATGACAGAAAACATCAGTAAAATGGTGGAATAATGACCTTTTACATTTAGAAAGGAGCCTCACCTAGAACTTAATGCCACAGATGCAGTTTGTGGTAGATTTTTGAGGTTATGCTTTGTGTTCCTGGACATTGGATTGGCTCAGGAATGGAAACGAGTAGATTCTCACAAGCTTCCCCTCAAAGACCTGCTCAGTTACCTGCTTGATAGTGCAGTTAAGGTACAATGCAATCGCGTGGTATAGCTGGAAGTGCCAACACCATGCACCAGGGAACATTTTCTGTTTTCCCATTACTTTCCATGGATTTTGTTTGTTTATTCATTTGTGGTCACAGAAATGTACCTCTAATTAGTAGATTATCCAGGAAAAATAGAGTAATAGGAAAAAAAGATAGGAAGGCTATTACTAAAAATGAAGTTAAATTTTAATTCAAATGAAAAACAAGTACACATAATAAAATAATTTGTGAATTAAAAAAGTCAAGGATGTGCCTCTAAACTGAATGGAGGAAACTTCAAAAAATTTTGAATGACAGGAGAGGCAGATACAAATAACTGTGGCAAAGATGAAAGTTGTGTGGTACATGCATAAAACATATCTGAAGTTTAAAATGATAGCAAATTTCTCCATGACTTTACTGATTTCTCCCAGTTTACTATGTAAATCCATCCTCCAATTGATAAATATTAGCAATAACTAACAATAATTACAGTGAAAAAAAAATGCAAAGTGTAACAAAGCTGGGCCTGGGATGGAGGTCTAGGAGATTCCCACTAATTTAAAGATGCATTTTAAGACTACATACCATATCTATATTGGACAAGAAGAAAGTTTGACATGCAGTTCTGGCTCAGCAGAGAATCTAACAAGCAGAGCAGAAGTCCCATATGCCTGCTAGGCATTCAGTTATTTACTAAATAAATAGTACTTATAACACATAACTTTAAAATTCAATATCAAACTCTTAAAACATAGACACAAGAATTTGTAGTCAAAGCAAATTAGAGATCTCAGGACTAGACCACTATGGATGAGCACTGAAGATGAGTAAAAGACACATTGCAATGATGGAACTGATATGTTATTTAATATAATTAAAAAATGAGCTAAATATCTAAGAAAATATTTAATGAGAATCACCATGCATGGGTTACCATAAATAGCAGAAGGACTGAGTGTTAAATGTAAAAAGTAAGTATAAACTTTTAGAAAATAATAAGTGAACATATTTATGTCTTTACATATTAAACTAATGGAGTATATAATAAAATTATAGATAAATACCTTTGGCTAAAAATGTAAAACATCTCACAATAAAACATGAAAATGAAAATAAAGCATTTATAACAAGTATCACATGTAAAAAAAAGTAAAAATTACCCTAATTTGTAAAATTATCTTGTAAATCAACAAAAATAATAAAAAATTGGGGGCTGGAGAGTACAGAGTAAGTAGGCAACTTATAGAAGAAAAGGAAAGAAATCTAATAAATGTATAATAATTTATTTCATTTGTAATGATAAATACTAAAACAGCAAGAAACCATTTTTTTGTTGTTGTTATATTAAATGAATGAAAATAATGCCCAATCTTAGCAAAGGCTGTTGTGACTGATAATATCATGTAATTCTGGTCTCTGTAATTTGATGTGTAATTTGATAGGGCATTTCTTGGAAACAATTTGAACAAGATAATATCCTAAATTTGGGGATATTTACATTTCTGCTTCATTAGAAAATATCTTTATGCCTCTCCCCTTCTTTATCTATACTCTCTTCACTGATGTCATACTATTTCATGATTTTAAAAATGTATGCTAACGTCATCCAAATGTTCATATTTATTTTGGATACGTTCCTTGAGTTAGACTCTGCTGTCCTGCTGACTATCTTGTCCAATGAAGTCCAGAAATGAACTCCTAATCATCTCTTATAAACCTGCTCCACTGACATTCTTCCTTAATGAAATAAATGGAAGGTCTATTCTTTTGTCCTTTTATTTAGAAAAGAAACCCTCATGTTAAAACCTCCCCCAAACCTGTTTTCACCTTCAGTTCTTACCACATCCATTACTGTCACCTTGTTCAAGTCACTATTATGTCCTATCTGGGTTATTGTAAAATCCAATAACTGTTCTGTGCTGACACCTTTTTTACCTTTATACTATATTCTTAGCACACAGATGGTGAACATACATGACCTTCATAATAGTGCTCGCTCTCTATCTTTCTTTCTGTTTTCTATCATATTCATCTATACTATACTTTTTTGATAACAAAATGAAATTGATCGAATATACTAATATACAAGAGTAGAAAATAAATGAAAGTTTGATGACAATAATCATATAAATTTTTATTTTAGTTGCAATCTCAGAAATATGGATATAATTTAGGATATAGCTTTAATAAACAGCATCTGAATTTTAACAGTTACCCCAGATTTGGTATCAGAGACCTCTTTACATTACTCAATCATATACTTTGTCTTACTCTGTGTCTCTTATCACATTTTATTGTTTCTTTCAAATAGTTTATTAATGGTGGGTATTAGATTTAGCTATGAGATATATTACAAACAATTGAAATGTAATGTACAAAGTCAAATATTTTTAATCTAATGCTTCTTTTCTCTTATTAGTTCTTAAACAGTTATATATTTAAGGTGCTAGTACAATAGAATTTAATGATGCATTGCATTTAATTAGAGAAAAACCTTTGCCCCAATTATAGAGATTTCCTTCTATCATTTCCACATATTTAGTTTTATAGATCTTAAAATTCAGCTGTAAGCTACAAGCAAGTTAATCACTGTGATTTAATTCAGTCTTAACTTGTTTTATACGAATAATGCTTTATCTAATACAAATGGTGGCATTAAAACCAGTACTGATGTGGAGATTATAGCAATTCTATCAAGAAAGATTGTTTTAGGCAATATTTTTATATAGAACAGCAGCTAGATTAATTTTATTTAGTTGAAAGTATTTTATTGACTGCTAATTACTATAGCTGCTTTAGATTCTTTTTAAGTGTAATAACCAAAATCCATCCTCTGGATTTTGCTACTTGCTAATATTCTGTGCACTGAAAAGATTGAGAAATAGGTGAAATGAGTAAGGCTTTAAAAGTAAAAGAAGATGATTAAGGGGGAAAAATAGAAAGGGAGGCAGTTAAAGCTCAAAAAAATATATATCCTGCAGTTTAAAGTGACTTTACTGGGAAATAATTCAAATGAAGTAAATGGCTTGTGATTTTATTTTCTGCCTTTGGTGCTGTATAAAAAATACACAACTTGTATAAAGCTATGTGGAACACATTATTTCCCATCACAATGGACTTTTTTAGTTTGTTTTATAAATGAAGCTGAAATCTTTATCATTTTTGTTTTCTACTACCTTGCCTTTTTCCCTAACATGTAGTTTAAAAAAAAATTGATAGAAAAAGATCTTTGTTCTTCCTTTCTCATTTGTATATTTTATAATAAGCACAAAATACCACTAGGAAGGTACCATGGTATTGAAAGTTCTCATTGAATTATGCAAATCATTCAGACAGATTTATGCCTTTGGAATTTTAACAAATTGAGATTATAAATATTTAAAAATTTCATAAGTAATTTCATAATTTTGTTAAGTAAGTCTGTCAAAGTACTATACTCCTTCCAAATATAGTTGGCAGTATATTTTTTTCTACAACTTGAAGTTACTTCCTTTTAATCAATTACATATAAATGATATATATGACTTAGAGAAGCATGTCTAAATATTTCTTTGCATTCCTAAAGAGGAAACCGGGGATGACATTCTCATACAAGGCATCATTTTCTTGGTTCAATACTCAAATACTCAGAGGATTTTTTGATGATGCACAGCTGAACCAAAGCCTTGCAAAAACCAAAGCCTTGCGTAACACAGCCAGTGTGCTGTGTTATGTATGTCTTGTGATACGTCTTATGAGTATAGCTAGGAAGCTCAATTCTTCTGAGGATAACATTAAAAGTACTGCTTATGTTTGGATCAAAAAGGTAATAATCATTCCAATATAATACATGTTAAACAGGCAATAGATAAAATATTATGTTCAGCTTCTAGCTGGGTATTTTAAAGAAATGAAGTATTTAAAAAAGCAGTGGTATAAGTCCTTGGAGGAAATTAGCTCCCTGCTATTGAAGGATACAGCAGAAACTCATACAAAATGAACTTACAAGTCCTGATTCTAAGATTGCACAATAATTGTGTCTGAATGATTTGAGGTACTACTATACAGCACATCTGTTTTGCAATTCAGATACATATATTTAAGATACATATATTTAAGAGATCCTGCATAAAAGGAATTATAGATTAACATTCTATACTAATTCTATAATTACTTCCAGTAATTTTTTATGCACCTCTATGGATTGTAGTTTTAAAAATTAAATTACCCATATTTCCCCCAAAGTTTTAGAACAAATACCACTTAAAAGAATTATGAGGCCCCAGAGTATCTGATGGGGCTAAGCCAGGCCAGGCCTATGGGAAACTGAAATGTTTTTCTAGTGGTCTCTAAGTAACTTGCTTGTTACATCAGGAGTCTGTGCCTCCTTGATCATTGTAAAGAGTTGTTCTTTAGCCTGTGGTGAAAACATCATGCCCCAAATACCTGAAACTCTAACTTTCTACTGGTACCTAAACATGGCAAGGGAATTTTAACTATTGTCATGTACAATGGTGTTCCCCAGTTGTTACTTACCAGAATATTTCAAAGTAAGCATTCAGTTATTATTGACAGTTCTCTTTTCTAGCTGTACGGCAGATCTTTTTTTCCAAATTGTTTATTGAGGTAAAGTAGGTTTACATCTTTGTATGAAGTGTAGATCTTATATGAGAAGGCAGACATTATCTGAAACCTCTTAATTTTTCTTTCATATGTCAGAAGTTAAATGAAATAATGATCCTGGGTTTATTAGAAACATTACAAATAGATAAAAGAGTTTTACATAATATTTCCTGTGATAGTAAATAGAACTTTCAATCATATATGTTGTTTCTCATAGCTTTTCGCATAGTTTGAATGTGATCTCTATATTATTGTTAGCTGATAGGATAATTAGTATGCTTTTTGTGTGTCAGGTAGTAGGTAGTATAATTTTTCTCTAGTAATAGGAAATATTGTATGACTTAGATCCTTAATGATTCAAACCTCTCTGTAGGAATGTTATTAAGGCATTCTTTTTATGTACCAGATTGAAAATACTTTAGCATGGTTCTGAGGGCCAGTTTGTAATTATTTTCTCACCATTCTGTCACTAGGCTTTGACATAGATTAACATGTGATTCCAAATTGTGATTATGCTGAAAATACAATACTGGGAGCTATGTCAATTTTTTTTTAAAGGAAAAGACATGAATAAGAAAGTCAGGAAGCTGTGTGTTTTTAAAGACAGAAAACAATAGAATTTAGATTTAAAAGCTAGTTAGGAAAATAAACTATTCCTATTTTATAACAAAACTGAAATTCCCTGTGTGTGAGTAGTCAAATAATTAATTTGAAGATGGAAACAATAGAATGGAGAAAAAAAAACAAAGATCTAGTTATTTCATTAACTAGTAATATCTCATTAATTAAATGACATTAATTGACTGTATGAGGCCTTTACCTTCCATGTGCCATAGAACAATTTCAACTGAATATTTACATTAATTAAAAATTTGACTTTAAAATAAATAACAACACATAAATCTATACAGGAACATACTGGTACCCTAATCTGCATTAAAATAGTCAGTCCATTCTGTTTAGAATTGTTGCTTTTGTGGGCAAGCGCCAAAGAATATAATCATGACCCCAGTATGGCTTCATGCTTCTGTTATTATCCTTTCTACCAAGGGTGAATAAATATTAGAAGAGTATTTATAGAATCCTTTTTGTTTCTACAGTGTTTATTTAATAGAAATATATAACATATATAATTAGATATATGAGCTAAAAAGAAACAAAATATAGTAAATTGCCCATAATACCACCACTCACAGAAATATAGCTTGCCACATTTATTTTGTGATTTTACAAACATATATTCATCTTATAAATATAGATACCATATAGATATTTTTATTCTATTTAAAATATGTTTGGGCCTCCCCTGGTGGTGCAGTGGTTGAGTGCTGGGCTACAAAACTGCCCACAGCCTCTGCAGCGCCTGTTTGATCCCTGGCCACTGGGGAGTGTCCACATGGCGTGCAGACCTCTCCTGCCACGCCCACTGCTCCCCTCAGCTGTGTATTTCATCAGTCTGCTTGTTCTGTTCCCCGCTTTGGCTCTGGAATTCTCTCACCCTCCCATGCTTCTGACTATACACCGTGCTTGTATAAATAAATAAATAAATCTTTTAAAAAAAAACAAAAAACAAAATAAAATATGTTTACCAATCCCCATATTGTTGGAGACTTAAGATGTCTAATAATTAAGATAAATACTGAGAATTGGGTTTACCAGATCAAAAGGTATGTACATTTTATAGTTTATATTATTTTTACATTTTATTTCTTTTAAAAGTTCAAATGAGCTATAGCCAACATAAGTTTGTGTGTATCCTTTTTCAGAATAACATTCTTAATACTAGGCATTAGTCTTTTATTCTTCACGAATTTAGCAGGGCAATAATCTTAATATGCTTAATTTTTACTCTTTCCAACACTACAAGTATTCCCATGTACTAATAGGGAACTAAAACTCTAAGAAATGCCTTGCCTTGGAAACACACCGTGAAAGTTGAATTTGGACCATGTGTTTACTTTTTCAAATAAAATTCCCTACCCTTTCTACTCACCATCTTCTTATAAGATGGTATTGTTAAGTATTGTTAGCTTTTTATTGGAATTGTGTTGTCAAAATCTCAGACTTAAATCCCACAACAGAGGCTGTCTGAAAATGTATACACGTTGCTCAGATGAGGTATGGGCTCTTGAGAAATAATTATAAATCTTGGACATAGCTAATGCAGATCTTTGACAGAGCTTAGACACCAAGGTGAAAAACAAAGGGTTCCACAGTTTGAGTACAGACTGGAGATAATGTGTGTGGGGTATGAAGGATAAAATGCTAGTTCAGTGGGAAGATGATTGAGTTCTTAGTCAGCTAATCTGGTCTATCAGCCAAATATCAGTTATATGGTCAATTACTTCACAAAATATATATTCTTTCATGGTATTTTCATTTGTAAGGTTAAAGTTTAAGTGTATGTTTAGGAAGATTTTGTGAGAAAAAATTTTTTTAGTAGCCAAGAAAAATCAGAAGATAGTTTAAATTAATAGTTTAATATATAAATTTGTGTCTGGACAATAAATAAAAAGTAATGAGAAGCAGATTTCCTATGGAAAACCAGTCACCATTAGAAGAGAAACAGACCAGTCAATCCACCAAGTTTGTACCCAGTTGTCTCAGTTAATAACTATGTACATAGTTTAGACATTGTGGACCATGTGACCTCTGTTTCAGCAATTCATTTTGTCACTGTAGCATAGGAAGGCCCATAGATAATATGTAAATAAATGAACATTGTTGCATAATAATAAAATGTCATTTATGGACATGTTAATTTAAATATCATATATTTCACTTAGTATAATCCTCTCTAGTTCTACTCATGTTGTCACAAATGGCAAGAGTTCATTTTATAGCTGAATAGTATTCCATTCTGTTTATATGCTACATCTTCTTAAGCTACCAATCTGTCTTTAGACACTTAGCTTGTTTCTATAACATGGCTATTATAAATAGTGCTGCAATGAACATAAGGGTGAAGATATACCTTGGAATTAGTAATTTTGTATTTGCGGAATAAGTCAGAAGGAGAAAGACAAATACCAGATGATTTCACTCATATGTGGAATATATAGAAACAAAACAAAGGGATTAACAAAATTAAACCCTGTTAGAATAAACATTTTACACAGGCAGGAATTCTACTTCTTGTGTTCACTGAGTAATTAGCAGTTAGAATCATGCTTGGTGCATGGTAAATCCTCAACAAATACTTATTTATAGATATAATTCTGGGGATCAAAGAGCATATAAATTTGGAAACCATTGATATATAAAAGGCCATGAATACCTACTTTTGGTCACTTGAAAATTACATTATAGCCAGGAGAAAGAATAGAACATAATATCAAACTTTGAATTACTCCTAGATTTAAATGTCAGACAGATGAGAAATGGCCAGCATGGACATTGAACAGTTGTGGTGATGCTGGATTAAAAAAGAATTATCTGATTTTGTGGACTCCAAGCGATTAAATGAACACCTGTCTTTTAGTCTTCTAAAGGACAACTAAAATAAAATGTGAAAATTCCACCTGCATTTTGCAAGATGGAACTTACTGGTTGACTTGATAAAAAAGTAGAGTTATTAGAGTAGTTGAGACAGATGCAACATTGTAGTGAGGGGGAGTAATGAGTAGTAATTAAGACTGTGATTTTGGCTTAGGGACAATCAAATTGACATATGGCAATGGCACAAGATAATGAGTCTAAAAGTATGCCCAAACATATGGGAAGATTTTTTTATATGGCAGAAATAGGCAAATGTAGATCTGTCAGAATTGTAAGATCATTCAATAAATGTTATAGGGATTAATAGTTACCCATATGGAAAAAAATTTTCAATTTGATCTCTCCACTTGACATTAATCAATTATTTAAAGACTTAAATATTTTTTAAAAGTGTAATGCTTTTACAGAAATAGAAAAAGTCCTAAAATTTTGATGGAACTACAAAAGGCCCTAAATAGCTAAAGAATTTTAAGAAAAAATAAAACTGGTGGCATCGCACTTCCCTGATTACAAAATGTATTCCAATTTACAGTAATGAAAACAGTATGTTACTTATGCATAGAGACAGATATATAGACAATGGAATAGAATACAGAGACCAGAAATAAACTCACATGTATATAGTCGACTGATCTTTGACAAGGGTGCCAAGGGTAAGGATGGTTTCTTCAATAAATGGTATTAGGAAAATGATACACACATGCAGAAAGGTGAAATTATATCCTTATTTTACAACCATAGGCAAAATCAACTCAAAATGGATTAAAGACTGAAACATAAGCCCTGAAACCATAAAATTCCAGAAAGTAAACATAGAGGGAATCTTCAATCAAGGCATTGGTCTGGAAATAATATCTTGGATGTGACACCAAAGTACAGAAAACAAAAGCAGAAAACAGACAAGTGGAACTATATCAAACCAGAAGTTTCTGCATAGCAAAGGCAATAATTAACAGAGTAATCAAAATGCAGCCTACGAATGGAAAAAAATATTTGCAAATTAACAGAGTAATCAAAATGCAGCCTACGAATGGAAAAAAATATTTGCAAATGCTATGTCTGATAGGATTCAAAACTCAAAACATATGAGGAATGTATACAAATTCAAGAGTAAAAGACAAAACAATAACTCAATTAAAAATGGGCAAAGGACTTGAATGGACATTTTTCATAAAAGACATACAAATGACCAACAGGTACATAATAGATACTGATCAGCTCTCATCACCAGGGAAATGCAAATCAAAATTCAATGACATGTCACCTCATTCTTGGTAGGATGACCGTTATCTAAAAAAACCAAAAGATAAGTATTTGCAAGGATGTGGAAAATTTAAAACTTTTGCACACAAATAGTAAGATTGAAAAAATGGTTCAGTCACGCTGGGAAATAGTGTGGAGATTCTGTATCTTATATCACAGAAATGGATGATTTTTGATTTGACCTGAGTGGAGAAACTTTTGAGAAGGGATAAGCTAAATGCAGAAAATGGTTACATTTATGATAGCAGTGAGTGGGGTAAGATCAAGGCTCAGTTTGAGGAGCAGAGAGTTTAAGGAGATAAGGAAAGTCAAAGTGGAGGGCAGCCATACAAATTGATGACAGTGGGGTCACGTAGGTTGAGTTCCATAAAAGGGACCAGGGTTCCAATCTGAGGACCTGTCAGGAAATGTTTTCAAAAGGGCCGCATGGATGTGTGTGTGAGCATATTGAATAGCATTCTGAATTAGGCCAACATTCTGTATTCAAGTGTGATGCCAACTGTTACCTGTTAACTAGGGATACATTTCTGTTAATTGTCTTTGTATCCAAAAGCAATGCTGTCTTGTAGAAAGAGCTAGAGGGCTTTAAAGATAATGAAACCATAGATCTGTTACTAACCTTTGTAAAATGGAAATGAGAATATCTGTAATGCACAGTTTTTGCAATGATTAAATTGTTGGTGTCATTTTCTATTTTGTTGAATTCTGAATCAACTGAATCTAAGAAAAACAATATTGAGATCTGTGCTGAACTGTGTTTGAACCTGACAAGAAGGAAATTTGTTTTGTCGCTACACTAAAATGCTGTGATTTCAAATTGGTATAAAGCTACTGATCATCCTGGGAAGAATATCTTTTTATTTTTAATTTTTTTAAAATTTTTTTACATCATGGTTCATTTTTAAACAATATTTGCTTCCCTCCACCCCTTCACATGTAGTCCCCATAGAGTTTCCTTCACCAATGTACCCGTGCACCATCACCTCAGTCCCCTGTGCTCCTCCCTCCCTCCCTCAGATCCCTCTCCCTCCTCCTCCCCTGCAGGATGTCTCTGATTTATAATTGTCCATTTTTGCTTTGTTGTGTTTCGTACTGTTATTATTATTTTATTTTGAATATTTTAAAGATTTATTTATACAAAAACTGGGGTGCAGGCCAGAGGCGTGGAAGGGTAAGAGAATTCACCAGAGACAGCGGGGAGCAGAACAGGCCGAAGGACTGAAGACACTGCTGAGGGAAGCAGCAGGCGAGACAGGAGAGGTCTGCTGCGCCATGTGGGTTTCTCCCTGGCCGGCTGGGAATCAAACCCACGCTGCAGAGGCTGCGGACAGCTTCACAGCTCAGTGCTCAATCCGCTGCGCCTCCAGGGAGGCCCTGTTATTTTTTTTTAACACTGATATCTGGGAAGAATATCTTTTAAGTCACTCAGATCTTTGGGTTTTTCCACAATGTTGTCAATAACTCACTGATAAAATAATGTAGTTTTCTCTTGTTAAAATATCTTACTCTAGCAGTAGACTAGAAACATTTTTTCCCCTCTACCAATCCATCCATGTCCATGCCCCATCTGCCTAAAAGCTATTGAAGGCAGTCACTGTATATTCCTTTTTTATCCAAAATAGCATGTTTCTGGCATTCACAGGTGACCAATGAGTTAATGAGGCAGTGAGGTAGCAAACAATGGTAAAGCTGTTTTAGAGTGTTTTGAAAACCTCTGTGAACTTAGTCGGGGGAGAAATTATTCCCTTTTCTTGGCTTTTGCTTACTCAGTTTGTTATATTAGATAAAATTTGCAAACTTAATATAAAGGATTCACTAAAGGGAAAATAATAGTAGAATGATTTTGTTCAAGTATAAAACATCACCAAAGGCAAAATAAACTGCTTAAATGAAATTTTCAATACAGGTTTGAAGTGTTCAGCGCATTTAAGAAGATGATACTGGAATATTTTATAAAGATATGTATTATAAATTGCCAGTCTGAAAGTTGACTTGCCAGAGATTTTTGGGCTAAAGTCTTTGCCTTTGTTGAAGAGGCCAATACATTAGGTTTTAAAGGTTTGACTTTTGGTTTACCCTGAAGCAGAGGGACAAAACTACAATGTCCCAAGTGAGATTCAGCTAATCATCCTTCCAGATTGGCTCATGTGAATCCAGGGCACAGATAATTCTTCTTAGGGACTTTCTCAAAGGGTTTGGCTTAGGGCTAAGGCGCACTTAATAAAAGTATGTTAATGGCACTGAATATATTAGTTGATGTTGGAGGGGCTCTGGTTGTTTGTAAAGCTGTTTGTCCCTCCCTAACTTGCATTCATTCCTCTGTGTGTGTACGTGTATGTGTGTGTATTTGTACATGTGTTTGGTTCTACACTGAATAATTTTATCACAAGTATAAATTCATGTAACCACCACCACAGTCAAGATACAGAATAATTCCCTCACAAGGATCCTATGTGCACCCCTTTATTGCCATAGCCACCTCCCTCCCCCTTACCTTTCTAAATGCTGGCAAGCATTAATTTAGAATATATCACTTTAATTTTGTCATTTCAAGAATGCCATATAAATGGAATCATGCAAAGTTTTGAAATTTGCCTTTTTCATTGAGCACTAAGTCCCTTACCGTCCTTCCAAATTATTTCAAATCATTGTTCCTTTTTATTGTTGATATAAGCCATGGAGGAGAGGTAGTCAATTGGTTCAACTATTCAATGGCCAGAGGAAATTTGTATTATTTCCAGTTTGTGGCTATTATGAATAGAAATGCTATAACCATTCATGTGCAGGTTTTTGTGTGAACACAATATTTAATTTCTGTAGGATAATACCCAAGAGTGAAGTTGCTGGGTCATATGTTAACCACACATTCAGTTTTATAAGAAATTGTTATGATTTTTTCCAGAGTTCATGTACAATTTTGTGTACAAAATCTAATATCTCTGTGTTGCTCACGTCATCTGAAGTTATCACTACTTCTTGTTTTAACTGGGCAGTGCTGTCACATTGCAAGTTTATTTTGTATTTCCTCAATGGATAACAATGTTGAGCATACATGCATGTGCTTATTTTTCATCTGTATATTCTTTTCAGTGGAACACCTTTGCATGCATTTTACCCTATTTTAACTAGATTATTTTACATTGAGTTTTGAGAGTTGTTATATATTTTCGGTATGTGTTCTTGTTGGATATTTGACTTTCAAGAATTTCTTTGGTTGACTTTTCATTCTCTTCAACTGGCCTTTTTATATAGTAAAAGTTTTTCATTTTGATGATGAAGAGTTCATTGATTTTTCCTTTTTATTTTATTTTTTTATCATTTTCATATTCAATTAAATTTTTTAAATTAAAGTAACATTGGTTTACAACACTGTATATGACTTAGAGTTATAGGATCACACTCTTCAAATGTATGTTACCTCACACAGTCTCAGGCACTGGAATCCTCCACCATTGTCCCTCCCCACTTTGCTCAACCCCATTCCCCTTCCCCTCTGGTAGCCTCCATCCTAAAGACTTTGTTATTGGTTTGGTTTTATCTGACCCTCTGTTTTTTTTTTTTTCTCTATAGTCCACATATAAATGACATCACCTAATATTTGTCTTTCTCCTTCTGACTTATTTTCCTTAGCATAATCCCCTGCAATTTTATCCATGTTCTTGCAAATAGCATGAGTTCATCTTTTTTAAAAATACGTAGCTGAGCAATATTTCATTGTATAGATATACTACATCTTCATAATCCACTCATTTGTCTTTGGGCATTTAGGTTGTTCCATAAATAGTGCTACAATGAATGAACATAGGAGAGCATATATGCATTCTTTGGTAGACACCTAGGAGTGGAGTTCCTGTATCATATGGTAGATCTATTTTTAATATTTTGAGAAATCTCCATATTGTTTTCCATAGGGTTTGGCCCATCCTACATTCCTATCAATAGTGTACTAGGGTTCCTTTCTCTCCACATCCTTATAGAGAGTACTTTTGCTGTCAAGTTTAAGAACTCTGGCTAGCCCTAAGTCCTGGAGAATTTCTCCTATGTTTTTTTCCAAAAGTTTTGTAGTATTACATTTTTATAGGTAAGTCCATGATGCATCCTGATTTTTGTGTAAGGTGTGAGGCTTAGGTTGAACTTTGTCTTTTTTTAACTTTTGCCCCATGTATGTCTATTTTCTCTAGTACCATTTGTTGAAAAACTCTCTGCTCTGCCAGTCCCATGCCATCTTGATCACTGTGGGTACATAGTATGTCATATCATTGGGTAGAGTACTGGCTCTTTCTTGTTCCTTTTTCAGTTGTCTTAGCTATTCTAGCTTTGTGCCTTTCCTTACTAGGTAGGTGTTCCAATTAATCAGCATGGCATATCTCAGTTAATTTAGGTGTTCTTTGATTTCCTTCATCAACATTTTGTAATTTTCAGGATATAAATCCTATTCTTGTTTTGCTAGGTATTTAAACATTTCATTTTGTAAGTTATAAATTGTACAATGTTTTAAATTTGGGTTTCCTTATGTTCATCATTAAGTTTTAATTTTTTGACTACTTTTTGGCATTAGGAGCTCACCTATTGTTTTTCCTTACAGTGAGCACACACACCTACAGCAAATTTCTATCAATCTGTTGTCATTGATCTGCATGGGCAGAAGCCAGTGGTTACAGGATCTGCGGTTCTGATAGGGTTTCTTGAGGCTTTAAGTGATATCTGTGGGCATTAATCACATGTAAATTCTACATGCACCTCTGTGACACTTTTTCTCTTATTCATGCATATTTTTACTTTGGTCTTCATGGCTATCTTCTGCTTTATGAGAATTGCAGCAAAATCAAATTCTGAATAGTGTAATTGATACCTGGCTTCTCAACTCTGAAGACATTGGTGAAAAATATCAATGTATATATGTAAGAAACATATAAACCAAACTTCTAGTTAGGATTTATTTCCTGAAAGTCCCTTTAAGTAATCTCAATATAACATTTTGGTTTCAAGGATATTATACAACACTAATGAGTTTTAAAGGCATTTCTCAAGCTTAAAAAAATATTTCCTTTGTGCTACTAAATGGGTTGATGCAAATAAGAAGAGTTTGCTTGTTGGGCCCCTAAAACATTATAACTTTTGGTCACAGTACCAGTAGATATATCATTGAGTAAACAATTCAATTAGTAGTGTTCACTGTTCGTTTTCAGAACTTATCAACAGCATTGACATAAAATTAATTAAGATAATGTGACTAGTGATAGAATTTCACTTTGATATGCCAATCATTTAACAAAAGCTGCTTTAACTACATGAAGTGAAAATAGAGGCTTTATAATCACAAAGTTGATTAATTGTAAAATTAACAAGTTCTAATTTTGCCTTGGCCCGTGTCAGCCAGCTCCCTTTTCCCCATTCTTTAGTTACACCCTCACCTGAACTGCTGCCCATTATTTCCCCGAGAACTGTCTTTCTGTTACAACATGTTAACCTTTCCATGTAACTATGACCCACTAATAAGTTTATCTGGCCTACCTGGTGTGGAAGACAAGCGCCTACATACAGAAACTGGCACTATTTTTAAATCTACCCCCTTTGTATGTTCCATATAAAAGTAGACTCTTTATACCAGTATTCATAAATGAAATTAGGTAGTCATGTCTCCTGTGACCTTCTATTTCATAGATGGTATAATTTAATTTGACCAAATTTGCCTAAAGTCAATATTTTTGCTGAAGGGAGAGTGGTGATAATAATAATTTTACATATAGCAATTTATAATAGAAGCACACACACACATAATATTTACAAATCATAGGCATACCAATCAATAATTTTTTATGTATATGTAAACCATGTAGCTGCTATGTGGATTAGGATTAAAAATAACATTTTTATCACCATAAATGATTCCCCCTGTAATCATTATGTCTCCTCCCAAAGCAACTACTTTTTAAATCTTCAGATATAATTTACTGTTCATAAAATTCAGCATTGTAATTGTACAATTCAGGGATTTTAGTATATTTAGAAGATAGTGCCACTAGTACCACTACCAAAACTTATTCATTACCCCAAGTAGAAACACCATCCCCATTAGCAGTTATTTTCTGGTACCCATTTCTTCGAGCCCTGGGCAATTCCTTATGTACTTTATATTTCTATGAATTTGCTTATTCCGGACATTTCATATAATTGGAATCATTCAGTATGTGTTTTTATGAGTGACATCTTTCATATTTTTGAGGTTCTCCATGTTGTAGCATGTACTTGTACTTTATTTCTTTTTATGATTGAATAATATTTTGTTGTGTGGGTACATATATACTCACACATACATATATACACACCTATACGTACATACATTCCTAGGATTGATATCAGTAGTATTGGTGGAGTTTATTTTTTCATTAGATGTCAAAGAGTTTGAAAACTGATTGTAGTAGTTGACATTCACAGTAGAATACATGAGTTTCAATCACTGCACATATTCTCCAAGACTCAGCATGATGTCTCCCTTTTACATTTAAGGCGTGTGTGTAGTGGTATGCAAATTTTCATTTCCTGGTGCTTTTGAACATCATTTAAAATCCTATTGACCACTTAGACAATCTCATTTTCAAATTGTGCAATTCCTATGTTTTTTGTTTTTGCACTACATTGCCTGTTTTTTGTTTTCCTATTGACTTGTAGGAGTTTTTCACATATGGTGGCCATGAGGTTATAGCTCAGGGTAGGGCATTTGCCTGCACAGATCTTGGCTATGACTCCTATGTGGGGTACAGATCTTACATATATAGGTTGCCTTGCAACCTAGCCTTGTTTTTTTTTAATTTTCTAAACTTTTAATATATTTATTATACAAGCTATATTGTTCTTATATTTACTATGGCCTATAGGTTGTTTTTTATATTTATTTATGAGTTACTATCATAGAAAACTATATCCATTTTTCTGTACCACTGATCGCAGAGAACTACATTACTGAGACATTTTGCTAATAGTGAAGGTCTTAATTTGCCAAAAAGTTCAGTCTAATTTTGCTGTCCTATCTCCACTATAGGTAATATCATACCAGATTTCACTCAATAAGAATATATTGATCAGGATCCAGTATGATAAATGTCAGCATTTAAGAGAATGAGTGAAAAAATTTAGTGCTTTTTGAAGGTTTATGATTTTATATTACATAGTCATCTTAAATGCAGTCATTTCATACATATGCACACTGATATATATATATATAATATATATGTGAAAGTTAGAATTGTAAAAAATGTTTCAGTATAATCTCAGTTATTCAATCATTGGTATTTTGTTTTATCTCATTTTGCTTTTCTTTCCCTTAATAATTTCATTATCTTTTCAAGGCAACTAATGTACATATATAGGCATATGTATGTACATTAAGTATATATATTCATGTATGCAGTCACTACTCAAATTCTTTTTGGAATTAGATTCAATAGAATAAATAAAATCACACATATATCATTTGCTTCTCTGTGAGCTCTTTTGACTACTTTTACTTTGGTATTTGTGAGTGTGTGTGTGTGTGTGTGTGTGTGTGTGTGTGTGTATAGAAATACTAAGTTGCAAAAGTCATTTGAAAGACAGCTGTTGCAGATCCTTAGGAATTTTAGTTTGCTCTCTCTATTGGAAGAATAATAGGTTGACATATGCTTTTATAACCACAATCATTCTAGAAGTAATTGCAACTATTGATTTGGCAACTCCAATTTTTGTTTCATTCGATTTTAGACAATACCTATCTGTTTATAAGTAACCTTTAAAATTGAAAGTACATATATTTGAAAATTATAACATGATGGTTTCGGTTTCATTGTATGTACATAGTGAAATGATGTCTATACTCTAGCCAATTAACATATCTCTCTCCTCACATAGTTACCATTTTGTGTGTTTATGGTTTTTAAAATAAACTTAAAATTTAGCATAATGTTGAAAAGTTGGAAAACTATATTGTATATAAACATATTGATAAATTTTCACAGTGAGCACAAATGTTATAGACAGCATCCAAAACTCAGCCCCAGAAGCCCAGTCAGGGTCTCCCCAGGCATTAACCAACTTGTCCCAGGAGAGTGACCCATATCTTGACTTTCATAACTATGTATTGACTTTTTCCAGTTGTTGAACATTATGTAAATGGTAATATGCATACTTTTTTTGTGTCAGTCTCTTTTATGGCCAACATTCTTTTGTTGAGAGTCATCTCTTTTGTGTGTAATGGTTATTTCTTTCATTCTTATTGATGAATAGTAGTTCATCATGTGAAGATGCCATGATATTTATCTAGGCTAATGTTTATAGATATTTGGGTGATTTGTATTTTGGCATTGTTATGAATAGTACTGCTACAAACATTGATGTTCATGTGATTTGGTACACCTTTATAGACATTTCTCTTGGGTACATCTCTAGAATTGGGTATTAGAGTATATATATGTGGATATATATGTACATACATACATACATACACACACATATTTGATTTTTGTCATTGTAGCCAGATGATGGAAGCACCAGTTCATTTCCGTTCGCAGTAAATAACAGGAATCCATTTTTTTTAAAAGATTTATTTATTTATACAAGCACTGGGTACAGTCAGAAGCATGGGAGGGTGAGAGAATTCACCAGAGCCAGAGCAAGGAGCAGAACAGGCAGAATGGCAAAGTACACTGCTGAGGGGAGCAGTGAGTGTGGCAGGAGAGATCTGTGCACTATGTGGGACCCTCGCTAGCTGCCCAGGATGGAACTGGTGCTGCAGAGACTGTGGGCAGCTTTGCAGCCCAGCACTCAACTGCTGAGCCACTGGGGAGGCCCCAGGAATTCATTATTGTAAGGAAGCTGGGGATATCATTTATCATAGCTGATTTTCAAAGATCGTGATCAAGTTGTTTTCCAATATTGTTTCCATGCTTCTGGATAATTAATCACATGTATTTTAAAATATACTTCCAATTTTGGAAAATATTTTCCCATGTGGAAAAAACTATTCTTATTTTGTCAAATATATGTGCATAAAAAAGTACAGAAAGGAATTTAAGAATAAAATCAATGGAAAGTATAATTTTATCTGAGCCCTAACTTGGAAAGTTAGTGACCCAAAACCTCAGCAGATTTACAAATTAAAAATTGGTAACAATGTTTGTCTTTTCACTGTTCATTTTACTGAAAAACCAAAATCATGAAAAACTTGGTAGAGTTGATCCTTTGTAATTTTAAAATAAAATCCTGAAGTCACATTTAGTATATGAAGTTTTTCACAGGAAATTTATCTGTAAAGTGAACCCCCATGGGTTTTAACATATAATCTCTCCTTGATTAGAACAGTCTTCTGTTGCTAAACATGACCTTTTACTTTTAAATATTGGAAGAAATTTGATTTGGTTTTATTTCATTTCATTGTTCCTGAGTTAATTCCTCAGAGGTTTGATGCCTCCAGAAATTGGTTAACTAATGTCCAGATAACTGCTCTCACCAGGCCAGCTTGACTGCCAGCCACATGGTTATACTTGTCTTTTTTTTGATTTGTTTTTAAATAACGTGGGCTTCCTTTTCTTGTTGTAAAATAAAAAGAACTGAATTCCTCTGGAGAACCCTACTTTATTTATTAGCAGTCTTTGAACTCATTCCCATAGGACTGTAAAAATGTTTTATGTGCAAATGTCATTTGGCCTGACTTTCCACTGGTTTCCACTAACTTAATAAGAATTCAATTGGATTGGTGAACAGAGATTAATTAACAGTGTGTAACTTAATTGCATCAAAGGAAGCAGGGATTTTGAAGGTCATTGGTAGCCTTCAATGCCTATCAAAATGTCATTAATGCATTTATGTCTTTGTCCTAAGAAAGAAAGCAGGGAGATAATCTATATTTATCAATTGTTATGAAAAACAGCTGACTATATTACTTTCGATAGAGAATTTTAAAGATAATAAAATAATTGATTTCAGAGCAAGAAGAAACCTCAAAAAAGAGACTTGTTTACTTTGTTACCTTCAGCACTTGAAGAATTACCTTCATTATTCCTATTTTTATATTAAAAAATTGTTATAGATTGATTAAAAGTGATCAATCTGTGGCCACTGAACGAGGGAATAATAGCAGAGACAGACTTCACTAAGAGTAAGATTCTCCAGTTTTCTACAAACATTGTTACACTATATCATTCTATTTTTGCTTTGGTGAAATTTTCTTGTCTCTTTCAAATGCAGTTGGAAGATTTCAGAGAGAAATTATTAAAATCATGTAAGATATCCTCATACATTACAGGTTTCAGTGTAATTTGCTATACCTTTTCTGGGAGGCAATTTGGCAAGAAATTTTAAAATGTTTTTAAATTTAACTACTAATTTTACTTGTAAAATAACCTGTTCTTAGTCTGATGTAGATACAGATTATTTTATGTAACTTGATTTATAAAAGGGAAAACTGGAAAATCTCAATATCCAATCGTAGTTCAATGGTCAATTTAATTGTGTTATAATTATTTTATGAAAAGTTATACAGTGTTTTATGTTTTTATCTTTTATCTTTTTTTTACTTCAGGTAATTTTACTGAAATGAAATGAAATTCTAAAAACTTGAAGAGGTTTTTGTCTGTCCTTTCACAGGTTTGAAATAGATTTCCTCAAGATAACATAGCTAGTAAATGGTGGATTGAGATCACTCATTAAACAAAAGCTACACCATCATGTTAAAGTTTCCAATCACATGTTTCTCTTCAGTTCAAACTCTACGTTCTCTTGAAAATTTATGTTTTTAAATCAATGCATCATGGCCTGGGAAGTGGTATTGGGTGATATATAGTAGGAACTAAATTTTTGGAGATCTGAATTTTAGAAAAATGGTATCTAGCAATGTATAAATATGTATAACTAATGGAGACATTTTATTTTCTTATTTTTTTATTTACCATGTTTCATACAATAATAGTTAAAATACATTTTTAAGTTTGTTTAAAGAATGACTAAGATGTAGGATAAAAACCTCTTCTTTTGACAATCTACTATACCATTTCTTTTAAGAATCTTGATTTAATTTTTTGATTTTTATGTTAATTAAAGTATTTAATTTAAGTTTAGCTTTACTCTTCTTCTAAGCTTTTGCAACATTATAATGTAATGGAAGTAAATACCTAAAAAGAGTGATATTAATCAAATATTTACTCTGTGTTAATGTCTCAGGTCCTTTTCACATAAATATACATGCACTCTAACTTATATTTCAAATAATATGACTTCTAGACAAATATTAATGGGATAAATAATTTGTCAATGAATTTATGTTGTAACAAACTCAAATGTGAAATGCATTTATTAAAGCTGAAATTAAAGTATTTATAAATAGAAACAGATTTGCAAAGAAATCTATACTTTTCTGTGGTATGGTGAGGACAGTAATGATTTCCTACTAATATTATTTAATTGATTATATCTTAAGTGATTTTTAGATATGAGCATTTATATTTTTGTCTACACAAAGAACCAAAAAATCAGAATGACAGATGTTTCATTTTATTCTTTGTTGAACTTCATTAAGTTGCATCACTTAAAAATTAGAACTCAAGAGTTTTGCATTTTGATGGTTATTTTTTGAGACCTTGAATAAATCACCCAGTCTTCATGGAATACATTTGCCTTATCTGTAAAATGGGACATTGGACTAGAACCAGTGGCTTTCCAAACTGTTACTGACTGGCAGTTCTAGGGAGGCTGGCACTGTGAGTTTTTTTCATGGGTCTGGAGAGCTGCATGGAGCTTGCATGTAACTAGCACATAACCAAAACTCAAGAGCTGTGAATTTAATGAGTGGCATGAGAAATAATAGCTGAACATGCCCTGTGGAACCCTGGCTGGGAGTCTGCCTTTTCATCAAAACTTCACCCAGCACAATTCTGTGCACACACATACACACACACACTCACATCAGACAGTAACACCACTTACTCTCATTTCCCCTTATGTACATTACCAAATTTTATGTATGTGTGTATATATACATGTGTATATATCTTCTGCTTTTATCTACCATATAAAAATAAAATTGCACACACACATATATATATATTATTTACATGCTGTATTGTAATACTCCATATGCTCATCAAGCCGTCTCTCCGGGTTATTAGATCCTTGATAGCAGAAATGTGTCTTGTTAACTTGGCCTTCCCCATGTCTAGTGCAGTGTGTTAGAGACTTTGTCACAGTCTATAAATTTTTGTTGGGTGAGTTGTTTTCTTTTTCCTGAAATAGCCCCTTTCTCTTCTCACTTATTCATCTTTCACTTTTCAGGTCCTCTCCATCTGTCCCAAAGACATGAGAGCGGATATCTGTGTTCATCTAAACCGGAAGGTTTTTAATGAACATCCTGCTTTTCGATTGGCCAGTGATGGGTGTCTGCGTGCCTTGGCGGTGGAGTTCCAGACTATTCACTGTGCTCCTGGGGACCTCATTTACCATGCTGGAGAAAGTGTGGATGCCCTGTGCTTTGTGGTGTCGGGATCCTTGGAAGTCATCCAGGATGATGAGGTGGTGGCTATTTTAGGTACTGTGAACTTTCCTAATGTAGTAGCAAACACGTAACAGTTTTAGAGATTTTGCTTCTCAGGTTTCTTTTTTTTTTTTTTTAATTAATAAATTTTATTTTTATATTCCCCATACAATTGCAATCCCCCCATTCTGACCCCAATCCCTCTCCTCCCGCCCCCCACCCCCCAAAAAGTGTCTCTGGTTCATAGTTTTTGTTGATTTTGATTTTCACTTTCTTATAGTTATTCATTTTCCTGGTCCCTTATTTAAGTTTTCTAGATTCCTGCTATGAGTGAGACCATCCGGTATTTTTCTTTTTCTTTTTGGCTTATTTCACTGAGCATGATCCCTTCCAGCGTCATCCATGTTGCTGCAAATTGCATGTGTTTATCTTTTTTGAATGCTGAGTAATATTCCATGGTATATATGTACCACATCTTCTTGATCCAGTCATCTATTTTTGGGCATTTGGGCTGTTTCCAAAGCTTAGCTATTGTAAACAGTGCTGCTATAAACATAGGGGTGCAGGTGTTCTTTGGAATTGATGTTTCTGTGTTCTTTGGGTAAATACCTAGGAGTGGAATTGCTGGATCCTATGGAAGCTCTATGTTTAGTAGGTCCAGAAATCTCCACACTGCTCTCCATAGTGGTTGGACCAGTTTGCACTCCCACCAACAGTGCAGAAGAGTTCCTTTTTCTCCACAACCTCGCCAACATTTGTTGTTGCTAGTTTTTTTAATATGTGCCATTCTCACTGGTGTAAGATGGTATCTCATGGTAGTTTTGATTTGCATTTCCCTGATTGCAAGTGATGTTGAACATTTTTTCATATGCCTGTTGGCCATTCGCATTTCCTCTTCAGAGAAGTTTCTTTTTAGTTCCTCTGTCCATTTTTTGACTGGATTATTTTCTTTGTTGTTGTTGAGTCTCATCAGCTCTTTGCAGATTTTTGTGATCAGTCCTTTATCATTAGTGTTGGGTGCAAAAATTTTCTCCCAGTTGGTGGGGTTTCTCTTTGTTTTTGTTATTGTCTCTTTTGCTGTGCAGAAGCTCTTTAATTTGATGTAGTCCCAGCTGTTGATCTTCTCAGGTTTCTTAAGAGACATTTCCTTGGCTTAGTGATGCTGGAAATTGGGTCACTAATGAGATGATGAATCTGAGTGAAAACTAGTCATGCTGCTTCAGCAAGGAACATTAGTATTGGTCATAGCTTAATGCGCTGCAGGAGAATTTGAACTTCCTTTGGCAGTAGTTGGTCATTAACTTTAGACTAGAGTTGATCATGGTCTAAGATGATTCACCTTCATAGTGGTAAGTGCAAAAATGATTTGTGGAGTGATTTTCAGGCTAGTAAACTATAGTGTTGGTTTCAGAGAAACAAAAGAACCTGCCTACTTCAACACTTTCCTTTTGAGAATTGCAAAGTGAGATCCAGAAAGTCTA
The DNA here is from genome assembly GCF_014898055.3 of Talpa occidentalis. NCBI lineage: Eukaryota > Metazoa > Chordata > Mammalia > Eulipotyphla > Talpidae > Talpa > Talpa occidentalis. Next base: position 70,538,243 of record NW_023601104.1, on the reverse strand, counting down.
ATGACTTGCTCAGTTATTGTAGATAGTACATTAGGTAGGGCTTGAGTGCAGGTCATCTTATTCTAAATTGTTTTGCCTCATCATAGTGAGCTCAATTGACATGAGGAGGTAAATGAATTTGACTCACTACATTGGAGTAATAACACTGCAAGTAAATTTAGGTTTATAAAACTGGTTATATCCATTTATGAACCAACCTGGAAAATAAGTTGGCTGTTAATAAGTGTGATGCAAAATTCAGAGACCCAGTGGATAATTGTAGTAATTTTAAAAGGCTGAGACAGTGCATGTGAGTGGCAAAATAAAAAAAAGAATAATTAAATGTTTAGAGACAATGTAATATATATTATTGATGGTAATTTGCTAAATAATCCTTGCGATCATTTTCCACTCTGCAGCAGATTCTAGAAATCCACATAGATGTTAAATGAAGAAATAATGTGGTCAGAAGAGAATCATCCTGTTTTTTTCTCAAGTAAAATAAGTCAGAATTGCAGGATGTCAATTCCATTTGATTGTATTTTTCATGGCTTGTGTCTCATGAAAAATAAGCCCAATTTTTAAATTATTGGATTTTTTAGCTACCAAGATCAACCAACCATAGCTTGAATGCCACTTATTCTCCTAAGTAAAAGATTAACTGATGTATTTTAGAAGGTGTGAAAGCAAAATCCAGCTCAAAAATGAAGAACTGATTTTTAAAAGCACAATACTTGAAAAGACAGAATTGAGAATCAATGACCCTTTGTAGGAAAACAAGTTTTATAAAATGTATGCATTATAGAAAATGGGTCAGAGCTGCAAATGACTGGACACATTTGTTTGCAAGCCTATCTTTAACTGTTTAGAAATAATATTACAGTTCTGATTAAGTTTAGGTGCTATTTTTCTTTTTGGTACTATTTCTTTTAAGTACTATTTTTGTTTTTGAATTTAGGAAGAAAAAGTTCATACAGTATTTTACAATCAGCACTCTGAGTATTTTTAATGCTACTAAGTGCTCATGCTGCTTTGTTTATTGGAGTAAAAAGGAGTTATATAATCTTTCATAAAAAGTGTACATTTTGCCAGAACAATCCTTTGTGGTAAAATGGAGCAAACACATTTCAACCAATCTTATTTGCTTAAAGAAGATGATAAAATACAAACCCCCAACAGGTGTATTTTCTTTCTTGTACTGTCTTTTTTCTTTTTATTGAGGTACAGGTGTATTTTCTTTGCCTGCATATCTGTGTCACTGGTGGGTGGGAGAGCAGACATCAAATATATTACAGTAATGTGAGCACCATGGTGATAAATTACCTCAGCTGTGTACTCATTGTCATTTGCTTTGCCCCATTTTTTTATTACAGTTTCACCTTGGTAGCTTCTTTTCTGAAAAGGATAGCAAAAACCTCAAGTGCAGTGCCTCTGGCTTAGCTTGCTAAACTAGAATCATTTGCTCAGTCAGTGAGACAGAAAAAATGCATTTTCTTTTTATTTAAAAATAAAATGGAAGGTGGTTTTGTGCAATGACACAGTAAAAATGAACACAGCTCTCACAGCGATATTGGACCAATCTAATTATGTATCTGTCATATTTTATTTGAGTATGGGGGTTTTTGTTCATCCTCCTTAAGTCTAGGATTCTGAGATTTCACCTCTTGGATTAATGAATCAAATTATATGAACAACTCTTTGGCAACCTTTCTTTTTTTCTGAACAAAAACTAGTTCTACCAAAAGGGAGTCAGATGGTTTTTGTTTAAATAATAGCCCCCCAAAATAAAGTTTTGACCTAGAAATGATCTCTCAAGGTAGAAGTAGACTGCAGTCTCTGGGAAGTGGTAGTAGTAGCTATAACTAGAAGTTGGGAGAGGATACAAGCCCTGCCGGTGGAGTTGCCCAGGCACCATAGAGTCTGCCAGACACACTACATGCAATGAGCCTGTAATCTGGATTATCGAAGACAAGGCAGACACATAGACTGGTACTTTGGGAACTGGCCTGATGGTGAGTCTTGAGGCGAGGCAATCTGAGGAGACCATGACTTTCTGTTGGAGATGGAGCATGAATGGCTACAGTGGAGGTTGTGCACCGAGGCCCTCTCTCACCTTTGTGTTCATACTGTGTTTTTAGTCTTGAGGCAGCTGAACTGAGAGGTGGTGGCCACTGTAGCATGTGCCCCGCCCAAGGGACCTGGAACTGCCTTTTCTTGATTTGGGGATCTCCTGGATGGCCAAACAACTCCATTTTGTGGCTCTCAGTGTGGGTTCCATATTTTCAGACGTTTCAAAATGAAAAATACTTTCTTTTCTGGTTAAAAAAGTTCTGGTTTGTTAACATTAGAAGTGTTTTTAAAAAAAGGATTGGAAAAAGATAACTCTTCCATGTCCCTTCTCACATTTTGGTAACGCCCCATTCCTTTTCTGTTCCTCCTCTTTTATCTAGTCCTCGTCTCATTTTTTGGGTAGCTTAATTTTTAAAACATTTACAAATTTAAAGAAATGCTTCAAAAAATCAAGGTATGAAGATTGATATAGATCTTTAAGTTACCTACCTTAATGGCTAGGTCTTCTATATATTTTTTGTCTTCTTGTTAGATCTGAAATATGTCCTTTCTTATTATGTCTTTATTTTTTTGCCTTAAAAGGGTCAGGCAGAAACAGTATCCCTCATGTCTGAGTTCACCTTGGAAAAGTGAGAATTTGTCTAAGTTTGTCTGGAAGGAGAAATAAACAACCTTTCTCTAGCACTGATTCATGTACCTGCTGAAAGGTAGAGAAGGGAGGTCATTTAAAATTAATTAAAATTCCTGAATCCAGAAAACAGGTGTAATTCCATCCTCTTGAATCCTTGCCTCTGAACTGTCTTGGTATGAGCATAATTCTTTATGTGTCAAAGTGCTGTGGTGTCTAATGAGTAAGTTCTGAAGCATAACTAATTAATGGAAAGATAAAAATGTAGTCAACAAAAATATCTTTCTTTTTTTTACACTGAAAGATGGTTTCAAGATGTTTTTCTAAATAGGGCATATGAACATAATTGCAGTTCAAGTCTTATTCCAATTTGAAGTTCTTTCAGTTCTTACACCTCCACTTTTTTTTTGACCTTCCCACTTTTTTGAAACACAAAGAATTCCAAATTAAGTTCATGATGCATACATAATATTTTATATTCTCTAATATCTTCTTGGATTTTAGTTCCTGCTCTATAATTACTTAATGTGAACAGATTTATGGGGATGGTTAAAAGAACCAGGTTACTTGTGTCTTGATAAGGTATATAGTATCTTTTGGAGATTATAGAAAATGGTATTTCCTCACCAACAGTAGACCTGACTTTTAAGATATTTTTGTTTTGCTGCTTTTGGTTGGAGTTATTAATCTAAGACACTCTGCATCTAAGTCTCAATTGCTACTTCAGTTACATTTTCAGGAGAAATGCTTGTTCATGTAGTTTTGATGGAGGGGTAGAAATTGTTATGGGGTTGAGGGAAGGGGCATAAGTAAGGAAGGGAGAGATAGAATTCAGTGAGCTTAATATTAAAATAAAAGATGATTTCTAGTACTTGGGTTAAGTTTTCGTTTTAATGAGAATGAGTTTTTTAGAATCAGCCCTTATGAACATTTGTGTATTATTAAAGGAGACTTGTAAATTGTTCTTAAAATTCAAATTCTGCTTCTTATTTTCATTCCAAAAAGTAATCTGAAATGTGAATGAATAATATTTTTCTATTTTGAGAATCTGTGAATGTGACTTTTATGCTGCAGTTAAGATTTCTTCCTGTATACTGCTATTAGAAGTTAAGTGTTTCACACTTTAAATCCTTAAAAGGCTTTTCCGAAGCTTCGAAAAATTATTTTCTTTTGCGTTCACATTTCTGTGTTTGAAATGCTGAACTATGAACCACTAGATTTGCTCTACATATTGTGATGGTGAGTATAGTTAATTCAGACATTTTTATAAAGGGCAAACCAGTTATTGCTTAAAAAAAAAAAACAACAACTGCACACTTATCTTGTTTTAAACTTTCTAAGTAGTGATCATAGCATCATTTATCTATGGTTCAAATTATACATTTTCACAGTTCCTCAGGCTGTGGGTTTTTTTGTTAAAATATGGATCTTTACAATTTTGATAGTTTAGAATCAAATAGAAACCCTCTTGTCAGCAGCCTTCAAAACTGTCTTTTGTATTCTCTCTTTGGTGTGTCTTTATCCTATCCTTAATATCTCTTCACACAGCCACTGCTCTTAAATTTTTGGTCCTGGACCATCTGAAAGACCAACCTGCTCAAAAACTATCATCAACTTTAACTTCCAATTGTATGTGACACTGCCACTGCTATAATATTTCCAAAATATCACTTCTCATGCCAATTTCCTGGTTGGGAGTGACTTATTAGCACCTTGAGGATATAATGTAGCTCCTGGAAACCAATTTAGGTCTTAGTCTGTCTCCCGTTCCATTATGTCCTGTGTTACTCCCACTGTTTTCACCATGATGAATTGTAGGAAGTATCCTGACTGTCATCAAGTTCTCTCTTACTGGCAAGTTTTTTGCATATACTGCTTGCTTCTTTGTTTAAAACACCCATTCTCCTCTTTGTAATGTTAAGTCTGTCTATTGTTTCCTTTTCTTTTCTTTTTTCTCTTATGACCCTAGTCTGAATTAGGCAACTCTATTCTGGGATTAATCCCTCCTACTTTTAGCTTTTATTTTCCATCCTCCTACTACATTGTGAGACTTGAAATGTCTTGCTAATTTTTGCCTCACTGTCATTTGTGATAAGACCCCTTATTTGGTTCCCTTTGCTAGCACTTTATTTCACCATTAAATTGTTTTTATTATTTTTTTAATCTGAGTATCCATGAAAAATATGTTGTATTCTGTTGAAGTTGTCCTTTCCTCTGTGTTTTATCTTGAGGTACTGACTGCCCTCTGCTTTACCTAGATGATTATAATACAATTCGTTTTCCCGAGACTCTAGCATTAACACCAATCTGCTGTGGCTTGAGAAGATATTTTCCTACTCTTCATTGGGTATACATCTCTTTTGAAAAGGAGAATTAAAAAATAATTAAAGGTGAAAAAAGGAGAATAGAAGAACTAAGCATCATGTATCTCAGGCCATTTACAACTCTTCAATAAACCACTCCTTCTTTGTTCTTTGTCATAATATTCCAGTGTAAGAAATAATCTAAATTATACCCCAATAACTGGCCATGGTTGGAATATGAAATTGTATCTATGAAAGGTGATTTAGCTTTAATTGCTACAGGTTGCATTACTTTTTCTATAAACTGGAATAGATAATTCTTCAAATCAAAATAAATTTTACTAGAAAATAAACATTTAAGAGTTAAAAGGAACTTAAGGAAAAGTCATATTTGTAGTTAATAAATGAGCCCCCATGCTTACGTAAAATTTAAAATATTTTGTTGTACTTTTAATATGTGCTATTAATACTTTAAAGTGTTTTTCTAAAAAAAAATTACTTCAGTCACCTTCTAATGTCAGTACTTATTATTTTATATTTATTACTGTGTTTTTGTAAGTAACACTGATCTGCCATGTGCCCCATTCTGAACATGGAGTTTAATTTATCTGTTATGTGCACTCCTATGTTCACTGTAGTCCTATTTACAGTAGCCTATTTATGGCATCAACCTAAGTGCCCAAGAAAAGATGAGTGAATTAAGATGTGCCATATATACACAATGGAATACTACTCAGCTATAACGAAGATGAAATGTTGTCATTTGTGACAGCATGGATGGAACTACAAGGGACTATGCTAGGAAAAATAAGTCAATAGGAAAAAAGACAAATACCAGATGATTTCACTCACTAAATGAATATAGAGAAGTAAAAAGGGTCATACAAAACCAAACAAATAACAAGCCCTAGAATTTGACTGTAGAATTGAGGCTTCCAGAGAGAGGGAGAGGGCAGACAACAAAGTATGGAGAGTGCCCAGTGGTCAATGGAGGAGGACAGTGGGTGTCTAGGTGGTAGGAGTGATCTGGTATCTAGTCAGAACTGGTTTTGAACAAGTTTTATCCAGTCAGAGCCAGTTTTATCTGAGCAGGTCCACTTTGAAACTGTGAGATTGGTTTGAATCAGTATTTTCTAGTCATAATGAATTTGTGCCAGTTTTATCCAGTCAGAACTGTTTTTTCTAGCCAGAACCAGTTTGAAAGTTTTTTTTTCCTGGCCAGAATTAATTTGATCTGATTTTTACCTGTTCAGAACCGGTTTGAGCTGGTTTTATTCCCCAGAACTCTTTTGAACTGGTTTCATCCTGCCAGAATTGGTTTGAGCAGGTTGTATGAGACCAGAACTGGTTTGAAGCTATCAGAGATGGTTTCTACTAGTTTTATCTAGTCAGAACCAATTTTAAGTTCTCAGAACCAGTTTTAACACTTTGGCCAATTCTCTGTGTGTGTAAATAAAAATCTATATAAGATAAATTGGTGATTTTTTTTTAATACATAAGAACTATTTGCTGCTCTAAGAGTGTCTTCAAGTTTATATCCATTATAATTTTTTTTAACAGAATGACTTTGAACAAATATTACAGAAGAAACACAGGCATCATTTCTAAATTCTTTAATCGACTCTATTTTAATATACCTATATACTTTCTTAATATTCACTGTCTTTTTTTTTGCTATTTTCCTTTAAAATATTAATTCATGAAAATTGTAAGTAAATTTCATTTAAAATAATACATTTTAAAAATAGCATTATTCATTTATGAATGAATATTTTGCACAAATGTATTCATAATAAAGTTTATGAGCTTACTGTAATAATTATAGTGAAAGCTGATGACATGGACTAAATTCATTGTAAAGAAGAACCATCAAATAAAACCATCATTATACTTCCACATACACTCATAAGAAACTAAGTAAAATTCAGATACTTTAATTTTGCAATCCATTGGCTATGCTAGATAGGTATAGTCACTGATAAGTAACTGAAAGAATTTTTATGTATTTATTTTATCCATGTCATTAACCCACTAAATAATGTATCTCATATACTTAAAAAAAAAATTCTGGTTATAAAACTAGTGCCTCAGGGGGCCATAATCCCCCAAGCATATCTTGGTCTGTATTGCTCCTTCATTGATGCTGTAACTCTTTTTCTCTGTTTTGTCTTTTTATTTTCCAGTTTCTAACTCTATGAATCTTTAACATTTACTTCTATTTTACATTCCTCTTTCTTGTGGCTTAGAAGTGAAATACTTCATAGGACTTGATGCAAAGAACTGAGAAAATATAAATAGACCAAACAACAACTTTCATGTTGAGTGTGAGCTTTTCTTCTAATTTTAGGGCTTTGGGGGAAGGTTAGTTTTCTCAAGCTCTAAAATGTTCATAGCTAAGACTACTTGCACCCAGTGGGAGTTGACCTAAAAACCGGCATCAACTATTCTATAGTCATGAAGATGAACAGGAATTCCCAGCCCTGAAAGTGTACAAAATGTTTGAGATGAAGGGAAAATGCTCTCTATTGGATATTCCATGCTAATCGATTCTATGTCGTGCAGTCTGATTTCTGTGGATTACTTTCTGTAGATATGCATGACATATCTTGAGATAGACATTAACCAATACACTGTGGCTGGTAAATTAATTGATTTACTTGACAACTGTCCTCACAACCATGCCCCATACAAAGTTTGTAAATTACGTGACTATTATGTGTTATAGAAAGCTGGATCAAGGAAAAACATTTTGAGGGCCTCCCTGGTGGCTCAGCGTTTGAGCGCTGGGTTGCGAAGCTGCCCGCAGCCTCCTCAGCGCTGGTTTGATCCCTGGCCACCAGGTGAGGGTCCCACATGGCACGCAGACCTCTCCTGCCACCCGCTGCTCCCCTCAGCAATGTACTTTGGCCTTCTGCCTGTTCTGCTCCCCGTTCTGGCTCTGGTGAATTCTCTCGCCCTTCCGCGCTTCTGACTGTACCCAGTGCTTGTAAAAATAAATAAATAAATCTTTTTTTAAAAAAGAAAAAAACATTTTGAAATGATTAATATCCAATTTACAATTATATATCCTAGTGGAAATTCTGTTATAAAACAAATAGTATTGCTTATTATGTAATGTGAATTCTGATGTTGGGAGCAGCAGCATTTACTTTTGTTAATTTTGTAATGCTTTCCTAAACTTTTTTAGGGAGAGGAGTAGAGGATGAGTTTTACTTTGGCTGAATCAGTTCACTTTTCTGTTGATTTTCAGCCTTGTAATGGGATTGGGAGTTGAGGTTCTAGATTTTAAAATCTTTTTTGTTTGTTTGTTTGTTTGACCATGAGACACAAACACATGTCCATGGAATTATAAATGTAGAGAAACCTGCAACATTGCTTTTCATTCATCTGGTTCCATTTAGAATCAAGACCTGGTAGCATGGCCACTTGTCTGGCCACACTCTTAGTGTAGAGTCTCAATTCTCACTCCTGTTCTACAGTTTCCCAACTGTCCTTCTTTATCTTTCTTTGCTTTCCTTTCTTATTCATGTATTTTTTTCCAATAAATATTTGCTGAGCTCTTGAACTGTTTGAGATTTTGGGGTTAATGGCACTGGATGAAACAAAGAAAATTTCCTCCCTTCCTGAGTTTATATTGTAGTTTGATGCTATTCTTTCAGAGCATAGATTTTATGATTGAAATATGGTAAGAATTTTAATTTCTTCAGCTGAGTAAAATAAAATATATGAGATATGTTGACACCTCCACAATTAAAAATAGCAAGGGTAATTCAATTATATCTAGATTGTCTTTTTTATCTATTGACATTGCACTTATCAGTGAATAATTACATACTGTTCTGCAGATCTGCGTACATATTTTATTAATTCACTTGTATTAAAAAAGTGTAAGGAAAGACTTATTTAAAAAGTGTTCTATTTTATAATAAAAGTCAGATTCACAACATAAAAAATACTTTGGAAAACAAAGTAGAAAGAAGAGAAACAAGAAACATCATTTGAAGTCAATTGCCATATTTATCAAATACATTTCCTTTTAGTCATATACCCCTTATGAACACAATTTATTATCAGTTGACAATAATACCATAATATACTATGTATAAAAACAGAATAAAACATATTTTCTATCAATATTATTTTTCTTTAAGAAAAAGGAAAAAGTAGGCTTGAAATTTCTTTTAGTCTTTGAGATTTCATTTCATTTTTGTGTACTTTACTGTGGCTCTTACCATAGTCATATTATTTTTTGTATATTTAGTCACTTAAAATTATCAGGTATTTTTGCATGTTATTTTTATAAATCAATTTTAATTCAGTATGAGTTCAGTTTTTTTTGTACATTTGTGTTCTTTCCCGTTAATGTTGGACATAAAATTTATAAAATTTTAATTTTTTCTGATTGGAGCTTGTGATTAATAGTGCTACAGTGAATATTACATGTGTTGGATCTAAATCTTTTGATTGATTCCCAGAAGTGAAATCATTGAGTCAAATGCATTGATTATAATTGTAGTTATTAAACATGAAAATTAATAGTTGAAAAGTAATGAGCACTTATAAATGGGTTAGCATTTGTATTATGTGACAATTTGAAGAAGAATCACAGATAAATCAGAAATGTAATCCTCTTTCTGTTTCATCAAGGAAAAGTCCAGTATAGAAAGAGTAACAATGACAAAAGAAGGGAAGAAATAAGAAGTAGATTAAAATAGTCCTTTGAAAGCCCTGTTATTTTCATGGGACAAGAGACTATCATAATATATCATTTGTTGATCTCTTCTGTTTCAAAAACAGAGTTATAAACTTTAGGACAAAGTAGAACCCATTCATATCCCATAATGCAGAGAAGAAAACTTACTGTTTTGATATATTTGCAGTATGTTCACATGTGGGTGTTTCTGGGGGACATAGGGTACATGAAATAAAGTCATACTGTATGTATGATTTGACATCTTGCTTTCATTATTTTATGTTATGTGAACATTTCTCTGTCACTTTGTTTCAATTAATGATATTTAGTGGTTGCATAATATTCCATAATTATTTATATTTATCTTGTTCTGTTTTTTGGACTATTGTAACTGTCTCTCCAGTGAACCTATCTTAGTAAAATTGGTATATCTCATAGTACAATTAGCATAAAAATCTATAATTTAAAATAGTTCAAAGAGAATACCATTTACAGATTTCTGAAATTCATCTCTGCATGGTTTTTCTTACAGTTTTTCTTTCAAAATTCTATAACTAGTCTCACTTAGGTAATTATGATGTTATGTGCTTGAACAATTTATTTGGGTCACTAATTATTTTTCCTTTGGCAAATATATGGCTATCAGACAGCTGAGTCATGTCTTTTGACAAATTATTAACTAAAAGGAATTGGGGGGGTTGTCCAGAATCATATGACATTGCTCAAGATTAGTTAAATATCCATTATGGTTATTCTGTGCTGATCATATGCTCACATAACCACTTCATGTATAAAATGCATATTTTCTTTTTCTACTCTGGAGTGTCTGGGGTTCTCTAAGAAGTTGCAAATTGCCTGTCTAATCAGTAATGCCACTCAGCGCTCCCCCCTTCCTTCCTGCTCTTGTTCTTACTCATCTTTTGTCTCTGGTTTGACTGGTTTGAAAATTTACAGGAAATCTTTCTTCCTTTTCCTTTACTCCTTTCAATTCTGACTTTAATCCTCATGATGAGGCCAGATATTTGCTCATCTTTGAGGTAAGGGTGCAGAAAGAAGATTTGGCAGAGTGCCTCAAAGGTTTTCCCTACTCGGATATATTCTGCATGTTTTCCACTCTGAGAAAGGACAACTTTTCTTTCCCACAGAACAAGGAATGAACAGGGCCTCTGATATAACTACCTCAGCTGAAAGACCTTTAGTTCCTTATAGCTAACTATTCCTTGCTTGGGCAAATATCCCATTATTATTATTATTGTTGTTATCATCATCATCATTGTCATTATTATTAAGGTAAAGTTGATCTAAATCATTGTATTTACTTTAGGAGTTATAGGCTCAAACCTCTGCAAATGTATGTTTCCACAACATGCCATGGACTCCTTGACTTGGAGTGTCAAACAATTGCCTCAGGCTGTCAGTGGATGCTGCTCTGAAATGACTAGGTGACTTGTGTGTGGTTTTAGAATGTTAAGGCAACATACACTATGGAATAAAAAAAATCTCAGCTTCCATGTTTTACTGAGTTCAGTTCTTCAGACTTTTAAATACTAAATGGAGAACTCTCAGGCTGGGCCCCAAAACTCCTTCTAAGATTTGGATCAGTGGTGAGGGAAGGGCATACCTGGGTAATAAGTCATGATAAACTTTAGACTACACAGGCTTACAAAGTTGCTGAATAGTGTTTAATATGTTTTGAATCAGTTCTAGATTTATCAAGACTGTAAAAGTAGGTCATATATTGTATTTTACTGTCTTCTTTCCCAGAAGAAACTGAAGAAGGGATGAAACTAGGAAGACACCTTTGCTCTTTCCAATCAGTCAGGGAAAAGTTAATATGGCAGAAGATAATGAAACTATGTATTAAAGTGAGGACTTTAACTTTTCTGTCGGAGTTCCTTTATTTTTACCACTCCACATTTCCATCAAAAACTCAATTCAAGTTTATGTTGTAGTACTGGATTTATATAAAATTTAACAATTAACATTGTTATATGTAAATACATTGTTATATGTATTTACATTGTTATGTGTATATACATGGAGGGATATATTATATGAAAGTTAACAATTTACATTGTTATATGTGTTTACATTGTTATATGTATATAGGGAGGGTTACACATTCAGGCTCTTAATTTTGCTAGAAGATCGATACCATAATGTGGAGCAGAATTAAAATAGTGGTAAAGTATGAACTGTTGTAGTTACTTGAATACCTATCTTATGCTATTTTCCAGGGAAAGGTGATGTATTTGGAGATATCTTCTGGAAGGAAACAACCCTTGCTCACGCATGTGCCAATGTCCGGGCACTGACATACTGTGACCTCCACATCATCAAACGAGAAGCCTTGCTCAAAGTCCTGGACTTTTACACGGCTTTTGCAAACTCCTTCTCAAGGAATCTCACTCTGACGTGCAATCTAAGGAAACGGGTATGTTGTTTGAATCCACTTCCCCTTTTATTATCTGGAGGGTTGATATGCTCTGCTCTATGAGCTTAGGATGGAAAAGCTACTTGATTTTACAACAGTTCATTCCCATTGATGTGAACCAAACAATTCTCTTTCCTTTTCTTTATATTTCCTTTACTTTGTAAAGGAAAAAAGAACTGCTGAGTACATTGATAAAGATTTACATCATTACATTTAAATGCAAAATGAAAAATGGATTTGAGGAGAAACAAATTGTAGTATAAAATAGAAATAGTACTATAATATAGTTACTTGTTGGGTTTTATAACACGGTCATAAAATTATTATCAGTGCTTCTTATGTGGATTTTTTTACACTGTTAAGGTTAATTAAACTGGTTACCTTATATATATTCTTGACTTTCTTTAAACTCTCCTCATTTAATAATCAATTCTTGAAGCTTATCACTCATTAATTCTGTCAAGGCACACTATCTCAAAAAATTAGTCACACTAATATAGCCTAAAAATAGGTATAGGAATTCTTTATCCTGCAGCTGCAAATTTAATCTCTATTACCATTTTCTTTTTCTTTCGATGAGTGTATCACAAATTTAATTTGCATAAAGAAATCTCCTAGCTCTGACTTACAGGTCTGTGGACATTGGCTAAGGCTCTTTTATTACCAAAAATTAAATAGACATTTGGATAAGAGCACTTAAAGAATTTCATCTAAAATGATTGCCTGTGATGAAGTATTTTGAAAAACAAGCCTTCTCTTCCCCAACTCCTTAAATAGAACCTTCCTTGTGGTTAATGTGGAGGGAAAAAAAGCCAAAAGACAAGCTGACATCTATATTGTAGCAACATAGAAATGGATTTAAGCAAATCAATATAATTTCCTATTCTAGATTCCAAGAGAACAAGATTGCAGGTGTCACATTTATATTAGCTGTGTCAAAACATCTGATCTATATTTGAGTTGCATTTTCAGTTTATATTTTTTTGTTTACAAACAGTTATTAAGCATTTGTCACCTGCAAAGACAAATATAAATTGCTGTAGAGAGCACAAATAAATACAGAGTTCCAGTGCTCAAGGAGCTTCCAGTCAAGTGTGACTCTTATGTGAAGCACAGATATGTGAAACTTGTATTTGTGGAAGTAATTGAAAGTTAAGCTAGTGGTGGAGGTGAAAGAGGGGTGTCAGCTAAGAAGTAAATATGGGACTTTCTTGCTTATTTACTAGGGAGTTCAGAATCCCTTTTATATTAAGCAAAAATATATGTCCTCAGGTGAGTGTTCTACTTTCTGCAACAACAAATTGCTCTCTAAGGCAGACTGTTTGATATTTGAAACTCCTAAATTGTGTTAAGTCTTCTCCATCTTAATTTTGCCAGTTTTGGAAACTCCCAACCTGCTGCAGGATTATGGAAACCCCTGTCATCATCATTAGCTTTAAGACAGGGCTTATTTGTCATTGTCCTTCTCAAAACATGTTGTTTATAAAGTATCTCAGTGGATGTTTGTGGCATTCCTGTGAAATAAACTGGGCTCCTCTCTTCCTTCAAAACACATGAGGATACCCATGTCTGGGAGGATTAAAATCAAATAACCAACTGGTATATTTGCATTGTAAGGTCTCAAACAGGAACAATTAAGACAACTTACCAGTAGAAAATAAGATTTGGGTTCTTCAAAATAAGTTCCTCATAAAGCTCAATCATCTTTTTCTTACACATTTGAGCATGTGCAACACACACAAACACACACACTTAGGGAAAAATGCATGTGCTCTAGTTATGAAAGCTGAGTACACATACCAGTGTGGCTTGCTTTGACAGGAAGAGAAACTATAGACAGAAAATTCATGTGTTTTTTCACTGGGATCGGCACTGGTGTGCCTGCTCTGTTGGTGCCACTGTGCCATTTCCATTAAATGACTTCCCCTTTCAGTCTCTTCTCAGTTATAGTTTCTATTGTTATAGTTATAGTTTTTTACCCCGCAGAGAATTGTAAATTTATATGTGAAATCACATTAATTGGCTAATTGATTTGTTTTTTAAATACTATAGTCAAATAAAATAAGCCTGCTTATTATTAGTTCAACAGTTTTGTCAACTGAATGGGGTTATTTAATGAACCATGCTCTCATGCTACTAGAAGCCTGAAATTTTTACTTGGGACCTGTTCACCTGAATGAGAAAAATAATGTATCTTTATTTTCTTTAATTTCTACATGGCATTTAGCTTTTCCTTCAATTATGAAGGTTGGTAACAAACTATACTATTATTTTAAGTACCAAAGTAGTTGTTGATTTTTCATATTTATTGAAGATATCCTGAAATGTCATCTTTACTCATATCTACTTAATAATTATGGTCATTATTCAATCTGCTGCTAGATAATGATGTGATTACATTAATAAAGAAGCACATAGATTACTATCTTTTAATTAATTTTAATATTTTGATAACTGTATTTCAGTATAATATACTGTCCTTGCAGTACTATGCATTTTATATTGTGAATTTAAATCAATTCTTCTGAGATGATTAGTTACTATTTTGTGAATTTAAAACAGCTCTTCCACACGTTTTTCTAGATTACAGCTGAAGGTCTGTTGGCTGGGGGGGGTGCATCAGCAGCAGTGTGCAGTATCATTTTTCATAATTTCTAGGCAATGCATAATTATTCTAGCAAAGTATTCTTGCACTCATACAGTGATTTAAGAAAGAATTCCTGTTTATACTTAGAAAAACAACACCCAAGAATGACCAATACAAATTGAAGTTTGGAGGAATAGTGCATTGAGGTACTTGTAGCTCCGCTCACAACCCCAACTCTGAGTCTTTACCACCAATGACATTGTCCTTGAGTAGAGAGCAATTGAACTCAGCAACTATATGGAAAAGAATACCACTGATCTTATACCTTAATGTTCCAATAGTAAGAAATAGTGGCTTAGGACCTGTCTTGCCTTAGCACAGGGTCAGAAATCAGCAACTGTTTTTATTTCTTCCAGAAAGTCTTCTTAATCATAGTGAATCCAGCAGCACAAAGTGTCTTTATTTCTGTGAGCAATGAAGCAACTCTATAGCAATTACCTTTCATGGTTGGAAAACATACTAAGATTGGATATCAACCAGGCCTAGAGTACCTGCTTGGTCTGCACAGCCTGCACACTGCATGCATTTCAGAATTCAGTGCTAGCATCTTTGAAGGAATGGCCTAGAATGTGAGGAGAGGATACGTCCCCCTCACCTGGTATATCAATTACACAAACTATGGTAGCACATTTATTCCATAAAACTGCATTTCTTTTTATTCCATGAAAAAGATATCCCTAAAACATTGTCCACAGTTGGAACAAAAGATAACATGGTCTCATAAAACTCAGAAGTATTCCATGGTATCGATGCTTCTCTTTTAGCACTGATTGTGGTACTTTGGTATCCTACTTACATTTTTGATTTTACAGCCCAACAATGGACTCTATAAAATAGGTATGTTCTGTAACTCTTTGTTTCCAGTGATCAGAGAAGTGTCTGCTATGTAATTGCATAATGAATCAGTGAGTGAATGAAACTTGAATCATACCTGCTGCCCAGCACAGTGGTTATCCAGAAGAATAGATGATATCCTTGAAAACTTTGGCAAAGAGCCTTATGAAATAGGGTTATGAAAATGACCATTACTAATTAGTGTTAAATCGCAATTAAAATTCACTTCCAGCTGCAGTTTCTAACCATTTCTGCCTGCAGATTCTGTACAATGCAGCAGCTTCTCTATTGCTTTCGGAGTAGGACAGCAATTTTGACATCACTGCTGAGTGAATTAAGATCACCTGATGCCAGGGGCTGTGATGACCAGAATAGTATCTTAGTCTCAGTCTAAAGGACTTTGAAGAGCAGGCTTTTTTCCTACAGTCTCTTTTTAAAAATCTACACACAGTGCTTGAATGTGATCAGAGTGTAGTTTTAACACATTACTCTATCCTATCATCAGCGTTACAAACCCAGTATGAACAACTGACATCGCAAACAACTGCTTACTTGTTAAAGTTTCTAAAACTTTCACCTCCTAATTGATTAAGCTTGCTACCTTGTAGTTTATACACCACAAGCATCATCTCGTTTGTGCTTGAAATCAACACTATGAGGAAGTGAGCTAAGCTCATGATCGCACAAAATGGTAGCTGCTCAGAGGCTCCAACTTCAGTCCCCAACTTCGTGCTGGATCTCATTCCACTGATAGTGTAGAAAGAGGGAGACTTTCAGCAATTCCACATATTTTTCATGTGCATTTAGATGAAGCAGAGACCTCATTATGTGGTCTTTTGAGCCCTTAAGCTGCTGCTATTTAGAGCTCTCTGTTGGTCCTCTTCCAGACAGAATAGAAACTTTTCCACATTTAGTTACCAGGACACAGGTTCACATATCCCTTGCTCTTCAATAATGCCACCAAAGCAGTTATTTAAGGACAGGGTTTCCTAAGTTTCAAAATAGAGACTGGATTCAATAATTTACCAACATCCTTGACAATAGATTATACTCTGTTTGACGGCTTCTCTTTTCTAAACCAGTTTACTTGTATTGCAAAAAAAAAAATGTATTTTAGTAGTAAGCAAGAAGGAAAAACCTTTAATAGAGTATTTAAAGAATATAATATAGAAAGGTTGACATTTAATCAATTATTTTATTAGGACTCCTCCAACCCATTTGTGAAAAACACTTGTTTTTATTTTTGGATTGAATCTTGCCTTATAATGGTATCTTTCTAGGGACATCATAATTAAATGCCAGACCACCCAATATGTCTACTACTTCTTAATCCTCAACAATTAATATTTGATGAGATGCCACTGGTGCAATATCACACCATCTTCATTTAAAGGAGAATGCTTTTTTTGAATTGAACATCAAGGCTTTCTATTAATGTTAAGTCTGAAATGAATGTATTATTTTCTTCCCTATCGCTTGTTGGCTTTGATTTGAATTTGGAATCCATGTAGTTTTTCCTGTCCTAAATTCTTATGTCTCTTTTTCCTTCTCTGTTGTGGAAAAGAAGTCAAAGGATAGTCTCTGTGGTTAAACATATAACATATGCTATATAGCATATATCATGCAATATGTGTCTACAATGTGTACAATGTAATATATAATACACAATAAATAACAGTACATTTATATGCTATTTACGTAATGTTAAGTTTGGATATGTCCATAGACTTGTATTTTCACATATTTTAAGGTAGAGTTCTTTCAGAGGAGTCCTTCCTTCCCAATCCCCAAGACAACATTTAAATTTGATCACATGTTGTTTGTTATTCATGTTTTATACTGAATTGGCTGACTCAGCTTTTTCTGTCTGCTGAGATTTCTGAGAAAGTATAGAGACCAACAACTTGTGTTCAAAAGGCTTCCTTCCATGCTGATTCTGAGGAGTAGTAGCTTTGTGACATTTTACAACAGGATGTGTTTTGAGAAACACTTGGTTATTCAAAGGAGGGATTCTATAATGTTTGCAGTAAATCCACACTATTGCTAAAAAATTAAAGTATTATAATAAAACATATCAGTTTATACAGAATTGCTTAGAAAGTGCTTTAAAGCATTATGTGTACATTTTGCAAATGAAAAAATTGAGAACTGCTCTGGGGGAGTTTGAGTTCTTAGTAGGTGACTCTTATGACCAAAGTAGCATCTACCTTCCATTTTTTTCCCCAGGTGGGAAGTACATCGCATAGAGTTGGACATTCCACTCGAGTGATCTTTTTCCAAAGGAACCTATCAAGTCATTTACTAAATAGTGAGAGACACTCAGATAACCCCAGGGGACTACAGTAATCTCTTGAAGAAAATCATCCATTTTCTGCATCTTCTTTCTGAATTAGAGTAAACTTGATCTACACAATGCTGTTAGAAGTTGGCATTTGATTTCACTGGGATTTTGCCTGCAGTTTAATCCTTTAGAAAGTGATGTCATCTATGGAAATTCAGCAGAGGCACTATCCCTTCCAGACCCACAGTCTGGAAATGGCAGAGTAAAAACTTTAACTGCTAGTTCTGCCGGGGCTGGAATGAGGGGCGTAGCCACTGTAGAGTGTGCTAATACACAGGGGAGGTCTGAACATGAGCACCTAGGTCTGGCCTACTGGAGTTATGACTGCATAAAATGGGCTGACTGTCTGCTTGTTCGTAGTAATATTCCCACACCTAAAAGTGGCTTCTTACTGAAATCGTACACTAGGAGGCTTTCTTTGTAAGCTCTTTGGAGTAGGATTGAGGGTAAGGGCCTGCCAGGGCCACATCGCCTTCATTCTAACGCTGTTGATTTCTCCAAAGGATTCTTGAAAAAGGTCTTAATATGGATATTTGCTCTGGTGAGAATTTATAAACGTAGATTTGGATTTGACAGTTTTTCTAAGCTGAAATATCTGTTGTTGGTTTCCTAGATCATTCTACTTGGCAAATTTCTTTAGATGAGTGATTTTAATTTCGAATTTCAAACAGTGTTGGGGGTGGTGGTGGCAGAGAGCACATTAAAATTTAAATATCAATCAGGATGAGCCTGTCAACAGAAGACTTGTAGCAAATGTTTACTATGCCAAACAGAACATCCAAGATTTGAATTTCCAGCTTTTGAGCAAACTTTATAAATAAAACATGTCAATGTATTTCTGAAGCCCTGGCACCTCTTTATTGTCCATGGTCAAATATCCATCACCCAGAAGTAAATTCATATTTGATGCTATAGAATTATCCACATTTTCTCATTTGTCCAGATTATCTTCAGAAAAGCCTGCCTGACTTAGAAAAATGCTACTGTTGTCTAAATTGCAGGTAGTGTGGAATACCCAGCTATGTTCTGGTTTGTAAAAAAATACAGCTAATTAATTTTGATTAAAGAAGATCAGAGATGCATTCCCTGTAGCACTAAAATGAAGCCAAACTAATCTGAATGACCAGAGCTATAACAAAGGAAAAGTATGGCCATTCATACAGAGCAGTAAAAGTGGTTGGTTATTTGAGAACAAGAGCAAAGATATTCCTTTATTGAGAAGGAAAAAGACTTTTGTTCTCAAAACTTAAAATTCGAGTTGGCGACTGGTTAACAGTAAAATTGCCAGGAAAATATTCCGTGGAAAAAGATATGTGTCAATTGAATTGCTATTTTCGGAAAGAAACCAGCCCTGTAACTTCTGCTTCCCCCTCAGGGATCAGCTTTGACCCCACCTTTTCCATTTGCCTCCCATGTGCTTTAGTTCCACATGCTGTCCCTTCTTCTGTACAACTGTGCCATTTGTTTGGTATTTACTCTATCTTGCTTTGTAGGGTAATATATATATATAATGAATCAATGCTATTGCATCATATGCTGGAAAAGAGGAAAAAGAGGTTTCAGATTTTTTTTTTTTAATTCTGAAAATTACTGGGATCATTTTCAATATGACTATCACAAATTTGCAAAAAACACATTTTTGAAGAAGTAGAAAATTCTTTGCATTACTGAAGATAAAAATTTAGACTTGGTCATTGAATTGCTATGAGCTAATACATTTTAGTTGGTTCAAATTTATTCAGGGGAAATAGTAATATCTGGAATTCTCCAGGAGGAACCTGAATTCTTTCTTTGTTAACATTAGGTATTCCATTCAGAATGAATCCTTGATGGTTGTGTTGGTGAAGAAGAAAAGGGGGAAGGGGCCTACATGCATTGCTCCTTAGAAAACTACAGGTAGAAGTGGACCATAGCTTCCTCTTAATTCAGAAATAAATGCTATCCTATTTAAACCCTGTCAAAGAGCGTCTATACTCTTACCTAGGGAGTGTTCCCTGGCATCACTTTGTAAGAACTAGATCCACAGCTTTGGATTCATCTGTACACCTTGGACACATGAGTCATGTTCATTTATAGTCAATAAGTGCACAGGGAATGCCTCCTAAGTGCCAGGCACTTTTCTAAATGCAGAACACCTAGAAGTGAATAAGGCAGTTATGTTCCCTAGCCTCAGGAGATTTAGGATCTCATGCCTACCTCATAGAGTTATGAATATTCCTAATGCCACATACTTCAGAACTGTTCAATATTATGAGCTGGTCTTACTGCAATAAAAGAAAAAAAGCTATTCCAGGTGAGGGTTTGGTGAAAGTTTGCAGGGATGATGGCAGTGATAATGATGAGAATGGTAACAAAAATGTGTTTCATAAGTGACACTACCAGATAGATACCCAGAACCCTTTCCTAAAATTTTAATGGGAAGAGAAAATCAGACTATAGTCTCAGTATTACTGAGGTCTGTCAGTCTCTGGTGACAAGAGAAATGTTAACAAGGAACCCAGTTCTGATGTTTTTAGAAGGTGGAATTCTCCTCTATGTAGTGGCAATGATTTCCATGAGCAGTGGAATATGCTGAGAAGTGCAGAACCAAAGACTTCTACACTTGTCCAGGAAATGCTGACTCTCTTCTGTTAAAAGCAATATCTACCTTCACTTCTTTCTAAACTCTCCATATTCAGCATAACCTCTATTAGGGGTAACCTCTCAACTGTGATCTCTAAAGTTTGATGAAATGATTTGGCTGATGATACATATTAAAATAACTGGCAGAGGTTGTGATGTCAAGTCCAATTCTTGGCACTTCAAGCCATGGATGGTATCTTTCCAAGGTAGGTTAATGAACAAATTCGCATGCTCTGTTTTTCTATGATTGCTAAGACTAGCATTAGCCAATTTATTTTTTTTTTCCTCTATTTAAACCTACTCAAGCAAAGTCTGGTTCTGGTTTCAGATAGTGAAGTAAGGGGATCCTAAATCCAATTCTTCCCACAAACACACACACCAAATCTACAGCTTCATATGGAACAACTTCCTCTGGGAAAAACAAGACAAAGAAAAAAAAAAAACCTAACTTGCTGGATGCCTATTTTTTTTTGTTTGTTTGTTTGTTTTGTTTGTTTTAATTTTATTTTACATATTTTTAGATCATTTTTCATTTTTGCACAATGTATGCATTTTTATCTTGGTTATATTCCCCATACAATTCCTACCCACCCCTTATTTTGACCCTACTCCTTCTTCCCCATCATTACCCACCCCCAGCCTGCAGGAACACATCCTTGCACAGTTTAATTTGACCTAAAACTTGCACTTTAACTGTAAGTCCTAAACTCATCCTGAGTTATACCTGTCAAGTTTGACTGTTTGAGCGCTCTGCTGTCTCTGAAATGCTGTTCTTTTACCCATGCCCCTGTGGCTATAGGACAGAGTTATTATGTAAATGTTTTCCTCTTAATAGGACACACTCAGGGAAAGCAAGGAGAAAATGGAAAAGAGCTTTTCCAATCTGTGCTTAGTATTAACCCAGGAGTTTGGTAAACCAAGTGTTAAGTTCCCTTTTTTATTTATAAATTCAAGCTAACGCTGAATTGCTTTTTTAGAAGCAAGAACAATGGCACTTTGCCCTCACAGATTTTTTAATTTCACCTACCCTTAACACTATGGAAACTTTGATGACTTTATTAAAAAATACTCTTTGCTTATGAAAGAATAGTGATAGAGGCCACTGGTTTGGGAAGAAAGGAATATTGCCTCAACAAGCTCATTCCAGTAGTCAAATTTGTCAAAGGAAAGGTGAACTAGTATCTTTCCTTTTTATAATATTTTCTGCAAGAAAAAGTTGCTCATTTTATTCATATTTGACATTTCATAGTAAAGGTAAAATTCATTTTTAATGAAGACTATTCCACAGTTTATAATTAAAAGAAATGTAGGAAAGAGAACAGTCATTTAGAAAGAGCAAATCATGAATTAGAGAAGGTTTCCAGTCAAAAATAAAGCTCAGTGAAGTTTTCTCAAAATCGGTGATCAGCCAAGCAGTAAAAATGACCTTGACCCTATATTCTGGATGCCACTTATGTGCTCTGGGCATGAGATCCTTTTGCATCAAAGCTTTGGTAAACTTAGAGAAGTAGCTCATTTAGCTTATTGCTTGAATATTTTATTACATTTCTTATTTTTGGTCCATTGTTCTCATTACATTGTAAACTATTGACATCACACTATATGAATAATATAATCATAGCACCTGGAGTAGTTCTTTGTACTATAATGTTAAAAAAATGTTTGGCAAGTGAACGAATCAATATTTGAGTGCCTCATATTTGCAAGAAGACTGAATATAATTATTGCATGGATTTATATCCCTTAACACAAATAATATCCCTAAGAAAAGATCAAAGTGACTAGAATTATTTAATTTGTTAAAGAGAACCTAAAGCTATAAAAATCTACAGTAAATCCAGTGGTAGGAAAACTAATGTTAATTTTCCCTTTGATGAGTTCATTCACCTCCTGATTCCCCACTTGTCACTGCTAGGACTTTCAGTCTTGACTACATCTCCTCTCCCTATATTTTATTCTTCGTTCAGTTTTTTGGTGCTTAAAAGTACCCTGTCTTCTGTTGACCCTAACATGGATCTTTTGGTGTGTTATAGAGGCTTTCAGGGTCCAAGAAAATAATCCCTAGTTCCACCCCTTATTTGGGATCCATCAAGAGATTAAAATATGATTTTATTGATAAAGCTGATTGGAGGATATGGGTATAAGGCTTTATTGAGTGGATTTTTTTGAGCTTTATGTCTGAGTCAGATTTACTACCAGACACTGGTCTGGTGGGTTAACAGCAGCTCTCCCCTAAAAGGGCAGATAAAATCATCCCTTAGCAGATAGGTCCAAATACTACTTCTCTGCAGGAAGGACAGCTTCTAAGGGGTACAGGAGTATCTAGGTACAGTTTTTAACTTCCAGCTTCATCAACTAGAGAGGTCACTCCTTTCCTGGGGGTAAGGAAGTGAAAAATGGAAGAAAATGATGGAATATTCATCCCAAGGAACGCTTACCATTTGAATGAATAGTAAGGGGAAAGTAAGGATTCTCTCCTAATGAGTCAATGGAATCACAGTATTTAGGAATTATTTATAACATACAGGTCACATGCATGTGTACAAAATATATAATGTCTGAAACATGCTACATTTACAATGTTCAACATTTTAAACAAATTTATAAATATAATACATATATGTTTATAGCACATATATTTACATTTCAGAAGATGAGTCAGCAGAATTCCAGACCAAGGGATTGTGCTCAGAAGGATTGCAGGCAACCTGGAGGAGATGCCATAGGGTCGTGAATGCTTTGCGGGACCTCTTAGATCTGACTAATGGGAAAACTGAGGATCACAGACTAAGTAGATCAGAATCACCTGGAAGCTTTTTCAATTTGCAGATTCCTAGGTCCTACTTCAGAAATGCTGAACTGTAGTTACCAGGTGGTAGGGCATAAGAACTCCAGGTGATTCTCATGGACATTGTTGGAAAGCCCTCCCTAAAACAGCAACAGTTTGACTGAAGGTAGTGCAGAGAATTGTCTCCGGCTATTAAGATTCCCTATCCCCTACCAAAAAGAGATAGAGAAAACAGCTTAGCTACATGGTGATTTATTTAGCTTACAAGTGAAGACTAAATGACAAGGGAAATTACTGTTCTTTTTGGAACTTGGGAATAATTCTAAGTGTACAGCATTTCCTACTCAGAAATTCCTGGCACTTACCTGCATGCCAGGGCATATAGTCCATGTGGGAAGCAGGGAACCTACTATTATCCAGTCAGTCTGGCATTTATGTGCCTCCATAATAAATACCCTAGCCTCTCACCAACTCTCAACCCACCCCTATAACCCCACTCAGCCTTTACCAAACTTCCTCTTCTAAGGATTGTTTAAATAAAAATTAATAAAATATATGTGATTAGTTCTCTGAAAGTTTTAAACCATATAATGTATAGGTAGTAAATTTATTTAGAGATTTGATAAACTTAGTACTTTTGAGCCTTTCCATACAATTTTAGAATTTCTGATATTGTTAGAAAGCTCGACTCAACTTCGATGTTAGGTTAAAGTTGCCTTTTTCTAGGATGTTGAGCTGAGGAAATCATGTTCCTTAGTGGTGTGGCTCCTCTCGCTGGCGCAACACCTGAAAGGGGAGCAAAGAGGTTTGGGGCCAGGATCAAATGACTCAGACTTTCCACCTCATGAGCTTATGATCCATATGGACGAGTTCAGCCACTGCACTAATTTGCTACACACGATTACTTTTGTGTCTGGAGATTTAACCTTGCTGGCAGCTTGTGTAATGTCAGGTCCCACAGGGAAGCAAATGGTAAAGAAATCTCTGGGCCTCCCTGGTGGGGCAAGAGGTTAAGCACAGCCCTGTGAAGCAGTCTGTAGTTTCTGCAGCACAAGTTCAATCCCCAGCCTGCCAGGGAGCTACCCACATGGTGCAGCCTACCTCTCCTGTCTCACCTGCTGCTCCCCTCAGCAGTGTATTTCAGTCAGTTTGCCTGTTCTGTTCCCCACTCTGTCTCTGGTGAATCCTCTCACCCACCACACCTCTGGCCTGTACCCCAGCTCTTGTATGCCTAAATAAATAAATCTTAAAAAAAAAAAACAAAACTCTCTTTGCTCAAGATCAGGTCAAAGCAAAATGTAGACACAAAGTTTCAATTGAAGAAGTGTGCTGATGTTTCCTCAGAAGGATGGCCTTTTATATTCTCCTTGGATACTTGTCCCAATTTGTTGCTTTCTCCCTTTTTTATACCTTCTTCCCACAATTATTTGGATTAGAGGAAATTCTAAAAGCTATGTTGTCTTATTTCATTTTTAACCAAAGACTCTGATTCTCTAGTCCTTGATAATAGACATGTAGTGCAGAAAACCTCTGCTGTCTTAGTTATTTCAAATTACAGGTTTATCCAGAGGCTTCTGAATGATTGGTTTGGTGAGGTGGCAGGCAGATCATGGTTTCTGACCATGGTGTGTAGTTTGGTGATATATGCAAAGGGACTGAGTTTTCATTTAGGTTTTCTGCTTGTTACTTTGAAATATATAAACTCATGTGGTTATACTTCTTCTCCCAAAGATATGGTTGAGATATGAAAGCTCTTTTTTCTCATTGCTTAATTTCCCAGATCATGATAAGTTCTCATTTTTTTTATTTGATTTGATGTCACGACATCTTTTGGGCAGTATTCTGTAACTTTGTGATAAGAAAAAAGCATATTGATCAGGAATTAGAAAATCTATATTTTAACCATGGTAATATTTCTTACTTAATTCTTTACCTTGGAGGACTAACTTAGACTCCTGTGTCTCACTTTGATCATCCTTAAAGTTGGGTTAATTATAACATCTGATACTTTCATAGCTCTTCCACTTAAGAAATCTGTTCAAAATGCTCTATCTTACATGTTTTTCAAAGGACATATTATTTTCTCTACTTTATAAGAAAAAAAAAAAAACCCAGAGCCAAAAAAAAGGGAAGTAATTTGCCAAGATCCTTCATTATGAAAGGGCAAAGTCATTCCTGGAAACAAACCCCAAGTCTTCTGAACATACACTAATTTCCCCCTGATATGAATATGTCTGACAGAGTTCAAGGAATTATTGAGAGAAGTAAGTGAGTTAGTAGCAAAAGGATTTTTTAAAAAATCAATAGTTACACAAGAGCAAGTTAATTTTTTTTTTTTTTTTTAAGATTTATTTTTTATTTATTTATACAAGCATTGGGTACAGTCAGAAGCGCGGGAGGGTGAGAGAATTCACCAGAGCCAGAGCGGGGAGCAGAGCAGGCAGAAGGACCGAAGTACACTGCTGAGGGGAGCAGCGGGCGGCAGGAGAGGTCTGCGCGCCATGTGGGACCCTCCTCCCGTGGCCGGGGGATCGAACCAGCAGCCGGGGATCGAACCAGCGCCGCAGAGGCTGCGGGCAGCCCCGCAACCCAGCACTCAACCGCTGCGCCACCGGGGAGGCCCAGAGCAAGTTAATTTTTAATGAAGCAGAGTTGTCATTATTAAGGAAAGCTTCTTCTTCAATACTCTTACTATTCTCACTTTTCCCTTTAGTTTCCTGAGGCTAAAAAAATTCAAAGCTCACATGAAATAAATTAGTATAAAGAGCAACCTCTGTATAACAGCTTAAAAATGTAACTTGATTTTTCTTTCCTGTGTTAACTAGTCATTCCCAACCAGGCTGAGACCGTTACTTGGCTTTTGCAGTGGCGAGTCAGTCCTGACAGCCCCTAACTACCCAGAGGTTACTGGGAACCAACTTTCTCTTCCTTGTTGAAAGAGTTTTCTCTTTTAAAATCTGTATCATTCCACAAATTTCTAGTGGTTTCCACAGTTGTGCTCAGGAGAAACATTTGCTGTTGTTCAAATTGATATCCATTACTGCTCATCCTGAAACCACCTAGAATTGTCTAGATGAGGAAAGAATTTCTTTGCTGATTGAGCCTACCATTTAAAGCGCCTGCCCTTGTGTGTTTTGATTTTGACCCATATTTGAACCACTCTGTTTCTCTGACTACAATGTCCTAATACATATAACCCATTCTTCCCATGTAGCAGTCACATGGGCTTCTGATTGCATCTCAGGTGCTCTGGAGGAAGCTTGTAGCTCTTCACGATGCTCCCCAATTTTTGAGTTTCATGTAAACCACATAGTGAGTATAGATCTCAAATATACCTTCCAAATTTGGTGAAAATTATTTCTAATCATATAATGGTAGATGAAAAGATAATTTATGTAGATGTAAAAAAAATAAAACTGTCAGTAAGTTTTTAAGTTGTAACTTCACCTAAGGTGGTATGGTGCTTCAGCTACCATTGTGGCTTTACATTAGAATAGAGATATAATATTTTTAGTCTTTTAAAGACATAGAGACTGCTATGGATTGAATGTTTATGTCACAGAAGGTGACGATATTAGAAGGTTAGGCATTTGTGAGGTGATTAGGTCATAGAGAAGAGCCTCCAGATGGAATGAGCACTCATAAAAGAGGTCTAAGAACCATCTCCATCCCTTCACAATAAGAGGGCACACAAAGAAGGTGCTATCTATGAACCAAAGAATAGGTTCTGACCAGATATGAAATCTGCTGGTGACTTGCTGTTGGTGTCCTCAGTCTCTAGAATAAGAAATAAATTTTGACTTATATCACCCCAGTTTATGATATTTTAGTTAAAAATAGACTAAGGTAGAGACCCATATTCAATCAACAAATGTGTACTGAGTTATGAATTTTGAAGTTGTAGTGGAATAAAGAAATAATTATCAAGTGAAAAATCTTTTGAGTATCAGTTGTATTTGGGGCACAGAATTTCCCACAGTGGGTGTGGAGTTGAATGGAACACATTTAAAGATTTGATCCTCCATGGATATGGGCAACACAGTGAGTGTGGGTGGTCGGGGGCCATCCTAACCTCAGCAATAAGACCCAGCTGGGCGTTTACATATAAAGGCAGAATTATGTTTTGATACAGATTCCTAACCTTTCCTTGACAGATGAAGCAGAAAATCCTGAAGTGCTTTGAAGCAATGGTTCAAACTTCTTCAAAGAAGCAGATTCTACACTTTAGTCAATTGGGGAACTTTAAAACAAGTATAATGTTGGACCTCACCTGTAGGGATTCAAATTTAAATTGGTTTGAGACATACACATATATGTGGATATATTCATTATATATTTTAATTATATAAATTATAAATATAATATATATATTTAATTTTAATTTAACTTTTAATGTTCCCTGAGTGCTTGTAATGTGTACACCCAGGGTTAAAAGCCATTGTCCTAAATCAATTATGGGTCACAAATCAGACCCTATAAACAGATGTGAGGAAGAGCCCAAAGAAAGGCAGACCCCTCCAGCTTGGTTGGTAGCAGTTTAAGTGAACAAGGGAGGGGACTTATGAGGTTGAATCTTGGGTGTCCAAGTAGGAGAGTTCCCCCCACAAAACTGCTCCCCCAAGTCTCAAAACTTTATGTAGAAGCTTTGTCTGTATTTGCTCAGGTATGCAGTCCAGATGGGGCCAACAATATATTACTCACTACAACACATTTTTCCAAGGCTGTATCCTTGGGATAGCTTTGGGGAAGCACGCTGCAATGCACAAGGCTACAATGCACATTCCAAGGGGTGAGGGTTAGCAGCACAAGGCTACAATGCACATTCCAAGGGGTGAGGGTTAGCAGCCACTGATCACCCAGGTTCAGCACCCAGAGTTAGTAGGCAGACATATTCTTGTGATTGTCTTTCCGAGGAGTCAGGGTTTGTAAAACTGTGTGTAAGAATCACGAATGGGGTGTTGGTTAACCAATTCCTGGAGTTCAACCTCAAAGAGTTTGATTTGATTGGTCTGAAGTAGAATTTTACCTTGTATGATTATAATTTCAATACTTCTTTGAAAACACATGGAGAAACACTACTTGTGAACTTCAAGTATTTATAATCTGGTTGACTGTCCTTATATGAAGCAGACTAGATATTTCAGTCATAAAAATGGGTAAACTCAACCTTTTCCTCTAGCTAAAAGAAAAGACTAGAACCTTTTATTCCTTCTTATCTTTTAAAATTTCTTGCAATCTTGGGTCTCCCCGGTGGCGCAGTGGTTCAGCGCTGGGCTGCAAAGCTGCCCACAGCCTCTACACTGCCGATTTGATCCCCGGGCTGGCTGGCCAGCGAGGGTCCCACATGGCACACAGACCTCTCCTGCCGCACCCACTGCTCCCCTCAGCAGTGTATTTTGTCAGTCTGTCTGTTCTGCTCCCCACTCTGGCTCTGGTGAATTCTCTCACCCTCCCGCGCTTCTGACTGTACCCAGTGCTTGTATAAATAAATAAATAAATCTTTAAAAAAAAATTTCTTGCAATCTTCTTCACCTATAAAATGAGGTGTTTGCTGTGCCAGAAATTTTTACCTTTCATACATATGCTTAATATATAAAATCTTTCATAGTTTCAGCTTTTAGTTTTTAATGAAAATTTTAATTGAATTATTTTATTCAATTTAATATAATAATTCATTAAAATCTAATAATAAAACCTTAAACAATGAAGATTTTTTCAAAAATCTAAAGTAAGCTTAATCACATACAATGGTGTGCCTTATACTCTTTTGCTACTTATGATAATTGCTGTCCTAAAGCTTCTGAAACATGCTGTGCACTCTTTAAGCCACCAGCTTTGAAATGTTATTTCATTTAATCCTACAGGTTTTTGGGAAAGATATTACTGTTCCACTTCATAATCCAGAAAACTGAGATGTATAGAACCTAAGGCTAAGAGCCCCCCAAGATAGTAACCCTGTAAACAGCAGAGATGTAATTTAAACCTCAGGGACTCACTTTGAGACCAGTGGTCTTTATTTTTTATGCTAAACTGTATTTAGGCACAGAAAAAGCATAGAATTTTTTTGTAGAACTAACAGATTTATAGTGCTTTTCATATAAGCCACTAATGCTCTTCTTTCCTTGTCTAGATATGTGTTAAAACATAAATGTAGAGGTTATTATAAAACAAAAGAAGAAAACAAAACTATCACTGCATATAGCTAGGGAAGGATTGGTAATGAATTTCTTAGAAAATATCAATTTATATTAGTCAAAAGTTTCTTACTTTCTCTTTCTCTCTGGTATTAAACTGAAAAGTCATTCCACATAAATTTCAGATGTCACTCAAATGGTTTGATCCTCTTTCCCATGTCCCATATTATTCTTAACTATCATTGGGAAGGGGAAGGAACTAAAATCCATGTCTTTCAAAATTTGAGAAAAGATGCAAGGGCTTTATAATCTAAAATCTGGATAACTCAATCATAATTTTAGCTGAAAGTTGCCTTGGCATTTTCAATTCATTAAATGAGTGAGCCGTGGTATGCTAGTGAGTAGCTATCTGCAGGCAATGTGTACTACAGAGTAAGAAGGTCACTTTATCCACACTATCATGAGCTTTCCCCGAAAGCTTATCTCCCATCCTAATCTAGCCAATTGATAGAGCAGATCCTTGTATTGTCAATCATCTTCTCATTTGAAAATATAATACAGTATTTACTTCCCAACATCCAAAGCATTAAGTACCTTATAAAAGTTCTTAAGGAATAAGTAGAAGCCTCTTCATCTATTAGTACATTTATTTTGCTGGAAAACACTCCTATGAGCCTTCTTCACATAGCAATCAATATAGTTTAAGATTATAATGATTGCCCTTAAAGATGTGAGGGGTGTCTTATATTCTTAGCCATTTTCCCTTCTTCCTCCATACTCAAAAAAAATCAAGGCATGTGTTTAAATGACTTTTACTTAAAAATAAGACATGTCTGGAAATAAGCAGATTAAGTTTAGTAAAGTAAGTCATGGGAGCCAGAAATGAGACAATTAAAACCTTCCCATGAGTTCTTTGTTTTAAATTGCCACACAGAGCTCATCAGTCTGTATCACTCTAGAGAGACAAGGGGAAGGCTTTACATGTTAGTGGATATTAACTCTGTTCTTACTAAGTATTATCCAAAAAGTGATTTTTGACTCTAAACAATTTGTTTTAATGGTAGAATTGAGAATTGAGTACACTTCATTTCTACCTTGATATAATATTCTGTATATGCATATCTACTCAAAAAATATGAATGGCAAGACCACATTAATAAAAATATACAAAAGAAGAAAATTAGTACGAGGTTAAAACATGGTTGTACTCTCCTTAGAGGTTAGGTCTCTTAAATGCCATGTTTTTTAGCCCAGGAAGAATTATGTTAGGGTGGCATGAAAGCAGGGGGTAAACTTAAGTGTAATGTGAGAGCCTGTAAGGAAACAAAATAGGATAGCGGGCTGCTGAGCAAAAGGAGAGCAATAGATTAAATAGCACCTAGAACAAGGCCAGCTCTGCCTGACCACCTAGGTAAGCAATATGATGGCCAATAATTAAACAAATAAATCAAAAATAAATTGCAGTAATGTGTTTATGAGATTACATGAGACAGAAACACACAGGGGCGCACACACACATGCACACACACACTGAGAATGCACAATGAACAGATGGGGGAGGACAAACTGTGTTTTTCTATACTCAAATATATCCTCACAGATACCCATATATAACCATCTATATGTTGTGGCCACATGATTGTTTAATGACATACATTGATGTCTTGGTTCATGTAATGATTCTATCACAGACTGACTTGAACCTGATCTTCCTTCTCCATTGAATTTACCAAACCTGACTTGTTGAAATGTGTGTTCTACAGGATGGAAAGAAGCTTCACTATCATCCTTTGTGTGTCAAGAAAAAGGATTCTAACAGTGCTGATTCAGATGTTAAAACATTCTCATCCCACCCTTCTAAAACATACCATCTACTTTGCTACAAAGGTTTACATTTGATTATGTTTTATGTTTATAGACTATCCTATAAAAAGCTATTAAACTGCAATGTAAATTAAAGATAATGTTCTATTGGAATCCTTGAGCTCTGCAGCAAAGTTTCCCTTTAATTCTTCAAGCTCCCTACAGGTTAATGTGACAAAAGAGTAACACTCAAATCCCATGCCCTGGGTCTATAAGAACCTAAATTTTTTGTTTACTTGTAATGTTTGTGCAGAACTTTCTCATAGAAGTATTTCAGTCTGTACAACAGCACCATGGTTGAAGCTGGCTGGCTTTGGGAATTTATTGTTACAGTGGGTCACAGAACTCCCTAGCAAAAGTTTTCTTTGTTAAGATAGCAAATGTTGTCATTCAGTAGACAATATCTTAGACATTCTTAACACATTGACAAATAATTTCTCATTTTTTTGAATGAAATAAGTGTTCTTTTAGGACTTCCCTCAAAACTTTACTACTTGATACCCTGGAACAAAAACAAACACAAACTCTCCAAACAAATAATCTTGTCATTTTGACTAGAGGTTCTGAGTCTGGGTCCGAATGCAGATTTCAAAGAAATCTATTAGACTTTAAATTAAGATTTAAAGTTTTCTATATCTGGATAGCTTGTACTCTAGAAACTTCTGCAAGTTTTATCAGATCCCAGAACAAGTGTGTGACTCCAGAAAAATTGAAGACTTCTGATTTAGTTAATAAGTTGTCTCTGACTATAGGACTGTAGTGTAATTTGTATTGGAGGGACCATTTACCATTGACATTATGAGTTTCCACAGATTAAGGATGACCCCTAAATATCTAAACTGCCCTTAAAATCTGCTTATAGATATAAAGTTATCACAAATCTTTCTGTATTCTCAAACCTTCTTATTGCTCCTGGTCAAGTTATTCCCTCTGCCTGCATGACATTCTCTGTGCCCCCATTCTCTGCCCATGGAAGTCCTTTAAGACCCAATAAAATAGCAGCCTTTCTAAATACTTCCAGAACCCCTCCATCAGTTTCTCTCTTTCATAATGTTCTTTTTTTTTTTTTCCCTGTGAGGATTTCTTTTACTAATGAGCCTCATAAATGACTTGTATTGAGGCCCTGCATGACTGTGTAACTAACTAGACTGTATAACTGGTCTGTCAACTACTATAAGAGAGTTATAGCCTGGGGTATTGTTACAAATAGATACTTAAGAAATGCTTCCTCTTTAACTGATGAATGCTAAGTTGATACCAGACACCCTAGGAATGATTATATGCTCTGATAGAGAGCTGAACACAAATATACTATCTTATCCACGGAGTACTTCAACTTAAGAGGAGCATATTAGTATATGTAAATCATAGTGGGCAAGGTAAATTAAATAAACCATAATATACATTGAAAAATATTTTCTCCTGGTTTTTTTGAAGTGATACACTTCTAAGCAATCATGCTGAGTCTCATTCACGCATAATGAACTCTTTGTGGCACCAAGAAAGCTTCAGTGTCCAGAGTTCCTTTAAGTATTCCTCTCTATCCATGCAATTCTATTTAGTTAGAAATATTTCAGAGTAATAGTTATTAACAATGAACATTGCATTTCACAGTTTTAGTTTTTTTAAAAATCTGTGCTCGACAAGGATTCCTTTTACTTTTTCTTTTTTAAGACTTATTTTCAGGAAGCCTAATTCTTAACAATTAAGAGTGTCATCTTTTATTAGTTTCTTCTTAACATACAGAATTCCTTTCATTTATAAAACTGAGTATGTTTATTTTAATAATAGCTCATATTTATATAACTGCACAGATTGCAGATGTACTTTTATAGCATCCGTTAACTCAAAACAACACTGTGAGGTAGATACAGTGGAAGCTAGTCTGCTCATGAATAAACAGACTCAGAGGTTACCTATCTGGGCCATTTAAGACCCAATAAAATAGCAGCCTTTCTAAATATTTCCAGAACCCCTCCATCAGTTTCTCTCTTTCATAATGTTCTTTTTTTTTTTTTCTGTGAGGATTTCTTTTACTAATGAGCCTTTTATAAATGACTTGTATTGAGGCCCTGCATGACTGTGTAACTAACTGACTATATAACTGGTCTGTCAACTACTATACGAGAGGTACAGCCCGGGGTATTGTCACAAATAGATACTGGTAAGTCATTCAGTGGGGTGTACATTCCAGGAATTCTGAATCAGCACAGAAGACAGCTGACCACTTTGCCCCAGCTTTCCCAATTAACAGGCCATGATCATCTGCTGAGAGTGTGATCTGGGTGATTTTGAGGAGTGTTACATTTCCTTGAGAATCATTGTAGGAGAGAAGTAAGCAGAAGAAGGAGTTGTCCAGGAACAAGAAATGTCCATTGAAAGCCCAGTTGATATTAGAAATTCTGAGCTATAATGTGCCCTAAATGCATGACTAAGGGATTTTCTCAATTGGCACGTGTGCACAGCAGCCTGAGTAACTCAAGAAGGCCAGTTGAAGGGATGAATAAGGATCATAGTTTTGTCAGATTAGTTCAGGAATAGGGTAGAAACAAGGGAAATGAGGTCACGATCAGCCCTCAAAATCCATCTTACACAACTGAGAATATTTATTTCCTTCTTGTTCTTTGGGGTGTATTTTTAAAATACTTTTTTGCAACATATTTAACTCCTTGATAATGGTAACATTGTAAAATGAATTTATAAAAATTTAGATGAAATCCCTGCAAGTATTATAATTAGCATTTCATACTCTGTATAACACATTTCATCTTAGGGTTAAAGCAGAAGGTTGCTTTTCATACAGTGCCCTTTCCTACTGGTAAGGACAGATTTTAATTGTTGATAAAGTCATCCCAGTAGAAATGAAGATCTCTGTAAGTCTATTATGTTCTCAAATTTATTTAACAAATAAATACTCCCATGTTGTTATTCTTGATTAGATGTGGAAAGAGCTTTCTTGATTCTTTAATATTAAATAAGACAAAACAATTTGGAGAGGTTTCTTTTCATATAGTGAAGAGTAACAAAAGGAAAATAAAAAGAGGCTTGTGAGTCATATAAATTGATTACTATGCAGTTGATTATAGTAATTGAGCCATGGTGGACAATACTGCTATAAAATTATTGATTTTGAACTCTTGCAAGCATTTTCCCTCTAACTATCCAGGAGGTAGGGTAATCCTATCTATAGAAATCACTAACTCTAAGGCAATGCATAAAATTAAATAGCTATATTTTAACAGCTATTTTATTTTGTCCTTAGTAAAATAACCATCAGAAGTTAATAATTCATGTCAAATTATAAAAGTAAATGACTAGAATAGCTACACATCTTGAAAAATCTGAAAAATGTGAAGACCTGATTTGCATGCAGGGTATAGATTATTTTAACTTACTCTTTGACTATATGTTATATATGTGTGTGTATGTGTGTCCACATGGAAACTCAACTTATCCAATGACTAAATCAAAAAAATAATTTCCCTCCACTGAGCTGCAATATGACCTACATCATAATTCAGTGCCAAAATATGTATGAGTCTATTTCTGAACACTGTGTTCTATTCATTTGCTTATTTATCCATTCTGTGCTGCAATAGACTGAATGTTTGTATCCCCTTAAAATTCATATGTTGAAATCTAATCCTCAATGTGACAACATTTGGAGGTGAGGTCTTTGGACGGTGATTATTTCATGAGGGTGGAGCCCACAAGAATAAGATTAGTGGCCCCAGAAACTTCCCTTTTCCCTATCATATGTGAAGATGCAGTGAAAAGAGTCATCTATGAGCCAAAAAGTGGGGCCTCACCAGATACCAAATCTGTTAGTGCTTTATTCTTGGGCTTCCAACCTCAGGAACTCTGAGAAATAAATATCTGTAGTTTCTAAATCATCTATTCTGTTCTATTTTGTTATAGAAGCCTGAAAAACTAAGACATGTCCTAATAGCATATTATCTTAATTATGTAAAAATACCTTGTTAATTTCTTAAAAAGATCCTGCTAGGATTTTGATTCGTTATAATCTATGAATTAAAGGAAAGAGGCTCTTCCATCTTAATAGTAATCAGTCTTCCATACATAAATACGATATATTTATTTAAATCATTACACTTTGTGTCCCTTTTGCTTTGTATAGGTTTAGAACTTAGCAGAGTTAAAAATATGAATTATCATTCTTTCCTCCCACTTTTGTGTTCTCAATCAATTAGGAGCTCTTATACTTTCAGCTTTTATACTATGTGATCACCAACTAAAAAGATTCAGTTCTCTCCTCAGCGATTTCTTTCCCTCAAGCCAAAACCCTGAAGTGTAAATGGAGCTAGTGTAATCTGTGCTTTCTAGGAAAACACATCAAAGACTCTTCTCAGGTTTCCTATATTAGTTATTTTAGTAGGAGACAGTGCCTCCAATCATAGTAATAAATGAAATGTGAGATTCTACTTGCTAACACAAGAAACTAATGATAAATATTCAGATAAGTAGAATATGATAGTGGGAGATCTATCTTGACTGTACAATGACACTTCAAATAGGCTACATAATAGACACTTACATTTTAACTAACAATTATTAAATTTGCCACCAATTATATAAATGCACTTAAATAGGAAGCTGCCAGTAAAGTTATCATATATTCTAATGCAATATTGATGTATAATTTTTCACAATTTGTGCCCTAATAATTTCCAGAGCTAAGATGTCTTTATCTAGACTTTCCAATGATGACAGCTCAGACTTTTCTTCCAAATATATCTGCTGACTTTTCTGTGCGTGTATGTTGCTTGCATGGTCGTTGGCATTGTGCTGGCATATCTCAATTATTTCAACAGCTCTACTCTTTTTAAAATTGTAGCTCCCAACTTCTGTCAATTGCAACACTAAAGAAACAGCCTGCCTACATTCTCATACTCTAGAATAACTCATTACAGTTCAACACTGTAGGGACTGTAACTTATTAGCTAATATTCAACTCTAGACACTGCAATTCAATTATTGGCCAGTAATGTTTAGAAGCACAAACCTTGGTAATTAGCAACAAATTCTCATCTTCTTTCAGCACAGCATGTGAGCAGTTGCCTCCAGAAGAAGCAGATAAAACATAAATAAAAGCAGCACCTGTATCCTAGATCTGTAATTGTTACTGAGGGTCATGGAAGACTCAGCAGGCTTTGATGCTAGGAACTTTTGACACCTGAAAAGTGGGGCAAGCATGTTATCGTCTAGCAAGAAATTATATTAGGGATAATTCAAAGAGCATAATGTATATTTAATGTATATTGTCTTTTTCAAAGTGTTTTTTTTGTTTTTATTTTTATTTTTTTAGTATCAGGTACTGATCTCTTATTTTACCAGTTGGAAGATAGAACTGAAAAGAACCAACTTCAGCCAAATGAGCCAAACTCTCCAAATGACACATCATTGTTCTTCCCATTAGACCCTCAAAACATCAA
Source organism: Talpa occidentalis (assembly GCF_014898055.3). NCBI lineage: Eukaryota > Metazoa > Chordata > Mammalia > Eulipotyphla > Talpidae > Talpa > Talpa occidentalis. The sequence continues at coordinate 70,501,454 of NW_023601104.1, read as the reverse complement.
ATTTCCTGCAAAGGAAGTTTTTAAGTTGGAAATGACACTAATTACCATTTCTGTTTCTACTAACCTTTTGCTAAATTAAGCCTAAAAGATTATATTTGGTACACTACCTTCTAATTTGTGAAAGGCAAGGAAGGACTGTTTCCTTTGCGTTATCTATGTGTGTTGAACACATCCTTTCACTGAGATAGAGTATAGATGGTCCAAATAGGCACAGATCAGTCACTTGCATGTCTTGTTTTGTTACATTAGAAAGTTCAAAAATCCAAGTAGTAAATCAAATAGAAATTTTTCTGTGGAAGAATTTAACTGTTTTGCAATTAACAAATGCTTATGTAACCCATTGTCAATATTGGATCTGTGTGAACACATGCTATACTCCTGCCATTGATTAGATTCAACATAAACAGTTGAGATCTATTTTATATTTACATGGAATAATAAATGACCCTGATAAAGTATAAAACTGTTTATCTTAAAAAGATCTTTAAGTATATCTGATATTTAGAAGGGCTGTGTGACTTGGTTAAGTATATACAAGTAATCAGTGTCAGAATTGGTATTTAATCTCTTGTCTCCTGACTTACAGAAGTCTTTTCATGGAAAAGAGAATGAGAAAAACCATTTAACTACTCACTGTATACTTCTCAGCAGTGAAGAATTTGTGATAAGTAAAAGTTGCATTATTTTTATAGAAATCAAATGCAAAATTTGATAAATATACTCATGCTGGTTTTCCCAACAGAAGCTGCAGAAAATTTCATTCATTATGAAAAAAAAATCTTTAAATGTATTGTAGCTTGCCTAAGTTGTAATTGTTCTCTCTAAGCTCAGCAATTATCTTACAAGGCAAATCTAAAGTCACATATTAGATGTATTCCTGGGGACAAAGGCATGGTATCAAATGAAATCTTGTAGGGTAATATAGTTGAAAGTGCATTGTAAATTACAAAACAAAATTATGCATAACATTATGAGTGTCAGCATGGAATAGTGGAAGGAACACTGGAGCTGGAATCAGGACATACATTTTAGTCCCAGCTTGGACATTTACTTACTAGGTGAGCTTAGGCAAATGGCGTAACTTCTCTGACCCTCATCTGTCTAATAGGGATGGTTATTGCCTTGCCTGATTCATAGAGCTGCTGGGGAGAAAATAGGGTAACATATGCTAAAGTTCTTTGTAAAATATATTACATTTGCTGAATGTTAAATAATGTTATTTTCTATTTATATGTTGAAGAGTCATTACATATTCATATAGTGTTTAAAACAATGTTACCTCAATTTAAAAAAAAAAAAACAGTTACTAGAAAAAAACTTACTAGTATGTGGAGGCTGTGATTGGTTACATTTTGCAAGATATGAAAAGAAAAATGTGGCCTCAAAGGAGAGTTGACTGATTTTTAAGAACATGTGGAAAGGAATAACAACAGAGAAAAAGTGAAAAGAAAATTGAAAAGTCATTCTACAAGAAAATCTATTTAGATTCAGTTTTGTGAAAAGGATCAGATAAGAGATGAGATGTCCTACATAGTCTGATGTCTTCAATGTAGTTGCCATTAGGAGACTGGAAGAGAGAGGGAAAGAGAGATTGGGGGGGGGGGATGAAGGGAGGGAGAGAGAGGACAGGAAAGGGATAGGGGAGAGGAGCTCAAAGGATTACACCAGATTAATCGTTTCATTTAGGACAGAAGTTTCTTGTGAGATGTGTTTTAGCACATGAAATTAACTGTAAATATATTAGAAACTTACTAAAATGTTTGGGAGAATTATATTGCTGAAGAAACCACAAACTTAAACTTTAAAAAAATCTTTTCTCTGCGGGAGCCCCAAACCAACCTTAGACCCTCAATTTCACACAAACAGGAAGTAGCTGAGGAAGCTCTACTTCTGAAATTCAAGAAATTCTTAGATATTCTCTCTTAAATCACACCTGACTATAGAGGATCACAGACAGAGAACCTCCAGGTAGATGAATCAGGAGCCACAGAGAACAACAGAATGGAGAACTTATTCCAAATAACAATATAGAAATTTACCCAAATGTGAGGTCAAAGGGTCCTTCCAGAATCTGCCTGTCAGATTGCATTATTGCTGTGGGCCAGGAACTGTCAAGTTTCACAATCATTATATCCCTCCCTTTTGAATGAGAGTGTTTAATTCATTATCCCATATCTGCTGCGCTTTTGTTTGTTGTGACTGAGTGATATATGCAGGCCTGTGTGTGTTTGTGTGTGTATGTAGATTCCTTAGGGTTTTCCATGTACTTAATTATGTATGTCTGAATAGACATGATTTTAATTCTTCTTTTGCATGCTGCATATCTTTTATTTCATTATCTTGGCCATTTCCTTGGCTGTTACCTTCAGCATGATGTTGAACAGAATGGCAAGATGACTCATGCCTATCTGTTTTCTGATTTTCGGTCAAGAGCTCTCAATATTTTACTTCTAAGTATGGAGTTAAAAGGCTCTGGGATTTTGTGTTAGATGGGTCCCACTCATTATGCAGTTGGTCCCACCTTCTAAGGAAGAGCACTGTTGAACTAAGTAGTAAAGGATAAGTAGGTATTCCCAGCAGGTGAGGAGAAGAGAGGAGTATGTGTCATACCACAAATAGATTCTGAGCTTCAAAGTGATTCACTGTGGCTGATGTGCAGTGAGGGGTCCAGTGAAGAATGAAGAAAACAGTGAGGTAGATTGAACTGGGCCACAGTAAAATTGCTGACCTGAGAGTTATAATTTTTTTCTTTGATTTTGTTAACCTAGGACGCTGTCATATTTGATACATACTGGCAAAGAATGAAATGAAAAAAAAAATGAGACTAGAAATTGAGGCATGGCAATCAATTCATGAATTAGTGTAATATTCAGGTCTGTGAATACCAACCCTGACAGCTTTACCGTGGCATAGTTCTGTTTTTAGTTTGAGGGCTTTGTCTTCCTTGTCATTATTTTTTAAATGAAAAACCTTTAGTAATAGAAGTATTGAGCAACTATACAGATGTACGCTAATATCAGTAATGGAGTTTACAATCTATGTTTTGTTCCTTGTGAAAATGTATTTTCATATTAGAATTGAGATGAGTGATCTTTTATATGGTTAAAAAAATGGTGCCTAGACACATTTTCATTATATGTAGTAATTGTATGTGAAATGCTAGATGTTCTGCATTTGTAACTTATCAGCCACCCTTGTTCATTTTAGTCATTACCCAACACATTAACAAATCAAAAGATATTCCTTTCATCCTTCCTTTCTTTTTCCTCTGAACCCTTTTTTTTTTTCTTACATTAGTCAATTAGTTCCTTCACTCCTCAAATTTATTTAGGAACTAAGAAGCTGAGTTAGATCTCATGCTTACTGACTGAGCTAGCTGGTTCCTTTCTGAATTAGATCTATATCGCCTTCCTTGCCCCTGAAGAGCTTATAGATTTATGAGTGTCCTCAGTAAATCAAGGCAGTTGTATTTCAAAACAGTGTGATGTGTCATCACTGCCCTTCCTTTACACATCTAAATTTGTAGAATGGCCATCTGCCACAGCCCCGTCACTGTGGTCTTTGTTAATAAGAATTTATAATCTCAGATAGATAGATGATGTGTTTAATAAATATCACTTTGTTATATTAGTATGAGTTGGAATGGAAGGAAGGACTAGAGTTAGAATTATTGACTAAGTTTATAGAACCAAAAAAACAAACCAGCTGGATCCCATGACCTGAAACTACAGTCAAGTTGAGTCTGCAATTCACAGATCTGGAAAATGATGGACATCTAGCCTCCTTCAAATTATGTAACATTAAATCCATGTCATTAAACAAATGATTCTAACCCTTTTTTCTCCTGCCTTTATTGGATTTCAAAGTTCAGTACACATTCAAATTATTCAATTTTGATATCACTTTTATGATCAAATGTCCTACTTTTGAAACAGAAAGCTCAGTTGGCTGTGTTCCCTGTTAAGTTTAAGAAGCTTTTATCATTTAAATAAATTAAACCTTCCAGCACGGGCTCCGCAGAACATAATGAAGCACAAAGAAGAAAAGCTTAAATGAAATAAACCTCTTTGCTGATAGAAGGAGTACAGACTATTGTGCATCCCCCACCCCTCCATAAAGGTATGACTGAAATCAGCCAGATTCATGATTTTTCATTTTAAAGTTTGTCCTTAATTTTTGTGATATTCATTTGCAATCTGACTTACCACTGAGCAAAATATAGAGCCCGAGTACACCAAGTGCCAGGAGTTCTGGGTTAGTAAAACCAAGAAAAAAACAAATATTAGATTTTTAAAGCTGATTTCTTTTAATACCACATACACAGTTTTCTTTATAATCATGTATATCCAAGATGTACATTTTTTGTATATCCATGTTTTTTTTCCTTTATATGATTTAATTCTGAATATACTTTTTTTAAAATATGGTTTAATACATATAAGGTCGTCCCCTGTGAATTTCACTCAGATCCCTCACTTTCTAAAATTATTTCTTTGGGGATAATTCTTAATGTCTGATTTCTGAAGAAAAATTATAATTTCCAAATACTGATGAAAAAAATTAATCTATATTAAGCATATGTATTGCACTAGCAGAAACTTTTTACTTTCTGTATGACACATAGTCCAGATAGGAATAGTTTATAAAAACTCCTGTTGCTCGCATCTTATTTCAATTGTCAAAGAGAGTAGCATACAGATACTTGTAAGTTCTAAATTAAAACTAGCTATTTTCAAAACTAGCTGTTTTCAAAGGCTTGACCTAAATAAGATAAGTCAATCTTTCCATCATGTTAAGTTGAACCATTTTATTATATGCATGATTAATAAGTTAAAAAGGTATAAAGCACTTCTTAAAAGGAAAGATTCAGCAAAATTTGCTTAAGAATAGTCATGATCATAATGGTGAAAAAGAATAACAGCCACACTATTTTCATGATGACATGCAGTCTCCTTGGTAGTTAAAATACATTGTTGTTCAAACTTAGACTGTAGGGTGATAAAACTATCTTAAACACTATGAGGACTTACAGAAAGGACTTATAGAAAAATTGTATTTAATGTATTTGAAATACCATGAGTTACTTACATTAGAAAACCCTGCAGCTTTGCTTTCTTATTTGTTATATAATGCATTCTTATAACAAGACAAATAAAAAGCTGTCTATTGCTTTATATGTAAAACACAGATCAACTGATTCTGATGCCTCAGTTGATTATTAGTTTTGTGAACCTTATGAACATGAGAAAATCATCTCTTCATTTTTGTTTTGTTTTAACTTCAGTGCCTGTGTTCTCATACTCTGCATTAAGAAAGTTTTGCATTGTCATCATCTGGAAAGATAAATACTGGATGGTTTCACTTATTTTTTGGAACCTAGAGAAGCTAAAGAAAGGATTTGACAAAGACAAACTGTAAGACTGACCCTTGCAAGCAGACCTTAGATCTGAGGCACTCAGGAGGGAAGGGGAAGAGGGACAGAGTGTGTGGGGGTGAGTAGGGAATGAATGGGATTTGTGGACGGGGAAGGTAGAAAGAGCAGTGAGGTGTGGTGGAGGACCGTGGGCACTTTGGTGGTGGGAAAATTGTTGACTGCACCTCCGGGCGGGGGGTGGGGTGGAATCCTACATTGTGAAAAAATAAACAAGGATGTTTTAAAGCAAAACAGAACAAAAAAATCTTAATGATTGTTGCTGTATCCTTATAAAGTATTTGAAGGTAGGTTCTGATTCAAATTCTGTAATTTGTACAAGTTTGATTTGTTGGTCAGAGTTTGATTTGAAATTCTTTCTATTTGGCAACCATTTCTTCACTGTATAGTTGTGCCTGGCACTGGGTTAGCTGCTTGGGATGCCAGAAGGTAGATGATAACATGTTTGTTTCCTAAGGAGGAAACAGGAGTAGATAAATATTGACTATCTGTGATAGTAATACAGGTAATGTTCATTGTTTGAAGAGTAGAAAATAATAAGTAGAAACATTTTCCTCTTTGTAGTTTTCTCTTCATAGATCTGCCACAGAGATATATTTACAAAATATATGAAAAGTTTATTAAATTAATAAGTTATTTATTGAAGATTTACTCAGTGTAGAGGACACTGTTGTAGAGACTGGAGATAGACAAAAATCTCTGTCTTCATAACCAAACAAATTAGGGGATCAAAAATGATAGTAAAGGAAAAATTACATTTTGACCCTCCCCACTTACAGGTTTTCAGTAAATTTAACATATGGAGAAGCAAACTAAAAGAAGATTTAAGAGCCAATTGGAAGAGAACCAAAAGTTACAAAATGGTGATATGTATTTTGACAGGAAATAGAGTGAAGAAAGCCTACTTTCTGATTTTGCCATTGAAAGTGAGAAGAGTTTAGAGATTGCTTCCCTTCAAGCTTTCCCCCACTTTTAGTGAAGGCTACCAATTACCCAACTAGCATAGAACTTAAATCATTTATTTAAGTCACTTCTTTCAAGGGATGGTTCTCTATGACAAATGCTCTGTGAAGAGTGAGTTACCTGTTGAGTACCTGTTTTTTTGCTCCCTATTTCACCTACTCAAATATCCAAGTTTTCATAAGGTCCAGGAAAAGTGTCAATGTTATCCCATGAAGTTGCCGTGCTATGAACTGGTTCCAACTGTTTGGTATATGACTCCTGGGATTTGTATCCTGACTGCGTGTTGGTTGTATAACCCAAGTCAAACAGCTTGAACTACATTTTAGTCACTCCATAGAGGGATGGCCTTTTTAGCTGGCTGCCCCCAACTGCTGGACTCTAATTTTTACATCACATATTTAATGACCTGGGAGAGGTACACTGTAGGATGCTATAACTTTTCCCACCTCATAAAATACCCTTCCTTCGTCTTTTATGGGATTGAAATCACAAAGGGCTACCTTCTGTGGCATCCTGGGCCTGAGAGATCCTAGCTCTGCACTTTGGGGCTACACAGGAAGTGAGGATAGGAACGGGGAGGGCAGCTGCCTTTCCATTACTCTTTGTGGGTCTTTCTGCTCTGAAAAGTCCAGGTCAGGGGGTTCATAAGTACCCCCAAAACTCAAGGAGTCTATGTCTAATATCATTTCATCCTCTATCCCCCTGGAGTAGGGAGATGGGAAGAAAGAAACAGTATACGAAATTCTTAGAATCACATCTTCAAATATCCAAAACCTCTATTCTTTCTCTTTCCTAATTCCTATTTTCATCTTCTTAGTGTCAAAATATGCCAACCCTGTTCTATCTTACTTTTCCGCTGGCAGCCAGTCCTGTGACAGGCCCTTTATACTAGGTAGTTTGGCATTTGTTCTCAGCTTAAAGTAGCAATTCACACAGATTTATTTGTTCTTGATTGGTGGAAAGGGACTAGGACAGATCAGGAAAGCTGGAAAAAGCTTTTTTAAAAAATTAATGCCTCATATATTACACTCTTTATTTTCTACCTATCCCAAACTTGGTACAAAGAATTTAATTGTAAGAAATTAGTAGCTATTATATTGAAATTCTAAAAAATAAAATTCTGACCTAACATACCCACAAATTCTCAATCCCCAGGACACCAACTCTTTCACTATAATTTCTGTGATTTCTACAAACTGTGAACTTCACATGGTAGCACACATGGATGTTACAAAGAAAAAGACATGTCTGCTGCATGCCAACAGGATTGAAAGTTGAGCAAACCAAAGTGCAGGACACCCCGTGAAATTTGAATTTCAGAGAAGTGGCAAACACTTTTAACATATAACTCATTCATATACTATCAATATATGATTTTTCAGTAAAAGCATGCCCCGCATATTGCCTGGATGGCCTACATTTTATCCAGCATTCTTACGTGCCAAGCCCCTGCCCTCCTGCACCTGAGAGATTCCAATGGACCTTTTCCCTAATGTGAAGGCTACTTTCAGTTACCACACTGCACCCAAGCTACCTCTAGCCAAAACTCAGTCACTACTTTTATAAAAACAAACAAACAAAAGGATCAGGGGTGAGTGGGAAAGAGGATGAGGACAATCATTTCTCTTGGTCCTCTCATGTCAGTTCATAGAATGAAAGTGTGTTCCTTTTCCATGAAAGATGATGAAATAGGAACATGGTATCTGTGTTTCAATGTGTAGAACTGTGTGGACCCAAAGAGTGTTAATATTTTAAAAGCTTGTTAGCACAAGCCCTGTTTGTTTAGGCAGCATAATATGTCAACCTTTGAAAGACTTCTAATTAAACTGTTGGAACTTTGAAGTCAGACTTTGAGATTAGTATTGCATCTTTAAAAAAGATCCAAATCGTGTGCCACTAGAGAAGGGAAAATACGATGATCTTTACAGACACCTATTGAACTTATGTAATTTTTTAAATAAAAATATGAGTCCTGACCCCTTGATAAGTTGCATTTAGTGCATCAATCTGAATTTAGAAAATATGTTGGTAGGTGGAGCATTGCCATCCCCCTGATGTCTATGTTACCAGTGACCATCATTAGTGTTGGTTTCTGGTATAAAATCATGATTATATGTTACTCCTGGATGCTGCTGGATCATCAAGAGGCCATAAAATGTTTTCAAAAAGAAAGTATTTTATGTGAGTTCAAGAGAGGGAACCAACATATTTTTGAGTGCCTATTATATGCCAGGAACTGTGTACTTCACATATATTTCCAATATAACCAACAATTTAACAAGAGGTGATGGAGGTAAGTAATGTTGCCAGTGTCATAAAATTGTCTGATTCTAAAAGCACTCTATCTAATAACTCCCTTTTGAATTTTTCTGACAACCCTCACCTGTAGTTATATTGCTCTTCAGAAGGACTCTGAGCAAAATTCTCACATTTACTAGATTTACATCTCATTCTAAGAATGCAAGTGGTAATTTCTTACATAGTCAACATTTTCATTTCTCTTAAGAGTTTTATGTTCTTCCCAATACTATTTTGAAAGTACATTTTCCATGAAATTTCTACTTAATTATTTGTATATACCCACCTATATGTAAATATAGGTATACTCACTTAAAATGTTAAAATTTTTGGAATTTGAAGAGTTCAACATTCTATCAGTGCAGCTATTACACAAACAACTCCCCTAAATATTTTGATGGTATAAGATTTATGAATTTTTATGAACGTTTATTCAGTTAATATATCAATTTGAAATGAAATTTGTATGTTGAACTGGTATTTTCCTCCTAGAAGCTTTCATATATAGATCCTCATTATGGTCTCTGGAGACACATAAATAAATTTAATCCCTCCTGCCACCATAACTAGATGCTATGTTGGTAAACTGTCTAAACAGCCTAGAGCTATTACTCTTTGACCCATATGGAATTAAAAATAAAAAAGGAAAACATACAAAAAGTGATTCATTACAAGGAAATGAAAAAAATATTTTCTTACGCATGTATGTATCCGCACATGTTTAATGCACTGGATTATGTATATTTGCATATTAATATTTTCTATTAAGTGGGAACATAAACTAGAAAACAAATAGCTCTATTCAGTTGTCCCTTTTCTACATTTACCCTCTGATATGCAAGTGATAAGCTTGGTCAATGTTGTTCCATCAAATTTTAAATATTATCGTTCCTGTTAAAAAGTATTTTAACATTTTTTCCTTTCAGAAATGACCTTATCCTATGTTTAGGAATTTCTTCCAGTTAAACATAATATCTATAGTATACTGTGAGGCAATTATAAATTCCTCTGTATCTTAATCACACTTTCACTATCCCTCCCCCTCCACAGATCATATTTCGTAAAATCAGTGATGTGAAGAAAGAGGAGGAGGAGCGTCTCAGACAGAAGAATGAGGTCACCCTCAGCATCCCCGTGGACCACCCGGTCAGGAAGCTCTTCCAGAAATTCAAGCAACAAAAGGAGCTGCGGAATCAGGGGTCATCGCAGAGTGATCCCGAGCGGAACCAGCTTCAGGTAGAAAGTCGCTCCTTACAGAATGGAGCCTCCATCACGGGCACCAGTGTGGTTACCGTGTCCCAGATCACACCCATCCAGACATCGCTGGCCTACGTCAAGACCGGTGAATCCCTCAAGCAAAACAACCGTGATGCCATGGAGCTCAAGCCCAATAGTGGTGCTGACCCCAAATGTCTCAAAGTCAACAGTCCCATACGGATGAAGAACGGAAATGGGAAAGGGTGGCTGCGACTCAAGAACAACATGGGAGCCCATGAGGAGAAAAAGGAAGATTGGAACAATGTCACTAAAGCTGAGTCCATGGGGCTGTTGTCGGAGGACCCCAAGGGTAGTGACTCAGAGAACAGTGTGACCAAAAACCCACTAAGGAAAACAGATTCTTGTGACAGTGGGATTACAAAAAGTGACCTTCGTTTGGATAAAGCTGGTGAGGCACGAAGTCCACTAGAGCACAGCCCCATTCAGGCTGACGCCAAGCACCCCTTCTATCCCATCCCCGAGCAGGCCTTACAGACCACACTACAGGAAGTCAAACACGAACTGAAAGAGGACATCCAGCTCCTGAGCTGCAGAATGACTGCCCTGGAAAAGCAGGTGGCAGAAATATTAAAAATACTCTCAGAAAAAAGTATGCCCCAGACCTCATCCCCCAAATCCCAAATGCCACTCCAAGTACCTTCCCAACTACCATGTCAGGATATTTTTAGCGTTTCAAGGCCTGAGTCACCTGAATCTGACAAAGATGAGATCCACTTTTAATATATATGCATATATATTTGTTAATATATTACAAACAGTATATACATCTATATACATGTGTGTATATATGGTATATACATATATATATTTTCACTTGCTTTCAATATGATGAACACAATATGGATTTTGATATGTAAATATTGCATGTCCAGCTGGATTCTGGCCTGCCAAAGAAGATGATTATTAAAAACATAGATATTGCTTGTATATTATGCAGTTGACTGCATGCACAATTTACATTTATTTATAATATCTATAATAACAAAGGTAGGATTTTTGTTAACCAAGGCAATGTAATATTTGAAGAATCAGGGTCCAACCTGCCAATGTTGCCATGACAAATTTGATCTCAGGCTGAGTATTTCGAGCTGTCATTTCCTCACTGTTCTGTTAAGTTCAAATTACAGATTAATATCAAGGAAAAGTTCAGCTTTTCAACTGTTAGTACCATTTTATGATCTCTTTCCATGGGGTGTTTTTCTGTAACTTAGGTTGTTTTCCCCAACTGGCAGTTTGTTCCATTGAAATGACTGTTCTGTTAAGTCAGATAGCAGTGTGGGATATTGAGAACTTAGTGCTGTGGATTTTGTGCATGAATTGCATTTTTATTCAACTATACCTCTCATTTTTTAACATTATACTTAGATAATAATCATTAACTCTTCTGTAAGGAAATCCCCACTCCCTCCGTCTTGGAGAGCAGCTACCTACCATCTTGTATGATGATTTTGTCAACCCCATAAATATTAAAATACTAATATAGTGTATGTTATTATAGAACTACTGCACCACAGGGTAAAAAGGCCTTTTAACAATTCATGTTGAAGAAGCTGATTTTCCAAAGATAAGAATGTTCTAAATTTGTGTTTCCAAAACTTCTAAAGGGTGAAGTTGAATGACTCAGCAAAGAAACAAACACACATGAAACATTTAAGTAATAATCATGTCAAAACTTAACTGCAATGATGTGAAAGGGATAAACAAGTAATTTTTTTTTTTGGGGGGGGGGGGTTGGTAGCATGTCTGTATTAGAAAGAATGAAAAAACAGGTCCAGGATTATTCACACATGATTCTTACTGTTTATAGAGATAACATGTGAAATGTGGTTTAGAAAACAACTAAGAAATAGATGTTAAGTTGCTCAATTCAGATAACTGCTTTTCTATAGTTTTATTCTGGTTACCATTTTCTGAAGCTTTTTTGCACACAGTTCAATTGATGGACTTCTGCTGAGTTGATACAGTAGACCACTACGGTTCAGTTAGCTCCATTTATGAAAGAGGGGTACTACAGACTGAATTTCAGAGTACTTTGGGTCACAAATCCTCTTAGAAAGTGCCTATTATTAACTGAAAAGAGTAACAAAGAATTGTGTATAACTAGTTCCTTAAATGATATGTATCAAGAGCAAAATACATGTATTCATTTCCTTTGATTACCTTTTTAAAGACATTGAAAAGAGAGGCATAGTTCTAAATTGGTGCAAGCATAACATTTAATAAATGGCACAGAGCAGTGAGTGTTTGAATCAAATTGAAAATATATACCAGGAATTTGTACATTATAGGATCATCTGTGTGTGTATGTATGTATATGTGTATATTACATATATATATATATATATATACCTGTGTGTATAGGAAATCTTTTGATCAAGTCTACCCATTTTTATGAGCTTTCTAATTATCTCCCAGAACTGAACATCAATTTATCACAATCAAACTGGAGAAGTTCAAAAAAAAGTAATTTATTGAAACACTTGATATTTTATAATTTTTATTGTAACTTCTTCATATGCCCACAAGATGTGCCTCATTAATTTAAGAGCCTCAGACCAGATGTTATGTATCTGGGGTTCCATTTTCCTTTCTTTGTGCCCATAGCTTCGGTTACCCACAGTGGAAGTATTCAGGGGTGCCTAAATGCCGTGCTACAATATCTACCTACCATAGGCACATGAAAATGAGGAATCATGGAGTAAAATAATTAGCCTTGAAATTGGAACTTTGTTGCTTTCATGGTGAGGATGGTACCTTTTTCTTGACCTCTGACATTTGTTGAAATTCAGGGTATTTTTCTATTTAATCGTATATGAAACAAATTTGGCCAAGCTTATAAAGGCTAACAAGTAGTAAAATAATCTAAGCATAGAAATGGTCAGTTTAACTTTAGCCACATGCTTCAACAGTAACAGTTGCTGTAAAGCTATAAGAGAATGACCATGAAACAGCAGGGCGGTTTGAAGTTACAATCCACACCTTTGTTTATTACTGGTGCAAATAATACCTGTGTTCTGACATCGATTCAGAGCTTCACCTAATTGGCCTACAGTATCATTGTTTATATATATGTGGGAAAGAAGTATATGGTTTTGAGCTTTTCCAGTTTGCCACAAAGGGGGAAAAAGTATCTGTTGTTTATTTATGGTGCAGTTTTCTTTTCCACCCACCTCTATTCCTGTGTGCATGACTGACCAGGTGCTGAATGCACTCTGCTGTTTTCAGCAGGATTGCATGTGTTCAGCAAACATTGTATATAGAATAGTCTTTTAGGTTTCCAGATTTCACAATTCTTACCAGTTGAATTTGAATAAAAGGGTGAGCACTTGCTTAAATACATGCAATAATGATATAATTATGTTCTGTGTTGCCTCTACCAGCACATAAATAGTAGATTCTCTTTTGGGGGACCAGATGACTGCATGTTTTATTCTTACACTGCATAGATGTTCTCAATGCATCCAGAATAAAATTTTTATGATTATATTTCTGAACAATGTAATAATAGAAGTAAATAAATATGTAGTTAAAATCCAAATCTTTTCCAAAGAAACTTACACACCTTCAGTATTTTTCTATAACATACAAGATCAGATGCTGGAGCCTGGTCAGGTGGCTATAATGTAATAGCAAAAGTAAAAATAAAAATAAAATGGAAATGCAAGCCTTGCATTTTAATGGCAAGTTTTTTCAGTCTGTATCAGCATATTATTGCCCTAAATGTGATCTAGTAGAAGGAGGGAACTTTGATAAAAGGCAGATAGGCACACAAAGGCAGATGATGATGCCAAAGTCACCAGTGTCCCATATTGATATAGCTAATATTTAGAATGGTTTGGGCACAGACATTGCATAGAGACACATACTTTATTGTTACAGTGGAAAATTTTTATTATGTCTCTGGTCTCATTTCATATTGAGTACAAGTATCACAGATACCCAGTTTAAAAATTCTGTAGATCTAGAACTAGAAAATTTGGGATTTTGAATTGTTCCTAGGAATAAATATATACTTCTGGAGTACCCAGCACTTTAATAAGAATAGTAGTTATGAGCACAAACTAAAGTGCCATTTTGAAAATTAATCTTATCAGAGCCCAAATACAAGTCATAGCTTCTCTTAAATTTAAGGAGATTTTGTTCTCCTGTTGAGATCTGGCCCATTTGCCATGCTAATAATGAAATTCTTTTAGAAATCTTAAAAAAAAATGCCTTTAGAGCAGTGACTGTTTTTGAAGTATGCTGTGGCTGGTCCTGGTGAAATTATGTGTCATATTCCTAATGAATTCTACTATCTTGTATAATTTTTACCTTTAAGCTATTTTCTGAGTCTTTTCCAAAACTTTATGTAGGTAATGAGAAAATTTATCTAGAATGTACATATCATACACAGATACTTTAAAGTGTGAATATTTTATAATTATCTGAATGTTCTGTTTTACTAATTTGTTACATAAGTATTTATCTTGTGGTCTTGATAGAAAGGGAGAGAAGATGATCTTTTTGGAAGACCCCTAGGATGCATATCTGAGCTCTGTCTGGTTTCTGAATCTAGCTTTGCTGCTAGAGTGTAAACCTTAGGCAAGTTAACTATTTCTGGTGTAACTGGGGCTCAAATTTCCCAGCCAATAAATAATAAAATGAAGATAAGAGCTGCTCTCTTCTTATGTCACAATGAGACTAGGTAACTGGAAAATGAACTTTCAAATTAAAATTTCATTGAAACAAATTATCTTTTTTTTTTTTTTCTAGTTGAGATGTGCTCCTTAAATATTATCCTAGGTTTTAAAGATTTCTCTGGTCACAGGTTGGTAAAGAAATAGTTCTAGGCAATAGCATGTGAGTATAAGACTTGTAAACAATCTGGGATTTTAAAACTATTAATCAAATAAACTATTAATCAAATGAAGGTCTGTTGGGGGAAGAGGAGAAAAAGACATGTTTTACAGTTTTTCTTATTCTTCTTAATACTACTACTCAGCAGAAATTCTCAGCTGTGTTAGAAAAAGTACACATTTTGGTGGATAGTCAAGGTATAGATAGTTTATCATTCAACTTTTTTAAGAAATATAATCATGACTTACTCAAGATTTATGACTCCACATGCAGAGATGTCTTATAACAAAATTCTAAATTATGAACAAAACCTTTCCAATGATTTTTCAATGTGTATCTTGAACTTGAAAAAAATAGGTTAAAAATTATATGAATTACATTGCAAATCAATAATATTATGTCCTAAGTGAGATTGCATTAATTTAAAAAGTTTCTTTTTATAGCATATGATTAGTAATGTTGGTAATTCAGAAAAGTGGCATGTGGCATTAAATGCTTTTTTTTAATGAGATGCATTTTTTAACTATGTTCATTATGCAGAGAGACTTGTGAGAAAATTAACAAGAGCACATAAAAACAAGGAAAATTTCATGCACCACCAGAGATATTTAGTTCTTGTATTGAGTTTTCTAATCTTTTGTCAAATCCAAATTTTAAAAATTTGCAAATTTGTTGCAAATTAGGAATTAGGCATTATTTTGAAAGCACACTCAATTTCTCAAAGACAGGTTAGTTATAAATGCTAACTATATTGAGAAGAATTAAAGGAGATTTAAGGGGCTTGGTCATTCTTGATGATGACTTTAGTACCCACTGTAATTCTATTTATTTACTAAATGGTTATATATTTTTCAACTGTGATAGGTCCACTGCATTCCAGGTCACAGTTGCATTGCATATGTATCTACACATATGTAAATAAATATTTTCAAACAACTTGCTTTCAGTGTAAACTTTGTATTTACAGCTTAAATGTTGTTAGCAGATTAGATAATAGAAACTCTTATGCTATGGCATGACTTTTATTATTTTGGAGGGGGTTAATGGTGATCAATTTGACATTTTAGGAAACATTCACCGTATCTTGGTCTAGGATAAGTAAACTGAGGTGTTGTGCTTGGGGCCTCACAATCAGAAAGAAATTTGTCCAGTTTTTAATAGGTGAGTGGTGTAAGGCTATAGGAGCACATGGTATCCAAATGAGAATATGTATTTTCATGTTGGAATCAAATCCACAAAGAAGAATAGAAAGTAGGTAAACTTTAGATGCACATGGACTTAAGCATGTTTATTATTACTCATGAGGACAATCAGATCTACTCTGGTGAGTTTGTATAGATTATTCTTTTTATTACCTTCCCTTAACTTTACTGGCATACATTGCTTTACAGGAATTTTATTGACTGCTTTGTATAAGTATGTTCAGCCTTCTTAATGAGGAGAATTCATTAAGTCTGGACCAGCCATTAGCCATTAAACAAAGTATGGATGGATGGGGTAACAACAACAGGGATAACTGAACAAATACAGTTATAACATCTACATTTCTATAATTATGATTATTTTCATATTGTTATATCACCAAGTAAAAGAAAAGGACAAAGTCAGGTGCATTTCAAAGTGTCAAGAAATCTTTAAACAAAATAATGAGAATTACTAACCTTTGTTAATCTTAGGATTTGATAAATAATAAATTCAGAATTCAAAATGTTGTTGCATGCAATTAAAAAAATTAATTGAGTTAACTGGTCTGTATCATTGTTTGTATACTAGAAGTATAGGGTCTTCCTTCCTCAGGTGTTGTTAATGCTGCACCCATCTCCAGCTCACCCATGTTCTTCTACCTGTCCATTGTGTTCCTGACCCACCTTGTTTTCCACCTTCTCTTCTTCACTCCCCTCCCCCACGAACTGCCCCAACCTGGATTCCTCAGGTCTATAGTCAGCTTTCTGGGCTTATGGTTAGTTCTTAGTTTGGCTTTATCTGACCCTTTGATTGATTTCTTTATGTCCATCCACATGTAAGTGAACCATACAGTATATGTCTTTCTCCTTCCATTGCATACATTCTAATTTGGTGTCAGTTGTTCTCATTTGTAAGTAAAAGATTGCTTATATGTAATGTTTCTAGTGCCCCAAAATGAATTGTAAAAATTCAGTTTTAACAAGTCACAGAACCACCCTCATTAAGAGGGATAACATGCCCAGCTTTTCCAATCTCTGTTTTGTGAACTTAACCTTCAATGAAACACTTTTCCCAAACTTAATTTTCATAGAATCATCACCCACAAGCATAATATTAGTTAAAATTTGCATTCTTTTTGGCATTTGCCGGTCTCCTTCCCCCCTTTTATAAGGATATTTATTAATATTTCATAGATTTTAAAGTCTTTTGTCTACTGGATTTTATTCAACTTTTATCATTTAGATTATTTCTAAAATAAGTGATTTAGATGCAAAAAATAATGACTTTGCTAGTAGTTTCTTCCTGGAAATATGAGCTATTCATTATACTTAACATTTAAAAATCAATACTCTTATATTGGAATAAAATGTTTGCTCTGAATTTCAAAATATCTGGTGATGTTTTCAAATACTATTGTGAAAAGTAGTTTGGGGTCATAAAGATTAGAAGTGCTAAAAATGAACATTCTTTATTAACAAAGTAACTAATGGAATTAAGATTCTTAATTATATCCAACTGTTAAAAAGTGCCACTGCTAATATTAATAAGTTTAATCTTCAAAGCATTTTATGTAAAATAATTGGTTCTTAGCCATCCAGTGAGGGCAAAAAGATCTCTTATCCAAGGTCAAAAGACACTAAAACATAATGGAATTCCACTACCATGCTACATAATTACTGGCAAGCTTCACCTCTCAAAACACTTGGGTGTGCACATACACATACACACAAACACTGTCATACACAACAAGCAAAACATCATCTTTTTCTCTGTAGAGGAAGGCAACTAACTTTTTCACTGCATGATGGAGTTTGAGTGTGTTTAATTGAGAAATTATTTAAGAAAACATTTATGTTGATACAATTGTTTGGATGTGGTTGGTCATAGATCCTATTTAGAAGTCTGAGTCATGTTGTAAAAGGAAGGGGGACAAGAGCTAGAATTCTTTAATGCGTACTAAGTGCTCTAATGCCTATAAATGTTATGAGAATACTGTTCTGGAGGGTTTTTTATCTTGATTTTTATGATGAGACCAATGCGGTACATGTTTTGTGAGAATTTAGACTGGGAGACAAGATGGTGAGGACAAAGGCTGAGAGAAATTTATCTGCTTCTTTACCTTCAGGTTTAGATATTAAATAAGTTAATTCATTTTATATTTATTGAATATTTGCTCTCTATATTAATACCAAGACATTATTTAGATTATTAAACTTAAGTTTTGTAGCATTTCTATGAAAGACCAGCTTAAGTAAATTGTCCAACATAGCTTTGTTCTTGAGTGGTAAAGTTGAGACCCCAACACAGGCTGTCAGACCCTAGAGACTGACCTGCAAGGGCTGGCTAGCTCATCCACACATTCCAAATCTTTCAAGATATGTATTCTTAAAGGTTCCTGAAAGTAAAAATAATCTAAAAAATTAATTCTCTAATGTAAATGTAAATGGTTGATTTTTTTTATGGTAAGTTAGATTAAATGACAGAAGTTGAAGTTATAACTTACAAGCAAAAGGTGCCTTGTCCCAAGAATAGAATTTTCCTTCATTTCTTCCCCAAATTGAAAGGCATCATGGGAGGAAAATTGCCAAATGGAGTCATTAATGAGAGGCAAAGTATGGTGGGCTGCATCAGTGTTTCCATTGTCATTTGAATTTTAGCCTAAATAGATAATGCATCATTGTTAAGGAAATCAAGAGTTATCTGGGAGTTTTTCTTCATTTTTAATATAAATATTTGGATGAAAATTCAGTAAGATATAATTTTAAAATTTTATTTTTTTTATCCATTGAGTTTTAAGTAAATCAGGCATATCTTTTTGTTGATTACATTGATGTTGGCTTATTAGCCAAACCACTATTAAAATCATTACCCAAATGACCTATTTCTCTTTAGATGGCAATTTGTATTATCCAAATTTAATGAGCCCATTTATGTGTCTGTGTGTATATATATTTACATCAGAGAGTTTTAATAATTTTCTCTAGTAAAAATGTTAATTTTATGAATGCAACATTTTTGTTGTAAACTTTGAGTTTTTTAAAAACTTAGATATTGAGATGAGGAAAAAAAACCCACCTATTACAACATTACACTATGGTATCCTCAGCCAAACCACCTTGTTTTCACTTTGACAGAAACATAGCCAGAGGTAACAAAGTAGAGTGAAACAAACCATTCTACTTTTTTTTATAACAACCATAGAGGAACGACCCCAGTGATACTCTACAAACTTATTATACTTAGTGTGTTTTCTTCTCTGGCTTTGACATTATCATTGCATTATTATTTAAATGAGGTCATGACTTGTACTATATCTCACGTCACTTGGCCAAAAATAAAATGACAAAAAAATGCAGCTTTTGATCAGAGTTATAATTGAGAGAAAGGAGAGAGAAGATGGTTGGGGAGAGCAGTTGCTTTCTCTTAGTGTGTTTTCTGTGTGTGATGCTTTGTAACAATGTTTAAAAAATAAGTTAGTGTTCCACACCCAATTATAGAACCTCTAGTTCTGTCCTAAAAGTTTTAGAGACCTAAGCTCTTGGCTTGTTGGGCCTCCTCTTGATGAAGTAAAACCAAAGTATAGAATCACTGTTTCATTCACACAGAATCACAGAACAAAATATTCACACTGATGCTTGAATAAAGCACACTCATACTATCTAATTTAAGCGATTCATTCTTAAATATTTTATTCTTCTATGCTAAATCATCTGATAACCAAGTGTCACCTCTTCCATTATCTCACGAGGGAAATTGGACTCTGTGACTAAACCAACATCTAGAGCATTGCTTGCTGAACACAAAGCTGCTGATGTCATGATCTCTCTTTTGCTATTCAAGTTTTCCCAACCAAAGCTTGGTGGAAAAGCTACCCAACGAGGCTGTGAACAAACAGGAAGAAGAGCTAGCGAGCTATGCAAATCCCAGTCAAGATTCATTTTGAATTCCATGTCAAGAACTTGATCAATCTGAGTTGTGAATATTGGCATATTATGTCACAGTCACCAATTATCTGTATGTACAAAAGCCAAATACGCTTTCACTTAAAATTAAGATGACAACACATTCCATAATTGAAAAGTAGTGTTGATAGTTACTGGAATGTTTTCTTGTGATTCCTGAGATTCTTTTCCAGAGAGAGGATGAATGCAATGTTTGCTTACATCTTGCTTTTGGGTGGTGGCACTGGTGCCTTCCAGTCAGCAGTCATATTTCACCTCAGGATACATTCATAGTTAGAGCAAAACAGACATGCATCTCATATTAGCAACAGTAGGGTTGCTATCACATCAAAATTAGAAATTAGTTTAGAACCATTTTGATCCTGAAAATTCATTGTAGTTTATTGAAATAGCAATGATTCCTAGAAGTGCTTGGTACTCAGACAACACAAACTAAAATGTATGTATTTATCATATACTGAAAACTATAGATTTCTTTTTATTCTAGGTTGTTTATACTAGTTGAGGCATTTTGTATACACGAATGCAAATTCCTGACTATAACACTAATGTTACTATGGGAATTTATTTTTTTGCAAATTTGTAAATGTTTTTGCCACTGCAACCATATTTGTGAAAATTTGAGGTAATAAAACTGTCCATAAGGGTTATTTCACTCAAAACTATTGATTCATGTAGTAGCCAAGGAAACAATGCAAAAACCTCATGTGATTTTTTAGTACTTGCTAAGTAGTACTTGTTTGCTCTTTTCAAAATTGAATTCAAGCTTAGCAAATCATTTTTTCTACCTAAGCAAAGGTATTGCAATGTGTAATATAGAAATTTTGTATGTACTGTTGACCCATTGCCTGGTTGCCAAGAGGATGTATGAAAATTTTTAACTCTGTGACTATAGGGTCAATTCTGGAATATTTGTGATCAAAATTTGATTGCTGCTGGGAAGTTTGTGGTGATTATCACTTTATTTAAAATTTGTTCTCAAGAAATAGTCATTTAAAAAAGTGAATTGGCAGATAGAAGTTTCTAACCCAAAAGATTTCTGGGTTTCAGCACAATAAACTGTATTTCATCAGGGAGGATTAACTTTGATTTTTTTTCACACTTTATTTAAATGTGAATATTTTTTCATGATGCAGAATAAAATGTGCATTTTATGGAACTTGTTTGAATCGAGTCTTTGTTGAAAAATATTGTTTTGAATTTTGTTTAATAAAGGAAAATCTCTCCTTTACAAAAACACAAAGCAGTGGGTTCAGAGAAAACTTTTTTGATATATTAGCTTTGGTAATGTTACTTTAAACTTATATAATTATTTTTCTCTGATAAATGGTGTAAGTAATATTATTACAGTAGTGTCATATCAGATGTTAAAATTTTA
The DNA here is from genome assembly GCF_014898055.3 of Talpa occidentalis. Lineage (NCBI taxonomy): Eukaryota > Metazoa > Chordata > Mammalia > Eulipotyphla > Talpidae > Talpa > Talpa occidentalis. The sequence goes on along the minus strand of NW_023601104.1, from coordinate 70,480,123 downwards.
AACTCCAGAAATAAATGTCTTTGAAGTCTTTGGTTCTATGAAAGAGAATGATAAAATCTAGATCAAATTTTAGTGAAAATTTTATTTTTAAAATGGGATTTTTAAAATTTTCTTTAATTCTGCTAAGCTAATAAAATATTATTGTTTTCCCAACATTACAGATTTATCTTAGTCTGTGGAATTTAGAAGCAGAAGGGAGAAATGTTCATGAAACAATAAGTACTTTTATTTTGGGGAAAAATTCTTAGATGGTTTTATCACTAGCCCTTGACACATTGAAAGGCAATAGCTGAATATGTAATTATAGGAAGGCTGCTTATGAGCACTTTTATTTTTTCTAATTAAAGAAACAAATTTAAATGATGCATTTTTGGACATCATTGATAAGTTATTCATATCTCTTGTTTTTCTGTGTAGCAACATTTTGACTGGAGGATAACTAAGTAAAGCTTTGTCTTTGCTGTAGAGCATATTAGATTATATTTACTGAGGAAGGAGAATGTAGAATCAGCTTTCATTTATACAAGGGTCAAGAATATGTTGGTCACATATAACTAAATGGGTCATCGATGTGGTGAAATACTTTCTACACAAACGTTCAGTAACTATTATTTCCTCCTCTCTGCTCTGCTTTATCTTCATTCTTTCCTAGTAACATAGTTGAGAAAGAATCTAATTTTCAAAACATGATAAACCTTGTCATAGGTTTGTATGAGTAAATACTGAAGTTCCAAATACCACTAAGGGAAGGATGAGACAGAACTTTACAACCCATAGTATATTTTCTCCTGAGATGGTGATGAAGAATAAAACATGCTGGATCGCTCCAATCCTTAGTCTTCCTGTGTCAGCATGCTTCTCACCAGCAAGAAATGTTTTGTGTTTTTTTTTCTGTAAGATTGTTGAGACACCTGCTTGATTATACGATCAGATCCAGATCCATTTTATTTAAACTGGGCAAATGAGCATAATCTGGTTTGATTGGATTAAATCAAAATGTGCCCCAACACTTTATAGCTGGAAGAGACTTTGGAAGTGAATCAGATCAGTACCAGGCCTACTCTGAGGAAGACAGAAAGCAAGAATTGGCGATGGTAAGTGATTCTCCTGTTATATGTTTAGTTACTAGAGAAGCTGGGATAAAATCCAGTTGTCTGGGTTCCAATGTTTTCTTCACTTTAATACACTGATGTTTGGGCTTTCCACAGTGTAACACACACTGACACTCACACACTTCAGACAAAGTCACTGAAAATGTGTCTCATTGCTGTTCCAAAAGGCCAGTTGTATTTCCAAATATTCTTTTTTTATAAAGATGTGTGTCCTTTATTTTAGTTTCCTTAACTTATAAAAAAAATACCATCTCACAAAATGTGCTTTCTCTCTTTGATGTTAAGGTTGCTATTTAGTTTCCTGCAATCAAAACCGTTTGTACACCTAAGAGTTTTTGATACAAACAGATCATCAATGTATTTTATCCCCTAAGCCTGCACAATTGAGTCAGAGTTCAAGAAGACTGAAAAAAAATTTTGCTGCCTGTTGACATCAGGTCCATGCTTGAGGAGCAGAAACTGGGACTCGGGCATCTCTAAGCCCCTATGGGCCCTGTTGGGTCACAAAACACTACTTTCCCTCCCAACTGACTCTAGTGTCTTCTGGTGCTCAAATGTAAGTATTTCAAAGTGTGTGTGTTTAGAAAAGATATCCTCCTTGGTTTTTAAAATTCACCATTCCTATGAAATTGGAAAATGTATGTCTATGATAGCGGTTTACAAATAGGTGTTCAGTGTGGTCAGTGGTTGCAGAAACGTGCTGGCATCTTGTCACTTGAGGTCATTCTCCCAAGCCACCCACATTGCTACATGTATGCTACAATGACACCCGACAAATTCCGCTTCCCCTTCAGGGCACACCTCAGGGCTGTCTTCCACATTTCTAAATATTCTGTTCTAGACAAACAGCAAGAATTTGAGGATATCCCCTTCTTGCTAATGACATTTGAGCTATTAATTTACTGAATAGAAGGCATGCTGGGAATAGTACCTGGGTTTTAGACAGAGGAGGGATTCATATCTCTCACACTTTCGTTAAATTTCCATGTTCACCACTCTTAACACCCCAAGTCCTAATAACTTGGGAAAGTAGGAAAGGGAGCAGATTCAGAATCCTGGATCTTTCCCTGCTGCGTGTGTACACTATCTTCTGTTCCCTGTAGTTTTCCACTGGGCTCTAAGCAGATTGAGGGAAGAAATACTCCGTAGGTGACCTTAAACTGGTGGCTTAGTGGCTCCCTGCCTGTCTAAAGAAAAAAAAGAGGGCACTAAAGACAGACATCCCACAATCACTATTAACCCTCTGAAAGGCAGGGTCTGGGAGAAAGGAGGGCAGGGAGGGGTTTGGTCTTCAGCACATCAGCCACAAATAAGACACTTCTGTGCTGGTGGAGTTGCCAGGAGTCTCTGCTTTCCTTTGCTAGGGTACTTTATTCTTTGTAGGTTGATCAGATCAAATGAGATAATAGCAGTGAAAGTGCTTTGAAAAATACAGTGGGTTATACAAAACTCTGTATTTGCCATTGATTTTCTCAGTAGTCAAGATTCCAGAATTTATTGGGGAGTTATAAATATTAATAACATGCACTGGCACCCACCTTTTAGTAATTCCCAGGCTTTTCTCAGATAGAGAGAACATCGGACAGGATCAAAATATGTTTGGGCATGGCACGTGGCTGTATGGCTTTTACTTCCCTGCCAATCATAAAGGCAAACACAAATGTTACACATATCTTCTCCTGTCTCCTCTTTACTTTAAGAAATAAAATATTTAAAACTCAATAACATATTCACTATCATAAATATAGCTCTAGCTTCATTAGTTTAAAATTCTCAAGAAGGCGCTATCTGACTTTTTCACTTTCAGAGTTAGTTATCAGTCTACCATGAGAGTTCTGTTAGGTAAATAAGCAATTAGATACTATTTTAGAGTTCTTCCTAATTTATGATTCAAAGCAGTAAGACAAATTCTCCAAGTCAATGTTAAAGCTGTCAGGAGGCTTCTGGCTATTGAGTTAGTTCAGGACTCACCCAAGTTATGTATATACAAGTGAAGATACAAGGGTGGAGTTGACAATATAAAGTGTTTACACCAAATTTGAGATAGGGACCAAATTCCATCACCCACAACTTCATCCTTACACCAAAGCCTCCTTTCTCTACGCTGACAGGATATCTGTATTTTAACAGATCAGCATCTCTTATATTTTTGCTGCTGTTGTGTTTTTTACTTGAATTTACTTTGAGAACCAAAACTCTTATTATTTTGTGTTTTGTAAATGAATGGAAGGTGGATAGTTATATAAATAGAATTATCTGAATTCTAGATGCTCTCAAAGCTCCCATTAGAAAGACAATGTCACAGACTCTGGGGTGACAGTCTTTTCTAAACTCATATAGCCTGAAATACTGGAGAAAGTTTTCAAACTTGACCTCCAAATCGGGTATTTCTTTGTCTCAAAGTAACTCTCAGAAATGCATGTGATAATTGGTTTCCATATCAACACTTGTAGAAATAAAATATTAAAATTACTTTTGAGAGGATTCTTTATTGGTCCAGGGTCTTCATTACAGAACGTCGTGGTCTGACCTTGTGCTGGAGTTTCCAAGGCAGAAGAAATGCTAACGCTGACCTTAACATGTGGTCTGCCTACTTACAAATAAGGAGCATTGAGGTTCATGCCCTCACCTTAGCTTGCCTTTGCACAGTGAGCTATGTGGAAAAGCGTCACAGGACCTTCGAGATCGGTGCAGGGCACTCTGGTAACAGAAATGGAGCTACTTAAAGGAGATGTTGTCGTTTTTGGAGTTGGTGCAGGGTCCTTGGGTTCACTCTGGGACAGTTTTCACCAGTACTCCTGTTTCAGCGACACACGGCGAGTTTCCCAGGCGAGTTTTTCCATGAGACAGAGACGTTAGTTATATTTAAAGAACAGTTTCATTAGGGAAATAGAAGAATAAAGGAAACTTGCATAGACACAAGCGTGCAGAAAGAGCTGCTAAGAGACCTGCATGGTTGCAGGCAGGCAGCCTTGAGGAGAGCGGCCTCCACTGAGGGAGGTCAGTGAAGAGAAATCCCAGCATGGGGCAGGTCACAGGCAGGCAGGAAGGCTGCTGCCCTGCAGAGGATAGTTAGTGAAAAGAAGCACCTGCATAGTCACAGGTGGGCAGAAGGATTGCTGCCCAGAGCCAGTGCAGAGGCTGCACTGATTTAGTCTTTTTCTATTTGGGAGGGGCTCACTCCTTGTGAGCCTTCTGGTTAGTTCCTGATTTTGGATAACCATGCAGAATCTGAAAGGGACTAGAGATTCCACAATGGACTCAATCTCCATATCTTTACCTTTGGGGTCTGTTGGGCTCAGTCTCCCTATCTTTACCCTTGGGCCTGTGCTCTAGACAGCAGTCTGATACCTGCTTGGATGCCATGCTTTGTAATCCAGGCATGGGCCCTAAGGATCTTGGTTTCCATAGTTGTGTCAATGGTTATGTTAATCCCTTCTGCCCCCACCTGTGTGAGTGAAGTGGCAGGAAGGCCACTGAGCAGGTTTTCTGATCCAGCAGACCAGGTAAAGGAGGAGTCCTGGAGGCCTCAGTGGCTTTTCAGGCTTTGGGATTTACCAGGTACACCGCAGGTAGGGGTGCAGGCCTCCCAGCTCCCAGCAAGTCTTCACTCTTTCTGAGCTCTCTGGTGTTCTCTCTTTCTCTCTGCTTCTCTCCTGGTCCTGCTTCTAGCTGGTGATCTCATGACGACGCCCTTATAAGCGCAGTCTTAGCCTAGGTGATTCCCATCTACATAGGTCCACACCCTGTTCCAGGTGCCCGCCATCAGGCATGCATTCAGGATCGCACAGGGATCCATCATCAATCCTAATGGCGGGAGGGCAGAAAAACCTGATACTTTTTACCTTACCCTACAGTGAGCCAGGTTTCTGGTCTTGTGGCACACCTCCTTTTCAGTTTTTTTTTTTTTTCCCCTATTCCTGTCCTCCATTAGAGAGCTCTGAGTTTCGTTCTTCCTTTAGAGCTTCTGACAGTGTTTAGAGGAGTGCGCTGTTCCCTGTATAGTTACAACAATTAAAAGTCTAGAAAGAATGCTTGACAGGACCTCCCCGGTGGCGCAGTGGTTGAGCGCTGGGTTGCGAAGCTGCCCGCGGCCTCTGCAGCGCCGGTTTGATCCCCGGCTGCTCCCCAGCCACCAGAGGAGGGTCCCACATGGCGTGCAGACCTCTCCTGCCGCCCGCTGCTCCCCTCAGCAGTGTACTTCGGTCCTTCTGCCTGCTCTGCTCCCCGCTCTGGCTCTGGTGAATTCTCTCACCCTCCCGCGCTTCTGACTGTACCCAGTGCATGTATAAACAAAACAAACAAACAAACAAATAAATAAATAAAACATGCCTCTATTAAAAAAAAAAAATTAAAAAAAAAAAAAAAAAAAAAAAAAAGAATGCTTGACAGAGCTCACACATAGTTCTTTCAGATTTGGTTCTAGCCAGAGCAGCTTTAACACAGCTAACTCATGCAGGAAAGCTAAACCTGCCATTGGACTTCTCTTTGACTTCAAGGTGAGGGAGACGAGACATCACACATCACTTCTGTCTGTCAGAGAATGTGTATTAAGACCAAAATAAAATTCCATTGCTACCTTGATGTCATATCCCCCAGAAGGCTGCATGATTTCTCCAGTTCTTGCTCTACAAGCAACCCTCCCACCAGCAGGAGAGGCTCGACATCTGACTAATTCATTGCACCTGGTCCTCAGCCTAACAAGATTCCACTCCCTGCCAGCTCATGAATTTTCTCCAACATGTCAACACATCTTCATCTGGGAGCTGAATTTCATCATATCCTCCTGGTACTACAAAGTCTTCTCGTAACCCCTCATGTTCTGTCCCTGAATACAAATCCAGTGAGGCCCTGGCTGCTATGTGAAGTCCTTTTTCCCTATGCCATGAGCACACGAGACTAAAACCGCTGTTTATTTCATCTGTCTGGTGTTTGGGGCTTCACTATCTTGTGCTAATTATAATAGGGGAAATCCCCCACCACACACACCCCTAGCAAGGTGAATAAGAGTCAATTGGACAGATCAACTCTATTGGAGAGAATTTTAATGTCTCTCAGCTAATACTACTTACTCATCAAAAGTAAGCACATTATATCTCTTTTCATTTTGACAGTTATATAAAGTGGGGCTTTTTAGTCAAATGCAATAAAATTAGTTTAGATATAAATTTTGGATTTTGTTTTTTGACATGTTGCTAATATTTCACAATTAAAACAATTTGTTTAGTGTAGATGAAAGTCATATGGAAATCAATCTCTAACCCATTTTAATGATTAGAAGAAACTTACTGGACCTAAGCATATGCCTTATAAACATTGGATTTTTTTTTTTCATTTTGATATTTAAGTTTTCATATATTTACACTGGTTCTTTGAGTTGAAATTTACAAATTGAAAAATAATTCATGACTTCCTAACTTGTATTTTGTAAGAATTTCTCAATAGTCAAATGACTCTTTTAAGTGTCTATCAAACTACAAATGAGCCTTTTAAAAAATAGTGCCCAGAACATCACTGCTTCAATTGTATGGGATAAAGTGTCGCAACATGACTTCTCAATCTCATTACAATCATTTAAAAAAGGGAGACACCATAACTTAACCATGGCGAAAGTGCTTCCCTTCCTGCTCCTTCCCTTTCCAGGTTGTACGAAGCTCTGACTGACTCATGAACAACCTTTGGAAGAAAAGTCTGGCTTAGAGGCAGAGATATGGGCTTCTCTGTACACGTAGTGAAAAAGCTCATTGAGAGCCCTGTTCACATTCATGTTACTATTATTGCAAATTTTGACTGACCGTAATAACCCGTATGTAATGACCACCCATATACAGCACATTCATGTGAATAGAAGTCTAAAAAAAATAATCTCAATTGAATAGCCACCATTCTCATTCTGAAGCAAGAAACTCCTCTTGGGGCTCCAGTGCTTGACCCCAGAGCACTGCTTTCAGGCAGTGCAAGCAGCAGCAGGTGTTGGGCATTTTACTGCTTGCATCAGTGGCCCCACGGGGGCTCAGGTTGCTGGCCAGGATGGTGGGTGGCGGTGGTTCCCCAGCTGCACCATCCCAGGGCATGCAGCTCCTGGGGCCTCAAGGGGCCAGCTCCATTACTATGGCTCCTCCAGCTGCAGGCAGTAGAGAGGCCCGTGGACATGGTGCTTGGACCATAGAATGAACTGGTCAGGTGTGAGTTGTGAGCTGGTTGGTAAATGGTCCAATTAGCAGTAGGATTGAAATTGGTCCAATCAGACTAGTAGTGGGGGTGGGAGAAAGAACGAGGCCATAAGGCGTGGAGTCATTGGGATGGCCTCTGAGTGTCTCACTTGCTGCCCGAGAGGGATTCTAGGTTCCTGGCCTCAGAAGAGAGATGCTCAGATTCTCAGACTTTGGCAGACACTCATGCTTACTCTGGGAAGGACGTTAGTCCTGACCTCCAAAGAAGAAAGAAGTCAGAAGAATCCAGCAGCTGACCTCTGAAGCAAGAAGAGAAGCCAAAGAGCTTTGCAGAGACCTGGCTGCCCATACCTGCCTCCAGCCCTGCCTCTGACACCACCTGAAAGGAGTAGCTAAGTCCTAGGGCCCAGTGGCTGAAATAGCAGCTTGTTGTTGGTGTGGGCCAGCCCCTCACAAAGCACTGTGATGCTGGTGACCAGGTGACCTGCACAAGTGGCTGTGCTACCCAGCACTGTTGGTGGGTGACTGCACTCTGTGTTCTGGTCACTTTTGAGAACTGTTAACTTCTCTTGACTGTCCAGCACTGCCTCCTGATGCTGTTGCCTCCACTGCTGTCTATCCAGCATCCATCCCGACCTCCAGACTGTGGCTAGGGCTGCTGCAGCTTCATCTCAGAGGCCTGACCTGTGAGCCTATCCAGTTGCAGTGAGTTGGGATCTGGCCTGCTGCCGGCTGCCACGAGCTCCAGGCCCCCGTCGGGGGGACAGCGCCATCTTGGATACAAGGCCTTTTGTTTAGGACTTCTGGACACTAACTGAGGTGAGACAGCTGACCACTTGTGGCCTTAGACATTCTTTGTTTCCCCTGTTTGTTAAATAAAACCCATTGTTGTTCCTTGAGCCTGAGTGGTCTTGCAATTGTGCACATTGGTGAGAACCCACAGTGACCTGCTACCGGCTTTGGAAGCTATAGTCCCCCCAGAGGACTGTTTCAATTTCTTTGTGAATGATTCCTAAAAATATTTCTTGACTCCAGCAAATGTGCCTCCCTTAGCCCTGCTAGTGATTCAGTTTGTTTACAAATGAGTTTGCCCATTATTAAAACATTGTTTACAGGTGCAGATCGATGGAGAAATTTTCATTGGAAAAGCTTCATTGCTTCTTTGCAAATAACTTTTCTGGAAGTACAATTTAAACAGCATAAAACGCATAAAATTCATTCATCATAAGTGTACAATTCAATGATTTTTAGTGAATTTATAAAGTTGTGCAATCACCACCATGATCCAGATCTAGAATATTCCTGTCCCCTGCCCCCAATACTGTCTCTCGTGCCCATTAAGTGAATTTTCACTATCACCCCAAGCTGCAGGCAATTGCTGACATGTTGCTTCTGTAGATTTGCCTTTACTTGAAATTTTATTGAAATAGAAACATACAATATTTAGACTGTTTATCATCTCACTGACAAAATGTTTTGGAGGTTAATCCATGTTGTTGCAGGTGTTAGAGATTCATTTTTATTGCTCAGTAGTATTTTAATATATAGTTATATCCCGTTTTACTCACCAGTTTATAGATATTTAATTGGGGGGTTATTATGAATAGTATTGCTCCAAACATTTGTATACAAATCTTTGCGTTGACATATATTTTTGTTTCTATCATTTTGCATTCTTACCACCAATGTACGTGATGGTTCTAGTTTCTCCACACCCTGGCCAATGCTTAGTATTAGCAGTCAAATAGCAGAAAGTTTTTTGAGGGTGGGCATTGATTTTGAAGTTTTTGATTTTTTTTAAAGCAAAAACATGTTTTGTAATTTAAACATTTTTACCTTTTCATTACTTCTTTGTTAATCAGTAAATTTATGCTTTCTTATAAATTCTCTTTGCCAAAAGTTATCAAACATTTCCATTGTAAGAAAAAAACTTCTATAGAAATATCTGTTAATGTTTGAAGAGATTCTTTAGACCAAATCAAGGATAAGTGGTCAAGAGAAATATTTCTAAATGTCTTATAAGATTGACATTAAATATTTAGTACAAAAAATTTCTGCTGCTTTTATTATTATTATTTTTTTAAGATTTATTTATTTATTTATACAAGCACTGGGCACAGTCAGAAGCTCAGGACGGTGAGAGAGTTCACCAGAGCGGGGAGCAGAACAGACAGACTGACGAAACCCACTGCTCGGGGGAGCAGTGGGCGGCAGGAGCGGTCTGCGGCCATGTGGGACCCTTGGCCATGTGGGACCCTCGCTAGCGGCAGGGGATGGAACCGGCGCTGCAGAGGCTGCCGGGTTGTGGGCATCCCGGCAGCCGGGCAGCCCAGTGCTCAACCGCTGCGCCACCAGGGGAGGCCCCCTTCTGCTGCTTTTATTTAAGAGTTACATAGGATGAAAATTTTGTCAGATATTTAAAAAACAAGCAAATAATAGACAATCTGAAAAATGGGGCTATAGTGAGTAGTTGAAGCATCTTTCTGCTAAATCATGTCATGAATATTTCCTTCACATGCAGACTTAGGGGATTTTGTTGTCATGACAACAAGTTTTACAAGAGCATTTTTAGCTTCTGTAGTTAGAATTACACAAAAAGAGTTTGTTACAATGAAAACAGGTGAGCTTTAGTTATTATATTTGGATAAAAGCCTCCTTCTTTGTGACAGGCATATCCTCAAAAAAATTAAAAATGTTACACTTCTTTCCTTTTGAAAGAAAGGTCATTTTACTATTAAGGATTTTTTTTCCCCTGAGAAAATGAATTTAAAAGACTACAAATTTTTCTCAGTTTAAACACTATTAGATAGAAAGGTAATTTATAATGAATAGGACATGATGACATTTTATACATAAAAGGACTTTGAAGCTATAATCTATTATGGAGATGAATTTTGATGGGTACTAGTAGGCCAAATGAAATTGAAATTATAGGTTGAACAATAAGTTACTGTTAAGACTGTGATGATAATAGCTGGGTGTATTATTTTTCCTTATTTGAAAATCTCTTTAACATAAAAAACATGTTATATTTCTCTTTTACGAGAAGCTTAAAGAAAAATGGTAATTTTACATTACAGGTAATCATCTTCAAAATAATCTACACATGAAGTTTTATCTTTGTCAAAATAATTTTATTTATAGAGAGATAAAAGATGGCAAATCAAAATTGTGCTTTTGAAAAAAGACATTTACTATTCCTGCTTCTTGAATAATCAAAAATTATTTAGACCATGAGTGTCACTTTATCATAGCAATTTAACTAGATCTAATTTTAGTACATTTTTTCCTTTTCCAAGTCACTTTAAGAATGCTTCATCATATTTTTTTTCTTTTTATTGCAGTAACATTAGTTTGTAACACTGTACAGGTTTCAAGTGTACAGTTTCTCACTTCAGCCAGCACCAAATGTTTACCACCATCCACCACCATCCTATCCCCTTGTCCCTACTTCCCTCTAGTAACCACCTTCTGTTGTTAAGAGTTTAAAGGTTTGTTTTTATTTTCTTTATAGTCCACAAATAAGTGAAATCATATAGTATTTCTTTCTCTTTCTGACTTATTTCCCTGAGAAAAATTCCTTCCACCCATGTTGCAAATGGCTGTGTTTCATTCTTTTTATGGCAGAGTGGTGTGTGTATGTACACCACATCTTTATCTACTTGTCCCTCATCAGACCCTTGGGTTGTTCCCGTATTTGGGCTACTGTGAATATTGCTGGTAATGAATCTGGGGGTCTCTATATCTTTCCAAATTAGAGTTTTCCTATTCTCAGGTAAATGCCCAGCAGTGGGATTACTGGATCAGATTTTAGGTCTATTTTTAATTAATTTCAGAAGCCTCTCTACTGTTTTCCATAGTGCCTGCACCAATTTACAATGACACTGACAGTGCACATGGGTTCCATTTTATTTATATCCTCTCCAACATTTATTCTGCACGGCAGGAGAGGTCTGTGTGCCATGTGGGACCCTCCCTGGCCGGCTGGGATCGAACCAGTGCTGCAGAGGCTGCGGGCATCTCTGCAGCCCAGCGAGAAACAGCTGCGCCATCAGGGGAGGTCCTATTCTGCACTTTTTGAAAATAGTCATTCTAACCAGTCTGAGGTAAAATGTCAGTTTTTTGATTTGCATTCCCCTAATGATAAACAATGCAATGACCTAGAATATCTTTTCCTGTGTCTTGGTCATCTATATATCTTCACTAATAAGATGACAGTTGGATCCTCTGCTCATTTTTTAATTGGACTGTGTTTTTGTTATTGAATTATACAAATTTTTATGTATTTTGCATATTAACCCCTTGCATCAAATATGGTTTGCAAATATCTTTTCTCATTCAGTAGGCTGCCTTTTAATTTTAAGGATGGTTTCTTTTGCTGTGCTGAACTTAACAGTTTGATGTCTCATTTGTTTAGCTTTTTTCTCTTGCTGTTGGAGATGAATCCACTAAGATACCACTAAGGTCGATGTCAAAGAGCTTGTTACTTCTGTTTTCTTTTTCATATATTTTATGATTCCAGGCCTTACATTAAAATGTTTAACCATTTTGAATTTATTTTAGTATATGGTATAAAATAGTAGGCTAGTTTAATTCTCTGTGAGATTTAGAATTATTTGATTTTGTATGTTATAAAAAGGTGATGAATAACTATAAGAAAGTGAAAATCAAAATCAACAAAAAACTATGAGCCAGAGACACTTTTTGGGGTGGGGGTGGGTGGGGGGCGGGAGGGGCGGGATTGGGGTCCGAATGGGGGTTTGCAATTGTATGGGGAATATAAAAAAAAAATTATTTAAAAAAAAAAAGGTGAACCTATTGTTGAAGGAATGTTTTATAGTGTGAGCCTTTTGCAAGGCTCTGGAGATGCAATTTACAAGAAAACTTGGGTACACACTCAGAACTTTTTTTTTTTTGGTGGGACCCTCGCCGGTGGCCGGGGATCGAACTGGCGCTGCAGAGGCTGTGGGCAGCCTCGCAACCCAGCGCTCAATCGCTGCGCCACCAGGGAAGGCCCCACAGAACTTTTTTTAAAAAAAATCTCATTTAGGTGAAAGGCACAAATAACTGGAAGCTTGCGGTAATCTTTTGAAGTTTCTGCATGTTTGACAAGTTGTTAATCTTTATTTTCAACAAAAATTGAAAACTTTTCAACAAAAGTTGTTAATCTTTATTTTCAACAAAAATATCATATTATTATATGATAATCTAGCAGTTTTCAATTTCCACATTTATTTTTCATTCACATCAACCAATAAATGTTTATTGGTCCTTTACTCTGTATAGGTAAAGCTGGCTGCATTGGGAGACATAAAGAAATAAAGGATTTCTCTTTCATTGTGTGCATGAGACAGCTGGACTGTGAGTAATTTAAATACATTTTCTAAAACACTGGAGAAATATACCTATGGCCTTTTGAAAACATAATTTGTGCTACTTTAGTAGAAAGTACATCTTATTTGCCTAAAGACGTACTTTTTTAAGTTAACATTTGTTTACAATACCATATGATTCAAAAATACAGAATCTTTCAATTCCTTGTTTTCAGAATTGTTCAGTGATATCCTTATTTTCAGCTGATTAATTTACTCCAAAAATTTCAGAGTGCTACAAATGGACACATATATACACCCTTGAGTTATATTAATTATTTGGAAAATATTCTAGTGGAATTATATCATATTTTAAAAACTATATTTTCAAATAACTTGAGATTGCAATTCATTGTTAAATATATAAGTAAATGTTACATCAGGCTCATTTTTTAAAAAAATTGTGACTTAATGATTTTTATTTGTAAATAGTTTAAGGCTGAATTACAGAGCTACAAATATGAACTTATTCTAAGTGACATCTTGCTGCATGTTGATATATGGAAGAAAAATATTGTGCTTTTTTTTGTATCAAATAATGTCTAATGGTCAATAGCATCTGTGTGTAAGACTGTGGCTGAGAGGGTCGATACCACATAGCAGGCAGCATCACTCTAGACCCATGTGGCAATGATCTTTGATTTGTGGTTGAAACCATTGTCCATTATAATTTTTCATCAGATAGATTTCATACATTGTGTTTGAAAATTACTGGTATTTCTTATTCAAAGTCTATATTCTCAATATTTATGCAGAATAAATCAATTTGCAATCAAAATAGTCTCTTCCTAAATATTTCTTATAACTTAATGAGGAATGAGGCTGTTAGGAAGAGGGGATATACAGGTCTTATTAACACTGTAATTACTTACCATCACAATTCTTATAGGCTTAATCAAGACCTGAGATCCTATTCTTCTAAATCACAAACAACGTAAACCAACATTTTCTCAATTTAAAAACAAAGGCCACCTTCTGTCTGTTCAGTTGGTTACCTGTGCTGTTTCTCTACCAGAGCTGAGTCCAGAGACAACTGGTAAATAAGCAGAGTATGCCTTTGGTTCTCCAGAACTTTTCTTTTCCTCCTCATACCCCATTCTCCTATCATTGTCCAAGGGCTTAGTATCTACATAGAAATTCAAACCAATATACAGAAGCATATGACTTCTTAGCAGATAAGATCTGTCACATCTCCTCTAAAAACTATACCAAGCCAAATAAAACAAAGCAAAAACTATTCTTGCATAGGCTATAGTTTTCTACAGCTGTATATGTTATGTTTTAGTGAGTTGATACATTCCTTCTTAAATTGAAAGAGCTAACTTCAAGTTACCAAATCTGTGTGCATCAGTATGGAGACATCTGAATGTCTTCTGACACCAGCTATTTTATTTCCAAGAAATTTCTTCCCTGAAGTAGCAGCTCATTTCAAAAGATGCTTCAAAGCAGTCATTTGAGAAGATGCGATTGATAACTGTATTCCTTCCTCTCCATTTTCAAATAGAAACCATCTACATTGGATCATCAAAATATATATGAACATTTCTCTTCAGGACCCTCAATTCCTCTCCAGGACTTTAGGGTTGCAAACCTATCTTGTTTCTGGATACTTCATTCTTCTTTCACTCTTGGTGAGCTCCTATAGTATAAGAATGATTTCCTAGTGTCTAGGATAAACTTTGACTTTTGCAACAGATATTTGGGAAGCTTTAAGCTACTGTCATGGGAGACATATGGTGGTCACCTAAAATTTCTCTCTGACCTTGTGTGCTAGTTCATGTCTCTCATTGTTTCAAAGTTTTCATTCCTTAGATCTAAGTCCTGAAATTAGTTTCATGATGACATTCCTTCCTCGATGTTAGCATTTTACTTCAATTTATTGCTGTCTTCAAACTCCAGGCTACTCTAATGATCCTGTTCTCTCCTCACAAATATCCCAACTTCTTCATACTTTAAAGGCAGATTAATATGTGAAACCCCGTTGTCATCGAGAGAGAAGCATTCTCGAACAATGCCAACTGTTAAGAGCTATGCTATACTGTAGGCAGCAGATGGAGTCACTCTGTAGTGCTTTCAATATGTGTGAATATAATCTCTCAGACATATTATCCACCAGACTATGCTATCACCAAAACCTGGTGATATATTTATCTACCGCTTATTGATTTATTTGATTAGTAAAAAATGATAGTTAAGGTCTAAACACATTTAGACCCTTCTTGAACTCAGGCGAGGCATCAGAAAAGATTCTTTTAAAACACCTTGTCTCTTTCTACTTTCAACTTCATCTGCTCATTTGTAAAGTCATGGAAATTTAAGTGTAGATGAAAAGAGGGGACAATAAAAGCTGAGTTCTTATCAGCTATGATCATGACTTGCCTTTGAACTTTGTTTTTTCCTAGGGTATCACACACCCCTATTCTCATATGTACAGGTGAAATATTAAAAGGTTTTTGGAATTTTCCTAGTGGCTATGCTTGTGTGTAGCAACCAGTTGTAGCTATATTTATATATTTTGTAGCGTTAAATAAAGCAATAACAAAAATCAAATTAAAAACTCCTGAATTATATATTTGCCTTATGTTTATATTTTTTGGGCAGGCATGCCCAATTTTTTTACATCCTTATTCAATGCTAAAAATTTCCAGTGCAACAAAACAGTTGTTTTGAATGATTATCTTTTATTAGTTAAGTACATACTCTGCTACCAGGGGAAAAAAAAATGTCATGAAAGGGATGGGGATAAAAATCACAGATGGTATAACTTAGGTGTGTACCATAGGTACTATTAGCAGGCAGGGTGAGGGGTACCCCACAACCCCAAACCTGCTCACTTTAGTTTCTAACATCCTCTGCATTAAGACAAAACATAATCTAGTGTGTGAGACCTTCAATGGAAAAGAACTTGAATACAATTAGTGTGCAATAGAGAGACAATTAGTATGCCGCAAAGAGAAGACAAAGAATATAGTTAAAATAATTTCCAAATGAAACATGCACAGTTATCCATCTCCTCGTGGGTAAATGCCCTGCCAAATGGTTGGCCCAAAAGCTTGCCACAAGTCTAAGGCATCTTCTGGTGGGGAACCATAGAAAAGGGGCAGAAGGGCCCAGGCAAGATTGGAAGGAAAAGAGCACAATCAAAATCCAGGTCAAGATAAAGGTTGGCATTGTCAGCTTCCCCACAGATCTCTCACCCACATCTCTATCTCTTTTAAGTGTCTCCTCCTGCTCTGTCCCCCAAGTTCCTGGTACAAGTCCAATGTCAAAAAGCAGGCATGGCTTCTTCACAAGTCTCTGCTCCATATACCTCTTCCAGGTCTTCTCCCTTTCCCTTGCTTCTTCCTTCTCTGCTTGTTCCTCCTCCCAGTCTTTTCTAGCTTTACCTCTCTGCCCAAATCCACCCTTCCTTAGGGTATGGCAGGGAACCCGGAACTTCCCCTTCCCCTGGGATTACCCTGTTACAGAACCACTGAATCAGCGTTCAAGCAAGGGTTTGGGCAAGCAGGAAGCTGTTCTCTTCTCACTAGCTTCAGAGAATCCTGAGTCATACTTCACGGTCTTCACAAAGCAGTCTTGTAAATTGTTCACAAACCAGAATGTTAGATGGGGATTGAAAGGGGATATCACTCTGCTTTTTGTCCTACAAAGGCAATGAAAAAACATTATTATTTTAAGAATCCTGTATCTTCTTTATACAAAAATCAAATTATTGATCATTTGGGATAAGCTATTAAACATAAGTTATTAAAAACGATATTGATCACATCTATACATTTGAGGACTCTGTGCAAGTTCCTGCGACTTTAATTCTCTGGAGGATATAACTTACACAAGGTGTAAACCATTGTATCAAAATATGGGGCCTCCCTGGTGGCCTACGGGTTGTCTCAGCACTATTACCACTATAGCCTGAGTTCAATCCCCAGCCAGGAAGCTACCCACATGGTGCAGCAGACCTCTCCTGTCTCTTCTGCTGCTCCTCTCAGCAGTGAATTTCAGTCAGTCCACCTGTTCTCCCCACTCGGTCTCTGGTGAGTCCTCTAACTCCCCTTCCGCACTGCCCCCACCCCACGCCATACCTATGGCCTATAACCCAGTTTGTCTACATAAAAAAGACTGACTTTAGTCAGTGTATTAGAGTATTAGATCCCTGGAGCAGACCATTTCCTTAGTGTCTCTTTCCTCTGTATAATAATATGTATGGTAATAAAAATTTAATCAGAAATAATCATTATTTTCATATTTCCTTTTCAGTTTTACAACAGATAATTAACATTAAATTGAAAAATAAAAATAAAGGAATTGTTCAAATTCAGTAAAATGTTTTATCCATGAATTAAAATCTGCTCTTACCAAAGAAAAATTTAATACCTCACAGTTCAGACTTCATTGCACTGTTTTAAATTATAAACACAAAACCAAGTTTGATATATATATATATATACACACACACACTAATATATACTTGTATATACTATAGTATTTAATTATATATTATAATTAAAGGTCAACAGTAACTGCAGGATTTGTTTAGAACTTAGATGAACCAAAATTTTTTTTTTTTTGAGAGGAGTGTCTGTTAAAAATTGCCAACTAACGGAGCTTATAAAATATAAACCCTCTCTTAGTTTTATTATTCTGTTCAAAGCTGTTCAGTAAAAGCATGTCCTCATCTCTTTCTTGTTGTATCAGGACAGACTCCAGCCCCAGGACCACTCTGTTTATGTTAGATTCCCAGCAGCTGACGTTAGCATCTCCTATGCCCTTCCGCATGACTGAAAGTACTTTAGGTCAAATGTGTACATTTTGGTGCACAGCAGCCAGCTGTTTTCTCTTCTGGCCAACATAAATCTATCCTTTCACATGGCAATATGAATGATCTTCATGGGATCAGAACTTTTACTAGAGAGGTGTCTTTCTGAAACTCCCTGTGAGAACTGGAGTTCTGTCCAATCTAACAGCCAACCTGAGGATAACGGATAATACTGGCTATGATAGGATTTATTCCCACATTTTTGCTGGAAATCAGTCTAGTCCAATTCTATACTGTGCATCATGCTTCTGTGCTAAGAAACCTAGAAATGTCTTCTCTGCTCATATTCAATTAGAGAACAGTTTTCCTAGCCCAGATTAAATACATTAAAATTGTGCATAGATGAAAGTATAATCAGCTAATATTCATTTTAAAGCTGTTACCTCCAGTGAAAGGGAACAGGATGGATGTAGAATATCTTTAAAAAGGAACATGCATGAATATCATGTTAATAGCTTTCTTGCTGGTTAGAATGGAGTGAGCAAATAAAAGTAAGTGTAATAATTCAACAAATCAGTGGACACAAAATGAGTCATTATTGAAATGGGGCTTAAGTCAATATTGCTGAAGTAGATTTCTTTTGAGAACTTTATCATGCGTGGACAATGAGAGTTTTTATTTGCTGAGTCTTGAAGATCTGTATTTGCAGAAATTGTTATTAAGCAAGGGATCTAATAATTCAAAAACCAGAAAGTTGCCATTGTCATAGCTGAATGTTTTACAACTATGTCCTTTCTGGATTTAAATAGCAGGTTAGCTGTGTGAGAGTCCTTTTTTACTTCTTTGAAAAGGAACATATGAGTTCATGAGTGTGTGTGTGTGTGTGTATATATATATATATACACATATTATATATGTGTATATATATATATGTGTATATATATATGTGTATATATATATGTGTATATATATACACACACACACACACACACATATACACATCCATCTCATTAGCTTAGAAATCCCTTTTAGAAGTATTCGACTCCCAAATGCTAAGTTTAATCAGTATGATTGAAATTTCAAGAAACTGGAAAAGCAAAATCTAATGTGAGAAAATGGATCTCTGTAACTACAGAAGGAAAAAATTATACTCATGTAGATAATATTTATGAAGTTATTTCACCCGACTGTAAATAGTTCAGGAAAGCTAGCTGTTCTTTGATTTCAGGAAATTGAGCTAATCATGAAAGTTTAACTTATGCTCAACTCTACTAAATATAATGTTCATGAAAATGGGGTCAATATATCTTCTTTACATGTATAGGAAATGTGCATAATTTCTGTTATGTATGTCATATATCATATGCAAATATATATATATATGAAATTCAATTAAGTCACTATTCATTTTGAATTTCAGGATTTATTTACAATTTACAGATTTATTCATTTGTAGCTTAGTTTGTAAGCTTTGCAGCTTTCCCCCCCTTTGGGTTCCCTTGTTTTTCCTAGTTGCAGGAATCACTTGACCTCAATGTATGGCACTGAAGAGCCCAAATCTGACTTCTCATAAGAGGGACAGAATCTCAGAATCTCAGAGCAAATTCTTTGAAAATTCAACATCAGGTCCCCTGGCTTGCTTCTAATCTGGCTTTGAGCCTAAATCCTCATGGATGAGTGGATTTTCATCTTGCTTCTGATACCTAAATCTCAAAATCAGACATGGGCTTAGATAAAAGTGAGTCACTGAGTTCAGTCACATTTAATAGGAGATAAAACTCCACTGAGAATGATTCTTGGCCTCAACCCAAAATCCCCGTGTTTGAGGCAAAAAAGGCCATTCTCTTAATGCATCCTTCTGAACATTCTCCTGCTCCTTCAATCCTTGCAATCTGATCCTCAATTATGAGTTTACTTTGTTCTGTCCTTTAAAGTGCCTGGCCTCCAAATTTACAGAAAGTAGCCATTCATAAAATGTTTCATCTCCTGATTTCCAAAATTCTATGCTGCCTTCTTGGTGTATTCTCTCTCTTACTGCTTTAAGCTGAACCCTTCTCCCATGCTGTGAGGGTGTTTTTCCTGGAGAATCTTACTGAGAATCCTTGCTATCCAAAGATTGAGAACTGTTTCCCTGATCCTTAATTTTACCTTGATTTCCTTTTCAGTTCTGCCCTACTCTTTTTAAGTTTTAATATAAGTGAAAATTTATTAGGAGAAAGCTGCCCAAGTATTTTGACTATGTGAAAGACAGGAACATGAGTTTATTTTTATTAATATTATTAATTTTAATTCTCTTAATATAGATTTTAATATGAAATTTTTTTAAAGATTTATTTATTTACTTATGTAAGCACTGGGTACAGTCAGAAGCACGGGAGGGTGAGAGAATTCACCAGAGCCAGAGTGGGGAACAGAACAGGCAGACTGACTAAATACGCTGCTGAGGGGAGCAGTGGGCGCGGCAGGAGAGGTCCGTTGCGCCATGTGGGACCCTTGCCAGTGGCCGGGGATCGAACCGGCGCTGCAGAGGCTGTGGGCAGCTTTGCAGTCCAGCGCTCAACCTCTGCACCACCAGGGGAGGCCCAGATTTTAATATGTAAGTATTTTTAAGTAATTAAATATATGACTGCTATTATAAGGAACATCCATAATTTCTGATAATACAAGGAACTTCTCACTATTAAATTTTAGATTCAACTGCCATAGGATAAAAGACTATCTGAAGATAATTTAATTAGAATAGGAATCAGATGTTGAATCCTGAATTCAACATTACCTAGTTGTGTGGCCTTGGGCTAGTCATCTAAAACAATAATCCTAATTTCTTAAACTGTGGGAATAGCATCTTTTACCTTTGTGCATAGTTTAAAATAAGGAACAAATTAGCGTATGTGAAATCATTTTAAAATAGTATTGAAAATATGATTCAAAATTATTTTCATTGAAGTAACATTGCACTATAACATTATTTTTCATACTTTCATCATTGTGAATCAACACGCATATATATTATACTGTTTGCCTCAAAAAATCCAAATCTATCCTTAACCATACCACTGTCTCCATTTCTCCAATTTCCCCACTGGTTTCCCCTCTCTGGTAAGCACTGATTGGTCTTTTTTTTTTTTTTTTTTTCATTTTTTTTTAAGTTTTTTTTTTTTTTTTTTAAGATTTATTTCTTTATACAAGCACTGGGTACAGTCAGAAGCGCGGGAGGGTGAGAGAATTCACCAGAGCCAGAGCGGGGAGCAGAGCAGGCAGTACACTGCTGAGGGGAGCAGCGGGTGGCAGGAAAGGTCTGCACACCATGTGGGACCCTCCTCCGGTGGCTGGGGAGCAGCTGGGAATCAAACCAGGGCTGCAGAGGATGCGGGCAGCTTTGCAACCCAGCGCTCAACCGCTGCGCCACCGGGGAGGCCCAGCACTGATTGGTCTTAAAGTTCAAAGCTTATTTTTGTTTTGTTTTCTCTATATCCCACAGATGGATGAAGTCATATGGTGTTTATCTGTCTGGCTTATTTCACTCAGTATGATTCCCTTTAGATCCATCCATGTTGTTGCAAAGGGCAAGACGTCATCAACTTTTTGTCATTTTTTGATAAAGGAATATAGATGAGACAAAATAATTCATATCTGGATTGTGCAGATTAATTTTTAGTGCTTACTAGGACTACAGACATGCTTTTCAGACTTTAGCCATTTAATATGCTGCCTTGGTTATCAGTTTCTGTGTAACAACCATTTATCCCATGACTTAGCAGCTTAAAACAAGTATTCGTGATCTTACTGTTTCTCAGGCTATATTGTACATTATAGCCCTAGTGCTAACTTGTGCTGTTTGCTACTTTTGACTACCTTCCTCCAATTTTCTTTCCTACATGCTCTGCCTCTGGTGAACACAACTCTGGACTCTTTCTTGTTTTACTTTTAGATTCACATATAAATGAGATTATATAGTATTTCTTATCTCAACTTGCTGACACCTGGGACTTTCCATGAAGCAGCTCACAACACAGCAGGAGCTGCCTTTCCCTCAGAGCCAGAGAATGAGAGAGCTAGGTGGAAGTCAATCTTTTGTTACCTGATCTTGGGCTGCCCCATCACTTTCATGTGCTCTGTTCATTAGTAGTGAGTCCTGATTTCAGTCATCAGTGGAGTCAGAGGGGGACTTGGGCTATTTAACTATGCAGCATAACAACATCATCACAAATTTAGTAGTTTATACACCAAATATATATCCCAGTTTCTGTGGCTTAGAATCTGGCATAGCTGTTGGGCCCCTCTGTTGTGGGACTCTCAGACTCGCTTTGAAGGTGTCTGTCGACCGCAAATGCAGTCTCATTGGAGGTCTGACTGGGAAATGACTCTTTTCCAAGCTCACCCAGATTGTTAGCAGAACTAATCCTTGTGGTCGTAGGACCCAGAAGCTGCTTGTTGCCTACTGGGGTCACCCATACATCCATGTCATGTGGGGTTGGCTTGTTCCCCCAATGCCATCAGAGGGGAGACTCGGCAACATTACATGATGTGGTCCCAAATACGCAGTCATCTTAGTTGTGTTCTGGAGGTCAGAAGCAAGTCCCTGCTCCCACCAACACTCAAGAGGGGAGGATCACACCTCCCAACACCAGGAGGTGGGGACCATGAGGACTACCTGCTGACTCTGCCACAGGTTAACACAAGGATACAAAAATATAGAGGTAGGGATTATTGGGAACTCTCATGGACTGAATTGTGTCCCTACAAAACTATGGTTATGTTGTAACCATAACTCTCAATGTGACAGTTTTTGGAGATGGTCCCTTTAAGGAGGCGATTAAGGTTAAATGAGGTCATAAGGGTGTGGCGCCAGCCAATAACTCTAGTATCCTTATAAGAAGAGGAAGAGACTTAGAATCTCTCTGCCAGGGAGGATGCAGCAGGAACGTACCAAGTATGAGCCTAGAAGAGCAGCGTCACCAGGAACCAGCCCTGAGTCACCTAAATCTTGGACTTCTGGCCTCCAGAACAGTAAGAAAACAAATGTCTATTGTCTGAATTTCCCAGTCTGTGGTGTCTTATTCTGGTAACCTGAGCTGACTCAAATGGGCGCTATGTCAGCACTGATTATTGTTTCTTATGAAATGATTTTAGATATATAGAATAGTTGTAAAGTCATAAAAAAATATATGTATACTCATGCCCTAATATTAAACCAAGGTATCCTGTTCTTTTAGACATGCTTTTTGTTCTGGTAAAATTAAGCAAAACTTGATACTTTGTTTGCTTGGTTTTGTAAGCACCTGTCACTAATAAAACACCAAATGCTTTCATCTAAATATCCTCTTAAGACAATTAGAGGCTACAGGTGTGCTATCATTCCACTTTCCTAAACAGCCCTCTACTGAAACTTCTAGCCTGTGCCAATCCTTTGCCAACTGAATTCCATGTTGGGGGATACAGCTGGCATCTTGGAATTTCTCAGCACGGTGATCCTGGAGTGTCCACATCTTACTCGCTCTGATGTAGGCTCATTTGTTTAATTTTCCTGACTTCCTCTTTCCCAACTTACTCTCACTTTGGTGGAAAATTCTCTGATACAGGTTTTCCCTGCTCTCCAAAAGTAGAATGTTCCTACTCGCTGTGATTTGATAGGTTATTTTTGGGGTCTGGAAATGTTTTTGCTGGTAATTTATATAGAATTTGTTTTGAGTATTTCCATACCCAGAAAATAACAGACCCAATTATACAAAATAGGGATGTTCTACTTCTGGGTTGCAAGAGAAAACCCCAGTTTTGTACCAGCTTTACTGAGAAATAAATGGCATACATTGTTGTATACATTTAAGGCATAGAGCAGGATGGTTTGATGTATATGTATTGTGCAGTGATTATCGCAATAATTTTAGTCACCATCCTTTTTATATAAATACAATAAAGAGAAGGAAAAAAGATACAAGGGGGAAAAATTCTCCTTAAGATCCTTTAGGATTTACCCCACTGCCTGTCCTACATATCATACAGCAGTGTTAACTGCAATCATCATATTGCACATTATAGCCCTAGTGCTAACTCACAGTGTACTTTTGACCTTCTTCCTCCAGTTTCCTTTCCTACATGCTCTGCCTCTGGTGAACACAAGTCTGGACTCTTTTTCTTGTTTTACTTTTAGATTCCACATATAAATGAGATTATATAGTATTTCTCGTCAGTTTGATTTGTTTTACTTGCCATAATGCCTTCCAGGTATATGTTGTCACAAATAGGATTTCCTGATTTTTATGTGGCTGAATAATAATCTGTGTGAGAAACACACATATACACACATGTTTTTATATATTATGTATATCACAACTTCTTTATTCATTCCTCAGGATACTTAAGTCGTGTCCTTGACTTGGATATTGTAAATAATGCTGCTATGAATGTGGGGGTGCAGATATCTTTTTAAATTAATGTTTTCAATGAAATACCCTGAAGTGGAATTGTTGAATCATATGGTTGTTATATATATGTTATATATAAATGTTATATATGTTTTATATATATATATATATATATATATAGAGAGAGAGAGAGAGAGAGAGAAGAGCTTCCATATTGTTTTCCATATGTACATATATAGAGAGGATTTTCCATACTCTTTTCCATAGTGGCTATACCAATTTACATCTCCACCAACAGTACACAAATGTCCTCTCTTCACATTCCTGCCAACATGTGTTACCTCTTATATTTTTGACAATGACCATTCTGACAGGTATGATGTGATATCTCATTGTGGTTTTAATTTTTATCTCCCTAATGACTAATGATCTTGAATATCTTTTCATGTACCTGTTGGTCTTTTGTTACATCTTTGGAAAATTGTCCATGCAGGTTCTTTACTGATTTTTTTTTTAAATTATGATATTTATTTTGTTATTAAGTTGAGTTCTTTATATATTTTGGATATTCATCCCTTACCATATACATGGTGTACACACATTTTTTCCCCACTCCTTAGGCTGCCCTTTTACTTTGTTGATGGTTTCTATTGTTTTACAGAAGCTTCTTAGTTTGATATAGTCCCACTTGTTTATGATTTTGTTGAATGTGCTTTAGGTGTCATATCCATAATCTCAAAGCTAAGCTATGTGTGTTAAGAAGCTTTATTCCTTATGTCTTCTTTTAGAAGTTTCATGTTACATGTAAATCTTTAATCCATTTTGAGTTAATATTTTGTACATGGTGTAAGATATGGTTTCAATTTCATTCTTTTATATGTTATTCAATTATTCCAGCACCTTTTATTGAAGAGACTGTTTTCTCCATTTGAATTTAAGTGGGTGCCTTGTCAAATATGTTGCATTTATTTTTAGGCTTATAATTCTTTTCCGTTGCTCTATTTGTTTTTAAGCAAGTATCTTACTGTTTTGATGAGTACAGCTTTATAGCATAAGCTTGAAATCGGGAAGTGTAATACTTTTTGCTTTGTTTTTCTTTCTCAGAACATTTTTAAATATTCAACAACCTTTGTGGCCCCATATAAATTTAGGAGTATTCTTTCAATTTTTGTAAATGATGACATTGGAATTTGGATAGAGATTGTACTGAGTCTATAAATGACTTTTGGTAGTACTAACATTTTAATAATATACTTCCAATCCATGAACAAGGCTACCAGTCCATTTATTTGGGTCTTCTCTGCTTTTCACTCGCCAATGTCTTGCAGTTTTAAGCATGGAGGGCTTTCCCTTACTTAGTTAAACTTATCTCCAGGTATTCTATTATTCCTAAGTATTCTATATGTTTAATGCTATTGTGTGATCCATTTCTTTTTATCATTTTCAGAAATTCATAATGTATAGGAATGCTATTCTTGTAGCATTTCTGTACATGTGTGTTAACTTTGTATCCTGCAACTTAATTGAACTCAATATCAGATCTAATAGGATTTTGGTTTAAAAGTAACTGGTTTTTTTATTGAGTTTCTAGGAATTTGTATGTATAAAATCATGTCATCTGTAAAGAGACAGTTTCACTCCTTCCCAAAATTGTTACTATCTCATTGTTTTCTTACCTGGAGACTTGAGCTAAGACTTCTGGTACTATGTTGAGTAGGAGTGGTGAGAG
Organism: Talpa occidentalis; assembly: GCF_014898055.3. Classification (NCBI taxonomy): domain Eukaryota; kingdom Metazoa; phylum Chordata; class Mammalia; order Eulipotyphla; family Talpidae; genus Talpa; species Talpa occidentalis. The sequence continues at coordinate 70,454,616 of NW_023601104.1, read as the reverse complement.
TGGGCACATTTGTCTTGTTTCTGATCTTAGAAGAAAATTGTTCAGCTTTTCACCTTTCAGTATGATGTTAGCTGTGGGCTAACACAGTTTCCTTTGATAGTGTCCTATTTACCTGCTTTTTTGTAATTTTCAATTTTTTTACTTTGACATTTGAATTGGGCTTTTCTTTCAGACCTTACAGGTTTGCTTTAGCAGAGACAATTCTTCACTAGTCCAATTCTTCACTAGTCAGCTCAGTTTGGGCTTCTGGGTATGTCTGCTGGTAATTTCCTTAGGCAGGTGGTACCTGCTACTATGGCTCATTTGGGGCAAGGCAACTATTTGAGCTGTGAAGGCAGGGATGGGTATAGTGCTGTGCCACTGTCTAAACACAGTTGGAGAGGACTGCTGGCTTGGCTCCCTACCAAGTGAAGATGTAGAATGAATTATGCAGCTGCCTGAATTCTCTGGTCAGGTTTACTAGGTGCTTGGGACTGGGTCCTGCGTTAGTAAATGGGGCTGTGAATTAGCTTCCTTGTCCTGGCAGGGCTTACATAGCACATTGAGGGCATGAATCGGAGTTCCCTGGTTAGAGTGGCCTTCGACTTCATTCTGTAGATGAGCAAAGCTGCTGGTAGGGATTACAGCTTAAGCACTTTAGACATGAGCTCATTCTGCTGAGATCTCATGCCCAGGCTGTTGCAAGGCCCTTCCCCTTTTCTCAGATTCTCAGTGTCTGAGCCCTACGGATTCCCCTGTGATCCCCATGGTACAAGATCAAAGTAGGGGCTCCCACAGTATGGTCCATACTTCTGGGACTGGTTGTCTATTCTGGGTACTCTTTTCTCACTGGAGGAATTTGAGGCTGATAGGAGACCTCTACACATGGTGTGGCCCTGGCCAGAGGGAGGGGCAATGGTTAATGTGGCTTACCTTTCTAATTTAGTCTATCTTGGTCTCTGAGATACAGGGTGTAATTCAGCCTCTCTCCCCTTTTCTGGAATTCTCTTAGTGGTGTTTGTTCCTGAATTGCTGTAAGGTTGTTTCTGATTTTGTTCCTTCTCATGAGAAGAGCAACTAAGTCACCATCTTGGTGACATTACTCTTATTCTGCTCTACTGTAATCAACTAATTTCCTTCTAGATCCATCATTCTAGCCTTGTTCTTTGCTTTGAGTTCTTTACCTTATTGTAGACATTCCTAAAACTGATGTTTAATGTGCTTTGACTGGAGATAAAGTGTCTTCATCAAGCTTATGTGACCCAGGAAACTAGCATAAAGCTTGAATTGGATGCCATCGAAACTTGTATGGCTTTAAGCATTTCAACAATTTTGGTTTTCCAGTTTACTTTAAAATGGAGCTTTGTGAGAGTTTGTGAGAGTTTAATTGCACAATGTATAGCAATGCACCTATCACAGGACCTGGCATGCCTTCTGTGCCACTATGGATTTGATCAGTGCAAGTAAACCATCAGAAGAAAGATAGAAGAGATTTATTAGAGGAACTTGATACTGTGCAAGCAGAGATTTATGTGTGTCAGTTGCTTTTTAATTGAGTGCTGGGCCTGAAGTGGATGGAGAGTTGGAAAGAAGAGATAGGTATGAAATATGGGAGAACAAGACAAAATGGAATGCAGGATATTCCGGATCCTACAAGGTTGTGCTGGAAACAGAGATGATCTGTCACCACCTCCAATCTTGTTATTTGGTTAGACAGGTGACCTGCAGGGAAACTTATACTCTTTCAGAATTCTAAAAATGTACCTGGACTGGGAGTTGGAGAAACCCAGGGAGGAGATGAGACATAACACCAAGGTAACCAGCATATCCACAACATATGTGAGCTGTACTGTGGCTCATGCTACATGCAAAATAAGATCCCTGATTTAGATCTGGAGTCTATTTGTCTCACAGGTGTCTCTCTAGTCAGCCTTCATCAAGAATCATACAGAGGGCCTCTCCTGGTGGCGTAGCAGTTGAGCACTGGGCTGAGAAGCTGCCCGCAGCCTCTGCAGCGCTAGTTTGATCCCTGGCCGCTGGCAAGGGTCCCACATGGTGCAACAGACCTCTCCTGCCGTGCCTGCTGCTCCCCTCAGCAGTGTCTTTCATCCGTCTGCCTGTTCTGTTCCTTGCTCTGGCTCTGGTGAATTCTCTCACTCTCCCGCGCTTCTGACTGTACCCAGTGCTTGCATAAATAAATAAATAAATCTTTAAAAAAAAATCATACAGAAAGAGGAATTGTGGGAAACATACCAAGTTTAACTTAGTGGCATAGTACAGAGAAACTAGATCTCATTGGTCCTAAGTCTGTGGTTCAAGTCTATAGCTTAAAAGGTGTGTTGAAAATTATATATAAATTTAGATAATTTTTCTTTAAAATGCTTTATTTGACAATGAATAAAAGGAAAACTAAAGTATACTATCATAATATCAAAATACCACCCCAAATGAACACATTAACATTTCAGATTAAAAAAAAAAAAATACTGATGTACCATTCATTGTTCCACATCCTTGCCAGTATTTTGATGGTATAGGACTTCACCCCTTAGGTGTAGTCCCCATAGAACTCTGACCACTGAAGCACCCCTGGCCCTCCACCGTAGTCCATTGTGGTCTCCCCTCTCTTCCTCCCTCCCCCTTTTCCCTTTGAAAGCCACAGATCTATGGTCAGATTTCAAGGGTTGGTTTTAAGTTTATTTTTGTCTGACCCTTTTTATAGCATTTCTATATTCTACTTATAAGTAAAACCACCTTCTGTTTATCTTTTTCTGACTTACCTCACTTAGCATAATCCCTTCCTGTCCCGTTCATATTGCTGCAAATGGCAACATGAGTTGATCTTTTTTGATTGCTGATTAGTATTCCATTGAGGATATGTTATACGTCTTGATCTGGTCATCTGTTCTGGGGCATTTAGATTGTTTTTATATCTTGGCAATTGTAAGTAATGCTGCTATAAAAATAGGAGTGCAGGTCTCAGATAATGTTTAAATGACCTAATTGAATTAAGTAGGGTTGGTTTATTCCATTTTGCAGGAAATTGGACATCTACTTACCTCTAGTTTAGTCTTTGCTCTTTAAGCTGGACCAACTCATTTAATTTCTGTTGGCCATGTTAAAGTCTCTAGGTCTAGGATTTGACACTTACCTTCATGGGTACAGCTACAACAATTTTGTACTTCTTTCAGGCATGATGGGAGGATAATTGGCTTATGACATTTGAGGCCCTTTTAAGCTTCCTGAGTGAGGGGGGAGCACCATGCCACCAAACTTCATAAAACGGCTCACTTAATTGTTTTATTCATCCTGGCTCACCGCTGGCAATCCTGGCATGAGCACCATGCATCGTTCTTCCCAGGGAAGGGTTATTTTAGTTTCAGAAAGGTTTTACAAAGCTTTTTAAACCTGTTTGAGTTCTGAAGGTCTGGAAGAGCAATGCATTTTTCACCATGTTAAATAATACATTCAAGTGTAAGTGGCTTTCAAAGTAAGGTACTAAAGAAAAGGGCACTGAATGAAGCCACTCTTGCTGTGTCTCCAAGGTGACTGTTTGTCATGTAGCAATAGGCTTACCCCCCCACAAGGCTGGTAACAGGGATGTGGTGGAGGGACTATGTCATCAATAGAGCCCCCTTCAAAGCTGGTTGTCCATAGACCAGATCTTACTAAATTCCTCAAAACATTGAGTTTAGGTTTGGGGAGAAACAATATTTCCATGGTAAAATAGGAACTAGCCCTCCACATTTAAAGTCAGAGATGGTATATTAATTTTCTGTAAACGAGCCTTTTAAGAACTTAGATTTGCAACGTTGGTGAGTGCCTACAAGAAGAATGTGGCTAACACATCCTTAACCAACCTCTAAACAACAGAAGGATAGAATCTCTCATTCCTGCTTCAGTCACATATCTCAGTATCCTTTTTCCTGAAAAATAAATGAATTTTTCTGGGAATCCTGGAATGTCTAATAAAAGAATTTATCTGCCAGCCCTCTGAATACTGAATGTAAGTTTAAGCACCACATGGAAATGAAGCCAAGTGCTAATTTTATTTCTAGTTTCTAAATTAATAGTTTCTAAAGCTTTTTAGCAACAAGTCTATAATGTGTCATCTCTAATTTATTAAAAAACAGAATACTATATTATCAATGAGTATGGCCAAAAACAAGTCCCATTCAGGGAAACTCGAGGTGTGGAAACAAAGGGAGGGCACTGTCTGCGGTTTCCAGACTTCGGCGGGTGGGAGCACAGAGAAAAAACAATTTTGTAGATGGTAATGACATGGTCTGAGGAAGAAAATGCAGGAAGAGAAGCAGGTGGGAGGTGAAAAGATCAGTTTGGAACTAAAATCTGGAACTAACTGCGGCATTACTCTGCACATCTGCTCAAGTTCTTGGTGATGGTGCCATCAGCAGCCGTCCTGAGCACCAACTAAAAGACTCACTTTTCACCACCTGCATGTAGCGCGGGGAATCGCAGCTGCTTTCTGGGTCCCCACAGTCAGAAAGCCCCGCGATGCTGTCAGCGTTCAGAGAGGTTGGCTGGCATGCATTCAATTTGTGGGTGGATTTCATTGTTTATAATAATAGTTGTGTTAGCTGCTTTTAGGGCTAGTGATTTGTCCGCTGTTTGGCATATGAAGCAAAACTGCTGAAATCAGGGCACCCGGGGGAGCATCTTAAAATCGTGTCCTTTTAAAATGTTAACTAATGAACTGCAGTTTGATGTGTTACCAGAGCCTGTGGGATTATGGGTAATAAAAACTAAAACTGTAAGGCTGATGTGCTGGAAGCAATGATAAAATTTGCTTTTTATGCACTTTTAGAAAATGCATAAATGTTCCAGGTCAGGCGGCACAGGAGCTGTCACAATGTGTTGGCATCTTGTCACTCTGATGCTTTATCCCCCGCATAGGACTGTGTTTGTTCAGACTCTGAATTGCATTAAGCTGCTCCGTATTAGAATAAAATATACTCAGTTCCATAAATACTGAACTAAATCCATTTGGGTATTTTAAAGCTGATTTTCAGTCCAACCTCTTTCTTTTTATGCACAGTCTTAATAAACTTGGATGCATTGAGTGATAACTGAGTTGTTCCTTACGTTCTTGTGTAATGAGTAGAGAATTTGGTGTCAAGAATATTGACTTACTTTGTGGGTGTGTTATAATGGACATTTCATTTTTGTCCTGTCTACACAGGAAAAGTATAACTTTTAATAGTGTGGACCTTGTCTTCACATACTTTCATATATTCAGAATACCTGCCTATATATAGTATGCATTTAGAATATCAGCTATGTTTCTATTTGAAGAAAATATATTGAGAAAGAAAATAGGGCTTCTAAAACACCAAGTTGGAAAAATTAAGTGAAATTATACCTTTAAAAAATATCTGACCATGTCATCTTTCAAAACCTTTCATCAGCTCCCCAGTTCTTCCCAAAATTAACTTATAATAAATAGAATTTTGATTTACTTATCTTTAACATTCTATTTACTTTGATGCCATGAGCATCCCTTTGCATCACCCCTGGACAGTCACTGCATATTTAATTCCTACTTCAAGTGCCCTTTCTTATCCATCCATGGTTTCCCTAATCACTGCACCATTGCGGCTGTGTCACATCATCTCTGGGATACTGAAAGGCTTGTTAGCAGGACTTCCTGCTATTTTTCTATATATTCTTTATCTTATAACAAATTGATCTTTGAAATAAAGATCTTTATACTATCCTTTTCAGAAACCATCACAGGGTGTTCCTATTTCTTACTACACAGATATGAAGTTGAAAGCTTCCATGATCCAGAGCTATCTGCCTAATTCAATATTTGAGTAACTCCTCCATTACTCTTATAAACTCATGTTGTTATTATGCAACAATGTATCTCTTTGCCTTTCCCCATCACTTTTCCTTGCCTAAAATGCCCTCCCAGCTACTCTGCTTACCTAAACTGTACTTCACTATCCTGCTTTCAGTCCCATCTCCTTTTTGACACTCCCCTTGAATGTTCTCTGACTTAATAATCTCTACCTTGCAGTTTAGTACCTAATTAAATGCTATTTTAACACCTAACACTTTGAGGCAGAAATACACTTTCAGCTTAAAAAAAAAAAACTTTTTAATTGTGGGAAAACATTTCAACAAATGCTAAAGTAGGCAATTTGGTAAAACAAGTATCTATTTTCTGGCTCAACAATGATCAAGTTAGACATCTTCATGTTTGCCCTGTGTCCCACCTGTTTCCCTCCCACAATATTTCAGAGTAAATCTTGAAAGTTATGTCATTTATTTATAAAACTCATAGTGTGAAATAAGGTTTTTGATGGCACCTCTTAACATAATTTTCATTGCCCTGGGTACCTGAGTCCATCCTGCAATAGACAAGAGGCACCTACCAAATCCAAACATCTGCCTCTATTCATAACCATGTCTACAATCATACCCATATCTGTATCTATATTCACACACATATCCACGCACATTTTTCACACTGATATCTTCATATTTACCTATGTAAATAGATATATATGACTGTATCTCTATATTTTATATCTATTTACTAAAAGGAGTTTACATCCAAAAGATTTAACAAACTGGAACTGCCTTATGGAATAAGACCTCATGTTCTACTTTTTATTTGTCACAACATAATTAGATATTATAAATGACACCTTTGCCGCAATCGGTTTCACATATTGGTTTGCTTCCTCTTAAGGAAGCAAGTTCATTCTTTATTAAGTAATTAGTGAAAACTTTTCTATCCAGTGCTCTGCTTCTGGAAATGTCTAATTACCTCTCCTCTTACATTATACAAATTGTTCAGATCCTCTCTGAGTGTTTTGTGCTGTTTTTATCCCATATAAATCTATCCTTGGATGCCTAGCAGTTTATCAGGGTTCTTGCTAGGTATTCTTAACTGATACATCAGTAAATGCTTCAAGTTCACTTTTACACCCCTAATATTACAAAAAACTCAGGTCCCAGTAAGATGCACTACACTGTCTTGCACTGATTACTCTTATTCAGGGAATGATTCTCTCCATGCATCTCACTGCAACTAAGGTTGACCTGAAATCTATGAAATCTTTGTCGAGTGGCTTCTTTGTTCCTCCATTTTGTTTTTTGTAACTATCTGCTCTGATTGGCAGACAAGAAGCCACATGAATAACTTTGGAGTCCCTCTCCAACAACAGTTCTCCCATTTATTGGAAGGTAGACATACAGTAGCCGTGGCCCAAGCACGCCTGTTCCCACCTAGGGGATTCCTGTTAATTCAGGGGTATTTGGTATTTGGACTTTCCTTAGTGAACCCCTGTCAATGATATTATTATACCCCCAACTCCTTTTCTGGCAGCAAACATGTTTCATACTTCAATCTAAAGAACATTTCTTAGTACTTACCCTGTGGCAGATATTTTATTAATCTGGATAGTTTGGATTTTAAATTATCAACAGTATAGTTTGTTTCATTGTCTTACAGACAGTTAAAAGAATTTGTTTAACATCATATTGCTTATACCATTTTTCTTCCATTTCTCTCCATCCTACCACTCTTTGTGACCTCTGCTCCAGCTTCTTCTAACCTCTTTGATTATTCCTCTCTTGTTCCAGTGCAGGATCCTCTTTCTGTTGAATTCCTACTCGTTAGTGTGCTGCAATGCTCTATGTCTTTTTATTGTACACATTCTCCTAGAGTGATCTCCTGTATTCCATCCTGCTGATTAACAGTGACACTTCTCACTAAAATGTCTTTGTTGCACTCCAAATTAGTACGTATCCAATTTACGGACAACCCTTCTTTTTCCACCAATTTTTTTACTCCTCTTCTGTTGTCCCATCCCCCCCCCCATACCTCTACACAGTGTGGCTGTTAGCCCAGCATCTCCTTCCACCTCTCCTCTGACTCTATGCATATAACTAATGGTAAAATCCTACCAATTCTTATTTTTCAGATTTTCAAATCTTTCTCCCACTTTTCCATTACAATACACTTCCATTATTCTTTTCCATTTTCAATACAATTTCTCTAGCTCTGGCTTCCTCCTCTCTCCTGGGATATTATCCAAATCTTCTGCATCCTTTTGCTTTCTTCAGTTCACTGCTAACACAAGAACATACTCCATAAAACAAACCACAAAAATAAAAAATAACATTCCTCTGATTAAAAACTAATGATTCCCTATTAACTGTATGATAAATTCAAATTCCCTATTTGGGACAGGTGTTCAAATTTTGATAACTTCTCCAGCTTTGTTTCATGATTCCGCCTCTCCCTACTCTCACCTCCTACCTCTACCAACACATGCACATTCACCCATTTCCAAATCACATGCAGCTACTAGTCTTTATTCACACCTGAAAAGCCATTCTCACACTTTCCCAAGAGAATCTATCTTCATTCTCTAACAGTGAGATTTTTTTTTTTAATTTTCTTTTTGCTTGAATCGGCTACTTCCACTATGCTGTGTACAGACCTGCACAAGGCACCTCATCTACTCTACTGCATTGTCTGTTTGCACCTGCCTTCTTGCACTGAGGACAAGAACAGAGTCAAGTTCATCTCTTGAGTTCCCATTACCTAGCAAGAGTGTCTGGTCTATAGAAAACATTATATAAGTGTTTATTGATGGACCAGATGGAAGGATGATAGATTTCATACTTATTTAAGGGAAATTTTTCATGTTTATAGTATTTGCATGTTTCAAACACATTTATGCTTGCAAACATTTTAATACTATGTATTTTATTTTATTTTTAAAAGATTTATTTATTTATTTATTTATTTATTTATTTATTTATTTATTTATTTATTTACACAAGCACTGGGTACAGTCAGAAGCACGGGAGGGTGAGAGAATTCACCAGAGCCAGAGCGGAGAGCAGAACAGGCAGAATGATGAAGTGCACTGCTGAGGGGAGCAGCGGGCGGCAGGAGAGGTCTGTGCACCATGTGGGATCCTCCCCAGGCGGCCGGGGATTGAACCAGCACTGCAGAGGCTGCAGGCAGTTTCACAGCCCAGCGCTCAACCGCTGCGCCACGGGGGGAGGCCCAATACTATGTATTTTAAACATATTTGTATATGTATAAACTTTGTGGGTATAAATATTTACCCAGATTCTAAGTAGTATCAGTTTACTCTCCTTAAAACTACTTATTATGAAATGATTTCAATAATCAATGTTACTTTTTGTTATGGTATAGTACATGTTAAAAATTAGCCATTTTTGAGACGATAGACTCTGAAGAAAAAATAATTTAAACATTGTCAGGTCTCACCACTAGTGTAGAGGTCACTGAAGGATCTTTTGACTGCCCAGGATCTGAACCAATTCCTATGTCTTCACACTATGTCTTGGTGAGAGGTGTCCTCTGAATCCCACTCAAGGTCTAGAAAGCCCAGTTAATTCAGAATCAGGCTTGTCTCATGACATCTAGGCTTGCCAGTTAAGACTAAAATCCTCTTGGCATTTTAAATTTGAAGGAGTGACACAAAAAGCAGAAGTAGTCACTATTCAGTAGCCACCCCAGTTTCCCAGGGTGGGTAATGGTGGCTATGTCTGTTCCTCCCCAGTGGCAGAGGAGGCATTATATCTTCACAGGATAGTTCCTATGGCCCTGACACCTACCTGATATTTCCTGGTTCCAGCTCATTTACCAGACCTCACACTCCTAAGATTTCTGAGGAGTTTCTGAATTGTTCCAATCCTTTTGATAAAAATCTGTCAGCTTCAATTGGCCAGAGTCAGCTTCTGTTTCTTTCCACTATCCAAATTAACTAATGAATATTGATGAATTTTACACAGTTGTTTTAAGTGGAAGGCTGTGTGCTAGTATACTTTTAATTTAAAAATGGATTGCTGAATTCACTAAACACATTGGGCCCAGCCATCCCAAGTAATTCATAAAGAAGAAAAATATGCTTTGCACAACACCAGGGTAAACAGCGTATGTAATTTATGGGCAGTAACCACTGCTTGGCCTTCAGATATTTATCTCGTTTGCATGCCTTTCCCAGGTGCCATCTGAAAGGGGACTAGTAGGAGGTTAATGAAGGTGTTCTCAATGTAGCCTTCAGGATAGGGAATGGAGCAATTGTCTGCAATCAACCAGATGTTGCAAAGCTTTATAAGTCTTAATAACTATTGTTTCAATATAGTTTTTTTTTTAAAGAAAAAATATCAAAATCAATTATGGGAAGTGTTTACTGGGTATTTTTCATGAGAAAATTATGTAGAGACTTGTGTCCTGTGGATATAGTTTGGAAGTTGAAAAGCCGAAGAATGTGGCTTTTGTAAGAAGTTTTATGATTACCATTGAGACATCTATAGAGACTTTACTACTGAAAACTCTGCATGCTGTTGGGTTTTAAGCAACTTAAGATACATGAAAGAAAAATGATATCCTATTGAATTGCAAACATGTAGTACTAAATGGAACAGATGTGGGGCCTCAAGATTTGAATATGTCAAAACTATAAATTCTTCCCTGCCTTAATTGGACCTTTGGTGGCAAACAATAATAGTGAGCAATCTGTGGATGAAGCCACCCAGATATTTTCCTCCTACACAGACACCAGATTCATGGACAGGTCAGGCTGTATCTGAGCCATATTTTTAAAAGTGAAACCTTCAAATATCTCCTAGTGTTTCCCAAAGGACAGCTCTTAGGCTACCTGTGTTAGTCACTTAGAATGCTTAGTACATTCCTGGGTCTTATTCTACATGCTTAAATTATAATCTCTATTAGTATAGTCTGTTCACATCTCTCTGATGTTTCTTGGGTGATGGATCTATAAAGTATTGACTGTTAATAATGTCTCCTCTTAGAAGAAGTAGAGATTTATATGTAGAATCTTCTCTCCCCTGACTTTCTTCCCACATTCTCTCTCCCCTTCCCAATTCACTTTAGCGGTCATTTTCTTACTCATCTACCTTTTATACATAATCCATTATCTGCTGCCTTGCTGTCTCACTGATAACTCCTAATGCTGTCTGCTATCCCAGATACTCATAATTTGGCCATCACATTCCTCAAGATTTATTTTGCCATTAAAATGATTATCGTGGATTTATCCCATAGCCATATCAATTCAAAGTATAAAGGAACAATTGAGAAGCTCTTCTGTCACTAATAGGAGAGGGCTAGAGAAGATTCCCAACATTTCTTGAATGATACCAAGCATTTAGCAGGATCTCTCCTGTGCAAAGCACCTCATTATCTTGTCCATGTCAGTTCTTAAATAAGATTTTGCAGATAAAAAATTTTTAAATATTTATTTAAAAGAATGGTGGACACTTCAATCCAGGTTACAGGGAATGATAATGTGATGGAGGTCAATGAGAGAAATGAGGTTTAATAAAGGCTATCAGGGCAGATAAGTGATTTGATAGATGTGAAGTGAGAATGCACTATACCAAAAGCTCCAAAGAAGTCATTAGCCAAGTAAAACAGAAGGATATAGTACAGTGTGCAGCAGGTACAATAATTTTTTAGGTGTGTCTTAAAGGAACAAAGGTAGGATTGTAATATATATGCTTTGAGGGATTCTAGATTAAGGAAGTAACATGAACAAAGGCAGAAATAGGAAGGGTCTGAACTTGGACATCTACAGGTCTAAACTGGAGATAGAAAGGATGGAAGGGGGCCTCCCCAATGGCGCAGTGGTTGAGTGCTGGCTTGCGAAGCTGCCCGCAGCTTCTGCAGCACTGGTTCAATCCCCTGCTGCTCCCCGGCCACTGGAGGAGGGTCCCACATGGCGAGCAGACCTCTCTTGCCGCCTGCTGCTCCCCTCAGCAGTGTACTTCGGTCGTTCTGCCTGCTCTGCTCCCCGCTCTGGCGCTGGTGAATTCTCTCACCCTCCCGCGCTTCTGACTGTACCCAGTGCTTGTATAAATAAATAAATCTATCTTAAAAAAAAAAAAAAGAAAGGATGGAAGGAATTGATGTTGGAAGCAACAAGGAAGAAAACTCTGAAAGAGACTAACTAGTGTGTGGGAAGGGAGACTGCTTTCAAGTTCAGGTGACACTAAATATATTTGTAATTTAAGTGTGATATTAAACCTTATCTTTCATTACATATAAAAACTGTTCTCTCTGAAACCCTTGCCTATGTAGAGTTTGGCTGACATCTTACTCATGTAACTGATGCATTACTGAATGTGCAGCTCCTATTTTTCATCTTTTACTTATTTGTTGCAAGTATCAACATGGTGATTGCCTTACTACTAAAATTGTACAAGTGCAATTTTTAGGAAATGGAGAGTCTCTTTTTTTCTTTGAAATGCAAAACATGACATTCTCTATGATACTAGAAACCAAAGGTCCTGCATTTGATTTCTTTCCACTGCAGACAAAGAAAGACCTATTTTGTGAATTGGCAAAGGAGGAAGCATTAGCCATAGGCAAGGAACTTCAGGAGAAAAAGGCAAGACAGTTAAAGAAAGAAGGCAAACCACATTTGGAGGCATCATTCCCTACCCAGAAAGCATTTAGTGCTAAGCAGTAGAATCTGTTAATATAGTTAAAAAAAAAAAAATCTTAGGAAGAATAAATCCTTCTCCCTATCAGTTCAATTAGCATTTCATATATTTTTGCAATTTTTAGATTTTAAAAATATATCTCCAAATTCTTTGCTTTTTTGAGGCCTGAGAAATTTTCTCAAAAAAAAAAAAAAGGGGGGGCCTCCCCTGGTGATGCAGTGGTTAAGCGCTGGGCTGCGAGGCTGCCCGCAGCCTCTGTAGCGCCGGTTCGTTCCCCGGCCGCTGGCAAGGGTCCCAGAAAAAAAAAAAAAGGGTGAGGGGTTATCTATTGGGTTCAGTGACATTTGTTCTAGGATTAGATTCTTTTCAATATGAAGAGTTTTGCATGAACAAAACACACCTGAATACTGATGAATCCATCATATCAGTCACCAGACCTTCCTCATTTCAGTTTGACCTCAACTATAGTCTCCTCCTTGCCAGCCTGTCTTGCTGTTTCTTTAGCTCCACATAAAGAAACACATTTTACTTGAGAATGGAAGAGATTGTTTCTGAAGTGTGTATATTTTTAGTTCCTAAATTGCATAGGAAATAAGAAATTTGATTTTGTTTCCCCATAACACAGTTAACCATGTCTCATAAACAGTGAGATCAGACTAGGAATACAGAGAAAGCAGCCAGTTGTAGTCAAGATTTTCAACTGCCACAAAAGTAGATTAAAATTTTAATACTATATTAATTATAATTAAAGCAAATTCTTTACTCCAAAGCAAGGGGAGGACCTCATAATTAAGCGTATTGATAGTTTAAGCTTCTATAAATGTTCAGAATTATCAAACTATATTTTATGATTATAAACTAATCTTTACAACACAGGTTAGGTAAGACAGGGCAGATATTATTTATTATTGATGCATGTTAAACTGAGCAGGCATATGGCTAGGCTTAAGTCCTAAAGCTAGTAATTGGCAAAGCCAGAACTCAAATCCTGATGATTTTCTGAATTTAATGTATCAAAAAAGTAAATAAAGTTATCTCCTGATTTTGCAACTTGATTTTTTTTAAATTTTATATATTTTTATATCATTTTTCATTTTTGCACCATGTATGCTTTTTCATCTTGGTTATAGTCCCCACACAATTCCCACCCCCTTAATTTGACCATAATCCCATCTTCCTCCCAGCCCTGGTAGTGTGTCTCTGGCTTATAGTTGCTTTTTGATTTTGATTTTGATTTTACTATAATTAGTCTTTCTCCTGGTCCCTTATTCAGATTTTCTAAATTCCTGCTATGAGTGAGACCATTCGGTATTTACCCAAAGGACACAGAATCATTAATTCAAAAGGGCACCTGCACCCCTATGTTTATAGCAGCACCATTTACAATAGCTAAGCTATGGAAACAACCAAAATGCCCAAAAATATATGACTAGATCAAGAAGATGTGGTACATATACACCATGGAATACTACTCAGCAATCAAAAAAGATAAACTCATGCAGCAACATGGATGGAGCTGGAAGGGATCATGCTCAGTTAAATAAGCCAGAAATAAAAAGAAAAATATTTTCTGATTTTTTAATAGAATTCAGAAAAGGCTATCACTAATGTAAAGGTGCAATTGTATTTTAGCAGTAACTCTTTCAATGTATTCTTTTATGAAATACCTTATGAGAATAGATTTTTTTCAATTGTAGATAAAAATTCATTTTTTAAATATTAAAACATTAATGTTAGGCAATTTCTTTCCAAGTTATCACAAAATGTTTTGCAAATTTAGAAACTGGAAATGAAAATAAAATTGTACATAGTAAATACATAGTATTTACATAGAGGTACATAGTAAACCATTGTTAAGGAACTGAGTAGTAGATCGTAGTAGGACAGATTTTAAGTATTCGCAAATGGGTGGAAGTCAGGTAAATGAATTAAAAACCCATGTATTTCAAAGGAAACACTGCAGTGAGTCTAAAATAACTTTATTGTAACTTTTCAAAATTTCTGACAATATCAAATTCCAATCCTTTGAAATATACTAAATTAAAAACTCAAACTGAAGCCAGTAATCCATAAAAATTTGAACAAAATCCTTCACATTTTAAAATCATGATATATTTTAGCAGTTCTTGATCTAAAAAAGGAAAATTATCACAAGAGATTATTTGCGTTAAGTCACTTGTATCTTTTCATTTGAACATTTCAAGCTTTTATGCCAAAGGTATAGAAACAACAGATTGAAGATATGCTAATATCTCAGGAAAACTACCAAAAAAAGATAAGAGGTTGGTAGGAGTGTATGGGAAGCTTCCATTCATTGTTTCATGATCAAAAACGCCAAACCACCATTTTAATATGAGAGAACAAATAACATAGAGTGATATTGGTATCAACTTCCAAATTTTTTGTCTAAGGATACTTCAGTGTGTTTGGGAGAAGCATGTCTTCAAATCTTATCAGTCATCTCTTCATGGCTTAATTTTGAGTTTCAGTGTTTCAAACGGACTTCTCTGGAAACGCCAGTTACTTGGATAGTGTGAGCACAACAATTTCAAGAAAACTCTCTGCATTTTCAAAAAGTTTACACTTTAAAGACATTATCTGTTTTGTATTTTGCTTTTAATTTTCTCTATGCAGTTCTGAAAAATAGTTTAACTTAAGGTGGTGGGTAATTGAACTCCTTCACAGTTTGTTTTCTGTAAAATTGTCTGCAGAGGTTCTAGCCCAATGAGTATAAATAGACTGTCCTGTCTTTTGGTGAAGAGTGTAAAAATTCCATCTATTTCCCCCACTCTGCCATATTACACAACTCATGGAGACCTTATTACCTCCCCTGGTGCAGTTCAGAAATCCCTGCTGGCACAATCGGCTTGGGAGTACATCATGATATTATTTATGTCTCATGATATTAGCGTGCTTCATGTCCGTCTTGAAGAGCGCCTTCCCATTATTTCTTTAATTCATACCAACATATTATAAAAGGTACTGTCCTTTCAAGGGAGGGAAGGCTTAGTCTGAAAAAAATGAAAATGAAATTTCAGGCATCAAGGGCTAATAAGAAGATAGTTATGAACAAAATGAAAGAGCTTTGCCTCATGTAGAAAATGATTCATTCTTTCTCTAAACATCATCTTTAGAAAATCTGCCAGGTTTCCATGATTTGCCTACTTAAGGCTATATTTCCTCCTATGGCTGTGAAGAGGAATATGATAGTATTGGCTTCTTCCAGTCAAGTACTTTTTTCCATGGACAAAAAGCAAGATCAAACTTTCTCACTTCCTTTGGAAAGAGGAGGGATCATATGACTTGCTTTGTCCCATAATCTATGAATGAAAGTGTCATGAATCATCTACAACAGGTACTTTGAGTCAACACACTAGCCACTATGCTTCCTTTTGGCCACCCTTGTAATCATGGAAACACGGAGAGATAGAGTACCCTTAGCCTGGGTCCCAAAGAGTCAGTGATGTCGCTCAAGATTTCCTCCCTAGATGGCCCATGGTAACGAGTAACATGACCAAGATGTTCCTTTGTTGTTTGAAGCCAGTGATGTTGTCAAGTGTTTTGTTACAACAAAACCTATCTTACCCTGGCTACTGTAAGAATCAAGTTAAATAAAATCAAAAATTATTTCAAAAAGTTTAAAATCCATAAACCTTCATTTCCATGTGAGATATTTATTATCCATAAGACATGATCTAAGCTTATTTGATTATTGTAAGCAATTTGAATTATTAAGTTCAGTCTTATTTATCAATCAACAAGTTTTCTGCTAGTAAACATATTGAAGAGCAGAGGTGTCTGGAAGCTGCCTATGTAGCTTTCTCTGAAAATGGAACATCTTCTCTCAGAGAAGCAGAAGCAGAGTAACCCATTGGTGGAAATAGGTAGTTATAGGGTAAGGTAATATCCTTATTTTCCATTCCAGGGAGCCATTGTAATTCATTAATGGAGATGGATGTAGAAGTTATGGATAGCTTTCCTCTCCATCCCAGAATCCAAAGCCATTTGACCTTCATGTGTCTTAGTTTTCCATATCATTGTCTTCAGGTTTGTTGTTTATAGTTATCCAATGTGTGCTCGCACTATGCTGGAACAGAGTTTAGGATAAAAAGGAGTTTCAGTGAGTAGCAGAACTGCCATTCTAAGCTATATTTTAACTCACAGGTAAAACTATTTGGAGGCTAAAGAGATGAAGAAATGTATAACAATATAATGATTGAGAATCTAATGAATTTTAGAAAGCATTAAATGTCAAAAGGATAAAAGACTATATAAGATGCTTTTCCAGTATATACTTCTGAAAGGCTAGTATTTTCTCCTTTCCTCATCCATCATTATAATTCTCTTCACGTAATTGAACTCCATTGTTCTGCTCCATTAAACTTCAAGGAAACTCTGCAACTAGTATTCAATTCAAGTAATGTCAGGGCCCCAAAAAGTAATGCATTAAGTAATTAACAAACACACAAAATATGTTAACAAAAGATTTTTTTTTTATTTTTTTATTTTTTTTTTTTTAAAGAGGCATGTTTTATTTATTTATTTATTATATTTGTTTGTTTGTTTTGTTTATACATGCACTGGGTACAGTCAGAAGCGCGGGAGGGTGAGAGAATTCACCAGAGCCAGAGTGGGGAGCAGAGCAGGCAGAAGGACCGAAGTACACTGCTGAGGGGAGCAGCGGGCGGCAGGAGAGGTCTGCGCACCATGTGGGATCCTCCTCCGGTGGCCGGGGAGCAGCCGGGGATCGAACCGGCGCCGCAGAGGCCGCGGGCAGCTTTGCAACCCAGCGCTCAACCGCTGCGCCACCGGGGAGGCCAAAAGATTTTTTTTTTTAAAGAATGGCTAATAATTGGGTTTTTTTCCAGTATTGTCTTACTTATTTAATTTTGGGTCAATATATGATTTCTCTCCTGTGGTCACTTAGTTCTCCCACCACCAAAGCACCCCTAATCTATCACCATATTCCCTTGTGCTCTTTCATCCTGTTTTTACCCCCATATACCTAATATTTATGGTCAGCTTTCAAGGTTTTTCTTTGATCCTTTGTTTGGTGTCTGTATCTATATGCAAATACATATATATATATATATATATATAAATAAGGAAGGTGCAAAATATTTTGCAGTGTGAAAAGCAAAGTACAAAGTGTTTGTTTAATGGGTCAATATGTCTAGAAAAAGTTCAAAAAGGATGAGATAGAATATCTCTAGGCAAATAAGTAAGTAAATGGTAACAATGACTACTTTCTGGTGGATCTGTGGGATGGGAAGGAGGGGTGGAGATTTATTTTCCACCATAGACTTTTGCATTTTTAATTTTTTATCAAAAAATGCATATAAAATTATGAAAATACACTTAAAAATTAAAACTGGTGATGTTAAAAGTTCAGTACATAATGACAACTGTACTTCTTATTATACCTTGAAAATAAGCAACATATTTATTTTACTAGAGTAAAATATTGATATAATACATTAGGTTTAGGTATACACCATAGTGATTTTGCATTTCATACAAAGTGAAATGTCACCACAGTGTCTATATTTTATTAGCCATGCTTCAAGTTTGCACTGCCCTCATTGCCTATGGCTCTCATGATACTATATTCCTGTGACATTTCATAACTGAAAATGTGTACCTCTAGATCACCAACTTGACCTAACCCTTCCCCCATAGCCACCAATATGATTTCTGTATCTTTGAGTTTTATTTATGTAGCCTTTTACATTCTACATATAGGGGAAATCATATGGCATTTTTCTGTATCACAATTATTTTACTTAACACCCTCAAAGTCCATCCATATTGTTCCAAGTAGTGAGATTTCATTCTATTTTTGGCTGAATAGAATTCTGTTTGTGTGTGTGTGTGTGCGCGCGCATGTGTTTCATCTTCTTTACTTACCAACAGACACAGGTTGTCTATTGTGAATAATGCTGCAATGAACATAAGGGTGCATTTATTCTCTTGATCTAGTATTTTTTTTTTTTTTTTCAAAAACTGGGGTACAGGCCAGAGGTGCAGGAGGTGAGAGGATCCACCAGAGACAGAGCAGGAACAAACAGGCAGATAGACTGAAGTACCTGCTGAGGGGAGCAGTGAGCAAGCCAGGAGAGGTCTGCTGCGCCATGTGGGTAGCTCCCTGGCTGGGGATCGAACTCACGATGCAGAGGCTGGAACAACCTCACAGTGCTGCTCTCAACCCCTTGTACCACCAGGGAGGCCCAATCTAGTATTTTAATATTCTTTGGATCAATTCCCAGGCATAGAATTGCTAGATCATATGCTAGTTTTAATTTTTTAAAGGAATGGCCATACTGTTTTCTGTAGTGGTTGTACCAACTGACATTCCCACCAACAGTACATGATAGTATTCCCTTTTCTAGAGCCCTTGCCACTCTTATTATTTCTAGTTTATGCTTGCTTCTTTGTTTTAGAGAATAGCCATTCTGACAGCTGTGAGGGGATGTCTCATTGTGGTTTTGATTCGCATTCCCTAAGAATTAGTGATGTTGAGAATTCCTCGTGCCTGTTGGTCATCTGTGTGCCGTCTTTTGAAAAATGCCAGTTCAGACTCTGCCCATTTAAAGTAACTTTTTTTATTGAGTTGCATGGGTTATTTATACATTTTGGATATTAAACCTTATTACATATATAATTTGTGATTATGTTCTATAATTCACTAGGTTACCTGTTTCTTAGGCTGATGGTTTCCTTCACTGTACTGAAGGTTTTAATTCTGATGTTGTCCCATTATATTCTTGCTTTTCTTGCCTTTACCTTTGGACTCAGACCCCAAAAAACATTTTCTAAGACCAATGTCAAGGAGCTTACAATCTATAGTTTTTGTTTTGTTTTTTAAGGAGTATTATGGTTTTAGGTCATATTTGTTTTTAACCTATTTTGGGTCAATTTTTGTGTATGAATTGAGGTAGTGGTGCAGTTTAATTCTCTCGCATGTGGTTGCCTAGTTTTTCCACAACCATTTATTGAAGGACTTTGTTATATTGTTATTTTCTTGGCTCCCTGTTGTAATTAATTTACCATATATACCTGGGTTTATTATTTAGTGCTCTATTCTGATCCAGTGATCTAAGTCCATTTTTTTTTATCCACTTCCATACTGTTTTGCTTACTACAGTTTAAAATCAGGATTTGTGATAACTCCTTTATTTCTCTCTCCTGATTACTTAAGCTATTTGGGATCTTTTGCAGTTCCATACAAATTTTAAGGTTTTCTTTTGTTGTTCTGTCAGCATGACATCAGAATTTTGATAGTAGGTACATTCCATCTGTAGGTTGTTTAGGTAGTATGTGCACTTTAACAAACGTAATTCTTCCAGTCCATGAGCACAGAATGTAAATAACTTTAGATTACTACCTATCTCTTCAATTACTTTCTTGGTGGAGTTGTTAATACATAAACTGATGTTATCTTGAACATCAACAGTTTTAATTCTTCCTTTCTAATTTCAGTGCCTTTTATATCTTTTTCCATGTTAATTGCTGTAACTAGGACTTCTAATATTATGTTGAATAAAAGTGGCAAGAATGGGCCTCATTTTCTTTTTCCTGACCTTAGTGGAAAGGTGTTGATTTTTTTTAAAATATTAAATAGAATGTTAGCTGTAGGCCTGTTATACAGGGCTTTATTATGTTGAGAAGCTATGTCTGATCTTATAAAGTTGACTTATTTAGAACAACAATTTTGACACAATTGATATGTTTTTCTGCCATTATTTTTAAGCTGTGGGACTTTTTCTAAAAAAAGATTTATTTATTTATGCATACAAAAACTTGGGTACAGGCCAGAAGTGTGGGGGATGGGTACGAGGATTCACCAGAGACAGAGTGGGGAACAGAACAGGCAGATTGACTGAAACACACTGCTGAGGGGAGCAGCAGGTGAGTAAGGAGAGGTCTGCTGCACCATGTGGGTAGCTCCCTGGCCAGGGATCAAACTCGTGCTTCCATGGATATGGATAGCTTCATAGGTTGCATCTTAACCCCTTGAGCCATGAGGGAGACCCTGAGGGACTTCTTATACTCTAATATAAATTGGCACTTAAACTATAGGTAATTTTTAAAAAATAGATATTTCTAATATGTAGATGTTTCATTTCTATAGTAGTTCATACAGGAAGAAAATGGTAATCTAGCAAATTCTTCAACTTTTGATCAGAAAAGCAATCACTATATTTTTGTCCTTTTAAAAATTTTAACCACACTCTGATTTCTTTTTAAAAAAAGAAAAAAGACGTTTTTGATTTTTTTATTTTTCTCCAAGGGAGATTAGCAGAGCACTTATCATGGAGAGGCACTATTTTGATACTTGTTACGCACAATATTCTGATCTCTTAGTTTTAACAAGCAGTTATTTTAAAGCTCGACCAAGCAGTAAAAGCATTTCTTCACTAGGATGCCTGGGAATCTGAATCTAATCTGAATAGATTAGAGGCATTCTGCCAAACCTGAAGTAAAATGCAGAATCAAGAAAATAAACCTATTGGTTGAATTGTAGGAAATGTGACATGAAATGCTTTGCTAAAAAATCAATAGGAGAAAACATTTTCAAATTTTACTATGTTTAGTGCTTTATTTTTATTTACCGCAGTGCCACTATGGGTGTGGAAAGTATATGGACAGACATAACCAACTGCTTAGAAAATTTATTTAAAATACAGATAAAATGTACAATGTTTACCTATCAAGGCACACACTCACATACACAAGATTGATATAATTTAATTTTCTTATAAAATTTAAATTTGTAAGTCTTTCTGATCCAATAGCTGATAGTATTTTATTTAAAATATTTATGCATACAAGAACTGGGGTACAGGCCAGAGTTGTAGGGGGTGAGAGGATTCACCAGAGACAGAGTGGGGAGCAGAACAGGCAGATCGACTGAAACACACTGCTGAGGGGAGCAGTGGGCAAGTCAGGAGTGGTCCGCTGTGCCATGTGGGTAGCTCCCTGGCCAGGGATTGAACTTGTGCTGCAGTGGCTGCAGATAGCTTTGTAGTGCTGCAACTTAACCCCTTGTGCCACCAGGGAGGCCCCCCAATTGCTGATAGTTTTGATTCCATCTTCCAGTTGATTTCCTTTCCTGGTATTTGTGCTTTTCTCACCTTGAAGCAAGTCAGGTTTTGCTTAGATAGTCATTCTAGTATTTCCTTTTCCCATTTTTAGCGCTGAAATAAAAATTGGGATGTGGCCAAGTTTGATGATTCAGGGAACTCAGAGAGAGAGATTCTTTTACACAAAATGGTTATACTTCTTCAAAGAAATCTGGTGGTTTATTTTTCAGTATGTTTTCAGGTTGTTACTGTCTTCCTTATCAAAATTCAAAATCATATTTTGAGATGGAAAAAGTATCTAATTTGGGTCCACAGGAAAGTACAATAATCACAACATCAAGAACATAAGAACATCATGAGAAAGGAGTTATAATTAATGACTGAGTAAGTCAGCTAAAAGATTATTAACAAGTCTTTTCATCACATCTGTTCAGAGTAGTTTTACCTGATTTTTATCCCAAAATACTGTTTTTCTACTCCAGTAGTGAAGATATTGTAAGCTTTAAATAGTGAAGGATCAATGTGAATAGTAGGATTTATAATAGCTCCACTAATTGGAAAAATAAAAGACCAAGACATTATTATACTTATCAAATTGTAAATGTGTACTAAAAGTTATTGCAAAAAATGTTTAAAATTGACTTTTCATAGTAAGTGGGAATGATAAAGATATTCATTTAAGTGCATTATTTGATTATATTTGTAAAACAATGTGCAAAGAACTATATGATCTTTTACATAGACAAATAAAACCCCATAAAAGCAATATAAATGTTGGATAAGTTTACTAAGAACTTCACAATGAGCACTGACACAAAATTAGTATTTATTCAAATTCTCAATCAAAAATTTTTCAAGAAATTCTTGAGAGAGCCAGAAAATAAACTTATAAGAAGAGAATAAGTGATTCTGTGGAGTAAATCTATAAAATTTAATATAATGAAATGGTTCAGATTCAGATAAGTACTGTTGATCGTGACTGAACTTAATCACAATCATTATACCAAGTAGTCAGTAGAAACCCCTACTATTTACACTGATGGATAACGATCATTACCTTCCAGATACTAGTTGTACACTTACCTCTGAGCATCATTTTCTTCATCTCATATAAAGACTTTATATGAGGACTGACTGAACTAGTACACATAAAACAGTAAGTCAGGTATCAAGGCTATTGGAAGTTCTTTCAAAAATAGAATTCATATCACTTCTCTGCTATGGTTTCCTAATTGCACTGAGAATAAAACCCAAACACTCACCCTGGCTGTTTAGGTCTCAAACATCGGGCACTGACCTGTATTTCTGTGCTCACTTTTTTTTTTTACCAGGTTCTCTTGGCTCATTATGTGCTAGTCACATGTTCTGCCTTCTTCTGGAAGCTTGAACACATCAAAAACATTCTCAGTTTGGGACTCATGTCCTTCTCACTAACTCTTCCTGAAATTATCCTAATCTTAGCCTCAGAGTGCTCCATTCATTGCCCAGGTCTCAGCTCATTGGCGAGAGGTCTACAGCTGTCCAGCCCCTCCCTCATCCTTTCTCATCTCTCTCTGCCACATTAAGCTGGCTTATTTCCTTCAGGGACGTGAACCATTATTCAAAGGTAACTTTCAGAGAAAGGCAAAATGATTAACTTCAGGTGGAAACAAAAATTAGTATTTTAAACAGTTCAAATGATAATCTGCATATCATAAATTTATAGATCAGGAATATTTAAATGAATATGCAAATAGAAACAAAATTGGCTTTATTTTTAAAGGATTAGGGAAAGATGGAGACATCAATTTCACCTCTTCCAGACAGGGTAGAATTTTCAAGTGTATAAGAACTATTTTGCATTGCTGAGGTAAAGCTCAGAAACCAATCAGATTCAAGCACTTGTTTTATGAATTACAAAACTAATTTTGTACAATGATATGCCAAAAGTTTTCAGTACTTGTGGGGTCTAAACCTTACTCTCCTGATAATCTATCAAGGATTTATTCCCCAACAAAAGTTTTTTTTTTTTTTAAGATTTATTTATTTATGCATATAAGAGCTGGGGTACAGGCCAGAGGTGGGGGGTGGCAAGAGGATTCACCAGAGTGTGGAACAGAACAGGCAGAATGACTGAAGTACACTGCTGAGGGGAGCAGCAGGCGAGTCAGGAGAGGTCTGCTGCGCCATGTGGGTAGCTCCCTGGCTGGCAGGGGATCAAACTTTTCTGCAGTGGCTGCGGATTGCTTTATAGGTTGCATCTTAACCCCTTGTGCCACCAAGGAGGCCCCTCAACAAAAGTTTCTTAAACCTGAGTAATGTATAATCCAATAGTAACTTCAAAGTACTAAAAGTTACTTAAAGAGCTCAGAGTCTCATCAAAATATATTTTGGTTGTTTATTATCACTCCCAAAAGGCAAATTTGTCTTTATAAGTGAAAATATTATTTTTAGATAATCATCAAAATAAAAACTACAACTTACAAGAAAGATCCTCTTCTCAAAAATCCTTGAGACTCTGTGCATGGATTCTGGACTAATGAACACTACTAAATTATGACCCTCCAGGATCTGATTTTATAGCTTTGTTCTTTTTTTCACCACTATTTCCTTCAAATTTATTTTAATTCTACAAAAGTCTGTAGTGCTTCACTAGTAAAAATAAGGTACTATGAGACAACAAACATAAAAGTAAAGAAGTTATAGTTATTATCTTGAAGAATTTTTAGTCTGATGAAAGGGCTAAGACAAATATACTGTAGTAATAACACCCAGCAAAAATGTCCATGAGTCACGGTTGTCCACAAATGGAATCAGCAGAGTGTAAACATAAAGATTTATCATAAGGAATTGGCTCACTCATTATGGAGGGTGAGAAGCTCCAAGAGCTAGAATCTGCAAGCTGAGGACCTGAGCTGAGAGTCCAAAGGCCAGAGAACCAGGAGAATCAAGGTGTAAGTTTCAGTCCAAAGGATGACAGGCAGGAAACCCATGGAGAGCCACGTTTCATTTCAAGTTGGAAGGCAGGAAGAGACTGATGTTTGACTCAAGCAGTAAGCAGCTCCCTCTCGCTTGCTGGAGGCTTGGTCTTTTTTGTTCTGTCCTGACTGACTAAGCCTTGCACAGTTTAGAGGGCAATTTATGTTACTCTCTCCACCACTACAAATGAAAGTACCACCCAAAACATTCTCACAGGCTCCCATTATAATGTTTGACCAAATATCTGCACACTCGATAGCCCACCCAAGTTGACAGAGAATTTACCAACACAATTTGTACATGATCAGAAAAAGTAAAATTTAATTGCAACAAAGATTTAAGGTTTAATTAAGTCCACTTCAGAAAAACACTATAGACTTTCCTCATCTATTCTTCAATACTATTGTTCACTCAACAGATATTTATTGAATCTTTTCATGGGAGAGGTGCTATTTTAAAGGCTGGGATTTGAACAGAAAGCCTCACCCCCACAGAGAATACATGTTCTGGCAGTACAGACAGTGCTCTCACTGAGAATCAGGCACATCCTTCCCTGCTTTCCTGCTAAGACCTTCACTGTGGTGTCCCAATTCCCACACTTTCCACAGCTCTAACCTATGCTCTCTTGCTTTCAAATGATTGATGCAAATTAGTCACTCCCTTCCTCCTCTGCATTCACTATTACAGCATATTCATTAAAAAAATCTGTGATTATCAACCCAGTATGGGTCTGTGGTCCCATTGAGCCTTTCCAATTTCCCCTCTCCTATCTATTGTGGCTGCTGTGCCATGCCTGCATTTTCCTGTCAAGTCTTGCTGCATCTAAACTGCAAAGGACCCTCACAGTCACTGTGGAAGACACCAACTAGTAACACTGTAAGCACCTTGCTGTCCATCACCCACTCAATACTATTTTATCCTTTATGTACTTAACACAGGCCCTCTTTGTATGCCTTTTAGGCATTGTCACATTCTCATATCCTAGGAACTTCCAAGGATGAGAGTTATTATGATCTCCCTTTTGCAGATGAGAAAATGGAAACTTTATGTGATTTTAAAAAACCTTCAAGGTCACACTTCTCATAAATGATAGATCCAGGATTTAAAGTCTCATAGCACAGTTCTGGATTAAAATTCTTCCAGCTGTGCAATTCTGTCTCCCCTATTATTATCCTCCTCACAGGGCAACCTCTGGCTTTCACCTTGAGTTTCCTTTCTATGTGCCTCCATTCTCTTTTTATTAACTCTTTCCTCACTCCAAACCTTTACAGTTGCCTTTACTTGAAGAGACAAAAGTTCTAAGTTAAACACTTATTTGTTCAGCACGGCATTCAATAAGACACTGAACCCCACCAAATATCACCTACTTTTGCTTCTAGCCAACCTGCAGAAAGGCAGCTAATCGTTAGGGAGAAATGTCATTTTTTCAAAAACAAACATTGGCTCCAGCCTTTCTGCTGGTTGGCAAAAAGCAAGAGAAGTAAGTGATATTTGGTGGAGCTCAGAGTCTTTTTCCTCTCACTCTGCCAGAATTAAGTCTTTCCATCTTACAGTGTCCACATTGTCTGACAGAATGACTTTTACTGAGCCTTTGTTCTATATGACCCCTGTGAACTAGTCATTTGGAATATTTTAGCAATTTAACCTCTGAATAGGTGTTTTGCACATGGGCAGAGGTGGAGGGGAGGCAATTTCCCCCCCAGGAAAAATTTGGCCACCCAGCCCAAATGTGACTAGTAACAAAGTTGAGACTCCTCCAGAGAGATGATAAAGGGATGAACACGCTTGAAAATTTTTGTAGTTTAAACTTCCAGCAGATCCTGGTTTAAACTGCCCTAACTTGACTATAGCAATGTTCTTCTACCTTGGAGGACCCAGAAGTTTGATAAAATGGTTAAGGCAGCAGAGAGGACATTGTGACCAGCTCCGGGTATGTGTCAGACTATAATATCAGGTGCATATGTAATATATATGTTATTATTTAATAGCATATAATAAAACATTATATATAAATTAGCATATAATATAACACCAGCTACAAATTCCTAAGAGGTTTGCAGCCTGTATGCCTTTCAAAATCTACCTGTGGGTATGATATTCATGTCAGTATAGTACACCCATTAGCAGAGCTCTAAAACTAGCTTCATGAAAATAATGATGGAATTTTTTTCGCACAGAGACTTGTTCTCCCTATTTCTCCTCATTGCTGAGTTGATTTGAAAAAATAGAGCTTTAGTTTTCTGGACATCACTGCTCAGGGATAAGGAATTATTAGTAAACATTGGTTATAAATAAGACCTTATTATATTGTGGAATATATAAAGAAAATTCAGCAATGTTTAAGAAACTTGCTTAGTTCCTAATACAAGAACTGCAAATGTCCTATACAGTTGTAGATTCTCAACAAATATTTGTTAAATAGCTATAGTCTTCCTATTTTGATTCCAGAGATTGGTATCAAATCCCCATGCTGAACTCCAGGGTGTTTTCAATCTCAGAAACTCTTCAGTTACATCACAGCCTGAATCAAACTACCCAAACTACTTGCTAGTTTTATCTATAAACCTCTATCCTATTCAAACCTAGATAATTAAAATTTCAAAAATACTAATCTGTTGCCATGAGTCTTTCAAAAGAATAAAAATCATATAAACTTTATGGAAAGAAATTCTCAAGGAGGCCAAATATTTTTTTTATTATTTTTCAGACAGATTTCCAAAGTGTTAGGTTTTACTAATATGATTTACAGTAAGAAATTACATTGCACAAATTGGAAAAAATTAAGAACAAAGATGAACTTTATTAAAAAAAATACAATATATGTAACAGAATCTGTTACCAGGAATCTGATGCTAGAACACATGGAATTTGCCTTTTAGATATTAGACAAGTCAACAAAGTTTGCCAAAATGTTGAAGTATGCTAACAACCCCCCTTTTTTCCATCTATTTCGTGGCTTTCTGCTAGAAATACACAATGCATTTAACAGTCTCTATTGATATTACTTTACCTGTAATTAAAATAAGCTCTACAGAGTTGATTTGTTTGTTAAAGCTACCTAATCAAATTACCCTACTTCCCTTTGTTTTTTGCCCTGTTTATGGACACACCTTACTCTCCTAAATATCTATTGTCCTTCTAAGTTCATCACTTCTCAACTCTCCCATTGCCATTGATTTTTTTTCTTTTATGTGAAATCCTCTCCCTCCCATGAAGTTCATTTCAAAACAGTTATGCTGAGATAGTATACTACAGTGGTTAAGAGCATTTGGTTTTGGCATGAGATATTTCTGGAGCTTAGTCCCTGTCTTGACACTAGTTGGCACTTGAGACTTCTCAGCCTCAGGCAAGGTGGTTACTCCTTTAAGCCTCCATCAGTATTCCAAGTCCTAAAATTAAAGCTCCTTTTCTAACAAGCTGTTATCTTGGAAGGGATGCATTCTCCAGAACCTTTATTATATCTCATTGGCTAGAACAGGGTTATAGGGCCAATTCTACATTAAGAGCAAAACTGGTATATTTTGTTCTCCCTGTTATATTAGAGGATGTTGAGGGGTTGAGAAAGAAGGCAGCTATAATAATGCCCACTGAGCCACCCTTCAATCTGCCATGGTAGGTATCCATCAATAAGTGTGGGAGCTGCACCCATATAGGCTTGATTTAGTGCCTTTATTCAATTTTAGCATATTAAGTATACACATTTACATACTCTTGGTAGGTGGATTTATGAGTTTTATTATCTAATTACTGAAAGAAACTTCACATATAGGCCAGAGGTCTTAAAAATGATAGTTGCAAGGAACCTATGATTTCAATATATTAATAGAAATCAAATAATCACAAACTATGTCAGTATCACACATATTCTGCAGTTAAAATGATCAAACCCCAACAGATCAGACTAAAAGTAGCCCTAAAATGTTGATTATCCAAAAGATTTAAGGCTGAGCCTCACCTGCATTGTATACTAGCATAAATCATCATTTTCTCTGGAAAAACACTCAGAATTTAAAATATGAGCACCAAGCATGTAGAAATGAAAATAAACTTCTATAGATTTTTAGCAATGTTTAAATTAATGAAATTCTCAGTTCATTACTTTAAATTTTTCAGTGAATTTGATAAATATTTAGAGCTTTCCTATGAACTTTTCTTATCTAGGAGGGAAAGAAATGAGACGTCAGTAAGGAAACACTTAGTCCTTTGTCACAGAAAAGTTGGCTGAAATGATACATAGAAAATAATGTGATAAACTAAAATGCATATTTCTATCAGTCAGTACTACTGGAAGATGTATGGGTGGGGCGGGGCATCCCTCCTGTGGTTTGGAGAAGATAGTATTTGAATAAGTTACCCAGGGTGAGAAAATGCCTGCAGAGTTGGAGAAAAGTAAAAATATTTTTAACCTCTCCCAGCTTGAAGCATTTTTAAGATTCTTTTTCAATTATAACTATAGAATAATTGCATCTTTGTGAACTACTGAAGGATAAATGTACTAGAGATTAGATGGTCTCACCATAAGATGAATTATTTAATGTGTTCATCAGAAGAAGCTGTGCTATAATTTGGTCATAAATTAACTCAAGAATTTCAGTGGCTTAATATATTAAATGTTTATTCTTTTGCTCATACTAGAGCTACAATGGGTCTAATGGCTTAGTCTTAAGGGATCTATCTTTCAAGCAATGACCTAGAGATCCAGTGTGTTTCCACTTTTGTCCTCCATCTCAGCACAGGGTTGCCAGGTCACTGTAGCAGTGATATAAAGAGCTGGATCTTTTTTTTTTTTTTTTTTGTGGGACCCTCACCGGCGGCAGGGGAACAACCGGTGCTGCAGAGGCTGTGGGCAGCGCTCAACCGCTGCACCACCAGGGGAGGCCCAGTGCTGGATCTTTATGCAGGTGCTTCATACTGTATTGGGCAGGAAATGACTGCAATCACTTCCACTCATTCCATTGGCCAGAATTAGTTGGTGACACCATCAGCAGCAAGATGATGTGAAGTATAGTTTCCTGTGTTGCTTAGGAAACAGAGGGGAAATGAATCTCAATGACCACTAGTAATGTTTTCCACATTTGATAAATACATGTTTTTAAGGAAGGAGTGTGTGAGCCTCAGAGAGCAACTTCTTTGAGCTGTAAGATCTTTCCCAGAAATTATGAATTAGATGTTTAATAAGTAGGAAAATTACTTTTGAAAAAATCATGTTATAGAGAGTACTTTGAAGACTGATAGAAATTCTTTGTTCATTATTAAAAACATAGGAATATTGCCTACAAAATCAAATATATTCACATATACTTGTGATATATGTGTACATTATAGATTGGATAATGACTAGATGCATTATCCAATTCATTATCAAACTCTTTTCTTTGGAACTTCATATCTATGTAAGTATCTTTCAATGCTTGGTAATCATTGAAACAAAATGTCTAAAATCTAGAACTCTTTGTACTTATATAAAAAACATTTACTAGAAAGCAGTGGTGGTAGTCAGAAACCAATAGGACTGCTTAGTTTAGTTACAAAAGTCCATCTAAGCAAGTGGGGTTGCAAGATCAGAAATAGGAGCCTGGTTATTATAAAGGTCAATCTAGGGAGAGTAAAATCACAATTATGACAAAAAAAAATTCAAGCACTCAACAAGAATTTATTTTAGGGATTTACTTAGATATTAACAATACATTGTGACAATATTGTTAACATTCCTGAGCATTTATTATATGCTTAGCACTTACTTCTGTGTGTATGAACTTATTTGTTGACTCAGAGTCCAGTCGTTTAATACGATTTTTGTCTACATGTTTGTACGCCAAGGTTGCAAAATATATCCTTCAGATCCAGCATCACTTTTTTTTCAGTGTGCAACAATTGGGTTTGTTAACAAAGAGGAGATTGGGGAGCCAGCATCATTTTTATATTCATCATAGGGATAAATGGAGGTACAAATAATCAGAGTGATCCTATTGTTTATAAACACACACTACCTTTGTGTAGCTTCAAGATGGCAAGGTGATTACATTTTTTTTCCTTCCCAGATTTCCTTGTTGGTATGGTAGCATGTAATCCAGTTCTAGCCAAAGAGATGAAAGAGAAAATTTAGAGTTAAGCTTTAAATCAAGTCCTCTAAAGACCACTTCTATCTTTCTATTTTTTAATTGAATTTTTTATTGAGGTAATGTATTTTTTTATTGAGGTAATGTAGGTTTACCACATTATGAACTAGAGGTATAGGTGCACAAGATATGAGATATGTTATCACACCACACCTGCCACCAAAGCACCCATAATCCTTCACATTAACCACTGGATTCCTCAGCCTTTTGTTCTCTGCTCCCACACATTTTCCCTCTAGTAGTCTCAATTCTAATTCATACTTCTAAGGATTCCTTTGGTTTGGTTAAGTCTGTTCTTTGTTTCTTTGTATCTAAATTTGAGTACAATCACCTAGTATTTGTCTTTCTCTTTCTGACTAATTTCACTTATCATAATCCTCTCCAGTTCATGAAAATCAGAACCGCAATGAGATACCACCTCACTCCTTTGAGATTAACCCACATCGTAGAAATCCAGAAACAACAAATGTTGGAGGTGTGAGGAAAAAGGAACCTTTGTACACTGTTGGTGGTAATACAGACATAGGTAATCAGAACCTATGGAAAACAATATGGTGGATACTTAAAATATTAAGAATAGATATATCTTATGGGCCATCAATTCCATTTTTTGGCATTTATCCAAAGAATAAAAAAAATGCTAATTTGAAGGGACATATGCACTCCTATGTTCATCACAGCACTATTTATAATAGCTAAGTCATGGATACATCCTGAAGTTTTAAATGCACATTCTACATTATAGATACAAATTCCTTGTCAAGATATGTGCAAATTTTTCTCTGTAGTGGATCACGCTTTTTCTTCATTTTGATGAAGTGCCTTTTGAAGAGAAACATCTTAAAATTTTGATAAGGTCCAATGTATCTTTTTTATGAATACACATGATTATTGTCATATCTTAGAACTTTTTTAAAAAAAGATTTATTTATTTATTTTATACAAGAACCAGAGTACAGGCCACATGCATGGGAGGGTGAGAGGATTCATCAGAGTCAACAGGGAACAGAACAGGCAGAGTGATGAAATACAATGCTAAGGGGAGCAACAGGGGAGACAGGAGAGGTCTGCGGCGCCATGTGGGCCCCCCGATGGCCGGCCGGGATAGAACCGGTACTTCAGAGGCTGCTGACAGTTTCACAGTGCGGTGCTCAACTGCCTGCGCCACCAGGGGAGGCCCCATATCTTAGAACTCTTAATCCAATCCTACATTAAGCTTTCTTCTGTGTTTTCCTCTAAATGTTTTAATTTTATTTTAACATTTGGATGCATTTTAAGTTAATCTTCCATCAGGTAGAGCTCTAGATTGAGGTTTATTGTCATTATCATTTATGAATATCCAGTTATTTCAGCACCATTTGTTGAAATTACTTTCAATGTTCCATTGAATTGCCTTAGCACCTTTATGGAAAATCAGTTGATCATATTTCTGTGGGTATATTTCTGGACTCTTTATGCTATCCCATTGATTTGTGGGCATTTATTCTTTTACCAATATATGGAAGCATAATGAAAATAAGTCACAGAAATAGGGGGCCATATAGAATATTTCAGTAATTGAGGAAATAAATGATGTTGTCTTGATATAGCTGGTAGCAGCCAAATGGGGGGGTGGGTTATCATACTCTAGTATAGCCAGAAGAAAGCTGTTGCTGTTCTCTGAGACTAAAACACCAGGGGGGGTAGATGGTTTGAGATGAATAAAGAGTTTTGTAGAGGGCAAATAGCATTTCAGAGTCCAAAGAGTGGAGGGCAGATGTGAAGATGGTTATGTGTATGTAAATATATGTGTGTGTGTGTGTTTATTATGAAAAGGGTACCTACACAGACACAGATGGGCAGTCTTGGGGCCAGAGTTGCTTACTTTTATATATTTGAGAAGAAAATTCAGGGTAGAAATTGATGCTGAAGATATGCATTTGGCTGTTCTCATAAAATATTAAGATTCACAGGATTGGATGAAGTAATCTAACATGCTTATACAAACTGTATGTGTGAGACCAAGATGTAGGGCACACAAACATTTGGACATCTAGGAGAAAAGGGATATAGAAGAGCATAGAGAAGGTTTTCTGGAGTCCAAGTAAAAAAAAATTCATCACTTTTCTATTAATGGTTTCCGATAGGATGATAAAGATCAGGCCTGAGAAACCATAGTGAAATTGATAAAAAAAAAAATTTTTGGTGTGGTGGGTTGATGAAAACATACTTGGGATTGATTTGAAAATAATAGGAGGAGTTGTTTTGTGAGAGTAACTCGTGATTTGCTGTAATAAGTGGATAGTAGCTGGGGTAGAAAGTGGGATGGTAAAGGCAGTTTTATATTAAAGTGGGACAAATTAGAAGTGTGCTAGTGTAATTTTGAATGATCCAAGGGTGAGGCTGAATTTGTTGCTTGCAAAAAGTGACTACTGTGAAAGGATATGAGATGTCATGCTCCAGCGCAGGTGTTGACATCAGGTCTTAGAAAAGAAAGGTATGCAGGTGAGTTGGAAATTTTGGCAGCAGAAGTATTGATATTCTCTCCTGGTTGCTCTTATTTTTCTCAGTGAAATAACAAGGAATTTATAGAAACTGAGCTTGAAATAGGCAGCAAAGGTATTGAAAGTCCAGGAAAGAAGAGAAAGTATGAACTCATCAACATGGAGAATGAATGTATTGACAATGGAATTCAGGAAATGTCTGGTTATCACTAAAGATCTTGTAGACTATTTAGCTTGGTTGCGTTTTTTCTCTTGTCATCTTTAACTACCCAAATGCAGGTGCAGAGTAAGTGAAGAGTTGGATTTAACCAACTAGGACAACCACGATGGCAAGAATCAAAAGTAACAGAGTAAGGGAGATAAAAGGGAGTAATTAAAAAGATATACCACATACTCTAAGCCAGGCAAAGAGAGAGGTGAAGGGGTTCATGAATGAAAATGCAATTCACTTTGTGAAGATACAGATTAGTAATTAAACATTTGCAAACTACTAGAGTATGAAGGCAATTCAGTGGATAATGGCTGACACTTTAAAAACAAAATAGAATAGGATAAATTAGAATTACAAAATACCAGAATGCATCACAAGTAATGTAAACATTGTTTAATGAAGTATTTTAGTTCTATATATTCTATACAGAACTTTCTAGTTGTATACAAACATTTGTTACACATACACACATTTTATATCGCAAAACCCAGCAACATGTTTTTGAGTGTGGGTCCTGCTTGTAACTCTTTGTAATCTACCTAGTTAAGGGGAGGAGGTTGGTAAAGTTCTGGGCATATCTGTTACTACAAATGCAGCTTTGCTGCTACAGTTTATAACTCTTCAACTCTATTAGGCTCCAAATATTGGCACTCTCATTCAATTTAGACCTATAGGCAGGGGTAGAAAGTATCTGTCTTAGCAGTGCCATCTTCCTTTCCATCTTAGCTTTCTTATTGCTGAGGTCAAGTTTCAGTTTGTATTTCTCTATCAAGACCTTCTTGTTGAAAATGACAAGATGTGATCAGAAACTACCAAAAAATATCTGGATTTCTTGTCATTTCCCCTACCATTGCAACTGCAGTAGAAACATGGCTTATGTTTCAAGATACAGCAGGTGAATGCTTGGCTAAATGTTTCACCACCACATAATAAAGATCAACAGGACTCTAGTCTATGACACGTGTGTTCTCCTTCCTAAGGTCCTGCTATGTTAATTCCACATTGTACCATTCTACTTCCCCTTACCAAATTCTGTTTGAGGCAGATAGTAATCAGCCAAACACAGCAGAAAATATAAAAAGCAGTTGCTTAAACAAATGGGCATTTTTTCCCCATGAAACAAAATAGACCCCAGGCTGCAAAAGCACCTCCTCAATGCCACCAACTTCCAGAAGTCATCTTTCTACTACTGCATGCATCTTTGGTTATCTGTTTTCTATCAGCGTTATGCCTATTTTTTACTCTTCATTGAACTTCTGGCAGTGGGACTCTGAAAACTGTTTTCCAGACTCTTTTGGCAGCATACTTCTTGTTGAATTCTGCCCAAAAGGAGACACTGGTAGAAGATTTTAAAGTGGGAGGAAGGAAGAATAATTCTGGCTCTGAAAATATTGGCTGTTACTCTAGCAGCGGGTGGTTGTAAGAGTAGTGAAGACCAGATGGCTGTGCATTTATTCCAGTGGCCAGCTCTTTATGGATCCCAGCTCTGGCATGAGGAAGAGCTCTTTGGATGTTCTAGCTACTGCATGCTAGAAAGTGCATGCAAATAGGCTCCATTATTGACATAACAGTTTCCTGATTTCAGAGTGACACCTTTCCTGCCTGCTGGCCCTTCACTCAGATTTAAAGTTTTCCTGTATTCTCTCTGCTTGAATACTTAAGTTTTTGTTTGTTTTTGTTTTCTTATATAAAGCCCGAGTGATCATTGATAGCAGTATATGTATCTCAGCAAAAATATGATTAAAAATAAGAAGCTGAACTGACTAAACAAAATGATGAGAGCATTACCAGTGGTATTGTTTCTTTTCACAATTACTTTATTTTTTTAAAGATTTATGTATACAAGAGCTGGAGTACAGGTCAGAGGTGTGTGTGTGGGGGGGGGGAGATGGGGGGGTGAGAGGATTCACCAGAGACAGAGTGGGGAACAGACCGGCAGATTGACTGAAAGACACTGCTGAGGGGAGCAGCGGGCAAGTCAGGAGAGGTCTGCTGCACCATGTGGTTAGCTCCCTGGCCGGGGATAGAACTCGTGCTGCAGTGGCTGTGGATAGCTTCATAGGTTGCATCTTAACCCCTTACGCCACCAGGGAGGCCCTTCACAATTACTTTAAATATTATCTGTTTAAATCTAGGAGAGTATGCCTTGGAAGACAGAGCTTGGGAAACCAGTTAGACACTGATTCAGACCATTATGTGGTAATGATGGTGGAAGGAGGATGAGACGATTTGGGCAGGTCTGATAGAAAATAACATGCTGAAGTCATAAAATTTTCGTAGGAATGAGAGTTGAAATTTGAAAGACTCAGAATTTTTTACTACAAACTACAGTATCAGTAGCATTCATGGCCCTCCCTGGTGGCTCATGGGGTTAAGACGCAACCAGTGAAGCTGTCCGCAGCCTCTGCAGCACAGTTTGATCCCAGCGCCCTGCTGGCCAGGGAGCAACCCACATGGCATAGCAGACCTCTCCTGACTCATCCACTGCTCCCCTCAGCAGTGTAATTCAGTCAGTCTGCCTGTTCTGTTCCCCACTGTCTCTAGTGAATCCTCTCACCCCCTTGCCTGCCCATGCCTCTGGCCTGTACTCCAGCTCTTGTATGCATAAATAAATAAATCTTAAAAAAAATAAGTAGCATTCATACACTTTCCATTTCTCTCATGTGCAAGATAGGATCTTTCTCCATCACAATTAAGGCCCTAAGAATTGGAATGGAGTACATAGGTACAATCTGATAACTGTGAAGCTCCAATTTGCTGAGTAAACCTTGGAAGTAGAAGACACTCTCCCTCCTCAATTAAGGGCACTAATTTACTTGCAGATTCCCTGAAACAGGTGTCTTGCAAGAAGATTCACTTTCTCCCCAATACATACTCCACTACTTTTAGAATCATAACAAGAGCCAGAATTAAGAATGCTCTAGAAAACAGGAGAGTAGAGTCTGAACTGTAGATAAATGAAAATTTAAACAGTGGAAACCTGCATGATGTTCTGAATTCTAAATGTCTTTAGTCAGATTTTTACAGAGATCCACATAAATGGAGTTGCCCAGAGTCTATCTCAATGTAAGCCTAATGGATAACTCTTTGTTGATTATTTCCTCCATTCCTAAATACACAATTTGAATAACATACTCAATCAACAGCAAAGTCATCACATTGGTTCAAGGACTTCCCCTCTTTATGAGCATGTAAACGGGAATCTAGTTTTTATCTTTGGGAATACTACAGAGACTAGCACCCCTATCAAAGACTTGAGGGTTGCGGGGGCAAGGATTTCTATCACATTCTTATCTGACTGTTCCATTTGGCAAGCAGTTTATAAAGAATGACTGTAGAGTATCATAGAACAAACAAGGTGGTGATTTCATTTTATAGCTGCTGTTGAAGCTGCGCTATATTCAAAGCATATTAATACAACCCTTGACAACTGATATACATATTGAACAGTCAAGTGCTTTTTTTTCTCCCTATCAACTTAAGGACTCTAGAAGTAGTTCATTTCACCTGGGGAGGGCGAGATTTGTTCACTAAATATCTGGTAGTGCATCCTGGCTATCACCTCGAAACTGCTGGGGTTATATACTGGAACACGTACGACTGGCCTTTTCATGGGGCCTCAGTTACATTACAATATTATGGCTTCTGCCCTGGGTGAGCAAGATAAAGTAGAGAGACAGGTGAAAGCTGTATGGTCTTTGGTTACCCAGTCTTAGAAAACACAATTTTCTGCAGCATTCTATTTATCCCAATTTCAATAGGAAGAAAAATAGATTATACCTCTCGGTGGTCCAGCATCAATTTTCTAGAAGACCACATGAGACCAGAAATATTGCCATTTTTGGAAAAATACAATCTGCCACACTACAGTAAGCTAATTAAGCAGTAAAACTAAACTTAGTGGTTTATATTCCAACTCAGCCAGAGTTAATTCAGGAACTAAGGTGGTTTTTTAAGTCCATGGATACAGGAAGCTGAGATGATGTCCTGTTTCTTAGATATAAGAAATTCCTTCCTGGTTCACCATCATTAAAAAGAGCCCATTTTATTAGTTTATCACAACTGTGGAGCACCATGCCCAAGCATCTGAGTGGAATAATACCAAATGTTATGAGGATGAGTTCTATGAGGAAATAGCATTGTGTCCCTACCCTGTTGTAATTACCAAGTCATTTAATAGTTACCTGACCATTTAATAAAGACATAAAAGCTAAGAGAAAATATAAGGAAATTGTGTCATGTACAGAGAGTAAAGGCCTGTCTTATTATCCATCTTTATTTCCTCCCAGAAGTTGAAGAGAGATGTAATCGCTTGATACATGGCATGCTCCATGAGCACTGACATACTAAATAAGTAACAGGGATGGAATGGCAGTAAAAATTGGGGAATGACACTCAGTGATAACTTGAATAATTCCTTGACCTAGTAAAGCCAAGTTTCCCCTGGACTCACTAGTTCAGTGGTTACTGCCCCATACAACAACCTAACCTGCTCCATCATTAGCCTAGTATCACAGGGGGCCTTACAAAAGAGCATGGAAATCTCTATAACTTTTGACATTTTACTTATGTATATATGTATATAGAAATATATATATACACACACAGATACCGACACACAAATATATATATTACTATTACTATATACAATTATATATGTACTATATATAATTATATATATACTATACATAAACTATAACTATACTATAACTATATACTATATATACACTAACTATATACTATAACTATATACTATATACTATTACTGTTACTGTAATATATAATTACTGTATATTACTATTATTTTGGAGCTCTCTGCATTTCCTGTTGGATAACTATCTGTTTCCTCAGGTCCTCAGGTTAGGGACGTTTGCAAACACAATTAATTTCTTCAAAATAATTTCTGCTGCCTCCTTCCTTCTTATTCTGAAACTCTTCTAGTTTGCTCATTATTTTTCTTGATGTTTTCCCATAAGGATGTTTTCCCTTAAGAAAATTGCAGTTCTTCTAATTTTGTTTTTCTTTTTGCTGCTTTATTAGCTGAGCAACTTTGCTTTATATTCTAGCTCACGTAGTTGTTATTCAGCTTCTGCTAGACCAAAGTTAAATTTCTTTAGTGCAGTTTTTAGTCCAGGAATTACAGTCTTCAGCACTGTGACTACTGCTGGGCATTTTCTTATCTCTGTTCAAGTTTTTTTTTTTTTTTTTTTAGAGGCTTTTTTTTTTTTTAATTTTATTTGTTTGTTTTTTGTTTATACATGCACTGGGTACAGTCAGAGGTGCGGGAGGGTGAAAGAATTCACCAGAGCGGGGAGCAGAGCAGGCAGAAGGTCTGAAGTACACTGCTGAGGGGAGCAGCGGGCGGCAGGAGAGGTCTGCGCGCCATGTAGGACCCTCCTCCGGTGGCCAGGGAGCAGCTGGGGATCGAACCGGCATGGCAGAGGCCGTGGGCAGCTTCGCAACCCAGCGCTCAACCGCTGCACCACCGGGGAGGCCCTCTCTGTTCAAGTTTTCACTTTGCTCATTTATTCTTTTCCTGAGTTCTATGAGCAACTTAATAACCATTGCTTTGAACTCTCTGGTAGTTTACTTATTTTTGGTCCCTTAACATATTTTTCTGAGGCTTATTATGTTCTTTTGTTTATAGTAGATACATCTGTTTCCTCATTTTGTTTAATTCTCTGTACTTGCTTTTGTATTACTCAAATGAGCTGCATCTCTCAGTCTTGAGGGTATTGCCTTGCATAGGTGATGATCCATTCTTTTCAACCTAGCCTTTGCTCTTGGTTGCCTCTCAAGTCTTTGTAGTTGACTAGGCAATCTGATTTCTTGATATGTCTCAGTTGTTGGCATCATTGATATAAAGGAATACACCTCCAACAGCACCTAATATCAGGTTTTGAAAGCATGCAATTGTATGGTTTTATGGAATTACGATCATAACTCATTCTGGCCTTAGATCTGGAGGTGGCCTCTGGGTGACAGCTGCAAAATCAGAATTTCTGACATGTACTTAGCTCTGTACTAGGAGGTACTAGCAAGCTGTGTGGAAGTCCAGTAAAAGCACAAAGATGGTGTCTCCTGTCTGTAGTCTGAAAGCACCCTGTTATCTCTAGTTGTGTAGCAAATATGAAGCCCGCACCTTGGGTTGTAGCTCTAGCACAGGTTACTAGAGTTTTCTCACAAAAACCTGGAGGTTATCTTCTGTCTCTGTATGAAACTCTTGGCAGTCTGCCAAGAAATCTCCCTCCAATTGTTAAAAATCTAGTGGTGCCCAGAAATGCAAGCTCCCCTGGAAACCAGGGTCACATGATGAAAGGGCCATCCCCTCTGTGGCTGCCAGCCACAAGGCTTTAGTTAAACTGCAGGAAAGCATAGGGTATGAAGCATGACTAAACGAGGTTTTCAGGCTCATAGAGGGCATGGCTTGTCCTTGTCTTTAGCAAGACTGTAGTTAAGTGAATACATAAGGGGCTGTAACATGTCCATGATTTTAATTTTGATCGTGCCCGTTAGCCTTAGCATCTGCACGCTAGTTCTGGTCTTAGCAGTTAAAGGCAGTGCCACTTTGTTCCATGCTCTGTCTCTGGTGAATCCTCTCACTCTCCCATGCCTCTGGCCTGTATCCCAGCTCTTTAAAAAAAAAAAAAAAAAGTAGTGTCACTTCTATACACATGTATCCTCCCTCAAAGGCAAGGTGTAATATTAATATTATTTTTTAATACAAGAACTGGGGTACAGGCCAGATGTGCGGGAGGGGTGAGAGGATCCACCAGATACAGAGCAGGGAACAGAACAGGCAGACTGATGAAATATACTGAGGGGAGCAGAGGGCTAGGCAGGAGAGGTCTGCTCGCCATGTGGGTTGCTCCAAGGACAGCAGGGATGGAACCAGCACTGAAGAGGCTGCAGACAGCGCCACAGCGTTGTGCTGAACTGCCTGCGCCACCAGAGAGGCCCAGGTGTAATATTAAATGTTTCCTATTAGCACCTTCTTCCTAGACAGAGTTCCAACTGACCCCCATATCCATAGCAGTCGCCCCAACATTAGCAAATGAATTTCCTTCATACATAGTCCTGGTACTTTTCAAACTGCATCTCTATTTTGGGTACCAGGGTGAGTGATCAATGCTCAAACAAAAGTAGTTTTAGTAATATTTGTAGTAACTGTCAACTACGTTATATGCCAGTCAGTATAGTGTTTCACCTATACTTTACTGTTTCTTGCAATTTTCCCCTTTTATCTGTCAACATTCTTAGAGGAAAGCAACAGAGCCCAATTTTGTCTAACTGAGGAAAAAAGGTTAAATAGACATGGGGAATCTAACAGAGTCTGTCTGAAAGATGGAATAGAAGCCCTGACCCGATGGTGGTCCTGAGAGCATGGGACCAGGTCAGATGTTGTTTTTGACTCCACTGCTCCTGGATGCTCCCTGCTGTGCCCTGGGCTGCATTCATTTCTCATCTCTTACTTAAGTGCACATCTCCCTTCAGGGGAAAAGTCTCAGCAGGATTTGTTGGCTGAGAAGAGGTCACACACTGGAGCCTTAGCTATGGTATTGAGAGGTAACTGGGCCAGACAAGTGGTGGATTTCCTCAAAAGGAAGTAAAGGAAAGTTGTGTGTGTGGAACTAGTTAGGAAATGGGGGTGGGAGAAAGAAAGAAAAAAGGAAAAAGAATAGAAAAATGAATCATTTATTCTCATTTAATATAACTTCCTCTAAGACTTATAGATAAGGAGTAGAGCCAAGATTCAATACCAGGCGGTCTGATTTCAGATTTTGTGCTTTTAATCATGCTATGTTCCGGCACTCCAGACTCTGACAGGTCAGAAACATAGATGCGAATGTATTAAATAAAAATTTCTTCTGCTTTTCCAAGGTTGTCTTACTGCTTAGACTCCCTGGCATTCCAGACTGAGTGTACAAGTACATGCTGGTTTGATTTGAGCACTACCTCTGATTTAAAAAAAACAAAAAAAAAACATACTAATTGAGAAAACAAAGCTCCCTGAGTACATGATGCAACTCAGAAAGAAAATACTCTGATTCTAACTTTAGTGTGAGATATCTTAAAGTATACTTGCTTGTAAGCAAACCACAACTTCTGTTTCTATCAAAAGAGTATGACTCTCCTTGGGAATTTTTTTTTTTTGTCCCGCACATTGATACAATAGTCTACCTTCCTTAAGTGTTTAAACTAAACACTCAATTTTCTAAAATGAAATCTGCCAGTAGGACAGTGACTTTCATGGCTTAACAAAAATATTCCTCATCATTTCACTTACTCAACTCTATTACTTCCTATAGATTTTTTCATTCAAGTTCCTTTTGTCACTCTCAGCTGTCTGGAATTTCATCTCATAAAGAGTCTGGCCATTTGAATTTCCTTTTCTTAAGAGACACATTTTCCATTTTTGTTCAATGTGGCTCGTATCATGTTAAGTTCCAGAAAAACTAGAATTGTTTCAGAAATGTTTGTCAAAAGCCAGAGGAGAACTGAAATCAGGATCTAAGTAATCATCCTAGGAATTGAAGTCATGGAGGTCTTGAACGGGTGGGTACCTTGGTGTAATAGAAAGAGCTCTTTCCTGCTTTGAATTCAGGAGATTTGGGTTTGAACCCCAGTGACATGGTCAAATCATAAATCTTTTCTGAGCCTGGATTCCCTTATAAATGACAAAACTAAACTGTGTTTCCTGGAGTGGATGTGAGAGGTTCAAGCTGCCCAGTGTGGGTGGATGAATTTATAACTGGAGAGTTAAGTACAAATGATGTTTCTTTTGCTGTTGTGGACCGTCAGGAAGGAGTCTCAGAAGCTACAATAATAGGTTTTGAAAAATAAAGATAAATGAGCATTGAGTCATCCCAAATCTGGGTAATATGCGACCATTGCCTGGAGCCTGTGGCTCAGGTGCCAGACACACCCAGGGCTGCCCATCCTGCATGTTGGGGCACACACAGATATAGCCAGAGCTCAAAAAATGAAACCAAACAGGCAAGTCATGTCCAGGATTGAAATATGATCAATCACCACTTGGCAAAATTTCTACCAAACCAATCAGAGCTCCTGATTAAAAATCTCATTTGCGTTCAGTGAACCTAGCCCTACCCCCTTCACCTATAAAAGTACACTCCCTGCCAGAACTCCTTGGGCATTCAGCTCAGTGTGCTTGAGTTTGTATCCCCAATAAAGCCCCAGAAACTTTTGCTGAGCTATCACTGGGTTGCCATAACTTGATTGGTGAAAGAATGGTTGAAACGTTCCTTAGGTTTCCTGTAATAGATCTGAGTTGGACCTTGCTACTTGGTGGCCTATTATAGGTAGTTCTGAGCCAGCATGGGATGGGGGAATCTTTGACTTGTAGATTGTGGAGTTCTCCCCAGTTGATTCCTGGCCTACACACTAATGGACCTTCACTCAAACAAAAGAGTGGGCTGCTCTGCCCACACTAGGGCAGAGAAATTGTTAGTTGTGCCATTTCTGGGAGCACTGTTCAGTACATCTGTGCTGGGGTTGGAAGAAGAGTGGAAAAGAATACTTGATGTACTCACATTCTGCTCTTTTTATTCATACCCTTTATCACAAATCAAAATTATATTTACTTATAATTTATTGAAAAATTTGTGTTATGAAAAAATCTAATGCTGGTCTCTATTTGTATATTATGATTATTGAAAGCACTGGAGGTGTCTTTTTTTTAACAGTTTGGGGTTCTTAGTACCACATTAAGTGTCTGTCATAAAATAATAACTTAAGCCAAGTTTACTGAATAAGTGCATCAATAGAAAATGCATTAAGTAATTTAGTAATCAAGTGCAGTGCCACACTGACTGTATCTTATGTAGGATTATTTAGCTTTCCTTTTAGCATCCTGTAAAAGTGGAATCATGGGGGGTGTTTAAAAATTGATGTGGATACAATATTCAATGTAAAATTGTATTTTATATAAGTATAAAACACTTAATAGAGAAGCAATCAATTATTTGAGTGGCTAATATTGACTGGGAGACTATGTGAAACGTATGGTTAGTTTTTCCTTTTGTCTGTCTCCTTTTTTTTTTAACTTCTAAAGCATGATACATCAAAGAAGTATTCAAGCTTGGTTTATTCTCTTCAGAGACCCTTTGGGAATACTGTACTTTTCGATAAGTCCCCACAATCTTGGGGACGCTGTTGCATAAGCATGTGACTGGCATTCACCTCCTTGCTGAAGAAAGAGAGCAGCATAAAAACAACCTGAAGCCATTTATGGGGCTTGCATAGATTGTTCCCAGCTCACATTCCTTTTTCCATGTGCAAGTAACTCATGCAGTTAATGACAGACATAAATATTGGTGAACTGCTTTCTGTAAAACATTTCTTGAGAATGCCTACAATTTACTCTATCAGGGAAGAAATAAGATTTTTTTTTTTTTTTGTTTTTGGTTGTTATAAACAAAAATGCTTTCTCAAATTCATTCTGACATTGATTGGGAACAAAAATGAATTTTAGTAGCTCTGAGATACATTCCCCTTCAACTATCCCTATTAAAATCCTATCAGAAACTCAGAATTATGGTGGTTGCTTGAACTGGACTAATCACACTATCACCGTATAGAGCTTTGCAGGCCTTCTGCAAGCCCAATGACTAATGGTTTACAGCTGTCATGGTGCTCCAGTGGGGGCTAGTAAGGAAAGCTCTAGGATGTGTGTTAGAGCAAGTGGAATGCAAAATAAGAAAACCAGGTTGAATATTCAGTTAGAGACAAGGGTCTGATTTAATAGAAAAGCTGGTGCTTTAATGCCACTCAGCCAAGGCATGTACCGAAAGGAGGCATTACATAAATAATGCCCGCGTGCAGCCTGGGTTTCTGCCAGAATGCAAATGGGTGCAGGGAGAAGGGAGATAGAGCAGCATGTCACGAAGAATTTTACCACAAATACATAAATAATATCCCTGCCCATCTGCAGACAGGGATGCTTATTTTAGGAATGATACACGAATCGTTAAGGCCCCTGGAAAATAAGGGTAAAGCTGAAGCTATTCATTTACATGTTTATCAAGTATATACAGTGTGCCACATACTATGGTAAACACTGGAGACTAAGATTTCCTGGCCTCAGGAAGCTCTTCATATAATGAAATAGATGTAAACAAACACTACACAGGATGCAAAAGGAACTACACTAAAACAATACTTCATGAAGGGAAGTGTTTGTGTCGTCATCTTTC
Source organism: Talpa occidentalis (assembly GCF_014898055.3). Taxonomy (NCBI): domain Eukaryota; kingdom Metazoa; phylum Chordata; class Mammalia; order Eulipotyphla; family Talpidae; genus Talpa; species Talpa occidentalis. The sequence continues at coordinate 70,410,084 of NW_023601104.1, read as the reverse complement.
ATATGTATAGCTCTTAGCTCAATGCCTGCTATATGTATTCCATTCCTAGTAAATACTGGAGCTGGTGAGAACTGACATGCTATTACAGAGCTTCATAAAACAGGGGCTCAGAGGAAGGGCACTAAACCCTCTGTCAGGTGGGAATAAAGAGGATCAGAAACAACTTTCCATTCAAAGTCACAATTGAACAGAATTGTAATGACAAGTGGGGTTAAACAATCGAAGAAATGGATTGATAATATTCTATACAGCAGAGAAATTTTGTCCAAGAGATAAGAGTGATGGGAAGCAGGCAGTTTCCTAGAATTGCAAATACAGTATCTGCAGTAGAAGATGGGAGGCAGGAAATGGACATGAGTTGGACAGGGACTAGACCTTGAAGACTGTCAGGCTAATCAGTTTGAATTTTAACCTTAAGGCAACTGAGAATCCACTGAAATATTTTAAGTAGGAAATGGACATGATTAGATTTAGGGTGTTGAGAAAGTATGATAGTTTTGTGGTGGCTCACATAGAGTGACAATAAGATTATAGGCAAATTGTGACTAAGAAGTTTGGGAATTATCTAGACAAAAACTGATGGGACTTGTGGCCTCCCTGGTGGCACAGGGTTAACATCTCAGCACTATCAACCTATTGCTGCCACTGCAGCATGAGTTCGATCCCTGCCAGGGAGCTGACCCACATGGCACATAGACCTCTCCTGCCTCGCTCGCTGCGCCCCTCAGCAGTGTATTTCAGTATATCTGCCTGTTCTGCTCCCCACTCTGTCTCTGGTGAATCCTCTCACCAGCCCCCACACCTCTGGCCTACAATCTAGTTCTTGTATGCATAAATAAAAATAAATCTTTAAAAAAACTGGAGCTTGATAAAAGGTAGTGGCAGTGAAGATGGAAATAAGTGGACTTAATCTGAGAGATATATAGGAGGTATAAATAGAAAACTTACTGATTATATGCAGAGGTGAGAAGGAAAGGCATCAAGAAACATGCTCAGGATTCTAACTTGTTACCTGGGAAAAAGACAGCACCATTTATTGCAGTAGTAAATACTGGAAGGGTGAGGTCTGGACAAGGGAGAAAAAAATGGGTTCTCTTCTTTATGTGATGAGCTTGTGGGTATATGAAAATTCAAATTAAAGTACCCAATATGGTTATGAATATTTATGTCTCTAGATTATAGCTTATAAGAGAATTCTATTATGTAATGTTGAGGATCATTGGCTTAAAACTTGTAATTGTAGCAGAGACTAGATGAGGAGTGTGTAGAATGAGAGGTAAGGCTGAGAAAAAGCTTTGATCAGCAGAATGAAAAGAAAAGCTCCTTGGAGTAGCTGGTATGCACATAGGGAACATATGGTCACCTGCATAGCCATAAAAGGAAATAGCACTACAAAAAAATATGTGAATCAACAGTTTAGCTTTGAGGATATTGCTTAATTTCACACTTATTATCTCCAATATCCAGCCTTCCACATCATAGATCAAACATGTAAGAATCACAGAGTCATTTTGTTTTTCCACTGCAAATGGCATCAAAATATACCCGGTAGATGACAGTGGCGTGAGAGGAGACTCAGAAGAACAGTGTCTCCCACTTGGGAATCGGAATACAACACCAACTCACTCCTAGCTTTCTGATAAAACTCTGGTTGCTTATTTTAGGATATGTGTTGCTATAGTGATGGAGGTAGAGTGAATGGAGTCTAAAAGGAGGGAATTGTAAGAGATGCTATGAAGTGTAGAAATGTTTAGCTTCTATGTCTTAAAAAATGTACACCTTGTCAAGGCCATATTGATGGTTGTTTCAGCTGTGCTTGGGTGATGCTGAGGACTTGTCTGAGTAGCACGGTTTCTGTCATCATTTCAGATGCTGGGGCTTCACAGCTTGTCTGTAAACGTGTGTTCTGAGAATATCTTTTTAGAATACTCTCTCTAATTAATTTGGATATTTTGATGATATAAAGCCTATTTTATTTGTCAGGCTTAGGCCCTTAACTTGATGCCTCCATTCCCACTGTGAATGATAATTGGCCATGACCTTTACAATGGTAATCACCAAAATGAAATTGAAAGTATTCACCTAATATAAGAAGCTCGGAAACTAAAATAGCCTAACTTCAGGAAGAACAAGTGTTGATTAAAAAGGATATAATTCCTGCCTTATTCTATAACTATGTTCAATACTATAGTTATCTTTGAATATAAACACTTAAGAGTATGTTTTACTTACAATGAAAGTAGTATGGGCTAGAAATGCACCAGAATCGAATAGTGAAACAAGAATTGAAAACAAGAAGGAAACAAACTTACACACTATACCAAGAAACAGACTCAAAAGTTGAAAGCTAAAAGAAATGACAGCAATATTTTCAATCAAAATCACTTTTTAAAAGTCCTTTTACTATCACTGTTTTCTAGGCAAGTATTCTCCATACTGGATAGATGCAGCAACTGAAGCAGGGATATTAACTTGACTAAAGTCAGAGTAGAGATCAGAATTCAAACTCAGTTCTTTCACAATCACTGGCAAGTCATGATATGCAATCTTGTTATTCAAGAAAGGATGGGAAATCATGCACTTCCAAAGTGCATTCAAAGTCTCTGAATTTATCATTCTTAGGAACAAATCCTGTCCAGATGAACACACGTTTAGGTGTGGGGGGGTGTGTGTTCTGCAGCTGGTGTAACTCATATATAATGCATACATGCATATTCTGCACATAATATATACATTTTTATATATTTATACATAAATAAGTGAATATATATAAAATATATATACAGAGAGACAGACACTCAAAGGGTAGAAGATTCTGAAGGATTATTCTGAACAGCTTCTTAGTCTTCTAACAAGTTATTTAGATCAATTATAGATCAAGTATGAATTGAAAGTCTAATCAATTTTGTATAATACTGAAGATTGATATTTGTTCATTTCCAGGTGAAATGAAGTATCTATTTTAGAGCAGGTTTTGTAATAAACCTTTAAGAGTTTAGCATTTAATTCATATTGTTTAATAACTAAATCATGCTAAATTTACTGCTTATTCACTTGATTCTAGCTGGCCAGGCATTTTCACATTCACTTGTTTTTCAAGTCAATATATAAACCAGGAAAATGTTTCAAACTTAAAACACATTTGTGTTACTGTGGCATTGCAATGTTTTAGCAAAATTAGCAGGTCAAGCATTATATATATATTTCTAATGGTTTAATTGTGGAGATATTCATGTTAAAATATTTCACTTTGTATATTTTATATTGAACGTTTATCAATCCTCCATCCTCAGAAATGCAGTTTAGATGATATAACAAATGCCATGGTAACACCATGGATTTCAGTTCTAAAAGACCAGCATTTGGCATGTTATTGTTACCCTTATATTTCAGAATTTTCCTAGATAGATTTACTTCTCTCCAGAGTTCATGCTATTACTTTTTAATTTTAATGATTTAGAGTGTGCACTGATTGTTTTAAAATTTATTTATGCATATAAGAGCTGGGGTACAGGCCAGAGGTGTGGGGGAGGTGAGAGGATTCACCAGAGACAGAACAGGCAGATTGACTGAAGTATACTGCTGAGGGGAGCAGCAGGCGAGTCAGCAGAGGTCTGCTGTGCCATGTGGGTCACTTCTCTGGCTGGCTGGGGATCGAACTTGTGCTGCAGTGGCTGTGGACAGCTTCATAGGTTGTGTCTTAACCCCTTGTGCCACCAAGGAGGTCCGCTAGTGTGCACTGATTTTTAACTGAACAGTTTAGTTTTGATAAATATGCACAACTACACATTTCCTCCACCCCACAAAGCTCCCTCCACTCTGGACCCCAGCAACTATCAATCTGCTTTCTATCACTACAGATTAAAACTTCCTATCAGTGGAATCATGCTGTGTATACTTTCTGTGTAGCTTATTTTGTTCAGCCTAATAGTTTTTGGCATTATGTTCTTATATATAAAGTAGTTTGTTTCTTTTTGTTCCTAAATATCAGCCTAATGTAAAGAAGTCACTTTCTTATCCATCTTAGAAACATAAGACATTCTGTTGTTACTAATTCTTAAAAAAAAAAATTATTCATTTACACAAGAACCGGGGTACAGGCCAGATGTGTGGGGGGGTGAGAGGATTCACCAGAGACAGAGCAGGGAAAAGAACAGGCAAACTGACGAAATACACTGCTGAGGGGAGCAGCAGGCACAACAGGAGAGGTCTGCCACGCCATGTGGGACCCTCGCCAGCTGTCTGGGATCGAACAGGCGCTGCAGAGGTTGTGGACAGCTTCACAGCGCAGTGCTCAACCACCTGCGTCACCAGGGGAGGCCCTGTTGTTACTAATTCTTAAGCCAGTCTATACTGAACCTCCAGCAGTTCATCAGAAATGACAGTATTCTCACTTGATGCTGGCACAGCTGTGAGCTTATGCTGTCTGCACATTTATTCTATTTTTCTTTCCAAATTTCAGACCAGCAGTTTTCCCTGTGACCTTAATTATCTGATAGATGTAAGAATTGTTAATATCCCCAGTTTGTTCAACTTTTTACTTGTGAGAAAGGTAATGACAACTTCTAAGGTCTGTTATCTTGGAAATGGTTCCACAGTTCTCTTACATTCACCTGGTGATTCTAATTTTCTTAAAAGTTTTCATAACATAACTCTTAAATTGGTATGTTTAAACTGTTTACTTATATATAAAGATTTTTTTATAGATGGCATAATAAGGCCATGTCTGCACACTGACAATCTCTGTCTTTTAATTTGAATATTCAAGATATCTACATGTAATACAATTATATGGCTATGTTATGTCATCTTGATAAGTTTTTTTCTGTCTGGTCATGTTTAATATCTTTCTATTTTACTATTTCTCTCCTTTTGGTTTAGTATCTGTATCTACTTGAACTTATTTTATTGGCTGCTCTAGGGTTTAATCTATGCCTATTCAACTTATGATCTACCTTCAGAGAATACTACACCATTTCCCAAGCACGCTTCCACTAGCCCTGCCAATTCACTTTTGAAAATGTTTTTATAACTTTAATTTCTATATATGGTTATATAGTTAAAACATACTGATGAGGTTTGTAGTTTCAAACAATTACCTTTCAAAGACCTTTAGAAAGGAGAAAATTGTCTTTTATATTTACCCACACAGTTATAAAACTCTGTACAGATCGAGGTTTGCACCTAAAATCATTTCACTTCTCTGGATCCTTTCTCTTTATCATGACTTTAGTAATTTGATAACATCCCTTAATGAGTTATTTTTTGTATTGTTTATGTATACAAGGGGTGGGGGGGTGAGAGGATTCACCAGAGACAGAGTGGGGAAAAGAACAGGCAGACTGACTGAAATACACTGCTGAGGGGAGCAGTGGGCAAGACAGGAGAGGTCTCCCTTGCCATATGGGTTGCTCCCTGGCCGCCTAGGGATAGAACTACTGCTGCAGATTGCTCCATAGTGCGGTGCTTAACCCCTTGCGCCACCGGGGAGGCCCCAATGAGTTATTTTTAAAATGTGTGGAGTTCATTGATGGTTTTAGATATTTAGGATTAATCAAATTTGAAAAATTTCAGCCATCCTTCTGCTTTTAGTGACTCCAAGTAACCTAACAGATAAGCTACAGCTATTTTTCCTATCTTTGTGCTCATTGTGCTTCAGATCCTATACAAGTCAGTCATTCCAAAATGTATAGAAATTTTTTATTAGTCTTTTGTTTCTACATATTGAAATTTTAAATTAGCAATCCAAAATATGTATTTGATTTTTAATTTATATAAGTAAAAATATGAGGAAAAAAACATTTCATATAAGCAAGAAATAGTATTTCTAAATAGATTTATGATTATAGCATCTTTCAGAATATTGCATATGCATGCCAGTTATCTTTCATTAATTTAATATCATTAAATCAAAAGCAAATATTTGAGGAAAATAGAGCAAATGAAGTTCAATGTGAAGAAACAAAATAAATGCTCCTGACAAAATGAGATCTCTATGAAAGAAAGAAATGTAATTGACATGAAATTTAACTGATATATAAAGTTAAGTCTAATTACCATCAACTACCACACAGAGTTGCAAATGTTTATGAGAATTTTTTTTTTCACTTCATGGTTTGTTTTTTAGGTTCTACATGTAAGTAATATAGAGCTAAGTGAAGTGAAATAAGTCAATGTCCTTAAGACACTTCCATGTTGTCACAAATGGGAAGATGTCATTCTTTCCCATGCTGAATTATGTAAATATAGTCAGGTATCACTTCTGTCTGGGGCTACAGACTAGGAAATGGTTCATTACATGATTTTGTCTGGTTACTTTAAGTTTTTGAGATATTTTCAAAACTGTTTACCACAGTGGCTTTACCTACTTAAATTCCCATCAAGAGTACACAAAGGTTTCTTTTTTCTGCACCCTTGTCATCCTGATAATAGCTGTCCCAATATGAGCAAGGTGTTATTTTATTGTGGTTTTAATTTGCATTTCACCAATGATCCATGTTGAGCATCTTTTTAGTGTGCTGATCATCTATATGACTTTTTTGGAAAAATATCTATTCAGCTCCTCTGCCCATTTTTAAATTGGATTGGGTTTTGTTTTCCTGCTATTGAGTTTTCCCCTTTAGGTTGCTACTTCACTTGATTTTGAAGCTTTTAGTTGTGAATATAGTATTCTGACTACAACATAGAAAGCAAATTAAACAGATTAGAAAACAAAAGAAATTAAACTCATGGCGAAAGGATTCTATAAGATGGGATTTAAAATTACAGATAAACTACCTATGGTTCATTTCAGCATCCTAATTAATGCTCGTCACCTACAAATATGACAAAATGATAACAAAAGGAGGAAGAGAGATTAAAGGATCATATCACAACTCAATGTAATTTTAATATTACTATAAAAATAACCATAAATCTTCCTTGGTTATCCAAAATATTTTGGTGAAAAAAAAAGATGCTACATTGCAATGTTTTATGAATGGTGATAGTTTTTCTTCTTTTCCAATGCCTTTTATAGCCCTTTCTTGTCTTATTCCTTATTTTTCAGGTAAAACAAATGAAGCTAGCCAGACAACTGACTCAACTTATACTATCAAGAAAAGATATTCAAATAAGGTACGTTGGGGCATGGGGTAAGTGCTTTGATCCCTACCACTTAAAACTATAATGTCCAAAATGATAGCCACTAACTTCAGGTGCCTTTTAAAATTTAAACAAAATATTGTGAAAATCTAATTCATTGCAATCACCATGTTTTAAATGCTTTACATGGGCATATGTCTCCTTTATTGGACATAAAAAATTGTGTCACTGAAAAAACCCGTATTAGATAACACTGACCTAGAAATATGAATTAATGCCTTCATCAAGCAAAAACTAACAATTCTAACTAAAAAGCAAAAAAAAAAAAAAACTACTAGACTACTATCATAAACAATCATAAAACCAGGCAAAATGCTGAAGCAACTGTATTCAGGCACTGTACACAGGTAATGCAAGAGAACAATCACTGAGGACAGAAAAACTGAAGGTGAAAGCCATAAGCCTGGGTATATATATTCTGAGTATAGCACATGGGACAGAACGATGAAGAGCATGAATTGATAATTGTGCTGAACTGAAGAGTCAGATGTCAGGTCTGACTACCTTATTAGAGATAAGGTAGCTGCACAGAGGATTTTCTGGTGGATTCTTGGCAGTGGGTTACAAGTGTGTTTGGGCAAGACAAGCAACTAGGACTATCATAGAGCAGTGGCTATGGAATTGAGCCCAGGTGGAGCATAGAAAACTTGGCAACATCCTTTTGGTAGTCAAACACCTGAGAGATCAGAAAACCTCCACTGGAAAAAAAAAAAAAAATGACCTAGTCTAGATCCGCCATAATAAAGTGTAAAACCATATCCTGGCCAGACATGCAGGGGAGACAGTTTACATGTTGAGTCCTATCAAGTTAGATGGGAAATGTAATGAGATGCTCAGATCTCCACTAAAAAAATTAAGAGCACACACAGGTCACACGCTCCATCCAGGAACTGAATGTGAACTCAGACAATAATTATTGTTTTTCTGGGAAAAGATAACAGAAATCAGAGCTTCTTGAATGTATCATTGACAATGTTCAAACTACAAAGTAAATCAATAGATATTCAAAGACACAAAATTGTAGCCTGTAGTCAAGAAAATAAAACTAGTCAATAGGAGCTAACCCATAGTGGTCAGATGTTGCATTAATCTGACAAAAATCTAAAAGTAGCTATTATGAAAAAATATGTTCAAAGAAGTAAAGTGAGGGAGTAGGGCAGACACAAGATGGTTGAATAGGGAGAACCTGTGCTTACCTCCTTGAGGAACAAAGACACGGCTAAATGCACACTAATCTGCAAAGAAATAGACCTGAAACCCAGATGACTGGAGCTTCCCCAACAAAGGATAAAAGGGCAGCATCCAGATGTATAGGAGAGGTGGAGTGTTGCTCTCACCAGAAAGTAACCCCATTGTGTGGGGCTGGGGTGGGGAAGAGATGCCAATGGGAAAGCTTATCTAAAGTGTGGAACTTTCCCTGGGGAGCAGGAGGAGGGTTTTACCTAACACCTGGTACCCCAATCCTGTGATTAAACAGAGTGGATATGAGCTTCTTGAACTCTTGTAGGGAAGGTCAGAGGGAAGTGAACACAGGAAAGTTGAGGAGAAAGTAGCAACAGGAATCAGACTTAAGAGGGCCAGGAGCAGACTCACTTGCCCTGGAACCCAAAATGGTAACACCCGTCTGACAGTGCACAGCCCACAGGTGAAGAAATGTGATACCATTCTTATAGTTCTTGCCTGGGAGGCAAGGGACAACGGGGAATACTCCAGGGTCAGAGGCACCATCTTGGCAACCTTGCTGCTAAGAGTGAGTTGGTACCGTTTTGGAACCCATTCACTATACTACTGAATCCTGAGGACAAATCCCTGACAGAGCTCCACCCAACCCTGGGAAGTATCCAAACAGGTTGGAGGCCAAAAGTCCATCCCTGGTAGACAAACAGCTACCTACTTCCCTGAATGCAGGCAAGCCACACACCTATAGCAAGAGAGCACCCAAAGACCTTCCAAAGCACAGATGGTTAGCAAGCAACTTCTGCTATCAGTTGCATTCACCTGAAGCCCAAGGCCTATCAGGCACTCCCACCTCGGCCAGGCCCTGAATGTGCTTCATCTCTGAAAAGCTCAACTCCAGCCCTTATGCCCCACAGCAAAAGCTGTAGCAGTACAAGTAGCAGCAATCCTTGGTCAAAACACCCATCAGCAGTAGGGATGTAGGTGCCTGGCCTTCATGCCTCCTAGCCAAAAGTGGCAGCGACCCCAGATCTGTACAACCCACAGCAAAATTGCCAGGGGCCCTGATCCATGCAAAATGGCCCCTGGCTTCATAGTCACAATGCATACCTCTGAGGCCTACCCATGTCTACCAGGCCCCGCAAGGGGTACAGGCAGAAGCTACCCTCCCAACCATCCAGTTACCCCAGTACATCTCCTGTAGCCTACCTGGCTAGCTGAGGGCCATGCCTCTAACAGGTAGCCCCTCTCTGACACAGTGGGCTGATGCTGACACTGCCACTTCTGCTGACTTGGCAAACATCAATGCAGCAGGAGGCCCAGACACAGTGGTGCATATCATGTAGCAACTCCAGGCAATCAAGGCTTGACTCACAGCACCTGCCACTGAAAACACCTGAGTCCAGGGCTAGTGCCAAACCCAACCTAAGCACCACTGTCTGGCAAGAATGATACCCATATCCACAGAGCTGTCCCCAAAGGGGATACACCTTGAGTGATGACTAACTTGGGAAAGCAGGGTGATGAGGCTTCAGGACAGCATAAGGCATCACCTGCATGAGACCAAACCCTCATTATTAGAACAGGTAGCACCATTACCTAAAACACAGAAGTAAACACAGAGAATCAGGCATAAGATCATGCCCAAAGGAAAGAGCAAAATAAAACTTCAGAAAAAGATCCTAAAAAAATAGCAAAATTCCTGAGAAAGAGTTCAAAATTATGGCTACAGAGATGTTCACTAATCTCAGGAGAAGAATGGATAAAACAGAAAAATGAAAAACCTCCAAACACAAGTCACAGAGCTGAAAGAAATATAACGAAAATATACAGTACAGGAATACTACTCTCGTATCCACGTCCAAGCAGCACAGAGAATTCCATATAAGAGAAACCAAATGAGAACTGCACCAACACACATTATAATTGAAATGTGCCTGAAATTTTAAGAGTTCACAAAAGCACATATACGAGTGATCACGAGGCACACAAGATGCTTGATATAACTAGTCATTAGATAAATGCAAAATAAAACCACAGGACAGCTAAAGTAGTTCTAAAAAATGATGATCTCAAAGGTCGGCAAGGATGTAGAAGATTGACAACTCTCATAGATTGCTGGTTGGAGTGGAAAAGCATCCAGCACATTAGAAAACAGCTGAGCAGTTTCTAATACAGTCCATCCTACACATACTCTGTGAGCCAGGAATTTCACCCGAGATAGTTATCCAAATACATTCAAGATATATTCCCCCCCAAAAAAAACAAAAACAAAAACACATACACCAAACCAAAGAACATATGCACACAAATACTAACAGTTTTATACCTAAAAACTAGAAAGTATCAACAGGTGAATGGATTTTTTGGTTTTGGGGAAGCACCTGTAACATGTAGAAGGGAGAAGGAATAAGATAAAAATCCTTGAGATAGGGCCTCCCCTGGTGGCGCAGCAGTTGAGCGCTGGGTTGTGAGGCTGCACCAGTTCGATCCCCGGCCACGAATGAGGGGCCCACAAAAAAAAAAAAAAATCCCTGAGATAATGACACAGGCTCACATCTGTAAAAAGCCAGGGAAAAGGAAAGAGGGTTGGATCAGAATCTCAGTATAGTGCAATTCTGAGCAAGTCTTGGATCATTTTAGCATAAAAAGCCAGATCCTTGAATGCACTGCACACAGTCATTGCCTGGCACTGCCTAGAAAGAGCATGTGTCGCAAAAGACCTCCAAAGACCTCGAAAACTTTGCAGCAAGTCTGTCACTTAACTGCATTGATCATGACTGCATCTTGAAAAAGATCTAAGGAGCACGCCTCCATGGTTGCCATTATGGGTAAACTGATATATTCATAAAATGGATTACTCCTTGTAATAAAAAATGATATATATGCACAATCATGAATGTAATCTTAGAAAACATGTAAAGAAAATGTTAACTTTCCTAATTACAAAAGCATGAACTAACAAAAATGTTAGTGGATTTCTTTCCTTTGTGTATTTTACATAATTACAAGATTGCATTATTTCCTTGGCCTTACATTAATATTACATGTATTTCTCCACAAAAATCAAGGTTATTTTAATGTCTTCATAATTTATTTACACAACAATATGTATTTAATTGTTCTGAAACTCAAAAAGACGTTCTCTACTATAAAAGGGTTTAGAAACTAGTGGGGAGGTATAAGTGGATATTAAGATTTCCTCCTATTTGTCGATACTATAGATAATACTATAATGAGACATATTGCTTTATCTTTGTATTTGATTATTTCCAGAGGGTAGGCCTAGAAGTGTAATTCCAAATATGAATACTTTTAAGTTTTTTGGTATATTTTTTAGATTTCTTTTTAGGGGTATTATACCAGAATATCTGAGTCTATATTACTATATATTCCCAATCTTAGAGAAATCACGTCTTCCTTAGTCACCTACTAGAGCATTTTTCTCTCTTTTGGGGTCACAGTTTCAATGTTTTTCAAATTAATTTCATGAATTTTATGTATTATGATGTTTTAGCATATGTCCTTATATATTACCAAAGATGTTTTGATATTGCAATGTTTTATCATATATGATGCATTGTAGGTCGTTTTTAAAACTACATGTTGTATAATCAGTGTCAATGGCTCAAAAATAAACTATTTCTTGACTCACTTAGTCATGGAATTGTTATTTTTATAACAGGTTACCCATAACCTTATCCAAATGCTTGCACTTGATATCTTTGCAAATCTTTGAGGATATTTATTATATAAAGCTCAACATTTGTAGTTGTCATATGAATTCCACTGGCATGTCAAGTATTATTTACTCAAAATGTGTTCACTCTTCTTTCCATGTCCTTTTCTCTCTGAAAGTCCCACTTTCCCTTTTATCCTATAGACAATAACTTGTGTAATATTGCTCAAAATTTGTTTGACCTTTTTTATCTCATTACATTAATTCAGGCCCCATTACTTTCTGTTTAGACCCAAGCTACCAAATGGTCTTACTTCCAATCTGCTCATTTCATATCTTTCTCTTTCTGGATTCATCTTCCTAATGCACACCTTAAGTCATTGGAGAAACTGACTAGTCTATTTCACTAGATTCCGTATGAGATAGAGTAAGGAAAGAGAAGCCATTCCTATTTCTCCAAGGTACGTTACATGACTGAGTTAAAAAGTCAACAAAAAATATTTAGCCAGGTATATGTACATATTAGTACAGAATGCTTTTTCAATGAAATTTTTTATAATTCTTATTTTTTAATATTTTATGTATGTTTGGATTATGTATTTTTGATTGTCCAATGGATAAAATACAAATTAGTCCAGAAATAGGTCCTTGCAAATATGACCAAATGATTTTTGACAAAATTACAAAGAAAACAAAATGGGGAGAAGATGGTCTTTTCGACTTACAGTGTTGAAACTGGACATGCATATGCAAAAGAAAATAATCTCAAGAAATACTGTCTTATACAAAAATTGATAGATCTAAATATTTAATTTCTCATTTTAAAGAAGAAACCATAGGAGAATATCTTTCTGACCTAGGGTGCATGAGGGTTTTGCAGACATGATGTTACTGAAAGCACAATAAAATTATGATAAATTGGACTACATCAAAATTTAAAACTTGTGGGCCTCCCCGGTGGCGCAGCAGCAGTTGGGCGCTGGGTTGCAAGGCTGCCCGCAGCCTCTGTGGCGCCGGTTCGATCCCCGGCTGCTCCCCGGCCACCGGAGGAGGGTCCCGCATGGCACGCAGACCTTTCCTGCCGCCCGCTGCTCCCCTCGGCAGTGTACTTCGGTCCTTCTGCCTGCTCTGCCTCCCGCTCTGGCTCTGGTGAATTCTCTCACCCTCCCGTGCTTCTGACTCTACTCAGTGCATGTATAAACAAACAAAACAAACAAATAAATAAATAAATAAAAACATGCCTCTATATTAAAAAAAAAAATTAAAACTTGTGATCATTAAATTTCATCACTAACTATATAGCAAGATATAATAAGAAGGTATATTTGAAATGTACTGGTGGTGTTGAAGATATATAAAGGAATGAATATATATATATCTACAATTTTAAATGAAAATACAAATTGACAAAGTTTTGAACACTTCAGAAATTATGCACCTGAAAAATGCTCAATATCATTAATTCCTGAAAAAAGCTCAATTAATTTTCATGTCATGGAAGTAAATATTAAAATCACAATAAGACACTACTACATACCCACTAGAAGGACAATATAAAAGTCTTGTATAGAATAATACTGAATTTTATCATATAATCAAACATTAGAAAGAGTAAGTTTTCATCACAAAGAAACAATTCAACAGCATACTACTCAACAGTAAAAAGAACAAACTACTTAAACAACAAGATAGATAAATCTCAGACACTGAGTGAAGAGGTATTACAGCGTGTGTACACACACATACACAGGCACACACACACACATTATGACTCCATTTATATAAAGTTCTAGAACAAGCAATGTTAAGCACTGTTCAAAAATACACCAGAACAGGGAAGAGAACTTCCCTCTAGAAACTGGGATTAACTGAGAAGGCATGGGGAAACTTTCTAGGGTTTCCTTATCTTAAAAGAGAAGTTAGACAGATAAATATTGCTTTCAAAATTCATAGAATAGTATACCTAAAAAGTTCTCATTTCATTTTATGTAAATTTTATCTCAAAAGAAATGAAAATGAAGATGGCGCATTAGTTAATGTTTGCACATTGAATGTATCTTGCACTATGGGATAACTGTATTAATGCTTACACTGACAACACATAAAAATTAGATGGAATGATGTATGGATAGAGGAATACATATATGGGCAGGTATATAATAAACTATAATGTATAATGTTAATTACAGAATATAATTGCTGAGTACATGGTTTTTACACTAATATTCTTTCAAATTTACCTTTGGATTTGAACATTTAAATAATTAACTGTTGGGCCTCCCTGGTGGCGCTGGTGGTTAAACTCAGCGCTATGAAGCTGTCCTCAGCCTTTGCAGTACCAGTTTGATCCCCACACGGTGGCAGAGCAACCCACATGGCACAGCAGACCTCTCCTGTCTCACCCGCTGCTCCCCTCAGCAGTGTATTTCAGTCAGTCTGCCTGTTCTGTTTCCCGCTCTGCCTTTGGTGAATCCTCTCACCCTCCCGCACATCTGGCCAGTACCCCGGTTTTTGTATAAATAAATCTTTAACAAAATAATAATTAACTGTTGGTGGAAGCACTATTGATTACACTTCATTAGACACTGTAAATACATTACAAAAGAAGAGCTAAGATCTGAGAACTTTGTTAGAATACTAGTCAGGGAAGAGATTTCTCTAAAGGAGAAAATATTAAGATGACTGGCATAGTCCTGCATTGCACTACCTAAAGGGGATATCTTTGCAACAGGCAGTCAAGATGGAGTTAGAGTAACTATGGAGCATTCATGCTCATGTGCATAGTTTTATACCAGTAGGTATATTTATTTCCATAAGCATAATGCCACTGCTTCATGACAATACCTTTCCATAAATTCGACTAAAAATCAACTTTTGTTTCCCCAATTTTTGAAAATCAGAATTTTGGAGAGGTTTACAATAAGGGCATATATTCTATTATGTAGCTAAAGGATTTTAATATTTATGGAACTTTTATTTAAATTCTTTTAATTCAATACATATGTGTAACAATAAATAATTGAGTGACACCTTTTAATTTTTTGCAATATTTTGCAACCATCATGAATACTTGATTTTGGGACAAGTAAAAATAAATATAGTTTATGTCTGAAGCATTATTGGACCAGAAGTTCTAGAAGATATATCTGTAATCTTCTAGGAAAAGTGAAATTTCAAATTGCTTATGATATATATTCTTTGCTTGTTTACAAGATTTCAATTCACTGCTTTATTTCATAGAAGTAAAGGTATGCACCCTTCAAACTTAAAAGGATACACCAAACAACTCTTCTTTTTCTGGGCTCCTTTCATGAATAATACATTAATAAGTTTTCAGAAGTTTACAGTCATGTCTTCCACTTAAAAGTAAGAACAGGATGAACTAATTTGTAGGTGGCAGAATATCTGGGTTCTTTGACTCACTTTATGGATTCAAATGTTTGCAACTCTAGTTGTACAATGTAATGGCATAAGGCATATACTATCTATATTACTATGAGTATAAAGCTTTAAAACTAAGAGTTTGGCTTAAGGGATGCTTCGTCTTCAGGGAAACCTAAGTCTGTTGCACAAAGTGATAAAGATTTTAAAAGATGTGTATTAACATTTGTATATTTTTTGAAAAGTATGATGTATGTTGTAGAAACTCATTATATTTGTACAAATAAATTACATGGGATAACAATATAGCACATTTGCAGAGCTATATATAAATAGGGTTATACATAAATATAAATCTGTACAAAAATATGTTGACAATGATATTTAAGAGCTTATATTTTTCTTGTCTCTCTCCCCCATCCCTAGTGAGCTAAGTGAGTCAGATAAAGCTAGTTCCCTGGGATAACCTGAAAGGTCTCATCAAGCTTGGCATGTCTGGGATTAGATACAGGGAAGGGAACTGACTCATGGGAGAGAGGGAATACTGGGAAGGAAAGAACAACATTCAAGGCAAAGTAAGCAAAAAACTGACATAATACTATGTAGCCAACAGCTCTACTATGAGACCCTTTTGATCTTGCTAAGGATTTAGGTCTTTGTCTTAAGATGAATGGGCAGTCCTTGAAATAGGATACAAGATACAACAGGACTTGATTTCTGTTCCAAAAACATCACACCTATTATAATACAACATATGAATTGAGTGAAGAGGGTTGTCAGAATGAAAAATGAAAAAAGAAAAGATGATGAACAGTATAGGAGGAAATGGAAGGAGCAATGGATTTGGAGTTAGCTGGGCAATTAAATTTGGTAAGTTTTAATAATGAACTGATTATAGCCAATAAGGCTGAGATCCGTACTACAAATGTCCTTCAGATGTCTGGATGGATGACAGAGACTTTTCTTAACATAAAGAACACCAGAAAAGGTCTTATAGGATTTGGGATAGAGAATCATACTTCTATCTTGGATTTTCTGAAGTGCTAATATGACATCCAGTAAGAGATATCAAGTAGCTGTAGATATATAGACTCGAGCCAAATCTACACTTTGGGAGTCATTCCTATCAATATAATGGGAGGATTTGGAACTGTGGAATGAGAGAAAATGCTTAAAGCTGTTAAATTTACAGTGAAATGAGAAGACAGCCAAGGGCCTATCCTTGGGGAATTTTAACAATTGAAGGCTGGGTGAAGGGAGACAAGCCTGCAAAAAGAAACTACAAGGGAGGAGGGATATGAAAGAAAGGAGGAAATTTAAAAGAATATGGGGTTATCAAAACCTATAGAAGACAGTTTCAAAAGGAATGAGTAATCAACTGTCTCCACAAATTAGATACAATGAGGAATTCTTTAAACTGATCTTTCAAAGAATGTGCAGGTCATCAACAACCCTCAAAAGAGATTTTGGGAGGGTGGATCAACATGGCGGCAAGGAAACGCTGAGAGTAAGATCTCCCATTAAAAAAAAGTTAATAGGGAGGAAAAGCAGCAGGTCCCAGTGAGAACTGGGACACGTAAGATAAACGGGCAACTCTGGCAAACTGCCCGAAGAAGAAAGTTGCCATAAAAGAGGACTGGAAGGGAGGAAAGCTCAGAACCCTGCTACCCTCCCCCACCCACAAAGTCGGCACTCTCCGACCAACAGGAAGGAGGAAAAAACAAAAAAACTAAAACAACCAACAAGAACAAACTACGCATCAAGCGGGACTGTGAGTGGAAAGGAACTATTTCAGCCACCACAGCCCGTGAACTGGAGCTGTGGAGAACCCTGCAGAATTAGCCACGGAGGTAAGCAAAGGGCTCCAGGTGCCAGTAGAGAAAAACAAAGACTCCCGGGGACCTACAACAGTCCCAGGTCAGCTGGTAAGCTTGTGCGGAAAAGCTGTGCTCTTGAAAATGATACACAGATACACGGATCTGATCGTGGCTGCCCTAGTCCCTGCACCTGCGACCTAAGCTTGCGGGGAGATGCGCGGGGGCCCTCACTGAGGTGAATGTCCCTCACTGAGTAATCAGAAAACCAGGCCCCTGGACACGGGAGTGGGGTGCAAAAGGCAACATTTCTGTGGCCACTGAAGTGGGCTACAGCCCGCATCCTGGACCTGAGGGCTTTGGAACTGAGACCCAGGGCACAAAATTCGGGGCATGGGATCCCCACAATGGTGGGGCACAAGGCAGACACAGCACCCCAAAGCCATTGAGGCTTTCCCCACCACTCCCACTCTGTTCTCCTGTCCCACGGGGTTAAAAAAAAAAAAACAGCTCCCCAAGGACACTAGGCGAGATCTCTGGCGCCACCTAGTACCCAGAAAAAAAATCACCAACAACCCATAGAATAGGTACCTTTCTTCAGTAATGACTGCTTGAAACCAGCAGAAGGCTCCCGGAGGAGTCAGAGGTGAGCTGAAGGCCCCCATAAGCCCTGTCCCACCTGGCAGGAAGTCGGAGCCCAGAGGAGGATCCAGAGATTTGGAACCCAGAGTGCAATCCAGCTGCCCCACCTCCAGGGAAGTCTGTGGGACTTCAAGACACACATTTGTAACTAAATACAGAAAGAGGAGAGATTCTGTGACAGTGACCATTAACAAACTCAAAGTACCACTGCCTCACTAGACTTCTGGCATAATAGTTTTTGACTTATTTGGATTGCAAGTTTCTGAAACTCCCAAGTGAACACACCAAAAAGATGCCAGCCAGTACCAGCGGCACAGTGTCCCAACGCATAAGGCAAATAGGAAGACAGGCAGCAGGGAGAAGAAAAACTACAAGTAGCAATGCCTCAGAAAAAAGACACACCACCAAAAAAAAAAGAAAAAAGAAAAAAAACAAAACAAAACACCAAACACCAAACACCCACCAGCTTACAACTACGGTGACTTGGAAGAACTTCTGAGCCTTCCAGAAAAAGAATTTAAAATTGCCATGATGAAAAAACTGATAGAAGTCATAAGGAAAACAATGCTCAGAAGAATGAAATTGAGTCCCTAAAGAGGGAAGCAAAGGAAATGCAGGAGATCAAAGAATTAATGGAGGCGCTAAAGAACTCTGGGAAAAGCAATGAAAGCAGAATAGATGAAATGGAAGAACGAATAAGTACTCTTGAAGACACAGAAATAAAAAGAACCAAAACAGAAAAGGACAGAGAAGTATGAAGGAAAAAGACCGAAGAAAGACTTCAGGAACTATCTGACTCCATGAGGAAAGGAAATACAAGAGTTATAGGAATCTCAGAAGGAGAGGAGAGAGATGTAGGAACAGAGAAAATATTCAAGGAAATAATTGAAGAGAACTTCCCAAACATGAAGAAGGAGCTGAAAAGTGATATACAAGAAGCAAGAAGAACACCAAATGTCCATGACAAAAGGAAAAATACAGCAAGACACATAATAGTAAAGCTCCCAAGAATCCAAGACAAGGAAAAAATAATGAAGCTGGCAAGAGGGAAGAAACAGATAACATTCAAAGGAAAACAATCAGACTGACATCAGACTTCTTTGAAGAAACACTATGGGTGGGCAAGGAGAGAGTGGAGGGACACAGTCAACAGACTCCAAGAAAACAGATGCCAACCAAGAATACTCTATCCTGCAAAGCTCTCCTTCCTGTATGAAGAAAGAATAAGGACCTTCCCAGACAAACAAACTCTGGAATTTCATTATGACTAAACCCCCACTCCAAAAAATACTACAAGGAGTCCTAAAGCCAGAACCTCAGAGGGACGAATAACAATGAAAAAAGGCCAAAAAAAAGTTATTGAAAGAATAAATATAATCAAAGGAAAGACAAACACAATGGCAAATACAGATGCTAACATATCAACATTAACTCTGAATGTAAATGGACTAAACTCTTCAATAAAAAGACACAGAGTCGCAGGCTGGATTAAGAAACAAAACCCAACCTTTTGCTGTCTTCAGGAAACACATTTAGCTACAAAAGATAAAAATAGACTCAAAGTTAAAGGATGGAAAACAATCCTACAAGCAAATGGGCCAAAAAAGAAAGCATGAACAGCTATACTTACATCAGATAAAACAGATTTCAAACTCAAAAAGGTAAAAAGAAACCCCAGTGGTCACTACATTATGATCAAGGGGACAATACTTCAAGAAGAAATAACATTCATTAACATATATTCACCCAACGAAGGAGCACCAAAATATATCAGACAACTGTTGTCCTCTCTGAAAACAGACATCAGAGAAAACACATACGTAGTGGGGGACTTCAACACACCACTATCAACAATGGATAGATCAACGAAACAAAAAATAAGTAAAGACACTAAAGCTCTAAATAAGGATCTAGAGTGCTTGGGCTTAACAGACATCTATAGAACAATAAACCCAAAAAAATCTGAGTACACATTTTTCTGAAGCACACACGGATCATTTTCCAGGATCGATCACATACTGGGACCCAAGACAAACATCAACAGATACACCAAGATTGAAATCATACCAAGCATCTTTTCTGACCATGAAGGCATTAAACTAGAAATAAACCATAAAAAGAAGGCAAGGAACTCTCTACCTCATGGAGGTTAAAACCCACACTACTGGAAGACAACTGGACTAATGAGGAGATCAAAGAAGAAATTAAAAAATTCTTTGAACTGAATGACAAGGAGGACACCAATTTCCTAAATGTATGGGATGCAGCAAAAGCAGTAATAAGAGGAAAATATATAGCAATAGAGGCTCACATTAAGAAACAAGAAGGAACTGAAAGAAACAACCTAATCTCGAAGCTCAAAGAACTAGAAAAAGAACAAAAAAAACCCAAAACCAGTAGAAGAAATAATAAAAACCAAAGCAGAAATAAATGAAATCGAAACTAAAAAAACAATCCAAAAGATCAATGAAACCAAGAGCTGGTTATTCGAAAAAAATAAATAAAATAGACAAACCCCTAGCCAGGCTCACAAAGGAAAAAAGGGAGAAAGCACAAACAGGATCACAAATGAAAGAGGAGAAATCACAACGGACACAGCAGAAATCAAAAGAATAATCAGAAACTACAATGAACAGTTATATGGAAACAAGTTCAACAATCTAGAGGAGATGGGCAAATTCCTACAACTCTACAATCACCCAAAGCTAGATAAAGAAGAAATAGAACACCTAAACAGACCAATTACAAGCAGCGAAATTGAAATGGTAATCAAAAACCTTCCCCAAAAACAAAAGCCCAGGACCTCATGGATTTACAAACGAATTCTACCAAATGTTCAGAAGCAAATTAGCTCCTATCCTTCACAAACTCTTCCAAAAAATTGAGAAGGAAGGGATAATACCAAACACGTTCTATGAAGCCAACATTACACTGATACCAAAACCGAACAAGGACAACACAAAAAAAGAAAACTATAGGCGAATCTCGCTAATGAACACTGATTCAAAAATCCTCAATAAAATTTTAGCTATAAGAATCCAACAATGTATCCATAAGATAATTCACCACGACCAAGTAGGATTCATTCCAGGGTCACAAGGATGGTTCTACATTCGAAAATCAATCAACGTTATCCAACACATCAACAAAAGGAAATATAAAAACCATATGATAACATCAATAGATGCCGAGAAAGCTTTCTACAAAGTGCAACACCCATTCATGATAAAAGCCCTTGAAATTCTTGGGATACAAGGAACATACCTCAACATCATAAAGGCCATCTATGACAAGCCAACAGCCAGTATCATTCTCAATGGTGAAAAGCTGAAAGCATTTCCATTAAGATCTGGAACAAGACAAGGATGTCCACTCTCACCACTGCTTTTCAATATAATACTGGAAGTCCTAGCCAGAGCAATAAGACAAGAGAAAGACATACAAGGAATCCGAATAGGAAGAGATGAAGTCAAACTATCACTATTTACAGATGATATGATAATATACATAGAGAACCCCAAAAAATCCACAGAAAAACTAATTCAACTCATCAATCAGTTCAGTAAAGTGGCAGGATACAAAATCAACGTGCAAAAGTCAGTAGCCTTCCTATACACAAACAATAAATCTGAAGAAGAAATAAAAAAAAATCCCTTTTATTATCAAAACAAAAAAAATCAAATACTTGGGAATAAATCTAACAAAAGAAGTAAAGGACCTATACAAAGAAAACTATAAAACACTGTTAAAAGAAATAGAAGAAGACACAAAGAAATGGAAAGACATCCCCTGCTCATGGATTGGAAGAATAAACATTATTAAAATGGCCATCCAACCAAAAGCAATATACAGATTCAATACTATTCCAATAAAAATTTCAATGTCATTCTTCAAAGAAATAGAACAATTATTGATGAAATTCCTATGGAATCACCAAAAACCCCGAATAGCCAAAGCTCTCCTGAAAAAAAAAAAAAAAAAAAAAAAAGAAGGGAATGGAGGCATCACACTCCCAGACTTCAAATTATACTACAAAGCCATAATCATCAAAACTGCATGGTATTGGAACAAGAACAGACACACAGATCAATGGAATCGAATAGAAAATCCAGAAATAAACCCATAGATTTATGGTCAACTAATCTTTGACAAAGGAGCAAAGAATATGTTTTGGAGCAAAGAAAGTTCGTTCAATAAATGGTGCTGGGAAAACTGGGTCGCTACATCAAAAGAATGAAGCTTGACTACTACCTAACACCATGCATAAAAAACAACTCAAAATGGATTAAAGAACTAGACATAAGACCTGAAACCATAAAATACATAGAAGGAAATATAGGCGAAACACTACATGATATGCACATCAAAGACATCTTTACAGACACATCATCCAAAGCAGTGATGGTGAAGGCAAAGATAAACAGCTGGGACTACATCAAATTAAATTGCTTCTGCACAGCAAAAGAGACAATAACAAAAACAAAGAGAGGGGCCTCCCCGGTGGCGCAGCGGTTGAGCGCTGGGTTGTGAAGCTGCCCGCGGCCTCTGCAGCGCCAGTTCGATCCCTGGCTGCTTCCCGGCCACCAGAGGAGGATCCCACATGGCGAACAGACCTCTCCTGCCGCCCACTGCTCCCCTCAGCAGTGTGCTTTGGTCCTTCTGCCTGCTCTGCTCCCTGCTCTGGCTCTAGTGAATTCTCTCACCCTCCCGTGCTTCTGACTGTACCCAGTGCATGTATAAACAAAACAAACAAACAAGTAAATAAATAAATAAAAAACATGCCTCTATATAAAAAAAAAAAAAACAAAAAAAACAAAGAGAAACCCCACTGGCTGGGAGAACATTTTTGCACACAACACTAATGATAAAAGACTGATGACAAAAATCTACAAAGAGCTGATGAGACTCAACAAAAACAAAGAAAATAATCCAGTCAAAAAATGGGCAGAAGAGCTAAAAAGAAACTTCTCTGAAAAGGAAATGCAAATGGCCAACAGGCATATGAAAAAATGTTCAACATCACTTGTAATCAGGGAAATGCAAATCAAAACTACCATGAGATACCATCTTATACCAGTCAAAATGGCACAAATTAAAAAAAACTAGCAACAACAAATGTTGGTGAGGTTGTGGAAAAATAGGAACTCTCCTGCACTGTTGGTGGGAGTGCAAACTGGTCCAACCACTATGGAGAGCTGTGTGGAGATTTCTTGACCTACTAAACATAGAGCTTCCATATGATCCAGCAATTCCACTCCTAGGGATTTACCCAAAGGACACAGAAACATCAATTCCAAAGAGCACCCGCACCCCTATGTTTATAGCAGCACAATTTACAATAGCTAAGCTTTGGAAACAACACAAATGCCCAAAAATAGATGACTGGATCAAGAAGATGTGGTACATATACACCATGGAATATTACTCAGCATTCAAAAAAGATAAACACATGCAATTTGCAGCAACATGGATGGCGCTGGAAGGGATCATGCTCAGCGAAATAAGCCAGAAAGAAAAAGAAAAATACCGGATGGTGTCACTCATAGCAGGAATCTAGAAAACTTAAATAAGGGACCAGGAAAAAGAATAACTATAAGAAAGAAAGTATCAGAATCAACAAACTACTATGAACAAGAGACACTCTATGGGGGGTGAGGGGTGGGGAAAGGAGGGATAGGGGTCATAATAACAGGGTTGTAATTGTATGGGGAATATAAAAATAAAATTAAAAAAAGAAAAAAGAAATAAAATACATATTTTGAAAAAAAAAAAAAACCCTCAAAAGAACTCTTCGGTGGATTGATGGAGGATAGATTGAGGAATGAGTATAAAATAAGAAAATGTACAGAAAGTAGGTTAATCTTAAAGAATCTGTGAAGGGGAGAAAAATGTGGGGTAGTGAGTAAATTTGTGATGGAAGGAAAGTTTATCTGTGAGACCTGAACATGTTTTTAGTGACCTTTAGAAGGATCAATATAAAAGAGAAAAAGGACAACTGGTATGAATCCTGAGGAGGCCAGAAAGTGTCAAATCCAAAGCACTGGCTGAGGAAGAAGATTTAGATAAGGGGGAGGGACACTCATATGATGAAATGGGAAAAAAGGAAGTGATGAAGAGATGTGGGCATTCTCACAGGTGTGAGATGGTACCTAAGTGTACTTCTGATTTTTTTTCCCCTGATGATAAGTGATGAGTATTTTTTTAAAGATTTATTTATTTATACAAGAACTGGGGTACAGGCCAGATATGTGGGAGGGTGAGAGGACCCACCAGAGACAGAGTGGGGAGCAGAAAGGCAGACTGACTGAAATACACTGCTGAGGGGAGCAGCGGTCAAGACAGGAGAGGTCTCCTCACCTTGTGGGTTGCTCCGAGGCTGGCAGGAATCGAATCAGCACTGCAGAGGCTACAGACAGCTTCACAGTGCTGCGCTCAACTGCCTGCACCACCAGGGAGGCCCCTATGAATATTTTTTCATGTATCCATTGACCATTTGTATATCTTCTTTGGTGAAGTATTTTTTTTTTTTTAGTTCGTAAGCCCAAGTTTTAATTGGGTTAATTGTTTTCTTTTGTTGAGTTGCATGAGTAATAAAAGAATCAGTTCAGTAAAGTGGCAGGGTACTATGAAATCTACAAGAATTAGAGTTGTGTCTTTGCATGTAAACAACTTTGAAGAGAAAGATATTCAGAATTCAATCCCATTCACAACAAAAAGAATATCCAGGAGTAAACTTAAGAAGGAGGTGAAGGTCCTATACAATGAAAACTATAAAACATTGTCAAATAGAAGAAAAACCAAAAAAAAAAAAAAATGGAAAGATATTCCCTGACCATGGATTGAAAGAACAAACAGAGTTGAAATACCTATCTTACCCAAAGCAATATACAGATTTAATGGAATCTTGATCAAGGTTTCAATGTAATTCTTCAAAGAAACAAAATGAACAATATTGAAATTCATATGGAACCACAAAAGACCCCAAACAGCCAAAGCAATCCTGACAAAAGCAAGGAAGGGTAGCAGTATCATATGCCTAGACTTTAAACTATACTATAAAACTATAGTAATTAAGATAGTATGGTACAGAAACCAAATAAGACAACCAAAGTAGAATTGAGAAGCCAGTAATAAACCCACACCAATATGGACAGTTAATCTACAGGATAGGAGCCAAGAGTATACACCAGAGAAAGGAGAGTCTCTTCAACAAATGAAATTGGGAAGTCTGGACAACCGCCCAAAGAATGAAACTAGACCACTATGTCACACCTTACATAAAAATTAACTCAAAGGATATTAAAGACATGGATATGACCCAAAACTATAAAATACATTGAAGAAAAAATAGGTAAAACACTCCACAGCATGGGCATCCTTGGTGGTGCAAGGGGTTCAGACACAACCTACGAAGCTATCCACAGCCACTGCATCAAGAGTTCCATCCCCAGCCAGGGAGCAGCCACATGGTGCAGCAGACCTCTCCTGACTCACCTGCTGCTCCCCTCAGCAATGTATTTCAGTCAATCTGCCTGTTCTGCTCCCCACTCTGTCTCTGGTATCCTCTCCCCCCCCACACCTCTGGCCTGTACCCCAGTTCTTTATATATATATATATATATATATATTTAGATTTATTTATTTATTTATTTTATACAAGCACTGGGTACAGTCAGAAGCGCGGGAGGGTGAGAGAATTCACCAGAGCCAGAGCAGGGAGCAGAGCAGGCAGAAGGACCAAAGTACACTGCTGAGGGGAGCAGTGGGTGGCAGGAGAGGTCTGCGCACCATGTAGGACCCTCCTCCAGAGGCCGGGGAGCAGCCGGGGATCGAACCAGCGCTGCAGAGGCTGCAGGTAGCTTCGCAACCCAGCACTCAACCGCTGCGCCACTGGGGAGGCCCTGTATCCCAGTTCTTGTATGAATAAATAAATAAATCTTTAAAAAAAACATTCCACAACATTGCTTAAGTGGTATCTTTGTGGACTGGTTTCCAGTGGCAAGAGAATCAAAAGCAAATATCAACAAATGGGACAATATTAAAACAAAAACCTTCTGCAGAGCAAGAGAATTATCAATAAAATACAAAGAAATCCTACTGAATGGGGGAAAATATTTGCACATAAAACATCTGACAAAGTGCACATACCAAATCTTCTTAGTCTCCCATCTGTCCTTGGGTACTTAAGTTATTTCCATAACTTGACTATTGTGAATAGTGCCACAATGAACACGGGAGTGTATAGATCCCATAGGTCCTAAAAATTCTGCAACAAAACTGGATACCATAAAATGTAGAACCCACATAAAATTATATAAAATGCTCTGCAGGTTCTAAGTTACAAAATTTAATTAATTGGTCATAACTGAGCACTCCAGTAGATAGTCCTTTCAAAATAGTAGTTGATAGCTGATTAGAAAACTTCTTTTGTTTCTATCCTTACAAAGCCAAAATCAGTGACAAAGGGAATAGAGTGAGGAAAGACTTAGCTCTAAAAACATATAACTTTTAAAATGTTTTTCAGAAAACTTCTTTAAGTTTGAAACATAAATTTATGTATTGCTTGCATGTAACATATATAGTATGGAGAATTTTAAAACTGAACATTCATGAATTTACCATCAGCTAAAAAAATAGAACATTCCATTTTTTCTGTGTCATCACTGAAGATAACTTCAGAGAAAGGGAAATGGAAAAAATAAAAAAAAAATGGAATTACTTCAGACCAATTCCTGCCCATGTGAAGGTGACCTCAATTACCCATTACAGCTTAACCTCCAAAGTAATATGGCAGCCTTCTTAAATTACATGACTGTGACAGAACCTTGGAAAAAGAACCAGCCACAGAAAATGGGCCTCTTGAAGCTGCAGAAAGCACTGAGGTGCTCAGTCTCACTATTTTCCAGCTCCTAAATAACTTGGTAAAAAATGTTTCAGGTGAGATAGAACAGAAGCTGTCCCTTGATAACCAGCTGCTGAAAGAAGCAGAATGATGGCTGAATGACTTTAACATTCCTTCTACAGAATGTTGTTTTTATTGCTGCCCAACTGATGACATATTCTCCTTCCCATAAAATGAGGAAGAAAACATGTCAGAATTTAATAAACGTTCCTCTTGCTCTCCCATATACTATTCTAAACCAAATGAAACAAGCATATTCTAGCAGATGGTATAGCAACTCTTTAGCAATGGTAACCCCAAAGCGCTCACAAACCAATTTTCAAAAGAAAAGTTTGTATTTTAGTTGTCCATGTAGGACTGAGTCATTAAACCCCAAATTAAAACATGCCTCAGGCAACAAGAAGGATTGTGTTGCTACTTTCTCTCTAATGCTTGACTGCAATGTGGGATATGTCAAAAGATCTTTGACTATCCAAACTGTAAGTTTCCACTAAATAATTAATAGTATCAAAGTGTGGTTTCTTTTCTCTCCAGTAATTCTTCTCAAGTCTCCACAGTGTACATATTTTGTACAAAATAGGAGTTTAATAAATGTATTTTGTTGGAAATGTCACTCTTGGGATGGTTTTTCATACCCCTGAGTTATACCAACAAATCAGCTTAGTTAACATAACAATCGTCTCTTCACATGTGTAGAAGTGCTAAATTCAGAATGAAAACCTTTTGGTTATGGGCCATCCAAATTTCTTTAACTTATGTAAAGCTATTTAGTTTGCTGGGTTTATGAGCACTGCCATTAATATTATTATACTAATAGCTCAATAAATATTTGTTGAGCAAATGTCAAACAAACATATTGGCACAGAGGTTCATTTTGTTTTTGTTTTTGAAAGTGAAGAATTAGATTACCTTAGAGAGAATTTAAAGGAAACTTTTCAACCCAAGTTCTAGAGGAGGCTGTTTTCCTTTCACACCTGCCTGATAAAGTGCTCCAGGGCTAGTTTCCAAGAACTGCTTTCCTTATCCCACAAGGCAGCTGCTCTCCAGAGAATGGCTTCATATTCTCACAGCTGTCGTCCTTCAACCTTATTTTAAAAAGTCAGTTTTATGGGGAAAAAAAACACCTGCTTTTCCTGCAGGTGCATAGTGACAGCCTTTAGTAGGAGCTAGCAGGAGTGGCTTCCCTAACATGATCATTTCACATAGATCAGCCAAGACTGCAGATTGGTGCCTTTACCATTCAGGTGCACTTAATCGAGTGTGAAATTCATAGCCACTGCAGTGTAACAAACACTGCTTGTGACATCTCATATCAACCTAATTATCAGGTTGGAAATGCACCGTATTTTGAGATTCTGGTTAAGTCCAAGTCGTTTTTCTTTTAGCCATGTACTGTTTGACAGCAAGGATACATTTCATTAGCAATAAGAATGACTTTCACTTTTTCTTTCATTTTCAGCTTTTTGAAGAATTCTTTGAATGGAAATGCTAGCAAAACTTGATTTTCATTTCAACTCATTGTCACTTTGATTTATTTCTCCAAGCAGTCAGTGAATGGGAACACAGAGCAAGCAATAAAAATGGCATCCCATTTTTTATTTTCCTTTTTCTTTTTTAAAGGACACTCTCATTTGCCTCTAAGGAAGCTGCTTCTTCAATAAACCAAAGTATTGATCTACTTGGGCAGATCTGAAATCAACAAAGTCACCAAGGCCAGAGGATATTTAGTACTGAAATTTTCTATTCAGAATGCCTCCCTCTCTATATTTATATACACATATATACATATGTATACACACACTACATATGCCCATACACATATATAGTAAGCTATGTATCCTATACATGTATGTAATGTATGCATATGAGACACTAAACATTTATATGGTCCATATTCTGTACAAATTTTGAATAAACTAAGGCAAAAATAATTTTCAAATACATCTTATTTTTATTTTTTTTTTTTACTTCTTAATTATTTTACTCTGAAGTTGTTTATAAATGATCTTACATCTCTGAATCATATACAGGTTTTTTTTAAGGAGCATAACCTTGAATTTTTTTTCCCTTTCTATGAATATATATGTGTAAATATATATATATTTTTCATATATCTGATTTACAACTCTGTATATGATTTAGAATTATGGGATCATACCTGCTCAGATATATGTCATCACATAGCACCTATCACCAAGGTACATGGTATTATAAGCCAATGTTACCTTAATTTAAAACATTAAAAATGGAAGATAAAAAATAAACAATTTTTCTTTATCAAAAAAGAGTACAAAATTGGGGTCTTAGAACTTAGAAAGATCTGGTAAAAACTCTGGTTATGTACTTCCTAGTTCTTAATCTTGTCCATTTTACTACCTTCTCAGAATCAGGTGCTTAATCTATAATAGTAGGATAAGTTTTCTTACTGTGTGACATTTTTATAAACATCATGTGGTAGCATATGTAAATCATTTAATACTGAATATAGAACACAGAGGCAACTAGAAAATGGTGATTGTGATTAATCAAAGTATTGACATGTGAAATAAAAAATTGAAAAGGTAGCCTGCGTAAGTGGAGGCTCCATTGTAGTCACAACCCACTCTCTCACTGTGTGGGCTCAATTCCTGGGACTGATTAATAACAAAATAGCAGCTCTGCTCTCAACTTTAGGAACTCAAGATTGTAAAACAGCTTAAAGATCACCTTGCCCAAAGAACCAGTTAGGGTACCCTCTTCTACATAAATTCTTCTCAATTAAGAATTGTCATCCAGGGCCTCCCCGATGGCACAGTGAGTTGAGCTCAGCACTGTGAAGCTGTCCGCAGCCTCTGCAGTGGGGGTTCGATTTCCAGCCAGCCAGGGAGATTCCCACATGGCGGGGCAGACATCACCTGTCGCACACACTGCTTCCCTCAGCAGTGTATTTCAGTCATCTGCCTGTTCTGCTCCCTGTTCTGTCTCTGGTGAATCCTCTCACCCTCCCATGCATGTGGCCTGTACCCCAGCTCTTGCATATAAATAAATAGATCTTTAAAAAAAATTGTCATCCAATCAATGTAGTTGGGATTTACTTTGCAAGAGATCATGAATAAACCTATGATTAGTCCTAGTTTCCTATTTTCTAGCATCTCTATTTCCCAGCCAATGATTATTTTATTAGCTATACCTCCAAAATACATCCAAAACCTGCACCTTTCTCATCACTTCTACTGCTACCATTCTTGATAGTTCCACAACCACCTTTCATATAGGTTCCTGCAACATCCCCCTAACTAACAATTTTGCTTCTAATTTTAATTCCCTACAGTCTTTTTATCACATTGCATTCAGAGTGATATTTGTAGAGAACAGTTCAGAACATGGCAGACTCTTAATGGCAAACTCCTAACGATTTCCCCTTCTGCTTATAATAAAGTCCATATCTTGCCCAATGCTTACCAGGTTCCCCTGCCCCCGCCATTCTCACTTGAAAGGTCAAACACCTGTCACCCTCTTTCTCATTTCCATTCATTGCTTCATTCGGTTGATCTAAATACTCACCTCAAACTAACTTAGTTTATTCCTGAATCACCTTCCACATTAATAAAAGGAGAAAAATCATATGATCATATCAAACTATGTTGAGAAAGCATCTGATAAGATTCAACACCCATTTATGATAAAAGTCTTCAAAAAACTGGGGATAAATGGAACTTACCTCAATATAATAATGGTCATATATGACAAGCCATAGACAACACCATACATAATGGTGAAAGAAAAGTGTTACCTTTAAGATCAGGCACATGATAAGGTTGTTCACATTCACCGCTATTAAACATAGTATCAGAAGTCCTAGCTAGACCAATTAATTAAGTACATTACTTTTAATAATACCACCACATTTATAATGAAGAATAAACATTTTAGGGCAAGATTTTTTTTCCTTTTTTGGACCTTCCATATCATAACAGTCTCAAGTGGTTATCTTTCATAATTATATCAACAAACCAAATGATGACAAACACATACTTTGTTAATAGTGTTTATCCTAGATCCCTGCTTCCAGTATCTCTTCTTTCATTAACATCACATTCCACATATAAGACATCTAGAATGAACATATACCTGGAAGTGGATAGGCTATTTTTGCTAAAAAGCCAGGAAAAATAGAAATGAACTTGTTATTTTTATTAGAATGAACAGATATTTGAAGATACCATGCATTCTCACTGTCAGCTGACTTAAGAGGAGTTGGAAATAAATTGTTCATTAGAGGACATGGTATTCTATGGCTCAGAAACTTGCTATAAACATATCATAGCATACAATATTAGATGTTAGGAATAGTCACAGTGGGATATGCAGAATAAACTTGACAAGTGGAGCTTTCATGCAGAAATCAACAAATAAAAACTTCTTAAAAGGACACTGAGTATCTTTGACCTTTCTTTCTCTCAGTTCACTAACCTGATTAGGGGGTTCTGCTGTGTCATGAATTTGAGCTATCTTGGAGTAATCTGCCTGATCTATGTTTACCCACCATTTCTCTGCACTTGGTATACTTCTGGAGATGTTTGGAATGACCTTTACCAGAGACAGATTGAGAGGATGGGGAAATGGGAACACCAAAGCCCTAGTGACTGGGAATAACATTCTGGGAACAGCTTTATTCTTTCAGGCTCTCCTGTGACAATCTACAGGGGACAAGCACATTAACCACAGAATCATGCTGCTGGAGAGTGACTGTTCCTGCGCTTGCTAACTGAAATACTTAAACTCCAAAACTCAAACAGTATTGTCAGTTGACAGTCCAACCAGGTGTCTATAAATCTGAAAACAGATGACTTATGCATGCAGTCATTTATATATTGAAAATGCTCTTCATGACAGTTTATATATTTGATTATGTTTTCCAGACTTTATGGATCTTCTGTGTTCTGGTAAAATTTTGTTGGGTTTTCCACTAACTTACAGAGTAGAAAGTTCTTAAAGAATATTAACATTTTTGGTGCAATTCCATTTTTAATGAGCTTCCATCGTGTTTACTGAATCCTAACTTTGAACTATCTTTCTTGAGAGTAATTTGACTACATATATAAAAACACTTAGGGTTTTTCTTCTATGAATTAGCAATTATATTTTTAGAAATTTATCATCAAGACATAAGAATGTGAAAAGATTTAGCTATATAAATGTTAAAGGTTTTGTTTATAAGAGAGAATGATTTGAAATATCATAGGTTGTATTTAGCTGTAAGACACAGAAAAGCATCACAATCTGGGGACAGTCTATTTCTAGTTTGTTTCTATGCTCTCTTTGAGGAGCCAGATTCTTTCTCTCCTCTGCCATTCTCATTTGACAGAAAATGCCTCATGTCAGCATTTTGTCTTCTCTCAGTCATAAAATTATGGTTATAGATCCAAACAACACATAGAAAAGAGAAGTAAATGGTAAACGAATCTCTTGATCATCAAAAGGGGTGACACTTCCCAGAGGCCCCCCTAACCCAGCAGCTTACCTTGACCTCTCATCTGTCACAAGTGGGTCACATGGGAAATTCTGGTTGCAAGGAGGCTGGCAACATGGGTACCTGAAAAACAGAGGCAGAATTTTCATGATGAATTTGAAACACTGTTGAGTCATTTTCTAGGGGCAACACACAATGAAAACCCAAACAAAATCAGGGTTATAGTATCTGGAAAAGGAGAAAGTGGCCGCTGGGTAGACACTAACACAATTTGTCACTCATGTTTCTAATAACTACACCCAGACCCAAAATCTCTGCAAAATTATGTTATAAAACATATTTAATAACTTGGAAAGAAATTTTATATTAAAGTATAAATATTATAAATTTTTGCGTTATGGAATATTAAGGAAAAAAGTCTCCCTGGCCCAGTGTCATGAAAGGAAGACAGAAAGGGTCTTATCTCCTCTCTCCCCACTATTTCTTTGATGAGATCTTCATTCAAAATTAGCTATCCAAAAATATTCTGCCCTTTGTAAAATAGAGAATTTTGGGCCTCCCCGGTGGCGCAGTGGTTGAGCTCTGGGTTGCGAAGCTGCCTGCAGTCTCTGCAGCGCCGGTTCGATCCCCGGCTGCTCCCCGGCCACCGGAGGAGGGTCCCACATGGCGCGCAGACTTCTCCTGCCACCCGCTGCTCCCCTCAGCAGTGTTCTTCAGTCCTTCTGCCTGCTCTGCTCCCAGCTCTGGCTCTGGTGAATTCTCTCACCCTCCCACGCTTCTGACTGTACCCAGTGCATGTATAAACAACAAACAAACAAACAAATAAAAAAAAAGTCTCTATTAAAAAAATAAAATAGAGAATTTTAAGCTTATGCAACAGGCCTCTTTTCTTCTGGGGTAGGTTTCTTTTCTGCCAGCTTCTTTTAAGCTGCTGGTTTCTCAGTAGTTACAGTCATCTTTCCACCAAAGGCTTTTCTTGTTTCTTCATACCAACAGCCTAGTTTCCTTTCATTCCTACCACAGGCTTCTTTTGTGGAATCCCCTTCTCATATGACTTCACTTCTAACTCAGCTGTTGTCTTATCCTTCTGGAGCTAGTGATTCTTGGCTTGAAAAAGAACATAAAGAACATAAAGCATATGGCTTTAGAGTCAACATGACTCTCAGGTTCTTCACTGGATTCTTCAGGACACTGATGAATCTTCTGGCATGATCCTCAGAGGGTGTTTTGGATTTCTGGGATTTCTGAAATTCTGGTAAGGTCTGTAATGGGAAAGATGCTTCCTGAGGGTGGTAGTGTTAAGCCAAATGCCAAACAGATCATCTAACAATGCAAGACAATACTTTAATCCACATGCAGAAATGGCCTCCGTGCCCACCAAGAGCAAGTTTCAGGAGGCTCAGTTTGCTTAGGTTAAGGAAAGCAATTACAGGGATGTTTCCAAAGGTCTCGATGATACCATTGTCTTCTTATAGATGAGACAGAGTCCCCTGCCCTGGATATGACAATGGTTTCTCAGAAGCATAGACCTTTCTGATATTATTCCAGGCCTTAAATTTTTTAAGAATCAAAACATCCTCCTTGATCCTTTTGTATCAGTCATCTTTATCTTCAACAACTAATGGAAATTTGGGCACTTCCTCAATATGATGACTTTAGTCATGACCAGAGTTGGTAAGGTCAAGGCAGCCAGGGCAGAACTCATGGCATATTGTTTTTTGTGTAGTGTTCAATCTGCAGTGACAATGGCCCCAGGTTTCGGTTGGTGCAAACATTTGATTTCCCCTCCTCCCAAGACACATTATTTCCAAAAGCAGGTGGCCAGAATGTTGAATTCCACCACTGCAAACACTGGGACTAAAAGCCACAGTGATGCTAGTACCTTAAGACTCAGTACTAGTTTGATGTCCTGATAATTCACTGAAAGCATAGGGCTGTTATTTTCTGCCAAGTTGCTATGAACAAAGTTCACTAATATCTCGTGAAATGGAAGCCTTGAACAGAACAAAGTTTGTTTTGTTTTGTTTTTTTGCCAGATGACTCCCCTTTTATGGAGTACAGAAATACTAGGGCATGAGCATATACTATATGGGGAGAGAAGACCATAATCCTCTCTCACTGCAAAGACTTTGCACTAAAGTATGTCAGCAACCATTACTGGACAGAGGGAATTTTTAGGAATCAGAGTGAGAATATGGTATCAGTAGAGAGAATTTGACCAAGTAATCAAATAATACCAGACCTCTGTCCCATTTTATACCCATTCTTTTATAAATGTCTTCCAAATCACAAATGAGACAACTGCTGGTTTACCTGAAAAAATACCAATAGGCTGGTATTCCTGGATAGATCTAAAGTATCTATTAAAACTATGGATACTAAAGTATCCATTCTAAACCCAATGTCCACTGAATCCTCTCTGCTCTCTACTTCAGAGCCCAACCTACATCTGAGGACCTTCTGGGTATGGTGACAGAAGAGAGAGGGTGAACGTTTGGGGTTCATAGAAATCCTGAGTTTACTTACTACTGCTGCCTCCTGCCTGGAGGTGTGGGGAGAAAGAAAACCACATCCAGGGCTTAAATTTTTTTAAAAACAACTTTGAGAACTAGAAAATATGACCTAGCTGCTTTCGAGAACATAGCCTGTATATTCAGGCAAGAAAGTGAAATGGAAGGAAGAAAGGAGAGAAAAAATGTTCCTCTTCCTTGGTCCACAGAAATGATTTACATTTCACTTGAATCTTCTAACTTTTCTGCAATGAACATATTTTAATTATATAATAAGGAAAACATTATAACAGCATTGAAATTTTGGCACAAGTTGCATATTTATGAGATGCTATCTCCTGAAAGAATGCCTGTTTCCCAGTCTTGTATTTTCTTAGTCATAATTTTTCCTGCAGTAAATAACATGCAATAGTTACAGATGTAATGATAGATTTTGCAATTGATATTTGTAACAACAAAGGGAAATAAATGAATTTTTTATAACTGAAAGGAATAGAATGAGGAAAAGCAATACAAACAAAGGAAATTAAACATGACAGAAAACTAACACCTTCTATTTGATATGAAGTTTAGAAACCTTCTACTTATTCTAATTTTTCACTCTCAAAAAGTAAACACTTCCACAACCCTAATATAGAGTTATTTAACTTTGCTTTCAGTAGGATACTATTCACTCATATTTACATCAATATAACTTTTATTTCCACTATTTATTACCAAGTTATTTCTTAGGTTGTCCCAAGGATTTTGCTTCGAGAGATGGTCCCTCTCCATCTCTGCGTCCAAACTTGCAAAGTCCTTCCTAATATATTTGGTGAAATGGATGCAGATGGATACTTTTCTAACAGTTTTATTTTTGTTTAAAAGGTCAACATTTCCATCTTTGACCCTAATATAGTATATAAATCTTATTCTCAATGTTACGTGCAATCCTAAAATCCCTACTGATCCATTATTAGATCATTTTTCTCGATTTTCTTCTTATATGAAGAACTTTTTTTTTTTTTTAAAGATTTATTTATTTATTTATACGAGCACTGGGTACAGTCAGAGGCGCGGGAGGGTGAGAGGATCCACCAAAGCCAGAGCAGGGAGCAGAGCAGGCAGAAGGACCGAAGTACACTGCTGAGGGGAGCAGCAGGCGGCAGGAGAGGTCTGCGTGCCATGTGGGACCCTCCTCCGGTGTGGGGAAAGCAGCTGGGGATTGAACCGGCGCTGCCGAGGCTGCGGGCAGCTTCGCAACCCAGCGCTCAACCGCTGCGCCACCGGGGAGGCCCAGAACTTACGTTTTTATGTGTCTTATAAGGTTTGTTTCCCTTTTTATTGTCACCCTTTTGGTGACATCCTCCATATTTTAGATATTATATTGTGAGACCATGGATTATATTTTTACCTTCTTTTATTAATAGACAATTCTTGCATTGAGCTGTAGCACTAGGGCCAACTGAGAATACATATTCAGGTCCTTACCTATGGATATCAAAGAGGGGCGGGAGGAACAGAGTGCCAAGTACCCCTGTCTCCTCCCATCTCCTTCTACTTCATGCTGAATGGGGGCTCTCTGATTCCCCTCCTGGGTGACGGTGGTAAGTGTATGAGGTGATCTTCCATCCTTGCTGGTCTAAGCAAGGCTGTGATCTAGTATTCCCAGCAAGGGCAGTGTCAGCGGAATTCACCAGCAACTGAACTTCACTCCTACCCAGTAGTAAATAGAGTATTGTGGGACTAGGCATCATCAGGCTTCACTCCCCTGCTCTCTGGTGGACTCAATAGGGTGACTGATATTCTGCCCCCATTTAACCAGCAACTGAACCCTCTGGGCCCTTCCCTCACCCCCAGAAGTGCTAAGTATTGGTTAGTTTTCACTGACACCTACTGGAAAAATGGACGCTCTAATCCTTAATGCTTAGATAATAATGGGGAGATAGAAAAAATACAAAAAAAAAAAAAAAAAGGCAACTGAGTCCTCAGGGGACTACTGCACCACACACAGAAAGCAAATCTCAAAAATTCAACCAAAAAAACCACGACAGATCTTTAATAAAGGTTTATTTGCATTTCCATTTTCTCAATAAGATAATTATTTAGCTGCAATGTTGTAAACTCATTACTTGAGAGGATCTCAAGGCCTTTTAGTTCTAGGAATCTTAAGCAACCTATTATTTTCTGTTTTCAATCCTCATAAATATTTGTTGTGATAACCAGCATTGCAACTTCTCACCTGCGTATAATTCAGCCAGATTTTATTAGAACTTTTAAGTATCAATGTAAAAATTGACTGTCAGACAGTCACTTGAGACCAAATAGCACACTGGAAGTTCATGAGAAACACTTCAAGGATCAATATAATTTTTTGACATTGCTTTAAATTCTTCTGGTTTTATGCATGTCCCTCTAGTCCAAATTAAAAACTGAATCTTAAATATTTGTAATTACTATCAAATTGTTTTTGATATTAATCACACAGTTTTGCCCTCTAAATGTGCAAGTTGTAATTTTACCCTCTGAATGTGCTACTAGCAAGAGGAAGGCAAATGTTGGTGGTCCCTGAAGGTTTTTTTGTTTGTTATGCTTTGTATTATCTGTTCTTACACAGAACTAAAGCTCATTAATGGCAATAATAGAGCACTAGATGAGACTGAAATTCAACTTTCCATCATATTCCCATTAAAAATGACAGTTCTAGTCAATTCTTTGTTCTTATGAAGCCTGTAGTATTTATAAGGATGAGCTTAATTTGAACTGTTATAGCACTGTTAACATTTTCACACTGCTAATGATTGTAATGGTAACTGCTATAACCTCTTATAATTTTTATATTATAGTTAACTGCTGAACCACAAGCATCGGATAGATCATAAGTAATAAAAATTTGGATCGTAGGTGTAGTTATTATTATTTTGCTTTTGGGAGAATCAACTTTGTAATATATGAAATTTATTTGAATATGAACTTGCAGTGGTAACACACTCTGCTAAGGATTTGAAATGCTGTTATCTAAAGGAGCTTCACAAATAATTTAAATTATTGGACACTCTTAAAGCAATATTTTATGTTTTAATATGTGAAAGTAAACTTCTTATGATGGAGTGCAGCTCATTAGAAGGAGCTAAATTAATGCAGATTTCATGAAAGATTTTAATCTGGCTCATTGCCTAAGCCTCTGCTTCAGAAAATGCTGGAAGAAGACAAGGAAGCCAGACTTCACTAAGTCCTAAAACTTACATTCCCTCCACCGGCTAGAAGCTTCAATTTCTCCCTCTGGTAACTCTGGTTTTCAGCATGAATAAAGGCAGAGTTTTTCTTGTCAGCAGTAGAGGAACATTGTTTACGGAATTTCTTTTGCTTTTATATATTTTGCTTTGAATGTCATAAAAAGAGTAGTGGATTCTAGGTTTCAGGCATGAAAATAGCTATGGAGGAAATTACCACTATAAGATTTCTTTTCTATGCAGCAAATCTAGAACCTACCAATCCGTATCTAAACCAGTGATATTACAGTCAACTGATAATAATTCTTGAAATGAATGTTTGCCACTAGATTTTTTGATTTTGCAGTATATTTACCTGTATAATAATTGTGACAACAACATGAACAAAACAGAATAGAAATGAAATAACATAATAAACTATAACAACACTTACTTCAATGTTGTAAGTAGAATTAAAATAATGGCATAGAAAACCTAATTTATCCAGCAGCTTTCTTAAACTTGGTGGAACAAAACTCGGTTCTCTTGTAAAGGGTAGACCCACCTGATGGGAGATGCTTTTAATTAGATCTAGTCACAAAGTGGGTCACTACAAAAGGGGGCCTAAGAGAAAAAGCATATAAGCTTCCTCAGAACCCATCTTCCACCTCTGCTCCCCTGAAGAGGCCTAGGAAATAGTCCAAACTTTCTCCTTTGGAAAAAAACAACATATATTCTGTTTATGAAAATATTGCATGGTTGGGCCCCCTGGTGGCGCAAGGGGTTAAGATGCAACCTGTGAAGCAATTCACAGCCACTGCAACACGAGTTCGACCCCCGGCCAGGGAGGAACCCACATGGTGCAGCAGACCTCTCCTGTCATGCCAGCTGCTCCCTTAGCAGTGTATTTCAGTCAGTCTGCCTGTTCTGTTCCCCACACTGTCTCTGGTGAATCCTCTTACACCCCACACTTCTGACCTGTACCCCACTTCTTGTATGAATAAAATTAAAAAAATAAGTTTAATTTAAAAAAAACGAAAAAAAAAAATTGCATGATCGTAACATGATTTTCAATTCAATTAAGAAACACTCACTGAGTGATATTCTATGTTGAGCATAATTCCGAATCCTGGGCCCCCATATAAATAAGGCACAATTCTAGAACTTAAAGAATCTAATTGACTATGATAGAGAAAAAACTTTTAGCACTAACCAAAAAACAAAGTGACACTCTGTTTCATGAAAGGAAAAATTCATATTTATGGTATCCCAACTGACTTCATCAGCTGTCACTCATTTTTTCTTTGTCATATTGTTTTTATGTTAATAGAAGGATTTAGGATGCTGTGCTAGAGAAATAATATATAGTCAAACTATAAAAACTAGCAATATCTCAGTAATTTTAGATCCTGATGATCAATTATACAAAAGGAAATTGATAACAAACAATATGAAGCACATATATAAACAACACAAAGTGACTTAGAGATAGAAATGGAGCAGATTACTCAGCTTTCAGATGGGACTGTTAGAAAGATGGCTTTGGTCTCTTGCCATTTCCTTTAGAACTAGGGAGTAAAAGGTTATTTGAAGTATTGGAAGGATAAATTCCTTAAGTAGAGATGTTTTTCCTTTTCAATCTCTAATTGAATGAAAGGGAAACTAAGCCAATCTAAAACTGTTTTAAAAACTTGAACTCGGGCCTCCCCGGTGGCTCAGTGGTTGAGCGCTGGGTTGCGAAGCTGCCCGCAGCCTCTGCAGCGCTGGTTTGATCCTTGGCCGCCAGGTGAGGGTCCCACATGGCACACAGACCTCTCCTGCCGCCCGCTGCTCCCCTCAGCAGTGTACTTCGGTCCTTCTGCCTGTTCTGCTCCCTGCTCTGGCTCTGGTGAATTCTCTCACCCTCCCGCACTTCTGACTGTACCCAGTGCTTGTAAAATAAATAAATAAATAAATCTTAAAAAATTTAAAAAATGAAAATAAAAATGTGAGCTCCCTGTTATCTCATCCTTGACCTTCACTAGTTATTGTTCATCCAAATTCTTGATTTAGATGGTTTTTCTGGACCCTTTTCCTGCAGTTTGATATGACCTTTATTTTTCATTTTTAAATGAATTGACTTATTGGGAGTCATATTAAATTGAACACAATAAGAATGGAATTCTACATAAAAGATTCTAGATTTCTGAATGGGCACTAAGGACAATGTCATTTGAAAGAATTAACTGAAAGTAGATTTTTTTTTCAATAAATCTACCTTGCAGATCAAGTGTGAAAATGGTTTTTGTTGCAGCTGTGACTAAGGGAGATATTTATTCCCTCTGAAGATTCAGGGTTGCTTAAGTTAGGAATTTTAAAAGTATTAACATTCTGAGAGAGAAGCATGTCATTGTCCATATTACACAGATGACCAACTGCAAATCCAACCTAATTGGAAGCAGAGTTTTTGTAGATGTAATTAGACTAGATGAGGTAACAATGGAACAGGGCGAACCCTAAGTCCAATGACTGGTATCCTTAGGAAAGCAGGAGAGGACACACAGGGGCTTGCTCAGAGGAGAATGATGCCATGTGTAGAGGGCGGCTGAGACTGCAGGGAGGCTGAGGATGGCTGGCAACCACCAGACACTGGGAGAGAAACTGGGGACACTTCTCCCTCAGAGACTCCTGAAGTCACCAACCTATCAACATCTTAATTATGGACTTTGAGCTTCCAAAACTGTGAGACAATGCATTTGTTGGTAGTAAGTTGTTACAGCAGCCCTAGGAAACTGATACAGTTCCCAGTTATCTGTGCAACCCAGATCCCTCAAGCCTCATTAATATCTGGGTAGGTAAAGAATCACCCATATGGTAATAACTCAGATTTAATTGGACTTTTCCCCCATACTTTTTGTAATAGTCTCCCCTCCTCAAATTAAAACCATGTTTTATTGGGTATCTCTAGGGAGAGTGTCAGGTATGTATGGCTAAGTCTGCTCGGATAGCTCCTTCCACAGCTTCTGGGGACACCATGCTCTGCAGGCACTGTAACTGAAAGACGGGAGAACACAGGATGTCAAATATCCAGGGCAGGTGACACAGGAGGGTGGCAAGCCTTTCAAACCCTGCTGTCAGCACTGAGATAAACAGGTCCCACATCATTACAGAGTTGAGGAAATCACCTCCCTCCCCACTTCTCTGTCAGAAATAAGTTTTAGTTCATGTCTATATCATTCAACAGCTGAACAGTTGAATTCTTCTGAATAGTTAAACAGCTTTAAAATATTTTAACGTTCCTTTCTCTCTCCCAAGAAAGTAGGCAAACATCTATGAAGAAAATGGGGGGAAATTCAAGTAATACCCATCATCCAAACCTATCACCGCCCTTCCCATCAGTTAAGGAATTGAACCTGGCTCAACTCATCATCCTTCTCTTGGATATTTCCCTTAGGTTTTTGATGTGCTAACATATGGGCCTTGGTGAGTCCAACTGCCAATTCAGGGATGTCCAAATTCTAACAACAGATTAATGAAATAAAGGCCCCATTGATGTCTGGGTGATTCCAAAGCAAAGTTACCTTTTCCTTTCCCTCCACAGAAAATATTTTCAAGACTCCTCTGTTACAGTCCATGTTTTCTCCTCACATGAGATTCTGCAGAGGCTCTGAGACAATACTGGGAAAGTTTTTTTGTACCTACATTTTTCCACACACACACACACACACACACACAAATAAAGCTGAATAAAGAGAACAAAAGTAGGCTTACTCTAAATAAAATTGGTAGCAGCCATTATTATCAAAGCAAATATTACACCAGCTACAAGCTCAAGTACTGACACTCCTATCAACTACTCCCCTGTCAGCAAATGTATAATTGCAGCCACTGCAGCACAAGTTTGATCCCCTGCCAGGGAGCTACCCACATGGTGCAGCAGATCTCTCCTGATTTGCCTTCTGCTCCCCTCAGCAATGTATTTCAGTCAGTCTGCCTGTTCTGTTCCCCTCTCTGTCTCTGGTGAATCCTCTCACCCCCCCCCCATACCTCTGGCCTGTACCCTAGTTCTTGTACACATAAATAAATAAATCTTAAAAAAAAAAAAAGAAGAAGAAAATATGTCCAGTGTAATAGCCATTCTGGCTGACTTGCTCTTTTACTGGGGAGAACTAGCCCAGAAGTGGTAGAAAAGGTGCAAAAGAGATCACAGTTATGTATTGATCAAGTGCTTTATAATGTTAAAAAATCCAGCTCAGCATTGTAATGCTTGAAAAGAATAAGTTTTCTATGGTCATGGTGGGTGACTTTGGGAGAGGATGAAAAGCCTAAATTACAAACGTTAGGCTCTGCATGGCAATACAATGCTTTTCAGGATTTGTCTCATTTCTCCCTATTGTGGCCACATGGTCCTTCCAAAAGTTGATGGCATGGGGGCCCTCCTTTGGACACCTAAAGACAAAGTTTACTTGAAGGGTTTTGGAACATGTCTCTCATTTCTACCTTCACCTCCATTCCTCATCTTGCTTTTTACTTATTTTGGGGTGACTGAATTCTAGTTTTCCCTCTTATCCCTTTGATTCATCTAGAACAACCTGGTTGTTTTTTTCTTTTCCCAGGACATGTCGTCTTATAGAGCTGCTCTACACTCCATATACTGCAGCCTGGAAGCAGTAAAATACTCAACATTGAGATTTCCCCATGGTTACTAACATCTAAGTTCCCCTTAACAGGGAGGTGTGGAAATCGTACCTGGGAAGTTACAACAGCTGAAGAAATTTTCATAATGTATTGTTTTCTAACAGTGTTTTCATTTACTAAGCTTGCTTAGTAATCATAAAGACAAGTCATAGAACTAGACAAATAAAAAAATAATGGGAACAAAGTTCCTGCATATTTAAAATACTGCATAGTATTTTATTTCAGGGCCAAGAACTGCTTTACACATGATCAGAAGTCCAATGACTCAATACAGGAATATAATTACTTTCACTGCAGCAAAATAAATGATGACTATTAGTTAATCTGTCACAATTATTTTCATGATTATATTTCTTAAGAACTGCTTAAAGAAAGTATCTTTTTGAAACAATAACATCAATAACAAAAGGTAGTGAGCATCAAAGCAAAGGCTAATTTTTAATTGAAATGTATGAATCAAAATAAAGCGTGGTTGAGTTCATCATATCACTATAGAAGTCATCACATCTCAAGTGGTTTAGATGTGTGTGTGTATTATCTTCTGGGATCCACTTCTTCTGTGGCTAATGGTGGACAACAGCCTTTACTTGGGCATTAGTCCCAGCAAATGTAGTGACAAGAAGTAACTTAAACCAGGAAGCCTGAATTCTACCATATATCTTTCTGCAATATCTCTGTGCTAGATCAACTTAGCAAAGCTAGACTGTGTTTTCTGTAACTCCTCTGCATAGTTATAGGTTTGCATGGATCACAGAAGATCTTCTGTACAAGACTTGAAAGATGGAAATAAGACAGCACTGAAGGCTGGGGTCGAGCACCAGGAATTTGGGTTATGCACAAGTTCAAGTGAAAATTTGGTGAAAGCACCAGCTTCACCTTTATACCCATGGCATTGTGGCGGATATGGTAAGAATCACACA
This sequence comes from Talpa occidentalis, assembly GCF_014898055.3. Lineage (NCBI taxonomy): Eukaryota > Metazoa > Chordata > Mammalia > Eulipotyphla > Talpidae > Talpa > Talpa occidentalis. Next base: position 70,366,598 of record NW_023601104.1, on the reverse strand, counting down.
TGAAATTCAATTTGTCTTCACTAATTCCAGTTGCTATGTGCCTCTTTCCATCCTTACCATTTCCAGTTTGTCCCTGCTCTCAGCCACACCCGGTTTTCCGAAAGCCCATACCTATAGTGACCTGAGACTCAACATTTGACACAGAAACTTCCAAAAATTGCATAGCATCCAATTCCTAAATAAATTACTCATTAACAGCAGTTCTGCTTCCATGAAATAACCTTGATTGATAAACCCTCTAATTAGGTAAATATAGGTATGCCTTAATTTCTAAACTAAGGATATATGTTTACTTTGTATTTACCCCAACTCTTGTGAGACTAGACATCTCATATGAAAAAATTGTGAAGAATATATAACACACAGGTGAAAAATATTACATATGCATATACTTGTATACACATTTTAAAATACAAATTGGTGTATTGTCTGTGAGCTCTCTTATCTAGGAATAAAATAATCAATACTTTAATTGACGCGATTAAAGACACAAGCTAATTTTTAGCCTTCCCAACCAGTGCCCTGAGCAATCCCATGACATATGCAAATAATATTGAAGATAATTAAGGAAGATAATGAAAAACTATGAAAGTATCTGAAAATGTGAAAGATTATTCAGTTGTAAGATTATTTTTTCTTTTTATATCAAATTTGTCTTTGCAAACTAATTGCATTCAGGTTTTGATTTCTGACATTAAATGCTACTTTCCTAATTTTTCCTCCAGGACTTTCATTTGATCTCTCATCTGTCATTAATGAAGATATGAGATCTTTGTACTTGTTAAAATCACCATAAACACTTATAGAAGTGCTGGCACATGATTTATATTAAGTAATGTTTGCCAAATGAATGAACAGATCAATCAGTTAATCAGATTATGGTCTGGTCTGCACTTAGATCCTTTCTTAAATTGTTGACGGAGAGGAAGCACCTAATTGCTGATAAATTCACACATCATTTTCCAGATATAAAATGTGTCTCTTCAGATGTGCTTTAGGGTACTGTGGTTGTGTAGTTCTCTGGTGAGCAAAATAGACAATAAGACAGGGAGAACTTGGTAAAAGCAATGTATTCTCTTTATTTTTATCCTTAGGTACTTATTTACATCTACTAAGATTCATCAATGACTTTGGTTTGATAATATAAAATGCCTAGAGGAAAGGCCAAATTATACAACTTTGTGTACCTTAGATGCTGGAAAATTTCATGAGTATGAACTAAGAGTAGTTGAGAATCAGGTCACTTTTGAATGAGAAAGATAAAGTTCATCTAAAATATCACCTCCTCCTACTTTAAATACCTGGATTTTTTCCCTTTTTTTATGCAGCATGAGAAACGCAGAGTAGCAGAAGACTTCACATCCCCTTTAATTAAATATGTAGGTAGATCTGTCTGGTCAATTGTGTTAGACTAGTCTACCACAATTAGCACCAGCAACGAAAGCATGTGGTCATTAAAGGGGTTAAAGTCAAGGTAAGAACCTTCATTTTAAATTCGTGCTCTTTGCTTCTTTTGGGATACCAAGATGGATGTAATGGATGAGGGGATAGTAAATGAAGTTGCCATGCACATGTTTCCCAAGAGTTTTATGTAATGACATGACATTTAAAAACTTAAGCATGGAGCAATACTTCAACTACTTAAGGGATTTATTTTCATATAAAAGTTTGAAACTGATCAAATTTCAAATAAAAGTGACTAGAGTTAAAAACTAAATTTTTTATCTTGATGACCTTGGTCTGAGTGTTATAATAAATGTTTTAATTTACATATTAATGCTGACTCTGCCTTTAGGTAAAATTAATATAAAGATCCCAGGAATTTCTTAGTCAACAGGATTACATTTATAGCCTGTTAATATTAAGCAGCTACAATGTCCCCTTTCACCTGTTATAATGAAAACAATACCTTAATGAGAGAGATATTTGCGCTGAATGATAGTTATAATGAAATGTCTTCAATTTTAGGTTCTTTAGAGGGGCAAAAAAGTCAGTTGGATAATGGAAAAACTCCTCAGACAGAAGGTCAGGTTGCTTATTCAAAGGTCATACCATTTAGTATAATTGATTTAAAATATCCCTTGTTTTAGTAGGCATTGGTCAGAAGTGGGAACTGAGCAGAAAAGGGAGATTTTATGTACAAGGAAACTGGATCATTAAAGCCTGATGTAAAATGTTATTTTAGGAGAGTAGGAAGGCCAGACAGAGGGTAGTTGACATATCCTAGTACCATGTTACCTGACACTTCATAGTTCATTATATAGCTATTCAAATTAATATTATAGTATTTTCATTCCAAAGTGAAAAATTGGATTCCTAAAGAATTTTTGTAGGAGACTTAAACTTCATGATTAAGAAACTTAAAGCTTATTTTGTAAGACTAATTTATTAAGCCAAAGTTATTGTGGGAGTTTTTTTAAATATAGCCCAAATTCATTGAGAGCTAGAGTCTATGGCCTCTCCCCTTGAATTTGGGAGAATTTGAGACCACAACAGAAAAAAATATGATTGATTCTAGGTCATAAAAAGAAGAGAAGCTATTGTCTTGCTCGCTGCAGCACTTTCACAAGCACTCCAAGGTTGCCATGCTGTGAGGAAGTTCAAACTAATTCATGCAAGAGTCAGCATGGGTAAGCCCCAGCACTGTGTGAGTGAGAAGACAGACTTCCAGCTGCCAAGGCCCCATCTCTTCCAACTCCATTCAAGTACAGCTTCGTGAAAGACACCAAGGTGGAACTGTGCTGCCTTGCCCTTTCAGAATGCTTCACCTCAGAAATGATGCAGCTCATAGCAAAACGATTGTTATGTTATGACATTAAGCTTTGAGTTAACTTTTCATGAAGAAACCGATTACTAGAACAAAATTTTCTCTCTGGAAGTAGAGTGTGTCTGTAACACACATCTAAAACAGCTGCTGTTGCTTTTGGCCAGAAGAGAGGGTAGAAGTTGAGCTGCTTGAAGAAACTGATCATGGAAGCTAATGGGCCTCAAGGAGGTTGTTAGTGAGGGCTTAAAGAAACTTGGGGAACATGTTACTTGAAGATAGAGAAAAGGAGACACATTTTATGTAGGACACAAGGAATGTTTTGTGATTGAGGCTAGTTCCTGAATGGCTTCTGCTTTCACAGGAACCCTCAGCTACCATATAACAGGCCTGAGGCCACCAAAGCTATGAGGAAATCCAAGTTAACTCTTATGACCAGACAAAATGGAGATGCTCTGGAACTACATAATGAGCAAGAGAGAGAGCCTTGGCAGACCCTAGATTTCTCCACTGTTGCAGCTCCACCACTGTCTAACAGCTACCTCATGAGAAACCTTAAACTCAGATTGCTCAATCTAGTCCCTCCCAAATTCAAATGTCGTGAAATATAATTGCGCAGATGTTGATGTTTAAATCATGGGTCTTGGTTGATTTCATACATGGAAATAAATAACCATAATGGCCATACTTAGATGAAATAATGCCCTTTTGTTTGTTACCCACTAAACATGTGGAATAATAGCCTATTTAATAAAAGACTATCAATTACATTATGTACATCTTAAATTAGAAGTACTAATTATTATCTATTGCTTTTCATTTATTATATATTATTCACTAAAACTGCAAGATTTCCTCTCTACTGTATTTCAATGTGAGGCTATTAAATGATTTTGTACATTTGTAGAAATATGCACGAATAGACATGCTGTTCTCTGAGCAAACAGTGCATTTCTTTCTGACTTTCTCATTCGGAGACATTAATGTCTGGCTCAAGTTCCAGTTTTCAGAGATAGGAACTTAGAGGCTTTTAATGGATGACACATTAAAATATTTACAAGTACTATCCCAACAGGAGTGTCCTGAATTTCAAGTATACTAACTAGAACTGAATTCTTGGAATGTGAGAATAGTTTTACAGAAGTGTGTGTGTTTTCATTTGTTTTGATTTTTTTCTTTGCACAAGCTAGATTTTTGCAAAACAGAAATTCAAGGTTACAAAGAGACTGAGAAATAATACTAATAAAGTTTCCAAAGTTTATCTTTAAATTGTGAAAAATAGTATCTCCAAACTGCAATCTCTTCCAACAACCCCTATCTCCCCACTCACTACCCCAGAGCCAACTGGGAGACAAGTCTCAGGAGGCTATGTCAGCCCTGCAGGGATGAGAGGATATGCAGTCTGGAGGGGCTAGGGTGGCCATGTGCTTCACCCCATTTTGCAATGGTGTGACAGCAGGTGATGCTGGCTCTCTTCCCTAAGGGAAACATGGAAAGAAGCAAGAGCAAAACATTCCCAGTGGCACGATTTTAGCAGGCACTATGACAAAAAAGCACTGTGCTGAGCGTAACAAAAGTGTCAGCAGCAGCAGTGAGAAGAGTTATGGGTAGGAGTGCACCTGTGTGATGCCTGTGAGGTCAGTTTGAAGCAGTGGGAAGACAGGAGGTTTCTGAAGTCCATAGTTGTCTGCCACTGCATACAGAGAGTATCAGGCATGGGATGAAAGTGGAGGAGGGGTCTTGACAGTTCTAGCACTGAAGCTAAACATTACCAGGGGGGAGGAGGAAGAGAGAAAGGGTAGAGGACCAAGGTTTGCTCAAGAGGAGAGATGGCTTACAACCCCTTGACTTCCTTGCTGGTTTAGGAAATTATTATACTAACATAGAAAGAAAATAAGTGTTTTTCCCTCTTCCTTTCTTAACAGAACTAGAAAGCCCATGGGGGAAAAAAGAGAGAAAAACAGAAATATTGGGAAACTATCCACCCACATAATGGCTCCTTAACATTAAAATTCATTATATCAACTGGACTGAAGGCCAGTGAGGAGACTTGCTTTCCTGTTTGGTGGACATTTCTTTTAAATTATATTTATTCTGTGTTTTCCCCCCCCCACTATTATTCTACTGTATTTGGGGTATATAAAGCAGTTTATGTCCAGACAGCTCTAAATATTATACAAGTCATCTAATTTATTTTCAATCTCTGGAATTTTATATCCATGTGAAAGTTTTCTAGTCAGATCCTATAAATTCAAAGATGTGCATTTAGTACACTTACCCCAGGGGCTTTTAGATGCTGAGAACTGTCAGGGATTATTTTTAGATGGAAGGCAGGCAGCATTTCTATAAATAGAGATGCCACAGAGTGGAGCCCTCTGCATTGCTGAAAGCAGCCTTTGGGGCAGAAGTCATGAGCCAGAACTCAATAATGCCTGAATGAAGGCCATGCAGAGGCACAGGAGCTGACATTCCCTCCTGGGAGTTGGTAAACGAGGCAGATGGCTCTGCTATTAAAGACATATTTTGCCCTACTTTTTTCTGTAGTGATGGTAGAAGAAAGTGAGTCTATCACTTTTAGGACAGCCTCTAAAGCAGACATACACCATAATTAGATTTCAGTTAGCCAGAAGGAATCTAGATGTGTTGGGAAGAGTTTGGAGCTTAATGAGAATTCAGTCTTAATTCACACCAGCTTTTTTTTTTTTTTCAACAGCGGGACAAAAGCAGAAAAGTGTGCACCTAGAAGTTACTGCAGGGAACCTTAGTTTTTAGAACATGGGGTGAGCAGGTGCATGGAAAGGTGGGCAGTAGGTAGTGACAAAGGTGAAAATTCTGGATTTTATTCTGAAAGCAAACTTAGGAAAGAGGTTTGGGCTAGGAAATTCCAGTCTAACCCCTGAAAATAGAAAATATAATTCTGAAAGTCTGCTGACAAACACTTCTGTCCAATGATGAACATCTTTACACATCTCCCTGTGAAACATACACAAATATCCCACTTCAATCTATCAGGTCTCTTCTCTTAGCTAAGTAGGTTCAGTTCAGTTCATAATATTTTTCTTAATTAATGTGGTTTTGAATTCCTTCATTTCCCCAATTTTTCTTCTTTGAATAACGCTAGTCATTGGGCTTCAGTGTGAGCATCGCCCCCTCTGCTGCAGGCCAGCTCTGTGCCTTGCTCTCCTCGGGGCCGCTCACCAAGGCAGAGCAAGAGGTCTGCAGCCCCATCCCTGCCACCTGCAATCTGGTTATCCAATTAGGTCACAATCTCCAGTGGTTAATTCTCCTTTCTGTGGTCTCCAAACACAGTTTGAAGTTTCAGAGGGAAGTGGAGATTACTGCCCGGCCCAGCCACACCCTATGCAGACAAGTGAACTGTAGAGAGAGCCATCACTCCACCCAGAGTTCCCCATGAGAAGAGGTAATCTGTATGTTGATTGTTAAATTAAAGTCTGTAAAACAGGGCATCCCTGGTGGCACAAGAGGTTAAGCACAGAGCTGTGAAGCTGTCCACAGCCTCTGCAGCACAAGTTAGATCCCTGGCTGGCCAGCAAGCTACACACATGGCACAGCAGACCTCTCCTGTCTCGCCCACTGCTCCCCTCCCCAGTGCATTTCAGTCAGTCTGCCTGTTCTGCTCCCCACTCTGTCTCTGGTGAATCCTCTCACCCTCCACCTCTGGCCTATACCCCAGTTCTTGTATGTATAAATAAATACATCTTTCAAAAAAAAAATTTAAAAAAATCTGTAAAACATTTGCCAAGAGTATCAGGTAAGTGGGGCAGACCTCACTCTGCTCATCATCTTTTGCCTCAGTAATCCTGAAGGATTACTGCTTCTTAATAGGAAATTCATGTTGCTGCCTTACTTCCAGCTTCATCTCAAAGCACTCAGGTTTTCTAGTGGGGTATATTGAAATAGACCTCAATTTTTTTTTTTGCATCATTTCTGGACTCCATGTTTTAAGTTCTTTCATAACCTTATTAGGTATTTTTAGCTAAATTAATATAGTTTGAATAAGCTACCCAGGCACTGTGGAATTCACATAAAACACCATGATATTTCTTATTCTATATGATCCAACCAACGCAACTTTAAATTTATAGAGAAATTCAAGGAGTTATTACAGTAGTAAGAGTATGGGAAGCACTGCCCCGGGGGAGAGAGAAGGCATCTTGTTCACATTGACCTTTTTATGATGGTGAGCCATCGTTCAGCCAGATTGCTTGATGATTGGTTAAATCTTATTAAAGAAATTCTTTTGTGAAGAACCTGGATGTTTTATTGCTACTGAGTTGTGGGTCTTGGCAGAGTTAAGTGCTTGTTGTCCTAACATTAACTGCAAGTGGAATGAAATATGAAAAGTCAGTATTGTTCACTAGATAAAAATATTGTGGCGCTTTTAACAGCAAGCAACTTTTGTATTTGGAAAAGTATTATCCAAAAATGAGGCTGTGTTTCAAAATTCCAATGGCTGTTGAAAATAGCTGTGGTATTCAATAAATCTGGGGGGCCTAATGTCACTGCCTTGAAAGTATAACTTGGGACAAGATATAATTTCGCTCATATTGGTCAACATAATTGTTTGGTAATTAAGTCTAATGAAGTTTCCATAGGAGTATTGAAAACCACTTTTACCAGGTTACAAGCTTAACATAATTGCAATTTCTATGTTTTGGATACAATCTACCTGTTTGGATACTTAACCAAATTTTTCTTTTTGTTGCTCATTTAATATGTATTTATCATTTGTATTTATCATCTGAATGCTTTTTTCCTGAAATTAAACAGGGTTAAATTATAAATCTTCTTTAAATCTATCTCATGTCAGAATCTTATCAAAATACAAGTTAGAGATAAAAGTGCCAAGATATTCAACACAATAACCTGTATAATTTTAGTATCATAGCTATGAACATTCTAGACCTTACGTGATTTTTTTCCCAGACATTTCAAACATTGAAAGTAGGGTCCTATAAAGTATAACTATTTGTCTACTCATTGAATAGTTCATATCACATTTTTGTACTAATACAGATGAGATTTGCACAACCATTGATTTTTGTTGGATTTCTACCAAAGTTATGATTATTTAATGCCTTTATATTAATCTCTTTTTGTGCTGTTATGGAAAACATTCATTTTGAAAATCTATATTGTATAGAAGCACATGTCTTTAATGAGTCCAAATAGAACAGTCTTACAGTTCATCTAACACTTGTACTTTGTGATGTAAATTAACAGGGAGAATCTGAAAAGAACAGAACTGTATTTCAACTATTTTTCATGAAAATGTAGTCTTTGTCTTGTGCAGACCATGTAGATATGTCCTTTTATTTAGTAAATATTCTTAAAAGATAGATATGCTTTATTATAGTTAAAATAATTTTCAATTATAGTTTCTGAAATTCTTATAATTTTTTCTATACATATTGAAAGTTGTTTACTGACTTATTTTTATTTGAAATGTCATTTTCTTCCTTTTTTGCAAAAAAAAATTCTTTCTGCTCATGAATTGAGTGGACATCTAATATTTTCATATGTAACTTAATATTTGGACAGTCCAAGCATTTTTCATCGGATACACTGTAGTTATCATCTGTAAATGTTTAATTTACACCTTTTTTTATGTCTTCCCCGTGCTTGAACATTTGGTAATAATTATAATAACTGCTTTTAGTTTCATCTCCTAATCCCAGCAACTGAATCAGTTTTGGATCTGTTCTGATATTTAATTTTTTCCTCACTATGGAATATAAAATGCCTTTTGCTCATGTTTAACAATTTGTGGTTGGGCATTTAGTGAGAATTTTACCTCGCTAGGTGCAGCATATTTTTGTGTCCCTTTGAATCTTGACTTTTGTTCTGAAGTACAGTTATGTTATTGGGAACCCTTTGATCTTTTCAGATTCTCATTTAAGACATTTATGTCTATAGCTAAATTATTACCCATTATGGAGGAGTCAAGATATGCCTGACAACTTTACCCAATGACCTATGAAGAATGCTATTTCCTGGTCTGATGGATGGTAACAGGCACTATTCCCGATGCTGTGAAGGGGCCACACAGACTTCCTTCTAATACTTTGGATTATTTGGTTTTGGACTCTTGGATTTGGTACTTTCCCCAGCCTCAGGGAGTTTCCTCACATGCATGCATATTCTAATCAAGACTTGGTTGAAAAAATGGGTTGACCTTCTGCAGATTATTGGAGTTCTTTCTCTCTGCTACCCTCTCCTCTATATTCTTCTTTCCTGTGAACTGCAATTTTAGTTTCCTGGATTCTCAGTTCCATTTCAATTTCAGTTCTTGGTGAGAACCAGCTGTCCAGGTTGCAGTAGTGGGGATATCTCACAACATGAAAGTGGGACAACTTATGGGGTTCACCCATTTGTTCCCAGTGTCTCAGGGATCACTGTCCTGCATTGCTTAATAGCCAGTGTCTCAAAAATCACTGTCTCCGATTCCATCGTTTTCTCTCCCTCTATGACTTCAAGTGGAATGATAAATCTTCCATCTTGGCGAGCAAGTGAATCTCATTCTGTCTTGACTTACCAGTTTCTCTTTTCTGAAAGTGCTCCAATCAAAGTCACCCATAGGCTGCACATTGCAAAATCCAATGATGAGTTCTCAGGTTTCATTTTACACAACCAGTCAATTATAGTTCGAAGTTAACTCATTTTCTTTAAAATGCTCTTTTCACTTGTCTATAATTCTCTTGGTTTTCCTTTAACAATTTAGTCCTTACACATCTCCCTTGTATCTCTACACTCAACCCCCAAGTGATGGTACCAAGTTTCAGGTTATTTATCTTTGGATACTAACTCCTAACATATATCTAGTCCTCCAAATATGAATACTCAAGTGTCTACTCAAAATTTTACATGTGGAAAGGCATCTTAAACTTGATATTTCTGAAACTCAACTCTTAATTAGTCCATTCCTCTTCGTAGAAAATGGCAGCTGTTTTCTTCTGAGTGCTTAGGAGAAGATTTTATAGCTTAGGAGTGCTTTGATAGCTATTTTTCTCCAGACATCTACTAGCATGTAGACAACTCTATCTCACAGTCTCCATCTGTTTCCACCTAATCCAAGTCATGAACACCTCTCGGCTGCCTGATTGCAATAGTCTTCTAGCTGGCCTCTCTGCTCAAGCTCCTGGCCCTCTAGAGTATAAATTTCACATGACTTCTTAATTACTAATTTCAAAATGTGGATTGGATGGTGTCAATCCTACACTTAAAATATGATGGTGTCTCCCATGTCACATTAAGATAAAGTTTTAACTTTTACCAGCAAGGGACTATATGTCACTAGGACTCAGAAGCTTCCTTATTCTCTATTTACAATGACCTCCTTATTTTCTAAAATATGGAAAGCACACGCCTGTCTCCAGATCCCACTGGAACTTAGTCTTCCTTCTGCCTGTTCACTGGACCACTGTCCTCTGACATGGCTGATTGACTTAATTGTTTCTTCCAGGTCTCAGCTCAAATGACAACTACTTATAGGATCTTTCCTGATCATCTAATATGAAAGCACACTGTCCATTACAGACCCTGCCATGTCACTTAACTCTTTAATTGAGCCATATTTTTCTTCACAGCACATATCTTATCAGACATCTTAAATACTGGTGAATTCCCTGCTTTTTACTCTGGATTGTTCTAAGAAGCAGGGCTGTTTATAGATACATGACTAGACCTGGCACTCAGTAAATACTCAATATATATTTGTTCAGTGAATGAGTGAAAATCCGTAGTCACAGACACTTACGATCAATGCAGCTGCTGCAAGTGAGACAAATTACCAGGTAACTTTTGAAGCTGGATGTAGCAGCTTCTTTTGAGGTTCTCTAAGGAATTCCTGAAAGATATCAGTTAGTGAAGCCATATGTGAACATGTCTTCTGTTACTGGCACATCAGAGTATTTGAAACAATTCAAAGTCATCATATAGAAGTATTTTCTTCTCATGATTTCAAGAAAATAAAACTTTTTCCAACTGAGTAAATGTCAGCCTTTAAGTCCAGGGGAGGAAAAGAATTATTTTCAGCTACTTTCTAATATTTTGATTAGGTCAAAAAGGTCCTATTTTCCTTCCAAAAGAGTCAGTCACCTGGGCACATGATGAAAATATTCTTTCAGTGTTATGAAAATTCACCCATTGTCCTGACTTGATTTCAAGCATAAAAGAATGTTTTACTTATTCTATTGCAACAAGCAGCTCATCAATCTATTCCATTCTTTTTATCCCTGATATTATTTCCATTTAGGACATAATTTATGTAACACTTAAGTTTGAATATGTATTATTATTTTTTTGTTGTTCTTAATGAAAATCTTTCTCCTCAATTTTGGCAATTGAAGATTTTTTTTACCAAGACAATGTTTAAATGAAAGTTCTCTGTGTCTCTGATATGGCTCCTTCCATTGAAATGGATGATTTTTTTTTAATTGACAAACCATTGATGTATAACACTATATAAGTTTCAGGGCTATAACTGATTTCTTGCATATAAAAAAGGAACTAAGTAGGGGAGGCAACTTAATATTTTCTTATAATATTAATGACTCTATATATCTGGGAAGACATGCTAATGCACAAAAATAGGGAGAGTATGAGGCTATTAAGTACCTAGCACATCATTTTTAAAGACCAGAAGAAGAATTATAAAGGGTAGTGAGAATGTATATCAGAAAGGGACGGCAAAATGTGCAAGAGACATAGTAGCCCAGTGACAAAAAGATACTCCATGTTTAAGAAAATGGCAAAAATAAAAACACTGCAATCTTTAGTTAGATCTATGTACCACCAAAATATTACCAAATTATATAAGGACATATATGCAAACCAACAACAACAACAACAAAAGCTTTAGTTAATTGTCAGGAGGCATTATAGTCTTATTATTACAAGTAAACATCCTTTCAATATTGAATTATATCTTTAGAAACTGTATTTTCACAAATCTTAATCTTTCTAAGGAAGTTAGCAAAGTATATCATTCCTATTTTACTGATAAGAAAACAGGATCACTTAGGAAAAGTGATTCTCCCATGTTATGTAATTAGCCCCTGTTCTTTGCAAATGGTTATAGAAGAGGCTTTCCTGCTGTAATATGCGGAGGAAGACGCAATTAGAATCGTATGTAATGGTACACGTCAGGGTCCGCTTAATGAATTGCAGAGCCAACAATCAGACTTTAGTTATTAATCAACAGGATGATCTTTTTGCTTTGGGGAAAATAGGGAAAACGTTTGCAAGACCTTTCTGACCTGCCTCAATCAGACAATGAATCACCTTAGCTTTATGAGTGCTTGCCTCTCGCTACTTCCCAGCCATTTCTCTAGGAAGAAAACAATCCCACTTAATGAGACCACTTTCCTCTCTGCTATAGATTGTAGGTCTGGAAGCAAAAACTGTAGCTCCTTCCAGGATAGTCCCCAGAGTTAGATGTTTTGTGCTTGTGGTTTCTGCTCCTAGGGCTCCCTGTTACATTACGCCCCCTGCTTCACCAATGGACTTTGCCCGGCTGGCCTAGGAAGGCATTTGAGTCTGACCCAAGACACTCAGACTTTCAACACTGCTGCCCTGCTACTCCTTACTGGGCTGAAGATGATGCCTCCCTTACCTTTATTTCACCCTTGACCAGAGTTAATGCTAGTTTGTTGACTATATCAATCAGGAGACTCCACTGCCACCATCCACACACATCCCCTAGATCACTTCCTTCTAGCATTACAGAAAGCTCTTTTTGAACAAGATTGTTTTTAGAAATGCAACACAGTGATTTTTTTTCTAAAAGTAAAGTTAGAATTTCCATTTTATTTAAAAGCCTTAGGGACATTGTAGCTGAGGAAATGCATTCTTCAGTCAAAAGACTTGATCATACTGTCCTTAGAGATGACAGTGGGTATTTTGCTAGAGTAAAGATAATAAAATTAGACCTATAATTTTTGCTTAGATATGTGGGAAGTAAATGTATGGCACTCACAGTGCTGGCTCAGGCTCTTAGACCTGAGCCAAAGGAGCGAGGACTCCATTTTCAGTAGCAGACTCTCTGATCTGAGTGCCTTCTGGGGAAGGTCACGATCCAAGGTCACAATCTCAGTTTTTCCTAAAGAAGCACATTGCAATATGTAGAGGTTTTAGCATCTTTTTTAGGTCATTCATAGTTGTTTTATTCTATATCCAAGTGCCTAAAGCAAAGTCCTGGATGACCACTGGTTCTAACTTTCCTGCCAGCAAACAACCACTCATGATAAACCTTGAGCCTGTCACTCTAGACAGTGCCTGGATAAGAGGACTGGTGTGCTATAAGAAAACACCAGAATTTTTTTTTTAAAGACTATTTATCAAGCAAGACAAATAATTCAGGCAAGAGTGAGACCCAAGCAATACTAAGCTTCAGAGTGCACCCTAATGTACATGTTTCAACAACAAAAAGATTCATGTTTGATGATATGTATTTTTGTTCATTTCCATGGTTTGAGTTAATTTCATCATAAAGTGTTCTTTCTATATAGATGAATGATTTTCATACTATAAAATTTTATATTTATTCATACTCTATTATCCCATCCTCAGGCATTTACTCAAGTACACAGATATATAAAAAAGAGACTGGAACACAAAGGGTAATATGTTCAGTAAACATAACCCTCACATTTTACATCGCACAGACTGTGTTTGAGTTCATGCTCTATAAGTGGTGTCATTTCTTAAGAGATTGTGGCTTCTTCTATTATACTTCAATGTTTCTATTGGCTCATACATTTGTATATTATAATTCTTTGCACCCAACTATTAAATTATTAATTGTCATATCTTCCGATAGGTGTGGGTCTTATTTTGCTAGAGGACTGGTTTATTTTGTCTATCAATTCCGAGGAATAGGAATTTCAAAAATATTTTATTTGCATCTGCAACACTTAAGATTTTACTTAAAGGATAGCATTTTAACTTAATACTGTATAAAGATAGCAAGTGTTTTTAGTTAAGGTAAACAGAATTCACGGCAGAATCTACAAGGAAATTTCTGGATATGCATATGTACACACAAGCGAACACAATAAATATGCAGTGTGGGAATTCAAAATTAACCACAATTCTCTCTTCACTACAACATTAATGAATCCCTGAATATCAAATGTGTAAAGAAAATTACATTTTCCTCATTACCCTTATTCTGGTATCTATTAACCTGCTTCTCTGTAGCCACAGAAGTCCTAGTTAGATTTATAACTTCTTTGCAGTAGAAAATAAACATTAACTCTATGGTTGGTTAGTTTGTTACAAATGGTTAAAATTTAGAATTCTTAAAGGCAAATTATTTAAAAAGTTCTATTTGTGTTTTGTTTGATAAGGCATGGATTTCAATAAATGCACCAAATTCAGGTTGTAAGGCTCTCTCCTACTTACTACAATGTCTTTTTTCCCCCCTTCTGTCAAGCATTGAGAAGAGATTCAGAATCTTCCCTGGTTCTTTACAGAAACTGGAAAAATACTAGTTTTAGTGTTCTCAAGAGTATAGTTACCCAGTGTGTTCATTTTTTAGAAAGCTCTCTGTTTTATAATTATTTCCATGTATTTCTTATACCACCTCCTTCTGACAAATCAGTAGTGGGAACTATAAAATAAAACTATCAGTACTATATAATATTGAGCATTTTACATTTAACTATTTTGTTACTGGGAATGCTCAAAATTTTTTCCCCACATAAATTAATGGTAATAGTACATCTAGATCCAAAAAATAGCCTACTAAGTAATACCAAATAGGAATGTTCTATTTTCAGATAGTAGGGGGATCCTATATATTAGGAGAAACCTTCATTCTTCATCTTATCTATTATTTGCATACAGGTAACTTACTACAAGAGATGACTTCAGACTCAAAGAGAAACATTCTGAAGCAATTGACTGGAAATAAGATGATAGGATGTCCCTGTTTATAAGGCCATTAGTCTTTGAGGAGCATAGGAATGGACAGATCCCTGAGAAAAGATGGAAAACAGATTCAAATGTTTCTCTTCTGTTTGTTATACCTCTCATTCTATTTTACTCTCCTCATGTGATTTGAATATACTTTGATTTCTTTGCAGTAGTCATTACACTTTTGACTACTACTCATATATCACCCACTTAAAGCCTTGCTTATTAGGAGCAATCCCTTCTTGAAGAATGGTAGCAAGCAAGGCAGCGGTCCAATTTGTCTGAAAACAAAATCAGCTTACCTTTCAGGATAATCTTTTAAAAATTCTCTTACTCTGTATTTAGTAGAACTGGCATGACCCAACTTTATACCAACGAAGGCTGTACTAGTGCTTTAGTGACTGTTTCAATTACTTTCCAAAAAGTTCATGTGCCAGAAATACCCATAATGATACTCACTGTGCAGCTCTCACAAGAACTTTGATATCACAATCACCTGCCACTGAAAATACTTCAGCACACAATGCTCCATGCACATCTATAATTTATATCCCCTGCATTGAGCTGCCTGTTTTCTGTATTAGAGGCATTTTCCTTGAGCATGCCCATGTTAGAACTGATTAAAGCACTGAGACAAGGACAACTTCCCCAAAGTCCAAGGTATGGCAAAAAATGACAGGAAAGTTCTGAGAAATCAATGTGGACCTTCAGTCACATAGCCACATGGTACATGTTTAACAGAGGATTTGTCAGCATTCTAATCTTGGTTGTATTCCTAGTTCTGGACAAGAAAAAAAGATGCCATTACAACATGAACTGCTAATGAGGAAAACTTCCTATCACACCAATGATCTTAATTTACTTTCGTGATTTTATAAGATACAGTAGGGACTAAATGCAAAACATTTCTGGTAAAATAGAACATCATCAAAACAAGGCCAATCTCCTTTAATGATTTGTTTTATAATGAACATGGAGGCCATTTGATAAGACTGGAGCTAACTTAAAAATTCTCAGGCAGGGCCTCCCGTGGTGGCACAGGCAGTTGAGTACCATGCTGTGAAGCTGTCTGCAGCCTCTGCAGCACTGGTTTGATCCTGGCTGGCCGGCGAGGGACCCACATGGCAAGCAGACCTCTCCTGTCTCGCCCGCTGCTCCCCTCAGCAGTGTATTTCAGTAGATCTGCCTGTACTGCTCCCTGCTCTATCTCTGGTGAATCCTCTCACCCTCCCGCACATCTGGCCTGTACCCCGATTCTTGTATAAATAAATAAATCTTTAAAAAAAATTCTCAGACAGATTCAGTGTATTCTGAGAAATCTAGCTTCAAGAGAGCTATACAGGCTACCGACCCCTCTCTTGGGGATTCTGAATTAATACAATGAAAACTCTTTTCATAAAATCTGATTCACTACCTTTTCTTGACCCATGCCTTGTCATTTTCAAGTACTCTCATTTTAGCTTTGACTTTGACGTCATCCTTCAGAGATAATAAGATAACTCACAAGTAATTCCCTTGCCTTAATCTCTAGACATCTTGTTGCTTACTTAAGTCTAGCAGGTATAAAGAGGTAGATTAACTGAAAATACCATCTCGTTTCTCTCTGTATATCAATACCTTGTCCTAAGGCCACTATCCTAAGCATTGTTTCTGAATTCAACACTCTAAATGGAGTTAAGACAGAAGCTGAATGTCTAACACACATGCATTTTGTTCATTTGTTGTCAACATTGCATTCAAGTATCCAAGGAAAATAACTACCCCATAGGAGTTGAAAGCGTATACTCCAAGGAGGAAACTGTCAGTCAAACTGATGAATACATTAATAGGACCCACGGGTTTACTTAGAATTTTGAATTGGATTCATCTTTCCATAAAAACATTTCAAAATCCAGTTAAGATTAAACCACACTTTTCTCAACAGGAGTCTTTCACCTACTCACTGTTCTTTCACAAAGATCTAGACAATGAAATTTCAGCTTTAAAGATTTCTGAGGTATCTTGTGGGGGCTCTCTAGAATTAGAGGAGTGGCATGGTATTGACCTAATAAGATCTACAAATAATAAAAGACTTCTCCAACTGTGGCCCAAAGACAAATATACAGATATCCACTGGAATAAAGGGACACACCGGGACAAACTTCCACAAGCAAAAGGGGAAAAACAGGACAGGGATATCAGTATCTGTGTCAACTCTATCACAGGACCCAAAGAAACCACATTTCCATGACATACCTTGGAATCCGAAAATTAGGTATCAACTAAGTACCACTTTGGGTAGGAAAAAGTCTTGGTATTTGACACTGGTCAGGTATGTAACAAACAGCCTTTCAAATTTATTTTGAAGACTTGTCCTTGAGCTTGTTTGCACTTTTTGAGAATTTTCAATGCCCAAATGATTTTTCTTTGGATTTATAATTAAAATCATTATAAGTGATTATAGATTGAAGACAGGAATAGTGTAGATCAGTACCAATAAAATGTATTGATGTTGAGAAAACACTGCAGTTGAAGTACAGTATGGATGCTGATACCAGTAATAGTGTTATTATTATTAAAATAATTTGAAAATTAAGTGATTTGTAAAATGCAGTTGGTTGACTTTTCTTAAAAGTTGCTTATATTACTATAAGTAAAACAAATCAACACAGCATCTTAAACATTTTAACTTGAACAAGCTAGTCAAGTTAAAATTTTGTTGAAGTGACTTCCTTAAGTGCCTAAGCCCATGCGTATCAGATTGGTGCTGATTTCTAAAAATTTGATGGCAAGTGCCTTTCTCCACATCCCTATATCATTTCAATATCATTAATGGTTTCTTTTTTTATCTAGAGATAAAGGCCTAACAACCATCAGAAGTGATTGTTTTGAATAAGCCTTTCATTTTAGTTAGAATTCATACTGTGAAACAGGCATTAGAGTCAGGTAATGTGTTGCTTATTACTTGTTGGAAGATCAGGTTCTTTGCAAAACAGTATGTTTCATACACTATTGGTTTCTCTCATTAACGTATGTATCATCTCAGAGAGGAGAAGCAGGGTTCTATTCTTACAGAAACAGTGCTGAGTGTTAGCTGTAGTTCAGTTTAACTACCTTTTCAAATTAAGTTGCAATGATTGGTATAACAGAGTATGATATGTAGCTTATACTAAGGGAACTCAGAAGTTTGTTTCCAAAGATCAACTGTAATAACAATGCTAATTTTTTTAATCTTTTGGAGGCTTTTAATGTGGAGGGTGTTACATTTAATGACTCTCATGATATTAAAGAGAAAGATATCTAACTTAATGATTGTTTTTGCTTTGCTCTACAACTTTAGCTGTGTCATATTCAGTTATCCCATGAAACTTGAGACTACATTACACAGTGGTTTTCTCTTTCAAAGAAGTATCAAGTGAACAGATGTACCTGACACCACTGTTTACTTACCATTCCATTTCACCAGATGAAGGTGCAGTGAATGTTAATTGTGAAGGTGAAACAAATGAATTATCAGGTGGAGCAAATTAGAAAATATAGCAGATATTTATAAGAGACTTCTGAGAGTAAGTGGTCAAATGCCTCATTATATCCTAAGGATTGCTGGTATGCTTTGGAGCAAATGACAAAACTGAAGAACAGATGACCTAATCTTGGATGGATACATTCAAGTACTCATTGAAAAAAACTTCTCCACTGGTCCATAAAAAACTCAACCACACAATTTAATGAGATTGAGTGTTTTCATTTCTAGTATTTTCACTCACTTTTCTTAAATTATTTTGACAATATTTTTTACATAATGATGTTCACTGCATTATCTTCTCTTATGAAGCATGACTTGTTGATCAAATTTATCCTCACAATTTCAAATTATTGAATTTCTAAGTCTATTACTTCAAAATACAATTTACACCCTTAACTTCTGCTAAACACATGGATAATCTCTTGCCATTGCAAGCATGAAAATAAAATGGTACAAAACTAGGAGTGGAAGTCTTCTGCTTGGAATTATTCCAGTGGTCTGGAGGATGATAGCATCAGAACCATGGGAATAGAATGTAAAGGAAGACACAGAGGAAAGAGATATTTCTAAGATTTAAAATCTTAGGACATTGAAAGCTCAACGTCATAGATTAATGAAATGGGAAGGAAGATGAATGGGCTTATTATGACTCCTAAGTTACTGACATATCAAATTGCAAGTGGTACAGAGAATATAGGAAATAAAAAAAGATGCAAGGGTATAGAACAGATAATGAGAACATTTCTGGAAGTGGGGATTGAGAGATGTTGAGGAAGCCTAGGTGAAGATACCATTTAAGGAAGAAAACACAGGAGTGTGAAATTCATGACAGAATTTTAAGCTTGAGTTGAAAACCCTGTCATGGATAATATTACCCTGAGAAAACACATATTGAGAAATTGACAATGAATAGAACATTCAACACAGAATCTCTCATTTTACTGTTCCTTTATAATCATGACCTAAGAGTTTTATCATTTGTTGCAATTGCCTATAGCTTTCAAAATATCACAAATGCTTTATAAATGTATGACTAAGAAAGAATAACATTCACTCTATACTATTTCATATTATTACAATTTTGTAATATGTCTACATATTGCTTATTTAATAAATCACTTAAGAAAAAAAGAAAATGAATAAAAATAATTTAACCTTTGCAAATGTTACATTTATAATATGTAATAAGGTTATATCAGAATTAGACATGGCACCTTTTACCAATATTTTATATCCATACTTAATGTTTTTAGAAGAAAAATGAAGCAATATATTTACATACAGTTTAAATTGCTAAGAGGTGTTTGATAGGCAGAAATTAGTTCATAATTACTTGTTTTGAAATTTTGCTAGGCAACTAAAGTTATCATCTCATTCATATACAGGGATTCATCTAAACTATGAATATCAGAAGTAAAAACAGTATACTATTTTCGGGATCTTCACAGTAGGCAGCCCTACTGCAATGAGTCAAGGATATGAGTTAAGTTAAATGCAAAGGAGGCTAACTAAAAATTTTGAAAACATCATTGTTCAAGCAAGTAATTTTTTTGATTTTTTAAAAATATTTTTTATTTTTATATTCCCCATATAATTGCACCCCCCTTATTTTGACCCCAATCCCTTCTTACCCCACCCCCCATAGTGTCTCTTTGGTTTATAGTTGTTTCTTGATTTTGATTTTTTCTTTCTTATAGTTATTCTTGCAAGTAATTAATGTTCTTCTAATGTTAACTTTCTGAAAGGCTGAAAGAAAAGTTGGTGTTCCAATAACATCTACTTCTTTCCATCTATAAAGTCATTAAGAAAAGCTCTATCATCATTCATGTGAGCACATGTATGCCTGAGGATAAATGTGCACTTTTAGGGAAAAGGAAGTGATCAGCATTTTTCTCATAATTATATATGCACACATTGTCTATTTTGTATTGATAATTAGTTTCTATAGAGAAAAAATGTATTCAAAAGTCACAATGGTTTTCATTTGATTAGACATAAAATATATCTGAGATTAGTAATGCCAAGTTTGATGTACTTTGCACAATAAGGAATGGACACTGATTTTGAAGAAACATAATAGTCAAGGTAGCTTACTTCAATGCTTTGCCTCTTCCAGATCTGTGGAATTAAAACCTCACTTGACTTAGTTCCTGCCATGTGTATATTACAATAATGGTGTCCTTGTTAATTTTTCCCTCTATGCCATGAGCAGCTCAGATGGGAACTATGTCTTTCTCTTCTTACTTCATTAGAATGTAGAACTAGAATACTACATGTGTTAAGAAGGTGCTTGTTGAGGTGAAAAATGAAATGCATGTTCTGAAATGACATTATAAAGTTCTATCATGGTATTCACATTTGCTGTTTCTTTTATAAGCTTTCCCCCAGAAATATGTAAGGGTCACTTTTCAACTGCTCTCAGGGCACGGTTCTAATACCGTCTCTTTGGTGAGACTGTCCTAACAACTACATGGAAAACAGAACCAACACATTACCTTCTATCCCTTACCCTGTTTCATTTTCTTTCATAGCTGTATAATCCCTATGATACTGCATTATGTCTTAAATAGATTTGTGAACAAAATACAAGTTATATAAATACAGAGAATTTGCCTTTTTTGTGTGTTTCCAAACTTATCTTCAGAACCTAGAATAAAACTTAACACACTATTTAAAGAATAAACAGGTGATAAACATTTTGAGTAAAAACTGCAGGTAACTTAAAAATGTAAGTGAGAAGATGGATTTATAGATTATTTTGTAAGCTCAAAAATCATGGGGGTACTGTCTGTGAGTGTAACTATTGTGACTATGCATTAGAGTTTGAAAAAGAATCTTGTTATATATTGTAGTCCTAAAAATTACTGACATTGTTCCAACACCTAAAGGCAAGTTATAAACTAGTTAAAGAATCAATTCTTTAGCCATTGAAACTGCAAGTGACTTTACTGGAGGTCAATCTACACTGTAATCATTACAATCCCAAATGTTCCAAGAGCCAGGTAACAGGAGCGTGTGGATTACTTAGAATAAGAGTAAAGAGCTGTGAAGACTAGAAAGGTAGGTTTCCATGTCTCATCTATAGGGGACATTTGCTATGAAATCACAGTCAATTGTATCACCATTTTGAAAAATAAGCCCACTGGTGCAGTCCCAATATATTTTTCAAAAACTTTAAGTCTAGATTTTTTATATAAAATCTCCAAAATTTTAAATATTGACAACTAATTGGGATGGGAGTTTTGATATCCTCTTAGTGGCATCACCTTTATCAAAACACAGCCAAGATGTGAAACTAAAATCATAGTTATCTTTATTTAAAAATTCTAATAACTACTCAAAATTTTGGGGAAAGGTTGTCAAATATTACTCAAGCAAAACAAATCACATCTTTTGTCAAGATACAATCTTGAGTTTCTCCTAATTCCAAAAAATTACCTATGAAAAGATCATGGAAATATATTTGAGGTTCTCATTTCATGCCTATGAATGAGGAAACTGCACTTCAAAAGAATCACATAGGTTATACTTCCCATTTAAATTGATTCTTTTCAGGATTTCCAGATTTCCTTGTCTGTATGGGCAATATAAAATTTTACCATTTCCTTATAAAAATCTTTCTTAGATGTTTCAAGGATGTAAGCTTGACATTATTTTGTTTTAGATTAAAAAAACACAAATTTTGGAAGCATTTGACCAGTAACTTCTCTCCACATTCATGGAATGTTGAATAATCAGCTTGGTGCTCAACTGCCTGCGCCACCAGGGGAGGCCCTCCTGTCTCGCCCGCTGCTCCACTCAGCAGTGTATTTTGTCAGTCTGCCTGTTCTGTTCCCCGCTCTGTCTCTGGTGAATTCTCTCACCCTCCCACACATCTGGCCTGTACCCTAGTTCTTCAATAAATAAATAAATCTTTTAAAAAAAAGAAAAAATAAAAAAATAAAAGGCTGAGATATTTCAAGTCAGTGGAACAATGTCACAATATAAGAAGACAAGAAACAGAAGGATGAAAAGGATGACAGGACAGGAACATCAATGAAAGAATAATGGAAAATTATGACACAGAAAGGAGTGCTGTAGTGACTATACCTGAGAGAGGAAAGCCTATACTTCCAAAAAACACTAACAAGGATGTAAACCAAAGGTACTTCAATAAAAAATAATACAGAATAAGTGATATATGCAATACAGTTATAAGATACACAATATATTTAGTTGGAGTCCCAGAGGATTAGGAGGCAAAGAATGTAAAAGCAGTATTGTAAAGACAATTGCTAAAAATTTCTAATAACTGATGTATTCAACCATTCACAAGTACATACATGCATGCACACGCATGCGCACACACACACACACACACACACACACACAAAAGCTGCAAATACAGATTGGAATAAAACTTTAGAAAACCAGACAGAGAGAAATCTTAAAAGCAGCCAGAAAAACAGATAAATTGCTTACAAAGGGATGACTGACTGACAACTGATTACTTTATATCATCAATGGAAGCCAGAAGACAATTGAAAAAATACCTTCAAGCTAATAGAAAGTAGCTGATGAGCTAGTTTTCTACCAAGTAAATATACCTTCAAAAAATGAAAGCAAAATGTAGATATTCTCAGAACCAAAATCCAATCAACCAAACAAATACTAAGAACGTCTCATTAGCAGACTAACCCATACTGAAATTGTTTAAAGTTTTAGGCAGAAGGAATATGATCACAGATAAAAATTGTTACAGTATATGGATTCTAGAAAATTTTGTGTCAGTTAAAATACTAGCTTTATTAAGTTTGAGATAAATACGATAAACTATAAACAAATTTTGATCAAGTACAATAAAAAACATTTAAACTTTAAAAAACACATTTGGTTATCTTACTTGATTCAGGAAATTTCAAAGTATAAATCATAAAGCTAGAAGTGGTATTGCTACTGACAATAAGGATATTTTGAACCCCAAGTGTCTATTGATCACAGTCATTTTTGCTATCGATGTTCTTGCTCTGAACTGTTTCAGAGTAGGAGAAAGTTTAGGAAATGAGAGGTTTTTTGATTTCCAAAATAACTCTCATTATCCAATCTTCCACATAGCTTAACTTAGCTAAATATATGTAATTTGAATTTGAGTTTGAATGTGGGATATCCAGGACAGGAATCTTCAGGACATCTGTTCCACCAATATAATTTCAAAGAGACTAAAAACTGAGATAACTTTTAAAATTGCATAACTACACATATTTCTAACCTTCTAAGTTAGAATATCTAAAGTTAGGACCCAAAAATCTGTCTCTATAAAAATATCTCAAATTCTCAACTCAACATTAAACTGACAACAGGTATTTGAGAAACATAATTCTATACCCATTCTAACAAAATCTGCAATTTGGGGACTTTGATTAGATCAGAACAAGGACTAAAAAGAGGAAGCAACCAAGACTATCACCCTAATGGAGTTTTTAGTCTAGTTGGAAGTTGGAAGAAAGATGTATAGAATAATTTATATGCTTATAAAGACTATGGGGCCTCCCTGGTGGTGCAGCACTGTGAAGCTGTCCATAGCCTCTGCAGCACAGTTTCGATCCCCGCCGGCCTCGGAGCAACCCACATGGCAAGCAGACCTCTCCTGTCTCGCCCACTGCTCCCCTCAGCAGTGTAATTCAGTCACTCTGCCTGTTCTGTTCCCTGCTCTATCTCTGGTGGATCCTCTCACCCTCCCACACATCTGACCTGTACCCCGCTCTTGTATAAACAAAAAATAAATCTGAAAAACAAAACAAAACAAAAAACCCTTCCTTTAAGAGATAGTAATGTTATGGATGGATACATGAGGGTGGTAGCACCTAGTAAATACTGAGGAATGAATCTGTGATGGGTAGAGGTTGGGAGTGAGGAAGAGACCAGAGAACATTGTAATAGCTGGATTTTCAAGACAAAAAAAAAATACAATATAAAAGCAATGTTATTTCTTAAGATATAATCTTTCTGTATTTTATAAGCCTTTTAAACCTGGAGGTAAATAAATTTCCTCAAGTGCAACATTAAGATTTTCAGTTTTAAGTGAAAAGTTAATGCATACTAAGAACTCATGAAACTCTATGCATTTGGCAACTTGTAATAAAGTTTAGAGCCTTCTCTAGTGAAATACTTTGTTAAAATACTCTCTTGCATGCACTCTCATTGTGACCCATCTGTCTTGCAACTCAACTTCTTATTATAGACAATTTGAGGAACAAGAGAAATTTACAAGTTCAAAGAATAGGGTGCTGCTGTGGATGCTGCTGTTGATCAGATCTCACCCATGAATAACATTGCCATCCCTTGCTGCTCTGTCTATAAAACTGCCCAAGGATTCAGGCAGATGGGAGGCACTTGGAGAGATATTGGAATGAGCACACAACATAGCCTGTATCTGATGAGTTCCACAGCACTGTACCTGGGATCAACACCACATAAATCTGAAAGAGAGGCATTGTCAGTCTTCACTCCATGGGTCAAAGAGTTATACATCTATTTCAAAAATAAGATAAAATAAATTCTCCCACATTGATTTGAATGGAGCTCTTGCACCAAGACTTGGCAATTTCAGTGTTACAGAGGAGACTGTTGCTGTTGCTATGGTTTCCATGATGTGGATGCTGTAAACCCATGTAACTGCACCAGTATAGTTATGCAACACTACTGCAGCACATCACAATTAATTATTTTTCCTGCATTTTTCTTTTACTTTGGGCATCAGAAAAGCTCAAACCCACAACTTATAAATCAATGAAATCAAAATAAATAAATTCCTTTATTCCTGTGATCCAATTACAATTTCCCATATACTTTAGGGAAGAACTGTAAAATGTACAATTAAACAAAACTGTATTTTCACATATTCTACATCTTTCTTGATACTATTTCCTTTTTCCAACTTGAAGGGACACACATTTTAATATCAAAGTGAATGTTATCAATATTTTACATTCTGTTGGAATCTGATATCATCCTTCATTGTAAACTAAGATATGTTTGGGTATGTTATGTTCTTTCCTAATAGATATAGGGATATATAGATAAAGTAGTTTTGTATATAGATAAGGTAGTTTTAAATCACTATCAGGCTCACCAGTAATTCATTAAGGTTTAACATTGTAATAATTAAGCAGTAAGAGTTCTTGCTTCCGTTACCTTTATGGATGTTTAGGTGACTATAACTTAAGTGTTATCTGTCACTATACCTTATTTCATTTGCCATAAAAGTGACCATTGGATGACCAAGCTCATTGGTAGTGGTAATTAGTATTTATTTAGTATTGTGATACTCATACCTATTTAGTATCCCAGAAGTTTAAGTAACTGTTTCTCACCCAGGAGAAATAATTTTCAAGTACATCTCATGGCTTCCTTTTAGATTCTTTATTATATTCATGTTATATCTATTATATTCATCTTCATATCCATGTATTCACATTTATGATTATTTCTTTGCAACTAACCAGTAGCAGTAACCCTTTAATAAAACTAGTGCCATTTAATTCAGTGGACATTGTTTTTTTTAAGATTTATTCATTTATGCATACAAAAACTGGGGTACAGGCCAGAGGTGCAGGGGATGTGAGAAGATTCATTAGAGACAGAGTGGGGAGCAGAACAGGCAGACTGACCAAAAAATACTGCTGAGGGGAGCAGCAGGTGAGACAGAAGAGGTCTGCTGCACCATGTGGGTATCTCCCTGGCTGGCTGGGGATTGAACTCATACTACAGAAGTTGCAGACAGCCCCATAGCACTGCACTCAAACCCCTGTGCCACCAGAGAGGTCCTTCAGTGGACATTCTTTAGAAAAAAAAAAAACTGTTATGGAAATTATGCATTGTTGGGTGCTGTGGAATACACAAAACACATATGTAAACATACTGTCATCTAGAACTTGAAAGAGCTTATGATCCAGTTAGGAAAAAAAGTGTAACTATTGAACAAGATAAAGCAGATTATTATCCAAAGTTGAAAACATTATGTAAGATAATGTACTTTCTAGATTTATGCATTATAGCTTTGTTGGCATTACTGCTCAAATGTTCTATTCAGATAATACCTAGAGTACTAAGAAATAAAGGCAATGATTTGGGAACTGGTGGTTTCATGCTACAAAGCCATTTTTTTCTTTTTCTCCTCAATTTGCACTAATTATTTCTTTACCCTTGTGGATATTTCATCATCTCATAAACTTCCAACTTGTCATAGAATAAAAGACTCTCCAAACAGATTTTTAATAATCTGAAACACCTATTTTTCTCTTATATTGGCTAAAACATGTACAAAAATGCTGATTCATCTATCGGTCATTTCTTTTCGGAGGCAACATGACTTGCCTCTCATTACAGTTTGGTAGGACATCGAGTCACTTTAAATAAGTGCTGATGTCTGGTTAGTGTCTCTTGGGACCTGCAGCCCTCAGTCTATGTGTTCCTTTGATTGTGCTATGTAGCATGAGCAGGTATATTTCTCTGCAGGTGGGGGCACTCATGCCATAATACAGTGCATAACCCAACCTCCAATTTCTCTCCTTCCTAGTAAATACAGTATTGATGAAAATACAAGTATGCTAATTCTCTACTACTAATACTTTTCTTTTGCAAAAGAAATGTTAACAATGTGCTCTTTAATCACACCAAATATACTGCACTCTTGAATTCCAAACTTCCACTTAATGTCCAGAAACTCACTAAATTCTATATACTGCAACCTCTGATCCTAACCCAATTATTTTTATTGTGGTAACAGAGAATCACAACACTATATAGGTTTCAAGTATGTATCATTATATTCTTGAGATGATATTATCACCGAAGTATAAAATTCATTTGGTCATAAGTTAAAAACAAACAAACTGGTGGCTCTTCTCTGATTTTAAAGATGGTCCAGATTACATTTTGCAAAAAAATAACTCCCATTTAGAATATGCTAGAATGGCAAACACTTATTTTATATGTTTTAGTTATGTTTATCTTCCCAGCATCACATAAACCCCTTCAGTAACATTTAAGTAAGTGCCTTTCATTTCATGAGATTTTGAGAGTTGTAAAAAAAAAGTTGTAAAACAACAAACCACATCTATAGGAATTAGTATGTAAGTCAGACAAGGGAGATAAAAGCTCTGCCTTAATATTGACATACAACTATGTAGACATATAATTGTTAAAATACACTGGATGTTGTGATAATAGGGGCCTGGGGCATCCAATGACCATCCTCACTGCCAATAAGGGGGAAAAAGGGTAGAACCACAATTGGAGAAAAGGAGGTAAGATGTTATGATCTGAGTTCATAGAATCAACTCTGCCAGATAATAGATCCACTCCTCTCTTACACTCTCGAATGAGAATCAAAACATTTCTTTCTCTGTCTAAGCTAGTTTGAATTGTGTTTCTACCAGAGGTAAATTCAAAACATTTAACCACTAGTCCAGCAGCGGTACCAAATAATCAGAACACCACCAATGAGTTCAACTCATTGAAGCTAATAATAATAATAATAATAAACAACCAGAAGCACAAGGCCTGTGCACCATGAATGCACCCCATCTGACTTCCAACAGAATCAGTTCTGTCTAATATAGATCAGGGGTGCAGGACCAAAGGGAGTTAACATTTACGCTATACTTACTATGTAGCAGATACCATGCTAAGGTCTACAGATATTATGCTATACACTGCTCACAGTGGCAGAGTGAAACCAGATATCCCCATTGTACAGATAGGTAATTTTCTTAAAACCATAAACCTGTAAACTGGTGAATTTCAGATTCTCTCCCACACTGTTCAGTCTCAAAGTCCAAAGTGGAGAAATGTGTAAATATGGTAACTGTATAATTTTCATGGCTCTTAAATTCCCTGTATGTGAAAGACTTTACTCTGGGACACTAATAATTCTAAGCTCCGTGATTAATTTAGTCTCTATGTTCCCTTTTAGTCTAGGTTCCCTTTAATATAGTCTCTTGAGAGAGCAGCTTTGATTAAAAAAATGTTGCATAGGTCACTTTGGTTTTTGGTTAGTATCAAATGCTAAATACAATTCTGATTTCTTCAAATGACAAATATTTCCCCCATTTTAGTCAAGCTCACTTACAGGACAAATGTCATGTCATATAACAATGACATAAAACTACTTCCTAGTTATACATGCTATAAAAAATCTAAGTGCCTTTAATATTGTTGAATATTGCATTTACTACATATAAAATAGGACTAATTATATGTAGGAGATAGAGGGCTTAATACAGGCAAGGGTTTTGTCAGTTTTTCCACTGACCATTTGGAATGAAAATTGCCTATATTCTTCCACTCATATTTTCTGCTGGAAGTGCCTCTTACCTATACCAAAAAAATCCAGTGCTCTTCTGTCCCCCCATTTGATAAAATGCAAGAGAGAGAGAGAGACAGAGACAGAGAAATGAACTAAGAAAAACCTGAAATCCCAATCCTATCCACATTGTCTAGAAGTGATCACACACATAACTCATTTGTGTGAATGTGTTTAAATACCTCATCTGAATTTAAAGATTATTAAACACAAATTATTCAATAGACAGATGATGCATTTCTCAGTCTTAATAAAATTTTCTAGTTGAGCTAATCATAGTAAGAAATTTCTGTAGTGCTTTGTTCTGCAGTTAAGACACTACAGACCTCTCTAGTCTGTCACTCTGAAGTGCTATATCAGTAAAAATGTCCCAGTTTTAACTAAATTATTTTTCCAGCATAACTAAATTCTCTAAAAATTAAAGATGCCCTAATAAATGTACACCTTTGTGCACAGCCTGAATTTTTATGATGTCATTGTGCCAGCAGGACCTGCTGGGAGACTGGAACCATTTAGATTGTCAGAATTCCTGAATGATATACTTTCTGGGTTCTTTTGGCAATTAATGGGCAGATTAAGAGACAGAGTTGGGACAGTATTCTAAGCATGACTGAATTCATATTCATGCCATTACATAAAGACCAATTTGTTCTTTATTGCTTAACCAGAGCAGCAATTAGGAAAAGTTAGAATCTCTATGAAACTCATCAGAAGATATATTAAATAATGCATTGGATAGCCTTTCAGTATTCATAAGAGGTTTCAAACCTCCTACATTGTATTTAAAATAAACTGAAGTCATTAGTTACATAAGCATCTATCTGAAAATATTATGGAGTCCATAATGTGTTCTCAGCACAGCAGTCTTGGTTCCTATGTTTCCCATTACAAAAGGGCTTGCAGCTCAATGGGTTAAGTAATACTGACCTTCCTGACTCAAGACTTGACTCTGCACAGACTCTGTGATACATGGTAACATTAATCTACTTTGGTAATGTGACACAGTTAATATTCAGGAAACAGAAATTAAAATTTCAGTCCCACCATGCAGATTAATTAATTGGCCTCTCTATATCGAAGGTCCTTCAGGTCTAACATCAGAATAACAGCACCAATTTTATAGGATCATTGTGAAGAATAACTGAATTAAAATATGTGAGGTACAGAGATTATCTGGTTCAGAATAAGTGCTCAGAAATTGTCAGTTGTTACATTATTAATTGAATACATTTTGTTTGACATGTATTTAAGCTACTTATTTATTGTATCTCATTCTATATTCTCAAAGGCCCTGTGAGGTTTAGATGAGGAAAACAAAAATAGAGAGATAATGTAACTTTCCCAAATTTACGAAAGTGTCTAAATTAAGGTTTGGATGGAGGCAGTTTGAATAGAGTCCATGCTCTTAAATGGTATACTTTGTAATATGTTGCCCAGCTTCCTTAACTATGTCACTTCTTCCTGCAAGCATCCAGAACAAAAAAACAAGAGAAATCTAGCTGATAGTACTAATAGTACTAGCAGTTGTTTTCATAAGAACACCATCAGTGGTGATTGCAGCCATAAAAACTAGTTTTTTCATATTTTTCAGTTATATTGTCTTTAGGAAAGGTTATTTGTAGGAGCAAATGACACAGTTTCCCACTAGGAAACATTTTTGGCCAAGAATCAGGATAGAGGTTTATTTAGAGATAGAGGACCTGTGACATCCTCTAGTCAAAGATGTCAGTGGTCACCACAGGGAAAAGTGAACAGGAATGTCTTGACATCTAAATAGGAGCTACAGTCAGAAGATTAGCCAAAGCAGGAATGATTAAGCACCCTTCCAGATCCACGAAGATACCTCACAGTCACTGCTAAAAATACAAAATAGCTGCAACTGAAGAAAAAGTGGGAAGGGCTAGGGGACCAACAGCAGGCTTGATAAATAATACGATGGCAAAAGCAAAGCCCCAAACTCTGAATATAATCCTTCAGCTACATTTAAAATACACTGGACTTGTCATAGTAAAATAATTGTCATATATATAATACATATACTATATCATTCATGGGTAGATCTAAGATCCTGGATAAAATTTAGGATTTTTTTCATTTTCCAGATGAAACATCCACAATCAATCTCCAGTCATTCTCAACCTGTACCTCTTCCCCAAACTTACATGCACAATCTAGTTGACTTTCCACATTTCAACAATACCAGAGAATGTTTAACATGTAGTCTGTATAAATAAACATGCGAACATAGACACAAAACAAGATTATGTCAGAATCACTAAGAGTTGCCCCCATCTCTACCCCAAGTGATAAAAACAACTTTAGGTAGGAGCTTTCAAAAATTAATCTAATCAGAAAATATTTAGCAGTCTGATATGATCCATTACAGTTGCTTAAAGGTGTTTCTTTAACCCTCTTTGAACACTTGAATAAGACTTTTATCTATGTCTACTGTAGGCCTCTTTAAGAATAAACAGAGCACTATGATTTTTTAAATCATATATTTATAATAACATTTTCTATAAATGAAAGGAAACTGGGAAAGGTGGCTAAGCACTCAGACTGAAATTTGGCTGTGGTAGGAAGTCATGAGAATTGGATAATTTGATGCCATTTGAATCAGATGAATACAACATTTGAATCAGAATGGAGGGAAGGAACTGTTGCCACTGTAGCTAGACAATGAAAAGTCTTAAGTGTTGTGGCAAATGTTTTGACCAGTTGAGTCTCTTTTACTGATAGAAAATCAAACCCATTTCTTTTATTGACTCATGACTGAGCTGCTCAGTGATAATAACCCAAAGTCAAATAGAGCAGTTACTGCTATTACTATTAAAATTTAATCAAAGAAAGTTTTCAGAAAATTCTTAGTTGTGGCGGTTCTGGACAGGAAAAGCAAATTGGTACTCAGTCTAAGAATTTAACATATATGATGACTTGCATACTTAAAGGTTTTTCATGACACTGAAATTGGGGTCTTGTTGCTATGAGGCCTATGTTTGAGGTCATAATTTGTAATATATTCTATAGTCCTCATCACATTCATAATGGTGGGAAGTGAGGTGTTTCTATTGTAAGCAATAGAAAATTATAAAATTCAAACATTATTATGTCTTTTTATATCAATTTTTATGTCCATTTTACAAAGGAAACACTAAGACACAGGTAACTTTGCCCAAAGGATACAGTTATTAAGTTGCAAACCAGGATCTGAACTTAACAATTTTGGCTCCTGAAATACCATCTCTTGTCCACTACATTAAGGACTGTTGTTTTCTTCATATTGTACAACAAATCAAACATTAACATCAACTCATCTACCAAAGGAAATACCTATCCAGGGACATTGAAATTTTGATAGTGATTGCATTAAATCTGTACATCATTTTGGATAGTACAGACATTTAAATATTCTTCCATTTCATGAACATGGTATATCTTTCCATTTATGTGTGCCTTCCTCAATTTCTGTCACCAATATCTTATATTTTCAATACACAGATCTCAGCTATTTGATTAAGTTTATTTCTAAAATTTTATTGCTTTTTTATGCTTACTAATTTTCTCAGAAACTGACAATATGGAAGAACAGCCTGATTGTTTACACTTGTATTACTAGTGCCTACTACACCTATTTTAAGAAATATGTGCTAAATTAGCAAAAGAAAAATCAGAATGCTTTCTCTTGACTTTCATGTCTTAATGAGTTCACTAATCTGTATTTCCCTAACAGACCTGCCTACTTTACTAATATCACTAATCTCATATAAATGCCTATTAACTTACTTGGCTTCCTTACTTGGGCTTTATGTTCCTTAAAAGGGAATGCAATATCATCTATTATTTTAATTCTACCATTTTATTTAGTTTCCTGAATCCAGTAAGTTCTTAGGCATTTAGCAGATAAATGAATGGATAGTTGTTGCTAAGGGTCTGAAGACAAATCTAAGATGTTTTCTAGGAGCTTTGTTTTATTGAATTCTGCTTATAATTGATTTTTGTCTAATTAGAGACTCCTTTATTAGTACTGCAAGGAATACCCATTATCAAGAGAGGAGTTGCTACCTCAGGAACTGCACTTCCCAAGATGTTGCAGATGGCAGAGTCATGTGTAAAGGGGAGAAGGTATATGGCAGAATTTTTCCATATAGAAAATGTCATGCACATAGCTCTCAGACTATGTAGTTTGCTAATCCTAATTGTAAAAAACTCCATGGAGAAGATAAAAGATTCTTAGTTGAAGTCATGGATGAGAAATCATGAGAAAGGGTTATTTAAAGTATTTTTAGAAAGTCATGTTACATGGTGTACTGTATAAAATTATTGTCACACTTCAGGATTTAGTAAAATTCTGCAATATTCTTCACAGTTTTAAGAATCAGATAACTATTTAAAGGGGACATACTGACAATGGGCCATGAGCATTATGGAGTTTACAACAATAAGTATTTGAATACTTGCTAAAAATGTAGTTTGAAGCGATTTTTATTACTAAAAAACTTCACAAATATCAATTTATTAGAAAAACTACCAAAAAGCATTTCATCATTCATTTATTTATTCAATAAACATATACTTGGTGATCAATATATATACAGACAGCATGCTGGATACTTTGAGGGATCTGATGCTCTAAGAAAGGTAGTGGTATTGTTAGAGAATTTAATGAACTAGTGAAGGAGATTCCACATGTTTTTAAATAAGTATTATAATGTGAATCAGGATGGGTGCCATAAGAAATGAATAAATCAAGATGTGTGAGAATCCAGTATATGGAAAATGTAGCTATGGTCAGAGTGTGGAGGTTTTACGAAACAGCTTTATCAGAA
Organism: Talpa occidentalis; assembly: GCF_014898055.3. NCBI lineage: Eukaryota > Metazoa > Chordata > Mammalia > Eulipotyphla > Talpidae > Talpa > Talpa occidentalis. The sequence continues at coordinate 70,333,221 of NW_023601104.1, read as the reverse complement.
CAAATGGATGGAATTAGGATGGGCAGAAATGGGAGTGCAATGCAGTTCAGGGTTCCTAATTCACAGAATCTGACAACTTTCCACCACAGAAAGTAGAAACTGGCCTCCACTGAGATATAAGTAACCACATTTACTATGAAAGACAACTATTGCCTCATCATGTCACTCCAACATCCAGGCATTGAATGATGCAAGCTATAGGACAAAAATACAAGATCCAGATGATCTAAAATACAGTATAAGAAACCTAGGCCTTATTTTATCAAAGGAATGTTTAATGTACTGATTATTAAAGGCTTAGAGAACTGAATACGAAAATGAGTCTGTCCTGGATAAGTAATAGAAAATAAAGAAAAGCTGCTCTAAGAAAAAAAGAGAGCACAGAAGAAAATGCTTGGAGTATAACTTATCTATTGTGTCTTTAAATTATGCAACCAGAAGAGAAATGAAATCATAGAGTACCTCTAGGCACAAAAAAATATTAAAAAATAAAAGATTTTTGTTGTAAAATAATTTCTCGGGTACTTGTAATTCCAACTGGAAAATAAGCACTTGAGCCAATGAAATTAAGTGTATTTTTAAATATAGAAAAACCTAAAGAATTACAGATGTATGCTAAAATTTGCTCAAAGTACTATTAAGATATTTCTCATCAACAAAAAGATAAACACACACACCCGTAAATCTAAAACAAATGAGAGCTTCAATAATCAGATTGAGCATAACAGTGAAAAATGAAAGGTATTTTCCATTATTTGTATGAAAATATAGGTAAATAATAACATTATCATTGTGAACTAGTATTTCATATTTTATAAAATGCATGTGCAGCTTGTAAGTTGACAGCCTTAAAGTATTTTACACAAGTGGCAGAAAATAGGGAGATCAAGGACCTAAATAACACAAAGGTCATTTGAAACATGACATATTCATTTGTTTAATCATTATTTAGGTATTATATATTTTCCAGAGTGGTGACCAACTAGCAAAATTTATCAAGGTCTTATTCATTCTAGGACACCAAATTATGGACTTACTATAGTAAGGAAGGAATATACAGGAGTGAATAATAAACCTAAAATATTCCCTATGACACTAATTGTTTTTCACTTTGACAATAAAGAGTTCATAGATACAGTTATAAGATATTCTAAGAAGTTGCAAAGAGGACTTTTATACTCTCTGAAAATTAAGAATAAATCACTCTCCAATCTACCTGGGAAAGTGGGGCTGCCTGTAAAAAGAGGATTTATATCCATTAGTGAGAAAAAGAAGGTAGCAGGAGAGATTTAGAGCTATTCTCTGAGTTCAGCATGTTTTCAAGTTACCACCACTCCTTTTATGAAAACAGCATAACTGAAGTGTGATTTACATAAATAAACACGTTTTTAAACTGTACATCCAAGTGCCCTACAGGATGTGAAGTCTTGCACAAATGCTTTTAAATCACTATCTACAGCTGGTTCCTCTAAGTTTCTACTATCGACAAGGCATGAAAAAGGTGTTGGAATGCTGATCACCTAAATTCTTACCTCATGGCTTCACGTTTCTTAGTTCCTATCTTCCTAAAAGCAACCTTATGTAAACAGCATTATTGCACCCATTTTGATTACTTTAGAAAATGGCATCTCAAAATGCATGGATGAATTTTCCAAGTTACTGAGATAGTAAAGTGGGACAGGGCATGGTTTGAACCCAGATCTGCCTAGCTTTAAAACCACTGCTATTTCAAAATAGCAGTGTGGTCACCACATCCACCCATCTCCCCAGTTCTCATAAGAGACAAATTTCCACAGGGATTAAAATTAAGATGGAACAGAGGCGATTCATTGGTGAAGGGGCTTAAGGAAAGGAGATACAGAAAAACGGTTGAGAATGTGGGGCTCAGACTAATTAGTGGATAGGCCAGGAGGGTGGCAGTGACATCATGAGTAGTGTGACAGAGAAGGCTGGGGATGGCCTTCTTTCATTGAATTTGATTGTAGAAGATATAGGATTATTGTGCCTGTGAATGAGTTCAGGGAGGAGTTTTTCATGGATTAAACTCATTGGAGCAGTACTCAATTTGCAGCAACACAGATGGCGCTGGAAGGGATCATCCTCAGTGAAATAAGCCAGAAAGAAAAAGAAAAATACCGGATGGTCTCACTCATAGCAGGAATCTAGAAAACTTAAATAAGGGACCAGGAAAATGAATAACTATAAGAAAGTGAAAATCAAAATCAACAAAAACTATGAACCAGATATACCCTATGAGGGGTAGGGGGCGGGGAGGGGAGGGATTGGGGTCAAAATAAGGGGGTTGCAATTGTATGCGGAATATAAAAATAAAATTTATAAAAATTAAAAACAAACAAAAAAAACAAACAAAAAAAGAAGTAAGGTGGAAGTGTCTTTCATATGCTGGTACTAAATAGATGACCATGTCAAAGTACCAAATAGATGAGCTACATCCATTCTCTTTAACCATCATTCAATCATCCTATGTCAATGGAAGATGAGTTACAACATATGGTAAGAAAATATATTTAAACAAGGTAAAACTCACAGGCATTAAAACATAGAGACTTGAATGCATCCATTTTAATGTGAATCTGGATTTATGAAGATATCAAGTATATGTCTGCAAATGAATTTGGATTTATCTCTTCCTATTTACAGTTTATATTAAATACTATAAACTATTTTTACCAGCTTTTTAATGAATTTTATATTACAGATTGTATCAGTAACTATGACATGGTCACACAGGTAGTTATGTAGTTACTAAAAGAAAGAATTTTGTTAAGGAGAACTTTATTTAATTCTATAATCTGCTAACATAACATACAGTGGATTATCATCCATCTAAAATTATTTGGAAGTTTGAGGTCTTAGTTGTATGCAGTTTCCAGCCTTTCTTTTAACTTTAGTTGAAAGGGAACCCCAATTTTTGGTCTTCAATGAAGACAACACAATATTAGATTTTTTTCTACTGGAGCACCAAACATTTTAGCAAGTCTGTAGGCCCAGATAACTATATATAACTCCAAATTATTTTCAAAAACACTTCTGAAGTCTGCCTGTTTTCATGTACCTAATTAATACAAATGGCCTGCTCAAAAGTATTCAGTTGATTTCAACATATTTATGAAATTATCTAGTTAATTTCTCTCCAATTAGACTATAGGTCCATAACAGAAAAACCTACATGTTTCATAAAATTAATTTTCTAGAGAACATAATACCTTGAGAAAATGTCTTGATGAACCTTGAAAGATGACCTTCTTTGATATGAGACATCCTATAGGAATGGGGGAGGAAGAGGAGAAGGGGCAGGTTGGATTGTTGGCGTGTTTGGACCTAAGGGAATATGGTGATGGACTATGGGTACTTTGGTGGTAGGAGAACTTTGGGTGACTACACCTGAGGGGAGAAATCCTATATTATCCAAATATTAAATTAAAAAAAGTCTTGAATTAAACATTTGCATTTGAGCTTTATCATATTATGGAAATTACCATCAGAACAGACAATCCAAACATTCCAGCACTGCCCAAGGAATGAGAAAATAAATAGAATTTTGAAAAAAAAAAAAACCAACAACTAGATTGAGATATAATCAGATTCTTTGTTCTTTTTGGAGGTAAACAACTATTCATTAATGGTTTAGTTGTATTTATTGGAGACCAGTTAAAGCACAAGGCTTATCCTATCAGTTTGGGGAACTTCATGAAAAGGATCCTAGAGTTCACCTACATCAAAAGTGTCTGGGGAAGAAGCTACACTTCTGAGAGTAAAATGTAAGTAAGAGTTCCTTTCATTCCTTTGGCAGCCACAACATAACTTAATTTGGTTGTCCGCTCTGAAAAGAAGCCAATAATAACAAGATAGATTGAAAGAAATTAAAGAAGATCTAAAAGTTAGCAGCATTGCAAGTTGATATATTAAAGACTTAACATTATTAACTTAAGCAATTCTAAAAATGATTTACAGATTCAACATATTCACTTTCAAAATTCATGTTATTTTTTTGCAGAAATAGATAAGCTAATCCTAAAATTCATAAGAAACGCAAGTGACCCAGGATAATAAAAATAATCTTGAAAAACAAAATCACAAAGTTGGATGACATACACCTTTAAATTTCAAAATCAATACAAAATATAATAAAAATGTTGTGCTATTGATTTAAAGATAGACCTATAGAGCAACAGAAAAGAATTAAGAGTTCAAAAATAAACCCAGTTCATTTTTGACAGGCTACCAAGACAACTCAAAAGAGAACAGATAATCTCTTTAGCAAATATTGCTATAATATCTGGATAGGAGCATGCAAAAATGAATTTGGACCCTCATCTCCTATCAGATAAAAAAAACTCAAAATATATCAGAGACATAATATTAAGAAAAAAACAATAAAATTCCTAGAGGCAAACAGGAGTAAGTCTTCATGTCAGTGAGTTAGATAACATTTTCTTAGATATGACATCAAAAGCCAAAGTGACAAAAGAAAAATAGATTAGAGAGCTAAATCAAAATTAAAATTTTGTGTATCAAATTAAAACATTGAGAAGCAAAAAGACAACTGGCAGAAAGGAAAAAAAAATTTACAAATCACATAACTGACAAGGGACTTTATGGCACATACAAAACTTTTACAATGCAGCAATCAAGGGACCACCCAATTAGGAAATGAGCAACAGATTTGAAGATGCATTTCTCAAATAAGATATAGACATGGTCAATAAATACATAAGATGCGCAACCTCAATAGTAATTAGAAAAGTCTAAATGAAACCATAATGTACATCACTTCATTCCCACGAAAATGCATAAAATGAAAAAAAAAAAGATTATAACACGCTTTGGCAATGAAATAGAAAAATGAATACTTCATAAATTACTGGTATGAATATAGAATGGTGCAAGAAATATAAAAAGTAATTTTGCATTTCTTCTAAATGCTAAACATACAATGACTATGGTTTAAAAAATAGTACACATAAATTTGCCATGTGATCCAGAAGTTCCACTCCACTCCTGGTTATATACCTACACTATGTCCACAGAAAAATTAGCAAATGAGCATTCATAGCAGTATTACTCATAATAGTTAGGGAGTGGAAATAATCCAAATGGCCATTAATTGATGAATAAATAAAATGTAGTATGTTGCTATTGTGGAATATTATTTGTTGATTAAAAAAAAAGTATTGGTGTTTGGTGCAACAGGAATGAACCTTGATAATTATTTTAAATAAAAAAGAACATCACAAAGAAACGCAATATGTGTGGTTCCATTTATGGGTAATGTCCAAAACAGGCGAATGCATAGAGAACATAGATTAGCAGTTGCCTGAGACTGAATGGAAGTGAGGAAGGAAATAGGCATGGGGGCTGACTGCTTATGTGCACAAGGTTTCTTTTTGAACTATTGCTATGTTTTAAAATTAGATTTAGTGATGGTGGTACAACTCAGAATGTTCTTTTAAAAGCAAGAAACGGTAGGCTTTAAATGAACACTGTTTATGGTATATGAAATATATCTTAATAGTTTCTTAAAATGACACAGAAAGAACAAAAATGAATGATGCTAGATCCCAGTGAACATGGAACAATAAGGCTGTTATAATCCAAACTGTATAAAATACTGTTTATTGAATCAATGTTTCTGTGTCCTTTGGGTAGATCCTTAGGAGTGGAATTGTCGGGTCATATGGTAGCTCCATTTTTAGTAGACTGAGGAACCTCTGACAGCTTTCCATAGTGGTTGGACCAGTTTGCACTCCCACCAGCAATGTAGGAGAGTTCTTTTTTCACCACATCCTTGCCAACATTTGTTGTTGCTTATTTTTTTGATATGTGCCATTCTTTTTTTTTTTTTTTTTTTTTTTTTTTTTTAATTTATTTATTTATTTATTTGTTTGGTTGGTTGGTTTATACATGCACTGGGCACAGTCAGAAGCACGGGAGGGTGAGAGAATTCACCAGAGCCAGAGCGGGGAGCAGAGCAGGCAGGAAGACCGAAGGACACTGCTGAGGGGAGCAGCGGGCGGCAGGAGAGGTCTGCGCGCCATGCGGGACCCTCCTCCGGTGGCCGGGGAGCAGCCGGGGATCGAACCGGCGCCGCAGAGGCCGCGGGCAGCTTCGCAACCGAGCGCTCAACCGCTGCGCCACCGGGGAGGCCCTGATATGTGCCATTCTTATTGGTGAAAGGTGGTATCTCAATGTGGTTTTAATTTGCATTTCCCTGATAATAAGGGATGTTGAACATTTTTTCATATGCCTGTTGGCCATTTGCATTTCCTCTTTGGAGAAATGTCTTTTAAGTTCTTCTGCCCATTTCTTGACTGGATTGTTTATTTTTGTTTTTGTTGAGTCCTGTGAGTTCTTTGTATATCCTTGTGATCAGCCCCTTATCAGTTGACTGGGGTGCAAAGATTTTTTCCTAATCAGTGAGGTGTCTCTCTGTTGTGGTTAATGTCTCTTTTGCTGTGCACGGGTGCACTGGTGAAGGAAACTCTATGGGGACTACACCTGAGGGGGTGGGGAGAAGCAGATATTGTTTAAAAATGAACAATTATGTAAAAAAATAAAAATATTAATATTAAAAAAAGAAAGAGTGCAGTAAGGGAAAAGTCCAGCAGATCTGCAATTCAAGTTACATGAAAACATTTCATTTAATACATTAATGCACTGAATTTGTGTAAAAGTCAACCTTTTATCCAAATGTATTTGGAAAGGTACAAAAATAAATTTGAGGTTAAAACTTTAAAAAAATAAAAATAAAATACTGTTTAGTGCAAATCTGTTGTCTAATGAAAATAATATCCAAAATACATAAGGAACTTCTACAACACATTAATAAGTAATAATTGTAACAACCTGGTTAAAAAATGGACAAAAGACTTGAATAGACATATCCCCAAAGAAAACAATCAAATGGCCAACTAGTATATGAAAAGGTCGCTGACACATCATGAGCCATCAGAGACATAAACATTAGAGTCATGAGACAAAACTTCACATCTGTTAAGGATGTTATTACTTAAGAAGAAAAAGGGAAAGATAACAAATATTAGCATAGGGAAACAGTTGACACTATCTATGGTAATGTATAATTGTACAGTCACTGATAAAAGTATAGAGGTTCCTCAAAACACTGAAATAATCCCACTTATAGGTGATTATTCAACAGAATTGAAAACAGGGTCATGAAGGAATAAATACCTGCGCTCTGTGTTCTATGCAACATTTTTTCATAATAACTAAGATATGGAAGTAACCTAATTCCCAAAGATAGGTGAGTAAACTAACAAATGCAGTTTACTTTTGTTTGCTCCATTGTGTTATTTATTTACATTTCACATGAATGAAGTCATCTGATATTTATCTTTCTCCTCCTTATTTCACTTAGCATAATCTCTTTCAGTTTCATCTCTGTTGTTGCAAATAGCAATATTTCATTGTTTATAGCTGAATAGTATTCCATTGTTTATCTATACCATGTTTTCTTTATCTACTCATACAGTGCTGTAAACCAACATTACCTCAATGAAAAATAATACAATTATAAAAAAAAATGCAGTTTATACATACTATGGAATACTATTCAGCAGTAAAAACAGAAGGAAATTCTACCATATGTGATGATATGGAGGAACCAACAGGACATTATTCCAAGTGAAATTAGCTAGACACATAATATTACATGATTCCACTTAGCTGAGGTTTCTAAAACAGTAAAACTTGTAGAATCAGAGAGTGGAATGGTAGTTGCTAGGAGCTGGTGGCAGGAAAGAGGGTCGGAAGTGAATTGTTTTTCAATGGGTATAGAGTTTTAGTTATGCATGATAAAGTTGTTCTAGAAATGCACTGTACAACATGGTGTATAGTTAACAATATTATGCTGTACACTTAAAAATATATCAAGGGTAGAAATCAAGGTAAGAGTTCTTCCTAGAAAAAGAAAAGTAAAACATGTGGTCTTAGTAAAAATAAAATATCAAATTCTCTTGTAAAACTAAAAATGCAAGTGTTGTATTACTCAACAGTTATATTCTTGGATGTTTAACCAAAATAAATAAAAAAATATGCTCACATACACTAAAAAAACATGCCAAAGATGTCCACAGGAGTTATATTTATCATAATCCAAACCTGGACATTCCCAGATGTCCTTCCATGGAACTCTCCTTAGCTGTTTAAAGGGGCCTACAACAAATTAGTGACTATCCAGGGAATAACGCTGTGTGAAAAAAAAAAAATCTCAAAATGGTGCATACTGTATTATTTATGTAACATCTGGAAATGACAATGCTTTAGAAATGGAGGATAGGTTAGTGTTGACAGCATTAAAGAATGCAGGGTGGACAGGAGAGAAGTGGATAAGGGTTATTCAAGTTAGTCAGTATGTGAGACTGTGGTATGGAAACTATTTAGTATCTTCACTGGAAAACAGTATGCAAATCTATACAGGTGATAATACTGTATATAACAATACACACATGCACACACACAAGCACAGAGAAAACTGGGGAAGTAAATCTGAGTAAAACTAGTAGATTGTGACACTGGCTATGATATTATAGTTCTGTTTGATATATCTATCATGTTATATAGTGTCCCTATCTTGGTTGTGATATTATGCTATATACACTTCAAGAAATAGTTTTAACACTGATGTGAAGGATATAATTGAATATTATGAGGGGCACTTATTTGTAGTCAAATAGTAAGTTCTGTTGTGTGTTGTGGACTCTGAAAGCTGGAACGATAAGTTAAACATTTCTTTATATTCTTATAGCTTCATTACAAAATGGTATCTTGGTCCTCCCTGGTGGCCTAGGGCTTAAGTCTCAGCACTACCACAGCAAAGGCCCACCTCCATAGCGTGAGTTCGATCCCCAGCCAGAGGGAGCTAACCAAGATGGCATAGCAGATCTCTCCTGTCTTGCCAGCAGCTCCTCTCAGCAGTGTATTTCAGTAGATTTTACCTATTCTGTTCCTCACTCTGTCTCTGGTGAATCACCCCACCACCCCATACCACTGGCCTGGACCCTGGTTCTTCTACCAAAAATAAAATAAAATCTTTAAAAATAAAAAAAATCTTGAATTCTGCTTTTAAAAATATTATGTTTAGCTTCTTGCCACTCTAATAAAAGGGATAGATAATTTTAGTCCCTTCTTGTCGCAAGAACTTCTTATTTCCCCCAATACTTGTACAATTTCAAAGCTGAGTCTAGGTGACCTTTATTCTAAGTACTGGGTTGTTCAACATGGAAAATTTCTGCTGCCCACAGATTCATCTCAAAAATACAAAGCAAGAGTGTTGCAGTCCTCTGTTGCAGCAATTGTGTGGGTGATGGATGCTGTGGTTTATCTTGGCCTGGAATGGTATTGGACAACTCTGCCTGAAAATACAGCACCCTGTGAGATGAGCAGGGTTCATACAGTTCTTGTTATGGCACAAACTGGGGTATGAATATGACAGAATAAATCACCTATGGAGCATACACATTTTCTCCTATTTATGGTGTTAGTAATATTGCAAAATATATGTCTGTCAACAGAAAATAAAGTTAGGCAATGTTTGAAATCCCTCTATGGAACAAAAGAGATCTGCTCACAGTATCTTTGTAATGTTTATTGCTGCATACTCCCAGTAAGCCAATTCAGCCTGAGGTCCTGCTGACTTGCTTTCATTACTGAGCTTCTCTTCATAAAGATATACTACCAAGCCTTGTGTACCCCAGAATGTCATTAATTGGGACTGAGAGAGACCTTCAAACATAGTGCAATAAGAACAAGTGTTTGGGTCTTCATACAAGCAGTTGTGTTGGAAAGTGAGGCTCTTTATTTTTAATGGTATTTTTAAGGTAACATTAATTTACAACACTGTATATGATTTGGAAATATAGGATTCCATCCTTTCTGGAGTATGATACACTTCTGCTCCCACCACCCATGCTCTTTTAAATCAATGAGATGATGGTCAGCTTTCAAATCCAGGGCACTATGGAAGAAGCTTCCCTTGGCAATTCATAGATGTTCCTTTTGTTGTTTTAATCACTTTCTTATTTTAATAAACTATGTCAGTAAAAAAATTGGGCTGCCAATTAGGTGATTTTGGGCTTTCTTTTCTTTCTCTTAGGGTCTGGTACTCTGCAGATGTAAGTTCCTAAGAGTAGGAATCAGGCTGGCTTATCCACCTGGTAGCACCAGCACCTGTCATGGTGCCTGGAGTCCAGAGAACACACAAAGAGCTCAGTGAATGTGGGCTGCTCTGGAGGGATTTAATTTTGTTTATATTTTAGTTCATTTTGTTCTTTCATTTTCATCATAATTCCTATTTTAGACTCTATATGGTGATGGTGGTTCTCTTTTCATAGCCCAAGATGACACAAGGATTTTAAGATGAGGGAGATAAAAGTAACACTGTCAGGGTCACCAGCTATGTATTGGCAAAAAAATCATGCCATTTCATTCGTCAGCTGCTCTCAATGAGTATTTGAGTGGCAACCTTCAGGATCTCTTTAGTCAGTGCAGTATTTTTGTAAATTAAATTAAATAAATCTCTGTGGGCTAGAATATCAATATCTTGGCCACCTGAACAACCTAGTTCCTAGAAGATGGCATGTAGCATTATGATTCTGTGCTTCTGAAGAATCTTTGACCGGTGCATTATGCCTAGCCTCACCCAAATTCTTACCAACTAGATCTGCAATTTATTAAATTGCAGAATATGCTTGAGTTGTGTGATTTTTTCCATCTGGCTTTTAAAACTGCATTTTTGAGGAAGAACATCTGTTACTTCACATCTCAGTTTTTACAGTTGGAACATCAGATCACTGTTGGGATGTTTTCTTGCTTGGACTCATCTACTGTCCTGGGAACTCTTACAACTTTTATAATCAGCTATCTGAAGTGTTCTGCTGGAAGCTGCATTCTGCCAAGGGTAAATGAACTGGGCACACAAAGTTTGGTGCTTAATTAAAATTTTTTTTAGCGCATGAATTATTGTAGGTTCTAAACATAGCATAATGTCTTTCTTGAAACCTAATATGAATATTAATGTGGGACAGACTGGGAATGCCAGATCAGTTAAGGGTGGGTCAGCTACTCCACAGAAGCTAAAAAATTTGAATGTGTATCTACTGATCTATGAAATGCCTTTATATAAATTTTCTGCCAGTTTTTCATTAAAAGGAAAAATCATATCTGCATTGGCTAAATCCCATGTGGACCATTTTGCTCATCTTTGTTAACCAACCAGTGACTTTATATGACACAAATTTTTTTTATGTAAAAAGAGAGACCTTAATATGCACAATTTCATATTATACATAAGCAACCTAATTTAACAAATATTTTTTGACTCTGCTATGATGGATCAATCATCAATAACTTGCTTAACCACTTACTAGTTTTATAATCGATAACATATTATATGACATTCTTAAGCTTCTGCTTTTTATCAGTTAATTTTATGTACACACATACATATGCACAGTCTCAAAGGGTTGTTCTGAGAGTTAAATGAAACATATATGTATGAAAAATCAGCCATATTATTATCGCCAGCCACTTCAGAAAAAAATGAACATGATCCTTGTTCTTTGTGAGTTAGTCTCTCAAGGGGAATGCAGACTTTAGATCATCAAAAAATATATATAATTTTGATCACTGGTACTTGCGTAGCAAAGGCTGGTGACGAGATGACCATGAGGACATATGCCATGTGCCAAGGATGACAGCAAAGGCATCTTGTTCCCCAATGGCTACGCAATTGTCACCTCCACCTTGAATACCTCGTGTCATTTATGCAATAGAAAAACAAAAGCATCTCTTTAAGCTACTCTACTTTAAAAATTTATAAATAAATCAATTCACTTTGGCCTCTGCAAATGGAGCATTATTTGAAAACAAGATCTTTGCAGACTTAGTCAACTTAAGATTAGCTCTAAATCCAGTATGGCTGCTGCCTTTACAAGGAGAGATAAGCATGGACATAGAGACATTAAGGAAAATAACTACATGAAGATATGGGAAAACTGGAGTTATGATACCAAAAGTCAAAAACACCAAAGATTTCTGGCAACGACCAAAAAAAAAGAAGGGACATGGATGAAGTCTTTTCTGGACACTTCAAAATGAGCAGTGGGAAGGAAACAAGGGGCAGAATGAAAGGGATGTAAAGAAAGACAAAAGAAAGGCGGAAGAAGTAAAAAAGAAAGAGGGAAGGAGGAAGGAAAGGCAGGCGAGCTAGAGGGAGGAGGGAGGAAGGGGAGGGGATGAAGGGCGTGTACAAAAAAGACAGAGAGAATCAAGGTCATGACCTACATCTAGAACAAGTTTCCTCTCTACTTCAAAATCCTGGTATGTAATAAGAAGTAATAAAACATCACCTCCTTCTCCCTTTTGCCTAGGGACAGGGGATGAATTTACAAGCAACACATAGAGCGTATATGAGAGAATAAGTGAATCATTCCCGTTTAGTCTGGATGACAATGTTTAGGAATCTAGGAAAAGACCATGTTGAAATCAGAGCAACGGGACCAAAGGAGAATATCCTTTGCCTCTAGGGTGTGCCTCATCGTTCCTCAACACAATTAAGATAGACACTGCATGGCTAGAAAGTCCAATAGAGCCTCCTTCAGGGACTAATTTCTCTTTATAAACTTATCAGTCTTGGCTATCACTTGTGATATAAATGCATTAAAGAGAATACAAATGTCAGCCTCCAGATTACTTCTTATCCAAATCAAGTACACTCCTTTTTAAAAAACAGATCCTAAAAGGAAAGCAGATAGAATTCTAATAATTTCAAGTTATATGCCCAAAATATTTATTATTTAAAAGAAACACAGTTATGTTAATATAAAACTAAAATATTAAACATACTGAGCACTTTTTTCTTCTGCTTTGCCTGTTAACTTTAGAAACTATTTTATGTGAATGAAATATCCTACCTACAAAGAATGAACTTGAAATCCAGTTTTGATCTAATAGCATTATATTGGTGAAATAAATCTCTGGTGTGTGTGTGGTGCCCTATAATGTTATTGTGTTTGTGGTTACTGTCACGCTCCAGGGGAGTGATGGATGGCAGTGGGGCTTAACCCAATTTTACATCAAGTTCTCACTAATCTCACACCACCCCTTCATAAATCTGAATAATTTGTTACTGTTCGGCAACCCTCATGTGAGGTGGTTTTGGCCTGAAATTACGCATTATTGCAAACCCCTTTGAAAACGGTGAGGACTTTTATTGTTTCCATAACTGAATTATGATTTCATATCTTTTACACTGCTGTAGTGGGGATTGCTTAGCAACAAGTCTCTGAGACCCTGGGACATGAGCACACCTCCTTAACATGCTAATCCCCAGTCTCTCCACCACCTGGGTGAACTTACTGCTGGCTCCTCTAACTGGTCTAGCTCAGCAGAATGGTTCCTTTTAACCTCCTAAAGTAAGTTTGTGTTTCTGTACGATGAAACATAGCAACTCTTGGTGATATGGCAGCAAGTATTAAATATTAAGCAGTGAAGATCACCCAACGGGGACATACTATACATAAAAAGCTTTTTCACATAAAAACAGATTTGTTTTAATTCGTATCCACAAATGCTACTTAATGAGAGAAACCCATGCCACAGCACTGCATTTTGCTACCCTTTAAGAAAATGACACAAACGTAAACTACAAATAGAAAGTGCTCCCTGGAGCAGTGGCTCAACTGAGAAATGTGGGCTATTTCTTTTGGCTGCTTTGTGTATTAGAGTACACTTTTGGAAGACACTAGATTTTAGGGTAAGCCCAGGGCAAAGAAAAATAAGTTTCCGTTAAACAAAATAAACAACTCTTTCTATGTAGATTCATTGTGACTTTGATCTTGTTAGAACAGACGGAAATGCTTCTAAAAATACTTACCAAGATTCACAGCTCATTTTAAAAACAATTCTGCATCAACCAGAAGTTGTGTAGGATAAGCACGCAACATGGACCTTTCCCACGAAGGATTTAGTTCACAAGCTGTGCAAACATATTATGATAATTTCTTGGCATAATTTCTTGGTTAGCTATTTTTATCTTCTGTTTGGCCCAGACATCATGTGGTTCTGTAGGGAAGATTGCTCAGTCAGTCCAACCTGCGGGCCTCCCGGGTCACATATGGAGAAAGGCAAGATGTACTTTTCTCAGGGGGTTAATTTTTTAAAGTGGGTAATGTGCTTTAAAACCTATTAATCGGAGAAGGGAAGAATTGTGTGAGACATTATGCTAGCCTCAATGGAATATGAGAACATTTCAGAAGTCTGGAAGTATCACTCCTATGAATTTGCCAACTTCTTTTGAGAAATTTTGTTAAATAGCATATCACAAGCGTGGATCTCAATTCTACTGTTTTTTTTCTTTCAAAGTACTAAATTTCAAATTTAAAAGTAGTTAATTCAGCCTTCACAGGAATTTATATAGATGTATGTACCTACAAAATGGTTCAACCAGTCCCTCCCTCTGCACCAACAAATATTTTGGAAAAGGTAATAAATTGCTTAAGCCAATTGTCAACTGAAAATTAAGTTTAAAAGACCACTGGGACTTTAAGATAAGCAATATTGTAGAATAAAGTAAAGATTAATTAAAACTAAAGTATGAAATGTCAAAATATGGCTATATTAGGCTCCTATAATTTCTGATATTCTAAAGTTTTTAATGGAATTCAAAACAATCCTGTGTTGGTTTCCTGTATTAAATTATACATATGAATCCACTCTGAAGGAAATGTAATTTCTTCCAAGCTCTTGGATCCTGCCATCCATAATGAATAAAATATTGTGGCATGCTTTTATAAAGTTAAATGATTTTTTTTTATGAGGATCATTTATCACTTAAAATCAGTGACGGATTTGCTTTCCTTCTCCCACTTTGTCTTCATTTAAAATTTTTTCCTGCTGTTTTCTGGTTATTCCAGTCTCTGTTGTTAATTACATAGGATTATTGACAGGTTATCAAATCACTGAATGAAATTTCTACTTTATTTTGATATTGACTCTAATCATTCCACAAGCCCATAAGAGTATTAACAAGAAGTCCTCAAAAAAGGTTTAAATATATGATAGCCAAGTCATTTGGTCCTTACCTTCTTTCCTTTCAAACCTCAAAGATTCATCACTATTCTAAAAATCATGTATCTATCTATCTATCTATCTATCTATCCATCTATCTATTTATCTATCTATCTATCTACCTACCTACCTACCTATCTACCTACTATCTACCTATCAATCAAGAGAACAATAGCCACAATGGCAAAATGTCACAGTGGCTATATGCCATTATGTAAAGACAGATAAAAGATTAGGATAGAATAGGTGGCAGTTAATGAAGATTTTTTTTTTCTTCTGAAAGAGAATGGGGGCCTCCCCTGGTGGTGCAGCAGTTGAGCACTGAAGCCTCTGCAGCGCCGGTTTGATCCCTGGCTGCCTGCGAGGGTCCCACGTGGCGCGCAGACCTCTCCTGTAGTGCCTGCTGCTCCCCTAAGCAGTGTATTTCATCACTCTGCCTGTTCTGTTCCCCACTCTGGCTCTGGTGAATTCTCTCACCCTCCCGCACTTCTGACTGTACCCAGTGCTTGTATAAATAAATAAATCTTAAAAAAAAAAGAGCCCTTCTTTTATTGAAAAAAAAAATAAAAATAACAGAATGGGCTCCATTTTGAAATGTCAAAAATATTATGTGGGAGAATTAAATTCCACTGTAGACAGGGATCATAAAGGAATATCTTCAAGTTATAAACTGAACTAGGACAGATTATATCCTATAGCAATGGTGATAGAAAATATATATTTTTTTAAGATTGATTTATTTATACAAGAACTGGGGTACAGTCAGAGGCACAGGAGGGCAAGAGAATTCACCAGAGACAGAGCAGGGAGCAGAACAGGCAGATGGACCGAAGTCACTGCTGAGGGGAGCAGTGGGCGAGGTAGGAGAGGTCTGCTGCACCATGTGGGTTTCTCCCTGCCCGGCAGGGAATTGAACCTGCACTGCAGAGGCTGCAGACAGCTTCACAGCACAGCACGCAACCCGCTGTGCCACCAGGATGGCCTGATAGAAAATATTTCAACAATTTCATGTAGCATCATGTAAACACTCAGATCTCCTGTCACCAGGAATGTAAGTGCCTGATGGCCCAGCTACTGTTACTCTGGATCTCCATCTATGTCCATGCTAAGCCACTCAATGCTCAACAGAGGAAGAAGACATCATTCTGAGTGGAATATGTGTTGTTTCTTAAAAATCAGTTTTTTCAATTGCTAAAAATTTTCCTGGTGGCAACTTAGGAAAACATTACAGTGGAGGAGCTATTGCTTTTCAAAGTCTATGCAGTTGAAATGGCTCAGGCAATTGAAGGTCATGCAGGGCAAGGTACTGGAAGACATAGTAGACAATGCATATGATAACATCAGAGATGGCTGGTTATTACAATGTTGTATTCTCCTCTTAGAGGGATAATCACAAACTGGGGAGTCATTAACAGATGAGGGCCTCTTTGGTAACCTACAAAAATGTTATTTCTTTGGTAGAAGAGGAGATATTGCTGAAGAACTTACTCAAGTGATGATAGATCACAAAATACAGACATTTGAATCCTCAGTCAAGGTAGGTCCGCAATGCCATGAATAGGGTCCTTGGTTGGGAAAATACAGTCTTGAAACATGGTATAGTAAGAATTGGTAGGTGGTCCTGAGGAAGCTGGCTCTGAAGAGCTCACAAGGCTTACAAAGGGGGCCAACATTACTACAATAAGGACACCATTATAGAAGCTACAGAGACCTCTCTGCAAAGGAACAGGTGTTTTCCCTCAGAGATATCTACCAGTTCTCTTGATATCTAGGATATAATAGTGTGAAGTCCCAGCATAATCAGATTAGAATTTTTTGGGTCTGTAGGGGAGTGAGAAATCCAATAAGCCAAAGGAGGTGTACTGGTAAGGTACATACTAGAAGGAGGCAGGTGAGAACCCTGGGATCTGATTTTGAGGAAGCGTCATCAAGAGGTCCAGAATATAAGACAATATAAGCAATAATTCACTGATTTTGAGGTACTTCTCTAGGACTTGGCCTGAGGCAGTGATCCTGAAGCATCAAGCAAACTCATTATTAACATGGCTATTTGTGGCCTGGAAAAAAAGCAATGAATGATGCTAAGTGGAAAAGATCAAGCTTCCCTGTCAGACAGTGAAGAAAAGAATCAAAAGGCTGAAGAACATATGCATTGTGGATGAATTAATTGTGTCATCAGAAGACTGAATAGACTCACTGTGCTCCATGGAAGGATACAGAAGATGCAACACTCACCAAGGCCACTAGGATTCTGGAGAAAATCAGAGAATTATATGCCTTTTGAGGAGCAGTTCCTGCTATATTAATTCAACTCTGGTAAAGATAAGACGGTTGGCCATGGGACCACCAACTGACTGGGAATCTGGACAGTAATCATGAGTTGGATCTATCCGACCCACCGAATCATAAAATTGGATGGTCACAACAGTTTTTCATAAAATGGAAATATGCATCTCAGAGTAAGCCCAATGGGGGCTGAAGGGTATGAGTAAACTGCCTAGACAGGCACTCAGGACCCTCTATCAGCTCACATATTTGGCTGACTTGGTTAGGGGTATTCGTCTATGATGAACTACAGGGTAAGGAGGGAAATGCCTAAATTTCATTTAGAATAGTTTAACTTAATAAGTGAGCATATCTGAAAATTGTCAGTGTCTATATAAAATGCATGTGGAGGAAGTGGCTCTAGGTGAGAATGTACAGATTTCTGGTCTATGGTAATGGTCTGGCTGAATGTTCAGAGACATGGAAAGTACTAGATTTAAGAAATAAGGAATTATTCTAGGGAGACATGTGGGTAAATAGGGTATGGATACAAAATTATCAACATCCACAGAAATCATCTGTCATGAAAAAGGCAATGATACCCACACAGTAACGACCTTAAACTTATGGTTTATCTTAATGTCTTAGATTACCAATGTTAGCTTTTGTGATTGCTCATCTCAGAACTGCCACTTCTGGGCCTCCCTGGTTGCCTACTGATTAAGTGCTTTAATCACGATGGCCTGAGTTCCATCCCTGGCCATGGAGCGAATGCATTTACGGCACAGCAGACCTCTCCGTCTTGCTACTTCTCCCCTCAGCAGTGCATTTCAGTAAATCCACCTTCTGCTCCCCACTCTGTCTCTGGTGAATCCTCTCACCCCCACACCTCTGGCCTACACCCTAGTTCTTCTGCACATACACAAAAAAAAAAAAATATTAAAAAAGAACTGCCACTGCTGGTACATGAAAGTAGCAGCTATGGAAGCAGAAACAGAGGCTATTATGGAGCCAACAGTATGTATCCATTACCAAAGCAAATGCAGCTATTCATGCTTCCAAACATCCTATCCATTAGCAAAGAGACAAATGCTGACTGACCCTCCAATATGGCAAGATTCCTGGAAGAGACCAGTGGATAACCTGGGGATGAATTGACTACATTGGGCCTCTTCCAACCGGGAAAGACCTATGGTTGATCTTTTCTTTTTTAAAAATATTTATTTATTTATGCATACAAGAAGTGGGATACAGGCCAGAGGTTTGGGGGTAAGAGGATTCACCAGAGACAGAGTGGGGAACAGAACAGGCAGAGTGACTGAGATACACTGCTGAGGGGAGAGCGGGAGAGTCAGGAGAAGTCTGCTGCGCCATGCGGGTATCTCCCTGGCTGGGGATCAAACTTGTGCTACAGTGTCTGTGGAAAGCTTCATAGGTTGCATGTTAACCCCTTACACCACCAGGGAGGCTCCCTATGATTTATTTTAACAGAGGTAAATAAATATCCCAGGTAGATATTTTCCTTTCCTGTCCATAGAACCTCCGCCTGTACTATCAGTTCAGGGTTTTATAGGGATGCCTAATCACAGGCATTGAACCCCACAGCATGTAGTATCCACTTTATAGGCAAGATGTGGAAGTATGCCAACTCAGAGTCACATTCATCATAGTTCACACAATTTAAAACAACAACAAAAAAGGTCCATGTTTTAAGATTCCCTAAGTCATTCAGATGATGCGAAGCTTGACTGCATACCATTTCAGGGTTTGTTTATTCCCATTCTATTATTTTTACAGCCTAGCTCTTCAGGACCAAAGGGCATTTAAAAGAATTGTACTACAGCTGCATCCCAAGTATAAGTTTTGTCTCCTTGTAATTTCTAGGTCCCAGAAGCACAGTTCAGCATTCCAGCTCTCTCTTACTGATTGATGAGTAATCTCAGATATAAAGGAGATCAAGCACTTTATTATTACTTTATTTTTACATCCATAGTTCCTTTGTTACTAGACTGATCATTTTGTTAGTGTTTTGAAAAAGATGATTTTTTTTTTGCCCCAAAATGATTATTTTCAGAGACAAGTTTAATCAGAATTGCCTAATCTAACACTGGTGGAAGTGGAAGTCCTGTGATACTTCCATCCTAGGAAACCAGTCGATATCAGCAACATTTGAAAAAGAAAAGAAAATGTGGTTTGACAATGCGAGAGAGGAGTGTTTCTGATTTCAATTCAAAGCCATAAGGCTATTATGTGAATATAATAATCTATACTTTTCCCAAGTGGCTCCAGAAGATAAAACAAAGAAAAACAAGCTATCTTTCAAGGAAATAATTGAAAAAGAGTAATGTTAATGATTAGACTGTCAGTCTGGGGAAGGTCGCTTTTGGAGTTAGTGAGCTACCTAACTCTGGATAGATCCAACTAGGTACCCTTTGTGAAGGACTCAGACATGTCCTAGCTGATCTCCAGGGTGCCAAGTAAGTGAGATTCCAAGATCATCTCCAGGAGATCATGGAAATGGCCTCTGAGTTATATGGACACTCTTAGTAGTCCAGAAAACAGTCAGTTATTTTGTAAGGAGTAACTCATCTCAGACTTGGACTTCAAAAGTGTAAATTTTAAGACCCTTGTTTTGCACCATCTCTCTGATTGATATGTCTCACAGGCAGAGTTCTAAAAACAACATGCATTCTCTCTGCTTCTGTGAACATTAATTTGCATGTATATTTGTTACAGTTCAAGACCTGGAATAATGTCCTATAAACAAGGAGTAGCTATTAGCACATTAATTTGAATTCTCTTTAGAGTTCTACTGAGAAATACAATTATTTGTTAGATTAAATCCTTTTCCTTGAGAACTCCAATTTTCATTTGGAGCCAGAAACCCTGTTACAACTACAAACTGCAATTCATACACTAACACATTTTTACACACTTTCTATTTATTTCAGTACTATCTCTCCTAATAAGAGGTACAAATGACTGTAAAGGAGGAATGAACCTTAAATTCATGCTTTGGGTTGGCAATACTCTCTGGGTTGGTAAATGTGACCCAAGTAAAATTTCCTAAGTGATATTACTGAATATCTAAGTGCTTGAAAGCAAGTCACTTAATTTACTTTTCAAGTATATACAAGCCAGAGTTTATTCCAAATTGTCTTAATTCTCTCAATTACTGTTATCAGAAATAGGGAAAATGAAAGCTCTTTATTTCTTAAATTAGAATGTACATGTGTACATGAGGAAATATTATTCCCTGGAGTTATTTTAATGGGCAGAGTCATCTGGAAAGAATTCTGATCTCTTTATTCAATGGGAGCTTCTGTTGACACATGTGGAAACATTATTTCATCCTAGGCTTTTAAGAAAATAAACTGCTGAGAACTGATTTTTCTTAGACAGGTTTACCGAGTTAATCAGAAGGGAAAGTTTCAGGTTGTCATTCAGCTTTCTAAGAATGCATTTGCACATTATGGAGATGTAAGGATTTATGCAGTGCTTTCTCTAGATAAAGTGTTTCCAGTTTGAATGGAAATGCATTGCTAGTTCTGTCCAGCTATATTGCTGATGAACTACTCATTAGCAAAGCTGCAAAATATATCCTTGCCTAATTTTTATTTCCTTCTCTTTTCTGGGGTTTTTGTTTTCCTAGCAAGAGAGACCTCTCAGGTGCAAAGGATATGGTTTTGCCCTTGTCTGACAAGAATATATCATCTGAATGGTGTACTTCAAATGTGGTCGCTAGTAAAACATAGCTTAGTAGTTTTGGAAACAACTCAAATGCCCAAAAATAGATGACTGGATCAAGAAGATGTGGTACATATACACCATGGAATATTACTCAGCATTCAAAAAAGATAAACACATGCAATTTGCAGCAACATGGATGGCGCTGGAAGGGATCATGCTCAGCGAAATAAGCCAGAAAGAAAAAGAAAAATACCGGATGGTCTCACTCATAGCAGGAATCTAGAAAACTTAAATAAGGGACCAGGAAAATGAATAACTATAAGAAAGTGAAAATCAAAATCAACAAACAACTATGAACCAGAGACACTCGATGGGGGGTGAGGGGCAGGGAAGGGAGGGATTGGAGTCAAAATAAGGGGGTTGCAATTATATGGGGAATATAAAAATAAAATTTATTTAAAAAAAACATAGCTTAGTAGCTGTCACGACAACAACAGTAAAAGGAAGTAGGTGGGAATGAAAGACATACAGGAGAGAAAAAACAAATACTGCATATGCACTAAAGTCCTACAGTCAATGATTTTGTAAGAATAGAAGGCAATAATAAAAAGTTAATCTCTTAAATATGTAGTCTTTTATTTTGTGATAGGTATTCTAACCAGGTAATTTCAAAACAATCTTTTAGTCTTTGGACTACTTTTTTACAATTGGGTGATAATATATCCACTTTATACAGAAAATAACTGATTCAGAAAGAGTAAGTGATGTTGCCAATCACATAAGCAGATGGTGATAGTAAGCACAGCTCTTGTACACCCGGAATTCCATCCACCAATTCCTGCTTCGATGCTTCATTATATTTCATTCTACATAAACAGCAGTGAAATGAGAGATAGAATGAGATCCACAACTTCAGCCTTCAGCAACAAGCCAAAAAAAAAAAAAAAGTGAATCTAATTTATCAACTGTGCTATAGAAATCATAATGATTGTATGGGGAATATAAAAATAAAATTTATTATTAAAAAAAGAAATCATAATGAGACTCTGCTTGGAATGTTTTTTTTTTTTTTTTTTTTTTTTGTGGGACCCTCGCTGGCAGCTGGGGATCAAACCGGCACTGCAGAGGCTGTGGGCAGCCTCGCTACCCAGTGCTCAACCGCTGTGCCACCACGGGAGGCCTGGAATGTTCTTATATAAAAATAAAGGTATAAGAGAAGTAGCTTACTATGTGGATGGAACTAATATACTATAGTTTTAAGAGTCATTCTCCCATAGGGCTGTACATTCTATCTTCCTTGATAAATTGTAGATTTCCCAGCATCTTATCCCTCCTTAAGTTTAGAGATTTTTCCATCTTAGGAACCTGGTGGAAAGTACAACCTGCTTCTCATAATAGAAGCAATAAAAGATAGACACTATTTTTCCAGCTTTATTGAAATGTAATTGTAGATGACATGAGAATATACACATTGAAAACCCTAACATTATAACTAAAAATGTTTATTACAAACTATAAATCAGTAAAGTTGCAGGCTACAAAGTCAATATTCAAAAGTCTGTTGCATTCCTATATGCAAACAATGAACTAGAAGAAAAAAATTTTTAAAAATTCCATTTACAGAACAATCATAAAATTTGTACAGAATCACAAAATACCTTGAATAACTAAAGCAACACTAGGAGAAAAGAAGAAAAAAGAGGTATCACACTGACTTCAAACTGTACTACTCTGCTATAGTAATAAAAAAAGTACAGTATTGGAACAAAAACAGAAATACAGACCAATGGAATAGAATAGAAAGTCCAGAGATAAACCCAAACAAATATGGACACAATCTCTGACAAAGAACCCATGACGATATAATCAAGAAAGGAGGGCCTTTTTAACAGATGGTGTTGGGAACATGGATAGACAAATTAAAAAAAAAAAACAAAAAAAACCAGAACTGGACCCATACTTAACTCCATACAATAAATGAATTCATAGTAAGTTAATGATTGGGGTATAAGAATTGAAATAATAATTTTTTTTAAAAAAAAAAAGCATAGGGGATACACTATAGAACAACTACTGCAAAGATGTATTTGGGGCAAGGGAAACAAAAGCAAAAAAAAATCAACAAATGGTGATTACATCAAACTTAAAAGCTTTTGTACCTTAAAATCATCACAAAAGCAAAAAGGCACCCTACAAACTGGGAGAAGATATCTGGATATTACACATCTGACAAGGGGCAAATTTCTAGAATATACAAAGTACTTAACACAATTGAACAACAAAAAGAAACAGACTACCTAATAAAAGAATGGACAAAGACATAAACAGGCACTCCAGATGCATCATTGTGTTTAAAATATTATCAGGAACTTCATAAGAAAATTGAATACATCTTATTAATTGCTTTTTCCTCTTTGATTTTTCTTCTCCAAAGCACCATTATCTTACTTTTTGATAAAAGTGCTAAAGACGTCTTCTTTCATGTTCAATTTCTATAAGCTGACTAGGTATAAAGACAATGGAATCACTCTTGCTCTTCCTTCCTCTGTCTCCAATTCCCATTAAAGGTTATCAACTCCAACTTCATCCCATATTCCATCCAAAATAGTTCTAATTCTCTGTTGCTATCCTAATCCTTTCCTTTCTCTAAAATTGGGGAAATTATGCATGTATTTTTCTAAAACCCATGTCCCCATAAGACTTCCAATTGCTTTTTTTTTTTTAATGTTACTCTCTTTTTTTTTTTTTATAGAGGCATGTTATTTATTTATTTGTTTGTTTATACAAGCACTGGGTACAGTCAGAAGCGTGGGAGGATGAGAGAATTCACCAGAGCCAGAGCGGGGAGCAGAACAGGCAGAAGGACCGAAGTACACTGCTGAGGGGAGCAGCGGGCGGCAGGAGAGGTCTGCACGCCATGTGGGACCCTCCTCCGGTGGCCGGGGAGCAGCCAGGGATAGAACCAGCACCGCAGAGGCTGCGGGCAGCTTCGCAACCCAGCGCTCAACCGCTGCGCCACCGGGGAGGCCCCCAATTGGTTTTTATCACGGTAAGAACTTACACTATGGAGGAAAGGGAACTTCTCTCTGACATTTAGAAGCAAGTTCATCTCTCTGAAGTTCAGTTTCATTTAGAGTCTAGTCTAGTTCAACTGCCATATAGAAAGACATAAGAGTGTGTGTTTTTTGGCAATTTCAGTATTCCAAATCACATGACATTCTACTTTTGGTAGATGGATATATCATTGTGTATGCAGGAACTTTTGAAAAATAATCACTCTGTACTAATATCTTCAGAATTACAAGGTATAATTCCTCTATTTTCTTTTTTATTCTGTCTCTGGTTATATACTCATTTTGGAATTTGTACCTGTTTTATACCAGAGCAGTCAATCAAAAGTGATCATTTCATTTTATCTGCATATATATTTATCAACATCTTTCTAAGGGAAAAAAGTTTCAGTTCCCTCTACTGGGCATACTTCTGCTAAAAGGAACTGCTTGGAGATGTTCAATCTTGTCCATGAAATTCAAATTAGGTTACTTTATTTCAGGATCTTTATATATATATATATATATATATATATATAGAGAGAGAGAGAGAGAGAGAGAGAGAGAGAGAGAGAGAGAGAGAGAGCGCGCAGGTGGGGGGTAGATCTGTGATTGGCAGAAGGACAGTAAAGAGAGAGAAAAGATAAAAGAGTAAGTGGTGTCCTAAACTGTTCTTATTACTAATCATCTAAATAGTTTTTGACAGACAAATCAGATACAGATTTTTAAGACTGAATGTGAGAAACTGAATGTTAGTGAAAGGTGGAACTGATCTATTGCTTTCTCAAGGTCAGGAGCGTATAAGAATGAAGTAAAAATGATTACTCACTTCTTCAAGAAGGTACCTAAAGTACATGTGATAAACTAGGCTTCCTTAAACCCCGGGGATAATAACGCCTTTCTGTTTCTGCAGCATTCATTCATTAGTTGTAAGTTATAGGAAGCAAATCACACCTGCTTAGAGAAAGAGGGGAAGTTATTAGTTCATAGAACCAAGAAAAGATGAGTATTGCGGAAAAAGTCTAGAATTAGGGACCTGACATGATTCTTCTCAAAGCACCCCATCTCTATTTCTTGTGGACAATATATTCTCATACTACAGATCAGCTTCAATAAATGATGTGAACATTTTTTTAACTTCTCTTTATACTGAATAAACCAGAGTCCAATGTCAATCAATTCTATGCTTTACCAGGTACAAAAAATACCTATTTGCATAACTATAAAAATCACCTCACTGCGGTTATCTTAGAGCCCTAGAATAATATTGTGAATGATTAAACAATTATATAATATGAAATAAGAACATTTTTCTGACAGTTTCCCATATCCATGTACTTAGCAAACATTAATAAAATGTATATGGATTCACAAATGCCCATGAATAGTCAAAGTAATTCTGACAAAAAATAAAAATGGAAGCATCACACTTCTAGGGGACATGGAAAAAATGAAATTACACAACTATATCACATCATACACAAAAATAAACCCAAATGGATTAAGGACTTATATGTGAAACTTGAAACCATAAAATATACAGAAGACAACACAGGATAAACACGGCACAACACCGACCTCAGGAGTGCCTTTGGAAAATCCATTGCAACAAGTTAGGGAAACAAATAAAACATAAATGAAGATTACATCAAACTAAAAGCTGCTGCACGGTGAAAGAGAACATCATTAAAACCAATGACATCCTACTAATTTAGACACTTCTTTATACATTGTACACCTGACAAGGGGCAGATATTCAAGACTTAAAAAAAATCCTCATACAACTCAACAAAAAGAAAACAACTCAATCGAACAATAGGCGGAAGAGTTAATAGACACTTCTCAAAAAGAGACACACAGATGGCCAACAACCAAACAAAAAATGCTCGTCATCCCTTATCATCAACGAAATGCAAATCAAAAGCCAGTAAGATACCACCTCATATCTTTGAGAATGTCTTACATCAAAAAGACCAGAAACAAGTGTTTGTGAGATATTTAAGAAAAGGGAACGCTCCTACACTGTTTGTGGAAATGTAAACTGGTTCAACTCCTATGAAAATCACTAAGAAGGTGTCTCAAAATGTTAAAAATAGAGCTACTATTTTATCAAGCAATTCTGATAATTGATATGTATCTAAAGAATACGAAAACACTAATTCAAAGGGATATATGCACTACTATGTCCACTGTAATACTATTTTCAGCAGCCAAGTTAGAAAAACCTAAGTGCCCAAGGACAGATGAGTAGATTAAGATGATGTGGGATCTCTACATAGTAGAATACAACTTAGATATTAAAATGAAAATACAAAATCTTGTCGTTTGCGGCAACATGGATAGAAGTGGAAGGGATTGTGCTAAGCAAAAAAAGTTAGAAACAGGAAAACAAGTATCAGATGGTTTCACTCTTATATGGAATATAAAGGAACAAAGCAAAGGAACAGGGCAAATTAAACCAAACAAACCCAGACATATGAGTGCAGAATTGAGGGTCAGTGGTGGGAAGCAAACAGGAGGGATGTACAATGGACTATGGTGGAGAATTGCGGGGTTGGTTGTGGGCGTGGTGAGGTAACATACATCTGAAGAGCAGTGTATCTGTACCCTGTAAACAATACCATCTCAATAAAAAATAAGTAAAATATAAATAATTGATCTTCACTCCTACTCATGCACAACAGTTGAGATTTATCAAGTGTTTAATTTCTGGTTTACTTGTATTATCTCACTAAGTAAATCCTCACAACAATTCAATGATTAATAAATATTATTCCCATTTTACAGATAAGAAATTACAGCATGGAGACCTTCAGTATCTTTTTTCTTTAGTCCACAATGCTAGTAAGCGATAGAGCTGGGATAATAGAAGCTTTTTTATAGAAAGTAATTAACAATAAATGTCATATTCGGGGGAGTTTTTAAATTATAGCTACTCCATCAGAAGCTAATTTATGTTTTCCTCTACATTCCAGTCTGTTGTCTTTTCAGTTCTAGAATGTTAACCTTAAAAGATGAAATCAATCAGGCATGCTCAAAATAGTACACTTTCAACACTAATCTCAGCTTTTAAAAAAGCACAACAGAGAATAAAGAAAACAATGAAGATATTAACATGACCTGGTGGCAATCATAAATATAACATAGAATCATGAAAAATAATGGCATTTTTTCATTTTATATTGGTGTCTTTCATGCATGTTTGTTAACAGAAATGGTACATGATTTCTGGCATACCAACAGGGCGTCAGCTCAAGAAATTTCAGTTGTTTACTTGTCAGTCATTACATAGTGAAAACAAAGTGGTCCTGGGCCTCCTGCTGGTGGCACAGGGGTTAAGTCTCAGACTATGAAACTATTGGCAGCCACTGCAGCATGAGTTCAATCCCTGGCCAGGGAGCTACCCACATGGTGCAGCAGACCTCTCCTGTCTCACCCACTGCTTCTGTCAGCAGTGTATTTTAGTCAACCTGACTCTTCTGCTCCCTACTCTGTCTCTGGTGAATTCTCTCAGTCCTGCCCCACACCTCTGGCCTACACCCCAGCTCTTTGATGCATGAATAAAATAAATCTTCTTTAAAACAAGTGATCTTCTCTCTAAGGCATAAGCATGCCACTATCCTAAGCGCTGAGAGCAAAGAAATAATTATTTTAACCCTGATAAGAAAGTGGAAAAACAGTAATTTTCCACTGATTCTTCTGTAAAATTTCTAGTGTTCACCATATTATAGTGGAAAAATATCTTCCGCTGATTGACTCTTTAAATATTAGAAATGAATAAAGCTCCTAATAGTATTGTGCTAATGTTCCCCTTTATTGTGATAAAGTGTAAGAGAGGCTACCAGAGTGAAGATGTTCCACATTACACCTTTACTCTTCCCTTCTTCACCATGTCAAAATATTTTGTCATGCAACAGTATTTCTTTTGTGAATGAGTACAGCATTTTTTCTCTTAGCTTATCACAGAAGCAGTTTCAATTAATAAAACAGCCGCCTTACATTTGCAAATGAAGTAATTCAAGCTGATGCCACCAGCAGAGCAGGAGCGCCATGGGACCAAGTGCTACATGATTTAACAAAGTGTTGTAATTAGAAGTGTATCGTTGGGGAAATTACCTAGAATATTCTCATGAACTGGCAACCACCTTTGCTGTCACCAGCACAAATGAAAATTTAACATACTTTTAATAACCTGTGCATACAAATTTAGAGTGTATTATTCAAAATTCACTGACATGAATCACATGCCATTATTTAATCTACAATGCTTACTTTTACTTTCATCATTTCATGCAGTCAAAAGGATAGGATGTACTTCTAAGTATTTTAAATAAGCTTGATGGAAGATTAAAAATAAAAATGTTTACATGCATGTGTGTGTATCTATCTTGAAATAATTTTTGTCAAAATTTCAATGTATATTTCACTAAATTCCTTCCTTTTACACAGGCCTGAATTCAAAAATTTCTTGATCCTTCATTCTTTGACAAATAAAACTCAAACTCAAAAGTAAAAAAAGTAAAATAGTAAACATTATATTTACTTAAGTTGGTTAAGTAATTTCATTTAGGCTGATCATTTTTAAAATTAATATCAGGCAAAGATAGACATATGGTAAAAGCCAAAATCCATAATGGAGATCCTAGAATCTGAGTATCATTGGATCATTGCTTAAAAGGTTACTTTTAAAGTACATTTCTGAACAGATATATCAGATGGCATTGATACATTAGGAATTTTCAAATCTTCTGCTAATTTTGTTTTTATAAATTTTCTAAAATCCATAATGGTACAAGGAAAGGAAATGAGAGAATAGTGATGTACTAGAATTTTGGTGGTGCATGTGGTGTGGTACCTATATTTATAGAGGTCTTAAGTTGAACTCCTAAACTCCTAAAATTTATATACTATTTGTAAACCAATGATATATCATAAATATTTAAATGTTAAAAAAAAATCTGTACCTCAGTTTCTTTTTTTTTTTTAAATCAATCAGTCATGAACTAACCCAATAGAGTAACAAAAAAATCTTTCCAATAACATGAAGCATTTGGTGCACATTTCTTAGTGATGATTGAGAAGACCAAAATAGTCAAATCTTGGGGTAGTTTACTGCTAATATTGAGAAAATTAGTAGAGCTCTGATACTTATATGCAAACGTTAGCAAAAATTGTATATCCATTATTTTTTTGTGAATGGAATAAAAAACAACTATGGCTGTTAAAACACAAATGCAAAACTGGGATATTAATAAAGTTTTTCCACAAAGATATCTTTTTTTTTTAAAGATTTATTTATTTTATACAAGAACTGGGGTACAGGCCAGAATCGCGGAAGGGTGAGAAGATTCCCCAGAGACAGAGTGCAGAACAGAACAGGCAGACTGACAAAATACACTGCTGAGGGGAGCAGTGGGTGACACGGGAGGGCCTCCCCTGGTGGCACAGACGGTTGAGTGCTGAGCTGTGAAGCTGTCTAGAGCCTCTGCAGCACTGGTTCAATCCTGGCTGGTGGGCAGGCAAGGGTCCCACACAAAGATATCTTTAATGCTATTATGCACTTTTATGTATCAAATCAAGGTGGATTATTTTCATTACCAAAAAACGTATAGTTGATTTAACAAAGGATTTAGTGCAAATTTTCTTCCTTTTGTATAAGACTATTTGTTTTCAAATAGTAACATAGTCACAGACTTTGGAAGTCACTACCAAAGAAATACATTATGAAATCTAAACAAACTATTTTATCATACAAGTTGGTAAAACAAAATGGTCAACGAAGCACACAAAAGTCTTTTGCTATCTCTAAGCTGAATAAAAACACAGCATATATGTAGTAAGATGTTTTGGGGGATGGTTTGTGACACTTGCTGTAGGTTATGTATCTGATGTGATAGCAAACATATGAAGAGGTGTGATCCTATACCTCTGAATCATCTACAGTGTTGTAAAGCAGTATCACCTCAATTAAAAAAAAAAAGGAGTCAGATGATTTTCTGGTCTTTAATTTTTCAAAGTAGCCTTAATGACCTGTTATTGTGGTGCTGATTTTGCTGCTTTACTTCATATCCGACTAGCTAAAATACTTAGATTTCCAGTGAATGATTTCCACACCAATGATTCCTACAGTATTTAAATTTTAGTGTTAAGTTTAAAAACACACTAGCTGGATGAATCCTGTGTTAAGCATCATTAATACTTCTTATAGTCCCTTGATCTGTAATTATTTTGATAATGTAATATTTTCTTCTTAGTATCAGATATTGTCTAGTAGTTAATTTTACATGCAAATTATTAGAAATATGAAAAATTCAAAATCAAAGAACTGAAAGAATAACAGTATCAAATCTTACATTGTTTTTATTTACCAGTAAAATTTTATTAATTTTTAAAATTATTTTTGGTCTATGAACCAAGTTATTTGTATAATCTGTTTCAAAACACAAACTTCTGGAACAACAAAATAGCTTGATGTTTAAATTTATGGCAACATCCTAACTGTGAGGGACAGAGCTATTTCCAATGAGTACTATACAACTACTATCATGTAAAAGCAATAAATGACACAGTGGTCAACGATAAAGTCTGCATATACTCATTTTCTCACCACATGACCCTTGAGAAACAGGTTCCATGAATGGTCAGCACAGATTTGTCAGGCGCCACATTTGATGCTCTTCCAGCTGGACACACCTGAGTCTGAGCATTCTTATTTTCTTTAAAGTCCATTTTACAATAGGCTTCACTGTGCTGTCACTAGTATCAATTATCCTGGTGGCCACTTAAAAGTTCTATAATTACACTAACCTGACTCCATTTGATGTTGACTACAGGTAGCTTTGCAGATGCATCTTCACCCTCACATCTAGGCAGACTGCTAAGAAAGGTGCTCCCTCCAGGGCCTCCCCTGGTGGCGCAGCAGTTGAACGCTGGGCTGCAAAGCTGCCCACAGCCTCTGCAGAGCCGGTTCGATGCCCGGCCACCAGCGAGGGTCCCACATGGCACGCAGACCTCTCCTGCCACACACGCTGCTTCCCTCAGCAGTGTATTTCTTCAGTCTGCCTGTTCTGTTCCTTGCTCTGGCTCTGGTGAATTCTCTCACCTTCCCGTGCTTCTGACTGTACCCAGTGCTTATGTGAATAAATAAATAAATCTTAAAAAAAAAAAAAAAAAAAAAACACCTCTTTAAAAAATAAAAAGAAAGGTGCTCCCTCCTGTGGCTTAGGTGGGAAGTCCTGTCCTACATGCAGAGCCCCCCACCCCAGCCTCAGTCTACCTCCTAATTACAATAAAACCAAGGTGCTCTCCTTTCCCTGCTCTCTCATGTCATTTTTGAACCTGCTTGGGAGTCCATCCAATTCTCTTCATTTATGTAATTAACTTTTTCATAACCTCTGAGTGTGAAGCATGGCCATCAGCCTCCACACTCAAACTCATATCTGTGTGTAAGTCAGAGTCTATCCTGCCTCTGTGAGGTGTTCACAGCAGAAACACAATTTTACCATCTGTTATTTGCAAAGCCAAGAAAGAGATGTCAAGTATCGAATAACCTGAGCAGTCTTGGGCTATTACATTAACCAGGCCTAGCAAAGATCTTCTATCACTAAGAGGTAGACTCATTTTATAGTGAATTGACTTAAAGTACAAGCAAATTGTGATCCAAGGTAAGCCTTCTCTTAACAATTACTGACTAGCAACCTCAGAGACTTTTGGGAGGTAATATAAGAATCTCTAGATCTAATAAATTCTAGCCTAACTAACAGTAGCAGCTTCAGCTACACTTGTATCAGCAGATTGCTTTGGGAAAGGAACATGTGGTATTTAAAAACTGTCAAAGAATTACATATGCTTTCCCTAATCAAAAGCCTATGATTTAGTTCTAGGAAGCCTACTCCCAAAGCAGGAGTAGACTCATTATCTCCAGATTTGCCATTTCACCTTTTCTAAACTTTACCTAGAGATTCTTAGGTGCAATATAAACATTGACATTAACCATCATCCTAAGTGATGCATCTTATGGACCACTTGACACTATTATTTTAGAACTAGCAAAATCCATACCTTACAAACTGTTTGGTGATATGAAAAGATCAGGAAATAAGGTCTCTTGACACAGGTCCTGGACTCTCCCTCTTACTCTCCCACACTAACCAATTTTAGGCAAGCTTGAAAGCATTATTTAACTTTTCTCTAAGCTAATCTGTGATGTCTCTTCCATATGCAAAAATCTTCCATCTTGACAAATATAAACTGGCCACAAAAATGTGAAAGACAGGGCCTCCCCTGATGGTTGAGCGCAGCGCTGTGAGGCTGTCTGCAGCCTCTGAGAGTGGGTTTGATCACGGCTGGCAGGAGAGATACCCACATGGCACGGCAGACCTCTCCTGTCTTGCCGCTGCACCCCTCAGCAGTGTATTTCAGTCAGTCTGCATGTTCTGTTCCATGTTCTGTCTCTGGTGAATCCTCTTACCCCCCCCCCCCCGCCGCACCTCTGGCCTGTACCCTGGGTTCTTGTATGCATGAATAAATAAATCTTTAAAAAAATGTGAAAGATAAAAAATACTGTTGTAGTATAATAAAAACAAATGTTGATCTTACATCAATGGCAATCTTAGGTCATTCAAATTTGAGTTGAAAGGAATCATAGCAGGCACCGCACACCTTCTCCCTTCCCATTTTCTCATGATATCAACTGTCCAGGGTGATACTTCTAAATAAATAGAGACCAGAATTGTTATGCAGCTAACCTCACTATTGAAAAAATGACTTATGGATATGGGTCTTATATCATAACATGGTTCCTCAGATGTTTTCCTTTGTGGTCTTTGAGAAGTATCCCAACGAGTCATAAAATACTATTTCCTGGGTTAACTTCTTCCTTGCTTGTTGATTCTCCTCTTTTTATTTCAAGTGCTTCTATGTTTTCATCTCTTAACATTCCAAAATTGTCTCTAGTTTAGTACCATTTTTAAGCTATTTTTTTCTGCTTCAAATTCCCTCATCAGATGTATAGAAAACGTTTGATTTTAAATTTGTATAAGGTGCCAACTTTTTGTTTCCTTTCCTCATGGCAAACTTCCCCTACTGTAAATTTAAGCAGAGAGCAGGGATTTTGTCATACCTTCAATTGGTAAGAGTATTTTTTAAATTATTTTCCACATCTTTCCCTTTAGGCACAGCCTTCTGTGAGGTCTACCTAACACAAGCTGAAGCCTTATATCTGATACCAGGGTGTCTATTTCTGGGTGTTTGTTCCTAGCAAACCCCCACATTCTTCCTCATGCTAGCAGTGTCAGCTTATCTGCCTCATTTGCCTCCCTCTTCATTTCTGACACCCATGAATTTCCTATTCTTTCATGTGAGTTCACCAGAACTTAAAAAATTAGAGTAATTTATGCAAGAGGATTTCTGTGTTACCTGATCCTAACTCTACAAAGTAATAGATGAAAATCTTAAAAGGCATATTTATCCTTAAAATAGATTTTTTTCCCAGATTCTGTCAAGTGTTAGGATCACTTTCATTTTTCTGTTACATGGGTAAGATCTTTTCAGTCTAAAAATAACCTTTTTTACTGAGGTCAAGTAAACTTTCTCTTGCTATTTCTTTGCTTATGTTCTCAAAGATTTGATCCACGGTCAAGAATTTAGACAGAACATTGTATGAGTGGATATCTATGCTTCATGCTGTCTGGAATCTCATGCAGAAAGACCTGAATGCCTGGTAATGAGGCAAGTAGCTGGACAATGAAACCAGCAGAAGTTTTCTCATTTATGTATCTGGTATCTGGGTGGGAAAACTCAAAGACTGGACTTTTAGCAAGATAACCTAACAGGTTTTTCCATGTGGCTCCCATAAAATGGCAGACAGTTTCCAAGAAAAAGAACTCAGAGGGCAAACATTCCAAGTAACTGTGGTAGAAACTGCAAAGTTTCTTTTCAACCCAATCTCAAAAGTTTGGGAGCATTACTTTCACTGGATTCATTTACTACAATTTTCCACCGAAGGGGCCCCCAATTCAAGCATAGGGAACTATATTCCACCTTTTTATGGAAAATATTACATCAAAAGAAAAAGTGGAATGGGAGAAATTATTGTGGCCATCTTAGTAAACACGAATTCCCATAGAAAACAATGACACCAATGATTCAAAATGACTCTAAAAGTTACTGGGCATGGTCTTGAATTGGAATGCTGAAAAATTCACCTGATTTGTCTGGATAACTCCCTGATATGTGACACAATTCTATGTCTTCACATTGTTTAAAGAAGATTCACTGTCCAGTATCATTGTCCTTCACCACAAGGGGATCTTGTACACCATAGAAATACCCTGATATTGAACCAGGGCAGGGGTGGAGCAATCACTGAGTCTATTACTTCTTTCTTTAAGCATTAAATTCCGACAAGGTTCTCTTTTGTCATTTCACAGAATGAATATTGTTCCATTCCTTTGTCCCATGTGGTTGAATAGAAAATATCCTATGCATTGTATAATTTCCATTGTAATAAATGACAGATACCCCCTCAAAAAAAAAAAAAAAAGAAAGGTGATATAATTTTGGATGCAATTATTTTTCCGTTACATCATACCCTCTCTGCAGGCACATATTTGTGGATTAAGTAGGAAGGCAGAAAAAAAAAAGTATGTGGAGATTTTAACCAGACTAAAAGAATCATTTTACAATGAAAAAGAAAGGAAATAAAAGAATGTGCAGCAACAGAAATCCCAATTTGTGCTGATGGTAGTTTTCATTTTAAAAGGAAAATTTTTGTCCAAAAACAGTTGACTTGAAGCAATTTCGTTAACATTTAGAAAAAGAGCACAAATTGATCCTCAGTCAACTGAACACAATCCCAACCATGGATCAGTTACTGCAAAACATGTAATATATTCACCTAAGGGCAAAGATAGAGAAATTAGCAGTAACACTGTGGAACTCAACTGCCCTTTTAACTAGTGCACTAACCTGTTCATTTAGAAGAGAACACAACTTGATGTAAGAAAAGGTCAATGTAATGGAGCATTATGACAGTAATGACGTACCTCCTGCTATTCAAAGTGTCAGAGTAATGCTGAACACTGTGATTTGATAATTAGAAGGAATATGATGACCAGATACTATTCTGCTGCAGTGACGATGTTTACTATATTCTACCTAGTTAGTAATATACTTTACCTCCTTGGTCAAGAAGCATTCCATTACACCCTACTCCAGTTCATGAGTAAGTTGTTGAGATGTATTTCTAATGTTATTTGACAACCACCTCTCCTACAACCCCAATCTCCAAATAAAATGATGGAAGTATATATGTAACTAAAATTCTTGGCTCACCAGAGATCAATAGAAAACAAATATTATGTTCCATATGTTGACTATACATCAATCAATATAATATAAATATCATTGATTAATTTGGGAGGTTTTAGATAATTACTGGATTTCATAATACAACAGTGGGACTGACCTAGATTCAAACCCTGGGTTCTATCTATTTGCTATGCAACCATGGAGAAACTGTTCCATATTTCTGTGCTGTAAGATCCTCATCTGCAAATTATAATAATATATTAACCATATGTTTTTGGAGGGACTGTTGAAAAATATAATGCATACAAAAAACAGTATATTTCCTTGCACTTTTCATGCACTCAATAAATTACATTTGTTATTACTCCTGATGGAATCTGTAGCCCATAAAACATCATATTTTACTAACAGTTTTTAAAAATTTAGAATAAAACATTTCTACTTAGAATATAGAAAACTGAGGAAAGTTTCATACCTACCCACTCCCCTCAAAAACACCTTTAAATCACAAGACTAAATCAACATTATTTATTGAACCCGTAAGAGAACAAAAGTTAAGAAACAACAAAGTTGGGCCTCCCCATTGGTGCAGCAGGTTGAGCGCTGCGATGTGAAGCTGTCTGCAGCCTCTTCAGCACACGTTCGATTCCCAGCCAGCCAGGGAGATACCCACATGGCGTAGCAAACCTCTCCTGCTTCATCAGCTGCTCCCCTCAGCATTGTCTTTGGTCTGTCTGCCTGTTCTGCTCCCCACTCTGTTTCTGATGAATTCTCTCACCTCCCCCGTACCTCTTACCTCTACCCCAGTTCTTGTATAAATGAAAACAAATCTTTAAAAAAAAAAAAGAAACAACAAAGTTGACTAAAATTCAAGACAAAAATAGGCTTCTTCAGGAAGACAGCTGATGTGAGCACTGGATTACCTGTGACAGAACACTGGAAGCACTAAGCACCCCACAAGTAGGTAAGAACAATCAACTTACAATATGAATGAATTTGTAAAGGATGAATATAGTGAGTTAGTGTAGCAGTCAGAAACAAAAGGAGAATTCCAGCCTTGTGTGTGTGTGTGTGTGTGTGTGTGTGTGTGTGTCCATGCATCCACCAGGCACAAATAGGAAGCAAAATAACTCCCTTTGTCATAAAGATCTCCATAAGAAGTGTGGAGGTTGCTTTGAGAAAGGTATGGTAGACTTAAAAAATTCTTCCCTGAAAATAAAGTAAAAAGCTTATACCACTATGGAGGAGTAACAAACCGACTACCCAGGGAACAATGCAGCAGAAAAAAATTAAAAGGGGATAAAAAGCAACCATCATACAGAAAAAGTCTTAGGTAAACAAAACCTGACTAATATCAAGGCAGGGCAAGGAAAAAGGGGACTCCTATTAACCTGCTCTCCATAATCCTTTCAGTCCTGCCATCATCAGTAATAAACATGTGGAGAGAGGCAAAATTTTAGAGACTCACTTTGTGGTGAATATTCACAGGAAAAGTTGGAAGTTGTTCAGTAGAGTGTGGACAAAACCCTCCTTCCAAGCTCCCACCCAAAGCACACATTAACACTTGAAAAACTGGAATCCAGTTAGGTGCTGAAAAAAAACAATATCCATAAAAAATTCCAAACTGACATACTCCTGGTTAGATTGACTCCAAACCCTAACACTAATGGCCTACTGGAGGAAATGAGGCTATTTTTCTCTACTTCCTACACAAATATCCAACTTCAATTGCAAATGAGATAAACAAAAGAATAAAGGAAAAAAGCAGTCAAGAGACTAAATAATTTCCAAAAACAAACAAAAAACCCTAAAACTCAGAAGAGATGACCCAGATAATGGAAAAATAGGACAATGAATTGGAGAGAACTGTGATTAATATGCTAAAGGCTCTAGCGGAAACTGTACAACATGCACGAAACTATGAGATATTTCACAGGTTCATCAAAGCAGTGACACTACTGGCGGTGGTGATGGGGATGATGGCGCAGATAATGTAAAAAAGAATTCCTTCTACTGACTAGTCAGCCAAGGAAAGAATCTGTGGACTTGAGGGGAAAAAGGTCTTAAATAAAAAGTTGAGATCACTCCCGCGATGTGGAATGATAGATAATCTAACAGGTAGAACTGAAATCCCAAAGTAAGAAAAAGGCAGAAGTGACCAAGAGATTTATTTGAATCAACAATCACACAGTATTTTTTAAAAGTAATGAAAGAACATAAATCATAATAGATCTCAAATAACAAACACTTAGACATAGCATATTTGAACAGTTGAAACCAAATGAAAATCACGAAAACAATAGAAAAATTACATTAAAATGGAACAAATGTAAAAATTACAGCAAACTTACAGTCAGCACTTCTCTCCCCAGGAAGTCATTGAAATTTGAATGTTCACAAACCCTTGAAAAGCAGACTTAACTTCCCTAATCAGCACCATTTTTCAAATCTTTGTTTTTGTTTTTTTGTAACATAAGAAGCCCAGACCAAAAGCAGCCATGCCTTGCCATCAGCCAGGCTTCAGGCTTTAATATTTAATTAAGGATGAAAAGAGAATCCTATGATTCCTCATCCCATCAATTATTTTTGCTTCAAACTGCGAGAGAGCTAATGTACTTCAGAAGAGGACCCTATTAGTTAAATCGCATAAATATTGAACAATTTGCACCTATTTTCTGTAATCATTGCCTACACATAGGTCACAGTCTGCCCAGTGGGGTGGAGGAAGATGGATACTGTTACACAACACAGATGCTGCAGAAAGGGGTTTGCACAAATACTCCTATTGTACTAAATAAAGCCCACAGGAACAACACATTTGTACTTAATAATTGCTAATAACATTTATTGCTACATATGCCAGGCACTTGCATTTCACTAAGCATTTCAATTGTATATTATAGTCCCCATTCCTACTCTTTGAGCTATTATTTTTTATTGGCATCATAACCTTCATTTTATATATAAGGCAGCTAAAACTCAGAGGGCATAAGACACTTGCCTAAGATCACAGAACTTATCAATGAGGAATGGGTCACATTTCAAACCCAAATTTGTTTTGATTCTATTGTGGGTAAGCTGAAGTACTACATAGTATGTCCTCCCTATTTAGTGTTCTATCCTGTTCTTTGAAGGATCCTTTGCCTAAATTTCAGTTCTGGAGAAGAATCAAAAGAATGCCAGAAGAAGCAAGCACACCTTGGTGGGAAGAATATGAACTCTGAGTAAAGGTGCCACATCTGTGTGGGGTTTTTTGTTTTTTTTTTTGCAAACCTTTATTTTTAGCTTGTAGTTTTATGCCTGGCATATATTAGGCACTTAATATTTGCTGAATCGAATTGCTGGAGTACAGTCTTTCTTTATTCTCTTTGAGCTCACAATTATTTTATTCAAAATCATGAATATGCAGCACTCTTTATAGGAGAAGCAGGCAAGTATTAAATGTGTTGTCCTGAGCTGCACTTATGGAAGACATTGCAGTGGCTGGTCAGCTGGAAGAGGTGCAGATCCCCAGGGATGCCTCTGTATGTGGGTACAGTGGCATAAAGGACTGCAAGTGTGCCCCCAACACAGTCAGCTAAGGGGTCTTGCTGAAATGACAATTTGATTGTCAGTTAGTGGGAACGTGTCACAGTGATTAATTCAATCACGCAGTCAATTCAGTTAGAAAGTTGATGCTGTGCCCATGCGGAAACACAGTGGAGACCCTTTCCTACCATGGCCATCACTCACCCTCAGCTCTCCTCCTGCTGCCTCTGAGGCACTGCTCAGTCCTGGCCCTTGCACAAATACAGAAGCAACAACTTCAGCCTACAATTAAGCTGGCAGTAGAAGCGCTCAATCATTTTCAATTAGTTGTCAGATCAGTTCTTAAGCTACCAAACACTGGAGACTTGCAGGATGGCACATCACAGGGAAAGCTGTGCCCAAAAAAGGATCCTGTGGGATACTATCTGCCTCTGGCAGAAAGATTCAATTTACTTGGTTGGTAGAGAACTGAATCCTGCAAGAAAATCTCAGGTTGTGGTGATATACAGTTGACTCACCAACTACAGAACTGACGTGCTTTGAGAAAATACACACAGACTTCATGGTTACTAGGGCAGTGGGTATGAGCCCCAGGCCATAGAACTCACATCACTAAACTAATTGTACTTGAAAATTAAATTTACAGTACTCATTAACCAGCAAGTACTACAGAGAGCTCCTACCTGACTAGTACTGTGACGGGTTCTGGAACAAGTGAAAGAAAAAAGATGGTATACTGTAAAGAACAATGAACATTTTTTTTTTTTTGGCAATTATGTTTATTGAGGTAAAGCTTGTTTACATCAATGTATTTGTTTTAGATTTGGATTTATAAGTTCAAACCTCTACAAATGCATATTTTCACACCGGGTCCACCGCCAAAGACCCAATAATCCTTTACCACGCTCCATTTGGCCTCCTTCCTTGCTCCTACCCCACCACCTTCCCCTTCTGGTTGCCTCGGTTTTGCAGGAATTCTGCAAGGGTTTGTTATTGTTTGGTTTTGCCTGGCCCTTTGTTTTATTTCTCTTTTATTTGTCTTTCTCCTTCTGACTTATTTTGCTTAGCATTATTCTTTCCAGTTCCATCCATGTTGTCACAAATGACAAGAGCTCATACTTTTTAGAGCTGAGTAATATTCCATCATGGATGCATATATTTTTCTGATCCACTCCTCTACCCTTGGATACTCAGTTTTCATAACTTTGTTATTGTAAACAGGGCTGCAAGGAACATAGGAGTGGATATATACCTTCAAATTAATATTTTTGTATTCCTCCAATATATACCTATGAGTGGAACTGTTGGGTCATACGGTAGATCTATTTTTAATATTTTGAGAAACCTCCATACTATATACTATTTTCCATAGGAGCTGAACCAGTCCACATTCCCACCAACAGTGTACATATCAGACTAGGTATTGAATCTTGAATCTACTAGTAGCAGCTTTTAACATTAGGAAAGGCATCTAACCTCTCTGAGCCTCAGTTTTCTTATTTGCACAATATTACAGAATTTTTTAAAATGACATTCAGTAATGAGTAAAAAATACCCATTTTTCAGTGAAGAGTTAACAAACATGGGTTTGAACTTTTTGGTCCATGTAAAATACATATAAAAGCTATGAACTCAATCTCAGGAAACTACCAGTTCATGTGGAAAGATAGCATTATTTGGAGATTTATGAGTATGAAATCATATTTTAAGTTGAACTGAATTTTACCTAATCTGCATGTTATTATTCACATTGAAAATGTTTATCTTGGGCCTCCCCTGGTGGCACAGTAGTTGAGCGCTGGGCTGTGAGGCTGCCCACAGCCTCTGCAGCACGAGTTCGTTCCCCAGCCACTGGCGAGGGTCCCACAAAAAAAAAAAAAAAAAAAAGTTTATCTTATTTTTGTTTTATAATCACTATTTTCTCCATGAGTTCTAACCAGCTATTTAATTTACAAGGTATTTAACATATTTGTAATCCCAGAGCTAGATTTTGAAATCTAATTTGTCTATCATTAAAGACTTCTTTTGGTTAAAGTACTCAAATCTAAGAATCAGCCCTTAAGTAATATTTTCTTAATTTTCTATACCTTTAGATTATTCATATAATTTTCCTGCATATAAAATGTTATATTACTTTATACTTTAACAAATCTACATCACCTTTAAGTCGTTTTAGCTATTCTTTTTTAGTTTATAATTAAATTTACTTTCTTACATTGCTGTTAATTTCTGGACAGTACGTGATTTCTCCCCTCGGGGTAGTTTCTTTAGTTCTCCCACCACCAAAGCACCCATGATCCATAACCAGACCTTTGTGTTCTTCTCTCCCATTTTGACAGCTCATCCATGCTACCCCTCCCCTGCTGTATTCCTCAGATCTATGATCAGCTTGCAAGTTTTGTCTTGACCCTTTGTTTTGTTTTCTTGACCCTTTGTTTAGTTTCTCTATATTCCACATGTAAGTGAAATCATCCAATATTTCTTTTTCCTTCTGACTTATTTTGCTTAATATAATCCCTTTCAGCTCTACCCAGGTTGCTGTAAATGGCATGAGTTTGTATTTTTTGATGCTGATTAGTAGTCCATTGTGTATATGTACCATATTTCTTGATCCATATTTCTTGTTTTGAGGTATTTGGGTTGTATCCATATCTTAGCTATTATAAATAGTGCTGGAGGAAACTTTAGTGCAGATTTCTTTTGGATTAGTGTTTTTGTGTCCTTTGAGTAGATTTCTAGGAGTGGAATCACTGGATCATATGGTAGATCCATTTTCAGTGTTTTGTGGAACTGCCACACAGTTTTTCATATAAAAATAAAACTTAGCAAAACAAAAAGGAAATTTATTGATAAAAGACCTACTCTACAATAAATATTAAAAGAATTTTCTCAAGTAAAAATAATTTGAATCAATCAGAAATATGGATCTTTACAAAGAAATGAACACTGGTTATGGAATAAAATAACAAAATAAAAATCATTTAAAATGTATAGTTACTCAAAAAAGATAACTGTCTAAATAAAGAGTACCAAGGTACTGCATGATGATAGCATAATTAAGAGTAATATATATACAACAAGAGCACAAAGAATGAGTGAAAAATTGACAATATACTGTTGTAATCCCTTATAATTGAAGGAGCATTATATTATTTGAAGGTAGACTCTGATTATTTAAAATGTATATTTTAAACCCAAACTTCAAAAAGAGGCAAGATCATGAGTACACAAGCGAATAAATTGATTCAGAACAATATGCTCAGGTATCCCAAGACAAGACAGAGAAAAAAAAAAATTAACAAATGGAGAAAAAAAAGTAAGATAGTAATGGTATATTTTAATCCAAACATATCAATAATGATTTTGAATATGAATAATCTAACCTCACCAAGAATAAGAAAAATCTTTTCAGATTGAATTTTTAAAAATCAGGACCTAACAATGTGCTTTTGACAAGAAACTCACAACTATCAAAAGGTAGAGAAACAGAAAGAATGAAATGCAGCCAGAAATAAGGTGAAAGACCTATGTCAGTACCAGCCTGAGCAGATTTAAGATAAGAGAACCTGGGTGAGATAGAAGATGGGAAGGTAGTTAGGTCTACGTCTGATATTTTCCACCTTGGCCATAGCCAAGGGCAATTCAGCTGAACTGGGTAGTTATAGGGCCAAGATTGTCCTTACCACTGCCTGTTAAGGAGATATAACTTCCCAACTAAAGGCAGAAACTTTCTCTTTTAATTGATCAGTTCTTCTGATAAAACTGAGGAAATGAGAGATTCTGAATGTTTTGTGCAGAGTTAACATAGTCTGGGTTGTCCTTGTTCCAATCTGAGGGGAGTCACCCAAACTCAGCTTTCTACAGGATTGATGTCTCTTTTTTTCCCAAAAAGGAGATTATAATTTTCCATGGATCTCAAGTTTTCCTTGTCTGGCTACATAAGCTAGTCCTGTAAAGTTCAGATTTCTGGAAAGTTTCAGATCCAAACCCAGATGTCTTTCATCAGTCTTCTCCAACAAGGTTATTATGTTGCACTGACTGTGTAGGGGTTGGGAGAGGATGGCGGTCTCATCTGGTGGAACTGACTCACAGATCAGGACTCACAGAACCCTGGCCTCTCTGTGGGGTGAGAAGATGCAGGGTAGAGGGGGCTTAAACTTTTCCCCCTCCTGCTTACACTTGATTTACTAGTTTCCACTTTTCCAACAAAATCTATTCTTAGCCCATATAGCCACTTATGTTGTGCAATACACTTCTAATCATGGTGCATGTAGATAGACCAGCCCAACATGGAAACCTCAGGTTATATTTTACTGTGTTTTAATCATCTACTGCCTTCATTGAAGCCATCTGAACAGCACCTTACATAAGCAAAGTAAGTATACTTAAGAAGCTCTGAGCACCTTAAAAATATCACATAAATATTTTAGATGTTGATGGATGTATTAATTAGTCTATCATGGAACTTCCCTGTGCTTATGGTAAAATTGGGAAGCCCTGGCATTTAAATTAAATGGGAATGTGATAAAAGGGAAGGGCCCAGGGCCTCCCTGGTGGTACAAGGGGTTAAGCACCATACTAAGAAGCAATCCGCAGCCTCTGCAACATGAGTTCGCTCCCGGCCGGCCAGGGAGACCTCTCCTGACTCACCAGCTGCTCCCCTCAGCAGTATACTTCAGTCAGTCTGCCTGTTCTGTTCCCCACTCTGTCTCTGGTGAATCCTCTCACCCACTGCACCTCTGGCCTGCAC
The DNA here is from genome assembly GCF_014898055.3 of Talpa occidentalis. Taxonomy (NCBI): domain Eukaryota; kingdom Metazoa; phylum Chordata; class Mammalia; order Eulipotyphla; family Talpidae; genus Talpa; species Talpa occidentalis. The sequence goes on along the minus strand of NW_023601104.1, from coordinate 70,289,520 downwards.
CCCAGCTCTTATATGTATAAATAAATCTTTTTTTTAAAAAAAAGAAAGGGTTCAATGAAGATGTGAAGGGCTAAGAAATTCAATCTCATTCATAGATCAGAGTAAAGGTTCCCAAATATCCCTGATTAAAAGTAACATACTATGGCCAGGTAATAAATGGGATTAATATTCCTGCTCTACTGAAGGATTAGCAATCAAAGCTATAAATATTAGGAAGAAGGCTTAGAAATTTCAGATTTGTGGTGATGGTAACCTTTGAACTCAGAGAAGGAGAATAGTGTATAAAGTTTTACTTCATTTTATTTCCATAATTCCTATTATGAAGTCGATTTCTATAAACCATAACGTAGCAACAACTTAAAATGCAGTTGCATTATAAAGGGCCTCTGGTCACTGAGAATCACTTAGAATAAGGTGTCAAAGTTAATGACAACTTCACCACCACTTCTACTTTTTTTTTTTAAAGATTTATTTATGCACAGGGTATAGGCCAGAGGTGTGTGGGGTGAAAGGAGTCACCAGACACAGAGTGGGGAATAGAACAGGCAGACTGACTGAAATACACTGCTGAGGGGAGCAGCGGGCGAGACAGGAGAGGTCTGCTGCACCATGTGGGTAGCTCCCTGGCTGACCAGGGATCGAACTCGCACTGCAGTGGCTGTGGACAGCTTCATAGGTTGTGTCTCAACCCCCGTGTCCATACTTCTACTTTTTTATGATCCATGAGGATTTCAGTTCAAGATGAGTTCATGAAAGTCATAACTAAAATCAATCCCATGTCTTCAACTGAGTCAAGAGAGGAAGAATCTGTGGCAGAGCATAAAACAAAAAATGCTTCCCCCTATAAATTCCAGTAAGAACAAAATCAAGCATATTAGGATCTAATGCAATTAGATGCATTTAGATAAGGCCAGGCTGAAGCTAGGAAAAATTTATGAATGTATTAGAGAAATTGTTTTATAATTTCATTATTTTCAGTTAATCAGATAATGATAAATATCCAAATTGAGAAGTAGCTTATTTTTTATTCTTCCTGAAAGCTGAGCCTGAGACCAGGCCTTGTGTGTCAATAGTTTTGGGGGAATTGATTCCAGGAAGGAACACGCTGGGAGAATAAGATGGGGAGGAGGAGGAACAGACTCCCATGGCTTCAGAGAAGGCTGTGCAGCAGCAAGTATGAAAATACATGAAGCTTGGGATATGGGATGCTGTCAGCATGGAACTCATCTAAACTGGTACTCTGGCTGAAATGAGAAGCGGGTGGAGGGGTTGTAACTGGGGCCCCAGAGGATCCACTCCAGAGCTTCATGAATATGCTTGAATGAATAAAACCAAGCATTCTGGATATTTGTATGAAATGTTGCTGATGCTGTGAAGGTTTTTCATAAGGCAGTGACTATGTTAACTCTTTCAGCAGTATGCTTAAAATCAAGTTTGAATAAATATTATTTTGTGACTTCTGGGTCTCCAGTAAATTGAATATGTCCACATGATCACTGAAACCAGATTCATTTATCAGAAGCCTTCTTGTACTGGGAATACTCAATCTCTGGTGGCCTTTTTAAGAAATTGGGGTGATGAGAATTGCCTGAGTGGGTAACTCTGCAGATGGTGGGAATGTAACAAAATAAAAACTCAAAAATATATTCTATTTATTTGCTGGTGCTATAATCAGAACAGAGAGAAAAAGAAGGTAGCACCAACAGGGCCAGGCTCACTATTTCCATGGCCTTAGCATGCTTGTGAGACTGAGATGAGAGTTGCTCCCCACCTTCCCAGAGCATGCTGTTTATCCTCCCACTCCTACCTCTGACCACATCAGAGTGTGAAAAGGAATAGGGATCACACACACGCCTCTGTTCACGTCTCACTCATGGGGCAGCATGGGGCCTGGATGGAATAAACACCCAGTACATTTGTGTTTAGGAAATTCTAAGAATTATCAAAAGTATTCCAACAAAAACAGTCTCCCCCAGGTCCTCACAGGTCATATAGGGATGTGCAGAGATAAGAGATGTTACAGAGAACACGCTGGCACAGTGTTGCCCTTGAACTCAGGATAGGTGACACTGACAGCTGAGCCTGTAGCAAAATAGTATGTTCTCACATCAACCTGCATTTCCCCCAAAGAACTGCATTTTCCTCTGAAGAACATCAAGGGTAAAGGTATGAGAATTAAGGAAAAACAGAACAGTTCCTTATAAAAAATACTTGCAAAAGAATAGCACAAGATTATACAAAACCGTGTACTTGCATTAGTAACACTGGACTGGGATATTAAAATTATATATTTGATTAGAGATATGTTGGTATTATGCATTTTGGGTGTTGTGTTTTTGGAGTAGTTGTAAAATCTGAACAATAAATAAAACGTTCTAAATTATTTTAGAATGAAAATAACCTCACTCATGACTCTAAAGATGTAAACCTATCTGCTATAAATATATAATGCAAACAGGCATTGGAAATTTAGCATGAATATTTACTATTCCTTCCATGGTTTAAAATAAACATGAAGAACACACTTATAGAAAGAAAAAGAAAAGACAGTCCCTAGCACTCTTGATGCAATTCTAAGTCAATTTCAGCTCAACCTTCTGAAATTCCATAAACAGTCTAGAATTACCAACAGTAATCATTTTATCATCAGCATAACAAAAAGGGACTATCTCTGGGTACAACAATAGTATTGCCATTTCTGAGCCAGGAATGGAATCATAATCAGCTCCAACTCTTAAAATGTGTAGACACTGTTCTTAGAATGACTCACTTGCTACTGTTTCTCTCAATCTTGACAAGAGATTTTTAGGCTCACCATTTATTCTAATTGCTGGAAATTAATCAGGAGTGATTGAAGCCAAGTGCTACCATGGTAACCTGGTTCTTAAGGAGTAACTCTTTCCTATTTCAAAGAATTAAATCTCTGTTAATAAATTAGCGCTGAAGTCAACTCCATCTTGATACCTTACCACCCCCTATGCCTCTGACCCAACCAAACCAGCTTCTACCTAACCTACTCATGAGACTAAAATAATTCACAAGCTATCCTTTCAACATTGGTCAGTGGTCAGTAAATGGGTGGCTCAGGGATTTGCTTTCAGAATTCCATCACTTCTCCTAAATAAAGCAGAGTTTTTCACCCTCAGCATTTTGGGTTAGATAATTTTTCTTTCTTTGGAAGTGTCCTGTGTATTACAGAATTCCTGACCTCAACCTCCCAGATGTCAGTAGATGTTTTGTTTCTGGAGTTGATGCAAAATCTCAATAATAAATATTTTTTAAATGCAAATCACCTTACCTACAGCACTGAAGATATAAACCCATTATCAGGATTTGGCATTATGTTATAGACACCAAATAGGCATTGAAAATTTACTTGCAATAACCAAAATATCTCCAGAAATTGCCAAATGTTCTCTGGGGAGCACAATCACCTCTGATATGACCCACTGAAATAAAGGAAGGTGCAAGGCATGAGATGCTTTTATAAGAAATATAGAATACTGGTATGTCTGTGTGTGCACAGGTTAGGATCCTAAGGGAGTTTTAAAGGAAGTACATGTTTAATTTATATTAACTGTATGGCTTGTTTCCTAATCATTGGGTCTGCCCACCTTTTAAGTCTATTCTAACTTGATGAAAGGCCAAATCTAGGTATTCATTCTGCATTTTCTTGAATTAAAAAAATATATAAAGAAATTTGAACCCAAATTAGACCTTTGAAGGCATCATTTAGATGTTAGAGTCCTGAAAAGAGAGGATGTTTGTTCATTCTGTATTTGCTCATTTATATTATACTCAGCATAGTGCTTCATAACACCTGGCAGGACATTCTGAAAAGGCTTTAGGACAAAAACAATAGAGCACCTAAACTAACCTGATGGCCTTGCAGATTAAACAGCTAAGTGGCTCAATTCCAAAACCATCTATTGAAAAGGACACTTGTAGATACTGTAGACAAATGGCACACTGAAAAAAAGAGACTGCTCCATTTAACAAAAGAAAAACCAAAACAAAACAAATTAAAATCCTTCTATTTAGATCAGCGAGGGTTCTCCAAAGTAGAAAAGGACACATTCAATGGGTTCAACCTAACCCTTAAACACTCAAAGTGAATTAACTATGAAAATAGGTGGTCAACCTTACCAAGTCCTACTATATATACAAGTGCTATTCTACCCCTGACACCTTTGCTCAAATTCTTCCTAGGAGTAAATATAGCAAACAGGTAATGGGTATTTCAAATAACCCAGATTTTCACTTTTCTCAAATCTTAATTCTAACCCTTGTGACCATGATTGAAAAACATTCTTTTCTGTTTTGTGATTCCACACCTGGCAAAATTAATAGGGACAGACACTTTTCAAATGAAACTGTAATATTAAATACACATCAAAGAGAGATTGTTTCTAGAGCTCCAGAGGGCTTCTCCATTTATAATCAAGTTGTGCTTGCTTTGGATATTTTGGTCCACTCTGTTATATCAGATGCATATTCAAAATAAATATGTAGACACCATACCTCACTCTGGTATGGTGTGGTATAGACTATGGTATTAACTAAGGTATGGTCAACACAAACACCTTAATTAAAAATACCTTATTGCTAAAGAATGCTAAGCATCATCTCAGATATTGGGAACATGGTGCCAGTATAACTGTGACTTGGGCTGGCCACAAACCTTCAATTTGTAAAAAGTATACTGTCTGAGAAGCACAATTAAGCATGCACAACAGAACGAAGTGTTCCTGTACTCAAAGGAACACTTGTACTCAAAATGTTGCTTTCACTTGGATGACTTATGGCTTACTCAAGGTGGCCACTACCTGGTACCTAATATTCCAAAATGGGTATGTCTTCATGAAACTACTCATCACAGTACAGAAAAAATTGGTTACCATCTTAAGTCAACATGGCTTGCAAAACTTCATAAATCCAGGTGAGGATATTTGTCAGGTAATGTAGCATGGCCGACATTATAATCTAATCCTAAAGATACTGTCAAGAACCCAAGCTGCAAGGGCCCTTTCAACATCTTCACCTGATTTTATTCAAATACTGTATCTAAATATTTTTCAATTATTTTTTGTCTTTTCTTGCTCAAGAACTCCAACCTTTAGTCAAAAAAAAAGTATGCCCTTTTTTTTGTGTTTCCAAACTGGGGATATCAACTTTTATAGGAAGTGACTGAGGCTCATACTTTACAGGAACTACTATAAAGGAACTCTAATATTATTTTACCCTTACTCAAAAACTATGCTACCCTTATTATCAACTGCAGTCTTCTGGAAAGGCTGAAAAGAAACAAAGGGATCCTTAGATTAGAACTGGTAATTTCTCAGGAAGCTCCTTTATCCCTACACCAAAATGGCCCCTAGAGATACACAGTAACCTTCCAACAAATTGGTATTTGGATGGCCCATATGTTCTGCAGGAATCCTCATCCCTCAGTAGTATGAGGTGGCTGAACACATAACATTTGGACCAAACAGATGGGATTTGCAGCAGTTCATTAGTCAGGTGTAAGCACAACCTGGAGAAGGAAGGTATCTCATCCCATGCAGGGCCACATGGGGACTGTACTTGGGAATTAAGTAAATCAGCAGAGGCTGTGGGAGGCAAGCTTCGCTGTGGAAAGAGGGTTAGGTGACCCTTGGTTCCTGCAGGAGGAGGCGATTAGCATATCTGAATAATTTCACAAGACATCAAGGGAGGTGAAACTCCAGTGGAGAACTGAATGGGGTAGAGCTCATCTGGCATTTTTTAGAGAACTTGCTGGGTAGAGAGCGTTTCTGCTATATGAAGGGGCATACCCGACAGGAGCTGGAGAGCTCACAGCCAAGCATTTGAAGTTCTGTTAGGCTCAAAGATGTAAAAGGGAGTATGTGAAATTTTAGGTCTTATGTTTAGTAAATTAACCTGCAGTGCTACATTCTTCCCTACTACATGCAAACATGGCAAAAAATTATAAAAGACTCATGCACTTTCCCATTCCAATCAACAATAGATTTAGGCTAACCTCCCACATCTTCCTAAACCACCTCTATGTGGTCTTGAAGCAGATTCCACCTACTTGGAGAGACATCAGAGAAAAACTGTTCTTGAACCTTTTTGAAAATACTGTTGACAACCAATATAACAGCGAAATTTCAGAGGCAATCCTGGAATTCAAATTGAAGAGACAATCCATAATGCCACACATTGAAAGGACACGCCAATAGAGTGTTGAAACTCAGGATTCTCCGAATTCTTAAGAAAGAATATGGTTTGGGGAAGTGATTTTTGAAAACAGCACCTCTGATAGTGGATTGCTTCTGCCCAAGATAGCATACTGAATTCCTGCTTTGCTTTCCATCTGTTTGCTTATAATTGTTCTTCTCATTTAATAGGTCTCTTTTTATGACCACTTTTCTTTCCCTTTATGACAAAAGTTAAGTTGAAACATAATCACTGTAATGCCTTTCTCAGATTGTTGCAAACAGTAGCCACTGCCAACTGACAAACTGCTGGTTATGTCATTTATCACCAGACTCTAATTATAAAAACCTCTGAGTAATTTCAGTTTCATCAAATGAAGCCATAGGGAATTATAACAGATAGTATTTTCTGCTTGTGCCTATATGGGCAAAAGGCCTTAAATTATTAATTTGTGATTTTCCTAACATCACTCTGAGAGAAAAATCAATTATTACAATCTATTGATCACACCACAGGTAATTCTAATTTGAATTCAATAACTTTTACAGGGCAATAAGCCAACTACTTGCCACAAGGGAAGGAGAGACTCAAATGTGTAACCCACCTAGACAGACCTCATGCTGTGAACAATTGCTATTTTTCCTGGTTTTCACAGAACTATCAGGTACTAAATCCCTTATGGGTAGAATGCCTGACCCTGTTTGTCCCACACTAACACTTCATGTACTTTAGGAAAGCTATTCTAAGATTTGTCTGTACACTTGTCTGAATCTATAAATCACCAGGGCTGGAAATTCCAAACTCAGACACAAACTCCAAAATAGGAACAGCTTTGTTTATTCAGATACTCACCTAGGGGACATACTGATTCACAATTTATGCAAACAATTACAGCAGTGTAACCAAGAGTAGGAACCATTTTAAAGAAGAAACATTCTCTAGGAAACTTATCACTAACTGACAGAATTTATTGTTGATACCTCTCCTTCTCTAGTTTGCAGGTATAAGTAGTGATGGACAGTCAGAATGCTCTAGATTTATTCTTGGTTAGTAATGATGGCATCTATCCAACTGCATACATATCTCACTCTACTTGAATCACTGAACTAGACAAGAAAGCACAACCCATATATCACCTTAAGGAAAACACTACTTGGCTAAAGCTGGACCTGATGCCCTACCTGATTTTTTTTTTTTTTTTGACCTGTATCGGGAAATTCGAGTTCCTAATTCTCAACCATCTAAAGGCATCTAGTTTCTATAATGGTGGTCATGATGCTCATACTGTGCATTCTATTTGGGGTTTTAATTTTTTAAATTTATTATTATTTTTTTAATTTTATATATTTTTATATCATTTTTCATTTTTGCACTATGTGTGCATTTTCGTCTTGGTTATAGTCCCCATACAATTCCCCCCCCACCACGTTTTGATCCTACTCTCCCCCCCCAACAGTAGTGTGTCTCTGGTTTATAGTTGCTTGTTGATTTTGAGTTTTACTTTATCGTAATTAGCCTTCTCCCTGGTTCCTTATTTAGGTTTTCTAAATTCCTGCTATGAGTGAGGCCATCTGGTATTTTCCTTTTTCTTTCTGGCTTATTTTGCTGAGCATGATCCCTTCCAGCTCCATCCATGTTGCTACAAATTGTATGAATTTAACTTTTTTGATTGCTGAGTAATATTTCATTGTGTATATGTACCATATCTTCTTGATCTAGTCATCTATTTTTGGGCACTTGGGTTGTATCCACAGCTTAGCTATTGTAAATAGTGCTGCTATAAACATAGGGGTGCAGGTGCCCTTTTGAATTAATGTTTCTGTGTCATTTGGGTAAATACCTAGGAGTGGAATTGCTGGATCATATGGAAGCTCCATCTTTAGCAGGATGAGGAATCTCCACACAGCTCTCCATAGTGGTTGGACCAGTTTGCGCTCCCACCAGCAGTGCAGGAGAGTTCCTTTTTCTCCACACCCTCACCAACATTTGTTGTTGCTAGTTTTTTAATATGTGCCATTCTCACTGGTGCAAGATGGCATCTCATTGTAGTTTTCATTTGCATTTCTCTGATTATAAGTGATGTTGAACATTTTTTTCATATGCCTGTTGGCCATTTGCATTTCCTCTTTGGAGTTTCTTTTTATCTCTTCTGCCCATTTTTTGACTGGATTATTTACTTTGTTTTTGTTACATATCATCAGCTCTTTGTAGATTTTTGTGATCACTTCTTTATCATTAGTGTTGTGTGCAAAAATTTTCTCCCAATTTGTGGGGTGTCTCTTTGTTTTGGTTACTATCTCTTCTGCTGAACAGAAGATTTTTAATTTGATGTAGTCCCAGCTGTTTATCTTTTTCTTCACTATCATTGCTTTGGGTGATGTGTCTTTAAAGATGTTACTGAGGTGTATATCATGTAGTGTTTTGCCTGTATTTCCTGCTACATATTTTATGGTTTCAGGTCTTACGTCTAGTTCTTTAATCCATTTTGAGTTAGTTTTTGTGCATGGTGTGAGGTAGTAGTCAAGCTTCATTCTTTTGCATGTAGTGACCCAGTTTTCCCAGCAACATTTATTGAACAAACTTTCTTTGTTCCATTGCATATTCTTTGCTCCTTTGTCAAAGATTAGTTAATTGACCCTAAATCTGTGGGTTTATTTCTGGATTTTCTATTTGGTTCCATTGGTCTGTGTGTCTGTTCTTGTTCCAATACCATGCAGTTTTGATTATTATGGCTTTGTAGTATAGTCTGAAGTAGGAGTGTGGGAGTGTGATACCTCCATTCCCTTCTTTTTTTTCAGGAGAGCTTTGGCTATTCAGAGTTTTTGGTGGCTCCATATGAATTTCATCAATATTTGTTCTATTTCTTTGAAGAATGTCATTGAAATTTTTATTGGAATAGCATTGAATCTGTAAATTGCTTTTGGTAGGATGGCCATTTTGATAATGTAATTCTTCCAACCCATGAGCAGGGTATGTCTTTCCAATTCTTTGTGTCTATTTCTATTTCTTTTAACAGTGTTTTATAGTTTTCTTTGTACAGGTCCTTTACCTCTTTTGTTAAGTTTATTCCCAAGTATTTGATTTTTTTTGTTTCAAATAAAAGGGATGGTTTTCCTGATTTCTTCTTCAGATTTATTGTTTGTGTATAGGAAGGCTACTGATTTTTGTGTGTTGATTTTTTATTCTGCTACTTTACTACATTGATTGATTAGTTTGATTAGTTTTTCTGTGGAGCTTTGGGGTTCTCTATGTATATTGTCATATCATCTGCAAATAGTGATAGTTTAACTTCTTTCTTCCTTATTTGGATTCCTTGTATGTCTTTCTCTTGATACTATCATATGGTTTTTATATTTCTTTTTGTTGATGTGTTGGATTACATTGATTGATTTTCAGATGTTGAACCATCCTTGTGTCCCTGGAATAAATCCTACTTGGTTGTGGTGAATTATCTTATGGATACATTGTTGGATTCTGTTAGCTAAAATTTTATTGAGGATTTTTGCATCAGTGTTCATTAGAGAGATTGGCCTGTAGTTTTCTTTTTTTGTGTTGTCCTTGTTCGGTTTTGGTATTAGTGCAATGTTGGCTTCATAGAAGGTGTTTGGTATTATCCCTTCCTTCTCAATTTTTTGAAAGAGTTTATGAAGGATAGGCACTAGTTCGTTTCTGGATGTTGGGTAGAATTCATTTGTAAATCCATCAGGTCCTGGGCTTTTGTTTTGGGGGAAGGTTTTGATTGCCATCTCAATGTCACTGCTTGTAATTGGTCTGTTTAGGTGTTCTATTTCTTCTTTAATCTAGCTTTGGGTGACTGTAAAGTTGTAGGGATTTGTCCCTCTTGTCTAGATTGTTGAATTTGTTTGCATATAACTGTTCATAGTAGTTTCAGATCCTTCTTTTGATTTCTGCTATGTCTGTTGTGATTTCTCCTCTTTCATTTGAGATCCTATTTATATGTGCTTTCTCCCGTTTTCCCTTTGTGAGCTTGGCTAGGGGTTTGTCTTATTTATTTTTTTGAAGAACCAACTTTCGGTTTCTTTGATCTTTTGGATTGTTTTTTGAGTTTCTATTTCATTTATTTCTGCTTTGATTTTTATTATTTCCTTTCTTCTACTAGTTTTAGGGTTTTTTGTTGTTCTTTTTCTAGTTCTTTGAGATGTGTGATTAGGTTGTTTCTTCGAGTTTTTTCTTGTTTCTTGATGTGATTCTGTATTGCTATATATTTTTCTCTTATCACTGCTTTTGCTGCATCCCATACATTTAGGAAATTGGTGTCCTCCTTGTCATTCAACTCAGAGTATTTTTTAACTTCTTCTTTGATCTCCTCATCAGTCCAGTGGCCTTCCAGTAGTGTGGGTTTCAACCTCCATGAGGTAGGAGGGTTCCTTGCCTATGGTTTATTTTTAGTTTGATGCCTTCATGGTCAGAGAAGATGGTTGGCATAATTTCAATCTTGGTGTATCTGTTGATGTTTGTCTTGTGTCCCATTATGTGATCAATCCTGGAGAATGATCCATGTGCACTTGAGAAAAATGTGTACTCAGATTTTTTTTGGGTTTAGTGTTCTATAGATGTCAGTTAAACCCATGAGGTCTAGATCCTTATTTAGAACTTTAGTGTCCTTACTTATTTTTTGTCTCATTGATCTATCCATTGTTGATAGTGGTGTGTTGAGGTCTCCTACTACATATGTATTTTCTCTGATGTCTGTTTTAAGAGATGATAATAGTTGTCTGATGTATTTTGATGTTCCTTCATTTGGTGAGTATATGTTAATGAGTGTTATGTCTTCTTGAAGTATTGTCCCCTTGATCATAATGTAGTGACTATCTGGGTCTCTTTTTACCTTTTTGAGTTTGAAATCTGTTTTATCTGACATAGGCATAGCTGTTTCTGCTTCTTTTTTGGTCCATTTGCTTGTAGGATTGTTTTCCATCCTTTTACTTTCAGTCTATTTTATCTTCTGTAGTTAAATGTGTTTCCTGGAGACAGCAAAAGGTCAGGTATTGTTTCTTAATCCTGCCTGCAACTCTGTGTCTTTTAATTGAAGAGTTTAGTCCATTTGTATTTAGAGTTAATATTGATATGTTAGTGTCTGTATTTGCCATTTTGTTTGTCCTTCTCTGGTTTTATTTTTTTTTTTTAATATTTTTTTGGTCTTGTTTTGTTTTTACTCATTCCCCTGTTGGTTCTGGCTTTAGGACTCCTTGTAGTATTTTTTTGGAGTTGAGGTTTAGTTAATGAAATTCCAGAGTTTCTGTTTGTCTGGGAAGGTCCTTATTCTTTCTTCATAGAGGAAGGAGAGCTTTGTGGGATAGAGTATTCTTGGTTGGGATTTGTTGTCTTGGAATTTGTTGACTATGTCCCTCCACTCTCTCCTTGCCTGTAGTGTTTCTTCAGAGAAGTCTGACATCAGCCTGATTGGTTTTCCTTTGTATGTTATCTGTTTTTTCCCTCTTATCAGCTTCATTATTTTTTCCTTGTCTTGGATTCTTGGGAGCTTTATTATTATGTGTCTTGCTGTATTTTTTCTCTCATCAAGGAAGTTTGGTTTTCTTCTTCTTGTATGTCTATTTTCAGCCCCTTCTTCATGTTTGGGACGTTCTCTTCAATTATTTCCTTGAATATTGTCTCTGTTTCTATGTCTCTCTCCTCTCCTCTGGGATTCCTATAACTCTTATATTTCCTTTCCTCATGGAGTCAGATAGTTGCCAAAGTCTTCATTCTTTTTACTTCTTTCTTCATTCTTTGTACTTCTCTTTCCCTTTCTGTTTTTGTTCTTTCTATTTCTGTGTCTTCGAGAGTATTTATTCACTCTTCCATTCCATCTATTCTGCTTTCATTGCTCTTCCCAGAGTTCTTTAGCTCCTCCATTAATCCTATGATCTCCTGCATATCTTTCACTTCCCTCTTTAGGGACTCAATTTCATTCTTATGGTCCTTGATTAATTTTTCTCATATCATTGATTATTTTTCCCATATCGTTTTTGACTTTTTTCAGTTTCTTAATCATGGCGACTTTAAATTCTCTATCAGGAAGATTCATAAGTTCCTCTAAGTCACTGTTGTTGCAGTCTGGTGTTTGATTGTCTTTTGAGGTGTGTCTTTTCCCTGGGGACATGCTTGGTTGCTTGTAATTTTTCTTCTCCCTGCTGCTTGTTTTCTAATTTGTCCTATGCATTGGGACACTGTGTAGCTGGTACTGGCCAGCATCTCTTTGGTGTGCTCCTTCTGGGATGTTGGAAACTGGTGGTCCAATCATGTCCAATGCTGTTATGCCAGAAGTCCAACAGGGCAGTGGTACTATGGATATGTTAATGGTTGCTGTCCCAGAAAATCTCTTCCTTCTGTATTTGTTTTAGTCCAGAGGTGGATCTTGAGGTCCCACAGATTGTTCTGGCAGTGGCTGGATTGCCCGCTGGGCTCCAAATCACTGGATACCCCTCTGGGTTCAAACTCTCTGCCAACCATGGCCTGGCTTGTGGGGGCCTGCAGCTCACCTCTGGCTGTGGGGACAGCCCTTTCCCAGTTCCACACAGTCTAGGTGGGCTCCAAACACAGAGATCCCTGTTCTAAAATGGCAAGTCAGGAGAGCACACCTATTTGGGGTTTTAAATGGTTCTATACAGCTACTCTCTAATTAGATGATCATCATGGTAATGCAAAACAACAAAATTGACCTTCTAATACAATTAACTCTGGAGATATCGTAACAATTCCTGAGTAATAAAGGTCTGAGTCTGTAGCATTTCCTGAATTGGGTCTAGTGAACGACACAAATGGGGACAACGACTGAATATACAACCAACCAATAGCCACACAATAAATGACAATAGAATGCTACACACAATCTCTTCAACAACCAACTTGGGAAGCTAAACCTCTGCTGCAATAGTCCCAGTATAGTCAGAACTTAGTCAATGACTTGCCTATGTTTTACTCCATACTCTAACACAGGACCAACCAGAGTAAGTCAACTGTCTTTCCCAAACAATCTTATAAGATGTCCTCCTGCTAATTAGCCCACAATTAGCTTTCTTCTGATGACATCGACCAGTTCATGCTTGAAGCTTTCCATTTTTTATCACTATAAATCTCTCCCACAGCATTGCCTGCCTTTAAATCTCTGCTAAGTATGAGAGATGGTGACTTGTTGCATTGACAACACTACACTGACAATCAGTTGTGAAAAGCATCAGTTGTGAGGGGAAGGAGGGCAAAAAGAAAAGGGAGGGGTGAAACTAGAAAGTGTGCTCTGTCATCCATAGTATCAGAGTCTGATAGTATGTGAGTCTGCCCTCCAAGCACTTCTCATCTGCTTGATGACTTTGTTCTGTAATTGAGATCAAGCCCTAGATCCCCAGCCACAGTTTCAATCTTATCAAAAAGGCTTTCCACTGATCAGCTACTGAGTCCCTTGTCATACATTGCCTGTGCCCTTCCCCTCATTGCCGATCATACACCGTGATGTATAAGTCCGGAGTAAGTTTATGCATCAGTCTTTAGCACCCGGATGTTCCCCATCATACCTGAGGATGCGATGCATACCCTTCCCTAGGTGATCAAGCTTTATGCTCTTGATTGATTTGAAAGGCACCTTATAAGCTTTAGCTATGACTGATTAGGAAGCAGTATAGGAATGCAGAACTGCAGGTAACAAAATGGTGGCCAAACAGGCTGCTTAGGAGTAGCAGACACATAGTGACTAATTCCATTGCTACAGTAAATTCTAAATAAATAGACTATTAATAAGGACATCTTATTTGTTAGTCTTCCCACAAATAAGAGGTGACTAGAGAAAATGAGAGTCACAGACAAAGGAAGAAGCTGTTGCAAAGACCTCGACATATAAACAATTCTGAAAGTGTGAATGATTAAAATAAGACCATTATGATGGAACAGAAAGAGGTATAAAAAGGTATGTTAGGTGTCCCACAAGCAAGGACCTTGCTTCTTCCAGGGCTTAAGATAATGGCAACTTAAGCAGATTCTTGTAACTTTTAATTTTGACTCAAATTTACTTTAATTTTAGTATCAAACTTAATGAAAAGTATAAAATACTATAAGGAACTTCTGAATATTCTTTAATTGCATTCACCAATTATTTATATTTGCCACATTTGTTTTTTTATTCTTTATGTGTTTATAAGCTTGACAATGACTGGGATAGGTCATATGCCATTATTACTATGCATTCCAGTGTGCATTTCCTAAGAAACAAGTTTTCTTAAATAACTATGGTATGAAGACAATAATCAAGAAATTTACAACTGTTATAATACTATTATCTGACCCCTAGTCATTTCCAAATAGCCTAAGTTATCCCAGTAATGTTCTTTATAACTTTTTCTGAATCCAGGATTCAATTCAGAATTAATCATTACATTTAATTTTAATATACCTTAATTCTCTTTAAATTTGAGCAGTTCCTCTGTCTTTTCTTAACCTTGACATTTTTGAAGAGTTTAGGTGAATTACTTGGTAGACAGCCTCTCAATGTGGTTTGTGATATTACTTTATGATCAGATTCATGTCATAAATTTTTGTTATAAATAGCACAGAAGTGATAATGTGTTCTCCTTCGTATTGTATCAGTTTGTCCTTATGTTGGTAATGTCGTCTTTCATCCTTTGGTTAATATGTGTCTGCCATATCTCTTCCCCATAAAGTTACCATTTTTCCCCTTTAATGAATAATAAGTAATTTATGGGAGACATTTTTAATATATAAATATTTTCATCCACTAGTTTTAGCATCTATCAGCGACTTTCTAAATCTATCATTTCCTCTATATTTAACAGTTGTCATTTTACTTAGTAAAAAAGTTCCAAACACTTGAAGCAAGAAACGATAGAACTAAAGGGAGAATAGACAAATCCACAATAATAAAAGGAGATTTCAATACTCTAACTCAATTATCAATCAAATAACTAATGAGAGGAAAAATCAGTAAGATAATGTATCTTAAAAAGTATTATTCACATCTTGACCAAATTAACTTCTGTTAAAAAGTACATTCAACAGTTGCCAGTGCAATATTGCAAGTGTATAAGTAATTTTCAACAAGACAAAGACATATACTGGGTCATAAAACAAGTTTCAATGAATTTCAAATAATTCATTTTATTTTTTTTTTAATTTTTTTTTTTAGAGGCATGTATTTTTTATTTATTTATTTGTTTGTTTTTTGTTTATTACATGCACTGGGTACAGTCAGAAGCATGGGAGGGTGAGAGAATTCACCAGAGCCAGAGCAGGGAGCAGAGCAGGCAGAAGGACCGAAGTACACTGCTGAGGGGAGCAGCGGGTGGCAGGAGAGGTCTGCGCACCATGTGGGACCCTCCTCTGGTGGCCGGGGAGCAGCCGGGGATCGAACCGGTACCGCAGAGGCCGCGGGCAGCTTCACAACCCAGCGCTCAACCGCTGCGCCACCGGGGAGGCCCCTCAAATAATTCATTTTAAATTAAAAAACTTAGTGTCTCCCTGGTGGCGCAAGGGGTTAAGACACATCACTCTGAAGCTATCCACAGCCACTGTAGCATGAGTGTGATCCCCGGCCAGGCAGGTGACCCACATGGTGCAGCAGACCTCTCCTATCTCACCCGCTGCTCCTCTCAGGAGTATATTTCAGTACATCTGCCTGTGCTGCTCCCCACTCTGTCTCTGGTGAATCCTCTCACATCCCACACCTCTGGCCTGTGCTCCAGCTTTTGTGTGCATAAATAAATAAATCTTTAAAAAAAACTTAAGTCTTACAAAATATACTCTTGCCACAATAGAATTAACTTAGAAATAAGCAATAACTGCATAATAGAAGTAGTTTTTAAAAGTATGTCCACAAATTTAATAATACTCCTCACTCCTGGTGGGAAAGCCTTAGTTCTCTTGCCATTGACTGTGAGCTGCACCAATGATTCACTTTAAAGGGCTAGGATTTGGCAGAAATGCCACATTTAAGCTCCCAAAGTAAATGACAAAAGGCATTGCAGGTTTCATCTTTTGGATCACTCACACTGGAAAACCAACCACCATGTCACAAGGACACTCCAGCATCCCTAGGAAAAGATCATTCAGGCAAAAATTGAAACCTCCAGCCAAACACCAGCACTAACTCGCCATGTTTGTGAGTGAAGCAAGTTAGAAATTAATTCTTCAGTAATGAAACCTTCAGGTATCTGTACCCCAGTTTACAGTTTGACTAGAATTTCATGAAAGACCCTGAGCCTGAAGCACCAGATAGTCATCTGAAATTCCTGACTCATGGAAATTGTGAGAATGTTTGTGTAATACTAGGTTTGAGGTTAATTATTGTGTAGCAAAGGATTACTGTATCCAGAAAATTCTCAAATGCTTAAATACAAATAACATTTAGCGAAGTCACAAATATTTGAATATTGAAGCATGTAGTTCTAATTAAAAAATATATTTCTAATTAGAACTACATGCTTCAATATTCAAATATTTGCAGACCTCTCCTGCCGCCCGCTGCTCCCCTCAGCAGTGTACCTTGGTCCTTCTGCCTGCTCTGCTCCCCGCTCTGGCTCTGGTGAATTCTCTCACCCTCCCGCGCTTCTGACTGTACCCAGTGCATGTATAAAACAAAAACAAACGAACAAACAAATAAATAAATAAAAACATGCCTCTATAAATAAAAAAAAATTAAAAAAAAAATATATATTTCTAAGCTTTCCGGGCAGCAGACATCTGAGGCTTGCCTGGACTAAAAGATTCACTTCCATGATGACTCACTCACATACCTAGCAATCTGGTACTGGCTTTAGACCAGAAGAAAAAGTCACAAATTATTTCATGTTGTAAATAGCATGGGATAGAAAAGCCAATGTATCAGAATTTGTGGTATGTAGTTAAGCAGTCTTAAAAGATATAGGTTATTATTTAGTCAACATGTTTCCTTAGACTTCTCTTGGTTGTGAGATTTCCCTTGTTCTTGATAGTTTTGAGTACTGCTAGTCAGTATCTTGGAGGATTTTCTACATTTGGGCTTTGTATGTTTTCTTCATGATTAAACTGTGGTTGTGGGTTTTAGGCTGGAAAACCCAGTAAGAAAGTGCTTCTCACCACATCACATCAAGAACATATCCCATCAACAGGACGTATCACTGTTGGTGTTGACCTTGGTCACGTGGCTAAGATGGCATTTGTCAGGTTCCTCCAGTGTAAAGCTATTCTTTTTTTCCCTTTCTATACAGTTTTCTTTGGAAAAGAGCCACCACATGTAAACCACACTTAAGGAGCAGAGAGTTGGGGCCTCTCTGGTGGTGCAAGGGGTTAAGTCAGAGCACTATGAAGCTATCCACAGCCACTGCAGCACAAGTTTGATCCCTGGGCAAGGAAGTGACCCACATGGCACAGCAGACTTCTGACTCACCTGATGTTCCCCTCAGCAGTGTATTTTAGTTGATCTGCCTGTTCTGCTCCCCACTCTGTTTTTGGTGAATCCTCTCACCCTCCACATCTCTGGCCTCCACCCCAGTTCTTGTATGCATAAATAAATAAATCTCTTTTTTTAAAAAAAAAGGGAGCAGAATTATCATGTACATCCCAGAGGGCAGAATATGTACATAAATTATAATTCTTCTCTAGTGAAAAAGAGAACTTTGCCAATTCTTCCCCATTTATGTATGCATTCAATCATCTGTTGGTATCATTGTACATACAAGCATAGTTTGTACTTTGAGTTATAATCTAATAGTATTTTATTTTGTTGTGAAAATTTCCCTGCTTTGACCATTGGGAATTCTTTCTATTGACCATGTGTCCCTCTAAAATACCCATGGGTATGAGTGTAAGAGAGAGAAAGAGAGCCAAAGATGGGAGGGGACCTTTGCCTGTTAATGGAATGTATAAACTATTGAAGAGTAAGAATAGCACTCCTTTAATTATCTCAGAGCTCCTGGAAAGCTGTCATGCCTCCTCCAAGCAGGATGGTGAGATGTGTGACCTTAGTGGTTAACTTCATCACTGTCTGGTGGTGTTTTGCAACAATATGACAAAAGCCAAGTGTTACTGCCACAGACAATAAAACATGTCTGAGATCTGGCATTTAATGAGACTCCTCTTCCATTTTTGCCATTTTTAAATACTGTCATATACATTAATAAGAAAAAAAAGTGAATCAGGCCTCTTTGGATCTTGCAGATAAAACATTTTTTTTTCTATTTGAAAGAAAAAGTCATAACATATCCAACCCTAACTAGACAAAATTCCCAGCTTTCCCACCTCAGGTAGGGCTCCCTTATTCACATTCACATTTTCCTCTCGGTAATCACCACATCTTTCAACCTCAGCATCTCCTGCCTCCAGTTCCTTAGTTCATTAACTGGATGATTCTGAATAGACTATAGCTGAGAACTCCTGCCCGAACAGATCCCTGTCATGTTTGTCATTAGCAGTAACGCTAAGAGCAAGTGTCAGGCAAATACAGCACACAAAACAGCACAGAACCGGACGCAGGACCTGCCCAATGGAATCAGTATCAGAATTAAAATACTAAAAAGAAAAAAAAAAACCCAAAACCTATGGGGCCAAAATGGCAATGCCCCTGTGGAGAAAGGGGAAATTCTTTGATGGGGCAGAGATTTCTGGGGGCTCTGTCAAATTGAATCACTCCTAACTTGGAAATGGTTTGTACAGATTGAACTGGTGAGCACTTGCAGGAATAGAACAATAGCTAGAGTTTGATTTGTTCTTTTCCTTGTGTTAAGTTCAGCAGTAATGGGGGAAAAGATGTCACTTACCCAAGGAGATGGCAGGCATTGTCATGCTAGGAGTTTCTTGCACAGATCACAGCCCAATGACCCGACCTGAAGTAGCTCCTAGTCCCGCCACTGTACCACTCACCCTCGCTCCTCCTCAGCTCCCTCTCTGCTCTCAGTTCTCCCCCTTGGGTTTGAAACTTTAAAGCAATTTTGAGATCATATTCTAGCATTTTACTTTGAAGTAGTTAATATCACCTGGGAATTGTTCCCTACAGCAGCCTCTCAGACAATTACTAATCTTTCTTGGGGGTTCAGGGTTGCACAACAGGTAAATGTGAAGATGAGCATCTGAATTTCCACAAGCTGCCTGTAACCTGGGTCCCTGTGTGAGTCCTGATGTGCCCGGTCAGCTTTGACTCTGGTCCAGCTAATTATCACAATTTCTAGCCAGTTCATAAATGAAGCTTGCTGCTCCCCTTTCATGAACATGTCAGAATATATATGAGATAATAAAATGTCCTGATCAGAGAAAAATAAGTCCACTTAATAAGCTTTGATTATTCTTATATAAATCTGGACAACTGCAATCTCCTGACAATCTGTTGTAAAACTTTGACAATGCTGAAGACATTTTTGTAAATTAAATAATGGTATTTAGCATTAAATTTAGTCTACTTGACATTTGCATGTACTATTATTGCACCACAGCATGAGAGAAACTACAGAGTATGTTATTTTGGGTCATGGGTCTTGAGGACTTAAACTTCAGTCCTGCTAGTATTTCTGCATTTGATCACAGGCTAACACTGTCCCGAATATGTTTAGACTTCCAATTATCAGAGTAGGTTTACACTGGTGAAGGGAAATGGATTCCATTAACATTCACAGAAAATGAAATTTCTGGGATACTTGGAAAAAATGAGCTTAAGAGGCCATGGCATCTTAAGAAATATTATAAACACAGCTATATGATTTAGGGCAAGCCAGTCTATTCTCCTTCAGCCCCAATCTCTCCATTTTTCCAATTTCTATTTAAAATGAGGCTAAGATTTTCTGTACACACATATTCTCACATATTCTGTGAGAATAAAATATGTATGAAAGAACACACCAGTGATATAACTTGATATATCAACAAAATCCATTCACTTATCACAGGGTGCTGATTCCAACTTTTTCCCTCTACCTTCTCCCATTCTACCCAAGTTCCTCACCATTCTACCCAACTTCCATGTTATTCAAAAATAAGCATATTCTTTGGATTCAAAAGGTAAACCCCAGTGCATACTCAAGGCTGTCCTTTGGAAATGTTCTTTTCTACCTGTCCACTACCTGTACTTTCTAACTCAACAACCAAACTGCATACCCTATAGGTCTATTCTAAAATGTGTAGCTTCTCCTGCTTTGAAAGTTATTTTCTTTAACCACATCCAAGGATTCAGTTTGCTCTCTCTGCAACCACTGAGCGCTTTGCTGCCTGCACCGTGTCACAAGAGCACCACTGCTCACCACCTTGCCCTAAGGAGTTCTTCTGAGGAACCCACTTCCCAGATGTTCATTTCCTCCTTGTGGCACTGTGGTGGAGGAGAAGACACTGTTTTGCACACATCAACATGACACTAACAGACATCTAATAAGTTCCTCAGAGCAACAAGGAAGGCAGATTTGTCTGAGCCCTGCTGCCACCATCAATTACACTATTGAATAAGGACAGCACCGTCAATAGCAGTGTTGCTTTATTAGTTCCCTAATGAGAGCTGCTTAAAGGGAGTCTCTAAATGGCTGCATTAATGAAGGCGCCCTCCTGTCATGATGATGGAAGGGCACCAGCAAGACCTTCTCACATTGGAACTTCAATTCTCTGTCCAAAATAGAAAAAAAAAAAAAAAAAAAATGTTGAAGATTAAAATATAAAAATCCTAAACTAGGCAGAGTTTGTTTTACCTAGGTGCACAGTTATTAATAGTTTTGTTGAAGGACATCTTTAAGGATCAGGGAAATTTAAACATGTTTGTAGATTTGAGGGATAATGAAGGAGAGAGGAAGAAAAAAATACTGGCAGGAATGACTCCAAATACTTGTGTCAAAATGGAAGAATTTCATTTGAATAGAATAGTGGGTAATCTGCTCAAAAGACTCAGTGTCTTGAAATGCTTCAGTCCACTGGCAATATTGTGTGAGGTGCAGAAAGGTTAGAAGCAAGCACTGGGATTGAGCTAGGGAAGTTCTCATTCCAAGTCTTTCCCTTATTAGGGGAGTGACTTTGCACAGGTCAGTCCACTTCTCTGAGGCAAAATGGGGATGATACGAATCACGAGATGAGAGGGATAGTCATCTCATAAAGTTGCCAGGGAGTGACTTTGCACAGGTCAGTCCACTTCTCTGAGGCAAAATGGGGATGATACGAATCACGAGATGAGAGGGATAGTCATCTCATAAAGTTGCCAAAGGATGAAGTGTCATGCGTCATAGTGCAATTATGGTTAGAACACACTGTGACTTTGTGAGGAGGAGAAAAATACTGGCCTGGGTTTCTATGCTCATACTATGATCATATAAGTTGAAGGTACCACTTGCTTGAACGCTCCTGAATCTTCGAGACTGGATCCAGTAGAGACCAACAAGTAAATTAACATCAATTACAGTGGGATTTGACTGTGAGCAGGCATTCTACAAGAAACAAACAAAACATACTTTGAAAAATTCTATGGCATTTCAACAGGAGAATCTTGAGTTGATGAGGGAAAACTACTAGGAGGTAAATTACTCAGCAGTGGCATCCGACAGTTGAATTCTAGAGCAATATTAAGACTTGGGTCTCCAATTTTGTTTGTAACTTTTCCATATTTATGGGGTGTTTTTCTTTTTACTGATACTGGTGGAGAAGTGCATTAAAGGTGAGAGAAAAATGCTGATTAGAACATTGGGCAAACTTTGAGTTTTATTTCCTCTATAATGGTTTTCCTCTCCTTATAAGAATGAAGAATGACCTAGCAAAGTCACTATTTTTGGTGATGTTGTCTTCTCAGCTGCATCCCAAACCTGACTCTTTATCCGACTATTCCACATAGACATGAAATTCAAAACTTGCTTTTTGATATATTAATGACAAAAGTTGATCCCCTGCTAGAAATCTGAGGACTGCTATTGTATTGCTAGATTAGCTAGGGGTGTATGTGAGCAGGCAGGAGCCCACACACTGTGGTCAGGACATTCCTGGTACACAGTTAAGTAAGCACAGATGCAGCTAACTAGAACTTCACGCAGACTTTCTCCATTTAAATTCTACTGAAGAAAACATAATTTGTTATCGTGTTAATCTCATCCATACATTCCCCACAACGATCTCTATTTACTTTATCTTATTTCATTAGATATAATCACTTCTCTACACTCCCATTTAGTCAAGTAAGTACAAAACATATGTTTCTGCTGAAGAAATTATGATGTTCATTTCATTTTTATCACAGATTGATAGTTTGGGGGAGAAGTCTTTATTTTAAATATACTACACTGATTTTCTTTGATATTTTTCTGCTGGTTGCAATTTTTATCTCAGAGAAACATTAATGAAAATAATTACAGCAATAGCTCTTTCAATAAATTGTATTCCTCTCTTCTTACCACCCTTCATAATCTCTTAAACTCAGAAGTAACTGTTTCAATGATCTTAGAACAATTTTCCAACAGGGGTTTCTAGTTAAGACTAGGAAACTTCTCCTTCAATAAGCTTGTGAATGGGCACTCACCAGAGAAGTAACATGTCATCTAAATATACAAGATGTTAGGAGAAAAACAAAATAGTCAGCTATTCCTGTAATTGACACATGACATGCTCCTACAATTGTCCTACTAGAAAAGAAAAACATCATCCTTCTTGACTCCTATTTCTATTTATTTCACTCCTTTAAGTAGGTTCAACTTTCCTCGGTGACAAGTGGCAGAAAGAGTTATTTGGGCCCTTGAATCAATGTCTAGTAACCCAATCCAACTTACAAAAGTCACAGCAACCTGGGCAATGAGCAATATTATTTTCTAGACCTTGGTTTCAATCCTTAGAGTCCTACCAACCAGGTAAAGGAGGAAAGAATATGCAAACACAGTAATGCCTAGTTTATTTACACACTATGATCATGTAATTTAGCCATAATATCTATCCACAGAGCCTAAGACTTTTCTCAAATCTACTCACTTCATTAATTAGCCAAGACTACCACTTTGTGCAGGTCTTAAGGTCAAATATTTAAAAATTATTTCAGTTAAAGGCACTGAAACCATCAAAATTGAGCAGGAGCAGAGAATTTGAAGGCTGCTATGTTAAGACTTGCTAGTTTATGGATTAGTCCAGGATGTCCCTTGAAACAAAAGCTCTTCCTTACATTGCTAAAATGGCCATCTTACCCAAGGCAATATACAGGTTCAATACAAACCCTATCAAAGTTTCAGTGATATTTTTCAAAGAAATAGAATGGACATTACTGAAATTCATGTGGAATGCTAAAAGAAACTGAAGAGTCAAAGCAATCCTGATAATAAAGAACACTGGTATCACACTTCCAGACTTCAAACCATACCACAAAGCTGTAGTAAAAACAGTACAGCACTCAAAGGAAAACAGACACACAGACCAATGGAATAGAACGGAGAGTCTAGAAATAAACCCACACTATATGGACAGCTAGTCTACAAAGGAGACAAGATAACATATTGAAAGAAGGAAGAGAGGTAGTAGGAAAACTGGGCAGCTACCTGCAAAAAAATGAAACTAAGCCACTATTGTATACCATATATACAAGGGAACTCAAAATGTATTAAAGACCTGAAACCATAAAGAAGACAATGCAGGCAAGACACTTCACAACATTGGCTTCAGCAATGTCTTTGTGGGTTCATCTACAATAGCAAGAATAACTAAATACAATACAAAGCAATGTGACTACCTCAACTGAAAAAAACTTCTGCATAGCAAAAGAAACTATCATTAAACAAAGACACCCTACTGAATGAAAAAAAAAAAAAAACCACACATCCAATGGGGGAGCTGATATCAAAGGTCTACAAAGAACTCACATGACTCAATAAAAGAAAACAATCCAATCAAAAAATGGGCAGAATAGCTAAGCAGGCACTTGTCCAAAGAAGACATATATGTGGCCAATGGACCCTGAAAAAAATGTTCACCATCACTTACCATGAGGGAATGCAAAGCAAAACCTCAATGAGAGCTCACACCTGTGAGAAT
The DNA here is from genome assembly GCF_014898055.3 of Talpa occidentalis. Classification (NCBI taxonomy): domain Eukaryota; kingdom Metazoa; phylum Chordata; class Mammalia; order Eulipotyphla; family Talpidae; genus Talpa; species Talpa occidentalis. The sequence continues at coordinate 70,265,358 of NW_023601104.1, read as the reverse complement.
GGCCCATCACAAAAAGACCAGAAACAAGTGTTGACAAGGATGTGGAGAAAAAGGAATCCTTGTACAATGTTGGTGGGGATGTAGATTGTTCTAGCCCCTATGAAAAATAGTAAGGTATCTTCTCAAAATATTAAAAATAGATTTTCAAGATGAAGCAGCAATTCCACTCCTTGACATACTTCCAAAGAACACAAAAACACTAATTCAAAGGGATATGTGCATTCCTATGTTTATTGCAACACTATTTTTTTTATGTTAGTCTTTTATTAAATATGGATGATTGGATTTGATAATTATAAACTCTGATAATGTCAAGTTTTTTTTGTTTGTTTTTTTTTTAAATAATAAATTTTATTTTTATATTCCCCCATACAATTGCAAACCCCCCATTCTGGCCCCAATCCCTCCCCTCCTGCCACCCACCCCCACAAAAGTGTCTCTGGTTCATAGTTTTTTGTTGATTTTGATTTTCACTTTCTTATAGTTATTCATTTTCCTGGTCCCTTATTTAAGTTTTCTAGATTCCTGTTATGAGTGAGACCATCCGGTATTTTTCTTTTTCTTTTTGGCTTATTTCGCTGAGCATGATCAGTTCCAGCGCCATCCATGTTGCTGCAAATTGCATGTGTTTATCTTTTTTGAATGCTGAGTAATATTCCATGGTATATATGTACCACATCTTCTTGATCCAGTCATCTATTTTTGGGCATTTGGGCTGTTTCCAAAGCTTAGCTATTGTAAACAGTGCTGCTATAAACATAGGGGTGCAGGTGTTCTTTGGAATTGATGTTTCTGTGTCCTTCGGGGAAATACCTAGGAGTGGAATTGCTGGATCATATGGAAGCTCTATGTTTAGTAGGTCCAGAAATCTCCACACAGCTCTCCATAGTGGTTGGACCAGTTTGCACTCCCACCAACAGTGCAGGAGAGTTCCTTTTTCTCCACAACCTCGCCAACATTTGCTGTTGCTAGTTTTTTTAATATGTGCCATTCTCACTGGTGTAAGATGGTATCTCATGGTAGTTTTGATTTGCATTTCCCTGATTGCAAGTGATGTTGAACATTTTTTCATATGTCTGTTGGCCATTTGCATTTCCTCTTCAGAGAAGTTTCTTTTTAGCTCTTCTGCCCATTTTTTGACTGGATTATTTTCTTTGTTGTTGCTGAGTCTCATCAGCTCTTTGCAGATTTTTGTGATCAGTCCTTTATCATTAGTGTTGGGTGAAAAAATGTTCTCCCAGTTGGTGGGGTTTCTCTTTGTTTTTGTTATTGTCTCTTTTCTGTGCAGAAGCTCTTTACTTTGATGTAGTCCCAGCTGTTTATCTTTGCCTTCACTATCACTGCTTTGGGTGATGTGTCTGTAAAGATGTCTTTGATATGCAAATCATGTAGTGTTTCGCCTATATTTCCTTCTATGTATTTTATGGTTTCAGGTCTTATGTCTAGTTCTTTAATCCATTTTGAGTTGATTTTTGTGTATGGTGTGAGGTAGTGGTCAAGCTTCATTCTTTTGCATGTAGCAACCCAGTTTTCCCAGCACCATTTATTGAACAAACTTTCTTTGCTCCATTGCAGTCTTTGCTCCTTTGTCAAAGATTAGTTGACCATAAATCTGTGGGTTTATTTCTGGATTTTATATTCAATTCCATTGGTCTGTACGTCTGTTCTTGTTCCAATACCATGCAGTTTTGATGATTATGGCTTTGTAGTATAGTTTGAAGTCTGGGATTGTGATGCCTCCATTTCCTTCTTTTTTTTTCAGTAGAGCTTTGGCTATTCGGGGTTTTTTGTGATTCCATATGAATTTCATCAATTATTGTTCTATTTCTTTGAAGAAATGACATTGAAATTTTGATTGGAATAGCATTGAATCTGTATATTGCTTTTGGTAGAATGGCCATTTTAATAATGTTTATTCTTCCAATCCATGAGCAGGGGATGTCTTTCCATTTCTTTGTGTCTTCTATTTCTTTTAACAGTGTTTTATAGTTTTCTTTGTATAGGTCCTTTACCTCTTTTGTTAGATTTATTCCAAATATTTGATTTTTTTTGTTTCGATAATAAAAGGGATTTTTTTTTTATTTCTTCTTCTTCAGATTTATTGTTTGTATATAGGAAGGCTACTGACTTTTGCGTGTTGATTTTGTATCCTGCCACTTTACTGAATTGATTGATGAGTTGAAATTAGTTTTTCTGTGGAGTTTTTGGGGTTCTCTATGTATATTATCATATCATCTGCAAATAGTGATAGTTTGACTTCTTCTTTTCCTATTTGGATTCCTTGGATGTCTTTCTCTTGTCTTATTGCTCTGGCTAGGACTTCCAGTATTATATTGAAAAGCAGTGGTGAGAGTGGACATCCTTGTCTTGTTCCAGATCTTAATGGAATTGCTTTCAGCTTTTCACCATTGAGAATGATACTGGCTGTTGGCTTGTCATAGATGGCCTTTATGATGTTGAGGTACGTTCCTTGTAACCCAAGAATTTCAAGGGCTTTTATCATGAATGGGTGTTGCACTTTGTCGAAAGCTTTCTCAGCATCTATTGATATTATCATATGGTTTTTATATTTCTTTTTGTTGATGTGTTGGATAACGTTGATTGATTTTCGGATGTTAAACCATCCTTGTGTCCCTGGAATGAATCCTACTTGGTCGTGGTGAATTATCTTATGGATACATTGTCGGATTCTGGTAGCTAAAATTTTATTGAGGATTTTTGCATCAGTGTTCATTAGGGAGATTGGCCTGTAGTTTTCCTTTTTTGTATTGTCCTTATTCGGTTTTGGTATTAGTGTAATGTTGGCTTCATAGAACGTGTTTGGTATTGTCCCTTCCTTCTCAATTTTTTGGAAGAGTTTGTGAAGGATAGGCACTAATTCATCTCTGAATCTTTGGTAGAATTCATTTGTAAATCCATCGGGTCCTGGGCTTTTGTTTTTGGGGAGGTTTTTGATTACCATTTCAATTTCACTAATTGTAATTGGTCTGTTTAGGTGTTCTATTTCTTCTTTATCTAGCTTTGGGTGATTGTAGAGTTGTAGGAATTTGTCCATCTCCTCTAGATTGTTGAACTTGTTTCCATATAACTGTTCATAGTAGTTACTGATTATTCTTTTGATTTCTGCTGTGTCCGTTGTGATTTCTCCTCTTTCATTTATGATCCTATTTGTGCTTTCTCCCTTTTTTCCTTTGTGAACCTGGCTAGGGGTTTGTCTATTTTATTGATTTTTTCAAAGAACTAGCTCTTGGTTTCATTGATCTTTTGGATTGTTTTTTCAGTTTCAATTTCATTTATTTCTGCTTTGGTTTTTATTATTTCTTTTCTTCTATTGGTTTTGGGTTTTTTTTGTTGTTCTTTTTCTAGATCTCTGAGCTTCAAGATTAGGTTGTTTCTTTGAGTTCTTTTTTGTTTTTTGATGTGAGCTTCTATTGCTATATATTTTCCTCTTATTACTGCTTTTGCTGCATCCCATACATTTAGGATATTGGTGTCCTCCTTGTCATTCAATTCAAAGAATTTTTTAATTTCTTCTTTGATCTCCTCATTAGTCCAGTGGTCTTCCAGTAGTGTGGTTTTTAATCTCCATGAGGTAGGATAGTTCCTTGCCTTCTTTTTATGGTTTATTTCTAGTTTGATGCCTTCATGGTCAGAAAAGATGGTTGGTATGATTTCAATCTTGGTGTATCTGTTGATGTTTGTCTTGTGCCCCAGTATGTGATCAATCCTGGAGAATGATCCATGTGCGCTTGAGAAAAATGTGTACTCCGTTTTTTTGGGTTTAGTGTTCTATAGATGTCTGTTAAGCCCAAATGCTGTAGGTCCTTATTTAGAGCTTTAGTTTCTTTACTTATTTTTTGTCTTGTTGATCTATCCATTGTTGATAGTGGTGTGTTGAAGTCTCCCACTACGTATGTGTTTTCTCTGATGTCTGTTTTCAGAGAGGACAACAGTTGTCTGATATATTTTGGTGCTCCTTCGTTTGGTGAGTATATGTTAATAAGTGTTATTTCTTCTTGAAGTATTGTCCCCTTGATCATAATGTAGTGACCATTGGGATCTCTTTTTATTTTTTTTGAGTTTGAAGTCTCTTTTATCTGATATAAGTATAGCTGTTCCTGCTTTCTTTTTTGGTCCATTCGCTTGTAGGATTGTTTTCCATCCTTTAACTTTGAGCCTATTTTTATCTTTTGTAGCTAAATGTGTTTCCTGGAGACAGCAAAAGGTTGGGTTTTGTTTCTTAATCCAGGCTGCAACTCTGTGTCTTTTTACTGAAGAGTTTAGTCCATTTACATTTAGAGTTAATATTGATATGTTAGCATCTGTATTTGCCATTGTGTTTGTCTTTCCTTTGATTTTATTTATTTATTCTTTTAATAACTTTCTTTGGCCTTCTTTTGTTGTTATTCGTCCCTCTGAGGTTCTGGCTTGAGGACTCCTTGTAGTATTTTTTGGAGTGGGGGTTTAGTCGTAATGAAATTCCGGAGTTTCTGTTTGTCTGGGAACGTCCTTATTCTTTCTTCATAGAGGAAGGAGAGCTTTGCGGGATAGAGTATTCTTGGTTGGCATCTGTTTTCTTGGAGTCTGTTGACTATGTCCCTCCACTCTCTCCTTGCCCGTAGTGTTTCTTCAGAGAAGTCTGATGTCAGCCTGATTGGTTTTCCTTTGAATGTTATCTGTTTCTTCCCTCTTGTCAGCTTCATTATTTTTTCCTTGTCCTGGATTCTTGGGTGCTTTACTATTATGTGTCTTGCTGTATTTTTCCTTTCGTCATGGAAGTTTGGTGTTCTTCTTGCTTCTTGTATATCAATTTTCAGCTCCTTCTTCGCATTTGGGAAGTTCTCTTCTATTATCTCCTGGAATATTTTCTCTGTTCCTACATCTCTCTCCTCTCCTTCTGGAATTCCCATAACTCTTATATTTCCTTTCCTCATGGAGTCAGATAGTTCCCGAAGTCTTTCTTCGTTCTTTTTCCTTCGTACTTCTCTTTCCTTTCTGTTTTGGTTCTTTTTATTTCTGTGTCTTCAAGAGTACTTATTCGTTCTTCCATTTCATCTATTCTGCTTTCATTGCTTTTCCCAGAGTTCTTTAGTTCCTCCATTAATTCTTTGATCTCCTGCATTTCTTTTACTTCCCTCCTTAGGGACTCAATTTCATTCTTCTGACCATTGTTTTCCCTCTTTAGGGACTCAATTTCCTTCTTCTGATCATTGTTTTCCTTTATGACTTCTGTCACTTTTTTAATCATGGCAATTTTAAATTCTCTTTCTGGAAGGCTCAGAAGTTCTTCCAAGTTACTGTCGTTGCAATCTGGGGGGTGGTTTTCTTTTTGTGGTGTGCTTCTTTCCTGAGGAGTTGTTAGGTTGCGTGTGGTTCTTCTACTCCCTACTGTCTGTTTTCTAATTTGTTGTATGCATTGGGACACTGTGTTGCTCAGACTGGCCGGCATCTTGGGTGAACTTCTCCGCTCCCCTCTGGTTCCTCCAGGAGCCATCTCTGGCTTCTAGGGGAGCTTTCTGCTGGTTTTAGGCAGTCTTTACTGAAGAAATGTCCCTGATCTAAAATGGCCAAGCGGGGCGCAATCCCTGTGCATCCGGTCCCAGGCACACTCTTCTGCGCGCCCGGTCTGCCCCGGACGTGGGTGCCTTCTCCCTCTGTGGGCTCAGACTGCTGGTTGGAAGGGGCCTGGTGTGGGCTAACTTCCCAGCTGGCCACTGGGTCCTCCAGAAGCCTTCTGCCCTTTTCAAGAAGTCTTTTCTTAAGAAATTTCCCTGTTCTATGGGGTGTGACTTTTTTTTGTGGTCGCTAGGTGGCGCCAGAGATATCTCCTATTGTCCTTGGGGGGGCTGCTTTTCGACGCCCCCCCCCTTGGGACAGGGAACAGAGCGAGAATGGGAGGGTAAACCTCAACGGCTTGGGGTGCTGTGTCTGCCTTGTGCCCCACCGTCATGGAGAACCCACGCCCCGAATTTCGTGCCCCGGGTCTCAGTTCCAAAGCCCTCAGGTCCAGGACGCTGGCTGTAGCCTAGTTCAATGGCGCGGGAATGGCGCCTTTTGCACCCCGCTCCCGTGCCTGGGTGCCTGGTTCCTGCTTACTCAGTGAGGGACTCTCACCTCAGTGAAGGCCTCCGCACGTCTCCCCGCAAGCCTAGGTCGCAGGCTCGGGGACCTGGGCAGCCGCGATCCCGATCCGCATTTGCTTTTCAAGCGCACCAAGCGCGCTGCTTTTCTGCGCAAGCTTACCAGCCGGCCTGGGACTGAGTGCAGGTCTCCTCCAGAGTCCCTTTGTTCTCTAATGGCGCCTGGAGCCTTTCGTTCACCGCCGTGGAGAATCCTGCAGGATTCTCCACAGCTCCCGTTCATGGGGTGTGGTGGCTGCAATAGTTCCTTTCCACTCACAGTCCCGCTTGCTGCGTAGTTTGTTCTTGTTGGTTGTTTTAGTGTGTTGTTTTCCTCCTCTCTGCTGGTCGGAGAGTGCGGACTCTGTGGGTGGGGGAGGGGAGCAGGGTTCTGTGCTTTCCTCCCTTCTAGTCCTCTTTTATGGCAACTTTCTTCTTTGGGTAGTTTGCTGGAGTCGTCCGTTTATCTTCCGTGTCCCAGTTCTCACTGGGACCTGCCGCTTTTCCTCCCTATTAACTTTTTTTAATGGGAGATCTTACTCGCAGCGTCTCCTCGCCGCCATGTTGCTCCGCCCCCTTGCAACACTATTTTTAATAGCCAAGTTATGGAAACAACATAGGTTCTCAAGAAGAGATGAGTAGATTAAGAAGATGTGGTGCATATATATGTGTGTGTGTGTGTGTGTGTGTATATATATATGTGTGTGTATTTATATATGTATATATGTATATATATATACACACGCACACACAGTGAATGAATGCTAATCAATTATAAAAAATGATGAATGCCTACCATTTGCAACAACATGAGTAGAACTGGAGGTAATAATGCTAAACACAATGAGTCAGAAGTAAAAAAGACAAATACTGGACAGTTTCATTCATATGTGGAGCATAAAGAAACAAAACAAACAGACAAAGCCAAAAGAAGACAAACTCTGGAAATATGAGTACAGAATTTTAGCAAAGGTAGAAGAGGAGGGTGAGGACCCAAGGCAGGAGGGGGGACAGTGGACTGTGGTGGAGGACTATGGGTGTCTTGATGGTAGGTGTGATATGTAACAGACGTTTGAAATGTATGATCCTATACCTCTACAGTGCTGTAATACAATGCTACTTCAATTCATAAAGGGAGAACAAAACTAAGCATAATTCTGGCTTAATGAAATTTAAGTAGATTATATTTTCAATAAAAGAAACATTTTGGCTCAAAAAAAAAAAAAGTCAAAGGCAAGAGCCTTTGTTCTGTCAGGGACATAAGCATTTTAACAATTTGTAGATTACAGTAATGGAATACTAGACCTCTTCGTGATCTCATCCTTCATTACACAGACTCTCCTAAGTATTTTATCAAACCACCCACTAATTCCTGTGGGAGAATTATTCACAATGCATGCTAACCCATGTCTAATTGCTGTTTCTTGTTTGTATGTGGATTTTCTCATTGCATCATTGACCTAACAAGAAAAGCCCATTAAGTTCAGTGTGTGTCAAATCCACATGGAGGAATCAGCTCACTGGCTCATTTCTATTTTTCCATTGCATAAATATAAATATGGCCTAGGTATCACTCTTGAAATTAAGACGTTAGCACACTGCAGTTTTTCTAACTTCTTATAATAATGTTCTTTATTCCACTACTTTGTTCTTTCTTCTGATAAAAACTGGATAAAAATACTCCTCCAGATTTCCTGGTTTTGGTGCATGTATCACCAAAACATTCTTGATATCTGTTGCATCATACTGCAAGGTGATCCCCATTACAATCCTGGCACTAAAATGTTAACCTTAAAACAAGAAAATTTAACTTTCAATGATATTTACAAATATATAGTTATATATACAAAACTTGCAATACAAATATACAAAATATAAAAATATATATATACACACACACAGAACACAGTACTACCGGTTTTCAATTTTTGTATATCCAATTAAATGTTTTTCCAGATTTATCGAGATATAATTGACATATGGTATGCATATAATGTGTTTATAATATGTAATGTACATTACGGTGCTTTGATACAAATATTACAAAGTGATTATCACACTAATAGTAGCTTCTGCTCCATCATCACCTCACATAATTGTGTGTGTGTGTGTGTGTGTGTGTGTGTGGAGAGAGAGAGAGAGAGAGAGAGAGAGAGAGAGAGAGAAAGAGAGAGAGACTATATAAGATCTATTCTCTTAGAAACTTGAAGTATATAATATAGTATTGGAGACTATAGTCACCATGTTGTTTGTGAAATCTTGGAAATGATTCAGCTTTTAGTGGAAGTGTGTATCCTTGACCAGTATTTCCCCTGCTCCCCGCTGGCAACCATAATTCCTTTTTCTTTTTCTTTAACTCTTGATTCTTTTAGCTTCTACATATAAATGAGATCATACAGTATTTGCCTTTCTCTGTATCTCTGTATGAGTTATTTCACTTAGTAAAAGTTCAATTATCTTTCTGTGCTAAAACAACAAATACAATCTTAGGAAGTAATTCACACATTACTTGAAAATGTACTCCAGGCATCTGGGGAAAAAAATGAAAACTTAGAGATGGCAAGGTCACCAGTATTTAGTTACACTTTAACCCATTATATTGTTATGCCAAGTAAGCTTGGGAAACTCTCAGGTTAGTTACGGGTCAAATTTTAGAAATTCACACCTAAAATTGGTCTTCAAGCCAACAGACAGTGTGAGTTGAGAGCATTAAGAGGTATCAACAACCTAGGCCCTGTGCAGAATGTGGTTCCTCTGTGCATCCTGGGGACCCCTAGAAAGGGGGACATTGTGGAGGGATGTATTGGAAAGGGGTATGGAGTCCCTGGGTCAGCTGATCTGTCTACACAAACTCAATATAATGTATCCCATGTATGTCTACAGCTGTTTTTCAAAAGTGTAGAGATGCTTCTATCTTTAGAAAAAAATAAAAAATACACTCAAAACCAAAAAAAAAAGAAATCCTTAAAATTCAACAACAAAAAAGGCAAAACAAAACCCTGCTAGAACCAAGTTAATTTGGCAAGATCATAGGATTCATGTCTACATAAAAATTAATTTCATTTCTATACATCAGAAATGAACTGGAAATATAAGACACAAAATTTAAAGAGAAATACACTATATTTTAGTATCAAAATTATGAAATAATCAAATATAAGTTCATCAAAAGATAGACAAGTCCTTTATATTAAAATCAAGCATAAAAATAAATAAATATTTAAAAATAAATAAAATCAAACATCATAATTAAAAAAACCTATATAATAGTCATGTCATGTTGAGTAAAAAGTTAATATAACTGACAATTCTGTATGAATTGATATTTTTTTATTTAATGTCAATCCCAATAAAAAGGCCTTTTTTTTTTTTTTCAAAGATTTCTTTCTTTCTTTATATAAGCACTGGGTACAGTCCGAAGAGCTGGAGGGTGAGAGAATTCACCAGAGCGGGGAGCAGAGCAGGCAAAAGGACCAAAGTACACTGCTGAGGGGAGCAGCGGGCGGCAGGAGAGGTCTGTGTGCCATGTGGGACCCTCCTCCTGTGTCCGGGGAGCAGCCGAGGATCGAACCGGTGCTGCAGAGGCTGCGGGCAGCTTCGCAACCCAGCACTCAACTGCTGTGCCACCCAGGGAGGCCCTAAAAAGGCTTTTTTGCAATTGGTAACCTAATTCTATAATTTGAATGGAAATTTTAACAATCTAAACAATCAAAATGATTTTGAAAAATAACAAAGGACCTATACTATCTTTTTAAAAAACTTTCTATTATGCTACATAACCTAGAGTGTAGTGAATTTGTTAAAACTCTTCTAACCATATTCTTCAAACTGTGCATGCTTGTTTGTAAATTACAGAATCACAAAATTCACTGAAAAGGCCAAAGTAAATATAGATTTCATAATTAGTAAGACTTTTATGATTCATGTTGAAAACAGTTCTTACAAGAGTATATGCCATATAAAATTATAACCCAAGTTTAAGTGTCAATATTAAGAAAAATGCTAACTTAGCTAATTACTGTTATATTAAAACTGTTAATTTCCAGACATAAGATTTGAGAGGGCCCTATATAGGTAATAACTAGTAGTGTCATACCTCAGATGTAAAGTTTCACAAGATGGAAATAGATATTTTTTCTTTTGTGAACAAAAAAGAAAAGAACTCTTAACTTGAAATTTAAGACATTATCAAAATATCTTTCTAGTGTTAAATGTCAGCAAGAACAATTTGGAAAACACTATCTGCATTCTTCTGAAAGTGTCCTGGACTCTAACTTTGGTAAATGAGTTGCTCTGTGCTATATGTACATAGGATTCTCACACCTTCCTCATATCCCCTTCCCTGTGGGAAGTCAAATACCTTTCTCAAAAAGCACTTTGCTTCCAACTTCTTCTCACAGGAAGAGGTCTGTTTAAAAATGCAGAGTAGCTTCATAGCAGCAAAGAAAGTGGTAGAAGTCTTTCTCAAATTAAGTTATAACTATTTCATTAAAGGACAGTATCGTAGACAATTAATTTCTCTTTATTATAACATTAAGTCCATTAACGGCACTTCTCTCAATGTAGCAGCTGATTAGAATGCTTTTGAGCATTCTACAGATCTTGATAGGTTAAGAAAGCAGCAGGATAAATGTTAAAGGTGAAACTGATTTGCATTTATCCCTATAGCTAAAGGAATAACATTTGGTAGTCAGTTTAAATATTACGATCTTTTAGATTGTCCTGGTAATATTTAAAAGGTATGACCCAACATCAACATGGTAAATGCTAAAGGCACTTTCATGTATTAAAGAAAGAAAATTAACTGCACAATGCTTCACTTGATGTTTAAAACCATTTATTATTTTCTCTCTTGATGTTGCAACTTTGTAAATGTAATAGAAAAAAAAAGGGGGGGAGGCTCAAACACTAATAATAGAAAGATCATCAGAGGCTTGAAGTTCAAGATGGTTTGCTTAGTATTCTCTCTTCCTTCCAAAAGAAACACTAAAATGACAAAAGGAAATTTTAAGAAACAATACTATAGTTTGGAAAACCTAATATAGTGGTACCATCATCAGACAAACCATAATATCATGAATTGCAGAGAGATAATGAGATGGAGTAGGGCCTCCCCGGTGGTGCAACAGGTTGAGCACAGCGCTGTGAAGCTGTCTGCAGCCTCTAACAGCACAGGTTCAATTCCCATGTAGGCAGGGAGATACCCACATGGCGCAGTAGACCTATCCTGTCTCGCTCACTGCTCCCCTCAGCAGTGTTTTCAGTTAGTCTGCCTGTTCTGTCCCCCACGCTGTCTCTGGTGAATTCTCTCACCCTCCTGCACCTCTGACCTGTACTCCCATTCTGGTATAAATAAATAAATCTTTAAAAAAAAAAAAGATGGAGAAAAAGTGGTAGTTTAGCCACACAGGGCTGGAAGCCATGAATCCATAATCCCTAACTGTCCAAGAGAGAACTGCAAAAAAGAGTGAATTTTTCGGGCATAACCTTAGACTAGTATGTCACCAGGAATACCTACCCCAGTCATTACTGACCCACAGTTACAGAAGGACAAGCCACAAAAGAAGTGCAGACAATACTATTTTTTCTCATCACCATTACAATAATCTCCCCTCATGCCTCACAGTCCGATTTACCCCATAACTTCCAAAACCTAAGTTATCCAGGTTATCCTCTACTCTTGTCCCATACTGCATGGTCAGTGCACATATCCTATAGGGCTGACCCAACAACATTCTGTATCTCCCTCCAAAATCTTTCATTGTATGCAATGCTGTTCCTAATCTAAAATAAGCACTCTCTCCTACTAGCTTCAAGTGCTAAATAAAATGTCCTTCACCTTCTTTCCTTAAAGAAAACCTGGAAGCCTCCTAAGCACAAGATATCTATTAAGTCTCTCAAGAGAGGCTTCTAGAACAGGACATGAGTAGATGTTCCCTCTCCTTCCTTCTTCCCTAAACTCACCTCCCTTATTGGAGCTCATTCGAAGAGCTTCAAGTAGTTCTTTGGGTCTACAACCAAGCTACTTTATTCTTATTATGTGCAGGTCGCTATGTCCTATAAAGTTACAGCAAATGATGAATTAGCAATTATCGAACCATCGCTCCTAGGGTAAACTTGCAGTTAGGTTTCCATAAGCCTCTGGTCACATTTTCAGTCTTAAAAAAGAAAATACCATATCTGTGCCAAATAGCAGAGTGGCCACATCTGGGTAACCAAACTACTGAACTGGAAAACTGAATTGAAATGTTTACTCAAAATATAATTCCATGGGCACAAAGGGGAAAAATACGAAATAACAAAGATAAAGAAGATAAATTTCATATTTTCATAATTCAACCACAGAGAAATGGGAGAAAGACATAAGAAAATATTTCTAATCTAAACAAAAGCATGCATCTTCAGATTTAACGAGACTATAAACACATGATTATAATAAGAAAAGTATGAAAGTTAGAAACATCCCAATGAAATTTCATTTCCAAACATAAATTCCTCTAGAGAAATACAGGTTTCATACAAAAAAAGAAAACATCTGATATTAAGTCAGCTTGTTTGCAAAAAAAAAAAAAAAAAAAGAATAAAAGGCTATTAGAAGACTATGAGCCATTCTTCGAAGTGCTGAGAGAATAATGTTTAATCTCCTGTAACAGGCAACCACTGAAATAATCCCCAGGGATTCCCCACTCCTGGTATTCAGGGTCTCTGTAATTCCCCTGTCCTTGAGTGTCAGCTAGACTTAATGACTCGCTCAATCAAGAAGAATACAACAGATTGATGGCATGTCACTTCCAAGATTAGGTTACAGTCTTTGTCTTCAGTCATGAAGTACACTTTCCCTTTAATTTCCCCTAGTTCTGAGGGAAGCCAGCTTCCACGTTGTGAGAAACTCTATAGAAAGTCTCACGTAGCAAGGAAAAGATGGAGGTATCCAACCAAGACCCTCATGGAACTCAAGAACCACATCGCTGAGCTTGTAACTTGGTCATTCCCTTGGTGATATATTTGCATATGACCACAGTCCAGACTGCCAGCTTCATTACAGCCACTTTAGGACTTGGAACTAGAGGCAACAGCAAACTTGCTCCCAGATTCCCAATCAATAGAAATTGTGAAAAACAAAGGTTTGTTGTTTTAAGTCTCGATTTATGGTAATTTGCAATAGGGCAATAGATGACTAATAGGCAACCATGCATAATCACATAACAACAGGATTGCAAAACTATAACTTCCCACAAATCTTTTTTTAATTTTTTTTAATTTTTATTTTTATATTCCCCACACAATTGCAACCCTGATTTTGACCCCAATCCCTCCATGCCAACAAAGAGTGTCTCTGGTTCACAGTTGTTTGTTGATTTTGATTTTTTCCTTTCTTATATTTATTCTTTTTCCTGGTCCATATTTAGGTTTTCTAGATTCCTGTTATGAGTGATACCATCTGGTACTTTTCTTGTTCTTGCTGGCTTATTTCGCTGAGCATGATCCCTTCCAGCGCCATCCATGTTGCTGCAAATTGCATGCGTTTATCTTTTTTGAATGCTGAGTAATATTCCATGGTGTCTATGTACCACATCTTCTTGATCCAGTCATCTATTTTTGGGCATTTGGGTTGTTTCCAAAGCTTAGCTATTGTAAATTGTGCTGCTATAAACATAGGGGTGCAGGTGCTCTTTGGAATTAATGTTTCTATCTCCTTTGGGTAAATACCTAGGAGTGGAATTGCTGGATCATATGGAAGCTCTATCTTTAGTAGGTTGAGGAATCTCCACACAGCTTCCCATAGTGGTTGGACCAGTTTGCACTCCCACCAGCAGTGCAGGAGAGTTCAAAAGAGACAATATCCAAAACAAAGAGCAACCCCACCGACTGGGAGAACATTTTTGCACACAACACTAATGATAAAGGACTGATCACAAAAATCTACAAAAAGCTGATGAGACTCAACAAAAGCAAAGAAAATAATCCAGTCAAAAAATGGGCAGAAGAGCTAAAAAGAAACTTCTCTGAAGAGGAAATACAAATGGCCACCAGGCATATGAAAAAATGTTCAACGTCACTTGTAATCAGGGAAATGCAATCAAAACTACAATGAGATACCACATCACACCAGTGAGAATGGCACATATTAAAAAAAAAAACTAGCAACCACAAATCTTTTTGAAAGAATTATTGAGAATATATTCTAGCCAAGTGAAAAATTAATCACGAAATGGGGCATGTAAAAGTAAATATAATGAATTTTTAAACAATAAAAGATACAGATAATTCTAAATGCACAACTGCTGAAAGATGAAATGCTGATGAGCATTTACAGCACAATGAGAGTAGTGTAAGGGAGTTAAGTGTAGTAAAGCCAGTCAGAATGACAAAGGCCAATACTGGTATTTTCATAGCAAACTATTCAAATTCTTATAAGAGTAAGAGACAGTAATAAATGAAATTTCTGAGGATAAAGAGGTAGGGGGAGAAGGGGCAAAGTGGGTATAAAGTATGGTGGTGGGAAAAACTAAAATTTGAGGAAATACTACAAAGTTTGATGTAGAACAACTTGTTGGTGACAAATATCTGAAAACTTTTACCATAGCAGGATGAAAAAAATTAAGGTCAGAAAAATAATCATCATAAGCATTTCTTTGACACGACCAAGGGCCTAGGCTCTTGTCCCAGGGTATTTATTAACTTTCACTTAATAATGAACTGAGTCATCACACGCATCTCAGGCTTCTCAGTTGTTAAATAATCATAATGTGAGCTGTCTTGTCTATCCAACAAGGTCACTGGGACGGAACAATGAATGGCAACATGCTTTCAAAATCTGCAAAACACAGTGCAAATACCAGGGATATAGGAAACTGAAATAAAAAATAGGAAATACCCTCAAGAGGAGATAAAATATTATATGTCTTCCTTCACTCCACTCCTTGTAAATAGACACTGATTTTTCTGACAACTGAAAATATTAAAAAGAAATGTGCAGACAGAGGTAGAGGCAGCAATAAGTTTGAGAAGCAGCTGCTGGAGGAGATGGTCAGAATCAGTCTTTGAGAAGACATGGGACAGAGAAGGCGTGATTTAACACCTGCAGAAATCAATCAACTAACCACCATTATTTTAAGAGCCCTCTTGAAATACTGTATATATAATTTTCCCTGTTGAGTAAAGGTGTTGTTTTAGAGTGCAAAGTGTCTCAAAAACATCATTGTAAGAATTTTTCATAAATATCACTTTAAAAGTCTTCATTTTAGAAGGTCAAAGGTGGATCCCAAATACCAACTGAACTTTGTTATTGAGATGAAATTCAGTTTTAGAATCAGATTCCAAGAAATGCAAAAGTGAGTTGATGACTCTATTTGTGTGCAAATTTTCCCTGAAATTTATACTATAGAGAAATCTCCCACTAGTGTCCTGACAGCCCATAGCAATAAATACATACAGAAGATTAATGTCCCAAGAAAAAGTAAGTAATTGTAAACCTACATATCTTGATGAACACCTTTATTTAAAACAACCTTTTATACTTGGCTGCAGGACATTAAGCTTTCAGGTAGAAAGAGACAGTAATATGTAATAGATGGCAAGCTTATGAGGCAAAAACTATCATTTTTTTTCCATTTTCTGTACCACCGCCAGGCCAGTGGTGCTAAATAAATGTTAAATTATTACAAAACTTGGCCTTAAAGGAAAGACCTGTAAGAGAGAATACATATCATCTTGTAAACTTGAAATTTACAAGACTTCTGGTGTTTAGTGGAAGCATTTGAATAAAAAGAAAAAGAAAGAACCTCCATTGTGGGAAGATCTTCCTCAGTTCCTAAGCCAAGCTTTCAGGTCTTCAGATGAGTGGGCTATGAACACATCTTTACTGTGTTGCTGTTGGAGCTCCCTTATCTAACACAGTATGTGTCATCTAACTAGCTCACAATAGCATTTGTTAAATGAACATACAAAGAACTCCAAAAATCAGGATTTATAATATACATATGTTTTATGGTCCAGATATTTGTACTGCCATAGGCAATGCTAGATATCGATCTATTACAAACAGAATCCTGACTTTATATCTCACACAATTCCCAGCAATCACTGTAGCTGATGCAGACACTAACATTTTCTATTCAAGGATGTATAAAAAAGAAGTTGTTACGGGGGATTTCCATAAAAGCTCTTTAAAAAGGAGACAGCACTGCTAAAATAACATTATACCCTTTTACCCTGTCCTCATGATTTGGTATGAGGCCTTGATGCCCTAGGTTTTTCTTGATAGACTGTGAGACAAGAAGACTTGGTTATGCCAAGGGTGGCTAAGCAGAAACACAGAACAAGCTTCTATCTCTTATGGAACTATAAATTTGCTCCACTAGCCCCAGCTTGCCAATCTCTAGATTCCTCATAAATGTTAACTTCATTTTAAACCATGGTTCATTCAGGTTTCTGATACTCACAGCCAAATATGCTCCTAACCTACTCATCTGCCTTTCTCCCAAGCTACCTTTGTCACTAGTGAGGTGGCCTCTTCGACTGTCAAGCTCAGCTACTTATTGTCACCAGAATGTACCATGATCTCTGTGCTTTTGATTCTCTTATCCTTAATCCTGGATATAAGTCCCCTCTCCTTCCTATCTAAATATCTAATTCCTTCCTAGTTTATTGTGTAGGACTAAGGTTACATGCTAGAAAGAATGTGGGGTTTCCCAACAGCCTAGCCTAGATTTAAATCCTAGCTCCACCACTAACCAATATGATGATTTTGGCTCCTACCCATCATGCTCCTTGGTTCCTACCCATTCTCTTAGTATCTATTTCGTCAGATGTTTCTGAGTACAGGTCTGCAAACTATAGCCTTTGAGCAAAGCCAGCCTGTTGTGTAAACAAAGCTTAATAGAAACACAACCACTGTTTACGCATCATCTATGACTGTGTCCATGCTACAAAAGCAGAGTTGAGCTGTTAGGGAAGATTTGATGGCCTGTAAAATCAAGAATGTTTACTCTCTGGCTTGAGAGCTGAGTATCAAGGACAGAAATGCGTGGTAAGAGCGAGTCTAATATCAGGCTGGAGTAGAATGCTCAGGAAAGGCAAGTGAGCTCACAGACAGAGGCGACGTGTCAATGTGCTGTCTAGAAGACGGAGGCACCTGTGGCTGGTAGTACTTCTGGGAAGTCTTTAAAGATACAGAGTGGGGGTCTCAACTTCTCAGGTCTACAATGTGGTAAGTGCCCTAGGGAAAGGATTTGGTCTCAGTGTAGATAAAAAAAAAAAAGCAAATATGCTCACAAGAGACTAATGCATACAAATGATGTAAACTTGCTACAGGAGGTTCTCGCCATTCATGAAAAGTTCTTCCAACTACCTAAGTAGGGTTACTTGAGAGACAGTAACATGAAATAGCAGAATTTGCATCCCCTCAGCATACAGAAACAAGATACTTGGCTAGTGCGCAAATCTACCAAGCACTGATGTGCATCTTGTGTGTTCATTCCTCTATGCATCACCACCGAGTTGTTAAGTCCGGGGATGTTCTGTGATCAAGACTTTATTTCTAAAGTCTACACGATGTCTCCTGCAACCTAAAAATAAACACAGAAACCAAAACCAACTGATCATGTTGTGACAGGAGTAAAAAAGAAAATAAAGGAAAATCAAGTAAAGTGAGGTTTCATAACCAAGATAAAAAAATTTTCTGTTACCTAATAAGTAGAACTTCCTAACATATAGGCTCATTATACTTTTTTCTAATGGGAAAAATATAAAATATACAATCGAGAAATTCCTTTGTTTTATAAGAAAAACCACATTATAGGATATTTGCCAATGAAGGATGGCAGGGAGAAAGCGGGTGGAAGGAAGGCCTAACAAATACCTGGAGCACGTTCTGATACATGTCACCCCTGACCCCGCATTTTTTCACTCAATTGTAATCTTTAAATATGCATCAACAGGAAAGGATCACTTAATCAAAGACATTTGGAAATGCTTAATATTTGCCTCTCTTCAAGAATCTCCATGAATATTAGCAGATCCAACGAACTGAAAGGCCAGGAGGAAAGAATTTACATATTTGATTTGACCTAGCATTTTTCAAATTTATTTCACCACAGTAACCTTTTAAAGCTAGTAACATCTAAAGAAAGAGTTACGTAAGTGTTTTAAGTATGTATTGGTAATTTAATCTTAAAATGTATCCAGACTTCCATGTGATTCAAAAATCATGTTCTTGTGAAGAATTGATCAGGTTTGAATCCAATGAGTATCTAATTGAGATTTGAGTGTTCCCATTATCAACAAACACACTTAATAAAGCTCAACATGGCCTCAGAGAAGTTTATATAAACCACTCTTTCCATTTTTTTTAATCTTCCCATTTTCCTCTCATTTTTATAAAGTGGTAAGTACAAAGAAAACAAAGTAGTGAAACCTTGGCTCAGACATCACTATCTAGCCTAAAATAGCAGCATTTCAGAAACTGAACTGTTGGCAACACACACTGACAAGCCCATTTCTAACTGTGGTGTGAAAATAAGAATTTCTCGAAAGACTAACATACCAACATCGAGAAACTGTATATAAGGTAAAAAAGGCGCTCAAACAAAGATGTGGTCAGTGCCTCCTAGATGTTACCAAACAATAAAAAGGTACCACTTGGGCTGGTATCTGAAGATAAGCCAGAGCAGAGAGAGTGAAGGAGAAGGGCTCTGCAGTGAAAGGAGTAAGGACAAGGGTCACAAAACAATTGGATCCTTTCAAGGAATGGCCGGTTCAGGTACATAGATCATATCAACCCTCCATCCTGACAATGTTGCATTAATGGTTGATGTTGGCAAGTGCTATTTTGATGGTCCTCAAGCACAAGCTAGTATCTAGCTTAGGGATATATTCTTCATTTCAGAGGAGTTCACGATCAGTTTCATACTGAAACTACCCTTCCCCCCAGGCTCTGTTAGATCTACTCATCCTGTTTTCTTGCATGGTCTCTTCCTCTTCTGGACACACAACTCCATGGCCACTTGCCTTTGGTGCTGCTTTCCTAAACTGTACTCTGGCTCTCTGCACAGAAATTTCCCAAAAGTCCCATATTGATCATCTCCTCTGGGAAATACAGCATTTTCATTTTCCAGGACCGATTATCTGCCCAATATAACCAAGTTTTCTCCATGAATCGCCAAGTCAGATGCAAACTAAAATAATTTAAACTAATTTAATGTTTTGTTCACAAAACTGTTTCTGGAATTCGATCCCTATCCCATACCTCCATTCACTTTTCTTTATTCCTTACCCAGTAGCTGTTTCCAAATCTCTGGGTAGCCCCTCACATTGCTCTAAAATGCTCTATCCCTTCAAATAGCATATAGGATATATTCTTTCCCATAATTAAGCTATTGTCTACTTCAAATTTTCATAGTAAAATAATGTGGGTAAATAGTACAAATTCTAGCAAAGACACTGAAACAATTGAGCTTCCCATGAGGTTTCATCAAATCTGCACTCCACCCTTTCATGTAGCATAGTAACAGACATGGAACGATACCAAAGGGTTGTGATGATCCAAAATTGGAGAAGTAGATATGATTATCAGTGGCTGTGTTGACAATAGGATTTCACATGAAATAAACTACTGATGCAAAATAAGCACTGAAAATACCCTTGAAATATCACATTAGATTAAACTGAAATCCATAAAGGTTTTAGTGAGAGATCTACATAAGCCATGGTTTCTCAATCTGAGCATTACTGACATTTGAGCAGGACAATACATTGTTTGGTGGGCTGGCCTGTGCCCTGTAGGTTATTTCCAGCTCCCCCTGATCTCAAACCACTAGATGCTAGTAGCAATGACAGTTCTCCCATCGTCACTCCAAATTGTGTGTCAAAAATATCACCTAAAGACTTCACGATAATACCTGAAATCGTGAAGTATATAGAAAAAAAAAATGGTGATAAGCTCTTCAACATCAGCCTTATCATTATTTTTGTGGATACATCTCCAATGCAAGAGAAATAAAAGAATAAAAAACAAATGGGACTATATCAAACTAAAAAGCTTCTGTAAAGTGAAAGAAACCATCATTAAAATGAAAAGCAACTTACTGAATGGGAGAAGATATTTTCAAATCATTTATCAGACAACAGGTTATATCCAAACTATGGAGACAATTAATATAATGCAACAACCACCAAAAAAAAAAAAAAAAATTCCAAAATCCACTAAAAAATGGGCAGAGAATCTGAATAGACATTTCTTTAAAGAAGACACACAGATGGTCAACAGTTACATGAATGAAAGATGTTCACTTATTATTCAGGAAATGAAAAGCAAAACAATGAGATACCATACTCATAAGAATGGCCATGATCAAAAAGAAATGAAAAACAGACATCGACAAGTATGTGGAGAGAAAGGAACCCTTGCACACTGTTGGTAAGCATGCAAATTGATACAGTGATCATGAAAATCGGTAAGGAGACGCCTCAAAAAATTGAAAAAGAAATAGCATATAAAATACAATGATCACATTTCTGGGTATCTGAAGAATATGCAAACAGTAACTCAAAGAGATACGAGCAATAACATGTTTTTCACAGCATTATTCATAATAATCAAAACTCAGAAACAACCAAAGTGTCATCAACACACAAGCTGGTAAAAGCTGATGGGCATTTATACACAATGGAACATTACTGAGACATAAAACAAAAAGATGACGTTGTGCCATTTACAACAATGTGGATGGAAAAAGAGGCTATTATGCTTAGAGAAATAAGCCAGATAGAGAAAAACACAGTAGTAGTATTTCACACATGGTGGAAAAAACAAACAAATGAACTAAATAAAACAAAAGCATACTTTTAGACTTCAAGAGCAAAACTGTTGCTATCAGAAGGGAAGGAGGAGGCACCAGGGTAAATCAGGTAAAAGAGATCAATTGTACGGAGATAAATAGAAAATAGCATTCTGGTGGCATACATAGAATTTAATTTAAAAAGCTGAAGCCTAAATAATGTTACAAACCAATATTCTGTCAATAAAAAAAATTTCAGTGATTGCCCAATGTCGTCTGGGAGGCAAAATTTTTTCTGGTTAAGAACACTGGGATAAGAAGTTGCCTATAGGTCAAATAGCTACAGAATTGTGTAAAATCCATAATCTCTCCTTAAATAAGAGTTCACAGGTATCTACTGAGCACCTACTATGTGTAAGATCCTGTTCTAATATGGTGAGGGGCGGGCCTAAAAAAAACAAATGACTCCTTCCATCAGACGTTAAAAGATAATTGATTTTATTTCTGAAGTATCTATTTCAATGCTCTATGTGTTTAATTTTTCTTATATTTTTAAACTTACATTTTTTTTATTTTCTTATATCACTATCCATTTTTGTATATTTGATTTCTCCCCTCAGGTGTAGTCCCTATAGTTCTCAACAGATGCTACGGAAACATTTGATAAAGTTTAATATATGTGTTTATTTGACACTCTTTGAAAAAGATGCTGAACATCAAACATCTTTTGAGTAATAAAATGTTGGTAAGTATTCTAGATAGAATGGTCTGAAAAAAATCAAGTATAAGCACAGGTCTCACAGATATTATTCTACTAACAAATATTTGATGAATAGAGGAGTCCATACAAATTGTGAAAGAAAGGCTTCAGAGGTGCTTTAGAGGAAATGGATTTTTTTTTTTTTCTGGGTTAAAGCACACGACAGAGAAATGCTGGTCCTTATCTGGGGATCAAAAAAGGACTTATTGAAAAGTCCCTACTTTAGCTTCGGATTTATTATATTTTTCTTTAGAGCTTGGGATATTAAACATGCACAAGTAGGAGAATTCTGACACAAAGCCGGAGCCTAACTAGGTGGAGAGCTAAGTCTAGTCTTTGAACAGAAGGCCCGAGACACGCTGCTCTGGGTCCCAAAGAGGTAACATACAGAGGATGAGAACTGGCCTGGACAAGGGAAGACCTTGTTTCTAAACTTGCTTCTGACACTAATCTGCAGTCTCATAGTTGCACGTGTTTTTTGGTTTTTTTTTTAGGTCATTTGAACCCTAAAATGTGCTTTCTCTGTATGCGATGAGAATTGTATCTTCTCAGATCTCAAATTAAATTTTGTACATAAAAACATGAGCTAAAATTGGCTATATACACATCAGCGGTTCTTAATGATCTACAAAATGGACGATTGTGCTGACTATCCTCTTAGGGTGCTCCCAGCTCTGAAAAACATACAGCTTTACCATAACGCTGGCTCAAGTTTCTAAGATAGTATGTGTAATTTAGAGGTATCAGCCTCTAAATACTCGCTCGTCAACTCCTCTAGGCAAGCTAGAATGAGATCTATGTAAAATTTTCCGGCAACTGGTATTTTTGTAAAGGACAAAAGAACTACAAATGGCCAGGTTAGTCACAGGGTGTGGGGAAAAACCCCGTATGAGCTTCAACATTTAGGAGGAAAATGTGCTCATATGGTTTTTCTCTTTAAGAGACAAACTTGCAGGCAAACTATAGATCTGAGGAAAATGGGTTAAAATAGGGGAGGGTAGAGCACAAGGGATGATGGTGGCTATTTACCGGTGATGTGGTGGTGAGAGAATTATGGAGGCTACACCTGAGGGGAGAAATCAAATATTGTACAAAAATGAACAATGATGTAAGAAAATAAATAAGTAAATAAAATATTTTCTCTTTGTTCTCTAACTTCTAAGTACGAGTAATAGTAAAGAATCATAACTCAGGTCTTGGAGGCCTGAGTGGGGAAAGAGCCACGAAACGTATTTTAGCTCCTCTAAGAGGCACTTTGATGAAATAGAAAAGCCCCACTGATTTTATTGCTGAGGTCAGAATAGCCCGAACACTCGAGAGTCCCAGGTGTCGTCCATGCCCACCAAAGTCTCAGTATCTCTTCTTGGGTAGTAGAAGATTTTGTGGTCTGGAAGAAGGAAGCTACTAAGTCTTGGCTTAAACCGAAAGCACAGGACATTCTATTTACAGAGCAAGAGGGTCTACATGCATTTGGCTGCACATTCTCAGGAGACCTACTAACTAGAGCAACAGCATTACTGTCACCTGTGGGTATTTTACAGTCTCTTTATACACGTTCATGTTCCCTGTCACTTTTAATAAGTGATTGAACTCATTTGCTGAAACTGATTTTTAATTTTTACTTTTTTGCTCCCCATTAAAAGCAGACTCAGTTTTGTGAATTTTTCTTCATTTTTCCTGAGAGAAACCAGCCGACTCAAACAAAAGCATCAGAAGCTAGTGGGCTATTGATAGCAGATTTTTAAAATTATTCCTAACTGAGTTAAATCTCAGTCAAAATCAGGTTTCCACTTCCATCTGTTCTTCAGGATTCATGGGAAGTAGGGGTGCCAGTTGGATCAAGAAGTTCTAGTGTGAGATGAAATTTTCTTGTAAAAACCCTAGACTTCATAGCCTGTCTGCAAACATAAGGTTTAGTTATTTTGTGAAAATATTTCCTCAAAATAGCCCATAGTATGTTGCTTGGGAAATGTTTGAGAAAGAAGGCAGAATTTAGTAAGGGAAGTTTGGGACCACAGAGGACAAAATGCTCTATCGAAGTTTCTCCGTTTGACAGATCATACATCAAACCTGTTTCCTTCTCTTACGCGAATATTCTCTTTTCTGATGCAGCAGCTCAATGGGGGCACATCTATATTTAGTGTTTTCTTTGTAAAATGGGAATTTGTAATCTCTTTGTACTTGGCAAGGATGATTCACTTTATTTTCTTACTGTTGTTACTAATTGAAGAATTACTTTACTGCAGCACAGGGCACAAAGTAAGATTCCACTATGGGTGAAATCTTAGTGAGGTAAGAGATACTGGGGACGACAACTGGGGAACCACAATATTTAACTCAAAACATTGAACTAAAAACACTTTGCAATGAAACCACCACTTGGCAATTTTTATAGAAGCTTTTCAAAACACAAAACACTTAAAAAATAAACACCTAAAAAAAAACAAACCCACGCTTATTTTAAATACAGTCACTATGTGAATATTTGAGCATTAATTTTACAGATGGGCAAAAAACCTCACCACCAAATATTTTATTGAGCTTTCATTTGCCAAGGAATAGTGTCCTGAGGGATAAAATTCTGTCTGCTTACAACAATGGTGCTATGTGGTGGTGAGAATTCATATAGCTCAGAAAGTTTAGGGAAAAAACCAGAACTAAAGAGCAAATTAACCAAAATTATAAGAGCTACCTAAAATACTACTAGAAGAAAGTCTGCAACTGAGTTCAGGACTAGATGAATTCTTTAGACACCACCCTCCATATGGGGAATATGGGGAAAGCAGCACAAGAGGAGGACTAAAGCTGGGTCTTGAAGTTGGTAAACTTTGTCCAGGTAAAGTCCATCAGTCTAATTCTGTTCACAGTACTCTGGGCACACCATTCTGTAGGCCCCAGGCTGACAACAGTGCCTTGGAGGATGTAGTTATCTGGCCCCATAAAGCTTACCCAAGGCAAGTACTAAGGAGGGTGAATCCACCAGCAGACAAAAGTAGATATGGTCTCTAGGGACAAGGTGGGGGATGACCTACAGGAAGCAGGAGAGAGAATGCTGAAGATTATGGCAGGAGACAACAGCTGCCAAAGGACTGTCAGATTCTTGCAGTTGTACTTCCTCCTGTTCTTGGTTTAGGAACCATCAATTTATCACTAAGCACTTGAGGGTAGTTAATAATTAATGGGGCTTTTAAATGTAACTTTTCAATATAAGAAGTACATTTAGAAGCAGCAGAACCTAAAGCCTCTTACTCCTCAGGAGAAATGTGAAAGTGATGGACATACACTTGGAACTTCAGCGAGTACTGTTTTCCCATGTATGTCCAAAGAGGAACACAGGCTACAGTAGAGAAAGAATGGAAGCAGTTAATAGTTTAAGAACTATCACTATCACTAAAATACAGACATATGAAATTACAACATTGAATGGCTATTAGCAATTGTCCCAGTCATTGGTTTTCTAACTCTTATTCAAATAAAGCTTTAATAAGCATCCCAACATTCTATACAATAAGAAAAGTTGCTCTGGCTGAATTTGTGGGAGGGATCTGAAATTCTGCCCAAACTCCAAACTTTGTCTCCTACCCGCAAGCTGTCCCTGGGATATTGCCCTAGAACCCTAGGGCTCGGAAGAATTTAACTTGAACATCATGTGGTTTTAGGAATGAAGGCATAGGCCTTTAATTTTTTATTTACACATTTAATTTCATGTTTAAGAAACTGAGATCTAGTATGCCTAAAAATGAACTATGCCAGGGAACTTTTGTCCGACTATAAACATTCCAACATTCCCAAAATAATGAGTTCATTGTCAAATGTCTCATCCTTACCTGGAGAACTAACCATGATAAGGAGAGACATGTGCATGAAATCCAGATCTCCTGGCTGAGGTCACTGAGCTCTGTTACCTCTGCCCCAAAATAGAAACCAATCACAGGCAAGCCCATTAATCTGCACATTGGAAGCACTTTTTTTTTTTCCTATTTTGAATATCCTTTGCTAAATCAAAAACTGGAGGATTCCATGATAGAATTATTGGCATGGAGCTTCAAGCTGAGCTTCAAGATGGGCAGGGTATATGGGGATGGGGGATTAAGGGAAGACAGTAGCAGTCAACAGTCACTGTCACATTTCTGCTAAGAATGCTAAAGCAGATTCACTGTCCTTAAACAATACAGGACACTAAAGCAAATGGTCTAGAGTTTTCAACTAGTCAGTTTTTGCTTATATGTACAAAAGAAAGCATTGTATTATCTGAATTAAAACAGGAGGGGTATTTATTGAAAAACATAAGATTTTGGATGATTCAGCTTAGAAATAAGAAGGAATCAGATTAGTCACTACTAGGGATATTTATAGTATCACCATTTCTAGATGTACCCAATTACAGCCCTACCCACCCATTCTCTTTATCCTATACACTCAAGATTCACCCTCCTGAGGCAGAAATATCTAACTGGTTAAGCTGCAGTCATATGCTCCTACCTTGCTGCCCTGGAATATGGAGAGAAGGAGAATTCCAGGTGTCTCACTCATAGCCACCTCATAGGGAATCCCCCAAAGCCAACAAAGAAATTACATAGATTCCAGGCAGCCAGAAGAATGGCAAGTGCCCCACTGTCACTTTATCCAGACAACATGAGTCAAAAGATTGCATTATTAGTCATAGCCATAACAACAGAGAAAGAGATAACATTAGAAGTTTCAATTCCAGGAAGAATGAAAATTCTTGGACCATAAAGAACAAGATGAAAGAAGTTTTAAGGCTTCAGTACATCCATTATTTTAGTGTGTGTGTGCGTGTGTGTGTAACACTGCATCATAACATTGCATGTTTCAGATGTTAATTGATGAGAATCAACTTGTGTAGATACTACGTTAAGTTCATGACAAAAGTCCAAATCTATCCTTTACCATAGCACAGTCTCTCTTTTTTCCAATTTACCTTTCTTCCTCCTTTACCTTCTGGCACTGATTAATTGGTCTTATAGTCTGTTTTATTTTTCTATATATGCTACATATGAGCAGTATCATATGATATCCTTTTCTGTCTGCCTTATTTCACAAGTATACTAAGGATAATATATTTGTTCTGTAGAATAATTTTATCCCAAAGTTTGTCAAATAATATATACGCCTCATGAAATATATATTTCATATATTTCTATTTTCCAGACTCAAAGTACTAGTTAGTTCATTAAACATTCTAAGAGTTTATTTCATTCAGTATTTTCCCAATTTCTTCACCATGGAGCCCTCAGAACCCCAAAAATCAGTTTTCCACAGAGCAAACTTTGTGAAATGCTGCTTCTGATGAAAAAAGAAACCCTTTAAGCCACTTTAATGCTAGGAAACATTTGAGGTCATTTTATGGGAGTTTAGATCTTCCTGGCTATGCAGGGAGGACCTTTCAAGTACAGAGTTCTTGAAGTAATTTAATTGACATTCATTTTCAATCTCTGAGACCATGAAAGTAATAGCTGCTTGCTCGAAGTTGGATCACAGAACTTTCTCAAAGATAAGGCAGGTAGAAGGGCCATCTCTCATGACCAATGGGTAAGGGGTGGATTCTTCTCCACAAACTAAATTAGCAGAGATTGACAGAATAACAGGAGACCCTTGAAAAGGCAAGTAAAGATGACAGGTAAACACCAGGATGTCTGGCTTCATGTGAAAGTCCTGTCCTCCATTCCTTTGTCTGCGGTAGTCCTGGGTCCACCTTCTCGAGCAACCCACACACCACGTGCCCTATTCAAATGCTTTGCCAGCCTTCATGTGGTCCATTTCTTTGTGATTACAAACATGACAGCTGAGAGCATGAGACAACACTGAAATCACTTCCTTTCATTTTTACTCCCTTTAATTAAATGGAGATGAAAAAAATTAATCTTCATCATGAGTTGAGTCCAAGACTGAGAGGTATCAAGAGTGTTGTTATCACATCCTACCTACTCGATACTTGGCTTCGTATCCAGGCTGCAGATTACTGAAGCTTGCCCATCAAACATGATTAATAACTCAGTCAGAGGTTTTGCACTGGACATAGTGTTTGCCAAAAATGGCAGAACTCAATGGAGCAAAGGGCTCTGTAGTGACAGTTACTTCCCTGACACATGACCCTTCTTTGTAATTAAAAACCAAACTCAATTATGCAGCAAACATTCAATGACATAAGTCTTCTCCTCCCTCCTTTAAGTGATAATTGCTGATACTGAGATAATTTTTGTAGCTTTAAAAATGAAGCCAAAGAAAATATGGTGATTTTTCAAACTATAGTTTGGACAATGTCTGCAGCCCCAGAGACCCATCAGCCTCACAGCTTCTATAGCCTCACAGAGATGTGGGATGTTAAGTGCCTTTGTTGGGGAGAAAAGAAGTCATGACTCTGCTCTCTGTGCCCCATTTCCTGGCATTGCTTGAAAACTTTATGTGGCAGAAATTAAGGAAAATCACGAGGCCTTACTATTCCCAGACACTCTGCAAATGAGGTGATACAGTCAGTGATACAGTCCAGGTTCTGTGGCTATTTCCGCTGCTGAACAGTTTTGTCAATTGTATCATTTTCCCCACTTTAGCACAATTTGTTCCTGACTGTTTAGTGTGGTTTCTTCCCTGCTGAGGCAGCTTCCAAACAGCAGCTGTGATACCACCCACCAGCATCCCAACAATGTCACCCAGCTCAAGTAAACAGGTTGTGCGATCTGACCCTCCTACACACACGTGCAAGGAAATGCTCCCTGATGCAGATTTCAGCTGGGGATGCCTCTAAGGGAGCAGCAGACCCACACAAGGGAGGCTAAATCTTGCCCCGTTTGATTTTGAGGGAATAATCGCTTTATTTATAAAGTTCCCCTCCTACCATTGCCCTGGAAAGCAGTCACAATAATGACTAGATAAAAACGTTAATTAAGACATCATAAGCCACCCTGAAGGCACAGGAATAAAAATAAAAGAGGAGGTTTCAAAAGGGTTGTCTAAAGAGAAATAAAGCAAGGGAGATACATTGCTGAGAGCAAAGGGCCCATGATGCGAGAGAGCTCTGAAGTATAGCACCAAACCCCCAGGACCTCGGCCAGACAGCAGAGAGGCGAGAAAGAGAAGCCTGGGCTGGCGTAAATGGCAGGTGGGGCATGGCGAGCTCGGCCATGTCTCCTGCAAAACTCAACCAATGGCACACCAAACTGGATGGGTCTGAGCACCCAATTATTTCCTCTAAAAGTTAAAGGAACTAAGCAGGAAAACCAGTCCCATTATTTGCATAATTCCTGTGTAAAAATAATTGTCTGATTCATGCTAAAATATTGAGTCTGTAATTTTTCAACCCTAAACTGACAATCATCAAATATCCCTTCCAGTCTTCAATGATGATAGCGATTTCCCAGCAGAAAGATAAAATCCATCTATAATCAGATTTGTAAGAAATGATATTTAGGAAAACTGTGTAATTAGAAAGGGTGATTGTCCATGCACACAAAAAAATACAAGCAACTCAGTCTCAAGATTTGTTCTTGCTTTGACTCATTAATATTGGAACCTAAAAATGTAACCCATCATGTTCAGTCAGGGGGAAATAAGTGACACATCATGGAGAAGATCACTGTCCGGCATTTTTCCTTACCTTCTTCATCCTGCTAGGAAAAAAAATTCTAGTTCTCTTGAATAAAGCAATGACTCATGTTTCAAGTACCTCTAGAAATAGGAAGCCATCCAACAATTAAGAT
Source organism: Talpa occidentalis (assembly GCF_014898055.3). Taxonomy (NCBI): domain Eukaryota; kingdom Metazoa; phylum Chordata; class Mammalia; order Eulipotyphla; family Talpidae; genus Talpa; species Talpa occidentalis. Next base: position 70,235,981 of record NW_023601104.1, on the reverse strand, counting down.
TACTATAAATTGTCATAATATAAAATTGTGTATTATGCATTATAACACGTTAGAGTCAGCCCACTAACCGTAATAGGTAAAAGAACAAAATGAAAACTCTCCATCATGTTCGTACTGATTTGTGAATGCACATGCAGCACGGACTTCATGAAGACGCTTATGCAAGATGACCTCTTACTTGATTTGGCCAACTGTAGGGACCCATAATCTTGATGCTAATTATCAAGTAGGAACCACCCAGTCCAAGTACCTATACCAAGGGCCTAGAATGATTCTTGGAGAATGACAATCTCTCATTCTGTAATGGCATATGAAAGGCTAGTATATGTACTTCATATACAGTGACCTAAACAGTTTAGAACAGATTCAAACTTCAGATTGCAGCCCATCAGTACTCAGGGACCATGCCAGGGTAATCATCTCTGTGTTGATCCAATCTGTGTGTTTCTCATTAGTGAGTCCTGATCTTTGTGGAGATGCCAATTTCTTACATTGAGGCCTCTATGATTACATTCAAGTATTTGCTTATACAGTTACTCAGTGAATAACCCTTGATTATTGAGCAGTTAAAACTAAAAAGAGAGCGCCGGCCTTGCCTCCTACCTGAACTCCCTCTGCTGGGGTACTTGCTGTGGAGAGTAGCATCCTGGACTCAGGTGGCTGCAACTGAAAGGAAAAAATACCTGCTTAGAAGTCTCCCTGAAGATGCATGCCCTCACGAACCCTACGAGCATGGCCTCTGTGACCATATTGTGAGAGTACAGTCCACGGTGATAAGAGGTCCACAACCTACATAAAATTTAAATTTTAGCTTATGCAAATTAGTCCCCAAGTCTAATTTCACAGAATTCAAAAAAGGCAGTTGTCTAAGATAAAAACCTATTCTTGGCTTTCACTTACTCAGATTTCTGCCAATATTTACCTTCTTAGATTCAATAATGATGGGTTTCATATAAAATTAAGGCTGGTAGTAACACAGATAACACATAAAAATCAATCCTATGAGTTTAAATTTGTATCTTATTACAGTGAATTATTCTCAGCTACTTGAGAACCATGGGTTTTATGGACATAAGTGTAATATTCATAATTACAGTTATAATCATCAGCAAAGAGAAACTGTCTTTTGTATTAATACTACAAACCTCATAAATTCAAAAATAATGTTTTGATCTTCTGCTGTGTGCTAAAGAGCAGGCTCAGTGCTGGGAAAACAAATGAGCAAAGTGTTCCCTTATCTCAGACTAGTGCTGGGAACTGAAGAGTAAGCAGCAATTAAAAACAGTGACAAGTATGTTAGTGGTCAGACATGAATTTGACAGCAAGAAACAATAACAACAAAAAATTAATGGTAGCTTTAAAAGAAATTTATTTATCTTATGTAACAAGAAAACCAGTGATAGTCCCAGGGTTGATTCCACAGTTTAATCATGGCATCAAGGTCTTTTCATCTCTTGATTCCATGATCCTTTGTGTGTAAGTTTCATCTTCATGGTCACAAAGTGGCATAACTAGCACTCTGCATGCTATTCACATACAAGGACAAAAGAAAGAAGGGAGAGAGACCAAAGAGAAACATACCAGTCAATTTGCCCCATTTGGAAAAATTTCCTAGAAACTACCCAGAAACGCCTACATTTCAATGATCAGAAATGGATCAGCAACCTATCAGAAGAGAGTATGGAAAGATACGTATTTTAGTTGTACCTTGATATTCTCTAATTAATGAGGAGGATGTGGAAAAGTACAACTGTAGACAACTAGCAGAGTCTGCAACAAAAACTATGGAAACACCAAGGATTACCAACCTAGTCCAGGGTGGGTTTTTTTTTTTTTTTTTTAAAGGAAAAGAGAATTAAGTTTAGCACTGAAATGCCAACAAAAACAAGTGAGGTCTGCACACTGAGAGAAGCACTGATGGCAAGGAGAGATAGGAACAGCATTCCAGCCAAGGACACTCAGGTGCTCCTAGCAGGGCAGGCACTTCACCATGACCTGAAACACAGTTCCTATCCAGAAGTGGACAAGACAGAAGCAGGTGAAAAGACCAGATGCAGGGAGGCATATAAAATATTTTGAAGAGCCTGGTGGACTGCACCTCACTAAGTAGTTTTGACTTTACCATGGAGTTTAAAAGAGATCATCGGGCCTCCCTGGTGGCACAAGGGGAGAAGCACCGCACTATGAAGCAACCCACAGCCTCTGAAATACATGTTTGATTCCCGGCCGGCCAAGGAGAAACCCACCCACATGGCGCAGCAGACCTCTCCTGCCTCACCCGCGGCTCCCCTCAGCAGTGTGTTTCAGTCAGTTTGCCTGTTCTGTTCCCCACTCTGTCTCTGGTGAGTCCTCTCACCCCCTGCATCTCTGACCTACACCCCAGCTCTTATATGCATAAATAAGTAAATCTAAAAAAAAAAAATAAGAGGTCATCATGTCCTGATAGGCCTTACAGATGTGTTACAATCTCACCTCATGTCATCCTGCAGTGCAACCACTAGTGAGAGCACATTTTCTCCCTCTCTTCCTCCCTGCTTCTCTCCCTCCACCCTCTCTCCCTCCTTCCTCCTTAGTCACTTCCCTAAGAAAAGAGAAACTGACATGGTTGGAGAGTAGTTTGGGTGAAGGAAACAGAAAGAGAAGCTTGGGCACCTCTCCCTCCGTCTCTCGCTCTCCACTACCAGCAGAATGCTGAGACCATAGCTTCTTCACTTGTTTTGTGTATACCTGTTCTTATTGAGATCACTTTGGCTTATAATACTGTATATGATTCAAAGGCATGGGCTCACACCTCTTCAGATGCATGTGACCTCACTATACCCCCTCACTATACCCCCACCAAGGCACCACAGACCTCCACCACAGCCTCACCCCCACCCATTGCTCTCCTCCCATTTCCTCCTCCCCATCTGTAGCCTCAATTCTACAGTCAGATGCCAAGGGTTTGTTTATAATTTGGTTCTGTCTGACTCTTTGTTTTGTTTCTCTATATTCCACATATGAGTGGCATCATCCAGCCTTTGTCTTTCCTGGCTTATATGGCTTAGCAAAATTGCCTCCAGATCCATCCAGATTGTCACAAACAGCAAGATTACATCTTTTTTAGAGCTCAGTAGTATAGTTTTCTTTTTTTTTTAAAGATTAATTTATTTATACAAGAACTGGGGTACAGGTCAGATGTGCAGGAGGGTGAGAGGATTCACCAGAGACAGAGCGGGGAACAGAACAGGCAGACTGATAAAATACACTGTTGAGGGGAGCAGCAGGTGAGACGGGAGAGGTCTGCTGCATCAAGTGGGATTCTTGCTGGCTGGTCGAGATCGAACCCATGCTGCAGAGGCTAGGGACAGCTTCACAGTATGGCGCTAAACCACCTGCGCCACCAGGGAGGCCCTGTTGTATAGTTTTCTTCTGTTGCCTATCATAGCTGAGTCTCAAGCTCTTTCTCTAAAACCCCAACTGTTGTTGGTGACTTTCTCTCCTGCCCCAGTATCTCCAGTCATGCCATTTTCTCCTGATTCTGATGCTCTTAAGCCACACAGCTTCTCTGTCTTTCCTCCCCTCAGTGAGCAAGCAGGTGCAGGGAGACTGGAGCTCCTCCAGGCTGGCATGTGAGCTTTGCTGTCCTCTGCCTGATGGCTGGGTGGCAGGCACTCTTCACAGGAGCATTTTGTACGCCTAGTTGTTATTTTTCATTAGAAATAAACTTGGTTGGAAACTGAGCCTGGCATTCTCATCCTGCAGAATTTTGGCCAGAACTCTCCAGTGTTTCCCAAACAAATCTCTTCCTTAATTGTCTCTGGCAAAATATGTGAAAGTAAAATCCAAAAACAAGGAAAGTCTATGACATTGACAGTACCCAAATTGACACATTTGCCTGGTTCAAAGAACTTGTGTCAGAAAAAAAGGGAAAATAGAAATTGAAGCCACATGATCCTTACCTGGGCATGTTCTCTGGGTTTGTGTGGAAAGCTCATTAGTATATTCCCTAGCCTCTCTTGATTGGAAAACAAAGGCTACAGCTGTACAAACATTGCTCCAATAGTTTCCAAGAATATCAGTAGAGAATGGCGATGTCAAATAGCAGCTTTAATGAGAGCACTGCTGCGCAGAGATAGGAAACTTGCAAATGTTGGGTGTGAGGTGGAAAATATAGAATCACACAGAAAAGCTGAATGGTCAAGACAAAGGTTGAGATGAACCAATTCCAGCTCAGGGATGGAAAACAAATGGAACCTCTGGATTTCGCCTAACCAAAGATGCAAAACATGTAATCTTGGAAACATTTCCCACCAATGAGTTATAATCCAACTGCATATATTGTAACACCAAGAGTCCTGAGAGTTTCTGTTAATAGCAAGATAAATGAATCTGCAAATCAGATGTAGCTCTGATGTCACCCACTCTTCCCTTTGTCATGTCATTGCACCGCATCCCTCCTATTGAATTGGCAATGCATTTATCTACTCACATGGATAACTGGCGGTTGTTCATACCCAGTCAGAAACAACACTTGGTCATAGGCCAGGTGTGTTCTAGTGAGGAATGTTCACCAGCAAGATTTTTATTCCTGCACCTTTTTCTCTTGATTATGCCTCTTCAAGAAGAAAGAGACAAAACTAAATGTTCTTTTGTCTTTCTCTCTAGCCAGAATGCCTTAAAACTAAATTTCAAATAGCTATACCATAAATCACTTATACCATACAGAAAATATAGTCACCAATTACAAGGGCTGGTATGGTAGTGTAGACTCCTAGTTGAACTCCAGTTTGCTATGTCTGCATGTATGATTTGGAGCAAATTAGTCCTCTTCTCTTGGTCTCAGTTTATTCATACAAAAGAGTGAGGATGGATAATCACACACTCTTATAAGAATTGTCATGTGGATTAAAGGAATGACTAGAAAACAGCCTTGCCCAGAATAACCCCAATAAATTCTCATGGTATTAGCATTAGAAGTCTTATTTAATATTGAGGGTAGAAAACTAGGCTTTGTTGATTAAATATGTTAAAACAAAACTAGAAATACAACCAATGCTATGTAACTGCTATGGAGTTTGTGATGACTGTCTAAAAATGGAATTTTTCAAAGGCATGTGTCATATTTTAGGACCCAGCATCAGTTCATGGGTTGACCTCTTGCTGGGTGCTCCAGGGTGCCTAAAAATGACTACGAAGACCAAGGTTGAGGAACAAACACTTCAAAGGTCTAGATTGGCAGTTGTTAGGCAAGTATAATGCAATTTCTACAATTGTTTTTAATTAAGTTTTTAAAAGACTACCAGCTAACTAGGTAGAGAATTCAGCAAAATGCATACAACATTCCTTCAACAGATCACTAACATGAGGACATTTGAGAAACAAGACTTACCAAAACCATTGCTTGCAGAGTAAATAAATGCTCAGTACATATAGAAGGAAGTCCAGTCTCCCCCTTGCCTTGTGTCAGATAGAAAGAATAAAGGATTTGAAAAGGGTCTTCCAAGATTTTCAGTTTAAAAAAAAGTTGCAACACTTTAATTTTAAAAAAGGTTTTTGTTTTTTTTTTTTAACTAGAGAAGTATCATGAACATTAGTTTTTGACTGCAAAAAAAAAAAAAAAGTAGAGATATTTAGGTTGTGCAGAAACAGCAAGTTTTGCCTGTGGCAAATTCACAAAATTTCATAATTCCACCAGAGGCAAAGTGTCAGTTTTCCTCAGAGGAGCTGCAGCCCCAGTTGGAAATGTGAATTTTTAGCTCAGAAAGAGAACTGGGTACGTTTTGCAAAAAGTTAAAACTAACTCACTTATTTTGATTCAAGATGAAGCCAAGATAACCCAAGATGAGGAAAGTAATCACGAAGAAGTTAAGGTCTGGAATCAGAAAAGGCAGAAGGGGTGGGGAATGGAAATACTACTTGGCAGAATAGATCCAAGAAAGATAAAAAGGGAAAAAAGGGAAAGGAAAGTACATGATAATCAATACATGGTGGCCGCGTAGAATTTAGGTGCCTAGAATGTTGTTTAAAGACCAGGTTCAAAGGATCAAATCCTTCAGCCAAGACCCTAAGACTAACATTTCTTTTCACCTGCCCTATTTCTATGAAATCCAACCTCTTCTCTCTGTTCCTGCCTCTGGTATTTTCCTTTGATGAAAACTGTGCCAGGTTTTATTATATAATTTCAAAGAGAAAGGATTTTGCTTTTGTATTTGGACTGAATTTTCAAGATGTAATTTCCTAAAACGAGCTTTGAGAAAGAGTATGAAAGTAAAACTTAAAGATGTTTCACAAACATCTGATCCTTTTTTCCAAAGGATTGCAAAGCCTCATAAATCTTCAGCTTTGTTTTCTGGGCTCTGGCTCTTTGTCTCACTCCACATTGTATATATGGCACAGAAACTGGACTGGGAAAGGTTGTATGTTTGGGAAATTTAAATATATGATTTCAATCACATCAATAAAGTACCATTGCTAGAGGTGGGCTTGAGATGTTGGAAAAGACAGTAAAAATGGTTTCTTTATTAAGATTGGCCTTTCACTATCCCTAAAGACCCTTTTTACATTCAGTCATTTTCTTTCTGACCTGGACAGGATTGCCTCCTTTATTCTTCAGGTAGAGCAAATAATGTGAAGACTTTTAAGCATCAGAAGATTCAAGAGTTCATTTGGAGTACATGCAACCTTCTCAGGCTACAGCTAGAAATAAGAGCCCATACTAAATACAGTTCCGCTTGTCAAAACTGAACTACCTCTGACATAAAGAAGACTGGGCTCATAAAACATTCAATTTACTTCCCCTCTACCCCCCTGCACAAACTACCTATCGAAACCAAGAAGAGACAAGTCTGGATGGCCCTGACAGTTCTCGCACAGAGGACATTTCAGGACACGCAGAGGGGGCAATTGGATACAAAGATGGAAGTCCATTCTCTGAGAGGTCTGCAATAGGAAACATTCACCAGGAAGTTAGAAATGAATTAAGGCATTGTCCCATCTCACAGTTCAGTAGAGAAGTTAGATAAATGCTCAGCTGCTTGAGACCATAAATCATTCGAGAAACATGGAGAATGCAGGCAGCATATGTCACACCCTGAATTAGATAAAAGAAATGAGAACTTAAACTAGGATATTAAATGCTGCTGAAGTTTGTAAATAATCACTTTAAAACTCCTCAGTAGTGAACCTTGAGTTATTTCTCTTTTAAGAGGAGGACTTTCACTGATGAAGAAGAGTTGACTGCTGAGTTTGAGGAAGGGAATTTTCATAGGCATGGTAAGTGGTCAATTTAAAGAGAGATCCCAAATTACTCATGATACATAAGAACACTGGAGAAAAAGAATATGCAGCAAGAGTAAGTGTGAGCCTGGGTACCTAGAAGGGGCTGCGATCCAGAGGACATTCACAGAAATGACCATTTTTGAGAGAAGTCATGCACAAATATACTGGTAGCTTACTGAAAAAGCTAAGTAACAGAGGGTAAGATAATAAATGAAAAATGCCAGCAACAATTCTACTGAAAAAGGCAACCATGTGGGCCTCCCCTGGTGGCTCAGTGGTTAAGCGCTGGGCTGCGAAGCTGTCCACAGCCTCTGCAGCGCCATTCAATCTCCGGCCCCCAGAGAGGGTCTCACATGACACACAAACCTCTCCTGCTGTGCCCACTGCTCCCCTCAGCAGTGTACTTTGTCACTCTGCCTGTTCTGCTCCCTGCTCTGGCTCTGGTGGATTCTCTCACCCTCCCGTGCTTCCGACTGTACCCAGTGCTTGTATAAATAAAGAAATCTTTAAAAAAAAAAAAAAGGCAACCATTGAAAATTGACAATGAGCAAATAAAAAAGAGGTGTTCCTACATGAGTTAATATTAATTCAGACCTGTTGTCACCTGATGCTATCCTAAGTGTTCCTGAAGCTAGAGTGTGTGAGTGAAAGTGTGTAAGTGTGTAAGAGTGTATGTGAGTATGTGTGTGTGTGTGTGTGTGTGTGTGTGTGTGTGTGTCACTTGAGAATCTTGTCAATTACAGGTTCTGATTCAGGAAGTCTAGGGAGAGGCCAGAGATTTTATTTCCAGGTACTGCTGGTGCTATTAATCAATAGGACATGCGTTGAGTATCAAAATATTCACGTTTGAATCTCTTGAGATTAGTGAAGTCATCACAAACCAATAAAGGAGCCCTGAAAGGCCTTTAAGATAATGAAGCTGATATATACACAATGGAATATTACTCAGCAATCAAAAAAGATAAGCTTATGCAATTTGCAGCAACATGGATAAAGTTGTAAGGGATCATGCTCAGTGAAATACGTCAGAAAGAAAAAAGAAAAATACAGGATGGTCTCACTTATAGCAGGAATTTAGAAAACCTAAATAAGGGACCAGGAAAATGACTAATTATAAAGTAAAAATCAAAATCAATAAGCAACTATAAACCAGAGACACACTATTGCTGGGGTGAGGAGGAGGGAGCAGGATAAAAACAAGGGGGGTGGGGATTGTATGGGGACTATAACCAAGATGAAATGCATACATTGTGCAAAAATGAAAAATGATGTGTGTATATAGATATAGATATAATGATAATGATAATGAAGCTGCCTGGTCTCTGCAGTATTTCTGGATCTGGTCCACTTTCTGTCCATGTGACTTGATTATCTTCTTGTAAGGGTATGAGACTGAAATTGCGATGAAAGTGGCATCCAAATTTTCTGAGCCTGAATTCTATAAAATGGCAACACATATAATCCTCAATAGGGCTATTTTCAATATCAAAACTGGACCAAAATATTAAGTACAGAGAACTCAACAAATAGCAGTTCTTCCTTCTCTCCTCTATTAAATAATGACAAGAATAATTATTGCTAAGAAAGCTGACAATGGAAAAAACACTTTTATTGACATTTTGTCCCTTCAAATTGTTAAACAAGATCCATGTTATCATTGACTAGACTGAAGCACAAAGAAGTGTAGTGCACTAATGAAGAGTCTAAAGTTTGAATGGAGCACATGTGAATTCAGATGCTATGTTTATACTTTGTGGAAATGTTATTATTTATAGATTGACACCTCCATTATGTAAAATAATACAGGTAAAGACCTACTAGAACTTCCTCTTAAATATAGATTGTCCCTGTTCCTTTCTAAAGTGTCACAACAAAGATGATAAATAATTTGTTTCAACTGTCATTATATTATTTCATAATGACATATCTTATGCTGCCATAGGACAATGCTACAGACTGGGGGAATAAAATAGAAATTTCACATTTCTGGAGACTCTGAATTCAAAATCAAGGTGTTGAGTGAATTCTTCCTTTTCAGGACGTTTAGCAAAGGATCTGTTGTAGGTGTCTTTCCTCAGCATTTAGACTGCTGCCTTCTCCAAGTCATATTGGACTAGGATCCATCCTAACAACCTAATTTTAACTTGACTATTTTTATAAACCATATCTCTTAGTTCATATTTTGAGGTGCAGGGTTAGGACTTCAAAATATGAATTTTGGGAAGACCCAATTCAATGCCAAAATTCAACCCAAAAAGACATAAAATGAAAGTGGAAACAAAAGTCAACAGGGTTTTGGAAGATAAAATATGGACACAAGAAATGTGAATATCAGCTGTATAAGAGGCAGGAGATAAAAGCAAGAAATAAGTCATTTTATAACTAGAATACCAGAAGTCTGGGGAATAGTATTAAGTTGTTCTCTCAAACAGGAAAGAGAAACAAATACCTGAAAACAAGGTATTTGTTTGAAAATATATATTAGGCACAGTTATATCCCCAGGCATTCTCTCCTCAACAAACAGGAGATTTTTTGGGGGAAAATTAAACTACACACATCCAAAATACAACGAGGATTGGGATAAGAGAAGCATCCTACTGAAAATGGGCAGATGAAGTGGAAATTGGCATACTGAGTGACAAGATCCTCCACCCTTTTCTATACTCTGCTTACGACTGCTGGCAGTCTTGCAAATACTGCCTCAGGCAAGCAATTGCTAGATTGTTCTCTAAAATAATTGAATAGCTCAAGGAGGAAAAAAAGATGAATAATTATTGACATTTAGGGTTCCCTCAGGAAATTTCTAGATCCCTGTCCATTAGCCTTCAGTGAAGATTATAAGTTGCCCAGTTTTGACCATACACATAGAATTTCCAACTATTTTTAATTTTTAATTCTTTAAAAAATGTTTGTTGTAAAATATAACACACATATAGATTACCTAAAATAAATGGAAAAATTGAAATATAGGTTTTCACACAGTGAAAACCTACATAGCCACCAGACAAGTTAAATAATGGAATACTTCCAGAAACCTACCTCCCTCATGAATTTTCTAGGACATCTCTCTCCTTCTCCTCAAATATAATTAATATTCTGTGTGTTAACACCATGGTTTAGTTTATTTTTATTAGCCTAGTTTTGCCTGCTTTGGAAACTTAAATAAATATAACATGTATACTCTTTTTTGTCTTTATCCCCCCAAATATCATCTTTGAAAGATTGACTTGTAAGTGTGGAAGCCTCTAGAGTTCATATTTTTACTTCTACATAATATTCCTGTGTGTCAATGCCATCATTTAATGTGGCTAATGGCACATTATGGCTAATGGCAATGATATATATTATACACATTAATATATTTGTGATTTATTCATATATTTGTACATAACTATAGTTTTTTCAATGCTGTATAATATTCCATCATAAGAACAATTTATCAATTCTATTACTGATGGACATCTCATTTGTTCCACTTTCTATATATTATGAAAATTGATCCTTTGGACAGTTTTACATCTGTCTCTTCATACACATGTACAAACACCTCTGTTGGATTTCACCTAGCAGTAGAAGCACAGGATCACAACCCAGGTAACTCTATAGATAAGCTAATTTTACCAAACCATTCTGTACCAATTTACCTTCCCCAAGAGTCAAAGGAAATTCCTATTTCTCCATCTCCTCACCAACATGGGCAGTTACAATCTTTTTTTAAATTTGGAGCAAAGTGCCTTCATCTTAAATAAGAAAGTAGAACAAAAATGAATAGTTATTACAGGAAAAACTCCAAGATAACAGATTGATAAAGATAAAGAAAAGCAAAAATAAAAACGCAGATTGCAAAATGCATAGACAATAAAGAAAGTAAATGAAAGTATTTTTAAATATTTAAGTAGCCTCAGAGACAAGAGAAGCTAGTAATTCCATATAAAAGCAATGCTTCTTATTGAATAGAGGAAAAAGCACTAAAATTCAACAGAAGAACTGAAAGATAAATTTTAAAGATTTCTTCCAAACTGGGGAAAAAGAAAGAAAATAGTTGGTAAAATAGGGAGAAAAAATAGATAGGAGTTCCAGGAAGAAAGCAACACAAAAACCAAAAGCAGAGGGGAGGAAATGATCAAAGAACATGTGCAGGGAAGATTCCTAGAACTAAAGAACATGAATTTCCATAGAGAAGAGGCTCTCTAAGTACATAGCACATGAATTGACACTAAACAAAAACCACACCAACCACGGTGAAACTGAATTTCAGAACACCATGGGTAAAAAGATGCTAAAAGATTCAGATCATAAGTTATAGACTATCTACAAAGGAATTGGAATACAATTCCAGGGACTACACAAGGGCAACATGCAAGTTAAAAGACAATGGGAAAATAACTTCAGAATTAGTAGGTTAAATAATCAGCTATCCAGGGGAAAAAGGAAGGGATCAAACAAAAAGATCACACACACAAAAAGCACACAGGGTTTCGTCATTTTGATATACTGAGGTCAAAATAACTGCATGGGTGTGTTTGTGTATATTTATGTATATTATGAAAACTAGTAACATTTTTAGAAATATGCTGAGATTATTCTAAGAACTCTCTATCTGGCAAAGACACCAATCATGTGAGGGTTTAAGATGTTTTCAGAAGATCAACATCTTGTAAACTACATCCCATGTATACCTTCTCAGCAAGTTGCAACAGGAAATTCATAATCAAGCCAAAACAGAAAGACAATCAAGCCAGGAAAACAGAGATGAGTGGAAGTCCTAAGACAACATACATGTAGCAGGTCCAGAAAACAACTAGTCCAGGGTTAAAGAGGACAGAAAATTCCAGAAGCATACCCCTAAGAAAAAAACAAAACTTTATTAGCTGGTATCTTCTCAGAGGATTTGTGAAAAATTAATGATAGTTATATGCATCGAAATCTAAGCTCACTAAAATGAAAAAAGAGATACAGAAAAGAGATACTTTATAACTTCAGCAGAAAAAAGAAGGAAAAAGTAGGTGATGACTGAGCAGGTGATGATCTCTACATAAGTAACAACACTAATATAACTATGTTGGGATATGTACTATTAGATAGAAATGGAAGTGCTGGGAGTATCCAGGAGAGGTGGGGGCTGTGGTGTGGGGGCGGGAACAGACTTACTAAGATCCAGTCTAAAGATAATACATAAAACCATAAATCAAAAGACAGTGCAATATTTCCATACTTGAAAATAAAAACTAGAAGAAACAAGTTATAAAGCTGAAAGTGAATGTCTCTAGGGGGTGGAATTGAATGGGGTGGGGTGGGAAGAAGAAGTGAGAGCAAAGGATTTTGTCGCTGTCATATGCCTTACAGCGCTTGAACTTTTAAACTATATATATGAGCTACTATGAAACTTGATTAATTAGGGAAGTAAAAATACAAATTAAATGTTTAGCATAGTACTCTGCATATAGTGAGCACCAATTTTGGCAATATTGAATATTTATTCTAAGCTATACATGCTATGTGCATTACTTGAATGAACTAATTTAATCCTCTTAACACATTACTAGTTTATAGGTAAGAAAACAGGGTGACTGAGAGGTTCTGTTACTTTATCAGGATGACATAACTAGCAAATGGAGCTGCCAACATTTGAAAACATTCCATCTGAAGGATGACCCTGCTGCAAAGCCCACTGCACACAGAAATGAAGGTGCCCACCATGATCAGGCTGAAACACCTGCTAAGAAGTGACATGGCCACAGCTTCTCATTCTAAATCCTGTGTTATAGACTATTTCATTTCAAAGATCACTTTTATTTTCAAATTAACTCTAGTGTCAATTTGGAAATGAAATATCTTTTTTTATTGATTGACTTTTTTTTAATTTTAATTTTATTTTTATATTTCCCATACAATTGCAACACCCTTATTTTGACCCCAATCCCTCCTTTACCTGCCCCCTACCCCCCATAGAGTGTCTCTGGTTCATAGTTGTTTGTTGATTTTGATTTTTACTTTCTTATAGTTATTCATTTTCCTGGTCCCTTATTTAAGTTTTCTAGATTCCTGCTATGAGTGAGACCATCCGGTATTTTTCTTTTTCTTTCTGGCTTATTTTTCTGAGCATGATCCCTTCCAGCGCCATCCATGTTGCTGCAAATTGCATGTGTTTATCTTTTTGGAAGGCTGAGTAATATTCCATGGTGTGTATGTACCACATCTTCTTGATCCAGTCATCTCTTTTTGGGCATTTGGGTTGTTTCCAAAGCTTAGCTATTGTAAATTGTGCTGCTATAAACATAGGGGTGCAGGTGCTCTTTGGAATTGATGTTTCTGTGTCCTTTGGGTAAATACCTAGGAGTGGAATTGCTGGATCATATGGAAGCTCTACCTTTAGTAGGTTGAGGAACCTCCACACAGCTCCCCATAGTGGTTGGACTGGTTTGCACTCCCACCAGCAGTGCAGGAGAGTTCCTTTTCCTCCACAACCTCGCCAACATTTGTTGTTGCTAATTTTTTTAATATGTACCATTCTCACTGGTGTAATCCCCATCAGGTATTACCACCATAGTGCACCCACCACCACAGACCACTCACTGGAGGCATTTGCTAAAACCACAAAAAATTGTTAAAGAAATTACCACAACTTTCTCCTTGGAAATCCTTATTTCACTATAGCCAGAATGTCCTATCAACTTTCCTCAATCAAAAGTGCCCTCCAATTATGCTAAGTGAAGTAAGTCCTACAGAGAAAGACAAACACCAGACAGTCACATGTGGAGTGGAGATCTTATACTTCTAATACACAAAGATGTAAAATCAAGTTACTGCAATTAAAAATATAATTTAAAAAACCTCCAACACCACAGCAAAAATATATTTGACCATTCGACACAGTTCCATTCAACTTGTCCCCTAAAATGGAAAGGCGCGGGGAGCAGGAGCATGCAGAATGCTGGGAACAACTTAAAGCAAGTTATTTATCTAAAAGCACCTACTAATAAAGACAGAGTGCCGTTTAGGAGATGATACAGCTAACTAAACAGATTGCATAAACAAAAATAATGAAAAGTAATTCAAGTCCTTTCAGTTACCCACATGATAGAAATTATGATTTAAAGGAATTCGCTAATTTATGAGGTCCAAGTCATCTGGACACTCAGACATCTCCCCTTCTCCCACCTGCTGACACCCTTGTTGTCCCCCAACTATATCAAAATGTCCCCCACCTCACAGTCTTCACATTTGTCCCTCCTTTTGTCTGAAACATACTTTCTCACCTTCATGTGGCTCATGTACCAAGCAGGGGTCATGGATACCATCTCCACAGTCAAGACTTACCTAACCACTCTCCATCAGTGAGACCTGCCTGTTCCAACTGATGTGTCTCACTGAACCCAGTTTTATGTTTCTCAGAACTCTGAGTGAACTCAGTATCTCTATTTAATTATGTCTCTGTCCTCTACCAGAAGATAGGGCCCATAATTTTCAACATCTTGTTCACTGATGAACCCCTGGATCTGGCATACAGTAAGTGGTAGATAAAGGTTTAAGGAGGGAAGGGGGGGGGGAAGAAAGGGGTTCAGGACCTCCCTGGTGGCGCAGGTGGTTGAGCGCAGCACTGTGAAGCTGTATGCAGCCTCTGCAGCACGAGTTCGATCTGGCCGGCTGGGAGCTACCCACATGGCGCAGCAGACCTCTCCTGTCTCACCTGTTGCTCCCCTCAGCAGTGTATTTCAGTCAGTCTGCTGTTCTGTTCCCTGCTCTGTCTCTGGTGAATCCTCTCACCCTCCCGCACATCTGGCCTGTATGCTGG
Organism: Talpa occidentalis; assembly: GCF_014898055.3. Classification (NCBI taxonomy): domain Eukaryota; kingdom Metazoa; phylum Chordata; class Mammalia; order Eulipotyphla; family Talpidae; genus Talpa; species Talpa occidentalis. Next base: position 70,220,925 of record NW_023601104.1, on the reverse strand, counting down.
TTCTTGTATGCATGAATAAATGACTCTTAAAAAAAAGAAAAGGGGTGCAGATGTGAATGGGAGGAAGGCAACAGGAAGGTGTATATCCTAGTTAGCATTCCCCAGGCTGGGACTTAGTCAGCTTATATCTGAGGACTTCCAAGGGCATTATCAATGTTAAAGCAAGCCCACTCCAGATCTTCCCTGATCTCAATGTGGGCAGAAGGGAGATTCAGAACTACAAAAAACCCCAGGTAAGTAAAATGTGTCTTGGCACCAGTTAGAGACACAGAAGCTAATGAAAATGGTACTCATTATGTTTAGTTATTGAGCACAAAAGATATTTACAGAAGAAATATGTCATTGTCTTTTAAACAAATCAAGAGAACTTAGAAAGTAGAAAATAGTAGTTAGAAACAAGCAACCATTTGGAAACTAGAATTTCAGATTCAGCTTCTTGATGCTAGTGTCCAGGAATATAGCTGATCTCTATTTTAAGAAGTAGAACTGTCAGAGAAGTGATCCAGAATAGTAATTTAATAATAGCACTTCGGATGAGAGGAACTATAAAATCACAAATTTCTCTGAAGAATACCAAGGCTTAATTTATATCAGACACCTTAAAAGGACTAATTCTAATTTGGAAAGACATACAGTAACTCCTTCCAAAACTGAAGAAAGTTTTTCTAAGTCAAGAAGTTAATGCCCAGACTACTCCAACAGAGTGAACAAGAATCCTTTAAACTTCCACCTTAGGTAAAGGACTATAGGTGCTTTGGGGGTGGGTGTACTGACTAACATCTGAGGAGATGTGTACCTACACCCATGGTAAACCAACGCTACCTCCATTTAAAAAACAAACAAACGGGCCTCCCGGTGGCGCAGCGGTTGAATGCTGGGCTGCGAAGCTGCAGCCTCTGCAGCGCAGGTTCGATCCCCGGCCACCGGCGAGGGTCCCACATAGCAAGCAGACGTCTCCTGCCATGCCCACTGCTCCCCTTAGCAGTGTACTTTGTCAGCCTGCCGGTTCTATTCCCTGCTCTGGCTCTGGTGAATTCTCTCACCTTCCTGCGCTTCTGACTGTACCCAGTGCTTGTATAAATAAATTTAAAAAAACAAACAAACATACCATACCACTAAGTGACAGTGAAACTTAGGGTGCTGTGTTACAGGTGTGGCCAGGAGAAGACCTGTGAGTCCCTCACCTCCTGTGAGGTGCAGAGGACCTGCTGGCTTCTCACTGTTATCCAAGACTCAGCAGCATCCCCTCTAATGCAGAGAAGGTCTCCAGGCTGAATGCTCCATAGAGGCTTAGACCAGCAGCTTTCTCTTTTAGGGAAATGGAAGAGCAGAATGAAAGGTGGAATAATTACAAAAGTTAAGAACCAGGATCAGTTAACTCACTCCTCTGAGATGAAGCTTGATGAATTTTAATTCTCTTTTCTGGATCCATTTTAGTACTGAATATAGCAGCACTAGGTAAAATCAGTCAATACAGAAGCACCAAATGGTCCTTATTACAGTTGAATTTCACATTTTTGAGTCCATGCTATAACTATAGAGATCATGAGCCTCCCTACCCTCTCATGGATTATCAAAGTGCAGTTCCCACACTAGCAACAGCAGAATTATCAGGAAGCTTGTTAGATATGAACATTTCCAGGCACCACCCCAGATCTACAGAATCCAAAACTGTGAAGGTAGTACCAAGCAATGAGTGTCTTAACAAAGCCTCCCGGTATTAATCTGTTTAGGCTGCAGATTCTGATGCAGCCTAAAGCTGGAGAATCTGAGTTAGAATAACATTAGCCATTCTCATCAATAAACTCCACTACCGCATTTTCAGTGACTTTTTTTCGCATGACAGCTCAGTGTGTGTCATGGCCAGCGTTGACAGCACGTGACGACTCAGGTGCAAGGCTCGTTCCAGCTTGAGTCTCCTCTCCCTACAATGACCTCAGAGTGCTTTGCATTTTTCTGATGGATAGAGAAAAAGGGCAGAGAAGCCCAATTCTCATCTTAAGATCTCTGGCTCAAGAGTAGCATAAGTCACTTACACTCACATTCCATTGGTGATAAATAGTTAATGGGTGACATCTAGATCCAAAGGGTACTAGAAATATTTTCCCTGGCTCCCCATCACAATTACCTTAGTGTCTCCAAATAGTCATATTAAGAGTTGGACTCCAACATAGGAATTAAGAGTGGGGGGGGGGAACACTGTGCAGACCAACATACAAATGAGGCTTATGGGTGGGCATGCTGAATGTGAACATGTGCAAGTATGTTCTCTGGCTCCAAAATTGTTAGGTTTATTTTTAATTACACTTATGACACATTTTCAAAATGAGTTTCTTTGTCTTTTACAGGAGCCCCACTGCTATCTTCTCTCATTGTGGTGATGAAGTTTCAGGGTGCGAAGTGTCAGGGACTGCAACAGAGAGGATGACATGATTTGGGGGGAGGCAAAAAAGTCAACATCTACCCTTACACTTTGAAAATATAAGGGTCTGCGGTTTCCCCTCAGCTAAACAGTTTTCCTGCAAATAGACTGTCACTTATAATTCCATCTGAAAATGTTACCAGTTAGGAAAATATGCTAAACTATAAATATTTGTAATCCTACCTCCCTCCTCTTTGGTGGGGAGAGGGATCCTTGGCTTCTATAAATGTCAGACTTTCATTGTGCTGTGGGAAGTTAGAGACGGGGAGAAGCAAGGTGGGGGTGGAGGCGCTAACTGTCCAACTTCAGAGAAGCTGCTATCAGGATGGGAGGGGGTAAGAGGCAGATGATGGGAACTGGGGGTTGGAGATGTAACAGTAGAAGGGACAACAAAAGAGGTAAAAGGTACCCATGAAAAGTTCAGAGTTGTGATAACAATTTTTGAAAATGGACTTTGAGGGAGGTTTAAAATGGTTTATTAGGAAATAACACTCTGTGAAAATTAGCACTCTGTCTTCCAAAAATAATCTGTCCAGTAAATATTTGCATTGTGCCTTGGGAGTGTGAGCTGACTTGTTTTTTTTATTAAACATTATCAAATAGCTACTTCTGCAGATCAAAATTGCTTGATAATCAGCAATTTTAAATGGTCAAAGCCAGTATTTTTAGCTTGTAGTGATTTTTATAATTCAGCTGATGGCAAGAGAAAGGGGTTCCAGATATGCTACAATCTAATGCTCCACAAGACAGGCCACAACATATGGCTTAGGATAAAGGCCCAGATATATCCTTGTTACACTCCAGCCAAAAGCCAAGTCCCACCATATTCTGCTGTCCCAAAAGAAAAAACTGAAAATAAGAGTCCCATCTACCCCTGTTCCTCCTCACAGAAGAGGGGCATGGCGAGAGAGGCTCACTGACAACTGACAACACTGTACACATGGAATAAAGCAAGGAGAAGGGGCACGTTCACATAACACTTAGGGGATATGGTGGCATGTTGGAATCTGATGAAGCAGATGAAAGGTGCTCCATTTAAGGACATAAATAATGAAGGAAAAGCTGAGATAGGATTCTTCTACAGCTCTGGCAAACAAATGTCCCCATACACTGAACATAAGAATAGTAAACTAAGCTCTTCACATAGCCATTCATTCATTAATCAACTCAATGAGCATGTTCTAGTGCTTATTGGATGATATATATGCCAATAAATTATCACATCTATGTTTCACATCACCCCAATAAAAAATTAGCCCTCATTTATCGAAGAAATCCCAGGTCTTCCAGCAATGGATGACTCATTCACTATTAGTTGGGATTTGAAATGATTGCTGCTAGGAACCTCATTCTTTTCACCAATGCTTAAACTTTTTCCAGTTCAAGTCTCTGGAACGCCTATTCCACTGCCAGCTTGCACTGTGCTCTACCTTTGTGGGGTGGCTGGAGAAACTACTGCCAGAAGCACTTGCTGGGCAGAAACTGCTGTTATCCCCTCCTGAGACAGTAATGGTTCAAAGCTCCAGAATTCTGCTTCATTAACACAGAACCACAGGTATAAATAAATCCCAATTTCTATTCATTGTCTTTTGCTAGTTTCCTAGACTAAAGCTAGGGGTGGGACTAAGACTCAAAAAATGAATTTAAATAATAGGTCAGAGAATATTATCTAATTCAAGTCTTTAAGTAGAAGAGAGGGCCAAAAGCTACAGGAGAGGCAAGTAGGACGACTACAAAAATTGCATAGGGATGGCTGTTTAATTTTTCCTTCATTTACTGTTGTTCTCCCTAAGGGAGTTTCAAAATCTTTGATTAATATATCTGCAGATCCTTCTGAATATCTGGTGAGCACACCAAAAATAAATGGATACTCATAACAAGGGGTGTGAAAGATAAAAGAAGATTGTTTTTACAGGTAATTCTTTTTGTAACAAAGTTTACTTCAGTGATTTGGTAGTTCCACTAATTTTCATGCTTTTACAGATGCTTAACTAAGGAAGTTGCATTACTGTCTTTACATTTTCCTGTATTGCCTCCCCCAAAAGACTTTTCCATTAGATTTAATTTTCTGTGTCAATTCTTAGGTTAACTTTCTACCACTGTGATCCAAAGGTAAAAGCCACTAGATGCCTACGCATTCAAAGTCTCTTATAGACTAAATGTTTGTGTTTCCTCAATATTCATATACTAAATCTCTACCCCCCAATATTTGTAGAATCTGGAGATGGGGACTTTGGAAGTATCAGGCCATGAGGGAGGAGTTATCTCTTTTTCCCCCCATCCACCTCTCCCCCTCCTTCACAAACCTCCCTCCCTCCTCTCTCTCTCCTCCCTCTGTCTCTCTCATTCTCTCTTTCTTCCCCCACCCCTCCCCCGCCACATCGGGACACACTAAGAAGGTGGTCATCTACAAAACAGGAAGTAAAGTCTCACTAGAACCCAACCATGCTAGTACCCTGATCTCGGGTACTAGCCTATTTTAGGAGAAAAGTTTATAATATAAACCTCCATCTATGGATTTTGTTATGGAAGCCTGAGCAAACTAAGACAGTCTCTATTTAACTTTTCAGTGTATCATCAATTTCTATGGTGTGAGAACTTCATGCAAGTCACCTTATTCGACACCATGAGCTAATAAACATTAATCAAGAAGGGGTCTTGAAATGCTACATAGTTATTGAGTATAATTCTATACCTATCTTAAAGGAATTAATTGAACTAATGCATTCCAAATGCTTATGACCATTATTAGTGTGTGCCAAGTTTTCAAAAATATTATTTTTTAAAAAAGTAAAGGGGAGGCAATATTTTGGAAGCATGGTATTGCAATCAGCTTTCTAATTGCAAACTATAGAAACTGCATCTATTTTAAGCTGAAGGGAAACATTAATAGGTATTAAATATCTCTCAGAATCTCAGATGTACTAGAACATCAGGCTTAAGGGCTATCAAACCAGTAATAATGTCCCCAATCACATTTTAGATCAGTCTGTTGGCGATCTAAGTGGTCTTTGCCACCACTGGGCAAAACTATTTTAACCTCCTTTTCACCTTGGTTAATGCTGCTAGAATTCTTATATAAATATATAATTGTCACCTCTGTACATTGCATGTAGCCACCACCACCTTTGCCAGAATGAATGCCTCATAGTGCTAGTTTCTTTGTACCCCAATTTCCAATTCAAAGTTCAACATATACATATGGATCTACCACCAGCATCCTAATTGCCATGAGCACAGTGCGGTTTGTCCTGTTAATTTTATCAGAAGGTGAAGATATTACAAGTCAAAAATGCATTTAACATACCTCTCCTACCATGCATCATAGCTTGGCCTAGTCTATATTAAATGTGCTCAGAACACTTAACAGTTGTAGAGGTAATGAGATGGGAAAATACATTATCCAAAAAAACACTGACAACACAGTACACTCTATAGTGGAGGTCATTTACCCTTATGATTGCATGACTGACAGAGAGCTGTGGCTCATTGCCACTGCTGAAGAGTATTGTACCATGTAATAACAGCCAGAAAAAGATCTAAATTAAAAATTCAAAGTTTAGTACCTACTAAATATATAATGCTTTTGCACTGTAGAGTCAAAAATCTTAAGTCAAAACTTCATAAGTCAGAGACCTTGTAGTAGAAAAACAGATTTTGAATATCACTGAGTCTGAAAATGTAGTAAGTTTTTAAAGGTGGAATGAGTAATCAAGTATCTGTAAAACCAAGAAAAATACTTGGTTTTAAAACACTTGGCACTATATGGGAGTGCCAATTGGGCTGATCCTGGATCCACCTGATCCATGGCAGCTTCTGGGAGAAGAGTCTTCTAAGCCAAGTCCATTTTCACCATTTTACCTTCTTGGGATGCCTATTAGATGATTTTTTGATATTATTTTATCTTCCATAACTTTTTTTTTATTTCATAGTTTCTCATTTTCATAGTCATTGACTCTTTGTTTTACACTGCTAAAATAAAAACTATATATACCAGTCTTTCTCAGAAATAGAAGGGTCCATGTTTCTAAATGTTTACCAAAAATATGTGAGAAAGTAGACATGATACTTCTGGGTTTGTATACTAAGGAGCTAAATAACAATGTGTCTGCATCCCAGCTTCACTCCTACAGGAGAAAAAAATGCACTATGGACTAGCAGAGTAATGAGGTAGGAGATATGTGGATCTGTACCATGTAGACCAAAGACATGTGCAACCTGATTCATTATAATTTTAGACCTGGTTGTTACAGCAACATAATTTCTACTCTAAATAATCTTTGGCTATTTAGCTTATTTGTTAAAATCCATGTTTGTCCAAGTGTCTTTTCTATTGAATGAGTAGATCTTAAAATAGTCAATGTAACTAGTGAATTATATCGAATGGTTAAAAAAGAATTAACACCAGTCCCTCTCAAACTCTTCCCAGAAATGTAACAGGAGGGAATATTTCCAAAGTCATTTTACAAAGTCAGCAGTACCCTAATGCCAAAACCTGACAAGGATGCCACAAGAAGACATGGATACCAATAACCCTTATGAACATTGATATAAAGATTGTCAGCATAATATCTACAAACTGAGTTTAACAATACTTGAAAATGATCATATGCCTTGATCAAGTAGAACTCATTCGAGGGATGAAAGGATAATTCAACAATCACAAATCAATGTGATACACCAGATTAACAAAATGAAGGATAAAAACTATCTGATAATTTCAATAAAAGAAAAAAGCATTTGACAAAAATCAAAAGCTGCAACAATTCAACAAGGGCCTCCCTGGTGGCACAAGGGGTTAAGTCTCAGCACAATGAAGCTATCCACAGCCACTTCAGCACAACTTCGATCCCAGGCCAGGGAGCTACACACATTGGGCAGCAGATCTCTCCTGACTCGCCCGCTGCTCCCCTTAGCAGTGTATTTCAGTCAATCTGCCTATTCTGTTCCCCACTCTGCCTCTGGTGAATCCTCTCACCCCCCCCCATACCTCCAGCCTACACCCAGCTCCTGTATGCATAATCTTAAAAAAAATTCAACAAAGGGGGTAGAGGGGAGATGTACCTCAACATAATAAAGACAACAGACATATATATTAGAAATCCAGCCATAGGATAAGGTAATAAAAAGCATCCAAATTGGAAATGGAATGGTAAAACAGCCATTATTTGTAGATGACATGATTTTATATAGGGAAAACACTCAGCCAAAAAAAAAATTGTTAGAATAAAAGATTTCAGTAATTTTGTAGGATAAGGAATCATAAAAATGTTGCATTTCTATATGATAAGAAATTAGCATAAAGAGAAATTTAAAAAATTATGTCATTACAATTATACCCAAAAAAATTAAATACATAGGAATAGAATTAACCATGGAGGTGAATGACCTTTTATACTGCAAATTATAAGACACTGACAAAACAGTAAGTGGGAAGATAACCTGTATTCATAGATTGGAAGAAATAACATTGCTAAAATGGCCATACTCCCTAAAGCAATATACAAACTCAATGCAATCCCTACCAAAATTCCAGTTGCATTTTTCACAGAACTACAACAAACAATACTAAAATTAGTATGGAACTACAAAAGACTCCAAAAAGCCAAAGCAATCTTGAGAAAGAACAGACTAGAGGCAAAACTCCCTGATTTCAAGCTATATTACAAAGCTATAGTAATCAAAATTGATTGATATTAGTACAAAAGCAGACATAAGATCAATGGACCAGAATGGAGAGACCAGAAATAAAATCACAGAGTCAATTTCTGACAAAGGACTCAAGATATACAAAAGGATGAAACTATACAATTATCTTCACACACACACACACACACACACACACACAAAGTCAAATGAATTAATGACTTCAAGATAAGACCTGAAACTAAAAATCTCTTAGAAGAAAACACGGGTAGTAAGCTTTTTGGCAACGGATAATAGCAGCAATATTTAGGACATGACAGAAAAGGCAAAGGCAACAATGAAAAAAAAATAAACAAGTAGCTATAAATAAAATTAAAAATATTCTACAGTCAAGGAAACCATAAACAAAAATGTAACTTACTCAATGAGAGAAAATATTAGCAAATCATCAGATAAGGTTAATAATCAAGATATATAAGGAAAGCATATAACTCAATAGCAAAAAAATCAATTTAAAAAATGGGTATAGGATCTGAATAGATGTTTTTGCAAAGACATAAAGATGATCAGCAGGTACAGGAAAAGGTGCTCGACATCATCAGGCTTCAGGGAAATGCAAATCAGGTCACAATGAGACATCACCTTAGACCTGTTAGAACGACAAGAAGGAAGGAAGGAGGGAGGAGAGGAAAAACAAGTGTTGGTGAGGATATGAATAAAAGAAAACCCTAGTACAATGAACATGGGGGTGGAGATGTCTTTTTGAGTTAGTTTTTCAATTTGGGGGAGAATAAATATCCAAAAGCAGAATTACTGAATCATATGGTATTTTTAAACCTTTGAAGAACCTACTTACTTTTTTCCATAGTGAATGTACCAATTTACACTCCCACTAACATACAAATAATAGTATTCTGAATCACACCAATAAAAATGGGATTAAGTTAAGGATAATTTCATGACAGAGTCAAGAGAGAAGCTATAGAATGTGGCACTGAATAGGGAAAGTGATGAAATACTTAAAACCAGACACTTACCTGTTTCCAATATACAAATAGAGGATAGGTATACGATAGAATTTCTCATTTCAAAAGTGAGAAGTAGGAAAGAAGAAAGGAGATACAGGTCCCAAGTAAGTAATCAGGGAAAACTACATTAGACCTAAAGCCTCTAAAATAAACCTCTTTGGGGCCTCCCCAGTGGCGCTGTGGGTTGAGCGCAGTGCTGTGAAGCTGTCGCAGCCTTTGCAGTGCTGGTTCACATGGCATGGCAGACCTCTCCTGTCTTGCCCGCTGCTCCCCTCAGCAGTGTGTTTCAGTAGATCTGCCTATTCTGCTCCCCACTCTGTCTCTGGTGAATCCTCTCACCCTCCCACGCCTCTGGCCTGTACCCCAGCTCTGGTATAAAACTAAATCCTTAAAAAATAATAACAATAAATAAATAAAATAAGACTCTGGCTTAATGCTTTACCTTTCAGACCCATGGGGACTTCCTGTCCCTGAGCCTGTGCTAGGCAGCAGCTGCGTCCCCACGGCTCTATCCTGGTGCGCCTAGCCTGCCCTGCCTCCAAAGCTTTCGGCAGAGGTCTTCTGACCTTTTGAAAGTAAGGTGAGAATCCCCATTTTTGAAACCAAGGAGGCATTTCCGATAATCTCTGAATCATCTTTAGGGTCATTCCCCTCTTGTCTTAAAGAATATCAATTATTTGGAGTTGAAATGTTCTATGGTCCTGCCCATAAAATCCAAGAAGTCCAACAGTCTTTCTTCACCCACCCCTATCTCTCCTTCAATCTGAATGAAAATTTTCCTCCTGGGGTGACAGGTTAAGGCTAGGGATCATATCTATCCAACATAGACTCATGGCCATATATCCTCTTTCAAACTTACTTTCTCGTTTTATAATATGGATAGGATTTAAAAATTCCAACTTTTAAGTTCTAATATCTTTTTGCTTAATAATTCCTTTTTCAAGTCATTCCTCTTCTGCATTTTACTACAAGCAGTATTTCAAGATACAGCTTAGAAATAACCTCAGCTAAATATCCAATTTCATTGCTTGCAAGTTTTACTTTCCGCAAAACACTAAGACACAAATATAATTCAGTTATTTGCCACTTTCTAACAAAAATCCCCTTTCCTCCAGTTTTCAATAGCATGGTCCTAATTTCTGTCTGAGACATCATCAGAATGTTGTTTTTTTATGTTAAAGAGAATTTTTATTTTATTGTGTGCATGCTTAATACCATATTTTTATTGAGGTACCACTGGTTTTCAACACTGTAAGGCAATACTTATCAGAATGGTCTTTAGCAAACATATTTATACAAACTACTGTTCAGGACTTGAGTAATATATAAAGCTCTCTTCTCTTTCTGAGCTTTCACCATAGTAACATTTAAAGATCTGTTCAAGGCATCACTGGCCTTTTTTAGCATGTACCTCAAAACACTCACAACTTCCAAGCACTACCTACTTCCAAAACTGCTTCCACATTTTTCAGTATTTGTTACAGCTGCACCCTCACTCCACAGTACTAACTTCTTAGTGAAAACTGCTATAACAAAATACTATAAAGAAAATACTATAAACTGGGTTACTTGTAAACAACAGAAATTTATTTCTCACAGTCCCAGAGGTCAGAAGTCTAAGATTAGGATGCCAAGCACAGTTAGGTTCTTCCTGGATTGCCAACTTCCCCTGATCCTCACACAAGCACTTGCATCCTACAGTATCAATATCCCATTCATGGGACCACTGCTCTCATAACTTCATCTAGCCCTAATTATCTGCTATCTGTATAATTCCTTGCTAATACCATCACAGTAGTAGATAAGGTTTGTCATATGAATTTGGGAGTACATGAACATTAAGTCCATAGCAAGCACCTATTACACAGGGCAGTTTAATATTAGACAAATGTACAAATTTAATTTACCACATTAATAGGTTAAAGGAAAAAAAATCATATGACCATTTGAATAAGTGTCAATTAAATTCAATGCCATACATGCTTTGGGGAAAAACAACTATCAGGAAACTAGGAATTTTAAGGACTATGCTTAAAGTCATCTATTGTGTCACCAAAAAATGCCTAAATCGCATTCAGAATTATTCTCTTGAAGACTATGAAAAAGATAAAGGTGCGTTCTAATCACTTTCATTTAGCATTTTACTAGTGATCTTAACCAATAAGACAATGCAAAGTGGCACAGTCACTTTAGAAGGCATTTTGGCAGTTTCTTACAAAGCTAAACATAGTCTTACCATATGATCCAGCAATCACACTCCTACATATTTACCCAACTGACTTGAAAACTTATGTCCTGCACACAAATGTTTATAGAAGCTTTAGTCATAATCACCAAAAACTGAAACAACCAAGATGTCCTTCAAAAGGTGAATGGATGAACATTGACATACCCATACAATGGATTTTCCAGTAATTAAAAAGAATAAGCTACAAAGTCACACAAATACACAGATATTTCTTATGCATATAGCTAAGTGGAAGAAGCCAATTGTGTACTATATTACTATAATTATATGACATCATAAAAAAGGTGAAACAAAAGATAGGGTAGAAAGATCAATGGTTTTGAGAGAAAGCATGGATTAACTAACAAAAACAGAATATTTTAGGGTGATGACATTAGTTTATATGATACTACAATGGCTGATACATGAAAGTATGTGTTAGATAAAACACAAAAGAGTGAAATTTAATACATGCAAATATTTAAAAATAATTTAGGAGGTCAGCAACCAAGGATAGAATGAGGTTGTGACAAAATAATCTAATTGTATTACAAATATATGGAAAACTTCATTGAAGAGAATAGGAGTAAAAGGTTTTGACCTAAATAACTTTGGAAAATATGTGGAATCTACCAGACTAAAACCAAAAGGACCTGTCCATTAGCACTGTATTCTAGTTAATAAAGTTCTTTCCTATAGGTACACAAAAATAATTGTTTAGAACTAGTGTTATCTGTATGAATTCAAGTTCCACTTAATATATCGATATATATAGATTCAATATAAAACATTTACCCTTGTGTATGTGTATTCACTGATTAGTATGTACACCTATATTCCTTGTTCTGTCAGCTGACAGCATCTACAAGCAATGACTTCCAGTAGCAATGAGCATTAGTGCCTAAATCTTGGTTTCTAAAGTTATTCTTCAATAAAAAGGAACCAAGATCCCTTGGAGAAATGCTAGTTCTAGAACCATGGCAGCTAAGTATTTAAGATGAGCTTAGAGTGCATTGTAGTGCCAAAAGGCAAGAAGTGGTAAAAATAAATAAAAGTGTATCAAAGGATGCAGCTGCCAAATGGAAAGCTCTCCATGGTTAAACTTGAAAAATTTGAGCAACAAAATGAATTGATTTGTGTTGGTTTATGAGACAAAGTACAAAATAAGTATCTACAAGTCCACAGTAATGACTTGATTTTTTTAAATCAGTGGGGGAGAAGAGACTTCCTATGAAGAATTTCAAATAATGTGTGTAGATACTCTACCCTAGATGAAGGAGTATGCTCTTCATAAGAGTGAAGTGTATAACTGCACAAAGTGATTTCCTTCCAAAGTTTACAGCAGGGGAAAGTGAAAAAAGGTAAACCGACAGTGCAACAACCTGACAAACACTACCTCAGTCAGGTGATCAAGGTCAACATCAACCAGAATAAGTGTTATTACCAACAGCATAATCTAGAAATGGCATGGTGTGATAAAATGGTACATGACATCTATGGTCTTCCTCCAAAATCCCCCACCTGCAATCAAATCATTAGATAAACATTATATAAATTCTAGTCAAGGAAAATTCAGAAAAATACTTGACAAATATCCCTCCTGTCAGTCATACAAAACAAGGTAGGTCTGTGAAGGTAGGTCTGTAGCCTAGGGATGCTGTGGAGACAAAAAACTAAATATAAGGCATTATATATTTAGTATATGGATGATATACTAGAACAACAACAACAAAAAAAAAAACCCACAATATTATTTAAGAAACTTAGATGAAGTATGACCATTCATTAATAATACTTATTTTGGTTCATTAATTGTGACAAATGTTCCATACTAAGGTATTAAAAATAGCAGAACATGAGTATGAGCTATATGGGAACTCTGTGCTATCTTTGCAATTTTTCTGTAAATCTGAAAATATCTAGACTTTTTAATGTCTTAACTGAGAAAAAATGAGTAAATTTAACATGCTTAATATAGCTTGATTCTGGATATATCCTGAAGATGTACTAATACCATTTCCCTAAGGACTAAATGTAGAGTGGGAGAGTTAGAGAGAAGTCAGGCTGATGCCAATGGCTCTGGCCAGTGTAACCAAACTTATGGCATTGGTATCAACCGAGATGAGAAAGACAGTGGGGGTACAAATTCAGAGAATACCTTCAGCTTGGACAAGTTAGCTGTGAAATGTTTATGAGCTATTTAACGGGGAGAGTGAGCACAGCATTAAACGCTTCTATTAGCCCAGTACTTCACAGGTCCTCGGGCTGTGCTGTGTAGAAGAGCAGGGGACAAAAGGCAAAGATGTGACTCCCATAATAACAAACTGAGACCCATAAACATGAAAAGGATATTTACTCCACTCAGACCTTAATCAAGCATGTGACCTCCTGATTCTATTTGCGGCTATGTTTCGATCAGCAGGCTTCTGTGGGCTCTTAAACCTTCCAGTGACTCTTCACCTATTTCATAATAACTGAGAGTGTCAAACTAAGCCACTGTCCATTATTCCACTCTAGCAATCCAGACTAGAATTAAATGGTTTGGAAGTTATATTTTGGAAGTTGCTTTAATTCCTCTAATAGTGAAAATCTATTATGACCTTACTAATGTCAACTGGGCATGCTGATATCTTAGTGTATATATGAAGCTCAGATAAAATTAGTTCAGCGTAGAATTAAGTTTATCATAAATTCAAACCTGTCATTTTTATTTTTCACATGACTGTTTCTAATAAAAATATTGTTAACCATTCAGTATATTTTGCAGTATGAAATAGCCGAATGGATTGTGGCATTATATACTTCGAAGTGCTCCACTGTAAGCATACACTAGACATTAATTAAATATATGACTTCTTGATACTTAACAGGATTATCTGTGGACTATGGCTTATTTAAAAGAAAAACAAAAAGACAAATTCTTCCAAACAGAGCCTAGTATGGTGACAGAGACTTGTCTGGCACCTCTGTGACATGTAAGTATGACTTCTTTTAATGCCCTTTGCCAGAAAGGATCTGGAAATTCAACAAGCACACTCAGTATTTTCACCAATCAAGAAAATATTTCCATTTTTCTTTTTCTTCTGTGCTTCTCATTGGCCATAGTTTTGGATTCTAAATTAGCCTTTATAGGGGAAAATGTTCCCAAGGAATCAATGTAGGTAACTATTTTAGTTGTGAGCTGAAGAATATTCTCAGTATGGTATAGTTCTAAAATAATGGACATATTCCAAAGATGCATTCACAAGCCTCACTCTTGCTGCCCTGGTATATCTTTGTTTAAAATGTGTTTAAATATTTGCTCTTTGCTATCTTAAATTTGTATAACCCAAATGGCTGTCAGAGTTCCCTTGCCCCTTAGAACTCCAGATCTGATTAGCTCAGATGTCACCAATTCTCCACTTTGTAATGACCAAAACCTTCATTATAGACACTAATTTCTATGGGGTTTAATTTTGCCTATTGTTCTCTGACTATAGCCTTTGCATATAATTCTACTCAATTTTTAGGCTCCTCACCAAATCCTACGAGAAATCTACCTACGCTGAGCAGTGACCAACATTAAAAAAGTGGCGAATGGAAACATAAACCTGATGGTTTGGTTTTGGGGCAGTGAGGGGTAAGGAGAGGGGGAAGTTAATAGTGCGTGTTTAACAGAGTGGAGGTAGCCTGAAGTTTGGGGCAGTCCAGAGTAGCTAGTATGCTCAATGCAATGAATGTGCAAAATGAAGCATCCAAAGGATGCTAGTAGAAGGAAGGCAGGAGGGAGGGAAGGAGAGAGGGGGAGACACAGAGAAGGAGGGTAAAGAATCAGATAATGGACAAGAAAAAGGGCACTACTAAGATCTGTAGGCAGAATACAAAAGTTGTCATATCATAGCACAGGACAGTAAGTTACTGCCTGGCAGCACTGAGGTCCCAACAATGTGAATTAAGGGCATGAAGTCCCAGATCCTTGGTGGGGAAGGATTTATGATCAAAGATAATTTCATATTTATGTAGAGAGTTTATGACTAATTCAAATGTTTAATATAACCATTTAGTAAATTCAGTTGTTTGAAGTCTACAATATCTATCCTGCTTGTTTGAAGATCTAATAAATACCCCTAATTAAAAACTATACACATAAAAAATAATTCTACCAGTCACTGAACTGGAACGTAACCAAACGTAAACCCTAACCCAACTTAGGAGGTAAAGTAGCAAGGCTGGACATTTTATAGAATCTGAGTTTTCCATGATTGCTATACTAGCAAAATGCATATTAAATGTAATTTTCTAAATACAGCTCCATAACATTATTTTCTCTCTCTGGACCACACACAGGAATAACTGCTGCAGAAGTCTGAAATCACATCTTCCCATAGCACCCTTGTTTCTCTGTTGCCATGACAACTCCAGAGAGAATGAAATGAGGTTTCAAGATATGATCAAATTCATTGATTTTTTTGAAAATCAGGTTATGTATTTCATGAATAGCAAATGCTGAATATACTCAGTTAAAATTAAATTAGAGCATATTGCTTGGATTATCTTATTATACATATTCAAAATAAGGGAATTTACAATCTAGAATTCAAAAGGACAGCATCCCTAGAGTAGCTGAAATAAATCTAGTATCATCTCCATTATGTTTTTACAATGAACATTGAATCATCTGAATGGAAAAGATGAAGGGCCTCTGCTGTCTGCAAAGACAATGAGTTGTCACTTCCTATCACCAGATGCATTCTAGAAAACAGGTGTTCAATAACCAGCTATCACAGCTCAGTGTTTTGATGCATTATTTACATGCAGATTGGGAAAGCTGATAAACAGTGCTGGAATATTTAGCAAAAAAATAAAAAATACACAGTACAAATTAGAACAAATCATAAGTAAATAATCTTGGGAAATATCAATTAATACATAACAATTAAATACATCTAGACATAACCATTACTGGTTAAGGCCACCTTTGTTAGACTTTGGAGAAATCTGTGGAAAATAACTGAACTGAAAATTTTGTTTTCTTTTTTAAAGATTTATTTATTTATGCATAGAAGAAATGGGGTATAGGCCAGAGGTGCAAGGGTGTGGTGGTGAGAGCATTCACCAGAGACAGAGTGGGAAGTAGAACAGGCAGATCTACTGAAATACAATGCCAAGGGAAGCAGTGGGCAAGACAGGCAAGGTCTGCTGCACCATATGTGGGTTAACTCTTTGGCCTGGGATGGAACTCAGGCCGCAGCAAAGGCACTGAGGCTTAACTCCTAGGCTAACAGGGAGGCCCTAAAAATTTCATTTTGCACTTAGAAAATATTGTGTATTATCTATTAGCCTGTAGAAGTTTTAATAGTAATTGACATTTTAAAAATTTCTGTCTAAACTTACCAATATCTGATGTTACATCTAATGGCAACAGTTTAATAGCTTAGACAAATGCTGTAAATTTCCATTTTAAAGTCTGGGATTTTCAGGGTTGGACTCAATTCCTCTAGACTTAGTCTCATTCTTTTGGTCAATCTTTTTCATAGATTAGGTATTGTGGGACTAGTGACAAATTAAAGGTTTTTAGCTGGCCCATTTCATAGCTGAGAGTTTTATTTGAAGTGTGAAAGGAGGCTAGTTTGCAAGAAGCACTTATGAGGATTCAAGTGGGATGATGTGTAAGAGAGCTATTCCCTGGTTTTTTATAAAATACTAATGAGGTTTTATTTTTGGCGTGTGTATTTATGGATCATGGTAAAATGAAATAACCATGGGTTCCTTATACTTTGAAAACCAGAATAGTACCTAAGCCTCAAAATCTGGAAAGAATACGGTTCTGATGGTCTCCTTCATTGCTCATTGTAACTTGTGAACAAGGCAAACTGCCTGTAGCTAACTGTTATGGAATTGTGTCTTTTCCCCCAAACCCAAATTCACATGCCGATGGCCTATCTCTCAGCACCAATGACTATGACTGATTATATTTGGAGACAGGACCTCTAAAGAGGTAATTTAAAGAGAAAAATTTAGTTAAAATGAGTCCATTAGGGTAAGCCCTAACCCAACCTTACTGGTATCCACATAAGAGGAGGAAGAGACACTAAAGAGATTTAGCACAGAAGAAAGCCCAAGTGAGAACAAAGAAAACACAGAGGGATGGTCATGTGAGGACAGCAATGAGGCAACTGTCCGCAAGCCAAGGAGAGAGACCTCAGGAGAAACCAAATCTTCTGACACCTTGATCTTGGACTTCCAACCTCTAGAACTGTGATAAAATTAATCTATACTGTTTAAGCCACCCAGAATCTGGCATTGCATTATGATAGCCCTAGCGAAGTAATACCAATTCTGAAAAATGAAAATCAAGTCAGTCACTTCAACCTGGGAAACTAACGTTCTGTTCAAGCATCTCAAGTAAGAACACTTGACTGCTGCTTACTAACCTCTGTCAAGTTGGAGGAATAAAATAAAAAACAAGTGGGTTATCTGTTTTAAAAGGTAAAAAACAAAGGGTCAGATTAAAAACCCTAGAAATCTGACTGTAGAATTGAGGTTACTAGTGGGAGAGCAGAAAGGATAAGAGTAAAACTGGGAGGGGGCACAACGGACTATGATGGAGGACTGTGGGTGCCTTGATGGTGGGTAGGTGTCAGTCCAATCCCACAAATATTAATTCAGAAATTTCCTTCTAAATTCCCACTCTATTGTTTTTTCTCAAATTCAATCAAAAAGAGGGTGAGGATATGCACACTAGATTTAAACTGCCCTCTAAATGCGATGTAGCCAAGGACACACGTGGTCATGCGACCTGACCGGCCCAGACACATTCCCTCTCTCAAATGCAGTGACCATGGCAGAGATCTTCCCTTATCCACCAGGTCAAAGCAGCACTAGCGAGCCACCAAGCCCCGCAGAGGATGTCCCGGCAGCTGCTGTTATCCCCAGCTGTTACATTTGAGACACAAGAGGGGATGCGGGAAGGAGAGTGAAAGGAAGGAAATCATTCAGAATGCGCGACAAGGCATTGGAATTAAATAGCCTTTTACTTGATGGTTCACTCATTAATTTTACCCTTTTAGAAATCACGTGTGCCACCTATTTTAGTTTTTAGACTAAAGGGAAGCAAAGGCTCACTGGCATCCAATTACTATGGCAACATTTCTATCCCTGTTAGAACTTTGATTTAGGACTTTTTGTGCATTACTCACAGTGCTTAACATAGGTAGGGGGGCTGCCTGAGCAAGAATTTTCAATCTTGCCTGCCTCTCTCACATTAGTTTAGTGCAACAAACTAAACTACATACCTACAAACTGAACTACATATTACCTACAAACTCTGCTACATACCTGGATTACATTCTAGGGATGCAAAGATAAAGAAGACAAAGCCATGCATGCTGAAAGCCAGCCGGCTGCCAGGCCCATTCCCCTGGAAACAAACCGAGAAAGTATTACTCTCTGCATCTTTCTTCCAGACTTCTCAAATCACTCTAATCTATCCTTTCTCTAGTTCCTTAGGATACACATACTAAAATTTCCCGGGATGTCAAGTCTATACTTAGTATATATATTTAAAATATCAATTTAAGTACTGAATCACAAGCCTCACTAATATTCAGTCATGACTTACTAATACAGAACACAGCATAAACAGCTGACTTGTGCAAGAATGAATGCAGTAAAAGGATGCATTGACAGACTTGGGAATCATCTCTACGTAGATCAATTCCTGAACACCAGACCCCTATTTTGGTTCTTCTTAGCTTCCCTGTGAGGATCAGGTATTCAGCTTGATCCTAAATTGGGAGAGGCTGATGGATAACTGTATCTTCTTGTTGACAGTGAACCTCTTCCAACAACTTTGGACTAATTTAAGAGTGTGTAGGAAACCAGGACCTTTGACTAATCCCATTGTACTACCCAAAGGGTATAGGAAAACATGAACTATGCTAAAACACAACAGAAATGGTGTGGTGATTTACAATAGCCAGTCTGGAGAAAACACTGTATTTGCATCTTGCGAGTCACAGGGGTGAAAAGTTGAAAAAAAAAAAAAAGCTATTATCTTAAGCTTACTCTTAACAAAAAGAAATTATTTTGTTAATAAATTCCTAGATGTGTGGTGGGTCAATCATGTGCTCATAATCATATTCAGATCATCCAGTTCTCATAGAATAAAATCAAGACAACACTCCCAGCTTAAAGTCTTCCTCAAACTGGCCCTCACTTGCTATTTCCCCTGCTCTCTCCTTACCTCCACCAGCAGTTTCGCCCAGCTTGGCTAATACATTATTCTTGTTCAGTTCTGCTGACACCATTCATTCTACCTGGAAGGCTTCCCTACTCCTCTGCTCCTATTCCTGCAATAGCTGTTCTCTGAAGATCACAAGCATTCTTGCCTCCCAGTGACAGTTCCCAGTGATGCTCCAGCTCAGCTCTGAACTCAGAGTCTCTCTACTCTCCAAACAACTCTTTTGACTAGCATATCATCCTGTCCTGTGACAGTCTAGTTTCAAAGCTGCATAGAATTATTTTTATTTCTGAACAATTTAGTCTCTAAAATGTGTATGTCCTGGCTCTCCTAAATTAGTCCAAAACTTTTAAAAATCAATGGCATTTTTATGATTTTCCACAATAATCAAACACAGCACTGCATCCTAGTTGATTGATTGATGGACAGGCTGATAGATTTTTAATGTGTGCATCATACAATTATGAGGTAGAAAGAATTACAAATTCATTTCCTAAACACCACTACTTAGAGGTGTCTTAAAAATCACATCATTAAGGACCAAATATAAAATATTTAGAGGGAAGGGATACTGTTGATTTTTCATGTTTTTTTTTTAGCACTATCCATTTGGAAGTGGATGTTTCATAAATTATATGAGGTATTTCATATTTTATGGAGACTTAACAAAGGGGTACACAAAAAATTGTTTGCATGTAGAAGCAAATAAAAGTATTCATGTTATTTTATCTTGAAATAAGGAAAACTACCACTAGAGTTCTTAAATAAGAAATAAGATAGTTCCATCCTTTGAAGAATCGTTACAAGGAGATAATTGGTAATTCTCCTATCACACTACTTATGCTAAACTTATCTACCCAACACTGTATTCCTTTATGGAAATTTTTTATGAGATTTTCAAGGGTCTCCATTAATGTTTTTGTTTTTTTTTTTTAAATAATAAATTTTATTTTTATATTCCCCCATACAATTGCAACCCCCCCCCATTCTGACCCCAATCCATTAATGTTTATTTGTTTCCTTGAGCTCAATATCTGAAAACTCGTTTCTTTAAATATCACAGAGTGATACACAGTAAGTATTCAGTAACTACTGACCCAGTCAAGTAATTAAACCATGAAATCTGCATTTCCCTGTTTTTAAAATAGATGATAATATGTAGCTCAAAAGAACAAGAAGCATTGCTTGAATATCATTATGTATCTGGCTCGTAACTTGTACTCAAAAGATATGTGCAGAAAGGTTGTAGAGCAAGCAAGCAAGTCTCGGGAGGACAGAAGAAGAGGATAGAATGTCCTATAGTCTATGGTGCGGAATATAAACTATACCTTTATATTACTAAGGGTAGTATGGCACAAATAGGGTAAACAACATTTCCAGAGTCAACAGATAAAGTCCCTTTACTCTTTTATTCAACCAATTATTATAGAAACACATATCAGCTTTTTGCCCAACACCTTTCTATCTACTTAGATATCAGTTATTTTCTTTCTACCTTTTCAGTAGCAGAAACAGTATTTTAAATAACTTTAATACTAGCAAAAAGAACATTTAACAAATAACATTTGCATTGGGGGAAAAAATTGACAACAAAAACACCAAATTGCTGAATAGCTGACATACAGCATTAGAAGCCAAACACACGCTGAAATGTTGTAACTGTGCCCAGAGCTACATTTAAGCAAAAGAATCATTACTTCTACTTTGAAGAAAAAGCTTCCAAATCAGCAAAGCAAAGAAAGTCAGCAAAACCTTTCTCTGAATTATTTGACAAGTAGTACATCTAGTAATATTTTGTATACACCACCACTTTTCTGAGGTGCTCAAAATACTTTGCAAGCACCTAGCCATCATCAGAGCATCAACCAGAGTATTTGTACTTTTTCACAGGTATGAGACAACACCCATTTTAAGCAAATTGTGTAGCAAGCAAGGCCAGAGCCCTTCTCATACCCACTTCCTTTCTACACACCTATGACTTGGTCTGTTTCCAGATCCTGCACTAAAATAGAAACTGATTTCCCTACCTGGGACTTCTCACGAAAGGTAAAAGAGCAAACCTAAGCATCTCTGGCTGCCACTCAGGAATAGACTGACTCCAAAGGTGAACTTAAGGACATTTTCAACTGGAACAAACTACAGCTGGTTTTATAGATAAAAATTACTTACTGATAATTGTGGTGTTTGCAAATAACTACTGCTTCCAGGGATATCCACAACTCCCCAGAGCTTTCCAGGTCTCAGAGGAAATATTTGGCAGTCTCTTTTCCAGGACATGGTAAAACAGTTTTTAAACATCACTCAAAATTAGACACTGATAGTTAAAAAAAAAAGTATATGAAAAGATGGCCCCCACATCATATGTCACTATGGAAATGCTAATTAACTATGTGATGATGCCACTGCATACTAATTAGAGCGGTCAAAACCCAGGACACTGAAAAAATAAAATATGCTGGTGAGAATGTAGAGCAAGCTATAGGAACTCCCATAAATTGTTGCTGAAAATGCAAAATGATACATCCACTTTGGAAGAAAGTTTGGTGGTTTCTTATAACACCAAACATGTTCTTTCCATATAACACAGCAATCAGGCTTCTTGGTATTTCCCAAAGAAGCTGAAACTTGAGTCCTTGGTCTTTATCTAAAGAAGCTGAAACTTGAATCCCATAAAGAAGCCTGCAAAAGGATGCTTATAGCAGATTCATTTATAATTGACAATAGTTGGAAGCAACCAGTAGGTGAATGGATTAATAATCTATGGTGCAGTCAGACCGAGCAATACTGTTCAACACTAAAAAGAAAGGAGCTACCAAGTCATGAAAAGACATGGAGGAATAAAGAATGCTTATCACTAAATGAAAGAAGCTGACATAAAAAGGCTTAAGTATTATATGATTCCAGCTTATGACATTCTGGAAAAAGAACTAAGGAAACAGTAAAAAAAAAAAAAAAAAAAAAAATCAGTGGCTGCCAATGGATGGTGGGGAAGGAGGGATGAATACGTGGAACACAGTTGTTAGTACCACGAAATAATCCTATAGACACAATTTTGGCAGATTTGTCATAAATTTATCAAGATGCATAGAATGTACAACACTTGGATTGTGGGTGACAACTGATATATCAGTGTAGGTTCATGGACAAGAATGGTAAAAAGTTGCTATGTGAGTGATGTTGATAATGGGAAGGCTTTGTCTTGAGGTGAGGGCTATGTAAGAGATCTTGGTGTCTTCTGTTCAATTTTATTGTACACCTAAAACTACTCTAAAAACTATTATTTCAAACATTTTAAAAATATTTTTAAATATTTAAAATAAATTATTTTATGCCCACCATCTTCATAGAAGTCACAGAGACCAGTGATTGTGGGAAGACAACCACTCTTTCCCCTGCAAACATCCACAGAGACCCTTGTCCCTGGTTACACCCGTATGCTCCCCTTTTCATCCTAGAAGACCCCCTGTAACTCTTTCTTGAGTTCTTCTTAGAGGGTGCCTTTTCCTATCACTCACCTAAAGATAAACCATGATGCCAGCCACCCGACACCTCTCAACCTGTTCATTGATTTTATTTCTGAGATTGTGGCAGGGCAATATAGTCTTCCAACTTCTGTGTTTGGATTCTGGAGATAGTTTTTACTTGTGAGGTCATACTCTTCTGAGGTGAAATATATCTATGCATTGCATTTCATTGCCCATTTTGCTACTGAAGTCTCCCTTTTATTGTTTTAAAAATATCGTTAGCAGTAACTTATATTTCCCACAGGTGATGCCATGGTTTTGTTTGATTGTATTTATTTTGACCATTTCTGTATCTATACCACATCGTCTTTATCCCTTCCTCAGATGATAGGTATTTCTGTTGTTTCCAGTTCTTGGCTATTGTAAATAACACTGGAACAAACAAGAAGGTGCATCTATCTCTTTGAATTAGTATTTTTATGTATTTAGCTAAATATTCAGAAGTGGAATAACCAGATTGAACAGAATTTCTACTTTTAATTTTTGAAGAATTTCCATACCACTTTCCTTAATGGCTACACCAATTCACATTTCCTGTCAAGGTATACAGCGTTCCCTTCTCTCCACATCCTCTCCAACACTTGTCTTTTAGGTAATAGCTATTTTCACAGGCATGAAGTGATGTGTCATTGTTTTGATTTGCATTTTCCTAATAAAAGATGAACATCTTTTGTGTGCCCATTGGCACCTGCATGCACTCTTTAGAGAAGTGTCTGTTCAGAGCCTCTGCCCATACTTTAATTGGGTAATTTGTTTTTTATTTTGAGTTTTATGAGTTCTTTGTCTATTTGGATATTAACACATAGGATGCAAGAGGTAGGATATGCAAATACCCTCTCCCATTCAGTGGGCTGTCTTTTCATTTTGATACAAATTTATTTCATTGTGCAGAAGCTTTTTAGTTTCAAGTAGTCCTGTATGGCTAGCTTTGGTTTTGCTGCCCCTGATGTTAGAATTAAGGCCTCAAACATCTCTGGCTGATGTCAAGCAACTTGTCACCCCTGTTTTCTGGTATGTATTTTATGATTCCAGGCCTTACACCCAAATCTCTAATCCATTCTGAGTTGATTTTTACATATGGTGTTAGATAATTTAATTATTTTTCATGTAACTGTCCAGTTTTCCCAACCATTTATCAAAAAGATTTTCCTTGTTCCACTGTATGCTATTGGCTCCTTTCTTATAAATTAGTTGTCCATAAGTGTGTGGTTTTATTTCTGGGCTCTCAATTCTGTTCATCAATCTATGTGTCACTCATTCCAGGTGAATTTTGTTCACTTTTTTCTCAGGATTGTATTTGTTACTTCAGGTTTTTTTGTAGTTCCAAACAAAGTTCATGAATTTTTTTTTGTTGTTGAATTTCTGTGAAGGATGTCATTGGGATTTTTACAGGAATTGCACTGAAACTGTACACTTCCTTAGGCAATACAGTCATTTAAAAGTAAACTTCAGACTTTTCTCCTTACAAACAGGCTAGTACACAAGGTTGGTTCTATTTTAGGATATGAGTAAGGGGAGGCTAAATTATTTCTCAAAACCTAACCTTTATCTCTCAGCCTCACGCTGCACAGGAATTTTCCAGTTGCATTTCTAATATTAGAGTAACACTGTCATTATTTCAATTTGCTATAATATCTTACGCTTATCTCCCCCTTACACACCCACATTGTTTCAGAATTGTCTATAAGTCTCTTTCTTTTTCTTACTTTCTCCTCTCCATCTTGACTCTGATCTCCCAAGGACAAACACATTGTGCTGCTCTCATCTCCAGACCCCAAGCAATGCCTGGGACATGGTGAAAGTTGAATAGATATTTGCTGGTAGACTCAATGTGTGAGTAAAAGGTTAAAAGAATGAATAACATTTGCAATAGAATATTCACTAAACACATGTCAACTATATATTTTGTGTGTGTGTGTTTTGGTAATTATTGCCAAAACATGTAGGACACACAGAAACAAAAAAATGTAGATAATAGTGATTGAAGTGAACAATGCGGGTTCCACAGACACCAGCAGTCTTCTCCTTGGTACACTTCTGTGAAGTCCAAAATGAAGAGGAGGGCAGGACAAGGATTGACTTGTATCCCCAACGTGCCCCCCTGAAAAAAAAAATCGTATATATGTTGATGGCTGACCCCAGGACCTCAAGAAGAGCAAATAGTGTATCCTTTGGAAATAGTTAATCAAGTTAGAGTGAGATGATTAGAGTGACCCTAATCTAAAATGACTAGTGTCCTTTTAAGAAAGGGAAATTTGGACAAAAATAATGAAAAGAGAGAAGACTATGTGAAGACCCAGGGATAAGTCAGCCATGTACAATCCAAGAAGAGAAGCCTTGAAGCAATCACCTTGATTTTGGACTTCCTGCCTTCAGAACAGTGAGTAAATAAGTGTGTTAAGCCACCCATCCTGACACACTTTGTTATGGCAGAATGAACAACTAGCTCATCAGTGCATGGGGCTAGAAAGCACCAGAACTTCAGATGACAAGAAAGAATATTTCAGACAAGAATATTTCAGAAAGTAGAGGTGAAGGAAAGCATGATGGTTGCTTATTTTATGCCAGGGTATAGTGCTATACTCTGTTTCTCACAAGAATCACGCTTTAAACACCCCTGTCCCCCCAAAAAAACTTATGATGTTATTAAACCAGTTTTGACATTTAGTGAAGCTCACAGATTAAGCAGCATTATAAGGACACTTGGCTGATTTATTTTAGAAGCAGCATTTTTGTACGTGCCTAGCTGACTCCATACTCTATATCCTTTTATAGTACTATGACCCCCCCAGGATAGACGGTGTCTCAGAGTCTGGACATGTCCACAGGTCAAGAGAATCTCCACACACACTCGGGAAGGGAAAGCACGTAGATCATTATTTTGATCACATATTTTAATTTAGTATATTTGCCAGAATATATGATTCATTTTCCCACACAAGAAAGAGAGAAAGTAGCCACGCCATGAGCAAGACCAGGGAAGGAGGGAAGGATCCAAAGATACTTTGCACCGATTGAGTTATTATTTTGGTAGTTCCTTAAGATAAAATAATCTTAAGATAGAATAAACTAAAAGCAAAACACAAAACCTCACCATTATACAGTTCCAATTTAACAATAATTTTCTTAAAATTAGAATCATGTCAACTGAAATGGAAATTAGGTTATCCCTGGGATATATTAAATTTAAATCTATTCCCACATAATCCATGAGTCAAAAATGCAATGGAGACATAGCTATATTTTTATTCAAATTAAATTTTCTGTCATTTATTAAGTACAGACAGGTAGATACAGAGACAGACACATGGGTTGTCTGTCTCTATTTCTCTACGAGTTATTTTGTCCCTAGGAAACATCATGTCTCAAGACATTCAACGTCGTCAGCTGACAGAGGGATACTCTGATCCCACATCACACAGGACAGCACCACATCCCACCAACCACAAAGAATTATCCAGTCCCAAAATGCTGACAGTACTGAGGACTCTTGCCCAAGAATTCAAACTTATTATCTGTGTCACCTTACTTTGTATTAGCCTTAGTGATATATTAGTTTTGAGTCTAATTAACGTACTTAATATAGATTTCATTAGATGTATTTATATAACTTGTTTGCCTTCTTTTTCAATTAACCACATTTTCAGCATCATATTACCAGTATTTGTTTTCACAGAATCAAACGCATGTATGAAATTGCATTTACCAGTTAATATTATGATATATAGTGAATACATTTCTTTTCTATGTGATTTTATTTTTTTTTTCAGGATTAGTAGAGCGCTACTAGCCATAATATCATATTCAGAAAATATGACTTTTCATGTGGATTTCAATATATAATATGTAAAAGATAATCTATTACTTAAAATAGATTTTTATGACTTAAAATAGATTTTTGACTGTATAGCATGAAATAATTTTTTCCTCAAAATTAGCTTTAAAACATTGACATGTACCTTTATATATTTGTGTCTTATGTGATAACATATATAATATGGAAAAAAATTAGGGATATTTAAATTAAAATCATTTTTCCCCTTTCCTGAAATGTACATCAACCAGTTTCCACATACCAATATTTTTGTAATGCATATAGCACTTTATAATTATAATTATCCCAAACTAAATTATCCCAAACTAAAAACAACCAATCAACCAAATACTGAAAAAATTCATATAATCATAGTGGAGTACTAGTCAGCAATGAAAAAGAATGAACTACTAATATGCACACACAACCTTGTTGAATTTTAAAGTGTTAATGATTATTGATGTTAATACTGTTAACATTATATTGAGTCAAGGTTCAACATTTGCTAAAGTAAATTTTAATCATTTAAGACATTTTGATTATTTTCTATTGTTCTCAATAGAAATGTTAGAAGTATGTGGAACTTACTTTTCTTTTAGAATATTTCCTAAAAACAAATAGCAGAGGAGTGGGACTGCTGAGGCAAAAAAGTGTAAATATGTTTATGGCTCTATAAGTGTATTGTTACCTATAATACCACTGGGCCAAATTACATTGCCCTTAGAGGATAATAGTGAAAAAATGTCATTGCATACTTTTCAGCATTTAGTTTTACAATGCAAAGGAATGTTTTTCAAAAATAAGCTTTCAGTCTGCAAGAACAGGTTACCAAAATGGAAGAGGTTGGGTAAATCAGGTGAAGGATAGAACTTGACTTTCAGTGGTAAACTTAATTAATATAGATAAGTGTTGATTTGCACTGATTCACACCTGAAACTTACATAATGTTATAATGCAGTGTTACTTCAATAAAAAAAAGAAATTATATTTTAGAAATATGGACAGATGTAAAGCAGCTACATCAAAATAAACACTTTCCTGCTGCTATTTATACTTAAGTATTTTTAAATGGAGACGTAGTCTTTCAAAATGCTAATAAAACAGAAATGGAATAATTTCACAATGACTGCAGAAGAATTATATGAAGAAACTAAAAATGTTAAGTTTGCTTCTGGAAAGACAACCATTTAAATAATCTGTAATAGCTATCATTTTTCCGGATGAATATCCTCAACATTTTAATACCAATTTTTTCATATTTATTTTATTTTACAATCAAAATTCTAGTTGGATTTTTCTGAGCTTGATAAAAACTCAGAACTCTAACAAACCATACTGTTAAGAACCGGAACACACTGAAGGTGAACATAATAAGAATTACTACCTGTGATGTTAAAAAAGCAAGTTGACTTAAATCAATAAAACAAAGTATTTTGAAGTAATTCAGTGGCAGACCAATGGAGAAAAGGGGTGACTTTTTTTAAAAAAAAAAGTTCCAATGAAGTATGGATCCCAGTTCATAATTATGAATAATTGTTTTTTCATAAGTGATGATAAATGTATCACATTAATGACAGTTGTTAACAACAGGGGGAATTGAGTGTGGAGTATACCGGAACCCTCTGCAGTCTCCTTGCAAATATCCTGTAAATCTAACACTCTTCTAAAATAAAGTTTCTATTTTAAGAGAAAGAACTAATTAGTTTGCTTAAAAGAGGCAAGACATAATTTTATGTAATACATGTTTTGTAACTGAATGACATTTTAAATACACCTTAAAATTTGTTTAAATTTTAAGTCTCTGATTATTGATATGGAAGAAATGTTTCTACACTGATATTTGCATTTTTTCTGAAAAAGAATACTTATGTCCTATACTAATTTATCCATTAGAGTCCTAAGATTTTTCCATAAAATTAGACATAGAAATATTACTTATTAATCAAATAGTCCTAACGCTTGGCTTATTACTCTCCAGACACTATTGTACTGATGACACATTTATTAGGTTTTGAGTAACTGAAACTGGAATCCTGAGAATATTCAATACTTTCCACAAAGAGATTAGATGGGGGGTGGGAGTGTTTAATAACTATGATAACAAAGACAGTTAGTACCAGTTATTGCCTTACCAAAGAGGCATGGTTTGGTTTCAAAATGATTGTAGTAGTCACATTTAAAGCACATAGGCAAGGCGGATGTGGGGAACGGATAACCATCTGCTGAGAAATTTCTTTATTCTTGTCTTTTCCTCCTTTCTGCTTTCTCTGGGTGAGTAGTCTAAGGGGAATAATGCAACATCTGAACATGCTGTTTTGCATTGAGTTCTCTTAGTCTTCTTCTCAAGTCCTTGACCCAGATAAAGAAAGATATGATTTCAAAATTCAATGAAAGCTTATATTCACAGGAAGGGGAAAAATGCTATCTCAGGTGAAAGTCTGATTTCTCTGCTGTCCTACAGTTCTAATTGTAAACTAGAAGTTCACTTAAAAATACGTCCCTTTGTTTAGTCAGTTCTCACAGAAATCATTACAGGGCAAGGGATTAAGGGGATCCCTTGTGATCAAGGGGAAGCCATTTGTGATCAAGGTCCCTATATCCTGAACCAAAACTCAAAACAGGCCAACAAAGGACTTATCTCACTTTTTTTGCCAATGTATTTTTAATGATCTTTAAAACGCTAACATCAGACAAATGTATACACAAAAATCACTGCCTAAGCCTCACCCATTCCTCTTAATCTTTAGGCAATCTCTTCTAGCATCAAAGCCTCAATAAGTATGTGCTGTGTTATCTCCAACTGTGTTTTCAGCCCTTTTCTCTCTCCTTGAGTCATTTTACTCAAGGCTCTGTCAGCATCTCTTCATGTACACCCAAAATGGAAATTCTCTTCCTTTCCAAACCAGTTTCTCCATCTCCTATCCCCAGAAACACCACCACATCATTCTTCCTGGCATTACCCAAGCCAGAAAGCTGAAAGCCCACGTCGGCCCCTTTCTCTTGTTCATACTCAGTCATTGAATACTATCAGTTCTATCTAAAAAGAATAAAAGCATTTCATTCTCTTCCCTACCAATGGTGCCTTAATGCACATATGCATAAATTATTGAAAGTATCTCCTTGTTGATATTCCTGCTGCCAGGGCTCATCACCAACCAACCACCTGCTTCTATGTGCCACCCATTCACCTATAGAGATCTTTAGAAAATATACATCTTATGCCCACTGTCGTCACAGCTCATCCAGATAAGGATGGAAGAGTCAAATCCAGGAAAAGAGCAAACAAATTATGGGCAACTCAAAACTGTGTCTATTATTATAAATATTACCCACGGAGTCACTACTCCATGTGTACAGGTTTCTTTTGAGGGTGATGCAAATGTCCTTAAATGTATTGTGGTGATGGTTGCACAGCTCTATGAATATGATAATCTCACTCAATTAGACTTTAATTGAGTAAACAGGATGGTATGTAAACTGTGTCTCAATAAATCTGTTATTTGGGGCCTTCCTGGTGGCCAAGGGGTTGAGCACCGCACTATGAAGCGATCCACAGCCTCTGCAGCATGAGTTTGATCCCTGGCCAGCCAGGGAGCAACCCACATGGCGCAGCAGACCTCTCCTGCCTCGCCCGCTGCTCCCCTCAGCAGTGTACTTCAGTCAATCTGCCTGTTCTGTTCCCTACTGTCTCTGGTGGATCCTCTCACCCCCTGCATCTCTGGCCTGTACCTCAGCTCTTGTAGGCATAAACAAATAAATCTTTAAAAAAAATAAATCTGCTATTTAAGATAAAACCATAAAAAAAAAAAAGAATATATACATCTTAGGTGACTGGGACCTCCACCCTTGCTGCAAATCTCCCATGATTTGAAGTAAACACAGTAGTCAACATGCTTCATGAAACTGCTGTCACTTGCCTTCCTACATTATTATCCTGCCATATCCCCTCAGGAGCTCTAGTCCTTAACTTACATAATGGAATTCCAACCCTTTCTGTGAAGATCACACTTCAAGTTTCTCTGACTTAGCAAGCATTTCCCGTGCCCAAAACGACCTATGCATTGTCCAGGATGGTTGTTCTATCAGTCCCACCTAAAAGAAGTTCCCCTGATATCTTTCGCTGGCCTCACCTCTGCACCTCAGTACCGCTCTGCACTCAGCACATTGCCGCATAGTCTGTCTGTTAACCTGTGTCTCCTCACTGAACTGTGTAGAACAAGCCCAGGAACTGGTGCTCTGTTGCCAGTGTCTAGGCCAGTGCTGCGCCGTGGGACTATGTCATGAATGAATAATTCTGTAGCAGGGTCTTGTTAGGTTAAAGTGGAACTTTTCTTTCTCCCCAAAGAGAATTTCATTTTCCAGGTAGAGAACTTTTGGCTGCAGGGGCAGCCACTTCCCAGCAGGGATGATTAGTCTCATGATGCCATCACACCAACACTTCTCACCCCAACACAGGGGGAGGTGGCTGATTGGAGCACGCTGGTTTTTTAGACTAATGATAACAAAAAGAGGTCCCCCCTCCCCATGAACTATGCATGTCAGAGCCTCAGGCATCCATGAGAACAATCACCTGAAGTTTGGGGACCTGAAAAACGGAGATTTGATATTTCTTTCCATGACTGGATATTTGTCAAACCATAAGGCACTGGGGAGAGATCCCACCCACAAGTTCTTGACGGATGAGACCCTGAAAACTCTGAAGGCCAGATCTTTCCCTACCCACAGGCACCAGACATGAAAGCCATGTGAAGCAGAATACTAGGGCTGAGGCCTCCTTCTCACAAGGTTACAAAGAGAAGTCAATGTTGGAAGAATGTCATGTGATGCTGCCACTCATCTGGGACACCCAGATGATTCCACAGAACAAAAGCATCCCATCAATCACCAGGGAAGTGGGCACCCCTGCCCATAGCAAAAGGAGAGCTTGAGCATTGGCTGGTTATGACAGAAACTTCACTGAGCTCTCTCTTCCGCCACCACCAAGCCAGAGCAGAAGAGAAGATTGAGTGTGTGGCAACAAATATCTAGCCTTCACTGGGGTGGGGAAAATGTTGAATATGAAATGTAAGCTTTTAAATGAATAAAATTAAGCCTAAAAAAACTAAAGTAAAACCTGACAATCATACATAACTGAAAAGTTAGGGAGTCAGATTTTGATGCTTCATGATGTTTAATAAATACAGCTGGTCCAGTAGTTAGAAAAAAATCTTTTGTATTCATGCACTAATAATTCAGAAGCCTCTAGCAGTTATAGAGGGAGAGAAGGTAAGAGGGAGAGAGGAAACAAAGAGAAGAGAGAAGAAAGAAGGGGGAGAAAGAAAAGAAATAGATCACAATAAGAAAATCCATATGTAAGAGATCCCTTAATTGTTGGTTTCTTTTTCCCCCTCTTTATTAGGGTGACATTGGTTTACAGCATTGCATATGATTCAGGGGAGCAGGGTCATATCTCCGTGGATGTGTGTTACCATTGCACCCCAAACATCCAAGCAGCCAGAGACCTTAACTCTAGTCCCTTGTGCCCCCTCCCTTCTTGTTCTCACCCCATGTTCCCCTTCTAGTAACCTCAATTCTTCAGTCATATTTCTAGGATGTACTTTGGCTTAGTTTTGTCAGTACCGTTGTGGTTTTTGTTTTTTTCCATTTATTCCACATAAGAGTAAAAGCACTTGGTATTTGTCTTTCTCCTTCTGACTGATTTCACTAGCATAACTGTCTCCAGTTCCACCCATGCTGGCTTCTTGCACAGTCCATGATAAATGTTATCACTGTGCTGGAACATATCCTATGTACTGTATCACTATTATATATGTTGGTGATGTAACAGAATCCAGAACATAAAATGCTGGCTCCAAAATCCTGTAAGGGCTCTGTTTTCATCATTTTTTTTTTAAATTCTGTCATGTGATATTAAGGACAGGATTTGTGTGTGTGATCTCTAGCTGTAGATTAGAAAGACTTTCAAAACACCAGTTCCTAAACTCAGTCTTTATGAATCTAATTTTAAAGATCTGAATTTTCCAATGTAACCATGATAAGTTATGAGTAAATCTCAAATTTGCCACAACAGGAAAAAATATGAAATTTTGCATTTTTATAAAGAACAGTTGCCAGGCTGATATTCTCCCTAAAGCAGGATTTCTAGGACTGAACATTGTGAAACAGCTTTGTGATCCTGCTTGTATTCTCCCCATCCTGCTCCATGCCTCAATATCACTTCAGAGAGTCTCTCACCTTCAAAACACAGTTCGTGAACCCAATGATAAAACAGACAGAAGCAATGAAAAATATGTGCAGACTTCAAAAGCTACAAATAGGGTCCAGCAAACAGCTATAACACATAATTGTTCAGTTATAGAAACTGACAGATCCTTAAAGAAAATCCCCCTAAACTAGTATCAATCATATTCAATGATTCTTTCTCCTTTGAGGTGCTCTAATCTTTTTATAGAAACCCACTCTTGGCACAAGTTTGAATACATAAACAGAGATCACAGGAATAGTGAATATATTTTTAATCCCTTTTTCCCTTTTCCATAGCTAGAGAGAATGCCTTAGGTATTAACAACCAGGAGATAGGAGACTATTAATTATTGCTTCACTCACATATACCTAAATTTTTCCAGTGGTACTTTTTGAACTCTAATGGGCGACCCCATTAGTGCCAGAGAGCATCTCATTTTTTCTAGGAGTTTACAGGGGCAGAGACTGTACCTGGGAATCCAGGCCTGACACCAAGCCTGGATTTAATGTAAGTCATTGGATGAGTATGAAAGGAAAGTAGTTGCCAACTGGTGAGCTAATGCTGGAAAAAAGGCAGGTATTAAGTGCTGATCCAACTGACAGTGAGGACATCTGGGGACAGGAAGGCTTCAGGACAGACTGTTCTAGACATGGCTTCAAGTTACAAGATAGCTCGCATTGTTCCCATTTCTAAAAATGCCCTTACCTATTTCTTTACATACTAAACTCTTACTCATCATCCAAAACCTAGATGGAGTCTCAACTCCTCCGTGAAGCTATTCTGAACCATGCTCTCCCTACTGAAATCTGTGCTCTGAGTTTTCTGGAGTGCTTTATTTATATACATGTTTATATCCAAGTCCCCACACTATGTCCTTTGTACACATCAATGCTTTTTTGCTTACGCACACAGCACTTACAGTACCCTTTGTAATACTGCCTCATGTAATCGTCACAGCAGTTCAGAATTTTTCTATAATCCCCATTTTACAGCTGAGGAAATAAAAACTCAGTAGTCATTTTGGAGACAGTTTATTGAATTCTCTTTTATATAACCTCCCTCAACAGCAAAAATGCTTAGTGAATTATTTCTCTCTCAGAAAAATAAGAGAACCAATAATTAGTGACTGTTAATTAT
The DNA here is from genome assembly GCF_014898055.3 of Talpa occidentalis. Lineage (NCBI taxonomy): Eukaryota > Metazoa > Chordata > Mammalia > Eulipotyphla > Talpidae > Talpa > Talpa occidentalis. The sequence goes on along the minus strand of NW_023601104.1, from coordinate 70,186,662 downwards.
TGTTCTCAAGCCTGTCAAATAAAACTTATCAAGATCTGGTTAACCCATTTACTTCAGAAAGACAAATCTTACTTTGGCAAAAAAGAGGGGGCAGGGAAGAGTTGTAGTGCTTGCAAATTTTCTGTTAAGAAATGTCTGTTCGAAATTGTGCCAGTCTGCTCTTTAATGTACTATTGAGAAAATGGAGGTGCTCTGATTTGGGGAAGTGCCAAGAGAACACGTAATCATATAATATATAAAATATATAGTACACAATGCTGAATCTATTACACCCCTTTCCAAGATTATAATCACATGCATTTGGGCGCAAGTCCCTGTTTTAAAATGTCAGTACCCTAAAAGGAGGTAAATTTTAAGTCATTATCAGCTCACACATTGGTTTCTCCATTAAATCCTTACCAGAGCTAAGGAAAAGTAAAGAACCTAGAGTAACGCCAAGGGAAAGGAGAAGACTTGGAGGTGGCTGGAGGGGTGGGAGAAAGAATTATGACCACTGTTAAGAATGAGGAAAGTCCAAAAGTTCCACATCATGCATCGCCAGGACAGACCTGTGCATGTATCTAGGGCAGTTTTCTACCCAGGAGAGAAAAGTGCTTCCCTTTTTGTGCCTATCTAAAAATAAATAAATAATGGATGGATGAGGTCAAGGGTTACTGGACCAACACCCATCATGTATGGAGAAAAATTGAATATCCAGGAGAAAGTACGAAGTTCTGACGTGAGGCTGATGGGCAGCATGTGGTGAGACAGAATTCAGAACTGGTCAGCGACTCAGTGTTGATTCTGTCTCATAGTAAGACAAGATGCATTATCGTTTCCTGTATATCCTGATTGGAAAATGCTTGTTTCATAAATGCTATGAATATATCATTGAGACACTGTGCATGGTTTACTTCTGTTCACACAGTGAGATTCAAAGAAAAGAAATGCAGAAGATGGACTTCCCTGTCACATTCTGATCATCCAACTAATGAACCGAAGCTGCCCACTAAAAGGAACTTTTAAAATGACTGAGTGTGGGTTTGGGCCCCAGCGCAGAAGTGCAAGAAACTTTCAGTTTAATTGAAAATGAAGAGTTGAGTAAGCACGTAAGCACTACTTTTAGGACCCAGGACATAGATGCTGTATGTATGTGCTGGGTGGGGGGTGAAGAGGGACAGATTTCTAGTCCTCCCCACCACACAAAGGCCAAGAGCCAGGGCTATTCTGAACTGCTGTGCAGGCTGTGGGCCACACAAGCGCACCAGTCCCAATGGACATGAGTGGGAGTGCCACTCCTTACTGCAAGCCAAGCAACTGCCTGGGCAGGCGTGTGCCCGCTCCAGGAGAGATACCGTTTTCATACCTTGCCCTGTCCAAGGTGGGTCCTCTTTTAGGTTTTTTTATCTTAATGGGACCAAGAGCATATGCCCTTTCTAAAAACCAGGATTATCCTGCTTGGGGATTCTGTTCTGATTTCCTGTGTTCATCTCCTAAGCCTGGAACTATCCTCAAAAGGCAGGAGGAAAGCACATGTGGTTTCTCCTCCTTGCTGACAGCAATCCCTCAACCCCCAGCTGGCATGCGGAAGAGTCTAGCTCCCTAGAAGCCCCCCTCACCTGAGCCTCATTCTTTTGGTCTTGAGAGCTAGCTCCATTGGAATAAAAGTATTTATGGTATGATGTAGCTAAGGTCCTGAAGTGAAGGCATCAGCCAGCTTGCCTGTGAATTTTGCATTTTAAGCACCTCAGATCTCAGCTTAATTAAGAGCATCACTGCTCCCAGAGTGATCTGGTGACAGAAAAGCAGGCTAGCAAAAAAAAAAAAAAAAAAGCATAGCAGCTCAGCAACCTGAATTAAATTTCTTCAAGCAAGCTTTTCAGAAACTGCTCCTTCCTACTAGGGCACATGTGCTGCCAGGGAATATGGAAGGACAAGACAGAGTCAGGAGGCCCAGGGCCAGTGCCCACATGTACACAGATCAGCACCCAGAGGGCAGCTCTGTGAACAATTTATAAGTGTGCAACACTCGGTTTCTGCCTGAGTGCAGAGGGCACAGAGGTAACAAAGTTTCCTAGGGGGATAGCGCTAAAAATAAGTGAGACAATTAAATGGGCCAATGTCAGAAAGTACTGAGTGCAGATTTGGCACATTTGATTAGCAGCTACTACATCTGTTATTACTTGCCCCTTAGCCTCACCCCACTCTGTTCCAGAGATCCCAAAGGAGGCCTCCAGAAAGGACTATGCTTGTGGCTAACAACTTGGTCTTCTTCTGTGGGTGTGTTTGGGATTGGGGAGAAAGAAAGTGGTGGTAGAGACGAATGGACCAGCCACTTCCCTTCTAGAAAAGCTTAGCCCAGGAGAACTGATAGAAAAGGTTAAGCTGTGCCATGATATGTCCTTTCTCTGACAGCTGACACTGAGTTTGGAGCATTCAGAGCTGCATAGGGTCATGTCTGGGAGTCAGAAAACTGCTTTCTCTTCCCCACAGTTTCTGGATCTGTGTAAGTAGGCATGCATGCCGAACACACTTTTCTCTGTTAGCGAGATGATATTTTACCTACCAGCAACTAAACTGCATTCATCTGAACCTAAAAGATCGGAGAAAGAGCTAATGCTTTATTGGCAAGGCAGAGTAGCAAAGGAGTGATGTTGGTGGACACTGGAAACAACCCACCCAGATCTAAGCTCCATCCTTGGCACTGACTAAGCAGGGGGGCTTGAGCAAATCCTGACCTCATTTGTCCAATGAGAACAACAGTACCTACCCGATAGGGTTGATAAGTATCAAAAGAGCTAATACATAAGAATGCTTAAAACAGCAGCTCACACAGGTTCTTTCTATACATTATAATCTCTATATTCCTTCGCTATTATTAACCCATAATGAAATTAAGAAGTAAAAGCTATGACTGCCCTCACTTGCACAGCTAGTAAGTGGAGGGCCTGATAAGTGAACCCACTGCCTGCGATCCCCATGAGCCACATTGGTCTTCAAACACTACATTTCACATCTTGAACATATCACAGTAAATAAATTTCTCCTCAGGTACCAGAATTGTAATTGTTATTTTATTTCCTAGTATCAAACTCTGCCCATAGACATCAAATCCTTTTCACAAGTGCTTAGCATCCTGTTGGTCTAGATGCAGGCCCCTTATCTCCCATGAATCTGATAGTAAGCACAATACCTAGAGCCCCACCCCAAATCTGTCAAATCTGACTTTTTTGAAGGGAACCTAGGAATCTTCATTTTATCTAACATCCCCACACATACACAGCCATCTGTAATACTCCCACCCCTTGGGTCCCATTGCACCCTGAATTTGGGTAGTTTCTATTTGGCTTTGTTTTGTTTACACATGCTTAATCAATACCTGAAATGTTCCTAGATTTCAGAACATCAAATGCAAAGCCTGAAAAAAGATCACTGCTTTACTTGTCTTTTACAAATATTGAAGTTTCACATAAAAGCACAAAATCTGTGAAGATGCAGGTTGGAGGAATTCCCATTGCTGCCATTTATCCAGACCATTTCCATTAGGAAAGAAAACATTAACTTCATAATTATCCCCACATCTCCAGGTCTGCAGTGGTTCTTTTAATTGCTTGTTTTAGGTGGAAAAGTTAACCCTCTCCAAACTCACTTGCAGTTTCCAGCTAGAAGGAATGAAAACAGACTTACCCCTTGTCAAAATAGGGCTATTTTGGTGATCTAGGAACAGATCAACTGTTCAAAGAAGAGTGAACACATTTGCCACTGATAGTTTCTTTTTTTTTTAATATTTATTTATTTTATACAAGAACTGGGGTACAGGCCAAATGCATAGGAGGGTGAGAGGATCCACCAGAGACAGATTAGGTAACAGAACAGGCAGACTGACGAAATACACTGCTGAGGGGAGCAGCGGACAAGACAGGAGAGGTCTGCCCTGCCATGTGGGACCCTCGCCGGCCTGCCGGGATTGAACCCACGCTGCAGAGGCTGCGGGCAGCTTCACAGTGTGGTGCTCAACCGCCTGCACCATTGGGGAGGCCCAATTTCCTCCTATCCCTCCTTAATTGAAATATCACCATGACTGGGCCTCCCCGGTGGCGCAGTGGTTGAGCACTGGGTTGCGAAGATGCTCACGGCCTCTATGGCACCGGTTCGATCCCCGGCTGCTCCCCGGCCACCAGGGAGGGTCCCACATGGTGCGCAGACCTCTCCTGCCGCCCGCTGCTCCCCTCAGCAGTGTACTTCAGTCCTTCTGCCTGCTCTGCTCCCCGCTCTGGCTCTGGTGAATTCTCTCACCCTCCCGCGCTTCTGACTGTACCCAGTGCATGTATAAACAAACAAACAAACAAATAAATAAAACATGCCTCTATAAAAAAAAAAATTAAAAAAAAAAGAACTATCACCATGAGGAGCATTTTTACGCCTAATGTGTGTATTACCCCAAACAAGAATGTATTGTTTAAATCACTAAAAAACTGCAAAGACAAGCTGACCCATTACCAAGTCTGTGACCTCCTACCAAAGCTCAGCCATGCATGTGGATTCTGGGACACTGAGTGATCACGTTTTGAGAGATAAGTACTGTTCTCATAAAATCATAGAAAAAAGTAATAATTAGTATTCAGTAAGCACTTAATTCCTAAACTTTGTGCTCAGCTTTTCATAATAAACTGACATAGGGGCAGGGGAAAGAAAATAGAAGAAGGATAAAGCAGGTCATATTTGAAAAATTACAATGAGTTCACAACAAATTTTTTCTAGTGAAATGTATGGTATACAATTTTTCAGTTGATATCCATAGCCTTGTTCTCCAGTGAGCTGTTCCTATGCCCCAACCAGCATGTGTGTGATCTTCAGATAGCTGCCCTGCTAGATTGTCTTTGCTGATCAACTAGCAGACATGTGAACAGATAATACCTTCAGATTATGAGAAGTTCTCTGTGGGACTTTTTTCCAACACGACCATTTATGGGACTTTAGTAAGAGGCTTGTGGGCTAGGGAGAGGGCAGTGGAATTACCTCACATTGAAAATGAAGAGAAGCAAGATATGCAGAAGGCCAGCCCCCATTAAACAACAGTTCTTTGGTTAGCAGCAGTCTGAGTCTTCAGCATTTAGGTGAAGAGCAACTGGGGTGCTCATTATTCAAATAAAAATTTGCAAACAAGCTGCTAATAAAGACAGTCAATGTGCTTCTCTACCAAACTGATTGTGGAGCATTTTTGATTTATTATCTGATTTAATTGTCTAAAGAAACTAATTGTCTGAGCTCATTTGCTGAAATTTATAAAACTTGGATCCTTTCCTTTGTTTGCAGAGCAGGCCAGAACATTTTGGCACTGAAGAGTGTATATTTGATCTATGAAAATAGTTTTTTGAATATGCATTTTTACTATGGTGGAAAATTTATTTATGCAGAAGCTCATTAGTTTATATTGGAATGTCCTTTGGATAGGGATCAATAAAATATTTATTCTCTAATCAGAGGTGTCCAACTCATTGGATCAGGAAACTACTTTGCCTAAGAAGTAGATTCTTCATCGACAGTACTGTGCCTGTAAATGATGATGACTATGAGGAAGAAAACAAGCAAACAGGATTTTCCAGTCCCTCAGACCTATGTTCAGACCTAAATTCTGTTACTGAGCTTCATAATTTTTATCTATAAAGTGATTGTTACCTTACAAAGTTGTTTCAATAAATATATTTTTAAAGATATATTTTTATTTATTTATGCATACAAGAACTAGGATCTAGGCCAGAGGTGCAGAAGAGGAAAGGAGTCACCAGAGACAGAGTGGGGCAGAACAGGCAGATCTACTGAAATACGCTGCTGAGGGGAGCAGTGGGCGAGACAGGAGAGGTCTGCTGTGCCATGTGGGTTAGCTCCCTGGCTGGGAATCTAACTCATGCAGCAGTGGCTGGCAATAGCTTGATAGCACTGAGACTTTAACCCCTGTGCCACCAGGAGGTCCTGTTTCAATAATTTAAATTGTTAATATATATAAGGTTTTTGACCCATAGTAGAAACCTAACAAAATTAGTTCTTTTCATAACTAGAGTTGCCAGGGAAAATATAGGCTACAGGTACATTAGTTTCCTATTGCTACTCTAACTACACATACTTAGTGACTTAGAAAACAAGACAAATATATTATTTTACAATCCTGGAGATTAGAAATGTAAAATAGAACTACACGGCTGTGTTTCTTCTGGAAATTTGAGGGGGCAATCTATTTCCTTGCCTTTCCTAGTTACTAGAGGCCACTTATATACCTTGGCTCATGGTCTCTTCCATCATCTTTTCTCCCTTTTAAGTACCCTTATGGTCATAAGGCCTACCAAGATAATTTGAGATAATCTCCCCATTTCACAATTCTTATTCATATCTGCAAAGTTCCTCTTCCATATAAGGTAACATTCACACTTCTGGGAATCAAGACACGGACAATTCTGGAGGCCACTGTCTACCCTAAACAGTTTATCCTCTGTTTCCCAAGGTATTACAACCACTTTTATGCAAAATACATTTACTCAGTTACAATCACAGAAGTCCCAACTCACTTACAGCATCAATTCAATTGCAAAATCTCATTTTCAACCCGAAAGTCCTAAATCCCATTATTTAATTTGTGTTTGTGGCATAACTCTCAATAATATTTGCCTGGGGTGAAATGCCTCCTTATCTGTTAAAAATAAAATACAAGTTATTTGATCCCCAAGCTACAGCAGTAGGACAAATAGATAGACATTGGATAACAGTTATAGTCATTCCCATTCAAAAATAGGGGTGTGGGATAAAACAAACAAAAAAAAATAATCACTGGTTCTAAGAAATATTGAAATCCAACTGGAAAAAAAAAAAAAAAAACTTGCCAAGTTTTAAGGTCTGGGAATAATCTTTGTAACTGCAGCTCTGCTCTCCGGGCCCGCAGTCCCATCCCTGAGTATGAGACTCTACCCTTTGGGCCAACAGCTGGGCTGCCTGAGCCATCCTTCCTTCTTCATGAAGAGGAGAACATCTTTGCAGCTGAGTAATTTATAAGCCAATTTTCTGTACATAGAATTTTTGGAGCCTGACAGGTTTCTTCCATTTCTACCTTTCTCTGTTCCTTCTAGTCCAAGCTGGCAGTGCTGCTGCAGCTATAACAGCCTCAAGAATACTGTGAACATATAATGTTTCAGAGACCTACTCCCTTAGACAACAGGTGTCTCCACAGATTGTTCCAGATAATATCATCTCAATCTCTGACTTCTAGGATGGTGGAGAGAATGTGAGTCACACAGAGAATCTCTTCAAAGGGATGTTTACCAAATGATTGAATATTTCAGTCTTTAAACCCTTCAGAGGTTGCTGAGCCACGCCTTTCCCTCCAAAGCAGGAGTCAGTCTGCTGGAGTCAGTCTCCTAATTGCAGCATTTCTGAAGTCTGTATAGGCTAAAATTTTCCCAAAACATCAAGTCTTGGTTGTTGTCTGCTCAGTTTTTCCCTCAAGCTCTTTCATCTTACATTTTATTATAAACAACAGGAAGAAACCAGGCTATATTGTCAACTTTTTGCTTTGAGATCTAGATAACAGAAGTATAAAAATCAGCTAAATTTTCTTTAACTATATAAAAGGGATCCCCTTTACTTTACTTCAGTACTGCACCTAAATTCATTTTTCAGTTGAACAATGAATATTTGGTATAAGGATGTCCTAAATATGACAATGGACACACACACTAAAAAAAAAAAAAAAAAAAAAACACTACTTAAATGAAATTCAAATGTAACTGGGGCAGTCTGAATTTTTATTTGCTAAATCTGATGTCAACTAGGTGCCATGAGGATGCTGGGAGAATAGGATCCAGAAGGAAGAGATGCTGAAAACAGAGATGAAAACAATAGAACAAACGCATGGCATAAAATTTGTGGAAGTGGTGGGCAGGGAGGATAATCCTTACCAAGGAGTGAGGGCAGGACATCTTGAAAAGTCAGGGAGCTCACTCTCCTGAAAGGACCAAAGAAGGTGAAATACTGTGGTGGAGGATAAATCCTGAGAGAGACGAAGGTCTCAAGGATGAATCGTTCCCACATCATTATTTTGCTAGAGGTAGTACTGTTAGGGGAAAAGGATGTCCTACAGCTAATTCCATACAGGCTTTGTGGACTCCACCCCCACCCCAGGCCAAAGCCAAAGACACTGGGAACTCCAAATCCCATCCCCACCAAAGGGAAGGTGGCTGGGACCTGAGGGTGGGGTTAAGCAGCCAGGTGGGTATAAAGCCAGACACGTGGGCTTTGGGGGATTCCCTTTTTGGCTTTCAGCAAGCTCGCAGCACTTGGCCAGCTCTGAGAGTACTTTTGGGTTTCCAGGTCAGGGGATCGGGTAGGACGCATTAAAGACTTTATTTCCCTATTTTCTCCCTGAGTTGCACATTTCATCATTTCCCTTTCCCTTGTAAATAAACCTTTTATTAACCTTTTGTGTGTGCCTGTAGTGGAGTATTAATAAGTCCCTTGTAAGCGCGCGGGTGAGGACCCACAGCCAGGCAACCAGTTTTATATCGGGGCTGCTCCGTTACACTACCTGTCAAGAAAATCTTATTTTGTCAAAACTTTGGTCTAGGCAAAGATATTCCTTATTCTCAGGTCTCTTATGTAAGTGCATGTACATTCACACTCACACAGTCTATGTACATGCCAGCACCATGATGATTGTGGTTAAACATTAAAAAAAAAAAAAAAAAAACTTTTTTCCAGTGGGAAGTCAGCATCTATACACAAATCTGTGAGCATGGTGAGTATATTCTTAAATGAATTGCTTCCAAGGATATAAGTAGGGGTCAAAAGAAGTATTGCTAATGCCTCTTATTTATATGTGAGTTTTCCAAAACAAAGGGGATTTTCAGCTTATCAATATCATCTATTACACTTGTTTGTTTCACTGTCCTTCCCCACGCCTAGTAAACAAGGAAAATCTTTCCATTTATAGCATTTCAACTTCCTTACTACTTAAGAAGAGATTTATAATCCACTTAGTTGAGAGTGACTTTATAGCTATTTCACATATGACCCACCCCTGCCTGGTGGCCTTCAAGGTAAAAATTGAAGGGAAGTTAGGATGGAGAAATAAGGCCACCTTCTCTTGCTTTCTCCTGAACCCAGCGCTCAGGGAAGCTTTCCATTCACAACAGTAACAGCCACACTTGCTCAGTGCTGGCTCAGGTGCTCTTCTAAATACTTTACATGTATTAACCTACTTAATTCTCACAACAATCCTATAAGGAAAGTAGTAGTGTCGTGCTTATTTTATTAATGGGAATGCTGAGGGTAGCTATCTGGCTCTAGAATCTAAGCTCCTTGCCACTCTACACCTTGTCTCTCCCACTATTTGAAATGAATCCCTAAAACATCAGGCACATCTGGAGTCAACACTGGTGCCAAGCCTTCATCCTGCAGAGGTCAATGGAAAGAAGACTTAGGTTCAAGTTCACTCCCTGAATTAAGATCATGAAAAATTTCCCCAGTTGGTAAAGAAATGGAGTTCTGGAGTGACACCTACCACGCACGATTCAGTGCTGGTTCTCCCCAGTCATGTGACTTGGGCCATCATTTAACCACTCTAAAACTCAATTATCTCATCAGTAAAATGGAATAATGAAAGTAAAAACTTCTAGATTGAATTTAAAATGACGTATTATTAAGAACACAGTTATTTTTTTCTAACATACATCAAATGAATTTGTATGATAGAAGAACAACCAACTTGTTTCATAAGACAATGTTAGGAGCAGTTATGAAGCACAAGCAACAGCCCCTGCTTCCATGACTTCACATTCAGCGCCAGCATTTAGAGAATCCAAAGGTAGATATGAAGGTACAGATATGAAAGAAGATAGAGACCCTCAAAGGAAAGATTGTAAAAAGAGCTGCAGTGACTTAGCCTCCAGAAGGGGAAAGGATGACTAACAGTGTTTACTCAAGGGCATGAAGGGTAACTATTACAAGCTGCTTCTCATCACCATTAAATCCAGAAAATTTAATCTACTAGATTAAATTATAAAGCATACATTCTTGCTAGAAAAAGTCCAGGCCCACTGATAAAAGAACGGGTCACCCTGGGAGATACCTTTCTTGTGGAAAATCTAAAAGAGAAACTTCACATCTCCCTGGAATAATGAGCTCATGCTGGCCTAGAGACAAGGAGCTACATGAGCCTGAGGATTCCTTGAGAATCCCACTCAAAGAATAACCACAATACAGTGGTCAGTAATTTCCTTTGAGGGATAAAGGGTTTTTTATTACAGTTTATTTTTCTGGGAATATTATTGTGAGCCTATTTATTTCCTTTTCAGTCACTGTTTAGCTAGTAGAAATATTTTTTAATGTAATCAGTGCATCCATCCCACAGCTCATATTCACTCAGTCTGAATACCACATACCACTTGGACATGGTTGGATTTATTCTGCCCCTATGATTGCAGGAGAAATTTTTCTAAGTATACTTTCACTTTTATGAGTAGGAAAACATATTCCTTCACTATAAACATTTTTAAAAATAAAACCAAAAGAAAAATGAAATGACCACAATGCCAATTAAAACTTCTGACTCCTCAATGATTATACAAATAATTTTTTTTTCAGAAGAATGTTTGGGGGCCTCCCCTGGTGGTGCAGCGGTTGAGCTCTGGGCTGTGAAGCTGCCCACAGCCTCTGCAGTGCCGGTTCGATCCCCAGCCACTGGCGAGGGTCCCACATGGCGCGACAGACGTCTCCGGCCACTCCCGCTGCTCCCCTCAGCAGTGAATTTCCTCAGTCTGCCTGTTCTGTTCCCCACTTGACTCTGGTGAATTCTCTCACCCTCCCACGCTTCTGACTGTACCCAGTGCTTGTATAAATAAATAAATAATTAAAAAAAAAAGAAGAATGTTTGGTATCAGCAAAAATATGGTAGATGAGGCAACATGATCTACTGCTGATCAAAGTGCTGACAGAAGAGATCAGATCTACCTTTCTGAAAAGTACTTTGCCACAATGACTCTAGAGAACTAAGATTTTCATACCGTTTGGATCCAATAATTCTAATTTTTTTGTTTTAATTTTTGTTTTTAAACATTCTTGCTTATTTTCTCACAATATAGGACTTCTCCCCTCAAGTGTGGTCATCATAGTTCTCTGACCACCAAAGCACCTGCTCCACTCCACCTCAACACACTGTGCTCACCTCCGCCCCTGTTCTCTACTCTTCCCCTCCCCTCTTGATTGTCTGAGATCTAAGGTCCGCTTTCAAGGTCAGTCTTACAGTTTGTCTTTGTGGGATCTTTTGTTGAGTTTCTCTAGATTTCACATATACGTGAAGCCATCCCATATTTTTCTTCTTCTGGCTCACTTTGCTTATAATAATCCCTTACAGTTCCATCCATGTTGCTGCAAATGGCATGAGTTTCTTTTTTGATCACTGAGTAGTATTCCACTGTGGATATAAACCACATCTTCTTGATCCACTCATCTGTTCTGGGGCATTTAAATTGCTTCCATACCTTGGCTAGTGTAAATAGAACTGTAAATATAGGAGGGCAGGTTTTCTTTCAAATTAGTGGTATTTTTCTCTCTGGACAGACACCTAGTAGTAAAATTGCTGGGTCATATGGTAAATTCATTTTTAGTCTTCTGAAATACCTCCACATGTCTTTCCATAGGGGCTGAACCAGTCTACATTCCCACCAAAAGTGAAATAGTTCCTTTATTTCCCACACCTTCACCAGAAGTTGTTGTTTGTGGGTTTTTTGACATGGCCATTCTCACAGATGTGAGGTGGCATCTCATTGTGATTTTTTTTTCTTCTTTAAAAAAAAAAAAAATAGCTAGCGTACAGGCCAGAGGCATGGGAGGGTGAGAGAATTCACCAGAGACAGAGCTGGGAGCAGAACAGGCAGATGAAGCGAAAGCACCGCTGAGGGGAGCAGCAGGTGAGGCAGGAGAGGCCTGCCATGCCATATGTGACTCTCCCTGGCCGGCCAGGAATCGAACCCGCGCTGCAGAGGCTGTGGACAGCTTCACAGCGCTGCTCAACCCACTGTGCCACCTGGGAGGCCCCTCACTGTGGTTTTGATTTGCATTTCCCTGATAAGTGATAATGAACATTTTTTCATATGCCTATTGGCCATCTGCATGTCTGCTTTGAAGTGCTCAGTTAGCTCTTCAGCCCATTTTTTTTGTTGTTGTTGTTGTTGAGTTGTGTAAATGCTTTGTAGATACTCAGTACCAACCCTTTGACATATTTATGTGCACAAATATTTTCTTCCATCCAATAATAAGGAGTCTCTTTGGTATTTTGGTCACTGCCTCTTTTGCAATACAGAAGCTTTTTAGTTTGATATAGTCCCAGTTGTTTATTTTTCCTTTTTTTTTTTTCCTTGCTGCTTGGGATGAGTCCACAAATATTTTTCTGAGGTTTATGTCATGCAGTGTTTTTCTATGTTTTCTTCTATGTTTTTTTATGGTTTCAGGTCTTATATCCAATCATTCTAATTCTGAGATTATCCTAGGAAATTACCTTATTGAGCATGCTTTATACAGAAAAATGTTCATCAAAGCATTATTAAGGACATTGACTATGACAAGTGTACAATTACAATATTGTGTATATTAATTTAAAATCATGAGTTCTGATAATACCATGAAAATTGATCTAAAAGTTTAACACCATTCCAAGGCCTTCTCAATATTACTAAAGACCAGAGCTCATTTCAATAAAATAGTGATGAACTGGCAGCCGCAACTTGAGTTGAAGAAACAGATTTGTTCTTTACTTCTTTCACAAGGGAGAAATTATTAAAAAAACAAGATCACATGAGGAAATCTGTTTTCAAAAGAACCTCTTCCCTAGAACATTCTGGTGTCACCAGTTTCACCTCAATCTTCTACTCTGCTTTTATCTTTGTCCTGGTACCAAAGACCCTGCTTTTCGAGTGATGACAGAGGGCAGCTCTGTAAGAATTGCCCTCATCAGGACAGAGGACACCCTACACACCAGGCACTCCGAGCAGAACAGCAGGTTAGTCAGCTCTGTAAGGATTTCCAACAGCCACCAACATTTAACAAGGTACTCCAGTCAAGTCAGAGGGCCAAAAACACTTTTCTAAGCTGTTCTGATTTCTTCTGACTTGAATAAGGGAGGTTTGTAATTGGGGGTAGTACATGCTTAGAAATATTCTGAGAAGAAAAAACACAAATTAAAAATTGACACTTTAGGTTATTTAAACCACTAAATTCATATTGCCAACAACCCCCTCCTATCTCTTCAAATGTGCAAAGTACCTATCAAAGAACTGAGAGGGGCCAGTCATCTGAATGGTAGTTGGACAATTAGCACTTCAAGAGAATATATCATATCCAGGCAGCAGACTGTAAGAGAAAATCTCTGTTTTTCCTCTGAGCATCGGAATATTAGCTGTTCCTGCCACTTAATCCATGAAATTAAAGTTAATGATCCCAGAATGGGCATCCATACCCTGGGCTTAATTATAACAGGAAAATTTATTAAAGATTACTGTCTCTGCCCTGTGAAATGTACCATGTACATTTTTCTAAGCTACAAATTTGTTAACTTTTACACACAGACACACACAATGTAAATGTTGCTGTGGAATTAGCTTGGATTCTTCTTTACCAGGAACCAGTGAAATTCATCAAGAGAATTGTCTCTACCTAGACATCATCTGAATCCTCTCCTTCCCTCTTTCTGGTTTTACTTTTATCTTTACTGACCCTTTCACTTCTCCCTCTCCATTATAAATTGAGAAAAACTTACTATCCTTGGTATATATCCTGTAAGAAGACCTGCCACAGCCAGTTATCTAAAATGGTTTCCTCCACTACCACCACCAAGATGGCAGGAATTTGTCATATAAACTTTTCAAGCCAACTGTTCCTTAAATTGGAGCTGTACTTAATTTTAGTGACACATTGGATTTGTTCTAAACAAAAGTTTCATGCAGCCTGAGAGTTGGTAAAATACAAGTAAGACCACTTCCAAGGTAGCCCCATAATAAATTGTCTAGTAAGAATTTTCTCTACCAAGGACAACATAAGGAAAATAAAAGGAAAAGCTGTAAAACTTGACCCAAAATAGAAAACTTCTGGTCCCTGTGCTCTACTCTAGCAAAGGAGGGATCACCCCTTGCAAATTATTTGGCATCTGCCATGATGCAGAAAACAATTAACTGATTTGATGATCCCAGGGAATAATATAGTAGTAACCATATTAATAATAAATGCCATTTATTTAATTCCTGTCTTTCACTGTAGATTACTTTTACAACCAAGCCAAATGGGTATCATTTATTTATCACTTATTCAACAAATTCTTACTGATCCTTACTGTGTTCTAGGCACCGAGCTAAGAGCCAGGTTGCAAAGGGGACCATAAAACAGACATTGATGAGAACTGGTTGCTCATGCGAGTTGCAGACACAGGAAGATGTAGAAAGTAATATGCTAAGATCAAAAAGGACTTCCTTAAGACCTCAGCATCTGAGATACCAGAGGCAGCATGACCACAAAGAGCCTATTGCAGAAGTTCAAGCAATGGTGACTAAAAGAGGTATGAAAACATTGTCAGTATGAACCAATAGTTCATGGTGTTCAACTGGATTTAAGGAATAGAAGGGTAGAGAAGCCTTGGCCTGTGAGATGAACAGCAATACCAGTATCCAAAATAGGGCCTTTTTTTAGCAAATATGGTAGACGGGGGAAGAGAAATTCATCCTCCTCATTTTACACATGAACAAACTAAAGCTCATATTGGCTAAAGACTTAACATGCTGTTAATGGCCAAGTTAGAATTCAAATATGTTTTGGTTACCTGTATTCAATCATCTGTCAATGAGAAACTGTTTCCAACTCAGACCTCTCCTGCCTCACCTGCTGTTCCCCTCAGCAGTGTCTTCATCCTTCTGCCTGTTCTGCTTCCCGCTTTGTCTCTGGTGAATTCTCTCACCCTCCCATGCCTCTGATCTATACCCTGGTTCTTGTATAAATAAATCTTAAAAAACAAACAAACAAACAAAAAACAAAAAAACACCATAAATATATGGGGGTGCATATAGCCCTTTAAATTGTTTTAGTACTCGTACAATATTAGTGGTAAACTGTACATTCATTATAGGAAGCACTATATTGCCCAATTTTAAAGGCTTGATAATTTTATTTTTATGCTGCTTCGTTTGTGGTATCTAAAAGCAAATGCAGGTTGTAAAGTCAGCAGAAGAGATCACACATTTTGCTGACAGTAGAACTCACTCATAAATCTTACATAGTGAGTGGAAGACTAAATTTAGGCTTTAAATCAATTGACTTTTCCAGAAGGTTGGAATTATTGACCAAGTGAAATAAGAGGTAACCCCTTTTGTCCCATTTTAAAAAATATTACAACCACTTACACTTTTCTAGGAAATAGTACACCACAAATATGGAACTTTTGCAAGATTTTATATTGAATTATATGTGTAAATATAAAATCAGAGGATAAAAATGCTCAGAATTACAAAATTTTCCCTTAAAATTAGGGAAAATTACTTCTCAGTGTCCAAGGGAAACATAAAAATTCAGGATTTTACTACCTAAAAGTTTTAAAATCATCTGAAATCACTAAGGAAACCTCTTAACCCATTATGTTAGAGGAAAATTTGCAGTATCAAGATTCTCTGGCACTTAACATGAAATGATATATAATAATAATATCCCAAATTAAAGAATAACATAAATTCCATCCATCAACAGGCCAAATGAAATAACTAATTTGCTAAAGAGACAAACACCCAATTATACAAATATAAATTATACTATTCACCAGTATAAAATTCAGCACAATTCACTTACAGGAACACAGTGCAAAAAGTACTATCTTTAGTCACCTAATCTACTGATACTGATTAGTATAAATAGTTGATTGAAAATGTATTGCAAAGGAAATGCCACAAAGAAAATTACAGTTATTTACTGAGAAACTGACCCTTTTCTCCAGAGTTCTGAACAATTAACAAAACTAAAACCTTATAAGAAAAAAAAAAAAAAGTTACAGCATACCATCTCCTGAGTCATTCACCAGGAAAGCTACATCTGACCCTGAAAGCTACATTCTGAGGTTAGATCATAAGATGAAGAGACAATCAAACTTAAATGCGAAAAAGGGACTTGCTCTCTAGTCATCCAAGTATGTTTCTGCTTACTGCTATCCATCATTCATTCACAAATACTTACTGAGTTTAAACTTATTTTGCTAAGTACATCGAGTTCTTCAAGAAATACCCAAGGAACTCCCTGGTGGCGCAGGTGGTTAAGCACCCCACTATGATGCTGTCCGCAGCCTCTGCAGTGCAGATTCAATCCCCGCCGGCCGGCAAGAATCCCACATGGTGCACAGACCTCTCCTGTCTCTCCCGCTGCTCCCCTCAGCAGTCCATTTTGTCAGTCTGCCTGTTCTGTTCCCCGCTCTGTCTCTGGTGAATCCTCTCACCCTTCTATGCATCTGGCCTGTACCCTGGTTCTTGTATAAATAAATAAATCTTTAAAAAAAAAAAAGAAATACCCAAAATGATGATTTGTAAACTAATTTGGGATATTTTGCCCAAATACTGTATTTCTGATATTCACATAAGATGAACATTAAGTATTTGGCCATTGGAGTGCTTGAGCAAGTTTCTTCAGCAGAGTGAAAAAGACACACACATGAGGGGTTTATTGTCTAATGGAGAAAAGAAAACTATAATGGAAATATAGATACGGTACTGTAGTTCAAGCTGCTTGCAGTTCCCTCATGAATTTGTTCAAGGACTCTTATGGAAGAATTGAATTTTAGGCATTTGACCTGAGCTTTGGAAAAAGTACAGGGTTTGAACTTCTAAGGATGGAAGAAGAAGATACAGAGCGGTCTGTCAACATTGACCCCTTGAACATGGGGGTCAAGAGTGGGAGAGGAACAAAAGGCAGAGCCTGAGGTTCCCATAGCAGTGACATCTCCCAGGATGGAAATTCGTGAATGAGGACCATAAATGTCATTTCATGGCAGAATCTGCAACATCCAATGTAAATGCTAAGCTTGTTTCTGAGGGTTGTTGTAGCCTTTTTTTTTTCTAGGAAAGAGAAGCTAAAATTAATGGCCTCAGATTTTTCACAGGAAAACTTTGTCAGTCAGGCAGATTATCTTGAAACTATGCTGTCAAGCCCTTAGAATTAGCTTTTATAAAACTTTAGTCCTCTGGAACAGAACAGAACTTCACTTTCTGTACAAACTTAAACCAAGGATAACAGGTGTCCAAAATCACCCAGGGATTCTAGAAGAAATGCTCCTAGGTAAACAAACTTCCCACTAGAATACTCTCAGAGGAAAAAAAGGGGGGGCGGCTTTTTGAGAGACAGTTGCTTCTTGTGATGTTTCATTGGCTGAGCTCCAAAATCTAGGCTAACTTCTAGCGAAGCCCAACCCTGGGTAATCAAATATTAAAAGTGATGTGAAAGGTGGTGTGAACAAGTGTGTTGATAATAGTATGTTACATTTCTATCTCACTCCTAAAATGCAACTAGGAATAGACTCATTATTTGCTCAATACACTACTCACTACCAATATATATTTTAAAATATTTAGATAGGAGTACTGACTACCAATCACTGCTGCATCAGAAAATCAAAAAGCATGAAGATTTGAATACCCTTGTTCAGTGTGTAGTCAAATTAAGAGACTTAAGGGAGGAAGCTTATTAGTGAATCACTGCTCAGCTCATGGTAACAACAAAAAGTACAAGTCCCAATATAAAGCCCGAATGCAATGCTAAAAACAGAAATATGACACTGACCACTCTTGGAGATTTGGGTTCTGCAGTTAAGCACTCAACAGGTGCTAGAAGCTGTACTTTAATGGTGACATGATTAACCAATAATGCCTATGTAAATTGCATACTGACAAATCAAGATGGTCTACCAAAATATTTTATCAATGATAGCAAAATTAGTGGGGTAAGAGCCTCTCCATTCTGCATCCAGCTGACAGGTGTTAGACTGGATTTTAAGGTAACTACTACAGACCCCAAGTCACTATTCTATTATGCCTTTTAGGAAAGGAAGGTTTAAAAAACACTTACAAAAACTAGGAAAGGTGTTCCTGAAGAAATTATGTATTAAAATGAATGAAACTATGTCAAGTGATTTAATGATTGACTTAATTGGGTTATAGGACCAGATCACACCGTGTGTGTGGGGATGGGGTAAAGCTAAAATAGATGTCCATTCTGGAAGAAGTACAAATAAATCAAGCCAGCCCAGTGAGAACTTGAGTATGGGTATTAATAGGGTGGTAATTATTAAGTTCTAAGGCCAGATTGACACATTAGGAGGGACAGTTAATGAAAGACAGATACCATCTAAGTAGGGCATGCTACAATCAAGGATGCAATAGTTACAGAGACCAGAGTAAGCTAACCAAAGTAATATTTTTTTTCATAAGTTCATGTGAGGCAATAATTTGCCCAAGTAAATTCTCAGAATAGATTCTCAGAATCTAGATCATGGGACATAATAGAGTATCTTTTCAACAAACAGTGCTACAGCATCAAGATTTGTTGGAAAAATGAAATTGAACATTTACCTCAAGTCATATGTAAAATTTAACTCAAAACCAATCAAAAATATAAATGTGAGTTAACACTTAACATTCTTAGAAAACATAGGAGTAAATACATACAGAAAAGGAAAATGCTCATCAGCAGATAACTGGATGAATTTTAAGATATCTGTACAGTGGTATACTATTGATACTACTCATAGGCAACAACAGGAAAGAATTTCAAAGTCATTATGCTGCACAAAAGAAGCTAGAAACACAAAAATGTATGCACTATATAATGTAATTTATATGACAGTCTAGAGCATACAAAACTCTGCTTTGATAGAATTCAGATTAAGGTCAAAGTGGGAATTGCAGCATGAGGAAATTTAGGAGGAAGCTGAAAACATTTTATAATCTAGAAGGACAACAGCTGCATGGGAAAATGTTCAACACAGCTTTTAATAGGTTAGATGTAGGTCAAAAAACCACAATGAAGTATCATCACCCCCATGACAGTGACATATTAAAGACTCCCAATAACAAATTGCAGATGGGATTTGAAGAAAAAGGAATCTTAATACATTATTGGTGGGAAAGCAAACTGATACAGCCATTTGGGAAAGTAATAAAGATTTATCTTAAGAAACTAAAAATAGAAATGTATAGGGCCCAGCAGTCACATTTTGGGGCATCTAGCCAAAGAACATGAAACTATCAGCTCAAAAAATTATATGCTCTACAATGTGTACTGCAGCATTATTTACAACAGCTAGGACATGGAAATAATCTAAGTGTCCATTATAGAAGAGTAGATTAGGAAGATGTGTTATATCTACCCAATGGAATACTATTTAGTCATAAGGAAAAATGATTTATTACCATTTACAACAAAATGGAAGGAGTTCAAGAACATTATGCATCACAAACCAAAGAGACACATAATTATGTAACACAAGACAATGAGACATGTTGGACATTTACATAGTGAACAATTCAACAAAGCAAAATACTTAAAAGCACTAATGGAACTAATAAATGAAGTGAGGTTTTGGGGGTTAAGAGGTAAGCGTGAGGGAGAAAATTTCCAAAGTGTATAAGGAAAAATGGCTAGAAAAAGAAATTAACAATGCTTCAGGTATCTGACTGCAAAAAAAGATAAACCCAAATAAGTTTCTTCCCAGTAACATTATAATCAAGCTGTTGTAAACTAAAGGAAGCCAAGAAAAATGATGCATTCCCTATAGGAAACATGAAATTGAGAGCTATAAATTTTTCATCAGAAATAATGGAAGCCAGAAAGAAAAGAACATTGTTAAATTGTGTTTTAAAAAGGAACTGTCAACCCAGAATTACACATGCAGCAAAAATATTCTTCAGAGATTGTAGTGAAATAAAGATCTTCTCAAATGAAGGAATTGGTTGCCAGAAGATCTGCTTCAAAAGAATTGTTAAAGAAATGTTTTCAAACAGTGAAGTGAAAGGAAATGGAAATGTGGAACATGAGAAAAGAAAAAAGCAAAGACACAGTAAATACCCTGGTAAATATAAAAGATATGGTCTTCTTGAATTCTGTAAAATACATCTGATGGTTGAAAGGTATAACAGAAACACTGACTGGATTTTCATTGTACTTAGATATAATTCATAAGAAATTATAGTATATCATAGAGAGGTGAAAAGGTCCTATGTAGTATTAAAATACCATCGTTTCACTTAAAGTGGTAAAACATTGATTCTAAGTATATCATGAAAATTCAAATATCTAATGTGTAGATTGAATTGATCACATGTTTGTTATTGTATAAAACAGCAAAGCTAAAGTCGGGTGCTAAGGAAAGTTCAAATAATTCTAAAAGAAATAGAAAAGGGAAATAAAAATGGAGGGAAATAGGGAAAACAAGTACTAAAATAGTAAACCAAAATCTAAACTTGCCAAGAGAAAAAATACACCTGAAGATAAAAAATACACCTTTTTTTAGATGCATTTAGACAATTCATTAGAATAGAGTATGCCATAAATCATAAAATAAATTTTAGTGAATTAGAATTTAATTCATACAAAATATAATGGAATGAAACTACTAAGAAAAAATAGGAATACCTCAAAACAACAAAAATTAAGTAACATGTTGAAATAATCTGTAGGTCAAAGAGGACACCTTAGGGGAAATTAGGAAATATTTTGAATTGAACAAAAATTAAAAGACAGCATATATCAAACTTTATGAGAAGCAGCCAAAACACTGATCACAGGGAATTTTAGAGCTTTAGATGTTTATGTCAAATTAATAAGCCAATTCTCCACCTTCACTGGAAAAAGAGAAAAACTGATTTAAAGGAAATAATATTAGAACAAAATTAATGAAAATGAAAACAAAAACATAAGAATCAATGAATCCAAAGACTGCTTATATGAAAACATCAATAGAGGATATCATTAAAGACTGAGGTAATATACAACTTACAATTAATTCCTCAAGAATCAGAAACTACCAAGAAGAAATTCAATCATGATTAAATATATCCTGAAAAGTCCTACAACTATGACAGAAATTGAATCCATAATTTAAAAGTCCCCCCAATAATCTCCAGGCCCATGACTTTAATGGAGAATTCTGTGAAACATTAATTTTTTAATGTGTATTACTTTTTTTATTCAGATAACGTTGGTTTACAAGGTATGAGTCAGAGATACAGGTTCAGTTTGCACCTCTTCAGAAAAATACCAATTCTTTACCAAACCTCTGGCATCATTCTCAGTAAACTTGAATGGGACTGAATAGCTGGTCAATGCTGTATGCAGGAACCAGATAGTGGCAGACTGGCACAGAACCTACCACATTACTCATTGATACTTTATTAGTTATGAATGTTAAAGAAAGTAGGGTCGGGGACTCCCCTAGTGGCGCAGGCAGTTGAAGCTGTGAAGCTGTCTGCAGCCTCTGCAGCATTGGTTTGATCCTGGACGGCAGGCGAGGGTCCCACATAGCAAAGCAGACCTCTCCTGTCTTGCCCACTGCTCCCCTCAGCAGTGTATTTCGGTCCATCTACCTGTTCTGCTCCCCGCTCTGTATCTGGTGAATCCTCTCACCCTCCCGCACATCTGGCCTGTACCCCAGTTCTTGTATAAATAAATAAATCTTAAAAAAATAAAAGAAAGTAGGGCCCATATTCTCGTTAAGCATTCAAAATTCACTGTGAAGAAGGAAAAAAGAAAAATATCAAACAGTTTCACTTATAGGAGGAATATAGGGGAACAAAATAAGGGATCAGAAAAAAAATAGTATTAAGTAAAGTTAACAGGCAACTATAAATCAGACATTCTGCAAGGGAGGAGGAGGCAGAGGGATCAAAACAGGGGAGGGTAGAGCACAAGGGACTATGGTGACGATTCACAGGTGGGAATTCTACGGGGACTACACCTAAGAGGAGAAAGCATACAAGAATACATTGTACAAAATGTACATCATTGTACAATGATGTAAATGTTTTTAAAAAATCATTGTGAATATAATGGCTTGCCAAGCAAGAGTAAGCCATGCCAATAGGGATAAGATAGTAGAAGGCTAAGAGGCAGTACATTGTGAAGTTTCAATTTTCAATAGCCATGGATTGGATGAGTTTATTGGAGAGAAGACAGGCTGTTAAGGCATATAACACAGAAATCATTTTTTATGAACATACTGGTCAAGTTCTCCCACCACATCTAATTAAGGAAGGAAAGTGGTCCATTAGCTCTTATAGTATAATCTTGCCTCCAAAATAAGAACGGCTCTAAGATCTCAAAAATATACTTCAACTGTAATGTTCTTTGTTTTTTCAGTAAAGACACTTCTTTCCTTTCTATAAGGAAACTGCTAGAATAATTTAGCCTGCTGAGTTCTGCAGTTTTGTTGACATAAACACAATAGAATAAAACAAAGTTTTGCTCTGCAGGAAAACAAAACTCTGACCTTATCTGTAGTCATGTGTTACTGAGACCAGGAACACACAGGTTACAAAAAAGAAAACAAGTAAGACAAATACTGTCTTCAAGGGCTTAGCAAAGGACAAATACATGCTCCAGACAGAGTATAATTAAGTGCCTTGAGAGAGGTATGAATTACTGCAAATCTCAGAAGCAAGAAAGGTTCATCTGGAGGAGGTAGGTGGGGTCAAGGGAAGCTTTATTGAAGATAATCCCTTTCAGTCTTTCTTCTGTTCTAACAATTGTCATTTGTAGGGTAGTCTCTTGATCTTTCATGAATTTAGCAAATAAGGACTTCCAGTGTCCACTCAAATTATATTTTCATTTTCCAGAAAGTAAACTGAAAAATTCGATAAGCATATCTATGACTTGTTTAACTGCCATTTTTCCAGAGATGGAAAACAACTCCTTTCCTTTTCTTGCAGTGATACACAATGTGTTACATTCCCACTAAGTATCAGGCATGTATTATACTCCCCACAAAACCCCCCTGAGCTAATTATTATCATTTTACTGATAAGAAAACAAAGACTTGGAAATAAAGTCACTTGGTATATGGTAGAGCTCTGATAGGAACTCAGGTTTATCTGATCTCAAATGCATTTATTAACTTGATATTTGAGACTTTTCTTATTGTCTAAAGACCAATATTGAAAGTAATAATTAGTGATTCTAGGAAGAATTGCTAAACATTTCCACAGAACTAATAAAGCTCTGCAGAGACCATCACTTCATCAGCCACTTCCAAATGACAGAAGTCAAAATATGAAAAAAGAATTGCTATACAAGTGCCACCAGAGGCAGAAATGGAGACAGGGCAAGGGACAGTAACACAGGTCACCTTGACCAGGGTAGGGACTCTAGTGTGCAACCCAATGCATGTGTCTCACAAAGTCAGCCCCAGAAGGCTCCAGCCAGGCAGCATTAGTCAAGACTCAATGATAGGGGCCTCCCCGGTGGCGCAGCGGTTGAGCGCTGGGTTGCGAAGCTGCCCGCAGCCTCTGCAGTGCCAGTTCAATCCCTGGATGCTCCCCGGCCTCCGGAGGAGGGTCCCACATGGCGCGCAGACCTCTCCTGTCACCCGCTGCTCCCCTCAGCAGTGTACTTCGGTCCTTCTGCCTGCTCTGCTCCCCGCTCTGGCTCTGGTGAATTCTCTCACCGTCCCGAGCTTCTGACTGTACCCAGTGCTTGTATAAATAAATAAATAAATAAATAAATCTTAAAAAAAGAAAAAAGGACTCAATGATAGGACTAAAGAACAACAAATAAAGAGTTTGCCTTTCTTCTCCTTCATCCTGTCAAATACTGAAATGTCACGTAGAGGGAATATAGGAAAACTGAAGCCCGACATGTGTGCCCTCTGTAAGGGCCCCAGGTTTAGCTATGATCTGGAGTCAGAAGGGATCAGAGAAGCTAGAAATCAGGTGTGAAACTCAAGCTTTGTTTACGCTGGGTAGGAATGTAAACACATGAAATCAAGTCTTAGCTGCCGAAAGTAAACATTCTTACAACTCAGTCAAAGCTACAGGATTTGCCCAATGTATCATCAGAAAGGAGTGGCCAATAGAATTTGTTATAAGATAATGTTGGGGGGAGGATGAGTCCAATATGCCTCCTCCAACAAATATACTTAAAAAGAAAGCAGTATTTGACAAAATGATACTGATTAGTGCTAAAGGAAACCATATAAAGTGGTATGAAGGTTTTTAAAATATGTAAAATAATAAAAGCGTTATTTTTAAAGCAACATGATAAAGTAGAGTGCTAGTAAGGAACGGGAGGGAGAAACACTTTCCATTTTACACCTTCCCACCCTGTCTGGAGTTTTACCATGTGCATAGGCTGTATTTATAACTAAAATATCAATGAAAAGCAACAATTCCATTTATTTCTAGATAAATATAAAGGAATAAAATATAAAGGAATCTTTCATAACATAAAATTCAGCCAAGCTTCTTGCTTTGTTATGTGCTTCTAAAGAATCAGAACCTATATAACAGACACTGTCTTCACAGAACAATTGTATATTCTTACTCTTACTGTAAGTAGTTAGAGAAACCACTCTGGTCTGTCATGGAAGCCCCCTCTGCAGTGAGTTGTGTCTAACTGCAGCGTGTGGCTTATGCAAGGCTGGAACAGCCAGCGCTGTGGCCACACTTGGGGTGAGGGCTGCAGGAGGCAAATTGCCTGGTGAATGTGCAGCAAGTTCCATCTGCTGACAAAGGAGTTCCGGAGAAACGCCAACGCTGTCACTGAAACCTACAACACAGATCCTCAAACTCCAATTATCACTCATTTTCTCCACCTTCTTATCATTTGTGCTTGACAGCTGTTCAGTGACAATGAAAGAAAGGTTTTCCATCTCCAGGAATTATGCTGGTTGGCCAGAGGAACCCTGGAAAGATTTCATTATCTTGGAGAGGCCAGCCCTTCTAACAACATCCCTTTATCTTGTCCAAAATGGTATTCGCTTCAGTGATTCTCAGCCTGCGACTCTGCTCCCCTGGCACCATCCACTGTGAGTGGGCTTTGTCAAACACCAGAAACTTAGCCTCTTTTCAAGGAGCCACAATTCCCTGGCTGCCAATTTCCAGCTATATCTTGATACACCAAAAATAGACTTGAGCTTGTCTATCAGAGTAAGCATTAAAATTAGGTCACAAACAAACAGGTTACACAAACCCTTAACTTCTGACAGCAAAACTGAGGCAACCAGAGGGGAGGGTGGCGGGGCCTCAGTGCAGCACAGTGGAGGGGTACTGGGGCTTTGGTAGTGGATGTGGTGTGGAAACATACATTTGTAGACGTTTGAGCCTCTAAACCCCCAAAAATGAAAAAGATTACAAAATAGTCTGTATGGCATGAGCTCTATGGAAACACACAGCAAAGAAGTCTAGAAAAAATGCATCAAGATATTATCAGTGGTTTTCACTGGTGGGGTTATTGATTATCCGTGTTTCATGCTGATGTATTTTGTCTTTTTCATTACACATACATTGCTCTTCAATCATCAAAATTATTGATCTGTATCCAATGTTTGCTACTAGAGTTAGGAATTTTAACTTGAAAAATAGCTCAAAAACCACCTTATTTTGACATTGGCAGACATGACACTCTACCAAGTTCTGATTCATTTGATTGCTGAATTGTTTATTTGAAGCAGTCAGCTTCCTGGCTTTCTAATTGAATTTCTTAGCAGAAAGGAATGGGAAATGGTGGGGCCTCAACGATTGAACAGCAAGTCAACCAGGTACAGAGCAGAATCTCTGTGGAGAGACTGTGCGAGTGTGTGTGAATGTGTGTAAAACCTTCTCAGTGGGCAGGGATGGCAATCAAAGTAAATGAACTCCTCCAGCGTCCTTAGCTATAAACAGCAGCAAGCCCAGGAAAAGCAGTTCTCTCCAGGACCCATTTCTTTAGTAGCAGAGTATTTGTTGAGTCCAGAGCTTTCAAAGCAGGAATGTCTTCTCATGCTGGTGGCCCATGACGTTGCCCAGAACCAGAGCAATGGTGGGAAGAAATGGTCACAGTTGCCTCTGGCCAATCCTTCTAAAACTGGCATTTATTTTTTGCAGTATGTCTGGGGTATTTTTCTTCCATCAATATGCCAAGGATTATTGTTCCTTCATAAGACAATAGACTGATACCAGAGTTTGGAGGGACCCAATTAGTAGTCTGATATTTCCTGCCTGAGTTTAAAGTCTAGAGTAACTGGGAGGCTAAAAAGATGAAAATCAAACTATTAGATTTTTGTGAGGGCTACTGAAGAACATGGCTTAGATGTGTCAATACTGAACTACCTGACACTGAACCCAAAAATGTAGATAGTTCTTCACACCCAGACATGGGCAGTAGTGACATTGCAGTCTTGTGGGTTGGGGCACCCCCCCAAAGTCCACACCATGAGCACAGCAGATTGCTTTCTCTCTACAGGTAGGCAGACACCCACTTTATTAGAGAACAGAAGAGGGAAAGATGACAACTTAAACATACATAGCTTCTCCACACACAAATTCAATAATAGAAGCTATCCACAGCCACTGCAGCATGAGTTAGAGCACTGGCCAGGGCCAGGGAGCTAACCACACGGTGCAGCAGACCTCTACTGTCTCACCCGTTGCCCCCCCCCCAGCAGTGTATTTCAATGGATCTGCCTGTTCTGTTCCCCACTCTGTCTCTCTGTCTCTGGTGAATCCTCTCACCCCCATGCCTCTGGCCTACACCCCAGCTCTTGTATGCATGAGTAAATAAATACTTAAAAAAAAAAAAAAAAAAAAAACAGAAGCATATGAGGAGGTTAGGGAGAAAGACTAGGCATGACAGAAAATGAAGGCCCTCTGGATAGAAGTCAGAACACAAAAGAATAAACCATTCCCCAAAGTGTGTGGTCTTATCTGGATTCTAATACTCACCACAAAGATGGCAGAGAAGAGGTTCATTTAATGAGGAAACTGAGCCTCAGTTTTCCCATTTTTACAATGTCATCTTGGTCCAAATCAGTGATGCCTGAATAAAACTGTTGTGTTGTAATCATCAGGGGAGGCCTTTGCCCACATTCGGAAGTGGCTTGGGAACCACTGGATTCATTGACCTCTGGTTTCTTCCAGGACTGAAACTTTGTTTTTCTCTATTTTCTTCCCTAAGGTATCACCACCCATTACATATGTTAAGCAACTTTGAATATAAACTTTAAAAATATTTGATGAAATATAGGCTAAAACATTTTAGAGCAATTTAGCATCATTATTAACTCAAAAAAATGTGAAAAGCTAAATGCTAAATCATTTGTAAAAGTTGATTAATTAAACATTCAAATAAGAGCAACATTAAAATGTGATTTATAATTCTCTTCTCTATGGAAACACAGTGGACTAGAAGATAGCTTAGCAATTTTATCCATATCCATATCATGTAATTTGCTCATATCTATTACTCTAATGGATTACTCACTTTGAAACTTGACTCATATGGGACTGAATATAAATAAACAAGACCCATGTTAGCTGCCAAATTTGAAGCAAAATGCAGATATATGAGCCAAGCAGAGGTGGCGGTAGCAGGGATATTTCCTATAACAACACCTGAATCTTTCAGAAGAATAAATTTCCCATTGCTATAATCTAAATATGTGTGTCTCCTAAAATTTACATGTTGAACTGTTAATACCCAGTGTGATAGTTTTAGAAGGTTGGATCTTTGAAGGTGATTAAGTCATGAGGATAGGATTCTTATGAATGGGATTAGTGCTTTATAAAAGTGGTTTCACACTTGATGGAAACAACCTAAATGCCCAAGGATAGATGAATGGATTAAGATGATGTGTTTTATATATATATATATATATATATATATATATATATATATATATATATACTACTAAGCAATAAAGAAGAGCACAAAAGAATAAAGCACATTTTCATTTGCATGAAGGGGTAGACTATTTCAACAGAATTTGTGACATGGATGGAACTGGAGGGTATGCTAACTAAAGTAAGTGAGAAGAAGAAAGACAAGTATTGCATGGTTTCACTTACATGTGGAATATAAAGAAACTAAACAAAGGGTCAGTCAAAACCAAACTAAAAACAAATCCTAGAAATAGGACTGTGAAACTGAGGCTACCAGCGGAAGAAGGATAAGATGGGGGAGAAGCACAAAATGGATTATGGTGGAAGACTTTGGATGCCTTGGTGGTGGGTCCAATGTAGCAGGGTACACATGAAGAGGGGGATCCTGTATTCTAAATCATATGTAGTGTTATAAATCTATGTTACCTTAATAAAAAAATACTTTTTAAAAAGGCTCCAGAACATTCCCTAACCCCTTCCACCAAGTGAAAATAAAGTCAGTCACCCAGAATATTCTTAGTACCTACCATGTGCCAGGTAATTTCTATATTAAGAATTAGGGGCCAGGAGAATAAGACTTAGTTCTTATTTTAGATTTTCTCCCAAATGAGACATTTTAAAAACTAATGAAATAAAGTGAACTATTTTAATCAGGACCATGATATGGCATGAAGGGGTAGACTATTCCAACAGAATTTGGTGTATTATTGATTCATTATCATTTCCCAGACTCACAACAAAATAAAAAATCAGATATGTGTGATGTGTGTATGTGTGTGTGTGTGTCAGGTAAGGTGACCTCCTTGAAAGAATTATTCTTTAGTCTAATCCTGGGGTTCTGAATTTTTGTATAAAAAAGGTCTTTATAAAGTGTGATAATAGCAAATGGTTTATTTTCTCTTTGATGCCTTTATTTTGCAAACTAAAAGGCTAACAGTCTTAAGTCAGTACCAAAATGTTTTAGAATTTTACTTGCTCCTGATTACTAAAGGTTTGGGAATTCTATGTTAAAAAGGTGGAGGAAGATGTGCTGGCTGAGTTGGCAGATGTAATACATCTTAGGGGAAAAGAGAAGCTGTTAGACTTCAGATTAATGGATGTTGACATGGTAGGAATAGCAGGTTGACACACAGTAAATGTAAAATCATTTAGCCAGCTTCTCTCGGGTGTGTTGGTTGACTCTCAAGTCTTAGTCAAGACATGATCACATCACATGCTCATTGTAATATAGGTTACATTTTTCTTCAAGAGCTCAGCATGCCCTGATCATTCATGGTCAGTTCTTATTGTCTGTTCTTCACCTACCCTTGGGATAAGACATGGGAGAGAGAAACTAGCAAAATTCTTAACAGGAAATACACAAATCTTGCTCTGAACAGAATAACCCTACTGTGCTATTACTGAATAAGCCCAAATTAAGTAAATTATAAGAAACTAGATACAAACTTAACAGCAGAAATCCAGAGCTCCTGTTTGAATACCTTCCTTATGGACTAAGAGTCCGTAAGACTTTGGGGAGATCTCCTACAATGCACTCTCTCCTGGACTATGCACAGTCCTGGTACTGATAAATGTTCTCTATTAAATGTGATAAGAATGTGAAAAAGAGAGAAAATACTACCAGTGAATCTGAGGCATCTGAGTAAACCAAAAGTAACAGAGCAGGACTTGAGACTCAGTGGTCTTAAACCAAATATCTTATATGCTTAATACCCCTCTCCCCATCATGCACATTATGACCCTACATTCAAGCTCACAATTAATTCCTGCTTTTCAGGTGCAGCTTTGCCATTTTTCATTTAGCCCCTTTCCTTTCTTCCCTCTTCCAAGTACATTAGTTGCCATGGGAACCATGATGCTAATCCTATGGGTAGAGTCCAGAGAGTCTACAAACACAGAGGAAAGAGATTTAATCTCAGGGTTTAAAATCCAGATCCAAAGTTGGAAAATTGTACAAGTTAAATAAACCATATGTGACTTCAACCTGGCAAATACATCTTGCTTAAATCAATTCACCCTTTTAGGCACATGAATCAATTAATAAAATCCTCACAGTAAAAGCATCAAACACAGGCAGAGGTTTCTGTGCTACTCTTCACTGGGGCTTTTTACATGAATTAATCTATCAAGGGAAATGGTTCCCATAAAAGCATCTGACTGAAAGATTTATGTTTCCTTATTGGTCAGGTGACAGCAAGAATCATGCTCTCACAAGCCACTGCCATCTTTTCTATGGACACCAATGTTATACATTGTCTTGTGCTAAATGCTATCTAATGGGAGCCCTCAAATCCTTCAAAATTCCTCAGTCACTAAGAGAAGGATTCTCCTATGAAAAGTGACCTTCTCAATGGTCAAACTCAGCCATGCCTCTCTCTCCAGGCTTTGCCTCGCCTGTGAGCTCAGGGGTTCAACCCGGCCATGTCACCCTCACCCTCTCATACTAAGGCATCAAGTGTTTGTACCAAAACAACAGCCTCATGTTGAGAAGTTAGTTTATAACCCAGTATGTTCTAGAGTCATAATAAACTTGTGTACACACAAATTCATTTAATTTCTCTTTGGGGTTTTTATACTAGAAAGAAAATTTAACCATCTAGTAAATTTGTGTCCTGTCCTTCAGCAAACTCTGCATGTCATGTGGACCTGAACTTGGAGAAGGCTGAATCTGAACCTCGTGATTGTAAGATCAGGTTGAAAATCTCCCAGTTACTTTCTACCAGTAAATATGTAGGGAAGCACCCACCTTGTCCATGTGCATGAGCGACAAACAGTGCACTTGAGGGAGGGAATTAGAAGCCAGAACTGCAGGGGGAGGCAGCAGGTATCGCCACTAGAATCCCAGTGATCTTTCTCACCACTCATAATAAAAATTATGGAATTCAGAGCATCTGCTAGGGTTTGCTGGAGGAAGTGACCACTGGTGTTTTCACAGTTGGCAATTCAAGACGCACAATTTCCAGTCCATGGAGTTTATCCAGCACAAGCAAGGACCCAATTTAGAGGGAAAAAAATGCTGTTTTCTAGAATCCTGAGAAACTTTGAAATTTGAGATTTTGTGGGACCAGATTGTGGTTTTAGCCCTGTAGAATAGGGAAATGTAATAACTTTCCAACTGAAAGGAGATTTTCTGAGAGGGTAAAAAGCTAACTCTTCACCTGGAAGAATGTGCTCCTGTATTTGTGATTCACACAAAGGAGCTAAGGAGAGCAAAAAGTCCAGCTTTGTTCTTGCTCTGTCGGGCAGGGAAGCCAGGCAAAGGGCAGTCAAGCTGTAAGTATTCCTACTCTTTCTTCTATTGTCTCCAGAGTAAAGCACCCTCACTAAACCTGTCACCTTCTCTCTCTAGACCTTCTTTGAAACTCAAGTTACTTCGAAGATAAATTAGTCCTCCATGAACCCTTCTCTCTCAAATTCAGTTTCTACCTCTACCAATTCCTGACCATCGCAGCCTGAGCGCTCAACCCCATCCTACCCTCCACCACCTCCTCATTTCTGATAATGCCATCTCCTCCAATGGAGATTGGCAGCTGCACCTCCATGCCACACTATTCCATACACCTCAAGGGGGCAGGGATGAGACATTCTTTTTCTGTGTATCCCATAGTGCCTCAGAGATTAATATGTTTTCATTCCATAAAGAGAAGAGAGCAGATGATTAATAAAAGGCTTCTCAATGTTTTTATATTTGAAGCCCCTGGTCTAGTGATTTCCACTATCCACTGAAAAAAATGACATCAATTTCCAGAAGTGCTTCTGTGTCAAGTGAGCCAGGTGTCTGCTTGGGTATAACAGACCTCATAATCTCTGTCCTATCTCTCTTAAAAGCTAGGGCAAACCCCGTTTTGAACTGCTGAGCAAAAGATTCCATTGAACAAAGGGTGAAGGACCAATTCCTGGAGTTCACCCATTACTCACTGATCTCAAACCTAGCTTGGTCGCCAGGGTAGCCATCTGCAGACGCCCCTGTGTAACACTTACAGAGGCACACAACAACTCAACCATGGTCTGTGCAGGAGCCAACAGCAAAATCTGCACCTGTCCCAAGCTCCTCATAAACCTCCCCCTCATAACCCATTCAGACTCATGAAAACCATGTGTTTTCATGAAAACCACGAATGATTAAAACATTGGGTCTTCTTTTAGGGGACAATTGCAGACACATTAATGAGAATACCTAGCAGTCAAGGAATATTACTAACTTGTCAAGATTTTATCCCAACCCTCAGCTTCTAGGTGAACATGAAGGAGGATTTTGCCATTAACACTTGGAGGAATTAGATCCGCTACTATGAGCATATAAAAAACAGACTTAAAGAGTAAATCATATGTAACCAATGACTGGGAGCACCAGTGTGGGGCCAGGTTAAGAGGAAGTGAGCTCTCCTGTGGACAGTGGGGCTCACAGCCAAACTTCGGAGGGGGAGTAGAATTCTGTGCTAAGGAGAGGAAGCAAGAAGCCATTCAAAGTAACTGATGGCTGGGGAAATGACAGGATATGAACCAGAGTGTAAATTATGCCTTATGGCTAAAGAAAAAGCTCCCCAATGCTCATCAAGTCATAAATTTCTGTATTAGAAAATTATGTGTGTGTTTCTTAAGCCTTGACTTAGCTGGTACAATTATCACCTGGGGAGCTTGATAAACTCAATCTGTGAGGGAAACAAGTCCCTTGGAATCTTCCATTATCACCCCCCACCCCCACACACATGCCCTGATGGTGCAAGTCACCTAAGGACCATGCCTGGGAAAATGTCACTCTCGAGGGCGGGGAGGTGCTATGTTATCAAAAAGACAGATTAGGGACCATCCACCCAACAGTGCACCAGAAAAGCAGGGGCCAAAGAGGGAGAGGAAGAGGGGAAAAGAATGTAAAGAATTTGACTTTTGACATTTGAAAAATGTCAAAATAGTCTTATGTGAAAATCAATATTGTTTATCTTAACTTTCTTACACTTACATTTTGCTTACAATTTTTTTATATTATTTTGAGCTGCATGACAGGGGTTGGCACTGTCACCTTTCCAGAGCTTTGAGTCTCTAATGATGTCACTCTAGCCCTCAGTGAGAATGAAAAGGTGGCCCCAAATACGAAGGCTGTTCCAGCTGCTTGTTCTGTGGGAGCAGAAGGATACACACACACACACACACACCCCTGTGGTGTGTGTGTTCATCTTAAAAGACAGAAAGTCTCACCTTTTTGTTTCAATGTACTGAGATTTGGCTAATCAGATCTTGCTTTTAATGAGGAAAACACTATCTTCAGAGCAAGGTGGATCTTCTGGTGGGAAGCAGAAGGCCTTCTGCTCATGAACTACTGCAGGGTGGGTCTCTCAAGGGCTCACTGGTCAGTGTCACAGCACAAGAATCTACTTCCTGTTGACAGAGTGTCCTTGTTCAAAGACTAGCTTCTAGTACTAGATGGTGGCCCTCCTACCTTAAGCTGCCAGAAGGCAGGTCCACCATTCCTGCTTTCTAATAACCTGCAAATCACACCCAGAGCTGGAGGCTTTTAAACAAAGAAAACAGATTTTTTAAATGATTTGATGTGTTTTGTTTCTTCCAACTGACAAGTACCTAACCTTTAGTAAGAGAATATTTTGGATGAACTCAGACTCCTAAGGATTAATCAAATTCCCACATTAGAAGGTCAGCATATTCTGAAAATCAGACAGTAGTTAGCAGTGGTGACAGTAGTTAGCCTCTGGATGATGGTGCTCCCCTTTCCACACCCAGGTAACTGCAATTGGTCAGCCTTTGAGCATCAGATGGCCCCTTTGTTCATCTTCCTGTTCCCCTTTAGCAGTCATGATTCTATGGCTAGATACCCCCTACTTGCACAGGTATGCTTCTTTGTGCTTGCAGAACACAAGTCTCAGGTCAGAGAGACAATCTTGAAACACAAGGAAACTAAGCCACAGAGGGAACCAAGTCAATGATCTCAGCTTCTGCAATGCCAGGCTCTAACAGACTCAACTAGCCAACCAGCATAGGGAACAGGCACAACTCTAGACTGCATGGCAGTAGCTTATGGGGTAGGTAAGCAGTAGGACCAAAAATTGCAGAAATAGTCATCAGGCACTTCATGTCTGCTCTTCAGGTAAAAGACTCAAGCCTGGAGAAGTTCAGGGGCTTTTCAAAGGTGCTACAGCCATCTAAGAGCAGATCTGGGAACAATGCCCATGTTCTGGTTACTAGGTTTAAACTTTCTTTATAACTTATTTATTATGAAAGTAATTAAGAACTATATGCCTTCATCAAAAATTAAAATATCACATATAAAGACCCTCTATTTCATCCACATGCAAAAATAATGACATCATTAATTCATTTTAATTTTCCTACAGGAAGAACTTTAATAATAACAAAACTAATTCAATATTTACCACATGTACTTACCACTATGTTAAGAACATGGACATTATTAACTCCATTTTAGAAATAAAGACACTGAGGAATTACATATTCATACAACAAATAAATGGCAGAGCCTAAATTCAAGCTGCTCTTCTCCGTCTTCAAAGTCAATCCTTCTAACCACGCTACACCTCACAGAACCACATTATCCTCCAAGGACAACTGGACTTATTTAGCTTCTCGCAGCTCGCTCAGGTTCCTGCCAAAAAATGGATCCTGTCCTTATTACCCACCTCTGACTTCCCCGCACACACACTGGTGCCCATCAACAATATCCACTCTCAGTTCACCAAGGGAAAGCTCTCTGCACGATCAAATCAGTGTAATCAGTGTCAGCAGAACCCTTGCTTAAGGGCCACTTAATGCTACATTTTCCCCAATAGCATGAATATTCCTTGAGACTTGAAGTGTAGATATTTAAAATGGCTTCAGAAGGGAATGGGGGGGGGTCTCCCCTGGTGGCGCAGGGGGATGACCATCGCGCTGTGAAGCTGTCCCTGTCCGCAGCCTCTGCAGCACTGGTTGGATCCTGGCCGGCAGGGGGAAGGTCCCACATGGTGCGCAGACCTCTCCTGCTGCCCGCTGCTCCCCTCAGCAGTGTATTTCGTCAGTCTGCCTGTTCTGCTCCCCGCTCTGGCTCTGGTGAATTCTCACCCTCCCGCGCACCTGGCCTGTACCCCGGTTCTTGTATAAACAAATAATTTTTAAAAAAAAAAAAAAAAAGAGAAGGGAATGGGGAGCTTTAGAGCATGTTGGAGGATTAGGCAAATGTACCACCTCCGTCACTACCTTGCTACAAATCAGCCCAACTTGGGAAGACAACAGAAATGAAAGAGTCAACCCCCCAAAGTTCTGGTTTATTTAGGAATCTCACCTTCCTACCTTTATTTCGCCTTACTCTCCTCTCAAGTCTTGGGGTCTTTCTGACTCCTTTCTCCATCTCAGCAGTTGACCTACCTGGAGACATTAGGCCACTCAAACTCTCCCATCTAACCAAGGAAATTTTGATAGTTTAAGGAGGCACTATTAATAAATACTTCGAGACCTCAAACATAAAACAGGCTATTCTAGGACAACTCAATGAATGGTCACCCTAAAACATCTCCCAGTTCCCTTCTCTGCTGGACCCATTTTTAATGTGTAGTCCTTCCGCGGAAGTAGTGCTTCCCCAGCGGGGACTGGGTCCTGTGTTTCTTCCCCAGGGGATCTCCCCAGGCAGCCACTGTCACTGGCACAGAACTGATAAGGGCAACAATTGACAAAGGAGGCTGACTCATTTTAATTCGACTTCATTCCTTCTACCTAAATCTAATTTCTTCTGAAGGGGGTGCAAGTTGAAGATAATGTTTATGGAGGTGAATCACTTAGCAAACTACATTCAAAAGGAGTCAAAGAGAAAATGGGAGAGGAACAAAGGAAAAGATTTGCTGCCACCTGCTGGTAAATATGAGTCCCTGCCAACAAGGGACCACAGCAGGGCTCAAGAAGTTGGGGTACTTGAGAATGTCCCTAGGAACCCAGAATCCTCAACTCACACCAGAGTAGAGTCGAGGGCTAGCATTCCAGCATTATTCAACAAGAATTTACCATGGTTATCTGTATCCTAAGCCATGGAGAAACATAATGATTGAAGTAAGAAGCCTGCCCCTGATGAGCTTAAATTTTATTATAAAACAGAAGGTTGAGATATTGTCTAACACACCCATCTCTTCCACAAAAAAAAAAAAAAAAAAAAAAAAAAGCTGAGACCTTGATAGACCAAGATAATTAGGAGTTTTCCCAATGAAGATGCATATTGTAGTAATTTCTCTTTCCATTTTGATTAGAAGACAAGGGATATGGCAGTTCTCCTGCCCACCTGTGACTATCCTGGTATCTCTTTTTCTTTCTCCCTTTCCTAATAAATTTCACCTTTTCAAAAAAAAAATCCTAGAATTTTTGATGCTAGAAAAATTTGCCGAGTTTAGGTTTTATTTATTCCTACCTGTTGCTTTTACTTTCCTTATTCCCTCTCTTCTTTGTCCTATTTCCATCATATCTAGGTACCCAGGGGTCTGAGATTAAGAGGAGAAAACTGATCTAATAAATTTATTTCTAAATTTTTATGTTAAATCTTTTCCAAGCATGTTTGCATTAAAAATAACTTGGGGGAGAACAATTGGAAGGAGGAATAGAGCAAACACAGTATTTACAAACTGGTTAAAGAACAAAATGCCATGAGGTATCAAATAGCTTTTTGCTTTGTTTTTTCTGGGCTTTTCTTTTTACCTCAACTACAAATTTTGCAGCAGAATTTGGCATGCCAAATTGGATTATGTCATTATCAGTGGAGTTTTTAAGGCATGAACTTGTATTTGATTACTTAGTGCCCAAACCTGGTAAGAAGATACTTGGAAAATGTAACATGCTATATTAATATTAATTTTATAATGTTATTATATTATTATAATTATAATCATAGTATATAATTATGACATAATTAATATAATATGGTATGATTTTATAATAGTAATATTAATTTTATAATATTAAGTTATTAATGAGCTGTATTAATATTCTGTTGTTATCTCCATGGAAATAATCAGAGAATTAGAAGGATTAATATATATGAAACATAAGAAGAGTGTCTGGCATGTAGTGGGCACTCAAACTGTTTCTGTATGGACATGCCTGATGCTTTACTATGCCTATTCTGTCAGGGACCTAAAATCAGATAATCGGGGAATGAACCAGAACTTCTATTGAGGGTTCAGTAAGTTGATATTACCCAATGGCCACGCGGCTCCTGGAGCTGTGATAGTTGTCATCAGCAGTCTATAATCTAGAATAACCTCCATACTATTACCTGCTGCTTACCTTGTAGGAGATCACCATCTTGAGCATTTGTGAGTCAACAAATATAGGCTACAGGAACTGGTTAAAAAGCAAAGCCCTATAGAGCACCAAATGGATTGTTTTAACTGCTGAGATTGGTCAGGAAAACTGGTAGAGCAAAACAGAAATAACAACATCAGGTTTTCAGCAGTGGGAGAGATGAGTTAGAATGTACTTTAGCTGACAGTCATTTTCTCCTTCCCCAAAACAACAGGCTTATAAAACCTGTCTACCTCTGCAGCAGACAGCACTGGATACAAGAAGCATTTTCAAGGAGCTGCCTTGAAATCCCCAGCTCTGTTTCAATACTAACAGAAAAACAGCTGATGAGAAATGAACTTAAAACATATGTCCTGAACAACTGAAGATGGAGAAACTGAGACTGCTCTGAAATTGGTAAACTGACCCAGCAGAGGACCTGCTGAATGCCAGTGTCCTCAAATCAGACGGCAAAGCAAGCAGGAGAGGTTCTTAGAAGCAGGGGGAGCAGACAGGTCCTGGCAAAGGAAGGAGATGCACAGGGAAACAGGGAAAGGCCCCCTCCCCTGGCCAAGGGCTGGCCTGGCCCTTAATGAAGGATCATATTTAACTACAGCCGTGTGATATGTATCATGCATTTTGTTGGTATATTTAAACCTGTTAAGAAAAAGAAACATGAATCTTTCCAAGATCTCTTTGGCTCTCAATTCATTATTTAGTGGCCTGTGTAAAAATTCCGAGTATAAATTATTTTTAAAGTGCAGAAGATGGTTACGGAGAGGAAGGGAGAGAGATGGAGCCAAAGGATAAAAGGGTCCAAGGGACTATGATAGACGGTCACTGGTGCTTTGGTCGTGGGCGTTGAGTGTGAAGTTGCACTCATAAAACATATACAGTGCTGTGAACCAATGTTACCACAATAAGAATAAAATACAAAAAATCTGGCAACATCAAAGAAATTTGATTTCGTAGTGATTATGTGACATGATGACAATGTTAATGGTGAAGTTAAAGTGTAATCATTTTGTTATATAGGTGTATCAAATCAACATTTGATCTCATTTTACACCTTAAACATGTCATGCTATACATCAATTATATCTCAATAAATCTGGAAATAAATTTTAAAAGACATTAAAAATAGTCCGTTTGTTTAAGGGTATATGACATGTTACATTTGCCTTTTATTGGTCATTTTTATGCCCCAAATGTAATTTTTGGACTGTCAGACTGGTAAACAAATCTTAAAGACCAGTAAGAAACTATTTCTATGATACTGGTCATCAAAATGTTAGGAACAGAAAAAAATAAGAAGCCATGCCTAAAAATATCAACTCCACACCTTCAGACTCAGTATTAATGACCTGACAACTTTTTCTGATGTTGCTTTTATGCAAAATAAAGAAACAAATCTCTTCTCATCTCACTTGAAGGATAAAAAAGCAGAACGAATTGTTCATTCCCAAAGATATAGCCATTACTCACAAAACAGTTGTCAGTCACCGACCACTTGGTGAATGTCATCAAGTGGTAGGTGACTGACAACTGTTTTGAATTTTGATATATATATTTTCATATTATTTTGATATATATTTTGATATATACTTTTGAATTGAATGTTGAATATATATTTTTGATTTTAATATATACATCAAATTTTGATAATTTTGATATTTTCATATCTTTGAATTTTGATATATTTTCATATTAAATTTTATATTAGAATACATTTTTCATGGCTCTAGTAATGTTTCCATTGAAGGCAGTTACTAGAAATGGGAGGAAATGCCAGATTCCATTCTCATTTGTATCATAAAGAAGAGTTGATGTGGATGGTGAGGACAGTTCATCCTGCCCCATGATCATTTAAAATAATGCAGCTTTCAGAAAAACCCAGCATCATTTTATTTATTTATTTATTTTTGTGGGACCCTCGCCTGCAGCCAGGAAACGAACCGGCGTTGCAGAGGCTGCAGGCAGCCTCGCAGCCCAGCGCTCAACCGCTGTGCCAGCAGGGGAAGCCCCCAGCATCATTTTAGACCTAGCAAGAATTTCCAATTTAATAGTGTGAGGTCAAAAGTGTCCACTATTTAATAGTGTGAGGTCCAAAAGTGTCCACTGCCCCATCCAACTTCGTTGGTGAATACTCTTAACCTGTGACAGGACACCTCAGGCTAACGTTTCTTTCCTGACCTAGAGTTTAGCTAATCACCGGAATAACTGTCCTGCACGTGATAGATCAATCACTCAAAAGCTGCCCTTCAGCACCCACCTCAGGGCTGAGATGCCTCACCTCACAATGTGGTTATTACAGGTGAGGACAAAGGGAGATGCAGAATCTTCGATCCAATATTGTTTCTTTCAGAGGAAAGATGGGGAGGAAAAGAATATGTCAGTGGAAGGAAAACAAGAACTTTATTGACTTTTCTTTCCATCTTATCAAAGAGCACAAATCATGTCCTTGTGATTTCAGCAGTGACCCCATATTGTGCAATGTGACTATTTCCTCAGCTTCCACTTCTACATTTTTTTAAAATTCTTTCTATGTCCTATTTTCTAATCTCTTAATTATTTCCTCTAATCTGTAGAAAAATTGATAAACTAGGGGTGATGACATGAGGAATTAGCAAAGTATACTGATGTTCCCTTGAGACACACACAATCTAAGTGCTCAAAGTTCAGAAGAAGTTCCTTCTTGCTCTAGTGAACACGCATTTAACAGAAGGAAGAGAATGTGCATTTGGCTATTAGAGGCCTGGTAGAGCCAAAAGATGGAAAAAAACACTCCAGACTTTTAAGAGAGCATTAGAAAGCAAGCGAGGAATTTGCCGTCTTTAACAGTTGGCAGTAAATGAAGAATCCTACAAAGAGGTGGTATCTCTAAGCTCACAGTGACATTAATCAAGTCAACCAACTGGAGAGTTCATTGATAGCAGAGTGACAGTAGCTATTTGGTGCCTTGTTCATGTGAACTGGAGAAAGAAGACTCCTGGCCCCATCTAGAGGAGGAGTCAAAAGGCTGTGAGCAGTGCTCCCTAGGAAGGGGAAACGTTTACTGATGGTGTATGCAGCTGGCATGCACTAATAACTAAACCACTTGCCCTATATTTTTATCCCCGGTAATGGCTATTTTTTTTTTTTTTTGCCTAAATGTCCCTTTGGTCCTTGTACTCTCCAAGCTTTTATCCATTTTTGCATTTATTCACTTAATCAACAATTGTGCAAGATATTGTGAAAGTGCTGGAAAGTACTAAAAGATCCAGAGCAACATACCCTTAAGTATCTCCACCTACTAGACAGCTCTACAGATAATTCCACTTTATAAAATCATTTCAATCACAGATTATAAAGATGATATATATGCACACACATGTGTACACATATGTGCATGTGTACATATAATTTTTTTTGAGAGAGAGACAAATACACTAAGAGGCAAACATCTCTGTCAGTCTGGGAAATTCAGAGGGCATCACAGAAATGAGAAGGGATATTTGAGCTGAAACTTGAGGACTGAGGAGATTTTTGTCAAGTTAGCAGTGGCAGGAGCAAGGCAGGCTGCGTTCAATCAAAGATACATCATGTGCAGAAAAACGAGAGCATGAGAGCCGTTCTCCTCCGGGAACAACCAAATCTGTGACCACCTGACATTTCTCTATCTCTTCTTTGCTTGAATGATGATGAGCAACAATCAACTTCATAGAATATCCTAAATAAATTCACCTATTGTGAAAAAGTAAATGCCCTGGACTTTCAGAAGTCTCTTCTTGAGCGCATTATCAGTAGCAGCTTCAGTGATTCAGTGAGGACTTGCCAGACGAGCACATGGGCCAGTGGAAGGAGACAAAGTGGCAGGGCACTGAGGTCACTGGGGCTGTGAAGTCAGGCTGCCCTGAGGTCACTCTGCAGGGTAATGAAACAGACCCTGAACACAATGTCTGCTACAAAGAAGCTCATGATAAAAGCCAGATGTTATCACTGTTACTGATATTAATAAAGTTTTCATTATTTGGAGATTGACACTACAGTTATACTGTTACATATGAATTTTTGTATTTAGCAACACATGTAAATTTATAGGACATGAGTATGACTGAACAAGATGAGTAATATGAAATTAACTGGTGATATCTCAAATGAACTTAAATCTACAAATCTCTGCAAACTGTCCTAACAAACTCCTAGGCTCCATATTATCTAAGGCATATTCACGTGTGTGTGTGTGTGTGTGTGTATTTCTATCTGCAGCAGTTACTCATAGCATAAATGAGAAAAATAGGGATAGATCAGTCTGATATTGTTAAATGACATCGATGAACGGTTTTTAATGGTGCTTCCTAAGGTATTTTTACTTTATACTCTATTTCCTTATTAGTTTGACAATATCTAGCAGAGAAAAGACAGTATATGTCAGCTTATTTGTCCTTTTTTTATATATAAAATGATTGCTATTATTAGAGTCTTACCCAAAAAAAAATTCTGAAGAGGTCAGATATTTTAAGGACAACATAACTTACATTTTCCATTTTGCATGCATTATCCACTCTAAGAAACAAAACTTAGCCACATGCATGAAAATGAATTTTAAGTTGCCTAGTAATTTAAGATGAAAAATGTGTCAGAACATTCTCTAAGAAGCCTCTTAATATGCCTTTCTCTTGCAGTTACATTCAGGGACCCCAGCTGGAAACAGTTACATCAGGAGTGAGAAGGCAACAGCAAGATGAGAATTGCAAACTGAATCACCTGCCCAGCTGCTGGCAGTAAGGACCCTCCTGGGACAACAGAAGCAGCACAGACATCCCTGGTGGGAGTGACCGAGCAACTGCTGACACTTAATAGCTGGTGGACAGAACCAGAAGAAGGGAATGCACTTGCTGGATTTTGAGGGGAAATAACCACGAGGACAGTGGAATAGGTAACTATTACATCTGTTGAAATTCAGGGAAGATAGCAAAAGCTGAGATAAATTGGCAATTAAAAGCTAAATATAAAAGGCTGGGTATTTGTAGTGGAAAGTAAAGGGGTTCTTAGCACCTAAGCTTGAAAACGGAGATATCTGTGGGCCCGTAAGAACAGCCCAGTGTCCTAGATTAAACCCCCAACCAGGGCCAATCAGCTGTGCCAAAGTCAGGTCCTCATTTAAAAAAGGCTAATGACACATGTAGGGGAGCATCTAGGATGATGGTCTGAAATCTTGAACCATGAGATGGCCACCAATTCTCTAAATGTGCAGAAGTGACCCCTCCTCCCTTTCTCTCCCCAGAGACCTAGATTCTTCTTTTGCTCGAAGATCATGCAGAGACCCCGCACACGCAATGGAACACTGCCCACTCCGGATCTGCCCTGCTTTCCATCCTAGCCACCAGACCAATAGCTACAGTCAAAATACAACATAACTTAGTTGCAGAAATGCTGGACAGAGAGGTACAATACAAACTCCCCTCCCCTCAAACACAACCTTTATGATGCAGTAGTAGCCAGAAAATATAAAGGCTAAATAAGACTGGATTCTGAGTGTGCTGGACAAAGGCAGGTAAAATAAATTTGAATAAAAGTCTTCTTTTCTGACACAGCATTCTTCACTCGCAAGGACCCTTGGAAAGGGCACAAACACAAGGAGCATTAATAAGGCGATGGTCCAAACTAAGTGAGAGAAATACCAGAATTACTGGGCCAGACATGGAAAAGGTGGTTAAAAGATGGAGACAACTGGTTGTGGCCACACAGGCGCCATAAAGCCAGAAAATCTGCCAGACCACACTGCTCACACAGGAGCAACAGGAGATACCCTCTGACAGAGCTTTCAGGAATGTCTGGCGAGAGAGGGCAAAGCACGACTAGAGGCTTGATGGTATTCTCCCATGAAGCCCAGGGCAGATGAAAGGGCGCACAGACACAGCTCACTTCGGACAGCAATGGGCCTGCTCTGTCCCCCAAACCATCAAGGCCCTAAGTCAGCACTTAACCACAGCAGCCAGGTGGGTGGAAGTGCTGTAATGAGCAGCAAGGCCAAAGCAGAAACAAGGGGAACACCGAGGAGCTGGGTTATGAAGATGGTTACTAGAAAAGACTTCAAGGAGGTTACTTTTCAAATTAATATTAAAAGAAAGTGAAGGTGCTAATCAGGAGCCTGAAGGCAATCATCCCAAAGTCCTGGTTCCTTTATCAGTTTATAGACCTGGTCCAGGTTTCAGAACCATAACCCAGTGACTGAAGGAGAAGTCAGCACTCCAGGGAGAATTCAGCCAAAGCACGGCAGGCATACAAGGAATAAGGCCCTGTCCCCCACGCAAGCTTTCCCCCGACGAGCCCAGGCAATTGAGTCTGCAAATTTTACACGCGAAAAAGGGCCACCCATGACAGTGACACGTGGATTCAGAAGTCAAGATGCTGGTTCAGATGTCCAGTTAGGTGACCTGAGTCAAGTGACTTCACCTCCACGCGCCTCAGTGTCCTCATCTAGCGGGCGAGAACAACGATACCAAACCCTGCTTCGGTGCGCGTTCACTCTAAGCAACAGAAAATCTGAATCAAACTGGCCAAAACAATAATCACATTTACCTCCTTGTGCAGGAAACTCAGAGGCTGTGAAAACGCTGAGGGAAGCACAGTCAGAGCTCTGGCACAATTTATCCACAATGTCTTGCTTTGTTTGGCCTGCAGTGCCGCAAAGCTTTCCTGTGTGGGCTGGTATCCTCCATTGTTGGAAAGAAAACCTTGAACAGCACCAATGGCAGGGTGCTTTCTGCTTTCCGTCGAGGACACGAGAGCGCAAGGCTCTTTCACCTGAAGCCCGTAATGATTAGGTGCTGCCTTTGGCCTGATTGGGCTAGTCGGACAGCTGGACCAGTGAAGATTGCTCTGATTGGCCAAATCCTGGGTTCAGAACCAATCACTGGCAAGGGGAATGCAGT
This sequence comes from Talpa occidentalis, assembly GCF_014898055.3. Taxonomy (NCBI): domain Eukaryota; kingdom Metazoa; phylum Chordata; class Mammalia; order Eulipotyphla; family Talpidae; genus Talpa; species Talpa occidentalis. The sequence continues at coordinate 70,142,591 of NW_023601104.1, read as the reverse complement.
CCCGTGGTTGACCCAAACTCATTAGGATCCTCCCGACACCTGGCGTCTCAGGCCGCTGCACTGAGGGGCTCAGGTGAGCTCCATCCTGTGGCGAGCTGGGGGCTCCGCACCTGTGTGCAGGGGGCCTGTGCTCCAGGGAAAGGCTGTCATTCCCTGCTGTTCATTTTCATAATCAAAACCAATTGGGTTCGGTCTCCACCTTGTCTGAGTTGAGCCATGTATTTGTGATGTGTGCACCTTTCTTAGGTACGCTACTAAGTAAATACAATTACAACTCAGCTCCCATTCCCCAGCCGCTCCTCTCTCATTTGCTGTTCTCTGGGAGCCTATCCAAGAAGAATGTGCCACCCCCGTTCTCCATCTCCCACTCTTTCCTTGACCCACACTTCACAGGCTACTTGCTCCCCTGTTTTCTCATAACTGCTCCTGCCGTGATCACCAATAACATTCATTTTGTTAAGTCCATGGACTCATTTCAGTTTTCACTTTGACTTGTGAGAAACATCCCCCACAGTCGACCTCTTCCCCAATTTGGCTCCATGACTTCAGTTTTCCTACTACAACTCTTGTCCTTCCTTTGCATCCTTTGATGACTCATCCTCCTCTACAAAACTGGTACATGCTGGAGCTGCATTCTAGTAGTCCACAAACTAGCATGAATCAGAAGCACCTGGCAGCTTGTTAAAGTGCAAATTTCTGGACCCCACTCCGAGAGTTTCTGACTCACTATGTCTGACCTGGAGCCAAAAGAATATGCATTTTGGAGAAGTTCCCAGGTGGCTGCTTGTCTAGACATCACGCTTTGAGGATCACTGACACCCTTCCGGACTCAGGAATTACGTAGTTGAAAATACAACTTAGAGATTTCCCAGGCATTATAGATGGTACTTGTCTAAAGTCGACCTCATAATCTTGTATCCACACCTGTTTCCCTTTCAGTCATCTATGTCTTAGTAAACACAACTACAAGCTAAAGTCAAGATATCTAATGCGATCCTTGAGTATTCTCTCTTATCCCCCATTTAATCACATCCTAACTCCTGGTTCTTCCACCACTTACATCTCTCAAGTCCATTCACTTTATCCCCTTTCCACCGCAACCCTTTTCAGGAAGCCTACCTGCCTTTCCAACCAGCCTCCCAATATTTGTACAGGGAGCCATTATCCACATATCTTCTAGCAATCTTCTCTCAATCAAATTTGTTTCCAAAACAAAACTGTAAAGTGAAGAAATTCTCTATTAATTTATATGGGGAAAATGGTTGCATTCCAAGACCTAAAAATATAACCTATTAAATCATGCCAAACAACACATAAAACCTAAAATAACAGTATATAGTAAGAACGGCAATGCTATGATTAATACCTGGCCTGTCGAAAGCAGGGCCCTGGGCTGGAGCTTGGGGCCATTCTCCCTATACAGGGTACAACATGCAGCCTAGCTGGGGCCTCCCCGGTGACACAAGGGGTTAAGATGCAACCTATGAAGCTATCTGCAGACGCTGCAACACGAGTTCGATCGCCAGCCAGGGAGCAACCCAGATGGCACAGCAGACCTCTCCCGACTCGCCCGCTGATCCCCTCAGTTCCCCTCAGCAGTGTATTTCAGTCAATCTGGCTGTTCTGTTCCCCACTCTGTCCTCACCCCCGCCCCCACCTCTGGCCTGTACCCCAGTTCTTGTATGCATAAATAAACAAATCTTTAAAAAAAAGCAATAACATGCAGCCTCTGGATCAGCTGCTATAAAACATTGAATGCTGTTTTGGTTTTCATTTCCGTTTATCATGAAAGTGAACATCTTCTTCTGATTTCTTCTGGTTAGCAAAAACAGAATCTACATTAAGATGCAGATCTTAATGCAAACTTTTGAAAAGCATGGGAAATCTGCACTTCCTTATTATTTTATTTTTAAGCCTTCACATGGTTTTCCAGATGACTTTGGGTAAATTGAAAGCCAGAAAGCAGAAACCATGTCTATCTTGTTAGCTGTGAACCCCAAACACAGCCAGCACTCAGTAAATATTTTTGAAGGAAGAATGAGACCCTGTGCTTGGGAACATAATGGAGAGGGTTACTATGTGAATGGAGAGGAACAAAGAGAAGTGGTGCAGGGACAAGCTATTTGAGCAGAATAGAGACCTGAAAGAAACACATTTTACCAGGTGAACTAGAACTAGGGCAGTTTTCTCAGTGTCCATCCTGAAAGAGTAACAAGAGCCTTCCTTACCTTTCCCATCCAAAGCACTTTTTCAATGACCATAAAGAAGCCTCAGGAGAAGCCAGTAGTTTTCATAGTAAAATTCAAATTCTGCTCTATTTACTCAAGAGAGAGAGAGAGGCATGTGAGTGACTTGTCGGGCCATGGATCCTGTCCTAGGAGAAGTAAGATTCGCTTGCTTGCAGATCACTGGAGCCCAGAGGCGAAGACCCTCCTGGGGCATCACAGCTGGCCATAGGGAGGGAAAGGAACACTGGCAAGTTCCGCTGAGAAATAAGTTGTGCTAGGGCAAGAGTTGAAACCACCTAGTGAGTGGGAGTTTCTTTCCACCTTTTTTAAACAGAATCTGCAGCATGACTGCAATTTTGTAAAATATTTACACCTTTCCTCAGAGGCATGTCACCAAAAGATAATGCTAAGAGAGAACTGGTTGAGTCTTGGCCTAGAATAAATAATGCTTTAAAGGCAAGAGTTATGTGATCACTCCATTGTTGTCGCCTGTTTTAGTAAAGCCACAACATACCTGCAAAATACTGCTATCCACGCTGTGTACGAGAGCAGGCCGCTAACATGAGACAACATCGCCACCTAGCGTGCGAGAGCCCGTACTGCAGCCTGCCACCCAAAGAGACCGCAGAAGCCTACACCGCCCCCCGCAACCCCACCCCAGGCCCCCCGGAGGCAGTAAGGACTGGTGCGAAAAATCTTACCATCTGGGTACCCGAGCTTTCAATGCCCCTCCAGGAATTTATTTTGTAACTGACGTCAACAGATCACCAATAATCATTACAGAATTATAGGTATGCAAATTCTAAAGTTTGGGAAACGATCTTAAACGCTAATTAAGGATACACATTTATATATTTCTTAGCAGCCAGGTACTTGTAATGACAAAAGAGTTGAAAGATAATAATGGCCAACAATTGAAGTTTGTAAAATAAATTATGGAACATTTTATAACCACTAAAAATAATATTATGAAAGAATATTTAATGACTTAAAAACATTTTCACAAAATACAGTGTTTGTGTGTACATGTAAAAACTCCAGTTAGAAAAAAATAAAAGCACATCCAGTATCACCTACTCCTGGGAGGAAATGAGGTGAGGAAGGAGAGAGAAATGGGGGAAGCATGGGATGAATCTCTGTTAAATGCAGATTGTTATTATCTCAGTGGTGGATTAAAAACAATTTTTAATTCATTCCTTATCGTTACTTGCATTTCTCAGATTTTATACTATAAACATCAGTATTGTCACTGAATGGTTTATGTTTTTATTGACAACAAAAACAGTAATCTGACAAAGATTTTATGAGCACAGACAGGTTTGTGCAACAATGGCAACAACGCTGAGCCCGCATGTACACCCAAAATGCTAATATAGAGAGGAGAATTCAGTCTCAATCATCAAAGTAACTGTAGGCCCTGGGCTAGAAATACTCTTTAGGAGGCCTCTGTAGCTCCAGCAGAGATGTAACTGGATTCTGTCAGATGCTTCTCTTTCAGGACAAGGTAATGTTTGAGCTAGCCAAGGGACCCCGGGCTCAGACCTGCCACACATGATGTACATTGTACGTGATTTAGAGGAACAGGTTCATCCCTCTTGGGAGGCACTTCACCGAACCACACCCCTTCAAAGCACCGCAGCCCTCGCCACAGCCAGTGGGCCTCTTGCCCTCTGCCCCCTACCCTCTACCCTCCCTCTCTAGGAGCCATAGTCCAGCAGTGATCCCCAGTTTTGTTTTTTTTTTTTTTTTTTTTGGTTTAATCTGGTCCTTTGCTTTTTTTCCTTTGAGTGAAATCATCCTCTTTTCCAGTATTTGTTGGAATTTCTAATTTTTTTGAGGAACATCCATATTCTTTCCCATAATGGCTGCACCAGCTTACATTCCCACAAACAGTGCATAATGTTCCCTACCCCTTAGCCCCCACCCCCAGGCTCTAATACTTGTTCCTTATCTTTTGGATAACATCCATTATCACAGGTGTGAGGTGATAGCTCATTGTTGTGTTGATTTGTATTTCCCCAATGATAGATGAACGATTTTTCATCAACTTTTTAACTATTATTTTATTGTTGTTGCTGAGTTTTATGAGTTCTTTGTATATTTTGGATATTAATTTCTTTTCAAATATGTGATTTGCAACTCTCTTCTCCCATTCAGTAGGGTTGCTTTTCATTTTGATGACAGTTTCTTTTGCTGCGCAGAACTTTTTAGTTTGATGCATCCTAGTTGTTTATTTTTGCTTTTGTTTCCCTAGTTGTTATATAATTGAATCCCCAAAGACATCTATAAGGTTTATGATTTTTTTTCTATTTATTTTATTGTCTCAGGTCTTACATTCAAGGATTTCACCAATTTAATCAAAGCATTGAATAAATTTTGTGATGGTATTTGTGGTTCCATTTAATTATTTTGTTTCTGGTTATCCTGTTTTCCACTTTTCCCAACACCATTTATTGAAGAGATTTTTCTTGCCACATTATATGCTTTCATCTCCTTTGTTGTAAATTAGTTGTCTGTATGTATGTGGTTTTACTTTTAGGCTCTCAATTCTTTTCCACTGATCTGAGTCTTTTGTTCCCAATACCATGCTGTTTGGATTACTGTCACTTGTAGTATATAGCTCGAGGGAGGGAGTGCATGGTACCTCTATTTTTGTTCTCTTTTTCTCAAGGCTGTTTTACAGACCCTGAGTTTTCATTGGTATCTAATCCATCTCACATTTCAAGTCCAAGGGTACAACATATGACCTAAAGCCAAGTCAATCAGCTCATGTTGCAATTCTGTTTAGGAATAGGTTTTGAGTTGGATTCATAATGCAGGAAAAATAAATAAGAGCTAATAAGGAGCAGTTCCCAAGCTTTTATTTCTAATCTCAAAGATGAGGAAACCCTCTTTTCCTGCTGGATTGAGTGAGGAAAAATATAAGATGAAAAGTGCAATCATACTGCCACTACAGAAGGAGATGTCAGGGAGCAGAGACAGCACAAAGGAAGCCTGATGTGTACAGACAGAAAAACTGGCACCTGCAAGATTGTCTGAGCCCCCATTCATTTTCCCTGAAACGAATTCTAATTCCAGAACCTTTGTGTTGTTTGAGTCAATGTTTTCCCTGTTTGAATTATGTTTCTGTCACTAACACCTGAACATGTGCAAATGGATAGATGAAGTTCAGCAAGTCATGGAGATTTACAGTCACCAGGAAAAGATCCCCCAAAGTATGAATGTGGTCACCAAACTAAGTGAGGAGTGGGAGAATGATCTCAGGAGAGGGAATGGCATACACAGGCAAAAGGGCCATGAAAGGAGGTAACCTGCTATGATTTGTCAACTGTTACCTACTTCCTGCAACTGTTTGATCAATATTGTTACTAGGAAGTGATCACTGTCTACATTCCTCAATTTCAGATTAAAAAAATAAAACTTTTCAAAGACCCTAAACAACTTCATCATTTTTTATTGAAATGCAGTTGGCATAGATGTTGTATTAGCTTTAAGTATGCAACATAGTGATTTGACAGTTGTATACTGTAAGAAATGATCACCAAAGTCTATTTCCCATCTATCCTTAGCAATTTTTTGAATTTGCAATACAGTCTTATTGCCTATGGACCCCATGCTTCCACTACATCCCCATGACTTACTTATTTTATAATTGGAAATTTGCACCACATGATCCCTTTCATCCATCTTGCCATGCCCTTAATCTCCTCCCCTCTGGTAACCACTAATCTGTTCTCTATGAGTTTTGTTTTTTAGATTCCACATGTAAGTAAGTCCTAGTAAGAAAGAATGAAGAAACCTATGCAGTAAAGAAGGAAAAAAAAGGAAACAAAAGAAATCAGGAATAAGGCATACCAAAATTGTGTGTTCCAGAATCCCCTGCAGAGCCCCTTCCCAGGAATAAAGCAGACAGACAGACAAACACTCTGTACCACACATGCGCACATGTGTACACGCTCCAGAGGCTTGTCCAGCTATAATAGTGATGGCTTACTATGCCATTTTTCACAGAAATATAAAGAAATTGTGTTACTGAGATGTGGTGATAATGTGCATTTTCAGATACAAGCATACCTGGACCATAAATAAAACTTTATTTTATTTATATCACAATAAAGAGAGTCACTGGAGTTTTTTGGTTTCCTAGTGCATCTAAAGGTTATATTATGATGTTTACACAACAATGTAGTCTATTAATTGTGCAGTAGTAATGTCCTTAATTTAGAAATACTTTACTGCTAAAAAATTAAGCAATTCTCATGAGCTTCCAGTGAGTCATATTGTTTTTGCTGGTGGAGCATCTTGCTGCTGACTGATCAGATGGTTCGGTGAAGGCTGAGTTGACTGTGGCTATTTCTTAAATTCAGGCAATAGTGAAGTTTTTCACACGAATGGACTCTTCCTTTCACAAAAGTTTACTCTGTCACTTGTGATGCTGTTAGATAGTGTTTTACCCATAGCATAACTTTCTAAATTGGAGTCAATCCTCTCAACCCCTGCTGCTGTTCTATCAACTAAGTTTATATAACATTCTTCATCCTTTGTTGTCATTTCAACAATTTCCACAGCATCTTCCCCAGGAGTGGATTCTGTCTCAAGAAACCACTTTTTTTTTTTGCTTATCCATAAGAAGCCACTCATCATCCATTTACGTTTGAGCATGGGAGAGCAGCAATTCAATCACATCTTCAGACTCTACTTCGAATTCTAGTTCTAATTATTCCCACCACTTCTGTAGCTACTTCCTCCATTGAAGTCTTGTGCTCCCCAAAATCTTCCATTAGAGTTGTAATCATCTTCCTCCAAGCTCCTTTTCATTGTGATATTTTGACTTTCTCCCATGAATCACAAATGTCCTTAATGGCATCTAGAATGACCCAGTAGACTACCACCAGCCACCCACATAGGGGTCTTTTTAGCACATGCAGTCTTTCTTGTGAGAAAGTAATGACTCCAGGTGTCTGGCAGACACGTCATACTTGTATTTTTACTACAAAGATCAATAGAGTTGTGTGTAGACCACGAGTACACATTGAAGAAATTGGCTACTCTCCCAGAGTAGGGCAAGTATAAGACACAGGATAAAATGGTGCTGATACAAGATGTAATCACCTTGGTTTTCCCACACATGGGAATTTAATTAAAGGTAAAGGTTGTACTTCAAATGATAGAACTGAATGCCTTGGGGGACACCGGTGATGGCTGCAGAGTAATCAGATAAAGAAAGGCTCATCATCTCTGTGCACCTGACTCCCAACAAAGAGAATTGCTAGATTTCTTTATTTAGTTTATTCCACACAGCTCAACTTAAAAGCAGTAAAGGAATGTTTACAAGCACCAGAAATAAAGAACTTATTTCATTAACTGGGAGTTGAAGGTCCAGAGAAATATTTAGATTTGATACATGCTTAGGAATTTTAATATTTGTACCTGAATTATTTAAGAATCAGAAAAATATGGATCTGTCAGGAAAATAATGCCTGCCAACACACAACTACAGACCAAAAACCTCATGGTTATTGTTGGAAGCACAGCAGACCTCAAAGTCCTTCCATCTATATTATCTTCCTATCAGTAAGGAAGATGCAGCAGAAATCAGTCTGTGGACACTATACAACTGCCAATGATGCCAATGATGCTATTCTTGACTGGATTCAAAAACTGACCAAGGTATATGTCTGCAAAGCTCTTGCTTTTCCAGCTGAGTAATAGCTCTAGTTTAGATAATGGTGATGATATTGATAATGACAGAAAACCAATCTTGATTTGTGATTCCCAAATAAAGTTTCAGTACTTTCAATCATTAGCTCAGCTTCTCCTCTTTTAGAAGACACAGGTGAAGGCCAGACTAATTAGCAAGATTGTGTATTGTATTACTCATTTCCTCAGATTTGAAAATGCCCTGAGTACTGAACTGAGAATTCCTAACCAATCCCCATATCCACTTCCTTCTGCACACAAACGCTGCCAGAAATTTCTGCCATAAATGATTGACTATAGAAGAGTGTACTAATGGATAAGACACTCATTCAGTTGGCTGAATATCACCATCATCATGGTGAACACACTTTTTGTTCTCTTGTGTTGGGTTGTCTGATGCTCAATAAAGCCCACAATGCTTCTTTGCTGTATCAAGGTCAAGTGCGGCTTGCAATTTATAGGTTGATGCACCAATAGTTTTAAAATTGTCCTCTATACAAAACAAAAACAAGCTTTTGGACTCTTACATTGATTAATGGTTCCTGGAAGGGAAGGGGAAAAGAGGGTGGTAAACTGAGTAAAAGGTGACAATGGTAAGATGATGAACTTTCAGCAGTGAAACTAATATGTTATATTCACATGTTGATCCTCAAAGGTGTGTGTTTAATATAATGTTACAACCAAAAAAAATCCATAAAAATTGAGGTATCCTCAATTACCAGCTTCCCACTATACTCCCAGATGAAGAGCTGCTCAAAGTTACTGAAAGACATATCACATCAAGCAACAACACCACAGCTGTTATTAAGGACATGCCTGGATCACACTTGACTGATGTGGGATACACATGCAATTTGTCACTTATGCAATGATAAAAGGTTAGAGGCACATAAAAACATGAATCATGAATGTTCTAGAAAGATTTTTGAGGAGACCCCAGAAGGAGGCTAAAGGAGAAGACAAAGCCCTATCATATTATCTTGCCTCCGGTTAGATTTACATTCTACTGTCTTAACTGAGTTATTTCTCTTATCTATGCAACCATGCTCTCTGAAATAATATCTGAAAGTTATGATTCCAAAGTAAATGTTGGAAGATAATACAAACCAACAGAACAAAACATCCATGAGGTCAATCAGGAAGTTCCTGTTTTCCTGGAATAGAAGAGGAAAAAAGGCAGCTGGCAGAGAAACTCCAGAACATAGATGTCCTTAGAGGGGACCCAGGAAACGCACTACATTACCAGAAAGTACCTTCAGGTGCACTCTCCAGAAATGTATCCTGAAATGAAAATAATTATTGGGAAGAATGTTCAGTAAAAAGGGAGTGAGGGAAGCAGGGCAGTTAGGGGAAGGTGCTGAGCCAAACATAGTCTCCGCTGGACACGTCTCAGCCTGATCCCCCAGGGAGCTCTGGAGCAGAAATGCAACCCCAGAATTTTTCCCCACTTTGAAACAAGGGGGCTGGATTTTTGTGCACCTGAGTCAGAAGGGTGTCAGCTTCCTGGATGAAACAGCTAATGTCCAGAGGGCTGTTGTGAGCTTTAACCACTGACATTTCAGCATCTGGAGGGTGAGCGTCGGGTGATGGAGACCTGAGGCATCCACTGCAATTGTCAGAATTAAAGGACTATGAAATGACCGGGGGTGGTTAACAGTGCCCTGTCTTTAGCATTTTCTGCATAGTTCTTCTTCTTTTTTTTTTTTTTGAGCTTTCATATTCTTTTTATTTTACAGTTATAGGAAGATACAATTAACTTATCATGTAGTGCATCCACTTACAGTTATGATTCAATGGTTGTATGATACGCATGGAATTGTGCAATTATCACCACAGTCCATTTAAGAACATCTTCATCACCCCCAAAACATAATTTTAAGCATTATTCCAATCAATTCATTTCCAAATTATTGTCATTTATTCACAAAACATGCATAGCTCTTTTTAAACTAAAAACTGGACCTTGACCTAATGAGCCTCGCCAATGATTGCTGGACCTCCAGAATGGGAGAAGCACAAACCCAGGCCAAGAGAAACAGAGTCTCATGTCTAGTGGGAGATGAACAAGAATGGTACCTTGAAAAGTAATGTTTCTCCTTTATTCTCTCTTATAGAAAGTCAATATCTGAAATCAAGTAAGACTGAAAACAAATTTATTCTTCCATTTTCCCAACTGAAAAACATCTAACAGGATGGCCTATGATAAATGTGTAGCTCTTTTCAAAAGATTATAAAATTAGATATTTTCAGTGAGGTCCAACTGGGTCTGCTACAATACCTGGCATACAGTGAGCACCAAATAAATGCCCAGTGGCTTGTCAGGTGATTACATTTTAACTTTCACCACATGCTTAAATTTAACCTCCTAGAGCTTTTTTAGAATGGTAGGGACTCTCATTTATGGGTGAACTTTGCCATAATTACTCAATACTGCATCAGTCACATCTTGATTTTTCAAGGAAAGAGTTTTGCTGTTCATCAACAGGTGAATGAATAAACAAGACGCATTTTATCCATGCAATGAACTATTACTCATAAGAAGGAATTAAGTGTTGAGATAGGCTTCAAGTTTCATGGATAAATTTTAGAAACATTATATTAAATGAAATAAGCCAGCCACAAAGGACTACATACATATATTATGGGTCCACATATAGAAATGTTTAGAACAAATATGTAGAGATGGAAAACAGATTAACGATTTCCTAAAACAGGGGAAATTAGGTGGGATAGAGGTGATTCTTAATGGACAAATGGTTTCTTTTGGGGTGATAAAATTATTCTACATGAATCGTAATGATGCTTGCACAACTCCACAATATATTAAAACCATTGAATTGTATACTTTAAACTATTGACTTAGAGGATATACAAGTTATATCCCAATAAAGCTATTATTTTTATTAAAAGATAATACAAGACTTCATTTTCAATAGTTTATCCAGGTTTGTAACCACATTTCAAGTTTCATTTATACTTCATTTGTGTTGAATAGATTTCAGTGCTCACCCACTACTTTTTAATGCCAACTTCCCCATTCTAGATTTCTTACATTCGACTTGGAATTTCAAGTAATTTTTTGTGAGGTTGCATTATATCTATTGTGAAAATATACTCAATTTTCATCCCCCCTTATATACACATATTCCACAACATGTTTTACAGACATTCCCAGTAAAAGCAGAGTCTATTTTCCAACTTTGTGTCCTTGTGACTTACTCTGAGCTAATCAGTACGTGGAAGTAGCATTGTGTCAGCCTTTTAGGCCCGAAAAGACCTCATGTGCCTCCACTTTTGGAACCCTAAAACTGCCAGTTGAATAAGCCAGGAGTAGTCTGCTGAGTGTTGAAATATTCAGCATTGCTGAATATGTTACTCCCTTACCACAGATGTCTCACCTAGTAGCCAGCCAACCATCAGACCTGTGTGTGAGGCCATCCTAGCCTCAGCCAACTCATCAGCTGTCTGAAGAGACATTATCAAGGTCATCTGAGACAAGCTCAGCCCCACAGAACTGCCTGGCTGGGCTCTAAAGTTAAACACAATAATTAGTGGTTTTGGTGTTAAGACATCGATTTTAGGGTGATTAATTAAGTAGTAATCACTAACTGATCACTAAAAGAGAATAGGGTGACAGTTTCTAAGATTTTTTATACATGAGAATATGTTTATAACTTGACACTCAATCTAACTCACATTTGAAATTCTTGACATGTGAAGTTCTTGTCTCAAAACTCTATTGCTCTGTAATCTTCGGGCGTTACATTTTGTCGGGTTTTTAGTTCTTTCTGTCTTTATACTTCATGTCTGAATGTTCATGATATTTTTATGTATCATTGTAATGAAATATGTTTCTGTGATTTGGCTTTTTGTCAACATTTCCTCATGATGAACTCTTTAATGTGTATGTTGAGAAGTATTTTCCACAGTGATTTTTAAATATCACTCCTGTTCCAACTGCATTCCTCATTATATAAACTTGTTAAAACTTCTCCATTATATATCCTTTATAAAAATTCTTATTCATAAAATTTAAAACTTTAATTTTTGCCTTTGCATTATGGGGAAAATCACTAAATTTACTTTCCTATTAGTATTCTTATTATTCATTTTATATTGACTCTGCTGTTTCCCATAATTTTAACCTGCATTGTATTTTTAACTGTTTTGCAATCTTTTTTTATCCCACCCAACTCCATCTTCACTTTAGCTACTGACTTTTGAGTTCATCTGGCCATCTTTTCTTTGCAAGTTTTTCGCCTTTATAGCTTTCTGTTCCTGTCCTATAGATGCTATATCTTTCCATATGTGACTATAGAAACTAATTTTTCTAACTTCAGAGATTAATTATGTAAAGAGATTTCTACTTCTCTGCATTATAAGGATTATGTAACATTTGTTTTATTCTGAAATAGTTTTGCATGTTGAGCAACACTCCAGCTGTTGTTTTTCAGTTCCTGTCTTGTGGAATGAGAAAAAAGCGGTTTAAACTCAATGTTTGCCAATACATAGGGATTGTGACTTAGTTTGTAGAGCTCATTTCCATAGAAAATTTTATTGATATACACAGTATCTAACTCAATTTCCAGGATGAGGAGATATTCCTCTATTATGGGTCTCCTGGATTTCAGTGAAATTATTAATGAGCCCCTATTCTTGCTATTTAATTTCTGAAATTATGAACCATTGGTGTATTAGTGCTGTTCTGTTTTCACTTATTTGGACTACATCGATAATAACAGAAAGCAAAACATTTTTCCATCTCTCCCTCATTTCTTGTCCCATTGCTCACTGGAAGTTTCAGCATCCAAATTAGTGTGTAAAAACAAGTACTAATGAGGGAACTGAAAATAGGAGGAGAGAGGAATTCAGATAAGAAAATAAGGTAAATAAAAGGAACATTATGCCAAAATTAAATTATTAAATAAGGAGAGAGCAGTATATACTAATTTTTTGGTAACATTACAAAAGCTCATAGTAATAGAAGGATCAGGATTGATATTACTTTTGTCCATAGCCAGGAAAAACTTCAAAGAAAAGATAGGGTTTTAGATGCAATCCATTGAAGTAAAGAAACTTACACTGGGCATCAGTAATAAGTAAATATGCAATTTGGGGTTGTTAATTTCATACCCAGAAGAAGTTCGTTGCCCTTGTAGGTAGACCCTGATATTGTATATTTAATTATTTTATTTACCTGTTTGAAGATTTTCTCTAGGTTTGACCACATCAGCACCAGCTATTCTCCACAATGTGCCTATAAAGGTTAGAAGTTAGGTCTGTTTACTTTACCTGGAAAGCAACTTTTCTAGCAGCAGATGCATGTCTTTATATTCCATTTTATGTTAGCTGTCCATTCACAGTATTGATTCTCCTCAATTATAAGTATCTAATGAACAGAATTTGTGTGTTTTGTTCCAAGAACCCACTTTCACCATTATTTTCACCTGGAAAGCAACTTTTCTAGCAGCAGATGCATGTCTTTATATTCCATTTTATGTTAGCTGTCCATTCACAGTATTGATTCTCCTCAATTATAAGTATCTAATGAACAGAATTTGTGTGTTTTGTTCCAAGAACCCACTTTCACCATTATTCTAATAATGAACTTTGGGCCTACTTGAGTTTTACTATGTGGGATGTGCTCTGTATTAGGTTCATGTAATTAGGGTCTCCTCGTTTACTCATATCTATTCATTTACTCATTTAGAGACATTTATTTAGTTCCTGAGAAGAAAAACAAAAGAAAGGCAGTCTTTCTCTTGGGGACCTCGTAGTCTAGAAAGGGAGAGAGACAAAAATCATTCAGGGTAACAGGGTTATAAAACATGCTTAATGCTAAAGCATAACACTTAAATTCTCTAGCATGTATTAATGATGTTAACGGCATAAAAAGATTATCACAATTCTGAAGAATGTTCAGATCTGGTAAAGAGTTGAAATTTCTGGTTTCAAATACAGTTCCAATCATGAGTCACTTAACTTGGACTTGATTCTCTCTAGAAATGAGAAAGCTAAGTGAGGTGACCTCCACAGGTCTATTGTCTGTAACAAGCTACAAATCGATGACTGTAAAGGTTATAGAAAAAGCTCTTCTACAAATAGCCCAAACTGTAACCTCTGAATAATGTACTTTTAGCACACAGCTTTGAAGTTCTGATTCACTGCCAACCTGCCTAGCTGTGTTTATCTCCTCTCAAGATGAATTATTGGAGTGGGAATTAAAATTTGGACACATCATTGGTGACCCTACCACATTCCTGTGAATCAGACCAATAGCCATCTGGCTCTTGAGTGTGTTCGAAAACACTGCCAAGCTTGGGGAAGGGCCCTCACTTGGGCTTGTGGCCACAAATGTTGAGACTCTGATTGGAGTCCTTTGTTGGGAAGAAGCTTTGTGTCTGAGTGGGCTGTGGTGAGGACTGCGTGATGGTGTACATCATTGAGTTTGTAGAAACGTGGCTTGAAAAAGACACAGGAGGAAATATTGCTTTGATTTTTGCCCTCCTGAATTGGTTTCTTTCATTCCTGTGTGCTATGTGTGCACATAATATGTGGTGTGTGTGCACATCATGTGTGGTATGTGTGTACATTATGTGTGGTATATGCACATCATGTGTGGTGTGTGTATGTGCAGATCTTAGGTCTCTTCAGTACATCATTGGCAGGAGAGAAGACCTTATCTTATTTTGAAAGCCTCCTACATAGATAATTAATAAATACACATTGACATAGAACAAAGGATCTTTAACAGAGAAGAAATAACTCGTGCTTTGAGAACTGTCAGAATTATTTGTTTGGAACCTTTTATCCTTGGCTTTTTGGAAGAAGTAGGGAACCCAGGTTACCTGGAAAGCTAAAGATTATTCCTGAATTATTAACAGAAATTTGCTTAACTGGATTATAGATTAGCATTTTTATCTGACACTTTATTTGCTAAATTTTTATTGAGCAAAAATCTCAAGCTGGCCTGGTAAGAAGTGGTGTGTATGCATTCACTCTTGTGATTCAGACTGGTGAAATAATTTTTCCTACTCTGTAGGAATGTACGAAAACCAAAGTTTAAAAAATCTTAGAGGGGAACATCCCCAAAGTCCTGCAAATGTAGGAAATGGAATTAGGCCTTGGAATGGGGTCTGATTCCAAAATCTATTTTCTTACAAACTATAATATGGTCCCTCATATTGAAACTCTAGAAGTTCCAGTTTTGGCTCCACCACTTGCTGGATAGCATTGGAGAAGTATCTTAAATTCTCTGTGCCTCAGTGTCCTCATGTATACATTGGTGAATAATAAAATATAACTCATATGGCTAGTGAGAAGTTAATTAAATACTTACAGAACAACCTGGGAGGTTCTGATTCAAATGGCAAGGTAGGAAGATCCCAAACTCACCTTCTCTCAAGGACACACTGAACCTATAGCTACAAATGGAAAAATTTCCTCCGACAGAAATTTAAAAACTGGCAGAGTCACTCCTTCACATCTGACAAATGAGAAGAAAACCACATCAAAGTAGGCAGGAAAGACCAACACACAATCTCACCATAAATCGCCCCTCCAGCCCACACAACCCCATGTCCACCCTAAACCCCACCCCCACATGGCAACTCACAATTGGGAGAGAGCTCAAAGCCTGCAGCTTCTCCCTGAGGAACAAAGGATTCTATACTCCAGTAGGGCACTCCAATTTTTAAGGCCTTCAGCTGAGCGACAAGGTCCCAAAGCATCTAGCTTTGAAAACCAAAGGGACTTGCGTGCGCACCAGACTTGCAGATGATAAAGAACTGAGAAACTGAGTGTTCACCCACACCAGGGTACAGCGGAAGCTGCTGTCATAAAGCATCCAGGCTTCCTGGAAAGAGAAACCTTTACTAATCTGAAAGCTTTGGCCTAGAAAGCAAACATTCAATAATAGGCTCTGCAGGGATGAGGCTGGTGGATGCCACCTTCATACTCAGCTGGTGCCATCAATTTTTCTCTCTTTACTATAGACTTTTATTTTGCAGGTACCACAATCACACTCTTCCTCTACCTGGTTAAGCCAGTAGGTGTCATCACTTTTTAATTTTTTTTTCTTTTATTGAGATATAATTGACATATAAGATTATAGTACTTTTAGGTATACAACATAATGAGTTGATATTTGTATATATTATGAAATGATTGCCACAGTCACCCATCACCATATGGAATAACATTTTTCCCCCTTGGGATAAGAAATTTTATATACTGTGGCAACATTCAAACATGCAATACAGTACTATTAGCTGGAGTCACCACATTGTACATCACATCCCCTCTGCATTTACTAAATAACTAGAAATTTGTACCTTCGACCAGCTTTACTCATTATGCCAATCCCACGCCTCACCTCCAGCAACCACCAATATGTTCTTTATATTCTTAGTATTCAGTTGGGTTTTCCTTGATCTTACCTGGAAGGCAGCTCATAAAGCATTTGTCCTCTCTGATTTATATCACTTAGCATAATGCCTTCAGGGTCTTTTCACATTGTCACAATGGGTAGATCTCCTCATTTTTATGACTGAGTAATAGTCCTTTGCAAACAGATAACACTTTTCATCACCTATCGAGGGTCATGGATTGTTTCCATTTCGGCTATTATAAATATGCTGCAAGAACACAGGGGACATATATCTCTCCAAATCAGTGGGTTTTTTTTCCCCTTTGAATATGCACCCATAAGTGGGATTACAAGACATATGGTACTTCTTTCAATTTCTTAAGGAATCTCTACACTGTTTACTGAACCAATTTACCTTCCCTGCAACAGTATACAAAGGTGTCCTTTCCTCTACATCTTCATCAACACCTGTTATTTTCTGTTTGGAGGTTTTTGGTCATTCCAAGAAGTTTGAGGTGATATCTCATTGTGGTTTTGATTTGTATTTGAGTTGTCTGCAATTATTTTTTACCACTTGCCAATGTTTCCTTATTGACATCATGCGTGGATGTCTGTACAACCCTGTGCTCGCCCCACCTACTTTATCCCAGGTCTCCTGCACTTTGCTAGTTATTTCCATCTGTGGGAATTTGAAATTTAAAAATTTTTAAGGATAAACACACATATGGAAGGTCAAAGAGGCCTGCCTATGCCATACCAGACATAGAAGTAGGCAAATGATTTCTCATGTACTCAATATTATTTTGGGTCATTTCCACCAATTCTACAAGAGCTGACAATTCATTTTATGACTGCCTCACCCACTCAAACTTCTCCCAATTCCAGATTTATCTTTTCAACTGCTTGACATTCTGCTTGTGTGTCCCACTCTAAGTACAAGTGTTAATATTTAAGCTGGTGCTCATTTCTCCATGTGCTCTATCCACTATTGACCTAGCTCTCTAGAGACCAAACAAGCACCATCCAACAGAAATATAATGGGAACACAGGTGCCATTTTAAAATTTCTAGTAACCACAATTAAATGTTTAAAAGAAACATTTTAAATTGATTATTAAATTTAACACAGTGTATATAAATTAGCTGTTAAATGAGTAATCAATATAAAATTAGATATTTAAATTCTTTGATGAAAAATTCGAAGAAATACAAAATGTATTTTCACTTAAGTAGATCTTAATTTAAACTACCTATAGTTCAAGTGCTTAATAGCCACATGTGGCTAGTGACCTAATGGACTATGCAGGTCTGGATCTTGGACTTGCCTTTCACTCTCGCCTTTCTTCTTCCATATCCAAGCATTTACTGTGTCTCTGCAATATCTCTAAGAATGATCTTGCCATTTCCATTCAGCACATTATTTCTACCTACAAGCACCTAATTATCTCACAGGTTGACCATTTTATTCCATTTCCCTGTTCCAACCCATCAAATAAGCTTTTGATGCACTAACCTTCCCAAAGAGCTCCCAAGAAACCACCAATGGCTCCAAATTAATAACCAAATACCATTCAAAAGCCTCATCCTGAAGTTCAAAGTGCTCCACAAACACCCCCTATTCATTTCACAGCCTTATTATTTTATTGTTCTCCTTGTTTTTGCTCATCCAGAATGCAGATTGTTCCCAGTCATACCCCAAATCTGTCCCTTTGGTCATCAATGCCTTTCTCCGCCTATTAAAAATTTTAACCTTTCTTCAAAGTTGTTGTTCAACTTCACTTTTTAATTAATATTTGTCTTCCTAACAAGATAGAAAAGTTTTATTCTTTGATAGCAAATCCTGTATTTCTTATGAAATTTAGGCAAATCTGCTTTGATTTAGAAACTTGAGTGTGTTTTATTTTTATCCCTTCTGTATTTTAGCCTGTGGGCCAAGATAGTATCCTTAAAATTTCAATATCCCAAGCAGCACTCAATGGGTTCCATGAGTTTATAAATAGATAGCTAAGAGAAGAAAATCCCTGAGTAGCAAATCTACTGATGGCAGCAATCAAAAGAATTGCTTCTCATTATCCAGACAACAATAACTACCCAGAAAGACAAAATATTTAATGTGATAAGTTGTTCCTCCAAACTTGAACTGGAAGCCAAGATTCAAAATCAACACTTAGCCCACATGCATTCTTGTGGGATGTGTTTTCTAGGTGGAATTGTTTTCAGAAGTGTTGAGTATGAGAGAAGGGATTACAACCATGACTGAAGTGTTGCCATATTATAATTCAGATACAAAATATATGTTTCCTCACTATGTCCAGGAGCATTGTACCAATACTTTAATCTTGATTTTGGCTAAAGATATCACCTAATTGTCCCAGTGATGTCAAATGCCATGTCCAGAGTTTGGGTCTTTGTTCTGGAGCAACAGGACATGAGTTTACAAAGTAGGGGGCAGTGGTATGTAAAGACGTATTAAAGTTCCTTCAGATGAAACCAAACCAATGAAAATGATTTAATGGTGCAATATACAAGTTAGAATAACAATCATTTCAGCCATCTGTCTGAAAGGCACTCTTACCTTTAGAGCAATTTCAAAGAAGGAAAGACAACACCACCAAATTTTGAATCCATGCCCAGGGTCCTTTTCTTCTAAATATGGAAATAGATATTTAAGTCCTGATGCAATATACCATTTATACCCTCTGTCCAGGTTGCTTCCATCTTTCTGCACCCACCCCCCACAGCATAACGGCTGCTTATCCCCAGGCGGAAAGCTCTCTGCATCTATGCCAACTGCATCAATTCAATTATGCAAGGGTCCAGGAAAGTGGACATAATTCAAGCCAGACACAGTGAACTACTTAGTGTTTTAGATTTTTCCAGTTCCTAATTGCCTATCAACTAGAGTAGAGTGAAGAGTTTTTATCGTTCGCTCATTTTGAAAACTAAACAGAGGCAACAGTTGCTGGTTTATTTAGGTCTCTTAATTATTTAATATTGACAGTGAAAATTTCCTTAGGGAATTTGACATGAGAAAAAATTTAGCCTGTGTGTGTTCTATAAAAATAGGGCAATCATATAAGGTTTCACTGCAAAGAGACAGATTCCCTATTCACTGTAAAGAGACAGATTCCAGGGCCTAGCCCTAGATGGTCCTGGTTTCCATGGAGACACCATGCTGAACTACTGCAGCCTCTGTGGTTAGATGAGCCTCCTTAGAGGGCCTTTCTTTCTCTTGATGGACTGCAGCTGGCAAGAGACCAGTGAAAAAGGCCCTGGAGCACCTTGGGAAAGCCTTTCCCAACAGAAAAACTGGACTTCCTGCCAATGAGGTCAAGTGGGAATAAAGTAACTTTATTTTCATCATTAAAAAAATTGTGACCTATTTTATATCACAAACCAAAGAGAAGGGAATAAGAGACCTATAGATAAAACTTCCATATTTGACTTCCTCAAAACTCTAACAATGCTATATGCCTGTAATTGGTCAAAGGGTGTTATTTTCTACTTGGCCATACAAACCAATAATAGTTTGCTAAACTGGTCCAGCCCTTATGGAAAGCAGTATGGAAGTATCTCAAAATATTAAAAATGCATCTGCCACTCGACTCAGTAATTCCACTCCTAAGCATCTGCCCCCCAAAATTCAAAAATACTAATTCAAAAAGAAAATTGCACTTCCATGTTTACTGCAGCCCTATTTACCATAGCTGAATTTTGGAAACAACCTAAGTGACCCCAAACAGATGAGTGGTCAAGAAGATGGGGTATATATACACAATGGAATACTACTGAGCAATTTAAAATGATGGATGGAGCTTGAAGGAATAATGCTAAGTGAAGTAAGTCAGAAGGAGAAAGAAATACCGGATGGTGTTACGATTATGTGGACTATAAAGTAACTACACTAAGAGTCAGGTAAAGACAAACTTAAAAACTAACCCTTGATAGCTGACTACAGACCAAGGAAGGAAGTGTAAAGGAGGTACGTGTGTGTGTGCACATGCACACACATATGTAGTCTATAAACCTTCAAATAGGAAAGAAAATCACAACCACACTTTGGGAGCCAAAAGCAGAACAACCATACTTTTGGAGTCAAAAGTAGAACACAAATGGGTAAAAAAAAATATTTATAAAAAAAAAAAAAACTAAGCGTCACTTGGACCTCAGCATTTATTACCACAAAATACATACCAGACACTGTTCAAGGCACCTAGATGACATAGAAGGTTGTTTTTTTTTTAACTCCTGTAAAAGGCCAATTGGTTCTTTATGTTACTATCTTAGATATATTTGTCTGGATGTGCTTAAGTTTCTATTACAGTGATGTCTCTGTAATTGGCATGGGTTGAGTAATTCTTGTATCTTTAATCAAATAACTGTATCTTTAATCAAACTGTATCTTTAATCAAACCTATGTCTTGCTTGGATACACAGGTCATTAAAATACATACTAAGTCAATGGATGATAGGGGACTTCACAATCAGTGATTTGTTCCTACTACAGAGAATCTATCTCCCTGGTGAGTTGCAGCTGTCCACCTTACCTAACAAACCCGTGGAGAGCTAGTAGGCACACCTACTGCTGTTTCCTGGACAGAGAAATTATCTTTGACTATGAGACTTATGTTTATGACATTTGAAAAAGGTCTAAACAGGGTGAGTTATACTATGTTTTCTTATGACTGATACTAACTAAAACATTTCACAATGAATTTAGTGAAGAAAATTTACCAGGAGATCAGGAATATCTTCCAAATGCTTCAGCAAACTTTGTGTTGAAAACAAAAAACTGAAAGAAATAAGACCATAAGCCTCAAAAATCAAATCTCTGACACTGAGGGTCTTAGAGCAACTGCCAGAAGTTTAAGATCCCTCCCTCCCCGATTTAATAAAGGCATCTATATTTCACCAGAAATAAAATTTTATTAGTAACATGTCAAATATATTTTAAAATACAGTTACCTTTCTTCTTCCTCTCAGTTTAAAAAACAATCCAATAAAAACTCTAAATCATGACCCAAATATTTTTAAATGTGAAAAAGACATATTTTAGATTATGTAACAGATACACATTTTCCCAAATAAATGCTCTAGAACACCATCTGCTTGATATTTGGGTGCATTCCCACAGAACTAAATTTCTGCTTTTCTCCCTTTGTAATGGTTTATGACAAATTTATGACACTATATTTCACAATAGCTATACCAACAATTTATGACCCAAGGAGAGCCTCACAAAAATCACTTGGCATGCTCAATTAGACAATTTATGTGACTCTCTCATTTACACCAATCCTCCACCCCTCTCTCGATGCCGACGGTGACAACTGAAGAGAAATTGGAAGTCTATAGCCAGGGGAGGATGTCTTATGTAATAAGCTCAAAAAAAAAAAAAAAAAAAAAAAGAGTTCAGAACAAGAAATTGAAGATCCAGGTGCCATTTTTCAGCTCAAGTTTACCAAAATCTTCAGTCCATACAGTCACCCTTTATCTGAATTTAACATAGAATATTCTTAAGACTTTCTCAGATTTGACCAAAGGAAGAAATTGCCAAATTCTTGTTAACCATGAATGAAATGTCATCTTTGTTCTAATCTTAGCAAATGGAGCTCCCTGACAGATAAGAATGGTACATGATACACCCATATTCCTTTCCGCACTTGATGTAGACAATATTTTTAAGATAAATCATTTTCTATATATTTTACTAAGTAAAATACTGTAACATTTGTGGTCAATTAGAAATCAAGTTTGACATTTAATTTTTGCCTGTTATTCTTTAAAAAAAATTCTATGGAAACAGACATGAAGACATATTCTTTGAAAGTAGCAAGAGTATAGGCTTGAGTATATATTTTGATTTTCAAAGTGACATACAGTCTCACCACTGGTCAATGAACTGGCAGCACTCACCAGCAGGGAGACTTGAGAAATGCAGAACTTTGCGCTCCAATCTAGACCTACTACAGGGGATCTGTGTTTTAACAATATCTCCAGTGACACATGAACAAGAATATTTAGAGAGCATTAATGAAAAGACATGCTCTTTATCTACCCATCTATAGCATGGGTAGATACAGAACTCAGGGAAAGACAGAACTAGTTTAAAGAAGTACTTGTTCTAACAACTTTTAGATGATCCACTTAATAAACAACAACCCCAAAGCATGTCATATTGCTGATGTAGTGGTGAAGTCTGAGAATAGGAAAGGAAGTTCAAATGCAATATATTACATATATGCTTGAATTATTACACGTAACCTTCCATCCTAAGGGATTTTCTTTAGCAAAAACAATACAACTGATCATTTTCCCACTGAACTGTAGAAACAAGGAGATAACCTTAGACCATTATTTAGTGGCTAAGTAGTTTTTAAAGGAATTGTATATACTCTGGAAATTCTCTCAAAGGAGTTCAACCAGTACAATCAATTACTGCTCCCTTGTATCTATGTCAATGGTGGGGGAAGCGGAAAGGGTGAAGAATTAGAGCCATGAGCTCCAGTTACAGTGAACTACAGAGGCTGGGGGTCCAGAGAGAAAACCAATGGGAAGGGAGCGGGAAGAGGGCTCCAGTAGCTGTTGTGAAGAAATTTAAGCAGCTCACCAGCACAGGGCAAATTAAAGCCAGCTGCCCTTCCAGCCTCGAACACATGGTATACAACTCTCGTGCTTCAACGGCCCTCCTGTTTCTTCTCTCAAGGCTCTCCTTGACATAATATTAACCCAATTTTCCCTGCAACAAAACATGAAAGCTCGAGAGGTTGGGAGAAGGAATTGCTTTGTCCTTACAAGTATCTCCCCACCTTCTCTGTGACCTTCTCTGTGATCTCCCCACCTTGTCTTCTCTCATGACCCAGAGAAGAGCTAAGGCCAGTCATGCCTCCCTCTGCACCATGGCTTTCCACTACGCGTGTAAGTATAAAATATGCTGCCAAGCAGAATGTACCCTCCTGCTATAAGATCAGGGCCCAGAGTCCTTCCTTCTCCCTGTGCATCTTCATGGCTGCAAATGCCTTTAGAGATAAGTTTGAGAATCACTTCATGGTTTGGGGGACAAAATGCGGTTGTTACAGCAACTAAAGTGCTCTTCCCTTTTAAAGCAAAACCAAACATTTCCAAGTTCCTTCCTTGTCAATGAATACCTTGAACAAAGGGGCTGTGTTCCATCCACCTCTATAGCCCCAAGTCCAGTACGTAGCAGACGGTCAGTAAATGGTAGGGGATTGCACTTAAGTCCAAGTCCTCAAGCACAGAATAGATTCAGTCTTGGGCAGAACATGAAATCTTATCATGTGCTTGGATTTATCCATGTACACACAAGCTTACCATTTAGTCTTTCTCCCAAGTTAATAAATTTCTATTTTTCCTTTTCTCATCTGCCTAGGGAGTTCAGTTTCAGGAATATTTCACAGTAATACCACATTTTAAATAACACTTTTGCTGAATGTAATCTAGTCATCATTGGTGAAAAAAAGAAAAGATCAACATATTATAGATTTCGAGTTTTGAGGTGTACACCTGACACAGGTAAGCAAAATTGAGTATAGCAAGCAAGCAGCCCAATAGCATATACAACTTTCTCTTTCACTTACTAATCCTATTCCTTATTCCTCTGTCTCCTTCCCTACCTCCTTCCTATGCTCTTCATTCTTCTTATTTTTTTAAATTTTTCTTTTTTACTAGGTCTTTAGACTATATGGATACCACAGAAGTGATCAGCATTACCAAAGGCACTCAGATTTTCCACCCCACATCTCTCATGCTAAGGATGGTTTCTGTTATTAGAGAGAGGATGCCCAGTTTCAAAACAGTAGTAACTGGTACCCCACTTTTTTGCGTCTCCCATAATAGCATGTGGGATGATATAAAAAGAACACATCTATGCAGGATCTACCTATCAGTTTGCCATGGGAAAAATGATACCAATCTCATTGGTTAACTCATACTAGTTTACATCATTCAGATAATTTTTTTAAGTCAAGATAACATTAGTCAACTACTTACATATGAATTGTTCATTGGAAAAAAAATTTGAAATGTCCTAAAGGATATTTTTAAATAAACTGTTTTGAAATCAGCACGTTTTTAAAAAAAGCTTATTCACAAATACCATTTGTTTCTAAGACAATTTCCCCCCTATATATGAATTACTATAGAACAGAGAGCTCAGATGAAGATGTCACCAAATAAAATAAACTATCACCAGTTACTGGCCCAGAAGTTCTTGCTTTGTTTAAAATATCTGACCAAAAAAAATTGCAATTTCACACATCTTTTTTTTTTTTTTTTTTCATTTTCCTCCTTCCTATTCCAAAGTATGTGCCTTTCTAGCCTTATACAATTTCAACCTGTGGCATTTTAAGAGACTTCTATCATCACAGCTGTTTCTCTTAGAGATACTGTTCTAAACCAAGCCAAACGTTCCTTTCAGTAAAAGACTTAAAACTATTAGAGAGCTAATTCTATTTTTAAATCATATGATAGTGTAATTATCCTATCAAATTTGGACAAATTAATTCAGTTAATATCCCTAGTGTTTAAGAAATCTGCATTTTAAAAGAAGTACTCTGAAAAAAAATAAGGTATTTTTAAGTAGTAAAAAAACTTTTGAACTTTGGTGCCGAATTTTCCCCTTAAATTAATTTTTAAACAGTAATATGCATACTTCAAAACTCACTAACCATTCACACCAAGTTGCCTTTAAAAAGTAGTCACAATTAAAATTTTCCAGTTCATTTATTTATTTTAAAGCCTAAGTATTTTTTCCTAATGCTGACTGAATAATTAAATATAAATCTGATACTCTCATCAACTATATAGTTAAGTCGTCTTCAACATTGCATGCTAATTGGGGCACCAATATTGTTGATACTCAACACATCCATGGTAGTCACCCTAATGATTCATTAGAGGAAGCCAATAGAGAATCAATGCTAAAAACAAAATTCTCTGGAACAGAGCAGGACCTTCTTGGCTCCAAGATGGTGCTCAACTTGGGGAGCTAGAATGTCGACAGGTCACCATTGTCAAATTTGCAAAGGCATATGATCATTGAAAACCAATACTATCTTCTTTTAAAGCAGTGCCCTTGGTCATCATCATGTATAAAGTGTTCTGAAAGCGCATTAGAAAGGGAATCATTCCACAACTCCTTAGCAGTCATGTGCAATCCTTATTTTAGATTCTTCATTCTCATAGTTGCTCTAACACTTGTCTTTGGTCTTTGGTATTTTCTTGAATATACCTTTGGCACCTAGTTTTCCCAATATGTTTTCTCCATTAATGTCAAGTCTTTAAATAATATGCTTCATAGGTCACGACTCTGGACATTGAAATCAGACATCTCACTCAAACCTCAAAGAACCACTTCAAACAATTCCAGGAATCTACCCAACTTGTTAAGTAATTATCTTTCAAAGTGCAAAATACAGGGACTTATCTAAACTTCACCACCAAAGGAATTTAAAACATTTTGTCAAATAGTGAATGATCAACTACTATACAAAAAATCAGTGCAGTTTCACCCAGGCAGCCCTAAATACACTTTTAGAAGAAGAAATAACATCATGTAGAATTTCTGTTGCTCTCACCCATTTGTGAGAAGAAAATTTTTCAAATGACCAACCTACTATAAGCAATTTTCACCTGCCTTTTTCCTGAGCTTCACAGTCTATAAAAATGACATTACAAATAAATTTTTAACTAAAGGCCCACCACACATTTTCAACAACCCCTAGAATTTACCAAGAAACCCATTTGCAAGACTATTTTATTAAATTTCATGTTTAGAAGAAAGTCTAGCAAGCCAAAAAAAAAAAAAAAAGTCAAATGGGTCTGTTTGTGGCAGTCTGCTCATTACACTCAGCAGTGGGCTTGGTGTGCTTGCTGCCTTGAGCTCCACTCGTGAGAAAGGAGAATGGTGTCAGACAATAATTTGGCACAATGCTTGATAAGCCAAAGCATTTCAGAAAGAGCCTACCCTTCTCCTCATCATTCAAGAAAATTAAATTTGCTCTGAATTTCATCCTCAGAGATAAGACATTATCAATTTAATCTGTTGCTTTTTTTTTTTTTTTTTGGTTACTTTCCACTCAAAGTGGCAGAATTTGAAAATTTGGGACTTGAAATGTTTAAATCTATATAAGAACTTGATGTAAGTCTCCTCCTACATTCCTGATCTTTAAAAAAAAAAGTTTTTGCTCCTAAAGCATTTATTTGCTGCTGTATAATATGTGGATATATTTTCAATTTGACTTGCTATATTAAGGACTGCTGAGTGATAGCCATGGCTTTCTCCACTCAGGTCAGCATGCATTCCGTCTGTGATCTCAGCGCACTGTTAATTAGTGCCTTAGGTTAACATCTTCACTATAAACAGTTCAGGCATTTAGAAACAAAGTATCAATGGACTTAACAATTACTTTAATTCATTTTATAAATAAGCAACTGAGAATTTTGCTCCAAGTGGCTGCCAGTGTAGCCCATTCCATAAATGGCATTCTCCGAAGCATAAGGCACAATATGATACGAATGCAGCTCTTCATAATAGAGAGACTGAGAACAGCATTCCTGTACCATAAACTTCAGCCGTTTTCTTGTATCAGAATAAGCAGTCTTATAACAGGGAGCTTCTTTAAAGTATTCATAGCTCTCTTTCTCCGTCTCTAGATGTATCTTCCTCAGCAAATTGTTAATTAACACAGACCTTCTTAAGTAGGTTTCTGGGTCTTCAAGAAACCTGAGCTTCTCCAGAGAAAGTTTGAGAATGCAAGTCCTGTCCTCAGGCAATATCAGGTGCTGAAAGCAAACACAACATTAAATTTCCATCTTAGAAAAATGAAATCTAGAGTCTTTGGCAAATGACAAAAAAATAAGTAGATCCTTACTTTTGGAAAATACCCATGGTAATCTTGATGTAAATCTTCTTCTTCTGCATATTTTCTCTTAAAGTAGGCTACTTTCGACGTTGTTAATGAATATGTTAATACTTTTGTTGGATAAGCTAAACAAAATAAAATAATTGAAGAAAAGTCAGATTTTATTGTGGCAAAGAGTATTCTACAAGTCTAACTTGTAAAAATAAATTGGTAACTCCAGATATTATTATTCTTTCTTTATTCACTAAGAAACATGGCAAAGCAGTGAATGGCTATTGTATTACAGCTAAAAAAGCCTTTTTTTTTTTTTTTTTGTGGGACCCTCGCCGGTGGCCGGGGAACGAACCGGCGCTGCAGAGGCTGCGGGCAGCCTCGCAGCCCAACACTCAACCGCTGCTCCACCAGGGGAGGCCCTAAAAAAGCCTTTTTACAGAAAAATGCCACCATTCATAGATATCCTAGATTGGAGGTTTATATTTATTTCCTTATTTAGTCCCTCAGAAATAAAATACTTACCAATAATCTACTTAATTCCAAGCCATTGAATGGTGGAAAGAGATGTTATTTTTCATCATTCTTTTAATGAAGCTGCCTGATTTACAGAAGGCATTTAATGTTACTGGGTTAATCAAATCAAGTGCAAAATATTTAATGGCCCAGCTATACCTTAAGGAAATAACTTTGTGCTTCTATACACAGACCCAATGATATCATCAGGTTTAACCATCCCCATAACATATCACTTAAAGGAGGGTAATCAAAAGTAGACGGAAATTTTAAGTAATATTATGACCAGAAAACTTGACTTTACTACAATATCTGAAATCTTTGTTCACGCTTGTGAAATATATGATTGCACTGGAGGTTTCTGACTTGCTTAAGGGAGGAAGGACAGCATTCTAAAAGCCAATTTTCAGGAAAGAAATGGTTTGTTTTAAAGAGAGTTCCTAGTGTGTACACTAGGTGGTGCTCAGATTACAGAAAAAAGGCAAGTTCAACCTTAAAGACAGGTAGTTCCTAGTAAAAACATTGAAGGAATTTAGAATACATGTTGAGTCCATTTAGTATTCATTCAATCTCAGGGTGCCAGGCCAGAAAGATCTTTAAACAACATCATCTATTCTACCCTTAGTTCACACCCTCAAATATGTCTAGTTATTGAAACCATTTGATTGATGTAAGTAATTTATTAATGTGTTGGTTAAAAAAATTTAAGGTTAAGATATGTGATGTTCATTTTTGAAGGCCATAAATGTTTTAAACCTTAAGTATTAAAAATGTGCTCTTTGAGAACGTGCCTCTTCTAGTCTCTCCTCCAGCTGGGTGCCCTCTTTCTAATGCTTCCTCTGGATTTTTGTAGCTGGATGGTTTACCTAAACCTGTAGGAGAGGTTACAAAAATCACACTAAAACATTCCAAATTTTTACTGGTATCACTGTGTATGATAACCCCAACTGAGCCTTAAATTAGATTCAGCATGTTTTGTAAGGATGGAATTTCATAAAAATTTGAAACCACTGAGAATGTCCGAGATAAAGGTACACACAGAGCCACTACTCTATGTGTACAATCTCTGAATGCAATAACAAAACTCAGTTGATATGGAGTTTTCACAGATTTCAAAATGTTGGGGCCATCCTAAAACCCATATTTCTGGGTCCCAAACCCAGAGTTTCTAAGTTAGTAGATCTGGGCTCAAGCAGAGAATTTCCATTTCTAACAAATTTCCAGATAAACCTGTGCTGCAGGTCTGGGGTCTACATTTTGAGCACATCTATGTTGTAGATTTGGCAGCAGTGGTGGTAGCACGCCACATGCCAAGTTAAAAAGCAGAATGTCCAGCCAATCGACTGATTGCCTTATCATTAGAATGCCAAGCAATTGGCCTGATTGAATTTTGTTGTCATTGCTACTGTAACATTGGCTTCATCAGCTTAGCTGCCTTAGCCTCATGGACAAAGCCAGAGTGCCTTTTAACTAAGCAGCAAAAGAGAATGAGGTCACTTCTCCACATAAATTCCTAGGTTCACATTAAGAAATATCACTGATGTAGTTAGCATTATGGTTAGACAGGTCACTGTTTCTTGTTTTCTTTTTTAGTCAACATCCATTGAATTACTGCAGTGCAGGAAAGACTTGGAAATGAGAAGAGTGATTACAGATAGGTGAAATATAGATAGATAGATAGATAGATAGATAGATAGATAGATAGATAGATAGATACATAGATACATAGATACATAGATACATAGATACATAGATACATAGATAGATACATAGATAGATAATGATGGAAAGTTATAGAGAGATGACTAAATATATATACATAAAATTTTTTTAATGTCTGCTCATTTTCTTTTCCAAAGTGTCTACAGCATTTATGGCCAATTAAAAACCCTTTAATGAATGGCACAAGTAAGGGCTGGTGGCAGCTTAGAGAACCAAATGGTCACATAAACTAAGTGATGCTCTGGGGAAGATATTAGTATAGATTGAAACCAAAAAATTATACTAAATATCTCAAGGTTCATGAAGACTGCTTGACTGTATTCAAGCAATTAGGCTAAGGTACAGAAATTATCTGATATAGAACAAATCAGATCATGAAAATACAGAGTAAATTCTCAGGGGTCTAGATCTGAGTCTCATCACCAAGAGCAACACATTCAGTCACTTAGTTTATTGCTCTTAAAAACACCCCCGTGGGTTATTGAAATGCTGAAAAGCTTTCACAGCTGGTATCGGTTTGACAATCACCTCCTTGCAGGCTGTTTAGCTATTTGCAATGTTTTCAGCATCAAATCTTGGAGAAGCTTTTAGCCACTTTGAGACTAAAATATATAGCAAACACAAGTTCCTACATCTGGCTTATTGGCTGGACTAGAACTCAAACAAATCAGAGTTGGAAACTTTTGATGACCTGATTTAATCTCCAAGGTTTACAGAAGAGAAACTATAGCCCAGAGAGGTTCAATGGTTTACAACATATTGTGTGGCTCAGTTTGGGTTCTGAAATCATAAGAAAGAGGATTTGAATTCCAACTCTGATACTTCTTTTATGTGACAGTGAGGAAATCATATCAACTTGCTATAAATCTCATTTATAAAGTGGAGATAGAAATAACACTGACACGAAGGATCATTGAAGTAATTCACGAAAAGTGTCTGGCTCTGTGCCCGGCATATAGTAAGCACTCAATCAAATTTTACTTCTTATTATTGCCAATAGGTCTATCACGTGGAAGCAGATGCCAGACTGGTCTCCTAGCTCTGACACTAAAACTCTTTCACTACCCTACCTCCCAGAGGGACTGTGTTATAATTAGAGAGTTAAAAGATAGTGGAAGACTCTTTCAAATGGCCAAGTTAAAAATATATAGTACACGTGCCATAAAGACTCCAAGAAAACATTTCTGGATTTATTGTCTCTGTTCTTACATATGGATGAAGGAAATATGAATTGTTTTGAAATAACCAGATGGAGAGTTAAAGTTACTCTGAATATAAAGACATGTACATGTTATAATCCAGTAAATGTGTAAGTAAATTTGTTTATATCATCCTCCTGCAACTAGGAAGCCAAACTCAACCTAACCTGTGATTCAAATAAAGCAGATGATGAAATAGATATGAAAAAACTTTTTTAAAAAAGAAAAAAAGACCACTTTGTCTTCATACTCAATGCTCTGTGCTCTGAAAACAAATAAAGATTATAAAACTGAAGTATACTGAACTTATATTTATCTCTGAAAGTAAGATGGCTAATGCTGACTTGAACATTCAAATTTTCTTTAATGCCCTAACTTCTAGGCACATGAAATACCTGTAAGGGACTCAATGCACTTGAGAGGGTAAAATTTCAACAAGCAACAAATTAAGTCACAGAACAGAATGACCGTCCTTGTCATTAGGGTTCTGGCAGTACAATTTACACGTATATCTTCAAATAAATGTTTAAATATAATTACAAACAATTGCTCAAATACTCTTCCTTATTGTTCTGCTTCTGCCTCCAGACAACTAAATTCTATTATTGTGCGAGTGATTTCATTTGGTACATGACCCAGGGGCAGTACATTAAGGAAAGATCATCAGCAAATTAATTTACAAACACTTTGAGAGAACAGACAACAATGAAAGAACAACTTCTGTCAGTGTCATCCATTCATTGTCCATGACTGTGAAACAGTCCAAGAGAGGATGAAGTGACTAGGAGTTTAAGGGATCTTGATTTGGGTAAGGTTTTCATTTTCTTCCCCGTGACACATTAATCAAAATACTGCAGAAGCAGAGTGGAGACCATCATTTTAGACATGTGTATCTGTAGCCACAGACAAAAGGAGAGTTTGGGAGATGGGGTGAATGAGGTGGGTTCTAGTCTCAGATGGAAAATGCCTCACATCACAAGCAAGTCATAGACCTTGGCATCCATGCCTCACTCTTTTCCCTTTGTATGGTGTTAGCCTGGCTTGAGCCTTAAAAAGTATGTGTCCCTTCTATATAAATGATGCTTTGTTGGTAGCAAAGCTAATGGACATGCTGCCTTAAAGGCCATGACCACTTTTGTTTTTCATCGAGTTGTCTCACCAGTCACTGTTCCCCATGTGCTACAGTCTTGCTAACTGACTTAAATTACTTCATATGACTTCTAGTGCTGGCCCACAGTACCAATTTCAAACCCCAGTTCTACAGTTCATTTACTTAGTGACTTCAAGTAAAGTAGTTAACCTCGAGGAGCTTGGGTTTTCTCATGAATTAAACAGGAAAACAATATCCAACTTATTGAATTATATGTGAATTAAATAAGATGATGTTTAAAAACTACAGTGACTGTCCCATATTCACGTATTTTCTGCTCAGTAAATGTAAGGTATTTGTATGGCAGTGAGCTCATTGTTTAAATCACAAATATACATCCTGCTCAGCAGTACAATCTGTATGTAGGACACTGTCCTCTCTTTAGAGGGAAGCACAGGGTACATTCTGAGTGTGTCCAAGAAAGTAGACAGGTGCCAACCTTCAAGGCCATGATGCTGTGCCTTCTGTAAACTGTTAGCTTTGCTGATGTCTAGCAATAGTCCAGCAATCTTAGCCCTCATAACCCCTTACCCAGTACTTTTCTGGATAATTTGCTCTATGGAGTAGAATACAATACCAGCTTTTAGCTATGAATCAATGGAATAATCTATTTCTTCAGATTTATCACCCAACCCAAACACAAGATTGAGTCTACAGGCAGTTTAATATTTCCTGTAACTCCAGGAAGACTTTCTTAGGAACTTCCAGAGTTACTGACAGCTGGTGAACTAGGAAGGTTTCTCAAAAGACCAGCAGCATTGGCTAGCACTAGGTTCCACTAGGTTCCATAAAATACCACCAGTCCCACAAACCTCTCCTATTCCACTAGTGATGGGCTCTGAGGTAAAAAGGACATCATGGAATAGCACCAGCCACGTGATCATGAAATTACTGTAGATGCTACACCGAACCCTGACTTCTCCCATAATCTGAGCCAACTTACTATAAAGACCCCCCTTCACCTTGGTATGTGAGAATAAATCAGGAAAAAAAATGTCAAAGCAATCAAATTGCTAAACATAGATTCCAAGAAATGACCATCAAAAATATCAAGGGAGATGTTATAACTTCCTTATATACCAGGTCTGTTGCTTAGAAAAGAGGGTTTGTGATTCTAATAGGTGGGAAGCAATTGTCTTTCAGAAAGTAATGAATCTACATGCATCGTCTTCCACTTTGATACACCATTGGATTTGGGTGTATCGCCAGTGTCGGGCACATTTGCCAGGTATCACAGAAAGGTTGTAGAAAATCTAATGGCACTAATCAACAACTTCACTCCCTAAGAATATATCTGAATGTGCTCTGGGGCTGGGTGATGGTGCCTGATCTGTGTCACCACCTGAAGATGCTCTAGCAGTGAAATATTCTTCATTCACAGGATACCCATTTTCTAAAGAACTGTATGTGTTTCATTAAAAGTCATTGTGTTCAAACTCAGGAATGGAATTTAAGTTAATAAATGCTCTCATCCCCATGTCAGATATATTTGTGGTCAGAACCACAAAGTGCCTGAGAACGAGCTTAACACTATGCTTTTTGAGACTGATTTCTCTTTTTAAGATCCCCAAATTTTCTTGCTGTTTCTTATCTTTTAATAATCATTTGTAAAATAATATATCCACTGATGCACCACTGTAGGGGGATGTATATCCCACTTCAAGCCTGTTGCTCTGCCCCTTGTAAGCATCACTGGTACTTAGAAGATTCTTGTATCTCTAGCAGGCAAGATTTTTTGTTGCACTTTTCCTAATTTTAATATGAATATTTTTATTTTCTAAAATTAAAACTATATTACATGCTGAATAGAACCTTTAGCAGAACTTTAGCACTATACATTAATATCCTTTATCACCTCCAATGAGAATTACTTCTGTAAACCAGATGGCTGTATTATTAGGCTGATTGTGTAATTGTAGTCATGTAATCAGGAAAAAAAATTAATAATTGTTAAGATTAAAAACTCAAAATATTAAAACAAGGTATTGACACTGTTTAGACAGCCAGCTTATTCAACTTGAGAGTGGGAGAGTGAAAGATAAGAGCTCTTCCTAAAACCTGAAGGTATACTTATTTTTCAGTTTTAGTGCTGAGTGATTGTGGTCAATTTACTCCTTCTGAAATCATTATTTTACTTGAGCTTTTTTGGGGTTTCTGAAGCATTCTGTTTGGCAAACAGAGCAATCTGAATTGCTTACACCTTGGCTTTAGCGCTATTGCTGGGATGTTGGTGTTTTGACAACGAAAGCCAGCTGGCATGAATAAGTCCTCAGTGTAGAGTCCAGATGTGGAGGAAAGGGCCTCAGCATCTTGATCAAATCTTTCAATAGTTCCCTATTTCAAAACATTTTCTAAATCTCACGAAAATAACGACATAAAATTGAGCATGGAACACTTAAAATCTTTCAAATAAAGCCTATAAGGAAAAACAGAAATTAGAACTTGGTTTCAGCTATAACCTGCTTGATCTCAGCCTTACTGTCCTTAGTGCAACCCCCCTCTTTATAACCCATGATACCTACAAATATTGCTGGTGTTCAAATGATAAGGGCAACTAGATCCTTAACTACAAATTGTTGGAATTTTATTACACATTCCAAGGATCCACCAATATCTCTAGGATTGATGCTTATATTATAATAATACATTTGATTATTTTATTTAAAGTTAAATACTATAGTACATTCTGATGAATAAAATGAAGCAGATATATTCATGCACTGTATGTACTCTGCATATTATGCATTCATGATAGTGTCAAAATTAGAATTTTAAGACCATTCTTCACTTGACCTTTTTTATTTTAATGGTGGTCTCAATGAAAGGGCAGTCTGATTCATATAAATTAAAGGGCTCTGAATGATTTCAAACTTCTATGCATATTACATAAGTGATAGGATGTGTATAAATTGCTAATGCATAAGATTAATGCATATACATGAACCAACATTGTGGTCACTTTACTCCAACTTTCCTCAGATTGATAACATGAATAGAATACTATGTACTATCTCATGGTAGATGACAATAGATCTTACTAGTCTCCTAGGATTTGTTTTTCACCATAAAACATAGTAGCTAATGATGGAGGAACACAGGAGGGTTGGTGGTGCTGAAGACAAATGAAGCCAACATTTTAATAGCTCAAATGATCCTCTTTAACCCTTAAATTAATTAAACTTTAGGTATTTCAGTAAGTAATTATAAAGAGTGGTACTTTTAAAGCCTATTAATATTCATAAAAACCAGATCAGAGGAAATTTTCAAAGAAGTTTCTGAAAATGTTTATCCAATCTATTATTTTCATAAAGGGAGGTAGAGGGAAGAAAAGAAGCCTGGTATATCTTTATGAATTTAATTGTAGTTTGCTCGGCTGTTTACCTACAGGACCTGCACATGGATAGCTCGGTGCATGTGAAAGTTACACAACACTGGGGGCTGAGCACTCATTAAAATACTTCATTCTGTTTTGAAAATTGAGTTAGAAATGCTTAACACTAGTAGTTTCTATCATCATGACCTTAATGTAAATGAAATGTTAAGCACCAGCACAATCTTTTTTTGCTACTTGGAGAGTTCTCTTCATTTCCTTCATTCAGACATGCACCTCTGCACCCAAAAAGCTCCCACTTGATATGTTCCCTGAGCCAGGTTACCTAATTTGGTCCATCCTATTCACACGGGCTTTAGAGAGGAAAATATGCCAGCCCACAAATGTCCTTTCTACAGAAAACCTCTATTAACTTCTACCCAGCAACCATCTATATAAACAACCCCTTATATTGATCTTGTAAGTTATGGTAATGCTACATTAGCATTTATTTTTCTGGATACATATTTAAACAGTAATTTCTTTTCAGCTAGTGATTACCTGGTAATGCTGAATCAATCTGAAAAATGTATTTCTAGGAGAGCTTCAGAATATCTGGTGAGAGTTCCCCTTTGCACAGAGAGCATTTCTCACAGCCTCAGGCTCATGAATGGTTACCTGAGATTTTGAAACAAGGAGACATTCACAAATAACATCAAAATACTGCCCAGACTTGAATTGGTTATCAAGTCAATAGAAAGCATGCACTAGGAAGCCACTAAGATGTTTGAGGTGGGGTTAATCTGGACCAGATAGATGAATAGGTAATTAAACAGATAAACCTTCCAACACATAAACACACTTTAACGTCTCCCAGATTTAATTTTAAACATAAGGAACCTTAACTATCCTAAGAAATTTGGAAGTAACTGAATAACTGACCTCACTAATTATTTACAAGATGATTATTTTAAGATTATCTGTAGATTGATTTTATTCAGAATCAGATGTACTTAATTTGTTCTTAAATGCCAGGTCTTGGATAATTTCAGAAAATATTCCTTCTAAAGTTAACAATCCAGCAGTTAACTCAAAACAGATTAACTCAATCATTCTCTGAAATACACACTATTTCTCACAAGATTTGAAATAACCAAATGGTACTTTTTCTGTGAAAATGTTTTTTTCTTTAAAGGACCATGTTTAACTGTACCCTTTCTGCATAGATGTATGCTTACAGATCTCATCATCTTCTATATTTAGAGAGATGAGCTTTCCAAAGGAAGATAGGCAGCCAATGAGGAGGATCCCATTAAAAGAGGTGAGTTACTATGGTTACTTTTCAGGAGGTTGAGTAACATTGAAGGGCTGCTCCTGGCCAAATGGACCTTTTCCAGAGCAGGACCTAAAAAGACTGTCACTCTCCATATGTATTGATTCAATTAGTCAAGATTATACTGTGTCGTTTTAACCTTAGCCACAGACTTTCTATGGTGCTTACAGCTTCCAGATCTCCTAGCGCACATTAGCATCTAAGTCTAAGGAAAAACAAAAAGGGCTGAAAACTTCCCAACAAACCTAACAGCAGCGGCCAGGGGAATCCTCCAGAACCAATCTCAAGATTTAAAAAAATCAAATCAGGCTACCAGGAGTCACCAGCACCCCACTTTTCAATAACTAGGGAGGGCTGGGGTGGGATCCCAAACATGTCCCTATGCTCAGCCTCGATGATGAAAGAGTCTTTGCTGAGCCTCAGAGGAAGGTACCTAGATGGATGAGTCCAGAAGTACCTTGTGAGCTGGGTCTACTCACCAGGCGTTTGGCGCATGCACCTGTTTCCTAAAGGCGCGGAGTTCGATGCTCCCTCCAGATTTTGCAGCGCTGTCACTCTTCAGACCCGCGCTGGCAGCGGCGGCTGGGAAGCAGCGGCAACTGCAGCTCAGCGGGCAACCCAGGCTCCTGCAGGTCTGTCGCTCCAGTCTCTGAAGCGCCTTTCGCTCGGGTTCCGAACGCGAGGCGGGTGCTTAGCTGTTCTCGGCTCGCATTGGACCAGAGGGAGCAGATGTTACCCGGTTGCTAGGAGCGTTGCTAGGAGGCGATGACGCCCCTCCGCAGCTCAGGAGCAACTTTCCTGTAGGTCGGGTGCGCTAGCGGGGGCTGCTGGGAGCGAGGTTTGAGAGCGGGAACCTGGAAGGATTGGCGAACAAAGAGTCCCAAATAAGGGGGTCCTGTGCTCACCCCTAAGTTGGGTCCCTAAGAGCGGGAAGCTGGGGGTAGGTGAGCGCTGCGGCTCTCTCCTGGGCAGCCTGAGCGGGGGCAAAGTCTATTGCTGTAGCCCCTGGCTAGGAGTTCCCTGTTGGAGGTTGAATTTGAGGACAGGAGTGGGGTGGGTGGCACTTCGAATAGCTGTGGAAGCAGTAAGACTTGGCCTGTGCCTTTTAGACTCCAAGACTTTTGCTAGGATGGTCTTGCCTTAGGACAGGGCTCTGATGAGTGGAGATGCAGGAGGGTACCTGTGACCTGGGGTGAGGCAGAGCCGTGAGGAGTATAGGATCTTCTGTTCTCTGAAACTGTTTTCCCATCAAGTTCCTGTTTGTATCTGCAGGTTTGAGCGGTTGATAGATTTTGAAGGGGAAAATACTAATCCATGAAAACCAGACTAGCATCTAATTTCTCCTGGCACTGTAGCTGCTGATTGTTAGGGTGTCTAAGATTTCGGAAAACTGTCCTTTATTCAATTAGAAAGTCTTCATTTTGATCCAATGGTTAATTAAAACCTCAGGCTAATATGCAAATGTCTTTAAAATAAAAATACACAAAAGTCTTCACAAAGGAGACTGGAAAAGTATGCATGTTTCAGTCATTTACATGTTAGTATAATTTCACTCAAAATATTGTATCATTTCTGATATTTAAGTTATATTTTTATTTTTAACCACTGCTTGTTGTTGCTATTGTTCAATGGGGTGGTTATTTCTGGGAGGGGGAGCTGATGAGGCTATCAATGTGGGTAAAATGGGTAGTCAGTAAACCAAATTTAAAATCGAAAGATGACAAACCTAGTAGAGAAAATTTGCCCAAAGCTATTCTTTAGAGACAATTCTCATTGAAGGAGATACACCACTTGCCTGATCTCTTATGGGGTCAGACCAGGGCCTGGAAGGAAGAGAGCACCCCTGGGATTCAATTAAAAAGAGAAGTTGCTGTCTTCAGAGCCAGGGCAGGCTGCCATGCAAGGTTCATGTTGACTCCAACAGTGGCAGACATTCTGTGAGGCTGAAGGAAATACACAAAGCGGCCCTACAAATCCCAAGGACCCCTGTACTCTCAGGCACCCAGTACCAATTTAGCAATACTGTGACTGAGTTATGACAAATTTAGTTAGCAATTTGCTAATGTTATAAACCCTAAGATTTATAATTTATAATTAAGATTTATAATGCTGAAATCTTGTGTTAATTAGTTTCATTGTGAGTGGGTCTCCTTTCATTATACCTATGTCCATCAAGTCTTCACTTTGTATACATTAAAAACCTTAAAATTTTTTCAATTCTACCTAAATCAAGCTAGGGAAAAAAGTTGATAACTTAAAATCTGCCTGGAAAAAGTAGTAACAAGCCAAGGTAGGTTGAAGATCTGATGGTACAATTTTAACTGTGAGGTATGAAAGGGGACTTTGAGAAAGGTCCACTTCAAAGCTAGGAGATGGTCAAGCCAGAATTACATTGCTGCTACTTCTTATTCAAAGTTAGGGAAGAAAGTTGTTGACATCTCAATCCACCTTATCTTTTTGGCTAGTTTATCTCAGGTTTTCCTGTTTGCTCCTAAGGGTCCTGCATGCTGGATGTTTTTCAGTTTCCTTGAATGGGAAAGATTCTCATTTATCTCATATACTTTGTAGATGCTATTTCTTCTTCCTCAACACACCCCTCTTTCACCTGGTTTATTCCTACTCATCCTTCAAGTTTCAGTTTAAATGTGTCTTCCTCTTAATGGCTTCTCCTTGTAATCTCCACTCACTAGATTAAACAACTAATTACAGTCCCCAATCAACCTGCTGACTCCATTTCACATGAATCCTCACACCAGGTTTTACTCCAGTTCCACTTTGTTAATATTGTGTCCCCAGCACCTAGCACACAGTGCCTAGTAAATCAAAAGCTTAGTGAGTGGATGGAGCATGGGAGTAGGTGGAGCCCCCCTACCTGGCTCGATGTCCCTCTTCTCACCTTAGCCATGTAACTGTCAGTGAAATTACACAGGCCTTGGGTGCAGTCACTAGTTGCTGTTTTGTAATCAAGTAGAGGAGAGGACAAAAGTCTATTATCCAGATAATTTTCTGCCCATAATGAGATATTATGTTGATGCAGCAATGTCTGTCCCTTCTCAAAGCATCTTATAAAGGTCAGGACTTGGATTTTAAGTACAATGAGAAATAACCTAACAGTCCTTTATATATTTTCCTCATTTCCTTTCTCTCCCTGGAGGCGTTTGAATTCTCTGAACTCACCTTTCATATTTCCTTAAAA
Source organism: Talpa occidentalis (assembly GCF_014898055.3). Lineage (NCBI taxonomy): Eukaryota > Metazoa > Chordata > Mammalia > Eulipotyphla > Talpidae > Talpa > Talpa occidentalis. The sequence continues at coordinate 70,102,996 of NW_023601104.1, read as the reverse complement.
TACTCCTCCTCTTCAGGTGAAAAGCAACCTCCATTGTTAAGTGTTTCATCTCTATGGAACAACAATAACAAAATATTTATTTATAAAAACACTAGCTAACTTGACTAATATGGGTAGCACTTACAGTATACTTTAGTGGAACAGATGAGAAAATCTTCTTTGTTGTTGTCAATATAATTCACCAAATAATTGCCAAATCCCTCTTTGTCTGGGACAACCCTCAAGGAAAAGACATTTGAAGACGTAAATGAAAGGTTTAAGTAATCTCGAAATGAGAACTGTTTGGTGGTAAAGCCAGAAATAGAACATAGGTATGAGTTTAATCTTCCTGGACTATGAATGCAGATATAATTTTATATAAATTCTTCAATTCTCCTTCAAGTGATTAGAGCAAGTCTCTCAAAAAGCAATTTTAGATTTTAAAATTAACTATCAAAATACCATTTAATCTACCTTAGCATTCATCTGAATTCTCATCTCACCAATGAATCTTGTCCCTTGTTGAGACAGCCACAGATGTAATACTAATCCTGTCTCCTGCTTCTTATCTGTTTGCTAAAAAAGAATCAGATGTTTTATTATGTAGTAGAATGCACATTAAAATTCATCAAAACTCTGAATTGTCACTGAAGCTGCTGCTTGAACCATGTCTCTAAATGTCCCTGGAGAAACTCTTGAGAAACTGTAAAGTGACTATGAAGCTTATAAGACACATAATGACATAATGTGATTTGATTCATCAATAAAATGTTAGTCAAGTTAGTTATGATTTTTTTAAATCACTACAAAAGATAAGAACCAGAGTCATAAATGGTTGTCTCAATAATTTTAACATTTAAAGATGGCTAAGTCTCTTTTGAAGCAATGTCAGAAGATAGCAATCATTTGTCAAGTTTTCGGTTCTGCAGATGGTTTATTCTAAGATTAAAATACTGGAAAATCTGTTCCCTCGGCAATATTGTGCTTTGCTCATTTATATTATCTGCTTTGGTGTCTTCAATATGTTACATGTGTACATATTTACTAGTGCACATCCACATGTGGAAATGCTCAACCTTGCTCAGGCTCCCAGCTCAAAGCTCTTGGGGGTGCCCTTGGAAACGTAAAGTCAAATGATCTTCATTTCTAATAGCAGCTGTCCTTCTCATGAAAGTGTGGAGATGCTGTGGACTAAGGTGAGCAATTACTACAAGTCTTAATTGGTCCATAATGTTGTAATGCCACCACTGAGTGTTAAGAACTTAAACACCAAATGAGCTTGCAAGTTAGCAAATTCTTAAGTAATCACTACTACTACAACATTTGATTTTTTTTTTTTTTCAGTGAATGTGTTAGATACTACCTGGGAGGTACTCAAACAACTGATGCATTTTTCTATACATACAAATAAACTACAATTCCCAGCCTTCTTAAAGCGGATTTATGTTATTAGTTCTGGACAATGGAATCGAACAGAAATGAACATGGCCACCTCTAAGCCCAACTCAAACACACATTTGATCCTTATGTCTTTTCTTCTTCCTTCATTTGCATAGCAAAATATTTCTTCAGCGTCACTAAGGCTGGGCTTCAATCCCTAAGATGCTAAGAAAGAAAGCAGCATGAGCAAAAATAGATTATGGAGAAATAAACCTTTTTGTGCTCTCACTGATATTTAGGATTGTTTATTATAGCAGTATTATTACCTCAACTAATAAGCAACTAGTAGACAAACATGATAAAAATGGATTTTCCCAGGAACAAAATTTTTCTGATTTGTTTCTGAGGCATGTCAGTCATTTGTTTACTGCTATGAAGGCCTCTGATTAGAGCCCCTGTTCTCTCTACTGCCTCCTGCATCTCTGCCATATAAACTTGTTAGAACTGGGTGGACATAGAAGGGAAAGACCCTGACAATTCTCAGTGATGAGTTATTATATACACTTAAGTGCACAAATACTGACATTTTTTGCCTTCTCAGAACACTTTTCAGATGTGATTTAGTTATTTCAAATGATATTTATAGTCACATGGCTCCTTACTTGTCCAATATTCTTATTTTAAATTCAACATTTAAGCTAGCATTGGAGTTGATTTGTATACGTGTCCACCATGAAAGCCTATGACATCCTAAAACCAAAATAATTTAGCTGGATCATAAATATAATACTTCAAGTTCTAACATCTATGTCTGTAGTTGGTATGGTTTTGGAGTTAATGGGTTTTGTATATACTAAAATAAGCAATATCATTTGAGCCCATAAAATTTGCATGTTGATGCTACAAAACTGTATCTTTTTTTAACATAAAAAATTTCACACATATACATATAAGCCATCTGCTTAAACTTTATTGATAAAACCAGTAGCAGCAGTTTTACAAAAAGGAATGATTTTCAGCTTCAAACTACCATGAGTTCAGTTGCAGTAGACATTTTGTACAAACTGGGACTAATGCTTCTTCTATGTTTCTGTTTTAAACAAAAAGCAATTAGAATGTATCCTCATGCATTTAAATATCTAATACAGAAATAGTTTTTAGGCTGCATAAAATATGCTTCCAACATCACTGTGAGACCGAACTGCCTTAAGCGTTATTTGCACAAGAAAAACAGTATAATTTTTCTAATCATGTACTTATTCTTTATCACAGGTAAACAACTTTTTATGTTCTAACATAGTTTCAAAGGGTTTTTCTAACAGGAGTTTATTTCACTGACTTGCCCAGTTAAAACACAAGACATAACAGTGCAACAGTGACACACTGAAACCAGCATTATGAAATTTTGAACATTACAAAAGGTAGAGAGGTACTCTGGATTTTAAGTGTAACAATTTAAAAATTTTCCAAACCTTTTCCCACATGCTGATTAGTTACTGGTAAAAGTAATTTTAGAAACAGGTTGGCCATTGCATTTTATAGCTGTTTGCTCTGATAACAGCAAGAAGATACATTCATGCTTCTTAAAGAGGAGACAGCAGAAGTCAGTAAGTCATATGGCGAGAAACACAAGGACACTTCCATGAAATGCTCTGGAGATTTTCAGAAGTTGCTTTAAAAAAAAAAAAAAAAAAAAAGGCTCAACTCTTTGGAGGAGGCTTTATGTTTCTTTCTTGAATCTCTGGACCACCCAGGGATTCCCTGCTGGAAAACTTGCAAGGAAGAAATAGACAGCAACCAGGCCTGCAAATGCCCAGGAAGCAGTGGGAGAGGTTTGGGAAGCTCCTACCTTACACTTGACAAATCTGACCTTGAACAATGATTTTGCCCAAGAATGACTTCTAGTGACTTAGAAATCTGAAGAACAACTGGGTTTTATACTAAACCATGTTACATTGAGCTGTCTGCACAAGTGAAATTCATAAAACTGCTGACCACCTTCACAACCACCAAAAATTCAGAACAGTCAAGTACACATAAATAACTCATTAAAGTAAACATAGAATACAAAAAGTACAGGTTTGCAATATTAATAATTCCCAGCATCCAGCTGTGATTAGAACAGAAGTACAAATCACGCTCCTCGGTAAAAACAGGATGCTCCATGTAGGGTAAGATTTCCCCAAAATAGTTACATATGTTCAAAATGAATGAATCATTCACATTTACATTTTTTTCATGCAAGTTCTTCAAGGACACCCATCAAAAGTTGAGATAAAAAGGAGAACCAATAAAATATTTTAAAACAACAGAGTTGCACACAGTATGCATATGGTGGAACATAAATGTGTGAATGCGAACAACTGTTTCGGATGCCATATGAAGACCAAAAAATCAAGAAAGAGTCAGATTTATCTTGCACTGTGAACACAAAATATTGCTATGAAATCTTGGATGTACCTTGAAAATGATTTTTTAAGTCTCTGCTTTTTTTTTTCTGTGAGATAATAAATGGTACTCAGGAAGAAAATGATTATGAGAAAAATCACTTAAGAGGGAAGGGATGGAAAAGATAGATTCTTCAAAAGAAGAATAATAATGGAGACTGAAAGGCCTTTTGGGGGGTGAGATACATTTTACCAATACTGTATTAAAATCCTACTTTATGAAAAAAAAATGCTATTCAATGTAATATTTCTCTTGTACTCAAAGTTAATTTATTCTAAAGAAGAAAGGTATGTGTTCAACTCAAGGACTGGAAAGCCTGCTGAAAAGATGGATTTGTAATTTGTTCTATGGTTGGGGGGTCTGAACAAAAGAATTAAAACCTATCTTCACAGAGACAAAAATGACATTCCAAATGTAACTTTTAGTCAAATTACTGATGTATGAATAAAGCACAATGGTTGGCAAAGACCTGAAAGTGTGGATTCCTTTCCTACAGTAACATAAAGAACTGACTTGATTTTAACATAAAAATAATTAAATACCTTTAAGTCCTCAAAAACTCTTCTGCAAAATGTTTTCCCATCTGTTACCTTGTCATACCTATGACCTTGGTACAAAATGGATGCAAAATAAAGGCCTGAAGAACCTGTGACTTGACATTCATTTTAGAACTAATTAGGGGAAGACCTGTTACTAGACTATCAGCCTCATTAATTCTCATTTAAACCAATATTTTTTTCCACAGCCATACACTCATCTCTGCAGTAATGCTAGGTACCACAGGTCACTGCAGCTATAACACAAAAGGCAGTCAGTCCACATATAAATGTCAACAATTTTACTGCATCTTGCTCATCCTCATTCACCCAAAGTGACTACCAACACTGTCCCTCCAACATCCACACTTGCTCATTTAGTCTGCGCATTGTCATGGGTCATCCTTCCATTTATAATGTAGAGTTGCTGTATGACCCACATGCTTAGACACCACTTTCAGTTTATTTGTACAATTAATTGGCTATGACAGTGTGTGATCACAAAGCTTCCTTTCTTTTGGCACCAGCGGTAAATGTAAAGTCACATACACTAGTAACAGAAGGTGGTTTTCTATCATGAATCAGTAATAACATAATTAGCACTTTTTAATCAATGTATATTTAAATCATTTTTCCACAAGAGATAACACTATAGAGTTGCTAAATTTGGAGATCATCATCACATGGCCATCAGAACTTTGTTGAGATTCCAACAGAGAGGGGGAAAGCTTAGATAGGTTAACATAAATTATGAAAGACTGTGCTAGTTCACATGAATATTCCACTCAAATGTAAAACCAGTCCAGTATCATAGGTGGAACTGACTCCAGATTGGAAGCTGCTAAATTATAGTTGATGAATCATATCAATTAATCCATCTGTTTTTCTTGAGAATATGCACATTGAAAAACATACCATAGCAATTAAAACTAGAAATAAGACAGATAATAAACTGATACATTCAGACAATGGGACATTATTCAATGCTAAAAACAAATGAGCTATCGAACCATGAAAAGACAAGGAGAAGCCAATCTGAAAAATCTATATTCTATATGATTCCAACCATATGACATTCTGAAAAAGGCAAAACTATGGAAACAATAAAAAGATCACTGGTTGCCAAGGATTATGGGGTGGGGGAATGAAGATGGAGAGTGCAGAGGGCTTGGGGTAATGATCACCAAGAGTGAGCCCTAATGCAAACGATGGACTTCGGGTGATAATGATGTCACCATTGTGGGTTCATCAAGCTCCCACCCAGATGTCAAGTCAATGGTGTGGGGAAATGAAGGGGTGCAAGTCAGGGCACTGGGACTAGAAGGCAACACTCAATATTTTCTGCTTATTTTGATTGTGAACCTAATCATTGTTTATTTACTTTTTGAAGAGTAAATAGATCCCAAAGATCATGATGCTTTTTCCTGAAAATGGAAGTCAAATCTTACTCCCATAAACATTGCTGCAGAAATGTTTCAGTCACAGTAAAGTATGCAAGTACTAATTCCTATTCACTAACAAAACAATAATCTGCAATAAAATTAAAATTTTTAATTCTGGAAATGACTTTCTACTTTGTAATAATAAAATTTAATTTGTAGCTGCATTAGGATGATGCACAGTAAAAGACCATGTTATCATTTGGTGTAGCTGTGACTTAAAGATTATCACGCCACACAAGGAAATAGGGAAAAATTAGTCAGCTTTACCTACGGTGCTAGTTATAGGGTTTTCACAAGGAAATTCTTGAGACATATGACACCCTAGAATTGATTCTAGTATACAGAATAACAAGTGGAAATACTGTTCACTTAATATACATGTTCCTCACCATCAGAGTTTTGTTTGGGTAGTCATTCACTTCGCTACCTTTTCCCAGATATCAAGGGCTTTACCACATACAAGATGTGAACTTTATTATTAGGTGCCATCCACCAGGCAACACTAAAGGGATGTCTTCAGTAAAAAATGTTAGGTCACAGAAGATTCTGACTTAACTTACATGGATTGAGATGTGTTCCATAGATATTTGATATAGGTTATTACAATGACAAGAATTATAAGCATTAAATCTATTGGGAAAAACTCCTGTTATCTCCTATTATAAACTTGAAATAATTAAGAGTTAGATTCAAACTGATTTAAAATTGAGACTAGAAAAGAATTAGAATTCCATCCCCCAGGTAAAGACACTCCTGATAGTGATGTTAAGTCATTCTTTAGGGATATTAGTTTATAATATCTAAGACAACGTTTAATCAAGAGGAATAGAGGGGTAAGCAGGCATTTTTGTTCATACCATCACCCCTTTACCTGCTAACTACTGTCTCCAGTTCACTCTTTCTAAAGCAAAAGGCATTCCAACCACTAAAACACAGAGCTTATAAAAATTGTATCATGCTTGTTTGTACAGATCTAATATTCCAGGATCTAACTTACTGCTTTGCAAAAGCCATTCAACATTCAATAATAAAAGTAGAAAATAGTAAGTACCTAGCTTCTACTTCATGCTAGAACTCCTTTCATCACTAGGATGGTGGCTGCCATTCTTCCCTCAGACATTAGACATACCCATTTATTTTGAAGAGAAGTATAGACTGACACAGTATATTTCTTAAGGAAAGGCAAAATAATAACTTCTAATTTCCTTAAGTTCATTTCCTTTCAATTCTGGGGAAAGAGACCATTACAAAATATATTGACCCAAAAATAATTTAAGGGATAATAAAAGACCTTATTCTTTACCTGCAGCTTTTATCAGAATCTAGTTGCTGTTGTTGTTTTTAAAGGACTATTAAGAAACAAAAATGGTGTTGACCTCAAAGTATGTTATTCATCTGCTATTCTCCAGGCCCTAGCCTAGATTCTGGGATATAACATACTTGATGTCTTTTGAATAAGTAAATTTTGTATAAAGGCAATTTTAAAAAACAAGTAAATATTTAAGTGGAAAATGAAGCAAACAAAAACAATGCATAAATAAGGGGGTACCAAATGGGAAAGCAGCCTTATCTTCTGGAAGGTAGAATTGGGAGGACAGTGGCTCAAAGGCATGAAGTGAGAACTCCCATTGAGACACCTGCAGGCAGCCACGAGTGAGCACTGGAGAGCAGTTAGATATATTAAGCAGTGGTTTTATTCTAAGAACATCCACACACCTCCACAACGGCCTCGGAGTTCGTTCTATAAAGCCTCAAGCTGTTTCACAGGTTCCAGAGTGACTATAAATACAGCTGATTATTGTCTATGTGTCTAGGATCCTGCTTTGTGACCCAAGGGAAACAAAAGCAGTGAAAGCACCATAGGAGAGGAAATTCACTTGGAGCCCGCGGGCATCCCCAAAGTCACCGAAACATAGCCGTTCCGGGCTCCCCAGGGAAAGCCTTCTGTGATGAAGAGAATAATCAACGTGGAAAAAAAGTCTAACAGGGAAGAGAAGAGGCCTAACCTTTGACTATTGATCCTGTTTGTGGGTTACATACACATTACACTTAGAAGAAATTTTATGAGTTATCTTCCTGGGAGGTCTCCTTTTCTCCTTTACACAGAGCCCACACCTCGTGCACACTTTTCTATTTTAAAAGACTTCCATGGGGACAATTCTGTGATCTCCCATGGCAATTCCCCCCTTCCAGGTGACCAAGCCTCACTTTAAGTGCCAGGCTTCTGACACACTCTCTCCAATAAGTGCAACCAATATGTTTCACCTCCCAATAACCCATAACAAGGAACTGCACTTTTTATGGCATGTAATTAGACTAATTTAACAATTGTTGGTAAGCATTGCTGTTTGTACTATGATGACTAACTGCTTCAATGTGTAGTCACAGCCCTGCAGAAAGATTTTAAATCCTCTGCTGACCCAAATAGCCTGGGGCTCAACACAAAGAATACCAATGGCTACATTCTGAGTTAATGCAAAACCACCATCATACAATTCTTGTTATATCTAAGTTAAGCCCTCCTGACTTGATCTAGGAAGAAGCTGGGATTCTGTTCACAAGATGAAGAGGAGGAGAGAGCCAACCTCTTGGTAAGCATGCTCTTCACTCTTGATGATTGTCACAAGAAATCACTCCACTCCTTCACAATCCTTTAATTTCTTTCCATGTTGAATTAGTCCAATGAAAACTCCTAGTTAAGTGACTATTCCCCAATTTTTCATGTTTCTCTTGATTTTGGAAGCCAGGAACTTGAGTCAGCATTGCGGCAATGTTGGGAATGTACCCTCACGCCTCCCCACCCCACAGGAAGCACCCACTGGTGCCCAGCACCTGGCTACAGTCAACTTGAGGCAGTTGGTTGCCATCCACTTCTCCAAATCGAATGTCTGCAAGATTTTTCCTAATTCTCAGGAAATGCTCCCATTTCCTCAAGGGTTGAATACTTAAGAGGAACTGAGCATGCTTTCTTCTAGTTCTTAAAAATCTATTTTTGAAAAGAAGTATCAGCTCTGACAGAAGTTCTTTCATGTTAACCTCTTAAGGGAAACAGTGATAAATAACTGGTCCAGAACAGAACTTTCCAGTCTAGTAGATAAGTTTTGATAGCTATATTATTAGATATTTAAAACTTTTTGCCTGCGAGGACATAATGAGAATATGTGATACAGACCCTATATAATGTTATGTTTCTTAAAAGTGCCACAGAAGTGTACCTTTTCAAATCAAAGTTTAAATAACTACTCAAGTTGGCATCTGGACCAGCTCTTAGTGGGAACAGGTGTTCTGCTCATGGATGAATAGTAGAGAAGAGCTGGGGCTGAGGAAAACCCTCTATCAAGAGGTGTACACCAGCACCCCTCTAAATGAAGGGAAGAAAAGACACATATTTGGCTATTGGGATGTACTGACTCAGTTTCCTCCACATGCCTGGCTTTTCTCTGTTTAGATTGCCCCTCCAAAAAAAACTTCCTTCCTTTACAAAATCAGAGTAGTTTCATGAGCTTGTCCTTTTTAAGGTATCTGGAAATAGTTTCTGCTTTTCATTGGAAAGAGAAGCAAAGCTTCAATGATTTTTTCTTTTTTTAACCATGATTGTGAGGGACAATATTAAACGCTTATGATATACCAGGGTCTATGCTGTTATTTCCTCAATGTCTTCTTTAAAATAAAAACTAAAAACCTTATGAGGTAGGCATTATTTTCATTTTCCAGTTCAAGAAACAGGGACACAGACTGACTTATTTTCTTAAGGCCACACAGTGAGCCGAGCTCCATCCAAACCCAGACTCAGACCGCAACAGCCTGTGCCAACCTCTCCAAGCCATGTTAGAGCAGTTTCATTTCTGCCATCTGTAAAGATTTTCCAGAATTCCACAAGTGTGAAAAGAGGACAGCTACTCAACCTGAAATGTCTTCCACTTATTAATTACTCTTCTGGGATACATGCTGGCAGTTGCTACAAGTATCCAGGTACTTATCTGTTCTCTAATCCTTCCATGCACACACTATGTGATTTTTTTATAGTTTTGTTTAGCTTTTTACTTTAGAAACAACTGAATTATTTTTTAATAAAAATGCTTTAGCCATCTCAGGATTATCTTTCATTTACTTTTATTGAGGACAAGATAGAATGGAATATCTTTTAGCCACAGTTCCCTCAAAGGTAAAAAAAAAAAAGTATTACAAGTATTTTCTAGTCCTGCTTTTTATTATTAAAGTATTTGCCTCTTCTTGGCTTTATGTCATCTACAAATAATGCTTTCCTGCTCACATTTCCAATCTTAATGTGCGGTGTCCTGTCCTGCAAAAGGGCCACCAGACTTGGGGGAAAGTAGGGGTCAGTGTCCATACTGAGACATTAATGTAATTAATTCATTGGCCATCAGAGAAACACTGTCAGTTAGCCTGGTGGTAGTTTTTCCTTAATTAACACTTTACTTGCAAAGAGTTTTGGTTCGTAGAGAAGACCATTTAGTAAAGCGAGGATGTAAAGCACAGTGGTTGATCAAGACTATGATTGACCAATAATAATAATTTGCAAAATATTGTGAAAGTTACAAGTTACAAAGGCAGAGGCTGTGTTTCAGCCTTGCTGTGACACCTAGTATGACAGAGAATATCAACAACTGAGGTCATTCAGCTACAGTCTTTGAAGGAGGAGCAGGGTGAATGGTGCGGAAAGTGAACGACAACGCAGCGCTACCCGCGGTTCCTCTTGCCATCGTGGTGAGGATTCTTTCTCAAATTGTATGCAGGTAGAATGCCAAGCAAAATAGATGCAAAGGAATTACAAATTCTGTTAAGAAAGGCAAGAGTTCCTCTCCCAGTTATGCAATATCAGCAAAAGCAGGGTCCAAAACAAACGTGCGTCACACTGGGAGCCAGCGAAGGAGACAGAATTGAGAGCAGGTGCCAGGCTGCCTGGTGAATGGCCCATTTAACAAATCAACAATAGCGAGAGGGGGTCAGGAGCACAAGAGCCGCCACTGGGATTGGTGAAACCAGCACTTGTGAATTCAGTGTAAACCCATGCCAGGAAAGAAGGCACACTATAAAGCAGAGTCCCATAAACCTAGCACATTATTTACCTTCCACAATATTAGTTAAAAAGCATTCTCTTCAGGAAAATCCATGGAGAGAACCACACAAGCAACAAACCTGGGTGCTCCTTCAATTTCCAATGTCCCTGTGAGGTATTATTTATTAGCTAGATAAAACAGACAAAACAGTCCTTTCACTGCAGATCCAACTAATTATCTTTCATAACTCCTTTGAAAAGCAAATGTAGATATAAAAGCGTGAGTGAAAAACATGTTAAATGCATTGCATCTAGACTTTGCCAAGAAAATAAGGGAGTTTAAGTGCACAAAACTCAGAGATCTCACTAAACCAGAACCTGAAATTAATGTAAAAACATTCAGCTTCATATTTTAATGTCTCTTGTCATTAGCATTTTATATTTATACCATCAGTTTTAAGGAATATGATGATGCCCATTCAAGATGCACATGCCTCCTCCATGGCGAGTAGCAAGTATCCCTTCCCTTTAAAATGCTGCACATCCCTGTAAAACTATTATAAGCAGACTACTAGAAAGCAGATCAAACACACAAGGATACTGTCCACATGCCAGCCAAATACCCTGAAAGATGGGTGGGTTAGGGCAGCAGGAAATGAAGCACAGGTGATTCTTCGGTACATGGGAGTCAAGGAGTGCAGAACAGCATAGATGGGGAAAATATGAGGGAGGACCCAGGGCTGTCCAATATATGCAGCTTTTTTTCAGATGTAAATTTTTATGTGAATGCTGCTTTTATGTTACTGCATAAAGGAAAGCATCACACGGCTGCTCTGTTTCCCTTTAAACACAGGCGCATAAAGGGAGTAAGGATGTGAAAAGCCAACTCTTTGTGCCACGATTTCATCAATCGCACTCAGTTCTACTTGAGGACACAGTCACACTGCGAAGACCACTCAGCAGTTCATGGATATCATGTCAGAGAAGCACTTTGAGGTCTTCCAGGGGCAGGTAGAGCAAAAACCTAAAGGAGCATGGTTTTATTACTTATTCCCAATAACTGAAGTGTTATCTATAAAACCTCCATGCCCTGAAAAATTATGAATTGATTTTGCTCATTCTGATTCTTGCATATGAAAGCAATTCTTTCAAAAGTTAGAATTAGAAATCATAGTAGAGTTACCCTGCGCCCTTGTCTGGTCTTGTCAGGATAACCATTCCACACTGTATGGAATAAATATGCTCCTCAAATGTTACAGCCTACGTTTACAATCTGACAGAATGAAGAGATGAGGAGGAGTTATGCGTTTTTGACTGTACACATCCATCACTATCTATCACTCTTCCCACAGACAGCAGAAAGTCAACAATGAAACAGAAAAGCTAAAAATAAGTGACTGAGCCATTGCTCAGGGACCTGTACATGGAGCAGTGTCACACATACACATGCTCCTTCCCTTTTAAAAAAAAAAAAAAATCACTGCCCATTTAAAGTAATTAAAATTATGGACTCAGCTCTAACAAAAAGAAAAAAATCATGCATTGCACAAATATGTAAAAGTTGGTTAGAAGTAAAATTTCATGCTCATAACCATGTAAGCCCAGTGTTCTGAAGGGCAAAAGCCCAGAATGGAAGTAGTGGCTGATAGATGTCCCCATGAGAAATGACAATTAGAGGCACTTCCAATGCTCAAAGGAGAAGGTAGTGTCATTCCGTACAAGCTGAAAATATTTCTTCATTCACAGGTATTATATCATGTTTATTTCTAAGAGTTAATCAAATCAATATTTATTAAAGACCCACTGTGTACAATATACTACACTCTACTGATGAAAAAATATTGCATAAAAAGAGTATGGTTCACATGCAGGAGTACATTCAAAATATGAGCCTCATCATTCAATATAGAAAAAGTATCTCAAAGAACACTAGATTCAGAAAAATCAATAAATCCATGACATAGATTTTTTGGTTTTCTTCTCATTCTGTAATAATTTAAGAAAAAACAGCATAAAAACCTTAAAAGTTACAACTTCAAAATCTTACATATTCAAAAGGAGACAGTCATCTCTCAACAGTATTTGTTAAACTCCATTTTAGCTTCAAAAAGATTCATCTAATCAAATCTCATAGGAAATCACAACATATAAGTGAGACAAACAAAGAGGTATTTAATTAATGCAATTTGTTTTTTGAGTGCAAATTTATAACATTATTTGTTAGGTAAATAAATGAGTGCATTTTTTGATAAAGAGAAAAAATGAAGTAGGGTATTATTAATGGTAATCACATTCTTCTATGAGCCTGGACATCTGATTCATTTCTGTATTTAAGAATTCTTTGCACATATAATTAAAGTCTGATTCACACAAATAAATGGCTGCAAATAGTAACATTTAAAAGCTCCCTGAAAATCTCAGGGTACTCTCCAAGTGAACAGAGACAGCAGGAGAAGCTTCATTCCATAGCCTGAACCAAAACTCCATAACTTATGAACACAAACTAACTCATCATCACTGTTCACAACTATGGTAACATTTTCCATAGAATATACTTGACTATGTATGCATGGTTGTTTTTTTTTTATTACAACAATTAAGCCCAAATCAAACTTTTGAGAAATTTAAGTTATCTCCAAGAATGTCCTAGGAGCTAGTAGACTCCAATGCCTATTTGAAAACCTGACTTTAAAAAGTATGTGCTGAGTCAGCATCAGTTGTTGACAACATGAGCCACCAGGGTGCATGGAGATCACAAATACCTGTTAGCACACCTAGGACTCAAGCAAGGCGTGCCATCTGCAGATCTGCTGACCTTTGGTCTCCTTCATTTCTTCCCAGTGGTCTTGTTCCTCCTCTCCACTACTGTTTTGGCCAAGAGCAATCCAACCAATCATCTCTTTACGCTTCATAGTACGCCTGTTATAAATGGAAATCATCAATGTGACATCAGAGAGCTGGAAAAGAGCCACCTGGAAAACAAAGGTCTCCTTGTAGACAGGATTGGGCTGAGCACGTCGGATGGATGTCTTGCAGCGGGACATCTCTTGACCCACAGAATTGAGTAGAAAGAGTTTTCCGTATGTATCTAAGAAAAAACAGTGTAAATGAGAAATCATTGATGCTTTCTGTTTTGCTAGTTTAGTCATTATATTTATATGGGTAGATTTTTCTCCTCTTTAGTGTACCACTTAAGCCTGTACTTGCTGTAGGACTAACACATCTTATCTGAGTTATTAAGGAAAAGGGTTATTACCTTGATGCTAAATGATTCATGTGACTTACTACTGGGCCTCTTGATAACATTCATTAGAAATTCAACATGGGGCCTGCTTGGTGGCACAAGGGGTTAAGCACAGCACTGTGAAGCTAAGCACAGCACTGTGAAGCTGTAGGCAGCCTCTGTAGCATGAGTTTGATCCCCAGCCAGGGAGTCCATATGGTGCAGCAGACCCCTCCTGTCTTGCCTGCTGCTCTCCTCAGCAATGCATTTCAGTCAGTCTGCCTGTTCTGTTCCCCACTCTGTCTCTGGTGAATCCTCTCATCCCCCATATCTCTGGCCTGTACCCCAGTTCTTGTATGCACAAATAATCATTAAAAAAAGAAAAAGAATTCAACATGGACGAAGCTAGTAGGCATATGTGCAATGGTGTTTGTTGACATGCATAGTTCTTCATCCATATTTAATTTACATAACAAGATAAATGTATACATTTTGCTCTATGTTTGTTTTCTCTCTTCATAGTCAAATTTCTGTTTTATCTCTGGGTGAAAGAGTCTTCTGACTCCCAATGTACTCTTCGCACCATATCAACTACTTAAAGATGACTACCAAATCTGGCTTCAGTGTCAACTACTAAATCTATATTTCTGCCTGAAGTTCTCTCACAAGCTCAAGATTTAACTGAATATATTTCTTTGCCCCATCTCACTTGCAATATGTTTCCGACTCTTAAAAACTTGCTGCTCTAGTGCTCCCCACCTCTGTGAATGGTAGAATCATTCATTAAATATCCCAAATTAGAAATCCAAACTATATTTTTGTTAAGACTTGCTTCCTCACCCAGTCCAGCCATTCAATCACCAAGTTCTGTTGATCTACTTCCTAAGTATCTCCCAAATCCTCCTGCTTCTTTCCATCCCCAATGTACTTGACTATCATAAACACCTCTCACTTGCATCACTGCAAGTTTCATCTTCAAACTCCAGTCACTAGATTACCCAATCTCAGTCAGAGAGCCTTATGAAATATAGTCCTAGTCATGTCACTCAACCTAAAAATAAATTGAAGTCTTCAGTACTTCCCATTAGTCTCAGGATAAAAACAAAATTATTCAGTACAGATAACATACTCTGACCCTCTTTATTTCCCAGCCTCATTGGGAAATAAACAGTTTTGCCACCTTTGCCTTGATGCACTGCACCCCATTACCCTAGACGAATTACCTTCATCCCTTCAATTCACCCTTGTTCTCTCTCCCTTTCACTTCTGCACAAGATATAGAGCCCTTCTATCCCAAATGATATCAACCTTCATAGGGCTTCTATTCATCAGTTCGGTTTGAACATCACTTTATCCAGGAATTTTTATTTACCACTTCTTCTTCCCCACTGCTCTAACTCCAATAACCCCTCTGTGGACTCCATCAGAACTTAGTTTTAGTCCTTCTTGCACTTCACACCCAGTATTATCAGTGCCTGTTTACTTGTCTGTAAGACTGTTAGGTCCTCAATGGTGAATAAAAAAGGGACTTCCTTCTTTATCATTGTACCCCTGATGTCTAACCTAGTGTCTAACATGCAGCAGACATTCACTAAATAGTAAATATTTTGTAATGAATTCTCATGACTAGCCAGGAAGCTCAACTCACTTTTTCTTTTGGTCTCAAGTTTTCAAACTTACAAAATAAAGCCACACCCCTCATTTTAGAATACCTGCACTGGAATGCTATAATATGGGGACTAGTAGCATCATATGTTTAGTCATTTACAGAGAGGAAAGAAAATATCTAAATTTTACTGGCAGAGTCTACAACTTTGCTAAAATTTATGAATGGATCATTTAAAAACATCTCATAAGACATTTATATTTTTATTAAAATCACTATTAAAATCTTGACTTTTAATTTCATTAACCATTAACTTATAGGTGTTCAATTCTTTCTTAAAAATCTAAACTTAGGGTGTTTTCCAAATTCTGTCATTCTGTACATTCTATTCAATGCAGGCTGAAAGCTGAAAGTGTTTACTGCTCACTTTCCCACCTAACAACCAGTCAAACTTTTAAAAGTGTAAACCTAGATCTCTGTAATTTACTGTTCTCTGCAAGAGCATTGTAAGATAGGAAACAAATTACAACCTGCAGTTTTCTTTCAATGTTGATCTTTTTCTATTCCTGTTTGATGTGTTATTTTATGCACTTATCTGCTGAGAAACACAAGGTGTGAAATTACACTTCAGGTGTGAAAACACTTCTCTGTCTTAGAAACAGTGCTCTCCACTCTCCAAACTGCTCTATGGAAAAAGCTGTCAGAAAACCGACAATGGGGGAGTAAATGTGTGTTTCCACAGCTGTACAGTTACATGATTCCTGTAGGAAAAGTACAACAGTCACCAAACTGCCCTAGCAATCTGGCTGCCAGTTATGGCAATGGGAATTGAGTTTATCTTGCAAACAAAAACCTGCTTATGTCAAAGAGAGCAATTTCAAGCTTTCTCCTGATACAAGGTCATATTCTAATTACAAGAAAGTCCACTTATGTCAAATTTTTTTTAAAGATTTATTCATTTATACAAGAACTGGGGTACAGGCCAAAGATGCGGGAGGGTGAGAGAATTCACCAGAGACAGAGCGGGGAATGGAACAGGCAGACAGACTGAAGATACTGCTAAGGGGAGCAGCAGGCGAGACAGAAGAGGTCTGCCACACCATGTGGGCATCTCCCTGGCCAGCCGGGAATCAAACCGGCACTGAAAAGGTTGTGGACAGCTTCACAGCGCGGCACTCAACCGCCTGCGCCACCAGGGGAGGTCCCCTTACTATCAAATCTTGACCACTAAAGTTGAATTGTAAGTACATGACAAAAAGAGAATGTAATAATCTTATAAACAATCCAGTGTGAGGATATGTGACGAAAGAAGGGAAATTTTGCTGATTATTCCCACTCAAAAGGGAATCTTTTATTAGCAGTAATAAACAGCTTACATTTTTTTGTGTTCTGAGCAAAGAGTTAAGTAAATAACTAGTTAAGTAAATATCCAATTTAACTAGTTTCTATTTTAATTTTTAGGAATTGACAGTGTTCACTACAAAGCAAAACAGAGACAACATGATAATATATATGGAAAACCCAAAAGAATGCACTGAAAAACTTACTGAAATAATAAATCAATGAAAACTATAAGCTATAAACTATAATAATCAAAATAGTATGCTACTGGAATAAAAACAGACACACAGACAAATGGAATAGAATTGAAAACCTAGAAATAACCCCACGTGTATATGGAAAGTTGATCTACAACAAGGGAGCCAAGCCATACACTGGATAAAGGATGGTCTCTTTAGTAAATGGTATTGGGAAAACTGTATAACTACATGAAAATATAATAAAACTAGACCACTATCTCATACAATACACAAAAATTAACTCAATATAGATAAAAGACTTGGACATAAGACCGGCAAGAATAAAATACAAAGAAGAAAACAGGCAAAATACTCTATGACATAGGCTTCAGTGATGTCTTTGTGGATTCATCTCCAACAGCAAGAAAAACAAAAGAGAATATAAACAACTGAGTCTATATCAAACTCAAAAGCTTCCACACAGCAAAAGAAACCATCACTAAAACAAAAAGACAACCTACGAATGGGAGAAAATACCTGCACACCATATATCAGACAAAAGGCTGATATCCAAGATCTACAAAGGACTCACACAATGTAACAAAAAGAAAATAACCCAATCAAAATATGAGCTGAAGAGCCAAATAGGCACTTCTCAAAAAAAAAAAAAAAAAACCACAAAAAAAGCCAATAGGCACACACAAAAAATGTTATTCATCATTTAGTGTCAGAGCAATGCAAATCAAAAGAACAATGAGCTGCCATCTTACAGTTGTGATAATGGACCATAACAAAAGAACAGAAATAAGTGTTGGTGAGGATGTAGGGGGGAAGTAATTGTTGTTCACTTTGGTAAGAATGTAGACTAACCAGCCCCTGTGGACAACAGTAGAGATTTCTCAAAATATTAAAACTGAATCTCCCACACAACCAGTAATTCCACCTCTAGGTGTCTATCTGGAGAATGCAAAAACACTAATTTAAAGGAAGATGAGGTACATAGACACAATGGAATACTACTCAGCTATTAAAAAAAATAAACTCTTGCTCTTTGCAAGAACATGGGTGGAACTGTAGGGGATTATGCTAAGTGAAATAAATCATGCTTAAACCCTATAATAAACAATCTCTGCCTCAAAATACCTAAAATCTTTTCTGTTTTCCTGAAAAATGTTGACTGATACAGTAATTGGCAATCTGAACTAAAATGTTATGAGAATTAAAAAAATAAATAAGAACGGGCCCTGGCCTAGAAGTTGGGTGCCAGGTGATGGAGAAAATAATATCAGATAATAGAAAAGTGGAGATCTTTAATCCACAGTTATGTGATGGTACAAGTGCCATCTGCTATAACTTGGAAGCAGGAGCATATGCCTAATGAGTTTGTTGCTCTAGGGAAACAGATTGAAAAACAGAATGTTAGAAGTGTGTATCCAGCACTACGGCTTCATTTTAGAAGGTGAGGGTATGGGGGAGGAAAGGTTAGCTTGGGGAAAAACTGACCAGTGTAGAAGAAAAATAAAAAGAGAGAAAGTAGAGAAATTCAGACTTTTTATGACTAGCCAAACTGATTGCTTTCAGAACTCCAAACTGTAAGAGAAGGATTTGAAAAGGCTTTGAGCAGCAAAGACACAAAAACCTTCTCAGGAGAATAATACAACAGAGATTTAGGTCAAATATCTAATCAATGTTGTAGCCTTCTTACCAGATTTGAGTTGACCGGGCTATGTAATTACTTTCTGAATAACAGAATATGAAAAATGATCATTTTTACCTTCAAATATGGCTAAATTTAACCACTCCCACCCAAGCAAGAAATTTCCCTGCTATATTTTGCCCTTCCATGGCAACAATCAAGCCCCCATTTTGAATATAACATTTTCATTGCCTCATTAAATAAAAGGAAACTGCATGCCTTAGTTACAGCTTAGAGGAGAGTTACTTGACTCACATTAGACTATAATACAGGGGAGAAATAAAGCTTTGCTCTGTTAAGCCACTGAGACTGCAGAGTTTGTTATTGCATCATAGCCTAGTCTACAGTAATAAACATTCTATTATTCATCTGTTGAGTTCATTTTATCAAAATGGATAACATTTTATCAAAAGCTTCTTCTGCACCTATTGAGACATCATGCTTTCTCCTAAATAATTTAATATGAATTACACTAGCAGATTTTCTTATTGTCAAAGCATTCTTGCATTCCTGAGGTAAGCCCAATTTGTTGGCAATTAGCATATTTCATCATTTATGAGTCTAGGTGGGCCCAATATTAGTTGCAGCATACGAGAGGCTGTAGGGAGAGGAGAGAGGGAGAATAGAAGAGAAAAAATAATTTAATTGTATATCTATCATTTATATAACAATTTTAGTCTTTTTACATTTATTATGATCACTGGTCTATTTTGATTTTTTTTGGTTTGTAGTATCTAGCCTGCGATTTCTATGCTTATAAATTTCTGCTTTCATTGGATGCACAGAATTTTCCTTATTCTAATTTATTTCCTCCGCTGGTTTGAAAAGCAGAATTAAAATGCTAATATGCATACTTGATTTAATGTCCAAAATTAATGAATAGCTTTACCTGACCATTAGGCAATATAAAAAACTTAGAATTCTTTGATTTTCATCTCCCTTCCCATCCTTCATGTTATGTCTGCCTAGAACTTTATTTCTGCTTTGCAGTTGTACTCCCAATATTAGTCACTTTCCCTGCTGTTGCTATTTTTGTTTCATGCAGTCCAGACATGCTTATATTTACCTATAGGTTTACCATATTTTTTGTTCATTAGTCTTGAACTCACTCTTTCCTTCTATCAAGGTTTTCAGGATATTCTCTCCATTGACCCCTGGTTTCTAATGTTACTTTTTTATTGTTTATTTTATTGTCTTTATTTTTTTAATTTCATATAATTCTTACATCATTTTGCATTTTTGCACAATGTATGCATTTTCACTTTGGTTATAATCCCCATACAATTCCCACCCCACCCCCTTATTTTTACCCTAATCCCTCCTCTAATGTACTTTTGAGAAATCTGTCCTCACTCTTTAACTGTCGTTCTTCTGCAGGTAACTGTGGGTTTCTTCTAGAACAGACTTATTGAGATGTGACTTATATACCAAGGTAATGGTATTTTCTCCCCTGTTGCTTTTTGGATTTTCTAACTTTGATATTGCTGTGCAAATTAAATTAGTTGAGATAAGTAAAGGAATATAACATATGTATTTCATAATTTAGTGCCATATATTAAAGCAATATGAATTCATACAAATGGGTCATAATTCTATGGAGAGCTAATAATAAACACTACATTTAACTGATAATTGGACCAAGATTTTAAAAGAAGGTAATATGCCCACTCTCTGCTTATTTCACTTAGTCCTTTCTCTCCTGCATGCCTTCTGCAGCACACCCCTGCACTTCACTTGTTCTTTACACTACAAATGGGGCAGCTCGATTTGCTTTGCTTTTCTGTGGCCTCTGCTATTGTGAATGCCTAACAAGGTTAATATGCTGCTGCTACAAGTATTACCATTTAGGATGTAATTATCATACGTGGCTAATCATATACATGCCAAGAAACTGGGGGACTAATTTTTAACTGGAGAGGATATCTTGATGGTGTGTGACAAGGACTATTTTGTGTGTCTACATATACACAGATATACACAATGCAGTAGAGCATTGTAGAAAGAGACATAGTGAAGTTGAAGATGGCAAAAGATAACCTGCCAGTAGAAAAGCTAACATTTTTTAACATAGCATTTGTATCTGCAACTTTAGCTTGTTAACCTCATTTAGTAGGGAAGGAAATGAAATTCAGAGAGGTTAAATCAAAAGTTGAGGACAATACAATAGGGTGGCAGACCTAGAAAACAGACAACAGAACAGAGTTGCTAGATTGTTAGTGAATTGCTCTCCCATGAAGTCAAATTGGAAAGATAATCAAATGATTCTAATTTCCAAAGGCAAAGTTTTCAAAAAACATTTGTAAATGAATATCAATATTTCCATTGTCTACCAGCCACTGTAAGTAACTGTTAAACCTGGCCAATCAGTCATGTATAGACAGGGAGACCATTTCTAGACCTTTGGATGTGGTTTATAAAGGGTGTTACAAAAGACGTCTTTAGGTTCAGCTGCTTTGTATCCCTTCCCTCTCCCCCACTATTTTAAATTTTTTTAATTGAAGTAATATTACATTGTAGAAGTTTCCAGTATGCACTATTGAAAATCAACATGCATATATGCTACATTAATTTCTCCACTAAATATACAATGCCATCCTTCACCAATACCATTGACCTCTTGTCCAACTTACTTACTCTTTTTCCCCCTTCCTTTCTGTTTGTTTTTTAATATATATATACACTACATATAAGGGAAACCATATGGAGTTTTTCTTTTTCCATCTGGCTTATTTCATTAAGTACAATAACCTCTAAGTTCATTCACGTTGTTCCAACAGGATGGGGTATATATATATACAAATGGAATATTATTCAGCTAATAAAAACCATACAATTTAATATAGAAAGAAAATCCATTTTTAAATGGATCGAGGACCTGAATAGACATTTTCCAAAAGAAGATACATGGATAAAAGGACAATAGGTATTTGAAACACCACTAATCATCAGGAAATTGCAAATCAAAATCACAATGTGCTATCAACTCATCTGTTGGAATGGCTATTATCTTAAAGACAGAAAGTAAATGTTAGTGAGAACATAGAAAAAAGGGAACCCTTGTGCACTGTTGGTGGGAATGTCACTTGGTATAATCACAATGAAAACAGTGTGGAGGCCCTTAAATAACTAGATCTATCATATGATCCAGCAATTTCACTTCTGAATATTTATCCAAAGATAAATACAAACACTAACTTGAAAATAAAAACACTAATGCAAAAATATACATGCACTCATTGCATGTATACATTGCAACATTATTTACAATAGCCAAGATAAGGAAACAATTTGTCCATCAATGGATAAAGAAAATGTTTATTATAGTGTTTAAGTATGACATTTCTCTTAGCACAATCCCTCCAGTTCTACCCATGTTGTCACAAATGTCAAGAATTCACCTTTTTTTTTTAAATAGCTGAGTAGTATTCAATTGTGTATACATACTACATCTTCTTAATCCACTCATCTCTCCTTGGGCAGTTAGGCTGTTTCCATAGCTTAGCTATGGTTAAATGAGCTTCAGTGTACATAAGAGTGCATAGACACCTTTGAATAAGAGTTTTTTCATTCTTTGGGTAGATGCCTTGGAGTGGAATTGCTGGGTCACATGGAATACCTATTTTTAATAGTTTTAAGCACCTCCTCATTGTTTTCCATGGGGATTGGACTAGTCTACATCCTACCAACAGTGCAGGAGACTTCTTTTTTTTTTCCGCACGTAGGGTGACATACGTTAACCAGACTTATTATGGTGATCATTTTACAATAATCATTTCACAATATGTTAAACATCAAATTATTTTGTAGCATACCTAAAACAAATAAAATGTTATTTGTTGGTTTATATATTTATTTATTTGTTCATTTATTTATTTATTTATTTTAAGGTTTATTTATTTATTTATACAAGAACCAGGGTATAGGCCATAAGTGTAGAAGGGTGAGAGGATTCACCAGAGACAGAGTGGGGAACAGAACAGGCAGACTGACGAAATACACTGCTGAGGGGAGCAGTGGGCATGACAGGAGATGTCTGCTATGCTATGTGGAACCCTCGCTGGTCGGCCGGGATCAAACCCGCACTGCAGACGTTGCGGACAGCTTCATAGCGCTGCGCTCAACCACCTGCGCCACCAGGGGAGGCCTGTTATTTGTTGGTTTAAAAACAAAACTGCTTAGGCCCTCCCTGGTGGCCGAGGGGTTAAGTCTCAGCACTATTACCACCATGGTCTGAGTTCAATCCCTAGCCAAGGAGCTAACACGCATATGGCACAGCAGACCTCTCCTGTCTCACCTGCTGCTCCCCTTAGCAGTGTATTTCAGTAGACCTGCTTGTTTTGCTCCCCACACTGTCTCTGGTGAGACCTCTCACCTCCTGCACCTCTGGCCTGTACCCCAGTTCTTCTATGCAAAAATAAATAAAATCTTAAAAAAGAATTAAACTGCTAAATTTTTGGTGCATTTTTAGTTAAATAGGAAATTATTAGACCTTTCCCCACACCCTTGCCAACACTTGATGGAATCCACCTTTTTTAATTTAGCTACTGGGGGGAGGGGCCAGAAAGATTTGTATCTCTCAAAGTGTCCCCTTCTAGCTCCTTAACAAGAGAGCAAAACCTAGTTCTCACTAAACCCTCTCCCCAAAAGATACCTCAGAAGTTTGGGGAGGTAGCCTTTTATTTTAGTCATTTCTTCTTTGACCCTAACAGAGAAGAGAAACTTGATCAACTATTTGTCCAACTTCTCTATCTTGCTTAGGAAGAAAAGTTTAAAATATTAGAACTGTCATATGACAGAATAAAGTTGGCAAGTTCAAAGGTATCTTTTGTTTCAATATATTTTGAAGCAAAAATATTCTTACTTCTAAATCACAGCCTTGTTTTTTGTTTCTAGTAAGATTAAAACCTTTGACACATTCTACAGATGAAAAATTCCCTACTCAGTCTTAACTTTTTTCCTTTCCCACTTGCCTAAGAGCCATTCTTCACAGTATCACAGCTACCCCACAAGGGAGGATGGATGTCTTCTCTTCACAGGGGAATAACTGTACCTGAGCAGTATGTCTCAGGCACAGAATTTATGACCTTTGCACACATAGCTCTATACATGTCTCTAGCCTGACAGCCTCCCTCCTGGTTGACTCTTATGCAGGTCTATGGGGGTACCCCTCCCTTTCCTCACTTGGCATGCTCCCTCCAACATTCTCCATTCCCCACTCCAGTCCTATTTATCCCCAGCTTATATCTTCTCTCTCTTCCCCCTTTTTCTTCCAACACTGCTCAGTTACATCAAAAAATTCTTATTCCTTTCTTGCTCTTGTTCTCTTCCTCCTGGAAACTAAAAATGTATCTTAAGGTTTCCTGATGACGGTCAAAGTATTGCTAGAGCCATAATGAAGTGAGACATAATGAAGAACCAACGCCATCAGCACCCAAAGTCCTTGAAAGTACCAAGAGGTCCTTTCAGAATCACCACAAAGAAACATTCTACTTTCTCAACCCCTCCTAATTAAACTGGCTTTTCCTCAAGTACCAGCATTCTACTTGAACAAAAAACTTTTGTCTTCACTGTTGGGTTTCTGTTTTAATTAATAGTATCACAGTAACATTGTCTTCTATTACTTTGGCTGCAAAGATACAGCATGTCAGTTACATTTCACATTAACTTGCAAAACTAAGCTTATGAAAAATCATGTAATAATCGCCAAACTGACTTAATCTTCTGGAGTAAAATTAAGGTATAAATTAGAACTTGCCCTTTTTTCCCTACTCTGTTTTAAATATTTTTTATTAGAATTTCCTCTATGGGCATCATTTCTTTTATACAGAAATGTGTGGGGAAACCATAGTACCTCCTCAGCAACACAGCTTTATATGGAATACTCTGACATAGAGTGTATAATGATGACCCTGTTTCACAGAGGAGCCTCAGATTCTGAAGCTTTGGTAACTCACAGCTAGTAAATAGCAGAGCCTGCATTCACACCTTAATTTGTCAGATTCCAGCTGATTTTTCCTTAGCCACCATGCCATCCTTCTTTTCTGGAATGCCTGCTTCCACCCAGCATACAAATTAAAGTTTCCCAGCATGGGCTGGAATAGGCCACAATGCGATCAACCTCCCCATCATTCCCAGCAGCTCCACCATGTTCTCCCTAAAAAAATTGTTTAGAGGACAGGGAAAGAGAGCAGCAAAAGCTCTGAGTGAAAAGCAGTAAATCCAATTCTTTAGTAAATCCCAGCTAATTTGGAAAACAAAGCTGTATCTAGCAAGTAACTCTAGCTGTGCAATTAATAATCAGCACTTACTGTGCATTTTGAATAGCTCTTACCTGGCTCTGAGTGTCAACACAATATGGCTTACGTGTCTGGTTTCTTCTGTAGTCTAGAGTATTGAATACCTTACACTAATGGCATTCATATAGACTGTCTGATAAGCTACTATGAACAGAAACTTTGTGAGTTGCATCACAGTTAAAGTCTAAAAAGAATGAGAGCCCAGATGTGGTTGTAGAAGTTGACCTTTGTTGCCAGCTTGGCTGACTAGTCAATTGATGGCTTCATGTAAGGCCAGATCCTCTGAGTCTGGCAGCCTACCATACTGTTAGTCACTTCATCCTTAATCCAGTAAGACCTTGGGGCCTGTGGTAGACAGGCTCACTTCACCTCCACTCTACTACCTTTTAGTTAAACTTCCTGCAAGAATGGAAACGCAACATTTTCAGACTCTCTTGCTGCTAGACTTCTAGGTATGAATTTGGTTCTTTTGATTAGATAGAGTTGTACAAGATCCTCAAAGCAGGATGGAGGCAGCAGCCATCTTCCTGCCTCCTTTCAACTATTTTTTCTAGCAACAATATCATCAAACAGCAAGCTAATTTTTTAACAGTATTATTCCATTGTTCAACCTCCTAGAATGTTGGAAAGAAGATGAGGCAGTTGGCAGCAGTTTTGTTTTGTTTGTTTGTTTGAATTTTGGATTCCTGAGCCCTGAGAGTGTGGTTTTCCAGAGGTGATCTCAGAAGCAGTAGCTGCTCTGGTGAGCGATGCTTTTATTATCCCAGACCTCCCTCCTCAGCATTCTCCTCCATTCATACCATGGCCACTAAAATTTCCTGCGTGCTTATTCTATGCTATTTAGGCACTGTTCTAAATACTTTACATAAATTACTATATTTAAACTCCAAAAACATATGAGGAATGTGTGTTAATATCTCTTTGCCCTAAATGAGCCTATTGGGATTTAAAAAGAGAGAGATTGCACGGGATCAGGGCAAAGAGCGTTGGCAAGCAGGTAAAGCTGAAGTTCAATCTTGCATCTGCCTCACCCCAAAGTCTGACTTCTCCTTCTCCTTGAGGACCTGGGACCTATAAGCTGATTCCAGTTGTCCATATGCAATACGTTACTTTTTATTTTATACAATAAAATACCCTATGTGAGGTATTTTTTGCCAAGAGTCATCTAGATATCAAGGTAGCCTTCAATCTAACTAATGGAAAGCTATCTAAAAGATATTCTAAAAATCCAGAGATATAACTTTGTAAAAACTTGTCTAACCCATACTAAGATTACTTTATTGCAAAAATTAAAGAATTAAGATGAAAGTAGGCACAGCCTTCTTCGTCCCCCTGCAGGATGAGAATTGGGAGAACAGACATGCTCTTACCAGGCGCTCTGTTAACAGCGAGGTTTCGGAAATGGCTGCCTTTGATCATTTCCACAGATAATCGCCCCGTTGTGGCATTATAGGAGAGCCCCACCAGCAGCTCTGGCGCCCCTCCATGAGACAGCGACTGTGTGGATGAAGCACTATCACTGTGAGAAACTGCAGATGGGCTGAGCGGAGACTCTCCACTCTGGAGGGGAAGAACAACAAAGAATCCATTGGCCCACACGGCACTACTCCCTCTTACAGAAAGCCGATATTATGTTTGGTGAAATTGTGGACCAATCTCAACTGCTGCCAAAGATTACTAACGGCACACTCGGCATGAATGATAATGGGCCTGGGAGAACAGTCATGGATGGGAGCCCCCGCAATATTAGTTGACGTATTTGTTTCAAGAGCTGTCTCCATTCAATATTTCCTCTCTGAAGACAAAACGGACAAAGATGTTATTACTAGTGTAAATCAAATCCTCCAAGATACATGGAGAGTTAATAATACATTTAATATAGACCAAAATTCCCTCCTGTGTAATTTGTGCTCCAATGTTTCTATGGAACCCATCCACTGCAGGCATGGGCTTTGTTTCTGTTCTCTGCAGCTTCTTGATGAATGTAGCAACACAGGAGGCATTTTGTCCTTACTAGTAAAGAAAGACCACTGGACAGCTAGCACCATGTAGAACACTTGGCACCTCATCCTGCTTCGGAAGGTTGTCAGGCATACGCTCAATGCTAAATTTTTCCTCCTAAGGAAATGAATTGCACTGGAAATGAACACATTTACAACTGTTTGATAAAGAAGCTAACACGCAGACTATGGATTAGAGCTCAGTGACCATGCAGAAACTAAGTGAGCTCAGAAGAATCCATAGTTTCTGTTAAGTTTATTCCCCCACACTTCTCCAAAGTACCTGCCCTTATGCTCCAGACACATTGGGAAGAGGAGAGCAAAATAGATCAGAATATTGACTCTCACTTGGAAAACAGGAATTGGATTTGACTCAGTAGGGACAGGCCAGCCAGCCTGCCTTCCAGAGCTACCACCTCCTCTACCAGAAACAAGCGGGGCTCAAACCTTTCTTCTCAACAACTGAAATCATTCCCTAGAACCTACCAGGAACCCTGATAAGTAAAAATACTGAAAGGATTTAAATAGTCTCACA
The DNA here is from genome assembly GCF_014898055.3 of Talpa occidentalis. Classification (NCBI taxonomy): domain Eukaryota; kingdom Metazoa; phylum Chordata; class Mammalia; order Eulipotyphla; family Talpidae; genus Talpa; species Talpa occidentalis. The sequence continues at coordinate 70,075,315 of NW_023601104.1, read as the reverse complement.
CCTGTGGGGAAATAATGGGAACGGTCATACCTACCCCTGCACTTTCCTTCCCGCCCCCTGTGACTTCTGTGTTCCATTTCAGACAGACTTGACTCAAAGCTTAAGGGGATAAAAAGGTAGCTTGAGAAGAGACAAGAAATAGTCTGACTTACGTTTGGAACAGCTCATTCTGATCCATGTGTGTGACAGTCTGCAGGGGCAGATAAACAAGCAAGGAGACCACTAGGAGGCCATTTCAATAATCCAGCAGAGACTCAGCTGCTGGTTGTTTTGGGGAGATATGGTCAACAGGGATTCAGGTAAAAAAGAGAAAAATCACAGGTGGCTTATAATATTTTTGACCTGCACATGTAAAAGGGTTAAATTGCTTTTTCTCCAAGATAGTGAATCCTGCAGGAGGAATAGTTTTAGGAATTAAAAAATCAGAATTTGAGTCTGGGTATACTAATTTTAGGGCATCTATTCAAAATGGAAGTGTCTAGATCGCCCATTACCACACTCCAGACTTTCTGGCTCCTTTCCCTTCCTGAAACATGACAAGTTCTTCCCACCTCCTGACACTGAATATGTCACTCTCTTCTCTGTCTGGAATCTTTGTCTTCCGCATGTCTTGCTCCCTCAATTTCTTGACTGTTGTGTTTTATTACTGCCACAAAGAGACTTTCTCTGACCCTTCTAAACAAATAGCAGCCTCTGTCACTCTTTCCACGCCTACAGTGGATTCTCTCCTGTGGCTCTCCTCCGGTAGATTGTAAGCTCCCAAGGACACAGACATCTCCATGTTATTTTTCCTGTACCCCTTTTTCCTAAACAACACCTGACATAAAGTAGACACTCAGTAAACATTTTTAAATGGATGGCTGACTGGCCTAATAGCCCAGGATAGCTACCTGATCTTTCAATGTGGTTTTTGAAACCATCTCACACCAGATCTCACACACATACACACACACACATACACACACACACATATGTAGAGAGGGGGGAGGGAGAGAGAAAGGGGGAGAGAGGGAGGGAGTGGGGGAGAGAGAGAGAGTTGGCAATAGTCAGCTGTCTATCTTATAGACATGCAAGTCGTCTTTCCTTGAAACTCTGAGGCACACAGAGGATGGGGCAGATGAAAGGAGCCTGGTCAGCTAAATGGAAGGTCTTAGAATTGGCTGGAGTTCAGGGCTTCAATTGCAAATGTCTCGGGCACACTTGCTAAAGAACCTCACCTTCAAAGTCTCATCTCTGAGGTTCATCCTAAAGGATATGGGGGGAGGGGTTGATAGTACCACTTATCCACTAACCAGAAGGCCAAGCCATCTCTCCCAGTTTTTCTATGCCCTCCATTACACTGCTGCTGTCATCTCCTAAAATGAACAGGGAATACATCCATCAAGTTACAGGAAAGACGAGTGAAAAAAACCCATTGTACCATGAAGTGCAAATCATGGCTTATAAGGATGAGAAGAGCCAAATGGAAAATTAAATTAAGGTGTTTGAATTCACAGGCTGAATGTACTAAATCAAGGGCTGACAATTCCAGATCCTCAAATACACCACGTCATTAGCAGCACCATTTAACATACTCACACTGATATTACTTCTTGGCTCCAGGACCAGAGTCACTTTCATTTCCCCTTCTGGGTGCAGGTGGCTGAGATGGAACAGCTTCTCTCCCATCATTCTCTCACGGGTCATCTTGCGGGCAGCATACAGGCGGAAGCGGACAGCACAGGCGGCCACATCTCTGGGTTCCAGCTTGGCAAAGGTGACCTTCTCCTTGAAAACAGGGTTGGGCCCTCTCTGTATGCATGTCCTTCCCCTCTGTTTCCTACTGGGTAGCAGCACTACATGGACTTGCCAGGAGTTGACACCACTTCGGTCCTTATCTGGGAGGCCCCGTGCTCTCACGATGGTCACTGTGAGTTTTTGACTGGGAGCTCTATACTCGAAGATGACATCTAGGTCCCCACATTTTGAGATGGGCTCTGGGACCCCAGATGGTACCTGAAAATTGGTCCCATCATGTTCCTGTTGCAGGTAGAGGAAAAGATTAGGCATGGAAGTGAAAATTCCCAATTTCATTCAGGGGAGATGCCGTCCCTCTGTGCTCCTTCAGAACCCCAGCTTCTAAATGCCAGGACATAGCCCCCTGCATTAGAAAGGTCCATTTACTGGTGCATCTCTCCATTAATCTATGGATTCTTTGAGGACACAGTGCCTTGCACGTGGAGAGCCTTCACAAGTGCTTTTGGAATGAATAAACAAAGCTTTTAAAGTTTGCAAAGTATTTTCATATACACTGTCCCTCAAAAAGCACAAGTGATCACCACCATTTCAATCTCTAAGAGAAGCTAAGTCAACTATGCAACAGCCAAGAGGTGATTTTTCCTTGATTCTCCAGGAGAAATGACTCCTCCACATAGGCCCGAACTCCTCAGGCGAGAACCTCTGGCAAATAAGAATTCCATAGGGGGTTAGGGACAAATGATCGTCTAGTTTATTGCCAAATTATGTGGAAGAAAATGTTTAGGGCAGTGCTGCTCAAATGTTCATGCACACTTGAATCATCAAGGGATTATGATATAGTAGGACTGGGGTGGCATTCACAGGAGATGTCCTGCTGAGCTCAAATCACATTTTGAGTAACTTTGAGTGGCAAGGGTGTCATCAGCCATTTAGCAAGTAGCAGCACTAGACCTGGAGACAGGATGCCTCAGTTGAAATCATAGCTCTATCACTGACTAGCTTCTTGACTCTCACCAAGTAGGCCAGTCTCTTTGACCTCTAGCTGAAAATGAGCATTAGGATGCCTAATTGATAGAGTAGTGTTGTATGGTTTTAATAGATGAGAAAAATACCTGGCTCAGAAAAGACCCTATAAATATATTTTTCCATCACTGGCTTACCTATTTTCAAATGTGGCTTCTCTCATTATGAACTATCACCCTTAGACAGCAATTTACCTGTCGTCATTCAGATCTGACGACCTCACTGAGAAAACTGAGCTGAACTGCAGTAACTATAAGGAACCACGTTCTAACAAACTATAAATAATGTCACATAATGTTATTTTTCTTCTGAAGGTATGACTTTTACCATAACTTCGGTCTGATTCTATTTTATTTTATTGCACTAATGTTTGTTGGCAACACTGTACATGATTCAGAGGAATATCACACCTCTTCTAATGTATGTCACCAGACCACACTCCCCACCAAGGCACTCATAACCCTCCACCATATCCATTGTGCCCCCTCCCACATTTGCTCTCCTCACACCCCTCCCCACTCTGGAAACTTCAATTCCAAAGTCAGATTTCTAGGGCTTGTTACTGGTTTGGTTTTGTCTAATCCTTTGTTCTGTTCCTCAGTAGTCCACACATAAATGAAATCATCTGGTATTTGTCTTTCTACTTCTGACTTATTTCACTTCACATAATCCCCTCCATTTTCTCCATGTCATCACAAGTGGCAAGAGTTGATCTTTTTTTTTGTAACTGAGTAGTATTCCATTGAGTACATTATCAATCACAATCAGTTCTTATTTAAGTCATTTAACACCAGACTGTGCTAATTAAAAAACCTCATTATTTTAAAAAATATAACAAAATGCCCCAAAATGTGCTCTTATTGACAAAAATTTTGCACAGAGTTCAGGTGAAAATGCACAGTGCTCTGGAATCAGACATCCTCAGGAATCCCAGTCCTGCCATGCACTACCTCTGTGGCATAAGGCAGGCTATCTCATCTTTTCTATGGCCTGTTGTCTTCAACCAACTTTAGAAGGTTGATGCAAAAATTAAAGGACTTGACACAGTAGAAATCTAATAAATGCCCTTCTCTTTAAAGATTCAAATTAGTCTCCCAAGAAAATTGAGGCTTTTTGTAAAGTAAGGGAAGTTTCTTATATCCTTTCCTCTGAGTATGCATTCATGTGTGAGAGTTTCTATTCAGAGGTACTTAGTTTTGAGTGATAAAATGGTTGCTATAGAGATTTTTGAATACAACTAACTAGTGTAGATATAATATTAGAAGCAAATCTCCAAGGAGTTAGGCCAACTCAAAAATCAAGTCACAGTCGTCTGTTAAAACTCCCATCTATTTTAGTCCACTTTTGATCATCTGTGTTACTTGCTGGACCAAAAGTAATGTAGCTACATTACAAAAGTAATACAGCTAACATTTATAGCTATGCTAGCATAGCTCCATCAGCCCTACCCTTATGACAGACACCAAACTAAACCTTTCAAAGACTGTACAAGCCAGTTCTTATCTACAGATGTTGGCCTCACCTCTTGTCCCATCTTTCTCTACAGGTGCAACCTGCTTGGGCTCTAAGTGACTTTAGCGTGGCACACCTTGACAGGTCTTATCTCTGGCCCATGCAATGTAACTCTCAGCTCCCACCACAGTCCTCTCCATTGATGTCAAAGCTTGGAAATCTACAGAATCCTGTTTGGCACCATGCAAAGTCCAGAGAAGCTGGTGGGTTCATGCCCCATCTCCCTTGGATAGATATCCCTAGAATGCAATCCCACAAAATCAAGCTGTGATTCTCACAGGGTGGTCACTCATTAACATTTTCATACCTGCTCTCCCTTCTTCCCCACCCGACTCCCTGGTCACTTACTTTTAATCTCAGGATTATACTTCCCAAGAAAGTAGAACAGAAGTCTTGGCCTGAGGCTCTGCTTTTTGTGGAGTCCAGCTAAGATACATTTTTTTAAATATTCCTGTGAACCTAACAAGGTAGATATTTTAATATCTTCATTTTACAGAGGAGAAAATTAGGCTTAGAAAGGCTAAATAACTCACTCCTGATCCCCCCCATCTCCATCATAGACCCAGACAGGACTATTCAGGATTTTTCAGTATTCAATACTCAATATCCCAAACCTTATATTGAGTCTCCCTTCTGCTCCCCCAAACCTTTCATCATGGCTATTTGTGTCCAAGGTCAATGTGTAAGGTCCTTGCTCTTAATACTAGTTAACAGTCCTGAGTTTTCATCAGCTTCAACATCAAGGTAAAAATATCCTAGGACTCCACATACCTATCAGACCATCTTTTCAAATAAATACTCACTTCACCTACAGTTTTTTGTGAAGCCCCAGGGAGAACTCTGAAATGACTGTCCTAAAAACTCTGAAGAAGACACAGCCAGGTCTAGAAGGGGTCAATCCAAGCTGTGGCCCAAGAAACCAGCTTTGTGGCCCCTTCCTGGATTGTTCTGTGACAAAGATTTGTGGAGGCAGGTATTTCATAGCAATTAATTATTTCAACACACTTTACCTATCACCAGGCAACTAAAGGCGCTCCTCGTGTGGGTACTGTTAATACCACTAATCCAGCTGACTTTCCTGTGAGGTAAAAATCTCTTCATTTTTATCCCCATTTGGCAGATTTTAATTAACTTCTCAAGACCAACCAGTTAATCAGTAGAAAGCAGAAATGAAAAGTGGGACACCTGCCTCCTTGTGTGTTCAGAATCTCCAGGCACCCTTCCACTGTCTCCTCACCCACCCTCGGGGCTGCAGGTAAACATCATGACCTCTTCCAGCACAGAGAACAGTGAGTAGAAATCCATCAGCCTCACAGGTAGGCAGGCTGCATGGCCAGTTTCCTTCTGAGGCAAAAATAAGTGATTCTTTTAGCTCTAATATCTTGAGTTTGTTTGTTTCTTTTAAGGATGGGAGCACTTGCACCCTTGTCAAGACCCACCTAGGTTTATAAAGATTGTCTGCCAATTGAAAGCCTTTCTGTGTTAGTAATACACTGCTGATGTCGTCTGTGTGGCCCAAAGTAAACATCCCCACAGTCTGTTCCCAGTGCCAGATACTCAGGGGAAGACAGGTTCTTAAATACAGCTCAGGAGCAAATAAATAAATTCTTAAAAGGTGAGCTAAGCCTGCAAAGCAGACAGGTACATGAACTGCCTCCGAGCTGTGTTTGAGGTTCTACTGTAGGAGCACCAAATTACAGTTTTTGTCTCAAAATAGATAAGAAGTTGAATGGAGCACACAGAGATGTCTGGGTATTTTTGGAGTCTGAGAACATTTAGTACCCTCAACACCAAGTCTTCTATTAAAACTCCATGAGGCAGGCAAATAGGAGGTTACCTGGAAAAAGTAATTCCAAGCCTAAAGGCACAGTTATAAAGAGAAAGGACTATGAATAGGCAGGTAAACAGTTATGTTTTGTTTTTGTGGTGAGCAAACCAAAAAGAGTATTTTTCAATGTTAAATGTTATTGTGTGGGATTTGATATGATTCTTAGAAGTAAACTGACAGGAAAGAGCAATTTTTTTTTCCCACAAGATGTACCAGGTTAATAGCCCCGGCTGCTGCTTTCTGAAGGGCTGTTTTTAACAAGTCACAAACAGCATTATCTGCATTATCAGTGCTCAGCAGTAACACCAACACAAGGGCACACACACATGCACACTCACATGCACGTCTCCTCATGGACCCTCCACTGCCCCTGTGCCTCAGTAGTCAGGCTTTGGAACATGATTTTCTGTGTTTTCATTCCTTCTTCTCCTAGATGAGCATTTAGAGTGTCTGACAGTCAAGGTCTGAGTGAGAAAGTCATCCTGTATAGTTTCTCCTCCAGGCTGATGCTTACAAAATCATCTTCCTTCTTCTACTGCCTCAGTTTCCACAAATTAAAGTTTTATGTACTTATACAACTCAATATATCAAAACTAGATTAAAAGAAGTAGTAGATACCACTATTTTAAATTCCCAAATATATGGATCATAATAGGTAATAACTAACAAAGAATAGCTATAAATACTTGTATGGAAAAATAAAGTTTTTAACAGCCTTATACCAGTGCTTAGCACATAGTAACTGCTCAGTAAAAGGTAGTTTCTATCATCATCACCTTCAGTCATAGCTCTGGATGGTTAGGAACATTCTAGAGTAAGTTTCAATCGAGAAAGAATTTAGAAGAACCATCTTTGATCAGAGATTAGTTCCAAAAGGCAACAGAATTTAAAAAAAAAAAATGGCAAGATAGGACCAAAGGGTCATTACTGATGCCTATCATCGTGGGACCCTCGCCCGTGGATGGGGATCAAACCGGCGCTGCAGAGGCTGCAGGCAGCCTTGCAACCCAGCGCTCAACCACTGCACCACAGGGAAGGCCCCTCATCATAATAACTTGTATCGTCTCATCTGGAGGACCGTTTTATTTAGTTTAATTTTCAAATAATTTTCCTATTCAAAAAGTCATATCTCAAAGTTTGGGGTTCATAAGAACATATTCCTCATAACTGAAATCATGGAGGAAATAAACCAATCTCTCTATGGAATTAAAAATACTTTGTATAAAAATCAGACTGTTAAAAAAAGGCTTTTTTTTAAAAAAAAAAAAAAGAAGCTTGATTGTTGCTTTCTCCCATTATTCTTTTATTTTCCATTTTGAAAGAAATTTACCTATGATTCTTTTATAAACACACATAGCAGTTGTGCCTTATTCATCTGAACAAAAATTTATTTCAAATTAAGGCCCTTTAGTTTTTTGGTTTTCAAGGTTGCAAGACAATTCTTCCTTTTGGGGAATTTTTTTCTTGGGAGGAGGGCATGGAGAAGGAGAGCAGGAAGAGGGAGAAGAACCAGCCAGAAGGCACACACACCCCAGCAAGGGAAGAATGGAAACAACTTGCCTCTGGACTCCACGCAGAGGAGCTGTCTGTGGCATATGAGTCTTCAAAGCCCCGGCTATTAAAAGCTGTCTCAGTGTCCAAGCTGCCCTCGGTGGACTGGCGACTGAGACTGCGGACCACACTGCTCTCCGGGGAAGATGTGTCATGGCGCCGAGCATCCGCCTTCTCACATATGGACCGGGAGTGGGCAGAGATGGGGCCATCTTCACTGTAAGACAGGTTCTCAGAGTAACTCAGCCGGCTGGCTCCATCCAAATCTAAATTGGCAATAAGGAAACTATTTCAAATGTATTGTTTTTTACACTTTTTACCTAGAGAAATTGAGCAGTCGCAACCACACCCATCAAGACTTTAAAAACAAAACCCATCAAGTAACACCTGTAAAAGTATAATTCCAATCATATCGTGAACTTGGCCCATATCATCAAGAACACCAATAGTTCATTATGTGGGATACAAGAAGACTTACTATTTTCTAGTAATATGCATATAAGGAATGTGTATTTATGTCTCAGGACTAATATAAACATATTAGCTAGTGCTAAAAGAGCAGACAGAGCAAATTACCGTGGAGGTCATTCTTTCTTCTTGCTCCCTTATCATTTCATCCCCTGCCCAAAAGGCTCAGTGGTTCTCTCAAGTAAAAATGTTTCTATTAGCTCTATGGCAAGAACATTGGAGGTAGACTCAGCTAACACAGGTTTAAATCCTAGCTCTACATTAAGACTGGAACAACATTTGAACTGTCTGAATCTTTGTTTTCTTAACTGTACAATGATATGGAAGCCGTCAGAGAGTCACAGAGTAAGCCTTGCTTACCTGTGTGACCCACACTGACCTCACCCCAGCAAAGCTCATTCATACTGCCGCCCAACTGGCTGTCACTCACGGTCTCCCTGACTCACGAAAATGTTGTGTGTGTCTTTTCACAGTTCTTCTCAGGCCCTTGTCTTTTTCACCTTGTCCATTCAAAACCCCACCAACACCAAAATTTTCCCTGACTCCTTCAGACTCAGTGGTTTTCTTTAACCTTAGTGTTATTCTACCTTTCTACACCTTCCACGTCTATCTGTCTATTCCCTTCCCTTGTCCCCTGCCTCTTTCATGTCTAGGTTACCCTGGGATGGTAAAGAAAAACTGGCAGGCTCTTCTTAAGTAATAACTTTCACTGTGATTTGTTTCCCACACCCAAAGCAGCCAAGGTGTGATCCTATAATTCTGAATCATATACAGCGTTGTAAACAAATGTTAGCTTAATTTATAACAATTAAAATAATAAACTAATTGAGGTATGAGGGGGGAAAAGTAGCCATAGAAGTCATCTCTTGGGCTACCAGTATCCTCCAGCAGCAACACTCCCACTCAGAATGAGAGAAAATTGAAGAAACAGACAGGATGAGTGAGTGGGATGACAAAGTGCATATCACAAGTCAGCTCTTATTTACACACTGGATGGTAGCAATTTTTTCCACCATTAGTTTCAAAACCTCTGCTAGAATATAGGCTCCAGAATGGCCCTATGTCTACTGCATAGTCTTCATGTACCAATAGGTTTCACTAAACCCTCAAATAACTCTAAAGCCTAGGCCAATAACAATTTGAACCAGCCAAGTTGCAACATGGAGGTGGTGACAGAGGTTTCACAGAGAAGTATATGACCTATTTATAGTAAACATGCAATCTTTAAGATATATTATCACCCTATGCAGTCCATATAAAAACATCTCCAGGTAGGTTACTCAGAGCACAAGTTCAGACTCCTAATTTAGAATTTTGTAAAACTATGACAAGTCAGTGAGAAGTTCCCCTATCTGCCTTATTCTTAATATTTTAGTTCAGGCCCCTTGGAAACACTTTCATATGACACTACAAAATTTTTACATTCATGCTTACAGTTATTTGGCAAACACACTTTTGAAAAGCCACAGAAATGACAGAACAAGGGATATTCTATATGCAAAACCCTACAACATAAAGCAGAATTCTTTTCTACAGTTCTAATTAGCACCTCCATTCCTCACTTATATGAACACTAAAATGTTCTATTAAACAGTGGGTCATCCATCAACATGTGTAGCACCCAGCAGGATTTCAGCACAAAACCTAACTTTGCCAAGAAATTACCCCCATAAAATTGTCTCATGACTTTAACTCCTACAGTGATAATACCTAGATCAGTAATAAGGGAATTTTCAAAAGCTACATTAAGCCTTGAAAAGCTATTCATAACTGAAAAACATAAGAACTATATTAATGTAACAAACCATTTTCCTTGACAGACAAGCAAGGAATAAATTAGAAAAGCAAATCTAGATACAAGTCAAGCTGCAAAGAGGAGGAAAGGGACAGGTGATTCACCATTACATAAAGCATTCTTCCTGGGCATTAAAGATCATATCACCTCAAACATACAGAAAAGTAATTTTTTGTTGTCAGAGAAATGTATCCTGCCTTCTTAGAAATTATAGGACATAATTATGTCACATCATGCACATTAATTTTAGTAGAGCAAGTACTGAACTTGCTTATTCCATATCTCACTTTGCTGGCGTGTAACCCTCTGATTCAATTTCTTTCTCATATACTCCCAAACCCCTCCCTTCTACCACCATCCATGCTTTTGCTTACCATCTATAATGGTCATTTTCACGTGTCAGCTTGGCTAGACTCTAGGCCTCAATTATCCAATCAGACACTAATCTAGCTGTTGCATAGAGGTGCTTCGTTGATGCAATTGAAGCCTTTAAGGGGTTGGTTTTAAATGAAGGATGTAATCCTACATAATAGTTCCACTGAAAGAATGTTAACAGGAAAGGTAAGGGGTCCCTGGAAGAGCAGAAATTTCACCCATGGACTCAGCTCAGACATAAGCCCTTAGCCTGCACTTCCCAACAGCCTGTCCTGTGGCTTTCACAGCTGTGTGTTCTGCTGCTCAGCCAGCCTCCACAATCACATAAGTCAATTCATTGTAATAAATCTCTCGAAATATAAATACCCACCCTGCTGTTTCCATTCTTTTTTATTATTATTAACTTTGATACACTGTCCAAAACAAAACTGAGCACAGATTCTGGGGCTAATTTAGCTGATTTTAGTGACAGTAGGAAGGTAAGTTCTGGCTTTTATGAAATGTCCTAAAGATGAAGTGTTTCACAAGCAAAAGTAAGGTTTTATTCAAAAACAAAAGAAAGCCCCAGTAAGTACACTGCTGTTCTGTGGCCTGTTTTCATGTTATGCAGCCACTGATCCTGGTCACTAAGCCCAAACCATCCCTGACAGTAGTGCAGTGATACTTAACACACAAGGATAATAAACTACACACAAGACAAGAGAGACTTGCCTGCATCACGAAGATAGATTTATCATCTTGCTTCTGACAGACTCACATCTCTTCTAGCAGGATGGATCTCACTTAAGATGAAACAAGAGACAACCCACCAGCAACTCCTTCATGGTTCAGTTTCACTTGGATTTGAACCTTTGATTTTACAGGACCAACATTTTGAATACAGTTTTAAAGTAGAAGAATTATCTACAGTTAAATTTGATCTTAGGAAATCTTATTTGAGGTAGCGTAAAAAGTAGCTAATAGAAAATGGTCCAAAAAATCCTCCCTGGGATGCTTACTTAATCCCTCTATTATTTTTTATTGATGGAACAAGTTCACTGATCTAAAGATGAACAAAAAGAAATGACACAGTAAAAAAGTTCATGCATTAAAAATTACATTAACATTTCCATGGCATTTGCTAACCTAAAATTTAGCATGCAATTCTTCATTGTTATGAAAACTGCTAATTTTCTTCAAAACCTTTAAAATCTATGGGTAATTTATGCAATGAAGTGGACTTTTTCCTTTCTCAAGTTAAAAAAAAAAAAACACCTAACTTTTCTATCACCACCTGTCAAAAAAAAAAGTCAGACTCACCTGTTAGGATAAAAGCCGTTGCTCACCCCAGGAAGGGTAAAGGTTAAAATGTCAGAAACCAGACACTGAGTTTTGGGGAAAATGGGGCCATTAGTTTTAGAATTAAACAAGCTGCTCCTCGGGAATCAACTGCTATTAACTTTCATTAGCTAACACTTGCCCTCCTGACGGAGACAGAGGAATGCTGGGCGGTAACACCACAGAAAGAGGAAAGCAAGCAAGGCTATGAGGACATGACAGAGGTCAGCTATTACTGATGTCATGCTTTGGTTACATAAAGCATTTATTTCTTGACTTATCTTGGTAGAAAAGAATAGTAATAAAATGTTATGTTGGCCTATATCAACAAGAATAATTACATGGTGGATACAAATTATTATATTTCCCTAATGGAAAATAGGGTTCTTCTCGTTAATTCTATCCTTTTTCTGTTTGGTTCTTTTTCTGCTGGCCTCATCCACATCATCAGTTCAGAAGACAAACACCTTATAATTTCACTCATGTGTGGTATGTAGAGAAAGGAAACAACAAAGTGGACTAAATGAGACAAAAATAAACTTTTGGACCATAAAACCAATTAGTGGTCACTGGAAGGGAAGGTGGGGTGTATAAGCTGAAGCAAAGGGGACAATGGTGTGGAGAAGGACAGAACTGAATGTTTAGCAATGAACTTACTGTGTTATACACACATGTTGGTGCTCAGTGAAGCACAAATAAAACTTATGTAACGTTATAGAGCAATGTTACTTGAATTTAGAAAACAGAAATTTCCCCTCTGTTAGCTTTTCTCAACTTATGCACACTCCTCTTTCCCTTCCTAGTGCTGGTGTTGAAAAACATGAAAGCTCTATAGTCACGCTCCCTTTGGCTTGACTGGCCACCTGTCCCAAAAGAAAGGAGGAAAAAATGAGAGAGCCTAGGACACCTAGGCCAGCTTACTCAGATGGGTAGCAGGGCACTTGCTCTAGCTTTTCATCAAATACACTTCACAAATCCTTCCCTATCTGGATTTCTGTGACTATTCGGGGTTCTGGGCACAGAGGAGTCAGATGCCCGATGTTCCCTTGGGAAAGCACAGGAAATACTGTACCAGTCTCTTTGCATCCCATCTCCAGATTAGGGAAGGAGGGAGACTCCTGACAAGGTCTACCTGTCAGCACAAGACAGGTTATCAGTTATTCTGCCTCCAAATATCTTCCCTTACCCTTTGTGAAAGATAAAGTTAGTATGAAGTTGCTAAAGGATGACTAAAGACCTGGCTCTTGCCCAGTTTGTCACTGGGCAGGAGAAGTGGCTTTAGAAACTATAGGAAATGAGGGAGTGTTGGGCGTGTGTTGCTTGAAAGCGGTTATTCAATATTATTATAATATGTATTTTTTATCTGGAAGATTAAACAATGCCTGTGACTTAGTAATACAAAGCACTAAAAGAAAGGCTTCAAAAAGCTTCTGAAGTTATGTAGATATAGGAAAAATAGAGTCTATTATTCCAAATGGGAGAAAAGGTGCAAAATCTCTATGTTAGCAGAAAGGTATTTTAAATTTTTGTCCTTATCAGGAGGATATAAGATTTTATAGAGCTTGATAAATACCATTCTAATCATTAGTGTTCAAAATATTAGAAGGGGTGCCATAAATCTGGGGTGCAGACTTCTGTACTTCTGATCCACTTCCTCTCCCTGTCCTCTGCTCGACAGGCCCCCCTAAGGCGGGAAGCAGCCCTTGTGCCTGCGCCAGACTGAGTCCTGCTCCATTTTCTTTTCCTGTCCGGACTTGCAGATACAAGCACAGTGACTCAAAAACACTTTTTACATTGGTCATCCCCAGTATAGACAAAGGCTTTGACCAAAGAATACCTTCACAGGCAGACACTTCAGTGCTATCTTCTTCATGGGTTGATAGTAAGCGGCTGAATTTTGGTTTCTGCTCCAATCCTGTCTGCTTTCCTTTCTCAGAAGCTCCTGATCGGAAACTCTGGGACCGGGACACCGAAATTTCAAATTGTTTGATCACCTCCTCGTCACTGTCGGAAGATGTGGACAGTTCTTCATCCTCTCCAAAGCTGTTAACTGGGAGCAAACAACAAGAGTCATGAGACTGGCTCCTGGGGCTTACAAGAATACAGAGACAATTTGGAGAAATAGAAGAGAGGAAATGAACCATTAGTCTGGATCAACGCTGACACAAACTGGATGGGAAGAAATAAAGGCCTCTTTGAAATACAAAATTTGGTTCCAAGGAATAAAACAAGAAAAGGTTTATGAGGGTAATTCAAAATATGTGAGTGGCACCCAGGAGGAGCCATTGAAACACCCATAGTCAAGCTAATGAGTAAAAGAGTACACTCCTGGAGCTCCACAGCCCCGCTGGCTTGTCATGCTGCGTCCCTGAATTCTAACAGGGAAGGGAACAGTGATCTACACAGTCGCCTTACATGCAGCTCCAGTCAGTGATGATGGAAATGTGGTCCTTGCCTCATCTTATTTATTAAAACACACAGGGCCAAGCCCCACTTCAAAGAAGAAATAAATATTTGAAACAGATTTTCCAAAAGTTTCCTGATTTTAAAAAAGACCTTCATACTGTGTGCATATTTTAAAAAAAACAAAACAAACTAGTTTATACTAAGAATGCTCACATGTCTTCCTCAGTACCAACAACCCAGCCCAAAACCCTATGAATTATTCACTCTGCTTTTCCCATTCCCCAGCACACTGCTCCTCAGTTTCTTCATCCTGCTGAGATGGCTCCTTCCTTTGAGGTCTCTGCCTGTGCTGTCCCTTTGCCCTGGAAGTGCCCCTGTCCCAGGGGGTTATACATGGCTGATTCCTCTCACCACTCATGTCTCCGCTTAAATACTGCTTCTTCCTCAATGCTTCTCTCACTTCCTACCTTAAAAAGTTCTCTTCATAGGAGTTTCCATCTTTCTCTCCTCTCCTCTATAGCTTCTATGAAAATAAAGAGAGCACCTGTTTTGTTAACTGACATCTACCCATTGTGTAGATGGGTATAACATTGTATAACAAAACACATATAGCCACATAGCAAGTGCTTCAGAAATATTTGCTAAAAATCGAATACATTGAGGAATTCCTAGTGTTTTCTTCTGAGCACCCTCATGTACATACACTCACACATAGTTCCTTGTGCCTGGGACATTCTTCTCCAGGCCCCATCTAGACTAGTCATGAATCTAGCTCATCTAGGTCTCAGCATAGACACCACTTCATCCAGGAAGCCCTTCCCTGACTCCTTAAATGAGGTTCAGGACTCCTTCCAGGTGCTGTGGACCAGCTCTCTATCCTGCCCTGCCAGTGCTCCTGAGTATTGTGACAGAATCATATATTTAATTTCCAGTCAGGCTGAGTGTGGTAGCTGGTACAAGGGTAAGCACACAGAGCCTTGGTCTTTGAGACCTATGTTCTACCTAACCTGACAATCATGCATCACTTAGTGACTTTTTGGTCAACAAAGGCCCACATGGATGATGGTGGTCCTGATAGGCCACAGCAGATAACCTAGGTGTGTGGTAGGCTATCCCATCTAAGTTTATTAACTATCCTCTGACATTCCCATGATGATAAAGTTACCTAAAAAATGTTAGGCAATGCCTGCTTGTATACACCACAACGGTAAAGGGCACAGCAGATTCCTGCCTTCATGTCCTCCAAGCTCCAATGCTGTGCCAGGCACATGACAGACTACTCAGTAAATATTTGCTGAAAGTGAACTGGAAATGATACTTGGGTAATTATTTTTTAAAGATTTCTTCTTTCCATCCAAGAGTCACAGAGTGATTCCAGAGAAGAATATGGTTGCTAAATCACAGATGGGTCCTGAAGATCACTTCTAAACCAGAAGCAAAGAATAATCAGAAAACAATATTTCAAGTGAGAGAAAATACTTTAAACACCAGTTGGGAAAAACATTTATTCTCTGGCTTCAGAGGCAGTATGCCATTTCTGAGATTCTTTAGAAGACTAGCAATAATAACAACACTTGTTGAATGTTATGTGTGTTGCACATATTATCTCATTAATTCACGTGAAACCCCATTTTTGTTCCCATTTTCAAAGTAAGAAGATCAAGGAAGAGAAATGTCTATAACTGATTAAAGATTATTTGGTCAATAAGGAGGAGAACCAAGATTTAAATCAAGACAGCCTGTCTCCAGAGGCTCAGGTGGTAGAAAGAACTCTCATTCTATATATTCATGTCAATTAGCTGAGTTCATGTGGCCGGACCTAACCCCTCTGGCCCAGTTTCACCATTTGTGGATCAGTTCAAACACCTGGATCACTTTCCAGGTCTTTTCCAAATCTCAGTTCTCAACTCTACACTTTCTGTCTGACAGGCATCAACATTTTTTACGTGTGCATTTTCTATGTGTGTCCCGCTTTGTGCAGTGGCTGATCAAGAATCAGAGATCACAGTTCCCAGCTCATTCAATTCTGCTGGTTGTGTCCAGCACCACAGTAGGAGCTGAAAATTCAAAAGACACTAGATATTCCACCTACACTGAGACTAAATTTTCCACAACTACTCCCAGGCCATCCCAACAGAAAATCATCACAGTGGTTTTTATCATATTGTCTTGACATGCTGGGCTGAGCACACAGGCGTGGGGTGGCCATCACCTGTGGGAGACCCAAGAAGAGCAGCTTCACAGACCTTCCATTTGGAGAACTGGGTCATTTAGAGTTAAGTACCTGGTAGGTTGTCAGGAAGAAATATGCACAGGACGGCAGAGGGTTGCATTTGACATCCATGGGAGAGCTTTCCAACTCTGAGATCCCATCCTATTTGTATTATTAGGCCAGTTTCACACATTTCAGTAGTCATATGTCATCAATTTCCAATTGAGTCAGTCCATAGATGCTTTTTGATCCATAAAATCGGTAATTATAATTCATTATTTTTAGTTTGTGGTACTTGACTTTTTCCCCCAGTGAGTTAATGATCATCCACAGAACAAATATTCCCCTCACTACATAGACTAAGTAATAAAAGTAATAACATTTCTTGTTTAGTAACCATATACTACTGTCATATGTCACTTAATGGTATGCAGATATATTCTGAGAAATGCATCATTAGGTGATTGTGTCATTGAGCAAATGTCATAGACTGTGCTTCCACAAACCTGGATGAAAGCCCACTGCCCACCTAGGCAATATAGACACTGCACACCATCCAATATGCAGCCCGCCAAGAGAAACTTCACTATGAGGCGCATGACTGTCCATGCCATGAGCCATCTTGGAACTTTGCATGTTAGTCATCATTTTCATTTAATCATCACAGCCATACCATGAAGTAGATTATTATTACTACTATTCCCATTGCAGATATTGGAGAAAGAAGCATGGAGAGATTAAATAACTTGCCCTAGGCAACAAAGTTGGCAAAGTTGACAAAGTGAATGTAGAACTTATATCCTTAGCCACAGGGCATATTATCAGACATCATTGCATCAGGACACTGGAGCCACATTCAGTTTACTTTCCATTGTGGTGAGAGACAGCTCTGCCCCTTCCACCAAGAAACCGACCAGGAGAGTGCTACCTTTGTGAGAAGAGCAGAGCAGTGGGAAGAGCAGTCAGTACTCGGGTGTGAACGCATACAGGAGAGACTGCTTGCTGTAGAACTGGACTACTGCACCTCATGGGATTAGAGCTACAACAACTGCCACACTATTCTCACTTCCCTCCCCAAGAGGCTCAGGGAATTCTAGCTAAGAAGGAAAGCTGCCATCCCTCCAAAAGACCACTGGGCAGCAATAGAAGTCAGTGCTGGTGCTATCGTTAGGGAGAAATGATGTCCTGAGCTAATTCCATGCAGGCTTTGTGGACTCCACCCCCACTCCAGACCAAAGCCATCAAGACATTGGGAAAGACAAATCCCGTCACCACCAAAGGGAAGGTGGCAGGGACTTGAGGGTGGAGTTAAGCAGCCAGGTTGGGTATAAAAACCAGACACGTGGGCCTTGGAGGGCTCGCTGTCGCTCCCCTCCTGGCTTCACGGCTCCTGGCTCGCGGCCAGCTCTCAGAGTGCCATTTGGGATTCCAGATCTGTGGATCGGGTAGGACTCATTTAAAACTTTGTCTCCCACTTTTCTCCCTGAGCTGTACATTTCCTCATTTGCCCTTCCCTTGTAAATAAACCTTTTATTAACCTTTCGTGTGTGCCTGCAGTAGAGCATTGATAAGTCCTTTTAAGCATGTGGATGAGGACCCACTGTCAGGCACCCCGTTTTGTATCGGGGCTGCCCTATAGCACTATTACAATAATAAAGGTAATCTGTAGGTAGCATTTATCATGTGCTAGACACTATCCTAGATCTTTGCATATATTAACTTATTTATTCCTCACAAGAATCAATGAAATAGGAAATTTATTATCCCCACTTTATGGGTGAGGAAACAGAGGGAGAGTGAAGTTTGTACTTTGCTACAGGCTAACAGTTAATAAATTGCGGAAGCAAAATTTCAAACCCAGGCTGCCTTGTTCAAAAGTCAATGTTGTTAATGACTAATGCTCCCTCTACCATCTGCTGTCTCCAGGGAAAAAATTTCTTAAACCGGGTCAAAATCAACTGTGTTTAATCATGAAGAAGAAAAAAATCATGTAGTTAGACTGCAAAGGATTTTCATGAATACCTATTCTGGCATCTTCACACAGAGACACCAAAGCCAAAGAGGCATTATATTTGCCCACGTTTATACCAAGTCACAACCAAATGCAGATCTCCAGTGTTCCAAGTCTATGGTTTGGCAACCTCATTTTCCCAGCTCACTCCCCAATTTATTTTTTCAAATTTAAATTTTGATTCTTATATTTTTGAAAGATTCCAGCCACAAGTTTTGTAATGAACCTATTGTTATCAGTTAAAGACCTAATCTGGACTTCAACTGAAATCTTTGAAAGTCACAAAGGCTCATCTAAGTCGTGGCACTTGTTTCAAGATAAGGTAGCATTTTCTGAAGCAACACACAAATACCAACCTCAAACCCTTTTCAAACTAAGTACCTTGGAAATAGTACAGTGGACATTTTTATTAAAACCTTTACCCTTTATCCAATTTACTTGCTAAAAGAACAAGGGACAAAGTTGCACAATTACTATGGCAGTAGACGCACCTTGAAGTTGAGATTGTTCATTTCACTCAATCACAGAATACATACAGATCTTGGATATCACTGAAATCTCCACCACCAGAACAGAAGCAGACTTTTCTGTGGTCTCTCTGATGTCTGGCCACTTGGGCTTGAGCCTTTGTACACCTCCTCCCAAGGTGCTACTGTGGACTTCTTGCACTGGCAGAAGTTCATGACTTTGACAGGTAGAAAGAACTACTTCTTAATATGACAATATCAGGACCCTTTTCAAAGGAGTCAGAATGTCCCCTCTCCCTAACTTTCAATGATGTTTCTCCTAGTTTAAGTAAGGAGAGGTAGAGGAAATGTCTTTCACGTTTAGGAGACAGAAGCTGTCTGTCAGGTGCAACATGAGTTAACGATGTCAAGAGTAAGAGGACAGAATCTGGCATCAAGCTGCCTGACATTGAATCTGGGATCTTCCATTTGCTAGTTTGTGACCTATGCAATTTAATCTTTCCAAATTTCAGTGTCCTTATCTTGACATTCCTTCCTCACTTCTTAAAGTTTTTGAGAGGACTAAATTATATAAACTATGTAAAGGTATGTAGCGCATGCCCGGCATATGATAAGCTCAGACGTGTTAACTATTATTATTACCTCCCAACACAACCATGCCCTGTGTGAAAACCCTTCTATGAAGCCTGAGAATGCACGCGAAGGAAAGAATTGCCTGTTCTTGCAGAGTCTAACTTGAAAACTCACCATCAGGATGGTTGTAAGGGATGAAACAAGGGCTGGGACAGGAGAAGATTAAGCTGACACTGTGGGCTGTATCGCCCTCCTTATCTCACAATCCTTTTTCCCAAGTCTGGAGGTGGAGCACACTGTAAGAGCTGGCAAATCTGTCTGGATGTGGGCAGTGCCCAACACCTGCTCATTTAGTTGTTTCTTGTAAGGCAACAGAACTACCAACTGGTGATGCACAGAGGATTTCTTAAGGCTGTCTGCTGCTATTTTACAGATGGAGAAAGAATTTATAAATGATCAGTGCAGTTCCAAGCTTATTAATTCCTTCCCACCCACACAGGAGCAATTAGGTAGAGGGAAGGACTGTTCACATCTTATAGATGGGAAGCGGAGACAGGTGGGGGTGGGTTGTACTCAGTGATGCCGTACCTGGGTGCTACTTTTGGCTACCATTGCAGGATATCCCTGATATACCAAATTTCTCAGATATCCACAGAAAATGACTGTCCATGGTACTTAGATAAAGATAGAAATAAGAAAAAGAAGTTGGTTAAAATAAAAAGCAACAGTTTCTCACTTCAGATTTCAGGGAAATGGTCACATTTCTAGAAGCACAATCCAGCCATTCTTGGATGCAGACACAACAGGAAAAGATTTTTTTTTGGCAGCTCTCGTCCCAAGACTGCCCACCTGTGATAATGCAGGTGTTTCTTTTCACAAACCTGTCCCTTTCAGGGCAGCTCTTTCTGCCTATGCAGAAGCATCCTTTCCTCCTCTTTCCCTTTTTTTAAATCTAGCAAACCTTCTCTTTTAGATATATAAAAAAAATTTTAATTGCCCCATTTTGATTGTTTGTATGACGCCCTATGGAGGTCTAGATTTCCCAAAAGAACATCAATATCACTGCAGAAGCAATGGTGGGGGTTATACTAGCAGACTGGGCTCTCCATTCTTCATGATCACAGGGCTAGTTTGCTTTAATATGATTTATATTTTTATAACACTCTGTTGGGTGGAGGAATAAGAGTCCTGATACATTTAAAAAGTTTGAAAAAGAAAGATATAACCCAATTCAGAATAAAACCCAAGGTTGAGACTACATATGGGACTTACCTAACCTCAAATAGCTAGTGGTAGAGGAAGGATTAGCATCCTGTTCTCCTGTGCACAACTACTGTGTCACACTACACCTTGCCAGGATGTTTTGACACTCCATTTCATATGTGAACAAAGAGATGGCACTTTAATAGCTAAATTCAAGTGAGTCAAATAGGAATCTTTTATGAAATTCAGTAACACACAAATCATTATACGAGGGCAAAGTAAGTTACAATATAGGGGACTCTGGTTCTGATAGCAGCAGCATAAGAGATTTGAAATAACAAACTAATAAGTATTATAAATTCATGGGAAAATTAAACTACTTGAAGGCATACAGAGTGAGCAAGAGCAGGAGGAAACTGGAGGGATGCAATTTTGAAAGAAGGAAATTTCGCTAGCTACATGGTTATACTGCTTTTCTGCTACAACTGCTCCGGAGTCAGTGAGGCAGGGGCAGCAAGTTCTCAGGAGTCCGAAGCCTTACTGACTTGAAAGGTCAGAGGACAGAATTCAGGGCAGCCAGAGCAACTGGACATAGAACATGAAAACTAACACGTTGTTACAGAAAACATGTCAACAGCTACCTGGATTGAGAGAGATGGAGTCCAAAAGGGACACAAGAAGAATTCTGGAGTGATTTGGATTTTCTTTTCTTGGTGATGATGATCATTTTACATAATATGCCAACTTCATCAAATTGTATACTTTGTCTACATGAAACTTTTTGTATTTCTATTGCACCTCCATTAAGTTTTCTTTTTAAAAGTGAGTTGAAATAAAGTATATCCCATTGCAGTCTTACCTCTCCCCTGCTACAAATTTCTGAGGACTTCCCCTTATTATCTCAAACAGTCCAGCCTTTCTGCACAGTTGAGAAGATTCAAAGCCAGTGAGGCTAGAACTTGTTGTCCTGCTCCGATCCTAAGCAAGAAGTCTGAGCACCAGAGTAGCTACCAAATGGAGCATCTCTTTACTCTCCACTGTATCTACCTACTAAATTCTCCTGGCTTTCTGATATATATTCTGAATTCTTTAGTAGGCCTTTAAATACAGCCAACAAGTTAGTTATTGACATATCTACATCACTAGTTAAAGACCCTATTCCAAACTGACATCAGTTAATTGAAGTCAAATCTAACTAACCTTGAAGAAAGATAACGCTGCTACGACCTGGACTCCCCTGCTGCCGTTGTTGGCCCAATGTATTTATTGCCATGAGCAAAAGCATTTGCCTAGATCAGTTCCAGACTTTCCTGATATCTCTTGACAGGAATATGTATTGCTAGTTATTCACTAAAGGGATCAGCCCTACATCCAGGGTTATCTTAGCCTCTCTGACACTTATTTTTCTTCCCTGCCAGGCCAAACTCATCCAAGATAAGAGCAGCAGCATCCTGAAATCATTTGAGGTTTAGGGTGACTAGTTCTGGCTGGGAGGATTGTCAAACAAGCCGGCAATATAAGCAATATTCTAACAGACCTGGGTCCTCACTTCTCACTATCTTCACTCTCTCAAGTACAAATGTTTTCTGAACATTTGGCTTTCACAATGTCAACAGCTCTAAGCTATTTTCTCAATGCAAGAAGGCTCACCTGAACAACAGCAAGTACTAACCTACCAACCTTCCGACTTTTTTAAGCTCTTTTCTCTAATATGTATGTCTCCTACACAGGAATTTCTTGATGGAAACCTAATATTGTGTTGTTTTCCTACTATGCTGGCATTACATACAAGTGATGGCCATGTCTATAAATTACTTTGTTGAGAACTGAGGCGACCTGATAATTAAATTTCTGCATGTGCAGAGAAAACAAAATAATAGTTGTTCTTCTTGCTTTATTCTTCCCCTTCCCCCAACAGTTCTCTATCACCCCAATGAATCCTTAAAAGAAATGTGAACCAATATTTCAATTTATAAATGTTCTGATTAGAAAGACAAAAAAAAACCCATTGTCATGGATACTAAAATGAAGGGTCTGCAATACATAAACAAGGCTGAGAGAGCTAATGAACAGATCTCATAATTTGCAAATGATGTGAGTTTTTGAATTTCTGTCTTTTCATTCACTCATCTACCTACCCAGTGCTGCAAATCATCCTCCAGGTAGTTTCCAAAGTTACTGTTTAATCTTGCAATAGAGTCCAGTAAAGTTACACAGATAATTTCTTTATAAGGCAATTTCAAAGCCTCTTCAGCACCAAATCTATAGTAAATATACCCAAATTTATCATGACAAATGAAAGGAGGGCTAAAAACACTCACTTAGCTAAGTAAAAGCTTTTTTAGAAGAAAAATGAAAGCTATATTCTAAAAACTCACCTCATTTATACATCAGATCCATTCAGTGGGGTATGCATATATTAAAATAGCATTCCCCAATGATGTGATAAAATCAGATAATGAATAACTTTTCTCTGTTTGCAGAAAAATTAATGGAAAAAAATCCTAAGTATTCCATTTTTCCCATAAAGTTTCAGTGCCTTGGGTGCTGTTATTACACATGCTGACAAGCATAAGCAGGTAATAAAACAAATGAATATTAACAAAGAAATGTGAAAATAACTAATTATACTTATTCCCTCAGCTTGTTTTGTCAGGGGTATACACACTCGTGACTGTGACTATTATATGGCTTACATAATCATATTTTCCGCTGGTGAGATGCTTCCTGATGAAAACAAATACATTAAAATTTCATGGAGTGCCACAAAAAGCACCTTGACTTCCAGTTATTGAACCACCTGAACATCTTGGCGCCATTGGATTAGAAATGTGTTCCTATATAATGTATAGGTATAATAATGTCCCTTGTTCCATCCATATTCTAACTGTCATGCAGAGTTTCCTTCTATTACTTTTCTTACCTACATTTTCTAAATGGGTTTCTGTAACAGTGACCCCCCTAACATCAAAGAATTTGCAGTCTTAATTCATTATATCCTTAATGTCCAAAATACTATTTGGAAGGAAGCAAATGCTTCAATAATGAGTGAAAAAAATGAATTTAAAATTAGTAGTGTACTAGTCAGTGTTCTCCAGAAAAGCAGGACAATAGAAGATGGTGTGCGTGTGCACACACAGAGAGAGAAATAGAATTGTCGCACATGACTATAGAGGCTATAATGTAAGCTAGAGAGCCAGGATAGTCAGTGTGTAGTTTCAGCCCAACTGAAAGCCTATGAAGCAGGAACATTAGGTTCTAGACTGAGTGCAGAAGACCGGTGTTCTAGTCCAAGCAGTCACACAGGCAAAGTTCCCTCTTTTTCAGCTGCTTGGTTGTATTCAGCTCTCTAGTTAATTAGGTAAGGCACACCCACATTAGGGAGGGCAATCTGCTTTAGTCAGTCACTAATTCAAATATTAATCTCATCCAGAAACACATGCTGAAGACACACCCAGAAAATTTGACAACAATCTTGGACAAATTGAATCATAAAATTAGCTATCACAAATACCATGCAAGACAAATGCAAAACAGAAAGAACACCAATAAGAAGCAGCTCAAACACAAGTTTTAATCCCAGTTCTAACATAAATTTGGGTGGTTTACTTCAATTAACTCACTTTTAAAAATTAAACCAGCTCTTGGTTTTGGCTGTATAGAAGTCTGAGATCATATACGAGCCCTCTTGCTACAAACTCATAGAAATACTGATACCATTAGAAGAACAACTGATGCTAGTCCAGAGGGACAATCGACTTGTGTATAGTCCTCATAGGCTGATACATAGGATATCAGTGCTTTAAAGTTCATACAAGGCTGGATTCAGGACCACAGCATAAGATTACAAATCCTTAAAAAAGGTTGTCCTTTCTTTGAAAAAGGGACTAGTAAAATTCCATCTAATAGTTTGGACCTAGAAAAGTAGCAAACAAGCTTACTATTTGTTGGGGTTGTGAGTGTGAAAAATTGTATCCTATGAGAAATAAAAAACATCAAGCTTTTTCCTCTCACAGAAATACAGCATAGTGCAGACATCTGAGGATGAGAAATTAATGAGAAATGGCTACACATTTATGAAATCCATGAGACCCAATAGAAGCAAGTGCAAAATTGCTCTAAGGAATACTTCCATAAACCAACGTAATTACACTCCTCACCAAGCACAGAAACACCCCTTCTGAAGATGAGCTCACTCCACAAACACACAGAAGATAATACACAGTGAGATTAAACCAGTATGAGGTGGGATAGAAAACAATCTAAAAACACACAGTAATTTCAAGCACATGTGGACAACTTAGAAAAATTAGTCATGTTATCAGGCCACAGAGGAGGCTTCAAAAATACAATTAAACCTCACTCCAATTTCAATACAGTTAGAAAGAGGAAAAAAAGACCCTTTAAAATTATAAAAATGCTTCTGGTAACCATATTTTTAAATAATTGATGGGTCAAAGAAGAACCCCTAATTGGAATGATGAAATATTTATAACTGAAAATAATGAACACATTATATATTACACACTTGTGGAATACATTAAAAATGGTGCTTAAAGGAAATTTATGGATTAATTTATGTATGTTTTTAAAAGACTAAAAAAATAGTATGATAAATCACCAGTTTTTAAGATGTTAACAATCAACAGTTTAAACCCAAACAAAATATTAGGGAAAAAAAGAGTGTTTAACAAATAAAGTACAGAAGATAAGAACTGTGTCTTTTAAAGATAAATCACTAACAAGATTGAGAGTCAGACAACAGCAACCCAAAACAAACCCTGGAAATCTGATTGCAAACCTGAGGCTATGAGAGTGGGTGGGGAAGACAGTGAAGAAAAGGAGGAAGGGCAGCACGGCTATGGTGGAGGTATATGGTGCCTTGGCGGTGCATGTGGGGTGTGAGCATACACTTGAGCAGGTGGGATCCAATATTTCTGAATCTTATATACAGCGTTATCCATCAATATTACTTTAATAAGAATAACTATTTAAAAGTTTAAAAAAGTTTGAGGCATAGAATATATTAACCATTATGGCCATTTAAGTCACAGAGGAAAATAACAAGTTAAAATAATTTTTTAAGAAAAAAGTGAAAACACATAGACCAATAACCATGAAAGAAATAAAATTTAGGAAAAAATTTCACAGAGACACTTCACATCCAGATGGTTTATATGACTTTTTCTAACCTTCAAATAATAGGTAACTTCTTTATACAAGCTGTTCTAGAAGGAAAATTTTCCTGCATCACTTTATGAAAATAGCATAAACTCTAGGAAGGTACTTCATACAGTAATTTTACAATCGTTGTTGCAACTATTCTAAACAGCAGCAAACCAAATTGATGATACGTTAAAACCAAATACATCAACAATAAGAATTTATAGCAGACACACAAAGAAATTTAAGTATCAGGAAAGTCTTTTAGAGATAATCTGTCATATTGACAGATTAAAGATGAAAAATATAATCATTTCAGTACATGTGTAAAATCATCAGAGAAATTTCAGCACCCACCTGTGATAAAAACTCTTAGCAAACTAGGAATTAAAGGAATAGTTTCTCAATCTGATAAAGAAAATCTACCACTCATCACAGTCAAACATAAACATCATTCCTTATAGTACAAGACAAGTATTGCTCTACTTTGCAATATTCATACTTCCTTGCAATTCCAAACTGGAAGTCTTGAAAGTGCTATATGACAAGAAAAAGAAATGAAGGGTGTGGATTTGAGAACAAGAAATGAAATTCCAAAAGATTGAACTTTCTACATTAAAAAAAAAATTAAAGAGAAGTCAACATCAAAATTTAAATTATTAAAAGTTCATTAAGGGGACCTCTGCCTCTGATCAAGATGGAGTAACAAGTACAAAATTCACCTGCATACATGAAGCAACTAAAAACCCAAACATAAAAAAAATACTTCTCAAGATATAAACATCATGCAGCAGAAGAACAGGGAATCCTGAGAGACACAAAATAAGCAAATCCTTCTGTTGTCCAAACTGACTGCTTGGAGAAAGTCAAAGTCACTGTGCAGGGAACTGGTGCAGCCAACTTGGTGGTCTCCCTTATTTGAGGCAATGGAAGTAGGAGGTGGTGAGGCCTGGGCTGTGAGAACTCACCAAAACAGTGTTGAAGAGAACTACAAGAAGAGAGGAGCTCCAAGACCTGCTGTATTTGACTCTTCAGCTGATTCTGCCAAGTGCATGCATGTGAAGAACTAGATGAAACCATGGGAAGAGCCACTGGAAACAATCGGGGGTAAAAGTACTTGGAGCTGACACAGAACCAGGAAAGGTGCCGGGTTCAACTAGCTGGAATACAGAACCTCACAATCAATGGAGCATCGGGTATATTACAGTAAGTTGTTACTTAAAGTCATGGGTAGGTTCTTGGAAACTGCAACTTGAAATGAGGCATATCAAAACCAACTTTGTGTAAGTTAATTGAAATAAACAAGAATTACTTTTCTAGGGTGTATTTTTGGTCACACACACATCATCAAACTTTCAAATAAAGACCCAAAAACTTCTCGTGTTCAACAGTAATCAGTTAGTCACTTATTACAGTTTAGGAGGTCAGCACCCATCCTGACAGCTTGGGTATAATACTGCAACCAGCTCTGGACAGGATGCTTCCACACACACCCTCACTCAGATGGGAGCCCCTCAGACATGCCAGTTTACCTATGTGTGTATATCCTTGGGCTGTAAGAGGAAACCACACGACCCAGAGAAAAGCCACACAGACATGGGGAGAACATGAAAACTCTACAGACAGTGGCCCAGCTGGGAATTGAGTTTTTCTAATCAATATTATAAAACATTGAGTGAAATGATGTTACAATAGGACCTGCTGTACTCACAAGGGTTTTGCCTCAATAGGGAAGAACAAGCCCCAGATATAACATTACTTTAGGCCTACCTGACAAAGCTTAAAGCTAAGCTTTGTTTTAGTTTAAGGATTAAGCTGCTTCCAACTAACATCTCAGGGCAAAACTCAAGAATATTTATACATCAAGCATGGAACAAGGTAAAATTCACAGTGAGTGACATCCAATCAAAAGTTTCCAGGCATATACAGAAGCAGGGGAGAAATTACCCATAATGAAAGAGGGAAAGGCAATAAATTGAAATGGAGTAAATAATTACACAAATAACAGAATTTTAAGCAAGCAAATTAAAATATTGTATTCAATTATATTCTGTATTCCATATTATTACTATAAAATATCACTGTTTTCCATATACTAAATAAGCTAGAAGAAAAATTGATTAAAATAAGTAGAGATCTGAAAGATTCTATTTATTTATTTATTTATTTATTTATTTATTTATTTATTTATACAAGCACCGGGTACAGTCAGAAGCACAGGAGGGCGAGAGGATTCACCAGAGCGGGGAACAGAACAGGCAGACTGGCGAAATACACTGCTGAGGGGAGTAGTGGGCATGGCAGGAGAGGTCTGTCAAGCCATGTGGGACCCTTGCCGGCGGCCGGGGATTGAGCTGGCGCTGCACAGGCTGCAGGCAGCTTTGCAGCCTAGTGCTCAACTGCTGCAGCACCAGGGGAGGCCCGAGATCTGAAAGATTTAAATGAAACTTATGGAGATGAAAAGGACACTATCTAAAATGAAAAAAAATAAAATAAAAAACACAGCTTGGGCAATGAGAAGAAAAGCCTAGTGAGCTTAGAAGCATAGCACAGAACCCTATTCAAAATAAAACATGTAAGTAATCACTGTAAAAGAACATGAAGTAAGCATGTCTGAGGCAAGATTAATTACTAAAGACCCTGAAGGAGGGAAGGGAGCAGAAAAAATATCTGCAGAAATCATGATCAAAACTTTTCATAGTCAGTGAAAATTATAAACCCACCAATTCAAATCCTACATCCAAAATATAAAGTAAAAACTATACCAAAGCTCATCATAACCAAACTACTGAAACCAGTTGGCTAAAGTCTGGGACAGAACAACAGAATGAACCTTAATGTAAATTGTGGTCTGTAGGTAGTAATAATGCATCAATATTGATTCATCAACTATAACAAACATACCACATCAAATCCAAGATATTAATAATAGGAGCAACAGAGAAGGCGCTCTCCATTTTTCTTCCCACTCTTTCTATGAACTTGAAACTGCTCTCAAAAGTAGTCTAATAATTTTTTTTAAATAGAGGGAAAAAGACACATCATGAACAGAGGAACGTAGATAAGGATGACAGATGTCTCATTGTGAACTCTCACAGCAAAGAAATATTTTTAAAGTGATGAAAAAAACTGACAGAATTCTATACCCAGAGAATATATCTTTCTAAAACAAAGGCAAAATAAAGACTTCTCAGAAAGAATTTATCACCAGATAACAAGATATTAAAAGGAGTTCTTCAAACAGAAGAAAAATGATGCCAGATATAAAGCTACAACTACACCAAGTATTGAAGAACACCTGAAATCACTGTGCAGGTAATACACAGGTATTATACATAAACTAGGTAAATGCATAAAACTTGGGTTATTATTAAAATTTATTTTAAATTATATATATATATATATATATATTCTAGGATACAGATGTCAATTCTGACCTTCTAACATCTTTCCTTCTTTTTTGCTAATGACATCCTGTTTTCTTTTAGGAAACCACTCCTATCCAAAGCCATAAAGTTTGGGCGAGGCTGAACCCACATGCCTTCATTTTAGGGTAAGCAAGCAAGTCAAGTCTGGCCAATGACAACCAGCCTCAGGACTTGGCTGGAAATATTGGAAAAGCATTGTCAACCCCAGAGATGGGGTTGAAGCTAGTGGGATAAAACCTGTATCTGCCATCACCTAGGTGATAGCCTGCCTGAGAAAGCAGCCAACACAGGAAAGGCAGAACCAAGAATTACAGATTCTTGACACGAACGCCCACTTAGCTGGACTGATCATTCTCATTCCTATACCTAGCGTAACCCACTGGGCTTTGCATTTTCATGAGTCAATAAACATGTGTGTGCATGTGAGTGTGTGTGTGTTGAATTTCTGTCACTTAGACCCAGGATTGTGACCAATCTGACTAATATAATAAGAAAGTACAGAGTATTATGGATGAGAGTGAACCAATCTCCATTCGAGACTTGTGTCTGTCAATACATAATTATGAAACCTTGACCAAGAAATTCTCTATCCCTTTCTCCTCTGAAATCTTACTACAAAGGCTGTCTGAATAAGTCATTAAGTAAATATGTGTACTACTTTATGTTATATCTTCTGTCTTGACTAGCTACACAAAACTTCATTAACATTTTATTCACTTACATCTCATCTTCCCAGCCAGGTTATATGTCCTTGATTCCTCCCACACCGTGGATGCTGTTTCCCTGAACCCCAAGGCACATAGAGAATATTCATACAAGTGAGCTGATCTCTTACAGTCCTTTCAGCTTAAAATATATTTGTGATTCTGTGAGAATACCGCAGCCACAAATATCTTGACTGTTCTCTGATTCCATGGCACTTTATTCATATTACCCAAGTCACCCCATGACTGGTCCTGACATACCATGACTCCCAAAAACAGTCTGCCCTTGGCCTTTCCAACCCCAGGATGGAGCACAGTGTCCTTGACACTGAATAACAAAAGCATTGGCTGAATTGAACTAAACTGCATCCAATTTTCCTTTCTATCCAGAAATACTTCCTTTCACTGAAGATGAGCAGAAGTGAAGATTTAGAAAAGGATTTAGAATCAAAAGACTCAAGTTTTAGTCTTGGCTCTGCTACTTGTTAGCTGTGTGACTTGCCATTTTTTTACTTCTATGAGTTTCCATTTCTTCACATGTAAATGGAAATAATGGTCCCTGCCTGGACTTTTAAAATTGTTAAGAGGGACAAAAGCAACAATTTATAGGCAAAAAAGGACTCTAAGCACTCTTTACTAAGCACAATGATGTACTTGCTACATTACATAAATGTCCCATTTAAAACATATAATATCCTTGAAGATAGCTATTATATCCTCGGCTGATAGATGAAGTTACTGAGGTCCAGAAAAGTAAACTATAGGTTCTGACTCCCAAGTCTATATTCCTTTCATCACACAACTCTAGCCAGTATGTGCAAATTGATGTACAAAAACCAGGTACAAATTCCCTAGGGGTCAGGGGACTAGGAAAGATCACCAATGGGCAGGATTTCAAAATCAAAATGACAACAAACAAGAATTAAACTAGGACACAAAGAATTCTTACCCATCACAGAGGCTAGGAATTACAAGACCCACTCACGTGCCATTGTAACTTTTTTTTTTCCATACCCAAAGCAAAGGCTTATGGGACTCTTTCCTGACAATCTGGGATGAGAACTCAGAATCTGTAAACTGCACTTCCAACAGCATAACACCGATCAGAGCTGCCTTCAGGGTGAAGATATACTTGAGCTCTGTCAAAACCCTGCCTACATCCTGTTTTGAGACTTCAGAGTTACAACCAAGTCCAGATTTTGGATAAGAAAGAAAATAGAAGGAAATTCACTTATTTAAAGTCCATCTGCTTAATAAATAGTATTGACTCCATGACACAACAGGTCCAGGGCTTCATGTCAGGCGTACAATGGTGAACAAAACCAGACCCCTGCCCTCCACTGGCAATTAGAATCCATCCCAATTCTCTCTCCTATGACATCAAAAAGGTGTTCAGCACCAAAAAATAGGGAGGAAACATGGGCCCACTTCAGAAAGCAAACACAGCTTAGAAGTGTCAGTACCTTAAGAGACTACCAAGTCCATTGCTGGAACCCTCAGTGTTAGATCTATTTCAGAATTGGGGTTCTCTTAGATTTTAAAATGGCAATATGGTAGACTTTGTATATATTATTTAATACACCCGTGGCATCTGGAAGAACACCTCACAATAAGGCACATTAATAAGTAAAATACCTGAATATTCACTCTCTGAGAGATAATAACTTTATCTTAGTTGAAGTTATCCCACATCCTATTTAAAAAATCCAGTTTTACATGCTTTACATGATCCTGGGATTGCAAATATGAGTTTGTACACTATATTAAGGATAATGTTAAAAATTCAATTTAAGATAAAAGCTGATTTTGTTTATCTGATTTCTAGACGAGACATCTCAAACCATATGCTGGAATTTAATAAAGCTATGAACACCCTTTATACACAAGATTTTTATTGATTTTTACATCAATTTAATATATTAATTTTAAGATGCAGGAATCTTGAATATTCTAAATACTTATTTGAAGATATTAAAGAAGGTCATCTATAAGATAGGGTCTGGAAAAGCACAGAATAGATGCAGAAATTACACAAATACAATGAAATCACTAGAAAACTAAAAGGACTTTGTAGACAGAGCTCCTGCCATGACTAATCTAAGGAGCAAAAGCCCACATGTTTTCCTTCTGTCTTCTCTGCTCATGTCTTGACTCCAATGCTCAAGTTTCTACCCTAAGGCTTTGCTCAGTCCACACACTCTGCCTACAGATCTCAGACCAGCCACAGCTCCTCCTACCCTCTCCACCTGGTGATCAGGAGAGAAGCTCCACCTTCTTCCTGAGCACTGTACTCACGCATTAACCCTTGCCTGGAGCCCTGCTCTTTCCGTGACCCCTATCTTGCCCATCCTGCTCCCATCTATTCCCAACTAGTCCCTTTATTCACAACCTTGTGGCTCTATGCCCAAAATGACATGTGCTCTCTCCCTAACTCCCATTCCCAACTTTAACCTCTTTCTTTAAAATGCTTCCAACTTTACCTTCTATGGGATCTATTTTCTGCCACCTACTACACAAATCTGAGCTTGGTTCTTTCCCTTATTTTAGCTCCCCCTGCCCTCTGTGCTTAACCCTAAGGAAGCACTTACCAAAGTAATTTAGAACATACCATTTTCTTGTACATGTTCCCTTTAAAATGACAGCTCCTTAAAGGTAGGAGCAGAGTCCCTCTCTTTGCATCCTCAGCACTGAGTTAGAGTAGTCTCAGACCCACAAAAGCTACTCAATAAATTTTTATTGAATGAAAACCCTAATTAATTAGCCCCATCCTACTGTACTGAACGATGTTGGAATGCTAAAAGCATCTAATATGGAAAAGCACCTAGCACCATAATCAGGAATAGAGTGGGTGCTTAATGCAGCTGTGTTGAATGAATCAATTATATATTTCATTATATACAAGGCTCTTCATCTTATATTTCAGAAACACACAGATTAGATATGATTTTGTGGTCTGGACTTTAGCCCAATACTTACAGCAAATGCCTTTCAAGTTTCAAATTGTTTACAAAGCAAGCCTTGGACTAGAACCCATTAGTAAGCAGGGGCTGTGTGTACAACAGGAAAACAGCTTATCCAATGTAGCTTTTAGTAATCTATTTTCATTTCTTTTCACTAAACCTGCAAATTGATATCTGTCTCCTTAATGAAATTACAAATATTTTCTCTCTGTATTTCTTCCCTCCTTTTTCTTTTTTTTTCTCTCTTAATTAGACAGAGTCAACATTGTTCAGAGCTATTATAATATAATAAAGAGATGAAAAGAATCATCTGACGAAATAATTAGGACAAGGTAAAAATCAAAGCAGTATGCAGCACAAGGAGAAACAATTCTTTTCCAAAATAAAATGTTAAACAATTGGGCTATGTGTCCCTGGAACTACTACCCACTGAGTTCAAGAACATCTATTAAACTGGTCATGATGAAAATTAGATCAAGAGGCCTACGGTATGGAGTATCCTGTCAAATAACCTGCATCTAGGAACCTTGAGCCAACAGTGTCATAGGAACAATTTGTGTCTAAAAAATTTGAAACTCTGTACTCAAAATATTGACTTTGCTTACCCCAAAATGACCCACCTAATGGACCCAGGAAATCAGACACATGTGTGCACAAACTCTTGAGGTCACTTCAAAAGACACTGCATCATCTGTCACAAAAAAAATAAAACAAAACACAAAAACCCACAAGGCAAACTAAGACATCTGTGGCCTGTCCTTATTTTGTTCCATCAAGGCCACCTCAACAGTAAAACCTTTGTCCTTTTTTTTGAAGATGGCTTTATAGAACAGTTTTTGTTTTATTTTGTTTGGGAAAAGGGTTGTGCTTAAACAGTTGATAGAGATCATTTAAATAGTGTGCAATTCACCAATTTTTAGTGTACAATGATTTCCAGAACTATGCAAGCATTTCCACAATTTGAGGACATTTTCATCAAATCAAAAAGAAACCTCACAGCTCTTCCCCATCACCATATGCGCTGACACCTCATTCCCTCAGTTCCAGCCAACCATCCATCTTTCTCCCTCTATGTATTGGCCTACTCTGGACTTTTCCTACAAAAGGAGTCATCAATATATGGTCTTTTGTGACTATCTTATTTAGTATAATTTTTTACAACATTCATCTATGCTGTAGTGTGATTCAGTATTTCATTTCTTTCTATGTTCAAAAAGTAAGAATATATCATATTTTGGACATCTGGATACTTTTCACCTCTTTGTTGTTACGAATAATGCTGTTATGAAAATTCATGTACAAGTTTCTGCGTGAACTTGTGTTTCTGTATCTCTTGGATATATACCTAGGAGTAGAATTTCTGAGTCATATGGTGAGTCTGTGTTACCAGAGAGGCTATACCATTTTACATTGCCACCATCAGTATATGAGGGTTCTAATTTCTCTATATCCTTACCAACAGATTGTTATTACCTGTCTATTTATTATATCTATCCTAATAGTTAAGAGGTGGTATCTTATTGTAGTTTTTATTTACATGACCTCGATGGCTAATAATGCTGAACATCTCTCCATGTTATTAGCACATGGAGAAATGTCTCTTCAAGTCCTTGGCCCATTTTTTAACTGAGTTGTCTTTTATTACAGTTATAAGAATTCTTTATACATTCTAGATATACAACTCCCTTTTTAGATATATAATTTACAAGTACTCTCATTTTTTAGGTAGTCTTCTCACTTTGTTGATCGCGTCATTTGCAGCACAAGCATTTTAAATTTTCATCAAGTTCAATTTACATAGTTTTGTCATTTGTGTTTTCAGTGTCATATCTACTCAAGTTTTGGCTAAGCCAAGATCATTATTCCCATGTTTTTTGCAAGAGTTTTTTGACTTTTATAGTTATGTCTATGACCCATTTTGAGCTTATTTTTGCATATGCTATAAGGAGGTTTTGTTTTTTAATTGGACATTACATATCCATAAATTATAGCATAATCTACTCCTTCTCTCTACCTTGCCCATAGTCTCAAATACTCTCTCTCTTTCTTCATATTGGCTTACGAACTTATTCTTAGTAGGTGATTCATTTGGTGTTCACTCCAGAACATGTGTCCTTGCTTTGAAATTTTTAAAATGAGGTATGCTCTGGTAGTGTCTATGCGTAGTGCTTTAGGGTGGAAGAGGGATATTCGTGGTTTAATGACCAACGATTATAATTAGTGCATTTATTTGTCATACTGTCAAGACATTTATTTCTACTTTTGATTGGCAAGAGTAAAACTTATTTTCTTAGTAGAAAAATCTGAAGATATATTTTTATCTTTGATTTTTATAAAATACAGCACCTACTCTTTAATTGTGTTACGTTTTTGTGAGATGAACTTTGGGTCTAATGTTTTTTTAACAAAATTAATATTTAGTCTTATATATAGTTTTCTGTGATATATTCTCTGAAATATTTAAAAATAAATATTTTTCCTAAGTTTATCATGCTAACAAGATCAGAGATACCACTTCTACCACCATCCCTTGTGTTCCCTTTTCCCTCTCTCCCCCGCCTCCCCCCTTAACTTCATAGCCCTCACTGCATTTATTAATGCCTACTAGTTCTTATAAGTGTTTTATTTTGTCAAATTGCCCATTATGTAAATGTCTAGTATTTGTCTTTGTCATTCTGACTAGATTTTTCTCTAAATGACTGCACTGACTCTTTCTGATCACTGAGTGGTAGTCCACAGTGTGACTAGACCACACCTTGAGCCAAACATCAATTAATAGGTCTTTAGGCCACTTCCATGTCCCAGTTAGTGTAAACAGTGCTGAATATCCGAGACCCTTTAAGATTCATGAAACGTAACATCTTTCAAAGGTTGTTATGATAATGTGTAATCATATTAGATTTATATTTAATAGTTGTTTTTCTTAAACTACAGAATTTAAAATAAACCAATTCAATCACTAAACCCAAAATAATTTGGAATAAAAAATTCTTTCATTCCTTGCGATGACACTTTTATTAGATAAATGAGCTGGAAAAATTCTGTTTATCAAATATTCCTGGAAAGACCCCAACCATCCCCACTTTCTTTCCTCTTCAAATAAGTTTTTTTAAACCATGTTATCTTAATGGATTTTTTACTAAATTTGGGGACTCCCCAATCTACCAATATGATGTTTAAACAAATTTTAAAAACTTCTTTGCTTATAAAACTAACCAGACATTTAGAACTAAGAGGTCATTATCATTATTCATAGCAGGAATTTAGAAAACCTAAATAAGGGGCCAGAAAAAGACTAATTATAATAAAGAAAAAAATCAAAATCAACAAGCAACTATAAACCAGAGACATACTATGGGGGAGGGGGAAGAGAGGAGGGACGGGAATAAGAGGGGTGGGAATTGTATGGGGAATATAACCAAAATGAAAACGCATACATTGTGCAAAAATGAAAAATGACATAAGAATTACATAAAATAAAATATATTTTTAAAAAGTCATTATCATTATTCAGTATCATTACCCTATGTGGATTCATTTTACACAAAAACACAACATATTTATAAACACAAATAAGAACATGCTGTGTGCTGGGTAAATAAAATGTCTTCATCTAGTGGATATTACAAAATAATATATTAGAAATTGTCACTATTTGGAGGAATTTTTAAGTAAATGATCCTTGATTCTTCTAAATGTCATGGAATAACAGAACTTTAGCATGATAAGCTATTAAATTCTTACCTTACACAGGAAGGAAATAAAACCCACAAAGATCAAATGACTTTTCCACAGTAAAGAAAATGACAAGAGTATCTTAGTAGCATCCTATATTTCTATGAAATTTTCAACTTGATGAAGATGTTCTTTGCTGGCAATAATGCCAACTGTCACCCTCTAATTTTAGGATCCTACCATTTTTCTTGTGTAACTTGACTTTCCTTCCACTTCACATGTTCTAGCTTTCTTTCAATTTACTGGGTCATGAATCTCATTCTTGTTTTATTCATCTACGCCACCAAATTCCCTTCTAACCTCTCTAGCCATTGCCAAGGTAATTCACTTGCTATCTTGCACTCCATTAAGTTCCCTTCTACTTTTATAGTTTGAAAATTGTGCTGCTCTCTTTTTCAGATTTTAGTGTCACAGTCTCTTACTTTTAGGGTTCAGCTGAAGTGCATACTTCCTGAATAGGCCTTTCCCATGTCCTAAGAGCCTTTCATTAACCATTAAATCCAAAGTCCTCCTCTTTGAGTCAAACATCAACCCACTCTTGTCTTCATAGTATCTTCAAAGGTGTCAAGGATAATTCAATTAGAAGACACCACGTTATCAAGATTTTCCTAGGAGGCGCATCTGATACTGTCATTGTAGAAGCTGTGTATGTCCCTGTCACCACCTTGTCATATGAATTAGAGCAAGACCACCAAACTCTCTGGGTCTTTTTTCCCCACTGTAACAAGAAAGGGCTCTTCTGCTTTCTAAATTACTTTTAGCCATAAAACACTACCATTCTTTGCACTTCTAAGTTCATATTTCCCTTTATTATTTTCATGATCAGTGGAAGTAAAAAGATGCCCAAAAGTTCAACTACCTGTTCATGTAGATTAGTAACTATTTGCCTTTCAAATGAGGTTGAACTATTTTTTTCCACCTTTAAAATATACTGTGAACATCATCTCCATTTCTGAACAGCTCCACAGTGTTTTTCTAACTATAGTGTTTGTGCTAAATGTGAATAGACCTGCAAATTAATGCAGTTTAACTCACTCGAAACCCAGATTGGCAAGTCTCTTTCTCTGAACTCAAACAAACATGATTCTAAGTTTTGAGGACACAGTTGTATTTAATCTAGAGGGACCAGAACTTATTTGTGCATTTTTCCTTTTAACACATTACATACATCTTCAGAAGCATTCAGTTAAAGCAAACTGTCAAGTTAGTAAGCAATTTCAATAGTTCAAAAAAATCTGTTCTATGTAGCTTGTGAGCTTTTCAATACCGGAAGTGTTCTTCACAACAATGCTATGAGACAGGGACTATTGCTTCCTCAATTTTATAAGTAAACTGAGGCACAGAGCAGTTAACATGCCTAAAGCCACCAAGGCTTCAATCTCAGACAGTCTGATTACAGAGTACATGTTCTTCAACAAAAAATCAAGCGATAGGCATCACTGAGGCTTATTAATAACCAAATGCAACCAATGTAACAGATAAATCATGACCTTGGTATTTTTTCCTTGGAGCTTTCCATTTTGTAAATACAAAAGGCCACTACCTGAAAATCAATTTTATTTTACATGTTTAGCTTTAATCTATGATAATACGCTCTATTCGCTGAGAAAAGGTTAAAGCCACCTTAGAAATTGATTAACAAATAGCAAAAGGAAAATTTCCATAATCTCATTACAGATTGATCAAAGCTGTGTCTGCTCAGGGAAAGAAGAGGAACAGATAATTCAAGTGTAATTGTGTGAAAGAGAAAGTGAGAGTTATAAGCAAAATTGACAGCCCCAAACCTGTCAGGATTTGGATTAGTATTGAAATGGCCTCTTTGTATCTAGACTTTATTTACCAACAAATTATAACAAACCAGAGTCACACTGAGCTCACTAGAAATCATCATTCAAAAACATTTCAAAATGATTTCTGTGCAAGGAGTCATTCCCTTTTGCAATGGTTGAATTCTCAATATTCTATGAGCAAGTTGTGTTTGTAACACTTCAAAACTATTTTTTCAAAAGCATCACAATATAAAGTGAACAAATCTACCATATTATTGAAAAGGAGCTGATCAGAAAGGGGGGAGGGAAAACAGTCACAGAAAGATTGGCCAAAATGCCTTTACTCCGGTTCCATTGGCTTTGTATTGAATCTTTCCAAGGATGGTCAAACTTTCCTACTGTCTGAGCCTCCTGAACAAAGCTAAACATCCCAAACCTTTTCTGCACTATCTGCTGATGCCCCACAAGGAAGAGGGTGGGAGAATGGGTGGTGAAGGGCGGTCACCAACCAGCTGCTGTTAAAATCTGTCAACTGGCAAGTGAAGCCTCCTGATTTGTGAGCAATTTCCAAAAGAAAAAAAATCAGAACTACCATCTGGGAAGTGGGAAGAAGATAACACTTGGCAAAAATGTTTCAGAAAACACAGGCAAACACAGAAACACACACAAGCACACCAACGTGTACACACATACACACTCAGCAATGCAATGCCCACAAGCTCATAAAACCTGCAAACCCTCCCTACTTTGAAACTGTTTTCCCAATTGCCCTAACATTCACAGGAGAGAGGAACAACTGGATTCTATTGGGAGTCTCACTGCTGATGCACTGCCCGACTTCAAGCAAACCACCTGTTATAAATTTAGGGCATAGTTTATCAATTTACAAAGCAGGTGTGAGGATTCTCACCTTCCACAAATCATGAGGCTCATTTAAATGAGGATTTCAAAGAACTGTACTATTCTGGAACTAGAATTCCCAAAAGGAAGTGTAACATATCATTTTTAGAATTCCACATGATCTCCATATACTCAACAAGACTTCACAGTCAAGATAAAACCACCGGTGGGCATTGCTGTTTGTTCACACAGGTGCAGGGGGAAGCCTGACTTCTTTTCCCAGTAAGACCTGGCCATGCCATATCAGGAAAATATGATGCCCTTTGTAGCTCCTTTCCACTTCACATTCACCCAAGACGTTGCTCCAAGAAGACCACTTTATTCCTACTAGTCCTCAGTGAACCATCCAGATGAAAAGTGGTGCCCTATGGCAACCCCTCAGAAGAAAGTAATAGTGCAAAGCATCACACACTGCTTGAAATTCTGACGGCTGACTAAATTGTTCACTGGAGTGATGTTACTTTGGCTTTAAGAAACAGCTGTCAGAATCTGATACTGACATGTTCTGTATTTGTTTTTTGATTACACCTAGTAAATAGTTCCTCTAAGCTACTTTGTTGTCTTGAGTAAAGTTCAAGATACCTACTGGTACTTTCAAATTCACATTTATAAATTATTAATTTCCCTTTTAAAACTTTCTTTTAAGCCCAATTTCAAGATGATTTCTGTGCAAGGAGTTGTCCCTTTTTGCAATGGTTGAATTCTCAATATTCATTTTAAAATTTCTTTTAAATCCAATGAAAAATAGAATATTTCTTTCCACAATGATTGAAATAACAACATGAAATGTTAACCTTTCAGAAAGTTAGTACATTGGTGATTTTCCAATTCAAGTAATTCTTAATTCTATTTTGATGACTATAATTAACATGTAATTCAATATAAAAGTCTCCAATTTACCTTAAAATTTAAACAAACAGAGCGATGCCATGGGTTATTTACAGAGGAAATATCCATCACATTGTTGTTAAGAGTCAGACTGTATTCAGATTCTGTTTGGTGATATACTAGCTATGTGTCCTGCATTTAAATCCACTGTGCCTCAGTTTCCTCTTTTGTAAACAGAGTACTTACAGAATTAGTACTTACAGAATTATTGGAATGATTAAGTGATTTGATACATATAAAGCACTTAGCACTGCTTCAACAGAGTTAGCTTTCAGGAAACATAGATTATAGTTCCCATTATCAACACCACCAACATTGCACTGTTCAATATTATCCAATATATACACGACTCACACAGTGTTTGAGGTGCTGATCAAATAGTTGTACTACAGCTAGTTGCAGGCAGAAGCTAAACACAAATGACTCTTCAGGGCATTGTATGGTGGCAAAACCCAATTCAGCAATTTTTTTTAATAATAAATTTTATTTTTATATTCCCATACAATTGCAACCCCCTTATTTTGACCCCAATCCCTCCCCTCCCGCCCCCTAGCCCCCATAGAGTGTCTCTGGTTCATAGCTTTTTGTTGATTTTGATTTTCACTTTCTTACAGTTATTCATTTTCCTGGTCCCTTATTTAAGTTTTCTAGATTCCTGCTATGAGTAAAGAGCTGATGAGACTCAACAATTCAGCAAATTTTGCCTTCCAAAGCAGGCATGCCACAGTGATGGCCCCTGAACAAGGAAATATTTGCATGGAACTTTAAGGAGAAAAAAGATAGCATGTCTTTTTGATGTCTAAAACTTCAAAGCTTCTCATTCCTAAAAATCATATCCCACAATCCCCAGCAGTGAAGAAGGCTGCAATAAATACAAGCAACTTTTCACTGATATGTGTGAGAAAGAGTGGAGAAAATATTCTGACTTGTATAAAATAATCTGGATACAGTGTTTATGTCTTTTTATCACTATTGGATCTTGATTTCTCCAGGGGCTGAATGAATAAACCTGCAGCAGAAATTCATTTCTGGCACAATATACTTTTTGATTAAAACTCTTCTGTTCATATGTAAAAACAAGTCAGTGAGGAATATTATAATCTCCATATAATATAGGTATTACATATCATAATATTATAATCTCTCACCACTTAAAAATAGATAACTAAAAAGTTGATGGTAGAAAAAAAAAGTCTTAATGAAAGTATTTGATTAATTTAAAAGGTTAGAAAGGAAATAAAGGAACAAAACACACAAGATGAGAGGATGAGTCTAGAGAATAGTTAAGATGCCTCACACTCAATTTATTAATAACCATATTACATGAAATGGACTGCATACTCTACTTAAAAGATAAATACCATCATGCTAGATAAAAGTAAAGAAAATTCAACTACACATATTTATGAGAACTTCTTTAAATTTCTACAACTAGAGGGGGAAAAGATATAGCATGCAAAGAGTAACCAAAAGTAATATGGCATAATATACTAATGTCAGACAAAATAAGCTTTAAGGCAAAAACACTAATTGAAATGGATACACATACTCTTATGCTCATTGCAGCACTAGTTAAAATAGCCAAGCTATGAAAACCACCAAAGTGCCCAAAGAGAAATAGAAAAATCTATGATCAAATGATCTATAAAGCTGAAAAACTTGAAATAAACCAGATTGCATAAAAATTGAACATGGTTAACCAAATTTCCTTAATATAGAGATACATATATATACACTCACACATACACACATATACATATATATATTATAGAGTATATAATATATGTGTGTGTATATGTGTGTTTATATATATATATATATATATATATATATAATGCATAGCCCTTCATGATATGCATTCCTTCCAAGTTTGCATGGGATGTTTAACAAAATAAACTTTTTGCTGCATCATAAAGCAGGGTAAATGTCAAATTTCAAAGGATTAAAGTCACAAGTATATTCTTTGACCATGATACAGTTAACTAGAAAACAGTGAAAGAAAGATAAACACAAAGATACTTGGAACAAATTATAAAATGTGTTGAGCTTAATTATAATGAAAATACAACACATTATGTTTATGGGAGGAGCTAAAGCAGTGGTTTTAAGGAAATTTATAATTTTAAAATAAGTATTTGGAAAAAAGTCAGATATTTGAAAAGATATAAGCCTCATTGTTGAAGAAATTTAATCAACTATTAATTAATCAACTCCATAATTTAACTTCTTTTCACAATGCAAACTCTAAATCCAGATGATTTCACCGGTGAAATCTGCTCTTAAAAGAAGCAATAATACCAAACTTACATACTAAGAAAATAGAAAAAGAGGCAAATATAACCTTGGTAGTACAACCTGATCAGGACATTACAAGAAAGGAAACTGACAGGCCAATATTTTTCTCGAATAAAGGTGCAGAAACCATAACCAAAATACTTGAAATTCAAATCCCTCAATATATAAATAAGAACATATAATAACAAAGTGGGGTTTATTACAATAATATAATGTAGCTGAACATTTAAAAATCAACCAATAAGAATCCAAGAACAATAAAAAGAGGGGGGAAATCACATGGTTATTTCAATAAATGAATAAAAATAACATAATAAAATTTATCTTCTGTTCCATTTCTAAACAAACCAGGCATACAATGAAATTTCCTGTAGCTGTGCCAATAGAACAGAGGTTACCTTAGGGAGCAGACATGAGGGAGTCATCTGAAGTAACTAACTTGATGTGGGTAGTAATTATTGAGTGGAAACATAAATAAACATTCTTCAAACTGTATACTTAAGACTCCCACACTTCATTGGATATACATTATATCTCAACAGAAGAGAAAATAAAAGACCACAAAAAACTATATACTATAACAAAAATTAATCAACAGCTAATAGATATATAAGGCATACCTTAAACAGATTAGCAGACAGAAGAAGTTAATAAATGGCAAAAGATGATCTATAGATTTACAAAAATCAGTGGGGAAGGAAGATATCATTCAACCAATGGTACTAGAAAAAAAATATATTACCCATTGGGAAAAACTCCAAGTTAGAACTTCACTTTATACCATAGACCTAAATGAACTCCTATGGAATTAAATTGTGAAATATAAAAATAAACCCCTCCCCACCTCCCTATCCCTATCCCAGTGGGGAAACATGTAGCTGAGCAGCCATTGTATGCTCAGTATCAGGAGGAAACATTGTTGGGAAAGCCAAGCTCAGAGAGTCCAAGCTATTTGCCCACAGGTCACACAGGAAATAAATAAACGGTGGACCAGAATTCCAATCCAGATTTCACTGGCTAATTTTCACTGTGACTTCTTGCTGCTTTGTGGTGATACCTTAGGAAATGGAACTTCATATAAAATTGTTTGAGGTTTTGATTTTTACATTATTATAATTAGTCTTTTTCCTGGTCTCTTATTTAGTTTTCTAAATCCCTGCTATGAGTGAGACCATATGGTATTTTTCTTTTTCTTTCTGGCTTATTTCGCTGAGCATGATCCCTTCCAGCTCCATTCATGTTGCTGCAAATTGCATGAATTTATATTTTTTCATTGCTGAGTAATATTCCATGGTGTATATGTACCATATCTTCTTGGTCCAGTCATCTATTTTGGGCATTTGGGTTGTTTCCATAGCTTAGCTATTGTAAATAGTGCTGCTATAAACATAGGGGTGCAGGTGCCCTTTTGAATTAATGTTTGTGTCCCCTGGATAAATACCTAGGATTGTAATTGCAATAAAGTAAAAATCAAAATCAACAAGCAACTATAAACCAGAAACACTGGTGGGGGGAAGGAGAGGAGGGCTTAGGGTTAAAATAAGGGGGGTGGGAATTGTACGAGGAATATAACCAAGATGAAAATGCATACATTGTGGAAAAATGAAAAATGATGCAAAAAATATAAAAAAATAAAAAATAAATAAAATAAAAATGAGGAAAAAATTGAAGTTTTATTGTTGCCTTCTAGAGTGATTTTTAACTTTAGAACAATCACAATCATCACCCCCAAAATGACTAAGTAACATTATATAAAATCATATTTGGAAAGTTATTGGCAAAACATGACTACATCTTATAATAAACGCTAGGTTTTTTGGGGGAATAAGAAGAAAACTCCCAAAAATGAGGGGAAGGCCTATGGGAAAAGCGCCCGCGCTGGACAGCTACTAGACACATTTTTTAAAATCTCAAACAGCTCACACTCCAATAAAGCATAAAATGTCGCCTCTCGCGAGTGAGAACCTTTGCAAGTTTCCTTTTTCTCAAATCTCTTGCATCCTGAGAACCTCAGGACTCCAGTTGCCAGTGAAGACCCACGCTGGTCGCGTCCATGTGAATTTCTGTGCCCGCGGTCACCGCCAAGGGGCGCACGATGCCCGCACCAGTGCTGGGCTCCCGGGTTCCCTAATCAGCCTGGTGGCCAGGCTTGCGAGAACCCGTCAGGACCGAATTTCCAGCTCACAGAGTAATGTCCAGTTTAATTCGGAGCGGTTCCTAGTGTCCACGGGGAATTTTAGCTAAGCTTCGCAAGACTGTTACATGCTTTAATAAGATCACATCCCGGCTGAACAGAGTCTACCGCAGATGAAGCCAGA
The DNA here is from genome assembly GCF_014898055.3 of Talpa occidentalis. Lineage (NCBI taxonomy): Eukaryota > Metazoa > Chordata > Mammalia > Eulipotyphla > Talpidae > Talpa > Talpa occidentalis. Next base: position 70,030,677 of record NW_023601104.1, on the reverse strand, counting down.
GTTGGCAGTTCTGATGGGATTCAGGGATGCTGGTTGGTGTGAATAATTTGCGGAGGGGAAAGTGAAAACAAGGAAGCTTTTCTGGAAGATGGAGAATTTCCATCGCTACCTACACCATTCTTTCCTTGGAAAATATGGACAACTCTGAAACTGAATCCTCCAAATTCAGTGCAACAATTCCAGGGAGAATCATTAAGTAAACTTAGCAACTCTCCAAAGATCTGAAGAAGAAGAAAAGAAAGAGAGAGAGCGCGCAAGAGAGAGAGAGAGAACAAGAGAGAGAGTTGCTAAGGTTTTAGGTTGTAGAAGTGCTCCTAAAAATGAAATAAAGTGATAGGAATGTATCTATAAAACCTGTTGTAAACCTGAGTGAGAGCATATGTTATTTACTTTTACCTATCTAGTGGGGGAGGGGCTGCTTTAAGAAAATGAAATCAGTGCAAGTTTTAAAGGTTTTAGAATCTCTAAAATTGTTTCCAACTCACTAAAATAAGGAATCACAAAAAAGAGAAATCTTCATAATTCAACATGAAAATTTCAATATAGTCAGGCCAAAGTCTTCAGAAACTATCAGATGTGATTTATAAAGTGACCTAGATATAATTGACTGTCTTTACTAACTAAATGTATATCTATTAAGTTGGGGTGGGGAGAACTAAAGGGATTTATTTAATTTTTAATCTTTGCACTAATTCCCAGTGCTGCCTATCACCAAGATTTCAAACTCAGCAATAATGGTCTTTGGTGGGGTGGTGATAAGGCACCATTTGGAACAGGGTGTCAGATCAATCCTTTTCAATGAGGCAGTGACAGCCTCATCTTCATGAGGAGCCCCAGGATGAAAGGCTGGTGCACCCCTCCCCTGTGCATACTTCTCCTACAGAGCAGAAGAGGCCACTCCCTGTAACCTAGACTCTGTGCCAGTCACAGCTTGACAATGGAATGGAGTTATCAGCAAAAGAAGACTCACTGTGTTTGCAAATGTATCACACGAAAAAACATCTGGGAACCTGCAGCATGTCCTCCGATTCCAGGTTACACTTTAATATGCGAAAGGCCATAAAGACAAAAAGCAGGAATATTTGAGAAACAGAAAATGTATTTGTTACATGCCTAATTCTGTGCCTGGTTTTGTGTCATCTCTCACACTAAAAGAGCATCCTCCAGGTTAAGTGATTTGCACATACTTAAACAGCAAGAAAGAAGCAATGTTGGCCTTTGAGTCCAAGTAGCTCCAAAGACCAGAGAGTTCATACACATGGTTCACCATGATAATTCAAAAATGGAAATGCTTTGTTCCATGGGAAAGTAGTATAAAATATTTTCATTTGGGTGATTTCTTCCAAGTTCCCAGGTTCTTTTAACAAGCATATTTTAATTCAACTTGCTCAACTATTAAAATATAGGCCTCAAAATAAAATCTTTTGCTTTACTCCATGTGGATTATTTCTTCTATTAAAGTGTTAGTGTGGATTATTTCTTCTATTAAAGTGTTAGTCTAGTCCTTTCTAATATATTGTGAACAATGAAGAAAAGTAAACCGCCCTTACATTTCAATAGCTATAGTTCTCTTTACAAATCCAAAAGGATCTCACAACAAATTCAACCACTCAATTTGTGGATTTTATTTGAAAATAGGACATGGCAAGTTTTTTTTTTTAAGTACTCATTCATTTATTCACCAAATATTTATTTTGTTCCACCATAAAGCAAGCACTTCAAGATGCAGGGAATATACAAGTGAAAGACAAATGCCTATTCTGAACGAGACAAACAAGAGAGTAAAACAGGTCAAAATGAAAAATGTTACAAATAAAAATATATAAACGAGATGGAACATCTGGAGAGTAGAGGGATACAGTTTAACTTCTTGTTATCGGGAAGATCTCAGACAAGGGCCATTTGTACAAAGACCTGAAGGGAGTGAGCAAGCAAACTCCAGAGACATCTGGAGGACAGGTTTTCCAAGCAGAAGAAAGAACTCACAAAAGACTTCAAGCAGAAGCACATTTGTTATTTAGAAGCATATCAGGGGCTGGGGTTGTTAAAGCAGAGAGAACAAGAGGGGGAAATAGAATGAGGTCATAACAGAGGCATGGGGCTAGCTTACAGGAACTTTCTAGATACAGAAAGAGCTCTGGCTTTTACTTTAAAATGGGATGGACACTTTTGATAGCAAAGTTATGACACAATCTAACTTTTTAAAAGTAACACTGAGGACTGTGTTGAAAGCAAACCATATGAGAAGAAAAGTAGATATAAGAGATTAGTTAGAAGGGAAGATGGTGGTTGCTCAAAGTACTGTGGTAGCAGTGGTGGTGGGAAGAAACAGCATGATTCTAGATATACTTTCATGGCAGAACCAACAGGATTCGCAGATAGAGGTACGTAGGAAATAAAAGGGAGAGGTGTGAATGATGACGCCAAGATTTTTGGCCTGAGAAATTGGAAGAATGAAGTTGCTATTTAGAGATAGGCAAGACTGTGGGAAGTGCAAGATTTTGAGAGGAGACTGCAAATCCAGATTTGGACATATTAAATTTGAGATGTCCATTAGACATCCAAGTAGTTACAAGCAAGCACTGACTTAGTTCAAGAGTAGGCTGTAGACTCATTAGCATATGCATGTTATTTAAAACCTTGAGATTTGATGTGATTAGTGAGAGAGACAAATCCAAAGGCTGAGCTCTGGATCATGACATTTAGAGGTCAGTGATGCTGAAAGATCAAACAAAGGAAACGAAGAGAAACTGAGCAATCAAGTAGGAGGAAGCATTTATATTCCCATACCAGCAATGTAACCTTTGGACCTTTAAAGAATTGTTAATAAAACAGGTATTTGATGAAGATCAGCTTTGCAATTTTTTTCTTTTTAAAAAATCCCATTTCAAAAATTCCTGAATACAGAATAGGCCAAAAGAACAGGTCCCTAAGTATTCTTTCAGCTTGTCCTCCAGAATTTTCCATTTTGCCTGACAAAGCTATGCCAAAACCTTGACAGTGCCTAACATTCCCAGTTTTTAATTGTGAAACATTTACTGCAAATTTAGCCTATGACAGGCACAGTGCAAAATACAGTGTTGATGAGAGCATTAATACATGGTCCCTGTCCTAAGGAGTTTACATCCTATCAGGGGAACTCAAATATGTATATCCAAGAAAAAAACAATACAAAATTAGTATAGATAAAATCATAGCAGTTTCAAAACATGTGGAGTTTAAATACTTTATAATTTGACAAGAATTCCATCAAAATCCATGCTACCACTATAAACTTAAAATATAACTTGAATAATTCAAAGACTCAGTGATAACCAGCAATATAAATATTCTTCTGCACTGATAGTGAATGATAGCACCTCTCTAGGATGTAGGACTTCGCTCCCATATCAACTAAAGAAATCTTTTGACGAGGAGACACCTCTGGTGAAAATAAACCTTGGGACTGTGCCACTGGGAACTGAAATATCATGACTTTATTTCCACAGCTGGAGTAACAAGGAAGAGTTATTGCTCCCTTGGTCTTTTACCCCTGGCACATGCTCAGGAGATAATGCCAGGATCTATCAATACTGTGGCTTGTAGTGCTTTTACTATTGCCAAGTTGTCTGAGATGGGCCCTTTCCCAGCTTCCTATATGGTGACTCCTCAGTAACCTCCCCTGTACAACCAAAGCTCCCTGTTGCAACGGTAGAGGCAAAACTAGTGTGCCTTGCCTGAGATAGTCTCATTAGTGCTAGATAATGAAAGTCGAGATACTTTTCACTCATGTGCACTTCAACACAAACTGTCAAAAGTGTTAAAGAGGTGGAGAGTGCCATTGCACAAATTTTTCCAAAAATCTGTAATCATTAATTACTTGTTGAATATCTTCAGGTTAATAATTTTCGTGAAGGTGATAAGATATGGTCCTGACAGCTCAAATTTGGTTTGTGTTCATTCATTCATTAGTTTTTTCATTCATGAAACTGATACTGTGCTAATTTCTAGGAATGTGAAGACAAAGCACACACTCCTGCCATCAGAGAGCATACAGAGTTGGGTACATATACTTATTTTTTAAGGCATATACAGTATACAATAGATATTTTTGGGAAATGTGATGTCACTGGAAGACAAATGAGAAAGTAGAAAGCTGTCAGAAAAAAAAAGTGCAGGGAATGGGAGCAGAGGGTGGAGCATTGGGGTGTTGGGAATGTGAAGGAACTGGAGAAAGGTGATATGGAAGCCTTCTGTTTGAATTGAATGTTTTGCCCCCCATTCATATACTGAAATTCTAGCCCCCAATAGGACAGTTTTAGGAATTGGAGCCTTTGGGAGGTGATTAGGTCATATCACAGAGTGCACATAAATGGGATTAGTGCCCTCATAAGAGAGATCAGAGTGCTCACTCTCCCTTTGCCATGTGCAGACACAATGGAAGTTGGTCATCTATGATCCAGGAAGCAAGCGCTCCCCAGACACAGAGTCTGCTGGTACCATAAACTAACTCCCCAGCAGCCAGGACTGTGAGAAATCTGGCTTAAGCTACTCCATTTCTAGTGTTTTTGCTACAGCAACCTGAATGGACTAAGACAGTCACCTCGAGAAAACAACACTTTTGACAAGTCTTGTAAGATGAGCAGTTTTTAACTAGGCAGGTACACAAGTAGGGAGAAGCCAAAAGTTCAGGTGTGAAACATGCTTAGTATTGTAGGATGCTGGAAGACAGTGCCTCATGAAAGAGGCTTCTTTCAAAGGAAGGAAGTCTTCCTGGGAGGCTTTTTGTATGAGAAGATAGGAAATCTGATGCAGAGTTTAAAATGAACATTCTGGGGAAAATCTGAAGAATGGCAAGAGATGGAAGGAACATAGAAACAGAATAGTTAAATATCAAAATACATCAAGCAGAAGAGAACATATATCTGAATTTAGGTAGAGATTTTGGACAGATATAAGAGAAGTAGTGGCAGAATCAATAGGATTTGATACATCCTGGAAAAAATATAGGTGGGATTGGGGAGTTGTGATGAATAAGGAGCTGAGAAAGACATCTATCTTACTTTGATGACTCACTTTCCATTCACTAAATAACAGAGAAAGATGGTTAGTTATGTTTTAATTATTTTTTAAGATTTTTTTTTTATATACAATAGCTGGGGTACAGGCCAGAGGTACGGGAGGGTGAGAGGATTCAGCAGAGACAGAGCAGGGAGCAGAACAGGCAGATGACCTAAAACACTGCTGAGGGGAGCTGAGGGGAGCTGAGGGGAGCAGGGGGCGAGGCAGGAGAAGTCTGCTGCCATGTGGGAATCTCCCTGGCCGGTGGGGAATAGAACCCACGCTGCAGAGGCTGCGGACAGCTTTACAGCGCTGTGCTCAACCCGCTGCGCCACAGGGGAGGCCCTGGTTAGCTATGTTTTTAATCAAGTTGAGTGTGTGATACCACCCAAGCAAAGGTAGTTCTACATATGAGCCCAGAGCTCAAGAGTGAGGCCTGCACAAGAGACAAAGTTTTCTATCAGGAACAATGGGAGAGTGTGTATAAAGGGAAACTAGTACTGAAAGGATAGGCTGAGGAGGGTGAATGAAAAGAAGCAGCAAGGGGAAAGCCAAGAATAAGCAGAGTCCAGAATCCAGATGAGGAATGAGTTTCAAGGGAGAATATCCACTGCCAAAAGTTGTCAAGTGAAATGCAGAGAGGAGGCTGCTGGAGCTATAACGAAGTGCAGTTCATTGACTTAGCAGATAGAAGCCAAACTGCGCTGAGAAAACCAGCAAGCAGGAACTAGGAAAATGGAGAGTGCACACACAGCCCTTTCCCACCAATTCCTTAAACTCAATGAAGGGACATTTAAGCCACCTTCAGAAGGTGCAATTACTAGTACTTTGCTGCAGTCACTGCTGTTGAGTTGGACTCCTTATAGCAGAGGTGTGGGATGGTAATGAAAACACTTCAAGCCACTTTGGGGCCACGGTACCACGAGCAAAGCACTTTGATGTTCTGAGTTAGACTTAAGTGGTTTGGAAACCCAACGTTAGTGCCAGCCAGAGACATTGAACAAATTACTAAATCTTGTCCTTTCTTTAAAAATAGAACATTCACCTACCCTCCTACTTGTAAACATGCATCACAAAATTATTGAGGTGATTAAATAATACATCTATATAATATCTACCACATAAAGATACAATTTACTGAATATCTGTCACTGTTATATTTATTATCACTGATACTAGCTATCAAGATCTTCACCTGGAGCTATCTCCAAAGTCAATAAGGACTCTTGGCAAGGCCTCCTGAGCACTGCCCAAGAGAAAGCATGTTCTAGTGGTGTGTTTTCCTGTGAAGTCTGTATTCCCTTTACACTTCTTTACCATTTCAAAATTGATTCAGTTCTATAGATTTAGCTTCTAGACAAAATCTCTTTATGAAAAATTCCTGGATGTACCATTTGCAGAGTAGCCAAGATAAAGGAGCAGCTGTTTTTTAAGACAAAAAAAATTTCCTGATTTCAAAAAAGTCTAAGGGTAAATAACTCATGTGAAGGCATGTAAGCAGCTGCCCCTTTGGTGCAGTTTATCTACTTATTAAATGATGACTCTAGAATCCTATAGTGGACAAACTCTAAGATGCTCAACCTCTCCATTCCCAGTATACTTCTTTGCGTGTTCACACCGTCTTCTCTCTCCAATAGGAACAAGAGTTGTGATTTCTAATCAGTAGAACATGATGGTGATGGAATTCCATGCCCATGATTGCATTACATAAGATTTCTGTTGCTAGAAGGTTCTCCTTATCAGTTTAATGTGATAAGAAGACATATCAGGGAAGCCCAGGTGGCAAGAAACTATGGGCGGTCTCCAAACAATAGCCAGCATGAAGCTGGGACCTTCAGTCCTACATCTGCAGGGAAACCAATTCTTCCAATGAACAAGAGAGCTTGAAAGTAGGTATTTCCCAGTCCAATCTACAAGTGAGACTGCAACCCAGCTGATATTTTGCAGTCTGTGTTGCAGGTAACCCAGCTAACTCAGGTCTGTATTCCTAACCCAGACAAACTTAGGAGTTTGTGTCATTTGTAGTCATCAAGTTTGTGACAATTTGTCAAGCAGGAATACTAATATGGATTCCATACAGTTATGTGTGCAGTTAAGTTAGTCTAAAAAGATCAGTTAGAAAAAATTTTCTAACAGGAGAGGAGCCATCATCTAAATCACCAGTATGAAATGAAACATTGCATTTCCCGATTTATAGCAGATGTGCCTCTCTCAGCACCAAGAGGCAGGTGTTCATGGCACCTGTGGTGACATATGGCCTGTGTAGTGACAGAAAGAATCTAGACTTTATCGAATCTGAAGAAGAAATCAAAAAAACCATCCCTTTTATTATTGAAACAAAAAAAATCGAATATTTGGGAATAAATCTAACAAAAGAGGTAAAGGACCTATACAAAGAAAACTATAAAACACTGTTAAAAGAAATAGAAGAAGACACAAAGAAATGGAAAGACATCCCCTGCTCATGGATTGGAAGAATAAACATTATTAAAATGGCCATCCTACCAAAAGCAATATACAGATTCAATGCTATTCCAATCAAAATTTCAATGTCATTCTTCAAAGAAATAGAACAATTATTGATGAAATTCATATGGAATCACAAAAAACCCGAATAGCCAAAGCTCTCCTGAAAAAAAAAAAGAAGGAAATGGAGGCATCACACTCCCAGACTTCAAACTATACTACAAAGCCATAATAATCAAAACTGCATGGTATTGGAACAAGAACAGACATACAGACCAATGGAATCGAATAGAAAATCCAGAAATAAACCCACAGATCTATGGTCAACTAATCTTTGACAAAGGAGCAAAGACTATGCATTGGAGCAAAGAAAGTTTGTTCAATAAATGGTGCTGGGAAAACTGGGTCGCTACATGCAAAAGAATGAAGCTTGACCACTACCTCACACCATACATGAAAATCAACTCAAAATGGATTAAAGAACTAGACATAAGACCTGAAACCATAAAATACATAGAAGGAAATATAGGCGAAACACTACGTGATTTGCACATCAAAGACATCTTTACAGACACATCACCCAAAGCAGTGATAGTGAAGGCAAAGATAAACAGCTGGGACTACATCAAATTAAAGAGCTTCTGCACAGCAAAAGAGACAATAACCAAAACAAAGAGAAACCCCACCAACTGGGAGAACATTTTTGCACCCAACACTAATGATAAAGGACTGATCACAAAAATCTGCAAAGAGCTGATGAGACTCAACAACAACAAAGAAAATAATCCAGTTAAAAAATGGGCAGAAGAGCTAAAAAGAAACTTCTCTGAAGAGGAAATGCAAATGGCCAACAGGCATATGAAAAAATGTTCAACATCACTTGTAATCAGGGAAATGCAAATCAAAACTACCATGAGATACCATCTTACACCAGTGAGAATGGCACATATTAAAAAAACTAGCAACAACAAATGTTGGCGAGGGTGTGGAGAAAAAGGAACTCTCCTGCACTGTTGGTGGGAGTGCAAACTGGTCCAACCACTATGGAGAGCTCTGTGGAGATTTCTTGACCTACTAAACATAGAGCTTCCATATGATCCAGCAATTCCACTCCTAGGTATCTACCCAAAGGACACAGAAACATCAATTCCAAAGAACACCTGCACCCCTATGTTTATAGCAGCACTGTTTACAATAGCTAAGCTTTGGAAACAACCCAAATGCCCAAAAATAGATGACTGGATCAAGAAGAAGTGGTACATATACACCATGGAATATTACTCAGCATTCAAAAAAGATAAACACATGCAATTTGCAGCAACATGGATGGCGCTGGAAGGGATCATGCTCAGCGAAATAAGCCAAAAAGAAAAAGAAAAATACCGGATGGTCTCACTCATAGCAGGAATCTAGAAAACTTTAATAAGGGACCAGGAAAATGAATAACTATAAGAAAGTGAAAAACAGAATGAACAAAAAAACTATGCAACAGAGACACTTTGGGGGGGGTGGGGGGCGGGAGGGGAGGGATTGGGATCAGAAAGGGGGTTTGCAACTGTATGGGGAATATAAAAATAAAATTTATTATTAAAAAAAAAAGAGTGAAGACAACACAAAAAAAAAAAAAAGAATCTAGACTTTATCGTAGGAGCAGGCTTGCAATCCATGTACAATGTGAACACAGAGGAGATGCCCATGAGGGCACTGGCTACTCTGGGAAAGCAGCTGTTTTTCGCTATCTAACATAACTTCTTCCAACTTTTGGAATCTTCCAGCAACCATCTTTCCTCCATGTTTAGACCTGGAGTAATATGTGACTTAGGCTGTCCAATCAGAGTAAGGACTTCAGTGACTGTTGATGTTTGCCATATAACCCAAGCCAAACTAAGCAAACCATGCAAAGCAATTAGTACTCACCCCAAGATTTTTTTTTTAGTTGCCAGAAAGGGTCTTTTTTTTCCCCACTAGATCATAACCTGGGAGGATATTAACTTGCATCTTCTGGCAACAGTCTCATTACACATGGGGTCTAAGAATAGAACCAGCACAGACAGAAGCAGAGACAAGAGGCTGAGGGGGTCAAGGGGAGAAGAGAGGCCAGGTCCCAAAGATAATCTTTGAACTAATGGATAAAACTCCTCTTGAAATCAGATTTACTCCCAGATTTATCTTGAATTCACAACCTTTTTTCCTTTGCTTAAAATAGATTGAGTAATTCCCAGTATAATTTAAGTTCAGTTGTGTGATTCCTGGTACCTCAGCAGCTTTGCCTCAACTATGGCTAAGAGGAAGCTCAACCTTGCAAAGGTAAGTATCAAGGGCAAGAACCAGTGTTTCATGCACAAACTATCTAACATGGACTCAAATGAGAGTAACTTCTTGTCATTAAGGATCTAAATACAGGGGAACAACTTTCCAACTTTCATATGTAGTTGGCAGTGGCTGCTTTTTGCAGCATCAAAGCAAAATAAATACCAGGTAGCCCCAGGAAAATCTTACAGTCTTATTTTGGTTATGAATTAAGTTCTGATATTATAGCTTAAGAAGATAACGCTTGAGCTTTCAACTTCAAAATTGCATCTTCCCCCCCAAAGAAAATGATTTAAAAGTCTTGAAGTCTTTCCATAAACAAGAACGTCTCCTCTGATAATCCCAAATCAGACATTTCAAGCAAAAGATTTATAAAGCATCAGACAATTTCAAGAACACCTGAAAATTCAGGCTAATAAATGGGCAGTATCACTGATGACAAGATGCTGATAAGCTTGGACAAGTCATACTTTGCAATGACTCAGCCAAACATTCTCCTCACCCATGCCATCCCTTGCCCACTTACTTCTCCCTCAGCAGGCAATGTTCTCCCCTTGGACATTTGCATAGCCCACTTTCCTCAGGTCTCTAATTAACTGCTGCCTTTTTAGAGAGGTCATTCTATATAAAATAGAGTACCACCTTATATAAAATAGTACTCATCCAATTAATTTTTATTCCCTATCCTGCTTATTTTGTAGGAATATGGCACTTACCACCTGACATATTATATTTATGTTAGCTGGTGAATATAAAATATGGGTAATATTTAGATGTCTATTTTACTGGTTCCCTATCTTCTCCAGAAATTCTCCGCTTACCTGTAGATTTTAGCTCTTGCATAATTTATATGTACTAATTCAAAATCTATGCACATGCTTTAATAATACTTTAATTACTATATAGGTCAAGGCCCAGCCAGGAAAACAAAAACCAGCACAGGTATTTCACCAGAGGAAATTTAATATAGTGAGTATTGGTTCTACAGGTATTGGATACTGAATGAATAGAAAGAACATGGAAAAAGCCCAGGGTTGTGACAGCAGGAAACAGCTACCACCCTTCAGGATGCAGAAGCAAAGGGAAGCAGTTGAGGTTATCAAAAAATTGAAGCTCAGAGGAAAGGCTTTACAGACATGAGGCCCAGATACCTGAGGAAGAAGCATCACCTGGCAGTAGCCAGTAGTTTGGATTTCAGAAGAAAAATTCAACAGTTTAGGCTCAGAATCTGAGAAGGGAAAAATTACCTGTCCAGAGCTGTCACCTGTGAGTGAGGTGGAGTGAGGCTGATTCTGGAATGCTGAAAGAGGCTGAGAACCAGAACCCAAACTGCTGATAGTGATGTGAAGGGCTATGTGGTAGTGCCAATAATAGGAACAGTGGTAAAAGCAGAAAAAAGTAAATCCTTTCTTCCCACCTCCATCTTGCAGTATCTCTCTAGTGCCCCTTTTGTCACAACACAGGAGAATACTCCCTGGCAAAGATGACCTGTTGTTTACAGAATTTCAGCCCCAACAGTCACAGCAGGATATATTAGAATGGACTTTAACTGAGATAGTGGTTTGAAAACCAGCATGGATCCTAATGCATTTCTCCAATTTTATTTTATTCAGAGGAAAGTCCAATGAATTGATACAATGACTGTCTTGCTACTGGCTGTCTTATGAATTTTGTACCTGTTAATCTAAAGTATCACGGATGAATTTTGGGTGGTGCCTGACACCGTGAAATTTTACTACAAATTTTTTTATGTATAGTCAATGTATTTACCTGAAAAAGTAGGTTCATAACTTGCATTAAAGTTAGTGTTATACAACCTAAGTGCCCCAAAATAGATGAGTGGATCATGAAGATGTGGAATATAGATACAAAGGAATACTACTCAGAGATCAAAAAAGATAAACTCTTGACATTGGCAGCAGCAAATGGAGGTGAAAGGAATTATCCCAAGTGAAATAAGCCAGAAGGAGAAAGATAAATACTGCATGGTTTCATTTATAGGTGGAGTATAGAGAAACCAAACAAAGGATCAAAGACAAACTTTAAAACAGACTCTTGAAAGCTGAACATAGGTCTGAGGCATCCAGAAGGGGAATGGGGAGGAAATGGGAGAAAATGGGGGATGGAGAACCCAATGAACTAAGGAAGAAGACTATGGATGCTTTAGTAGTGGGGAAACCATGGTCACCACACCTGGGGAGAGAAATCCTATAATGTTAGAAAGTTAACAAAGATGTAAAATAATGGTACTTCATTAAAAAAATATTTTAAAAGTTGGTGTTATAAACTGTTACCTCAATAAAAAAATACAATAAAGTTTTAAAGGAACTTGTAACATCCCTAAAATTTAGTGTCACTGCTCCATGTCACTGCTCCATGTCCTCATTCATTCATTACTTAAACTTGTTATGGAAAACAAAGACACCTTTGAGATTCTTTTACTGTCTTAAATATACTATTAGTTGTGATTCTTTTGGTTATAGGACAAAGAAAGCAATTTGAACCACTTCAAGAAAGTATGGGAGGGCAAGGGAATCTATTCAAGGGACCTCAACTAGGAAAGAAATTACCTAAAAAAAGACACTCAAAAATAGGATTCTTTTTGATATGTCCTATTTATATAATCTCCAGTACATATGCTCAAAGTTACATTTACATTGCAGAATTATTTGTAACAGTGAAAGTGTAAAAAATAGACATTCATAAAATTGACAAATTTGATTCATATAAGAATGGATAATAGGATACTAATTAGTAAAATAGACTACTATATAGCAGTTAAAACAAACCAAATCTACATGTATCTTAATAACTTCAAAGTATAATACTGAGTGGGAGGCAAAAACAAGTTGTAAAATAATATGCTAAAAATCATAGCATTTGTATAGTTTTAAAACATGTAAAATTATGTTATGTGTAATTTACAGATACATATGCTTGTAACAAAAGAATAAAAACACAATGGGAATCCTAACCCCAAATTTGGATTTGTTTCACTCCTGGAGAAGAGAAAAAGGAAAGAAAACAGAGGAGCTTCTCAGAGAACTCCAATTATATGTGTGCTAGATGGTTTCTTTAAATGAATCTGAGTTAAATACAGCAAAATGTTAAGATTTGGCAGAGTTAAGTGGTGGATTTGTGGGTGTTTGCTATACACATTATATTTTTCTATGTTTTTAGATGTTTCATAAATCTTAAAAAATAGGAAATGTAAAGAACACTAAAAACTCCATTAGCAATGGCCTTGGCCCCTGAGCATAATTAACAAGAGCTCAAAGAGAAGAGGAATTTATCATCAAACCTCATAAACTCTCTCTAATATGAGGCTGCTTTTCAGAAATAAGACTGTTTCTCCTCAGGGGTGGATACTGGAAAAGAGTATAGGGGAGGAAGAGGGAGGACATGTCAAAGAAAGAATAGAAAAGGGGAAAAAGAGAAGATGATAATGTCTCTGTGGTACAAAGATAAATAAACAACACAGGTAAAAATCTCACCCGGTAAGAACAAACAAAATAAATGGGAAAAAAAGGCAATATTAAGCGTGTAGTTCCAGCCTGGTTCCAGCTATTTTCCCATTTAGCTAGACAACTGCAGACAAGACACACCTGGCTCAAGTCGTATCTGAGTTTCAGGACAAGGAAAACTCCTGAGCTTTTTTATTATCAAGTAACTACATAGTTTGAGACAATTTTCTGGGTTCTTGGATAATTAAAATGGACTTTAAACTTATTTGGAGTCTGTTCTTGATGATAACAATGGAAAAATTAAGAAGGTACTTTATTTACTCATTTTAAACCTATCCTTCAAAATGCTCCAGCATTCTATTCTAGCAAGACACAGAAATCAAGGTAAAAATTTCACCCATATTTTGATTAGGTACAAGGTAGATGTTCTAACTTCTGTTCATATAGGATTTTGTTTCATACCTGAATTTCCCTTTAAAATTACCAAAAAATGCAAAATATATAACAACAGCAGTAACAACCTGTTTGCCTTAAAAGTCAAGACTCTGAAAACACTAAGTCAGCTTCTAGCATTTCAAAAATCCTAGTTATTCTAAAACATGCAAATCAACATATTAGGAAAATTAAATTTATCATGTGTTTAGAAAACAAATTCTGAAGGTTTTGAAGAATACTACACCTTTTTAGTGAACAATTTTGGATAACCTAGGAATGTGAAAGTGAATACTATTAAGGATCAACAAATGAAAAGAAATTTAACTAGGGACAAGTTTACTTTCAAGAACACACTTCTGAAATGAAAAGCAAAGTTCCAGGGTTACAAATAACACTGGGCAAGATGCAACATATCACAGATAGTAATGTATCCTATAGAAAAGTGAAGCTGGTATGACTTGTAAGCCAACTGCATTATATTGCCTGATACCATGTACTCTCAATTGCCACAAGCAATCCCAAGAACACTGACATAACAAAATACCTTCAACCCATAAAAGCTCCAAACCAACTAGCAACTAAGAATGCTAGGATTTTCCCTTCCATGGTACATTAGCCTCAGAGCAATCTGATTGAAAAGTCAAATTATATCACCATGATTTCAAAGCCTGCTGTTCTATTTTTTAAATACATTCCATCAAGCCAAAGAGTGTTTCTAAAGTTCTATATGCCAATGTACTTGGAACACATTAATTCCATTAGCAGGCTATTTCAGGAAATAGTGAGCATATTTCTTGGAAACAAATACATGTGGTTAAAAAACAGCCTCAATAAAAAAAAATGAGGTGAAAAACTGAAAACAGAAATGATTTTTAAACGCAATTAGAACTCCTTCCCATCACATATCAAAGGTGTCATAACTGCTTCTCTACTGAGAAGTTCGTTCTTTTAATTTGGGTCTTTAAACCAAAAAGCCTATCTTGAGATGGCACTATAAGGAGTCTATCTGCTTCTTAATCATAGGCAACTGCTAAATGAAGTGTATCTATTTTCTCTGTTACATTACTATTGGCAACCAGGTCCTCAGTAAGTGCCCAGAAATGTTTCCATGGTTACAAAAAGCATTCAGCATCCCTCTTGTTTTGGGCCAATTTAGCTTAAAATCTATTGTGGAGAAAAATATGGCACATTAAGGAACATAAAATCAAGATACAACGTTATGAAAAGAACTCAAGGTTAAATGGGAAAAGCAGGCTTGACAAGGCTTTTTAAAAAGCGCATATAAATCACTGATTAAAATGCTTCCTTTTCCTAGTGTACCTCCAAATACATCTCTTTAATAGAGTGCAGAACAGTCCATGTACTACTGGTGTGATTGCTTGATATAAAGGAAAAAATGAACATATTAGGATAATTTAAGGCTGTTAACCAGCAAGTAAAATTCCAAAAACAACAAGTGTTTGACTATTCATACAGCTGGCAGTCCACTCTCTTATCCTAGTTTCATAGTACCCTTGGGGTATTTAAGTATTTTGAGGAAAGAGGAGAATAAGAACTTTTGTTCATTGGCTATAAGGCATTTGAAGTAAATTAGTGAGCTATATCTCATCAGGGAGGGAAAGATGGAAGCTCCCTAGAGGCAACTTAGCAAAGCTCTCCATCTATAAAACATGAGTGAATTGGGCCAACAAGACAGTCTCATTCTAGATCTGTGCCACATTCCCAACTCCCAATGCCACCAAAGAGCCAGGGCATTAAAAATATGTTTGCAACTTCTGGACCATATTAAACAAATGGTATAAACTTTTCAGTCATTGGCAGGAGGTTGTACTGTGTGTATGTATCTGTTCCTCACGGTGCTTTGTACATGGTAGGTAGGAATTCAACAAATATTTCATTAGCTGAGAAGGGCAAGGCTCCCATTATAAAGAAATGTTGTCCTTCATAACTACCTACATATATATGATCCCCTTTGCTCTTGCTGTACATTTGGCTATCTGGAAGATTTGGAGGGAAGAGGTGGTATTTTAAATCATAAAGCTATTAAGGACTAATTTGAAGGCTTTCACTTCCAAGTAAATAGAGCAGCTGTCCTTTTTTCCTAAATCCCCAGACATTGTACATAAACAAAGAAAATGGAAAGGCTCATAGAAGTCACCCCAGCTAGAGACCATGAGACACAAGGAGCAGCATGAGGGTGAGATTCCTGGGTTCTTTTGTCTCATCCCCCAGACTTGAAGCTGAAGAAGCTGGCAATCCAGAAATGCCAATGAGCAAGGGCATTGACCAAGACTTCAAGAAAAGCCTGTTCTCTCTGCCCAAATGACCAGGAAAGGGCCAGCTTAATAAAACAGGAAACTTTCAAACCAACTCAAACAGCAAAGAAAAAAACAAATCTGTGTTTCCCACCTTCATCCCTGCCAGCAAAGGCCAAGTGGGGAGCCTAGACTTCCAACCTCACTGTGCTTTAATGATGTACCTTAACACCCCTACTTGGGGGTACAGCAAAACCAAATACAGATCTAAAATTTTCATGCTTTATGACCAACAATGAGCATTTTGCACTCCCAAAGTATCTGTCAAGACCACATGGGAGGGCCTCCCCAGTGGCGCAGCGATTGAGCACTGGGCTGCAAAGCTGCCCGTAGCCTTTGCAGTGCCGGTTTGATCCCCGGCTGCCAGGCGAGGATCCCACATGGCGCACTCACTGCTCCTGTCAGCAGTGTATTTCCTCGGTCTGCCTGTTCTGCTCCCTGCTCTGTCTCTGGTGAATCCTCTCATCCTCCCGTGCTTCTGACTGTACCCAGTGCCTGTATAATAAATAAATAGATAAATAAATAAATAAATAAATAAATAAATAAATAAATAAATAAATAAATAAATAAAAGACTGCATGGGAGCCTGGACCTCCCAACCCCAGAAGTAATGTGTTGCTCCTATCCTGCCTACTTAGGTGGTCTCAAAATGTGTCTGGAGAAGAATCAGTAATGACATTAGTTACACCAATTTGGTGTCAGGAGAGACCACATGGGAGGGAACACACCTCCTGACCCAGCATTAATGAGGAGCACTCACTTTAATAATTAAGGGGGCTGAGAGGTAAACCTGGATGACTGCCTCTCCCAGTATAAGATAGTGCCTGATGGCCTGTCAACGAATCTGAGATGACTTGTGGGGGAGCCACATCAAAATAATGAGAACTCTTCTTCTCTATATGTTCATATTTAGCTTACATATTGCTTCTTCTTACAAGCTATAAACAATAGCTCCCTAACAAATACCCTTTCCTTCAATTTAGCCTCCAAACTGATGGTAGAGTTATCCTTCTAAAGCAGAACTATTTGATATCACCCTTAAGATTTTTTTTTTAAATATTTATATATTTATTTATACAAGCACTGGGTACAGTCAGAAGCACGGGAGGGTGAGAGAATTCACCAGAGCCAGAGGGGGGAGCAGAGCAGGCAGAAGGACTGAAGTACACTGCTGAGGGGAGCAGCGGGTGGCAGGAGAGGTCTGCGCACCATATGGGACCCTCCTCCGGTGGCCGAGGAGCAGCCAGGGATCAAACTGGTGCTGCAGAGGCTGCGGGCAGCTTCGCAACCCAGCGCACAACCACTGCGCCACCGGGGAGGCCTTTAAGATGTTTTTGAGAGTCCCAACTGCTATAGGATAAAGCTAAATCCCTAACACAAAAAAAAACTAAGAGCTTCCCAGGTGCAACTTAATCTTTAGTCTCCTGATTCACCCTTGAAAATGTCAGGTTGTTCACATGTCTGTGTTCATGACATTGCCTCTATCTCTCCACTTACCTGTTAGATTCTGCTCATTCTCAGTTTTGCAACCCTATATCATCTGCTCCACAAAACCTTTTCTGATAACCTCCGGCAAAATCATCTCAAAAGCTACCATGTACATAAATGTTGTGACTTAACACAATTTAAAATAGGACCTGTTACATGTAATTATTTCTTAGTCATTAAGAAGTCTTTCAGGAAAAACCTCTAACTTATTTGTACATTTTTCTCCCAGTCAAACAGGCTATCCAAATTAATGAGACTGTCCAATTAAATTTTAGAGAACAGTGTTAAGTGTATACAATCTATGTTTCAATTTCCATTTAGGATATAGAAAATTGGGAATAATGTTCTCACTCTTTAAACAAAAAAAAAATCTAGGTAATTTATAAAGTGACACATTTTCTTAAAGTTATGAGATAGTGGAGATCATAAAGCAAACAACTAATCCAAAAGTTAAAAAAGAATATTTTTTAAAGATTTATTTATTTGTGCATAGAAGAACTGGAGTGTAGGCCAGAGGTACAGGGAGTGAAAGGATTCCCCAGAGGCAGAATGGGAAGCAAAACAGGTGGATCTACTGAAATATACTGCTGAGGGGAGCAGAAGGCAAGACAGGAAAGGTCTGCTGTGCCATATGAGTTGGTTCCCTGGCCAGGAATCAAACTCAGGCCATAGCAGTAATAGCGCTGAGACTTAACTCCTATGCCACCAGGGAAGCCCTCCAAAAGAAAATTTCTTTCAAGGGGAGAAAGGACACAAGTATTTGGCTACTTGGGACATTACTGGATTCAAGTATGTTGGTAAGAATAATTAAGCCCAAATTTCAAGGGTGTTCTAAAGGTCAAGTGTGAACTAGCCAGCAGTACAGAACCCATGGGAGCCAAATACACAGAGGAAATTGAGATCCACTTAAATGTTTTTCCCCCATCAGACTCACATGCTATTCACAAGAAAGATGGGAGCAAGGCAGGAATGGAGAAAGCTTCTGTCATGATACAGTCTGGAAGTAGGGGGAAGACAGCTGCTACAAGAAAGGTAAAATGTCTTGCCAAGATGCCATTCTCACATTTTTACTATGGAGCCACTTATGGAAGGGCAGTAAATCCTGTCACCCTCACACCACAGGTAAATACACATTTACATGGGTGAATGGAATAAAATAAAAACTTCCACCAACCTCTGCAGAAGGGTCAAAATAAAGTCTTGGTGTCAGAACATTGGAGATCCCTATCTCTGAGGATTCCTAAGACATGGGAACAAAGCATCTACCTAAGACTAAGGCTACCCCAGAACACAAGAAAACAGAAAATATTGTAACACAACCACATCACATTAGTAAATGCCAATTAATGAATAATAGCAGGTTCCTTTTCGGAAAGGGACAAAAGCCTGAAAAGAAAGACACACCCCCTCCCCAGCTATAGGCTAAAAAGAAGAGCCTCAGAATTGAATATGATGTCAATTCTGACAAAACTCTGTAGCACCTACCCTAAACTCAATGTAGTAATAAAAGATTTTGAAATCTATATTGCACTGAAATTATCACAACAGACCAAACTCAAATTCTGATTGACTTAACCTCTCAATGTAAAGACCCAGCATTTGAAAAGGCTAACCCATTTCTAAGAAGAAACATAGCATGTTTGATTTTTAATCAAAAATTACTAAAAAATGAAAAAATGCAGTCAAGAAACAAACCAATCAAGCAAGTTAAACTCAGATATGACTCAAATGATGGAACTATCAGAGAGGGAATTTAAAATAACTATGATTAACATGTTACAAGTCATAGTAGGAAAGGGGGAAGACATAAATGAATTAATGAGGAATTTCAGCAGAGAGATTGAAATATTTTTAATCAAATCAAGATGCTAGAAATGAATAAAATGGTAACAGAAGTGAAGCATGTTTGTGATGGACTCTTCATCAGACTTGAACAGGCAAAGAAAGTATCAGCAAACTTGATGATTATGTCATTAGATACTAAACTAAATATAGTTAAGAATGAAAAGTAAAAGATTGTCAGATTGGATAAAAAAATCAATACCCAATTATATGCCTAGTATAAGAATCCCATTATAAATATACAGACATTTAAAGTTGAAAATGGTGGGCCTCCCTGGTGGTGCAGCGGGTTGAGTGCCACGCTGTGAAGCTGTTTGCAGCCTCTGCAGCGTGGGTTCGATTCCCGGCCAGCCAGGGGGAAATCTACATGGTGTGGCAGACCTCTCCTGCCTCACCCGCTGCTCCCCTCAGCAGTGTCTTCAGTCTGTCTGCCTGTTCTGCTCCCCACTCTCTCTGGTGAATTCTCTCACCCTCCCATGCCTCTGACCTGTACCCCAGTTTGTGTATAAATAAATAAAATCTTTTAAAATAAAATAAAGTTAAAAATGGAAAAGAAAGCATGATGCCAAAACTATCCCCCCACCAAAAAAAAACAACTAGTGTAACCATATTAATATCAAAGTGGACTTCAGCTCAAGATATCAAGGTTTTTCTTTAAAAGTTTATTACATAATGAACAAGAAAGCAATTCATCCAAGGGGACATATTTTTAAAATGTGTATGCACTTAATAACAGAGCTTCAAACTACATTAAGCAAAAACTAATAGGACTGAAAAGATATTAGCCATATCTACCACTAGAGTCAGAGATTTCAACTTTTCATTCTCAATAATCAACAGAACAAAGTCAGTAGGCAAAAAAATAAGTAAATATATAGAAAATCTGAAAAAGAGCCTCAAACTACTTGAACTAATTTATAGAACATTGTGCCTAATAATAACAAAGCAGTCTTTTTGGGTACATATGAAATATTCAACAAGTTAGAATGTATTTCAGGATGACAAAGAAAACCTCAATTTTCTAAAACTAAAACAAATGTATTCAGACACAATTAGTTAATATAGGAATTGGTAAGCAAAAGTTATCTAGAATATTCCCAGTATTTGGAATTTAACCAACATACTTTAAAGTAATTCATCAAGGAGGGAAGTCAAAGGGAAATTGGGAAATATTTTTTAAAGAGGGAAAATAAAAACAATGTATTGATATTTCTGGATGTAGGTAAAGCTGATCTTAGAAGACAATGTGTATATTAAATTTTTCCACTAGGGAAAAAGAGACTAAATTATATTCAAGCAAACAAGAGGAGGAAAATAATTCATAATAGCAGGAAGCAGTGAGATTAGGAAAAGAAAAATAATAGAGAAAAAATAACATTTAAAAGGCAAGTTCTTTTTAAAAAGATGATATAGATTAATAGATCAATGATAGAATAGATAATCTATCCAGTGAGACCCCTTCCACATAAGAAAGGAAACCAAAAAAAAAAAAACACGACATCAGGAAATGAAAACGGAGACTACTATAAAGCCTACAAACATCAAAAAAAAAAAACCACAGAAATACTATGTCCATAAATTTAACAACATAGACAAAATTTTTTTAATCCTTGAAACGCACAAACTGCCAAAATCATTCAAGAAACACAGACAACTTGAATAACTATGCATTTTTTTAATTAATCTTGTATTATATGATCTTCACACACACACACACACACACACAAAAAAAAAAAAAAAAAAAACTCCAGGTTAAGATGGCTTCACTGAAAAACTCTAACAAACATTTAAGAAATAAATAATACTTAACACAAATTTGTCCAGGCTGTAAGAAGGAGAAACATTTCAGAGCTCATTTATGAAACCAACATTATCCAAATACCAAAAACAGCTTAAGATATTGCAAGAAATGAAAATTATTAAGACTAATACCCCAAATTAAAATAGATTTGTAAAAAAATACTCAACAAAACACAAGTAAATCAAAAACAGAAGCATATGAAAAGAATAATATACCATGATGGAGTAGATTTTTATTCCAGGTATGTAAGACCAGTTCCACACTCAAAAATTAATCCATGTTATTCATTCAACAAATTAAACAAGAAAAATCAATCTTCTCAATAGATGCAAAACAATGTTTGGCAGAATTCAACATCCTTTCTGATAAAAGCTGTCAGCAAATTGGAATAGGAAGTTCTTGAGTATTGAAAAGAAATGTTACACAAATCCGTACCTAACTACTAAGTAATAGTGAAAGAAAAAGTTTTCCTGTTAAATTTAGGAGAAAGGCAAAAATACCCACATTCCTTCCCCTTTATTCAACATGATAATATAGCATAATCAGTCATGAAAAATAAATAGTATAATAGAAGACATGAATATTGGAAAGATAGAAATAAAGTTATCATTTTTCTCAATAATTATATTTTTGTCTATAGAAAACCCCAACTTAGCTATTAAAAAAAAACTATTTGAAACAGTCAGTGAGTTTGGGGATGTTGCATAATACAAGATTATACATACAGCAGTGGTATCATTATATAATAGCAAGTAGCAATTAGAAACTGAAAGTTATAGAAGTACTATTTAAGATAGTATCGGAAAAAGGAAATACTTGGTATAAATTAGGCAAACTATGTTTGAGTCTTGTATGCTAGAAACTATGAAGTCAATGGGGAAGAAAATTAAGAACTAAATACATGAAATGATACACCATGTTCATGAATTGAAAAGAAAAGCACTATTAGCCTACTTTTCTCTCTAAACTGATGTATAGATTTAATACAATTCCAATCAAATTCCCAGCATAATTTTTAACAAAAATCAATGAAGCTTATTTTTTTAGATTATATGGAAAAGCAAGTAAAGTAGAATGATCAAAACAATTTTTTTTTTTTAGAGGCATGTTTTTATTTATTTATTTATTATATTTGTTTGTTTTGTTTATACATGCACTGGGTACAGTCAGAAGCGCGGGAGGGTGAGAGAATTCACCAGAGCCAGAGCGGGGAGCAGAGCAGGCAGAAGGACCGAAGTACACTGCTGAGGGGAGCAGCGGGCGGCAGGAGAGGTCTGCGCGCCATGTGGGACCCTCCTCCGGTGGCCGGGGAGCAGCCGGGGATCGAACCGGCGCCGCAGAGGCCGCGGGCAGCTTCGCAACCCAGCGCTCAACCGCTGCGCCACCGGGGAGGCCCCAAAACAATTTTTTAAATAAAAAAGTTGCAGGGCTCACAGTACCTGATATCAAGAGTTACGATATAAAGCTGCAGTAATCAAAACAATGGATACTTGAGACAGAACACAGTTATTGATTAATAAGATGATATACAGAGTTTAGAAATTGACCTACACATTTATAGATTGAGATGTCTGACAAAGATATCAAAGCATGTAATATTTATATCAACAAATGGTGTAGGAATAATTGGACATCTTTGGGAGGAGGGTACCTCAAATCATATCTTGTATCACATTGAAAAATTACCTTAAAATGATAATATCCCTAAATGTAAAACTCATAACCCTAAAATTTCTATAATAACAATGGGTAAAATTTTTATCCTGGTTAGGAGAGATTTCTCACATATGATACCAAAAGCACAATTCATAAAAGAAAAGCTTGTTAAGTTGAATTTTATCTAATTAAGAATCTCTGTTCTTTGAGGGATACTGTTGAGAGAATGAAAAGACAAGCTACAAAATTGGGAAAAATATATGCAAATCATATACCTAAAAAGTACCTCATACCAGAATATAAACACAACTCTCAAATCTCAAAAATAAGAAAACAAATCAATAAAATGGGCAAAAGATTTGAAAACTTTACCAGAGAAGCTGTACAGGTAACAAATACATGAAAAGACACTCACTGTCTCAAGTTATTAGGGAAATTTCAAAGTAAGATTTTAAAACCTACAACAAATCTAAGATTTTACTCTACTTGCATGTTATCAAGTTGCTGCTATCATTTTATGAACATTGGCAAAGACACAAGACTTCTGGATCAGAGACAAAGGACCATTTATTAGTCAAGGTATCACAAGTAACACAAGCTGGGCTGCAACCAAATCTTCCCTCTGCTCTTGGGAGACACACTCCCTCTTATCTCCCAAAGCTCTTTGTCACACAAACATCCTTGAAAAGATCATTCAAAATAAAAGATTTTCTGTGGCTCATGGGACACACAAAATGTAAGAGACTAATGGAGAAATGTCTTCCAATGATGAGTTACCATCACACACCCACAAGAATGGTTTTTAAAAGTTTTCTCCTTTTTTTTCATAATGCTAAACTACAAAGAGGATATAAGTGGAAATCTCATATATCACTTTTAGGATGCGAAAGCAAACTTTTTAAAATAAAGTTAAACAGGGCCTCCCCGGTGGCGCAGCGGTTGAGCGCTGGGTTGCGAAGCTGCCCGCAGCCTCTGCAGCGCCAGTTCGATCCCCGGCTGCTCCCCGGCCACCGGAGGAGGGTCCCACATGGCGCGCAGACCTCTCCTGCCGCCCGCTGCTCCCCTCAGCAGTGTGCTTCGGTCCTTCTGCCTGCTCTGCTCCCCGCTCTGGCTCTGGTGAATTCTCTCACCCTCCCGCGCTTCTGACTGTACCCAGTGCATGTATAAACAAAACAAAGAAAGAAAGAAAGAAAGAAAGAAAGAAAACATGCCTCTCTATATAAAAAAAAAAAAATAAATAAATAAAAAAATAAAATAAAGTTAAACATATACTTTCTATATGACTCAGCAATCCTACTTATAGGTCTTTACCTAACTAACATGAAAATCTTATAGTCACATAAAACACCTGTTTTATAAATGTTTACAGGAGTTTTATTCACATTGCTAAAATTTGGAAACAATTCAAATGTTGCTAAACTGATAAAATGATCAAGCACAATATGGCACATTAATGAAATGGAATACTATTTAGCAATAAAAAGAGCAAACCACTGAAACACACAGCATAAATGAATCTCAAATGCATCATAATTGCATGATGAAAGAAGATGGACTTAGAAGGCTAAAAACTGCATTATTTCAATTATATGACATTCTGGAAAAGACAAAATAATAGAAACCAGAAATACTCGAGCAATTCCTAGGAACTGGAGGTAGGGAAAAATACTGGATACACAGGAAATTGGTAGACTATTTTGAGCTGATGAAACTGTTTTATACCTGGTGTGATGGTGGTTCTAACAGTGTTTGTCAAAACTTACAGATCTATACGCTTAGAAGGATGAATTTTATTGCATGTAAATTATACTTATAAGAAGGGGGTGTAGGAGAGTATTTGTGTTACTCTAGAGTCAGAATACCTGAGCTCTGTATCTTTCTAATTGTGAATCTTGGATGTATTCTCAAATTCTCTAAGCATCAATTTTCTCATGTGAAATAAGAATATAATAGCATCTACCTCTGAATTGTTAGTTTTCCTTGTTGCTGCTCCATCATTAATTATTGTCTGATGTCCTATTAGATACCTAACAGTCTGCTTGATGTTAAGGATAGAGCTATGAATCAATGACATAGTCCCTGCCTTCTAAGAGGTCACAATCTAGTGAATAAACATCTGAACTGACAAATGAACACAACTGTCTTATTGTTTTAAGAGTATGGCAACAATTACAAAAATTTTTAAATTCTAGTTTTAGGCATCTATTAAGATAAATCCATATTAACAATCTGAAATGCAACTCAACTTTAGCAAGACTTTTATAAAATAGGAAATTTCAAGTCAAATATAAGAAACCCTATTGGTAGCCCAAATATTCCTAGAATTATCCTATAAATAATGTTCAAAGACTTGAAACTGCTTCCATAGTTTACCAGATTCAGAAAGAATATCAGCTTATCTAATTTTCACTAATTTATTCCAACATGTCATTTTTACTTTAATTTGACCAAGAGATCAAGAAGACATTATTACAAATAGTAAGAATAATGTTTCCCCATTCAACAAGGCTTCTGTGCCTAGATAAAACATTTCCCTAAAAAATGATAAAGCTAAGAGGAGTCATTAAAAATTATTATTATCAAGTATTCCAGAAAAGTCTGCTCCCTCCAATAAGTAGAGAATTAATGACTTTTCAAGACCGTATTGCATAAATATGATCCAATAATCCGCATGCCTACGTATGCATTACAACCACACATCACATTTACACACAAAACACCTTTCTTGGCATATCATGCACCTCTGTCCCTGAAGGAGGTGGAATGTTCTAATTCGGTCTTAGAGCATTATAAGCATGAGAAATTCAAGCCAGAACATACTACAGCTACTTTTACAGAATTAATTACATTTTCACACCATATTCATTATGCATCTATTGAAGGCCATTACATGCTGCGTTCTGACAGGATAAAGCTCTAAATGCAGTTTGTTTTAAGTATGTCCTTTCCATTCAAGGCTAAAAGAAAATCAAGTTCTCATTTCAGAGATTTCCTATCTACTGTCATCTCACATCATGTCCCAGTGAAACACTGTGAGAAGTGTTCTTGGAGTGTTATCAACTAAAATTTTGCAACAAGTATGGCTTTTTGCACAGGATTTCACACTGAATAATATAGTAACATCTAGAGATTTTTAACCTAGTGAAAAAAAAGAGAACATTTTAAAAGATATTTTTAAACATGACATATGTACAAGGGTCTTCTCAAACAGTACCCACAGAATTATTTTCACCATTCCGCTTGCTCAAAACTGTTGTTTTGGAATATGGAGCCCATAAACATGAACCTTCAAAAGTTTTATATATTGAAAATATTCCTAAGGATTTCATTTCTCAATAAGAAGCCAGTATATAGAAAGGTGTAAGAGAGAGAAATATAAAATTCATATGATAACTAAAACAAGTCAAAATAAAATATATAGAAACATCCTTTGGGAAGAACCCGGAGAAAATGATCACTGGCTAGCTTACCTTGCTTTTTTCCATTAATATTTTCTAAAGTACCAGAGAGCTGGCTGTCAAAGCCGTGTTGAAGGCCACTCCTTTGCTTTTCAAGGTGATGTTCTTCCTCAGCAATAGAAGAAAGCACATGTGGTGGCATTTGGTCATCAAAGGTCTGATTGGGCCACTGGGATATTATAGAACATGAGTCCTTTGCATGTTGGCTAAGTCTGGGACTTGAACTTTGGGCAGAGTCCTGCAAATCACTATTACAACAGGAAAAATGATCCACTTCAAAAAACAAGGAATTTGCATCCTCTTGAGTCCAAGTATTGCCATGTTCTTCATCTTCAAAGTAAGTTTCCTGAATCTGAATATCATCTAAGTCCTGGTCTAGCTTGTCACTCAATTTAGAGTCTTGTTTGTTTAAGTTAACCAGCGAAGCAGATAAGGTATCTCCTGCTTGCTGGAGAGCTTCATAAAGCCGAGATATCCAGGAAGAGAAAGGTTGGAAGAAGTTCTGAGCATCCTTAGATGCCATGGCCAACACCATAGCCAGCTATCTGATGTCTACAAGTCCATTTGTTCAGTTCCTTCTGTACTCTGGACTTAATGTGAACTACAGAATAAGCATGATGAGAAATTAAATTGGAGGTCTCTTAATGGCTGTGAATATTTCACTCTCAAAACTTCTCAGCTGAAACAGAGGAAAGAAATGCTTATACCTGTTAAAGTTATAACCTTGAACCCATCACCCAGCCCCTTTTGGAGGGCAAAAAGAGATCATCATTGAAATCTTAAGGCAGCTAAATAAAAATGTCAACAAGTAGATAATTTTGATGACTTTCACCTTCACAGGCATGTGCAAAATTTCCATTAACAGTAATGGGCTCTACTCATGTGGACTGAGAGAAGTGTATCCTCCATAGACCATACTTAACAGTGTGAAAAGGATAAATGAATCTTCATTAAGAGGCAGTTGGACATGGCATTTCAAAATATAAGAAAAGTTGGATGCTTCACCTACAAACCTGCAGATCCCAGAGAGCAGGATAATAAGCATGCCTGCTTTGTGACACAAAAAAAATTATCCTTTCAAAGGAAATGTGAGCCTAGAATAAAAAGCTTTTAACAAATCTTAAAATAGGATTTTATATTTTTTTTCATTTCTAGAAATTATATCTATTCTTGCAAAGCAAAGAACCACTGAAAAACTGAGGGTGGCAAGTTAATTATGCAGTTAACTGGAGACAAGTCCCTAGCATCTCATTGTCTTTGTAAGTGCACCAACCTCCCAAAGACAGCCTTTATCAGTCTGCAAGATTCCTGAGAGATATATCTTTCTGCAAGATCTACAGCCCATGGGGGCAGCTACAGGCCATCAACACAGCCACAGGACATGATGAAGACTCTGGAGCTAAATATCTACACATTTACATGGATGTCTACACATAAACATATATATTTATACATGCATATGTATGTGTCTTATGTGTGCATATATACCTTATTACATTTACAGCTCAAGATGAGTGTTTGCACTTAATTATTCCATCTCTTTTATAGCCATAGCTTCCTTCTAAGCCTACTAGCGATCGTTAAGTTTCAGCCCTCTTGACCTCAGGCTACTACATTTGTTAAGATTGCCTATCATCTCCTAAAACTTTAACTTTTGTTGATAACTACCCATGTATGCATTGACTCATTCAATAAGTAAATACAGATTAAGTGCCTACTAAGTGTAGGCATAATGTCAGGTATAAGCTAACTCTGAGGTTTCTGTCTCCATGGAGCACACATTTTAGTCAAAGGGAAATGAGGTCTCAGTATTTCCCTCATGCTCAATAATTTGTTTTCCTTTCAGGCTCTTCCTGTCTTCCCACTAACTACATATATGTAACTGCTCATAGCCCTATGGCTCTTCTCCTCCTTTATATTCATGAGCTGGGAGAGTTGATCTATCCAGAAGTTTCATTCAACTTTTTTTTTTTAATACCACAATATATATTCCAGCCTTTATCTCAATCCTTCTTTCCAAGTATGTATCTTTGATTATCTAAGTCAAGGGTCTCAAACTTTGCTGTGTCAGAATCACCTGGTGATCTAATAAAGAACACAGAAGCCCAGGCTGGGTGAAGAAATAGGTCCTGGACCTCCGTATGTTTGTCAAGTTCCCCAAATGATTCTGACACCCTACAATGTTTGAGAAATACTGACCTATGAAAATAGCTACACTTGGATGTCTCACCAAAATCTCAAAATCAGGAGATCAAAACCTAGCGAATCATTTTTGCTATAACGAGTGTTCAGCACTCAACTCTCAACCTTCTAGAGATTACAAATTTCTCTCTTCACCACTTGCTCCTCTCATTCCAAGTTCTGTTAGTTTAAGAACTATGAAAATTCTCTTCCTTTACGTTTTGTATAATGGTCTCATTTCCCCATACTCTACTTTCCTCAGATATTACATACTCATTGGTTTCAAACACTATTAAAGTCCCAAACTTTAATCAACCCTCTAGGTTTTCTCATCACCACCTGACTTTACATCATGTGTAATACCTGTCTCCTCACCTACAATGGAAGGTCCATGGAGGACAAGGATTTGTCCTTATTCCTCCAACTTATCCCCAGTGATTACAGGTACACTAAATACATAGTAAATTCTCAATTAATGAATTAACTAATCCTATTAAAATTGTACACAGAACAATGTCTAACATGTAGTATGTACTCAAATTTATTAAAATGATGACTAAAACCTACTCAGAATTGTTGAAAAGATCATAATGTTACTACACAAACCCCATGTTTGGTGACATAAAGGAGTTCTTTCCGCAATTGTTCCGCCCTCCTCTCACCATTCATGGTGTTTTGTTTGTTTCTCCATAAATATTTTTGCTTAAGTTAATATTATTCAGGGTCTCACAGAACTAGAAAGTTCCCTGAAATATCACCACTGTCATTTTGGCATTTGAAGCTTTTTAAGAAGTGATGTATCTTTTTTAATGATTCAATAATCCTTTATATTATTTCATTATACAGAAAAAAACTTTGCAACACAAAATCTTTTAAGTCAGCATTTTCTTGTCCAGTCTTTGAATAATATTTATCACAAATTCTTTGTCTCATATCTCTTTGTCTTCTATAATCTCTGTTCATCAAACCTCATGGAGATTTTTCTAAAAACAAATCTGCATCACTCCCCTATGTAACAAACAAAATCCACTATGTCTCCCTCCTACTTATACTACAAATTTGAACATCTGTCAAAACTATTATTTATGCTTGTTGACATGGAGGTTTAAAAAAATAATTTTAACGTTTCCAACACACTATAGTCCTCACCTCTCCCTATTGTTTCATTCATATCTCTGTGGTCTGTTTGACACCTACAAGTAATTTAATTTTAATTTTAATTTACTCCTATAGAGTAAAAATCACATTCTTGCCTACAGGCAAATAAAAATGAAGATGCTAAAACAAAAATAAAAAAGACCCTAATAATCAGCACCCTTTAGTAGGCCTTAGCACTTGAAGTAGACTAAGGCCCTCCTGTGAGGGAGCAACTCTTCAATTGCTAAATTACTGGGTGTGAGGACAATTGGGCCTGGGAGTGGACTTCAGATCAGTGGTTATTTACCAACCAGTTTGCAATTGTTTCGATTTATTCCCCAATCAGGAGCTCTTCCTTTTGTCCTCGCTGACTATGTAACTGTTCATGAGCTGTTCCCTTAATACTACCCTGCCTTGAGGATTCGGCCATACACACCACTTCTCCCTGCAAAATTCTATGTGCCTGTTGCATTAACACACTAAGCATTTTCTAAAATGACTGAGGTCTTGCCTGACGTGTTTGCTCAGCCCAGAAAGCCTTCTCTCCCTAGCCTGCCTGAGAAACCTTTCCTTGCTCATTATGATGAAATCCCTATCACTTCCTATGTCAACTTTTCATATGCTATTAAAGGTATGACCTCAGAACTGCTTTGAATATGCCTTTATGATATAAGGTTTCACTTCATGTGGTAAATAATTATCAATGTTCCTCTTCCAAGCAACTGTGAGACTGTAAGAGCCACGAGTGGGTTTATACTTTATAGCTCCAGGACCCACACCAGATAGGGACTCTGTAAATGTTTGGTGAATGAATGAATAAAGTTTTTACTGAACATTGTAATGTTAATTGAAATTGTAATGCTAAGAAGTTATGTTTCCTGCATTTTTCTTTTTCGGCAAAGTGGAGTTAACTCACTAGAAGATCTCTAGTAGTTCTTTTAGGCTTTAAAACCCAGGAATATACCGATGTGGGAGAAATATCACTGTAACATTGAGGCTAGATATATTGAGCAGTAACTTGCCTTTTCAGGGATTGGACCTAAACTTTTCTCAATAACCACTGTCAGATGAACTCAGAGTGAATGAAAAGACATCAAATCTCAGCCTATATATGAAAGAATGTCCAGTCATTCAATTTTAAAATATTCAAAAAGGATGAGAAACTACAGAAAGAATCTGAAAAACTATGTAGGCAGCAATGTTGGAGGCCTTTCATTTTATACTAAAACATTCTAAAGCCAAGAGGGGTAAGTGCTGGCAGAGTAACCATGGAGATATATTTGTTGCCCAGGTAAAGCTCAATTTTTTCTCAGAGCAAGAGTAATACCAGACATATACCTGCTATCCTAGGTTTAGGGGTGTGGGGCTGTCTTACAGCTGAGAAGACAAAGTGGCTTCTGCTGTTATACTAAAAAATATATATATATATACCTAAGGAAAGAAAAATAGAAAATATAGTTCAGTTCTCTGAATTATAAGAAAAAGTACATACAAGGTCTGTGGCAACTGAGAAGTCATTATTTGAAGTAAAACAGTTTATAATACTTCATTATTAAGAGAAGTATAAAGCAAAACAACAAAAAAGGTGTGAGTGTTTGACATACAAGTTCCCATCACACACATGAGTAGGGGTGGTTTATAACCTCTCCAAGTCCTTAAATTAACAATCTAATAAAGAATTAATAACAATTGATAAATGCAAAATGGAAGTCATTGATATAGTCTTAAGATCTGAATTTCTTTAAATTTTGTTCTAAATAGAATAATATTTTAATTATAACTGTTTAAAGTCACTTAAAATAAAGGAAGTGACTAAACAGTAAACATTAAAGAGTTGTACTTCTGCAGCAGTAAAAACTATCAAATTCCTGAGCCATATGCTTTATCACATATTTTGATCATCCTCACCAAGAGTAATTGTGAACAGAAGTGTTCCCTACCCAGAATAACACACATGGTCCTTTAAAGGCTGTTAGTTAAATCTTTCTGACCCCATTTTTTATCTGATGACAGATGCTTGGAAGGAGCGGGACAGTTATGTCTTAAGAAGAAATACCAGCTTACATGAGTTGTACCTTAAAAAATCTATGAAATTTTGATAAAAGCTGAAGTTAAAGTCTATATGCACACACAATTTTTAAAGGATAATCAGTTCCTGGAGAGAGTCAAAATACATTCTGAGAGAAAAGGAAATGTTTCTAATAATATGGTCCCTGGATAACCAAACCCCAAATCAAAATTTTACACAAGTTCATCTACTGAAGTATGTCACTATTTAGCATTTTTTTCATGGATAAGTTACCTTTGAGAATATACTCTTTTTATTCTCAACCAAGACCTGTAGGGCAATCCTAAATTAAAGTGGGAAAACTGGGTTTATTTAAAGTGTCTTCTCACAGCCATCAGATCATTTCCTTGTGTCATTTATAAGATGTGGGTTATTTATTACTGAGTTCCTAAAGTGGTCATGAGGCAAATTTGGGCTATAATTCTTTCATAATTATCACACCTTTTGGAGAAAGTCATTTTGCATTGCCTAGTGCAAACAAGAAAGATGAATAAGGCATGGAACTAAATAAGAAGTATAAAAGGGCCACAATCCATCTTTAACACAATTCGAAAGCATCTACAGGTATTTTCTTTTAAGAGAAAATGTGTTCCTTGGCTAGAAATATATGCCACTGAAGTGAAATATCTTGTTGCATTTGTCCAAAATGGCATGTTAAATACAAAAATGGGGTCACATTACAGCCACAGTGTCACTGCTGTTACATGGGAAATCCAACAGACCCTTACCACTGGGTTTAGGAAGGGGGCAGGGCAGGCAGTAAATGTAAGTGAAATTGCCCTATAATTAAAATATACTCTCATCAGTAGATATTGAGAAAAATAAGTCAGTGTAAAGAAAAAAAATCACAATGGCTTTGGGATGACACAAAATGGTTCAGTGTTGGAACTTCCTTCAGCTAGGCCACAGCATGGGACAAAACCTGTTACCTGTGTGCACATAAATATACTCACCTATCTGAGGAGCATATAATTCACTTACAATTCACTGTGGAAATCAGGCTACAAAGTGTGTTCAAAGCACCTATAACAGGGCCCAGCACATGACAGGGACTCAAAATCAATTATTCACTACTAAGCTAAAATGGGAAATTTAAAAGGTAAAAATATATTAAATTCCTGCAATCTTTTCTCTAAGTGTTAATACCTCAGAAAAATTATACTTTCATTATAGCTATCATTTGCCAAACACTTTACAGTTTACTATGCTCTTAAATAGTTAATAATTTTAAATAGTTAATAATTTAACTTAATAGTTAATAATCAACTTAAATAGTTAATAATTTTGTAAACAATATTAGCCTTATATTTTATAGTTGAAAAACTAAGGTCAGAAAGGATAAGTGACTTGCCCCCAAGGTTTACATGCGTAGGAGAGTAGAATTGATAATTCCAATTCTATTTTCCTGAATTCCAAATTCTTGCTTTAACCACTGCTTCCATCTTACAAAATGCTAATAAGACAGTGACAACACTAAAAACCTAGTAAGTGGCTGATGTGAGGTTCAAAGATAGGTTCTTCTGTCTTCAAAGTTTATTCTTATTCTGTTTCCACTCCACCATAGCTGCCTATTTCACTAATAAAACTCTTTTTTTTAATGAAAACTGTTGCAATTATTTTCCCAACATATTTATAATAAAGTAAAAAATTAAACAATAATTTAAGTCAAGGAAGCTTCATTTTAAAAAACATTTTTCAAACTCTACCCAACAACAGCTTTGTATTAGCACATGTTGATCTCAAAAAGGATAAGGTTGGCTTAACAAGAGTTTTAAATTGCTCAAGGTCTTTGCTATTATAACTATCACACCTTTTAAACATTCTTCAAGTTTAATAAGCCCATTGACTATTTCAAAGCATCTATTATATCCAAAGCAGAGATATAAATATATTCCACAAATGCTCGGTGATTATATAAACACATCAAGTCTTCAGCATTTCCAGAAGGACTATTTAATGTGACTTTAATGACACAATTTTCTTAAGAGACTGTCACAGTCCTTGTACAGAAACTCATTTTCAGACTCACCTATAATAAAATTTGTGCAAAAAATTTTAAGAATGAATTATATGTAATTTTTATCTTTTTAAAGACCCAACCAAAATGAAAAAGGATCTCATTTCACATTATGCTAACTAAAATGATCACAAGTCTCCTGATGATAGTCTGTGTTGCAGGATCATGGGCACAAACCACTGGCCCCAGCTGAAGGAAATTCTGAAGTTTCAAATAATATCTGCAGTATAAATGAATGTAATTAGAAGGGAATAAAAATAAACTGAGCAAGGCAAAAGGCAGGAACAACTAATAGGATTACTCCCAGTCTAGGAGATTGACTAGATTGGTGATTTTTGTCCCAAGAAAAAATGCACCCCTCTGAAGGTAGATTACATAATATTGGCAGCCACTCAGTGCTTGTTAGCTTCTTTATTAATTGCAGAAGCAACATGATCCCTATAAAAATTGGTAAAAGAAAAAAGAGGGTAAAGCAATTTATAATTTCTCTGCCTTAACACAACTCTAATTATTTTTGCACATTTCTTTTATCATTTTCCTTGTAATGTACATAGACCTGTAATTATGTTATATGAGTCTAATAATTATCTTGAACAGTTCCTTACCCTTCATCTACAGTTTATCACCTAGGCTACCCATTCTTCCATCTAAATAATTCAAATCTTAGGGCCTTTTTCCACCTACATAGGCAATACCCAAATCCAAGTCACCATTATTTCTTACCTAAACCACTCAAGAGCTTCTTAAGTAATCTCCTTGCATTCACTCCTACTCCCGAACAGTCTTTATGATCTTTTTAAGCACATATTCAATCATGTCATTAACTGTTTAAAACTACTTTCCATTGCTAATAGGATAGTCCAAAATTCTCCCCAGGACTTAGAGGGTCATGCAAGGTTTGATCTTTCTTGTCTTTAGCCATTCTTTATTTGATGTTTATTCTTTATTCACCTCCCCCTTTCAGCATCTTATTTCACCAGGATCTTCTGACCATCTGAGAAAGCTCTACTCACTCTAGGCTATCTTCATCTTCACCTACTTTCAGTCTCAGTTTACACTTTATTTTTCAAAAAGATTTTGCTGATCACCAGTCCCCATAATGCACACTCAATTACATTCCCCTGAAATAGTCTCTGACAGCACTTCTTATTAACACTCATTATTGAGCTTATTGATGACTCTCTAATTATTTTTACTCACTAAACTAGAAGCTCCATGAGATCAGGTAGCAAGTTAATTTTTTTTTACTTTTCCTTCTTGTCAGCATCTAGTTTCATGGCCACCATGGATAGGCAATCAATAATTTTGAATATTTGAATAAACATACATAATATTATTTACTACTTCATTTAACAGTTTAATGTATTTTGCTTGTTTTCAGTCTTCTGTGTTTACCATTGTCATTATTTAATATTTTAAAAACTAAATTTTCAATTAAGAACCAAAAATGTTTCCTAAGTCCAAATTAGTGAAATTATAATAATATGCAATCCTTTATCTCTCAAGAAAAAATATCTAGTATTCTCCCCAAAATGAGAATATAAATTATGAAATCATAAATTTGACATATGAGAGTTTTGACAGAAGCTTAGGCTAAAGCTTACTTCTATATTCTCTGTCAAAATAAAACAAAAAATGTATTGCTGGCTAAACAAGATGATCATCATCATCAAAATATTTCAGGGGACTATTTACAACTATTTATTTTTTCATTAAGAGTTTAGGAGGACAATAAAAACATTTCTAATCATCTCTAAACACTGCCGGCCCATCAACACACAAAGAGCAGCAAGGTTTTATTGAGGTATGATTTACAGATCAAAAAACTCACCCATTCTAAGTATACTGTATAGTACATTTTTGTAAGCTTATTTAGTAAGTTGTGCAAACCATGATTCTAACCCAGTACATTTCATCACCCCAATAAGATCTCTCATGATCATACACAATGAATCCCCATTCCCACTGCTAGCCGATGGCTAATAAGTTTGCTATCTTTATAATTTGCCTTTGTATTTATGTTTATGTAAATGAAAAAATTTAAAGGCTATGAGGGATGATGGAAATAACACTAAAATGGATATGAGTTACCATAAGTCAATTCCATTTCTACAACTAGCTGTGATCTTGGGGAAAATATTTAATTCCCTGGGCTTCCATTTCCTCACCTCTAAAATAACGTAATTATACTTGGTAAACCATCAATATTCCATGCAGATAACATTCTAAAGCAAGATTTGGGGAAGCCTCCCTTAGCCACCCTCCTTTGGGTTTTTCACTATAGTTGGCATTTAACACACATGAAATCATTTTGCTTCAAACATATCGATGATACAAACTTATCACAATTTCTAGAATCTAGCAACTACATCAAGCATATAGAAAATAGTCAAGAAATGTTGATTGAATCAAACTGGACTAAATTCCATTGGCCTCCATAAATTAGGTTTGCTTAATCTAGAGGCTAACATCCTAGGTCTAGACATAGTTTTCATACATTTTAAACTTCTTTCAAAATGTTGGATGATGACCTTATATTTTTCTAGAAAATGATGATCTTATCTTTTTCAGTCTAGAAAGAGTACTATTCCCCATTGCCACCAGTGCCACAGGACAAATTGGTGAGGTTAGTCAGTCTGTGAGAGATCCTGCAACGAACAGTGACACAAGCAAGCTTTAATCCAATTCCCAACGTATTTGTGATTAGGGAAATATGTAACTTTCATCTTATGAAACATTTATATTGAAAAAACATTCTAGAAAAAATCATCAATACATTATGCATGTTTCTGTCAAGTCCTAGGAAATAGCCCCACGTCTTTATTTATTTGGGCCACCTTTTATGAATGAACATATCAATACTCTTAAGTTGGAACTCTAAACCTAAATCAATACTAACAACTGTTCAATATTTTTTTCTTATGTTTTCCATACATTTGTTTACACAAGCCTCAAACTAAGCAGATAGTAAAATTGTTCATTACTAAAATGACTATTGCTACATGTTTTATCTCCTTCATTAGTGGTTATCAAAATGAGATCTCTTGGGGTCCTTCATCACTGAGTTCTTAGAATAGTAATGTTAATAACATGACAATGTCAATACTGCTGTGTCTGGCAAACATTAATAATCAGATCCCCTGGGATCCCATCAAAAGCAGCAGCCTTAATGGGATCTCTGTGGTTGCAAATGTAAGTAGGTTAAGGGAGGACTACATGATGGCTCTCAAATCTGCCCAGCCAAAGTGGTCCCAACCAGAGAAGATCTGAAAACAGGCCATTTACATTTCCTTTTCCATTGGCAAGGGGATTTGACATAAGCACTAGGAAGCACTGCTTTCTCTACATGATACTAAATCTAAACATTCTTAATTGAATCTACATACATGTGTGACCTACTTTATACCACTATGTATATACAATGGTATAAATATATATAGTTGTATAAATATATAAATACATATATAGTTACACAGATTGTGTCTATTTGGTTAAACAAAAATTTTAGTTATATTTCTATTTTAAGCCAACAATGCCTATCTTCTATTTTTTCTTCTCCTTCTCCCTTAATCCTCCCAATTTCTCACTAAGAGATATTGTAGCTTTCTCATTGAGGAACAGCAACTACTTTTACAATCTTCTGTTAACACAGTTCAGTTCAACTAGGATTTACTCCTATCACTCATGATGAGTGGGATTCCTAGTAGCAAAATGCTAGCATTTCAAGAACACCAGTATAAATATGAGTACTGCAATAAAGCATTTACTGGAAAGGAAAATCCTCCAGCTGATATGGAAAATGACATTTCACACTGGCATCCCATTTCTACATAGAGTCCCACACAAAATATACAGTTAGGTTAGTTTCAGATTCTTTAGAGAAATTCTAAATAGAACTCTAGCTCTAAAATGTTCTTAAAACTAACACAAAGGAAAGAAACCCTAATGACGGCTATAATTAGAAAGTCAACCCAGGGGCAAAATAAAAATGTACGATGACTCTGACATGTTTCTAACATAGAATGGTGAACTTCCAAGTACAGGTTTAATCAGCATTCCTCATTTAGGGGAAGAAAAGTGATGCAAGGACTTGGGAAGATCAAAGACCAACTTTGAAAAAAACAGTTTTCTGTGTAAGAGTCCAGATAAGACAGTGAGTGCTTCACTATCTTTCTATAGTGTTCCTTACAATATCATGATTTCTATTTTGCTTCTAAGAGTTAGCACCCTAAAAGTAAGGTTTTCTCCACCAGCCTCAATCACATCAAGTGGCCTGCACCTTTGTGGAATGACAACTGTAAATTACCACTCTGTAGTCAGTGTTCACTGAGGAGAAACAAAAAAGAAAAGCAGTTTTTAAGCAGACAGCAATTTCATTCCATAAAAATGACATTAATTGTTCCTAAGTATTAAGAACTGTTTTGAGGATCCAGAGTATTGAAACTAAGAAAATACGATTCAAAATGTTTTTTTTTAATTCCTTAATTCACACATTTCAAATAACACAATAATACCTGTCACCTTGTCATTAAGCCTCAATCAGAAAGCCTGGAATAATATATGCTTGCAATGATTATGAGTTTTCATGAATAAGACATTTGCTCTTTTAAATGGGTTTTAAAAGAATGTAGATACTCTAATGGCTCTTTTTATTTTGTTTTAATCTGTAAGACAAAGAAAAAATGATGAGATTTTTAAATTTATTACTCCAATAAGTACTTTAAAACTGATTACTCAAATAGCTAGCTAAGTACATGAACCCGCACTTTCAACTGACATACACTTCCATGCAGAAACAGTGATCTCTTCTACTAAAATTTTACTAATACTATAATCTTTTCACCTTGCTGCCTACCCATCAACTGAACTTCTTGAAAGGCATGCATCTCTTTCAAGCATAATGAGCAATACTTTCTTCCTGACCAGAGAGACACAAAAGCCACCTCTTTTTTAGAGACTTAATTTAAGCCACACCACCCATGGTATCCTCTCAGTAGGCTCTGTCTCTGGAAGACATCACAGAGAGAATGACTATTGTTAGTGATGCCATTCTTTCCCAGATGCAATTACACAAGCCTTAGACTTAAGAGCAATATACTCATCTGTAAAGAATAGTGACATGTTCACCTCTAATACATTAAAGTCCCTCAAAGCTCACCAAAAAGTTAGTGAGATAGTTTCACCTATCTCCAGCAAAAGAATATGTGTTTAAGATCTCTCAGATCACCCAGGGACCCGTACTGCTTAATACCTTGAGAACTTCAGTCCTCCAAGCAATAAACATTTACTGGGTGCTTCTACATGGCTTCCCAGGTTTATCGAGATCTAGATGGAATTCTCAG
Source organism: Talpa occidentalis (assembly GCF_014898055.3). NCBI lineage: Eukaryota > Metazoa > Chordata > Mammalia > Eulipotyphla > Talpidae > Talpa > Talpa occidentalis. The sequence goes on along the minus strand of NW_023601104.1, from coordinate 69,991,657 downwards.
TCATAAAATTCCACCATATAGTTGGAACACAAAAGGGCTCTAGAGTTTCTGCTGAAAATTAAGACTTAAGACTATAAATGTAATATACATAGACCCATATGTTATGCAATCATTGGTGAAGTGAAAAATCATGAAGAAAATTATCTGCAGTTTTTGAAATAGTAAGGTATATTTAGGGAGTTCTCAAATCCACGTCTTAAACATTTCCACAGCAATTCATACTAAGGGAGAGCTTCAGATTTGTTTTTATTAATAGCCTAGCATCACAGAGGAAGCTCAAATGCCACTAGAAGAATCTGTTTCTAAGGTAACTCACATGCACCATTATGTAAATAGCTCAGAAAGCAGAGTTGCGCCTATTCCAACTGTAAATCTGCCCAGATCTGTCAAAGGACTTTCATTTCCTCCCAACATTTAATGTCTCCCATATCCAACAATCAGCTAGCTGTGCAACATGTTTATTTCTGGGTTCAAATTCTTGAGTAGGGGGCAATAACCCATCCTGAGAGTTGCAAGGAAACAAATAGTAAAGGATGGAAATTTTTAAATATCTCTTCCCTCTTGAGCAAGGAAAACAAATAGAGACAAAGGGGTATAATTTAGAAATAAACTGTCTGATAATAATTGTCAAATCTGGGTTATGGGCATATGGAATTCATTATACCATTCACCCTCTACTTTCCTGTATGCCTGAAAAATTCCATAATAAAATGTGGAGCTTTTTTTTTAATGTGTGTGTGTGTGTGTTTTTTAATGAAGATCTCTTCCCAAACTCTCTACCACAACATTTTTTTTTTCTACCATAACATATGAAGGAAACAAGACCACAAACACAGATGCTCAGTCAGCTCCCATGGTAGTTAATTCTGTGTGTCAACTTGACCAGGCCACAATGCCCAGATGTTTGCTCAAACATTTTTCTGGGTTTTTTTTGTGTTTTATGGATGAGATTTACATTTAAAATGGCAGATCTTGTGTAAAGCAGTTTATCATCTGTAATATGTGTGGGTCCCATTCAAGTTGAAGATCATCTTTTTTAAAGATTAATTTATTTATGCATGTAAGAACTGGGGTACAGGCCAGAGGTATGGGGGGAAAGAGGATTCACCAGAGACAGAGTGGGGAACAGAACAGGCAGACTGACTGAAATACACTGCTGAGGGGGGCAGCAGGCGAGACAGGAGAGGTCTGTTGCGCCATGTGAGTCACCTCCCTGGCTAGGGATTGAACTCAGAGTGCTGTGCTTAACCCCTTATGCCACCAGGGAGGCCCTCAAGTTGAAGATCTTAATAAAACAAAGAGTGATCTCCCCCAAGAGAGAAGGAATTCTGCTAGCAGATGACCTTCAGATTTCAACGGAAACATCAACTTTCCCTGGGTCTCTAGCCTCTCTGCCCACCTGCAGATTTTGGACTTTCCAGCCTCCATAATAGTATAAACAAATTCCTTAAAATAATTATTCTCAGTAGTTAAATGATACATAGATGGATGAGAGAGAGTGAGAGAGATAACAAAAAGAGTACGATAACTGAGTAGTACTTAGGAACTTTATTAGTAAGGGTTCTCCAGAGAAACAGAATTGAGAGAGAGAGAGAGAGAGAGAGAGAGAGAGAGAGAGAGAGTGTGTGTGTGTGTGTGTGTGTGTGTATCTATGTCCACCCAGAAATTAGGAAGAGGGTCAACCCTATCCAAAAAAAAAAAAACCTCCATCCTGTCAATTAGTCTTTTTTAAAAAAAGATTTAGTTTTATTTATTTACGCATAGAAGAACTGAGTTGTAGGCCAGAGGGGTGGGGAATGAGAGGATTCACCAGAGGCAGAGTGGGGAGCAGAACAGGCGGATCACTGAGATATACTGCTGAGGGGAGCAGCAGGCGAGACAGGAGAGATTTGCTGCGCCATGTGGGTAGCTCCCTGGTGGGGGATCAAACTCATGCCACAGTGACTGAGTGGGATAGTTTGACAGTGCTGAGACTTTAAGCCCTGCTCACCAGGGAGGCCCATATCAATTAGTCTTTGTTTTAAGCTCTTATGACGTTTTAACAATTTATACTTATTTGCCTTTTTACTTTCGTTTTGTCTATTTTTTTTCTGTCTTTATCCAAAAATGTAATTTCCAAGAAAGTAGGGACTCTGTCTCACTTTCTCACCATTTTATTGTCAGCACACTGGGAACGTAACAGACTCCCAATAAATACTACTGAATGGATGAATAAGCACTCTCAAACCAAAAATTTCTCAACTGTGTTCTTTAGAATTTAGACCCATCAAACAGTGTTCAATTAATCATGCTTTCATAATCTCATTGAGAATATTCTTAGTATTTTTGACTTAAGATAACAATGAGACTTGCCTACCCCTTCTGTCAGTGGCACACTACCTTGGCCACACTATTAGAACACATGGCATTATTTTTAATGCTATATTGTTTGCCCTGCCATGGTCACTCCCATTACTGATTTAATTCCTTTGCAATGGGTTTGGACACTGGTACTTTTTAAAAGCTTCCCAGGATAGAAATCCAGTGTAGTTCAATGGGACTTACAGTTGGAGAGCACTCTGGCTGCTGACAAGAACCTACAGCAGAAATGGCAGATGCACTTTTGTTATATTTCTTTATAAGAATCCTGCTAATGCCAGTCAGGGAATATGGAAGTAGCACGGTTCAAAGAAAATGGAGTAAGGGGAATCTTGTATCCAACTCTTTATCAACTCTCCTAGTTTCGAATAACCAGAAAGCATTCCAGGTGATTTTTCCACCTTCTTCTCCCCCTGCAGCAGGCTGAAGACTGGCCCCCAAAAGATATGTCCATGTCCTAATCCCACCTGCGAATGTCATAAGGGTCACTGCCAATGTAACTAAATTACAGATCTTCAGGTGAATTTTCCTGGATTATCAGAGTAAGACCTAAATCCAATGATAAGTGACAGTGTGAAGACGGAGGCTGAAATTGAAATAGTGCAGTTGCAATTCAAAGAATGCCAAGGACAGTGGACACTAACAGCTAGGAAAGAGTAGAGACCTGCTGACCCTTTGAATTTACATTCCTGGTCTCCAGAATTATGTGAAAAATAAATTTATATTGGTTTAAATCACCAATTTTGTGGTGATTTGCATGGCAGCCATAGAAAACCAAACCACCAATGCCACTTTTTCCCTGTTTTTTTTTTAACTTACTCCAGAACTTCAAAAGCATAAAATAGTGGATTGCATTGGGAAGATTAGGTGAACAAACCAAAAGTGCAATGAATATCCTGGTGTCAGGCATTAGATCGTCTTGAATGTGAATCCCAGCTCTGCTACTTAACTTGGGGAAAAGTCCCTTCCTATACTCAGTTTTATTGTCTGTGAAACTGAAATGATAATAGTACATACTTCATGAATGGTATAATGGGAAAGCTGTACTTGAACAGATTCTGACTAAATGCAGAAGAGAAATAAAAAATATTTGACAACAGTAGTCCTCATGGCCCAATTTGGGAATTGGGGCAAATTGGAGGTCCCTGTTGATCAGAAACTAACCATCTGGTTGTAGGTAAAGAGACAGGAGTTGTCTTGGAAGGAAACTGTGGTTTCGGCCTTTATACCAAATGTGGAGAGAAGCCAGCTCAGTTCAGTTCTTGTCACACCTGAGCTCCGGCTCATAGGTTGACTGCAGAGTCCTGAGGATCAACTACGCCTAAATGTTCAAACACCGAGTTCACATTTTCCAGGGTGCTCTCCTCTTCCTCTGGAGCCCTCCTTTCCTTCCTCAGCATCAAGAAACTAAAATGTGCTCACTAAAAGTAATTTGGTCCATTTCATTTGAGATAATCAGTCTTTCAGATTTTCACTCCAACTCCCATTCCTGTACCTCAAGGATCGTGGCGCGTAGATATACAGTTATTTATCATGATGTGTTGTTCTTGATTTGGTTCCCCTGATTTCCAGAGGAACTGATCTCTGCCCCTACAGCATTCCCTGTGAAGTGTCCATACCTGCAATACCTCATGGTGACCATTCTAGGCAGCATAAGTTTGATTTGCAAGATCCAACACAAAATGAAAATGCAGAGCCCATGGTTCAAAATCATTAAAAGCCAAGCATAGGGTCCCTGCTAATAGTGGGGTCCTGTGCAATGGCACAGCTTGCATGCCCATGAAGCCAGTCCTGACTGCAGGGAGCCTCGGCTGTTCATCTCCAACCTTTGATACAAAGGTGCCCCAGCCCAGGTTGCAACAGCTCCCCAGTGGGCATATCAACTCATTCCTCTGCTGTTTTTTCTTCCCCACAGAGTCTTGCAGAAACCTCTAAAATCCTTGGCTGCCATTAACTTCTCCCATGAAAAACTCCGGGACAGTCTTTTCAAGTTCTCTCTACTTCTCTCCCTTCCAGGACATTCTATGCCACTGTCCATCCCAGGCCCACTCTCAAAACATTTGAGATAGACTCCTGCCACAGCTTCAGATGGGAAGCACATGGTTCTCTGCCTTTGCCTTGTCTTCAGGCCCCACACTGGATTCTAATCTTCTCATCACAACCACTCCGATCCCGCCCCACATCTGCCATCCTTCCCAAGAGCCAGGCAATATTTCAAGTCCTCTAAATCTCTTTCCAAGCCATTCCTGCTTTCTTACCCTCCCTGGCTGTGAGGAAATGCCCTCATATCCTCCTTTCTAAATGCTCTCTCCTTTCTATATTGTTGCTTCTTAACATGAAGCTCTTTGCCCCACTCTTGAAATTATGTCTTTGATACGTAAAGAAAGCTGGGGGTGGGGAACAAAGCAACAGTAATAAAAAAACACAATTCTCTCTCCACTAGGCTTCCTTAAAAACTTGTATCTCACTGCAGAATTTTTATTTTTACTCATTTGTTTATCTCAAAACTGAACAATGGCTTCTTTGTTCTAAGAGGTATACACCTCTCACCACAACAATCATTACCAGTGAACAAAACTACCTCGTATAAAGAAATCAAATAATGCAGATAACATACTTAGCAGGTGCATGGCAAGAGTGGATGTTATATGATAGTATCCATTATCATTATCTAACTATTACTACTACCTGTGTTATTAGGAAGAAACAGTTTCAGTTTCTTTTTCCCCTTACTGAAATAGAAAACATTACCCACTATAAGATTTTTTAATGGGGGGAAGAGAGAGGAGGAGGAAAAACGGTGGGGGGGGGCCGGACAAGACCACATTCACATAATTTTTATTATAGCATGTTGCTACAAATGTTCCATTTTATTGTTATTCGTTGTTAATTTCTTACTTTGCCTAATCTATAAATGAACTTTATCACAGCTATGTGTATACAGAAAAGATTTAGTACTATCCCACATTTCAGGCACTCACTGATGGTCCTGGAACATATTCCCCATACCAAGGATAAGCCTAAAGAAGGTAAATTATTTTCATCAGGTAAATTCCTGACAACATGGTTTCAGAAAATAAGTCCCCTCTTGCTTCTCTTGTGCTAACACACAAACAAACGTAAGTAACTTTATTCCTTCAAACCTCACATATATTAGATCATAAAAATTATAATTGCTGATATTTGGACAGTTTTTGATCTATAAATATGGCAACTCCATATGGTTCAATTAAAGAGCAAGATGGTCTAATTGGTTTTAAGTCACTTTTAATGTGGCCTCTCCCCTTCATAGACTTAAACCAAAAGAACAGATTGTGATGGTCAACCCTATGAAACAAAAAGATCACACAACAGGAATCAGGAGAATGCTCTTCAAGACCCATCAATTCACAAATTTGGACTTAATGCCCAGAGAGAAATGATTTTCCCAAAATATCAGGACTGATTAGTGACAAAACAAGTTCTCGCTAGCTGTCTGCATTGTGCTTCTTCCCACCACACCAGGCTGCTTTCCTTACTTCTTTACATTTGTCAAAATACAGTTAAGAATATCCCAGTTCACAAAGAAATTAACGCTGTAAGGATGATAATTAAGGCAAATATCAAAAGTTAGATAAAATCTACACATTTTTCAAAGATTTTTGATCAAATGATAATCAAACTTTTAAAGGGAGAATGTCAAAATGAAGGTGTTTGCTTCTTAGACATTGTAATTTAGACATTCTTCTGATTAAACTATTTTTAAAACTCCCTTCATATGACCCCACTGGTATTTTGAGACATGGATTTTTCAGTATTTCTTGAACTAACAGCTTCTGGTTCATGCTTTATTGTTATTGTTTCGACATTATCTTCAAACCTCAACTTATTTGCAAGTATAATTCATAATTGTCTCTAAAATACTCGGATAACATGTCAAACATGACAAAAAGGAAATATCTTAAATAGCTCTAACTTTAGTTCCTTGTACCTTTTATAGTTTGCAAAGGAGAAAACATCACCAACTTTAATCTCCCAATTTAAGAAATGATATAATGTGTTTGTGTGTATACCTGGAAGCCATTATTTGACTGGTATTTTGTTAATGCTACACAACCAAGGCTAAAGGATTTGGATTTAGGCACGGGCACCATGCTGGTATCCTTACAAAATTAATTCAGTTACTCTCCATCAACTCTGGAAAGAATATATTGCAGATAAAGAAAATGAAGCTCAAAATGATTCCATGGATGGAGCAGGAAGAGATTATGCTAAAGCGAAATAAGTCAGAGAAAGGTGTCACTTATGTGTAGAATATAGAAAAAACAAACAAAGGTCAGAAAAAGATAAACTTTAAAACCTGCTCTTGAAAGCTGACCAGAGGTAGAGGCGAGAACTGGGAGGGAAGAGAGCGCTCTGGACCTTTATGGTGGAGGAGTATGAGTGCTTGGGGGTGGGTGAGGTGACTACACCTGAAGGGAGAGATCCTGTACTTCCAAAACACTAACGAGGATGCAACCAATGGTATCTCAATTAAATAATAAAATCATAAGGAGAAAAAATATTTACAGTAATATACTATATTTACCAATACCTTAATTTTACATTGTCCATTTACAGGAAAAGCCAAGTATATAAATGGATTTGTGCATGTATATAAATGTTGTTCAAGGCTCACATACCCATGTGTATTTTAACAATATATTATTTCAATGTGCAATCAAAATAAAAGCATATTGATGAAAAACAAAAAATGGTCCTATCATTTCCAAGATCACACAACTGGTGACAGTCAGCTGCTAAAGGGTGTAATTGCTATAAATTGCAAGAATCACTATGAATCCTCACTCTAAAGCATCCCATGACCAAGCAGAAGTGAGTTCATGCTACTTACCTATGTCTTAGCTAGAACATTAGTAGCTAAACCACTTGTATGTCCCAGATTTTATCTGACAAACTAAGACCTTCCATCCCGTTTTCAAGTGATGAGTCAGATGTCCCAAGCAGAGTTCAAAAAATAAGGCCACAGAAACAGCAGCAATGCCAAATCAGTTGCCAAAATTGCAATTTATACTCCTCTCCATTATCATCTCCTATGGTGATTTTAAAATATGTCCCTGCCCTCTTTGATATTCTTTGCTCCAAAAGTTGAACCTAATTCCCTTTCCCTTGAACGGTGGGCTATATTCCATGAATAACTAGAATGTAGTAGAAATGACAACATGTGACTTCCCAGACTGGGTCATAAAAGGCACTGGAGTTTCCTTCTTTGCTCCTCACTCTGGTTTCTCTCCCTCTGGGGGAAGCTGGCTACCAGGTCATAGAGATTCAAGTAGCTGGTGGAAGGCTCCACGAAGACAGGCTCTAAGACCTTTTGCCATGCTGACGTGAGTATGCACGCCAGTCAAGCCTTCAGATGGCTGCAGCCAAAATTCTAATTGCAGCCCCGTGAAAAACCATACTCTATAACCAATCCCAAGTCAATCTCAAATTCCCGAACTTCGGAAGCTATCAGATAATAAGCACTTATTGTTTTAAACTCTCAAAGTTGAGGGGGATTTATTATGAAGAAACATATCATCAATACACATGCATTCCTGAATTATGCCTTTTCTTAAAGCAAAGCAAAAACTGAATCATGGCTAAAAAAACTGCTGTATCAAAAAAACAAATATTGCCTACATCCAGGATCACTTAGAACATACCAAGGAAGTAGAATGCCTAGAAGGTCTGCCCCTCAAGGCCTTGCCTTTGCTCCATATAATAATGTAAGGTTATTCCTCCACTAGTTGCCCCATATTGGAGGGGAGGGTGAAAACCAGAGTAATTTCTTTAAAATAGAGCAAAGCTATTACGCAATAGGTAAGAGCACTATCTCTAAATGCCCAGTTTCTGTGTGGTTATAGACATCATTCTGTAATACTACCCTTTATCGCATAATTCTACACTGCCCCAAGTGAAAATAGAATTTGTCCTGTAAAAGCAGGAAGCCAATTATTCCTTTAAGGTTTTTTTTTTTTTTTAAGGCAGTTAGTAAATGATGTAGTATATTCAGAAAGCTTAATGAGAAAAAAAACCTCCCTTCGGAAAAGTAAATGCTGCCACGTAAGATGAGAAGTGGTCCTGAGCACCGAAAATCTCAAAAACAGCTAACTGAAGTGAAATGTCAACACTGTTCCAACATAACAAGACTAAAACATAACAAGGTTCTTGTCAATCAAAAAATAATTTTTTCCTTCCAGCATTAGTCAGAGGGAAACTCAGCACAGACATCTAACAAGCTAAGAAGACGGGAAGTGGCGGTCAGCCTTTTCCCATCTGCTCTTCGAACTCTGAGCAGCGCGTTGCTTTCATAAAGCTAATGTACTCTTCAGTAATAGCCATTCATCATGTCCGCCGCTGTGGCTGCCGAGCAGCTCATGTGTGATTTCTTAATGGCCCCATCCTGGAAACAGTGTCACTCCTTCCCCAACCTAAACCAAAGCAGGTTGTCAGTCTCAGAAGACTGTGAAGCAGAATGCTTACCCAGCCCTTCGTGGATTCCAGTTTTGTCTTTAGAGTACTTTCTTTTCCCGTGTTGCTCCAGACAAGGGAGGCCTCCTATGGTCTCAAAACACAGCTTCTTGTTGATGAAGAGGAAGAGGACGGCCAGAAGAACAATAAAGACCCCAACTGCAGACAAGAAGCCAATGGCTTCAGGAGGGACTGAAAAGATAAAAAACAGCATCACAATTTAAATGACCCAATTTTTAGTTCAAATAAATGATCAAAGTTATTGGAAATCCTTACATTTATTAATTTGCATGGCAAATTCTCTAAAGTCCTGTCTATTGCCAGCATCCCCTGTGAACAGGGGAAAGGATAAAGACTATTGGCCGGTACATCCCACTAACATGGGCTACTCAAATGATAGACTGACACACCTTGACACACATGGCTTCTACCTGGACTACAACTCTTCTTGCTCCTCTCCTCAACCTAATTTTCAACTTTAAACATGCAACCGCTAAACAAGAGGTAATGTACGAGAAAAAAAAAAAAAACAGGCAAGATAATAGCTTTGTAATGTGCAGTATTTGCCATCAAAGTTAAAATACACCAAAGTACAGACGCACTGATTATGCCTCTCCCTTCAAAAGGAGACGTGGTGTTGACATGGCTTGTTGACACGGGTGCAGCAGTGTCACTACCTGGGAGGAAATCACACTCCACTATTTATTATCTGCATGGCAAATTACTCAATCTGTCTGTGCTTTAGTTTTCTGAGCAATAAAACAAGACCATAAATATAGCTATATCAAAGATCAAATGAGTAACTCACGGAAAATAATCTGTGTGGCACCTGTCACTTGGAGAGGCCTCAAACAGGAGTAACCACCTTCCTCAGAGTCACCATCATCATATTTACAGAGCTGCTAAAATGTCTAGAAGCCATCAGATATATGTATTGTCAAGTTCAGGCTGCGCTCTGGACCTCATTCCCCACCCCTTCATCAGAACACAACAATTATCTCCACCTTTTTGCCCCTCGTTCTTATATTTTCAACTACTTCCCTTTGTGGCACAAGGTCTTTCTCATTTGCATGAAAAATGTTCCATGTCTCCCATTATTTAAAAGCCTCTCCTCACCACCAGGTTTGTCCTCAGTCACCACCTGCTCTCTTCACCCCTTGACAATAACCAACCATCCTCACAATACTTTCTCTACTTATCTCTGCTTTCTTTCTCTGAAGCCACTAATATCCCACTGATCCATATGTGCTCAGTTTTAGCCCCTCAAATCCCTTATCTACATGGTAGACAGAACAATTAATTCCTCTGAATATAAGTCTAACTCATTCAAATTCCCTGTAATATTGAACCATAGTCCCCAAAGGATACATACACCCTGAAGTCAAAATATGACCTTAATTATAATAAAGGCCTTTTCAAGCTTCTGTACAGCAAAAGAGACAGTGACCAAGACAAAGAGACAACCGACAGATTGGGAGAAAATATTTGTACTCCATAAAACTGGTAAGGGACTGATATCAAAGATCTACAAAGAGGTTACACAGTTCAACAAAAACAAAATAAAGAATTCAGTCAAAAAGTGGGCAGAAGAGCCAAAGAGACACTTATCCAAAGAGGAAATGTAGATGGCCACAGGCACATGAAAAAATGCTCAATATCACTTATAACAAGGGAAATTTAAAAACCACAATGAGATATCACCTCACACCAGCAAACTAACGACAGCAAATGCTGCCAGGATGTGGAGATAAAGGAATCCTCTTACAGTGCTGGTAGGAATGCAAACTGGTCCAATGGAAAGCCATGTAGAGGAAACTTAAATTACTAAAAATTGATCTGCCATATAACCAAGTGATTCCACTCCTAGTAATCTACCCAAGGACAAAAAAACATTGAATTCAAAAGAATACTTGCACTCCTGTATTCATCGCAGCACTATTTACAATAGCTCAAATATGGAAACAACCTAAATGCCCCAAAACAGGTAACTGGATAAGAAGATGTGCTATATATGCACAATGGAATACTACTCAGCAATCAAAGAAGATAAATTTACGCCATTTGCAGCAACATGGATGGAGCTGGCAGGGATTATGCTCAGCGAAGTCAGAAGGAAAAAGAAAAATATTGGATGGTTTCACTTATAGGAGGAACATAGGGAAACCATACAAGGAATCGGGGAAAAAATACAAATCTAGCAGTCAAACTATATATTGAAGACATTCATGGGGGGTGGTGGGAAAGTGGGATGGAAGCGCACAAGAGTCTATGGTGAGGTTCACAGGTGTCCTGGTGGTGGTAATTTTATGGGGACAACACTTGAGAGGAGAAATCAAATATTGTGCAAAAAATGAACAATGATGCAAAAAAATTTTTAAAATGCCAATAAACCACTGTTGTATGACAGGGAAAAAAAAGAATAAAGTCCTTTTCAGATATAATTAGAGTAGGCACTCAATGTGAGATTATTCTAGATAAGGGCAGGCACTAAATACAATAAATGCCCTAGAAAAAAATGGAAAAAGAAGACACTGAGGAAAGATATGTTAATGTATGGGAATTGAGAGTAATAAAGCCTCTGGCTGAAGAATGTCAAGAGTTGGGAGCAGCCACCAGAAGCTGGAGAGAACATGAAGTCAATTCTCCCCAGAGATTCCAGAGGAACCAACACCTTAATTTTGGACTTCTGGCCTCCAAAACTTTGAGAGGATAAATTTCTGTTGCTTTAAGTTGCGAGATTTGTGGGTAATTTTTAATGGTAACCCTACGAAATTAATACGCCTTCCAATGGTTTCTCATTATCCATAAGACAAAACTTGAATTCCTTAGCCTATTGACAAGGTCTTGCATGTCCAAACTACTGATTTCAGCCTTTATCATACATCACTCTGCAATAGCAAACTTTGTTGCTGGTGTATTCATCTGTTCCTGGTTCCCAAGCATAGATCACCCCTGATCTCAGCAAAGACTATTTCAACTTCATGGAACAATGATTCACTAAATCTTCTGACTAACTGTGATACTGCACTTCCTCTGAAAGCCCTCCTAGTTCCCCTTGACCAGGTTGGTCAAGAAAAATATTGGATGTTCCATCCAATGTTGTGTACTGTACGTTCCATCCACTGCCTCTTTGACAGCTTTAGCAACGGTTTTCAAAGTTTCAATTTTAAACTGCATAAGAATGGGGACTATGTCTTAGTTATATGTCTTAGTTATTCACTGTACTCTAAGCAGCAGGCATAGGGTAGCCACTCTTTAAATATTTGATGACCACGTAAATGTTGAATTCTTCCATGTTTTGCAACACTTTAATAAATGTATCCATCAAATGAAAATTTCTGAATAGAAAGGATATATTTCAAGTGGGTCAGATCCATCTATCATTCATAAACAGAAACATCTGTGCTTTCTAATGTCATTAATTAATGAAACCAAATTTTTATTTTTGGATAAGGTACACTTTCTATTATAAAGCAACATGAGGCTAATTACATAAAATCTGCAAGATAAAAAAAGAAGGCAACCACTGTTAAGACTTCATGCTTTTCCTTCTAGTCATTGTAACTACAGGACAAATACTAAATTGTCTATATTGACTTTACCTTTTTATGGCTTATGAAATATTTTAATTAGATAAAAAAAACTATTTTAAAAACATTGAAAACTAAGTAGCTCCTACGTATAGTAGAGCATTTTAAATAGAAAATATTTTTAAAAAGTCATGTTGAGTATCACCACCCATCACTTTTAATGTTTAATATTTTTTTACAATTTTTTTCTTAGCTTTTATTCAATCATTGGGATACTAGATCATATGCTAAATGTTTCTGGATTTTTTTCATTTTAACATACAATTTTTACTCAAATAGTCTTTTTTTAAAGTATCTTTTATTGATTTGTCCTGGAATCCAAAATTTTCACTAACATATCCCTGGCTTTTCTAGTGCTCAGGAGAGTTTTCTTCAATTACGTCTTTGGTAAAGTTTCTGTTTCAAAGGTTCTTGTTTTTTTCTTAACCGGGTTATCATTTTTGGCAATCAAGTATTATTTTTCCCTTTCAGTTTTTTTCCATTGTATTCTGACAGATCTTCTAATATAATCTCAATTTTCATTCAACTAAATAGATGGCACCACTATATCACACTTACTACTATAAACTCTGAATTATGAATTCCCTGAATACCAGGGAAGGTACTCTTTCTCCCTCCTTTCCGTGGGTGGTGAAAACTAGGAAGAAGCACAAAATGTAACTAAAGCAGAGAGAAAAGCTTAGTTTGGCAAATTTTGTTCTTTCAACAGAGTTCATGTCCCTCCCAGAATTTATTGATTCCATCTTTTTCTATATATTTATGGGTATTTAATGGGAAGTCTGAAGAGTTGCATAAGGGACTATTATCCAAACATATTATGTAAAACTGCAAGTTAAATATTTATGCACTTTCTACATGAGTAGAGTACCATGGAAATGGTACTAAGGTTGGCAATGACCACATATGTATAAGGGTTGCACACAAACTATAAAAACTGTCCTTACTTTAAAGCAATGTAAAATTCCAAATATAACCAGCAGCAGAAAGCCCCTTCTAGGTATATATCCAAGAGAACTGAAGATATATGTTCTCATAAAAAATATGTTTGGATGTTTATAACAGTATTATTCATAATAGCCAAAAAGTAGAAATAGCCTAACTGTGCATGCACTGGTAAGTGGATAAATAAAATGTGGTATATTCATATAATAGAATATTATTCCACAATAAAAATTACTAGTACAGGGCCTCCCTGGTGGCACAGGTGGTTGAGTGCAGCTCTGTGAAACTGTCCGCAGCCTCTGCAGTGCGGGTTCGATGCTGGCCAGCAGCGGAGCTATCCACATGGCGCAGCAGACCTCTCCTGTCTCGCCCACTGCTCCCCTCAACTATGTACTTCAGTCGATCTGCCTGTTCTGTTCCCCATTCTGTCTCTGGTGAATCCTCTGACCCCCACCACCACATCTCTGGCCTGTACCCCAATTCTTATATGCATAAATAAATATTTTTTTAAAAATTACTAGTACATGCTATAGCATGTGTGAACCTTGAAACCATTATGCTAAGTGGTAGAAATCAAACATGAAACCACATATTATATGATCCCATTTATATGAAATGCCTACAGATAAAAATTATAAGCAAATACTTATACACAGAAAGCATATTAGTGGTTCCCAGGAAATGGAGAGAGGGAGAAATGAAGAATGACTGCAAAGTGGTATGGATTTCTGTTGAGGGTAATGAAATTATTCTGGAATTAGATGTGATGATTATGCAATTTTGTGAACATACTAAAAACTGCTCAACTATATGCTTTATAAGAGTGTGAACTTTATGGAATATAAATTTTATCTCTATAAAGTTCAATTCCAAATATATCATTTTAGTAAAGTAAAAGAAAGTATGTGAAAATAGTTCCCTTGGATTTGGTTTGAAAGTGATTTCCTTCATGTTTAATTTAAGCATTCTATAATTTTATTATTCAATATTTAGAATTTTTTAAAAGTTTAAATTTTCTAGGTTATGAGTATTAGAGTTAGCACAGTTCTACCATCAGCGACTACACTGAACACAGCAAGCCAACAGCTCTGTCAGCTAAAGTCAAAGTGGGTTTGATGCTGCATTTGAGTCTATACAAAATTAGAGATTTTGGCAGGAAGGCTTAAAGTCATTTTTTATCCCCTATATACAATTGCTGTAGTGAAGAACAAGCACTACATATATCATCTGCTATAGATGACAAGGGCACATGTGTCAAGAAACTTAAGTGCCATCTGCAGAGGAACTCATCTAATTATTCCAGTAATTACTAAATTGAAAATAAGATGACTGTGAAGTTTGGTCACATAGTTCATGCTGAAAATGTCCTCAATGTTAAATATATCTCTCACATGCTACTGGATAGCCCCATCTGTTGCTTTTCAAGCAATGGCTCAAAGAAAGAATATAAAATGACATAAATAGAGAAACCTCTACATGTCACACAGTCACTACATGTTTGTAAATTTCTTTCCATGGTTGGTGAAGAGGTAAAAGAAAAAAAGGCAAACCAATGGCAGCCATCTGACTCATAACAACAACCAGAATTAAGCAGAGAGAAACTGAAAATCTAACAATGGTAAAGGCGGGAGTGCCAGGATTAAATGAGCAATGACAATGGAAATAATTAAAAGGTAAAGTTATAATTTCTCAGGAATAATTTTTCTTGGCAACACTCTGGGAACTGTGAGGAAACTCAATAAAAACATGAGGGACGCCTGAGTAAACCTATAACTACTCTCACTTTTACACTCTGTCATCTCTGAGTCTCCATCAACATGTAGGTCCCATGTTCATTGATAACCTTAATTTCATTCATGTTTTAAGAGGCAGAATGAATTTGAAATTGTTTCAATAGAGTTCTCAAGCATCATCACACAGAAGTCCTTGACTTGGCCCTAAGCTTTGTTTGTCTTAGAATTCTGGGATGGATCAGATGCATGGCACAGTGATTAAAAACAACAAAACTCTATTATCAACTTCAAAATTAGTAGAAGATGAGACCTAAATTGTTCTCACCACATACCAAAAAATGATAATTATGCAACTTGACGAAGGTGTTAGCTAACTTTATAGTGGTAAACTGTGAATATAGCAAAATTTTCTGGGGACCTGTCCCACCTCTCTCCACAGTCTAGCAGACAAGAGAGCAAAACCATCTTCACAAATTTAAGTGTGAACAGGCTTTCTCCTGAAGCTTATGCAGGAATTCCACTGCCTAAAGGTAAAACCAGTCTTTTCACACCCAAAAAATCAGATGGAGAAAAGTTAACAATGGGTTTCATCTTGCATATTTGCAGTGCAATCTTTGGAAAGAAAGAAATTAAATCCTGCATTACTCTCCTCAAGTATCAGCATATCTTCAGGTTGGAGCAACTTAAACTAGATGTCCTTCCTATCAAGAGCAATTACATTGTTAATGTCAATGCCTCATTGTTTCTACCTATGTAAGCAAAATTCAAACTGGTGGTTATTAGAACAGCTCACATAGAGTAAAATCTGTCAGACTGCTTCCCAGGCTCAAATCTTCAACTATCAAGGAAACTTTATTCCCAGTTTACATATGCAAATGTAACAAATAAACACATTATGCATATTCAAATTACACAATGTTATATGTCAACTATATCTCAAAAATAAATTTAAAAATATACTTCATGAGGTCCTCCCTAGTGGCGCAAGGGGTTAAGTCTCAGCACTATCAAGCTATCAGCAGCCACTAGAATATGAGTTCAATCCCCGGCCAGGGAGCTAACCCACATGGCACAGCAGACCCTCAACAGTGTATTTTAGTACATCTGCCTGTCTGCTCCTCACTCTCTCTGGTGAAAACTTACCCCCCATACCTCTGGCCTACACCCCAGCTCTTATATGCAATAATTGATTAATTGAAGATTTAAAAAATACTTCATGAATTGTCTGGGCTTGTCTACATCCTCTTCCAGTGATGCATCTACCTGAGGACACAAGAAACCTCCGAGGAAGGACAGTGAAAAAGGTCAGAGTGGAGGTGACCAAAGTACAAGGTTTTATCACTCAAGTTTACCCAAACCCAGACACCTTTGGTCCCAGGACTATGAAAACAATTGCATTAGATACCATAAGTTTTTGCTAAACAAGAACATGTTTTCAAAGGCAATTTCTACTCAGCAAGAGTTGAGGCCATTGACCTCAGAAATCAGCAGGACAAAGCAGAAGCAGAAGTTGGCTTGAGCAGCAGAGTTGGTAACTTTGATTGTCACCAATAATAAAGAAGCTCAAAGAGGAACAGATAGTCAGGGAGAATGATGAGAATCAAATACATGGTCTATGGGTTACATGATAGATACTCCCTGGAGACCACCAGGTCTGCTTGGCAGGCATTGCATGAATGTTGAAGTTTTCACAGAGGAGATGAAACCAGAATTACTGGCCCTTTTCTCAACTTCTAAGCCAGCATGATACAGAGGCTATAATTTATTGCTCACACTTTCTTTGCAACCACCAAAAAATAAGCAAAGATAAGAAAATGACAAACTTTTAAGAATTGAACACCAATGCTCCCCTTTCCAGAGGCTGCTTCAGTGCACAAACTCAAAATACCTGTAAAAACAATTATTTATACCACTAGCTGGATTTTTGCAATCAACTACAAAATTAGTCACTTAAGTACACCTAAGTTAATCAGAAAAAGCTAAATGGAGATTTTTTTTTTCCGACAGTGATTTGTAAAACTAACAGAGTCCTTGATAATTAGCAGCATATTACTGTACCAGTGTCCCAAATTTAAGCCTAGTTATTATTATTATAACCTCAATAATATTCATGTTGTTCTAGGACTATGAAATGTAATGATATATAACTATGAAGTAAAGGGAATGGCTACTTCCACTTAAATTTTCTTCCTAGTAATAGCTAACAAGGATATGTAAGTAGAACTTCAAACAAATTCTTTGGAAGGAAAAAATAGACCTTTCAAAAAAATAGGAGGAAAATGGTTTAATGAAACCTAAGTGAGATTTTAACATGTTCCAAAATAAAACATAGCAACATATGGAGTCACTAGCAACCAATCATTTTTCAAAATACTTGACAACATAGCATTTGGGGGTATACATGGGGTGCTATCTTTAATACGGTAATATATGTATGTTGAAATGTGCCTGTCTTCTGGGAACTTAGTAACTTAACCTGACTGCTTTATATGTTTAAAATATAAATAAAAATTCTCCCACAGCATTAAGACACACACACACATGCACAGACATTTCTAGAAGCCAAGAATTATCAGCAAGCTTGCTCTCCTTTCCCTTAATACTCAGATTAGCTCAAAAGTAGCTTTGAATGATTAAAATGGATGAAAATCACCAATAGCTCCTTGAATGGAATCTCTAACACTATCTTCATGTGTCTAAGTTTTCCTGAACAGTTCAGCTCTTCTCCCCTACCCCCAGGCAGCTCCATTTTTCTATAGCTTCCCATATGAGGAAGAGGATAGAAAGAAGCAAAAGGAACTAGATGTGGATGATTACAAAACCCTTTTGGACTGTTGAGTTTTTAATGACATGTTTATAATGCTAAATATAATCAAGCAAAATATGGGGATAAAATTAATGAGTCAGCAAGGGTATTATTCATAATTGAACACCAATGAACTTAATAAAATTAAATAAATTTATAAACACATGCCAATAAAAGCATGTCAGTTGAAACATCAGACCATATACACTTACATGACTTGGGTGGAATGGTTGTTGAACCAACGTAAAAAAATTTAGCTTTTAAGTAAAGAGAGAAAATCAGAGACAAATCTACTTCAGACATCCAACTCTGCAAAACAAATGCATTTGGAGAGCATTTGGAGTGAAAGATAATTTTGATTTGTTTATAACTTTTTTTTCAACTCACAGAAGACTGCCCACACAGTGAGACTGAAATTCTAACAGAATTGTTTTTCACCAAGCCAATACTCTCAAAAAAAAAATTTCTGTAGTCTAAAAAATTAAATATTTTTGAGATTAGACTCATCAAATTTTAACTTTTGACCCCAAAATGCAATATGTAGAATTTATGCTCAAATTCTTTCCTGAGTAGCATGTGGGACATCTAAAAACAAGATTTCAAGGGTCTCTAAATCCCCAATTTCATGGACAATAAAAATATTTTCTTGTGCTCAAAAAGCTATCTGTCTATACTGATACAAGTTAACCTTTACTAAGATTTTGTTGGGAACACTCAAAATCCACTGACATTTCAACTAAGAACATAATGTATAGCCCTAACAGTAAAATTGATTAGTCTGTGTTATCATCCCTTTCTAAAGTTCAGACCACATAGCAACCATTTAGGTAAGAACAAATAAAAAACTATCATTGTATTCAAATAAAATAAGTAGCTGTTACCTATTCTAGTTCCTTACTAAAAGCTTTGCCTGAAGAAGCTTCTTTGGAGTTAATTTCTGAATAAAAAACCCCTTCCAAACAGATGGGATTCTAATCAATTCTCAGATTTCTCTACTGGAAGTATTTACTGGTTCTTTTTAATTACAAAAAAAAAACAAACCCAACACCATAAATTGTCTGTTTTACTGTCTGTGCTAATTTCATTTCATTATATCCTTGGAGTAAGCTATTATTTTCCCACTGGTTCCCATGGCATTCTTCATTATCAGCTGCTAATTGTCTAGCATTCACATAGGACTGTGAACCAAGTAGGCTGCTGCGTGGGCTGAAGTTATAGGGGAAGCTGAACAGCAATAGGATTCTGCATTGTTATTATTGTGACACATTAGAAAGTTTCCACCCACCTACATGCCCACATCACTCTGCTGCACAGCATCCGCACGCAGAGGGGCTGCGCACTGAAGCATGGGAGGCCATCTGCACCAGGCATTCCACTTGGCGATTATCATCACACATGAAAGGAAGATCATACAGGGCCAAACAGTTGCAGCCATGAGAGCCAGAGGTCTGGCTCCATATGGCACACATGAGTATTGATCTTAAAATATAACTATGACAGGGCAACCTAAAAATGTTATTTCCAACCCTTAGCACAAGTACCTGACTCAGCCCAATTACTCCCTCAAATTTCTCCCCATTTACTCTTCCAGATTCAAGGCCAATTTAGAATGTTAAACATTTTTTGAAAGACGCAAAGAGATTGGAGACTTTTAAGTAAATTTTGAGATGTACTCCTCCTTGAAAGGATTCCCAAACAAGAGATGGATATCTGGATCTAATTACATTTGACCTTATAAATCCAGAATGTGCCAAACAAAGCTATTAGAAGAGCCAGAAAATATGCAACGTTTTACACATTTAGGTCAAGAGGGAGTTGTGAAAGTCTCTTAATTAGCAAAGCAAACAAAGACTATAAAAGTAGAACTTTGAGGCACAGGGTAGTACTTTTATTCAAATGGTTTGCAGGCACCATGTGGCAAACTCTCGTGAAGCAAAGCTCTGATTTCATGGTTTGCAATGTGCTGATCGCTTTTACCAGAAAACTGTGCCTCTGGAGACACCTGTGCCTCCTAGGGGTACATCTCAGGATACTGAACTAATACACCAGATCAGAGTTGCAGTGAGCTAGAGTTCTTTCCTAGATGAACCATGATCGTTCCAAGCTGTAAAACATGAAAGATGTCAGATGATGGCTTCATGCTGAGCTTCACTGTTGGTGCATCCAGATGAGGCCACCAGAGTCCACCTACTCTTCCAGAGCTTTGAAACTTAAGGCCTTAAGAACACTCAAAGTTTACTAGAGATGATCAGATTTTTGTGGAATAGTTAACTCTAATTAAACCAGTCAGAAAGGTCTGAAGGCAGAGTGGATCTAATAAGAGCACTTGGCCCTAAGGTAGAAAGTTTAAGTTAGCAGGTTCAAGGCCAGTTTAACCATAATCCAGGGTGATATGAAGTTCTGAGGGAAGGGCTGTGTCCTGACTACTTTACTTCTGTGTGCTTTTCCTGCATTAATATATGTAATAAATCAGGACCCCAAATTTTGTAATTATTATTCATATTTTAGGAAAACTTTTGAATCTCTAGAACTATATCCATCCTTGTATCTGGGGTTTGCTCCACTTAAGATGAAATTATCAGTCAAAGGCTTAAAGCAAAAATAGTTAGAGCTTCTGTAGTCTACTTCCACCCATCTATGGGATAGATGACTCAGCTCTCTCTTCCCAAGGACTCTTTCTTTCAGATCTCAGAATGGCCACTTAAAATCAGAAAACCCAAACTTGTAAAGAGTGTTAGAACTCGTGTCACATATCCTTACTCTTCAACTTTACTATCTATATGCCTAAGTCATCACCAGCAACTTCTGGTTTAAGTTTCTCTTCCCAGCACTTCAATGACTATCTCAAAGTTCCATTTCTCTTCTCACCTCTCAGAGTGTTTATATTATTGAAGATTCTGTGTTGCGTCCTATTCCCACTTTTACAAGCATTCCTTCAGATATTTTATGAATTCTCATGGCATCACCATCATTGAGGGCTACTAAGTGAATGCCTACAAGTCAAAAAACTAGTCTCACACATGTCACTACCAGTATATCCTATCATCACTGCCAAAATTATCGCACTTAGGACCTTTCTCTCTGGTAGAAAGAACTTAGCGAGACAAAGCTACTTTAATAAATTTACAAGATAGTGAGTTTCAGAGAGATCATTTTATGAACATGGTTGAACCTTGATTATTATACACATTCGTGCTCACACTGGATACACATACCTATCCATTCTACTAATCCTTTCTAGAGTTAGTCTTATAAACCATAGATCCATTGCCATACATAAAAAATTCTAAGGATTAACCTGACACTTGAGATCTTTTCCAAACCAGCCCAAACCACATTTCGAGTGTGGTTACCAAGCATATCTCCCAGGTTCTTTGGACATAGCTTTACCAGATACTTACTGTTCTTTAAACATACCACGTACTTTCAAAACTCTGCATTTCCTCATAATAATCCCTCCTCCAGTAATGAACCAACAAGCCACCTTATAAGGACAACCAACTCCTTTGCAAACCTATCACTGACCCAAAAGGCAGACTATAGTACATCACTTTGCACAAGTTTTTATCTTTTCACTTAACTTGTGATATTACATCATTTTTAGTTTAATTCAGCTGTGATCCTCACTAGACTGTAAATTCACTATACCTAAGAAGGTATCTTCTTATTTATCTTTATTTTCCTAATGTCTTGCTCATAATAGATCCATGATGCATACTAGTTTAAATTTAATATTACAACCTCCAAGGTTACATTTTATTTTAAATTAGTTAAATGCAACAACCAATCAATGAACTATCACTGAATTAGAGTACAGAATGAGATAAGTCTCTGGACGATTCCTTACAAACAAAAATTCCATTGTCCTTGTTGGCCTCAACAAGCTTGTGGCTCTGCCATTCTTGCTTAATCAATGGCTAAGGCTCTTCAGTCAACTATCAAAATGTCCAGGTTAGGAATACTATTATCTTGAAAATGCTGTCTAAAATAACCTGAGGGCTTTGATTAAACTCTTCATTTTACAAGAATAAAGACTAAAAACCAAAAAGGCCAAAAATCTACCCCCAAAATACCCAAAGCAATATTGGCAGAGCTGAGACCAGAGCCCAAATTCCCCCATGCACCCTAACAGTGCTGACTGCCCCACACTCTGTACTTCTCTCTGAAATCTTTACAAATTCAGTCACAGATCTTTGCAATAGTGTCCTTTTCCCCAGCAAGAACCTCCAACACTTCACTAAATAAGAGAATCCAGAAGATGCCAACCCTGACTGATGATCATCAGCATGTATTTAAATACTTGCAGTGACTGGGAAGCTCACCACTCTGCAAGCAACCCATTCCTCCTTAGTCCATGTTTCTGGTGACACATTCTTTTTCACAGACAAAGCCGGTATCAACCCTGCCAAAAACTAAGGACAGCAGTTATGCCTCTCAAAATTTTTCTCTAGCTGGGAAAACTGTAATTTCTTCAACCACTTCTTAAAACATATAGTTATGAGTCCTCAGTTTTACTGGTTGTCCTCCTCTGCCCCCCAAAATATGACCTAGCTCTAAACAGCTTTTGTTTTTGAAAAGAAAACAGAAATAGTCTTAAAAAGAAATTCAGCGATTGTTTCTCAAATTTTCCAATGCAAAATTGCCATTTCCATCATTTCTATGGGTCCTGAACTGTAATACGCAGGACCCTTCAAGAGAAAATATTCCCTGAGAATGGTCTGTGTTCAAACAAATTTACATTTGGTAGAGAACTAAAGAGTGGAAACTATTAGCATTATGAACATATCTGGAAAAAAAAAAAACTAGGTCCACAATACCCTAGAAATACCCTAGTCCACAATACCCTAGTCCATATTAAACTAAAACTCTTCAGAATGAGTCAAACTATTTCAAGACAATCTCCCCTATTTTTCCCCTTTTAATCCCAATCCAAGACTAGGAAAGCACTCAGTAAAATCCAAAAGGCAAAACCAAAAATATGGAGCATATAGCTTTGATAAGAATACAACCATCTAAACTCCTGCAGATTGTTTCAGAATCCCACTGTGAGTAGAAAAATAGAAGGAATATATCTCTTAGCCCATCTAACATCTCTCCAAGCTAAATCTCATTATTTAAGCCTAATAAAGTCCCATTTTGATAACACCACTGATCTCTCCTCTGAAGAGAGTAAAGATTGAAGAGTCTATTCTGCATGGAAAACCAACCTGGAACTCTCCTGTCAATAACTTCCTTGCATTCTGAGCACTACCGCCTGACTCAACTTGATTTCTAATGCCAAGAAGTTTAACAAAGATTTTCAAGAATGGCTTCATACATCAAAAATTTATTCTATACCATACAAGACTCAAATACTGGGATATAAGTATCAGTTGTAAAAATTAAATTAAAGCAAGTTGAGAGACTTAGCAAGAAACACTCAAACAACCTGATTTAAGAACATCCCATTCTTGACATCTGCAAGTGATGTTTTATCTTATTAACAGTACTAAAGTGAAAAATAAGATCAATGTCTGAAATTTATAATTTATATATCTTTTCATATTGCAGGAATGTATATACTCTGCCAATATTTTGGACATCTTTAATATTGGTAAATAAATTAGTTTGATTGATGAGTAATATTTTTTATATATGGCAAAGAAGCCTTGCCTGGCAAAGGCAAAGGACCTTCTCAGCTCTTGAATCAATATCATCTGGCTCCACATACTTTCTGAAATTTGTTGACATGACTTTAGATTTTTGTCTTTAAGGCATTTCAATTTTCCACAAACTGGAAATTAAAGTCTGCCCCACAGTTCATTAAGCAGAAACATAGGAACTTACTGCAGGGGAAGGGACACAGCTGTGGCCCTGGTAATGGAATTCGTCCATCTAGGGAAAGGATGGAGACTGTGGAGAGGACACTGATGTGAGCCACAGAGCTAAGAAGAGAAAGGAGATATTTCGTCTGACTCAGAAAGGGGGACACTACGGGCTGGAGAGAGAGAGGCTGCAGAAGAGGCTTCAAACAGAAGACTATCTCTGGGAGGACAGGAGTCATCAGAGAAAGAGAGGGATCAAGAACTTCTCACAAGGAAAAAGATAAATACTGATGGTCTCACTTATATGTGGAATATAGAGAAACCAAACAGAATGTCAGGAAAAAGGCAAAGCCAGCAAGCTGACAATAGAACTGAGGCATACAGCAAAGGAGGGGAAGGGAGGGGCTCAAACTAGGGGCGGGAAGAGCGTAATGGAATATGGTGATGCTCCGTGGGTGATATGGCAGCAGGAGAACTATGGGGACTATAATGATGTAAGACAAAACAATTTTAATAAAAAAAAAAAAGAAGAGGAAAAAGAACTCATAAGTCACTGAGAATTGTGAGAAGACTCTCAGATTATAGGAAAGAAGTAGAGGTTTAAGAATACAAATTTCAAAGATTGGGGGAAAAATTTCAAACACCAGCTCGAGGCCACTGGTGTTGATTTGAAATACTTCTAACTTACTTACACATGAGTGGTTGGCGCCTTGCTGGGGGAGCTGTGACTGTCAGAGCATGGGGGTCCTGTGATAATGGAATATCTCACTAGGTTCAGTAGTCAGTGACCCAGAGGTCCCCAGCACTGGTCAGCCCAAGATAGGTCCCCAGGACAGGCTAGGAGGAGAGAGTGGTGTCCGTGCAACATGACGGTGATGGCACAGCAGCCTGTTTGACATCAGAGTCACAGAGGACCTGATCTCCGGCGGCAATAGGGATGTGTTTGCTCTGTAAGATCAAGGCCCCCAGATGGCATTACCATCCCTGCCCATTGTGAAGACCATTCCAAACTTTCTCTTGGATCTTAGCCGACTCTTGACTCCAAAAAGGCCATTCATCTGCAAGGGGAAAAGGGCAAATATCTGCCAAGACAGAGAGGACTGGAGACAGCGCCTTCTGACAGAGACGCCTTCTAGGACCCATAGTAGCTGTATAGGGAAATATTCTCCAGGCATCATCCCAAGGGGAAGGCAAGGTCTAAAGGAGAACTTGTCTGGTTGTTCCCAAAGAACTGAGCCCTGGGAAGCACAACTCATAGACCTTGCCAATTGCTTCTGGTTATTGGTGGGAGGCATGGACACTTGGTCTGAGGATTCCATGGAAGTCTGCCCACCCCTCCAGTTCAAAGGGAGATAAGATGGGGGGGACAGAAGGAGCCAAGCAAGTTCTAAATCTCCAGGAAATCTACTTAGAACAAAGCATCATAATAATTATTATATTTCACACTTGCATGGCATTTACTATGTGCCAGGCATCTTACACTATTTAAATCGCACCGCATTCCTCTGAGGTTGGAACTATTATTATCACCACTTAGAGATGAGAAAAAAACCTGAAGCTTGGAGAGCAACTTACCCAAAGTTGCAGAGTAGTAATTGTCAGGGCCAGGCTCTGTCCCTGGCAATCTGGGTGGAGTTCCCCATTTTAACCACTCAGCTATTGTGCCTCCCCACAGGATTTTTGAGGCTGGAATGTAGCAGACACTGTTAGTAGGGGGATACGGTGACTAGGAGGAAAGTAGCTTCGTTTTCCAGAATAGCATAAGAGTCTAGAAGGGAGGACATGAGGACCTGGGCCTTGCTCTGAGCCAGCAAAATGGAAACAGAAATGAAAAATATGCCCTCCGAGGTTGAAGTTAAAGAGATTAAAAATGATGTTCTAACCCTATAAAGAGGACAATAATGAAATCTCTGTAGTTGCAACATATACATCAGTTTATTCTTTATCTTCTGTTCATCTTCAGAGATTCCTTCCCAACATTATTATAATCATGCACATAATCAGATGACTGTAAGAAATTAGCATTGCCGGAGAAGTTTAAAGGAAAAAAAAAAAAAAAAAAAAAGGAGAAAGACTGTTAATCCTAAAATGGGAGTTGAAAAACCCCCAGATGGCATTACCTAAATTCTCCTAGAAAAGCATGACAGTGAGCTGGCTCAGGGAACTTTCTGGGGTTTTTTTTGTTTGTTTGTTTTTTTTTTTTGTGGGGGGGAGGGGAGGGCAGGGTGGCATTTTACCATAAGGGATAAAGAGCAAAGGCTAGACAAGGGGTCAGGGAAAGTCTCAATGTATATGTTCCTTTTGCTTCTTGTCTTCTTCCTTGGTTTCTGAATCATGTCCCCCAAATTACTTGAAATTCCAATGCCCTGTACCTCAGAATGTGACTAGAATTAAAGATAGGGTCTTAAAGAGAGTTAAGCTAAAATAGTGCCTTTGGGGTGCCCTAATCCCCTATGATTGTGCCTTAGAAAAGGAGGAAATTTAGACACAGGAGTGTGTGTGCTCAGAGAAACAATGACAAAGAGAGAGCAAAGGCTGGAAAAGGGGTCAGAGATTATGAGCAACTAGAAGTCATAGGGAGAGGCTGCAGAGTGAGTGCAACCTGCCAGCACCTTCTCTGGGACTTTCAGTTTGTAGAACTGCAAGAAAAATTAATTTCTGTGGTTTAAATCACCCAGCCTGTGGCACTTGCTATGGTAGCCCTATCAGACTAATAGTAGGTGCCTTCCCTAGAACTGCAAGTGTACATCAGAGAATTGTTACTGTCTCACTGGATAAACATTTATGTTTCCTGACCTTAATACACACTGACAATCAGTGTGTAGAGGGGATTATGCATCTATTGGGGAGAGAAGAGAAATGATACCAGACCCTCCAGGCTGCGGCTGCTAAATTTCTAAGCACCACAGTCTCTTCATTCATGTCCTTCATATCTCCCTGATGAACTGCCCCAAAATCCCTTTAGATTCTGCTTCCATGTACTCTCAGACCCCTAAACTCAACCCTGTTAGTATTATACCTAATTCATCTTTACCAAGTACTGTCTTTAAACTTGTCACTCTCCCTCAACTGGGGTTAATGGTTCCTCATTAGGCACATGATAAAGCCCAAATTCCTTTGTTTATCTCTTAAGGCTATTTGGGATCCAACCTGAAGCAACTTTTCCAAGCTTATCTCATTATGCCCCCAAGGCAAGCTTCTTGCTCAACAAAATTAACATCCTCAGTTCACTGCCCCTGAACAGAGTGGCACTTACCCAGTTCTAGACCACTGAACCTGTAATTCAATCCCCTCCCCAAGGATGCCTTCCCAATCAAATGCTACTCCAAGGACCGTCTTACATGACTCCTTCCCAACTCAATTCTCAAGGTAATACACTATATAGCATTTCCACATCACTAACCTGGCAAACATTTAATACCCAGCAGGTTGGGCAGCTTTTTACAGCTAGAATATTTCTGCATTGTAAAGACCTTGAAGGTAAATATCACATCCTTCATACTCTAGCTCACCCTTGATCTATGTAGTGCCTGTCATGCTGTTTGGGTACAGTACCATCCACTGAATGCCAAGGAAGGAGTAAGGAGGACAAGGTGTAAAGACAATCTTCAGTAGTCTTTGACTTATTTAAGCTTCTCATTTCAGAACGTTTTCTTTATCCCTAGGGAATTAATTGATACTTCAAGTTAAATTTCCCATCTAGCTCTCAATCCATGTGTGATTGCTTCCCTTCAAGTTTCTTCCCTAAAGCCCCATATGTGTGCGTATAGGCAGAGGATGGGGTGGCTCAGAACAGACATCAGACCAGAGTTAAAGTGAGTATTCTTCATGTAACTACCAGATTCCTGAAGGTAGGACACTAACGCATCAAGCTTACTCCTCTACTACCTATGCGAGCAGGTATTCCTCCAACACACTTTGCATGGACTTGTGGGTAAATGGATAGATTCTAAGCCTGACCATAAACATGTGACTTGCTGGGGTTTTGCACTGTCACAACAGGGAGAAGTTCCTATGCCTCCTCTTTCTCCATTTCTCTGATCCAATCAATCCAAAAGCCACATCATATCTGGGAAGTCTGGTACCAAATATGGGCTTCTATTTCTCTCATTGAAACAACAACAATCTGCTCTTCCTGGAAACAGTGCCAAAACTCCACAGGTCTGCATGCAAAGGCGAGGGAGAGCTAATGCCCATCTGAACAGACGTAAGCCAAGACAATTGCCTGACTGGCCCCAAGGTCATCAGTGACTTTGTCAGCAAATGCTTCGGTGATCTTAACCAAAAGAGAAGAGAAAGGTAAAACATAGGTAGGGGTTGACACCTGTTCATATAAAATCTAAAAGCTCAATAAATCTTATAGTTCATAGACATTACTTTCAAGGGACTTCCCTTCCCTGACAACCGTGAAGGTCAGGATGTTAATCTGCTCCTAAAGCAAAGGATCACCTTGACTTTTCTAGGACTTATTAAATCACTTAATTCTGTTAAATAAGCAGAGGAAACCATTTAAAGCAGTCAGGTATGGTTGTTATTCAGTGTTTGCCCTAGCGATTATGAATCATAACCAACTTTAAAAATCATGATGGGACATTATTTCAAAACAGAACCAGTTCAAACCAAATGTAAATTTAGAAGTTCTTGGAAATGAAATAACAGAGACATCACTGCCCACAAGGAAGTCCCCTCCCAACCGCCACAGAGGTGGGTGATAACAGTGTTCCTGGCACAATCGATTTTGCTGGCTTTGCTGTCTATAATACAAGTCCATGCTTGTCTGGATGGCTGCTGCTGAGGAGGCTTTTTAGTGCTCTAAATTCACCAATGAGAACAAATTGTTCAAATTTTAACAAAACAGCAATGTGCAGGTACACCTTGTGACATGAGGTAAAATGTTGCTGTTTTTAGAAAGCCTGAAAACAGGCTGAATTGTTACAAGGAAGGGAACGCGCTAGGTCCAGCAGCCAAGGAAGATCAAAAGATGCCAGGGACAGTGCCCAGGTATGACCCCTTCTCTGAGGGACTTAACCAGCATCCCACTCTACAGGCTTTTGCCTTCAGGACAGCTGAGACCACAGCCATAAGGGCAGACTCAGAAAAGAGATGGGGAAGAGGTGGGGCAGGGAGCAGAAGAGAAGGTCCAAGGAAGTAAGAGATATGGAGAAGGGGAGAAGATGGAGGTGGTGCAGCAACATCAGTGTTTTCTCAGTTGCAGATGCTGATGCGTCTCAGGGCCAATGTGGCAGCAGGGTCTGAGCCTGCGTCAAGTGCCTAGTATTTCTTTGATATTACCCTTGGATGATCAGTAACACATCATCTGCCTTGTGGGGCTGAGAGTCAGCCACCTTTTGTGGATAATACCACCCCACCCCACCCTCAATGGGCAGAACAAATTTGGAATGATGTACGTGCAGCATTTTCATTTAGACTGAACCATAGTTACCAGTGCTCTTCTCTTTGCAGGAAAATTATGGCAGAAAATGATGACTCCTCATGTATTACTATGGAAACCTTAAAACTTCTAGAAACCATCAAAAAAGGCAGCACATAACCCCACTCTGACTTTCAATCACGATTCTCTCCAAGGAAGAAAACTGAAAATTAGATGAATTCATTCCGAGTTCCCTTTTCCAATCAAACAGATGGGATTTAGATAAGCTCTTAAAGCAAATTGTGATTCATATAATAACATGTAAACTTATTTCAAATCTCAGAGGTTTTTTCTAAAGAAGATTCCAATAATTAAAATGTTCCTGTAACAAATCAAATTCCATTAAAGTGATATAGTTAAAGAGAGGCTCTCTCGGTCAGACTATTCCAAGTCCTGGCCAAAGGGCTTAAATATGTGTTCCCATTATTCAGTTCATTAAAAAGCTGATGATTGTGAAAAAGTGTAATTCTAACTGGACCCCTATAGCAAATTTTTCCTATGTACTTATTTAATTGTTTCAAAGATCACTCTAAAGAAGTTGTATTTAGAAGGCACCACCTAAATGTAAGAAATAACAAAAAAAATGCAAAGAAAGATCAAGAACAAACTAGGCACGGTTATCAGAAACATCCTTCTAAGTATGTGAATTTCAAATCCATTGGTGACAAATCCAGATGAAGGTACTAAATTCATAGGCCAAGCACTTTGGAAATGAGATGTCAAGAGTGTTCATTCTTCTCTCCAGGCATGTCGACCTGGTGCTCACGCCATCATGTGCTCAGGCTTATCTCCCCCAAACAACCTTGCAGATTGGCTCTATGACTCACTGACTTGGGTTAGGACACACAGGCTTAGAGAGCTGAGGCACCTGCGCATAGGTCAGAAAACCCTGTCAGTTGCAGAACCAAGACTGGGGCAGCACAGGAATGAAGGTTGGGGTTTTTCTGTAACAGATGGCACGAAAGTGAAAACAAAGTGTGATGAAAAGACATGTAGAATCTACAGATTAGAAAGAAAAAGGAGCAAGTTAAAGACCAGAAAGTGAGGGCAGTTTGGGTACGTGAACAGGAAGGATGAGTGGAGCTATCATTGGCCTGAATTAGCTTTGACTGTTAAGGGCCTGAGTCTCTGCTGAAGAGAGATGAGACCTCTTCACTGGAGGGGCAGGGCCTGATTGATAGTAACACCCAAATAGCTATAACAGGGAGTGGTGGCTCCCCCAGGCAGAATTAGGAGGAAAAATGAAGTGGACACTGGGCAAGCAGAAATATTCTTTCACTACTGAAATGGAGTTCATTATAGTCATTTGCCCAGGCCAGTTTTAAACTCTTGGAGGTACATTAAAAGCTCATGCTGTTTTCTCCACAGGTTACTGCAAATGAATTAAACAGAGCAGAGTCAGTTTCAAATGACTGATTTTTAGGTCTAAAAGGGACCTCAGAGGTCAGTTAGAACAATTCTATCATTGTGCAGTAAAGAAACCAAGGACATATACAAAATTCTAGAAGCTCATTAGTGGTAAAACCAGAAAAACTGAACTTGTCCTACTCCCAGGCCAGTTTCTGTCCTCATCACGCTGCATTACATGCTGTGGGGTCATCACAAAAAAGTCTCAACACAGTAAAAGAACATGGTCATCAACTTGGCATCGGATATGGTGAAACTGAATATACCTTGCAGCACATTTTACCCACCAGTGTCATTCTAAACCATATCATCTCTTCCTAAATTTCCCTTTACATGATCCAGTCTCAATTCTGGAGCTAACAAGGCAGCTTCAGGATTTAAATGTTCGTAAACTACTCTATGTTTTCAGTTATTACAGACTTTTTCCCTCAGGTTGATTAATCAGTTTTAAAGAAAAAAAGAAAATTTAGGTAACTAACATTGAATGGGCACTTGCAATTTGCTGAGCACCTTTTAAAACCATTCACACATGGGTGTATTGTAAGCCCAGAATTGTTTAAAGAAATAATCAGAAATATCCTAAATGCCAAACATTGCAGGAAGGATTGAATTAACATAGTAGGTCTACATTGATTTTTAAAAAGGTTAAACAATCATTAAAGTTATAGGCATGGGAATATCTGATACATGGTTGAATAAAACACTGATGCAGGAAAAGTGTAGGTAAAAAAATTCCATATTTCTATAAAAATGATAGGAATGCATGTATACCTGTGTGTATACACATGTGTGTATATGTATATATATTTCAAAACAAAACTTGTTCCAAAATGTTAATTTGGGGTATGAATGGATGGAATATAAGTGATATTTAAATTTTCTACCATAGACATATTATATCCTCCATAAATAGAAAAACTTGAGGTTTCTTTTGGACCATCAAGGCAATCCTAGATAATCTGATAACCTAGTCTTCACTATCCACATCAAGCTCACTTGTATTAAAGAGATTAGGACCCTCAGGCTGTGCACAGCCTGCTGTTTGCTCTGGGGAAGAACACCTGGAGTCTCTGCCTTCTCGGAATACAG
Organism: Talpa occidentalis; assembly: GCF_014898055.3. Lineage (NCBI taxonomy): Eukaryota > Metazoa > Chordata > Mammalia > Eulipotyphla > Talpidae > Talpa > Talpa occidentalis. Next base: position 69,960,005 of record NW_023601104.1, on the reverse strand, counting down.
GCAAGAAGAGGTAAGCTCCCCCATTCTGAAAAGACCAACTTTGTTTTGCTTCTGCCAATGACTCTTTAGTTTCAGAGTCCACAGATTGAGGAGAACAGCTCTTGCACCTTTTGAACTTTTAAGAGAAAACAACACAACTGCCTATTCCTACATCCAGGTGGAGGTGACATTGAGGTTGGGAAAACAGGAGAAGAAAGACAGGCTTGGAGGTTCCAACTTTCAGTGATTTTCTTTTGTCATTTTAGAGGTACTGAGTATTACATCTTGCTCCAGATACAGGTGCATTCTTTCCAAAGCCAGCTTCTTTGTGAAAGGAAACAATGAGGAAGGAGCTTTGAGGCTATGCCTTTGCCTTCTCCCAGCTCTCATCTCTGACAGGCAGCATGGTGATTTATCTGTCAAACACTAAACAGCACATCTTTTTTCAAAAGGCTCCACAGACCACTCCAGAAATCAACAAAGAATACAATAAACAAACAAATGCCTGAGAGCTTCTGTGTTGCCATGGAAACTAGCCTAGCTTATTCAAACTCAGGGTAAAAACTATTCCACCAAAAAAGACAATGCAACTAATAAACTCAGTATTTTATAAATTCTTCTGTACATACTAGATCAATGTTTTCAAAAACAGCCACAGCCAAGGCTAACTGCCAAAAGTGTCAAAGATGACCTTGATTTAGAAGTCTAGCAGTAGGTTTCTGCTGTCAGTGTCAAGTGAACGGATCCACTCAGCTGGCATTTATGGGTCTAACACCCCACCACAACAGGAGGCTTCTGCACTACATTACATGCAGCGCCTACAGTCATGAGTCTTGAGAGGCTCAACTTCATGAGTAAATAAGGTCTAAAGCAAACATTGGGTAGGTTGGAAGCTTCAGGGAGAGAGGGTCTCTGTGTCTCCATACCAAGTTTCTAGTGCAGACTCCTGTCAGAGATCAAAGTCCATAAAAACTAAAGAGGACATGATCCCACCCTTAGGTTCTGGCACTTGCTGTAGTAGGAAGGGGTAGACCAGTCCATAAATTTTTCTGAGTAGGGATGGAGAAATGACAGGCGGATGTCACAGTTATAGAGGAGCTGGGTGTACGGGCAGCTGACCACAATGCCAAGCCTGTGTTCAGCTTGTTAGAAGTGCCCACATCCAGTGCAAAAGTATCCTCTATCACCTTCCACATCATGTGTCCTAGTCCTCCCACAGATCCAAAAGGTGGCAAGAGCACAATGGTCAACAAGGAAAGGATGTGGTGGTACCATTTTCCCAGAGGGCAGTTTTGTGCTACTTGTCAAAGATAGCCTAGAGTCTTTGACCCAGCTACTACACTTAAAGAATTTATTCTAAGGAAACAGTCATGGACAAACACAAAGACACTACAAGGATACTAATGGTAATGTGTTTCATAATAGAGAATATTGGAAAAATCCTAAGGGTTAGATAATGTGAGAAAGATGTTAAATAAATTTCAGGATAGTCACACACAGGAATTCTGTACAGCCATTACAAAGACTGTGGGGAAATGTTTACATTATACTAAGAGAAAAGTTTTTAAATATGTAAATGGTGATCCTTTAACAATATATGGCTATAAGATAAATAAGAAAATCAGGAAGTTACATAACAAGATAAGAACAGTGGTCATCTCTGCGTGGATTCATTATGGTTTATAGTTTTCATTTATCAAGTTGGTAACAATGAAATGCTATTTAATAACTTTAAAACAAGAGAGGCTTTAAAGAAAAGACAAACAGAAAGGACATAATAAATTTTGACTTTATACCCTTCCCAGAAAAGAATGTATAAATTATATGATAAAATAGATTTTAAATTTATCTCCTCAAAGAAAAAAATCATGAACTGGACCAAAGTGCTGGGAAAGAGGCTGCTTTCATTTGTTTACTCAGTGTTTATTCATTGTCTTGTATGTACAAAGTATTGAGTTGCTGAACAATGTAGGTGTGGGAGCCACTGAAAGGTTTTAAAGACAAGGGCATAAGCATGTGGATGAGATGGTGGTGCACAGAGAGGTCAGCAAATCCTGTAATTTGTGTGCTGCTGCCACAAATTATCACAAATTTAATGAATCAACAAAAATGTATTATCTGAAGTTTTTGTATGTAAGAAATCCAAAATGGATCTCACTGTGCTAAGATCAAGGTGTGAGCATGGGCTGCATTCCCTTCTGGAGGCTCTAAAGGAGAACACATTTCATGTTTTTTCCAGCTTCTAGAAGCAGCTCAAATTCCTTATTTCTTAGCTTTTTCCTCCACCTTCAAAGCCAGCAATGGTAGGTCATGGTCCTCTCCCATCACACTCTGACCTCCACTTCTAATCCCTTTTCCTTTTGTATGGATGTTCATCATTACTTTTGTCCTACTTATATAATCCATGTCATTCCATATTGTAAGGCCAGTTGATTTGCAATCCTAACCCCATCTGAAACTTAATTACCCTGTGTTATAGATCCCAATACATTCACAGCTTCTAGGGAGTAGAATGGAAATATCTTTGGGAGCCCATTTTTTTCTAGCTACTACTACCAGTTAGGAACTCATTACAGAAATCCAAATGGGAACCTGAGGAATGGCAACAGCAACAGGGATGGGGAGGAGAAGGCAGATCTGCCAGATACAAGGTTGAGAACTCTAGGACTTGGTGGCGTGTCAGATATGGAGAGTGAGTTGGGGCCTACATGCCAGAGAACAGCTGTTACCACTCACAAAGGCAAGGAACACATGCAGGGGACCAGCTGGAAGTGGTATAAATTCAGAATTTGGGGGCCCATGGGACAGGGCTATGTGAGTGGGTAAAAGGTCTTAACCAGTAACATAAAGTTTCTGAATAAACAAGGAAGACAAGCAGGCTATGCTATCATGCTCTAGTATGAATCACATGGAAAAAACAGAAAAGCTTTATATGTGGATATCGTCTATCTGCACTTAGCATCCACAGGTTGAGAAGCCCTAGGTAAAATGTGAGCACTTCGGGGGAAGGAAGGATTATTCTCTAGTTGGATTAAGCAAGTGTCCCCTTTCCTACTCAATTAAAGCAACAGGAAGAAGTGCCTTTTGTTTCCAGAAATTGTCAAGTATTTCTCGAAGTTAACCATCACACATACCTACCTTATATGTAATTCAGTCAGGTGAACTGTATAATATAAAGTCTTTGGTATATTTCTGGCAGTTGTAACTACTTTTTTGAGTTAAAAAATAAAAGCAATTGAGCAATATTTAAAAACCTATTTAAACCACCAGAAGTTTTAAATAATTTAGTGAATTTTGGGAATGCCTTTGCTAAGACACTCTCTTTTTAAAAGAGCTCATGGAGAAAAACTTAAAATTCCATTTGACCACTCAAAGCCCCATTAAAGTTTCTCACAACACATATTCTCCAGACTTGAATGATCAGACAATATAATAATAACATAAACCTAAGATATATCAAATGTGGGTGTGGTAAACTCAGGGACCGAAGACAAGAGAAAAAAATGTCATTTGTATCCATTTTGTTTGTTCCATTACTACTCAAGCAAATACTCTCCCCTGAAACATTTAAAATCTGGAAAGAGGGATGGGAGCAGTAGTTAGATCCAGAAGGGTCCTAAGAGATAATCTAGACAATTCACCCACCTTATAGGAAGCCACTGAGGAAGAGAGAATTAAGGACTTGCCCAAGTGGCATCTTCAAAGACAGCATCAGACCAAGATGCTGCCCCAACCCCACATTAGTATTCTTCCCAGGGCCCTTTGTGATCTCTCTCTCTCACCTGCCCCCCTTACATTTTTCCCTACATGCACTCTTCACCTGCTCCCACCCTCCATCTGCTCCTGCCCACCTCTCTGTAGGATTTATAAATGGCTAGGATTGCCTTTATTTCATCCCTATCACTCCAACAATGTTTCTCTAGGCTGCCAAGCTTGCTAGTGTCCTGAGCAAGCTTAACAATCAAACTTCACAGAATCTGCTCCTCCAGTTCCCACAGATGTGCGCTGAGCAGAGCTGGAAGAACTGACTGCATAAATAATAACCAGAGTCTTTACTAGCAAACCCTAGATCACTATCCCTTTGGGCTCAGAAAAGCAGAGGTAAGAAAAGCAGAGGTAAGCCAATGCCAAAGGGGCAACCTATCAAAGATGTGTATAGTAGGCGGCTTTCTCAGATTTGCGTGATGTTTTTGCTCCATGATACAAAGTGAATTACCTTCCCTCACAGAGTGTCACTAATGACTACGCACACAGGAAGTGTCAAGCTTATGTCTGTTAAATCACCGTTCTTCCTGCTCCAGTCGGTGCTCTGAGATGTGCTTTTATCCTTATTTATGTACTTATCCTCATTATCGCGTTCCTGATAACGAGTTGTATTCTCTGCTCTAGCTCCCAGAGGAAACAAGGCTCGGTTACTAACCCAGTTTATTAAAAAATCAGTAGACACCTCCAGTGTGCCTTTGAACACAAGAGCCAACATCTGCAGACATAAGCTGGCCTTACAGCAAAGACAACTTTTGCAAACCAGAACAAAATGTTACTGCCCCCACCTGCTGCTGCCAATTCCCAAAAGACTGGGCCTCTCGCTTAGACGTAAAAGAATCGGGTGTCCACAAACGCCGGTGTTGCCACGGGATTTCTGAAGACAGATGACTAATCTTTGTTTACAACCCCACGTGGTGAGATATTTAGACACACAGAAAGGAAGCTGCACATAGGCCACTCAGTTCAGAGCTCTGTGCCAAGGTCAAGACAGGCTTGGAGAGTGAAACGTGGGTTCCAGACTTACCAAGTGCTACACAGCCAACACCTTTCTCTACCTAGTTCACTTTGGGACCCTCAGTTTCCATTTCTCTCTCTGGCGATGGTAGGGAAAAGCAGAAGAAACCCACCACTGTTCACTTCCACAAGCCCTCCGTCCTTCCGAGCACATGTCCCTCAGCTCCAGCCTGTCTGACCCCAGCTCTCAAGCCCCTTTCCTGTCCTAGTCAAATGAATTCATGATCCAGATCTCTAAGTTTTCAACTTCCAGCCCTAAAAGATTCTCAAATGAATTTAAAACAAAGTTTCAGATTTACAGCTATTACAGTGTTCATGCCATTTTTAAAGAAAACTGTCCCTTTCCCTCAGAACAGCAAAGTTAACCTGCAAGTTGTGCAGAACAACCAACTCGCCAGCTCTGTGGAATTCTCCCCACGGCACAGCCGGTTAAGCCAGGCTGGTGGTTCCTAGAGAGAGCTGATTCAGTCATTGCTCCGAGGATACCCAAATCTTGCTTGAAAAAGCATTCCATGTCCCCTTCTCCTAACTCTAGGTTATTAATATTTTTCTCTCTCTGGGTCATAATGAGATTTTACCCTCCATGGTGTTCATAATATGCATTACAACCGTGTAAAATGCAATCGTTATCAAAAGGGGTAAAGGAAAGCTACTTGCTTACTTGAGTATGAGAATCACCAAAGGAATGTTTGCCAAAGTGGAGGTAGAGAAACCAGGCTGACTCACCATAATAGCTATTAGAAACTTCTGCCTTCATAGTTTAATCTTTTGTTTTTTCAGCAAATATATAGCCACCTGTTCAGTGGCATTACTAGTTCTCTTTTATGGGCAAAATTATCTTCCTGATAAATTTGCTACAAATTATTACTCCTTTGCTATCAAGCTGTAAGTAATTATTCCCTCTAGGTAACAAATGTAATTCACTGCCCTAACTAAACTCAGACTCTGGCCATAAATATTTTGGTTAATCATAAAAGTGCTTTGTTTCTCTTATTTGTGCCTACATCCCCCATAATAAAAAGCAAGTACAAAATCACAGCTGGAATTCTGGTGGAGACAAAATACCTACTCTCTTGTGAATATCAAACCTTGGAATAAAAATACAGTATATTCTAAGTATTAGTCACTTATTTCTTCACTGAACAACTCTATAGAATATTAGGATGAGATGAAGCCATGCCTCCTAGAATTTAAAGCCTGCAGGCTTGCAAAGTTCACAGAAAAACTGTGAAGACAAAAGAAAAAAATTGTGAGCTGTTACTCCAAGAAAACTAAAAATGTAAAGTTTTAGGGCATGAAGGACCACTTCTGCTGAGTAATAACAGATTTTAGCTACTCCTGCCTCATAATTACCACTAAGAAATTGTCACAGAATGACTAATTAGTCTATTTTCCCTCTGTATAAAATAATTGGCTTTTTATTTTTGTAGTTATTTTTCAAAAAACAGCATAGAAAAATCACTTATAGAAGAGGTAACTTCGTATCTCTGGAGGCCCTTGAATTGATGAAAGTTCTGAACTCTCTTCCAGGGAAAAATGAACAAAATTTCACCAATACACTCATAGAATATATTAATGCTTCCTCAATAGCCACCCAGAAAATGCTCTGAGGTCGTCAAACTCCAGTGTAAGACTTTCTCTGTAGAGGCAGTATCTGGCTCATGCTTCAGTCCAATTCTCCCGCTAAGTCAACACAAAAAAGCAATTCCTTTTCAAAAGTGAGAAAGCTGAATTCTTTCTATATGACCTTAACTAGATATTATTTTAATACTCCTTTATTCTCCTGGTCACACTTGTCTTTTCCCAACACATAGAAGCAGAATATTCTAGAAAATGAAATGGTATGCCTCAAACAGAATTGAGTCGCCCACTGGAAATATGAAAAGACTTGACTCTTGTTTGTTAGGGGTGTGGCAGAGATGCAAGAATCAGGAGAGATGGAATAAATAGCTTCTAAGGTCCACTCCAATCTGAGATTTTTATGATTAAGTTGTACTCCAGGGCCTATGTGCTATGTCCTTCACGGAGCAGCACTAATAACTAAATACTGTACTTCCTGAGAGGGTCAGCCAGGCAGGAACATACTCTTCTTGAGCCTCCACATTAATTGGGACAGAATTAACCTTATTTGTAGCCACAAAATAAACAAACATCTAAGGTTTTATTAATTTTCCATATGTCACAATTTGACTCCTTCTTAGTTCTAAGTAGATTAAAACTTATGTATCCTCAGATGTTGATTTAAATGATACATACCTGAAGCATATAATATTATAATGAAATACTACTTCAATAAAAAAATTTATCTTCAAATTTTTTACACATTTGTTAAGTCACATCACCCACCGTTCTCAGCAATTCATTTATTCAATTTGTTCATTAGACAACATATTTTTTTAGCAACTGCCTCCTAGGTACCAAGCATAATCTAGAAAATATTGCTACGTTTGAAGCAGAAAAGTCCCTGTTCTCCCAGATTACATAGAGGTCCCACATAGTCTGAGCCAAGACACTGGTCTGAGAATGTCCAAGTTTTCTTTTACCTTTACATTCTTGTGAATCATACAAAAGAATAAAAAATAAAATACCTCCCTTTCCTTGAGGGCAAAATAGCAATTATATGTTTACTTGGACTTCACCTTCAAGGTAAAAGATTCTGACTCATTCATTTCAAGTAAAGAGCAAGAGGAACATCACTATTGCATCATAGAAGGTTAGAAGAAAATACAGCAAAAATGTGAAAGACAGTTACAATGTAGGCTAACCTTGAAATTCTCCTACAAAGAGAACAAATAATGTGTGCACACAGGAAAACTGTAATTATGTACTCCTAAAAATCCTGAAGAATCTCTTCCTCTTTATATATTAATTACAATAGGTCTATGCAGCGCTAAATAGTTTTCGAAGTAATTTTGGAAAGTGTTTGTTTTCCACATTTTTGAATGCTGAGAATATAATTAGCTGCTTAAATGCAAATGCTAATATATCAGTTTGTGTCCACAGTGAACACTCTTTGCACAACACATGATTTGATATTATTCTATGCCAAGATTTTCTTCCATGATCACAAATTAACTGAAACTGGCCACAGGAATTACTTCCTTACTGCCAAAACGCTGTCTTTCAAGCTTAACACTTTCCAGTATAAACATGAAGACTCATCCCAGGTGCAAAAAGCTGAAAGAAGGGAAAAGGAGAAGGAAATGAGCAATTGAGGACATCATAGGTCTGACACTTTCCTAAGCCACCATGCCAGGCTAACTACCATGCCCCTACTCTCTAGTCTCTCCTTTGGAGTAGATCCACCAATTATTAGTTAGGCAAATGGCTGTCCCTGAATACAAAATGGCATTTTTCAGGACCCCCATCAACTAGATGAGGCCATGTGACCGAGACTGGCCAAGGAAATAAAAGTGCAGATATTATGGGCAGCTTAGAGGTGTTGACAACAATAAAATCAGAAAGATTAAAAAGCCTATGTCCCTAATGACCAAGAAGCCAACACAGTGGCCCCAAACTAAACTGCCTGTGCATTTTGCTTATATGAGAGAGAAATCAACTTCTACCTTATATAAGGCAGTATTATTTGGGGGTTTTCTGTCCCTTGTAGCTGAATTTAGGATGAGCAACTTATTTAACCCATACAATCCTTCTTCTGGGTAGGTATTATCATCACCCTTTTATGCAAGAAACTGAATCTATTGCTGCTAGGTCCCTTGTGAGCAAGAGAGTCCCATACATGAAAAAGTATATGGTATGGCAGAATGAGAAGAAGCGGCAAAATGGATAACAGCACAAAATAGACCATGATAGAAGTTTTTGTGTGTGGAATTTTGAGGGTGAAATACCCCAAATCAATATTTAATTCAGGTATTTAATACTGAAATGAAATACACACTATTTCTGAATGTGTAACAAACTAGTTGTTTACACACTAAATTGCTGCTGCTATTAACACCTTTACTCACAGGCTAAACAGCAATGAAGTTTCCAAATTTTGCTTTACAATTTCATCCAAATGATAACTCTAAACCTTACCTATCATAGTGAAATATTCCACATATAGTGATGATGTAAGGAAAAAATAAATTTTTAAAAGTTTTTTTTAAAAGTCTCAAATTCGCTCAAATATTTTCCATGACCCACCAATCATAGGTGTCCTGCAAGGATTTGGTTTCATCATCTCAATAAATAAGCTACACCCAAATTACTCCACCCTAAGCCCACTCTCTTATATTCTTTCTTTCTCTCCATGGCTCCTGCAATAGTGCTAGACATATCAAGGTCATCAAAATAATCATTTGAAAAAACTATCTAATATGCAAGTATCATACCTCGATTTTTAATATCAAAATTCTCCAGTGACTTTACCTCCCTTTCTCCCCACTCTGATTCAGTGATCATTAGCATCCAGCATGGTATAGCTGTTAACTTTGCTTGAGTGAGATGTAACCTTAAGGAAAACTATTTCTCCCTCAAAAAAAAGTCTGAGAGCAGTCACTAACTATATTGTAGTCTTAAGAATGTAGTCTTGTGATTTTTTTTTGTCAATATGATTTTGAAAGGAGGTCAAATTACTTCCAAGTAATAGTGTGATGATTTTGAATCTTTATAAATGAGAACCTGATTTTTAAGAACCTTAGAAAAGATTCTAAATACGAGATAATTAAGCTGTGATGGTCAAACACGTACCTTGAACACCCATTTCCATTTTTTCTGGCCCAGCATGTAACTGTATGGCACCCCAGTAACTGCATTAGGGTGTGCAGAGGCAACAAATAAAGTTTTGCTCCTGACACAACTAGGACACCTAGTAGGATACAACTTGCAACCATTAGCTCAAAAGTGTTTGCTCTCACTCAATGGCCAAGGCACAGAGTTGTCATGTAGTGGTGAAGTCAGGAACTTAGAGAGTTGAGGAAGAAATGTTTGGGGTCTGTGGGATGGTGGCTTCACTCTATGCAATAAGCCATTGCAGTAAGAAATCAATGTAACTTATCACCCAGATCGATACAGTTCAAACCACATGGCCCTTTTTTAAAAAAGGTAAAATTAAATAAATTATTTTGATTTCATTGATATACTTCCTATGAATGAGTTTGGTATCAGAGTTCCCATAATTTGTGGACCAACTAGTTAGTATATTTGTTACCTAAACACATTCCACATCATTGAAAATTCTCAAAGACCGCTCTCCAAGCATGCCAGAATGATCAGGAAAAAACAACACAAATAATAACTCCAACTCTTTCTAACTTTAGTTTCATCACCACCAATAAGTGTTCATAAAGCCTGCCTACTTCATTCTACATGGTGCTATGCTGGGCTCTCAGGGTGTTTTTTCTTTTGAAAACATGCATTGATATTGAATATGTGTCAGGTAGACTTATTTTAAACATAAGAGCCTTAGGTTTATATTAAAGTCAAGGGGAAAAACTCATAGAAGTATTTGCTGTGGGTAAAGCAACTAGTATTTTATAGAAGCTCAGACTTGAGAACAGTTTGTCTGCTCCAAAATCCTCTCTCTTTCCCACTGGACTATTACTGATTCTTCGATCTCACTTCCACTAGGACATGCATTTGAAGTTGTTGCCCCACAGGTGACAGACTGGCAGTCTATCTTGCTGTGTCCCCCAAGTGGCTATTAACATCTTCAGAGCTGCTGGCTTGCATTAGACAATATTGAAACAGAAGAGGCCAAACAAATTTGTTCTTCTATGGCTCCAAGTCCCTTAACTCTAATCAACAACAAAGCTATCACGGCTCAGGGAAGCAGCTCACAACCCACAGTGACACTACTCAACATGGAATACAGACACCTAAGGAAAGAATCGAAGAATATATACATAGGGCAGAAATTAAATTAAATACTGACACTGCCTCTAGAGCAAAGGTTATCAATACAACAGAAACATAGAAGTTTCCTGCTAGAGAGAATGGGACTGAAAAATCGTCCCTCGCTTAAGCTTCTCAGAGGAGAATTTCAGGTGCTGTAAAAATGAGTAAGTGGCTAAGTGACCTTTGCAATAAAAGGTGATGATGTTGAATCTCATTCAAAGGGCAAAGTGACAGCCTGAGCATGAAGAAAAGATTTTAGGATAACCCACTGCTACAGGAACATGAATTATGTGATAATAATGAAGCAAAATGGGAGCACTGATTTGGTTCAACAAACAAGTTTCTGATGCTTCCAGTGCCGGGCTTTGTGTGAGAGGCCGAGGGAGCAAAGATAAATAAATCACTGTATATTCTCCAGGAAATGACAAGAGACAAACACAGGTTTAACTGTCACAGGTAAACTATTGGGCAGGAAGTGAGCACCGGGGCTCACAGAACATAGTGGGGGCACTTTTTAAGTGGGGGCACTTTTCAAGCTTTGAGCAGTTTCCTGGAAACAAGTCTGAAGCCAGTAAGCTGTTTAACCTTGGAACTGAGAGCAGGAGACACAGACTCACACTGTAATGGTTAAAATCCTAGCTCTACCACTCACTGCTTTGTAAATAAGGCAGATTATTTAACCTTTCTGGGTCCAAATTTTTTTAATCTGTAAGATTAAAATGAGAACAAGATTTCTTCAAGAGGATGTCCTGAAATTAAAACTGAGAAAAGTCAGGCACATGCAGTAAACAATAAAAGCTACCTAGTTGTACTACAGAATAATGATATTCATTCACCAAATGAGTGAATGAATTCAGCAATATGGGGGTGAGAAGAATCCATAGGAAGTCTGTCTTGAATGCCAAATGTCTAAAATGCTTATGGAAGGCCCAGGTCAAGATTTCCATCAGGCAGTTGTCTATGCAAGTCTAGACAGAAGGTCTGGGCTGAAGATAAAAATATGAGAATCCTCAGGTGGTTCAAGTCATGACAATGGATGAGATCATCTAAGGAGAGAGAGAGAGAGTGAGAGAGAGAGAGAGGACAGAGAGGAAGGTTATGACCAAGCTGTGAAGAGCTCAAACATTTATAAATCAGGAAAGGAAGGAGAACCAGCAAAGGAAAATAAGGAGGTAACAAGAAAACCAGGTAACTGGTAACGAGATGAAGTGGCAAAGGGACCAGCAAGAGTGAAAGCACAGGGCTATGAAACAGCAAGATGTGGAGATGAGGATGGAGAGGGAGGGAGAAATTACTATGATTTCAGTACTGCCAGAGAATAAACTGAGAGACCGAGATACAGTAAAATTAGAGGGTGACAAAGCTTGTATGTCAATGACTTAAAACCTCTTTGAGGTTTGACCAGAGAGAGGACAGAGGTCTGACCAGGTGTGTATACTAGAGAGATTATTCTGGTAGTTATGTGGGTGATGGCTGTGAGAGACAGCAAAATGGGCCCCCAAAGATGTCTATGTTCTTAACCCCTGGAACCTGTGATTATGTTAGGCTACATGGCAAAGGGACATCAAGTTTGCAGGTAGAATTCAGGTTGCTAATCAGATGACTTTATAATAGAGATATTATCCTAAATTAGCCAATGGAATCACAAGACACTTTCCCTAAATGTGGAAGAGGGGATCAGAAGAAAGGACCAGATTAAAACAGAGAGCCAGGGGAAAAAAAATGATAGGCCCAGAACTCAACCTACTGTTCCTCGCTTTGAAGACAAAGAAAGAGGGTCCTGAACCACAGGGTGTAGACAGCCTCAAGAAGCTGGAAAAGGCATAGAAAATTATCCCCTAGAGTCTCCAGGTGGAAATTCAGTCCGCTGACATCTGGTTTTATTCCAGGGGAACATAATTTGCACTTCTGAACCATGATACTGAATATTAAACTTGTATACCTTTAAGCCACCAAGTTTGTGGCAATATGTTAATAAGAAACTACTACAATGTCCTTAAAGAGGTAAAAAGATTGGAACCCAAAAAACCAAGTAGAAAGCTGTTACATTAATGCAGAGGAGGTCTATCTTAGGAGAATAGAAAAGGGTAGGAAAGAGTAAGGGACTTCTCTGAGCCTCTGTGATACTCAATACACCTCTCTCCGAAAAACAGGTAAGTCTATGCATGGAAAAATTTATCTCAGGAATCAAATATATCGTCATAGAATCATCTTCATTCCCATTTTAGGCAGGAGAAAAGACTTTTAAAAATTCAAAGTACTGCCAAAGGAAGGTTAAAATAGTGGTGACCCATCATCACACTGAAACTTTAAGACTGGACCCAAGGATTTGCCATTTTTTCCATGAGACCTACTCTTATGTTGAATTTTATATTATTTTCAAAAGTTAGAAGTGTTTTTATGATTTTCAATTCTCTCCTCCACATTTCTCTATACCTAGAAATGCCTCCTTTGCCTACAAGCTTGCAACATTAATAATGTTCTCTCTCAGGAACCACCTTCTGCTTCTGTTTTTTTACACAAGTAATTCATATTCATTGCAGAAAAATTAGAACACAATCAAAAGGAAAAAAGTAAATCATTCCAATCCCACCCCCTTGAGATAATTTTTTGCATTTTCAGAGGTACCTTTGAGAATGCAATATTAATATTTATACATATTCATGTATTTTGTTAAAAAATGTAATAAAAAGGAAACATACTCTTCTAAAATGTCATACTTTTCTTGCCAGGCAATATATCATGAATCTTCCATGGATGTAAATAAACATTTAAAATTCTCCAAGTCTACCTGGAATTTCAAAATAAGAAATATACTATATTTACTCAGTCCCCTTGTCACTGGACATTGGGTTTTGTTTTTTCTTGAACACCCATCTTCTGTGATCTCCCCTCCTCATCCTCTTGGACATGACTACCTGCTGCCTTCAGTCAGTCTCTCCACAATGTTCCTGCTCCCAGGACTGCTCCCTGTAGCTGCTGTATTTTCCCCATCTGATTGACTTCTCAGATCCCCTGGACCTGTCTTACAAGCATGGTACGGGGTAATATGGAATTAAAAGTGTGATTAAATCAGAACAACAAACACAGCTTTTGTCATTGATATTAATAGTGATGGGCAATATACACCAGTCTGAAAATTGCCTTGGTGTCAAAGTCTTGAGGCTACTGAGACCACAAATTTTCCTACTTTGTTATGTTATAGCTGACAGTTTCTAGTTTTATGTTTATTTACAATTAGGAAAGTCTTGTTACATAGTAGTCCTGACTCATTTGCAAGTGACAAAAGGAAAGCCACCTTAAGTAGCTTTCAACAACAAAAAAAGGTTGTTTCATATAATTTAAAAATCCAACATGATCAGAATCAGATAATCAAACACTATCAGGAGGCTGCCCGCCTTGACCTCTTCCTGGCGCTGCCATCATTTGTGCTGGCTTTACTTTCAGGTTGGGAGGGTTTCCCTTAAAGAAGCCGCAGTAGTTCCAGATTTCTATCTTTGTAGCTCCAAGCCCAATAGTGGACTGATTCCTTCCTCAGTATCTCCAAAAACTTGTTGGAAAAGGCTCTAATTGGAACACATGTACTTGTGCATGTGGCCTAAAGGCTGAATTGGCTCACTGACTTAGAGATGGGTCAAAGGCTTCCCACACTATGTACTAAGTATGGCCAACGATACCAAGTACAGTTACCAGAAGGAGGGAAATGGATGCTGTGTAAAACAATACAATAGAATTCCGTGCAAGAATGACACTCTCTAGAATTGTGACCTTATCTTTTTAGGGTCACAAATTCCTCTGAGAATCTAATACAAGCTTTCTAAGCAAGAAAATGAGCAAAAGCACACACCAGCATATTTGGCACAGAACACACTTGCAGCCTGCACCTTGACTTGCTTTATATAGGCAAAAATGTAAGCAGCCTTATGGCATGTTTCTCATTGATTTTTCAGGCACACAAATTAATGGGGTATTTCCTGAATAATAATTGAAATAAATACAAATTTCACCCCTGAAAAAATAAAATCTGCTCAAAGGTAAATTTCAACAAGAAGGTTGAAGTTGTTGAATAAGAAATTGAAATTATGAAATGGTTTCCAAATAGAATGCAAGTCATCTTTAATATTTAAGCAACTTTTCATTTTGAAAGCAAGTAATCCTGAAAAAAAAAAATGATTCACAAAGACACACAGTAGCCAAGAATCAAAGCACCTCATCTTTCACCTTGACAGACAGGCTGGTATCAAGGAACACAAGAATGCTCAGAGATTTGGGCTGAATTCATATTGTACCATTTTCTTTGTCCTCAAGTCCATGAGATCATCTTTGGCAAAGATTGTATTATTGATGCACTGATGTCAGCAGGGAAAGAATTAATAATCCATGCTTTAATATAAAGGTCTTCCAAGTAGAAGCAACCTTCAAACAAATCTGCACTGTTTCCAGATGTCTGCACATTTCTACCCAAAGAAAAATCAACAGACAAGGCAGAGTCACACTATGAGATAAAGGAACAATTTCTCCACCCATAGAATTCACATGGTTATACACTCCTAATATAGTGGCAACCTGATCAAAAAATAACCATCTATCATAGTGAGTTGGAAAATAAAAATATATACCTAATTCACACATATGACTATATAATTCATATGTATAATAAGATCTTCACAGAACTGGGAAGTTCCGATTTCCTACTTGGATGACTTCTAGGTATGCACTGAAAGAAGTAAGAAAGCAGCAAAGGTGCAAAGACTGTCTAAGAATGACATACTCGTGGTGAACGTGGGATCCCTGTCAACAGGAGGAAGAATTAGTGCAGTCAAGGCTGATGCAGGCAAAGTTGTTTTGACTAATCCCATCTGCAGAGAAGTAGAAGAAAAAATTGCCCTTGAGTTGAGAAACATTGGCATTTAACTGGTCGGAGTCGAAGAAGAAGAGGAATGACAATCAAGCCAACAGTAGCTGATAACTAAAGAATTCGAGTTAAATCATACATTTGGATGATGTCGGAATTTCTCTTTTAACAACCTAGGGGTATATTTTCAAAGCAGTACTGGGAAATTAATTTCACAGCTCATTACTTAGTAGGAGCTGTAAGGTAATTCTCATTTTTGGTGATTTTTAACCTCTAGTACAAAAATAGGTCTACAATAAATGTAAGAATTGGTGTGATGTTGAATTGAATCAACATTTTAGCAGAAATTAATTCATTTCCAAACGTTTAATTTACACATCAATGCAGGCTTAAAATGAAACTGTTTGCTACAACCAGCCTTTGCTGTAGCATACATGCCACTGAACCTGCTTAAAATAAAGTTCATCTTATTTTCATGATGGGTCATGAGTAGCTCCAGGCTTGAGGGACTGTCATGTCAGTAAAAACTTGAAGACACAAAATCTCCTTGAAGGCTATCCCTCTTTTGCCCCATATTTTATGTTGCTTTTTCTTAACCGCTTAATTGATATGATTACAATATAGATTCTAATATTAGTAATCTGTGGACGTTTTCAGAGGTAAAGATGTTATAGAGTAAGCCCTTTGATTTTAAACTTACTCATGTTCCTGTATATTTCCTGTGCTATGCTTTTAAAATCTTATTTTATTTTAGGACTCTGTTGGGGCAGTGGTTCCCATTCAGGCTGACATTAGAAGTGCTGCATAAGCTTTTAAAAAAGGTGGTCCATAGACATTCTGATTTAACTGGCTTGTGGAGCCCAGGCATTAATATTCTTAAAACTCCCCAGTGTTGAGAAACATATTGAGAGAGTTGAGGAGTAGGTATATCAAATAACAAAGATTCTTACTGAGTTTCAGTAGTGGATCATACTCTAATTTGCTTTGCTTAAATTTGCATTTAATGAGGGATTTGATGCCACAATCATCATATTGGGTCTTTGTGTTATAGAAGCTGCCTTGTAGAAGTGTAGAAGCTGTGACTATGAGTTGTTATTTAAGTCTTGAGGAAGCATGTTAATGTTGCATACTTGATTGATTTTTGAGGGTTGTGTTAAAGCATGAGGAACATATTCAAATAAAGCAAGGCTGTAATCCAAACATTAAAAAATGAAGGAAAAGAAATTGAAGAATGAAGGATAACTCCAAGGTTTGGGTCTCAACAAACAAATGTCGCCACTTTACACAAGTGGAGGATGCTAGGAAGAACAGGTGGTGGGCAGAACTGTAGCAAGGTGTTGGTGACTTCTTGTCTCATGCCATGAAAATCAAAGACACAGACCATGAGGAGTGAATTTCAGAGTTTCCTCACTGATAGGAAAATAGAAAGTTTGCTTTAGTGACAGGGAGGGGGCACTGGAATAGGTACCCCCCAAATGTTCATTTCTAGTCTCTTATACAAAATATAGCTCACTAAAGGGCCTCCATCTATCGAATGTACACGTGGTAAGGTAGCCCAATAAAAACTGACACACAGGCAGCTAAAAACATGAGAAGTTGCTAGAGATTAATACTCTCAACCCAAAATACAGGTTCATCACTCCACTCCCTCCTGCTTTTCTTATCAAACATTTTTGGTGGTATCCTCTCACAGATGCAGTGCCTGTAAATCTCCATCTTTCTGTAATTTTCCTTCCTCCACCGTGGGGCCTCAACCCTGCCTACCTAGCCAGAATCTGTCTCATAATCATAAGTCTGTCTTGAGTGTGTCCAATTAGAGATACCTGCTGGACACCCAAGCGAAGATGTAGCTTGTAAAAAATGAGTCTGGATTTCGAGTCAAGACTGGATAGAAAACAGGGAATCCTCAGAATGTGCTAAATAGTATGCCTGGGGCTAAAGGAGATGCTTTCTTATGGACAAAGAAAGAACTCAGCAACAACACAAAATGTGGAGCTTTTGCTTCTCCAAAACAGCAAAAATAGTTATGTTTCATCTGTGCTTCATCTGAAGTCAGTGGCCAAGCTTATCCTTTTACTTGGAGTTTTGCCTACCCAAGAAACTTTGTTTGGACCTGAGCTTCAAAAGTCATAAGGCTTCTCCAGTTCTGAATTGATGCAAAAAAAAAAAAAGCATTAGTGAGATTTATGCTATCCCAAACTGAAAGAATTATAACTCCCTATGGCATTTCAAATTAACTTCTAAAGTTTCTGAGAAGGACTCACCAAATAGGAAAAGCAGGAAAGACTATCCCAAGAGATCCCAGTAATTTCTCCCATGTCTTTGCTAACAGAGATGTGACCTAACTGACTGTGTGTGTGGCTTCTTCTCCTTGGCACGGCAAGAAGTAAATATGTAGACAAGCCTGTTGTGCTGGGAAAATCAAAATTTTGGCCTCCTTTCATGAAGATCTATTTGCCTGGTGAATTTTCAACATGCACAGGTATAAAGTCCTCCCTTCAGCTTTATCACCTCAAACTTTCTTCAGGAAAAAAAATTAAATAAGCCACCCAAAGAACGATGATCTTATTTTCCTCTCTGTCACTTTTGGTAAAGGATAATCCCAGTGTAAATGCATTCCTGTGTCCATAATCACACCACAGGGTATATTTTCTTTAATTTTTATCAAGAGGAAACTTTAATATCAAAACATAATAATGGCAATAATTGTATGTCAACAATATCGGCATTTCATGCCTCTCTGTTTCTAAAGTATTATATGACATCAATTTTTTTTTTTCTGAATGGCAATTTTAAGGGTAGAGGAAAAAAAACCTTTTATTTTTTTTGGCCAGCTCACCATTCTCAACAAGACCATAGACTATCTATAGTCTTTGAAAACTAAAGTGTCAGGTAAGTCCTCATCCTTTCACAAGAGCAAATTTTATTTCCAGAGCCCATTATTCAGACATCCTTCAATGACTATTTGGTGAGCACATACCATGTGCTGGGCTGGATGTAAGGATATAGCAGCAAGTCAGACACAATTCCTATACTCGTGAGCTCACATTCCAGTAGTAGAAATAGATAAACTAGTGAAAAATAAATGTGTCATATTTTCTCGTTCTAAGAAGAAAAATATAGTGAGGGAAAGAGATCAATGGATTTGAGCTATCATCAGAGTAGAGGTGAGGAGGAAGAGAAGATATTAAATGGTTGTCACATTTGAGCCAAGATCTGAACGAAATCAGGGAGGACAAAGAGTCCTATAGCCCCAATGGAATTCATCACTCCCTATTTCATGTTTCTTTTGCATTTTATGTCTCTATTCATACATTTCCTGAGAGCCTGAAACATTGCTGGCACTATTCTCTGAGCTCTAATGTAAGTTTACAGTTCATCCTGTCTCTTTGTGCCCCTATCAAGAGATTACAGAGGTGGAGACTAGTCTTAGTAGTTCCTTTACTGCTTTTTATCTAGGGAAATGAAGCTTTTGTTGAAGTGATGCATAGTTGGATAAATGGATGGAGAGACCAAAACTCAAAAGACTTCCAAGAGTCCAAACAGTTATTTTCTATTGCTTCTTCCTCAGTCATTGCTCAGCTTCTCTCAGAAGACAAGGCTCCATACACTCCTTCTAGAGAACTAGCATAATAAATCAGGTTAAACCTTCTGGGAAATAAAGGATTTGAGTAAAAGGAAATTTTTGATTAAAAATGTAGTTTATTATTCAACACTCCTTGCTAGACAGCAAATATAAAGGCCATAAACTTTGTCTTAACTCAATAATTCAAAGAAGTCCCCAAATGCAGTATAATATTAACTGACTCTTTTGAAATCATACCCAAAAGTGACTTATTAGTTGTAAGTACATGCAATGTCACACTGGTGTGTCATTCTATCAGTGTGACAACAGTATTCAGAAGTCAAGGTAAACTGAAAATGAGTAATCATATCCAACTCTCCAGTTTTGAAGAAACGTGCATATTCCCCATTTTTCCTGCATAATGTTATGTCTCTCAGTGTTTAAAGAAATTTTTTTAGATCAGAGGTGAGGTTTGATAAATTCTAAGATCCAGTAAAGTGATTGATCAAAATTACTTATAAAATGGTATTAAAACCGGAAAATACATCACTCCCATCATCATACTAAAAAGAACACGACATTAATAAATTTGAAGTTAAATTTTTGCCAGCATCTTTGGTAAGGTACAACCAAATGCCTTCCCAATAATTTTCTGCCTTTATAATCATTTGATAAATTGCAGCAATAATATGCTTGCTTCCTCCTAACTGCACTTTTTGGGCAATGCAGATAATATTCTTCATGTAAACCCCTGTTTCTGTTGTTTTAAAGATCAAACATCCTTTCACCTGAGAAGCACAGAAAGGCTGGTTTCCCTGGCAACATAATTTGCTTCCAGTTCAATTGAACATGGAGTTCTCTTTCATGGGTTCACTGCATGGAGCGGCCAATCCCAGCCCAGAGAGCCCCACTTCCTTTGCAAAGCACTATAAAAAAAAGTCTGTTGCTAAGGTGGTTTTGTTATGGTTAAATGAACCTCTTAAATATTGATTTTTAATGCTTTCAATTTTTTAAGCTGCTCTGCTTTCAGCTTTTTCTTAAACACATAGGACACAGTTCCTCTGAGCTTTTTATTCATCTGCTGTGGCTCTTTTATTTCAGTGATGCAAATCCACTGGCATCTTCTTTTGTAGATTTTTCAACTGAAAGCAACAATCATTTGACTGAATAAGGATGGGTTTCAGAGAGCACCTGCTTCCCCAGTCCTGGAATGATACAACCATAACTGGAACAAAGTGAATGCCTCTCTAAATTGGCCAAACTTTGACTTCTAAGATACTAAAAGGTGCATTTATCAAGACTGAGTTTCTGTTAAAGGTAACAGCCTTGAACCATTATGGTAAATGCATAGTTCCAAGAGCATATCTCTAAGCCTAATCTGCAGCCAGTCCTTTAAAATTCAACCTCTGTACCTATTTCAGGGGTATCTAGTTGCCCAGTTGGAATTCCTGTGAAATATTTGTCCATCAAGGATAAAAGAAATCTATAAAGGGAAATACTGTACAAAGTTAGGAAAGTTCAGGTGGGTAAATTCAAAGTGCTCTCCACATACATAGTAAGTAGCCCAAAAACTCTTCACAAGTAAATTCTCAGTGAAAAAGCATGTTCTTGCCAAAGGACAAGCAGCAGCTCAAGATAACACATGAAAATGAAATAAAACAAACAGGAAAATCAGCTTCTGAAAAATGGTGCAAGTCATTCAATACTCTCTCTGTGTTGAAGTTTATCACCTCATCTCACCATTGCTAGCTTCAAGTTTTGGAACACATATAAATACAGTGGACACTCTCACCACTGCTTTCAATATAATACTGGAAGTCCTAGCCAGAGCAATAAGACAAGAGAAAGACATACAAGGAATCCAAATAGGAAAAGAAGAAGTCAAACTATCACTATTTGCAGATGATATGATAATATACATAGAGAACCCCAAAATCTCCACAGAAAAACTAATTCAACTCATTAATCAATTCAGTAAAGTGGCAGGATACAAAATCAACACGCAAAAGTCAGTAGCCTTCCTATACACAAACAATAAATCTGAAGAAGAAGAAATCAAAAAAACCACCCCTTTTATTATCAAAACAAAAAAAATCAAATATTTGGGAATAAATCTAACAAAAGAGGTAAAGGACCTATACAAAGAAAACTATAAAACACTGTTAAAAGAAATAGAAGAAGACACAAAGAAATGGAAAGACATCCCCTGCTCATGGATTGGAAGAATAAACATTATGAAAATGGCCATCCTACCAAAAGCAATATACAGATTCAATGCTATTCCAATCAAAATCTCAATGGCATTCTTCAAAGAAATAGAACAATTATTGATGAAATTCATATGGAATCACCAAAAACCCCGAATAGCCAAAGCTCTACTGAAAAAAAAAAGAAGGAAATGGAGGCATCACACTCCCAGACTTCAAACTATACTACAAAGCCATAATCATCAAAACTGCATGGTATTGGAACAAGAACAGACATACAGACCAATGGAATCGAATAGAAAATCCAGAAATAAACCCACAGATTTATGGTCAACTAATCTTTGACAAAGGAGCGAAGACTATGCATTGGAGCAAAGAAAGTTTGTTCAATAAATGGTGCTGGGAAAACTGGGTCGCTACATGCAAAAGAATGAAGCTTGACCACTACCTCACACCATACACAAAAATCAACTCAAAATGGATTAAAGAACTAGACATAAGACCTGAAACCATAAAATACATAGAAGGAAATATAGGCGAAACACTACGGGATTTGCACATCAAAGACATCTTTACAGACACATCACCCAAAGCAGTGATAGTGAAGACAAAGATAAACAGCTGGGACTACATCAAATTAAAGAGCTTCTGCACAGCAAAAGAGACAATAACAAAAACAAAGAGAAACCCCACCTACTGGGAGAACATTTTTGCACCCAACACTAATGATAAAGGACTGATCACAAAAATCTGCAAAGAGCTGATGAGACTCAGCAACAACAAAGAAAATAATCCAGTCAAAAAATGGGCAGAAGAGCTAAAAAGAAACTTCTCTGAAGAGGAAATGCAAATGGCCAACAGACATATGAAAAAATGTTCAACATCACTTGTAATCAGGGAAATGCAAATCAAAACTACCATGAGATACCATCTCACACCAGTGAGAATGGCACATATTAAAAAAACTAGCAACAACAAATGTTGGCGAGGATGTGGAGAAAAAGGAACTCTTGTGCACTGTTGGTGGGAGTGCAAACTGGTCCAACCACTATGGAGAGCTGTGTGGAGATTTCTGGACCTACTAAACATAGAGCTTCCATATGATCCAGCAATTCCACTCCTAGGTATTTACCCAAAGGACACAGAAACATCAATTCCAAAGAGCACCTGCACTCCTATGTTTATAGCAGCACTGTTTACAATAGCTAAGCTTTGGAAACAACCCAAATGCCCAAAAATAGATGACTGGATCAAGAAGATGTGGTACATATATACCATGGAATATTACTCAGCATTCAAAAAAGATAAACACATGCAATTTGCAGCAACATGGATGGCACTGGAAGGGATCATGCTCAGCGAAATAAGCCAAAAAGAAAAAGAAAAATACCGGATGGTCTCACTCATAGCAGGAATCTAGAAAACTTAAATAAGGGACCAGGAAAATGAATATAAGAAAGTGAAAATCAAAATCAACAAAAAACTATGAACCAGAGACACTTTTTGGGGGGTGGGGGGGGGAGGGGAAGGATTGGGGTCAGAATGGGGCGTTTGCAATTGTATGGGGGAATATAAAAATAAAATTTAATATTTAAAAAAAAAAAAATAAAGTATAAATGGGAA
Source organism: Talpa occidentalis (assembly GCF_014898055.3). Taxonomy (NCBI): domain Eukaryota; kingdom Metazoa; phylum Chordata; class Mammalia; order Eulipotyphla; family Talpidae; genus Talpa; species Talpa occidentalis. Next base: position 69,937,159 of record NW_023601104.1, on the reverse strand, counting down.
TAAATTCCAATAGCCAAACCAAAAAAAAAATAAAATAAAATAAAAATAAATACAGTGGACATTTTGGAAAACATTAATATGTCACATTTGAAAAAAAATAATAGAGAGTTGGAATGCCTGTATTTATAGGGATATGTATGCATGGTAACAAACAGAAATAGAAATCGCTATCATAACAGAAATATATTCAATAGTTGTTAAATTTGGGGCAGACATTGCCTCTTCTGTAAGATTGAATTTTAAGAGAATGCAAACAGATCAAAGACTCTCTCTAAATAGCGTAACAGTCACTATGTCAAAAAGCAATAAAACCAGTGTGATACACTGTCTAACACAGAGTGTGAAAATGGACAAGGCACATCAGAAAATGATGCAGAAGTAGCCTAGAAGAAAAAAAGATGCATCTATGAATAAGACCAAGGACATGGCTAAATGCTGCCTCAGCCATTCTGTCCCCATAATCTCAAAATTATAAGCCCATAAATAATCTGGTAAAGAAAAATTGGTAACTCCAGATATCACATCATATATTATATATAGTTTGCTTTCAGTTTTGCAGTAAGTTAGTAGAGTGGGTTAAATGGTATCTCCCAAAAAGATAAGTCCTAACCCCCAGGACCTTGAAGACGACCTTACTTGAAATAAAAAAATTAAGGTCTTTGCACATAAAACTTTACTTTGCAGATGTAATTAAATCAAGGATCTCAAAATAAATTCATCCTGGAGTATCCAGATGAGTCCTAAATCTAATGACAAGAACCTTCTAAGAGACCCAGAGGAGAGACACAAAGGATGAAGGGCCATATAAATGCAGAGATTTGAGTAGTGCAGCCACAAGTCAAGAAGCCCCTCCAGTCATCAAAAGCTGAAAGAGACTAGATTCTTCCCCAGAGTTTTCATGGGGAGCACAGCCCTGCCACACCTTGATATTGGCCTTCTGGTCTCCAGAACTATGAGAGAAAAAGTTTATATTGTTTCTGTTGTTCAAGGTTGGTATATTATGGCAGCCATAGGAAGCTCAGCAAGGGCATCTACCCTTCAATCCAGTAGTATCCTTTGCGGGGTTTAAAGTTAGAGTGTAAAGCAAAACCTGCTTCTAACCTAAATTACCTTGAAATTTCCTTGTTATTGTTCTGAAAGTACTCTCGAAAACATCCAGTATAGTTCATTTTTATATCAGTGTTTGAAATGGATTGCTGCTTCTTGGATGAGCACCAGATGCAGAAGCTGGTTGAGTTTCAAGAACACTTCCATATTTTTTTTAAATCCTGTATCTCTACACAGTAGATTTTCAATATGGTAGATACTCACAATCTAGAAGGCACTACAGAAACCAGACTACCCAGAGCAACCTTTCCTGCTCATTTGAGAGCACATTTCATGAAGAAAAAATAAGAAGGCTAATTTCCTGTTTATTAAAATTGCTCTCTTTTTAATTTCAATTACCAAACACATATTTGAACCCACTCACTTGACTGCCCTGATTGTCACTTAACTCAGTTTTTTAATCTGTGGGGCCTAAAAATTACCTGATGTGCTTTAAAAAAAAAAAAAAATTCAGGTCTCTCCTCAGAAGATCCTAATTCAAGAGGTCTGGCCAAGCTGAAAATCTGTTTCTAACAAGTGGCAAGTAATTCTTATGATCAGGCAAGTTTGTAAATAACAGATTTAGTCTATGCCATATGCTTGATTCTCCTCAGCTTGGTGTTATTGTCTCTATCAAGTTTCAAATTAAAGGAACACTTTAGGTTGTACTACATGGCTAAACTGCTATACCCAAATCAACTCTACAGCAGCTTGCTGGTGGTAAAAACAAACAAAATAAAGACAGGACAATCACCACCTTTAAAGACCAAAGGCTAGTCTGGTCCTGTGGGGGTTTCACAGCACCTTACTCAAGTGGGATGTGACAGGAGGGGACCCATGTTAATTGATCAACCAGGACTTGAAGTCACAATAAATTTGACAGAAGAGGCTACAAAATCAAAATTGTATGGCTAGGCACATGCTTCCACCCAAGACAAAAGGCGTCTTTCACACTCTCTGTCCTTTGTATGTGGTCCCACGTGTCCTCGGAAGGCCTGACTCTCTTGATAAGAACATGGTGATACACTCACTTTATTGAAGTGGTGTTTCTATGAGTGGAAAAAAGTTATGCCCTCTACATCCTGGTATTCATGGCCACTGTGGTCTCCCCACAGGTGGTCTCCCCATCTGTGTGATGAACAGAATATAGGAAAGAGGGATGTATGTCTGAGGCAAGGTAATAAAGGATATCGTAGCCTTCCTCTCTCTCTTGGATAGGACACCAGGAGGAAGGGGAGCAGCCACGTTGTGAGCAACCTTATGGAGAGGTGACAAACCACAGGCAGCAGCCAGGTAAGTGAGCCTGCATGGAAGTGACTCATCCTGCCCCAGTCAAGGCTGCAGATGTCTGCAGTCCCTGCTGACATTCTGCCTGCAGCTACATGAGGGACCCTGACACAGAACTATGGAGCAAGTCACTCCTGCATTCCTGACATCAGAAACTGTGAAAAAATGTTTGTTTTTTAAACTGCCAACTTCTGGGGTCATTTGTTACAAGCTAAAAGATAACTAAGGCAGATTTCATTCATAAACAAAGTAAATTTTCACTGATAATATTTACTCATAAGAACAACATCTCTAGTTAATGTATAAGTCTTACTCAGGAAGTACAAGTAGGTGTTTTACTGAAAATACACAAAGCAGCGATAATCAAGACCAAAAGGATATGATATTTAAAAGTCATTTGCAAAGGGCCTCCCCCAGTGGCACAGCGGTTGAGCAGCTGGGCTGCGAAGCTGCAAGCAGCCTCTGCAGCGCCAGTTTGATCCCCGGCTGCCAGTGAGGGTCCCACATGGTGTGCAGACCTCTCCTGCCACGCCCACTGCTCCCCTCAGCAGTGTACTTCGTCAGTCTGCCTGTTCTTTTCCCGCTCTGGCTCTGGTGAATTCTCTCGCCCTCCCACACTTCTGACTGTACCCAGTGCTTGTATAAATAAATAAATCTTAAAAAAAAAAAACTTTAAAAAAAAAGCAAAAATAAATTCTTTAAAAAAAAAAAAGTCATTTGCATGGTACACTTGGATTTAGGTCTCCACGTATCAGGCAACTATTGTGGGAACTGAGCCACTCTGTTCAGTTCCCATCATTCGTAGTGTTAGTTGAAAGAACTCTGTCTCAACCAGGTTTTTAGGGCAGAAATTTTTTGTGCCAATATCCACCATAACTTCTAGCCCAGGGTACAGGTAATAGGCATTCAAAGTAAACATTTGCTTCTAAAACGATTTCTTATATCTGTAACATGAACTTCATGTGACAAGAGGTGCTGTGTGTCTCATTTGTCACTGTGTCCTCAGGACCTCACAGAACTGCTGGCACATAACGCGTGGTGAGCATGTGACAGGGATGGATGGGCGAGGGGAAATGACTAGATGGATGGGTGAATAATACATCCAGAGCTATGTAGTGCAATTGTTTTTCACAGAAGCTTAAAATTTTGACATGGGAACCAGGAGAAGGGAAATTAAAATACTTGTGCTTCAACGGGCTATTGTGGCGGACTATGGGTGATTCAGTGGTGGGTACACACAGTGGTAATAACCAATGGGGGGGGGTTCTAATGTTATCTCAATTTTAAAAATAAAGAAATATATATTTTTAAAATTCATGCTTACAAATACAGGAGATGATTTACAAATATTCACGCCAAACTATAAATATGCTTTTCTTCTCTTATACTCAGTGGAGAGTATACTGAGCATTCCTGATGCTGAGGCGAGGAAGAATCTTAAATGCTAGCTCAGTGAGAAATCCCTTTTAACCCATATGCCACATGCAATTCACAGTCCTCACAAGGAAAATCAGAAAAGGCAATTTATTTCGTGGCCCACTACTTGCCGTTCCACGCATTTCCATCTTCACCAATAGCCACAACTTCCTCCCTCTTATTTCCTGAGGAACTTGGCTGTCTCAAATTATCTATCAAAAGATATTATTAGAAAGTGTTTTACCACTTTATTTGTTAGGGCAGCACTAGCTGAGATAATAAGGAAACCCCAATCCTAGTGACTTATCACAACAGAAGTCCGATTGTATAAGAAGGTGGGGGGGAAAGGAGCTGTTCCACATAGATACCCAGGGAACTAGAGTGATGAAGACACTGTTGTCATCTACTCTTAGTTGGTGGACAATCAGCCACACCTTATCAGCATGTGTGGAGAGGGTAAGTTGATAATTACATAAAAGGCTGTCAGAGACTAAGCCTCCAAGCTGCTTACATCACTTCCACCCACATTCTGCTGGTCACCCCTCAGCCCATGGCCCCAGATAAACACAAGGACTGGGAAATGTAGTTTCTGCCTAGGCAGCCACTTCCCAGCAAGTCTACACTATAAAGGGAGAGCATGAATCTGTGGAATACAGCTCTCATCTCTTTTGAGCTCAGAACTCACTGATACAGAGATGTTCATCCTTGATAACAAAGCTTTCCAAACATTTATTAGCAAAAATCAAAACTTGAAGCAATAGGGTGATTCGATTAGAATTTTAGGCATCAGAGAATAGTATTAAGTTTCACTCATCCTTCTAGCCCTGAGGTATAATAAATTGGTGCTGGTAGGTACTTTAATTAGGTCTTTGAAGGAACAAAGTCGAAATGCAATGGAGACCTTTTCGAAGTGGATGATCAGTAAATGCATGGCGCGCTCCTTTGACCCCAACTGTCACAGAAGCAATTAGATGGCATCATGAGTCTGAGGCTGCCGAAGAAAATGTGTTCATGGCTATTCCTTCATCTCCTGTAAATGAATTTTAATGATGTCCCTCTTTCAATAATTGCTATGTTTCTAACCTCCCAGTGGTACCACATATTCAAGTGATTTATGATTAGGAGCTGCTAATTATAGTAATGAGGTATAGGGAAGAAAAGACAAAGAGAAAAATTCACAACATAATACATGTGACAAAAGTGGGCCAAAGCCTCAGTTAATCAGCTTTTGGAGGCCCAGTGAGAAGAACATCAGTGACATTCCCAAGCTCGACTTGCCGCAGCAAGGCATGCACTGGAACTTAAAGGGCACACGGATTTCCTTTTTCTCCAGTAACTCCTCTTAATCTGAAATAATACAACTATGGGCTCATGGTATCTCATCAGTCACTCAAATGACCACACAGCACATAGGAAAGAGCACACTTTATCAAATGAGACACAGCCTAGCCATGAACCTCTGAAAGAAGGCAAGACATTTTCTTATGTTCTCAATCCTCAGATAAAAACTAATTTCTGCACTATATTCCAAGACGCAAGACTCAAACAAGGAAATATAAATACTCAAGTTTTCTTCATAAAAGTCTGATGTAAACATAAAATGATTATTAATAAACACATACCTCATAACATCAAAGAAACCTAAGAAATTGAACCTCCACTGCCTTTCAGGCACAGGGAACCCCAGATTTGCATTTCACACTATACTGAGCTGCTCCCAAGGAAGTCCTAAAAGGAATTTTGCATCCTGCCCTCATTGGTGTGATGTGGGGTGGGGTAAAGACCACACAGCTAAAGAAAAGGAATACAGTGGGGAGACAGGGAAGAAGGAAATAAAGAAAATATAACCTCCTCAGGGTTGATAATACTAAATCAATTCTCAAAATGTAGAATAACCAAGGGCTCCAGAGTACAAACCTACACAGAGGTGGGGGCCCCAAAGAAAAGTCAAAGGTGGGTGACTACAGAGGGACCAGGCAATTATCATTTATGCCAGGTAATGGATAGGGATTGAGCTAAACATCCAGTTTAGAAAGTACACGGGAGTAACTTTGGGTTTCAGCCTTCTAAAATTAGGAATTTTCAGGAATAAACTGAAAAGGGTCACCTTCTCTCAGGATTTATTGGCAAAATTTCCCTAATTGGAGATACCCTCAAAGGACATAAAGAAGCCCATAAAGTCTTCAGGAGGATGCTAATCTACAGGTTAAAACAAAAATCAAAAAATCATATGGAAGTTTCTATAAATATTAAAAAGAACCGCCAGATTCCTTGGTATCAATCTGAAGGATGCACAGAGCACTAATTCAAAGGGATAGGATAACTCCAATGTTTTTTGCAGTGCTATTCACAATAGCAAATCATGGAAACAACCTAAGTGCCCAATGACAGATGAGTGCATTAAGACAACATGGTATCTATACATAATGGAATACTACTCAGCTCTAAAAAAAATTACAAAACAGACTCTAGAAATTTGACCACAGAATTGACACTACCAGAAGGAAAGGGTGTGTGGTGAAGAGCAAAGGGAGAACAGGGCCCAATCAACCATGATGGGGATTAGGGGTGTATTGGTGGTAGGTGGAGAGAGGTAACATACATCTAAAGAGGTGTGATTTTATGTCCCTGAATCATACACAGTGTTGTAAACCAATGTTACCTAAATAAAAAATGATACAATTTAAAAAATAAAACTATTAAAAATCAAATACTTTAAAAATAATAAAAATTATCTCATATTAACAGTTACATCATTCTTAATGATTGAGCAAAAAGCCTTTTGTTACCACTATTTTTTATTTGTTATTATTTAATAGTATTCCAGATCAATGTAATTAGAAATAAGACAATAAAAGCTAGAAGCTTTGAAAGAAAAATAAATAATCCAATGCCTTTAGCACCCCAGCAGTGGTTACCTTTATACCAGGTACCTACCTTCTGGCTGTCAATTAGCAAGAGACAGATTTACTTGCTAAAGGTTTTAAATTCATCTAAACAACCACAGCCAATATGCAGCTGAGACAAAGACAAAGTGTTTCTAAAATTACTGTGTTTACTTCCTATAATCTTAATCTACTCATTCAAGAGTTTTTGCCCAATTCAAAATATATAAGTATTTATGGTGAGGCAGACCTCTCCTGTCTCACCTGCTGCTCCCCTCAGCAGTGTATTTCAGTCAATCTGCCTGTTCTGCTCCCTGCTCCGTCTCTGATGAATCCTCTCACCCCCTGCATATCTGGCCTATACTCCAGTTCTTGTATAAATAAATCTTTTAAAAAAAATTCTTCAAAAAACTATATGCATAAATATTTAATAAACATCTATTCAGTGCCTACTCTATGCTGAACATGTTCCGAGCACAAAGGAAATGTTAGTCAACCAAACAGAACTGCTCTCATGGAACTTACATGATAATGAGAAGACATCCTAAGTCACCTTCTGCTTCATTCATTCCCAAATGAAACACAACTCCTCTCTTTCCGTCACTCGCTGTATTATCTCATGTAGGGAGATAAGCACTTACCATACATTTAATAATGAGGGCCCACTAAGGAATAGAGCACCTAACACAAAGATGAATAAGAAATGCTCCACAGTCCATCAGGAAAGCCCGCACATTCACCAAAGGTTACAATGGAGCCAGGTGTGATGGGTGTGACCCCACTCCCAAAATGACATGTGACATCCTGACCTCCAGTACCTCCAAGCATGACCTTATTTGGAAACTGGGTGATTGCAAATATAAGTAATTAAATGTGGTCATACTGGAGTAGGGTGGGCCCCTACTCCAGCATCCTTTTAATTCGTATCCTTTTAATTATCATGTGAAGACTTTTACGCAGGCAGAATGTCATGTGACTGCAAAGGTAGAAATTAGAGTATGCAATGGCAAGCCAGGGAATGCCAAAAATTGCCAGTGAACTACCAGAATCTGGGTTTCAGAGGAAACATGGCCCTGTGACATCTTGATTTAGCACTTTCAGTCTCCAAAACTGTGGGAGAACTTTTGTTGCTTTCAGTCACCCAGTTGATGATACTTCATTATAGCAGCTCTAGGAAAGTAATACACCAGGTAAATGTTGTAACACAGCTAAGGACAGATATGATAGAAACACTGTACCTGTGGATAGGGGCAGAGCGGAGGCTTCCCACAATGCTATTTGCACAGGGCCTTGGAATATAAACAAGACTTTTGCCAGTTACATGGGGGAATTCAAGGCACAAAAAGAGCCTTTTAGGTTGTGCCAAATGGTAGAGCTGTCAAATGATAAAGCACTTATTATGCCCCAGTCTCTCCCCTAAGCAACATGCAGAAGATGCATGGAGGTAAACTAGAGACAAGAGTGGATAATGCAACCGGGAAGTAAAGTTAGACACAAATTACGTTATTAAAAGCATATGAACAATCTGATCATGTTTAAATTTCTGGTAAGACATCTTTGGCAACAGGGTAATTGAATACACTTGAAGAATTAAGACCAGTTAACACACTACTCAAGCAGATCATAAAGGAACCAACTAAAGCACAAGTTGTGATATAATTATATAGGTAGAATAATCAGATAGATAGATAGACACACACATACACACAAACACATATACACACATATTCGGTCTTTGTCCCATTCCCTGGCAAAGAGCCTCTAAGACCTTTGATACAGACACCATGGAAAACAGCATGGAGAGCCCTCAAAAAATTAAGGACAGGAATACCATATGATCTGGCTATTCCACTTTTGAGTATTTATGCACAGAATACAAAAACACCAATTGGAAAAGACATATGCACTCCTATGTTCATTACAGCATTACTTGTAATAGCCAAGCTACAGAAACTACTTCAGTGTCCACTGACAAATGACTGGTTAAAGATGACGTCATACATATATACACACACACAGTGGAATACCACTCAGCTGTATGAGATGAAATCTTGCCATTTCCAATAATATGGGTGGACTGTGAGGGAATTATGCTAAGTGAAATAAGTCAAAAAGAGAAAGACAAACACTAGCATGATTTCACTGCTGTGGAATGTGGAGAAACAAAGCAAAACAAAAACAAACATTTAGATACAGAGGACAGATTGAAGGTTTCCAGAGAAGGAGAGAAGTGGTAAGAGGGTAAAATGAGTAAAGGGCGTCAATTGTATGGTGATGGATAGAAACCAGACTTCTGGGGTGACCATGATGTAGAGCATACAGATGTTGAATGATAACACTGACAACCTGAAATGTAATGTTACAAACCAAATTTATCTCAATAGTTATTGGTGCCTGGATGGCGGGTGTGGTGTGGTAATATACATCTGAGGAGGTGTGAACCTATACATCAAAATAATACAGTGTTGTAAACCAATGTTACTGCTATAAAAAGCCATAATACAATGCAAAAGCCAAAGCTATTTCAGTAAAAAAACGATTATTTTATTTAAAAACGATAAAAGTCTCAGAATTTCCTGAGTGATTAGGGCATAGGGAGTGTCTTTTATTGTTCATAATAAGCCCCTTTCAACCACACCTGAGTTTATGCTAATGAGGCTATTCTTGGTGACTGGTGGTTGGCACCATGGTGGTGGGAGTAGAGGAGGGGGAAACAGAATTAACAAATTAAGAGATAGAACAGATGTTGAACCAGCAGAGGGCATAGGAAACATGAAAGAAGGTCAAGACTAAAACAGACTCTGCAACCAGAAGACAGATTTCAAACTCTGCTCCAGTTATTTAGCAGTTGTTTTGAACTTAGTTAGCTTCCTTTGCCAGTTTCCTCATCTGTAGAATGGAGATACTGACCGGATAGGACTGTTGGAAGGATTCAAATGAGCTAATGTATAGAAAGTGCTTAAGAAACCCCTGGGACCCATCAAGTGCTTTGTCTAAATTTGCAATAGCAACAGCAATACAACATAGAAAATGCTTGCATCACAAAAATGGAGATAAGAAGATTTCCAAAACCAAAAACTTGTTTTAGATTAATTTATTTATGCATACAAGAACTGGGGTACAGGCCAAAGGCATGGGAGGGTGGCAGGATCCACCAGAGACAGAGTGGGGAACAGAACAGGCAGATAGACCTAAATACACTGCTGAGGGGAGCAGCGGGTGAGTCAGGAGAGGTCTGCTGCTCCATGTGGGTTGCTCCCTCACCGGGGATCAAACTCATGCTGCAGTGGCTGCAGATTGCCTCAAAGGTTGCATCCCAACCCCTTGTGCCACCAGAAAGGCCCCCCAAAACCAAAAACTTGTATGAGAGCACAAATGAGAAAGAGCCGAGTTCCAGAGGAGAAGCTGATATTAGAGTAGATGGAACAAAGACAAACAAATCAGGTAACTTAAGTCACAAGAAGGTGGCAAGACCCTGAGAAGGCGCCCCCGCAGGTACATCCAGAGAAGAAAGTGAGAGCCAGGTCACAAAGCCCTTCCAGAGCCTGCAAAAGACTATACCAGAGTCAACAGAGCTTTGGGAAGTGGGTCCCTTCCAGCCAAGGAGCTCCTGGGGTTACCACACCTTCTTGTGGGAACCCTCCTTCATAGCAGAGTGACTCGCCCTGGGAGTCATCTTGGGTTAGAGCTGAAGCGTAGCCCGTGGCCCAATAGACCATCCTTCTCTGAGACAGAATTGGGAGGAGAGTGCTGAAGAGACTGAGTAAGCCTGGAGTTAACTGGCTCCAGCAGCAGTGCCTAGAGAGAAATGTGGAGCTTTTCCTGCCTCAAGACCTCCCCTGCTTCCTGGTGCTCACATTTCCAAGCAGCTATTTCTAGCCTGTGAGCTCTCCTATATTGTCCTATGAAATTCCCCTTTGACTTAAATTAACCAGAGCGCTGTCTGTTGCAAATCACCAATCTGTAACACCCTAATATAAGCTCAACAAGTGGGCCTCCCTGATTCTTCCTCGCTTTCAAAATTGCTTTTTTCCCCCTTTTCACCAACAAAACAACAGCAAAATTCTGGAAGATGATGTCACTGGCTGGCAACTGAAACCATGACTTGGGGTCTGCCTAAGGTATAAGGTCGACACCAGCTCACATCTCTCCCTTAGAGAAACCTGCTCTCATTGTATCCTGTATTCAATGGTATATCGCATGTGCCATGAGAAGTTATAATATGACCAAGATTTTCTACCTACCTCAATCATTTTATTAATCATTTTATTAATCATTTATTAATCATTTAATTAATCAATCATTTAGTTTTGTGGAGACCAAGAAGGGATGTGGTTTCTGGAACTGGGTCCTTCCCCTGATCACAGTTCCACCCTGGGACACCCACCTCCTGACTTCCCTCATCAGCACCTCACTGATGTTAAGAAGAAAGGCATGTGTGCATGTGCTGCCTTATTTGCTTACAGGACTTCCCAGATCAAATCAGCCCACCTCTCTGCTCTGAGCCTAGCTGTCCCTAGGGTTCTGTTCAGGTAGGTTTAGGTCACTAATTGGCACCGCCTAAGGTAGAGACCACTGAGGTCAAATCCATATTTCCTCCTGAATCAGTGTTTAATTCTTTCAAGTTATCTTTCTGTAAGTGGAGTTGCAGTATTTCTGGTGGCACATCTAAAATTAAACAATCTTCCCCATACTGATACTTAGTACCTTTCAAATTTACCCAGCCACTCCTTACTACTTGCACATGGTACAACCAAATGTAGGGAGACTGTTACAACTCTGGAGGGAAAGAAGGTTATTCACTTAGCATACAGTGCCTAGCAGAGCACCCAGCACAGTAAGAGGCCGAGGCAGGATTCCTTGTCAATGGAATGGTTTGCTTCCTAACAGACATGTGATGTGCAAAGCAGATTTCAGTGGCCTACCATGGGGTGCTATCTGACCCTCAAGTATTAGGGTATGTGGAGCAGGGGGTACTCCAGAGTCATACTGCCTGGCCCAAAATCATAATTCCATCCCTCCTGACTACATGACCTTAGGCTAACTAAAGCACCTCTGAAAGCCTTAGATTCCTCTATAGAATGGAATTAGTAATACGTGCCTCCCAAAGTCATTAAAAGAATTTAATTAGAAAAGGCATGAAAATCACTTAGTGCAATACCTGGCACATAGCATTTCATAAATATGACTATATCTGGTACCAATTTTATAATCACCAATTCTGATGGGCAAGAAACAATTTTATTTCTTGTAACTCAATTTAATTTATGACTTTGAGCCATGACTCTGCCCTATATGAAAGATAAAACTCAGTTAAAAATGATCTCCTTTGTCCCTCTCCACTCTGAAATTGTCCCTAAATTCCAGACGAAGCCACCTTAATGGTGGTAGAATACAAGGTAATGGCCTCCTTTTCAGGATTTAACTCATCCAGAACACAACATAGAAATGGGAGGGGACTGTGCATTCTTAAATGGTTCCCCACAGCTAGTGACCCTCTGAGCTGCTGCAACACCATGGGCAGACAGTCCAAGTCACATCTTTCCAGCATACATCCCCCTGTACTACCTGAAAGACCCTTTCTGGCCCTGAGCATACACTCTCTTTGATGCCTGTGCTCTGCTGAAGGAAGCCATATGACTTCTGGTATGGCCTGAAGTACTGGTAAGAATCTGCAGGGATCTTCCAAGGCTTTCTTCAGCCTAGGGACATGTAGCAGTTGGTTCTCCATGAGATGAACCATCTTCCTGAGTCTCTCCGAGAGTGCCAGGTACGGACCCTCACTACTCTCATCCTTAGACAGGAGGCAGAAGCAGGTGTAATTGTGTCCCCAAAATACCTGGACTCTGCTTAAAGTGGGGGGCAATAACAGGGCACAAATATGGGACAGAGGAGTAGAGGGGAGAGAGAAGAGAAAGACAAGAGGGAGAGAGGAGAGTTAGGAGAGTGAGAAGGGTGAGAGGTAGTTTAAAGAGGGAGAAAGGAAAGGAGGAAGAGAAGGGAGAGGAAAAAAGAGGTCTCTCTTGCTTCTTTCCTACCTCTCGCTCACTCTTTTCCCAGTCTGGAGGTATTTATCTACTGCAGGAGGATATCAGGGATGGGATGAGAGAGGAGAATTTCAGGGAGAAACTCCATTCTAGAGAATTGTTCCAACTCATCACATTTACTTCCTCAATCTTTCACTCTTTGCATGCAGAAGCTAATAATTGCCATAGATTCTGCAATTCGCTTCTGACAACTCCTCTAGGGGGGTAAATGTTGGCTAAAAATGGTTAGGGAAAGGAAAAAAAATAAAAGATTAATGCAATCATTAACCTTTGACATAATTAAGATAAATGCATCCCCAAAAATAGACTTGACTCCAGATGTTGAGTACCTCTCTGAACTGAGTATCTTTAGGGAGCTCCTGTGCAGAGGTGCAGCAACATGAGAGGTAAAGTTCTGTAACTTAAGAAAGTCAGCTAGAAAAAAAAAAAAAAAAATGGGCCTCCCCTGGTGGCGCAGCGGTTGAGCGCTGGGCTGCGAAGCTGCCCGCAACCTCTGCAGTGCCAGTTGAATCCCCAGCCACCAGCGAGGGTCCCACATGGTGCGCAGACCTCTCCTGCCGCCCGCTGCTCCCCTCAGCAGTGTACTTCGGTCCTTCTGCCTGCTCTGCTCCCCGCTCTGGCTCTGGTGAATTCTCTCACCCTCCTGTGCTTCTGACTACCCAGTGCTTGTATAAATAAACAAACAAACAAACAAACAAACAAATAAATAAATCTTTAAAAAAAAAAAAAGGAAAAGAAAAGAAAGTCAGCTGGACTCCAGAACAGAAGACCCAAAGCTTCAGGGGTAGAGGATTCAGGAGAAGACAAGCTCTGGCCCAGTCCTAATCAAAGGGTGCGGATGGATTTCAAATGGCTCTCAATTTCCCTGTATCTTCCAGATGGCTCCCGCCTGCCTCCCTTATCCTGTCAGTACTGAAATCTCTTCAGTAGTTTCTTGACTTAGGGAGCAAATCAGCGGTTTGACTCTTCTGCTGTGTGCTAGCTCCCTCAATCACATATTCCAGGACTGTTAGCTGCTATTTATTTTTCATCTGCAGATGGCTTCATAAAAGCCATTCTCCTTATTCTGAAAAAAGTCCAAGTGGTGGCTGAATATTCATTTAAGATGCAAATCAGGTTATGCAGGTGGCATAAAATAACAGCGGGCTTTAAGAACCACGGATGAGGGGTGGAACTGACACAAACACCATGCGCGGCTCCATGAAAGCATAACTTCTCTTGCCTGCTTCCCTGAAGTTCAACGCCTCCTCAGTGGGCTGTTTTGCTCTTACCTGTAGACACTATAAAGAGAATTCTAAACAGAAGTCCCCCCTAAATTCCTCTCCCTGTAACCTTCTCACCCTAGACCAAGGGTCAACAAACTTTTTCTGTAAAGGATCAAATAGTCAATGTTTTCAATTCTGCAGGCCATATGGTCCCTGTTGCAACTCCTTCACTCTGCCAAAAGAGTGAAGCAGCCACAGACAATAGGTAAACATTGTCTGAGCATGGCTGTGTTCCAATGAAACTTTACTTATAAACACTGAAATCTGAAATTCTCATGTCACATAATATTTCAAGATAAGTATTATTCTTTTGATTCTTTTCAACCACTTGAGACGGTAAGAACTGTTCTTTGCTATCAAGCTGTACAAAGCAGGCAATGGACTGGGTTTGGCCTGCAGGCCATAGTTTGTCGATCTCTGGCTCAGATTTTCACAATCTAGTGGGATATATCTTAGTCTAACAAACAGCTAATTCTGGTTCCAAGTAAGTCATGGACATTTTCTCAATCCATCTCTTTTTGGATATATGATAAGGGAGCAGGGAAGCTAGAATTTACATATTTTCTTATAAATAAAGCAAAATTAGGGCCTCCTCTGGTGGCGCAAGCAGTTGAGAACCACGCTATGAAGCTGTCCGCAGCCTCTACAGCGCCAGTTCGAACCTGAACAGGCGGCGAGCAGCAGACCTCTCCTGTCTCGCCCGCTGCTCCCCTCAGCAGTGTACTTCGTCAGTCTGCCTGTCCTGCTCCCCGCTCTGTCTCCGGTGAGTCCTCTCACCCTCCTGTGCATCTGGCCTGTACCCCGGTTCTTCTATAAATAAATCTTTAAAAAAAAAAAAGGTATTGTTAAAAAAATAAAGCAAAATTATAAGTGAGCATAAACTGCATGCAACAATTTTCAAGCACAGTCTGTAAATAGAAATTCATTCTTTTTTCTTCATTAAAAGAACTGTGACAGGGTCTCTATTTGGCAGTATTTTATTACCCTGTGTTGTTGAGTGGGTTTGTATTAAGTCAAAGAAACTGTACTGCTTGGTGTAGCCTATAATCCAGAATTCTCACTTGTTCAGTTAACCTGGCCACCACCACCTATCTTCAGTTTGAATTGGTAAATTGTCCATAAACAAGAGTTTTGTTCTAGGGCCTCCCTGGTGGTGCAGGCAGTTGAGCGCAGCACTGTGAAGCTGCCCGCAGCCTCTACAGCGCAGGTTTGATCCCGGCCAGGGAGATACCCACATGGCACGGCAAACCTCTCCTGTCTGGCCCACTGCTCCCCTCAGCAGTGTATTTCGGTCAGTCTGCCTATTCTGCTCCCTGCTTTGTTTCTGGTGAATCCTCTCACCCTCCTGCATATTTGGCCTGTACCCTGGTTCTGTCCTGTACCCTGGTTCTTGTATACATGAATAAATAAATCTTAAAAAAAAAAAGAGAGATTTGTTCTATTACTATGGCTGACAATATACTTAAGCCCTCACTAGTCATCTCTGTGCTATGATATCAGAGGCAATGGTTAAGAATTTGTCCTCCTCTCAATGCCCTTCACACACACCCCCCCCCCCACACACACACACACACTATTTCCTGTTCCACATTTGAATTCCCTCCCTTTGATTTGGGAAGCCGGGAAAGAGGGAGAAAATAAAATTTGGAGACTGCTGTATTTGTGCTAGGTTGTGAGATGAGGGAAATGCACAAATGAAACAAGGAATTATAAAACCTTCCTTAAATTTGGGGACCCCAAGACAAGACAGTTGTGCCTCATTTCCTGGGCTAGAGCCCAGACAGTCTGCAGTCCAACTTGATGCCATCAGCATATGCTGGGGCAAGAAGCCCAAGCTCAGCCTTGCAAAGCATGAGGCCTGTGTGAAGCCAGAGAACATCTGAAAATGTCTCATTGATGTCTGTCCATCCATCTCCACCAGGGCAAACGTGGCTCATAAGAGACCAGCACACACCTCAGAGATGTGAAAGGACAGAGGCCAAAGAACAAACTTCAGTAAAAACAAGATTCCCCAGTAGAGATGGAACAAGAATGATTATGAACCATACTGTCCTGCCCCACAGCAGGGTCCACAGCAAACACCTGAATGATTGGTTCATCCTCTGAGTAAATGGAAAGTGGCTGAAAGGAGAGTCTTCCAAAATAGATGATATTTATTTGAAAATCCAGAAAAGAATAAATTTATCTCACACTGAGATTTTCTGCAATAAGGAGAATTAGGGGGAAAAAATCCAAATTAAGTCATAGAAGTGACACAGTAGTAGGGTAATGTGCTAGCACAATGGTGACAGTAGAGTGGCAGTGACAACTGGGGAGCAGTGTTCATAGTCATGGTAATTCAGCAGTAGTAGCAGTAACTGCACAGTAGTAGGTAGTGGTGCTAGTGGTGAGCGTACTAAATAGCAGCTGACATTCATTGAGTAATTTCATGTTTGACAGACCTTGTTTTAAGTGTTGTATATGAAGGTGCTCACTTGTCCAACAACAATCTTTGAGACAGACCTTGATCCCCATTTTACAAATGAGAAAAATCAGGGACACACACACAAAAGATAAAATCTTGAGCAAAGACAAAGAATTATTTGTTGAGAAGATGAATTGGTTAAGAAACATAAACAGGAAGTAGTTACCATATAAAATCAAAAGGTTATGGACATCCCAGTCACTAAAAGAGCCTTTGACAGCTCTGGATTTGAAAGCCAAAGGCAGGGGAAGAGCCTTTAAAAATAAGACTACAGAAATAAGGACAAGTAACCATCTCAGGCTCGCTTACCAACTCACCTTTTTTATTTTTATCATTTCGTGTCTCCCTTCACATTCATTCACAGTGGATTCCTTATTCTTCCTCTGACAACAGCCACACCAACTTCCAGAATGAGATTTCCAGAGTCAGTGTTTCTGCTATTCTGCACTGCAAGGAGCCCGCGCGGCTGGCAGGGAGGAGATGCCTTTCAGCCCAGATGCGCCCGTGATTTGAAAGAGAATTGGAGCCCCCCACAACACCCCCACTCCCAAATCAAGGCCCATCTCTTTAGTGATTTGACCCTATCATTTGATTGCCCTTCTTCCATGTAAAAGGCCTTCGTGGTATTTATTTATTTTATAATTAAAGTGATTTTAAGTTGTTTTTAAAAATGGTGGTTTCCTACTCAGCCATAAGGAAGGCTTGTAGTCCTGATTAGGAATGAATTGAAGTGATTCTGCAGCGTACACAGAATCCAGCCTCCCTTGCTGAGAGCCAGGCGCCGGCCGGGGTGAGCGCGCCACCTAGCGGCCCGCTGGCTCTTCTGCACGCCGCCCTCTGTCTGAAAGCAGGGTGCCCAGCCATCAGTTAAACTATTCCCTCTCACAGCCTATGAATTTCAATAAATATACCATCTGTTCACCTTCTGTGTGGGAGTTCAATCATCTTCCTGGCAGCAGTATTATTCTCCAGCAATTACCTATGTCTTTATCACCTCTCATTGAGCTGCAGCAGCATCTCTATAAAAATGACAAGTTTTAAGCCACAGCTTCTGCAGAAGGACAGTGTCTCTGGTTAGAACACAAGAAAAATGTCTACTTTATTGTGGGGAGCCCCGCAACCTCATGGAATGAGCAGGCTTCCCTTGGAGTCATGCGTAGAAGACCTGACACGACTTCTATTCAGGCTTGATAAAATAAGACTGGAGGAAGAGGAGAGGCAGGTCTGGAGAGAGGCGCCTCGTGCTGTAGACCTGGAATCAGGAGAGTCAGGATCTGTCTCCCACCCTGCCACCCACCAGCTGTGAGCCTCGTGTCCTCTCTGAGTCTCTATTTCCTGGGCTGACAAATGAGGACTATGGGATGAGTGAGCCCTGAACCTTGCTTTAGCTTTGAAATTGTAAGATCCTAGAGGGTGGGTGCCCCCAAGGGAGCCCACATCCAGGTGTCCCACTGAATTGCTAGGCATCACTGAGCTTCTAGTTAAAATTATGGCTAGAAAACAAAAAACCACATCCATCAAACTGACTTGCATGCTTTTTAAATTTGGATTATTTTTGAATATGTGTGGTGGAAAAGTAATGGGTAGACTGAAGGACAGGAAGGGTAATAGTGTCTTCATTTTCACCTACCCTGTCCCCTTTCTTCAGAATCTCACCCCCAGTTCCCTCTCTCCAGCACCTTGATCTTCCTCAACTTCAAATCACATGGTTCAAAAAGGGAAACCACCCCCTCTCCTTAGCTCAGTCCTATCAGCATATTCCAACCCCCACATCAGCCAAATGAGACACAATCCTGGCACTTTTTACAGGAATTGTTGTGAAAGAGAAATTCTTTTTCTACTAGGAAAACTAAAGTGAATAATGTAAGTCTGGAGCTACAGGGAGGTGACCATGGAAGAGAACCCACCCTAGAATAAAGGTAGCACAGGGGACAACGGAACAGGCGTGACAGGAGGGAGAGGAGTAGAAGCAGATCAGGGCTCCCCCTGGTGGAGCAAGGGGTGAAGATGCAACCTATGAAGCTATCCCCAGGCAGGGAGCAACACACATGGCACAGCAGACCTCTCCTGTCTGGCCCGCTGCTCCCCTCAGCAGTGTATTTCAGTGGATCCCCCTGTTCTGCTCCCATTGTAACAGGGTGGTCCCCAGGAAAGAGGGAGGTTCCCTGCCCCACCCAAGGGAGGGTGGAGCTGAGCAGGGAGAGGAGAAACTGCAAAAGAGACTGAGGAAGGAAGCAGGATGGAGCCAGGAGACCTGGAGGAGGCACATGGAGCCTAGAGACATGTGAAGAAACTGCGCTTGTCTTTTGGTCGTGGACTGGGTGACACAGATGTGGGTGAGACCCGTGGAGAGGTGACCATGGCAGCTTTTATCTTGATGTTGATTTTGCTCTTTTCCTTCCGGGCTTGTTTGGTTGTTTCTGACTCTTTTCTGTGGGTCCCCACTGGAAGATGCTGTAGACTTGTGGCAGGTTTTGGAGCCTTGCTCTGGGCCAATCCCATTTGGATGGAGTTTTACCCACGAGGGGACGGGTAACTTTGGGTTCTTGATTTAGAAACTAGACTCTTTGCCTTTCCTGTGTTGTTTCCTAGTTTTATTAAAGTTCCTTCCCATTAAAGTCTCCTATGTTTTGTGTTGATGCGGCGGATGGCAGAACCCATTTAGAATAGGCAGGTTTGCGGGGTTTGGGCTGCCCCTCTCCCTGTCCTATAACACCAGCTCTGTCTCTGGTGAGTCTTCTCACCCTACCAGCCCCACCCCCACCCCTGCCCTGCACTTCTGGCCTACACCCAGTTCTTACATGCATAATAAATCATAAAAAAAAAAAGCAGCAGCAAATCCAGAGAGAAAATGAAGGCAGAGAGGCAAATGGTGACCAGAGGTGCAGAAGGTAGCAGAAGAGAAAGGGGTGTGAGGTTTGAAGGGTAGGAAAGTGGGGAAGTTGACTGGAAAGTTGATGGAAAAGGAGAGGACGAAAGTTGCACCGGAAGGAGAGGGAGTGGAAGGAAGAGGGAGAGAGGCCGGCACCAGAGAGGGAAATTGGCAGGGACTCCGGAGAGACTGGCAGACACAGAGAGAGGCGTGCAAGGAGGTGGGGGTGGCACGGCGGGAGGGGGGATGTCAGAGAGTGAGAGAAGGTCCAGGGAAAGAGAAGAAAGGAAAAAGAGGAGAGGATTAGTGGTCGGAGAATGGGAGCTAAGGGAAAGGGACAGCCAGCCGAAGAAGCAGGGGACTAGAAAGGGGGAGAGGAGGAAAGAGGAGAGAAGAGTGGGGGAGCCTCCTTTGCCTCGACGGGTCCAGTCACACCTAGTCAAGCCTAATCAGCCTGACCTGGCCGCCCTCTTACATGCGTCAGATTCTCTTTTGCCTTTATCCATTTTAATTGGGGTCCTGCCACTTGCTACCGGGATTTTTTCATATTTTCCAAAACATTCTTAAAAATAGATGAAAGGAAACTGTAAGTGTCAAAACATAAACACACAATTATAAAATACATTGGACAAAAAATAATTGACTAGCTTCTACCACAGTGAGAATTTTCAATATGCAAATCATCTCTATCAACTTGTCCTTTTGGCTTTCCCAGTTGACTTCTTCAGTCCACTCCCAGCCTGGGAGTACATTCTATTATGCTTGCTGGCTTGATTCTTTTCTCTTTTTCTCCTTTCATCTTGTTCCCAATCCTAATAACATGTTCTGTTTTTATTACCTTTTCCCCATGCAACTTGCATGGTTTCTGTCTTTCACATAATCATTTGGAATTCTGTAAGGGTCCCAAGTATGGGTCCCTTCAGTCCTATCTCTATTCTCAGCACTGCAGTGGCAGCTTCTAAAGCACATGAACTTCATCCCACAGGCTGCCAGCTCTAGCTGCTGCCATTCAAATCACCCATCATGTCAACAGTGAGCTGAGAGTCATTGTTCTGTATCTCCCTGAAGTCATATTCTCAATAGCAGGAGCCAAAGACAACCAGCTTGAAATACAAGTCAATGCTGAAATCTGCAAGGGTTGGGGAAAAAAAGATACAAAGGCTCTTGCTATAAGAGCCAATGTGAGCGAGAAAGAGACAGACACACACACACAGAAATTATGTATGTCCACACAGAGCACATATCCTAGAAGGAGTGCAAGCCACACCAAAGGATCCTGTTCTCAAATGTTCGCCCAGGAATACAACACTGGCTTTCTCTAGAGCCAGAAGAAAAATAAAGTGATTAGTGGAATTTTTAAAGGCAGAGGATGGAAAGTCCTCTAGACAAAAGCCAAAGTTTTATAAGTTGAGGACAAATATCACTCCTCTCAGTGGGAGAACCCCTGAAGTGGAGTCGCCAACAGGGAGTCCCTACGTTGCAGGGACTTATTTTCTTGGGATATTTCATATTCATGCAAGCAAAACAATAAGTGGGAAATTTGGGCACAGGGTCCTTTTCAAAGAGAAAAATCAACCAAGTCAAGCTCGTTTTTCCCATTCACTGGCCACAGCCCACCCACCACCAGCCTGCCTTTCCCTCGAAGAAGCACAGCCAGGAAACTTCAATACAATCGCAGAGACTTGGTGTTTTTCTGCTATTCATGCATAATTAACTAACGTGCACAATTACTGTCAGCAGTGGCCTTGGTTTTTCATGTATCAATGAATTTCGAGGCTTCATAAAAATCTGGATCTAGATGAAAAGATACTGTTGATGAGGAGCTCACGTTTTTGTTTTTGTATTTTTCTAAAAAAGGAGTGGGCCTCCCCAGTGGCACAGCAGGTTGAGCGCCACACTGTGAAGCTGTCTGCAGCCTCTGCAGCGCGGGTTCAATTCCCGGCCGGCCAGGGAGATTCCCACATGGTGCAGCAGACCTCTCCTGTCTCGCCCGCTGCTCCCCTCAGCAGTGCTTTTGGTCCATCTGCCTGTTCTGCTCCCCTCTCTGTCTCTGGTGAATCCTCTCACTCTCCTGCGCCTTTGGCCTGTACCCCAGCTATTGTGTAAATAAAAAAATATAAATATAAAAAAAAATAAAAATAAATTAAAAAGGAGTGACAATTGCATTTTCTATAAAAGGTTAACTGTGTTATAGTTTCTCATTAAGAAAACTCTCCTGACCAGATTTAAAACTACCCAGCTCCTTCCTTTATCTGAAAATTCACTTTAGAGATGTGAGGGATAAATGTAGCCCCTCCACTTTGGAAAGGGTAGTGAACCTTAATACTTGACCCTCTTTCTAATCTGTGAAATGATTTGCACAACATGAGAGTCCCCAGTCTTATCTAGTGGTCCCAAGCATCTGCACCCACAGATCCGGACCAGCCCCAGCCCCTCTTATGAGGGCAACAGCACTCCCTCTCCTATGCCCAGCCCAAATTACCCACAGCTACAGGTCCCACCCCCATTTCTTCTATCATCTACACTTCCACCAAAGGTACCTACCTAGTCTTGCAACATCTGATACTAAAGCAGGGAGAAGGACAAGGAAGGCTTGCCTGTGTCCCTCCTCACCTCATCCTGTTCTTAATCTGTCCCCACTTGTAAGAGGGTGATGCCCACTCACTAAATGATGGCCTGAGTTCTATGACCCCTGTGGTGTGAACCCTTTGTTCTCTGCAGTGGCTACCAGATCCTCCCCATGGACCTTCTAAGGGCAGTGGGATCCTAATGCCCTGTACCAGTGCTGGCAAAAACTCAAATGTGAGTACTACATGAGGTCAGGTTATTGAGGGAGCCATTAGCTTTATTCTCATCACTGCAGATGATAGGAAAAACAATAGGTAAATATAAGATCGATCTTCCTACTAAGACACAATAAAACACAGATTCCATTTTATTCTCCAAATATTTGTTAGTTTTGTCAAATCTCAGGTAATCATTTACTATAGACATTAGCCTGGCAGGCAAGGATTCATCGATCCACAGATATTAGCGCTACACTGCATTTGCTTTTGAAGGAGAACTTCAGCTATTCCCCAGTAACTGCAATAACAAAAGTAAGAACCATCACAATCAACCACACATATTTTATGAACTTAATGACCACAAAAACACTCTGTGGGTAGTACTGTTATTCAACTCCATTTTATAAAGAAACCTAGCAAAAAGTAGATAAGTTACTCATCCAAGGTGACACACACAGCTAAATCAAGTTTCCAATCCAAATCTTTTGCTCAAGAGCCCATGATCATGAGCATTCCACTCTGTTACCTCCCTGTGCCTATCTAAAATAAGGTATTCTGTTACAAAATATAAGAGCTAATGCTCCTCTCGTGATATTTTATGAATCAATAGCATCTAAAAAGGAAAGAAAGCTGAGTGTGATCCCTCCAAAGAAGTCAGTTGAGACTATTTTGCTCGAATCTTTCACGGGAGAAATCATTCCACTATGTTTATGGCTGATGTCGAAAGAGAACAATTTGACTTTAATTCCTGGGATCTGCTGGTTTTTAGTGGGTCCCAAGTGAGAAATCTGCTGGAGACTTTCAATGTTGCATAATACCGCCAATCACATTTATTGACTTTCTGCCCTACAAGGAGTGAGGAGAGTGACTTCATCCCCAATCAGCGTAACAGATCTTGACATGGAATGAGCAAAAGCTTTTTGCACTCCAGAAAAGCAATTATTTTCTAAAAGAAGAAAAAAAAAATTCAGTCCACTTCTTAGGCATAATGAACCTACCTATTAATCTTGTCGTGCTACTCTTGTTAATTCTGCAAACAGGAACATAGTCACGCCATGTTGCCCTCAAATTTAAAAACCATGCACTGTCATCAAAACAAAGGACTTTCAACTTTGTCCCTCAACTGGTCAAGGTTTTTTGTAAGAAACTACATTGGGGGTCTTCCAGGTGGCCTGGGGGTTAAGTCTCAGCACTCTCACTGCTGCAGCCTGAGTCTGATCATGGCCAGGTTGCTAACACACATGTCAGAGCAGACCTCTCCTGTCTCACCCGCTACTTCCCTTAGCAGTGTTTTTAAGTAGATCTGTCTGTTCTGCTCCCCACTCTGTCTCTGGTGAATCCTCTCACCCCCCTCCCACAACTCTGGCCTACACCCCAGTTCTTCTATGCGAAAATGAAAAAAAAAAAAAAAAGAAAGAAAAAACTACATTGGCACCAACTGAGAGGGAAGCTGCTGCATTATCACTTTGAACCTAGGTTTTGGTTGATGTAGTAAGGCATCTAAGTATCACTGACTAAGGCGTAGAGCCCTTTAGCAATAACGAAATATACTTCCTTTACTAGTTGAAATCTATCTCTTAGAAAGTAAGGAAAACAATAAATTGACTTTGGATCACCTTCAACAATCCTAATGTTAATGTAAAGAGCCTCAGCAGTTTTCTTTCCAATGTTTTACAAACCCATTAATGTTGATGAATGAATTCCCAGGTAGTGCATCAGCCACAGACAGCTATTTCTGCTCATTCATATCCTCCTAATGATTACTGCAGCTCTGGCCTGTGTTATTAGAAAAGAGCCGACAAGCTTTAAGTACAAGAAAAGGTAAGTACAAAAAAAGAAAAGTACCTGATGGGTCAATATGTATAAATGGTACAATAGTTGTAGGGAAATCCAAAGGATGACTTGAAGATATGAAAAAATAATATTAAAATTAAATAGCAAAGACTTACCAAGTCCTACACTATTCTACTTACTCTGTTAATTCTTTTTGTTTGTTCATTTTGCATTTCCCTAATGACATATGATATAAAGCATCTTTTTGATATGATCATTTATCATCTGTATGTCTACTTCAATTTTAGGTGTTTAAGGCCTTTAGGTTGTTGATTTTCTTATTATTGAGTATTTAATGTTCTTTGTAAATGTTGAATAACTGTCCTTTATCAGAATGTATCCCTTTTATTATTGAAGCATAATTGGTGCATAACATTTCAGCAATGTTAGTTTCAGGGATAAAACATAATGGTTTAATATTTGTATATACTGTAAAATGATCACCACAAAAAATTGAGTACCAGTCAACATGCAGAGTTACAAAAATATTTTTCTGGGAAGAGAACTTTTCAGAGTTACTCTCTTGGCAACTTTCAAATATGCAATTCAGTATTATTAACTGTAAACACATGCTATACATTATATACTTATGGCTAATTCATTTCATAGCTTTTGATGCCTTTCACCCATTTCACCCACCCTCTGGCTACCAGAGGAGGGAAAAGGTAGAGAATAGGGTGTGAAGGGGGCCCTGTAAGCTGTGGTAGAGGACTGTAGGTGGCTTGGTGGTGGGTGTGGGGTGGTCACATACATCTACAGAGGTGTGTCCTAAAACTGAATCATGTACAATATTATAAATCAATGTTATCCCAATAAAAAAGAAAAAGAAAAACAAAAGAATTTCTCACACACAAACACAAATGCACTTGTTTTTTTATCTATGAACTTCGATTTTGTTTTGTCTTTTGCCCTCCATATATAAGGGAAATCATACAGTATTTATCCTGTCTGACTTATTTCACTTGGTACAATGCCCTCATGGTCTGTGCATGTTGTTGCAAATGGCAGGACTTCATTTTTCTCTATGACTGAATGTTCCATTACATGTATACCACCATATCATCCTTATCTATTCATGCACCTATGCACACTTTGCTTGTTTCCATACATCTTTATGTTTTTGCTGAAGTAAATAATGCTGCAATGAACATGGGAGTACGTATGCCTTCTCTTGTCAGTGTTTTTCTTTTCTTCAGATAAATGCCCAGAAGTGGAATTGCTAAATATAATGGTAGTTCTATCTTTAAATTTGGAAGAATCTTCATACTGTTTCTCACCTTGACCACACCAATTTACATTCCTACCAATAGTTTAAGAGGGTTGCCTTCTCCACACATCCTCACCAACACTTATTTCTTTTTTGATAAAGCATTTCAACAGGTATGAGGTGATATCTCATGGTTTTGAGTTGTGTTTCCCAATGAGTAGTGCTGTTGAGCCGTGACAATGAAAATGTGATCGGGCCATGGATCAGATGCCTGTTGGGTCACAGTCCCAGAGTGGCTGAGCTGGAAGGATGGGATGGGCAGCAGAGTATATGTTTCTTAAAGTTGAGATGTTAGTGATGCTGCCATTTTTTGTGATAAAAGTTTAAGGGACCATGGAATGGGGGATCTGGGGATCATGTTACTTACGTCACAAGATCATGGGTAATAAAATATTAGAGCTGAGATACAGAGAGGGAAAGTGGCTTGGCAAAGGTGGTAAGGAAGAGCACAAATTAAGGTTTTACAATTTTCCAGGAGCAGAGATAAAGATGTGACTGGCATCCCTGGCACATTACTGGAAGAGGTTCTTTACTTCTTGAGAGTTGCCATCTGTCTGTTACTCAATTTATTAACTTGCAGCTCCATTAGGAGAGGTCTGAAAAGGCATACTTCTCTTTTTTCAATTTTAATTGTGACTTTTTTTTTTTTTTAAATATTAAATTTTATTTTTATATTCCCCCATACAATTGCAAACGCCCCATTCTGACCCCAATCCTTCCCCTCCCGCCCCCCACCCCCCAAAAAGTGTCTCTGGTTCATAGTTTTTTGTTGATTTTGATTTTCACTTTCTTATATTCATTTTCCTGGTCCCTTATTTAAGTTTTCTAGATTCCTGCTATGAGTGAGACCATCCGGTATTTTTCTTTTTCTTTTTGGCTTATTTCGCTGAGCATGATCCCTTCCAGTGCCATCCATGTTGCTGCAAATTGCATGTGTTTATCTTTTTTGAATGCTGAGTAATATTCCATGGTATATATGTACCACATCTTCTTGATCCAGTCATCTATTTTTGGGCATTTGGGTTGTTTCCAAAGCTTAGCTATTGTAAACAGTGCTGCTATAAACATAGGAGTGCAGGTGCTCTTTGGAATTGATGTTTCTGTGTCCTTTGGGTAAATACCTAGGAGTGGAATTGCTGGATCATATGGAAGCTCTATGTTTAGTAGGTCCAGAAATCTCCACACAGCTCTCCATAGTGGTTGGACCAGTTTGCACTCCCACCAACAGTGCACAAGAGTTCCTTTTTCTCCACATCCTCGCCAACATTTGTTGTTGCTAGTTTTTTTAATATGTGCCATTCTCACTGGTGTGAGATGGTATCTCATGGTAGTTTTGATTTGCATTTCCCTGATGACAAGTGATGTTGAACATTTTTTCATATGTCTGTTGGCCATTTGCATTTCCTCTTCAGAGAAGTTTCTTTTTAGCTCTTCTGCCCATTTTTTGACTGGATTATTTTCTTTGTTGTTGCTGAGTCTCATCAGCTCTTTGCAGATTTTTGTGATCAGTCCTTTATCATTAGTGTTGGGTGCAAAAATGTTCTCCCAGTTGGTGGGGTTTCTCTTTGTTTTTGTTAAGGTCTCTTTTGCTGTGCAGAAGCTCTTTAATTTGATGTAGTCCCAGCTGTTTATCTTTCTCTTCACTATCACTGCTTTGGGTGATGTGTCTGTAAAGATGTCTTTGATGTGCAAATCCCGTAGTGTTTCGCCTATATTTCCTTCTATGTATTTTATGGTTTCAGGTCTTATGTCTAGTTCTTTAATCCATTTTGAGTTGATTTTTGTGTATGGTGTGAGGTAGTGGTCAAGCTTCATTCTTTTGCATGTAGCGACCCAGTTTTCCCAGCACCATTTATTGAACAAACTTTCTTTGCTCCAATGCATAGTCTTTGCTCCTTTGTCAAAGATTAGTTGACCATAAATCTGTGGGTTTATTTCTGGATTTTCTATTCGATTCCATTGGTCTGTATGTCTGTTCTTGTTCCAATACCATGCAGTTTTGATGATTATGGCTTTGTAGTATAGTTTGAAGTCTGGGAGTGTGATGCCTCCATTTCCTTCTTTTTTTTTCAGTAAAGCTTTGGCTATTCGGGGTTTTTGGTGATTCCATATGAATTTCATCAATAATTGTTCTATTTCTTTGAAGAATGCCATTGAGATTTTGATTGGAATAGCATTGAATCTGTATATTGCTTTTGGTAGGATGGCCATTTTCATAATGTTTATTCTTCCAATCCATGAGCAGGGGATGTCTTTCCATTTCTTTGTGTCTTCTTCTATTTCTTTTAACAGTGTTTTATAGTTTTCTTTGTATAGGTCCTTTACCTCTTTTGTTAGATTTATTCCCAAATATTTGATTTTTTTTGTTTCGATAATAAAAGGGGTGGTTTTTTTGATTTCTTCTTCTTCAGATTTATTGTTTGTGTATAGGAAGGCTACTGACTTTTGCGTGTTGATTTTGTATCCTGCCACTTTACTGAATTGATTGATGAGTTGAATTAGTTTTTCTGTGGAGATTTTGGGGTTCTCTATGTATATTATCATATCATCTGCAAATAGTGATAGTTTGACTTCTTCTTTTCCTATTTGGATTCCTTGGATGTCTTTCTCTTGTCTTATTGCTCTGGCTAGGACTTCCAGTATTATATTGAAAAGCAGTGGTGAGAGTGGACATCCTTGTCTTGTTCCAGATCTTAATGGAATTGCTTTCAGCTTTTCACCATTGAGAATGATACTGGCTGTTGGCTTCTCATAGATGGCCTTTATGATGTTGAGGTATGTTCCTTGTATCCCAAGAATTTCAAGGGCTTTTATCATGAATGGGTGTTGCACTTTGTCGAAAGCTTTCTCAGCATCTATTGATATTATCATATGGTTTTTATATTTCTTTTTGTTGATGTGTTGGATAACGTTGATTGATTTTCGGATGTTAAACCATCCTTGTGTCCCTGGAATGAATCCAACTTGGTCGTGGTGAATTATCTTATGGATACATTGTTGGATTCTGATAGCTAAAATTTTATTGAGGATTTTTGCATCAGTGTTCATTAGGGAGATTGGCCTATAGTTTTCCTTTTTTGTGTTGTCCTTATTCGGTTTTGGTATTAGTGTAATATTGGCTTCATAGAACGTGTTTGGTATTGTCCCTTCCTTCTCAATTTTTTGGAAGAGTTTGTGAAGGATAGGCACTAATTCGTCTCTGAATGTTTGGTAGAATTCATTTGTAAATCCATCAGGTCCTGGGCTTTTGTTTTTGGGGAGGTTTTTAATTACCATTTCAATTTCGCTGCTTGTAATTGGTCTGTTTAGGTGTTCTATTTCTTCTTTATCTAGCTTTGGGTGATTGTAGAGTTGTAGGAATTTGTCCATCTCCTCTAGATTGTTGAACTTGTTTCCATATAACTGTTCATAGTAGTTACTGATTATTCTTTTGATTTCTGCTGTGTCCGTTGTGATTTCTCCTCTTTCATTTATGATTCTGTGTATTTGTGCTTTCTCCCTTTTTTCCTTTGTGAGCCTGGCTAGGGGTTTGTCTATTTTATTTATTTTTTCAAAGAACCAGCTCTTGGTTTCATTGATCTTTTGGATTGTTTTTTTAGTTTCAATTTCATTTATTTCTGCTTTGGTTTTTATTATTTCTTTTCTTCTACTGGTTCTGGGGTTTTTTTGTTGTTCTTTTTCTAGATCTTTGAGCTTCGAGATTAGGTTGTTTCTTTGAGTTCTTTCTTGTTTTTGATGTGAGCTTCTATTGCTATATATTTTCCTCTTATTACTGCTTTTGCTGCATCCCATACATTTAGGATATTGGTGTCCTCCTTGTCATTCAATTCAAAGAATTTTTTAATTTCTTCTTTGATCTCCTCGTTAGTCCAGTGGTCTTCCAGTAGTGTGGCTTTTAATCTCCATGAGGTAGGATAGTTCCTTGCCTTCTTTTTATGATTTATTTCTAGTTTGATGCCTTCGTGGTCAGAAAAGATGGTTGGTATGATTTCAATCTTGGTGTATCTGTTGATGTTTGTCTTGTGCCCCAGTATGTGATCGATCCTGGAGAATGATCCGTGTGCGCTTGAGAAAAATGTGTACTCCGTTTTTTTTGGGTTTAGTGTTCTATAGATGTCTGTTAAGCCCAAATGCTCTAGGTCCTTATTTAGAGCTTTAGTTTCTTTACTTATTTTTTGTCTTGTTGATCTATCCATTGTTGATAGTGGTGTGTTGAAGTCTCCCACTACATATGTGTTTTCTCTGATGTCTGTTTTCAGAGAGGACAACAGTTGTCTGATATATTTTGGTGCTCTTTCGTTTGGTGAGTATATGTTAATGAGTGTTATTTCTTCTTGAAGTATTGTCCCCTTAATCATAATGTAGTGACCATTGGGGTCTCTTTTTATTTTTTTGAGTTTGAAGTCTGTTTTATCTGATATAAGTATAGCTGTTCCTGCTTTCTTTTTTGGCCCATTTGCTTGTAGGATTGTTTTCCATCCTTTGACTTTGAGCCTATTTTTATCTTTTGTAGCTAAATGTGTTTCCTGGAGACAGCAAAAGGTTGGGTTTTGTTTCTTAATCCAGGCTGCAACTCTGTGTCTTTTTATTGAAGAGTTTAGTCCATTTACATTTAGAGTTAATATTGATATGTTAGCATCTGTATTTGCCATTATGTTTGTCTTTCCTTTGATTTTATTTATTTATTCTTTTAATAACTTTTTTTTTTTTTTTGGTCTTCTTTCGTTGTTATTCGTCCCTCTGAGGTTCTGGCTTTAGGATTCCTTGTAGTATTTTTTGGAGTGGGGGTTTAGTCGCAATGAAATTCCGGAGTTTCTCTTTGTCTGGGAAGGTCCATATTCTTTCTTCATGGAGGAAAGAGAGCTTTGCGGGATAGAGTATTCTTGGTTGGCATCTGTTTTCTTGGAGTCTGTTGACTATGTCCCTCCACTCTCTCCTTGCCCGTAGTGTTTCTTCAGAGAAGTCTGATGTCAGCCTGATTGGTTTTCCTTTGAATGTTATCTGTTTCTTCCCTCTTGTCAGCTTCATTATTTTTTCCTTGTCCTGGATTCTTGGGAGCTTTACTATTATGTGTCTTGCTGTGTTTTTCCTTTCGTCGTGGAAGTTTGGTGTTCTTCTTGCTTCTTGTATATCAATTTTCAGCTCCTTCTTCTCATTTGGGAAGTTCTCTTCAATTATATCCATGAATATTTTCTCTGTTCCTACATCTCTCTCCTCTCCTTCTGGAATTCCTATAACTCTTATATTTCCTTTCCTCATGGAGTCAGATAGTTCCCGAAGTCTTTCTTCATTCTTTTTCCTTCGTACTTCTCTTTCCTTTTCTGTTTTGGTTCTTTTTATTTCTGTGTCTTCAAGATTACTTATTCGTTCTTCCATTTCATCTATTCTGCTTTCATTGCTTTTCCCAGAGTTCTTTAGTTCCTCCATTAATTCTTTGATCTCCTGCATTTCTCTTACTTCCCTCTTTAGGGACTCAATTTCCTTCTTCTGATCTATCACTTTTTTAATCATGGCAATTTTAAATTCTCTTTCTGGAAGGCTCAGAAGTTCTTCCAAGTTGCTGTCATTGCAATCTGGGGAGTGGTTTTCTTTTTGTGGTGTGCTTCTTTCCTGAGGAGTTTTTAGGTTGCGTGTGGTTCTTCTACTCCCTACTGTCTGTTTTCTAATTTGTCGTATGCGTTGGGACACTGTGTTGCTCGGACTGACTGACATCTTGGGTGAACTTCTCCGCTCCCCTCTGGCTCTTCCAGGAGCCATCTCTGTCTTCTGGGGGAGCTTTCTGCTGGTTTTAGGCAGTTTTTACTGAAGAAATGTCCCTGTTCTCAAATGGCGAAGCGGGATGCAGTCCCTGCGCCTCCGGTTTCAGGCACACTCTTCTGCGCACCCGGTCTGCCCCGGACGTGGGTGCCTGCTCCCTCTGTGGGCTCAGACTGCTGGTTGGAAGGGGCCTGGCGTGGAATAACTTCCCGGCTGGCCACTGGGTCCTCCAGAAACCTTCTGCCCTTTTCAAGCAGTCTTAAGAAATTTCCTGTTTTATAGGGTGTTAGTGACTTTTTTTTTCCTGGTCGCTAGGTGGCGCCAGAGATCTCTCCTATTGTCCTTGGGGGGCTGTTTTTCGCCTCCCCCCACCCCGTGGGACAGAGAACAGAGCGGGAGTGGTAGGGTACACCTCAACAGCTTTGGGGTGCTGTGTCTGCCTTGTGCCCCACCGTCGTGGAGGACCTACGCCCCGAATTTTCGTGCCCCGGGTCTCAGTTCAAAGCCCTCAGTTCCAGGACGCGGGCTGTAGCCCAGTTCAGTGGCGCGGGAATGGCGCCTTTTGCACCGCTCCCGTGCCTGGACGCCTGGATCCTGCTCACTCAGGGAGGGACCTTCACCTCAGTGAGGACCTCTGTGCCTCTCCCCGCAAGCCTAGGTCGTCTCCCCGCAAGCCTAGGTCGCAGGCGCGGGGACCTGGGCAGCCACGATCCAGGTCTGCACTTGCTTTTCAAGCTCCCTGAGCGCGCCAAGTTTCCGCGCCAGCTTACCGGCAGCCCGGGCTGTGTGCGAGTCTCCCGGGGTCTTTGTTCTTCTCTAATGGCGCCCGGAGCCGTTCGCTCACCGCCGCGGCGGATCCTGCAGGGTTCGCCTCAGCTCCCGTTCACGGGGTGTGGTGGCTGCAATAGTTCCTTTCCACTCACAGTCCCGCTTGCTGCGTCGTTTGTTCTTGTGGGCCGTTTTGGTTTGTTGTTTCCTCCTCTCTGCCGGTCGGAGAGTGCCGCCTCTGTGGGCGGGGGAGGGGAGCAGGGTTCTGCGCTTCCCTCCCTTCTAGTCCTCTTTTATGGCCACTTTCTTCTTCGGGCAGTTTGCTGGCGTCACCCGTTTATCTTCCGTGTCCCACTTCTCACTGGGACCTGCCGCTTTTCCTCCCTATTAACTTTTTTTAATGGGAGATCTTACTCGCAGCGTCTCCTCGCCGCCATGTTGCTCCGCCCCCCTCCTTAATTGTGACTTTATTAGTCTTTTCTTTGTTCAGACAGGGGTCAGGGGAAAATGTCCACTAGGGGGCTCACTTCTCCTTTTTTTCTTTTAAATCATCATGGAAGCCAATGCTGGAAAATTATCAAGTTACTAAGCATTAGCTAAGTGGCAACACTGGTAGCTGCATTGGTAGTGTCCTGAGGTGAACACAGTTGATCTCCTCCTTAGAGGCACATTAAGACCACTGGAAGAAATTGACTCACACACACACACAAATATATATTAGTAGCAGGAAATGGTGGGGGAGAGGTAGTGAACACTGTATATGAAAGATTACTAGTAGCTTACTTGGGGGTTATCAGGGAGTTTTCAGTCAACATTCTCTTGATTAATATAAAATGTGTGTGCTACACAGACAAAGCTTCTAGACACATCCTCCAAAAGTTCCTTGACTGCACCCCAAGCCCTTCTACTCATCAGTTCTCCATCTCCCAGGCTGACTAAAATCCTCCCCAGGGTCTCTTTGACTGTTCCTAATCCACATACCCCCCCCCAAAAGAAAGAGCATCAAATTCACTTTGACTTCTATGTTGTTATAAAGGAAGGAAGTGGGGAGCTGGGGGAAAAAAATGGAAAATTCCAATGACTTTGAAACACAGGTTTCATTGTGAACCTCACTGACATTTCCTTTTTTCTTCCTCAAATCATAGTCCTTCAGATCCCGCAGGGCAGTGTGCGAGGGTGAGTTTTCCTTCAGATCCCACAGGGCAGTGTGAGAGGGTGAGTTTCTTCCAAGTGTGGCCATGCAGCCATTGAGACTGATTTCAAGGCCAGATACACCTAAAAATCAGACCTGTGATGTGTGCTTCACACTCCTGCCTGAGGTGTGCAAGCTAGAGCTGCTGGCTGAGTTCCCTTTATGCACGTGATAACAGGGCTACATCTCAGCTCTCTTTGAGATTTCTGGATCAACACTGGTGTTCCCACAAACCGTCGTTTATGTAACTGAGCAAAAAAGTGCCAAGAAATAACTGCCTTTGGTTTGTGGCTTTCTAAGAGGAATGCTCAAAACTCCTATCATATTGAGAATGTTTTAAAGATTTTATAATCGCCTTCATTTTCAAATGAAATAATAATCACTGACTTTCTTTCTTTGTGAAGACCCTCAGAAGAAAGGTAAATAGAAACAACATCTCATTCCTTCCTTAAGCTATTTACTACTGCAACTATAATATTCTTATTTCAGCTATTTGATTTTCCTCAGACCTCTAGAGAACAGTGAATGGAGTTTAGTGCTCACATACCCTGAGCGTCCTGCTCAGGCCTCCTGATACATTTATGAAGTGTGCTAAAATGTTCGGCCCTTATCACTCTTCTTGGTCATAAACACTCAGGGGTTCTACTAACCAGTTTCTCATAATTTAGATATCTCCTCAAATTTTCCAGTTTCTACCCAATTACAAGACTGTTCTTTAAGTGCTCTTGAGAAAGTGTTTCCCCCGCTGGTAGGAATGTAAACTTGTCCAGCCATTATGGAAAGCTGTGTGGAGGTTCCTCAGAACACTAAAAATGGATCTACCATAATGATAGGGGCTAGGGAGGGGGAGAAGATCGGGTGAGACACTAAGCTGGTATAGTAGGAAAACGGCATACATATATTGCTTATGGCTTGTGTGCTCTGAGTTAATTTTCCAGCCCAAGGACACATCCAGGGGAGTGCAGGGAGCCAGTGCTATCTGAAGACCAGCCTCAGCACACTGGGACAAGCCTGAAGTCAGGTGTCCAGAAGGACGATAAGGAGCTCCAGGGGCTGGACATCACAATCTCCTGGCAGCAGTGAAGGCCTGCTTACTGCTGAACTCTCTTTGTTCAACTCACTATAAAAGGACAGCTGGAAATGAAATGTTAAGGGGGTTTCTTTAGGGTGTTAACCCCCCATTTTCCAGATTGCCAGCTATCTGGTTAAAATGCACTTTAAAGATTCAATTACTGTCTCTACTTTATCGGCATTTGGTGGTGACAGGTGGCCCAAACTCCGGTCTTCTGGTTACAATATGATCCAGCGATACCACTCCTAGGAATCTACCCAAATGACACAAAAACACTAATTGAAAAAGAAAGCTGCATTCCTATGTTTACTGCAGCACTATTTATAATAGCTAAGATGTGGAAACAACCTAAATACCCCCAAATTGATGACTGGATCAGGGAGATGTGGTATATATACACAATGGAATATTACTCAGTGATCAAAACAGATAAACTCATGCCATTTGCAGCAATATGGATAGAGCTGGAAGGATGCTAAGCAAAATAAGAAGAAGGGAAAGGATAAATACAGGATGGTCTCACTTATATGTGGAATATAGAAAAACTAAACAGTAGGTCAGGACAAACACAAAACTTGCAAGCTGACCATAGATCTGAGGTATGCAGTTGGGGAGGGTGTGAGAGGGGGTCAAAACAGCATTGGGAAGAGCACAAGGGACTGTGGTGATAGCTCACAGGTGATGTGGTTGTATGAGAAGAATTATGGGGACTACACCTGAAGGGAGAAATCAAATATTGTACAAAAACAATGATGTAAGAAAATAAATTCAATTATTAAAAGAAAGTGTTCCCACCTACACTGTGAAAACCAAGGAACCAGCCACACAGGAACCATGTCAGCATCACTGCCCAGGGCCTTCTGGGAGAGGACACAGGGCAGACAGGAATAAGAAGCCACCAAGTTCCTGCCGCCAAGGTCATGCCAGGCCTTTCTGTCCCCAACCTGGCTCTGGAGGTCCAACACTCTTTAGCAGGGGATGAGCAAGAGGAAAACTGAACTGACTTTTAAGTTGTTCATTACCTGGGAAATTTTTTAAACTTCCAGAGGCCAAGGTTGTACCAAAGACCCAGTGAATCAAAATGGGCGTGGCAGTTTAAATCTCAGGAATATAGATTGTGTAATGATCCAGAAGGGGTTCATATACACAGATACGTCTTCAAATCTTTGCCCTGCCTTCCTACTAACAGTACTTCCTACTAGGAGGTAGGACCCTCAGACTTCACAAAATATCAGTGTTTCTGCCTCCCTGCTTGGCTCCAGATCTATACGTGGGAATGTGTGAAAACAACCCTCCCTGGAGGTGCAGGAAAGGATGCTGACAAGACATCACAAGCCACACGCCATTTAGATGGAAGGCTGAGCACTCCACTCCACTCACATGGGCACCACTGGCTTCCTGGTAGAGAGAAGCCCAATGGCCAGCTCCTGAAGAAAATCTACTGGGGTCCCCACACCCTCCCCAGCTGATACAGACTTTTGATTGGAAATTTTGAGATAATACACTAAGAGCAACAGAGAAGTTTGCTGAGTGAGAAAAAACATGGGGGTCTAATGCAAAACCCCTTCCCACCCCTGAGAAGCCAAGGAGAAAGGAGGGCTCACTTCAGCTGTTTCGATAACCAATAGGTGAATTCTGGAAGTAAATGACCTGGTTTCTCCAGCTAAAGCAGAGACACAAGATATTTCTGTTCCTAAGCAACAGACAGATGCCTTTATTTTCACATCATTGCTCAGGCTGGAATAATTCAATTCCCTGTTTCCCTTACAGCACAACTTCTGCTTCCTACCTGCCTGCAAAACAGAAGCTGGAAATGGGGCCTTGCCCCTCCCTGATGTGCTCTCACACACAATAATTTTCTGAGAGACTCGATCCTGTTCTTTTTGGGTACAAGGAAAGGAACATAATCTAGAACACCATCTGTCATCCTGAAATAGCCAATAGTGGCACTATTTTTACCCAGCAATTATCAAACAAATGTAGTCATTTAAAAGAGTCACAGCTGTTCCTCGGTGTTATCTCAGTACAAATATGAAACGGTGCATGCTGATTTTGTTTTCTGCTTTGTGTCTCTTGTATACTGAAACAGTGATAATTTCTCAGCCTCCCATCAGAACACAAGTCAAAGTGTGTACTCCACAACTGAGTGACTCAGGCTAATTAAAAATCCCTTGTTACCTTGATTACATGGCCAGGGTTTTGCTAAATGTGGTTCTCATTTAGAAAGCAAATACAGTGTACTCCGTATTCAGAGTGAGTGGTAGGAAGCTTTTTAATCTTACTAAACACATTGTTTGCTTCTGGTTAAATGCAACCTAGAATAATTGGCACTGGTGATTTCTATCTATGTTAGCACTTTTAACAAAAAAAGCAAAATTCTGCATAATAGAATCCCATTTTCCCATTATTGACATTCATCATAAAATCAGAAAGATGTCTATTGAAGTAAGTGTCTAGTGAATTGAACACACACATTCATTCACACACACACACACACACCTCACAGGCAGGTCCATCAAACATCTATCATTCTTTTGGTCAACCTGCATCTCAGCCTTGTTCCTATGTACAGAAGAACTCCCCCACCTAATGAGGTAAGGCTCACCTCCCATAATAACAGTGAATATGCCAAAGACTGACTTTCCTGGTTTCTCCTGCAGTGGGACAAAGGCACACGATCCAAGCAGGCACCAACGACCAGATACAACCACCTATAGACCTCACCCAGTGGCCCCTCTGGGAACTGAGATGCTATAAGGAATAAAGCTATCCTGCAGAGCAGGTATGGTATGGGTATGCAGTGTCCAGTAGCAGTGGTGCCAGGTTGCAAGCTGCAACCTCTAATGTGCTTCAGTAATAGTAATATTCACCAGACCAGCTCTGCAGGCTGACTTGGGCTCCCTCTCTGGTTTTATAGCCACAACCTGACTCTCCAATCCACCCAGAGACCCTGGGAACAGGCAACATCCTTTCAAACAACTGACTTGCTACACAAATGAACCAGTACTGGCTTATGGTTACAACAGAGAACTGTAAGTCAATAAGCATTTTTTCTTATATTTCAACCATGGTAAAACCAATAACATGCTTGAAGAGTTTGCCCTTCTTCAAAATTCTTCAGAATTTTCCAGCTCTTTTCAATTCTTGAGTTTCTAGTCTTTATGTTATATACACATAATCCACAGAAATTTCTCTAACTTTCATCCCCAAAAGCCCTTGATTTCTCATTTTCAACTAGGAATATAACCAAAAGTCATAGGAGGAAGATGCAGGTCAATACACTTTCTTGAAGACTTTTCCCAAGGGAATCAAGAAGAGTAAATATCTAACATGCTAAAGCCACAGCCTACATGGCCATCAGGTGACACCTAGGTAGCAGGTACCTACATCTTCGAGCAGTGCCTCTCTGACTTTAAGGTGCTTGTGAATCTCAAGGGGATTGTGTCCAAGTGCAGACTGATTCTGCAGCCCTGAGGCTCTGCAGCTCTGAGCTCCTACCATGATCCCCAGTGAAGCCCATACAGCTAAGTCTACACCCACACTCTGCACAGCAAGCTCGTCGGGTCCTCAGGCACTACTTCTGACTCACCAAAGGAAACTTTCCCAAACAAACAGAAATTTTCAATATGTTCTCTATTTTCTGGAAGGCATATCCTCTATTTTTCCTTTTAATGTTATATTTAGAATAGATTCTAAAGTGGTGATATATTCCATCATCTGACGCAAGATTCACACCAAATGGAAAATTTCTTATGTGCAAAGTCTTAGAACATATAAAACAAATTCTATCTTGCTTCATAGATTAAGTTCTACAAAACTGACCTATGTAATACAAAGGCCATTTATTCAGTTCGGATTCTACAGAGCAAATGGGAATGAGGGACCTCTGCCATTTCATGGTTCCCAAGAGTCTCACACTTGGATTAACTTTAATTTTTAGATCAAATGTAAATTAGTAGTATAAAGGGTTATTTGAATCATAAGAATTCCTGGACACAAAGGTGTGGGGACACAAGGAAGAAATATTCTTTGTACTTCATCCCAATGTAAAAAGCATGTTTCGTACTTTCTTGTCTCATTTTCTTCTCATGCATTTGATGGAGTTTTCCACAGCAATGTCTTTAAAAGTGGGGGCTATTTCTTTTAAAGTGTGAACAAAACTGTCTTGCAACGTGCCATGTGATTGGCGTTTGTATCCACCACCTTCTAGAGAGCTCACGGAACACTTCAGCATGGTATTGTTGATGAGAGTTTAATTATATGTTGCTGAATGATAATCAATGCAATTTCTGAAGGACAAACATATTCTGTTTTACTTATAACATTCTAATTCTTCACCAAATGTGTCCACAATTTCACAATACAGAAGAATATTAAAAGGGAGCCAAAAGAACTTTTTTATACCTCTAGAAACAAGTGTAGTCAGTCTATCATTTCCTAGAAAGCCACAAGTTAGTTAAGAACATCACATTACTTTTAGCTACCCCAACATAAAATTGTTTTTTATGTTTTGATGGATAGCTTGGATTAATGGTCAAAATTAGGAACTAGTTCATAAATTGGGGCCATCTTAGCACTTCTACTATGAATATTAACCCTTTTTGTGTTAAGGGGAGAATCTCTGCCCCTTTGCCCTGACCCTAACTCAGATGAGGGTATATTTTTAGAATAAAAAGTACATCAGTTATTCTATGAGTAACAATTAT
This sequence comes from Talpa occidentalis, assembly GCF_014898055.3. NCBI lineage: Eukaryota > Metazoa > Chordata > Mammalia > Eulipotyphla > Talpidae > Talpa > Talpa occidentalis. The sequence continues at coordinate 69,898,456 of NW_023601104.1, read as the reverse complement.
TCACAAAGGAGATTTGTTCTCTGGTAGATATTTTAAACAGAATTTTTTTTAAGATTGATTTATTTATTTATACAAGCACTGGGTACAGTCAGAAGCGCAGGAGGGTAAGAGAATTCACCAGAGCCAGAGTGGGGAACAGAACAGGAAGACTGATAAAATACACTGCCGAGGGGAGCAGTGGGTGGCAGGAGAGGTCTGCTTGCCATGTGGGACCCTCACCTATGGCCAGGGATCAAACTGGCACTGCAGAGGCTGCAGGCAGCTTCACAGCCCAGCACTCAACTGCTGCACCACCAGGCCCTCTAATAGATACTTTAAAATGTTAAGGTCATCAGCAATGAGACGGATCAAAAAATACAAAGGAAGGAAGACAAGTAGCAGTCAGGACCCTGGGGAGAGGGGATATACCCGGAGGAAGGAGAGGGTACACTAATGAGAAGCCAGGCAACCCCTACTCTGACAAAGGGAGTGGAGATAAACCCGCAAGAAACGCCTGTCCATGCTCTTCATCCCAAATTCATTCTTGCCTGTCTGTGGGCATGGTAGGGTCCTTTCAGATAATGTCCTAAATCTTTGATTTTTTTTTTCTCTCCTTGGAGTATAATGTCAGACATACACTTAACCAAGGATTCTGCAAGTTTACAATAGCAAACATTAATGTGCATCACTTACTGAAATGTCTGGGTTTTTACAATTCACGTGTTCTCTTTCCCCAGGAAGGACTTATCTACAGCCAATATTTTAGCCAATCCATTCTAAGTAAAACTGAGCCTTCCTTAACAAATAATTGCCTTTCCCGAGAAAACCAAACACATAAGGCTATAACCTGCTAATGGTGCACCTTATCTGGAGACACACTACAGGTAGGGGAGGAGGGAGTAGGATCAAAACAAGGGGGGGCAGGAATTGTATGGGGACTATAACCAAGATGAAAATGCATACATTGCAAAAATGAAAAATGATATAAAAATATATAAAATTTAAAAAATAAAATAAAATAATTTAAAAATAGTACACCTTATCTATGAATATAATGCTATAGTATATTTTCTTCTATGTTCTATTCAAGCATCAGATTCTGTAAACTTAATTTATATCAGAAATGACCAATGAGGACTTTTTACCAATATGTACATGAATTGTGCAAAGCTAAAGGCAGTTCTTAGATAATAACACATCCAGACAGTCAAAAACTAAGTCCTCTCCTGAAAGAACAGTAAATAAGGAACATGCGCTGTGATGAAGGCGTTTAAACCAAAGTCATTCTTTGCCAAACCTCAGGATAGAGAGCAGAGAGAGTTCAGAGTTAAGAGTGGGACATGCCCGTGGTCCCAGCAACCCTAACCCTCACTGCTCAGCCCTTCTTCTCAATGACCACAGAAAGCAGTGAGCAAAAAATTTTTTCTGTTAAAAAGAACAAGGAAGGGACAGGAGAAGCAACAGGATGAATTGGAACTGCTGAGAGTCAGTTAATTTTAGGTGAACTAGTATTGGGAAATTGCTTGTAGAGGTTTCAAACTGAAACTGATGTTCGAATTGGCCATATGAAGGATTTCTTACTTAGTTAAGACCGCTATGGGTATGAAGATGCATTATGTTCATATGAAAAATTATACATAACCCAGACATATTTTATCTCAATAACCCTATGTGTGGTTATACACTTGATAATCCATTATGCATAAGTACTATGAAACAAATTATCAAATGTTTATAATTGGATTTAAGGTCAGGATTTGGAGTTGTATACATTGTGTAATTATAACTGTTAATAATTACTATTTATTGAAAATTTCATATTTTATTTTCAACCCATACATATTATATAGGTTATTGCAAGCATGTTACAATTTTTCAGACATCTTACAAGCAAGTAAACAAGACCTGAATAAGTTAAACAACTTGCCCAAGATAAAGAGTAAAAACAAAAAGCTGATAATGGGAGGATAGAACAAGTCCAAGTCTCATTCCACTAACAAAACAGCCTAAAATTTTCATAGGGAGAAAAAAAACTAGAAGGAAATGCACTAAAGATGATAGCATTATTTATAAAATAGCATTATATTACTTATCTTCTATCATCTGTAAGTGGTATTAATACCATTCTATATGGAAAATATGATTTAAGGAATCCAGTTTGCCCATAATGTAGAAATAAGGATCAAATGTATTCTCTGCCTTAGTGAACACTAGACAAAATAAATGAAATCATGGTTTCAAAAAAAAAAAAACAGGTTTCATAAAATCATGGTTCCATAAAAAAACAGACATTATAGAAAAGTGATCTCTGACAGAAAGGAAAAGTATGAAGTGATCCCTAGACAAGTCCCCCAGCACGTTCAGAACCCAAATGAGCCAGAACTCTGGTTGCCACATTATTTGGGGAAGGCAGGGTGACTAGAAGTCACCTATAGAAGTCACAAAGTACTACAGAAGAGAGATCTTCATAGGCAGTGGGCTCTGGAGATCAGCTAAGAGTTTTCTTCAAGTCTCTGACCCAGGCATGTGATGACAAGACTATAAAGACCAAGGAAAAAGCCTCCAGAAAGGTACGGTCAAAAATAATCCCTAGAGTTCCCAAAAGACTGAGAATAATATGTATTCAAATTAGCCAGTGTATCAAAATGTGAACACAGAGGATGAGGTAGCATCCTTTGAAGTAGATTGCCTCAATAGGAAAGCCAAATTAGCAATACATAAAAAATTTATCTATAATGTGTAATAAAGATTCGGAGCAAGTGTCATAAGATTAGACTAATTTGAAATAACTTAACTGCATTCCAGGACAAAGCCAAATATATTTCATGAAATGTACTACTGCCCAATGATATAAAATTCACAATGTTTGATATCTACTCAGAAATTATCAAACAAACAAAATAGTATAATCAGAGGGGAAGCCATTACACAGAATCAAACCCAGAATGACAGAGTTCACAAAGAGGTTAAAACGACTATTTTAAGTGCACGCCACATGAGCATAGTAAGGACAGAAATAGGAGATAAAAAGAAACTTAAATTTATGGAGGCAAATAACAAAGGGCTTAAATGGAAGTAGATCGGGTAAGATTACCAGAATATTACAGTGTAGAAGAAAAGATTAGTGACTTTGAAGATACAGTGATAAAACTATTCAAAATAAAACACACAAAGAGAACAGAGATTCTGTGGCCGTGGACAACATCAGCTAGAGATGAGCTGGGCAAGAGAAACAGTTAAAGAAAAAAGTAGCTAAGTGATTTCCAAATTTGAAAAAAATTATGAAGTCCATAGCTCTAGAAATAACCTCACACATGAATTGCCCATTAATTTCCAACAAAGTGGCAAGACACTTCAATGGGGAAAGAATAATATTTTTCAACAAGTGGTGCTAAAACCATTAGATGTACATGTGCCCTAAAAATGAACCTTGACCCTTCACTCACAACATAAAGTATAAAAAGAATCATAGATTTAAATGTAATATATAAAGCCATAAAACTTTTATTTAAAAAATTGAAGAGGGCCTCCCTGGTGGCACAGGGTTGCGCTGGATTGCAAAGCTGCCCGCAGCAGCCTCTGGAGCTCCGGTTTGATCCCCGGCCACTGGGAGAGGGTCCCACATGGCACGCAGACCTCTCCTGCCACCCGCTGCTCCCCTCAGCAGTGTATTTCGTCATTCTGCCTGCTCTGCTCCCCGCTCTGCTCCCTCCTCTGGCTCTGCTGAATGATCTCACCCTCTGCGCTTCTGACTATACCCAGTGCTTGTATAAATAGATAGATAGATAGATAGATAGATAGATAGATAGATAGATAGATAGATAGATAATTGAAGAAAACACTTATGACTTGTGCTTAGGCAAGTTTCCCTAGTAATCACAAGGTATACAATTTTTTAATTGAAAATCAGATTTTGTAAAAATTTAAATTTTTTTACTCTTCAAAACACAAGGAAATGAAGACAAATGACAGTCTACAAAAAAAAAATTTTTTCAAAGTGCACATCCAACAAAGAATTTATATACAGAATAAACAACCTTCACAATACAATAAAAAGAAGACAAGCAATTTTTAAATGGGCAAAAGATTTGAACACACACTTCACCATGGAAGATGTACAGATGGCAAGTAAAGATATGAGAACATGTTTAACATCATTAGTCGCTGAGAAAATGGAAATTGAAACCTCAATGAGATATCTCGTGCCCACTAGAACAGTTAAATTAAAAAATAAATGGAGAGTATCAAGTGTTACAGAGGATGCAAAGCAAATAGAAATCTCATAAATTTCTGGTAAGAATATAAAATGATACAGTCACTTTGAAAAAGATCTTGGCATTTTTTTATAGAGTTAAATGTACACACAATTATCTTATGACCCAGCAACTCAACTCTTAGGTTTTTGCTAAAGAAAAATGAAGGCATACATCAAAACAAATGCTCATCTGTTAGCATTAATAGTAGTTTTATTTATTCATAATAGTCATAACTTTAAACAGCGCCAAGTTGGTCAGCCAACTAGTAAGTGGTATGTCTACACAATAGAATATCCCTCCACATAAAAGAAACAAACCACTGATTCATGCAAGGACAATGATGAATCTCTGAAGCACAGTGTTAAGGAAAAGCCAGTCACAAAAGACAACATACTATAGACCTCCACCTATATGAAACTTTAGTGATATTTGGGGGAGGAGACAGTCAGCCCAGGATCACAAGTGAAATTTGGGTGGTAGGGAAAATGTTCTAGATCATAAATGTGATGGTAGCTATAAAACTGCATAAATCTGTAAAAACATATAAACTGGTGCACTAAGGTTAATTTGATTGCCCATAAATTACAGTCAACAAAGTTATAAGAATGTAAGAATGAAACATGATACTATCATACTAAGTAAAAAAACAACAATAATTCAACCATCCAGACACTACCATGATTAAGAATTCTGTACATTAAAATGTATATACACCTGTGGCTCCATGCAAAATTATAGTTTAATTAATCTACCGACAGGCATATGATAAACTTGCTCCTTGAACTCTCCTTAGGAAACTGACTCAGGGTCAGATAACATTGGAGCGAGGGTGGTAGTGCAAATATGCCTTCCGCATGTTGCCTTTTGAATTGAAGGTCTTTGTTTTGGATTTGCAATGAGTGGATTATAAAAAGAGGAAAGCATTCTGGACACCAAGCTAACCATCAATAAATTTACTTGTGTCCCTGCCAAGAAGAATATTTATTCAATAAAGTGCTCAGAGTACACATAATCTTGCCTCCTCCATTTCTTATAAAAGCAAACGTGATGCGAGAAGAATCCAAGAGAGCCTTTAACTTAATAACCAAGGAGCTAGAATCACCATTACTATGAGGTAAAGATACCGAAGTCATCTGCATATACCAGGGAGCCAGGGTGGGAGGTACTTGCCGCATATGTCATGGATATGCAAGTGGGGTTAAACATGAGCAACAGTTTTTATAAACCTAAGGTAAGTGTGGAGAAAAACATACTTCAGAGAAGCTGCTGCTGTGTGAATGTGTGTACACATACCCCCATGATGGGAAAGCGCGCGTGGTGCGTATGTTTCCGGGAAGTCAATCAAATTTGGGTTCCTCTCTTTCCTCATTCTGCTAAATTGGTCAAAGGAACCCAAGGAAACCAGTTTTCTCCCTAAATAAATCCACAAGGACTCCCAGATGGACTGACTTGGCTGGGTTTGCAAACCAAAGCAGTGACATTGTAAACACTGAATATGTGAAACGAGGAAAGGCAGAAGCACCCGCCAATCAACGCAGTGCTTCTCACCAGCGTCCAGGGCCGCCCAGACAAGGGGCAGGCTGTGTGCTGTTTTGTTTGTTTTGTTTTGTTTTGTTTTGTTGACATTGTATGTGTTTTCCTGGCATCTTAAAATATGAAGAAATGCCAAAAGTTTTTTAATTGTATTAGTTTTACTATTTATTATTATTATTATATTATTTATGTAAAATTTTCTCATTCAACAAATTATACCCTTTTGGAAAAAGGTGGCAAGATTATGCTATTAAATAAAAATCCACAGATTTATAAACATATTAATTTACAGTACAACTGGAAAGGTATGATGTGGGCCCCAAGTCTGAGGCTGTAGGAAGAGTACCAATACCTTCTTTCAATCTCATGAAGGTGTATTGAGAAAGGGTACATACACATACATACATACACATACACACACACACACACACACACACACACACACGTCATTTGAACATAACATCAAAGTTCTAAATTTGATGCTTTTGGTAAAAAAGAGATCCGTGAAAAATCCTAATAACTTCAAAGGTGATCACAAACCAAAGGCCCTCCAGAAATAAATTCTGGAATAGTCGGCTATCATAAAAAATAGTCTTGCCATTCGCAGCAACACAGATGGAGCTGGAAGCAATAGTGCTAAGTGAAATCAGTCAGAGGGAGAAAGACAAAACAAAGGTCAGATAAAGCCAAACTGAAAAACTAACCTTGAAACTGACTGTGGAAAGGGGGCAACCAGGGGGAAGGGGGAGAAGAGGGAGGAGCAAAAGCAGGGAGGGAGCACCAGGGTCTCTGGTGATGACTGTGGTTCCTCGGTGGCCGGCACACCATGGCAGTCATGCCTGAAGGGGGATCCTACCCTTCTACGGTGAAAAACAACAATGTGAACCAATATTAATGCAATAAAAATTATTAAATAAAAAAATCCTCTCCTGATACTGGGAAACTCCTAAAGGACTCATTTGTTCTTGGTTCTTAAGTTTCTTCAATTTGCAAAATGCAGGCTTCCTATTGTATGTTAAAACTTGACCCTGAATATAGTGAGAGAGACAGATGCAGAGTCTCAAGTGGGCCCACAGAGGCATAGTCTCAAATGGTCCAGAATGATTTCTATTCTTCTGCCTTTAAAGTTGTGTTTATTCAGGACAAATAAAGGACAACAAAAAGTCCAACTCATCCTTTAAATTATCAATAATTCAACAGGCAATAAAACTCTGTATTTATAATATCAACTGACAAAAAAAAAAAAATCCCAGTTAACTCTCATTCAAGTGAAAAAGATGGCTTGAGCTTTCAAATAATGCTTCAAAGCAACTGTCATTTTCATTACAGCCAGTTCAGCCCCTTAATCCTGTCACGAAGTCAAAAAGATGACATAATGTTGGCCTCACAAGTAAGCAAAAGAACATTCAGGTTCACTAACTACCACCAGCACACACAAGAGCAACAGAAGGACTAAAGAATGCTCTCATTCAAACCAAAGCAACAGATTTTTGTCTGATGCGTCTGGTGTAGACAATACCAAAGGAGTAAACATAAGAGAATCCTCTTCTTCAGAGCGTTTACAATTGAATTATACTTGGTAGATATAATAACATTAAAATATATTTTTTCATTCTAATGATAATAAATTAAAATTAATTTCCAGTTAAACAGACTTGGATACTCCACAAAAACTTAAATGGAAACTGCTAATCTTGGAATTTCCTATCGCTTCTAATTGCATGTTGAGTACAAAAACAATGACACAGGATAAAGTCATTCCTTTTTCCTGTAACCAGACCAGATTAGTTGGGGAGCCACCAAACCTTCTCAGTCACATGAAACAGAAATCTGGGATGTAAGTGTGTCCCAACAAAATGGCTAAGAAGAGTGATACTTGTGAGTCTGACCTTTTTTTTTTTTTTTTTACTTGAATTACCTATGGCTCTCCCTAATAGCATCCTGATGGTTCTGGGAGGCCAAATAACTACCTTCAGAAAAGCTTAGTAGCCAACTTTGGTTACATCCTGCAGTAATTGAGTTCAGGACAATGCCAGGGGGTTCTGCCTTACCCCCTGGGTAAGAGAATTAGTAGATTCTCAAGCCAGTTTGGCCCCTGTTCCCAACTCTGTTTCTAAATAACAGAGAAGCACGGGGTTAACCTGATCTCACTGCTACCTCCCACCTGGGTGACTGTTCCATTAATTATCCCTCATTTTTCACATCTCTTCCCCTCCACTGTCTTTTCCACAAAGCCTATAAATACCCTCAAGTCTTTCCTTCTTAAATAGAATCTTTTATTGGAATGCTGAGCTACCCTCTCAAATTCCTTGACGGAACCCACAGCACCTCCTCATCTCAGTGTACCTTAATTACCCTGATCCAACTGCTTCAGCTAAAATAACTCACAAGTCTCCAGACACATTGTTTCTGCTGCTCTGAAGACCTTCTGCACTTCTCCCTGTTAGAGCTCTCTCCTCTCTCCTTCATGACTTCAAAATTGCCCTCCTTTGGCTTCTCATGACCACATTTCTCTGGGCTTCACCCTCTACTCTAGCTACTCTTTTCTGCTCTCATGTGTCATGTTCTCGTTGCCCGTCTACACACGAACACGAGGCCCTACCTCTCCTCCTCTTCTCTCACTCCCCCAATGGTCTCATGTGTGTGGCCGCTCTAAAGCTCAGTCCCTCATGTCTGCCGCATCTAAAACCACCAACTCTGTCCCAAGTTCCAGACACATCTCTCCAATATCCTGCTCTTCCCTCCACCGACCTGCCCCACATGCATCTTAAATGTCCCCCCAAATAACTCATTATCTCGCCCTCCAAATGTGACTCTTCTCTTACCTTCTATCTCATACAATGAGATTTTCATCTAACCAGCTGTCTAATCTTGAATTCTCTCATTTTTCACTTCTCCTTCACCCTTTATATCTAATCTAAGATCTGGAAGCCCTTGATTCTATCTCCAAAATGTCTCTCACATTGGCTGTGCTCAGCCCTAATACTTCTTGCTTGGCCTGGTCCAGCAACAGTTAACTCATATCTAAACCTACCCCCTTCCTTATGCTCCCCCTTTCCTTCCTCTCTTCTGTCTCCTCTTCTGGGCTCCACAATGTCCCTCCAACAATTTTTTTATTGAAGCAACATTGCAGTATAACATTATGTTTCAGTGGTCTTGAGCATTAACGTCTGTATATACTATAATAAGCTCAACAAATAGTCCAGATCTATCTTTCATCTCATCATTGCCCACTTCTTCCCCATTATACCCACCCTCGTTCCCCTTCCCTTCGGGTAACCACTAATTGGTCTTTTAGTTCAAAAATTTGCTTGCTGGCTTGTTTGTTTTCTCTATATACCACATATGAGTGAAATCATACAGCATTCATCTTTATCTGTCTGGCTTATTTCACTAAGCATAATTCCTTCTAGGTCCATCTATGTTGTTGAAAATAGCAGGATTTCTTCACTTATAGTTGCATAGTATTCCATAATGTACATATACCTCATCTATTAGTCAATCAATGGGCACTTAGGTTGTTCCCAGTTGTTAGTTCCTATCAATAGTACTGCAGTAATCCCTGCCATATCAATGATAGTTTCTTGAGCTGGAGAGCAAAAGGCAGAAGCACAGTTAGCCTTGAGGGACTGGCATTTCCCTAAGTAAGCCCATGGGAGTTGAATGAAAGAGAAAATAGGCTGTGACTTGCTGATCTAAAAGATTAATTAAAATTTTCTTAGTGGAATAAATGAGGTCCTCTGTGACTAGGCCCCACCCAGCTCACCTTCCTCACACCTTGAACAATTCCTACATGCACATCATAGGGGGGCCACAAAGCATTACCCCCATGTAGTTCCCATGGCCTGGGCTGTGCTGGGCCTCACTTCTTTCCCACCATGTGGAAGCTTCCAGGCCCAGCTCAACGCCACCTCCTGCTGACATCTCTTCCTGACCCATCAAGCAGGTTGCCACTTCCACGGGACTCTGGGGGTGCCCCTCTCCCAGCACTTAGGACCGACATCCATTATGTAATTGTGACAGTGAGGCCTCATCCACATTGCAAGAACCCAGGATAGTGGTTCATCTGATGCAAACTCCATAAACAAACACCTTTCCCAGTGCCAGGGCTGACCCAGGTGAGAGGTGACTTCAGCTGCAGCTGCCTCACACCTGCTGCCTCCACCAAATACAAAGGAGAATGACAGAGATACTAACTTGTGCTTTCTTCCTATCGTTGTTGCTGCCTCAATCGTTTCTCTTCTCCCTCCCAAGCAGGGGAGTTTATTTTGGGCTTTCTTTCTATTTGGAATTCTGAACTCCTTGGCCAGAGTCACAAGAGATTTTTAGTGGCTTTGTGTAACTCAGGGTCATAAATGGAAGTTGCACAGTATCCACTTAAGTTTCCATCCAGAAAGCAATTTTGGAAGACAAAAAGGGGGAGGATGTGGATAGTCCTCAAGGCCAGAAAAGAAATGCATTTGAGAACTTGTCCTCTGTCAGCTGCTCGCTCAGGCCCCTTCCCACTGAGCCTGCATGGCAGGAGTGGGTGCTGCTCCCAGAAGCCTAAATAGACAGGAACTATGCATGGTCCCCCAGAGTGGCCAGTGTGAAGGGTCATGTGGATGTTGGTGATCCAGACTTCAGCTTATGAGCATATATAGTCATGATGGAACAGACTATGGACAGCAGACTGGGCCCCACCTAAATTATAGTCCTCCTTAGCCTGAGATTCCTGTATGATTCAATGGGGTGGGCGAAGGTACCTCATAAATGATTAAGATTTAATTTCCCTCTAGTCAGGCAATGAATTCAATTTAATCTTGAGAGATAAACCTAAAATAAGATTGTGATAAAATAACAAAAGTAATAGCTACACAGGAGCCTCCCTGGTGGCCTAGGGGTTAAGTCTCAGCACTATCACTGCTATAGCCTGAGTTGGATCCCTAGCCAGGGAGGTGACAGCAGACCTCGCCTGTCTTTCACATTGCTCCCCTCAGCAGTTTATTTCAATAGATCTTCTGTTCTGCTCCCCACTCTGTCTCCAGTGAATCCTCTCACCCCACCCCACCCCCAACCTCTGGCCTACACCCCAGGTCTTCTACAAGAGAAAAAAAAAAGCAATAGCTACACAGTGATCATTCCCATACCCAGGAAAATCAAAGAAGCTCTTGGAGAATCTTTGTAACAATTTTGGGACATCACATTGGCCCATATTTTACTTTAAATATACATTACCTAACACGCCAAGATGTTATTACACAGGAAATGAAATTTCTTGCATACTTATTTCTATCTAAAGCTACTAAAAATATTCTCTAGGTATGTGCTCTGATAGATCTCTTCAAATCATATTGATTTCCAAAGTCAAAGGCAGAAACAACGCAGGATGACCAATTCCCGCTTTGCAGGATACTCGATCTGGGAAGGAAGCCCACAGCTGCAGTTCTCAGACATGGCCACACGGTGGCAGAACGACTCTGCACACCAGAATCACGTCCTCCACCTTTAACAGTTCCAGCACCCAGGGTGTTAGAGAATCTAGGAGACCTTTAACATAGAATTGCAAAATCTGTGCCTCGAGGACTTTTCTGCTGCGGGATTTATTCTCATCTTATTGGTTCATCACTAGAAGTAAATAATAAGGTGGGGTAAAAAGATCAAATATGTTCATGGTAGTATTTTTGTAATCCTAAAAAAAAAAAAAATGCCTTGTCCACCAGGAGGTGTTTGGTAAAAATACATCACAAAGTCATCACCTTCAGGAGACGACGTCCAGGGCGTGCTGTGCGGCGAGGCCAGGAGCACAGTGCCTGTGTGTGTGTGTGTGTGTGTGTTTGTGTGTGTGTGTGGCTCTGCGCTGCCAGAGCACCAGGCTATGAACCATGGTGACACGTGTGACAGGCGAAGCCCACGCACTCGCTCCTTCATTGAAAATCTTTTGTCACGACAGATAATGTGGCAATTTCTTCTCATCTCAGTATCTCCATATGCTCGATAAAGAGCAGACTTTGTAAAACGTCAGTTTCTTAAGACCTTAATGAATAAGAGATGTGAAAGGGAAAATCATCGCCAAATATGGGCGGGTTTGGGGCGGGGAGTGTGTCACTGCAGCGACACCACCTGGCCTTTCCAGGTAAAGGTGAGGGGTGAGGAGGCGGAGCAAAAGGAGCTCACACACTGCTGTGGAAAGACAAACTAGTACAGCCTTGGAGGACAGTTGTGTGGCTTCTTACAAAAATAAACGTGTTCTTACCACGTGACCCAGCAACCACCGACCCCTCCCCTGGTATTTAGCCACTGGAGCCCAAACACAGAACTTCAGGGTGTTTCCAGCTACCTTGTTGGTAGCTGTCAACATTTGTAACTGACCAAAATTGTGTTTTACTAAGTAAGTATAGCCAGAAGATGGAAAATTATTCCAGGCAAGCAAGAAATAAGCTGTCAAGTCTTGAAAAGACCTTCGTAGATGAAACTTAAATGTGCATTTCTGAGTCAGCCAAGCCAATCTAAAGAGCTCCATGCTGTATGATTTCCACTATAGGATATTCTGGGAAAGACAAAGTTATGGAGCTAAGATCAGTGGCTGTCAAGCAGGGGCTGGAAGACTAACTAGGTAGATAATTTGGAGGCAAGAAAAATGCTCTGTACAATATAATATGCTATTACATATTTATCCAAACTCACAGACTGTATAAGACCAAGAGCGCTAATGTAAACTGCAGACTTTGGTTGATAACGTTGTGTCAGTGTAAGTTCATCCTTGATAACAACTGCACCCTTCTAAAGAAGTTGATTACAGGGAAGATTGAGGTGTGGGGGCATGGGGTACATAGGGAATCTCTGTAACTTCTCAATTTTGTTGTGAACCTTAAACTGATTTAAAAACTTTGGAGAAAAATCCACACCTAGATACATAATAGGGTAACTTAAAAGAAAAAGAGAAACTCTTAAAATTAACCAGAAAGGAAAGACAATTTAGCTTTAAAAACTATGTTATGTGTGACACCAATGATAGATGCCAAAGGACTTTTAAAAAGTATCAATACATTAAAATGTTTGAGGAGACTTTCATTTCTGGACAAGAAGGAATAAATGCTTTTAAAACTAGAAAAGAAAATGACTTACCCAAGAAGTATCTACTCTCTAGTTTAAGGGTTCTCACCTTGGCACTATTGACATTTGGGGCCAATTTGGGGGGTGAGTGCAGGATACTCTGTGTTGTACATATTTAGCAGCATCCTCTTCCCATTAAGTGCCACTACAACCTCCCAGCCATTACAAGAAATGTCATCAGACATGGTCAAATGTCACCTGGCCACCACATCATCCCCAGCTGAGAGTCACTCTTGCTAGTCATAGGACTTAAAAGAGAAAATCCCTGGGGACAGAGTCCCTTTTAACATGTCCAGCCCACTCCAGGCAAGCGCTATGGAAGAGACTCACCCCTCCCCAACAACCAGGCCATGTGGAAATGGAAGGCAGGAGCCTGCTGACTGTCCCCACCTTATACTAACAGAGCAGAGGCCACATGTCTGCTCCCCAGTGGGTGCTGCAGAGACAGTGGGGTAAGGCCTGCTGATCCCCCCTGCTCAGCACTGAGATGACATCAGAAAGAAATAAAGCCCCTTTCTCTCTTAATGGGCACTGACCACAGAGGCCACATAGTTAGAAGCACTAGATTGTCTACTTGCACTGTACTAAGTGGGGGTAGCAGAGAGGCAGCTCCCAACCCCCCTCAACCAGGGCAGAGAGGGTTGAGAGAGAAAAGGAAACTGGATAAGGAATCTTGAAATATGTGCACAAAGTCCTGAGCAAAACCCTCAGTGGGTCCATGCATAAAATCAATCTGAATCAACACGGGAAAATCTTAAAAACTGAACCATGGTTTCCAGGTAGCCTCTGAGTAACCAAGTAGGCCCGAACAGAATGGCATTTCAAAGGTTATGAAAACTAAACTGACATGCAAACCACAGCCCACAAAAGTAGATGAAAGCATGAGTTTTGAACCAAAACAGATTGTCTCCAAAACTGTAATATTGAAATAGGAACCAGAGTCTCATTATGTAATATTCAAAGTGTGTAGGATACAACCTCACATTATCATCCCAGGAGCAGAGAGGGGGGTGGCGAGGGATGTGGCAGGGTTGTGGCACTGGCAAGCCTGTCGTGTGTACACACAAAGGCGTGACGCTGTAACCCCCAAATTATAGTTATGTAGACTAGTGGGAGATCAGTAACACTTGGGAAAAATGAATAAAGTAATACATCCTAATAATAAAACTGAAATGAAACCAAATACATAAAAATAAAACATTGAAAATATGAAAGGAAAAAAGAAGAAAATCTCCATTAAGAAGACAGTAACACCAAGATGACACAATGTTGGAATTATGTTGTGATGATTTTAAAACAATTATCATAAAAATGCTCCAACATAAATTATAAATAAATATAATTATTTTCCTTCTTCAAGGAAATACTCAGAAGTCTCAGAAAAAAAATATGATGATATACAGAAAATGGAAATATTAGTACTGAAAAATACAATAACTGAACTAAACAACAACAACTCATTGGTTGGGCTTAGTGCCATAGTGAAGGGGTAGGAAATAAGCAGAACCTCGGGAAGCTATGGTGCAATAACAAAAATCTGACATCTGTTTCACCAGAATCCCAGAAGGAAGAGAGAAAGAACACAGGACTGAAAAACTATCTGAAGAAAGAATGGCTGAAAAGATCCCAAATCTGGAGGAAGTCACAAACCCAGAGATTCAAGAAGCTCAGTAAATCCAAATAGGAGAAGCCCCAAGAAATCTACACCTAGGTATATCATAAATTAAATTTCTGAAAAACTAAAAAAGATAAACCTTGAGAAAATTCAGAGAGAAATGATGCATTATTACCAATAGTTGGATAACAACTGAAACAATAGGCATTTCTTATCTGAAATCATGGAGGTTTCATTAAAGACCCTCCAAATACAGCTACCTCCTGAGGTCCAGGATGATAAGATTTCAACATATAAATTTGGTGGCAGGGGGATGAACTAAATGTGAACATAAAATAACTAAAAGATATGTGCATCTCGGGCCTCTCCTGGTGGCGCAGCGGTTGGCATTGGGCTGCGAAGCTGCCCACAGTCTCTGCAGCGCCGGCTCCATTCCTGGCCTCTGGGCAAGGGTCCCACATGGTGTGACAGACCTCTCCTGCCTCGCCCACTGCTCCCCTCAGCAGTGTACTTCGTCAGTCTGCCTGTTCTGTTCCCCGCTCTGGCTCTGGTAAATTCTCTCACCCTCCTGTGCTTCTGACTGTACCCAGTGCTTATATAAATAAATAAATAAATAAATAAATCTTTTTAAAAAAACCATAGCATTTAAAAAAAAAGAGAGAGAGAAGTGCATCTGGGGTAGGGATTTATATAGTGTGAACATTCCATTGAAATGGTAAAATATTAATTCCAAGTGGAGTAGGAAAAAGTTTGTGTGTATATGTAAGTCCTAGTGTAAACACTTGCAGTTTAAAATATAGCAGTAGATAAATTTAAAAGGAATGCTAAAAAAAGAGCAAATAATCCAAAAGGGAAAACAGTACCAAAAAACTATCATGACCAACAGACCAACTATCAGGTCCCAATCATGCAAGTTTGGCTTAATTAGAATATCTATCAATAACTCATTTCCAGTTCAAAATGGCAGATTAAATACATTAATTTATCTTCATTTCTGCATCTCACTGCATTTAGGAAAAAAAAAACATGGACAAAAAGAGTCAGGTAGAAACAATAGCAAATGAAAAAAGATCAACATATTTTTTGGAAGATTAGAAGGAAATGGGGAAAAAAAAACCCAGTCTTTCTCATCTTTCTCCACTCAGCCACACACCTACATGGGAGATGCCACAGCAAGCTGATTCCTGCTTAGGATGCGAGAAAAGCTCTGCAATTGTGGGCACCCATTACTCAGAAGGTAGAGAAGAGGGAATGAGGACTAGAAACAGGAGAACTGGCTGAAATACGGATAAAGCACTAAACTTCTAGAAGACCTACCTTCACGAATGGAGCCAGAAGACTATTTCCTTCCTCAGTGTTATAAACTGAATTGTATCTTCTCCCCCCAAAAAAATTCCTAGGAAGAAGCTCTAGTCCTTAATAGGACTGAATTTACAGCTAGCACCTTTAAAGAGGTGATCAAGATTAAATAAGGTCAGTAAGGGTGGGGTCCTAAGGACTGATGTCCTTATAGAAGAAGAAGTCCTTAGAGGAAGAAGAATCTAGGGGTAGATTTCTTGGGGCTTCTCCTGTTTGGATTTACTGAGCTTCTTGAATCTCTGGATTTGTGACTTTCTCCAAATTAGGGATCTTTTCAGCCATTCTTTCTTCAGATAATTTTTCAGTCCTGTGTTCTTTCTCTCTCTGTTGTCTTGCAGACAACAGAAAGCAAGTTGTCTGCAAGTTAGGAGCAAGGCCTCACTAGAAACCCACCCTGCGGGTTTCTTGATCTTGTACTTTCAGCATCCAGAATGGCTAGAAAGAAAATTTCTGTTCCTGAAGCCACCCAATCTGTGAAATTGTCATGGCAGCCCAAGCTGACCGAAACCCTAGCTGTGGTGGGGACATCTGTTTAGTGGCCAAAGAAACTAAAGCAGAAATGTACTGGTGCAGGGACCCCTCCTCAAGGGAGAATGCAGATGTGTGATAAAGACAGAGCATTAGGGGAAAGCCCATTCCAGGTCTCATCGCCTCCTGGACTCTCAGCCATGATAGCTTGGCAGCACACGTGTGTGCTCACAGGCAGAGAGCTAGCTGAGGAGGAACCACAATGTATGTCCATGAAGACAATGCCTGGACCCAGGAAAAATGTCTAAAACCCAAGAGCTGGTCCACACTCAAAAGGCAGCCTAAAGTGAGCCAAGATTAAATAAGATTATTTATTTAATAATCTTATCCACAGCCATCCACAGCCCACCTGCACAGAGAGCCATTTCAGTGTGTCTCTCCAGGGGAAGCTGACAGCCAAGGATCACACCTCCTTTCTCAAGAAACTTGTGGGAGCTTTGTTTCAGCAATACCTACATAGAGCAAGATAGTGGTTCTCAAACTTTTTGGCTTTGAGCATTTTCCATTACAAAAATTGATGGACCTCCAAAGACTTCAGTTCACAAGTTTTGTTTTGCAAGTTTTGTTTATCAATATTTACCAAATTCAAAATTAAAAGTGAGAAATTATGAAGACAGAACAACACGTGGCTCGCAGGCCACTAGCCACAGTGTGATGATGTCACTGCTGCTCCTGTATCCACAGCAAACTCTGATGTGGCAGGAAACCCAGAATAAAAAGATAAATACAATCTTGGAATTATTATGAATGTAGTTTTGATCTTGCAAACCCGCTAAAAGTCTTAGGATTCCGTCACCCTGGTTCCTACCGCCACACTTTGAGAACTGTTGGAATAAAGAACAGAAGCCAAGAAAAAGGAGAGCCTGAAAGTAAAGAAATAATCTGAACTTGGCAAATGTTTGCGTGGTTACTAGCTAGTGAGTCTCCATGCTTATTCAATAGAAAGACAAAGTTGAGGAAATACTGTAAAAGTAGATCGTTCTTTCAAGGAGCATATAGATTACAGAGAGGCCAAAGATAGGAAAAAATAACTTAAAGGCTATGGATAACATCAACAATTGATTCTATTTGGGAAAGTTGATAAAGACTTCAGGGGGGAAAGGCATGTTATTCAGATACAATGGCGAAAAGTGTCCTTTTTTAAGAAAATAATTTCAGGCTCTTCGCTCTCTCATTTTATATAGCCTGATTTTATAAGATAAAAAGAAATGCTGTCTCTGGGATCCAGCTCAGCTTATAAAGATGAGGATAGTCTTACCTTGATCGCCAGCAGCTAGTGACCCTGGTTACCTCTTTCACTACAGAACAACTGGCTTTCAGGTGTTCAGAGTTACAAGAGAGAAACATACATTTAGAAGTCAGTATTTATCCATTAAGCAAACCTCTTTAGAATAGTTTCATAGTCTAAACTCTGTAAGTCAATAATTTTAAAGTTTGTCATCACACAGAACAGTATTACCAGACATCAGAAAGTGTCCAGTTTCCAGGCATCTGTCATCCTCCTAGTGAGTCAAAAACAATAGCTTGAAGTGGCTAAATCATTATTGAGTATACAACACAAGCACACAGGGCCTTCATTTAGATCACCCCATACCCCCCTACAGCAACTCACACATTGGCAAATCACATTAATATAAAACCACATTAATAAAAGCCACTTGCCCGCACAAGGGAATAGCTTCCGCTTGGTACCATCTAGTCTCATCACCCTTATTTTTCTCACTGTGTCCTTCATCAACTTTCAACCCTAATTTCATAACTTTGCCCCAACTTCGTTTATTTTTTAACTTTTTAAAAATTGAGACTTTGGGTGTTTCATTTTTATAAATTTGTAAAACTTTTCATACAATTTACAACATGTGTGGTCTTCCGCTTATTCACAGCAGCATCTCCTTCAGACATGGCTTTACCAGTAACAGCACAAAGACCAACCATCATCCTTCCCTGGCCCCCTCCCACTGCCATCATTTCTGTACCATGACAGCTCTTGGATGGCAAGAACAATTTATTTTCCAAGCGAGGCAATTATCATTTCAGCCTTTATCATCCCATTGTTATGTAAAGTTTTAAAGAAGAATGTGATAGTCCCAACAAAAAATCTAATTGAATAAGTAGATACTAAAAGTTTCTTGGGGAATATGGAAGACACTCCTAGACCATCTCAATGGTCCCCACCTTCTAGTACTCAGGCCCTTATTCAAGCTCTTCCCTTTGAGTTTAGGTAACTGTCTACTTTAATCCTAACCAACAGAATATGGCAAGAGTGATGGGATGTCACTTCCAAGATCCTATCACATCAGATGTTAATGCCTATCAGACTAGGAGGCTCTACCCTTTGCTTGCTTTGATGAGGTAGCCATGTGGGGCAGAACCATGTATTAAGGAACTGAGGGGTGGCCCCCAGCCAAGAGTAGAAATTGAGGCCTTTGGTTCCTCAGCCCCCAAGTGTCTGAATCCTGCCAACGTGGCATGAGCTTGGAAGCATATATTACCCCCCAATCAGGCCTCAGGTCTTCTGATAAATCAGCCCTGGCTGTCACCATAATCATAGCCTCACAGAGTGTGACCCCCAGAACTGTCCCTAGATCCCTGGCCTACAGAGCTGTGAGATGACACGTATGTGTTGTTTTCAGGCACCAAGTTTGTGATAATGTGTTATTTAGTGATAGATAATGAATATGGGGTGATGGGGGGGACACATAACAATTATTGTGATTGTAATTATCACCAATGAAATCTAACAACCGATTTTATTCTAATGGACTGGTCAGGCAACACATTACAATGCATCTCTAAAAAACCTGAGGTCAAGATGATATTTAAGGGGTGAAGGTTTGTCCTCTCCCCACTCCTCAACATCCACCCAGTGGAGAAGCCAGGCAGAACTGTCGAAAGCCGCCTAGCTGCTGGAGATTACAAATCTGAGACTGACAGAGCTCAGCTAAAACCTGAAACCACAGTGAAATAAAAGAAACAAGCACGTGGGCAAATATACAGATTTAGAACATGAAGTGGGAAGCAGAGAAAGAGGGAATGTCAAGATGGACAGTGGGAAGGCCTCGGAGCGCAGTAGTGTGAGACAAGAGAGGCTACGCTCAGACGGATGGCCAAAGTAAAGACCTGACAGAGCAGGCAGATGAGGCCATTAATGCATGAATGTTACTAGAAGATTAACTCAGTGATGGACAACCAGTAATTCCCTCACTTACTGACATCATTGGACAGGCTTTATAAGACTTTAGAACCAAGACGGCATGAAACTTTAAGAGGCACCTGAAGTCACATGCACCCCATGCTACAGGCACCCAACAGTCATGGCCAAAACCTAGAGAGATCACCAAGAGCACGTCAAGAGAGAGTTCCAGATTATTCTTGGATTTTCAATAAAAGCGGCAGCTATTGTAGCCCCTCCAAGAGCCTATCACTGAAATCTTCCAGGTTTATTAAAAGTTGTATTTGTGCATTTGCACACCATGCCCACATATTTGTGGTAAATGCTTCAAGCACACTTGTGCAAAATGTTGAACATCGGGGAAGAAAACACCATAGTTAATGCTTTCCTTTGAAATGTGAGCTCTGCACCTTTGGGTGATTTCTCCTAGGTTGTCTTCCCTAGAGTCTTACATCTCTAACCAGAACATTTGGTTTTTATTTATATATTCTTCACAAAAAAAAAAAATGAAGTGACTACAGACCCCATTTCTGAAGGTCAGGTTGTGCTTGTAACATAAGGCACATAGCACAGGAAGGATAGTGTAGGGAGGAAGGAGACAGACATTTACTTGATGCCTACTGTATACACCATCTCATTTAATTCCTGCAACTTTTCAGAGTGCAACAAGCCAATGTCTCAGGGAAGCTAAAAAAAATTTACTCAAGATTAACCAAGTCAGTGAATGGCAGGGTCAGATTTCAGGACCCAGGTACTTCTGAAACTAAGCTTGCACTTTCTTCCACCATCCACATTGAGTTCATCAGTCTTTCAAAATTTCTATTGAGCTAAGTCCACTGAAAAACTGTGATTGTAATAGACTGTGTTTAAAGCAGTATGCAAACATACTTGGTAGCTAACTGGGGGATTTCCACATAGAGTAGGTAAAATCATTTTATGTCTTTTAACCTCTCCACTGCAAGTCAAACTAGAAAATACAACTTATTGCATCTCTAAAATTCGAATTTTTAAGAATATTGCACTCTAGAAGAAAATCTATTGCAAAGGTAAAATATCTATGTGTAAATTGAATTGCCTAAAAAATCAGATATGTATAATCCTTAATGGAAGGATTTATGATTGCCTCTGAATTTTATTTGCTATATATGCTAATTTGCTAGAAAAAGCTGTCAGTGAGTTTTATCGTTTTAATATACAAAAATAAACATTGTTAAAGTGTGCAGAGGGCATCTTTTTATCTATCCATAACACTAAATATGCTCTAATTTCTGAATGATATCCTGATGACCTAAAAGAATGAATGCCATCCAAACCTGCCATACTAGGGGGAGGTTTATTCCTAAGAGATCTGGCCTATTTCTATTACAAAACATATAGAACAAGTTTTATACACATTTACAAAGTCAGCTTGGCCAAGAAAAAGCTTCACTGGGTTTACTATTTCAAAGATGTCACTTTGATATTAAAACATGAAATTCTACTCAAAGAATATGAAATTGGTCATTCTGACTTTCAGAATGTTTCATTAGGATACCACTGAACAAGCCAGTCTGACCAGAATACTGTCTCCATACCCATTTTTATATACTCTTCAAGAATTTAATTCTTAGTTTAAAAACAGGAGGAGTTTGGAAAACAAGAACCAGCACCTTTGCAGACCCTTTCTTCTATAAACTTTATAATTACCAGGTTTAGTCAGCTTTTCAAACTAAAACAAGTACACAACCCATGTATGTCAAATCAAGGCATTTCTCAGGACCTGATTACTATTCTATACCACCAAAAAAATCTAAATGCCATCATATCTTACTGCAGAATTGTTACTTTTCCCAAGTGCAACAGCAGCCCTACAAATTAAGAGAGGAGGAAATAAATGCACACAGCTGAGGAAGCCATAATGTCTTGGATTGGCTTTCAAAATACCTCCTCCCAAATAAGTAGGAGCCAGACAGATATAATAAGACTGGCAAAATAATATTAACTGTTACAGCTGGGTTAGCTGAGTACATGGGGTGGGGGGCCAGTTATTAAAATATTGTCTTGTGTGTGTGTGTGTGTGTGTGTGTGAGAGAGAGAGATATGAAATGTTCCCAAACCCTAAATACTTCATATATTGCCTGCTAAACATCAATAAAAAAATCAAATTTAGGAAATTTAACATTGGCATAAGTCTATTTTCCACTGTACAATCCATATTCAAACATCAATTATCACAATATTGTCCTTTGTAGCAATTGTCCCCAAGTCAGGATCTGATCCAAAAATCATCCATTGCATTTAGTTTTCTCCTTAGTCTCCTTCTGAAACAGTGGATCTGAAACACTGCCTCTGCCACCTCAAGACAGACATTTGTGGTGTGTCTGTCAGTCTGGACTTTTAATGATATTTCCCCTTCATTGGAACGTTATACATTTTGGTAGAACAAGTGGCATTGTGTCTTTCTCAGTGCCTCATATCTGGAAGCACAGGATATTAGTTTACTCCACTACTAAAAATGTTAACTTTGATTATTTGGTGAAGGTAGTGTCACCCAAGTTTTTCCATGTAAAATTACCACTTTCTCCTTTGCAATTAATAAGCAACATGTGGGAAAATTCTCCAAAGTGTAAATACTCCAAGTTTCATGTTTTCACATACTAGTTTAACATCCTAGATAATTCTTGCTTGAGTCAGTTATTACTATGATGGGTGCAAAGTAGTGATTTTCTTAGTTTGTCTATATTTTTTTAGTTGGCATCCTTTGTAGGCTTTTTAATAACTACTACAATTGGAAATAATTTTACTCAAGAATTTGAGCCTGTCAATCAGAGTCAAGAAATTTTCTTTTAAATTCTGAACATCTCAAGCAACTGCTTGGCAGAGGGTCCTCATTTTTCCTGTGCAGACCTACAGATCATTTTCCTTTTCCTGCTCTCTCCTGCATCTATCCAGATCACTGAGCTCACAGAAGAGATTACTGATGCTGATGTGGTTGGTAGGATGGGGAGAAGAAACTACACACTGATGACCAATAAGAAGGGCAGGAATGACCTGTGAGGTAGCATCAATCAGCTTAAGTGTGGGCCAGGCAAAAATGAACCAAAGTCAATCAGTAAACCAGGAACTACTATGTGGGGGCTGGATGTTTCCTTTCAGACCCAAGTGATCATCAACAACATCCCCAAGACCCAAGCATCTGAAAACTGCCCAAGATATCTAAGGCATAATACAGCTGCTTATTTCCAACATTGCCCAAATATGCCTGGCTGTTCCTGAGAAATTATTCTTATAAACAGATCACAGTGACTTCAACAGTAAAGACCTATAAAGGGAAATATTAATAATGTTAACAAATGACATAAGTGGGAGGAAAAATACTTCACTATGATTTGGAAACACAAAATTATCTGGAATACTAGTGACTAGGGAAATTATTAAATATAGTTCAAAGACCACTGCTTTATTTAATAAACAGGGCTGTTCACAGTAATAGGGCTGTTTTTCCTACTAATTTTTTTAATATTACAATCCCTCCCAATTTTTCAACCTTTTAAAGATCTTGTAAATATGAATTATCCAAATAAAAATATTAATAACTCAAGGAGAACTTGGTTTGAGGATCTCAGATTTCCTTACCAATTCACAGTAACTCACTGGAAACCAAATGGAGGCTGTCAGGCTCCCCATTCCCCCTCTGGAATCTGCCTTTACCATGCTATCTGGACATAAGGATATTTTCTATTTGTTAATTTCTTCTTTTGTGTTTGTTATAAGCAAATCAGGCATTGGCATTTGTAGCAATTGTCCCAGAGTTAGGATCTGATCCAAAATGATCCACTGCATTTAGTTTTCTCCTTAGTCTCCTTCTGAGGCAAATGTCCAGCCAAATCTTTTTAAAATACCTCTGTGTTTTATATACATTTACATACCACATTCATAAAGAAGGTCCTTCTGGATTCAGTCCTTCAAGAAATGACATTTTTCTCTCAAAGGGAAATTTCTTGGGGGAGAAAAATGGGGAAGGCTATGGCTCACTGTGCCCAGGTCTGCTATATATCAATAAAGCCATCTACTCACTGCAGCACCCTGGCAGGTCAAGACTGATGAAGAAGTGTCATTCTGTGCTCCCGTCACCTATCATTCCCTCAACTTCAGAAATAAGGACAGAGAGCGCAGTAGTTTAACATCACCAGGTGTTTGTTAGAAATGTAAATTCTCTGAATCATAAACTCTGGGGCTGAGGTCCAGTAATTGAAAAAGCATTCCAGGTGATTCTGATCCACATTAAATCTGAGACTTAAGAAAAACACTGTCTGTATTCTAACATTCAGCCACTTGACAACTAACCAAAGAACGCTTTTTGGAAGCAGCCAGTGCCCTGTAGTTTCAGGATCGCTTCTATGTTACCCGTAAGAGGGCTGTGGGTCTTTAAGATGGAGATATGGTGAAGATTTGGGGAGAATTTTTCAAGACACAGGCTAAGAATACTTCCTTCTCTTTATTTCCATAGCAGGAACATATAATCTTTCATATTATTTCTGGATAAAAATAAAGATCAAGTAATCATCCTCAACATGCTGGAACCCTTTAGATTTCCAGTTGCATCCCAGCTGAGAAGAAACATAATTAAAATTGTGCCTAAAAATCAGCTCAAGAACTAAGCTGGTTGAATATCATAATTTTATTTTATAAACAGAATTAGTGGGCTAATGTTTGGCTCTTCACTGGAGTCAAATATACCATGTAAGGAAGTGGAAGAAACATTTATCTAAATAAATTGGAGCAGAGACATGGCCAATTATTTTCAAAACAACAAGTACATCATATTTACACAAAATAAAAGAAAATGAATAAAAGATTAACTGCACTTTTGTGCTGTACAATTTGCCAGTAGATACTTCAAATCTCTAAGCATTTATTTTTCTTTTTTGAAAAACGAGGTCAAATGTAATTATCGTCCTCTTTGTTAAGTCTGACTTTTTAATCAAAGCCCAATCCATAATTTCTTTTCCTCAGGAAAAAAAAAAGTTTAGTCAAACTACACTTTTTAGAAATGGGCAAAGAAGAGTCTAGTCCAGATATACAGATTATATCATACACATCTGATCTACGTTTATTTAATTTTAAAAAGGGGGGAAGAGCATGTTGGTTTTCTCCACTTACATAAAATGACAGCAAAGAGGGAGGGAGAGGAAACTACCCATTATTGATGGCTTTCTGGGGCCCATTACTGTACGTAGGACAGTTTTGTCCTGATTCCACAGATAAAGATGCTGAGGACACTTTCCATGTCCCATTGCTAATGAATTTTAAGAGGTCTAAAATAAGTTTTGTTTGGCTGCAAAAACCCATGTACTCCGCACTGTATCAAAGCTGTGTCTTGGCCGGAATAACAGTTTATTTAAAAGAAAAATAAATTATTACAGATATGTTGACAATAACCCTATTTACCCATTCTGTTCCTTCTCACCTCAAAAATGCCCCCAAAAGGTTTATAACCATGACTCCTGTGCTTCTCACTTCTGTTGTACTCCATTTACTCATTCATTCACTCATTCACTGTGCCAGGTCTGGGGTACAGAGGGTCCTCCGAGAACCTCCCTCCTACATGTCAGGTATGGGGCAGGTGTGGCTGGCGGTTTTTACTCTGCCCTCCTTTTGACGCTCCGCTAACAAGCATCTCGGCTTCCCATACATCTAACTTAACCCCTTTCATCGAGTGTTTCCATTTCCAAAAGCGCCGAGCCAAATAGCAGTGGCGCCAGGATATCAAAAGCAGGCCAACCCAATGCTTTCCAACACTTCCATTCAGTAGTTTTAACCTGGCATTTTCACGGGCTGACCTCATTCTCTGTCTATGGTGGCCAGATGCACCCTCCCACTGGCCCGCAGCTGCCCACTGACAACATGGCCCAGGCGGGGCCGCCAGGCAGTCAAACAGTCAAGCCACCCTCATCCCCAGATGGCAGACAAGCAAACCCAACCCAGAACTCGAGGCGAACCTTGAACTCACCTCGCCAAAAGCGCCCCCAAAGGCTGGCTCTGGGCCTGGGGGCACTGTCCACCCAGGCTGCGATGTCAGGCCCTGCTGCCGGTGGCATCCAGGGTGCCCTCCACTTCAGTGCCTTGTGCACGCCCTCTGCCCCATCCCTCCCGGGCGGGCGGCCAGTACCACCTGCGCCCCTCACGTGCTGCCAGGAGAAAAGGGTGATGGGAGAGGGACCAGGGCCCTCCCAGGGACGAGGGGGGACCCCGGCCTCTGGTCCCGCGAGCCTGCACAAAGGCAGGCGTCGGGAAGAGAACTTCCCAGCCCTGGGCCGCGCAGCCTCCCACCCGGCCTCCCGGGTAGGGGCGCACTTACTGTCAGTCGCCATGGTCCGGTGAAGCGCTGCCGGGCGACCACCCGGGGCCGGGGTACTCGGCGCCGAGCCCGGCCGGGCGCGCGCTCCTCACCAGGCCCCGCGCGCTCGGGGGCCGCGCCGCGCACAGCCGCTCCCGCCGCGCGCCCCCGCCGCGCACCGCCGCCCCGCGCCCGCGCCGCCTGCCGCCGCGCAGCCCCGGCCCCGCGTCCCGCGCGCCCGGCCCACCCGCCGCGCGCCCAGCCCTCCACCCCTGCCTCCCGGCATCTGGGCATCTGTCCTCCTCCTGTCCCCTCCCCCCGAGAAAAATGACCGCAGCAACTTGGAAACACGCTCCTGGCCACGCCAGGGTAGCCTAGGCTACCTTTCCTACTGTATTCTTTATTTTCCAGTCATCTTTTCCAATTTCCACTCCACCCTTGCCTCAAGCTTCCTACCTGTGGCTTTGGATGCAAGCGTGGGTGCTCAACCCCACCTGGAAGGTGCAAAATAGGATCAGAGGTGAGAGTAGGAGTAGGCTCAGCCAGGTGGGGGACGTTAATCCTCCAGGGTTTGAGATCTCCCGGGAAATCATCTTAACACAGTCCTGGTGGGTTCCCCGGGTTCTGTGCTCCGCACGTTACCTACCGCCTGTTTTGTCTCCAATGTGAAAATGGCTGTGGCACTTAGTAGGCTCTCTGTGGTATCTGTTAGGTGGAGTTTTGGAACCATATCAGTAGGTTCACTGTTGGTTGTAGCGATTTGAAGAATTTTGGAGCCCTTGGCATCATTTTCACAGGTTTTAATGGTAGCAGGGCAAACAAGCCAGAGGGGGGACAGCAACTTGAGCCCCAGCAACTCTCTCTGTAAGCCCTTTGCTCTGAGCGCTCTCTGGTGTTCCCTTGGGGTCTCTTTGTAGCTGATCTCTCATAGCCATTCAGCCTAATTGTCGCTAAGTGACGACGTTTACTGACCTCTAGGCCTCAGGTGTGCACATTTGCACATGCGCACACACCCATGCTCAGGTGTCCATAATCAGACAAGTGTGCCCCATGCACGCTCCCGCCCTCTACATTAACAAGATCAAGGCTGCAGGTGATGGCCAGAGGCCAATGGGGTAAAAACGGTGATGATCTACATTTACCCTACAGGTGGTTAATGGCTGAATGGACGACGACTGACTGACTGGCCGCTACATTAATAAAGGATTGAATTAACGGCAAACTGACGGGATGCCCACTAGAGGTGCCACTGACAGATAACTACAGGCCAAACCACAACCAGATTAGCTCGCTAGGGTTGGACATGGAGTAAGTGGATTAGCCTCAATGAATTTCTTTTTCTTCACAGGCTATCACGGTTCAGGAGGGCTCAGAGCTGAAGATGGCTTAAATTTTTACACATTTTCTCGAAGTCCAGAAACCAATTTCAGAGGGAATCTTGGTATGTCGGGGGAGTGGTGCATAGGCCCCAAAAACCCTTGTAGAAAGGATTAAATGGCTCGAACATATGTCCCAAGGCATATGGCGTGATATTTAGTTCTTACAGATAAAAATCTATTTGATGAATTTTGGGATACACATTCACTACACTCCAACCAATGGTGATTGCAGCAGGACAGTGCAGCCTCAGCTGGACACTGAGAACACACCCACGTAAGTTAGGGTCTGGGAGCAAGGTGAGAACAGCCCAGTTGGCCTTTCAGAGCACAGATGAGGGAGGCCTTGATGTTCTGATTGGGGGCCACATCCAGAGTGTGTACATCTGCTGTGGGAACTGGGCACTGATTTTTGTTTGTGTTTAATCTTTGTGTGTTCACCACAGATGATTTGGAAGCACACATCTAATTAACATCCAGACCCCTGGCTTATTTGTCTTTCAGAACACCCCTCTGTGGTAGGCCCAAAAAGCAAAATGACTTCAAATGGGTTCGGTAGGGGAAAAGAATAAAAGATGACTCTGGAGATTTGAACCTATGTGAAGCCCACAAACCAGGTTAAGTAGTCTGAAGGGGAAGGTGGTAAGTTGGTTGGTTTAAACTCATGTGAAGAGTCAGTAGAACATGGAAGATTATTTATTCATTAGTCAAAGTTACTTTTCTAAATCAGAAAGAGAAAAAATAGTAATTCAAAGTATACAAGGTCAAGAAGTATTTTCTGAATGATTGAACTGTTAGATAACTAGTTTATCAACCTGGAACTAGGTGACAGATGAGAAGGGATTAAAGAATAAGTAGATTTCATACAGGTGAAGGCCCCAGGTATAAATAATTCTCTCAAAAAGGTTGACAGTGTAGAAAAAGAAGGGAGATGGAGAGTTTTAGGGAGAAGGATTGAGGTAAGACTCACTTTTCGTTGTTTTTTTTTTTTTTTAAACAGGATTCTTCAGCAGGAAATACAGCTGTATCTTTCACATATTTCATATATTCAAGTATGTGAAAGGGATAATCTTCGCTTTTCTATAACTAAAGTAAGGTTTTAGCCCAAGCGCCCATTCCATCTATAGTTAGGAAGGTTGGCTGTAGTCAGTTCAGGGAAAACTCCATCCATTCATTGGCAATTCAGAGCTTTCCCTCCCCCTTTTTCCCAGGGTTGCACCCAAGCTTGGAGGAAAGGGCTGGATCACAGCAGGGAAGCTGAGGTATCTGGCCTCAGCCAAGGCCTCCTCACTGTGATGGGCCTCTTCTGTCTGGACTCCAGGGGCTCATGTCTCCTCAGCCTTAGTTGTCACCCACTACTCCATGCTGTCACCCACACACAGAGCCTCTCCAGGTCTTTTTCTCGTAGACATTCCCATAGCTCTTGAGGGGAAGTGTGGCCATTTGTCCAGGCCATTCTGGGGAGACAGAGACAGAGGACTTTGTGAAGGAGCCTCCATCCTTTTCTAAAGGTTACATAACGTCTCCTTATTTCTGTACCATGGTAAGGCATGCTGTGCCAACAAACAAGACGATCAATGTGATGTGAGACAAAGGTCCACTTGAGTCCCAATTCCTCAAAGCTATCTAGAAGTTCCGTCCCCTCCCTCCCCACACACACACACTCATGGCAGTAGGACTTTCCTCCAGAAGGGAGTGGAGGAGTGGGATTAGGATATTTTCTGTATAGGGCAAACTTAAGCAGAACATCTTACCCCATATAACAAGGAATCAAAGGTGAATGACGTGCTTGCTGTAGCATCTCCACAGTGTCAGTGAAGACTCTCCATCTTCCTCATCCTCCATCCATAATTTGTTTACAGCAACCTAACTGCCCCCCTCCCACTGCCACCCCTTGATCACTGTTACAGCTCAAGACCTCATATCCTCACATGACAACAGCCCCCAAGTAGGGAGGGATATTTCTTCTCATCTCTCTTTTTAATCAGTGAAGACAATCTTTATAGAAGCTGCAAGAGCCTCCCTCGTCAAGTCCAGCTAAGTCGAGGCTGGAAAAGCAAGTGTCTGTTGTTCTTAGCTTCTGTGACACGAAGTAGTCTCTGCCAGCAAGGAAAGAGGTAGGGAAGTGCTGTTGGACACCAACATCAACATCTGCCCTTGGCTTTTCAGACCCCTCAAGTATCCCTCTCACTGTCCTTCTCTATGACCCTTCACCTCTCCCTGGCCATGGAAATGATCCCCTAAGGGCCTGGAAAACCAATGCTTAAAACATCCTGCATTCTTGCAAATCTGTGTATCTCATTTGTGGACCTTAGCTTTAAAAAATCTAAAGCCAAGAGTCTTTCCTCTTTTTCTACACAACCTAAGGTCGTAAAAACCTAGGTCTAGTTAGAACTGAGAAAACCCACATAGTAAATGAAATGACATAACAGGAAGGAAAAATACATGTCAAAACCAAGAGAGGAAAGGGGAAAGGAATCTTTGGAAAGAGCTAAAATAGAGAATCAGAAATGGGTATTGGGCAAAGGTGTGAGTGGTATCACCAGTATACGAAGGATTTCATCTCAGAGAGGAAGACTTCTGTTCAGTCTCAGGAATTTCATTGAGAAAGGATTCTGTGGTTGAGAGAGGAAGGTCGAGGGTGCTTAAGCATCTATATGGTCCAGGGTTGTCCACATTCTCCCAGTTCCTCTGCACTCCCACTGTGGCTTCACTTATCACTCCAACCCCTTGCCCCTCCTGTCCCAGGACCTGAAGAACAAAGGAGGGCAAGCAGGAGGATATGCTCCTTTGACTATATATACATGAAAGGGTCAGGACAGAGAAAGAACAGGACCAAGCAATTTGCCTTTAAAATGTTTTAGCTCCAGCAATTTTTGATTATTGCCAGAATCTTTTGACAAATTATTTGCCATAATTGTGATTCAATTGTCCTCAGCCACCTTGTTTGATTTCATTTCCAGAAGAGAATAGGAAAAATATTTCATAAAACACTGTGCAGAAATTACCCTATAGGTCCTCTGACCCTTGGCCTCTGACCACATCCTGTTGACATTATCCATACTCTGGCTAAAAACAAGAAATAAGAGCAGGAAAGGGTGAGGGGTTGTCGTCACATGCTAAGTGGGTCTGCATCTCTGCGGAGACTATTTTTGGCTGACATAGCTATTGCTTTGTCTCTTTGTTAGAGTAGGTGAAAATAGAAAAATTATTTTAACTACGATTTGTGCCTACAAGCAGCTGAGCATTTTGTGACGAGAGTTTTTGATTGTCTGTATAACACCTGCCTTTGATTTTCATTCAATCTTTGTATCTAGCCTAAGCCTCTGAACTCAAATGTTTTAGAACATTCGGATAGGAAAATAGGACATGGATAATAAAAAAAAGGCTTTTAGGAATAGCCACTGAGTAGTAAGAAGCATCATGTTCTGATTTAACTCTTGCAAGCTTGCAAGTCACATGGGGATGGGCAGCATTAAGGCAGGGTCAGTTAGGTAGAATCTGATCTGAAAAAGAGGCAAGGCCTGTGTCCTGGCCCTGCAGTTGGGGGATTCGAGTTCCACAGTTCCCTGGACAGAATCAATGACTTAAAACCAGAAAACCATAGGGTTGAAGGTTGCCTGACTCACTGCAGGTTGCCCCTTAACGTGTCCATATATGATGCAAGGCAAATGTTAAGGAACCTGTAAGGCAGGAATATAGAAGAGGTAAGGAGACTAATCAGTCTCAGGAAAAGTAAGAGAGTTGCAGACCAAGCAAATAGGTCAAAATGATGGTTTTAGGGCTCAAAACCCTATGTGAACATAGCATTCGTTTCTTTTTTTTTTTTTAAATAGGGACTAAATGCAGTCTATTTTTTAAAGGACTTCAGCAGTCATTTTTTTTAATCCAAGAGTATTACCAATCCATTTCAGAAAGTAATATACAATTATAGAAATAACAATAAAAATCTCAAGCAAAACATATTCACCCTGGGATCAAGAATGCTTGGAGGGGAAGAGTGCAAGAACCAAGGGAAAATTAAGTTTTAAACTGGCATCTTAATAGCTCGCTCTGTATGCCAAAGTTTGCAAGTTGAGACCAGCTCTTACCAACAGTGCACCTCAGATTGCCTCTGCAAGAATCTAGGGAGCTTGTAGAGAGTGCAGATTCTCAGACCCCAACTAACAGATCGGAACTATAGCAGTGGGACCTTGAATATTCATATTACTGAGCTCCCCAGGTGTGTATACAACCAAAACGTGAAGAACCTCTGACCCCATGAAACAGCAGCTGTGTTTTTATTACAAGATAATAAAATTGCTTAGAGACCTGAAATTTCAGATCTCAGAGTTTCTGGTTCCGTTTTCTTCATCTACAATACAGAGTAAAATTATTAATAAGCTACTAAATGCTGAAAATTCAGCCATTGGGAATCAAATTCAGTGCTAGCAAACTTTTTCAATAAATGACTCTTAGATCTTACTAAAGATATCCATTAAGAAAGAAAGTCCATTCCTTCTTTTTATCTTTCATAAAGACTTTGTCACAATTCTCTGTCATTAATACCTCATATGGTGATTAAAAAGCTCAAAGAGTTCATAGGTCACATAGTTGCTTTCATTTCTCTGATAATTTCAATTCTTTGTCAAAGTACTTGTTTGTTTACCTAAAATAAAAGAATATAATTTTTCAAAGCTCTGTTTTATTTTAGGAGTAACTCCTAGACAAGGCGGGCCTTATGGGTGTCAAGAAATAAACCATTCACTTTACCTCCAGGTATTTAATATTTTTTCTTTCTACTCAACACAAGATTGGAGTTGGAAAACTATAAGGAGAAATGTAATTGAGTTTTAAAACACTGCTCTGCAATATTATTTCAAGCTAGAATAAAAGTTATGGAATTCATAACTTGCATCACTAAGGAATTCATTTCTTGCATCATTCTCTTTAGTTCTATTTTCTCAACAGTTTGACCTCTTCATTGTGTACTTTCTTCTCACTAAACAATTTAGTTTCCCTTCTCATGCAAAATTCTGAAAAGAACAATCCATACTTTCCATCCACAGAATATCATCTCCAATGTAATCCTCAACCCACTACTAAAATTTGCCCTCCATCTGAAACCATTTGAGCTGCTACAGCAAGAAATACCATAAATTGGGTGGCTTAAACAACAAACATTTATTTCTCAGTTTAGGAATCTGGGAAGTCAAAAGTTCAAGGCAACAGCATGTTATGTCTGGAGAGAAGCCACTTCTCTGCTTCACAGAGTCATCTTCTGGCTATGTCTTCACATAGCAGAAGGGACAAGGGAGCTCTCTGGGGCCTTTTTAAAAGGATGCTAATCCCATTTAAGGATGTCACCCTCATGACCTAATCACTTCCCAAAGTTCCCACCTCCAAATGCCTTCATTAAGATTCAGCATATTAATTTAGGGGAGATACAAACATTCAGTTTATTATACCCTCAAAGTCTTTATTGTATCATATTGCTGGACAGATGACACTAACCACTTCCTCCTTGAAATTCTATTCCCTTGGATTTTTTTAACACAAAATTTTCCTAAACTACCTCCTGCATTCATATCATTATCAATAGCTCTTCTCCAAGCCTCCTCTTCCCTTCCACTTACTCTTATATATGATGTTCCTTCCACCTTTAGTTCACTGCTCCATCTACCAACTCTCTGGCTGTCCTAGATCTCTCATGATCTTAACAACCAATTCTTTGCAATACTGTGCAATCTCCCCTGAGATTCACACTCACATATGTGAGAATTACAAGTGTAGACACTGGAGCCAGACCACAGCTTCTGATAACACTTGGGCGACCTAAATAGATTAATAAACTCCTAAAGAAAACTAAGTGGAAACTTGGTAACCTAAAAGATACTCAGGGTACAGATTCAGCAAGGAACTTTTGATTAAATAGAAGCATACAGTCTCATTCCGTTTTCTAACAAAAACTGTGGGGACTTCAATCCTGGAAAGAGAGAGCAATCTGTGTTTACAACTACAACCCTGACTGCAGGTTCTGTTCATGGAACAGGGTAGTAGAAGTCAGGCAGAAATCCTGACTCTTACTGACCCGAGGAGTCAGAGAATGAGTTTTGGGCTATAGTGTGGTTAGAAACTGGGATGGAAAATCTCAATTAGAGAGAGGCATACTCCAGATGTGAGCGTAAAACCCCCTCAGATCTCAGGATACAAGGAGGGCAAGAACTCCAGAGATTCCAGGGCTTATAACAATGGAGAGCTGAAAGGGTTGAGCGGATATTTCAGCAGCTGTCACTCAAGGATCTCCTGACATTAAAGTTTAAGCCCTGGGCCTCCTGGGTGGGGCAGGCGGTTGAACGCCGCACCGTGAAGCTGTCCGCAGCCTCTGCAGTGCAGGTTCGATCCCAGCCACTAGCAAGAGCCCCACATGGCGTGGCAGACCTCTCCTGTCTCGCACGCTGCTCCCCTCAGCAGTGTATTTCAGTCTGTCTGCCTGTTCTGATCCCTGCTCTGTCTCTGGTGAATCCTCTCACCCTCCTGTACATCTGGCCTGTACCCCGGTTCTTATATAAATAAATAAATCTTAAAAAATAAATAAACAAATAAATAAATAAATAATAAAGTTTAAGCCCTGTCAGGACAGAGTGATGTGGCAAATACTTTAGGCTTTCCATTAAAATTTCAGGAGGGCCACACCTTAGAAATAAGGGGCACATACTTGGACTAAGAGATTTGCTCTAAAACTACAGATAAAACTAAAATAGACGTGCAGTAACAAAACCTATAATCAAACCTCTATAAGTTCAAGTTAAACTGCTACCTAGAACAAAACTCAGTACTCTGGAGGGAGTTCATGGAATCCAGAGTCTCTATCATGTATCATCATACAATAAAAAATTACCAGAGAAATGTGACCCATAGTTAATGGAGTGGGGGGGGGGGGGTAGAGTCAGTCAACAGACAGATATGCACACTGATGACTGCCAATGTTAGAACTAGCAAAGATTTGAAAATAACCCGGTTCACTTGGAGATGTGATATTAACAATAATACGTAACATCATTATCATTTTAATCAAATCCATGATTGTACTAAGAAATACATGAAATTCTAAAAACTTGTCCTGCTTCAACCCCTTCTAAGAAAAGCTGCGAGTTGGGTACTTTCACATTATTTGTGACTTGTGACCCTGCTACACCTGTCACAGTTGCTTGTACCACAGGAGTCTATGTTCTAGTTAAGGGCAATAATCCTTTGGCTAGACATAAGGGAGGCCAGACTGACTAATTAGTAATCTCTGCCCAATCAGGGGACTCTATTTTGAACAGTAGTAGAATCAGAGATCTTTCAGGGACAGAAGTAGCAGAGGGAGAAAAGCGCAGAGAGAAGTTGGTAAGCACATTAAAAGCATGAACATTGTGACTTCCAGGCTTGTGACCCAGTCATATGAGGTGCTGTGTTCATTATGTGGCAGTCATTTGTCCAGCTCCTCAAGAAGCTGTGCTCTAAGGAAATGGTCACCTTACTATCCTCTGTATTCTTAAAATAAGCCTCCAGGATTTAAGATGCTGTGAGTGAGCCCTTGTTCCTTGCAACCTAAAGGAGTCTATCCAAACTTACTTTTAAGAATTGACACCTGCAAAATGCAGTAAATTAAACCAAATAATCAAGAATAAAAATGACTACACAGAAAGGGATGATACATTTAATACTTTTAAAAATGTGCAATGAAAATTACTACATAATTGTTTGAAAGATTAATGAAAATGTGAATAGTTAAGTACCCAGAGTCCTCTGAATGTCCTCAAAAAGTTAGCGTTCTTGGAACAGTAATTTAAGAATCAAGTGTGGGTTGGAACGATGTTAATAACTCTGCCTATTTTCCTAGGCTCTTTATGTCAAAGCAAAAGTAATTTTCAGCCTATACTATTTAATCTCTATATATGTGAATTTTCTATAACAACCCAAATAGGTTATTAGGAAGAGTATGCGTATTGGAACTAATTTGACTTGAAAAAAGAAAATAGGCACTTTCATGTTGTCAGCCATGAGAGCTTTGTCTCATATAGATCTCAGGATCTATGTAAACACATAAGCTCTCAATTATGACTTGAAAAAAATCATATAAAGCACTTACGATACTTTCTTCGGCATCCAAGTACTTCCCAGCAGTAACTATTGTGAAGCTTAGCATTCATATTTTTGCATTTTCAAAGCACTATGCAGTTTTTCCTATTTTTGGACAAAGCTATAAAGTCAGTCTGCATTATCTTGAATTTACAGCTGAGAAGGATTAAAACAAAAAAAAGGAAATAGATTAAGCATATACAGTAAGTCAATGACAGGTTGAAAATACAATTTTTTTTTCATTTTTCAGTTCCTAGGTCATAAAATTACAAGTACTTAAACCATTTAAAGTTTTTAATACATTCCACTATTATGTCACTGTTCTGCAAATCTCTGTAGAAGAAAGTCTGCCCAAAAGTTGGTTCATTAACTCTCCTCTGGCAACAGAGGACACCTGGCAGATGTTACAACTGTGTCTGTTTCAGAGAACAAACACTTTAATTGGGTTTTTAAAAGACTGGGAATGATTCCTCACATTCATATATCCACTCACATTTAGGAAACCTTTAAGGCATTCAGAGAAAGGGGTTATAAACCCAGAGGGGATCTCAGGTGTGCTTACAGTATCATAAACCTGTACCACCACCAATGAAGAAAACAAAGAGAACACACTATGATTTCTCAGAACAGCACATTTCCATGGTAGTTTTCATCTGCAGAAATTAAATTACAATACTTTATTTTCAAGGTGAAAAATATTTCCCTAATAAACTTCCATACAAATTTAATTTTCTCTTCAAGGTTTGTTTAGCTACCTCAAGTAAACCTAGCATATATCATTAAAGTTAACCATAATTCCAATTCTCTAATTTGAACAATACTTCACATTTCTCAAAGTAGCATTTTATTTTTTTTTTTTTTTATAAATTTTATTGTTATATTCCCCATACAATTGCCGCCCCCCATTCTGACCCCAATCCCTCCCCTCCCGCCCCCGCCCCCCTAAAAGTGTCTCTGGTTCATAGTTTTTTGTTGATTTTGATTTTCACTTTCTTATAGTTTTTCATTTTCCTGGTCCATTATTTAAGTTTTCTAGATTCCTGCTATGAGTGAGACCATCCGGTATTTTTCTTTTTCTTTTTGGCTTATTTCGCTGAGCATGATCCCTTCCAGCGCCATCCATGTTGCAGCAAATTGCATGTGTTTATCTTTTTTGAATGCTGAGTAATATTCCATGGTATATATGTACCACATCTTCTTGATCCAGTCATCTATTTTTGGGCATTTGGGTTGTTTCCAAAGCTTAGCTATTGTAAACAGTGCTGCTATAAACATAGGGGTGCAGGTGTTCTTTGGAATTGATGTTTCTGTGTCCTTTGGGTAAATACCTAGGAGTGGAATTGCTGGGTCATATGGAAGCTCTATGTTTAGTAGGTCCAGAAATCTCCACACAGCTTTCCACAGTGGTTGGACCAGTTTGCACTCCCACCAACAGTGCAGAAGAGTTCCTTTTTCTCCACACCCTCGCCAACATTTGTTGTTGCTAGTTTTTTTAATATGTGCCATTCTCACTGGTGTAAGATGGTATCTCATGGTAGTTTTGATTTGCATTTCCCTGATGACAAGTGATGTTGAACATTTTTTCATATGCCTGTTGGCCATTTGCATTTCCTCTTCAGAGAAGTTTCTTTTAAGCTCTTCTGCCCATTTTTTGACTGGATTATTTTCTTTGTTGTTGTTGAGTCTCATCAGCTCTTTGCAGATTTTTGTGATCAGTCCTTTATCATTAGTGTTGGGTGCAAAAATGTTCTCCCAGTTGGTGGGGTTTCTCTTTGTTTTTGTTATTGTCTCTTTTGCTGTGCAAAAGCTCTTTAATTTGATATAGTCCCAGCTGTTTATCTTTGCCTTCACTATCACTGCTTTGGGTGATGTGTCTGTAAAGATGTCTTTGATGTGCAAATCACGTAGTGTTTCGCCTATATTTCCTTCTATATATTTTATGGTTTCAGGTCTTATGTCTAGTTCTTTAATCCATTTTGAGTTGATTTTTGTGTATGGTGTGAGGTGGTGGTCAAGCTTCATTCTTTTGCATGTAGCGACCCAGTTTTCCCAGCACCATTTATTGAACAAACTTTCTTTGCTCCAATGCATAGTCTTTGCTCCAAAGTAGCATTTTAAAATAGATATTTTATGCTTATGCACACTGACAACCCCTATACTCTACAAAACATTACTTAAAGTATTTAACATTAAAATCATGCATATACGTGTTGCTAGTTATTTTATTATGATCAATTATCAATTTGACAATACAAACAGCTTAACAAAAAACTAGTATTTGAACTCATTTTAATTCTGAAAATCTGTTATTAAACATGATTATTTTCTATTAAATTCTGTCCAGTATACTTCAATTTCACATGTAAAGCAACCTAAGAACTAATTCATAGCATATGTTCAAAATATATTCATGAAAAAGGTGCCATCAGCTAAAGTGCTCTGTCAGATGTAACCATGTGACAGCTCACAGCTGCTTAGTACAATTTTATTAATTTTAACTCTCTACATTTTTCTGTTAAGATTCAGGCTATATTCGATTAGCAACAATTACAAAATTGATATTCAGTGCAATAGACATG
Source organism: Talpa occidentalis (assembly GCF_014898055.3). Classification (NCBI taxonomy): domain Eukaryota; kingdom Metazoa; phylum Chordata; class Mammalia; order Eulipotyphla; family Talpidae; genus Talpa; species Talpa occidentalis. The sequence goes on along the minus strand of NW_023601104.1, from coordinate 69,860,539 downwards.
TAGGGATTATTATCAGTGGGAATGTAAATTGGCCATCTTTTGGAGTTCGGTTTGGCAGCAAGTAACAAAATTTTATATATACACAGTTTGACAAGCAAACAATAAATGAGTAAAAATATACACATAAAGGTCACCAAAACATTGAAATAGTGAAAATGAAATAAACCTATACAGGGAAAAGGTAACATAGAAGTCTTGAGATTGCTTACTTGCAAGGTTGGCCTTGATCCTTGGGAACTGACTGGTGAAGAGTTTCCTATACAGCTATTAAGCTTTCCCTAAAGACTCAAACCTGTGTACATGAATCCGTGAGGAAAATGATATACTACACAACCAGAGCCACCTGACACTGATACGCAACTGAAAGTCTTAAAATAAACTTTACCAATTGTTTAAGTCACTTTGAAGTGGGGTTTTACTACAGGCAGTCAAGTCTCTTTGAATTTCCATTTCTATTGACTTATGTAAACTAACCCTGAGATTATGGGGCAGAGCTCTCTGTCTTTTTATTCCAGATGCATCACTTATTGATTTTGTGAATATGGGCAAGGCACTTACCATTCTGAAGTAGTTTCCCCATTGTACAAGTGAAATAATACCTAGTATTTTGTAAGAACTATTGGGGAAAAAAAATAGTGAATTTTCATGATCAGACAAATTCTAGCAAATAATCTGGCATACAAGTAGTAGCCAACGATGTATCCATACCCCCAAGTGCACCAACCCTAGAATATTCAAATCCCAGAAGCTCTGCTCAAAATGTCTACTTTCCAAAAATGCCCCACCTATTACCAGAAACATCTGCATGTCAATCAAGGGAAACAATATTGTCTAGTAGCTATGTGGTAGCATAGATTCAAATAAAGGAAAGTTTTATGTGGATACCATAAGCATTTTGATTTTACAACATTATAGATATCACACCATTTTCATACACAAGATATTTACAGAATTCCTAAATATACAATGCTGGAAAACAACATAAAGTGTAATCAACTGTTAAGACAGGATAAGCCAACCAGATGAAATGTAGATGGTCTGCTACTGAGAGCAATTCAACAACATGGCTCACGTAATTTCCATTTAAATGTCTCAAATGAGAAATTAATGGAGAAAAACATTCACAAAGGCTCAGCATTTTTTTTCTGTGGGTACCAATTCTATACCATTCTAGAATTTACATTACTACTCTTAAGGTTTTATTAGAAACAATATTTAAATGTTGTACTTACAGAATGTATTACATGTATATTTAGGGATGTACATATTCATGTATATATACATGTAAATATACATATACAAAAAGGTTAGGCCAAAGGGAACTTTAAAACAAGTACTAAAGATTATTTAATTGATTACAGAAGTAGAACACAAACTACCTAAGTTACTGATCATATAAGTTACTCACCATATAAGATTCATATATTGAAAAAACAAAGCAAATAAGGCAAAAATTTTATTGCACTTAGAGTCATATAAAATAGTTAAAATAATATCGCTAAAAATGATAAAAAATAAAATATAAATGAATCCATTATCAGGCTATAGATATAAAAGAGCCATTGACATGTAATAAACATTAGTATTTCAAGAAAAAAAGATTTTAAATACAATAGTTAATATGACCAGAACTATAGTAATCAGTATAATAACAGAAAAAGTTGTGGGAGATAGTAATAATCTGAAAATTACAGGATTATTTCTATTATATTCTAAATCCAAATTTATCTCTATTTGTGCAAATGTCATAAAAGAAAATGCTGAAATTAAATTCTGGAGTAAACCCTTATTCTAAGTTTTTGTACTTTTATTCTAGAACCATATAAATATTGCCATTTCAAAGAAATAGCCTACTTTCCCAGAAGAATTATTTTTAATACTGGCAATCTTCCTGTACAATACACAAAATATAAATCTTTTCTTCTGTCAGAAAAAGTTCAAAGTTAAGAACTCTATACCCGGCTCTTCATTCTGTGCTTTCTTTTCCTCTTGGGTGCAGTAAACTCTAAAGACATAAAATTAAGATATCTGTTAGGTCTTAAAAAAAATGATAATATGTCTTTCAACTATATAGATGTTTAATTTGTATACATAGTAAGAATGTCTTCATAGCAAAGATACAACAAGAAATCTTAAAGCAGATATATACATAATTTTTTTTTCTTCAAAATGATATTGCACTTGAGAATTTGCTCATGGAGAGCCCAGTCATCTAAATCCTGCTTAATAAGCTTTTATGAAGTTGTTTCATGTGTGCACACCCTCCCCATAACTAGCATGGACCCAGTGTGCCAAATCTTTAGGCATGGAGGTCAGTGCCAAGAGAGGTAAAGTGACTGAGATTTCTAGTTCCTTTCAATTAAGCCTGAAAACATAGCACAGCACTGGTACCACACCTCTCTTTGCCTACCACAGCAGATGCCATAGCCAACACACAAATGTAAATGCCTGTCTATCTAAAAGTGAACCTAAAAGTTAATATTAAAAATAAATAATGGAAGATACAAAGACATGAAAATTGTGGAAGATGTAAAGATAAACTCCCCATCAATGAAAAACAAAAAAAAAGAATGACAGGGAAAGGGACAAGAAAAGACAAGAAAAAACTGATAAGAAAAGGGAGCGTAGCCAGCACAGTGAGCGATAGGCTCAGAGAACACACCATCCAGGTAGTGCAGGGCAGGGGCCTGGGAGAAACTCCTTAAAACTAATAAAATACCTAATGTGTCTGAAGAGCCAAGAGATTTATATAACTGAGGAATAGTTTGGGGATAAGTTAGTGATAAGTACATGGAAAAAAATTGTAAGGCAAAAAAAAAAAGGTATTAGCTATTAAGGAAAACAATAAATGTATACAGATAGTATATTAAATGGTTCTGCTATCAATGTTTTATGCTGTAAATGCTGATTACTGGTCTAACTAAAATAATGATTATATCTGGAAGGCAGGAGATGAGAAGTATATAACTGTTTGGGATAGGAAGCTAAGGGTATATTAAAAAGAACTGAATCCTTGCCTTTCTAAGTGGGAAGTCAACAGATAATCCACAGACTGAAATATGGAGTAGTAGTAATACTACTGTCAGAGATGTGGAGGTAAACACTTAAATAATTAGTAAAGAGTTAAAAGCAGTTGTCCCTAAGGAGTAAGAAATGGGAGTCACAGAAGAATTCAGCTTCTTATAATGAGCATTATAAAAATTGTTTGAAATATTAAATTATATACATACGTAATTATGACTTAACAAAAACTAAATCTTTAAATTTACCAGCTGACAGATTTTGGAATGTTATCTTCCAGGTAGCCATAAAGGTGGATATTAGTGTTTTAGTTGTTTACTCATAATAAAAGTCACCAACCAAAACCAAAAATTCTAGTCTAGAACTCAACACAAAACTGAAAAGGGCTGTTAAATGCTGACATACGCAAACAAGCGCTCCGATTTCTGAAGGAACAATAAATATTCTCCTTTACTAATCATCTGGCTTTTGGCTTTACTATGCTTCTATAACACCCTATTTCTCTTCACCATCATGTACTGAGTTGGTTTTCTCTTTGGCACAGACTAGTGTGATGCATTCAACAAATATCTACTTGGGTCCACTATGGGCCAGTCACCATGCTCAGATCTGTGATCAAAATTAAAATGGTTCTTATATTCCTGTAGCATATATCTTTATATCCCTATCCCTATCTAAACGTTTGAAACCCTGCAAGCCCTCAATAAACTTACTAAATGAATATAGAACCAAAATGAAAAAGAAATCACTAGGCAGTATTCTTAAGATATACTACATTCACTATCATTTATGGGTTCCCAATTATCAAGTCTAGCCTGCTATAAATGTAATTTATTTTCTCTACTATTATAATTATTACTAAAGATAATAGTTATTTAATTTGTAGTTATTGTTACAAATTATGAAAATCACAACAATGAAATGTCTATTTCCTTTAATTCATGTGCAATTTACTACTACTTAGAAGTAAGCTGTTTTAGTTGTTTTCATAGATGAAAATTTTACATTTTACTTGAATTTAAGATAATTTTAACGTTAAAATCTTTTTGAAATTATATGCAGAAATTTGTATTTTGTGAACCTTGTCCTTTATTAGAAATACTTTCTAGGCATCCTCATGATTAGAGACACTAATATTTTCCCTATCTTTTACCTCTCACCTCTACCATCCCTTGCCTTCCCGATGCATCCATTTATTGTATTATCATTTACATTAAAGTGCTAGGATTGACAGCATGATTAATACTAAAATTCTGCCAATATGCTAAAAATAAAACATAGTCAACCATCATGCTTTTAGTGCTATACAACATAACTTTTCCTTGAGCAGTTTGATAAAATTTTATCTGTACCTGGTTCACTAAAACTTTCATTCTCCTCTTCCTCCTCTGTAATTACAGGCATACTCAGACTTAAAGACTTATCTTCTTTAGGGACATTCTGTATGTCATCTGGAAATAAATGAAAAATCATTTTACATGAAAATATACACTATAGTAACCCTTGAGAAAAATTTGTGCAAATAATGTCATCATTATAACAACATAAAAAACACAAAAATATTTAAAATGAAAGCCAAAATTAAAATGGTAAAGAGAAATATACATTTTAAAATACATATTTTTTAATATGTATTTACTTTGAAAATAGTCTCTTGATCTAAAGTAAATAAAACAGAGGAAAAGGGAAGAAACAAAATTAGCCACACAGACATCGCTGTCAGTCTTTACCACACATAGTACAGGTTAAGTCAACAGGCAATAATCATGTGTCACTTCAACTTTATTACATTAAATAGTCAAACGTAATTTAAAATTTAATACCCTTGTTTTTAAATGCAGATACATTCTCTTTTACCATCACATAATTTCCACAAGGTTTATTACTTCTCTAGTCATTTACTTGTCAATTTCCAAAACATTGGAGGCTTCTACATCAACCTTCTGTTGTTGAAGAATTGAATGTGTCTGTTCTCACTGAACACATACCTTCCGTATCTCAACCCCCTGTATTGCTAATGCTGCCTTATCTTCTCCACAACACTGTTACCACTAATATGTTATATATTAATTTGTTTCTTTATAGTTAATTTCCCTCTACTAGAATGTAGGCTTCAGAATAGCAGATTTTGATTTGTTTAAACTGGTGCATCCCCAGCTCTTACAAAAGTGCCTGGCACTTTTGTAGAGCCTCAATAGAAATTTATTAAATAATTAAAAGTGGATTCAACTATTTTAAAACACAATATTTATCACAGAGTACTTAAGTTAACAAGCACCTGTCAGTATAGGAAGAAAGACACTAAATAAAAATGAGTTTAAGCTTTCTGCTCTCAACGAATGTGTGCTAGGATCTTAATGGGTGTGCAAATTTTAAGGCATGATGGCTTGCTATAAGGAGTTGAGGGCCTCCCTGGTGGCACAAGGGGTTAAGATGCAACCTATAAAGCTGTCCTCAGCCTCTGCAGCACGAGTTCGATGCCCAGCCGGCCAGGGAACAACCCACATGGCTCAGCAGACCTCTCCTGGCTCACCCGTTGCTCCCCTCAGCAGTGTACTTCGGGCAATCTGCCTGTTCTGTTCCCCGCTCTGTCTCTGGTGAATTCTCTCACCCCCCACACCTCTGGCCTATACCCCAGCTCTTGTATGCATAAATAAATAAATCTTTAAAAAAAAGGAATTGCATAAACTGTAGCAATCATCTTCCATTTTAAACAGTTCAAACATAATAAAACACCAATTTCACATTAAAACAGAATTTTATCTTTACTGCAAGTCCCAACTATTACAATTTTTTATATTATTTTCAAGATGACAGATATTCCTTTAGAACATCTTTCCGTATCTAATCACATTTTTAGACTTCAAATTTCTAAAATTTTTCAGTTCACAAAATTATAATCACTACAATCTATACAAAATCACTAATATTGCTCATCCATATCAATTATTTATGATTTTTTAAAGCCATATTTATAACCTAACAAGATCTATCCAATAATATCAAGGGCAGGATTTCTTTCTCTCTTTTTTTTTTTTGGTGTAGAAGAACTGGGGTGTAGGCGAGAGGTGTGGGGGAGGTGAGCGGATTCACCAGAGACAGAGTGGGGAGCAGAACAAACAGATTTACTGAAATACATCACTAAGCAGAGCAGAGGGTGACACAGGAGAGGTCTACTGTAACATATGAATTTCCTCCCAGGCCAGGGATTGAATTCAGGTTGTAGAGGTGATAGAGCTAACTTAACCTCTAGGCCACCAGGGAGGACCTCAAGGATAGGATTTCAGAGTTAAAAACTGACAGTTGAGAAACGACCCTTCATGAAGTCACATGATGGTTAATTACGATTTAGAGATCTGTTTCTACATTAAATAAATTTTTAAAAACAAAGCAATATTCTTTAAAAGGTCTTAAAAAACAAATGCAAAGCCACATAGTCAGAACACTTAAAATTGAGTACACAAAAACTTCCGGCTGTTAACCTCTAAGTCTACATACTAAAGAAAGCTCATGAATTTCAGTCACAGGCTATGCTTCTCAGACCTTTATCCAGAACCCAACCCAATTATATTTATTTTACATAAAACTGAAATGAATGGCCAGCTCATTTTCTATACCATTAGTTAGTAAGCAGAAAAAGGGCAAGAAATATTGCTACAAGTCTGTACACTGAGAACAAAAAGAAGATACCTACTACAAACAAAGCGACAGAAAAACTATTTTTAAAAAAGACTTATGAACTAACAAAGTACTGCAGCACAAAAACAAGTTATAAAGATAAATCGACATATATCCTTACAGTATTTCTTGATGGGTTCATTAAATTATAAAACTCAGTCAAATAATAAGCTCATGATGATAACCCTGAGTCATAGGAGAAAATTAAGTTATGTTCAGGATACACTGTTCCAGAAAATGGGAGAGCATAAATTACATTTCAGTATTTTTTTTTTAATTTTTTTTCTTAAGATTTACTTCTTTATGTATACAGGAACTGGGTACAGGCCAGAGGCGTAGGGGGTGAGAGGATTCCCCAGAGTGAGGAACAGAACAGGCAGGTTGACTGAAATACACTGCTAAGGGAAGCAGCGGGCGAGTCAGGAGAGGTCTGCTGCGCATGTGGGTAGCTCCCTGGCCAGGATCAAATTTGTGCTGCAGTGGCTGTGGATAGCTTCATAGGTTGCATCATAACCCCTCATACCACCAGGGATGCCCTCAGTATTTTTTTTTTTAATTTAAAAAATGATAAATGCACATTGTACAAAACAAGAAACACATACAGAATGTATGTTTTAGAAAGACAGAGACCCGAAAAATTAAACTTTTAAAAAGTATAATTTGACATTTAAATCATTCACCTCAGTTATCCACACAATGAATTCCCTAAAGCGCACCATGGAGATAGTTTTACTGGACTCATATATAATCATGTGGGATGCATTTATCAGTAACAGACCACTGCTCAATCTCAAAACAAATGACTATTAGATGTGCAGCTGGAATACAAAGAACAGACTTAAGTGCATGTCTTATTAGAGTATCGGACCCATATATTTCCCTGAGAGGTAGTATAGGATAGCAGCTAAAGATTCAGGCTAGAATTCAGATAATCATTCAAGTTTCAGCTCTATATATCAGCTAAGTGATCTTGGACAACATGGAAAATGTTTGGCAGATATTGCTACATAAAAACTACGTGTTGTCTTCACCATCATATCATTTTTACCATCACTGATGTTCTTCCAGACACTTGCATGTAATATTCCAGAAGTGATGAACAGGTATAGTTGAAGTTTAACTAATGCAAGCTTAGATAAATCCAATCATTATAGTATGAACCTATTTATGTGCTGGACAGCTATTATAGGAATTGACCCAAGAGAGGCAAAATCCTTCCCCCAAATGAAGACTTTATCTTGTGATTCTTATTTCTGTTAAAAGCACTAGTATTCTCTTAGTTACTTAGGCATTAAAAATCCTTGTCTTATCCCTCCCCATCAGCCTTTGTAGACAGACACTGATTGGCCCTCATATCTGTTGGTCAGTTTGACTAACTCCTACAGACCCCTGGCCAGACACTCACTGCTGCTAAATAGCCTTCACTTAGGGTTCCTCCTCCAGTTCGTTCCCACCTACCTACCATACTACTCCCAGACTGATTTCTTCAAAGAAAACCAACAATGTCATTTTCTTTCTCAGAAGTCTCAAATGATTCCTCTGCCTAGAATATAAAGTTCCCCTTTTTTAAAAAATTATGAAATTGAAAATACCTTTCAACTTTAAAGAAGTGAACTTTTGATTAAAGAAACTATGAAGTAACAATGTAACAAATTAACTCTGCTTTAGAGTATTTACAATATCTTCTAAGCCACAAAGTTGATTAATTGGAATAACTGAGCTATGATCTAAGATCTAAATCAGATCATATTTTAGCATACTCTCATGGGTTAAATTCTCCGTGACACACCCAGGTAAATTCATTAACAAATTCCAGATATGCTACAGAGCTGGTCCTTCAATGTTAATTTCAGAGTTTATGAAATGCTTTAGGCAATTATATTAAGTAATCAAACACCCCAAATGAAGGACGTGATAGTTTGTAAACTATAATTGTTAAGTATTTAAGATACAATGGAACTTCCATTTCTTTCCTATCTTGCATTTGCTCCTCCCTTGTTCCTAGACCACACTGAAAAAAGTAAAAAACACTTGTTTTTTAGATGTTAAGACAGTTTAATCAACTTATCTTTTCTGCTACACTTGCATAAAGTAAAGCTGATTATCAATAAGAAAAATGCCAATAAAAAAATCTAACTATCTTTGACATTTTAGTAAAAAATTAACATAACAGAAGATTTTAAAATATAATCTAACTAATCAGACTTTTCCTCAAATTCTCTGGTTTTGTTTTGGTTGTTGATAAGACTAAGTACTGGTAACAAAAAATCTGCATTTTAACATGCAAATCAAAGGGTTGGACCAATACACAAATGGGATTAAAATATAGAATTGTTCTATCAGGCCAAAAATTCCCCCTGGGCCCCAACAGTCAACACCTTCCAATACCCGCCAGTTCCTAGTAACTAATGATGTGTTTTCTGTCTCTATAGATTTGCCTTTTCCATAATGTCTCTTACAAATGGACTCATACAGAATAAATGTAATTACACAGTATGTAGCTTATTGTGCCTGCCTTCTTTCACTCAGCACAAATTCATGTGAGACCCATCCATGTTATTACATGAATCAGTAGTTCCTAAATTGTTGAGCAGTATTCCACTATACAGTTATACCAGTTTGTTTATTTAATGCCTTTAATGCCAGCTGAAGGTATTTATGCTATTAGTAATTTTCCTTAATTATATTTTAAATAAAACCAGTATAAACTTTTGTATACATATTTGTGTGGATTATAACTTCTTATTACTCTTGGATAAGTATCAGCAACATTTATTGAAGCTATCCTTTCTCCACTACATTGCCTTTGAATCTTTGTGGAAAATAAAATCAACTACATGGATGCACCTATTTTTAGACTCTACTCTTTTCAACTAATTTAGAGTCTCTTTTACACTGTTTTGATTTCTGAAGCTTTATAATTATTTTTCAAAACTATTTTGGCTACTCTATTTTCTTTGCATTTCCCTATTTATTTAGGAATAACTTGTCAATTTAAAACACAATAAACCTCTTAGGGTTTTTTTGGACTGCATTTAAAGTATAAAACAATTTGGGATTATATGACAACCTAACAATTTTGGATCTTCCAATGCAAGAATTCATTCATTTAAATCAACTTTGATTTCTTTCATCACTGTTTCATAGTTTTAGCATACAGATCCTGACAATATTTAGTTACCTACATGCTGAAATAATTTGTGAGTTTAATGTTACTGTACTTCAAAAAGTTTCAATTTCTAATTTTTCATTGTCAGTATAGAGAAATACTAACCCTGCATGTGATAATCTGTTAGAACTCATTTATTCATTGTGGTAGATAAAATCTAAATAGATTCTTTTAGATTTTCTGTGTAAAAATGTCTCTAAAGCTATTTTCATTTGCAAACAAACACAGCATTATTTCTTCCTTTCCAATCTAATTGTCTATTATTTCCTTTTATACCAACTAAGACCTCCAATATTTAGTGTAATAGGTGCCAAGAGAGCAGGCATTCTTGTTTTGTCCCCAATAGTAGTGGGAAAGCATTCATTCACCATTAAGTATATTAGTTGTAGTTTTCCACAGAAGTTCTTTCTCAGTTGAGGAAGTTCCTTTCTAATCCTAATTGACTCATTTTTCGTCCTGAATAGATGCTGGATTTTGTAAAATATTTTGTTTACATATTTTGATATAATTATACATATTTTTTCTCCTTTATTCTGCTATTATGGTGAATCATACTGATTTATTTTCCAAACAAGTCAACCTAATATTCCTGGGATAAACCCTACTTTTTCATAATAATTATCCTTCAAACATATTTTTGGATTCAATTTCCTAATATTTGGTATGGATTTTTACACTTATGTTCATGAAGGATATTGGTTTTTAGTTTTCTTTTCTTGTAATTTTAATAAGCTGGAAAGTGTTCCCTCTTATATTTTTTGAAAGAAAGGGACTGTCATTAATCTGTTCTTATACATTTGCTAGAATTCCCAATAGAGTCATCTGGGAATTTAACTTATCTAGTAAACATAGCACTATCCAGGTTTTGTTTCTTCTTATGCTTTTAGAAATGTGTGTCTTTTAAGAAATATATTTTACTTAAGCTATTTAATATATTGGCATAAATCATTCTTAATTGTTCCTTAATATCAATAATTTTTATAAGGTGTACAGTGGCATCATTTAGCTTACTAAGTTTTATTCCTTTCAGTAAATTCTCTTTAGGATATTTTCTAGGCTTAAAATCAGTTTATTTGCAAATCATGACGACTGGGTATCATTTCTTTTTGAAATTATATCATACCTCAATATGGGGCCTCCCCAGGTGGTGCAGCGGTTGAGCTGGGCTGCGAAGCTGCCCACAGCCTGTGCAGTGCCGGTTCGATCCCCAGTCACAGGCGAGGGTCCCACATGGCGTGCAGACCTCTCCTGCCATGCCCGCTGCTCCCCTCAGCAGTGTATTTCGTCACTCTGCTTGTTCTGTTCTCCGCTCTGGCTCTGGTGAATTCTCTCACCCTCCCGCGCTTCTGACTGTACCCAGTGCTTGTGTAAGTAAATAATCTTTAAAAAAAAAAAATTACATACCTCAATCTGCTAATTACCTGATAGTCATTTTCAAGAGCAATGGCAAGTAAGATTGTGATACTTGTATATGTTACCATCAAACATGAGGTGGTTTTTGGTCTAATAACCCTCACATACTTTATAAAATTAAAGATATAACCATCTATTTCTCCTATCTGAAGCAGGGACTAACAAACTATTGTCCCTGACCACATCTGGCACACCACCTGTTTGTGTAAATACTATTTTATTGGAATGTTTTCTCTATGGCTGCCTTCACCTTATAGTGGCAGATCTGAGTAGCTGTCACAGAAACTACAAGGCTGGGCCTCCCTGGTGGCCTAAGGATTAAGTCTCAGCACTCTCACTGCGATGGCCTGAGTTTGATCCCGGCCAGGGAGCTAACTAACATACATGGCGCAGCACACCTCTCCTGTCTCACCCACTACTCCCCTCAGCAGTGTAATTCAGTCAGCCTGTTCTGCTTCCCACTCTGACTTTGGTGAATCCTTTCATCCGCCGCACCTCTGGCCTACACCTCAGTTCTTCTACGCAAAAATAAGTAAGTAAAAATCTTAAAAAAAAAAGAAATCACAAGGCTCATAAAGCCTAAAATACAGATGATCTGGTCCTTTATAGTAACAGTTTGTTGACCCCCCTAATCCAGAACATTTTTTTTAAAATCAAGATTGAATGCTGGATTTTACCAAATGTCTACTTTGATAACTAATAAAATGAATTCATGCTTCCCCTTAATCTGTTTATATGGCAAAGTATATTCAGACATTCCTAGCTTCCCCATCCTCGCATCCAGGAATGAATGCACACAGTCAAGCTATTCTATATCTGGGATCTTTTATATACATATATAATTTAGAATTTTTTCTATAACACCTCTAAGTGAGACTGGCATAATAGTTCTCTCCACATTGTCTGTTAGCTTTGTAAAAGGAATTAGGCAATTCTTTGGAAATATTTCCAGACTATCCTTAAAAAAGTTAGTATCTTCTACTCTACATTCTCAGTGTGCTTCAAGTAACTGTTAAGGTACATAATCATAACTGTAAAATACTAAAGGTATTTAAATTCAGTTTTTCTTCTACTATATCAATATGGAAAAAATAAGTTAAAAGACTGTAATATATCTTCATATACCACTGCAGCAGCTAGGTGTCTGTCTTATATCAGGCATTAATATTTTTGTTAAAGATTTATTTATTTATGCATACAAGAACTGGGGTACAGGCCAGAGGTGTAGGGGTGAGAGGATCCACCAGAGACAGAGTGGGGAACAGAACAGGCAGATCGACTGAAATATACTGCTGAGGGGAGCAGCTGGCGAGACAGGAGAGGTATGCTGTGCCACGTGGGTAGCTCCCTGGCCGGAGTTCAAACTCGTGCTGCAGTGGCTGCGGATAGCGTCATAGGTTGCTTTTTAACCCCTTGCACCACCAGGGAGGCCCTATCAGGCAATAATATTTAATCTTGTTTCAAAGCTCATTCCCCCGCCACCACCACCCCCAGCCTGCTCATCACATTCCTACTTTATAATAGTGAATAAATATTATGTATATAATTTTTTAATGATACATTTAAAAGTCATTTCTTTAAAAACCAAATGCCAAATATTTTTGACAGATACACTGTTTCAAAAGAAAAGCAGGGGCCTCCCCGGTGGCGCAGCGGTTGAGCGCTGGGTTGTGAATCTGCCTGCAGCCTCGGCGCCGGTTCGATCCCCGGCTGCTCCCCGGCCACCTGAGGAGGGTCCCACATGGCGCGCAGACCTCTCCTGCCGCCGGCTGCTCCCCTCAGCGGTGTACTTCGGTCCTTCTACCTGCTCTGCTCCCTGCTCTGGCTCTGATGAATTCTCTCACCCTCCCACGCTTCTGACTGTACCCAGTGCATGTATAAACAAACAAACAAACAAATAAATGAATAAAAATAAAACATGCCTCTAAAAATAAAAAAAAAAAAAAAGAAAGAAAAGCAGGTACAACTTCATTAGTGTAGCTAATGGGAAATGCAATTCATAGAACGTATTACTTATACTTTATTGTACATACAATCTGGACTCATACACAAAAATTACTAATAAAATTTGCTATGGGGGTCTCCGTGGTGGTGCAGGTGGTTGAGCGCAGTGCTGTGAAGCTATCCACAGCCTCTGCAGTGCCGGTTCAATCCCCGCCGGCCTCGGAGCAACCCATATGGCAAGCAGACCTCTCCTGTCTCACCCGCTTCTCCCCTCAGCAATGTATTTCATCAGACTGCCTGTTCTGTTCCCCACTCTGTCTCTGGTGAATCTTCTCACCCTCCCGTGCATCTGGACTAAACCCCGGCTCTTGTATAAATAAAATCTTTAAAAATAAAATAAAATTTGCTATGAAGAATTCTAGTCTGACTCAATAACTACTTACCTATATCACTTTTGGACAAGTTATGTAATTTGTATGGGCCTAAATCTCATCATCTACAAAATGATGAATTTATTACAATGCCTAGGGTCCTTTCATCAATAAATCCCAAAAATTTAAGATAATTTATTTTTAATGTTAAATCTCACTAGGTTCTCCATCAAACAATATATAATCTTATTTAACAAAGACAAAATGGTAATGGGAGGTTGAAAGTAAGACTCATCTTTTCTCAGAAAGACTTTTAAAAGTTACCTCTGGTGCCTCCCCGGTGGCGCAGCGGTTGAGCGCTGGGTTGCGAGGCTGCCCGCGGCCTCTGCAGCGCCGGTTCGATCCCCGGCTGCTCCCCGGCCACCGGAGGAGGGTCCCACATGGCGCGCAGACCTCTCCTGCCGCCCGCTGCTCCCCTCAGCAGTGTACTTCGGTCCTTCTGCCTGCTCTGCTCCCCGCTCTGGCTCTGGTGAATTCTCTCACCCTCCTGCTCTTCTGACTGTACCCGGTGCTTGTATAACTAACTAACTAAATAAATAAATCTCTAAAAAAAAAAAAAAAAAGTTACCTCTGGAAGACATCTTTCTTCCTGCTGATTTCAATGTTTCTTTATTTCTTTTTTTCCTACTTGCTTTAGTTTGTCCTTGACCAGAAGCAGAATCAGAGTCAGAGGAATCAAGTTTGACTTGACGATGCCGTCTTGACTTGGACGCCTTAAGAGTTAGAAATCCAGTCAAGCACAATGAACCACAAAATGAATCCAAATGACAGATCGTTTTAAAAAAAAAAAAGGACAATCAAGATAAGATTTACACAAAAAGATTTGTCCTAGAATACTTTTCCATATTGGTTTGCTTAATACATGTCTTATATATACCCTCTCTTATCTTTATAACATGAAAAGTTTTCTGTATCTGTCCTCACCATTACTTCAACTGAATTAAAATGTGGTTGTTGAATTAAAATATAGACATAGTTGCATGTGAAACTGAGGTGTAAAGCACAATTGGTGTTTTTTACTTCCTAATAACGTTTTCTCTTTTACTTCTAATAATATTTTATTTTCCTCAGATACCAACATGTTTTTTGAGTGGAATTCCTTACACCTGGCTCCAGGCTATGTGGTCCAGATATGATCACAATGAGCTTTACATCCCCATGGCCACTGTGATTTGTTCAAGAGTGCAGATATGATCTCTATAATAGAATTCTGTTGACCTATTAGGAAGAAAAATTCTCCCTTTCCTAAGGCCCTAAAAGCTGGCAAAACACAAGCTATAGCTATCATGAATAGCACTTGAAAAGAGTGAAAGCAACTTAACATTGAGAAATGGAAGGACAGTCCAAGGACTTTCAAGTCACAGAGTCAATGTATTCCCTTGTTTGTTTAAGCAGAGTGCTGACTAACGCAGGAGTTTTCAGTTAATGTGACATGTACAGTGCAGGTATTAACAACTGTTAAAAAGTTTCCATGCAATGACATACACTTACAACTTAAGAGAATCATAACTTAACTGCTTAATTAATTTTAAAGAGCATTTCAAAATGCCTTAATATATTATACAATGAGTGATAAAAATAGTTTAAAAATCATTTAGTGCTTTTATTCAATAATACTTTGTGCTCAAGCAGATATAACACTAAACAACAGTCACTTTCAATATTTTATTTCTTTTACCAGAAAACGATAATTTCCCACAGGAAAAATGTAAAATATTCAGGAAAACATTTGGGATTAAGCAAGTTAACTCACCAGTGATCCCTCTTGAAACCCCATTAACGTGTATAAAGGAGTGAAAGACAAAACAGAAAAAATAGGAAACGACACAGCTGTAAACAAAACAAAATTCTGGAAGATGGAAAGTGGGAAAGTGAACAGTAGCAAACTTAATGCAATGAAGATAGCTGAAAACTAACTGAATATTACCACAAAGCAAGCTGATCCAAGTGGATCAGGAGCTGGGACTGAAAGAATGAGTAGATATGTTGGAAACCCCCATGGGAAGTAACAGAGTTCCAGCCTCAAAGCTAAACTACTGACCTTCCCTGTAGCAAACAAGAGGTTCGCTCTCTGGAGAGGCTAAACCAAGAAAAGTTAGGTTTGAGGAAATTGTATTGTGACAGCTGAGGAGGGAAGCCCTCCTAGTGAAAATAGGAAAGGTGAGTGAAACCCATATAAGAAATGGTGCACCTCTTGACTGATTTTCTGTAGGCTCCCAAAACATTAGCAGCCAGACTATTTGCCACTTTCCTGCTCAAAATAAAGGATTGCTTTCAGGTAGAAATTACTGGATCCAAAATCAAACACACAAACAAAAATAACCAGTGAATTTAAAAGAGAGAAGGTTACTGTATTCAGCAAAAAAAATAAGAAGATGCATTTTTTTGTAAGAAGAGGTTCAGAGAAGGAAAAAATATTAGTAATAAAAAAGTGAGCAGAAATTAAAATTCAATGTAACGGTCCAAAAGTCCAAGTTAAAGAGATGTCCCTGAAAGTAGAGATTGAAAGCAGGAAAGTAAAATAAGAAAGTTTCAAGCAAGATAAAAAATACTACCAAAGAAATAATGCAAAATATCCCTCAGAATGAAGATTATCATGTTGAAAGTAAGTTCACCATGAGAGCCTAGGACAATGGCTGAAAAAGACGTATAGCAAGTTACTTGATTGTGAAAGTTTAGACCTCCAGGGGTTAAAAAAAAACCAAGAACCTCTCAAAATTGGAACTACTAGAAGCTGGAAGACAAATGAAGAATAGGGCATCAAAAGTCCAGATAAATACCAGGAGAAAAAAAAAGTTAAGATGATGCCGCTGGAGATTAGGAATGCAGGGGTGGGAAGGGGTGGAGCAAGGGACTGCGTGTTTATATAACCTACATGGTGTTACTGGACTTTCTTAACTATGCACATGTATTACTTTGAGGAAAAGCACAAATTGAATTTGAAAGCAATGAGTTCAATCCCAAATTACCTTATTAAAGAAATAACTTACCTGAACAACAACTGAAAAGGCCTTTGATTTTATTTTCGCTAATGATTCTGCCCTTTCACATCTCTGGAAGTAAAATAAATAGAAAGAGTGGGGGGTCAAAACACATAAACATTAAGTGAGATTATGAATTCCCAAGTATCTGTTATCAGAAATAAGATTTGAGAAAGATGGAATAAAAGAAACTAACCTTTACTGGATCCGTATTGAGTACAGACACACACACACACATGTCTCCAGCAGGTGCCAGGATACCTTCCCCATAGTTACTGGCTGTTTCACTCAGAATTTAAAGAATATGAACAAAAAGCTTTGGTGATCAGGCCATTCCCTCCTTAGGCGCCTACACACACTATCTCATCCACAAAGATGGATAGATGGGAGAAGCAGTAAATAGAAGCTTGGGCTCCACAAAGGTCAACAAGAAGAAAAACTAATTATAAAAGCCTTACTCTGCCCCTGTCAGGACTAAGGCACATTCCATCATCCTTTCCTTTCCCTGCTAAACACAGTTAACATCCTCACACCCAATCTATAGCTGATGCAGTCTTTCACAAGGCCGCCAGTAAAGCATGTTTCAAAACTTTCTGAGATATTTATAATACTGACCAAGACTCACAAAGCTTAACATATAAAATCAGTCATACATAAAATGAAGGAGTTAACCAAACTATTACTCCACAAGCAATTACAAAGCAAATTTTTCTGACCTCTGATTTTTGGGAATTCTTGTCCCTCTTTTCTTCTCCATCTTTAACCTTTGATTTTAAGGAAGGATTCTGAAAGAGCAAAAAAAGTTATATTTATCTATACACACACACAATTACAACTCAAATGAAGTACAACTACAGAACAATGAGAATCATTTACTTTTAATTACTGAAACACTGAAAGATTGTTTGAAGTTAGTGCTGTTCACCACCTGACATTATTAAGATCACAGCTAGGTTTCAGAATAGTCCTAATGATGAATAACATGCAGATTATGTAGTAGTAAGAAAATTAGTTTATTCTCCTTTTCTTTAGGTTTTCAGAAACCTGAGTAGCAATGTTCATTAAAAAGCCTTTATTGGGCCTCCACGGTGGCAAAGCGGCAGACCTCTCCTGTCTTGCCCGTTGCTCCCCTCAGCAGTGCTTTCCGCCTGTATGCCCGTTCTGCTTCCCGTTCTGTCACTGGTGAATCTTCTCACCCTCCCGCGCCTCTGGCCTGTACCCTAGTTCTTGTATAAAAATAAATCTTGTGTGTTTCATCAGTCTGCCTGTTCTGCTCCCCGCTCTGGCTCTGGCAAATTCTCTCATCCTCCCGTGCTTCTGACTGTACCCAGTGCTTGCATAAATAAATAAATAAATCTTTAAAAAATAAAAAATCTTTAAAAATATAAAAAGGAGATTTTTAAAAAATAAACAAATAAAATAAAAAGCCTTTATTTATTAAAGGACAGCACTCTGCCTATGAATACACAGGTCATTTGTGTGACCCACTTGTAGCACCCCAACATCCTAATATGTATTATCTCATAATAAAATAAATGTGGGTAGAGGAAGCAAATTAGTTCCTTCTTTCCAAGATTATCAACATCTTCTCATTTTCCTTATTTCTTTTCTAAAATTAAGTGTTTTTTTTTTTTAATTTATTTATGTAAACAAGAACTAAGGTGTAGGCCAGAGGTGTGTGTGTGTGGGGGGGGGTATGACAGGATTCACCAAAAAGGGAGCAGAAGAGGAGAATCTACTGAAATATACTGCTGAGGGGAGCAAGGGCAAGACAGGTGAGATCTGTTGCACCATGTAAGCTGTCCAGGGGTCGAACTCATGTAGCAGTGGCTAGAGATAGCTTGAAAGCACTGAGATTTTAACACTTGTGCCACCAGGGAGGCTTCTAAAATTTAGTTTTAAAGCAGCTGCCTTTATATAATGAAAAGCCACAAAGTAGCAACACATCTTTCAGAAAGACAATATGTAAGATAATATCTATCTAGCATTTTCAAAAACAGACACACTATCAGACATAAAAGTAATCAGAAAAATGCCTATATCTTACTTTTTTAAATAGAAGTATTTACTAAATTATTTGACAAATTTAGCAAGACTAGTCTTTAGGTTTCCAGAGTAAAAAAAGGCTAATGTGGAATACAGGCAAATGTAACATCAATATTTGAATCAGAAAATTAAACTGAAGATCTGTGTTGCTGAAACGTGTAAGTCTGGGAACCAGTCAAGTAGAGCATGTGGTGAACAGAGAAGCACATGCCCTGTCACCACTTCCCCTGCTGCTGTTGCCATGAAGCAAAAGCAAGACTAGTGGCAGCAGACCTCTGATTTTAAAAGAAGCTGAATATCTAGACTTTTTAGCGATGTCCACAAATACTTAAATGCTGGTAATTAAGCCAATTTTTTAAAACAATATTATGATCAACACTGAGTCAAACAAAACATGTCTGCATGCAGGACTTGGCCCTGAGACTGCCAGTGTGCAACCTCTTAGAAAATGCTAATAAGTTATAAAGATTCTAATAAATCTGTGGTACACCAAGATTTTTATTCCCCCAATTACATATATTAAATATAATGAACATAATTATGTAATTATTAATAATCGCTTAATTACATGTTATGTAATTTTATGTAAAAGCCACTTGAAAAGTTAAACAACATTATATACTAAGTAGCAAAGTCAGAACTGGATTCACATATAATGTAAATCAAAGGTGAGATATAAATCACATACTTTTCTGTCTTTGTGCCATTGCTGATGCTCCAAAACTATGTTCTTGATATTGTCAAAAAAATCATCCTTTATCAAACTGAGGGCTTTGTCTGGATTGGATTTATCAGCTGAAATTATATGTTTCATGTTCTGATAGTGATCGTGAACATTCAGCATTTCCTAAAAGTGAAAAGATGAATCCTTCATTTCAAGTTTTGAGGAGAAACGTAAAAGCAAAACAAAATAATATCACCTTCCAAAGTAACTGAGTTGATAAGGAATAACATGTTACAGTATCTTGAAAATAACACAATCGTAACATTATTAATGAAGAGACAGCTTTCCAGAGGTATGAAATGAGTTCAATTCAACAAACATCAACTAATAAACACGGTACAGAGAAACAGTGGGTAAAGACCAATCAACACAGGGCCTCCCCGGGTTGAGCACAGCACTGTGAAGCTGTCAGCAGTCTCTGCATTGCAGATTCGATTCCCAGCCAATCAGGGAGATTCCCACATGCGGACCTCTCCTTATAGCGCCTGCTGCTCCCCTCAGCAGCGTTTTCGGTCTTTCTGCTTGTTCTGCTCCCCACTCTGTCTCTGGTGAATCCTCTCACCCTCCTGCACCTCTGGCCTATACCCCAGCTATTGTATAAATAAAAAAATAAATCTTTGAAAAAAATAAATAAAATGTATCCCCCATTAACTTTTATTAAAAAAAAAAAAGACTAATCAACAGAGGATTGCATTCTAGAATGTAAGAAAATTTAACTGTAGTATATCATTAAATATCATGACTAATAACTAAGATCATATTTTCATTTCATATGATCACATCAAGGATATTTACACATTTCCTGATGCTCAGCTGAAAATTCCTATAAAATGACTCTCATTTATCCTCCACAGAGATGTGCTGCCTTTTACAAGTCCTAAAGTTCATCTGCTATTCCTCATAAACTTCATCAAAGATTCAGCATTAAATGAAATTGAGGGTGATGTATGACATCAGTTGAGGTATCACCTAGGCGCCAGGACCTTCATCCCCCAGAAACCTCCAGGCAAATGGTCAGGTCGATGGGGTAAGGAAAAAGATAGTACATTGCAGGCAGACTTAAGAAATTATACAAAACCAACATTGGGGCTTAGTGTGAAGGTCAGCAGAAAGCTACGGACACATCTGTTACAGATCATCACTGCAACACCTGAGTCAGGCCTAAATTAGGCTATTCAACTCATTTCTAGTGGATTTCGATGGAACTGACTGACATCTGTCCAAGGAATCAAAAAAGACTAAGTAGGGCCTCCCCAGTGGCGCAGCGATTGAGCACTGGGCTGTGAAGATGTCAGCAGCCTCTGCAGTGCCGGTTCGATCCCCGGCCGCCAGCAAGGGTCCCACATGGCGCGCAGACCTCTCCTGCTGCCCGCTGCTCCCCTCAGCAGTGCATTTCGTCAGTCTGCCTGTTCTGCTCTCTGCTCTGGCTCTGGTGAATTCTCACCCTCTGCGCCTCTGACTGTACCCCAGTACTTGTATAAATAAATAAATAAATAAATCTTTAAAAAAAAAAAAAAAGACTAAGTAATAGTGCATGCTCATGCTCACACATGCTGGATCTTCAAAGGAGAAAGAGTATCCAGACATGGGGATCACCTAACTTTTTAGTTTATTGTGTGCTATACTGCCATTATCTTATCATAGGCAACAAAATTCAGGGGAAAAAACACTAGCTAGACCAGGTTTTAAGTTTCACTTCTGTCATTTGCAAGATTGTGACCTCTGATAAGCTACTCAGTCTGAGAATCACATCCTACATTTGTTTAAAATGAAGTAATGCTAAACTAACCTCCTTTAAAAGTATTAAGTGAGCTTGTACAAGAGTTCTAAGCAATGTCAAGCACTATATAAATTAGAGGATTAAGGAATAAAAGACAGTGCTTTACCAACCTGGACATCCAAATCCAGTGTCTGCACCTTAGTGCATCTTACTTCATGCAAATTTAACTTCTCTGAGCCTCAGTTTCATCATTTTTAAAATGGGGGCTATATTAACTCCTCTGCAGGGTACCAGGATGAGTGAGATAACACATGTAAAACAACTGAATATTCCACATAGGTCATTATCATAAATGTATAAATGAAGAAACTGAATCGGAAATGAAACCATTTGCTGAAGGTTATATTTAAGTAGCAAAGGTAGAATTAGAAATCAAATGTTTCAATCTATCAGTCAGATGAATCAGCTGATTCAAGACCTACGTCCCCTCATTTTATTAACCACAGACCTAGAACTAATAAATGCTAGTATGATAATCAAAACTCAGGTCTGCTGATGGAGACTTAAAAGCATCTTCAGGCAGTAAAAGAAAAGCAGAGAAGTATTAAATTTAAAGAGTATCAATGAGAATGGATCATAGTCTATGCTAGAACAGGAGAAATAAGGTCAAAACGGTATTGAACGAAAAGCTCTCAAAGCAAACCTGTAGCAAAGCAGAGCTTTATCAAAACAGACTCATTGTTTTCAATGGTTTTTAAATAAGCATTGTAAAAAGAATCTTAAATTGATAAATGCTGTCTTAAAAAAATTAAAACTCAAATAAAATGGTGGTTTCAGTAGTCCTGAGTTCAAGGGCAGCCTTCTACATCTTTCTGTTTCTCATTGTGTGTAAAGATTTATTCCATAAATCTCAATACATTTAGGATGTATTATTTCTTATAATACCTGAGAGAAAATAATAGTATTCTGTAGTTGGTTAAAATCACAAAAATTTTCAGTATCCAGCAAGTGACAGTATAACCTCAATATATAGCTAACAATAAAACTTCTTTTAAATTTAAAAGCATAAAAGCATATTTACCTCTAATACATCAGAAGTAATAAGTTTCATTACACGATCATTTGGATCTTTAAATTCTTCAGTAACTTCAGTTCGTTGAATTTTTTTCTTCATCCTATATGACAGCTATATAATAAAAGTCTTTTAAAATTGATGCCTTTTAAAGGACAGTTTTTAAGTGTTGAAATATAAACCTGCAGTAAAAATGGTCTATCACTAAACAAAGGCAGCTCTGAGTGTATATTTATCATACAACTCATTTTTTAACTGAAATAACCTGTAAGATGCCATACCACCTGCATGAAAATTCAGATAAGATTCAGAGAAGTTACATGCTTTGCCACCTAATGGCAGAACGAAAACTAGAATCTTATGTACTATCAACCTAGTATCTCAACTGTCACAAGACTGAAGAAATACTGTATTTCATTAGTGGAAGTTTCAACTTGCCACCAACTGACATTAAAACTCTTGGTCCCCTTTCAGTAACCTCTCTAAATGTTTGAACAAAGGAATGAACAAATGCATCGGATGCTGAATCTAATTTTCTCTCCTAACAGCTTTCCTAGCAGGCAGCATCCACAGTCTCTAAAAATAGAGACTGAATTTGCAAACTATAGAATATTCTTTGCACTTTGAGGAGATTGAGGTAATTAATGCACATTGAAACAATTTCTCATTTTGAAAAAACAAACAGTTGAAGTAACATACCAATTTGGGCATTGCTGTATAGTGAAATGCTCTGTCTACTCGTAACTTCCTGAAAATATAAGCTGCATCAAAATGTTGCGCATTTATCAAATCTTGCTGAAATTTTAAAACTTCATCCCAGTCCTTCAGGGCAACTCTAATCTGCAAACAAAAAGTAAAAAAAGTTGTCACTAAATGTAAATCTTTTTGCACAGGTATACTTTTAAAACAAATTGCTATTTGTCAGTTTGTCACAAAAATATTGTACTTATACAATATTTTTTTGTATAGTAGGTACTTGTACCTACTATATAGTACTTGTACCTGCTATATTTCTGCTGGGGTAAAACAAGTCACCAAGTATTACCTTTTGTTTTGGTTGACACAGTTGGGTGTTATATAATCCATACAGCAGATATAAAGCACCGACTCTGATCTGAAAGGTATATGGAGGTAAAAAGTATCGCCAAGCCAAAGCTAATGCTTCTTTTGTAAATGTGTTCTTTTCTAAATTTCTCATTCTACCACTAGAAAACAAAGAGAAAATATATTATGACTCTAAGTAAATAATTAGAACAAAAACTATAAAAGGTATATATATACTTGCTTAAATAGCAGTTGCTAGAAACTGGATGGACATTTCCACCTGATCCCTTCATGAAGCACAAAGACCTAATTTTCTGCCAAGCTACTTACACTAAGCAGAGGCATTTGTTAAGAAAATATGAAACATCCTTCCAAAGCTTCAAGTTTCCTTGCTGAATTGGAAAGTGAAACAAGAGGGTTTACAAATAATTACTAGTTAAGAATGTAAAAGATTTAACATATTAAGGTAACCAAATAAAATACAAAAATGACATGCATTTTAATATAAACAAGATTTTCCCCAAGACTCAAGTTACCTACATCACATTTGTCCTCAAGATACGTAGGTGAAAAAATAAGAGAACAATACAATGAAACCCTCCCACCACCATCACCCTAGCCCTGGGTCCTCCCAAACCTGCAAGGTAAAGTTTATCAAAGTGAAAAAAGAAGCATGGTTGGGAAGCAAACCCCCTTATACTCTAAAACCTTGGCTTTTCAAATAAAAATATACTGAAAGAATGCAAAATACCTACTATAATACTGACAGCAAATGCAATCTTTAAAGAAAATCCACACTCTTCAGTGGTCTCTACTTTTTTCTAATTTTAAATTTTCTTCATTAGGTAAATATCTGGGTAATCTGAGCAAAATTTCCTTGAACTGCCACTTTTCCCAAGAGGGATACAGTGAAAGATCTTGGGTTTTGGTAACAGGCAGAACTTAGGTTTCTGCTCTACCACTTACAAGTTATGTGATCTTGGAGAAATTACTAACCCCCTTAAGCCTCAATTTCTTATCTATAAAACAAGGATAATAATACCTGTCTTTCAAAGTTGTTCAATCCACTAAATACATTAAATTGTAAATGCATTACATTTAGTAACCAATTACAAAATTAGTTCCTCTCCTTTCAGTAACTGTACAAATAATTTCCATCCTTCATCCCTGCAATATACAAACTATATAGGTAATTATTTTATATCTACATGGAGGAAAATGAGAACTTTTACATTTTATTAAGCATAATACCAAGGACTATACACTTGATTATTTATCCTTTTCAATAGAATACATACTGTGCTAATATGGGTACCAAATTCATCTAGAAACTACCCCTAGCAGAGGGAAAGTTAAAAAGTACAATAATAAGAAACATTTATTAAGCATTTAGAGTGCACTTAACATATACTAGCTCATTTAATTCCCAAACTAAATTATAAGGCATTATCAGTCCTTTTTTTTAACAGACAAGAAAACTGAGGCAAGTAACTTGTCCAAAGTCAGACATTCTGCTTCAAATTCAGGTAGTTGGAGGCCACTATCTGTTCTTAACCACTACACCGTACTGACTTTTGAACTACACACTTATAATAAAATGTGTTAAGTTGATAAAGTAAGCATAAAGTGCTCTAGGGGGGAAACAGCAAGAACACATTATAAGCCTTCCCTGAAGAATGTGAGCTGAAACCTGAGGGAAAAATACAGCAGATGCTGGAGCAAGAAAGTGAGTGCAGGGAGACCAAGCTGCAGATTAAAGGGCCCAGTCACAGGAAGGGCTGGAGAGCCACTAGCATTATTTGAGCTTTATCCCCAGGGCAGGGGATACCACTGAAAGGCGAGTAAGCAGGAAAGTGACGTGATCAAATGTGCACTTTGGAAAGATAACTTTGGTTGTTGCATGAAAAATGAACTCAGTCGTGCCGGGTGTAGTTCTAGGAGAACAAGGCCGGAGAAGGGCACAGAAGGGCGACCCAGGTGAGGGCGCGGCAGAGCAGACCCGGAGGCCATCAGGCAGGGACACACTGGAGAAGAGGCGGCCAAAGGATGCAACCGAAGCCGGTACCACCGCCGGGGAAAGCGCGCGGCGTGCACGCCAGTGAAGCCCCGGGGAAGGAGGAGGCAGCGCTCGGACTGTCGCTCTCCTCAGTCCCACCCGGGTGCGGTGATGGAGGGGGAAAGGCAGCCACTTGCGACGCCGTCTCTGAGCCGGGAGACAGGCGGAGAGCAGACCAGAAACACCCACCAGAAGATGGCCCCGAACTTCATGCTCCTCCAGAGCTCGGAGAAGTCCTCGAAGCGCACGCTGTCGGTCTCCTGGAAGCGGCTGAGCAGCGCCTCGCAGTCGGCCTGCAGGCCTGGAGGAGTCCCCATGCCCACCCGCCGCGAGCGGCCCAGCCGCGGGACGCGGGGGAAAGGCGGCCCCGGCGCCCCGCCCCCGGCGTGACGCACGGAGACCGCGACGCGCTTCCGGCCTCTTTCGCTCCTCCTTCTGCCCCCAGCGCGCGGTGCCGACTGCGCCTGCGTGTGCCGACCGTTCTTTTCTACAGGATTAAGCTGCACTTAATTTCTTTGAAGAGATTGATTTATCAAGTGTCCCAGAGCCCACAAAGGATTTTGGTCTTCATTTTTCGCTCGTTTATGTAATTGGTCTATCCTTATTGTCATTCTCTTTTAAAGTGATCCCAGAGTGACATAAGCCAACTTTGATGGCTAGGGAAGAACTTTCCCCTCCACTCATCCCCATATGAAAAGAGGATTACAGAAGAGTTTCCTAGGAAATGGACTGGATTCGTTCTTACAGGTTCCACCCACATAATATGGTACTTAATATGTGGCTCTTTTATAACCCTGGCAGCCTTCTACAATCTTTCTTGAGAAACTGTTGTAAATATCATCCCACCACTAATCCAACATTTCTTCACCTAGACTATAATCTAGCACAGTATAAACAAAATGCATGCACTTAGAGATCTAATTAACTAGTGTTAGGACTGTGATAAGATATCCAGGTATCTCGGGAATGAAAGATTGCAAGGAAGATGGTCCTCAGTTGTCAGTGTTGGGGATTTTCTAGACTGAAGAAGTCAACCTTACTAAAGGTCATGTCTTTTTCTGTGGGCAGCCCACATAAAAATGACTGATTGGTGTAGGAGTGTAAACACCCCATCCTTCCCTATAATTTAATTCTCAAGACTTATCCCAAGTTGAGAGCTCACCATGTAACTACTAGGGGCCTCTGCTGGGACTCCATCTCAGCTCAGTTTTTCCCTCTGCCCACTTCTGCCCTTCCCATATATTGTTCCTTAAAGCACTCCCTAATAAATCACCTGCTATCTCCAACTCAGAGTCTATATCCCTGGGAACCCAAACTGCAAAAACATTGTGTCATCATTATACTATTCTCTTTACATTTTAACATGTTCTAAAATTTCCAGCATGAAAATTTAAGGAAAGAACAGTGCCAGCCTGGACTTGGTAGATAAGGGCATGAATGAAAACCAACCTCTAGAGTTCTGAATTTTTAGTTTTTCTGTTTGTATTGATATAAAGAAAGGAATTTAAAAACCCAATCAAGGATTTGAGCAAAGAATTGGGCAACTGACCTGAGGTACACTCTTGGCATGAAAGTGGTAAGGAATCATTGTTTTATAGAGTCATTCACCAGGCAGAGTAGCAGTCAAGCAGGATGGAGAGTCTATTTCTCACTGGTGATTGGCAACAAGAGGAAGATAACAATCAAGGATCTGACTCTAGGGTCCCTGCAATAAACTCAGTAACAGGGAGGTCTCAAGTTCCAGGTACCCTATAAAGTTTTGGATGGTGCCATTCACCAAGCTGGGTGTGCAAAAGGAGGAGCCATTTGAAGGACAAATTAATTCATTTTGACAGGTCAAATATGAGGTGCGTGTGGGGAGCTGCCTGGTCTCGATATAGATTATCAAGTTAGAGATAACTCATAAAAAGGAAAGGTCATGGTGACTAAGAACATCTTAAATGATCAATAAAAATTCTATTTAACTATCAACTGTATTTGCCCAGTCACAGCTGAATGTGTACACACCTTGTATAATGGAAAGTTAGCTACACTATTGATGGCAGACATATTCTAGAATATTTCCATTATCCACTAATATTTCCATTAGTCCATTCAAGCCAACAGCCTAACAACAGACCTTAATTCCTCACAGTTCTGAAGGCTGGAAGGCCAAGATCAGAGTGCTAACATAGTGAGACCAACATTCTGAGACCTTTCTTCAATTTGCAGAGTGCTGACCCTCTTCTTATATCCATGAGCACAGGAGCAGTGGATCTACCTAGATCTTTTATGAGGGCTCCACCCTAATGACCTAATGACCTCCCAAAGGCTCACCTCCAAATACTATCATTTTGGAGTTATGTATCAACATATGAATTCTGTGGGGACACAAACATTCACTCCATGGCAAAATATCTTGGACTTAATCTGTAGTAATTGCTTACTGAATGAATGAACTTCAAAGGAAAACCTGGAAATAGGTCCTGTTTTCCCTGTTCCATTCCTCCCAACATAATTCTTCTCTAGTACCATGTCACAAGATTCTCCCCCACTTTCAATCATGTCAACTGTCCTAGTGCAAGCAGGGTGGGAGATTTTAGAAACCATCAACTATCAATCAAAGAGATAACTGCTCTGAAGGAACTAAGAGATTAACTGAGAAGATAAGACTTGCATAAAATATCATAAAAGGTAAACAACAACTGAAAAAGTAAGGTAAGAAAGATGAAGGTGACTTGACCTGGAAGTTCACAGGGGTGGCAATTATTTGCAATTTAGTCTTCCAAAGAAAAGGAAAACCGTCCACCCAGGCTGTGATGGATTTTCTGATGTGCTGTGCTGTTAGTAGCTCACTTTGGTTAGGTTTTTGCTTTAAATATTCTTCACACCACACGAAAATTAAAAATAAATAAAAATATTGTACCACTAGACTGGGAAGTTCAGCAACAGTTTATAATGTTTGTCTCAGTTTGTCCAGTGCTCCTATAAAGATTTTATCAAAGCAGTTACATGTAGAACCATTTTAAAAAATCCCTTTCAATGAGAAAATATTATCTAGAAGGATTTGGAAAGAATCTGTACATGGTGTGTATAAATGTTTAATATTTCCAAGATTTCTAAAAAAAATAGACTCATCAGAGTCCTAATCTACTTGTCAGGCTGTTTCTCACTCTTTTCAAATGCATTGCCCCTTATGAGAAATATTACAGGCAAGGCCCCTTCCCCTGCTCTAGGCCCCTGCCCTTCTTCCTGGAGAATCATCAGTTTATGATTTATTAAACTCCTCTGGAGCCAAAAGAATTGTAGCTTTCTCCTGAAATGACACTTTCTAATTAAATGCAGACACAGAAAATGACTGGAGCTACAGATCAGTTTTATTAGAAAAAGCTTTTTTAAAAAACGTACCTCATTTAATAAATTTTTTTTTTTTTTTTTTTTTTTTTTTATAGAGGCATGCTTTATTTATTTGTTTTGCTGGTTTCTTTGTTTTGTTTATACATGCACTGGGTACAGTCAGAAGCGCGGGAGGGTGAGAGAATTCACCAGAGCCAGAGCGGGGAGCAGAGCAGGCAGAAGGACCGAAGTACACTGCTGAGGGGAGCAGCGGGCGGCAGGAGAGGTCTGCGCGCCATGTGGGACCCTCCTCCGGTGGCCGGGGAGCAGCCGGGGATCGAACCGGCGCCGCAGAGGCCGCGCGCAGCTTCGCAACCCAGCGCTCAACCGCTGCGCCACCGGGGAGGCCCTCATTTAATAAATTTTATTCGAAAACCATAAACAATGAATTTTTCAAAAGGAAACAATTTTTTAAAAAGTGTAAAATGTAGTCACCTGTGGATATGTAGATGTGAGGTTATTCATTCTAAGTAATACCTAGCTTTGCACTTTACATCAAACTGTACAGTCATAACATGCTAATTACAGATTAAATTTAAGGCTTTAAGCTTTTCCACATTCCGTAAACTCACCCCTCTTCTATCTAAAATGATTATCTTCTCCCAACGAACTCTCAATAGCTGGCCTCAAAAGGTGTAGGTATACTACAAATTTAAAAACACAACAAGCAAAGGAAAAAGAAAACACCAAACCACTTGGGGTAGGTCAAGTTTCAATTTAATTAAGTATATCAAAGCGCATTCATTAAAATAAACTAAGTCTTTGGGTGCCTTAAAGGGAATACATATATTATTATATTTACACATATATTTAACTAGGTCAGTAGATGAAGACTAATTTTAAAAAACTTATACAGTTAACCACGTCCAACCAGCTAAGAGATCGGAGGTATTTTTTCTATTCTACAAAGCACACCAATACTCCAAATCTTATTCTTGGAATTTGGGAAACAGTTCTACTGTTCACAGGGGGCTGTTTCATTCTCCCAGTATCTCCCCCACTCCATCTAAAAGTTTGGGGAAAGGCCAGATGTCCGAATTGAATATCACTAAGACAAAGGGCAGTGCTGAGCCCTGGCATACACCCGCCCAGCCCATTCAAAGGCAGGCGTGGCCTCGCTTCCCACATGCGCTCTCACACGTAGGCGGCAGCCGAGAGCAGCTACCCGGCAGCCAGGCGCGGCCCCCTGCAGCGACGGAGCTCTGAGCCCAGGGGCGGAGGGCGGGCCGGCAGTAGTGCTGCGCCAGAGCACGTACCGGGGCGTGGTCTGCTGCACGGCGGGAGGGGTTTAGGGAGGCATCTTCAGGCCGCGGTGTTTCGCATCCTTACCGTGTATTAACAGCAGCACCAGGCACAGAGGGGTGCCGGGTTCCTTTGGTATCCCTGGTATTTTTCCCCCCCGCGCTGTCGGTCTGACCACTACTGCTCTCAGGCACCTGTTTTTCCTCTCCATCCCAGAAGGGAGCCAAACAAGGAAATAAAGGAAATTAAATAGTACCAGGAGATCGGGTGTCTGGGCAGCGTCTTGGATAAAACCTTCTACTACAGGTAAGAGTAAAAATTACGACCAAAGCTTTGAAAGGTGTGAACATAACAGATCTCCAGAGGCGCCCGTAGGAGGAGGATTTATGGTAAGGTGTAGCTCTTATCTTACAGGGGAACTCTTTTCTACCAGATTCTACAGATTGCACTAATTCTCTGTGAAATGATCTGAGACAGCAGGTTCAGCGCTGTTTAAAGGGATGAAATATGAACACAATGATTAGTTGCAGGCTTTGAAAACCGAGTAAAATATTTGTTTTTACGTTTTTGATTCCAGCTAGCAATGTTTGCGAAGGTTTTAACAAAACCCTATTGTTAAAACAAACAATTCTTATTTGCAACTTTTTAACATTGCTGTTAAAAAATTTAACTTATAGAACGCTTAAGTTTCTTCAAAACGAGCAACTTTAAGTTCATCTTTTCTGTATTTTTAGAGACTTTAAAGAGGCTGTATGGGAAAATTAAGATTTAGAATGGTACTTGTGAGGTTATACAGACTTAAACGAAAAACATGTCTATTATGTCATTAAATTAGACAGCTCTGGGATTCACCTTTCTTGCTTTATTAATGTTTGTTTCATACACCATCTCATTTACATGTGATGGTAATGTGAGGTAATGTCTCCATTACCAGAGACATACTCTCTAGTTCAAACTCCCTAAATAGCATGACAAAACACCACTTTCAATCATTTCCTTTGCCTTGTCATTACTTTTTTAGAACCTTCCCTCAATGTCTTGTATTTCATTTCCTTCAAGGGACACCCACTTTCAGTTCCCACCCCAAATGATTTCTCCTGTTTGCCATTTAAACAGTTAACTCTGGGGACAGGGGTTAAGCCCTGTGAAATTGGCAGCAAGGCAGGGTAGTTAGCACCAAGATTATGGAGCTACCAATGGCCAGTTCAAAACTGAACCTTAGGCCAACTCTCTAGAAAGTTTTCTCATCTACAAAATAATGAGATAAAGGTACTAATTAATTCATAGGGATTTTTTTTTTAATGTTATGAGATACATGCAAATGTTGGGCCCAAAAGACTAGCATACAGTAGTACTTGATAGATGTTAAGTTTATCTTAACTCCTAACTTAACTCCTAATCGAAGGGTCATTGTACCTAGTGGTAGCTTCTCAGGGGAACTATTTGTAGCTCCAAAGTTAATAGTAAGGTTTAAGGAAAAAAAGAACAAAATGCACTAAGTTTCAGTACTTTCTTCAGATGTGAAAATAATAACTGTGGTCATTATTCAGCAGCACTAAAGAATGGGAAAGTATATGCATGCAAAGGGAAGAAAAGCTAATAAGGATTACATTTCTTGGAAAAAAGCATTAAGAAAGGGCACAACACTGGGAAGAGCTGGTGGTGCTATTTTGAACAGCTTCAAAGCTCCAGGGGATTTTGTTTTCTGAATGGCCAAGAGGTAGGTGCTGGTTTTCTTCCAGCTCTCAAGACTAAAGCAGCTTTCCTCTTTAAATCATTTTGCGCACAGATCATATTCCTAGACTCCTGCTCATTACATAATCTGACCATTTACTAGTATTTGAAAACTATAAACAAGTTTTCTAAAAGCCAGTTTGCTAATCAAAATGAGCAGAAATTTTAACATTTCGACTTTGGAATAATAACCATTATTCTAAAACACCACCTCTAGGACTATCTTTAATTAAATGCAATTAAATGTAATTAAATGCAAAAGCATTTTGGTCTTAGTATTTGCACTGTACACGTGCCCCCAATATCTTAGACTGAGTATAGAACTGAAAAAAATTTGTTAGCAAATTTTTGTATACTCATAATAAAAACCTCTTCATTCTAAGATAAAAACAACCACCTAAGATCTGTGGCTTGGTTCCTTTTGTTCAGAAAATTTTGTTGCCATAACCTTAGGCTGTTACATCTAAGACTCTGGTACTATCTATGTAATTGTCCATAAAAATTATCTGCTGCTATCTCTAAGTATATGGATTCATAGTGAGTTTTTTATTTTTCATCTTTTTTCATCATGTGCTGATTTAAAAAAAAATAGCTAAGTATTATTTTTGATTAAAAGTACAGCTATTTCATTCAAAAAGACAACATGAATAAAAATTTTAAATATACATTATTATTAAAACAAAGATATTACTGCCTTTAGGGTATATTATGTAAAGTCTTTAAATTTCTTCATCTATGAATGGGAAAAACTAAAATCTTTAGAGGGATTTCTAGTCCTTATAAGATAATTATAATGTTCAGGATTTACTTCATTCATCCCATTCATATTAAATTTTAAGATTTTGTTTTACCAAAAAGGCTCAAAAATTTATAAATGACAAGTTTCCTTTCTAAAAGCATACTTTTTTATAGTAGGACATGGTTTTTTTGTCACTACATATTACATTTAGGGACACATTCACATATATTTAGGTGGTGGCAATTAGATAAAATATGTAAATTGTCAATGATTTTATGAGATAAGGTATTGAAGCAAATATTTTAAGCTGATCAAAGGGGACCTGGTCCACAGAAGATGTTTATTTGATATAACAAAACAATACAGTTTAGTGTTAGATCCAACCACAAAAAGCAAAAGGAATGAAAAATTTGTACAATGCACATAGAAAAACAAGATGTTTACTGTGACAACTATATATTTCTAAAATAATGCTTCTAAAATTACTCAATTATTGAAATCTATATGAAAACATAAGGATGTTAATAGCGACAAAGTGCATAAAACCAAACAATCAAATTTTGAGCAAATTAACGTACTAGGCAATTCTGCTAACAAAGCATGATTTTTTTTTCATGTTCAGAATCTGCTCAAAACATTTTATACCAACAGGGTGGGCAGAACATTTAGGTTTAATATCAATTACACAATATTAGCATAACTTCCACAACTACAAATAGGGTTTTTTTTTTTTTTTTGAGCTGGCAAAGTGACTACAGAACATCAGATTGTTTCTCTGAATTGAGAATTTTATCCAAATAAATGCCACATACCTTCCAGATATATCTTTCTATATCAATGTAAATGGCTTTACCCATTTAAATAATAAACCATACAAGCATATAAGAATCATTATTATATGATTAACAATGTCATGTTCCAGGTTTAACAATTTCATACGCCAAAAAAAATTTCTTCTTAAAAACTAGTTTTATAAATGCAGAATATATTGCATGAGTAACTGCTGGTATTTTTTAAGAAAATATATTGTGCAATTGTGGCTACCATGTACTGCTGGCAAATCATTATTTATGTAAAATGTGAAAAACTGAGTAAAAATTTTTCAAACTGATCATGATGAAAGGTTACTGCCTTCTTTAAAAAATTATATTGGCATTTTATTAAAAATAATCCAATAATGGAAAAACTCCCTAGCCCAAAATAAATAAATAAAAGGTGCATTTTTAAAATGAAGCTATTGCATTGCGATGGTTTAAATACCAAAGAACTGTGAAAATGTGGTGTCTGTGATCTGGCATTAAAGAACATACTTAAAAAGAGCACTAATGTAAATTAAGTACAAAGGGGATCAAAGTTGAACTAACCAAGTTTGTGCAGTATTGTAGCCAGGCTTCTAAAATTAGATATAGAAAATATAAATAGACTGCTTTAGGTAATGAGCCACCAGTGTCCAAAATAAGGAATGAGATTATGAAAAAGCTCAGTTAACTTGATCCAAAGCTCTGAGTAATTCTTCACCCTGCAGTAGGTTTCTGCTGCCTTGTACAGGAGCATTAACTTCACAATCATAACTGGTCAGCTGTGGTAATCCACTCTCATCCATTGATTGCCCCAGCAGTCTACATGCTAAATCTGAAAAACAAAGAGATGCCAAGTATTCATTCTTCTAGGCGATAAATATTAAATACCCACTATGTGCAAGGTATTAGGGAAAATAAGGCAAACTCTGGAACGGTTTACAGCTATATGCAAAACCACAGCTATGTGAATAAATAAATGCAGTTTAAGTGCTACTATTGCTAAGTCAGAAGTGTTTATAGGATATAGTAAAGGCAAACTCAGTGAAAAATTTGGAAAAAGGCATAAAAATTTACCAATTTCAGCCTCTATTCAAGATAGGTAGCACACAGCCATAGATACAGCAAAGATAATTACTAAAAATATAAATTCTATCTTGAAACACTATCCCTCTGTTACACCTATTAGATGAAAGAGATTCCTAACCTAGCTAGAATCACTCTTTCATTTGGAGTAAAGCTCCTAAATAAAAAGGTTTGCTATATTTCAGCTGTCTCTGTGGTATTCAAGGAAATAAAAGAATAAACTAACCGGAGGGTATTAAAATAATTGTCTTTTGCTCCACTCCACTCTGTTCACTAGATTTGCATCCTTTAACGCGTTTCCAAGAGAGTGATGTAGTAGTTGCACGATCGTCTGACTGCTGTAATAATGTTCCCTAAAAACAGATAAAGTTATTTCAATTTACTATGGTGAATTTTCTTAGATTAAAAATTAAAATAAGTGTAGTAATAATAAGTAAACAGTTTTCTTAAGTAAAATACTACTCTCTGTTAAATTCATTCTCTTATGATCAAGTTAGTTAACATTCATGACTAATGTATCTATAAATGCTTTCCAATTAATCTGGTCTGAAAATATCAGAATGAATTATAACAGCCCTGACTTATCCCCCAAAACACGTACTTATGTTAATAAGGGAAATTAAAAGAGAAATAAGACTAGTGACAATACTAGGAGTGTATTAAGGGAAGAACTTCACTTTTTACTCTGTATTATTTAGATTTTTATATATTAAATATATGTATTTATAATAAATAGTATGTACAAATTAAAAACCCAACATGTAACCTGAAAATCTAACTTTAGTAATTGAATGGAAGCAAGGAATTTTGTTTGTGTTTGTGTGTATACATATATAAAATGTATACACACATACAGAAATATAGCACATTAACTAGATTGAAAAGTAAACATACTCTCAAACTTACAATTCCTACTGCTTGAAAAAGTGAACCATCATGTTCTATTTTTCGTTTTCTCTGAGCATTTTGCAAAGCTAGTATCTTTGGATTTAGTTCTTCCTCAGCAACGGTAGTTCTAAAAAAAAATGTTCAATAAAAATATAGTCATTATTATTTAAAAAAAAATAGCTAGTTCTTAAAACTAGTATTTTAAAACAATGCCTGTTTTCTAACATTACGGAATATAATATACATAAGAGAACTTTCCTAAGCTGCATCACCTTAAAAGCCAAAGGTCAATTTTTAAAACAGAAAATTTCCCAGTTTCATAAAATAGAACTGACATTTGTATAGGTCAAAACCAGATAAATATTGATCTTTCATTCTACTTAAAGCAGTAACATACAGATGTTCTTGGGACTACTGCAATACAAAATTCATTTGATATTTATATAGCATTTTCAGTTTGTAAGACATTTCATTAGTTAATTTTAACCTCCAGTTGAAACCTGTTGGGTAACCTGTTCAAAGTTCTACTAACTGTTGCAGACAGGGAAGATACTCTCTCAGTGACCTTCCCATTTTACCATCAATATTGACATGGCTATGAAACTCAATCTATCCTGCATCTAAAATTAATATTAAATAGTAAGCAACTGTTTCATGAGTCAAGTACACTAATTTTGTTATATCTACATTATCTTTCAAGTACCATAATCACAGTTGATATATGCTCTATTTAATATAGTTAGAATGCCATATATTACTTTTAAACTGTTCTACATTTAGTTTTGTTTTATATTAAAAATTCTATAGACCTCTAATATATAGATAGGTTTTAAACTCTTACACAAATATATTACCTTTATAAAGTATAACTCAGTCTAGTATATAAATACTATCTTATTAGCAAACTTTTAATGGTTTATCTTTGCTTTAAAGCTATAGGTAAATCTTCTGGTTTAGTATCGCACTTTGATTTTATAAATCATTACCTAGGGAAGTAGGGGGGCAAAAAGTCTACATAAATTTCCAGAAAGTTAAGTTCATCCTTTAAAGTGTCCAGTGAATGCTATTGATTTTTAGAACTAATGAAAAGAAATTGCTACTGTGATTATTAGATTTTTGTTTTGACACATACAAGGGGACAGCTGTTCAAAAAGCTTTATATCCCACGGTCTTCTATAGCTAATAGTAAACTATAAATTACAGGTTATTGCTATTTTTATTACTATATTAATTCATCTGTCCATCTAGTTACCACTTATTGAGCAAGTACTACATGTTAGATACTGAGTTAAAATATCCAAGACATGTCATTGCCCTAGGAACTCAGAGTCTAAAGTCAGTTGGTGACATAGTAAATTTAAAAGTAATATAAAGCACATCTTTGTTAATCTAA
Source organism: Talpa occidentalis (assembly GCF_014898055.3). NCBI lineage: Eukaryota > Metazoa > Chordata > Mammalia > Eulipotyphla > Talpidae > Talpa > Talpa occidentalis. The sequence continues at coordinate 69,823,986 of NW_023601104.1, read as the reverse complement.
AGCATAAAGTTATTTTCTTAGCTCTGTAAAAAGGCCTTTCCCAGAACTCGAGGTCAAAGTAGTAATGCAGGGCAGGAGAAACAAAGTCATAAACTTTGGCTATGGCAATGCTGTTTCCAGTTGATAAGGATATCTGGGCTTAGTATAGTCACCAACAGTAGAGAAGGCATCACTCCTCTTCTCCACACACAGCTACACTGACCACCTAAAATGTGTTTATCTCTAATTTTAGCCTTAGATTTAAAATGCCAAATGCCATTACAGATTACGACCTAAAAATTGGGTGGTCAGATGTCTGTTCCAATGAATTCAGCAGCAGTGTTGTAAATTGTGCTTCGATTCCTATAGTAGTTCTTATCCTAGTTAACTAAGAATATAGCTTATGTTCTATAAAAATGTAATGAAAAATAAAGGCAACTGTAACACAAGTAACCACATAAAATTTAAAAAGAAAGCGTCTACGTATGTATTGAATATTAAGGATTGAAGATTGAAGCTCAATGTAAGGAAAATTGGGAAAGCCCTTAAATTGGGAAGAGATCTCCAAGAGATGTAAAAAGTGAGTTAACTAGTCTGATTTAAACAACTGCAAACTGGGGTGATTCTTATACAAAAACGAACTTACTGGTGGTATTTTATTTTTCAAAGCATTATAAAGGCCCTCTGCCTCCTACAGAGGGTAATGATTAGATAGTGGTAATGATTATTAGATAGTGGTAATGATTATTTTGGAAAAAATATACAAGCTAATCTACAAACAATTTCTGGAGTGCCTGCTTTAAGTTCAGAATTTATGTCAATTTCATTTCATAAATTATATTTATATCAGAAAGTCTGCTATAATTTCTCATCACACACATTTTTCAACAATAAAAACTATAACTTGAAGTGTTACACATAAATACCTTTGACTCAAAGTGACAGATAACACATTAGGGCTTCTTGGATGAGATTTTTCTGTCTGTTCTATGACTCCTTTTCCTGCTCTGTCTGGTGAGGTGGATCGACTTCGAGTTTCACTATATGGTGATGTGGCATTAGTAGTTTCTTTAGAAACGTGGGTAGACGATGGAGATGCAATCAATATTTTAATGTCTTCCATACCATCTTTTGTCAATGTTTTTAATTCATCAGCGGTGGCAGTGGTAATAGTAATAGTAGGCTCTTGGATTTGGGAAGGCTGGAATACTGGAATTGTGCTTGAATTCTGAGGACTTGTAGAACTGCTTTCCAATGGTGACAACTGATCGAAGGAACGCAACTGGAAATCATCATCCATTGGGATATAGGGGGCTAACATCTCCAAGTCTAAATCAGTATCCTTTAAAACAACAAATATATGAGTTTTTATAGTGGCCATACTTTATAAAAGAAAAACAAGTAAAACCTAAAACTAAAACCTAAAACCTAAAAACTTTGTCTAACAATTAAATACAAAATATAATAAACAAGTTCATATACCTGAGTGGAAAATGGATTCTTTGCTTCTGTGTCTTCAGCAAAAAGTTTCTCTACTAATTCCAACTTGAATTCATTGACCATATCACTATCCACATCAAAAGAATATTCATTGGGACTGGTAGGCTATGAAAGGAATGAAATGTGTTTACTTTTACCTAAAAAAGCTTCCATATGTTTTACTAGTTGTTAGAATTATCAAGCCAGATCTTAGGGAATACATAACAAAGTCCATTTGTTCTAGATAGTTATTTTGAGCTTACACCTGTAAATAATTTTGTCAGTGTATATATTTCTGACTATATATAACATCATTTGTAAAATTAAAAGATGTCCTCATCTGCTTATTCTAAAGAATAAAACTTACCAAATAATTCAACTCTCACATGGTACTTCATTGGTCTACTAAATAGACCACATATATAATGGAATATACCTTTGTACTGACAGGACACACTCCTGATCTACCAAAAAAGTCTCACAGCTGTTCTGGAGGGTAAAGGTAAAGACTGCAGTTAGTTTACTTGCATTCACCTTACTGAATGTATTACTATTTTAGGAGTTCTGAACAAGAATCCTAATAAAAGGGGTCTCCCTGGTGACACAGGGGTTAAAATCTCAGCGCTATCAAGCTATCTTGCAGCCACTGCCACATGAGTTTCATCCCCAATAGGGAGCCAACCCACATGGTGCAGCGGACCTCTCCTGTCTCGCCTGCTGCTCTCCTCAGTAGTGTATTTCAGTATTTCTGCCTGTTCTGCTCCCAACTGTCTGGTTAATCCTCTCACCCCCGACACCTCTGGCCTACACCCAGTTCTTATATGTGTAAATAAATAAATGTTAAAAAAAGTAAAAAGAATTCTAATAAAAATTACTATAGTTAGGTATTCTAAGCATAAACTTCTGCTCTCATGTTAATCTTTTTGCTAGATTTACTTTTCTTAGTTTAAAAAACAAAATGCAGGGTCTCCCCGGTGGCGCAGCGGTTGAGTGCTGGGTTGTGAAGCTGCCCACAGCCTCTGCAGTGCCGGTTCGATCCCCAGCTGCTCCCCGGCCACCGGAGGAGGGTCCCACATGGCGCGCAGACCTCCTGCCGCCCACTGCTCCCCTCAGCAGTGTACTTCGTCAGTCTGCCTGCTCTACTCTCCGCTCTGACTCTGGTGAATTCTCTCACCCTCCCTGACTGTACCCAATGCTTGTATAAAATAAAAATAAATAAATATTTAAAAAAACAAAAACAAAAACAAAATGCATCAAACATTTTGTGTCAGGAAGGTATGCAATTTAATCATTCTAGATTTTTTTTTTAAGATTTATTTATTTATACAAGAACTGGGGTACAGTCAGAGGTGCCGGAGGGTGAGAGAATTCACCAGAGACAGAGCAGGGAGAACAGGTAGATGGACCGAAGACACTGGTGAGGGGACCAGCGGGCGAGGCAAGCGAGGTCTGCCCCGCATCATTCTAGATTTTTAAGAGACCTGCATGATGGTACTTTTCATCTTGGTCCAGCCTAGCTTTTTATAGACTTTGTTTGCAAGACAACTGATAGCAAGATAGAACTAGAATTTTAAGAAGTTATTACTCTGTATTAAACTTGTAATTTCATGTTACATTTTCCTACAATTTCAAAACAGTGATAGAAACTGAACTAAAAGTGGGCAAAGAATTAAAAAGGCCCCTTCCCATGTAAAACTTGTCTGGCTTTTTGCCACTGAACAATTATACAATTCAAATGGTGAGAGCTATTTTAGGCACATATAGTATTGTTTACTGAGGGAAACAACTGATACATAAAGGAACAACAAGTTTTACTTTTTGCTTTATGTTAAGCCAGTTCCTTTCCATATTCTAGCCTTTGAGCATAAAACATGCGCTGTGGTCTAAGTTAGGCTCATAAAAAACTTTTTAAATAATTTTAAATCATGACATGTGGTTCAAATTAAAGTTTGAGTCAAATTTACAAATACATTTCTGAATATTAAACTCTAGAAGTTATCAGTTTTTTTAATTATATCTTGATACCTACCTCAGGTGAACTTTGCCTAGTGCTTCCATCAGAAGGACTGGCTGGCTGATCCTGAATCTGAGGCATGGTAAAAGAAAGTTCCAGCGACTCTGGATTTGGTTCTAATTTCAACGCGACTTCCTGATTGAGTGCAGGGTCAGCACTACTTCGAAGTGGCTTTGGAGATTCAGAAGCAGGTAAGGGAGACATTGCCAAATTTATATTCTGTAATTTTTCATTGGATGAGGGAAGCATTACATCATTATACAATGGTACTTCCTCAAGTTGTTGGTCATCAGTTTCTGTGTCTATAGGTGGGAAAAAAGCCAATTAAAAGATTATCTAGATCTTTATATCCCCCTTTACAAAAGGTTTGTTTACTTCATGCAAACAACAAAAACGGCACCAAATTTTTCTTAATGCGGAAAAAGTACAGATATGATATAACCATTAAATCTGAGTTATTGTTTCAGCCCACTACTAACAGTTCCTATTACTTTATACAGCACAAAACCCTGAAAATCCAGCCTTTTCAGATCATTTATTCTTAAAATTTAGCCTAGTTAAAAACTAGTTTTTATTTTCAATGTTTGGTATCATAGTGTGGCTGTTTATTTCTCCTTTATTACAATTTAACTGAAACTATGGAGAAAATATGACAGGACATACAAATAGCAGAGCTGAGAAAAATTAAAGTGGAAAGAAGAAATACCTTAAGGGTATTTTGAAGCAAAATTTCTAACAATGTGACAAAAGTAGAAATGTTGAGAAATTATAGGGGTGAAAATATTTAAGCAATTATTTTTAAGATGATGATGAAAAACAAAATATATAAGGCAACAACATCAAATGACTTCCAACAAAATATGGTATAAAAAGTTCAGCTTACAGTAAGCTGATAGCAATAGACATAGTTTAGGCAATTAACAAAATAAATATTCACCATTACTGCCAAAATCTAAAGATATGATTGTGTCTCCAGCAGCTGGGGCCAGTAAAGTTAAAGCATCAGGTTCCTTCTTAAGTTTATCAAAGAGGCTACTTGTATCTTCTGATCCAACTTTGGTGAATATCTGAGTCATTTTCATATCTGAAGATTCAACTGGTTTGAGGATACATTCTGTTTGTTGAAGGGAGAAAATCAAGTCGTGCTGAATAATACCACTGTCAAAAAAGAGAGATTAGCAATTCTTAAATGAGTACTTCACAGGGGAGAGGGGAGGGGGACTATGGAATGCCTTTATCTCTCAAAAAATTTCTGCTTTTTCAAAAGGAACATTTTAAGATTTCTTGACGTAAAGACATTATAAAGTCTATGATAAAAGATAATTCAAATATTTGGATTAATTTCAATTAAGAACCTTCAGCTATCCCTTCGCACAAAGTACTGGTGACAAAGAAATGTAACAGTCAGATACCTGAAGGACATAAACAAGAGCTTCACAATTTTTGTGTTCACTTACATATCATAAGTTTGGCACAGAATAACTCTTGGCACTAATATATGAGGCATGACCTAAGGATGGTCCTAGAATATAGATATACATAAATGACCAAGGTATTTCTAAAAAGACTGCCATATTTTCTTTTATGGTAGGAAAATAATATGGTGGCATTACCTATAGGGTAAAGCTGAAGAAGATTTATGAACAATAATTTCAGCTTCATGTTTGGCATAAATATAAATTTCCTTTAATCAACAAATGTATACTAAGTGTCTACTATGTGAAATGAACTGAGAACACAATGATTAGAATACCTAACCCATGCCCTCAAGAAGTTTTAACCCATGTGAAAGCAGACACGCAAATAATTTTTTAAAAACTGATAAATGCTAAATCAGGTTTTCTTCACAGAGAGCTCAACAAATGAAATTTAGGTTCAAATAGGATTTCCTAGGCATATTGGTGTGGGGGGGAAGGATATTGCAAGTTGGTGATTCTTATATCATGGCAAAGTCACAAAATGGTGACAGAAGTGGGAAAAAAAAAAAAATGACCAAAGTTTTCCTTAAAAAGGGTGACCACAGATTTTAGAATAAAGGCCAAAACTATGAAAACATGGGAGTAAGGAAAGTGATGGTAAGAAGCGAAGCTATGCAAGTAGGATTTAAAGTGGATAATAAAGGCGTCTTTGAAACAATTTTAAAGAAAATTAATCAGATATGTATGCAAGAAAATTTAAAATGGTAGAAAATGGACTAGAAGAGGGCAGGAGTCCAATGAAATACATTACAATGACAGATTAATATTCACAAACCAATCAACTAAGAGAAGAGTTAATATATGAGACATATGTCACATTATAGCCTTTTATAGTAATCTCACAAAGAATTTCATGGAATCATTACTGTAACAATTTTAAGCTGCATATTATCTATATAACCATTTGAAGTATTAGTCATCTCTGCTGTACACATGAAATTCAGAGAAATGAGAAGACTTCCCCAAGGCCAGGGAGCAGATGAGTGACAGAGCTAATAAATCCATCCCAAGGCCAATATTCTACCTGCAACTGAGATAATTATGTTTAAGTAAGACTGGAACAAACTAGTCCATGAGATTTGGTATTTTTTTAAGATCTTTTTTTTAAAGATGGGGTTGTAAAAGATGGGATACACAGCTATTGACAGTAGTTATTGGACAGTGCAATATGTGGCTTGAAAATCCAGGTCAGAAAACTGAAAAACATAATTCTAAAGAAATGTGAAACTAAAACACTATTTAGCTAATGTTTATAATTTTCTCTTCCTATAAAAAAGCAAAAGTATACAAAAAATGTTATTACTGCTTCCCCAAAATATATTTTTCCCAAAGCTTACCTCACAACATAATTTACACATACAATACACTGTGGTTGAGAGTTCTTATTGTTATATATGACCGTTGCTTGAGTTTCAACCCAGACATATCCACCTCTCTTGGCAAGCATCCTGTACTGCCCTGTGGTGACTTGTCCTTTAGTAAACACTAGGAATGAAAAGGAAAAGTCATGCAGAGAAAATAACTGAATTTTCAAATGAATGGATATTAAATATTAATCATTGTTTTAGAAAAGGGAAGAAATGCTGATTTTAATGGAATCAGTTGTTAACTGTTTAAATGAGGGAAAAAGCCCCAGCATAACTGAAAATATAACCATTTCATTCTTCTAACCCCCTCCCCCCAAAATAAACACCTTTCCTGCTAATTTTGACTTTAAATAAAATGAAGGTAAGGAGTGAGGGAAACAGTAACAAAAATTCCTTTTTATAGTTGAAAGTATCAGAAAAACTAAACAATAATCTTGATTGTAAAGAGAACATTCAAGAAAGTGGTACTGTTATCACTCCTTTAAATTCCTACTAGTTTCCAAAGAGCCAAAGATGCTTCAAATATCCGTGCTAGAATATGTGAGTTTTGACTATATTCTAAATAAGATTTCTGGCAATTTAGGCAATCTAAGTTATTTATTTGGGAGAAGGTACTGCATAAATATCAATAGTAATATTGTCATGAGTTCTAGGGCCCGAAATACAGACTTGGGCCACCACTGCAGTTCAAAGCAAATCACTCTGTCCCCATTCGCATTAGGAAGTTATGTTTAGGTACAGATATAACAGGCAAATAAGAAATTACAAAGCTTTACTTACCATGGGACACTTAAGTAACATTGATTTGTTAAAATTCAGAATTATATTTTAGGTTAAAGGTACCTGTTACCACTAGTACATGAGGATTGATCCCCTTCATGTCCACAGAGCAATTATTTTCAGAGTGCCTTCTATCTACCAACCAATTGTGTTTTGTATTGCCAACCACTGTTTTCATTGCTTAGGTTTGAATTCTGAAATGTTATTATAGTCTATGATTTTTTGAGTCTTTGTATTTAAAATGCCAATAAAGCTTCATGTATTATTAAACAATTCTATTTTAGTGGTATTGGTTGTAACAAATACAAAATACAGATTTAATGATCAAGATTCCATATGAAAAGTTCTATTAAGATAAATTTAAATCTAGGAATACTAGTTAACTATTACCAAAAAGTCAGATGTACAACCAAATAGTAAAGAGATGGCAAGAGTTAAATAATTAGACTATGTATGAGTTCTTTCATTGTACTTACTATCATGATGAGTTTTGGTCAGGTGATCAGAGTCCAAAGCATGATAATATTCATAAATTGAGCGGCCCAACAGTTCTTCCGGCTCATATCCCATCAATTCAGTAATTCTGATAGGTAAAACATGAAAGAAAGAGACTAATGAAAAATTCTGCTTCTACAGAGTAATTGATATGTATTTTTTTATAGACAAGTGAATGTTCAAAAATAAAGAATGCCTTTTTCATGTACAGTGAACTTATATCTCACCACCTTTAAGTATTTCTAGCTACTAAATGCAGTGCCATGTGTATCTTTAAGTCTCTGGGTTCATCCCACTTTTCTGACCCTTTGATCCCCTTCAACCAATTTTTTACCTGTTCTTACAATACCTTACTGTATACACTTTTGGTAACAAGACAGGATATAAACAGAGGAGAAGAAATACTAAATTAAGTTATAAAAGTAATCATTAGTAATTAACTTAAAATATAGATTAAATTCCTAAGATTACTTTCATCATAAAATCAATTCTTTATATAATGGTGCCCTTAGGCAAGGCTTCATTTTGGGGGAATCAATATCTAAAAAAAATTTTAGAATCATCAACCAAAGAGTATTCACACTAAACAGAAACTAAAGAAATAATTCTTATGTTGGTTTTAGAAGATGCTATTGTACTTAAGTTTCTGAAATTATATAAAATCATAGGAGTTCATGTGCAATGAAACAATGTTTCCAAATAGCTGAACTGGAAAGTAATCCAGTTACCCCATCTATTACCCGGAAGTTCCTTTAGGACAGACACCATATCTTATTCTCTGTAACATAGTCTGAAATGGATCCCATTTCACGAGGAAGAGAAAGCTATCTTCTTAGTACGATACTAAAAGAAATATTCTCTTTCTTTGTGGGAAGCAAAACATGAGTTAAGCTTTTATTTCTCAGTCTTAAATTTCAAAGCACTTTATAACTGAGATTATGAGCAAAGTTATGTAATATACACCCCACCCCATCACGCTCCAAAAAACTACAACTAACTCTATACAGGAAGTACATGGGAAAGATTTGCTTTCCCTAGAAATGTATAGAAGCAACACTATTTGTGTTGTATTCCAAAATAAATATAAACCTTTGTATTTGTAAAAGACCAAAAACTAAACCAAGCCAAGCCCAAATCCAGAATATTAGAGCTATCCCTAAACACACCAACACTAGGTGGCAGTATTACAAAGGAAACGTTAAAAACCAGTACTTCTTTTTAAAGATAGTTAATTGGTTTTACAAAAGCCCCTCAGAATTAATTTTTTGTCATTATTTAAATTTTCATATGCTTATGTATGCCTATTTTTGTTCTAGGAGTGAAAATGCAAAGACAAAACTCAACATATGGCTAATCTGGTCAACATCACATTACTTATGAAAGAATGTGGTTACAAGCAGTGATGAGAATCTACTGCAGAAATCAGAGGAAACACACTGTATCCATGAAGAATGACAGGATAAAGGATAGCTTCTTATAGGAGACTTAGAAGTTGAGTACAGGAGAAAGTAAAGAGAGAGCAAAACCATTTCACAAAGAAGGTATGTTACAAGCAAAGACAAGAGATGATAAAAAGTTCAACACTGTACAGCAACAAATAGTCTGTTGTGGTCAGTGGGAGCAAATGAAATGAAGCTAAAGAAGTAGGCAGGAGGACCAGGTTAATGAGGGTTTTGTATATCATAAAGATTTGATCTCAGTCAATGCTTTTTTCTTTTAAAGATTTCTTTATTTATACAAGCATCGGGTACAGTCAGAAGCACGTGAGGGTGAGAGAATTCACCAGAGCCAGAGCGGGGAACAGAACAGGCAGGCTGACGAAATACACTGCTCAGGGGAGCAGCGGACGCGGCAGGAGAGGTCTGTCACACCATGTGGGACCCTCGCCCAGCGGCTGGGGATCGAACCGGTGCTGCAGAGGCTGCGGGTAGCTTCCCAGCCCAGCGCTCAACCGCTGCGCCACCAGAGGAAGCCCCTCAGTCAATGCTTCTTAATTTGAGCTGTGGTATGTCTACCAATATCAGATGCAAGACATCAAACTATAAACTATGTTTTCCTGGAAGATCATATTTACTCATATTTGAAGAAGATAAAGTTAACTTAGAGAATCACATAGTTTATATTCTGTACCCAAAAAAAAGGAGTGATCCAGAAAATCTGATCAAAAAGTGTTTTTAACAGATAAGGAAATATATGATCTAAAACAACTATGCAGCCCACCATTACTTTACTGTGTCTCTGAGGGCAGGAAGTACTTACCTTTATTCCTACTTTAGTGTCAGTTACCATACCACAAATATAGAAGAAACTCAAATGTACTGAATAACTACTAAGTGGAAATCAGTATAATAAATAATAGTAGTTTTTAAGATATTCTGTATGTTATAAGATTTTCTTAAAACTGGGCAAAAATTTTTCTGTATCTTGGCTCTTAGGGGTTACAGACTGAGAAGGTCCTACAAAGGGTTCTAACCAGAAAACAAATCTGGTCAAATTCAAAACCTTTAGTTGATCGCTAAAGCTGGCTTTGTACTTCTGTCATGGTCATTTTGTTAATTTTTTCATATAATCCAAAAGAAAAAGATCACTTTTCTCTTTTTCTCATTCTAGCTCCATCACTTTAATCCAGCCTACTCCTATACTTTATCTCAAAAATTAAAAAATTCCTTAAAAAAGAATGGGTAACCCTGTTCTGTAATACATTCGTATGAATAGGACAAGAAATACTTCTTAGCTTTCCTATCTTCATTTTTCTGAAAGCTGACACCAGTGATAAAGTACTCACCATGTGCACTAGACATTCAACAAACTCCTTTAATTCTTGTTGTAGTCTTCTGACCCTTATTTTACAGATAAGGAACATGAGATTTAGAACAGTTAAATTCTGAGGCTAAGGCCACAGTGCAAGAGCCAGAACTGCAAGTCAGGATTATGTGTGAATCCAAGGCCAGTGTTCTGTCATATTTTCTTGTCTGATAGGGTGGCAAATTCTTATCTACTGTATTATGGCTAGTGCTTAAAATTGGTTTCCCCATATAATCTTCAAGTTGTTATTAAAGATGAAGAAACTGATGCATACAACAAACTAATGTATCAAAGATCATATCCAGCTATAGCTGGATATAGGCAACTAAGTCAGGATTTGGTAATCAGGTATAGAATCTATGCCCTTAGCCATTATTACATAGCCTTGAGGCAAAAAAAAAAAAAGGGAGGGGGGAACAAGCAAGCAATTATAATAGTAGCATAAGTGCTATGACCATAGGTATGTATAAGGAATAGTGTAGTTTTTTTTTCTTTTTTTCAAGTTTTATTTATTTATACAAGAACTGGGGTACAGGCCGGAGCCGCGGGAGGACGAGAGAATTCACCAGAGACAGAGCAGGGAGAAGAACAGGCAGAAGGACCAAAAACATTGCTGAGAGGAGTACCAGGCAAGACAGGAGAGGTCTGCTGTGCCATGTGGGTATCTCCCTGGCCAGCTGGGAATAGAACTGGTGCTGCAGAGGCTGCAGACAGCTTCATAGCGCTGCGCTCAACCCGCTGTGCCACCGGGGAGGCTCAGGAATAGTATAGTTTCTTTAACAGGGAAAGTTCCACAAAGGAGCAGATAAGGTAGGTGGTTCTTAAAAGTATGTGTTAGGAGGTGAAGGAAAGGTCAATGCAGAGTGGAAACATACACAGAGTGGAAAGGAACGAAGGCAATAAACACGTGGAACTCTCTGGCTATAGGTGTTAGGAACCACATTAAAAGGGGTCCCCTGCTTCTAATTAATTTGGGGAAATGTGCAGGGTCTACATCACAAATATCTTCGTTTGCCATGCTAAGAGATTTAGATTTTATTGCATACACCTATTTTTCTTTTATTCTATCAAAGTGCACATTCTTTTGGTTAGTAAAAATATCCCACCTTCCTCTAATATCTTTATAAACAGAACAAGTTTCATTGTACATGCAAATGAGGGGAATCAATGGAGTCATTTTCAATAGGAGAATGACATGATCTGATTTTCACGTCAGAAAATCCACTTTTTGGAAAGCTGGATGAGAGATTGAAATGGCTCAAATCTGGAAGATGCAGTTTAAGATATTGGCAACAGTTCAAGCCAAAGGTAATAATGAGCTGAGTGGCAGGAGTACAGGATGGAAAGGATCAAAATCTGTATGTAGATAGCAAATCTGTAAAATTTTTAGATCAATGGAGTGTAGCTAATGTGGGTAAAAGACAAGTGAAGGCAAGTTTTTGCTGGAATCATGTTAATAGTAATGTATTAAGCATGATAGATATTACAAGAAGAAAAGCAGTTTTTAAGTTGTCATTTTGGACCAATAATGGTATAGTTTAGTTACATAAATACTTAGTTTATGATACAGAAGATTATCCAGATAAAAATATTAAATTAGCCATTATATAGAAAGTGTTACAGATATAAATTTGGGAGATGGTAATAGAAACTACTTAAGGAAAATATGCAGGGAAAGGTGATGAACAAAGACTTTCCTTCCTTTCTAGTCCTTAACCAAAAGTAACCTATCCTTCCTCAAATTATGCAGTGTACATCTTTGAGCTATATTTATTCTCTCTTTTAAGTATATGAGAGCCCCCAAAGGAAAAATGCTTCATACATAAGTATTCAATCAATGTCAAAATTAATCTACAGAGTTAATATTACTGATGTATGAGTCAACTGAATTTAGTGGGAGAGAGCATATATAGTTCTTACTATAGTGAACAGCAGAAAATGCTATGGACCTATTAAAAATTTTAAGTCATATTTTATATCTAATTTACCTTTCATCACAATAAGAAAATTTCATGTCCAGGCTGTGACGACTGAGAAAAGTCTTGCTATCTAAAGGAATTTCAATATTTGACGGATGAGGAATGGGTTCACAAATCAGCACCAGGCATGTCATGGGTGGTTTCTTATATCCACACTGAGACTGGTTACTGTTGGTGTCGTACACATGAATATGGCCTGTGCAGTGAAGAACCTGTGTAGGAACAAAGCAGTTTAAAAAATATACAAACTGGGAAAGCAAGATGTAGATAAGTAGTTGAGTCTGGCATGTAAGTGGTAAGTGTTTGTTTGTTTTTTTTTTAAGATTTATTTTTATTTATTTATGTATACAAGAACTGGGGTGTAGGCCAGAGATATGGCAGGGGAGAGGATTCACCAGAGACAGAGCGGGGAGCACAACAGGCAGGTCTGCTGAAATGCACTGCTAAGAGAACAACGGGCAAGACAGGAGAGGTCTGCTGCACCATGTGTGTTAGCTCCCGGCTAGGGATCGAACTCAGGCCACAGTGGCTGGTGATAGCTTGGTAGTGCTGAGACTTTAACCCCTGCACCACCAGGGAGGCCCGGGCATGTAAGTTTTGAGAAAATTTACAACCATTTATAGATTAACCATATTTTTGAAAATCATCAAAGTTCTCCCTAGGACACTACCCTCAGGAACTATACATCACTGTTTAATTTACACATTTTAGTTTGTGTCTCAAAGTTTGGATTTTAATTCTGCAAATGCCAAAAACCACTGTAATTTTCCATCACAATGTTAAAATGTATGAATATATCTATAAAGCAAATGTATCACCATTCACGAATCATTTTTACTTACCTTCCATGTTGCTGACTTTATGTTCATAGTTCTCCCCCTGCTAGTTAGGGTACATTTCATTCTGAGAAAAAAGCTTCTCTGTGTGTTTTGTTCTTTACCCTTTTTCACAGGTCCTAATGAAAGCATGAAATAAAATTTAAAAACATGACTATATATTCAAGTTTGTTATAGTAAGAGACACACAGGACCTAGATGCTATTCAATTAAAAGTTTCAGCAGCATGAACGCAGTGATTCCCAAGTTCTTTGCCCACTCCAACACATCCAAGAGATCAACACACTCCAATCAAGAACAAGGGTTCATGACTGCAATGATCCTGAGTTGTCAGGAGAGAATCCATATTTGGGACAACAGTCAGTCATTTTTGATTCAAGACAAAAGGCTTTGTGAAATTGCAAAGAAACATAAATTAGTATAACTTTGCGCCATAAGTGCTATCAGTGTACAAGCACACCTCCCAAAAAAAGAACTTCTGCAAACTCTTATGAACCTTTACTAACTGTGTTAGTTCAATTTATAGTAAGCATTTCATGTATTTATAATACTTTTATGAGAGCAAATTTCTTTTCAATGGCAAGTAATATTTTTTTATATCTGTTCTTTCCTTAAATCGCCTTGCAAAGCAGGCAGGAAATTAGTTCCATTTTGTTACTAGGATTAAAACAAAACATTTGCTTTACAAAGCAAAGTTAGGAGTAAATAAATTCAAGCCTCTATTCACCCACTCCAACCTTAAATAACTAAAAAATTAGATTACATCAAGTGACAAAGCAAATAGCAACTTGATTTCTTATCTTCATTGATCAGTATGATTCAAAACAAATACAAAAATATTCATTACTCAGAAACTGAACTACATATTATAGGCAACACAAAGATGAATAAGTCACACTCTCTGTCTTGATAAAGTTAAAAAAATTAGTAGACATAGAAAGGCCAATGACAATGCAAATGCAGAGGAGTATGCAAGACTTACAAGAACACTTAAAAGAAATACAGATTAGGAGAAAATGTCTAATCAAGAGAAAAATCAAGAAATGCTTCCCAGAAAAAGACATTAGAATTTCAATGAGTAGAGATGAGTTAGAAGGGTATTCCTGGCAGGAGAAAAGCATGAAAAGCAGAGGTAGGCAAAATAGCACATGTTGGGGGAACAATAGACAATCGGGTTTGGCTGCAATATAAAGTACTTGCAGAAGAGCAATGAGACAAAGTTAGAAGGGAAAAGTTAGGACCATGAGGGCCTTGGATGCTGAAATCAGTACACCCATATATAACATGAAGACTCTAAAAAATCTGAGTTGGGAAATAATCAGAAACTTATGGACCTTAATCTAGTGAAAATATATATCATATGTTAGAATAAGAATACAATGGTGATAATGAGGGGCTGAGCAATAGCAGCAATGAAAGACTGGTGGTAAAAGACAAAGAGAATCCATAAATTGATGGAACTGAGGAGAAAATTTTAAGTCAGCTAGAGATTTTAAGGCTAGTACAATGACAAAACTAGTTAGTTTCAAGTAGAAAAGAAAGGTGATTAAGTTCAAATTTAGCTAGAAATACTGTACTGTGAGGAGGAAGAAGATGAGTTCTACTTCATTCTCTTATTTAATAATGAAACTAGGGTATTTGGAGGGCAGTTTTGGTGTTGATGCAAGTTATTTGGTTTACTTAAGGATGAAATGAATTTGCCTTCCTTAGAAACATTTGAGGAGGGATTTTTGAAAGATGTCACAAAAACCATACTGCTCTTGATGATAGTACAGGAATACATGTGGTAGTAGGCATAGTGGTAGGTGTGGGGATAATAGTGGCAGCAGAAATCCACATGTAAACTATGGAGTATTTTCAGTGCTTCATAACCTAAGGTTGAATTCAGCTGAACTTCAGAAACCCAAAGTCTTTGAATTGAGACATGAAAATAAATTTAAAAACCAAGGGTATTGACATTTTCCTAATGAAAAAAATTTTTTAAAGTACTTAATTTTATGTCCCAAAAAATAAAATCATAGTTAATAATAATTGAACATACTTATTAAGTCATTTTTTATAGAATTTAAATGAAATGATCATATATTGTGTAAATACATAATGGCTCTCACTGTATCAAAATGCAATGTATTGCAGCAGCTCATTTTTTTTAAATAAATTTTATTTTTATATCCCCCATACAATTGCAACCCCCTTATTTTGACCCCAATCCCTCCCCTCCCCGCCCCCCACCCCATATAGAGGGTCTCTGGTTCATAGTTTTTTGTTGATTTTGATTTTCACTTTCTTATAGTTATTCATTTTCCTGGTCCCTTATTTAAGTTTTCTAGATTCCTGCTATGAGTGAGACCATCCAGCATTTTTATTTTTCTTTCTGGCTTATTTTGCTGAGCATGATCCCTTCCAGCGCCATCCATGTTGCTGCAAATTGCATGTGTTTATCTTTTTTGAATGTGCAGCAGCTCATTTTGTCTCAAAGTGAATATATGCACTTTTGTTTCCCAATGAAACATCAAAAAAATCATTAACTGCATTAGGAATGATTTCAAAAATGTTCATGTGCTTAAAAAATCATTTGGCTAAAAACACACATTTAAGCTGTATTAAGTAGACTGTATGTGAGTTAGTATATAATGCATTATCATTGTATCATTGTTACAAATCAAGATTTCCTAATGGTCATCCATTCATTTATAGTTTAGCCCAGGGAAAGCACTGAACAGACAATATAAACCTCCAAGTCTAGATATTAGAATTCACATTAAACTCACTGACAATTCAGACCTTTGCTCATATACATTAAAAAGTAAGCATTTGCTTTTTCACAGTAAAAATACCAGTTTGAAATTAAAAGACAGGAAAAGGTTATTACTGACAAGGTGAAAATGGCAGTTAAGTGTAGTAAGAGTTGAAGAACATGAAAAGAGTTAACAATTGTGGACTCTGTCCCTAGTCTTCTACCTGGGCTTAACCCACACTACGCAATTTACTAACCAACTATTCTTGGGCAAGTTACTCAATAACTCTGTGCCTCCCTTTCCTCAGTAAAATAGAAATAGTAACTTCACAGAGTTGTGAGAAATAAAGGAAATAAAGCACATAAAATGCAGGTCTAGACCTCTGTCCTGGCACAGAGTGATCACTCAATAGAGGTAAATTATTACTATAAATGAGATAAAGAAAATCATAAAAGAAAACCAAAAATACTCTAGACCTGAGGCTGTTTAATACAGTAAGCATACACATTTAGACACTTAAATTGGATACCTGCAAAGAACAAGTGCAGAGCAAGATGACAAGCTTTCAATGTAGTAACTTTTAGTCATGAATGGAAGGTCAGATTATGAGCAATATACCCTGTTTAAGAAGGTAAAGGAGTGAAAAGACTTTAAGTGTTAAGTTTTTATAATTAAAGAGGTAATCTTCCAAAATCTTAGAGTATCTGATCATGTTTAACAATTCATTTTGGAGAGTAAGAGGTCTTATCAGGTCATTTTTATTATTACTAATATTGGGGCATCCATGATGTTAACACTTTGTTATCTAATACTTTGTAATAGTCTCAGATGATCATGAAAATCCTGAGAAGTCAAATAAGCAGATGATCTTTAAATGCTGGTGAACATTCACTTTTCTTTTTCTTGGGTCTTAAGAAAGCTTGACCTCAAACTGGCACCTCAACTTTAATAACTAAAATCCTACTACCTGCCATTTGTATTATGACTTCCCCTTGCCTTTAAGCTGTATTTTTATTTATAATTTCCTTGATGCTGCTTTTTATTTTTCCATTTTATTTCCTCTATTTTTTATTTGCATAATTATTTATGGATGAAGTAGGCTTTAAAAAATTTCAGATACTTTATGAAATGTCTAAAAAAAAGAATATGAAAAGATTTAACAAAGTACTGAGTGACATTTTATTAAATGTGGAATGGTATTATTGCTTAGATTAGAACAAGAGCAAAATTTTTAAATTCCTAACCATATCTGGTTAAGTAAAACCATCTGTCTCATTAAATTAAACAAAAGATTTTTCTTCTTACCATTTCTGTGTGTAAGCATTTCTCTCATTTCCTCATGGTCACATGGATGAGTAAAATCAAACACACTGTGTCCAGTTAGTTCAAACTGTAAACACATTTTAAAAAATTAGATCTACATCATCTATATTGTAAAAATCACAAAAGCATACAGAAAAGTTTTGTGTGTGGGTATGTGGGTATTTCACCTGAGTTAATCCCATGTATTTGTTCACATTATCAGAAATGTAAATCATGTCACCATCATCTGTGAGAACCATAACAAAACCATCTAAGGCTTTCAAATAAAAGCAATTCATCTGTGCCTTCATTTCATCTTCAATATCCAAATCACCTTAAAACACAAGAGAAGCAAAATAATTAAAGAATTATACTTAAAGAACACTAGTATTTAGATGTTTTTACAATTTTTTCTCCACTTAAATATACACGGTATCTATTTTTTCTGTGTATTTTCTTGTTACTCTTTTTAAAATACGAAACAGTCAAGGCCAGAGAACAAAACTAAAATTAGATTTACCAGCTGTTTCTCCCTGCTTCTCATTAAAGTAATGCACCAAGGAAAACCATTGAAAAGAGAAAGGATCATAGGAAAAAGATAGGTAGGCAGGCAGGTGGGAAAAAAGCCAGTATCTTAAAAAAGTCCTGGTTTAATTTTAAGTTTTAAAAACAGGTATATCATATTAAAGAAATATGAGCACCTTCTAAAAATAATTTTTAATTATTTCAATTCTAATTTGCGGGACTATTTGTCCTTGTAAAACAACTCACCAGCATCCAAAAGTTTCCTCACACGCAAATAGCTGATGGTAAGCCTCATAACAGAAGCCTTATCAAGATGAGAGCTCACATTATGAGGAAGGGGCAACTGATGAGCAAGCTCATAAAAAACTTCAGACTCTTTACTTCGACGAGATCTGGCTGCATCTCTAGATTTTTCTTTTCGACGTTCAGAACTTATCCTATTTAACAAAAAAAGAACAAGGAGAGAAAAGATACAGAACATTTACATAAGTTCGTTTGTCTCTGCTTGAACACAACTAATTTCACATTTTTCTGCTTACGATTAGAAAATGACATGTACTTAAATAGAATTCTGTCTACTACGTGAATGCGTTTTTATAAAAGTCAACTAAACACATTTTTGGATTACTACAGACATAAAGAATTCTCACAAGAAGTCTGAAATGAAGCTTAATTTAAACCTGTCCAAAGTAGGTTTTTCTTCCTTGGCATGTCAAATTGAAGAGGATTTTTTTTTTTTTTTAAAGATTTATTTATTTATTTATTTATGCAAGCACTGGGTACAGTCAGAAGCGCGGGAAGGGCCTCCCCTGGTGGCGCAGCGGTTGAGTGCTGGGCTGTGAGGCTGCCCGCAGCCTCTGCAGTGCCAGGCCACCGGCCAGGGTCCCACACACACACACACAAAAAAAAAACCAGCAACACGGAAGGTGAGAAAATTCACCAGAGCGGGGAGCAGAGCAGGCAGAAGGACCGAAGTACACTGCTGAGGGGAGCAGCGGGCTGCAGGAGAGGTCTGCGAGCCATGTGGGACCCTCCCAAGAAGCCGGGGATCGGCAGCTGGGGATCGAATCGGCGCTACAGAGGCTGCTGGCAACTTCGCAGCCCAGCTCTCAACCGCTGCACCACCTGGGAGGATGTTTTGTTTTAACCAGAATCTTAAGGAAGTCTGTATATTTAAGGCTGCACCTTCGCAGAAATTCAAAAATAGTCTCAATATAAAGTCTAGAGAACCTGAAGTATACATAATAAAACAGTTGTTAAAACACAACAGTAAGAGCAACAAACTGATTAGTTTCTTTTGGCTCCAGTATTTTTCCACTCTCTTCTCTACCATATCAGACCATTAGCTATATGAAATTATATTAGGTATAACAAGCTACTGTTTTGAGTTTACTCCCTAGCTGCCCCCTTATCTATTACAGGAACAGGTAGCAAATAAATGCAGGATTATGGAACAAAAAGGATGTGGTAGAATACTAAGAACTTAAAAGAACAGGTTAGCAAAGATTAATAAAGATATCAATATAATGATATAACTTTAGGGAACTCTTCCAAGAATAAAGTCAGTCAGATCTTCATAAGCCATACCAAGCAGAGCTATTGTCCTTTGCTTAACTGTCTAGCAACATCTAATTCTTTTTTTTTTCCCAAAGATTTGCTTATTTATTTATTTATTTATTCGAGCACTGGCTACAGTCAGAAGCGCGGGAGGGTTAGAGAATTCACCAGAGCCAGAGGGAAGAGCAGAGCAGGCAGACTGAGGAAGTACACTGCTGAAGGGAGCAGTGGGTGGCAGGAGAGGTCTGCGCGCCATGTGGGACCCTCGCCCGGCAGCAGGGGATGGAGCTAGCGCTGCAAAGGCTGTGGGCAGCTTCACAACGCAGTGCTCAATCGCTGCGCCACCGGGGAGGCCCTCTAATTCTTCTTGACCAAGTTAAAGGTAAACAAGGTTAAACTTCGTCCTAACATTAGCTTCTTCTTTAATAGCTATTGTTTATTAAAGCCTACTACGTGCCAACTACTACCTTGTAATCAATGACTATTTCTCTCATAACAACATATAAATAGGTTAAATATTATTCCTCTTTTACAGTGGAGGAAATATTATCCCTCTTTTACAGTGGATTCAGCAGAGTGAAAACAGTCATTATGTAGCAGAAGGGATTTGAATTTGGTATTTCTTTTACTCCAGTTGTTGCTATTCCACAATGTCTTGTCCTCCAGAATGGAAAATACTGATTTTACCTCAAATACTCAGCTGCTCTCCTATGCCCCTCAATTCAACCTATTAGGTCAATTACTTATTAAATGTTGAAAATAGCTGTATACCATTTGTGGCACATCATGCTAAGAATTTTGCCAGTATTATTTTACTTAATCCTTCTTACATCCTATGAAGTACTTAAACTGTCTCCGCTTCAAATATCTCCTCCCTTCAAATGATCCAAAAAGTTGCAAAGTTCCTGGCCTCCCTGAGGGTGTGCAGAGGTTAAAATCTCAGCTCTATCAAGCTATTGCCAGCCACTGTGGCATGAGTTCCATCCTGGCCAGGTGGCTAACCCACATGGGCAGCAGACCTCTCCTGTCTCAAACACTGCTCCCCTCAGCAGTGTATTTCAGTAAATCCACCTGTTCTGCTCCCTACTCCGTCTCAGGTGAATCCGCTCACCTCCGGTACCTCTGGCCTACACCCTAGTTCTTAAATGCATAAATAAATAAAAACAAATCTTTGAAAAAAAATTTGCAAAGTTCAAAGTTCAATTACAGAAGCAACATTCTCCAAAAACAAGCACTGTTCTCAAAGTGGGTGCTTGGTATAGTGTATAATAATAACAAGTAAATATTAAATAGGCATCTTGTGATTTGTGACATTTATTTATTTATTCATTTATTTACTTACTTACACAGAAGAATTGGGGTGTAGGCCAGAGGTTTAAAGGCACAGTGTGTGTGTGAGAGGATTCACAAGAGATACAGTGGGAAGCAGAACAGGTGGATTTATTAAAATACACTTTTAAGAGGCGCAGCCGGTGAGACAGGAGAGGTCTGCTGTGGCGTATTTGGATTAGCTAGCTGGCTGGGGATCGAACACAGGACATAGTGGGGATAGCACTGAGACTTAACCCCTAGGCCACCATCATATTTTTAGCACTTAAGTTTCTGTGCTTATCTGACTTTTATGCTTAAATGAGAAATGTTAACAATTGTTAATAGCCAAAGTTCAATACAAAAATTTCAAATCAGACACCTGAATCAATTTAAGCTGCTTAAAAAGAACTATTAAAAGCTATTACTACTTATAACTACTTTAAAAAAAAGGATATGAAAAGCTTTTTAAGCCATCTACTTTTCAGACCACAGTAATAGAAATACTTTTAAGAGAGTTGGTTTGTTTTAAAGTCTATTCCATGAACAAGGGCAGTCACAACTTCTAAGAGGTATCAAAACATGTTCTGGTGAAAATATTTTCACTTTCCTAAAATTATAGCCTGTCTTCACGTCCAACTACATTTTACACACACACACACACAATTTGATCTTTTTCTGTCAGCAAAAAAAGGGGAACAATTTTAACTCCAAAACTGATTAATATTAGAGTAGAAGGAAGGTAGAATTTTTGATTGGTTGTTTTTTATAATTCAGAAGAGAGATGAAATCAAAATATCTGCAACTGTCCCTAAATTCACATCTTTAAAAGGTCCTTTTCTCACTCACATAAGCTCATCCAAATCACTGACATCCTGGATTGAAGTAATAGTCTCAACTTTGATTAGAGATGAATAGATCCTAAATTTATCTATTTCCTTCTTCTTCATCTCTTCCTTTTCATTTCCTGAATTTAGGCTTTTTTCTTTCCTCTCTTTTTTTTTTTTTTTTTTTTGTGGGACCCTCCGGCACTGCAGAGGCTGTGGGCAGCCTCTCAGCCCAGCGCTCAACCGCTGCGCCACCAGGGGAGGCCCCTCTTTCCTCTCTTTACAATCCCAACTTTCTTCCTCTGCTGTTAGATCTGGGAACTACTCTGTTTTGGTTTTTTCGATCTAGTTCAGGATGTGACTCACTTTCTTCTTCACAGTCACAGTTTTCACATCCCTCTACCTGTGAAAGCCTATCTGTCCCACATCCATGTCAGCTGTTTTCTTCAGGTTGGCCAGGGACACACAGACCACAGTGACAGTTGTTCCCTTTGCAACCATGAATACTAAAAAGTGGTCACAGTCCATCAGCACTTCCTTTGGAATGTCTATCTTCTCTTCTTTATGCTACTGAAGATACACATGAGTTGAGGAGAGTTTGTCCACATGAAACCAAGTATCTTCAGGCCAGCCATGCTTTATTAAGATCTTCACTTTTGCATTTATCCTTTCCCTGTAAATTATGTAAGCAGATGGAATGAACACTGCTGCCGAAGTAGAACATCAGGATCTAGCTTGAAGCAGCAGCTCTCTACTCCCAAGCTCCTTATCTACTGCTATTACCACTTGTAACTACTAATTTACATGAATCAGGACTTCCTTAGTGCTATACAGCAGAACCTTAAATAATGTTTTATTGTAACACTGATGAGAAAAAAAAAAAAACAATCCAGCCAATATTGAAAGAAACTGTGTTACTCTACAATGTGATTTCATTATGGTCATTTCGTTTAAAGGCACAGTTTCCAAGAACTTATTGACCATGTTTACTACTTATCTGTACAATTTTCTAAAAAGCATATAAGTAAATTAGGCCCTTAGGCTACCATGAAATGCAACAATGTCAATAGTCTGTAACTTTATTTTCGATGCGCATCAGAACTGCCTTATTGACTTCAAATGTCTTAAATTTGAATGTATAAAAGATGCATGATATTAAGTCTGAAAAAAAATCTGTACTATACATACATTAGATTTTCTGGAAATGGTATGAGAGATCCAGTGTGTCCCCACAGGCCCTAAAATGTCAAATACTGTTTCTTCTCACATGTACCCCTTTTGAATTGGCTAGCAGGAAGCCGTGGGACACAGATCCCTATCTGATTCAAGTAAAATCACCAAAAAAGAATGAGCAATGATTTCATGATAAACCTGAATATTAGTTAAAAAGCTACAATTAGTCTCGGTATTCAGAACTGTATCAGCAACTCTTCCATCCTTCTTTCTCTTAATTATGCAACCAAATCTAAGCTACTAACAAATGACTATCCAAATGAAACATTTGGTAAAAAATTCAAATCCTTACTACCTGCTGTATTCTTTTAAGGGTATCTAATCAAGTTAAGAATAGCTCCATATCTTTAGAAACCTTGTTCAGACTTTGAAGAAAATGATTATTCAAAGTTTACAACCAAATTTATAAGACAAATTAACAAGAAATTTGAGCTTGGATAATAACATTTAAAGGAGTAAAGAGTGAGAGAATAAGAATTTGAGCCTAAGGTAGAATTTGGGGGGAAAAATAAGCCTTAATGAAATAAGTAATATAATTCAAAAGCTGACAAATCAAAATTATAGAAGTAATGTCCTTTATCACTTTAACCTAGTCATAAAGGAGAACTGTAATAGAGATTTAATGAAGTTGTTTAATGATATTCTTTACATGTGATTATGGAGTTCTTAAACATTTCTTAAATTTAAAGCCAAAGGTTCCAAAGTTCTTAAATGTTTTATCATCTGACTGTCTAGCCTATCTACTCATGGGGAAGCTATTTTTATCAGATCATAGCCCCACTGAATTATAGTACTAACCAAGAATTATTTTCATTAGACCACAGGCCCACAGAGATGAATCCTGCATTGTTTTTTGTTCTTCTTAGAATACATAATAAAAAGTTTTGTAGACCAGAAGGAAACAGACAGGTTTTCAGTGTGCAAATAAGGTCACTTTAATTGATCAATTCCAGTTATGTTGTTTTTATTAAATACAGATCAAGTGATGTTCTGGTATTGAAATGTCTACAAAAGATGGTATTTCAGAGTCTGTAGTCAAACTGGAAGTCAGCTAAGAATATGGTCAAAATTCTGTCTTTTGGATAGTTTACTTAACCATTTCCATGACTGTTCTAAAACTAATGTTTAAGTAAAGTAGCAAAATAGCTCAATTTCTGATATTGTAGTTTTCACATTATTTTATGATTATTTAACAAACCATTGGACAAGAAGCTAACAACTGTATCTTGAAATTATTTTGTGCAGGAAATATATTTAGGAAAATAATTTAGAGTTGTTCATCATATGCTTTTTGTGTACAAAAATCATGAATAGTTGTTTTACACAAAATGCTTATTATCCTTTAGATTAACTAGAACACAAAATACAGATATTTTAAGTCATCTATTTGTTGTTTACTAATTGCACAAGAAAAGCCTGTTAGCAATCTTGATTGTAAATATGTGACTTAACTAAAATTAGGGCCTCCCTGGTGGCGCAGGCAGTTGAGCGCCATACTGTGAAGCTGTCCGCAGACTGCAGTACGGGTTCGATCCTGGCTGGCGAGAATCCCACATGGTGGGGCAGACCTCTCCTGTCTCGCCCGCTGCTCCCCTCAGCAGTGTATTTCATCAGTCTGCCTGTTCTGTTCCCCACTCTGTCTCTGGTGAATCCTCTTACCCTCCCGCGCATCTGGTCTGTACCCCAGCTCTTATATATATTAAAAAAAAAAAAATCTTAAAAAAAAAAATAACTAAAATTAGATCATAACCATTCAAAAGTTAACAATTGGACTTCTTTATAATAAAATTATTGTATAAATTTTTAAAACTCTCTCAAGTACTATTTGGCAATTTAAATTTTGTCTTGAAATTTTTGGGGTTTTTTTTTACAATTCTATGATACTATCTCTATAAGGTGTATGTTCTGAAGTGAAATTCCATGATCTAAAAGATGTAGCATTTAAATTTTTCTCTCCATTGACGTGTGTGCCCATTTTTGTCTTCACCCATCAATGAATATGTATAGATAATTCCTCATGAACCCCATCTATAGCGGTATGGATTATCATATGGTATGGATTTTTAGTATATAGTAGCATGGATTATATAGCAACATGAATTTTTAAGATTTTTTTTTTATTTTTGCCAATCTGACATGTGAAAATTGTATTTCACTGTACCAACTGCCCTATACCTCTTAAAATCACAGGTCAGAGGAAAATGCCAATGAAATTTGTCTGCAACTTTAAATTCAAACATCTATACATGGTATTTACTAAATACACAGTGTATTATAAACATTTCTGTTCTATTAACTTTTTTAATCTTTATTATCAGCACCATGTTACTCTATAAATAACCTGGTTAAATAGCTTGCCCAAGATAACACAATTAACAAATGGTAGAGCATGCATTCAAGCTCAAGCAATCTGACTCTAGAACCCATGATATAAACAATGACTATGCTGCCTCTCGGGATCTCATTCTAATTACCAAGATAAGTATTCATGAGCTCAGGCCATTATTATAGAGCTCAAAATTTGTCTACTTTATATTCAAACACATAAAGGAGAGTTGAAAAAGTTGGCTTAAGAATTTAAGGCTTGCCCCTACCCTATTCAGAATCCCATAGGGAGACTCTTTCCTGGAGCTGGCTTGTAAATTAAAAATTCTAACTGAAAGGCATCTACTCTGCTCCACTGTCCAACCACTAAGAGAGGAAATGAGAACAGTAATTCAATTTAACCCATATATTCCCACTAGGCTTTATCTGAATATTTTAAGTTAATATTATTGGTGTTTTATTTGCTTAACATATAGATCCAAAAGTAAAACCAATCTGCATACCCACTTCAAGAGATGTAGCTAAGACTCTATATAAGCCAAATGTGAATATAATCATACAATGTGCCCTGTGAGCAAAGTGTGTTCATGTATTAAATCATTTAAATATCATAACTTTATAAAGATCCAAAATACTAGATAAGATACTATCCTCAGAGTAACTTCCTTCAATCAAAAAACATTCATTATTTATTGAGCGTCTATCAAGCCATGCATTGTGCTAGGAATATAGAGATAAGCAGAACAGACCTCACAGGTCTGAGAAAGCATCCCACTTAGCTTACTGAAATAGTTCCCTAATGCTATAATTTCAAATGCTCCAAATGCTCATAATCACTTAGCAACAGTCCCAATTTCTGGGCTCCATCTTTATAAATTCTAATTCAGTAGATCTGAAGCAAGGCCAAAAATCTGGATCTTTAAAATCCCAAGATGTACATGATCTAGATAGTAAGATTTGGGAACCACAGACTAAACTAATTTTCATTGCCACTTTAATTCTCCCTTTAAGTTAACATAATTATCATTCTTAAAAATAATTCTGATATTATGTCCTGCTTAAAATCCCATCAAAAGTACACAGGACAGAGCCTATTTTTAAAGGGGAATTCTTCCTTAGTTGCCCGTCCATTTCTTTATCCTCATTATTTTTTACATTCTTTGGTCATGCTGCAGTTACTCAAAAGCAAAATATTTCACTTCTTTCTGGCTTAGTCACCTCACTTGCTCTACACCTAGGCCACCCTTTTCAATGCATGGTTTGAAAAACTACGTGGGAAATGTTCAAGATTCAACTCTAGCATTGTTTTGTCTTCCAAAATGGCTCTTCTCTCCTATATCAGACCACTCTGGTTATTTTGCTATATTTATTTTCCTCTACAATACTTAATATCTCTGCTGGTCCAGAAACGGTACAGAGTCTCTCAAAAAATCTTTAACACCCCCCCACCCCACTTACTATATAAAGTATTGGATAAACGAAAGAAAAATGTACATGTGAAGCTTTTAAGGTAAAGGCTGCTCAACCTTGGATTGAATCACAATTATCTAGAAGGGTTCAGGTTATTATGGGTCTTATTGCCACAGCTTCTGAATCCAGAGAGTTGGATATAGCCTGAGAATAACCATTTCTAACACATCAGCATGATGCCGGTCTGGAGAACACTTTGAGCCCCTCTGCTCTAAGTAAAAGACTGCTCATCAATACCCAAAAGTAGTTTAATAAATACTTTCTCTTAAAAAATCTACCCAAATGCTTCACAAATACAGGAAAACATTCAACCTCTAAGACATTAATACTGCCACATACTTAGAACTCAGTAACTATAAAGTACATGGACTAAAACTAAACTGACTAGTCAATGGTTGACCCATGTACACCATTATCACCAATGGAACTTACTTCCCTCCAGACATATATACCTAGACCCCAACTGGTTTAGCAGGTTATTTTGAAAAATAAAAAAAGTTTACCTTTAGTTGCACCAACATACACAATGACAATATCCTCAGTCATTCTATATCCTATGACTATGCCAGCCTGCTACCATATGCCTAAACTAGAAATAAAATTTTAAAAAGGAGTGGGACAGTTGATGGGACAAATGTGTTGGGCTAGGCCTGTCCTTCACTAGCAGATAAACTATCCACAGAAAGAAGGAGAATCTAAGTACGTTGATTTGTTAATACTGGGTTTTATTCAAAAGAAGGTTGGAATAAGAAGTGAGAAGTAAAACTCATGGTAAACCAGAAATAAAAGAGTTCTTAATAAAACATAGTAACTTTGCTTCAAAAATATAAAAGTATAATTAGACTTCAAAGATGTGATTACTACAGAATTTTTTTCAAGTCTTTAAACAATTTTTTCATCTTTTAATTTCTTTATGAGTGCCATAAACATCAACAGGTTCAGTCACTGTCCGTGAGCAACAACTATGTGTTACTGGCTTCCCCCATATCACATTACCTATTCTATCACTTTTCTCCATTTGCATCCCCTCATCCTCAATTTGAAAATGTTTTCTGTTGCCTTATTATATGCTATGTTATATCACACATAGTAACACATATGTTATATCTGATCAAATAGGATTAGAACTGAGACTGGAACTGAAGGTAACACTAAACTCTATAAAAGTGTATGTTCAGAAGAATGTACCTTTAATTGGAGATATGTAAACTATATTATCAAGTAATTCTCTAATAGGAAAAAAAAATCACATGTATCAGAATAAATGTATATGCACAGAAATCAAATCCTTAAGACTTTTCTGATTTAGTTCTAAATCCTGACCGTGATGAAGATTCTGTAAACCATAACAATGCTGAAGTTCTCTTGAAACAAGTATCTGGTTTTCTACCTACACAAATCCTTTCTAGACAATGCTACCAAAAAAAAAAAAAAAAAAATCCCCCAAATAGCTCTCTAATTCTTTTTTATTATCTATTAAAAAGGGATAAGTAACACTATTAATAACTGCCAGGTGTCAGGTGCAACTAAAATTGAAGCCCTTCCCCCTACTTAATTATACAGTTCATGCCTATGAGCTCTACACTCTTTAAATTAAAAAATTAAAGAAATTTGGGGATGGTTTAAATCAGAACAGAAGGAAAGGTCATAACAGCTACCTGTAGATACTGAAAGGAATGTCTTATGTAAGGCAGATTTGATATTGAAATTGGGAGTTACAACACTGCAGGGTTTTGTTCAGTAGTTCAAGCAGTGTTGCAGGTAAACTGAGAAATTAAAAATTGTGCTCTTATTCTGGTGAAAATGTAAAAAAAATAAAAAGCATATTCTGGATCATCTGAATGATCTCTGTATAGGTTTATATTCTTGCTACAAGTTTTCTGTACTTGTGGCTGCATTTGTTTAGAAACAAGTTGGTACCGAACGACCAATAAAAGGATCAGGGCCTCCCCCGGTGGCATAGATGGTTGAGCACAGCGCTGTGTAGCTGTCCGCAGTCTCTGCTGCGCGGATTCAATCCGGGTTCAATGCAGGCCAGCCAGCGAGAATCCCATATGGCATGGCAGACCTCTCCTGTCTCACCCGCTGCTCCCCTCAGCAGCGTATTTCAGTCTGCCTGTTCTGTTCCCCACTCTGTCTCTGGTGAATCCTCTTACCCTCCCGCACATCTGGCCTGTAGCCTGGTTCTTATATGCATGAATAAATAAATATTTAAAAAAAATAATAAAGGATCGGAGTTACTTTTTTTTTTTTTTGAGAAAAGACAAACTTCAATTGCATGCACACAGAGGCCCACACATAGACAAGTGAACATCCAGAGCAATGCTTTTAAAATGCGGCATATAGCAGGTCCTCAAATAATGTTGTGTTCAGTGTTGTTTCATTATAATAAGAAGAGAAAAATATTGACTCCCAGCTGGGCCACCATCATTGTGGAGTTTCATGTTTGCCCCATGTCTCTGTGGGTTTTCTCCAGGTACTTGGTTTCCTCCCATTTCCCAAAGATGTGTGAAGATTAGGTTAACTGGCTATCTCAACTATTCCAATCTGAAGCAGTTTGGAGCCAAGTGCACAATGTGATGGATGGGCTGTCCAGTATTGATTTCTACTTTGTACTCTGAGATGCGTGGGGTAAAATCTGACTACCCATGATTCTGAAACAGAATAAGCAAGTGTGAAAATGAATGATTGAATGAATAAAACTTATTGTTTAACATTACACCTGATTTAGGTCTTTATTTAGAAGTTCAGTGATTTTTTTTTTTTTTGACCAGAAAAATGCTGTAGGAACTTACCTCCTATCTATATTAATTTATGTATCATTTCACTTGAAGTTACAATCTTTTTAAAAAAAGATTTATTTATTTACATATTCATAGAAGAACTGGGGTATAGGCCAGAGGAGTGGGGGATGAAAGGATTCACCAAAGACAGAGCAGAGAGCACAACAGAGACAGCGAAGAGTGGCAGCTTCCCTCAACAGTGTATTTCAGTCAGTCTTCCTGTTCTGCTCCCCACTCTGTCTCTGGTGAATCCTCTCACCCCCTGTACTCTGGCCTGTACCCCAGTTCTTGCATGCATAAATAAATAAATCTAAAAAAAAAGTTATGGATGAATCAATTAAAAACAAAAACTGAATATTCAATTGTGGCCTGAGTTATCAGTAATTCAAAGTTCTGCTTAATAAATTAGATGCACAAATACCTGTTAAATAAAGGAATATACAATAATCTGTTACAGGCCATAGTTAGTAGATGCTAAAGCAGTGATGTGCAATTGAAAAATTTTTTTGAACCACTAAAATAAACAACCTTACATATTACCCAAGAAAATACCCTTTCTTCTATTTACAGTGAAGTGAAGGTTTCAACTGCAAAGACAGGCAATTTTCAACTTTCCTAGGCAAACAGGGTTAAGAGACATTTAGTGAATTCTTGATACCAAAAGCCCTTAGAAAAGTAGATTTTCTTAGTTTTCAATCCTTTAACAGCCAAATGAATACTCTTGGGAATATTTTTCTTCCTTTATTATCACTATGGAAAATGATTATTTTATAATATGCTTATACAAAAAAAAAAAAAAAACACCCATCTTTATTTAACTTGAAAACATCAGACATTCATGGAGGGAAAAACCAAAGTTAGATTGTTCCCAAAAAAGGAGAGAGTGATTCTAGAAATATCAAGAGACATCAACTGAGTGCAAGTCTTCTTAAAACAGCTTAATAAATATTATAACATGAATACAATGACAGTCTTTATTAAGCCCTTACTTTGTGTCAAGAACTGAGTGTTCACATGGGTTATTATCTCACAACAATCCTGTAAGGCAATTATTTTCATCAACCTAATATACAGATGAAGAGAGACCTAGAGAGGTAAAACAACTTGTGCAAGATCGAACAGCTAGTAAGTGGCAAAATGAGCAGCCAGCCTCTAGAGCCTAAGCTCTTACTCATTAGTTATTACAACTTCTTTCTTAAGCAAACTGAATGAAAGCTATAATCCACAAAAGAGATTGGAAACTTCCCAAAAGGCATGAGAATAGCTGAAGAACTATGTAGAAAACTTTGCAAAAAATGTCATAAAATATAAATTCAGGTGATTTGCAACAAAAACCATAGCCCATTACAATACCAGCATTGATCAAAGTCCCGGATATGTGAGGAGATGATAATGTATAACAAGATAATCAAATAATCTACAATGAGGCATTTGAATCAGGTAGTTATCATGTAGTCAAGGAATACCACTGACATGGCTAAAAATAAATGTCCAAGGTCAAAACGGTGTTCACTCAGGGAAGGGATATATGAGTATTAGGAAAAAAGAGGGTGTTCCCTTCCTTCCTCACTTCATTTTTGGGAAAGAATTACCTTTTTTTCAAAATCACAAATTTCCTGAATGCACAATGCTAGTCATGATCTCTCAAACTATTAAGATAGCATGTCAGCATATGAACAAAGTAATAATTAAGAGAAAGGCAGGGATTACACTTTGAGGATGTCATTGCTATTGTTTTGAATTAAAAACAAACTTTAATGATGATAAAGTACAAGAAAATAGCATTCTCAAATGTTGTCATCAAGTATAAACCAGTTCAAACTCTAAAGGCATGGAGGCTGATGTTTTTGAAAGCTTTAAAATTTGTGGTAATTCAATTTTTCAAGTTGTATTACAAAATAATCAGTAATATAGATAAAAAGCTATTAACTACAACAGTGGGATTAATAGTGTGATTAGTAGGGAAATAGCAGATTCAACCTAAGTATCCTAAATAGCAGAATGATGGAACATTTATATACACTACCATATTCAGCCTTTAAAATTGTTATAAAATATTTTAATGATCTCAATAATATTACTTAATGTTACGATCTACTAAATGTTAAGTACATACTGAGGGGTAAAGACTTTTAGTTAATCCTTACAACCCATGCAAGTAATAAATTACTGATTCCTTATTGAATCACAAAAATCTCAGGAAAAATATAGTCTCAGAATTTCTAATAAATGTGCTTATCTTTATTGAAGGCAGGTTTTAACTACGTAATAATGGTAAAATAGTCTATGCCCAATACGCAGAGAAAATTAAGAGCCATATACCCCACACAATTGTCTTCTCATTTTATCCTCACAATAATCCTATAAAATTCTAAGAATTCCACTTTTATACAGAAAAAAAGATAAAAAATCTTAAAAGGTTGAAAGTACACTCTAATCCTACATTTGCTAAAACACACACATCTCTATCATCTCTACACAAAGAGCAAGACAGAATAACTGCACCAAAATGCTGACAGTGGTTTCTAGGTAGTGAAATAGGTGACTGTGTTGCTTTGTGCCTTTCTCAACTTTTTCCCATAAATAAAATTTCAAAATCTCAAAAAGCATTTTACAAAGTTTGCTTATAGAAAGCTTAGCCACATCAAATGATTTTGAATATACCCAGAGAACTCTTACATAAATACCATAAAGCAATGAGAATTATCAAGCCCCAACTTTAGAGCAGGTTTCATTAGAACAGAATGTTAAATGTTAAAAAGAATGTTAAAACAATGTTAAAAAGAGTTCTTCTAAAATTATTATTTGTATTATCATTGTATGGTTGGGATGGATAGGTTTCATTTTTTGGCCAACTCCATGATTGCTATAGGTGCTTGGAATATTTTACTGAAGCCTATTGTGGTACCAATGGGAAAAGGGTGATGCTAAAGTCCATAAGGAGTGTGCAAGAGGTGTGGTGGCAGGTTTACTCATATTTACGGCTCTTAGTAAGGCTGAAGTAAATGTTGTGGGACGTTACAAAGTAATGTAACATACTAAGAACAGTCACAGGAGATTCTATAACTTTCCTCTATCAATCAAAATATCTGAGAGAAAGATACTGAATTATAGGAGAAAATAACAGTAAATACAATATTAAGAAAAATAAAGATGACGCAAGAAAACACTCAGACGTAGGAGCTTGATGACTAAAAGAAGTAAGTAGGTCAGGTGGGGTAACATGACACAAAGGTTATGAGAAACACTGAACGAATCTAATACAAAGGCTCTGAAGTAAGCGCCAAGGATCCTGGAGTTGGGGTATGGCTCATGGACTTTGCATGGAGATAACATAATCACAATTAAAGGAGAACAAACAGAACACTTCCTTATCCCCAAACTCCCATTTTCAAGCAGTAATCAGGTGTCTTCACAGCATTTGAAACAGTTCATGTTATGTTATACATCTCACAGACTTTAATAGTCTTAAGGAATTTTAAAAATTATTTCCATCTTGGACCAGCTGCACCAACTGTAATTTACAATCTTTGTCAACAACGAATTGGATTTCCAGCTAATGATCACCAATTCTGCTTCAAATTATAACTTCAACATTAAATAAAGTATACATCTTAAAAATTCAAAATCGGAGAAGTCATACTTTCGTATTAGATAGTAAATGATACTCATTTTTACTACTTAAAAGCACAGTCATTTCTTCAAAAAGATATTCCCAAAAATGCATAATATTTAATCAGGATGATTAAATATCCATGCTAAGAAATACTATGAGTCAAAGAAAATGAAGTAGTTCTGGTTTCGGGCAAGGAAAAAGATAACCAAGTTATAATGCTAAAGGAAAAGGACTGAATGTATAAAACACTCAGAGCTATGCAGGACACATATGTACATAAATTGTGTAAATGCAGAGAAAAGGGTCCATGAAAAACACAAACACTATGAAGGATGATTACCTAAGCAGGTTGGTGAAGGGAATTTTGAGTTTTTACTCCATATATACTTCTCTGTAGTTTGACAACTTTCACAAGAACAGATTTATGTATTATTTGCATAATTTAAAATGTCTATCAATAAGAATCTTAAACACTAACCTATTTTTTTATAGACATTAGGAATGCCGGTGCTTATGTATTCACAAATGTGTAAATCACATTCTCTGAGAAGGGCTGGACTGCAGTCAGTCATACGAAACGTAAAGGTTAAATCTGAAGTATATTTAAATTCTCTGATATCGTGAAACATTCTTGTTCTACTATAATAGATTTTTAACTACTAGACACCTTCCTTAAGACTGTAAACACTCTACAATAAAATAAACTATGGTTGTATTTAGATTAACTGCCCCATAGTCTAGACTATGAACTTTTTGAAGGCTCTATCTTAGTCATTATTACAGCACCAGCACCAGGTACCTTCACACAATAATAGTTATCACTTATATTTATTATGTCACATACTGTTCTAAGTGATACACACATACAGTAAAATCCTCACAACACCGAATACTGAAGCACACAGAGGTTAAGTCTTTTATCCAATGACAGAATAGTGGAATTGCTGGCAGTACTGCAAAACTATGTGCATGCTGGTGTACGTGTGCATGAGCGCTTTCTCTCTCTCTCTCTCTCTCTCTCTCTCTCTCTCTCTCTCTCTCTCTCTCTCCCCCATATATTTTATATATATAGTACATATATATGCTAAAGATGAAACAAAAATATTCCTACATATTTACCTAGCTTATTTTCCATAACCATACTCATATGCTTTTTCAATAATTTTTTAAAGTCAATATTCTGAATGTATAGAATTGGCAGACACTGGCTTTTTACATTTTTTTAAAGATATATTTTATTTATTTATGTGTACAAGAACTGGGTATAGGCCAGAGGTGCAGGGGGTGAGAGGATTCATCAGAGACAGATGGGGAGAACAGGCAGATCTACTGAAATACACTGCTGAGGGAAAGCAGCGGGCCAGACAGGAAAGATCTGCTGTGCCATGTGGGTCAGCTCCCTGGCAGGGGATCAAACTCAAGCCACAGTGGCTGGTGATAGCTTGATAGAGCTGAGACTTTAACCCCTGTGCCACCAGGGAGGCCCTTTTTACATATGTTAAAGGAACACATCAAGTTACTTTTAAGACCTAGTACATGTCACATAGCTGTATTTGTTAACAAAATATGTTTTTTATCCTGATTCTAGGATACTATAAATATTTTAATGATAAAAAACTAAATTTCAAGAGTCAAGAAAGTTTTAAAGTAACACAGAGGATTCCCAAGCTTAAGAAAATTTCCTATGAAAATTGGAACATAGAAAGGAGACCATAATGACTTCCAAAAAAGCTTCCAAAAAAATCTTCAAATCTTTTTCTGTTGTCTCTTCTCAATTATTCTTTCATTGTTTACTCAAATCTTAAGAGCTCACTGTGTCCCATCATTCTCTTTTATAGCACAAGTTTCAAATTTGGTGCGTTTGTGATTTTGCTTATTGAAACATGTATCCAAATTTATAATGGAAAAAAGGGTAGGAGTCATTTAGAGAAGTTTATTCAGCATCTAAATTTATAAGGAAATCTGTATGAAAAGAAATACAGCACAACCTATAAAAATGTAAAATGTTCGGCCTTTATACCTCCTGGCATTTTTTTTTTCTTTCTGTAGTATATTTTCCGCTGGAAAAACAAATCCTCACAAAATATTAGGAAAACCACAGAAGAACAGTCATTGTTAATTAGTAGACACTTTTAGTGTCTAAATATATTGTGACTTCTAAAATAACTGGGTGAAGAACTACTATAAGACTAGTTCTACAACTAGATTTTTGCTCCATTTACATTTTGACAATCATACTTTGAAATAATCTTTATGTTTAATATAACCAATCAAAATTTTAATGAAGATTAATAAGTGACAGCTGAGATCACCAGAACAACTACAAAGATAACATCATGGGGTTAGTTTTCTTAAAAATAAGTCATCTTTTTCTGAAATTGTACAGGCATACAAACTTTTAAGTCACTAATACTAATTATTTAAAATTTAATTCGTTTTAGAAGTGCTTAACTTCATTTTTTATAAGGATGTCACTGGCAACAGTTTTTTATCACTCACTTTAAGTTGCTTAATTATTTACAAATTCTTAAAAACACAACATTTCAGCACACTTATTGACTACTATCAGAAAAGCAGAAAATAACTGTGTTGAAGAGGTTGTGGAGAAGTAGAAACCCATGTGGATTGTTGGTGGAAGTATGAAATAGTGACGCTATTATGAAAAACTGCATGGTGGCTCCTAAAAAAAACTAAAAATGGAGCTATCCTATGTCCCAGCATTCTTGGGTATAGGTTAAAAAGAACTCAAAATGAGTTCAAAGAGATGTCTGCACACCCATATTCATGATACCCAACAGATGAAAACAACCTAAGTGTCCATAAAAAAAATGAATGAATAAACAAAATGTGGGGTATATGGTGACTATTATTCAGCCTTAAAAAGGAACCTCTCATACATGTTACGATGTGGAATAATCTTGAGGACATTATGATAAATGAAATAAGACAGTCACAAAAAGACAAAAATAATGATTCTACAAGTATGAAATATTTATAATTCAGTTGCATAGGAAAAAAAAAATAAAAGAATGATGTTTGCCGGGGAATAGGAGGAAAAGAAAACTGGGAGTTGTTTAATGGTAATAGAATTTCAGTATTGCAAGACCAAAATCTTCTGGATAGTGGTCACACAATAATGTGAATATACTTAACACTATTAGACTTAGAAATGACTAAGGTGGGAAATTTCATGTTACATGCTTTTTTTCTAAACCACAAAGAATAACCACATTCACTTCAAAAACCATAGGGAAGTCATCAGGTAATCATTTAATACATTGTTATACATTTTTCTAAAAGGGCCCTGTCTAGCAAATGGATAGGGGTTTACTATTTTTTCTTGTAGAAAATACACAAAATAGGTAATTCTTGATGCTTCAAAAGACAGAGGGATACAATTATTTTCAAGATTTTAAGATCAAAAGTTAATTTTAAAATTCTCATAATACTTCTACCAAAAGTTCTGAGCAACAAGAAGACTATCTTACCTCAATTTTTTTCTCTACCTCCCTAGTTAAGCAAAAAAATTTTAAAAATATGACCGTACATAAAACATACAAGTAGAAGGCTTGTTAAAACCCACCAACAGGACAATTAAACCCAACATTAAAAAAATAATACAAGAACATTCTTATGAATTAAAATAAATTTCTTAAGAAAACTAACCAACACATTTAGATTTTTTTCCTAGTTCCTATGTTACAATCTTAGATATGAGAAGAGTAGTTTTTAAGATTCATCTAAAATTTAAAAATTGTATTTAAATGGAACACTTGGAACACTTGTATGAACAAGGATAGTAACTTAACACAAATCTTTAACGTCCATGCATGACAGGTTTTTAATTTCACCACCAAACAGCATAAAGTATTACAAATTCTTCGGAAAAAAAAAATCAGTCAGGAGATTAACTCCCCTCAAGCTTCCTACACACACCATTCTTAACATAAAGCAACAGATTGTAACCACAAAATCTTAACCTTGAGCCCAAACACCATTAGACCTGCAAAGATAATGGAAGCTAACAAGTAGAAAGATTGGATGTTGTCCAAACTGCACAATATGTTTTGTAGTGGACCACAGGAATGAACACTTTAATGAGTCTAAAATAATATGATAGTTCAGTGAACACATAAATATGGAAGAGTGCTCTAATAAAGACTTCATATAAACTGAGCCACAACAATCAGACTAACAATACAGGCTTGAAGCCTTGCCTTAAGCTGGAAGCCAATGGTATTAACTCTCAAGAAATCCATAAGCAGAGGGCAGTTTTTCTACCATGTAGGTAGAGTTTTACTGAGAGTATTTCATCAACACATCAGGCTTAGCAAAGATTAATATTTATAAAACTGTCTACTCTAAACTGTAGGATTAAGACAAAAAAATGTTACTGCCAGTCCTAAGACTACAGTGCCTTGCACATACTGTGCTGAAATGAACTGTATGACTACTGTATGTTTACGACTCTAATCTATATAGAGTCCAGGTTAAATATACTGTGTGGCCTATTTGGGGAGGAAATAAAGGGGTAGGAAATTGCAAAAGGTGGTTAGCCAGTAGATCAATGCTCACAAAGAGCACTGATCTAAATGACATTAGATATGTCAGCATTACCAAGGGAAGTATTGTTTTAACTAAAAAGAACCTCTTTTTTTAAAGCTTGAATTCAGGGCCTCCCTGGTGGCCTAAGGGTTAAGTATCACTGCTATAACAGGTATGGCCTGAGTTAGATCCCAGGCCAGAGAGCTAACAAACCCACATATGGAGCAGCAGACCTCTCCTGTCTTGCCACTGCTCCCCTTAGCAGTGTATTTCAGTAAATCCACCTGTTCGGCTCCCCACTCTGTCCCTGGTGAATCCTCTCACCCTCCATACCTCCAGCCTACACTCCAGTTCTTCTATACAAAAACAATTTTTAAAAAAGTTTAAAGGGCCTCGCTGGTGGCGCAGCGGTTGAGCGCTGGGTTGCAAAGCTGCCAGCGACCTCTGCAGCGCCGGTTCGATCCCCTGCTGCTCCCCGGCCACCTGAGGAGGGTCCCACATGGCACGCAGACCTCTCCTGCCGCCCACTGCTCCCCTCAGCAGTGTGCTTCGGTCTTTCTGCCTGCTCTGCTCCCCGCTCTGGCTCTGGTGAATTCTCTCACCCTCCCGCGCTTCTGACTGTACCCAGTGCATGTATAAACAAAACAAACAAACAAACAAATAAATAAAACATGCCTCTATAAAAAAAAAATAATAAATAAATAAATAAAAATAAAAAAGTTCAAAGCTTTGAATTCCATGTCAGTCTTCATTTTTTAAGGATATAGAAAAGATGCACAAAGAGGGAGGAGACAAAAATCTAAAAGTATTTGAAAGACTTGAAGCAAGTTTTTAAGTGTTGTAGAAATTTAAACCAGAATTTTAACAGATAATGCCAATTTCAAGTATACAGTATTACCAAGACTCCTAAACCAGTCCCTGGACATTATCTCACTGAATCTTCATGATACCAGCTAAGATGGGTGCTATTATTATCATCATTTCAAAGGAAGGAAATAGGCTCAGAAGCAGTCAGTAAGTTGCCCAAACTTAAAATGCAATAAATGAGAAAATGAACTCTAACTCACAAGTATCTGGCTGGAGATACTATGAGCTTCTTCAAATAAGAGCAAAATCAAAGTAAAACTGTAACAAGAAAAAAAATTCACTAATAAATGAGAGAACCTCGATTTTTAATGACCAAAGTTAAATAAAGAAGTTAAGGGATGTCCATTCTCAGAGATTTTACTTTAATGATACAAAACTACTTGTTTTGAAAATCTTTGAAGGAATTTAGCTTGAAAATTGAAACATAACAATGAACCGCCTAAAATTTCTTTGAAATCTAAAAATCTACAGCATTAAATCCAGTCCCTACCACTGAGGAATTAACATGAAATGTGCTATGCTAAATCTATTATAATTATACACCTAATTCTCTGTTCTGATTTCTTCTGATCTTTTAAGCTTTTTAGTTTCCTAGACTTTCTTTTAAAAAGACAAGTTTATCTACCCCACTTGGACTCTTGAAGGTTCATTTAAAATGGAAAATTCCAAGGACAAAATCACTGCTCCTCAACCTCTCAGTTTTCAAAAAGTTTATAATTCTTTAATTATAAAAACCAGACACTGAACAAACATCTAAAAGTTGCTGAGCAGCCACCATTTATAGTCTACCCCAATATTTCAATGAAAATCTTTATATTAAGAGCTACCATTAAATCTGACACACATTTGGTAAATTTTCAAATGAGAAAATGGGAAACAAATGATGGGATAAACTAAATGCTAATTTAAAAACTGGGGCTGATGCACACTATCTAGTTAATTCATCTATATTAAAGCTGTTTATAGTATTTTCGACTGACGAACTGCAAAGGAGAAATAACTACAACACTACATATAAAAAGGAAGTGATTGGTGCATAACTTGATGCACAGTATTAAGTATGATTCAGCATATAATTAAGGACAGAAAACTGGCACTACAGAGATCATCTGCTTTAGATTTACAATCTAGTAGTCCCATTTTATCAAAAGCATTGCAATCACGTCTACAAAATTAATTGCAATTAGTTCTTGGCAACTCCTGGAATTCTATCTAGATGTGTTTACTCACTTTTTGAATTTTACAAGTGCTTTCTCTGGCTTCTACAAACTGGGACTATAAGAAGGAACAAAAAGAGACCTACAAAATAGCAAGAACATAAACAAGTTTATCGTCTACTGATAACTGATTAGGGAAGTTAATCTCCACCAGCAGAGTGGAAGGACTGAACAGTAAAGCCAGTCTACCAACCACAACTCTTACTATACATCTTCAATTCCTTAAAAAGATTTCCTCAAACTACCAAAATGGATCAAATTGAGTGTGTATTGGGGGAGGGGGGAAGGGGTGCGGTGGCAGGGAATCCCTGGATCCCACTGATTGAATTCACAGTTCCTATAAAGTACCCCTTAGACTCCAACTTCAAGGTGTTTTCACGACTTGCATTAGTTCTAACAATGATTATTTCGGATATAGGCTGAAGGTTTTCTTTTAACATGTTTCAATTTCAGGAAAATAAGAAGTCTAGAATTCTACAGTATTTTAGCGTTGGCTTCCTTTACTCGTCTCACATACTTTCATTTCAATCTCATTAAAATGGCTTGGTTAATTTAGTCAGTCGCTATGTTTACACTATAATATTGTCAAAAATGAACGAGGCAGATTTGCACTTAGAACATAGCCTGGGCTCTCTTGACAGATGATAGAATCACACGCATCTAATTCCGATGTTCTATTTAAAATGTTGCTGTTTCTCCACATTCCCGTTACTCCGACTGACAATCTAGGCAAGTTTTTCAAGGCGATTAAAACAAAACAAAACCTGCACGTGCAAATTAAAAAAAGTTCACATCTGCAGGTACATCCAGGCAAAGCCCCAACGCACAAAGGCAAACACACCCGCCGCGGCCGGACCGGCGCGGGGCGAGCCCGCCGCGGACCACGCGAGCCTCTCGGCCGGGAAGCGGGGGGCCTGGGGGCCCACAGGGCAGCCAGGACCGGCGCGCGGGGTCCGCCCCGGGGCCGAGTTTTCAATGGAACCGGAGAGGATGGGGGCGGGAAGGAACTGCAGCTCGGGTGCCAACCGCGGCGACGGAGCCGCAGCTCGTTTCAGTTCCCGGGGTTTCCAAGCGAGGGGAAGTCCGCCCGCACCCCACCACCCGCCACCCGCCACCCCGCAGGGTTCCTTCCAGCGGCGGAGAGGGAGGGCGCGCGAGGCCAGGGAGGGCGCGCGAGGCCTGGGCGGCCGCGGGGGAAGCGAGGCCAGCGCTCAGCCCCCGGCCCCTGAAAGCACTTTCGATGGGTCTCCCACCCCCTACGACAAGATGGCGACGTGGACAGAGGGGGAGCCCCGCCGGCGAGGTCGGGGGAAAGCGAGGGGAGGGGAGAGAGAAACAAAAAGGCGCCCCCCACCCCCCGCGGACGCCCAGGCCGGCCCACGAGCCCCGGGCGGAGCCGCCGGCGGGGAACGCGGCGGCGGAAGGAACGGGGGGAACGGGCTTACTTTTTCTTGTCGTTCGCGCCGCCGGCGCCCTCCATGGCGAATCGGTCCCCGCGAAGCCTTCGACGCCGGAGGCCCCCAGGCTGCTCCGGCCTAAGCGCAGGCTCCCTCCACACGCGGAGAGCGGAGCGGCACGTCCAGAGGTGGGGGCGGGAGGCGGGAAAGCCCTCGTGAGGCCAGCGGCAGGGGGAGCGGGCGGCAGCGGCCGGGGTCCAGGTCCGGCTCCGAAGAGCCTCTGCTCGGGCGGCTTGTCAGGGCCCGGCCCGAAGCGGCGGGGAGGGCGATCCTCGCGTCCCCTCAGACGAGGCGGCTCTGTGCTCTGAGGAGCTCAAGCAGCGGCAGGCGGCGGGCGAGGGCGGAGGCGCGCTCGGGGGCGCGCCCGCCCGCGGACCCGGCGCGCGCTCTTGCAAACCCGCCTCACCTGAGGGGGAGGCGGGTTCCTCGAGGACCAATGGGGAGCGACGCAGGCGGCCAGGCCCCACCCCAGCCCACGTCGCTCCGAGCCAATCAGGGGGCGGTCAGCTGAGGCACAGCTGGGACGCGCTCACGTGCTGGTCTGTGTGCTGCTGCGGAGGGAGGAGAAAGGAGCTGGGCCGTGGCCAGCCTGGACGCTGTGCCTTCTCCTAGGGAAGGCTGCGGCTGGCTTTGGGAGGCGCTGCCGAGAATGGATCTCGTTTGGGGGTCCCAGAGGCTGCATCACATTTTCTGCTTTCTGTGCACTAAGTCTTCCGCACTCCTTCTTCTCGGCGGCAGTGCTGTGTAGGATTGCTGCCAGCTCTGTTGAGTCCCAGTTCAAAAAAAAAAAAAAAAGCAGACTTTTCCAGTCGTGGCAGTAAATTGTCCCTTCGCTAGGCTGTATTACAATGGGGTCTTTCTTGTCGGGTTACCTAACCATGGTCTGTGTCACCGACCACACTCTTTGCCAGAGAACTCAAGGGTAGGCTCCTGGTACACTAGATTTTTCTGTGATGAAGTTTGATTACAAATCCAAATTTAAAAAGTACAAAACAAACTCTTGCTGTAAACCTGTGAGGGAAGTACTGAAGGTAGAAAGGAAATCTGAAATAGCTAAAGTTAATGGTAGCATTTACAATCGGTATAAGTGACTTTAATAAAAGAGCATAAAACTCAATTTCAGGGAAAGTATAGGAAAAAATGGATTTCCATAGACTTATATTTACTCTCTTGTGGCTCTCAAAAGAGCTAAAGATAATCTTTGATTGGTTTGGAAAAAGAGGAAGGTGACGCTTAGTTTGAGACTGACCTCCTTGACTTGAGTCTGGACGCGAAGGAGGGATTCCTGAGCAGAGTGTATGGTGACAGCCCGTATTGTCTGTTTGCTGACATGACTTTGCAAGCTACAGAATAAAGACATCTCTTTTCGAATGTAGAAGCATACCTTTCAATTTCATTAATTTTTTTAATATTTATTCATTTATGCATAGAACTGGGGTGTAGGCCAGAGGTGCAGGGATTCACCAGATACAGAGTGGGGATCTACTGAAATACACAGTTGAGGGGAGCATCTGGCAAGATAGGAGAGGTCTGCTGCGCCTTGTGGGTTAGCTCCCTGGCTAGGATGGAACTCAGGCAGCAGTGGCTGGTGATAGCCTGATAGCCTGAGACTCTAACCCCTGTGCCACCAGAGAAGCCCTCATTAGTCTAATAAATGTTTTTAAAAAATATTTTGAGCTCAACAAAG
This sequence comes from Talpa occidentalis, assembly GCF_014898055.3. Classification (NCBI taxonomy): domain Eukaryota; kingdom Metazoa; phylum Chordata; class Mammalia; order Eulipotyphla; family Talpidae; genus Talpa; species Talpa occidentalis. The sequence continues at coordinate 69,781,317 of NW_023601104.1, read as the reverse complement.
GATTATACATACTTTACTTGACACTAGATTCTTTCACTTCTCACCTTTGTCTTATTATAGTGTTACAATGTAGCTTTGGGTTGAATATTAATGTGGATACCTGTAGATTTCAATTATATTGTTTTGTAAAACAATGGTCTAGATAACATAGCATTAAACTCTGATAAGAGGACAAGTGACTCACAAAGTACCTGTTTTTAAACTGATCAGTAGACCCATACAAATATGCGTAAAGAGTGGTTCTACTTTTACTCCCCACCCTCAGATCTACAACACTAAATAACGTGCTATTAAAAAAAAATGGGAAATGCCTAAAAAGAGAAATGAACCCAAAACAATGATTGTTTTTTTAATTGCATAAAAAATAACAAGACTTTTAATTTAGTATTTTGAAAACTCAGTGTTAAGAACACTGGCACCAGAGTCAAGAGTAAGTTTAAATACAGGTTCTGACAATTTCTAACAAGTCATCTAACCTCTTTGTGCCTTGGTTTACTCAAATGTGTCTATGGCGTGGTTAAATAAGATATAACATACAAAGCACTTAGAACAATATCTAACATGTTGTCAGCAATCAATACATGTTAGTATTGTTGCTGGGCTTGTTATCATTATCTTATTTTTGTAACCCCAAAGTATGTGCTGCTTCTGGCAGTAATTACTTGGGCTTCTGCCACAGTTTAGCCACTTTCAACTATCCAAAAATGCCAATTATGTTAATATAAATTTACATATACTCTCTATTTTCAACTTTCAAACAGCTCACAGAGTACCCACCTCATATATGAGCATGGTTGCAAAGATCTTTAATCATTTTCTTTCTATTATATTTATAAAAAAAATTCTTTGGTCTATGATTATAGCTAAAGAATAAAATGTTTATGACATAAATGAGCATTTTATAATAGCAAATTAATTCATTTTTAAGTTTCTTAACATTTCAAAACTTAGAACTAGAAGGATAATTCAATCAGCAGGAGATATTTTTGAACATTCATTAAATTTGCCCCCAAATTAAATTTTCCTTAGCAAAAATGAATAAATGATATATATATACATACATATATGAACATGGAAGCAGTTATGTTGAACCAAACCTTATAAAGTATGCTGTATGCTTAATTACAAAGGAACCAAATAGTATTTTCTAATTCAATCAATCCTTGTTAAATAATAGAATCCTAAAGAGCAAATTTTCTATGTGATAAAACTTTAAATAATTTTCTTTACTACCACCTATTAATAGATGAATTTAGGTTGTTAAAATATGAGTAAATTTTATTGAGCTGTCTCATTTCTAATCTTTGTAAGTGTCCAAATTTCATTTGAAATCACTTTGCAGAACTTTCTAATGAGACTGAAAAATTACTTGCAAATGACTTGGTTGATACTTAACCCATATTTAGTAGAAAGTTGGGCAGTGATTCAGGAGGAAGAAAGGTTAAATTTGAAATATGGATAATTACTAAATAATATAAAGTACTTAAGCTTTTAAAGAGTGAAACATAACCGATGTGGATAATCCCAAATATATCAAACTATATAAAAGCTGTAGTAGTCAATAAGTGATTGCTGCTTTATTATTACCCTTTATATTGTTCCTCTTCTCTTTGACCTATGTATAACAACAGTAACCAAAAAAGCACATCAATTTGAAGGAAAGTGATTAGAAGATAACTTACATTAAAATCTTTTTTCTTTTAAAGATGAAAACAGAAAATGTGTGTGTTTTATCTGAGTTTATAGAAAACATGAATTGACTGAAAATTTAACTTTTCAGTTATAGATATTTTAAGCATAAATTTACAAAAGAATGCTGAGGGATTTTTCCGGCCCAACTTAGAAAGAACTTGGAAGTTGTCACTCCCATCGCACAAGAAGAAGAAAAACTGAACAAACTGAAAACCAATAAGTCTTAAATCCAACCATTCTCAAATCCGGATAGTTGAGGTCACAGGGCAAACTGCTGCCCCCACAACTGGAGAGACAGACAGTGGTTATGGAGAATCACAGCTTACCAAAGGACCATGGTTTACCAGGACTGGAAACCAGCAGCTGAAGTCAACATCACAACTGGAGCCAATATGACTAGGACTGCTTTAAAGTTTAAGTGAGGAAATATGGCAGACTCTGTGTGGACTAGTTTGAGAGTTAAAATCTCCAAGAGGACTCAGCCTTAGAAAGTCCCACAAATTTCCTGAGTTTTATTTCTAGGAACCCCAACAGATTCTCACTGTTAAGATCTGAGAAAAATCCCCTATAGCTTTTAACAGTAAAAGAAACCAATTTTTAATTACTCCCAGAGCTCTCTATTCTTAACAAGTTCTTTCCTCAAGGGAAACTATTTTATCAGAACCTAAACAACTGGAGCTTACCAAAGCCTAACCAAGCTGGGCAAAGGGAAACACCCAACTCCAGCTCCCTCTTGTCTTCAATAAAGTGTAAAGGAGGGAAAACACAACTCCACTTATATTAGCACCCCCAAAAGGAAATAGCTATAAATCTAACTTAATATGTACAAGACCTATATGAAGAAAACTATAAAACCCTCATGAAATAAATCAAATAAGAACTAAATAAATGGAGAGAGATTTCATGTTTATGGCTAGGAAAACCTCTAGTATATGGAGACTCCTGAAAAAGAAAGAAATAGAAATGAACAGACCAATTACAAGCAAAGAAATCTAAAGTCTCCCCACAAACAGTAGTCCAGGAACAGATGGTTCCACTAGTAAGCTCTACCAAGCCTTCAAAGATTAACTAACACTGATCCTCAAACTCTACCAAAAAATTGAGAGATTTTATGAGGTCAACATTATTCTGCTACCAAATGCCGATAAAGTTATCAAAAAGAAGAGAAGAGTGGGAAGGAAGGAAGGAAGGAAGGAAGGAAGGAAGGAAGGAAGGAAGGAAGGAAGGAAGGAAGGAAGGAAGGAAGGAAGGAAGGAAGGAAGGAAGGAAGGAAGGAAGGAAGGAAGGAAGGAAGGAAGGAGAGGGACAAGGAGAAAGAGAAGATTACACTAATACCACTAATGAACAAAATCTAGCACACCAAATTCAACAATGCATTAAAAGTATGATACATCATGACAGAGTGGGATTTATTTCAGGGAAGCAAGGATAGTTCAATATCACAAAACTGATCAATGTAATTCACCAAATCAACAATAACAATGATAAAATCATATGATTATATCAACAGGTGTAGAGGCTGTTTCAAAGTCAAACAGCATTTCAAAAGATTCAACATTCTTTTTTATAAAATTAAAAAATATATAAAAAGGGTTAGAAAGAATATATCTCAGCATAATAAAAGCCATCTATGATAAAACCTCAGCTAGCATCATACTCAATGGTAAAAAACTGAAAGTTTTTTCACTAAGATCATATACAAGACAAAGATGTCCACTTTACCTACTATTCTTCAATGTAGTATTGTAAGTCCTAGCTTAAGCAAGGCAAGAGAAAGATATAAAAGGAATACAAATTGGAAAATAAATAAAAATATCAATCACTGTTTGCAAAAGACATGGCAATATACATAGAAAACCCTAAGGACTCCACTAAACTAAAAATTAGAAACAATAAACAAGTACAGTAAAGTGACAGGTTACAAAAATTAATTTATAAAAATCACTTGTATAGGGCCTCCCCGGTGGCACAGCGGTTGAGCGCTGGGTTGCGAAGCTGCCCGCAGCCTCTACAGTGCCGGTTCGATCCCCAGCTGCTCCCCGGCCACCGGAGGAGGGTCCCACATGGCGCGCAGACCTCTCCTGCCGCCCGCTGCTCCCCTCAGCAGTGTACTTCGGTCCTTCTGCCTGCTCTGCTCCCCGCTCTGGCTCTGGTGAATTCTCTCACCCTCCCGCACTTCTGACTGTACCCAGTGCTTGTATAAATAAATAAATAAATAAATAAATAAATAAATAAAATCTTTAAAAAAAAAAAAAAAATCACTTGTATTCCTGTATGCAAACAGGAATCAAGAAAACAATATCCTGTATAATCACAACAAAAGTATTAAATACCTAGAAATAAACTTAGCAAAGGAGGTAAAGGACCTGTAAAATGGAAAGTATAAAATATTTCTAAAAAGAAATAGAAAACAAAGTAATGGAAAGATAGTTCCTGTTCATGGATTGGAAAAATTAGCATTGTTAAAATGCCCAGCCTATGCAAAGAAATATATAGATCGAATGAAATCCCTATCAAAGTCTCAATGGCATTCTTCAAAAAAATAGAACAAACATTAATGAAATTCAAATGGAACCACAAAGACCCTGAATAGCCAAAGCAATCCTGACCAAAAGAGTAGACGAATGGAGATATAACACTCCCAGATTTCAAGCTATTCTACAAAACTATAGTAATCAAAACAGTGTGGTATTGAAATAAAAAATATACATATCAATGTAGTGGAAGTAAGACTTCCCCAAATAAATCACATTCAAATAGATAGTCTACTACAAAGGGTTTAGGGGTATATATTGGATAAAAGAAAATCTCCTCAATAGTTTTGAGAAAACTGTATAGTCAGATGCAAAAAGAATGAAACTAGACCACTGTCTTATACCATATATAAAAATTTACTCAATTTGGATTACAGACAGATGTAATACCTGAAGCCATAAACTGTGTAGAAGAAAACAGGCAAAACATTCCATGACGATGGCCTCAGTGACGTATTTGGGTACTCAACTCCTACAGCAAAGGAAACAAAAGAAAAATAAACAAATGTACTACACAAAGTATATTTCACAGTAAAAGAAACTATCATTAAAACAAAATGATGCCCTACTGAATGGGAGAAAATATTTGTTCATCACACATCTTACCAGAGCCAATATCTAAGATCTACAAAGAACTCATGCAACTCAACAGAAAGAAAACAAATAACCCAATTTTAAAAATGGACAGAAGAATTAAATAGCTATTTCTCCAAATAGCACCTACAGGTGGGCAATAGGCACATTAAAAAATGTTCATTATCACTTATCAGGAAAATACAAATCAAAACCATCATTAGATACCATCTTACACATGTGAAAATGGCCTGTATCATCAGAAAGAAACAAGTGTTGGGAGGACATGGATAAAGGAAACCCTCATACATTGTTGGTGGGAATGTAAATTGGTCCAGCCCTATGGAAAACAGTACTGAGATTTCTCATAACATTAAAAATAGATCTCTCATACAATCCAGCAATTCCACTCTTAGATATCTATCTGAAGAGTACAAAAACTAATTAGAAAGGATATTCATTTCTATGTTCACTACAGCACTATTTATAACAATAAAGTTATGGAAACAGCATAAGTGCCCAATGACAGACAAATGAATTAAGAAGATGTGGTATATCTATCCAATGAAATATTACTCAACTACTAAAAAATATGAATTTGGCTTATTTCACTGAGCATGATCCCTTCTAGCTCCATCCAGGTTGCTGCAAATTGCATGAGTTTATCTTTTTGATTGCTGAGTAATATTCCATTGTGTATAAGAACCACATCTTCCTGCTCCAGTCATCTATTTTTGGGCATTTGGGTTGTTTTCATAGCTTAACTATTGTAAATGGTGCTGCTATAAACATAGGGGTGCAGGTGCCCTTTTGAATTAATGTTTCTGTGTCCTTTGGGTAAATACTGAATGGTCTCACTCATAGCTGGAATTTAGAAAACCTAAATAAGGGACCAGGAAAAAGACTAATAATAAAGAAAAAATCAAAATCGACAAGCAACTATAAACCAGAGACATACTATGGGGGGTGGAGGGGAAGAGAGGCGGGATTAGGGCTAAAATAGGGGGTGGGAATATAACCAAAATGAAAATGCATATATTGTGCAAAAATGAAAAATGATGTAAAAATTATATAAAATAAAATTTTAAAAAATTAAAAAATATATAAATTTGTGCTATTTGCAACAACAAGGATGGAACTAGGAAGAGACTGTGCTAAGGAAAATAAGCCAGAAGGAGAAAGACAAATATCAGATGGTTTTGCTCATATGGAGAAACAAAACAAAAAGGCAGACAAAGCCAAACTAAAATCCTAGAAATCTAACTGTAAAACTGAGGCTTCCAGTGTGTGTGTGGGAGGGGAGGGGGAGCAGTGGAGAGCAAAGGTGGGAAGGGAAAAATGGAACTAAAAAAAATTAAAAATAATAAAAAAAATCTGAACACAAATATAACAACTCTATCAATAATTGCCAAGTATTGGAAGCAATCAAGATGGAAGCAACCAAGTATTGGAAGCAACCAACAAATGGATGGATTAAAAAAACTGAAACATCCAGACAATGGAATATTATTTACCAATAAAAAGAAATGGGCTATCTAGTCTCTAAAAGACACAGAGGAAACTGAAATGCATATTGCTAAGCAAAGGAAGTCATTCTGGAAAGGCTTCAGTATGACATATATGGAAAAAGCAAAACTATGACATTCTGGAAAAGGCAAAACTACAGACACAGTAAAAAGATCTATGACTTCCAGGGACTGGGCAGAGGAGGGCGAGGGATACTCTAGTGGAACTATCCTGTATGATGTTCTAATAGTGGACATAAGACATTAAGCATTGGGCAAAATCCATAGAACTGTATGGCCAAAGTGTGAACCCTAATGTAAAATACTGACTTTATTTAAAGTTGAATTGATATTGTTCAGCAATTATACCAAAACAATGCATTATGTCAATACTGAGGAAAACTGTATTTGAGGATGAGGGAGCAGACCCGCCACTTTATTTTTTTTGCGAACCTAAAACTACTTTAAAAATAAAATCTAAGTCCTCCCTGGTGGCGCAGGGGTTAAGTCTCAGCACTATCAAGCTATCGCCAAGCACTGTGGCATGAGTTCAATCCCCAGCCAGGGAGCTAGCCCACTTGGTGCAGCAGACCTCTCCTGTCTCGCCAGCTGCTCTCCTCAGCAGTGTATTTCAGTAGATATGCCTGTTCTGCTTCCCATTCTGTCTGGTGAATCCTCACACACACACACACCTGTACCTCTGGCCTACACCCAGTTCTTGTATGCATAAATAAATAAATAACATAAATCTTTTTAAAAAAGAGAAAAAGTCTATTAAGTTAAAAAGAAAAAAGGAATACCCTCCCAAAATCAAGTTTTCCTGTCTTCCTGAATAAAACAAGAGCTTAACACTTGTAGGAATGAACCTTGGTTACATATCCCTTGCCTATACAGGAAAATGATACATGGATATTTTTCCAACATCAAAGTTCACTAGAAGATTCTCCACACGATTGTCCATTTCCAGGAAAGAAAGACCTAAGAGATAACAAAGTCTCGTTTTTGAAAATTAATAGCAATACTACCTCATTCAAACACTTACAGAATTTCAGCTGCTTTCTTCACCTGTAAGTTGGCACATTAATAAACTAAAGTAAGATGATTCTTAAGAATCTGCCTTGCCCACTTCCTAGCTCCCATCCCAGACCACAGCAGTGTGTTAGCATACGTTACACTGTATCATTGTATCATTCACTAATTCAATTTATAATGTGTCCTTTCTATTATGAGCCAGACACATAAATTTTGTTTAATCTGCACATCCTTGTGTTTTTGTAGATTGTGAGCTACTTATGGACAGGAACACTTGTATTTGGCAGTTGCAAACCCAGAATGGTGCCCAATACACAAGAACAACCATCTCTTGAGCACCCGCCATAGTCTAAGCACTGGGCTAAGCATTATATATGTGTACTTTTAGGTAAGCTCTGTGACAACCCGAAGAGGCAGAATTGTGGTGACCATAATATGAATTATTAAGTTAATGGTCAAAGAAATAAAAATACAAAGTCACAAACCTGGAAAGCAGGGGCGTTGGAATTACAATCCTGCCACACCTTCACATTCCTCAAACCATGGTGTATGTGTCCCGGAATGCTCAAAGCTATGGAAGGTGAGGGTGGGAAGGACAGAATAGAGTTCATCTTCCTGGATAGTCAATTTTGGAATGAGGAGAAGTTGAGTAATATGACTGCATGTATGTGTTTTGTGGCTATGTTATACATTTGGTTTAAAAAATTCAAGTACAGTAAATAAGCAAATGTAAAATATTCTGATTTCCCTGGCCTCTTCCTTCTCTCTAGAGGAACTACTGTTACTAATTATTTGTGCATCTATCCAGAGATATTCAATTAGTATACCAAAAAATCTTTTTGTTCTTTCCTTTTTTGTAAAAATGATAGAGTTGTATATACTTTGTCATACCTCTAAATTTATTTAATTTAATTTATTTTTTTAAAGACTATTTTTTTTAAGATTTACTTTTATTTATTTATACAAGCACTGGGTACAGTCAGAAGCACGGGAGGGTGAGAGAATTCACCAGAGCCAGAGCGGGGAGCAGAGCAAGCAGAAGGACCGAAGTACACTGCTGAGGGGAGCAGCAGGCGGCAGGAGAGGTCTGCGTGCCATGTGGGACCCTCCTCCGGTGGCCGGGGAGCAGCTGGGGATCGAACCGGCGCTGCAGAGGCCGCGGGCAGCTTCGCAACCCAGCGCTCAACAGCTGTGCCACCGGGGAGGCCCTCTAAATTTATTTTAATGTAACAATGTTGTTTGGAGGTTATCTCATCAATTTGGGGATATATATATAATATTTATAATATTTTCAATAAACCCATGTACAAATGAAAAAGTCAAAAAAAACATGGATTTTAAAATAAAATCAATGTAACATTGATATCTATGTACAGAGATCTTTTAAATTTAATCACAAATAAAATTAGATTTCTTTAGGCTGGTTAGAAAAGAGACATGTAACAGTCAGAAAGATGAGCTTTCATTTTATACTTTATTTTGGGAAAACTTCACCACATCAATTTCCTTACCTGTTTGAAAACAGGTATTTACCCAAATGAGTTGAAAATGTATGTTCACATTAAATCTGATTAAAGAATTTGTAAATGAATTACAAATAGAGAAATTTGTTTTCTATTTATGGTCACCACTTTAACCTGTTTAAAAGTTTTTCTTTGTTTTATCCTTACTCTCTTTAGAGCAACTATTCTGATTTTTCATGTTATGCATAATTTTTTTTCAGCTGCAAGGACACAAAATCTCTTCGTTGTAAGTAACAATTTCAAAATCCAGTTCAAGCTAGCTTAGTTTCATCTGTTTTTCATGAAAATGAAAAAAGTGGGCCTCCCCGGTGGCGCAGCGGTTGAGCGCTGGGTTGCGAAGCTGCCCGCAGCCTCTGCAGCAGTTCGATCCCCGGCTGCTCCCCGTCCACCGGAGGAGGGTCCCGCATGGCGCGCAGACCGGTCCCGCATGGCGCGCAGACCGGTCCCGCATGGCGCGCAGACCTCTCCTGCTGCCCGCTGCTCCCCTCAGCAGTGTACTTCGGTCCTTCTGCCTGCTCTGCTCCCCGCTCTGGCTCTGGTGAATTCTCTCACCCTCCCACGCTTCTGACTGTACCCAGTGCTTATATAATAAATAAATAAAATAAATCTTTAAAAAAAAAAAAAAAAAAAAAAGAAAATGAAAAAAGTACACTATGAATCAAAGAATTCTGTAGAAGGAGCTTTAAGAATTTACTTGCTAGAGTTTGAGCATTTATGGTTGTGATATGGATATATAATTATTCTTTATTTGGGGTCACAATTCAGATTGGTCTACATATCACCAGAGAAGCATCTTCAAGTTCTCTACACAGCCTGCTGAAGTTCTGCCTAACCACTGCTAACCAAGAAATTCTTGCTACAATGTAACATTCCAATATTTCCATCTATTTCTAGCCAACTTTGTTTCAATGCTATAAGGAAAAATTTTATTTACATAAAATTATACAGGCAATCAGATGATGAAGGATAGGTGAGAGAAACTCAAGATAAATCTTAGGACAGAAGTGTCTGCTTTTTTAAGCTGGTTGTCGAGATAGTCATTCTCTCCAAAACAACTATGTTTTCTAAAAGGAAGAAAACACTAGCAGACATTAAACTTGTCAGTGAACATTAAATGGTATTTTTCCTCTGGAAAAATTAGGTATATTTTATCCAGGAATTTTAAATAACCATTTTTACATGAAAAATGATAGAAGAATTAGAGCAGAAACTAAAGAAGGATCACACACTACTTAATATTTATCTTATTTTGGGTTTCGTTCCAAGTGGACTAACCACTGGCAACTCATATTTTCCAGATTTGGGGTGGATAATATTTTCCCTTTGATTTTTTTGTGGGTAGTGCAGAAACACTAGTTATTTGGCTCTTAAACTGGAAAACTTTAAAAGGTTCATTTGGTTAAGTGTGTCAGAACTTGCCTATAAAGAATGAGAAACAGTCATAAAAAGTTGATAAATTTTATACCTGAACCTGCAAAGACAGGTTAACTGCTCTCCATGGAAGTGTAAATTACATGGCAATACTAAATTAGCCAAAGTTTCACAGTATTATCTTATTATCAGAGCTCATGATACTAAACATGTACTAGGTGCCAAGGTTTGGGGTACACCTTGGGAATTGCAGACATTATCTATATTTACTTCAACCAACACCTTCTGGTTTAGACTATACTTTCACTCTCCATTTTCTATCCACTCTTCTGGGACCATGAGGGACAGAAAGAAGACAATCCCCTTGTTACAAGGTTTTGCATTTGAACAAAGAATCATGTGGACTGTGCACTGACTGTTCCCTCCACATTTCCCATGTCATCATCCAGGCAACAGAACATCTCTAATCCTTGTTGCATGGACATTCTCCAAGCCCCTTCAGATTCTGTTAGCAAGATCACTGACAAGTGGGTTAAGGGACAAGTTTATTTCAAGGTCTTTTTGCTACTGGTACTTATTGATAATTTCATGTGGCACAAAGATAAATCCCAGAGCTTGCCTACCCTAGGACCTACCAAAGGAAATAGCTGAGGAGATCATGTTATGGGCAAACAGGAGTCCATCCTAAAACACTGTCATATTGGTGTGGTTATGGATGAGTGTGCTCATATTTCAAAACACACTGAGCTCATGAAACATTTTTTCTTCTATGTAAATACAGCTCAATAACATTGTTTTAGAAATGACACTATCATAAAGAGGTTTGCCACCTGTTCACTGTACCACACTTCTCATTTCTGACTCTTTCCTTGGTATCATCCTCTCCAGGTTACATTTCCACTAATACTTGGTTGATCACCCAAAGGTCGTGTATAGCACCCCTAAACTGATTGTTCATCTTGGCTCTGTTCATCTCGACTCTGGGTCCTGGATTCAGAGCTTTACACACTCTTTTCTTCCTAACTGAACCAGGGGTGTGTGTGTGTGTGTGTATGTACACACACACACACACACGGCAGCTAATTGAATTCCCTGTGCTCCAAAATGTGGAGGGAAAAATGAAATGACACCACACAGATGTTAAAAGCTGGTTCTTTGTGACTCCCTGCTCAACCAAGAACTTCTCTGTGTTGAACTTGTATCTTGCAAGTATATATATATTTTGCGTGTATCTGTGTGTGTGTGTTTGAATAGCCCAGTAAAATCTTTTACCTCTAATTTCCTTTGAGAATATAATATAGGCCATCTTAGCTTGGCCAAAACTGAGATTTTATTACATTTATAGGCAGAGACAAGCAATTTGGATCTATTCCATTTGACTTCTATGGATGCTGACCAGTCTTTTGGGAATCTAGTTGGAATATCATTAATTATTGGATTTCAGGCATATAGGCACCTATACATTATGAACAACCCAATGAGAACAAATTACAATAAAAGGACAGCTGAATCTTAAAGAGAGTTTATCTTATAGGGGAATAGTCTGGCATGGATTGGATTTAGCAATGTAAGGTAAGATATTGAAAAGCAGTTCTAATTTAAAAAAAACACATTAGAGCTTAAAAGTTTGCTGTGAGAACTTCTAAGAACTAACAGAATGATATAAAAGGGGAGAAAACTTTCTCAATTTGCAGCTCACTCTGCTGTACTATATATGCAGCCAGAGTTGAGCACACTAGAGCTGGAGCTGTTGACAAGGATTTGTAACTAGTGAAGACATCAACAGGGCAGAAGCAAGTACCAGCACATAAGCAGATCTCCAACTGGCTTTTAACCACAGCAGAGTCCAGAATAGCAGAGATTAGCTGTAGCAAGAAAGGTAAATAACTTGGGCCAAGTAGTTAATGAATGTAATACATTACTCTGGAACTCTCAGAAATACTTTGGGGGATTGGAATTCCTGCCTAAATCAATGGGGATTTCTACTAACAAAATGTCATGTGGGATTATAATAAGTTTTTTTTTCCCCTGGGGATTTTGCCTTTTAAGCCATGCTGTTTTAACTTGCTTTCTGATTAGAAGTTCGATGTCTTAAACTAGCTGAAAAATTCTTAAGCTTATTTTCATTGAATAATCCATTCATTTCCGTTAACTCCTGAATACAGTGAAATCATTTTCTCAGTAAATTGCTTCAAAATATTTACAGTATTTCACTTGAAGTCAAAATTACGTTTCATTAAGTTTCTGAAAAATTCAAACCATAGTATATAAACTTTTTGTGTTTGCTGATGCCTTTACTAAATCTGTTATATCTGCTTTCTGAAACATGAGTTAAAAGATTTATAAATCTTGTTAATTTCCTTCAGAAAGTGAGTTGACTTCTGTTTGTAGAAGAGATCTCACTTCTGTTTGTTCCTTATCAACATTACGTTTCTGAAATATAACCCTATTTTTTCTGGGTGACTTTATTTTAATGATAGCTATAATTCCAATAGTGAGATAAATAACTGGACTTTTTACAACCATTTGATGTTGATGTACAATGCAGTTTGTTACAAAAACTTCAGGACATATTCCCTTATGTGGGCTATAAATCTTCATGTCTCTCAACCAGGCAATTTGCTACATCAGAAGCTGGGAAATGTAATTCTCTTCTAAACAATTTATCAACATCCTTCTTACAACTTACACTCATCATAGAAACAACAAATTGTTGTCTTTAGAAGGCTTTATTGTCAATAAGGATGCTTCATCAATCTGAATAGAAGTTTTTCTTGTTTTTAATGTGCTAGTTAATAGCTTTTCAATGTTAAGTGACAACTATTGCATACATCTTTGAATTGAATCATTGCTCAATTCTTTTAACAGTGAATTTTGCTACATCACTATTGAAATTTCAAGCTCCACACTCACAGGACAATCTCAGCAATTAAATGAGTTCTACCAGGTTTTTCAGTGATTGCTTCAATTTTAGAAGACCCAATCATTTTTATTGTCACTGGTTTGTGTGTTCTTAACTAAGGTGGTAGCAGTATTACAATGCTCAAAAGTCTGCTTTAAAGTTTTGAAATATTTTAGAACTTTACTTACCTTATCAGGATATTTCCTTTGCAAGTGATACAAAAGTCTTAATGGTTTGATAACCTCAGGTAAAAAAGATATATTACAATAAAAAACACATAGACTATCTTGAGTTAAATGGGCTTTCCACAAAACCACAGACTGATAGCAAGATAATGTCTACGTCTTTTCTTTTTAGCATTTGGCATAATTTAAAATGCGTTGAAGGGATTTCATAGAATTAAATAATAAAATACAACATATGTTTACTTAATTCTCAAAGTCCAGGTTACACATATACGCACTGAGTGTCAAACAGACAATATCCACAAGGTGGCTAATGGTAGCCCATAGACACACAATTCACTCTTTGTCACATGATCTTCAAGATAGAGCCATCCATCAAGAGAAAAGTTGCCTATCACAACCTTTAGTCACTAAAGGTTTATGTATCTTTTGTGCCTTTTTTGCGAAGGGAATTTCAGTGTTGTTCATGTGACAACATGAAAATTCAATAAGAGTAGAAATATTAAGAAACACAATTTTTAGGTAGAGTTGAGTTTTGGAGAATCAAAAACTGTTAAAATATCTAAAATATTTTTCCACCCGAGAATCAACATTTGCTCTCTTGTATTCGGTATCTCCCATGTTCTACATGCATATACTAGAAGTACAGTAACAGGAAGACATTATTTTGTAGTTCATGGCAAGTCCCAAAAGCACAATCACAACATAGACCTCTGGGTTTCTGGCATAATGCCATACCTTCTTCCTCAAAGACTATAAACCATTCAAAAAGTATTTTGGTGGGTTATTGGGTCATCATAGAGAGAGCATATGCCTATTAGACATCAAATAGCCATTTGGTTAGACCTGTCCTTTATAAGCTGGATTCTTTCGGATGCACCTAGGGCCCCACTTTTCATAAAAGTAATGTAGCAGTGGCACATGGCCATGGGCACATTAGTCTTATCTCATGTTGTATTCCCCAGAATCCCACGACCTGATAACAGGAGGTAGAACCTCCTGTTAAAGATGCATCAGAAGCTCCATCCTGGAGATTATATCATCTCTCAGGATGCTGTATAAATCATAATTACACACATAATATAGTACTTGTATACTGCCAATAGGTATAACACAAAGGCCTGAAAATCAAGGAATGGAATGGGGCTGTCCTTTTATATCATCACTCCCAGTGACCCAACTGAGAAATCTGTATGCCTCATCTCTGTTTTGGGTACTGTGGGTCTTGAGGTCCTGTTACTAGAGCCCCTGTTACATTTTAAGTTTCAGCTTTCCCCTGGTCACTTTGGGTTCCACATGCCAAGAGACTAGCAGACAAGGAAAGGAATCTGTGGCCTCTCTACCACTTGGGGCCTCTGCACCTGTGTGTATGGCCTTTCTATGCACCTGTGTGTGTGTGAAAGAATTGGATGAGGCATTCCTGCATGACTGCCTGAAGACAATGGCCCACGTCAAGAGAAACAGGTGGGGATGCCTAGGTAGCTGTTGACTGATTGTGCAGCTATGGTCTGAGGTGGTCTGGGAGTAGCTCAAAAATTACACCAAGTACCTGCACGGCTATGTATACATGCTGACATGTTCCCTCCTGTTCCCCATAAAGTTGATTATCTTTTGTCTCCCTGGACCCTGCTCCTCCTGCCATTGTCACATAATCAATCATGCTGGTTTATTACTGCTAATAAATAGCAAGAGGAATGCTCACTGAGCAGCAGAGTCTTGCCTTGCAAGCCTGCTCCATGACTTATCCCTCAGCGTGTCCCTAGGGACATGCTGGTGCATTCCTGACCAACAGGAATCTCTATCTTGGCAAGAATAATTGTCCCTAATCATGAGGAGGAGGCAGGTTCAAGAAAGAATATGTTTGACACTTTATAGGTGATCTGCTGGAGCCCCTCTTGGTTTTCTCACACCCTCTTACTGAAAGGAAATGGACATCACAGCAGCCACCATTTAAGGAGTGGTGGTAACTAGAAGCTCAGTTTCCTCAGAGATAGGAAGTAGCCTAGATCAATAGTGGTGCTAGTGAGGGTGGATGGTGTAAGAGGGAAATGAGTATCACTCAGGACCTCAAGATCACTTGCCACAGCAAAAAAGTTATACATTATCTCACCAACCTTTCCAAATTGCCCAGAAAACAAGGGGTTTCCCACCGAATTCCCGAAGAAGCTATTCCCAGTTGGAGCAAACTTGTTAATAACAAGTGCACTGCTTGTACACTGGTGAGTTTTAGAGAATTCTGTGGCACTCCATCCAAGACCTCTCTTTAGGGCAGGCACATCCAATCCCAACTGTTGGGAATGTCAACTAACAGTTTTCAACTAGTGTCTCAGTGGGCATTGCCCTCAGTCACAGAGAATGGTTTTTGTCACACATTGAACTACTTTTTATGGACTGGCCTGTAGTCAATACCTGGTTGATGTCAGCATACAAAGGTCCACACCAAGTGCCTGAATTTGAGACAACTCTAAAGGGCTATCCCAGTTCCAGAGCTCACTGTTGGATTAGCTGAAGTCTGTATGAATGCTCTGTGGATAGGACTTTCCCTCTGCCTAATACTGTATTTCTCTGTTTATTGCAAGTATATGTCCTGAGAGTTCACCCCAGAAGCCTTCTGCATGCAACTTTTGGTTTTACAGTATGTGTCTAAGAAATTCAATCTCAGACACTATCTTAGAATGTAACCCCAAATTTCCCTATTGACCAACACTTAGTAGTGTTAGTACCTAGTTACCATCAGTTGCAACTAAGTGGACAAAATCATAAACTTTGCTTCTGACATTATTAATGTTGACTTCAGACAAACAAATGTTTATTGTTTCATTGATATTTTAAGAAATCTGTTTTTAAATGTACTTTATGTGAACAAAAATGACAAATATTTCTAGAACATAGCAGAGCTTTCGTTTAAAGTATAAAGTATAAGTACTTATCATTAATAGGGTGAGATGGTGGTGGTTAAAGGGCAGAAAGGATTTGTCCACTTTCATCTATTTATTTAATGTATGTTGCTTTTAAAATAAAGGCTTTGGCTGCCTTTAAAAATAAAGGCTTTAGTTACTGGTTAAGTCACATTAAAAATAAAAGAGATCCCCTTAGATGTATAGTAGTCTTAGAAAGGTTTTGTAATTAAAACTTGTGCCAATTTTTAAATTGAAGACTTTTAGGTTTGTTGTTCATTCTTCTAAAATGAGCTTTTCAACTTCTTATCTCATATCTACAATAAAGAAATGAATTTTCTTAAACTCAATCTGACTTCTATTTTATGTTGTGGTATTTAGGAGCTTGATTACTAGGTCACGTACACTGTCATGGGTCCCTGACCCAGAGAAGGTTTATGGCATGCTAAGGGGAAGGTGTGTTAATTCAAGAAATTCTTTGAATACTTGTTAAGAAAACATCATCAAAAACACTGCTCTAGGGCCTCCCCAGAGGCGCAGTGGGTTGAGTGCAGTGCTGTGAAGCTGTCTGCAGCCTCTGCAGTGCGGGTTTGATTCCTGCTGGCCAGGGAGATGCCCACATGGCACGGCAGACCTCTCCTGTCTCGCCCACTGCTTCCCTCAGCAGTGCTTTCGGTCGGTCTGCCTGTTCTGCTCCCCACTCTGTCTCTGGTGAATCCTCTCGTCCTCCCGCACCTCTGGCCTGTGCCCCAGCTCTTGTATGAATGAAATAAATCTTTAAACACACAAACAAAAAACACTGCTCTAAGACCAAGGCGTCCTGTCCATCGCATCAGTGCAGCAAAGGTCTTTAACATCTATGAACCATGAGAATTAGACATGATCCACCTGGCTGTGGGCCAAATGTTTTGGTTTACAGATGATTATCATGAGGAGGCAGAGGGAGGCTATTTCTATTAACCAGCACTTCTTCAAGCAGACATTACTGCATTTACAATTGATAGTTGTAAAAATAATTCTCGGGGGGCCTTCCTGGTGGCTCAAGGGGTTAAACACATCACTGTGAAGCTATAAGCAGCCACTGCAGCACAAGTTCCATCCCTACCCACATGGCACAGCAGACCTCTCCTGTCTCACCTGCTGCTCCTCTCAGCAGTGTATTTCAGTCAGTCTGCCTGTTTTGTTCCCCACTCTGTCTCTGGTGAATCCTCTCACCCCCCACACCTCTGGCCTGTACCCCAGTTATTGTATGCATAAATAAATAAATCTTTAAAAAAATAATTCTCAGGCAATGAAAACCTTAAAGAAAGATTAAATTGTGTTGTGGATAGTTTTGTATCACATTAACTACATTTTACCTTACAGTTTTCTCATTGCACAGCACATATGGCAACTGCTAAGCAGATGGTTCCAGGCCCTCACATTCTTGTTTGCATTGTTGTCCCCTCGCCATCCCTCTCAGAAAGCAAGTGGCTGTGATTCCACAAGAACTCTAATTCTTACATCCTCCCTGACAAATTTATCTCTATCACTCCCATTCTTATCTCTTTGTGAGAAGAGATTTCTCTCCTGATGCTCGGAGCTTATCTGTGCTCTCCTGTTTGAATTTCATCACCTGCCTTTTCTTCAGGAATCTGGAAAGAACATTTATCTCCTCTCTCACCTGTGTCTTTATCCTTCACCCTAATTATTTCCCCTCAGTATATAAACAAGCTCAGATGCCTCCCATCTTAAAAGGAAATGCTTTCAATTGTATAGTCCACTCTAGCTGATATTGATTTCCCTTCACTGCCAAATTTTGTTAAGAGTTTTCTGCGCTCATTGTCTTCGCTTTTTACTTCCAGATCACTGCTGATTCCCTCTGCCTTCTATTACCATCACTTCATGAAGCTGCCTTTACCTAGATTTCAGTTGCTTAGTTCAATAAATGACTTAGAGTTCTTATTTCACTTTACTGATCTGAAGATTTTGACCCTGTTCATTACTTTCTTCTTGAAACATTTCCCTTCAGTTTTTAGAAATGCACTCGTTGCTAGTTTTCTATCTGCCTCTTGAGAAGCTTCTTTATTTTGTCTTATTTTATTCAGTTCTATTCTATTATTTTTTTAGCCTCATCTTACTTTTTCTCTGAAAATTTTATTATGAAAAAGTTTAAATTAGAGAAAAGTTGGAAGAACTGTGCTGTGACATCCATATACCCATCGCTCTCTCACTTTATCATTCCCATAACCCTTCCATTCCTTAGCTGCAGTTTAGACCACTCTGAGTTCACATCTATATAGTCTACATGGACATCTCTATTTTGATGTCTGGCCCAGCGTCATCTCATACCCAGTATAGTAAAGTTGAACTTTACCAAATTCTGTCACGTCTATGTCTTTAATATCTTGTCACTCTACCCCAATTTGGGCCCTAATTGTTTGCTGTCTACAGTCAGGCTCGCTTGTCTCTAATTCACTCATCACACTGTTGTCAGTGTGTCATTTGTACCTACAGGTGTGATCATCTCAATTTTTTGTTTGATATCTTTCAAGAATTTCAGTTTGAGCATTTAATCCTTCAGCAAGGTCCTTCCTAACCCCTAGTTAGCCTGATCTTTTACTATCTTCCCTCTCCAACTTTGTGAACCAGGCTACATAAAGCTACCTAGAGCTCCTGGAATATGCTTCTGTGTTCGAATGATGTTCACTTTTGTCACTAGCATGCTTTTCCTGACTTTATCATATCACTGTCATCCTTCACACTTAAGACAACTTTTCTAGGTTGTCGTTAAAAATACAGCTTTATACTACCTTCTCTTCCACACATTTCCCTTCCTACCATTCTAACCCCCCTCAGACAGGGCGAGACACTCCTTATGGGCCCCATTCTCTAGTCCCTTGTGTTTATTAATTAATGAAGTGAATCACTTCCAAAGACTTGAGGGTCTATGATGTGCTGGGAACTGTGTGACATGAAGCAAAAACAACAGTGAACAAATAGAAATCCTGCTCTCAAGGAATCGACATACTATTTGGGGATTTAGAGCAGTGAAAGGATAATTGTGTTAAAGTGTGGCTTGTTCTTGAAAGAAGTTTGCCTAAGAAACTGTAGATATTTCAAGAGGGAAAGACTTGGAGAATGAGGAATGGCTGCTTGAAAGAAGATTTATCTAAGACATGAAGGAAGAATAGAAATAAGTGAGAGGAAGGAAATGGGTGAAGGAGGAAGGAATGAGGAAGAAGATACATGACTCAGGGGGCTGGTTAGTGAGCAACTGGCTCATTCAAGGCGGTGTGTGCCTTTAACTTGGCCCAGTGCCTGACAGAGATTTACTGCATGAATGAGTGAGTGAGTGAGTGAGTGAAGGAAGCTGAGGAAGGAGGATCCAGGGAAGGCCCTCATATGGAAAGAACTTTGAATTTTATTCTGAGTATACCCCACTGGTACCTGACAGAACAAAGATTTTATTTTTTAAAAAATTTTAATTAAAAATTTTTTTCTTCATGAAACAAATTTTTTTTCTTATATGTAATTCTCCAGGTCATAATCTGAGGTTTCAAAATTGTACTTTATCAAAAGTAAGAAGGAAGATTTTAAACAAGATGTTGACCATCATATTTGTGCCTTATAAAGATGACTCTGGGTAAAAATGAATGGAAGAAGAGCAAGAGGAACATCTAGCAGTCAAAGATTAGTCAGAAGGTTGGTGTGTTTATTAATATCAAAGAGGATAGTGATCTGAAAGAAAGATGTGCAGATGGGATGGAGACCAACAAATGTTTTGAGAGATTAAGAGGACAAAAGTCAAAGGATTTGGTGACTGATTATTAGAATGAGGATGAGAGAGCAATCAGGGATGATATTCAAGTTTTTTATTTGGCAAAACTTGCTAGCAATCACTAAATTAGGAAAAAGAGGAGGATAAGAGATTTCTGGGTTTAGGGTTGGGTTTTGAAGGAGATGCAAAGGTCAGTTTTGAATAAGTTTGGGCATTTATTGATCCTGGACTCACTTGCCCACAGACCATTTTCCTTGCGCTGCCCTATTCTGTTGTGTGTGGCCAGGGGCTGCTTGCTGGTAACAATCCCCAGGCTCCCATGTTGACTGGCTTCTGACTTGGTTTGGACAAGGGGAGGCACTGGCAACAGATTAGAGAACTAGAGGAGGGGACACTGTTCCTCTTCTCATTCCGCCTCTGGCAGTATCTCCAGCAGTGGTTGCATCTGCTCTCTGGCCACAGTTCCCTCCTGACAGGCTCATTCCATTTCCTTCCAGTGACCACATATCTTATACTCCAGTGACACAATCACCTTCCTTTGACTCCTGTCTAAGGGTAGTAGTGGCTTCCTTCCTTCACCAGACACAGGATTACCTCAGACTCTTGTTCAGATTCAGTTCTTCTTTTCTCCATCTAATGTTAAAATCTCACTGTTTTAAAAACCAGAGTGGTTTTATTTTGTTGAGAAAATTCTACATGGAGATATCCAAAAAAGCAGCTGAGTATGCGGAAGAGAGCTATAGGGCAAGAGTCATCAGTACGCAGATAGCTGGGGTACTTCTCATAGTGCTTACCTCTCTGGAGGACAACTATTTCCTAAACTGCACCACACTGAGAGATCCTTAAGTGCAGAAAGATTTTATCTCTGTCTGTATTTCCGGGGCCAACTCACTATCTGATCTGGAATAGGAACTCAATAATATTTGTTGATGAAATGAAGAAACAAATGTATAAATAAGCCCTACATATTATTTGTAGGTGATATTACTTGGTAGAATATATTTTTACAATAAAACTGTTTATATATTTTTACAATGAAACAGTCAGCCTGGTGAATGCCCACTCTGAATTAGTAAGAAATCAGAATCATTGATAATTGTTAACATATACAATTTTATTACCTTCATTACCTGTCATAGTACAAATAAATGAATAGCAATATGTTACCTGTAGTTGTTAAAGTCTTTATTGATTAGATAGGAATAATTATAAATCATGGCAGTTGTATATACATCTTTGTATATAAATGGTATCTAAATAAACTGAAGATAGCAGGTTCATTAAAAAAGATTAAACATTCTCCTGTATTTGCTAATCTTGCACACACAATCAATTTCCCTGAAAATAATCCGCAGAAGTAACTTCAGCCAACTCTGAGATGTGGCTGAACAACTCAGATGTTGCAAACAGGGCATTACAAAGTACAGGTGTTGATTTTGGCCCAGAAGAGAGTCAGGCTTGTCCTTGAGAGATATGGATTGTGGGTTTTGCTTCTATTGCCAGTGGGAAGGCCATGCTGGGTTCCAGGGGCCATGCATCTGTTGGATGCTACTAGATCTGTGGTTGGGAGGCAGGAATGAAGCCAGTGACTGCTTCTGTTTGTCCTCTGAGTTCTTAATGTTTGCGAACCCATCAGAAATACTTCCTCCTGCAGCAGAGACTTAGGCCCTGGCCTTACAGATTTGTTCTCTCTGATGGCCCAAGGCCTCTTAAATCCTGTCAGGCTAAGCAGCATCCTGGCTTGATACCCACTTTGTATTTATTGGAGCTGGAGGCACTGGAGGAGCCTGTATGTCATGCATTTGATTGTTCAATCCAGTTGTCAGTTGGGACAGAACAACCTAGAACTCTGTAACAAACTGGGTCCCAATGATCAACACAAATTCCACTCAGTGAATGTTGATTACAACAAACTGAGGAAAGAAGGTCTGGACTTCTAAATGAATTATTTTATGTTAGAGCTGCTTGAAATGAAGTTCTAGAAGCCATCCCCACAATTTTCCACTTACCCAGGAAATATGTCTCCTCTAAATGCATGAAATCATGTTGGTGTATTGTGTAGGGATTTTCACTGATTGATAATTATCTGACACTTGAAAAAAAAATATTTTCTCCTGCTTCATTAAATATAGAAGTGGCACTGAGAAGCTAGGGAAGGTGAATTCTGGCTACATTACTTTGAGTAGCCATGATGCACTTTGTATTTTAGAAACATTTTAATTTTGTTGAAAAAAGAAACAGATTTATCACAAAACTAAAAATTACATATAAAAATGAAATTAATCATTTCTAATTCTACTAAGTAGAGGCACTCTCTTCTGACAGTGTGAAATAAATTCTTCTAAACCCACTGCAAGGCAAATTGTAATAGGCTAAATGTTTGTGACTTCCAAAATTCATACGTTGTACCCCATTTTGTCAAAAAATGGTTGCACTAGAGGTTATCTGATATTCCATTTTATAAATTTACCATAATTTATTTAACCAACTAAGACATGTTGAGAGACCGTTGGGTCAGCCCCAGTTTTCACTACTGCAAACATACGATGAATTATTAGCAGTAAATTTTTAGGGTGAATCTTCAAGCATTTGTAACAAGATGTTTTGGAGTAGGCTGTGGAAAGGATGGACCAGGGATGTCAAAGAGCCTGGGGGTAGGAAGTTTTTATGAAGTGACATTGTTATTGGTATATATAGGACATATGTATACAAATGAGGTGGGAAAGGATAGTATGAAAGGAAAATGAGAGGTATGGAGAGAGGGGCAGGGGACAGAGAGAGTCAGACAACAGATTGACAGACAGACAGAAAAAAGAGAAAGAAAGAATGAGACTAGAATAAATAGAAAGTCAAAATTATCAAGGCAGTTTAAAGGGGAAAATGTAACAATTGCCAAAAAGGACAGTGACAGTTACACCTTTCAAGTGATGAGTCATTGCAAGAATGAAAAGGGGATTCTTTTGTGAGACAAAATTGCTCAAAATCTGAGGGGGACATTGGTTATCAGGATAGATACAAATAGCCTTTTTAAATCTCTGAAACAAAGGAAAAATAATTAAGAAATCATACTCTACTTCACTTAATTCAGGGCTCCCCCCCCCAACACACACACACAGAAAATATGTTGAACATTGTCTTTTCAAAAATAACTTTTAAAACCCCTGTCTCTGATACTTTTGTGTTTTCTCTTATGGTGATTGACGGGGTTAAATTATTTTGCATCACTGCTTTGCATCACAGCTCTGGAGAAATTGAAAGAGGAAGGAGTTAGCTCCCTTTCCCCTACTGTCACGCCTACTTCCTGTGTCAGAGATATAAAATACTGTGTGAACAATCACTTTCTCTTGTAGAGCATTCTCTTGTATATTTTGGGGGTAGGGTGGGGTGTGTATTTTGGGAGTTTATTACAAAACTCCCAATATATACTTGCAGGGAACAATGCAAATCATTCATATAATGTATATCACATGTACATATATTACTGTTAACTCAGTTTTTTTAAATTAACATATAAAGGGAACAATTCTGATTTATCTCATGGTAAGCTATGTGGCACAAATGAAATTATTTATGAGAAAATGTTCGGCAAACTTTATAAGTCTGAGGTCTTCTAAATTACTGGAGATTCATCGTACTCTGCCATCTGCAGAATCTTATCAAAGACAGAAATTTCTGCCACTTTCTCACATCTGGAGGCATTCAGATGGGCAAATATATCCACAAATATTTGTCTTGTCCTTCATCTTTTCCAATGTGACATTTTTCACATATAGAAAAATTAGGAAAATGTCTTTTCCTTTGTCAAATCTATTAGAAGTGGTTAGGTTTCCCTCCTTTAACTGAAAAAAAAAAATCTACTAAGACTGGCTTATATTAATCATATCCTGTGTAAAACACTGTCCTGTGTCACTTACACACACACATTGAGCAAAGAAGAGGGCAAGTACTCCTACCAATGTCCCTACGGGTGCTTTAACTAAAGCATGTTAGACATGCTACATGTCTAACAAGTTTACTATGACTCAGTAAGGTTAGTCACCTACACCACCCTGCCCAGGAGGATATGAGTATGTTCAGTCACATGACTTTGGAGAATAGGGGTCTGCATCAGACAGATTTAGCTCTTTCAAGTTCCTCCTGGAATCCTCTTCACAACATTCCTCTATCCCACAGCCTCGTGCGTGCCCTAAAGTGTGCCAGCCACTTCCGTACAGGGCGCAGAGGCAAAGCTCCTCAGACAGATTCTGATGTTATCATCCACTGGGAGAGGCCTTTTACTTTGTTCATATTTGGGACTTTTTGTTGTTCCATTCAAGACTGATGCATTGCACACACAAATGAAGCCAAGGTATTTTAAGTGGAAAAAAAAGCTCCAAGTCTCACTTTCATCGACTCCCCTACTTCATTTTTTCAAAGTTGCACATAATTTAGTGCTTTCTCAGCATTCTGTTCTTTCTGAAAGCATAAGCCCATATGTATATTGCAATTTGCTTATTATTCTGAAATTTTTTTTGTGCATAGGATTGAGACATCCTGTTTGTTCAGTGTGTAAAAAGCCAGCTTATTTACTGTAAGAGATATGCTTCTCTGTTCTCCAGGAAAAAGGAAAAGTAATGTGACACCCATTTAAGCTGTTCCAGTGTTCTGATCTATTGTAATAGAGGCTGCGGCTGAAATACTTCAGCGTCATTTCAGGGAATTCCACAATCCTGTTTCCTTTTTAAACATGGTGCATTGTTTAATTACTATAGCACAGGATAGAAGGACATTTTTAGTGTCTGAATGATGCATAGTTTCTTCACTTTGAAAATTTCAAAATTAGTCAATTCTGAAAACGAGAGGGATCAAGAAAACAAATTGCATGTGGTCAGTTGTACTTTTATGGCTCGGTTTTGTGTTTCAGAGAGATTATGGACTCAGATGAAAAACAAATGTATCTGCTACTGCTTGAAGCAGTTCCTATACGATTCATACATATTTGTGAGTTTAGCTGTGGATGTGGAAAGGAAACCGCTCAGCAGAATTTGTTTTTCTTTTGCTTCTGGGAATTTTTGTATTCAGCTTAAAAATCACTAATATCTGCTCCCTTGGGCTTAGGTATCTCTCAGACTCTACTATGACATGTCTCCCCCCTTCTCCCAGTCAACACGATGGATGCTTTGGAATGTTCTCTTTATGAATTCCAGTGTTCTGATCTAATAGAGATTTTGCTTCTTTTTACTCTTTTCCACTAGATTGTCCTTAAATAGCCTAGCGGCTCATCCCCTGACATATGCAGATCTCAGAGTATAATCACTGTGGTAGATAATATCTGAAATTATATATATATATATGTGTGTGTGTGTGTGTGTGTGTGTGCGTGTATATATATACACATATTGATTGTATATATACATATACATGTTGATTTCTGACAGCTTGGAAAACTTGGTCCTTAAGAAGTTCAGAGGTTTTCAAATACCAGATGGTTTCAAATTTAACATCATTTCCTTTGAGGTTTTTGCTAGGAACAATTTGAGTAACAAGTCTAGTCATCACCATATCCTGATAACTACCAGAATAAATTACTTCCTGTAAAGTTACAACATTTCATCTCTACCTGTGGCAGTTCATTATATTACCAGTTGTCTTCTAAGTAAGTGATATTTCTGAAAATTGGTAAAAGGAATCCAATTTAAAATATACTAAATATTTGCATAAGCACAAAAACAGATAGTATTAAAATAATATTAAACAGTCTTTTTGCCCTTTAGATATGTCAATTGCTAAAGACTTCTATGGCATGTCCATCCTAAAAGGTGCCTCAGAAGCCATTTCATGCATCCCCGGAGATCCCAACAGTCCAGCTAGCACGATGATCATCTTCCATGCATGTAACCAAGGTTCCTTGTGTCCTTTATAGTTTTGCTTTAAGCTGTCTTGGTGTTTTCTTTTTTTTCTCTCTCATTTGAATATATCTGGTTGAGAGTATGGAGCCAATAACAGGTCTCACCTAAAAGAGTGGAAAATTTTCCAGGGCAAACTTACTTGGAACAATCACCATATTTTCAACTGGAGATTGTTCTCAAACCACATAATATATAACCAGACAATGACATGCAAACTATTATAAACAATGTAAGTGTGGCCCTGAAAATGTTTTCTAATGGTTCCAAAACCTGGTTGGTGTTCCCTTTCCACCCTTCTGGAAAACTAGCTCAGAAATAGTGTTTTCACAGCTCCATCCAAATGCTGAGGAGTAACCTGATAATCTATGTCACAATGACCCAGATGGGCTATATATATTAGGAATAGAAGAGACAGTTCATTAAATATATAGCAAATTTGTTCCTCTTCTGGTCCAACCTGTCAGGCAGGCCTGTGGCTACATCATAACTGTGTGTGCTTCTTGTCTCATACTTTCTTTTTGGCTCTTTGATGCCTTTTGTGACTTTTCAATGTTCAAATGTAATTGAGCTCTTTCCAAGGATTATACTTTTTAAAAAAACCTCTATTTTTTGTGCTTGTTGTTTTCTGTAATGTAGTTGCTCTGTGATCAGAAAATCTTCTACAATGTTTGAACAGATACTTGACTTATTTAGGATTAATTGATTCACTTTGAATTTTTTTTAGTATTTGTGTTGTTTTCATAAATATATTGCATTTTTATCAAAAGAGACTCTACCTAATCCATTTTTTTTCTCATTCAAGTTTGAAAACACCCCACCCAGAGAAACTTCAAGGTTAGTAGACCCTGGGGGTGTTGACAAGAGTTGAGAGTATGACCTGAGTTCAGGGATTTTTGTCATAGAGGGAAACATTTTTCACCATATGATATTCCTTGTCACAGAGAATTCAAAAATCCTAACAATATTTTAAATTAGTGGCTAATTTGTGCTCTAGTAATTGAGATTTTTATAAGCAATTCTTTAATGATTTAAAATTTAGCACAAATGGGACTTCCTCCCATTTGAAAGGAGGTACAACACTAGATCCACCAAAAAATATGCAAAATATTTATACTTAGATGGGTATAGTGTTGAACCATTTAACTTGCTAGTGATCATTCTGGTCCGGAACTTGGAATAGCTATGTTCACATTTTATTTTCCACTCTAAAGAATACAAAGCAATGTCTACCATCTCCTTGCTTAAATATCACTATAAAGAATTTCATAAAAAAGCTCTTCAAATATATAGCATTGAGGAATTCAAATTACATCAGCAAATCTATACAACATACCCTTCCATACCATCACTCTCAGAACATACTTTTTTATGTGTGTGCAAATATTCCACTTAAGAAAGAACTCCACCTAATTTAGTGTTCCATCTAAAAACAAAGTACTGTGTGAGTCCAAAAACAACCAGGGTGAACATCAATAAAAACATCTAGAAAATATAAATGGGAAATCACTTCCAGAGACCATTTGGTTCTGAATAGAACTCTGTGAATATCCTGAGCACTGTTTCTGCCATCTGATAGTTCTTCTGAAGAGACTCTTTGAATTAAAGTTCTCAAAAGCAGCTATTTTATTTGGGGGTGAAGTATCACAGACTGGTGTATTTGGATGTTTTTGAATATAGATTCACTAACTTGTACTCCTCTTAGGAATCAGAAATAGGGCTTTAGTGGATTCAGATTCATCTCTAGGGAATTTAGGTGAGATGGGCTTGAAGTGAGTTTCTCAAACTAGTCATTTGTCAATCACCTTTATGATTCTTGCCACTTCTAATTATATGCCACTTATACATTTCTCACAGATATTTTAAAGTTGTTTTAATTTAAAACTGAATAAACGGGTGTTTATTTAAAAAGAAAACTGTCACTCCTACAAATTGGAAACTAGCATCACTTGTCATAATATATAGTATTTGTGAAAATAAATAAGATGAAAATAAGAAATTATTTTATTTTAGCTTAATATTGTTGCCTCAGAAGTCATTATGCCCAAATCACAGATAAAGTAGCAAATATCAGAGGAATGTGAAGAATGAATTTGCACTGAAGTGAGACATTTTTCTTGAGACAATCGGAAGGATGGAAGAAAACAGGAAAAGGGAAAACCTACTTCTGAAATGTCGTCTCCTGTCACTTTCCTACTCCGTGTCCTGAGGCCTCCATACTGTTCAGACCATTTCTAGAGCTTACACCTGTCTCAGTGCTGGCAAATTTGCTGTTCTCTTCCACTGGAGAGAGTTCCCCTAGATCCTTACAGAGTTTTCTCTCTCACTGACCTTTCTTATAGTTGACTTTTCAGAAAACTTGTGTGATTGGCTACAATCAATAAAATAGTCATCCATTCATCCATCATCTTATCTGACTCAGTTATTCTCTGAATAGCTGGTTTAACCTTTATGTGTAACCAACTCCAAAAAGTAATTTGTTCTCTTACTAATTAAATTCTATTATTTGCCATGTTTAGTCTGATTAATTTTTTTGTAAAAAAAAAAAGAGACATGCAATATAACAAATGTAGAAGACTATATATCTTAACTATTTAATCTTCAAGTAATAGAAGTTATGGTGATTTTCATTTCCTTTGTTATATTTTTCTGTGTTGACTGATTTATTCCCAGCAAAACCAGTCACAAGTGACAAAATCTCTTTTTATAATCAGAGAAAACAATAGTGCTAGCTCCATGTGGAACAATAACTACTGTTTAACTTAATTCTTAGCACATTAAATTAAGGAGCCAGTGAGAACAAAGGCATAGAATCAAGTCTTGTTTAGGTGAGTAAATTTAGGGAGAGAAACATCTAGTCTACAAACTACAATTTACACTCCTTACAACCATTTCCTAAATAGTTTTCTTTGGTTGCATAAGGTGACTATAGGTCACATGGGGTGAAGTTAGAAAAACAAATCAGGGCTCTAATTAATGGTATCTTTCCCTACCATGAAGAAAGGCCAGTCTAGAAAGCCAACAGGCTTGTTAAGTCTTCAGCAATTAGCACTTCCTATACTCCAGCCCCCTAGATCTATTTGTTGCACTGTAGGACAAATGAGTCAAATAAAGTTAAAATCTGCTATATGAACATTTCCATTTTCCCAATTAAAATTTTATTTTGTAGTTTTGATTTGCATTTCCTTGATTGCAAGTGATGCTGAACATTTTTTCATATGCCTGTTGGCCATTCGCATTTCCTCTTTGGAGAAGTTCCTTTTTAGCTCTTCTGCCCATTTGTTGACTGGATTATTTACTTTGTTTTTGTTGAGACTCTTCAGCTCTTTGTAGACTTTTGTGATCAGTCCTTTATCATTAGTTTTATGTGGGAAAATTTTCTCCCAGTCGTTGGGGTGTCTGTTTGTTTTGGCTACTGTCTCTTTTGCTTACACCAGTGAGAATGGCACATATTAAAAAAACTAGCAACAACAAATGCTGGTGAGGATGCGGAGAAAAACGAACCCTCCTGCACTGCTGGTGGGAGTGCAAACTGGTCCAACCACTATGGAAAGCTGCATGGAGATTCCTCAACCTGCTAAAGATGGTGCTTTCATATGACTCAGCAATTCTACTCCTAGGTATTTACCCAAAGGACACAGAATCATTGATTCAAAAGGTCACCTGCACCCCTATGTTTATAGCAGCACTATTCACAATAGCTAAGCTATGGAAACAACCCAAATGCCCAAAAATAGATGACTGGATCAAGAAGATGTGGTACATAGACACAATGGAATACTACTCAGCAATCAAAAAAGATAAACTCATGCAATTTGCAGCAACATGGATGGAGCTAGAAGGGATCATGCTCAGTGAAATAAGCCAGAAAGAAAAGAAAAAATACCAGATGGTCTCACTCATAGCAGGAACTTAGAAAACCTAAATAAAGGACCAAGAGAAAGACTAATTATAATAAAGTAAAAATCAAAATCAAGAAGCAACTAAGCCAGAGACACACTATGGGGCAGGGGGAAAGGGTGGAGGGAATACAGTCAAAATAAGGGGGGGTGGGAATTGTATGGGGGCTATAACCAAGACAAAAAAGCATACATTGTGCAAAAATGAAAAAATGATGTAAAAATATATAAAATAAAATATAAAAAAATTTTATTTTGTTCTGACAAAGTTGAACTTTAGACTTATTTTTTTTTAAAGCAGGAACATATCAGTGAAGAATATTTGTCTTTTCCATTTATGCATTTTGGAGCTAAGTTTATTTATACTCAGTGAAATGATGGCTTTCTGGTAATTTTTCCTTTCCCAGCAAAGAAACCTTAATCTCCTTTCTGAAAATGATTCTATCTCAGCAGAAAATCCTACTTTGAAAATTGCTCCAGGTCTCAAGTTACATAACATGAACAGATGGCATTCATATGGCTTTGACATGTCAGGCTGCAACCACGGGACAGGCTGGAGAAGCAGCTCAAGCCTTCCAGTGGACAGGCAGGCAGCCTCTCATGAGTGAGCAGACATGTGTGACTGTGGCTAAGGTTAAGAGCTGCATTCTGGCTCAGTTTCCCATGTTCACAACCCAGGAACAAATTCCTCAGGGTGCTGAAAGAGGTACAAATAGTCTTAGAGAAAATAGTGGTAAATGTGGTTGAATCATAAAAATAAGTAAGAAGTCCCTCCTGTGAGAGAAAACAAAGTCTCACAGGGAATACTATGCCAAAAGAGTGATTTAGTTTATGATAATAGCTGAAATGTCACAGGCAGGACACTGAACTGTATAATGTTAGGTTGCACCCTAGGTTTGAACCACAGAGGAGCAAAATAGATAAAAATCCCCCTCTCTATAGAACTTGCAATTTAGTGGGGGGAGAAAGACAGTCAATCAATAAATCAATCAACAAATGAAGAAACACACACACACATGAGAATAACAAGTATCAAGGATGAAAAAAATGTAGAACAGGGATCAAAATAAGTACATATGAAATTTTAGGTGGTGTGGCTACAGAAGTCCTCTTTAAGAAGCTGACACTTGTGTAAAGACCTGAAGGAAATAAGAAAGCAAATCATGTACGTATTGGGCCTCCCTGGTGGCACAAGGGGTTAAGTCTCAGCACTATGAAGCTATTCGCAGCCACTATCACAAGAGTTCAATCCCCAGCCAGGAAGTTAGCCCACATGGCACAGCAGACGTCTCCTGTCTTGCCTGCTGCTCCCTTCAGCAGTGTATTCAGTAGATCCACCTGTTCTGTGCCCCACTGTGTCTCTGGTGAACTCTCTCCTCCTCCCTGCACCTCTGGCCTACACCCCAGCTCTTGTATGCATAAATAAAATAAATCTATTAAAAATTATGTACATATCAGGAGAAGAATATTCTAGAGAGAGGGAAACAGCATGTGCAAGTGCCTGGAGTCAGGGGGCTGTCTGGAGTGCCCAAGAAACTGGGAAACCCCAGTGTGGATGAAGTAGAGCACAGCTCCAGCATAGTACAGCAGGAAGAGCTATGCAAGATGAGTTTGACCAGTAAGGAGAGAATCAGATCATACTTTTAAGATCTTTCTTTGCATTTTCCTTTTCTTCTGAGAGAGATCAAAATCATTAGGAGAGTTTTGAGCAAAGGTCATGATCCAAAATAGTATTGTTAGGCTCAGTCTCTGTAGGAAATAAACTGTACAATATTAAGGGCACATGCAAGGAGTAGGAGTAAGGGGGCAGGGAGTAAACATTTAGGAGTTTATTAAAAGATAATGAGATGAGTGATAATGGTGATTTGAGCCAGTGTGGCAGAAATGGAGGTGTGAGGAAGTGGGCAGACTTGGGCGATATTTTGAAGGTAGAGCCAATAGTTCTGTTTAATGGGTTCAGTGTAGTATGTAAGAAAAAGGAGTCTAGGATCCTTCCAAGGTTTCAAACAGAATGATGGGATAGAGCTGAGGTGCTTAATTAGAAGAAGGATGTGGGAGGAGCAGGTTTAGGGGATATCAGGAATTCAGTTTGGGATGTATCAATTTTGAGATATTATTCAACATGCAAGTGGAGATGTTCAGTGAGCAATTAGATGTAAAAATCTGATGTGTCAAGGAAATATTTGGACTGGATATTTATAAATTTGGGAGTCAGAAAGATACACAGTATACAGTATTTAAAACCACAAGGCCTGATGAATTTATCTAGAGAGTGAGTACAGAATTAGGTAAGTATGGCTACAGTGACCATCTATATGGTATGTGGCTGATAAGTACCACAAGGCAAGCTCACTATTTGGATTTATTCATAGCAGGTCAGCAAGCAGCTATATAGAGTCGAGGGCTAAAGCCTTGTTGGAGAGAATGTAGCTCAGAATAGAGATATTGGAAAGAGTAAACCAAGAACATTTTTAAACATATTTCTTCAAGGAGAGAAGTGGTTGCTGGATGAGGATGGGGTTAAAATGGGATTAAAAATTTTTTTTCATTGAAGTATAATATACATGGTAAAATGTATGTTTCTTAAGTGTATAGCTCTATAATTTTCACAACCAAACACATGGAGTAACTAATACCCATTTATCACTCAACAGTCCCCCAAGAAGCCACATTACTGGCCCCCCAGTCACTGCCCCACCCCACAGAAGGGCAATAACTATATCACTTCAGAAACCATAGATACTTTGTGCCCACCCTAGACACCAAAAAAGAAAACAAAAACCACGAATTCATTTTGCCTGCTTTTTATGGCAAAAGGGGAATCGTGCAATTCAAGCTCTTTTGTGTTTGATTGTAAATATAGTTTCATCATCCTTTTGCTGTATAATAACCCTTTCTGTGAAATAGATGAAGTATATCTTTTTTACTCTTACTGGACACTTCGGTACTTTCCAGTTTTGTAAATAGTGTTCTAATGAACATTCTAGTCATGTCAGTTTCCCTGATCCGGATTCCAACGTGTGTGGACTCCACACACCAACAAGCAAGCCATTCTTGAACACCAGTAGGGGGCCTGAGAATTCAACCCAATTCTGACACAATCTACCTGGAGAGATATTATTACATCAGATTACACAAGAATAGGGCTCAGCCTCCCAAGACCACCCTCCACTTTAGGCACCAGTCACAAGTCCAAACCATTATTTGTGCTTTTAAACAATCAGCTACAGATCGAACGTTCCTCTGACCTTTTCCCAGACTTGGAGGGACACTCACAAGCCCAGACTGTTACCTTTTCTTCTAACCAACTGGTTATGAGCAGAGATACCCAGGAAAACCTCCCTCAGGTTAAATTAACTTGCTAGAGCAGCTCACAGAACTCAGAAAACCTGTTTACTCACTAGATCACTGATTTATGACAAGGGCTATAACTCAGTAACAGCCAGACGAAGAGCTGCATGGAGCAAGGTATGAAGAAAAGCCCTGAACTCCCATGACCTCTCCAGGTGTTTTGTTTTCTCCAAGTCTCCACCCGTTCACCAGCCTGGAAGCTCTCTGAAGCTCCTCCTTTTGAGTTTTTATGAAGGCTTACTTAGTCACAATTAATTGAGTCATTGACCATTGGCAATTGGACACACTCTCTAGCCCTCTTGCCTCTGGAAATCACAGGGAGGGACAGAAAGTCTCACCTTCTATTTCAGTTGGTTTCCCTGGCAACAGCCTCCACCCTAGGTGTTTTCCAACTATTACCTTAATTAATACAACAAGAGGCATCTTTTAGTACTCTGAACAAAAGAAATCCCAAGACTTTTGGCATTTGTGAGCCAGACATTGTGAAGACCAAATAAACAAATATATATTTTGGTGATCTGAGTGACCAAAATATACCTATTTCTTATAAATCACAATATTGCATGGTGTACATGTGTACATATTTTATTGGGTATAATTTGGTGAGTGGAAGTATGGTGCATAAAATAGGGATGTGTTTAGCTTTGGTTTTCGAAAATGGATGTATCAATTTATTCTATCTGTGCTATAAGAGAGATGATCAGTAATAGGAGTGATATTATTTCCATCTGCCCTCTTTTGTCTTATATCTCAGTTTGTTAAGAATTAAAATAGCGAAGAGGGGGTGTTGCTACCTGAACCCGCTCAAAACCTTAAGCATAAGACTCCACTACTCACGGATAGTCATGATGCTTGACCACCAGCAAAGTGCCTGCCTGGAGCCTGATGCGGATCCAGTATGTTAGTTGTGACGCTTGTTTGTACTCAACCTCTCAGAACTTCCTCCAGTTAAAACTCAGGTAAAGCACTGAGAATTGCAGGCACCTTCTTCTCCAACTCACACTTACCCATCTGATCTTGCTTTATGGAATTGGGGAGGGGTAAAGACATAACATATTCCACTGGCTATATTATAGGACCGAGAATAACAGAGAAGCTCAAATACTCCTCTCCTTAACACCCACTGCAGCCTTTTATCTGTGCCCACATTTCACCACTTGTTGGAGGGGCTTAAGAAAAGTAGTGAGCTGAAGGAGTTAGGATACATTGTAAAATAATCATTTAATAAACCAACTCTAGAAAAGGATACTCTAGCAAAGCACTTAAAAAAAACACAAACCCATTTCCAATATCTATATCCACCTGAAAGGAGTATGTGTGACTAGAATCATGTCCTATTTTGCCTTCCATCACTACATTGAAACATTTTAGAGTTGATAAGAAGCAATATCTCTAAACAAATTTTTACTGGGAATCAGCATTGCATTATGTAAGAGGCAGGAAAGGACCACAGGGCAGGTGATCCAGCAGACCGGGTAAAGGAGGAGTAAGAGTCCTCAGTGGCTTTTTGCAGGCTTTTATTGGGGTTTACCAGGCATATGGCAGCCAGGGGTACTGGGGGGCCGGGAGGCTGGCAGTCCTCCCAGCCCCCGGCAAATTCTCACTCTATCTGGGCTCTCCCGCCTTCTCTCTGCTTCTCTGTCTTCTGTTTGTTCTGCTGCTTCTTGGCTTCTTCTTTCGGCTTCTGCTGGCGTCCCCGTGACGCCGCCCTTAAAAGCCCAGTCTCAGTCCAGGTGAATCCCATCTACCCATGCCCACACCCCACTCCAGGCGCCCGCCATCAGGCATGCATTCAGGACCTCAAGGATCCATCATCTATCCTCATGGCAGGAGGGCAGAAAAGCCTGACATTGTTCCTTACCCTACACATTATAACATTCTATGAATTCAGGCGTGCATCATTAAATATCAACATGACACAACACATTAAGTTGACCACTAAAAGTCTAATTTTATCCTTCACCATTCAGTTGGCTCCTTTTACTCCTTGACCCATGCCCTCCCCTGGCAACCACTAATTCGGTCTTAAAGACTAAAGCTTTTTTTTTTATTATTATTTTCAGTTCATTTGCTTGTTTTGTATCTTTATGTATCACATGAGTGAAATTATGGTGTTTGTCTCTCTCTGATTTATTTCACTGAGCATAACACCATCTAGCTCCATCCATGCTGCAAATGGCAAGATTTCATTTTTTTTTTTTTTAAGTAGCTGAGTAGTGTTCCATTATGTATATACAACAACTTACTTTCCCAAACATCTGATGACAGACACTTAGGTTGTTTCCAGCTCTTAACTTTTTTTTTTTTTATTTTGGGGGTAAATACTCAGAAGTGGGATAACTGGGATCACCTGGAATTTCTGTTTTTAATTTTTGAAGACTCTCCATACTGCTTCCCATAAAGGCTATGCCAATTTACATTCCACCAACAGTGTACAAGGGTTCCCTTCTCTCCACATCTTTCAAGGCTTGTTTCTTCATTTTTTGGGAAAGATTTATTTATTTATGCATACAAGAACTGGGGTGTAAGCCAGAGGTGTGGCGGTGAGAGGATTCACCAGAGAGAGTGGGGAACAGAACAGGCAGTTCTATTGAAATACACTGCTGAGGGGAGCAGCAGGCAAGGCAGGAGAGGGCTGCTGTGTCATGTGGGTTGCTACCTGGCGGGCCGGGAATAGAACTCATGCTGCAGTGGCTGGCGATAGCTTGACAGTGCTGTCTTTAAGCCCTGTGCCACCAGGAAGGCTCATCAAGGCTTGTTTCTTTTAGATAATAGCCATTCTCACAGATGTGAGGAGATATCTCTTTGTTTACTTTCATTGCATTCCCCTAAAAATAAGAGATGATGAACATCTTTTCATATGCCTATAGACCATCTATATGTCTTCTTTGGAGAAGTGGGTATTTGATTCTTCTGCCCCTTAAATAACAGGTTTTTACTTTTTGTGTGGATTTTTATTAGCTCTTTATACATTTTTGATATTAATCCCTTGTAAGCCATACGATGTGCAAATATGGGAAGCAATATCTTTTAATGCTATGATCTTCAAGGTAAATCCAAAACTTGCCCCATTTTAGAAAACTATCCTACATATGTAAGAGTAGTTTTGCATTTACAAAAATTACAAAGATAGTACAAAAAGTGCCCAATACTCCAAATCTATTTCTCCAACTATTAACATCTTATATTAGTATGGTGATTTTGTTATAATTAATGAATCAATATTAATATAGTACTATTAACTAAAGTCCATACTTTACTCAGATTTTCTTAGTATGTATCTAAAGTTCCTCTTTTATTCTTAGGATCTTATCCAGGATACCACATTACATTTAGTTGTCTTGTCTTCTCAGTCTTCTCTTGACTGTGATAATTTCTCAGACTTAGTATGTTCCTGAGGGATATTGATCAAGTATTTTGTAGAATGTTCCTTAATTTTGATTCATCTGATGTTGTTCACATTATTAGACTAGGTTATGGATTTTTAGTAGGAAGACCACAAAGATAAAATACTTTTTATCACTGTATCAAGCATCCATTCTATCAACATTACCGACTACTGTTGATGATGATCTTGATCACTTGGCTGAAGTATTTCTTATGTTTCTCCATACTGCAGTCATATTTCTCACTATGTATAGCCCCCCCCACCAAAGGAGTGGGGCAATATGCTCCAGTTTTTTGAGGGTGGAGTGTCCACATAAATTATTTGGAATTCTTTTGCATGGGAGATTTGTTCCTTCATCCCCTTTTACCTTGTTAATCAATCATTTGTTTATATTAGTATGGATTCACAGGTATTTATTTTTATACTCTGAACTATAGTTCTATACTACATTATTTTATTGCTCAAATTATTCCAGGTGTAGTTGTTGGGAACTCTTTCAATTGAATTTTGTATCCATTTGACAATCCCCTATCATTGTGTGTTTTATTTATTTGTTTTTAAATTTTTAGACATTTATTTATTTATTTATTTTAAACGATTTATTTTATTTATGCATCCAAGAACTGGGGTATAGGCCAGAGGTGTGGGAGGGTGAGAGGATTCACCAGAGTGGGGGGCAGAACAGGTGGATTGACTGAAATACATTGCTGAGGGCAGCAGCAGATGAGACTGGAGAGGTCTGCTGCACCATGTGGGTCAGCTCCCTGGCCGGGGATTGAACTTGTACTGCAGTGGCTGCAGATTGCTTCATAGTGCTGAGATTTAGCCCCTTTTGCCACCAGGGAGGCCTTATACATTTATTTATTTTGGAGCAAGACTACTATCTCTTGTGATTGCTCTTGAAGGAAAGAAACAAAAACCCAGATGATCATAGATGCAATTTCAATACATTAATATCCATACAAAACAAAGGTGACTGTAGAATTGTGGTTGAAAGTACAAATAATTAGACTTACAAGAAAGAAGTGACTCTGTTCCATTCTCACCCCTGCCAGAAGGCCTCAAAGAGACACAGCTACCAATTTGTGTGGTGTGAATGTGTGTGTGTGGTGTGCATGTATGTGTGTGTGCATCTGTATGTGTTTTCATATTTCCTTACTTTCTGGTTCTATAGGATCCTTCAGGACCATCTTGTATGTTTCCCGATCTAGTCCTAGAATCATTCATTTCTCCAAAGATCCCTGGTTCTTTTCATTACAAAATGGTATTAGAAACCAAGATCTTGGAACTAGAAATCCTCCTTGCTACTGGGGTATCATTGCTTTTAGGCTTTCTCAGTTGACTGAAAAAGGAAACATTTCTTTATGAAATCATATGTATCTATGTTAAGCTAAACATGAGTTCATATCAATAGTGCCAAATCTAATCCATTACCCTGATAGGCCATTCTAATCTACTGCCATCCTTTATGAAGGAATTCTCATTCCAACAGTGAGAATCTGACTCCAATCCACTATCCATTTACTTCACTGTTTGATGCCAGTATACATGTAGAACAGTATTATAATTGTTAACCTGAAATCCCATGGAAAACATCTTTACCCAACAAGTGTGCAGCTTGATATACATTTTCTCTTGCCTTTAGTCTTATAGGATCTACCCAGACCCGCACTCAGGTCAGGAATTTTTCCCTTTACTTACTTCAGTGAAGTTGTTTTATATATTTTGGACACAGTCAGATTACTCTGTCACTTCCTGCATTCCACCCTAAGATCCTTTCACCTCCTAAATGATTTTTAAATTTGCATACACTTAGGTTCACACTGTACTGTAAAGTTTGGTTGACACATGCATAGTGTCACGTACTTATAATTAGAGTATCATGAAGAATAGTTTCACAACCCTAAGAAATTGCCTATGGTTGCATTTTACCTCTTTCTCTCCTCTCCCAGACATTAGAAATCCCTGATCTTTTTTACACTCTCTATAGCTTTGCCTTTTCCAGAATGTCATACAATGGAAATCATCAATATTAGCCTTTTTGGGCTAGCAGCATGCATATAAGATTCATCCATGCCTTTTTGTGACTTGATAGCTCTTTCACTTTTAGATCTGAGTAATAGTCAAGGACATGGATGTACCACCATTTATTTGTTTACCAATTTGTCACCTATTGAAGGATGTTTTCATTGTTTCCATTTTTAAAAAACATGATAAAATATGCTATAAACATTCATGTGCAGATTTTTATGTGGATGTAAATTCTTGGTTGGGTAGATAAGTAGGGGTACTTGTTGAACTGTATGGTAAGTTGAACTGTATGGTAACTGTGCTGATCATTTAGCTAACATGTGCCACTCCTCAAAATCATGGGGTGACTACCCCTGCAATTGTTGACAAATATCACCATCGGCAATCTATTTTTCTTTTTATGCTAATTTTCAGTACGTGAATATACTTACTAAGCTTCCCTCCTATGTCAGAATAATCATTCTTTATACTTTACAAAGTCCTTTCACACATGTGATCACAGTAGTAGTATAGTAATCTGTTCAAGGCTGTGCTCCTAACCCACTACCTGAATCAATATCCTTTCATCAGTAAAAGGGGATGTTGCTAGCACCTACTTAAATCTACTTCAGTGTGTTGTGAGGACTTAGTAAGTGCTGCAGAGCAGTGTCTTTCCGTGGACAACTGCTGTTTGAAGGCCTGGCAAGATTAGATTATGAATGTGGCTTCCTATTCCTATGCTTCTTCCATTTGAGCTAACATCCCAACTTTATTTTCCTGCTGCATAACCAATAAGTAAACCTCATTTGAGCAATTGATTTAACCAGACAATTTAGGAAAACTTCTAGTAATTTTTGTGTATATGCACGGTAGGCAAGGAATCTGTTTTTAATTAAATAAGATGATCCAATAAACATTGGCAGAAATAGTCTTTTCTCATCTTCAAATGAAAGAAAAAGAAGAACAGATTTCATTTTAAAGTATAGACTCTTAGGTCAATGAATGAGCTAAGCACTGAAGTAGTTTAAAGATCCATCAATTAAACTGAATCAACATGAATTAGTGCATTAAATTCTATGGACATAAAACGAATCTGTTCAGAAACAAGTTTAGGCAGTTCACATCTGTTACATAGTGTTTTCAGAGTAAGGTTTAATTATTTTAAGCAGTTTTAGAGCTCTGTACCCCAGCCAGAGAATGCTTATCTGCTTTATGCTAGTTTTTACCTGCAGAGTTTTTGTCTCTATGACATCATTTATTTGCTCCTGTATTTTTAAATGCATTGCACAAGGGTGGGAACTGATCTAAGAAGGTTAATCATACCTGGCAATCCCTGAGCATACTGAAAGTTACTTAGAAAATTTTAAGAAGATGTTATTTCAAGATATACTATGCATCTTCAATGTGGTCAAATTAACTTCCTGTGATCATTTGCTTATGTAAACAGTGAATG
Organism: Talpa occidentalis; assembly: GCF_014898055.3. Lineage (NCBI taxonomy): Eukaryota > Metazoa > Chordata > Mammalia > Eulipotyphla > Talpidae > Talpa > Talpa occidentalis. The sequence goes on along the minus strand of NW_023601104.1, from coordinate 69,741,357 downwards.
TGCAAAAATCTTCAAGAGCTTCCAGGCAGAGATTAATATCGCATTAGCAAAATAAGGAAACACAAAGGAAACACAAAGAAATCCACCATGCTTTCACAGACAAACACATGTGCATACAAATATAAACATACACACATATGAATGCACAAACATACCTTTGCTGCAATCTGTTTGGCATGGACTAGATGTATGTGTGAGACGTGACTGGCATTATCAATGAGGATCATCAGGTTTCCTAATAACTTGCAGTGATTGGAATCTGTCATAAAAATGCTTGAATTATCCAATTGGTCAGCGTCATAGTCTAGCTCAGAAATCATTTATGGGTAAAATTATGCTCTAGATACAATTGAAAAATTGAAATACATAAATATAGTTATAAAGATATAAGTATTTAAACTAAATACTAATTATACCGTAATGTCTTTAACAGGGAAGACTAATAATCACATCACCCAGTGTTTTGTTTACAATTTGAATAAGAAGGATACCGCTCCATTGGGTGGGTCAAATGTTTGTACAGGGATTGTGTCAGAACCTAAAGGAATTTACTGACCTATATACTCCTATCAGGAAAAAAATGGAGGCATAGATTTTTTTGTTAATTTATTTAGTTCATTCATTTTACAAATATGCAGCATTTACTGTGTCCCTGAATTGGGGAACAGACATTCCAATGGTGACTGGGGAATTGAAGCCATTATAGAGTCAAGTGATTTAAATGGTTAAATGTTACTATTTAAAGTTGAAGGCTTATGCAAGTCAAAACAACCAAAAAGTTTTGACCAGATCTACTTGTGCTCACCCAATTTCCCACACCCTCCTTCCACTAAACAGCTCTTGGAATACTTGCCCACTGCCTAATGGTTTTCACTCCTACAGGCATATTGCCTATAATCGACAAAATTGAAGGCTTATAAATGTAAACAATCTTACTCCCTTCAAATACTCTTCAAGTACAACGAAAGTTAAACAAATGTGTCCTTTCATACCATGAATTCAGGTTTCCAATGTTCACTTAAAAACATCAAAATAGACCCAGAGATGAGCATAATAGAAGCATGTAGATGATCCTTAGAACCTTTTCCTACTGACCATTTCCTGGCTCTATTTTCCTATATCTTATTCCTTCATTTTGTAACAAAGATGACTATTTGGTAACTGTTTAATTCCCCTGCAATTAGATTTTTAGAACATATTATTTGATTTTAATGAAAAAGTTTTTGAACAATAGCCAAATTGCTGTAGGACAAGCAGATTTTGTTTTCTTACAATTTCATTTGTAAAAAATGAGGATACCAATATTGAAATGTCAAGAAGATGGAGTTTTAAGTCAGACATCTGTGTTCCCTGAAAGAATATCCTTTCTGAAGCCTAGGAGTGCCCATTAGTTAGTAAATTAAACAGACATTTGTCATGAAGGAAATTTCCCATTAGCTTGGCTGACTTCTTTTGTTTTATTGCAGATTTATTCCATTATTATAAACTTAGAAAATGATAGGGAAAAAATACAGAAAAATAAGAAAGAAAACAACCAACTTTGGCTCCATTATGTAAATGATTCAGATGTGCTTCACTGAGCACAAGATGTAACCCGAGCCCCCAAGAAGCTGGTTCCTCTCCCAGGCTTGAGAGAGCATCTGTTTCTCACAGATGCCTGAAAAAATACCCCACTTCTCTGGATTGTTGGCACTCATTTCTGGTCATCATATTACTATTAGTAGAGTGTATTCTGTAGGTAAGGAATGGAAGGCTGTAAGTGATTGAACTGAATGTACTTCAAATTCTATGGAAGCTCAATATAATGAACTGACTGGCTCCTTCCAAAATTCAGATATTGAAGCCTTAATCCCCAACATGGTATTTAGAGGTGAGGCATTTGGAAGGTAATTACCTTATGAGGGGAGAACACTTATGAATGGGATTTTGCCATTATAAGACAAGACTGAAAAGAGATGATGTCTCTGTTTCTACCCTGTCAGGAAAAAGCAGGAAGTGGTTCCTCAGCAGAACCCACCCAGAATGGTTCCCTTATCTTGAACTTCCCAGCCTCCAGAGCCATGAGAAATTAAATCTTGCTCTTTAGCACACTCAGACTATGATATTTTGTTAGCCCTAGCAGACTACCATTCTCTAGTAGCAAAGAAGAAATAAAATCACACTTAATTCAAGGTTGTATGAACCATGAATCAACCATGGCTATGTGAGCAATACAGAATGCTGTCTCTATGTCACAAAAAAAGTGAAAGAAAATAATCATCTGTTATTTATAGTAGTAAAAAGCTCAGTTGCAGTACAAAGGAAGGGATATCTGCTCATCTTAGTACTGTCTTTAATGATGTTGGAGAGTTACTAACACTCTGGATGGGGTGTACATGACGGTCGTGTTCCTTCCTCAGTACACAGCCCTGGCGCAGGTGCCCAGTGGGCACTCGTAAAAAGCCTCTGGGAGAGTGGAAGGAGAGCAACCAGAACTGTGGTGGAAAACAGGCCATTTGATTAAGAAAATGAAGATACTTAGCTGGGGAGGAGGAAATTCAAGAGGCACAATTGTTCTCTTCAAAATATTTGAAAAAATTTCAGTAGGAGAATCATTGAGCTCAACTTAGGGACCAAAATAAATGATTGCATAAAGAGGAATTTATAATTAGCTGCTCCAAATGAAAGAGTGACTGCTGTTAGAACTCTTGGTAAATCTTTTTTTTTTTTTTAAAGATTTATTTATTTATTTATACAAGCACTGGGTACAGTCAGAAGCATGGGAAGGTGAGAGAATTCACCAGAGCCAGAGCGGGGACCACAGCAGGCAGAAGGACCAAAGTACACTGCTGAGGGGAGCGGTGGGCGGCAGGAGAGGTCTGCGTGCCATGTGGGACCTTCCTCCAGTGGCTGGGGGAGCAGCCGGGGATCGAACTGGCGCTGCAGAGGCTGCGGGCAGCTTCGCAACCCAGCGCTCAACCACTGCACCACCGGGGAGGCCCTTGGTAAATCTTGACCATCTTAATCCTTAATTTATTCCCACAACTTCCTGTCACTGGGATTGCTCACTCATTCAAAAATCTATACTGAGCGTCTTTGATAAACCAGACACTCTAGTAAGTGCTGGGAAACAACTGTGAAGACCACAGACACAGCTCTTCCCTCATTCAGTTTTATAAGCTAATGAAGGAAACAGAAACTAGTGAAAGCAGACAGTGCAAAGCGAATTGCTTAAGCTGAAGCTGTATGATCATTCCTTAAGGATAGAAAAAAGAGAAATCCCAAATCACAGGTAAGGACTGGACAAAATAATCTTGCCGTTTCTTCCAAGCCAGCAGATTCCTGGGATGTTCCATTTCCTCCCTGTATTTCTGTCTTTTAGGAGATGCCATATGACACCTTCCCCTTCATCTTCCTCACTCCCACGTTCAGGTCACCACTGAGTCTTAACCATTTTCACTCCAGTTCCCACACTTCCATCACAGGGTCATTTTTGTGGTCACTGACACTTCCTCACTGGGCCCATATTTCTGGTCCAGTGGTGTGACAATGACAAAGTGTGGTATTCTAGGAGATCCCAATGTAGCTGGTCTGCTGACCAAAAGTTGAAAACTTTGATTTTTCTGTGCGGTGGAATGAATGATGGCTTCCCAAAAGATCCATCTATGTCTAAATTCTTGGAATCTATGAATGTTACCTAATTTGGAAAAAGGATCTTTGCTGACATAATTAAGTTATGGATCTTAACTGGTATCATCTCATACACCCCAAATGGGCCCTAAGTGCAATCACAAGTGTCCTCAGAAGAGACAGAGGAGGAAAATACAAACATAGGAAGAAGGCCATGTGAAGGCAGGCAGAGATTAAAGTGACATGGCCACAAACCAAGGGTTGCTGACCGTCACTTAAGGCCAGAAGAGGCAGGGAAGGATTCTCCAGAGAGTCTCCAGAGGGCTGCCCCAGTAGCCCTCTAGCCTGATGATATCTTGATATTGGATTTCTGGCCCCTGAAACACTGAGAAAATTAGTTAGGGAGTTTAAAGTTACCTGCTCTGTGGTATATGTTACAACCTCCAGAACAAACAATTCTTTACAATGCTGTCAGGGGCATCGTGCTAAAAGCAAATGTGACCCTATTGCAGCCCTGTTTTAAACCCTTGGTGGTCTCTCTACGGCTGGTAGCACCACTTCCTTCCCTTGGCTTGAGTCCAGGAAAGACAGTGTCCTCATGAGTGACACACACCCCTGGGGCACATGTGTCATTATGTATGACAACACGAATGAATGGCGCTTTCCCTGTCATTCAAGAATCCCTATCAGAATGGAACTGAGATGGAACTTGCACAGGGATAGATACTCTGATTTGTTATTAAACAAATTAAAACCATTTTCAAGCTGCTTGCACACCTTTAGATTGCTCAGGACACACCTGTGCTGAGTCACTTGGTGACAGCCTGGCGTCTCCTGGTCTGGTACATACTTTTCCTTTCAGCTCCCCCCACCCCCCCATGTATGTCATGCTTAAGCAGAGCAGACTCACTGCTATTGCCTCAGATAATTTACTTTTTTGTTCCTCTTTCCCTTTGCAGGTTGTCTTCCCTTTGCAAACATTGCCCACCCACAATTAGCCACCTCAGACTCCTAGTCACCTTTAAAAGCCAAGTTCATTTGCCATTTACTCCAGGAAGCCTTTATGTTCACATCAGGTTTGACTAATCCTTCTTTATACAGTTACCTTATTTTTATGTAATAAAAAGTCATAATTTACTAATGCTATGCAGTGATCCTTTGTTTACAGGCCTATTTCCTTGAGAATCTGCCCATTTAAAACTCATCTCAGTATTCGTAGTGTCTATCACACAGAAGAAACTGAGAACCGGTCAAATGAATTATATCAATATCAGAACTTACACTCTGGAATCCATCATCATGTTTCCGGCTTTTGATTGTTCTTTTATGGTGAAAACAGCACAAATATCAATACTTAATGGACTTTTTCATGATTTTAAGTCATGAGAGGTTGGTAGAAATAATGAGGAAAATGCATTTATTTCTCAGAACAGTCAATTACTAGGAAGTCATGCTGGGTCAATGTGAGAATTAATGTGAGAACTGAGAACACGATGATCTACTTTACCCAGGCCTGGTGATAAAATGGAAAAGGAGATACTTTAATGCTCAACAAAACAAAAAGCAAAACAGAGTTTTGAGGGGAAATGGTATTTTTTCTTCATGCTTTACATGCAGATTTGTCCCGGGCCCCAATTCTCCTAAACTACCATCTGCCTGTGTCCTGGCGTGCAGCGATCTCAGCGCTACCAGAATAGCCCTGTTTTCCTCAGAGACAGAGAAGGGCATTATAACCCCAGGCAACTTTGGGAATGGATGTTGAGAATAAATATAATGCAACAATAAGATTTCTACAAGTCTTCTCTAAATGGCTTAAGAGGAAGCCTCTTGCTAAAAGCACCATTTCTATGCCCATCCTAAAGCTGGGCTGCGGCTTGAGCTATTCTTGGAGATGTTTCCAGTTGCCTCTGGCCAGTGGCAGGATTTCACACTTGGCTGCCACTTCTCATTACTGCCCACTGCTCCCTTTCCTGTTAAGGCGGCATCTCCCAAACTGATGCATAGGCAGATTCAGGGGCCAGGCACTGGCCCTGCCAGGATCCTGCAGGAGGATGCCATGGGCAGTCTAGTGCGCTTGACTTGCTTAGGCACAGCCCACACCTGACCTACCAGAAAGACAGAGCTTTCTTCCCTAAGGTTGTGAGTATAAGAGATTGAGTCACTTTCTTAAGAAGTTGTGTTCAGAAATTTGTGTATATAAATGCACAGGAAGCAGATGTCTTTTCGCTGAGACTTGGATCTGTGTGGACAACTTTGGTAGTTTTCCTGGCACTCTGGTTTCTGGTGGGACTCTGCCAATGGGGAGCCCCAGCTGGACCCTGGAGGCAGGGAAGTGAGGTCAGGATATATTTCACCTCCCTCTGTCCCTCTGAGATGGCCTTACACTGCTGCATTTATGACCTAAGTCCCTGCTCCCCTCAAGACATTTTTCTACACAGCACTCTGCCCTGAGTTGCCATAACGCTTCCCTTCCTCTGTTCTTGCAGGTGTAGGTGTGGGAACTGCTCTGCAGCTACTAACCTGGGGTTTGTGCACTATCCCCTGTGGCTCTGCTTGTCCCCCTCCCCACATCTTTGTAAATCTTCAAGTTGATTGTGTCTTCTGTTTGCTGTTGACGAATTTACCGATACCCTCACCTAGGCTGGCATTATAGTAAAAGGCTTAGTGAACAAGGGTCTTTTTGATTTAAAGGGATTATTAGGTTTCAGGAAACAGAGACTCAGACTTTTAATGAAAAGAGCATTGATTGAACAGATACAAAGGAATTGAAAAACACATGAAGTACAATCAGGGCGGGTCATCTACTCAGAGAACTAGAAAGGCTATTCCTGGAAGTCATACCTTGCAGTTTCTTGTTTGTGTCATCTGCTCCATTTTCTCTATAGAGCAGCCTCTCTGTTTTGTTTTGACTCTTCCTTCATACCCCAGCCCATAACTTCACCTTTGCCTGATTTTGACTTGGTAAGATACTGTCTTTGTTTTCACCACTGACCTGGCAGCTCCCCTTATTAATCAATTAAGAAATGATCAGATAATAAAGCAAATAAATAAACTAAGAAGATTATGGCTATCAATGATAACATGAATGAAAACTCAACTCCTTTATGGAAGAGCTAGTATGTAAATGATGGAAACTTGAGTTGATTAAGACAATCACTTTCCTGTTTCAATAGGATCATAAATGGTGGCATGTGGCTACTGTGTACTTGTTTTTCTCAGAAATGAAATTTAACCCTTACAGGCACCTGAAGTGAACATTGTTGTTCTCAGACACAATATTTTAGGGACAGGGTGGGATGGGAAGCTAGAGTTGTCTGTACATAGCAATCTAACAACTGCCTTTCTCAAGCTGATCTAAGTATCTCTGGGAGTTAAGGATATATTTGAACTTCAAAAATGGCGATAAACCTAATAATCCCTTTAAATCAAAAAGACCCTTGTTCACTAAGCCTTTTACTATAATGCCAGCCTAGGTGAGGGTATCGGTAATTTCCTCAACAGCAAACATGGCTTTGCAATGGTTGAATTTATTAGATTTCAAGAGAGACTTTGCAGAGACCATGAGAGGACAGCCAATCCTTCTTTAGAGTGTGTCCAGGTCATAGGGCAGAATTAAAGAAAAGAGTATAGGGTTAAAATGGGGTTGGTTTCAGCAAAGACAACATTTATCGCTAAAGATAATTTACTTTAACTCTCTTATCTTACATACGTGAGAAAATTGAGACCAGGAAATTTACATGGCCTACCTAGAGTAACAGAGAGTTGATGTATACTGTTCCAACTGCTCCTCTTTAGTTGGTTGGCTGAACTACCAAACATATTTTCAAATCTGTGATGTCCAGGATGATGTCAGATTTCAGTGTTCAGGAAAACCTTTGGGAGAATAACTCCCATAGGAGGTTAATAGAAAGTGGGATAAACAAATAGTCTATTGTTCAAACTGAGACCATTTTGAGAGTGAAAATGAGCACTTTTAATCATTGGGGACAGAACATCAGGAATAATCTGAGACTGTCTCTCTAATTGATAGACCATTGCAGAGAAACTTATGCTAATCTATGAACCCAGTTATGCCTATATGGTCAAGTCTTTGCAGCAATGTGTGTCAAGATGGACTCATTCAAAACATAGAGCCTTGGGCTGAGGTTCTTTATATAATTGGGGGTTTACTGTTCCCTTTGATGGGAAAGGAGAACCATTTATCTCTCAAATTATAGACCACTAGTCTGTTGGACAGCTCTCAGAGTATACATGTCTTCTCAAATTATAGAGTCAAGTTTTTCAGTCGGTCTAATACTTTGTGTGAGGAACAAAGAGGTTATAGTATCAATTCGACTACTGATTTTACTCCGTTCTTTTATTTCATAAAAAAAAATACGTAAGAGTAATGGAAGTCCTTTTATAGAGCACATCAATTCCCTGATTTATATCACTCCATAAACAGAGACCAATGTATATAATCTATCTCCAGTCACTAGTCATTAATGCTTCTTTTATGTCATGGAACCACTGTCAAAGTTTTGGCTAATTGAACTCTAGCTCTAAATTGTAGAAAACTGAACTGTGTTCTAAATCCTCTATCTCTTCACTGTATATTTAAATAACTTGCTACCATTGTGCAAAATAATTGGATGTATGCCTTCTAAGTAGAACAAAAAGGAAGACAAGTTCCTTCTTAGGATTTGGTTATATTTTTTCAAAATGGAAGCAATGAACTTACTGATTAATAATTTCCAAAATAAAGCCAATTTCCAATGTAACTGAAACAAAGCTAAAATCTGTTACTGATAGACAATCTTCTGAAATATACTGATGGAGATATTAAACAATTCCATCAAATAGATCATTTATTCATTTATCTGTTCTTTCTTCCCATCAACAACTCTTGAGCACTTTTTGGTCTGGCCCTGAGCTCCATACTAGGTGTTAGTTTTATTTATCGTGCTAAATTTTTATATATTTTTCTTCTAATCTATCCTACTTAACAAATCAAGGGAAAATATTGTGGAAAATTATTCCCCAGAAGACTTAATGTAGTTCCTTATGATCAAAGCTATCAATTCTTAACATCTATTTTTTTTAAAGATTCATCTATTTATGCATACAAGAGCTGGGGTACAGGCCAGAGATGCGGGGGGTGAGAGGATTCACCAGAGACAGAGTGGGGAACAGAACAGGCAGACTGACTGAAATACACTGCTGAGGGGAGCAGCGGGTGAGTCATGAAATGTCTGCCACGCCATGTGGGCTGCTCCCTGGCTTCTGGCCGGGGATTGAATTTGTGCTGCAGAGGCTGCAGATTGCTTCATAGTACAGTGCTTAGCCCCTTGCGCCACCAGGGAGGCCCTTAACATCTACTTTTAATATTTTTTCATATCACAATTACATTTTCCAAGTTGGCACCAAACTCTACAGTGTTAATCAAGTACCTGTCAAGATGCATGGATTGATTCAAAGGTTTCCTTTTGGAAAAACATTAACGTAACTGCCAGGTATCCTCATAATTTTGCCAAAATTGAAGAGAAATTAAATTTTCTCTGTCCATCTCTGAGTGACAACTCTGCTAACCTCATTCTTGCTTTCTCAAGTACATGAATAAACTTCCTTGTAGTCAAAGATAGTGTCTCTAAACTTTCCAGTGTTGGAAAAATGCCCTTTGACATTTTCCTTGAGGCACCTGATACTGAAAAGGTACCATCCAAAGGACATTACCTTGCTCTCCCAGGTTGTCTAAGTTCTTTCCTGTGTTGACCTAGAACAGCTCCTCAACCACAGATCACACATATATACCCTTAGGAAATTTGCAGGGTAATCTAAACCCGGAAGGCATTCCAGGACCATTCTAAATGATTTAATTTAATGAAATACACTTTTAGAAGATATTTAATGTTTAAATACAGTTATATTGACATAATTTTATATCCTCTATGAAATAAAATAAATCATATTTCTGTCATTTACTTTTCTACTGAAGAAAAGAACATTACTCCCTCCTAATCCTCCCAAGTCTAACATGAAGTCAGGCTAGTTCATATTTTAACACCACTAGGAAAATATCCAAAGGAGGAAATCATGGGGAAGGCATGGATTTAGGATTTTTTAGCTTGTGACACTATTAGGTAAACTGTAGTTCTTTCTGAGTCATTCTCTCAAATCCTCCTACTTTGGGGGTGAAGTGGGTATCAGTGGGCCACTCTTTGTGTCTTAATTCCTACCAAAATTCAAGTAGAGAATCTAACAAAGCTGTCATTTGCTATAGCTCTACTGTGAGTAGAGAATCAGGTAAAGTTTAAGACAAGAACACAATCAGGTAAGGAGTTTCTTAGGGGTAACACTTGTCTACTTCTTATGATAAAACATACAAGTTGTACCAAGAAATTAAATTGTCAATATATTTTGGGCCTCATTCATAGATAGTAAATAATTCTGTCTACTACATGATCATCACTTAAAAAATTAAACATAGATTCTTTAAACAATTCAATATTTAAGTTGAAAAAGATCATTGGAATAGAAGAAAGGAGGACCATTTTGGAAAAGATCTCATGTTGCAATGTTGCAAGTAATTTGATATTAATAATTAGGCAGCTGAATTTTGCCAATGGTATGTCTCCTTTTCTAAGTTAAAATAGTATTAAGATTATGTCCATAGTAATGTCTCCTTAATTTGCTGTCATATGTGCTTTCTTAAATGGGGACAAGAGAAGGAAGTGATGCAGAAGGAAATAATTATTCATAACTGTAGAAGCTTTGTGACAATAAATTATACTTGTTTTTTTAAAACTTTTTTTAAAGATTTATTTATTTATGCATACAAGAGCTGGGGTACAGGCCAGAGGTTTGGGAGGTGAGATGATTCACTAGAGACAAAGTGGGGAACAGAACAGGCAGATTGACTGAAATATACTGCAGAGGGAAGCAGCAGGCAAGTCAAGAGAGGTCTGCTGCACCATGTAGGCTGCTCCCTGGCTGGCCAGGGGATCGAACTCATGCTGCAGAGGCTGCAGATAGCTTTATAGGTTGTGTCTTAACCCCTTGCACCACCAGGGAGGCCCAATAAATTATACTTGTAAGCACATATGTACTTCTGTTATGTTAGAATATAGAATTAAACCATTAAAAATAAATTTCTTAATTAATGTCATATAATCTTTCCAATAATATGCTTTGACTGAGTTACAATTCAATTTTATAATGAAGTATCACCAGTTAAACTGTGGGGTTGATGGGAAGTTAAGCTGCTGTTCTTTGTTTTGTTTTGTTTTGTTTTGTTTTGTTGGTAGTCACGCCACTGAGGCTTGGGCAGTTAAACAGCTGGCCTCTGGACAATTAAACCACAGGCCAGGAAGTATATCCCTGAAGAAGCTGCCATATATGTGACTACGGTTTAGACCTTGGTCTCTGCTCAGAGGATGCTGGTCAGGGTAGGTCACATGCCAGCCTATAAATTCCCTTTTTAGGGTTTATATAGGCTCAATAAATGAGAGTTCTCTAAAACACTTTCACAATCATATAAAATTGTAGTTGAAGACATTGTGTCCTAAATGCCTAAGGACCACACAGTAATTCATATTTGATTTCAGATTAATTTTTTTTAATTTTATGAACATTCTGTTTATTTATTTTAGGTAAAGGTACAATTTATCTCAATATGTTTTTATTTTTACCAAAGTTACTAAAAATCTCCAGAGTCCAGCTGCAGCAATTCATTTAGTTCAAGTGTGCTTGGTAACTTTTATTTCTCTCATTTTAAATATTGGGAAGTTAAAATATAATTTAATTTGCCATTGAAATATACTTATTTCATTGAAATGAAAAAGGTAAAAATGTGAAATAGAGTAGACATTTATACTAATAAATTGGTTGCTTTAAAAAATTCTCATTCTCCAAAAGTCACACTGTTTTTGGCAACATGCATTACTTAAAAGATAGAAATATTATTTCATTAATATTGTAAATGGGGGTCATTATAAACATGCATTATAAATATGAAGTTTTTTAAAAAATACAAAAATGGTTTCTCTGACCTAACAGTTATTAGAGGTGATCATAAAATTAACTGACAATCTTTTGCCAAATTGGCCAATGTCAGGAATAAATAATGATTTGTCAATTTTTAGGCCTTTACCAATATGGTTTGCCTGGCTATTGTTCTTAAAAATAATTATGAATTTAGATTTTGTTCAACACTTCAGAATTCACATTGACAAATGAATACATTCTTTCCTTTACCATGTCTTTAAGGAATAGGAATATATTTGCACCAAAAAAGTAGCATATTGCCTAGAGAGAGATAAGCCTTGACTAAAAAAATAGAATTAGTTTTATGTGACAACAGCTGTTTTGCATTATGTGTAGCAACCTCAACTAATTTGGATCCTTGGAAAAAGTATGCTCCAATTCCTCCTGACTTCCAACCACAGTCATGTTTAAGTAGGGGCTATTGTTCCCAAGAGTAGTCACTTCATCAATATTAAATTTAATAACTATAATGAAAATACATGTTTAATTTTATGGTTTACAATATAAATGGATAGACAAGCAGTCAAAATTTGTCAGCTTTATCAGTTAGTATTAAATTTGGCCACATAGACAACAATATTATAGGAAAACACCCATACACACATGCACAAATTTAAAAGCAACGTATCACTTGCTGAAATAAACAGAAGGGCAATTCTCTCTGCCTAAAAGATCTGAAGTAGGTTGTCTGCAGTCCCTGTACTGACCAATTCCACAACATCTTGCTGCTTGGTCATCCCCATTAAGTCACTTTTTAAGTCCATACTAGCTACTAGCACTCCAGTCTTTCAATTTATATCCCAGTCAGAAGGAGGAACAAGAGAAGGATATGTCTCCCTTCTTTTTTTTTTTTTGCTTGCCATTAAATTATGTTTTTCTTTTATTGGGCTTTACAATTCTATAAAATAATTTGGTTTCGTTTATTTTTTAATTTTTTAAATTTTATATATTTCCTACATCATTTTTCATTTTTGTACAATATATGCATTTTCATCTTGGTTATGGATGAAGCTGGAAGGGATCATGCTCAGTGAAATAAGCCAGAAAGAAAAGGAAAAATACCGGATGGTCTCACTCATAGCAGGGATTTAGAAAACATAAATAAGGGACCAGGAAAAAGACTAATTGTAATAAAGTAAAAATCAAAATCAACAAGCAACTATAAACCAGGGACACACTACAGGGGGGAGAGAAGGTTGTATCCCTTCATTTTAAGGCAACTCCTTGGAAGTACCACAAAACTGTATCACTTACACACATTGCTTAGAATTTAGTTTCATGATCTAGCTGCAAGCAAGGCGAGGAGCTTTACTCAATGGGGGCACATTGTCACCCCAAATATGTGTGGCATTCTGTTATAAGGAGGTGGGAGAGAATGCATATTGTCCCAGGCACTGTTTTGTTCCCTGGAAGAAGAGTGTGATGTAATGAGTGGTTAAGGGCAGAGGTTTGGTGATCGGCTGCCTGGTTTCAGGTGCTAGCTCCACCCATATATTATACCTTTGTAGCCTCGAGCAAACAACATAATCTTTCAATGCCTCAATTTGTAAAGTGCAGTTGACAATGGAACCTAACCCTCAGGATTATTGAAAAGAATACAGATCACTTAATACAGTGCTAACGTATAAAATTATCAGGGACATCTATTTAGGTGCTTTTTGAGGTATATCATTAAGTCTTCAGAACTCTATGAAGTACAGATTTTTATCCTCATTGAGGATAAAAGTCATTGAGTTTAAATAATCTCTCTATGGCATTAGTCGGCAAATAGCAGAGACTAGACTGGAGGCCAAGTCCCTTGACTCCAAATATTTATTCTTTCAACTATGCAGACTGCTTCATTATTAGATATCAGTTACATGATATCTTAGCCTGTGTAAGTTACCCAGAAAGCAGATTGCATTGTAAAATCTGGATAAAACTTGTTACCAAATGCAACTGATTCCTTAATCTCCAAGGACTGTCTCATGAAATGTCCTATGAATTGTTGCATCTAAGGAGAGCCAATGAAAGAGGTAGAAGAGAAAAAAAGAATGTATTCAGCAGTGCCAGTCTCCCATTGATGAAAGGTTTGCTGCATGTGTAGGTAGTTAACTGGTTTCACAGCATCACATTTCAGCAGCTGTAAAAAGCCCCCAGAAGAAGTTCAGAAACATGTACTATGGACACAAAGCAAGGAGTTGTCATGTTGTTTCTGGGCAAAATTGATTAAAGCCTGCATAGAGTTGGTCCACAGAAGTGGCTGCAGCAGAAACAGTGTCCAAGGAAACGGGTGAGGTCAAGAGGATACAGGGAGTGCATATGAAGTGTTCAACAAATATAGCAACTGATACTCCCTTCATAAATATTTTACAGCTCTTAGCTTGTAGCTAGGTCAAACAGGATATTGCTCAGAGTAATTGTTTAGTTTATGCTTACCCTTGGGGGTTAATAACATGTAAATTAAACAACAGTAAATACATAGTTTAAGGCACCATGTAGCTGGGGTTGCGAGTAAAGTAGAGGATACCCAGTTAAATTCAAATTTTGGACAAACAATGAGCACTGCGATATTTCATGGGCATCATATTAAAGCTGACTTTTAGGTAAACAAATAATTTTGTAATGTAAATATGTCCTAGAAAGTACATAGATACATTTATATTTTAAAAGTTCTCTTTCTCTATCTGACATTCAAATTTAGCTGGGCATCCTCTATTTTTTCCCCCTCATCTTTATAACCCTAATGTTAGCTCATGTGATCATTTAGGATTCTAGCTAAGAGCCTAGACCTGGCTTGACGAAAAAGTAAGCAGACATAAAATAGATGTGATTGAAGAAGGTAATAGACCTTTCTACATAAAAAATATCTCTTCCATTAGTGTGCAATACAGGAACTGAAATGTTTATCATTTTAAATCTTTTTGTATTATGACATTTTGTCCTCAGAGGTTTTAATTGAAATGTAAAGTAACACAGAAGGGTTCCTGCCATCTGCCACCTACTACCACATTAGAATGGCTTAGTTATCACCATGTAGCCATGAAATATGTAATAAGTTGATTTCCCGTTAGAGGAGGAGAGACTGGAGAACCAGGCATGGAATTTACTCTCCTCTACATTTCAGTGGCTAGAACAACTCACAGGGCATGAAAGCTGAGCAATAGTCTTTCTGTGTCCAGGAGGAGAGGAGAACTGGATGTTGGTGTCTCACAGAGCTCTAAAAAATTAGCAGAAGTCCTGTAAAGTTAAATTAATTATTTTTATTAAAGTAATGTTCATTTGGGCCTCCCTGGTGGCGCAGCCGTTGAGCGCTGGGTTGCGAAGCTGCCCGCAGGCTCTGCAGCGATCCCCGGCTGCTCCCCGGCCACCGGAGGAGGGTCCCACATGGCAAGCAGACCTCTCCTGCCGCCCGCTGCTCCCCTCAGCAGTGTACTTAGGTCCTTCTGCCTGCTCTGCTCCCCGCTCTGGCTCTGGTGAATTCACTCACCCTCCTGCACTTCTGCCTGTACCCAGTGCTTGTATAAATAAATATTTGAAAAAAAAATGAATAATGATGTAAAAAATATAAAAAATTTAAAAAAATTCCTCTGGTAAGGATTTCTGAGTAATATTGTTTTCTCTGCCTTGTGACATTTCCTGAAATGTTTTATCAGTCCAGTGATGTTTTAATGTCTTTGTAGATTGATGATGTCCCCAGAAGGGCCCATTATTTAGCTGAAGGGAGGGTACCTTAGTTCTAAGGACATGAGTGCACATGCATGAATGCCTTCCTCTTAAGTGATTAAAAATCTGAGACAAAAGATTAGATGAGTTGCCCAAAGTCGCAAAGCTTACGCAGCAACATGGATGGAGCTAGAAGGAATTATACTCAGTGAAATAAGCCAGAAGGAGAAAGAAAAATATCGGATGGTTTCACTTACAGCAGCAATATAGGGGAACCAAATAAGACATCAGTGTAAAAAAACAGTAACAGTACAAAACACAACATTGAGGATCATTATGTTGGAACTAGAGAGAGGTAGCACATCAAAACTCCACAGGTGACCACTCCAGACTATTGTCCTATAATACTTACTGGGACTCTTGTGCACCCACAGGTTGATGCAGTTTGAGCAAATGAATGTGAGAGTTGTGGGTGATGGTATAAATAGAGTAATCCTCCTTGTTACCTCCCTAAACACCCCGATCATGTGTAATCACCAGGATATTAGGCATTCAAACTGAATGAATGGGGACAGTTTAATGAAGAGTATGTATACAAGGGCGAAGGCAGGGCTGAAGGATAGTGGAAATTTTCTGTGCTAGTAACAGCATTGTGCTGTTACTACTCCTATGACTGCCAGTCTTTGGCAAGAAAAGTAGTCTACTCAACAGAATCTGTGGTATCTGGTTGAGGAATGCAGCCACCACCCTGATTTGCGAATAAGCAATCTCTGTCTCCCCTTACTCCTTCTGATCTTTTCCTGGTGATGCTCACAAAGACAACTGAACCAGAAATCACAAGGTTAAGGAGCAGAACTGAGGCAGTTCACAGAGCTCAACCTCTTGGGGGCACAGTGCAGGGTAGAGAAGGGTGGAGTATAGTTTTGAATCAGGCAAAAGGAGAAGATCCAGTTCAACATATATCACCATCAATACTGACTGTATTTTGCAATGACTGAATCCACTCACATCTTAAACAGAGAGTGTAACTTTAGAGTCTAACAATTATGTGCAGTCACTTATGAGTAAGTATTAATTGTACAACATGGTTGAAGTCACTTGTCTTGTCTATACATATTGCAGATATTTTCCATAAAATTTCTGAATTCATCTTTCAGGAAGAGCTGTACTTTTTACACAAGTTTCTTAAAGGAATCATTACCACATCAAAAATATATACTATGGTATGTTCACAAGAGGCTGTAATTAATTTTAGATGACTTACAGGCTTCAAAATGCCTTGTTGAAAGGCCAAAATTTCTAACATTTTCTGGGATGAACTTTGCCCAACAAGCAAGATAGGGAGATATTGTGGATTAATAATCATCTGTGTAGTAGTGTGATTCATCAGTATCAGGAAAGTGTCTCCCATCTGGATGCTAGATAGAATATTAAATAATTAGAAATTCCTTTTTATTTTTTAATGGTTTGTTACTGCTTTTTTTTTTCAGTAAAATGCAAACATTTGGGGTGTTAGCATATCATCTATTCATTCATTTAACTCTTGCTTCACCAAACATCTACTGTTACTACTTGCCAGCAGTTGGTTAGACATTGGAGTAACAAACATGAACCAGAAAGTTCTGTCCTCAAAATGCCCAGAATCTGGTAGAGAACTCTAGAACTGGGTGTTCCTATGGTAGAGGTAACACAAGATACTGTGAGGGAATATCTCTTCCTTGGAGGATAGAGGAAGAAAAGGAAGATGGTGAAAATAAAGACTCTGCAATGCTTAACTAATACCTGAGCTCAAGATAAAAGAGAACGCACCAGAGGGATGAAGCAGAGTGTGGAAATTAGATTTTGCAAGGAAAACAGGCCCTTCATCATTTGAAGCTAGAGGATATGAAATAGAAGAGTACTCTGGGGTGAAATGGATGCCATTCAGTTCCTTGAATGCCACTGAAAGGGGTCAATGAAAGTTTAAGTGGAGGAATGGCTTTTTAATATTTGACCTTCAGAAAATCATCCTTGAGGCAGGGCAGAGGATTAAACAAAGGAGGCAAGTTAGAGAATAAGTCAGTTAAGAGGGCCTTACAAGAGGTGCAAAAGTGAATGAATGACATGGCAGTGAGAGCACAGAAGATGGAGGGATTCTAAAAATATTTAGGAAGCTACTGAGCATTGGTCTGTAACCAACTAACTGGGGTGAAGACTCAGAGGGTAATTAATTGAGGAGGAAAGATTAGAATGACATTCACATTTTTGTCACAGGTGACTAAGTAGAGGCTGTACCATCCACTAAGATGAAGAATACCTCATGAGTATATTTATAAAGGAAAATGATTGAGTTTAGTTTTAAATATCTTGATTCAGAGCATGGTAGTGAGGTTTGAGGGCCCTGTCAGAGCATGGGTGGTAATTACAGCAGTGGTCTTGGGGGAATTTTGCTCAAAGACCACATTGGGTAAGCAGAGAAGAACTTTAAAGATTAATCTTTTGAGAAGCATCTGTATTTGAGGGATCTGTGGAGAAAGAGAAGTACATAGGTGAGAACCAGAGCTGCTTAGAGAAGTTTTAATGGAAAAGTAATCAACAATATTAAATGTTCCAGAGAGAGCTCATACTCATTAGGGTACATTTGGCTAGAAGCAACTGAATAAAAGTGACATGTGATCTGTCACTAGAAATGATTCATCAAGAAGTCTGAGGTAAGTGATTTCTGGATGGGTTTTGTGACCCAACAATTTCATGGAGGACACAATTCCTTTCCATCCTGCTCTGCCACCTTCAGCATGCCACAAATGTTTTTTCTGGTCACATGCTGGACACTCCAAGCAACTGAGAGCATCTAAAGCAGAAAGAAAGGGGAATGGAGACAACAAGACTTTCTCTTTCCATGACTCACTCTCTTCCAGGAGGAAAATCTTTCCCAATTGTTCCACCAGACTTCCCCTATGTCTCATTGACTCATTCTCACTCTGCGATTAATTGTGGCAAGGTGAAAGGTGTTGCCATTCCTGGCTTAGATCAAATCATGACTCATCCCTGGGGGCTGGGCAAATAAAAGAGGAGTTCTGTTAGCGCAAAGGATGAAAAAATGGCTGTTTTCATTGTTGTCTTCTATGGGAGCAGAGAGAAATAGGACTGAGGAGAAGTCATCAGAGTCAGCAATTCTGAGTTTCTTGGTGGCCTCAGAAACTGAAGTTTCAGTGGGGATTTGGATTAGGGATTGATATTGGAACTAGACTATGATGGGCTGAACAGTGTACAGAAGTAGGCCATAGACTTCCCTTCAACTAAACGTAACTATATTTATCAATCCTTTTTTGAAAACCTATCTTGATGAATGGAGAGATGACAAAAGTTATCCAAGGGTTCAGAGAAAGAACCCCAGAAATAAGAAGTTGGAACATGAAAGACAAACTTTGCCTGATTCATTGAATAAGGACCTCTGTTTTGGCAAGGAAGATAGCTTTCTCTAAATTTCCCCGAATTTGAATTTCTCCTCCTTACTAGGAGCAGCCACAGGCTGTAATTTTTAGAAACATGAGTCAATAACGTGAAAGAAAAGTTGCTTTGAACTCTAAATAGAGTCTTATTATTCCACAGTTGTATACAATTGGGGGAAAATGTGATTAAAAGTTTTCTGCAAAGTACTTAAATTAGCTTGGAGGAGATTCGATTTTGAGCTCCTTCCAGATTTTCAATAGAGAGATTATATATTTCATTTTAAAAATAAGGCAGAGTGGGGAGTGATACTTGGGTAAGAGCATAGATTTTTCTGCTAGGGCAAGGCATGATATTTTTTCCTCTGGTACTTACAAATAGTTTGCATGTGACCCCACTAGCCTCAAAATATATTGTTCACTGTCAACCCAACACTGAGTAGACTGGCTATCTTTTCATATCAGCCACTTCAGAACAGATAGGACCCATTAATCTTTTTGGTTGATGAATCTCATTCTTGTCTCCTTTTTTAATTGAGATATAATTGATTTATAACATGATATTAGTTTCAAGTATATAACAACAATTTGATATTTGTATATGCTGCAAATATGTACACAATAAGTTTTGTTAACATTATGTTTGTTTTAAAAGACTATTTTTCGATCTATTTTAAGTTCACAGCAATATTGAGTGACAGATGCAAAGATTTCCCATATACCCCTGTCCCACACATGCACAGCATGCTGCATTGTCAACATGCCCCACTGGAATGATATATTTCACTATGGATGAACCTACTTTGTTATACATTATCATCCAAAGTACACAGTTTACATTAGAGCTCAGTATTGGTGGTGTACATTCTATGGGTTTGGGCAAATGACATATATATCTATCATTATAATATCTTACAACAGTATTTCTGCCCTAAAAATCCTCTGTGCTCTTCCTATGCTTTTCTCTTCCTACCTCTACTAACTGGCAATCACTGATCTTTTGACTGTCTCCAGAGTTTTGCTTTTTCCAGAATGTCTTATATAGTTGGAAACATATAGTAAGTTGCCTTTTCAGATTGGCTCCTTTCAATTACCATTGTGCAATTAGGGTTATTCCATGCCTTTCATGATTTGACAGCTCATTCCAGTTTAGTGCTGAGTAATATTCCATTGTCTGGATGCACCACAGTTTATTTGCTTACACACTGAAGGACATATGCTTCCAAGTTTATAGTTATGAATAAAGCAGACCAAAACAAACATCATCAGCCAATTTTCTTAGCTCATGAGTTTCCTCTTATAAGGCCCTGGTCACTAGAATATTAGCCTTTGAAATTTAAAAAAAAAAAAAATGGAAAGCAGTTGGGGCAAGGTTGTGGCTTGTAGATAAATATGCTGGTCAGACTGAATAGAAGACAACAGATGATCTCTTTTCCTAGTTCTATGCATTATATCTAAATATGCATTTTTAGTGAGTCTTAAGTACAGAGCAGTAAAATACATGGTAAATCAGTCTGACTACTGGCTGGCGCCATTTGAGCTGCTTTGACCAATTTGGAACTCTGGGATTTAACAATTTAAAAGTATAGAGTATCAGAGATGAGGGAATCTGAGCAATCACATGATAAATATACTAAAACAGAGATCTACTAATCTCTGCCAGACACAGCCCCAAACCAATTCAGCTTTTGCTCTATTTTACCTGGTCTCCTGATTTCAATTTAGCTTTTGCTTTATTTTACTCGGTGGCCTCATTTTTATAACATCTTTTTTAATTAAGACAAAATCCTAGGAAAATATTAAAATCTAAATCATTGTCAACTCACTTTAATTTTCAGGTGCTTCAAATTGCTTCAAACCCATGTTCATCTTGTACCTCTAGTCCTAGGCAATGGCAAACTGCCAGCTCTGGGAAGCTTTATACATTGATAAAGGAAAGTTAAGCTGCTATTTATTTATTTATTTATTTATTCTATCCCTCAAATTTCTTTTTTTTTTAAATTGAAAGTTAAGCATTGCTTCATCTAGTCCTTGTAACTATATTTTTTGCAATACCAAACAGAAAGCTAGGCATTGATCCAGTTGGGGTCCTTAGCTGCAAGCAACAGATACCAAACTCTGATTATTATTTAAGCAGAACATGCAACTTAATAAAAGGATACCGAATGGTCCAAAGCTCTCCACAGGGGTAGGAATCTAGTTTAGGGGATACAATGACCAAAACAATGCTGAAAATCATGGCATGGAACTAGTTACAAGCTGCCACTGCTGCTGGGTGGTAAACATTGCCAACGACATTCTAAAAATCACCAGAATTGGATGCTGGGTGTTGCTACTTTCTCTGCTGACTGTAGAAATAGCTGCAATTCCTGCCACCATCTATTGCCAAAAAGGATTTGGTTCATCCCTTCTTTGTATCTCCAGTTTTGAATTTAAAATCTGGGGCAAGTGCATTTGATTAGCAGAACCTTGGTCATGTGCCAATAGCCTAGCAGCAAAGAAGGCAGGAAAAGTATCTGTGGTATCATATTCAGTTTCCATAGTGGGAAATTAACTCTTCCTGATCAGGTGAGTGGTTTCAATGCAGGGCAGCCAAAAAGAACAAATGTTGATTTTAGAAACCTGTCCATTACAATAGTTTTGTTGAAATATTTTTACTAGAATTTGTTATTTTGTTATTTAGTATTTACTAGCATTTATAATTTATAACATTTATATGTTGCAAAATCCAAAAATTAAGACAAGTAAAAAATAAATCTTACTTTCCTCTAACTCTCAGCCATCTCCCTTGTATGGAAGAATTTTTATTGTCACCAATATTCACTTCCTCTCCCTAGAGAGGGATTATATCCACGCTCCCATCCTTTTAAGTCAGGCTTGGCCATGTGACTTGCATAGGTCAATGACATGTAAGCTGAAGTGGCTACATCATTTCTGGGTAGATCCTTAAAAGCCAGTTTATATTTTGCCTCTTTTTCTTTCCTTCTACCATGTTGACTGGCAATATTCCAAGTGGTACTAGTCTGGGTCCTGGGTCCTGGAGTGTATTAGATATTTACCCAAAGATTCCATCCTTTCTATGAGCTCTATGTCCAGGGTAGCTGCTTTTTAATGGGATATAGCAAAGGACCCCTTTGTCCACTATCTCTGATTAGGTGTGGCCAGAGAGCAAGAGGGCAGAAGGGGAATGATGTTGGCATGTTTATCCTCTTCCTCTTTCCTTTTCAGGTCTCCACAGACTGGCTGCACCAGAGATCCTCCACTCCAGTTGGGTGACACCTACTCTTTTCAGGTTCTGGAAGAGGCTATTGCTGGTCCTTCCTGGGGTACTGCACTATGTTTTGTTGATTTCCCTCAAGCTTAGACGTCACCTTTGCAAAGGGTCCTTTTATTAAGCTCTCCATTACTTATTTGAATATGCCATCTATTTTCTACCAGAACTCTGACTAATACAAGAGCCAAGGACAAATATTGTGACCAGACGACCCTTCACTATTCATGTAGCATAGACAGAAGACCCTTCCCCATCCATGTAGCATAGAAGTGACATTTCTGGGTTGTTTATTACCACAGCACACCTAGCCTGCAATGACTAATACCCTGTTATTCTAGCTTTTTATAACACAGTTTTATTTTAACCAGCAATTGGTGTCAACATCAGCATGGAGCTTAATAAAAGTAGACATTTTCAGGTCCTATTCTTGGAGAGACTAATGCAGTAAGACTTAGGTGGGGCCCAGGCTTTGAATATTTAATAAGCTCCAAACCATTGTCTTGGTGGATTTCAAATGTCAAAAAAATATATCATATTGGCCTATAGTTGTTCATATATGCGCGCTCTGACTTGTAGAATATGGCAATGTATTAGTCAGGGTTCTTTAAAGAAGCAGAATCAATAAGGTATATAAATATATTGAGAGAAAAGGAGGAAAGGAGGGAGGGAGGGAAGAGAGAGAGAGAGAGAGAGAGAGAGAGAGAGAGAGAGAGAGAGAGAGAGAGAGATTTAAGAAATAGGTTCATATGATTATGGAGGCTACAAGTCCAAAATCCGACATTTAAGTCTGAATGTTGTCTGCTGGCAGAATTCCCTTTTGCTCAGTGAAGATTAGCAGTTTATTCTTTTGTTTTATTCAGGCCTTGAATTGATCAAATGAGCCCCATACATATCATGGAGGGCAGTCTGCTTTACTCAACAGCCACTAATTTAATCCTTCCATTCTGCCTTCCTTCCTTCCTTCCTTCCTTCCTTCCTGCCTTCCCTCCCTCCCTCCTGCTCCTTCTCTCTTTTGTTGTTTTATAAATTTGTCACTCATTTGCACATCTACATAACTTTGTTATTACATTTTTACTCCATATGTGCACATGCTTCACTCACGCTTCACCAAATCTCCCATGCCAATGCCCTATTCCCACCTCCTCCCCCATGTCCCCTCTGGTTACCAGTATATTTTTCACTAAGTCTAAGACATGTTTTTGCTGTATTTTGCCAGCATTTTTTTTTTTTTGGTTAGCTATATTCCACAGGTAAGTGAAATTGTCCAATGTCTGTCTTTCACTTTCTGACCTATTTCACTTAGTATAATCACATCAAGGTGCATCCATTTTATCCCCCAAAGCACTATTTCATCTTTTAAAGTAACTGATTAGTATTCCATTGAGTATATATTTCACAATCTCTTTATCCAGTGTCAGTCATGGGGTACTTAGCTTGGTTCCATGAGGAGGTAATTGTGGATTAGTGCTGCTATGAACACATAAATCCTTTAATTTTAGTGTTTTCATATTCTTTGGGCAAATGCCTAGCAGAGGTATTGCTGGTTACATGGGATTTCTATTTTTATTTTTTAAGGTTATCTCCATGTTGTTTGTCATAGAGGCTGCACCAAGTTTTATTCCCATCAACAGTGGGTGAGTGTTTCTTTTTCTCCAGATCCTAACCAACATTTGTTGATTTCATTATACACACACATATTTACATACACATGCCATTCTCACAGGGGTGAGATAATATCTCATGGTGGTTTTGATTCGTCTCTATCACTATTCACAGATGACATAATTATATACATAGAGAATTTAAAAACACTCTGCCAAACAAGTATTAGAAAAAACAAATGAATACAGTAAAGTAGCAGGATAAAAAATCAATACACAAACAGCAGAGGATATAGCTCAAGGTTAGAAATCTTGGTTACAGATGAAAATCAATAGACAAAAATTAGTTGCATTTCTATATGCAAACAATGAACTAGAAGAGCAAGAAATTTGAAAAACAATCCCATTTACAATCGTACCAAAAAGAATGAAATACCTGGGAGTAAACTTAACAAAGGAGGAGAAGGACCTATACATTGAAAACTATAAGACTCTGTTAAAGGAAAGAAAAGAAGCCATAAAGTAATGAAAAGCTATCCTGTGCTTATGGATTGTAAGAATAAACATCATTAAAATGGCCATCTTATCTAAAGTAATTTACACCTTCAACATAATACCTATTAAATCCCAATGACTTATTTTTTAAAGGAAATAGAACAATTATGAAGTTCATATGGAACCACAGAAGAGACCCTAAATAGCCAAAGTAATCCTGAGAGAAAAGAAGAAAATCAGAGTATCCACTTCCTGACTTCAAACTATGCTACACAACAGCAGCAATCAAAACAGTATGGTATTGAAACAAAACCAGAACTGTAGACCAATGGAATAGAATAAAAATTCCAGAGATAAGCCCACAAATAAGGACAGTTAATCTTTGACAAAGGAGCCATGACCACACATTGGAGAAAAGAAGTCCTTTTTAATAAATGGTGTTGGGAATATGGATAAGGACATTAAAAAATCAAACTAGATTCACACATAACTCCATACACCAAAATTAATTCAAAATGGATTAAAGATTTGGACATAAGATATGAAACCACAAAATGGTTAAAAGAAAACAGAGGATACACTACTGGATAGTATGTATTTGGAAATACAACTCCAATGGCAAGAGAATCAAAAGGAAAAATAAACAAGTGGGACTACATGAAACTAAAAAATTTTTGTATCTCAAAAAAAAAAAAATCACAAAAACAAAGGGCAACCTTCAGACTGGAGGATATCTGTACATCACACATATGACAAGAGGCTAATTTCCAAAGTATATAAGGTACTAATCCAATTCAACAACAACAAATATGCACAATTCATTCAAAAAATGAGTGAAAGACCACAATAGACACTTTTCCTAAGACAATCACATGACTTACAGGTACATAAAAAATTGTTCAATATCACTTATTATAAATTAAATCTTAACTGCATCCTAAAGCACCCTTACAGAAACATCCAGAATAATTTTTGATCACATACCTAGCTACTGCAGCCCAAATAAATTAATACATTAAATTAATTATAATAGGGGGTTATGTGACATGTGCATAAGTTATAAAGTATTACAGGGAGTGGTTACCTGATTTCATTGGCAGATATGACAAAAAAATTAGATACTTGTATCAGTCAGATTAAACACTGACTAAAGTCTAAGTAAAATTTCTTGATTCATTATGTGTATATAACTTCCTTTCTAACCTGTACAGAACAACTGTAATTGAGTAGCTAGAAGGATGGGTTTTGGCATCAGACTAAGCTGCTTTTGAGCCCTGGTTTGACTCTTGCTGTGTGGATTTGGACAAGCTCCTTGAATTGTTTTGGCTTTAGTTTTCTCATCTATAAAATGTTCTCTTTAATGTGAGGTTTAAATTAGAAAATGTGATAAAGCACTTTGTGCAGTACCTGAAACATAGTTGATGTTCAGTATGGGTATTATTAAATAACAACTTCAAAAAAGTTTGAGTGCAAAACTGTATTTCAGTTCATATTCATATAAAAAGAGACAAACCACTCTAAAGTGTTTTAGACATTTTTTATCTTTGAAACATTAATAAATTGTAGTAAATGTAACCCATCACTTTCAGACTTTTCTCTAACATGCACGCATCATAAGAGATTCCTAGAATTGGGGCTTGGTTAAGTGGGTGGGAGAATAGCTCAGATGTCTTCGCATTCACAAACCTTATGTCTGGGAAGAGTTTCAGATTTGGGAGAGTGGATATATTGGCAAAGAAGGCTTTTCTCCTTTAACTAAGTACAAATTATTTATTCCTGACCTTAATGAGAAAAATGAGAAAGTGTGAGTCCAGTGTTGGCAGGAAAAGTCAAAAACATTGGTTTCTGCCTTCCAGCAATCAAGTCTTTAATGTATTACATAAATCTCATCACTTTTTGTTTTCAGGGCAGAGAAAATGGATGCTCATTGAACTAGGGATCTATTCAATTTGACACAAAGGGTCAGGGAGATCAGCAGCAATCTTGTGGCTTTTATAGATAGAGGTAACCAGAGTTAATGATGCACTCTCCTGGATCATTTTCTCGACCTTTGCCTTGCCATTTTATTTATTTGCATCTTATGGGCATATTCTGAGATCATTAGTCTGTGATCATCACAATGTCTTTGTTAAATTGATTTAATTCCATGGTGCTTAAGATGGTGGATCCGAAACAGCAGTCTTGAAACTCTTTGGGTAAAATTCCATAGCTTCTTCCAATGCTCTGCTACTGTATCTAAGAAAGCTTTGGCTAAAACAGTCAATAAATGTTTTCTCCTTTGTGTGATACTCTCAACTTTTCTTTACTTATCACATTTTCTTTGCTCTGTTGATTAACTAGGTCCTAGGATATGGCATCAAAAGATTCTGGTGAGAACAGCTTTAGATCTTTTGAGTCATCTTCTAAATATATCCACAAAAAAAAGATAGGATTTTTCAGAAATTCTTCTGTTTAATGTTTTCCCACTCTTTAATTTAAAAACACAAAGTAATGATCCCATGAACTTAGTGTGAGAGAATGTCAGCTGGTTGTAAATATTTCACATTATAGTATTCTATTATCCTTTCAGAAGGAAATTCATTATATTTTTGAGAGAAACCCTTCCTCTGGAAGCATCAACACTTCACATTTGATTTATTGTTAATGAGGGTCTTTCTTCATTTATTCCTTCCTTTCCTCTACTACCTATTCTTTCAACAAAAATGATGTTGTACTGGGGAAAGGAAGAGTTGGTGGAGAAGTTGGGAAGGCAAGGAAAGCTGTAGGACTTAGCTTTCCTCCACCACATAGTTTGGCATTTCCTCCACCACACACTCTGATGGATTTTGTGAGACAGCATAGAGTGAAACTACATCACCTGTAAGTCTCTCCAGTTCTTTATTTCTATGAACCCCTTGAGATATATAAACAAGAACATTACCCACATTAAATGAAAAATACATTTCATAAGATGTTGCTTCATCCAAGGCTTAGAGTGATCCCTTAATGGTACATAATTTTATCCCTGAATTTTAAAAACAGGGTATTCATTGACATTTAAAAAATATAGAATATTTTAAAATATTGATATATGAATGGTTAATATTTTACAAGTTTATCTTTTTTTGCATTTTTTTCAATTATGGTAAAAAATACACATAACATAAAATTTACTATCTTAACCACTTTTAAGTGTACAGTTCCATAGTAATAGTGTGAAGTAAGCTCACATTGTGGTGAAATAAATCTCCAGAAATTTTTCAACTTGCAAAGCTGAAATTTTATACTCATTAAATAACAGCTCCCCCTTTCTCCCTCTCCCCAGTTGCAGGTAGCTGACATTCTACTTTCTATTTCTACAAATTTTACTACTTTAGACATCTGATGTGAGTAGAATCATAAAATATTGCTATTTTTGTAACTGGTTTATTTTATTTAGCATAATGGCCCGATGGTCTAAAATGTGATAGAAATTCCTTCCTTTCTAAGGCTGGATAATATTCCATTGGTGTGTGTATATCAATCAATTCTATTTTTCTTATTCATCCATTGGTGGACATTTTGATTGCTTCTACCTCTTGGCTATTGTGACATCCCTTTAAAAATATTGGAATTTAATAGATTTTTTTATTTCTTTGGGCAGATTTAATAAACACAATATCATCTGTAAGGCACAACTGACAATGAGGGAGAGTATGTGCCAGGAGAAGAGAGTTAAAGACAGAATCCTAGGGAGGCCAATTTCTTTAAGATGCCAGGAGATAAAGAAGAAAGAGGCTGG
Source organism: Talpa occidentalis (assembly GCF_014898055.3). Taxonomy (NCBI): domain Eukaryota; kingdom Metazoa; phylum Chordata; class Mammalia; order Eulipotyphla; family Talpidae; genus Talpa; species Talpa occidentalis. The sequence goes on along the minus strand of NW_023601104.1, from coordinate 69,713,523 downwards.
GGAGTATGTATCAGTGGGAAAGAAGAAGCCAGAGACTGGGGTGTTTCCAAGAAGAAGTAGACAAATATCAGAGAATATAGGGACATCAAGTAATATAATGAAACGAGGGTGTTAGCAATAACAAAGCTGACAGGAATGCTTGAAGTTTCAGAAGACTAAAGTGGGTGGAGGAGTGAGTGGGAGGTGAGAAGGCAGAGAAATCTGTTGAAGACCATTCAAAGAATATAGACAAGAGCAAGAAGAGAGAGATTGCTAGTAGCTGGAGGGGATGTGGTGTTTGCTTTGCCATTGTTGTTTCTTAAGCTAAGAGAATCTTGAGAAGGTTTAAATGGTGTTTTCATTTATATTTAAAAAAATCTTAAAACTGAATGGCTTTAAATATCCATTTAAGTTTGCCTCATGATTTTGTGGGTCAAGAATCCCCACTGGATGGTTTGGTTTTTGATCCATATGGTGTCAGCAGCAGTGACTGGTACTGTGAGGTCCACTTCCAAGATGGCTATGTACCCACACTGTGGAACACTGTGTGTTCCTTGGTATCTCTCTTTGCTCCACAGCCTCTGAGTGAGGGTGATCTTCTCACAGAATGGTGGTCTTAAGGATAATTACACTCATTACCAGGCAACTCTCTTTCAAGATTAGTCCAAGAGACTCATATGGAAGCAGACAGGCTTCTTGACCTAAGCTTGAAAATCTGAGAATTTCACTTCCAATTCTTTCTACTGGTCACACAAGTGAGCTCCTGATGGGACATGGCATAAACTCACTGAGAGGGAAGGACTTGAGGACAGCCATCTTGGAAACAAGCAGAGAAAGAGGGTTTGAAGTTTCGTGGGTACCTGTGGTTGTAGGAGTGGATGAGTCTTTTGAGATTTTAATGCTAAGATGAGTAGACTGAAAAGTGTGGCAAGAGGAGGGTTGTCCTTTATGACCCTATAATCCTCTATAACCTGTACACTGGAGATGCTTTTCAGTATGCTGCAAATTCATAGACTTCTACTTACCTTTTCCATGCACTTGGCACTGTCTGAGAGGAAGTTTGAGTGCAGAGGAAGCCCTTTTCTAAGCTGAAAGGTATTGCCAGAGGATCACAGGTAAATATACTAAATGGCCCAACATCTTATGTTGATCTTCCCAACTCTCCCACTTCAAGTACTTGCTGAGGAAATCTGTCAAATAGGCACCAGTAATTTCACAATAGCTTCAAAGGACTGCAGTGAGAATAAAATGGTGTAATTCATGTAGCGTGGCATTTGGTAAGCTTTTGGTAAAGGTTAGGTATTTTTATTATTAAAACAGTCTATCCTTCAGATGAGTTCTTCAGTTTCATGGGATGGGAAGCAGAAGTTTAAATCATTAACATCCAAAAGCATGTGCTGGACAAGCTGGAAATCATTGTGACTCATTCTTCACAAATGGTGCACTTTGAACAGGAGTGGAATTTTACCGCGTGTGCCACAAATGCTTTACAAGCTTCTCCAAGGGTAGTTTATAAGGAGAAAGTATCTTGGACATTTATATAAGATAATAAAGCTCTCTGAATCAGAGAGGTAAGAAAGGGACTTTGAGTGTCTAGTTTGATTCTACCTAAGCCATCATAGACATGTGAGACTTTATCTTTGTGCAAACAACTCCTAAGGCTTACTAATTCCACCTCCAGCTCCCTCCTCCCCCAGCCAGCTTGCCCTTCCTGAACCTAGTCAAGCTCCTGCAGCCCCGCTTAGCCTGGGTTTGAGCCCCAGACTTCCTTCTAACTCAGGAGCAAAATCGGAAAAGTGGCATTCACCAAACTTTTGTCTTATTTTAAAATGAGCTATGACACTCAAGCATACGAACAAGCATTTTAATAAATGCTATAAAGGCAACTCTTCCTTGGGACAGTTTCAAGAATTTAGGGCACTGTACTGGTAACCAAGGATGCAGACTGACTTGATCTCTTTGTTTTGGCTGCCAAATACCCAGGGCTGCTATAACCACCTTACTGGTTCCTCAACCTCCCAGGGCTGTAGAGCTACAGTGGTTTGTGCAGTCAAGTGGCTTCTAACCAAGGCTTCTGAGCACTCCCAGGGCCCACCATTACTCTCTGACGTCCATCCTAAAATGGCCTGGACTCAAAGCTTCCTGAGCCGTATGGGGACTATAACCAAGATGAAAATGTATACATTGTACAAAAATGAAAAAATGATGTAAAAAATATATAAAGGAAAAATTAAAAAGAAAAAAGCTTCCTGAGCCTGCTTTCATAGTCTGTCTTTGTCGTGAGAGTGCAGGGGACTCAGGTGGGTCCTGGATGACTCCTCTCCAGCCCGTGTGTGACCAGAATCTCTCCCTTTCTCAGTTATCAGGAAGTTTCCAGACCAACCCTCTGTTCTTGTGCTCTTCATTCCTCACAATGCGGGATCTCTTCCCAGTTTACTCACTCTCAGAAAGACAAGAGTTTCTGTGTATGCTTAGCTTTTATTTTCTTGCTGGAAAAAAAATTAACAAAAATCCCGATTCTAGATTATAATCCAAAGTGATTCTTCCCAGATTTTCAGGAAAGGGAATGAGATGAAGGAGGTGGGCTGGAGAGAGCTCTGGTATGTGGGGTGGGACTGAGGTGGCAGGACTCCCCAGTCATGTTGGAGATTGGGGTTTGTCCTGGGGTCAGAAGAAACTTGCTGGTTGGGTCCATGTCTGTTTTTCTAGTTTTCAAAATTTATTATGTTATTATTGTACTAAGTCAGGGGGAAAATTGAGGTCAAAATTCATATTTGATTAGTGATTTTTACAAACAAAATATATTTTCAAAGATTTATTTTTATTTATGCATATAAGAGCTGGAGAGCTGGGTGTAGGCCAGAGGTGTGGAATTTACCAGAGACAGAGCAGGGCGCATAACAGGTGGATTGACTGAAATACACTGCTGAAGGGAGCAGTGGGTGAGTCAGGAGAGGTCTGCTGTGCCATGTGGGCTAGCTCCCTGGCTGGGGATGGAATTCGTGCTGCAGTGGCTGGTGATATCTTGACAGTGCTGAGACTTACCCCTTACTCCACTACCAGGAAGGCCCCAGACAAAATATTTTTGTCTGAGGGAGAAACAATAGTATCTCTCAATTTTTTTCATGAGCCCCCTACGAAATCTTTTTAGAATTTTTTTCTCTTAATCTCCCTCTCAATGAATTAATACCACAGATATACTGCAAATTGTTTAGGGCACTGTTGTATATAGCTGTGCTTTATATAGGAAGAGTAAGATCTCTTACTCCACCCGTGTAGCCAAGTGTCACCTCATGGGGTTACATCACCCCTACTGAGAATATATGCTCCAGAACCAAACCCACACAAGGCAGGTAGTTTATTTAGGAGATGAGGGAAACACTGGAGGGGGTGGGAAAGTCAGACAGAGAAGGCAGGAGACCAGTGTGGTGTGACTTACAGCAAGTTGCCACAGCGAGCAACTGGAATTTAACCTAAGTGGGGTGCTCTGGGAGCCAGGGTGGAACACCGCCCCTGACATGTCTTGCCTGAGGCCCTGGTATGTGTTCAATCACTTTCATAAGTCAAGGCTTGTTCCTTGGAAGATATTATTTCTACAGCCATTTTATTTTGTCCCTCACTTGGGGAGAATGGGCTATGGAGGACTGAAGGGTCCTCAGGAGGTCATGGGTGCTGGCAGTGACTGGCTTAGGTGCTCATCCAGGGACATGAAATAATTCTGGGGGATGGAGGGAGGCATTGACATTTGTATTATTTTTTAAATAGTTTCTTTTTTTAGAGGAGTTTTAGGTCCACAGCAACATGGAATGGAAAATACAGAGTGTGCCCCCCCCCCACACACACTATCTACAGAGCACAGTTGTTGCTGTCAATGAGCTACATCACATCATCATCACCCGAAGTCCATAGCTGACTGTAGGGCTCACCCTCGGTGCTGGACAGTCTATGGATTTGGGCAAGCGAGTCATGACAGGTATCCACCATTAACTATCATTCCATTGCCCTAAAAAGCTCCTGTACTCTGCCTTCTTCCCTTCCTCCTGCTACCTCATTTTTTGTTGTTCTCCAGTGTACATTACCAATGACATGTTACACAATTTTCACATAGTTGTAATCACAGTGAGGAGGTACTTTTAAACGGTGCTCTTTTCACTTCAAATATTTTCTCAGATTGCTGCAGTTTTCATACAGAACTTTATAAGGCTGAATAATTAGGCTTTACATATGGACATTGTAATTCCTATAACCACCCCCCTACTGTTAAGTAGTTAATATCATTTTTCCTGCTATTAGAAATCACTAAAATTCTAGAAAAACACTTATTAAAACATGACAAATTGTTTATATGGTTGTCTCTGTGATAAAATTCTAAGATTTTTGTTTGCCTCTCTATTTTTCTATAATTGTTATTATAACAGGAAAAATAACAGCTTTGTGTTAACTCGGCTAGATTAAACCCAGTTCTTCAAACTAACATGAGGTGAGGTGTTTCTGTAAGGTGTTTTGTGGATGCGAATAGCATCTACAATCAGTTAACTTTATGTAAAAAAGATAATCCCTCATAATCTGGGTGTGCGTGATGCAATCAGTCCAAGGTTTAAGAGCAGAACTAAAGGTATTTGGAGAGGAAATTCTGCCTTGGACTGCAGCCTCAGCTGCTGAGTTTCCAACCTGTCCTTTGTAATGTTCTATGGGTTTTGGACTTGCCCTGTCAGTTAGTCCTCACACTCACATAAGCCAGTGAGTTACACCCTTCTCTCTCTGTCTCTCCTAAGTATAGAATAACCTCTCACTGCCCATAACACCTTAATGTGTGTGCATTTTTTTTCTTCCTTTGTGCTCTTATGTCTTCTGAGGATTGACATTTTTGGATGTGGTATGGACATATTTAACCAACATTCATGTTCTTTATTATGAGCCCCAAATAACCCAGGAGCCAAATTAGAAGATAAGCCAGATTGGCAGATAATGAGGTTCAATGTAAAATGCCCCGTAACATCTCTAGAAGTATAATAATATGGGAAAAATTGTGTTTACCAGGAGCCCTGTCAGGGAGATTACTGTGTGTGATTAGGAGGAATAATCTGATAAATTGCTTGGGCTGGGAACAATGAAACTTGCAAGGAGAATGTGCAAAGAAGCAGGGGACACTAAAATGGGGTTCCTATTAACTGTGGGAATTTTTTTGCTGGCTGGGGTGTGCCAGTTTCAGACCAGAACAGAACAGGAAGGGACAAGAAAAGGAAGGCAAATCTCTGTTCCAGTGGTGAATGTGCTCCCATGAAATGCTTAGCTTTCCCTCCCTAAGAAAATGTGAACAAAATGCCTATAGAATGGAGTGTAGAATATTAATTGGTTTGATTTGCACACTTGCATAGGCCATTCCTTATGAAACTCAAGTTGCTACCTGAACTAAGTGGATTCACTGCATGCAGTATACATGAACTACTTTGAAAAAGTGAGAGACAAATGTTAAGGGTTTGGAGAAGAGAGGTGCATAGTGTTGGGGAGAGGAAGAACATGAATCCCAGACGGTCTCAGTAAAGACAACTGATATCCATTTGTTCCCCAATATGTTACCAGTATCAGACTCCATACCAGTACTAAGGACTAGAAGAGTCTGGGGAAAAACAAACAGAGATTGCATAGTGATTACATGCAAAAATATTTGGTAGCAAGCACAGCGAAACACCCATGATGCTGTGAGGACACAGAATAGATGGAGCAGATGACTCAATGAGTCAGAATGGTTGAGGCAGCTTTGCAGAAGCAGAGGAAGAACTTAGACAGAAAGAACTGATAGAGGATGTTGACATTTCTAAGTTGTACCTAAGTCCCTGAATTAGAGGAGTGTGTGTGTGTGTGTGTGTGTGTGTGTGTGTGTGTGTTGAGGGAGTGGGAGGGAAGAGCAGACAGGAATAGGTTGCAGAAATTGGTACTTGTGGTTATTCATCTTAGTCGTCAGAAAGATGATCTAATCATCACCTCTGAGCAAAGCGGCAAAAGGAAGACACAGCAAATGCGAGTAGTTTTCCAGGACTCAAATAGTTTCCTTAAATAGTTCTTGGTCCTTTGCAGATGTTTACTAAAGACTAAGTGAGGGGAAAATTGCTTAGGTGTTGCACTATGTGTCGGGAACTGTATTTAGGTACTTCACAAACTTCCTTACTTAATTTTCCCATAATAACATCATTATCCCAATAGAAATGGAGGGAGCCTCAGTCATGAAATTTTAAAGAACTTGTTAATGTCACAGAACTTAACACAAAAGCAGGGTTTGCTGTAGCTACAATGGATATGAGGATCATTTTGGAAATGAATTCATAGACTGAATTTTACTCCGTCTTGTCATGTGTGTTAGAATGAATGTTTATCTGTTGCTTACAGATGAGGTTTCCATTCCTTTGATCCAAGAGTTTTCAGAGTAGGGTAAGCAATTAAGAAAAATAAATGGTTGAATGAGACATGCTTAATTTGACTTTTAGACTTTTGTTGACAAGTTACCTTCTGTTTCTCTTTTATTTCTATCATTTTTGCCTTTTTCACAACTCTTACTAGATGTTTTGAAATTGGTTTTTGCCTATTAACGTATTTCAAATGGAGTAAGGTCTATGAAAATCTCTCTAGCCAAAGAGAGTCTCTAGCTGTTGTCTTGCTGGATCTACTAAGATCTGGCCAGGATGGTCAGGGACAGTAAGTGTATGAGATAGTCTTGAAAAATTAGGAGATATGCTTTGACATTGCCAGTAAAGTTAATTAGATTATTATTTGTTCCAGCAGCTTCTATTTGGTCATTGTCTAGCAAAACAATTATCATGGGCTTCAAAATTCACCCTCAAATTATTCATATGAGTTAGGAATACCATAATAATTCCTGATTGCAAATAACACAGACTCTATCTATTGAGAAGGAATTTACTAAATGAGTAGCAGGGAACTCAGATTGTCAACTACAAGCCCAGTGAACCAGGCTTGACAAACAGGCAAAAACTAAGGTACCTAAGGACAAATGTACAGTCCATATCACATGGCGGAAGGGTCTGGTTAGATATCTCTACTGCTGCAGGACACTATTCCACACCTTGCACCATTACCACCCATACAAGAATGGATTTCAAACTGTCCTTGTAACTTTGAGTCACTTGCTCCAAATTCAAAATTTCAGGTGGAATTCTGCTATCTAGTGGGCCAAGCTTAGGTCAAATGCCAATACTATAGCAGCTGCTGCTCAGAGAGCATAAGCATTTGTATATTTTGGACATACATAGTCAGAGGCACAGCCAGGAGAAGGGTGAGGCCCAAAATGTAAGGAAGCACTCACTTTCAGGGTTGTTAGTTATAAACAATAAATACATTTCACCAAAGAATAAATTTTAATTCTAAAGATTCAAATTCATTAAAATAGCTCATATATGAACTGAAATTTGCACAGAAACAAAAATATTACATCATACAGCTTGCAATCTGTTTGTCTTGAATTTAAACCCAAATGAAAAACCATCCTGGTCAAATATAGACATAACTCGTGTTCTCTTTCCTTTTGCGATCATTACTTATTTTGAATCTGTTTCAGTTCAGGAGCTGGAGACAAAACATGCTGAAGGGACCTTGAATGATTCCAGCTCATCAAAACTTACTTTCAAAAAGAACACAGAGGTCTGGCAAGACAGTGGCAGAGCAAAGACCCTGGGTGGGCCTGCTCCAGATACTCTCAACTCAGTTGCAGGAAAACAAAGCCAAAAACCCAGAGGGAAAAACAAAGGACCACACAGCACCACTAGGAGCCACAGGTGGCAGAAAGAGGCAACAAAAACTTCCTGAACTTTGTTTAGAGTGATAATGAGGAGGGTTCTACAGTTCCCAAGAGGGGAGTGGCTGGGGTGCAGCGCTCCCTACAGCTAGTGACTGCAGCATACACTGACTTCCAGGCTCTAAGACCTGGCACTGCAACTGGACAAGGGGTTGCCTGATCTGGCCCCTAGGGTGCAGGGTGCACTGTTGGAGAGCTGCAGGGTTGGGAACGCAGAGCCTGGACTACTGGCTTGAGCTTGAGGCTCTCCCTATAGAACAGCTGGAGTCTGAATGGGCAAGAGAAGAAAAGTCAGAGCATCTGGGCCTCTGGACAGGAGGCTAAACTCCAAGCCCAGGCTGAGCTATCCAAATATCTGCACCCCCCCCCACCCGCATCCCAGGGCTCAAACCAAAAATGAAGAAATGCTTGAACAAACTAGTGCTCAAGTACCTGCCAATAACAGAGGCAAACACCTCAGGGTAAGACTGGTGGAAAAGAAGAGAAAAAGTCCTTGCTGTGACCCCCATGTCAGCTACACTGCACCCAGCACTGCACCTGGTGCTCACAAATAACCTCGAGTAGAAGGGGACATGGACTATCAGAGATGCTAAGACCGAGGAGCTGGCCAGGAGGAGGGTCACTGTGGACCTCGGCACACATCTCTGGCAGCTACAGCACAGGAGGACAGCAAACTCCTGAGTCTATTGGAGGCAGTCCTTCGGTGCCCTTCTGCCCGGTGCTCTTCATACCTCAAGAGGAACACCTAGTCTGAGCCCACCTGTGTCAGGGGCAACAATAACACAGCATTTGTAGAGAGCATTTTTACCACAACACTGTTTAAATTGTCAGCATGGTGACCATAAGCAGCAGACTGACATGTCAGTTTTACTGCTGTTGTTAAGTACTCTGCAGCACTTCACCCCTTATTGCCTGTACCTGCTCCCTCCCAGAGCCCTGCCACTGTGCACCTGGGTAGACCACTGCAGAGGAAGATGGCAATAGATAACCGCCTCCGAGGGAGAGCACTGGAGTACAGCAGCAGGAAGGACTGGTTTGTGCCAGTTCTGTGTATTGCTTACCCAAATGATGGCTTTTGGGGTGTCCTAGTACTAGACCTTTCCTCTGCTGAAGCCCAGAGTTCATGAGCCAGCAGGCAGGTTGTGAACCCAGGGCCATGTGACCCCGTTAGCTGCCCTGGTTCAGCACTGGCCAGCTGCCTGGGAATCGGAAAGGCCTCTGGCCATGCTGGCAACAGAGGCAGGGGAATCATCAGTTCAGTTCATGCTCATTATTATAGTGAGAAAGACAAGAAGAAACACACTGTCTGCCATGGTGTGTCCTCATCTCTGAAAGATGGGACACTACTGATTAAAATCAGATTTCTACCCCGAAAGCAATTCTTCCGCTAATTAGGCACATTAGCTTTGTGCAAGGTCAAATGTAAAGTAACTTTCATTTCACTCATTGCAGAAGACAGGGCTGATGAGAGCAAGGGGATATGCCCCACATAATAAGAGCTACGGTTTAATTCTCCAGGAAGGCATTCCCAGTGCAAGACAATAGGATTTTCACAGCTGGACAAACTCCCAACGATAATTTATAAATCGTATTCTTGTTTTTTATCTTTTGCAACTTCATGAGAAAAAAACCAGAGTTCCCTAGCCCTAGCCCTACCCAGAGACAAACAGACAAAACTGATTCCCAGACGCAGAGACTTGGCAATGTCTGCTTCACCCCTGAAAGTGTGCTTTGCACTAAGAACTTCTGACACTAATGTTCATGCTTAAGCAAACAGATTACTGAGAGAGAAGAATGGCTCTGTCAGCTGCCCCGACGCACAGCGCCACGGGAGCTGCAGCTGCCTGGAGTTTCATGCACACAGGTGCAAGGAGACTGTCCCCTCACACACAGGGATCCTCAGATACACACACATTTGCTTACACACCACACACCGTCAGCAACCAACAGTCACTTCAAGAAGTTCCTAAAGAGAAAAATATCTGTGGCTATTAATAAGCCAAAAATATTTGCATTTCTCTATTCTCTGCCATTAACTCTTTCTTTTCTATTTTTCATGAAAATGTTCAGATTTGTGTAAAAAAAAAGCCTGCTGGAGAATCAAATGGCTTCTAGACAGCTATATTTGGGGCCTTTTCATAATTTTTTCCACTGTAGCTGCTTCCTTGGAGTGTCTGCATTCACATTAGCATTTCTGTCTGGGGCTATGAATTATGCTGTCAAAAGGAGTTTCAAACTGAGTTTGTTACCTGGATACCCACAAATATGCTTGGTCTGTTTGTATAAATCTGAAAAACCTTCCTTGTCCTTAGGAAACCAGGACATTCTGCATATTAGGAAGGGGACAGTGAATCCAAGTTCCTGTTGGCGCTCTGGGCCGACAGGGGAACAGTGCCTGGATAAATAACCTAGGAAGGAGCCCAAGGTCCATTCTTGACTGGGGTGGTTGTATTCCGCTCACAAGGAGGTAGACTTTTCTGTGGCCAGAGATGCAGCATTGCGGTGCCAGTCAACTTCCCTAAAGTTAAGCTTAAGATCAAGCCAAGCCTGCCTGCCACCACAGCAGTCACTGTTGAAAAATCTCCTCCACATGGTTCACACTCTGCCACAAAACAGCCTGAACCAGAAGCAGGGACCCAAGGACACGTGACAGAGCAGGCACTGATGGGATAACAGGACCCCTGGCTGCAATCCTGGACCATTTTCAGGAAAGAGGCCACTTGGAGGTTGGCTGAAAGATGATGCAACTCCTCCTCTCGTCAGGCCAGACTCATGTATTTGCACTAACAATGTCCCACATGTGTCATTCTCACTTCTGCAAAGTCCTTTAAATTCCTCTGCAAACTGACTATAAGGGGGATTATGTCAAGTTCAGGACTGCAGGAGGCACGATGCCCACAGCACCCAGGTGAAGGAGATGGCTCCAGGGGCTTCCTGTCCACAGATGCACTCCCAGACAGCTGTTGTCAATTTCCATCACCCAAAACCCTCCAGGCCAGCCCTCATGGGACTGGCTCACAAAGAAGGTAGCAGAAGGCAGGCGGTCCCTGCTGACAGGTCCAGCTGCCTGAGCATCATTCCCTTGCCTCTGGTACTGGCCAGATGTTCCAGGCTATTCTCCTTGCCTACTTGATGCTTTTCACTGAAACTGAGTTTACCTAGTTTAGGGCATCTCCAAATGTGGCTCATTCCACTGACTGGAGAATCATCTAAGAGATATGTCTACAATGCAGGTTCAGATTATCTGGCCCAAAATTTGTTCTATTAGCAGCCACTCAGATGATTCTTGTGCATGTTAAAATAAGAGTTACTGGAGTTCTTGCCCACTGGCCTTATGTGTGTTTCTATTTTATTTAATTCAGGCCTCAGGAAAATGGAATCCAGTCAGTCACTCATCAGTGTATGCACAGCTGTCACTTAGTACCCTCTTCACTCAGGTATGGTTGACATGAAAAAAAGTCACATTTAAATGTACAGTTTGATAAGTTTTGACATACATGTCTCTGTCAAGCTGTCACCACAATCCAGGTCTCTATTCTGTGTCTTCCTGAAGCTCTGTAGCCTAACTTGAGTTTCTCCATATCTTCCCAACCCATGTCTACATGTTAGATAACTCTGTGGTGCCATTTTGTGTGTGTTCTTACTTCACAAATATGCTTCTGTACTGTGGACCCCTTGTGCTTCTTCCCTGTCTTAGTCATCATTAGGCTGTGGAGGCATCCATGTCACGAAATCTCTATCTATAAATCTCTATTCTGGTTAGCCTGGTGTCCATATTGTTTAGTTTAACCAGAGGATTGTCTTATTAGTAAACACCAGGTTGCCTCCAAGTCCTTACCCACCCAATGCATCCCCCACCCCCAAACACACACATGCTGTGATGACACTTTGCACATCCTTATGACCTGCACACTAGAGTTTCCCTGGGCATATACTCAGGACTGAGACTAGTCCTTGATTTCTCCCAGGACAGAGAGCTCTGCAGAGGCTCTGCCAGTTCATGCTCCAGCATTTGGGCATTTTTGCCCTGTTTGATATTATCCAACTTTCTTTGATATGATTTTTCATTGATGTTTTAATTTACATTTTCCCAAGGGCTATTGATGGTGAGCATCTCTACACATAACTATTGGCCATTCAGAGGCTCCTCTTCTATGAATGGCTATTCATATATTTTGCCATTTTTTCTTCCTTTTTCCTGTCTTTCTCTTACAGTTTACAGGATTTTCTAGAATTTCCATGCCTGGGTTTGGGATGTTAATAAAACATAATATCTTCTTCCACTTCACTATCTACTTGTTGACTTTGTGGGATTTTTTATTAGTATAAATCTTCCTAAGATTTGCTTTGTAGAAAAATCCATCAGTTTTCTTCAGGGTTATGGTTTGCATCTTTGGGTTTTCTTTAAGTTACAGGTTTCCACTCAAAAGTCACAGAGATAATCACCCATAGTTCTTTCTACTACAATACAGTTTTACGTTTAGCATTTGCATTTAACTTTATGTCTTTAATACATTTGGGGATTTTTTTTAAAGGATTCTCTGAGGTGGCATTAAATAGAATTAATTTTCCCAACACTCACCTCCTAATCTATTGCTTCTCCAGTAATTTACTATGCCCTTCATCATGTCAATTTGACTTTTCCTTTCCCAATTCCTCTGTTATTCTCATTTTTGATGGCTATTTGATTGGACTTTTCCACCTCTGGTGTTTTCCTCCTTCCGGATTTCTTGTATCTCTTTGGTTTTTATAGCCTCTTGGTTTTACTTTGCCTTCACGGCGTCAGCCCTCATTCTTCTGCCTCTTCAGTTCAACCTCCTCCTAGAATTTCCTTAACCTATAGTTACCTGTGTGCCCATTTAGATGTTCTTTGTTCAGAGAGCTTTAGAGATATTACCTAAAGCCACATCTGACATGTAGCCCAGGATGATAATGAGACATGTCTGAGAGTAGACTTAACCTTCATGGGGGTGAAACAGGACCACTGACCTCCTTACTCAGTGTTAGGTCACAGAATGCATAGGAAGTTGAATTCATTCCAAAGTGTAACAATTAGAGAAAATATTTTGGCTCCTAACATATAAAATTCAAATAATGACAGGGCTAAATAATGACAGTATTTATGATCTCACAAGAATAACAAGAAGTTTAGAGATAGTTCAAGGTTGGGAAAGAGGTTCTGTGAGGACATTTTGATGATCTAGTTGCCAGGGTTCCAAATGTAACATCTGCATCTTACAACATTGAGAAGGGAAGGTTATGGGCAGAGGAACCATAAAGAAGCCTGCATCATGTTCTTTCCACCAAAAATGCTCCCCCAAAACCCCTTACACTTGTCCAGATATCCCCCAGAAGAGATCGGGAGGGATGTGGAGGATGCAAGGACTATTGCTCCTCTGCTGCCACAAGAGCCCCAGCTAATCTCCTCATATATCCAGATACCATCTTAGGGGACCTGAGAAATTTAAAGAAATATTCAAAGTATTAGGTCATTAGAAAATGAGTGGCTTAGACAAAAATTAAGGTTCTTCCCACAGTACTCAGTGGAAGGAGTCTGTGAAGAAAACTAGAACAGATACTAAAAATTAAACTGTTCACTACAACTGAATTAGTATAGTTGAGTCAGTTTATTTGAGTCCCCAAAGCAATTATGTGAGGCGAATACTGTATCAACTTCATTTTATAGACAAGGATATTGAGGCTCAAATAAAATAACATAAATTACTTGGATAAAGTAATTTATCCAAGGTCATTAACAGATGATTGATTTAGATTTTGAACCCACTGTTGTTAGCAAATGATTGAGAGGTAACCAGAGGCTCCCAAACTTGCATGCTCTAAAATGGGGTCCTGCCATCTACCACATCATTCCAGAGCAAACCCTGAGTATAAAAGAACTTTAATGGAATTAATGTACATTGAAAGGGAAGAGAGAGGATATTTTTCCCAATAAATCACTGAAAATTACCATGTCCTTGTAGGCAAATACATAGCTGAGCAGGATCGCCCCAAAGCAAGGCTGCTGAGGTCCAAAGTCTTGCCACAAGTCTAAGGCACATTCTAAGGGAAAACCACAGGAAAGGGGCAGAAGGGAATCAGGCAAGTCTGGGACAAAAAGAGCAAAATCAAAGTTCAAATCAAGTTAAAGCCTGCCATTGTCAGCCTCCCCATGCATCTCTTGCCCATGCGTCTCTTTCAAGTGTCTCTGTATGTCTCTCCTCCATGTCTTCCCCTCCATGTGCCCTTCCCAGCACTACCAGAGTACATGTTGGGCTGCAGGAACGAGAGCTTTCTCCTCCACGTGTCTGTTTCCAGGTCTCCTTCATGGCAATACTAGGGTACAGGTCAGGCCACAGAAGCTACAGCACTCTCCTCCCTGTGCCTTCTCTACAAGGCAGCCGCAAGTGGCCACTCAACTCCACCCCATGTTAAGTGGTGGTAGGGAGGTACTTTCCTTAACAATGTGATCTTAAAACCTCCTTGCTTGTAAGCACTTACAACTACTTTATGAGGTGGTAAGTACAATAAGAAGTACAGATAAAATTTCAGCTTGTGTAGAAGAGAAAAAGATAATTTCTAAAAATGGATAGCCAAAGAAAGCTTCATGGAAGAAGTGGCGATTGATGCCATCTTTTCTATCTTATCTTTTTTTTTAAAAGATTTATTTATTTATGCATACAAGAGCTGGGGGATAGGCCAGAGGTGTGGATGGTGAGAGGATTCACCAGAGACAGAGTGGGGAGCAGAACCGGCAGACTGACTGAAATACACTGCCGAGGGGAGCAGTGGGAGAGTCAGGAGAGGTCTGCTGTGCCATGTGGGTAGCTCCCTGGCTGGCCAGGAATCGAACTCATACTGCAGAGGCTGCGGATTGCTTCATAGTGCAGTGCTTAACCCCTTGAGCCACCAGGGAGGCCCTTATCTGTCTTTTTTTTTTAAAGATTTATTTATTTATGCATACAAGAACTGTGGTACAGGTCAGAGGTGTGGGGGGTGAGAGGATTCACCAGAGACAGAGCAAGAAGCAGAACAGGCAGATCTACTGAAATACACTGCTGAGGGGAGCAGCGGGCGAGTCAGGATAGGTCTGCTGCACCATGTGGGTTGCTCCCTGGGCAGGGATTGAACTTGTGCTGCAGTGGCTACAGATAGCTTCATAGGTTGTGTCTTAAGCCCTTGCACCATCAGGGAGGCCCTCAGTCTTATCTGTCTTTTACTCTTTAAAACACAATGGTAGTTAATTGTCAGCCCTTGTCAGTTAACTCCAACATTTGGATAACCTGCCTGTTTCTAGTAAATCACATGATTTATTAAAGACTTTTTTCATTCCCTTAGTCTTTCAGTCATGTGATGCTGTCTTTTTGGTGTATTTAGCAAATTTTAGTTGAACGCTGGACATCCTGTATATGAGGTTGAAGAGACTCCAGATGGCTTCTTTAAGAACTTACCACTACCACCCCCACCCCTTGTGCCATGATGCCAGAATGGTGGCTGATCATGCTGCTCTACTTGGTGATTTGCTGAGTCAAGATTGAAGTACAGCTCTAGTAAATTCCAAACTTCCGCTGGTTCATCTCTGACTTGAGTTTTCAACAAAAAGCCTATTGTTTTCTGCAAGGCACCTCCCCCTCTGGGTACTAAACTATAATGTTCACTTTTAAGACTGTAGAAAATTCCACTCTGCTTTTCATAGGCAGGTTTTCCACTTGTATTTTAAAACCCCTGCACTGAACAGCCCCAGTGTTTGACAAAAGTTCTTGGAGGGAAATGGTCCTCTGTTCAGATCTCTCCCAGGTCTTTCACCCAAATTCTGCTGGTATCTCTCTCTCCTAGACTGCTGTCTATCAGACTGCACTGCCAAAACCTTTGGGATTCTGAGGGGAAAAGTTCTTTCCTTTTTAGGACCATGGTTCTTCCAGTTTTTCTTTTTTGAGCAGCTCTCAGCTTCTTTCAAAGAGATCATTCCTGCATTTTATTTTGACTTTTCTAATTGTTCTAGTTGGGAGTGCCAGTCTATTGATAGCAAGTCCACCCACCCAGAAGAGGAAGCAATCGAGATGGGAAGGCCTGGTGGGGCTGAGTATGGGAAGGAACCTACTCTCTAGAGCAGCTGTGATCTCCTGTCACCAAATCCATTGGTCTTCCCCTTATCCTCAGTCTCATAGACTTTTCTGAGTTACTTGCCCCTCCTCAGAGATTCTCCACTGTCCATTTTCATTCTTCTGTTACTCCTCCTGTAGTTTCCCCTCCAGCTCCTCCTCCACACTTTTCTTTGTTGGTATAATGCAAACTTCAGCATCCATGACCCTTCTTCACACATTCTTCCCCGTAAAATGGTCTTCAGCAGCCATCTCTACGTGGATAACCCCTGCCCTATCTCTGAAAAACAATCTTACTTTCATAGCCTGGAGAAAAGTGAAGATTTACGCGTGTGTGTGTGTGTGTGTGTGTGTGTGTGTGTGTGTACTTGTAATCTCTTCTTAACAGGGAAGAAGAACACACCATCTTAAACGTAGGAGCATTATCTCTGGGAAAACAGAATGCTAATGCCAAGAATATGAGAACAGTTTAGGAGAAACTGACATGCAGAATATATTTTTTAAAGACTTAATTCTTTTATAGAAGTTTTAGATTCACAACAAAATTTAGAGAAAAATAGAGATTACCCTCACATATGGATAGCCTCTTCCATTTCACGCCATCCCTGGACAGAGTGGTACATTTCATACCCCTACAGAACCTACATTGACATCATTATCACCCAAACTCCATGGTCTATATTGACATTCGTTTCTGGTAGTATACATTCTATGGGCTTGGACAAATTTATAATGTCATGTCCATCATTTAGTATCATACAAGGTATTTGCACTACTCTAATAATCCTCTGTGCTCGTCCTATTCATCCTTCTTCCCTGTCATCACTTCATGGCAACCACTGATCTTTTTATTGTCTCCAAAGTTTATCTTCTCAGAATGGAGGAATCATAAAATATGAAGCCTTTTCAAATTGGCTTCTTGCACTTTGTAATATTTACGATTCCTCCATGTCTTGTCATGGCTTAATAGTTCACTTCTTTTCAGCACTGAATATTGTTCCATTGTTTGCATTTATCACAGCTTATTTATTCACCTACCGAAGTACATCTGGGTGGCTTTCAAGCTTTGGCAATTATGAGTAAAACTCCTATCAATATCTGTTTGCAGGTTGATATGTACACATAATTTTTCAATTCCTTTAAATAAATACTATACTATAGCCATGGTTGGATCACATGGTAAGAGTATGTTTATTTTGTAAGAAACCATCAAACTGACATCCAAAGTGGTTCCATCATCTGCATTCACACCAACAATGAATCAGAGTTCGTGTATTTGCTCTACATCCTTGCCAGCATTTGTTGTTGCCAGTGTTCCAGACTTTGGACTTTTTAATAGCGGTAATATTGGCATCTCATTATTGAGTCAATTCGTATTTCTCTATAACATATAATGTGGATCATCTTTTCAGATACTTAATATTTGTATAGTTCTTTGGTGAGGTCTCTGCTAAGATCTTTGGTCCATTTTAAAAATCAGATTGCTTTCTTTTTGTTGAGTTTTAAGAGTTTTTTTGTATATTTTGGATATCAGACCTTTATCAGATATGTCTTGTACAATTATTTTTTCCCAGTCTGGTTTTGTCTTCTCATTTTCTTGATACTGTCTTTCACAGAGCATAAGTTCTTAATTTTTAGTAAAGTCCAAATAATTATGGATTGTGACTTTGGTGTATCTAAAAGCTCATTGTCATGCCCAAGTTCATCTAGGTTTTCTCCTATGTTATCTTCTAGGATTTTTACTTTTGTATTTAGTATTTAGGTCTACGACATATTTCCAGTAAATTTTTGTTTACGGTATAATATCTATGTCTAGATTCATATTTTTTTTTTGTATCTGGAATATCTAGTTGTTTTAACCTCATTTACTGAAAAGAGTATTTAACTTTATGTGAGTTTATTAGTGAACACTCTGTTCTTTTTCATTCTTTGTCTCTTCTTCAACCAATACAATATGTTTTTGACTTCTGTAGCTTTATAGTAAGTCTTGAAGTTGGGCAGTATTAGTCTTCCAATTTTGTTCTTCTTCAACATGCTCCTAGCTATTCTAGGTCTTTTGCTTCTCCATATAAATTTAATTTGTCTATATACACAAATAACTTTCTGGTATTTTGATTGAGATTTTATGAAATCTGTAGATGAAGTGGGAAGACCTGACATCTTAACAATATTAAGTTTCCCTATCTGTGAACATGTAATATCTCTTCATTTATTTTGTTCTCCTATTTTGCTCATCAGGTTTGTAGTTTTCTATGAAATTACAAAATGAGATCTCCTATAGATCTTGTACATATTTTGTTAGATTTACACCTAAATAGCTGATTTTTTTTTACTAATGCATGCAAGTGGTTGTGTTTTTTTATTTTAAATCTACTTCTATTTTGTTGCTCTCTAGGAAGGCAAGGAGGTTTGTATATTCACCTTGCATACTACAACTTTGTTAGAATCACTGGTTAGTACCAGGAACTATTTTGTTGATTCTTTCAGATTTTCTACAAAGATAGTCATGTTACCGGCAACACACCTATTTCCTTTGGTCTTACTGATTAGCTGGGACTTCCAGCATGGTATTGAAAAGGTGTGGGGAGAGGTAATGTCCTCGTCTTTTTCCCTTGCTTGAAAAGCCTTTAGTTTTTTACCATGGATTATGTTGTAGGATTTTTGTAGAAAATCTTTATCAAGTTGAGGGAATACCCCTCAATTTCTAGTTTTGTTTTATCTTGACAAAGTATAAGATTTTAAGGCAAAGCAAAGAGCAAAGAGAAAATTATGAAATTGGGCCTCCCTGTTGACACGAGGGGTTAAGATAAAACCTATGAAGCTCACCACAGACACTGCAGCACAAGTTTTATCCCTGGCTGGCCAGGGAGCTACCCACATGATGCAGCAGACCTCTCCTGACTTGTCCTCTGCTCCCCTCAGCAGTGTATTTCAGTCAATCTGCCTGTTCTGTTCCCCAATCTGTCTCTGGTGAATTCTCTTACCCCCCACAACTCTGGCCTGTACCCCAGTTCTTGTATGTATAAATAAATAAATCTTTTTAAAAAAAGAAAATTATAAAATTGTGATTGTCCAGTGGTGGTAAGAAATCATTACAAGATTTGTGGAGCTTTTGAGGGCATTTGTTATGATAGGAAAAGTTTTATTATAAATTCTAATGTGAATGCCTTAAAAATAAAGATATTATTTAGTTTTTCAAGTCAGCAGGAAAAGAAAGATTATTTAAAATATAATGTTAGAGGGGGCCTGCCTGGTGGTGCAAGATGTCAAAATGCAGCACTGTGAAGCTTTTTGCAACCTCTGCAGCACAAGTTCAATCCCTGGCCAGGGAGCTAACCCACATGGTGCAGCAGACCTCTCCTGTCTTGCCTGCAGCTCCCCTCAGCAGTGTACTTCGGTCCTTCTGCCTGCTCTGCTCCCTGCTCTGGCTCTGGTGAATTCTCTCACCCTCCTGCGCTTCTGACTGTACCCAGTGCATGTATAAACAAAACAAACAAACAAATAAATAAATAAATAAAACATGCCTCTAAAAAAAAAAAAAGTTGATAATGCTCTTTTAGTGAAGATGTGAGGAAACAGGCTGTTTCTACATGAATGGGAGGTCTTTAAATTGGTGCAATCGCTAAGAAGGGAAATTTAGCAACATCTGCCAAAATTACAAATGCTCATGTTGTATCCAGCATTTCCCCTTCTAAAACTTTATTTTTTATATAAATTTACTGCTGTGCAAAATAATTTATTAATTACGATAGTCTGTGTATTGGCAAAATTAGGACAATAAAGGTCCATCTATAGGGGCTCCAGTTAAATAAAATGTATGCTGTTCAAACAAGAGAGTAGAATGAAATGCAGCTGTAAAGAATGAGGAAGCTCTTCATGCATGGACACGGAATATCCATAAGATGTATTGTTAAGTCAAAACAACAGGATGCGGAACAGCTCACAAAAGAACATATGTGTGGACCAGTATTTTTAGCTATGTCTAAGACAACTCTGGAAGGGTATATAAGAAACTAGAACTTGGTTCTCCCTAGGACAGGGGACCAGGTAGTTGAGGACCATGGGTGGAAGGAAGATTTCTCAATATATATCCTTTTGTACATTTTGAAATTTAAGCCATATGAATATATTTTCTATTACAAAAATAAGCTACAGAGTATCTTTAAGAAACTTAACATATCTTTTAAACCTCATGATGTCAGATGGAAGATTATTTTCTAGAGAATAGATTTCCATAAGGGATGATTGAGAGCCTGGGTGACTTTTAAAGAACCCAGTTTGAGAGTTTTCTCAGCAGAGAAAAGAAAACACAAACATATGCACCACCCTCCTCAGATTATCAGTGTTTCCTCCCATGCCTTGACTATAAAAAGCTTTTCTCCTTTGCTGTGCTCCCAGAGCCCCACACATTTCCTGCTTCTCAGCTGCCTGCACTTGCTGGTGTCTGACCTAAATGACCTTCACAAAGTCACCCAGGCTGAGTTGAGAGTGGCACTTCTGAGAAACATCTGAAACTTCTCTTGAAAGTTCAAAACTGGGAAAATTGCTACTATTGCACATGTTGCGTGCTACGAGCTTGCATGCTCTCTGTTTTGAACATTTATGGTATTTCTTTTTTTACTCAGTTTTCTAAGGATTCGGTCAGTTAACAGCAAGGGCTCCCACCCATTTAACTCACCTGTCAAGTGGTGCTATAGAAACAGCTTATTTCGCTACAAGTGTTAGATACCGGAGATCTAGAACAAAAGGCTCATCCTTTTACCAAATCTGTTGTCCTTGCTAGACCCTCACTGTAGCCATTTTTATCCAGTATGGTTGTAGGGGAATATACCTAATTAGCTTTGTTTCTGGTCCTAGTTCTTGTCTCAGATTTGTGCTGCTAGTTGTGTTCATCAAGAATGAGTCAATATTTCTAGCATACACCTGTGAAGCTAGGGGAATGGAATAGGTCTTCAGGTTTTTTTCATATCTGAAACTCTGACCCAGGGAAAATTTCTGTCTTCCACCACACCTCCAGAGTGACTAACTACACCTTTTTATTTCTAGTGAAAAATAGCAACCATTATTCTAAAAGCTTGAAGGGTTTAGAGAATAAGAATTTATCAATCTGGACAATTAAAATAATAGATAGTTCTAAAAGACTAATAGACATGGATTTAGGGTTTCAGAGAACTATAAAAAGGCAAGTAACAGAGAGCTCAATATCTGTAAGAAATGTGAGGATGGCACTGCAGTCATTAGAAACAATATAGACTCGGCCTCCCCTGGTGGCACAGGCGGTTGAGCGCAGTGCTGTGAAGTTGTCCGCAGATTCTGCAGCACCAGTTCGATCCCAGCCTGGCCGGCGAGGGTCCCACATGGTGCAGCAGACCTCTCCTGTTGTGCCCGCTGCTCCCTTCAGCAGTATATTTAATCAGTCTGTCTGTTCTGGTCTCCTCTCTATCTCTGGTGAATCCTCTCACCCTCCCGCAAATCTGGCCTGTACCCTGGTTCTTGTATAAATAAATAAATCTTTAAAAAAAAGAAATAATATAGACTATTCATTCTAAGTGTTAATGAGACAATTTAGGAACAAGGGTGGGGGTGAAGGGGGGTGGAATTTAGATCCCCACCTCACACTACACATCAAATAAATGCCAGATGCCTTAAAACATATAAATGTAAAAAAAGGATAGAAAAAACCACAGGATTCAGAGGCAAGAAACAAGAAAATTATTGATACATTGGTTATTGATACAAGCAAAACAAATGAAACTGCTGTTTAAACTACATCTTCAAAGTTATGAAAAATTAACAAAGAATTTACAAGACAGGGCCTTCCTAGTGGCCTAGGGGTTAAGTCTCAGTGCTATCACTGTTATAGCCTGAGTTGATCCCTAGCCAGGGAGCTACCCACATGGTGCAGCAGACCTCTCCTGTCTCACCCACTGTTCCCCTCAGCAGTGTATTTCAGTAAATCTGCCTGCTCTGCTCCCTACGCCGTCTCTGGTGAATCCTCTCGCCCCCTGTATCTCTGGCCTGTACCCCAGTTCTTCTACACAAAAAATAAACAAATATTTAAAAATTTACATTTTTTATGACAGCATGCCAGCAAAGGGTTAATATTTTTGAATTATGAAGAACTTCTTAGAAATCAATGAAAAGATAAAAAACACAATAAAAGTATAGTTGAAACATGGTCAGGCATGTTACACAAAAAAGCAGAAATGCAAATGGCCAATAAACATGAAAAATATTTTACCCACCAGTAATAAATGAAATGCCAATTAAAATAACAATGAAAATTCCTTTTGACATATAAAACTGGAAAAGTTTTAAAGGAATGATAATAACTAGTGTTGATTAGGGTGTGAGATAATAGATACTTTCATATACTTTAAAGGGGATGTAAATTGGTTCAAACTTTCTGGAGGCAATTTGGAAAACTGATAGAGTATTTTAAAATGCGCATACTGATATTTTAATGTTCACATCTAAGGGCTTTCCCAAAGGAAATCCAGAAAAAGTGTACAAAAATATCTGTACAAAAATGTTCTTTAGTATGTCCTTTATAATAACAAAAGATTGGCAAACCTGAATATTAGTCAATAGGGAAAGAGAATGCTATGAGATAATTTTAAAAGATGGACAGAAATGTCCTCAGCCTATTAAGTGAAACAAAGGATATGCAAGAAGGATATAGAATGATCATATTTTTTTCCTTTATGTTTATAATAAAAATGAAATCTAAATACCACATACTAATAACATTATTTCTGGACGTTCTGAAGAGTAGGTAATGTTTACTTTCTTGTTTAGGTTTACCTATAATTTCTGATGATTTAAAAAGTATGAGAATTTATTAAATTTATTGCTAGGAAAAGTAGTAAAACTATGGCCCTCCTTCCAAATTCATGTATGATGCTTAGAGATGAAAAGTAAACGGCTGTAGATGGGTGATGTGTGTATTTCCATGACATGAATTTTGTTACCATAGCAAAGTAAATATAGCAGTAATGGCCAAGACTGAACAACTCTGTGTCTGTCAAATGTCTCAGCAAGATTTGTTTCCTCTCTTGCAGATGGAAAGCTGAATTTTCCAGTGAACTTCCTACAAAACTGCCACTTCACCAGGTGGGTTCCAGCAATATTTTGAACAAGATCTGCCATCGAAGTGGTCTTTGATTTCTACTTTTTATAGTGAGAAGATGTCTAAGGCAGAAGCAACATATGGTTATTCCTTCTGCTTGCCTCTTTCACTCTCTATCTACTCTGCCCCAGTCTGATCCTATCCATTTCTCCCTTTACCTTTCTCTCTATACTTTCATCTGGTTCTCATTTCCTTTTCTCCCTGTTTCTTACCTTCTTCCTTTTTAGTGATTCTCTCACCAGACACTGCCTGAGACATTTCCAGATGCTAAGCATTGGGCTAGGTGCTGAAAGCAACTTCAGAATCACCATGGGATCATGGACAGGAGTACCTTGCCAGCTACCTGCTGTACCAGCAATTCCAAGCAAATGATATTACCAGGATTCCCACTTTACTTCATTTAATGGTGAAATACTGGGATTGTTACCATTGTATTTTTAAATATTTAGAATTCATAAAATTTAACACATCAGTAAAACAATGAGTGAAGCAGTTTTTGAAAGCACACATTTGTAAGTCTGCTTCAAAACATTAAGCAAATGTGTAAGTTATTAAACATTAAATATATAGTATTCAGCTATTACACATTAGCTTTAGTTTAATGTTCAAATATAACATTAAAAAAAGGTACTTGTAAAATGAAAATTTAATTAAATTCAAAAAAAATTATAATTGAAACACCTTAGTAAGGTTACAGGAATTTTTAAGTGATGTCATTGTTGAATTGCAATGTATTTTTATGCAAATTTCCCTACTTATTGAAAATGCTCTTACGAACTCTATGCTAGGGATAAATAGAAAGGACCTATTATAGATTAACTTTAAATTAGTTCCTTCTGAATCA
Organism: Talpa occidentalis; assembly: GCF_014898055.3. Classification (NCBI taxonomy): domain Eukaryota; kingdom Metazoa; phylum Chordata; class Mammalia; order Eulipotyphla; family Talpidae; genus Talpa; species Talpa occidentalis. The sequence goes on along the minus strand of NW_023601104.1, from coordinate 69,689,662 downwards.
TTCACCTTCAAATTAAAGGATTTGGAGTTCTGAGCACATGTGTGGTGTGTATACATGTTTGCAGCATGTGTATGTAAGGTGTGCCAAGGGTGTGTGTACACATGTCATATGTGGTGAATGTACAAGTGGTGTGTGCATGTGAAGTGCATGGGGGTGTGCATGTGCATGTGTTTGTAAGTAGCCTGTGTGGTGAGTTGGGTGTGGTATACGTGCATGGGTGTGGTATGGGTGCTGGGTGGGGAGCAGGCAGAGACTAACCAAATTCTCTAGCATTGCAGTTTGACTATGGGTCATTCTCCACCTAATCTAGGTTGACCATGACCAGAAAGTCGTGTTCTGGAGCTTTGCTTATCCATGCAGAGACAAACTGCCACAAGACTGATGCGGGTTTGTGAGTCCAAAGGACTGATAGGGAGCATCAACCTCCAAGTCACCCCTCACAGCTGCCAGGAAGGGGCAGGCTAGACACTTGCCCTGCTAGAAGGAAACCTCAAAGAGACTCCAGGCAGCCCCAGGAGTGGCAGAGAACAAGGGCTGAAAGGTACCTTGGAGGGTGTCCTGTCCAGCATTTGTCAACCTAAGGATTTCAAATGATAGTGGATTGTAAAATCAATTTAGTGGACTGCAAAGAGCTTTTTCATAGAGTAGAATAGAAAAAATGTTTAGTACACTGGGAAGGAGAAGCACAGATTTTTGGAACTTTTGTTTCAATTCTATGTGTGTGTGTGTACATGTGTGTGCTGGATGATAATGTAAGATGAGTTTATTATTATTAGTTGTGGGCCACATTCCAGTTTTAGTTCACAAGGAGAAAATAGAGGGTACCCGAAGAAAGTGGTCTGCTTTTAAAGGTCACAGCTACTTAGTGACAGGAACAGTCTTTCCATTACAGCACATGTGATACAGAGCCAGCAATGAGTCACTAGAAAGGACCCAAATAATGACTACTCTTCTGTTAATGGAAAATAGTACTTTATGTCTTTTTTTTTTTAATAATGCTTTTCAATTTTTTCAGAGTTCCTGCAATTTCCCAATAGGAGGATCAAACAAACTAGCTAATATTTAAGATCCCCTTCAATTTAGAAATTTCTGAAGTTCTATGGTTTTAAGGAGGTCAGAGAGAGAGAAAGAGAGAGAGAATATTGGGTGACTCAGTTGTGGTCTGTGGAAAAAAAAAGTTTTAAATCTAGAAACAGTGAATGTACATTCACGTGTCCCCTCTGTCCCTGTGGGACCTGGAGCAAGTCATTGGACATCTTTCCCACTGTTATAAAGGTCTCTCTATTTCACAGCTATTTTGTGGGAGTCAAAGGTGATTGCTGTGTGGGATTGCTTGGGAAAGCACAAGAGGTTACAGAAGTGTTGCTCTTAGTGACCCCCTATTTCCTGGCCCGTTCTTTGCTTGCCATCTTGTACCCAGTTTGCAGGTCAAGTATGGACGCCTAAGAACAATCTGGGCACCTTCATCCCTCTACACAAGATAACTGAGTATGCCTCTCATCCTGGTAAAAATCATGCCATGTAATAGCTGATAATACAACATCTAGCTGTTAAAAGACCTCCCTTTGCTTTGCATTGGCTTACAAGTTGTTCTAATAAGATCTCATGAAGCTTTCATTCCTCTAAATTTATTTATTTTCTTATATCATTGTCATTTTCATATTTTAAAGATGTTTAGGTTATCAACATGCAGTGATAGCATCTCCTAGGGCCATCACAATTGAAAGAAAACCTGGGACAGAGTGAAGCTGTGCCTGCCTACCTAATGACGCTTGAGAATGGCACTACCCTGTCCACCTCAACAGTCTGCATGGTCACCACTGTGCCCCACACTGGGTTTCTCTTAACTCTTCTAATATCCCACACTTCATCTTCACCTTTGCAGATTGTTTCCTCAGCCGGGAACATTCTTCCTTCCATGTTCTCCTAAATCTACTTGCTCAGGCTTCAGATCTCAATGCAATTCATAGGCCAAGTCAGGGCACTGTTGGGAATCTCCCACAGCACCATGAGCCTTGCCTTTGAGGAGTTTCTGCTCATACATGAACTTTGAGGGCCCTCAAATTTTTTTATCTCTAGGTTTCTCCAAAACCTTTGGACACAGACTTTGGTTCTTACAGAGAAATAGAAAAGCCATCCCTGAGGGCCAGGACCTCACTGTCATTCACAGCCAGACCGTGGTGTTCTCCCATTGAACATAAATATTTCCATAGAACACTGATGTTAGACAAGGCCACTCTGTGACCGTGATGGAACAAAACAAAAACAAGATTATTCCACAATCACGCCTGGGCCCAGACAAAAATAAGAATATCCAAACCACAAAAGTGACTGAAGACACCGCTTTCTTGAATAATATGCTACTTCTTAATTAGAACTTTAGTCTTGCCTCATTCTACCTTGACTTCTAGGTAAGAATTAAGATACCCAATCATAGAATTACCCTGCTTCCTGATAACATGCAATCTAGAGCAAAGTGCCGCTTCTTCGAACCCTCCCTAACTCATCTCCCAGGCCTAATGAGTGACTCCTCTGTGATGGTCTCTCACTGTGCTGCCCCTCTGTGATGGTCTCATCACTGAGCTTCAACTGGTTGATAAACCCAACATTGTTCGATTCTAGTGATCCTGGGGGTCTGGGGCTGCAGTCCTGCAGACTGGAGGGCAGGCCCAGTTTTGCCATCTGGAGGAAATACTTAGTTGTGCCTGCTGGTTGGCTAGAAAATCCTGAACCACCCTTACAGTGCGAAAATAATGTTGCATGCATCCTGGGTGATATCACCAACTTGTGTAAGACAAGGGCTGGTGGGGTTCCCGGTGGAGCTACTTCTGTGTAGGTGCATGACCTGAGGAGTTCAGCAGGTACACTCTGGGTCTGCAGCTTTCCTCAGGGATGCTCACTCAAAGTCCAGCTGCTCCCTATTACCTGTCTATACAAGTCAATCTCTTCAACACAGGTCCAAAAGTCCCTCACATCTCCCCTCTTTTACTTGCCCCATTCCCCATGTTTCTTATAGTCCACCTTAAACTCTATTCCCTGCCTGAACTAACCCCATTGTGGTTCCCCGCCATGCCACTGCCAGCTTCTCTGGCATGGGTTTATGCTTCTGTGCCAGCCAGGTTCTGACCTCTGGGGCCACCCCTCTGCTTTGATGATTGGGTTACCTCCTCCCCAAAGCCTTCTCAGTTGAGCCCTGCTGGCTACCCAAGCCTACAGCTGCTGCTTTCTACACTTACCAAGCAGGCTCAGATTACAGTAGCTGGCTGGGTTGATTCATAGGTTTGGGATAATCATGTGGACAGTGAGTGCTTTGATTTTGGTGGGGTGGAGGGAGCAGGATTCATATTATTCATCTCCCCTTCTAGAACCTAAACTCTCCCAGGAAAGAGGCCATGCCTACTGGCTTCCCGCCTTGTTTTTCCTTATTTTTTTTTTTTATTTTTTACATCATTGTTTATTTTTAAACAATATTTACTTCCCCCCCCACCCCCTCAGGTGTAGTCTCCATAGAATTTCCTTCACCAATGCACCCGTGCACCATCACCTCAGTCCCCTGTGCTCCTCCCTCCCTCCCTCTGATCCCTCTCCCTCCTCCTCCCCTGCAGCATATCTCTGGTTTATAATTGTCTGTTTTTGTTTTGTTGTGTTTTGTACTGTTATTATTTTTTTACACAGATGTCATATTTGGTTTCCCTATATTCCTGCTATAAGTGAAACCATCCGATATTTTTCTTTTTCCTTCTGACTTATTTCACTGAGCATAATTCCTTCTAGCTTCATTCACGTTGCTGCAAATGGCATGAGTTTATCTTTTTTGATTGCTGAGTAATATTCCACTTTGTATATATACCACATCTTCTTGATCCAGTCATCTATTTTTGGGCATTTGGGTTGTTTCCAGATTTTACCTATTGTAAATAGTGCTGCAATAAACATAGGGGTACAGGTGCTATTTTGAATCAATGTTTTTGTGTCCTTTGGGTAGATCCCTAAGAGTGGAATTGCCGGGTCATATGGTAGCTCCATTTTTAGTAGACTGAGGAACTTCCTGACAGCTTTCCATAGTGGTTGGACTAGTTTGCACTCCCACCAGCAATTTAGGAGAGTTCCTTTTCACCACATCCTCGCCAACATTTGTTATTGCTTGTTTTTCTGTCATGTGTCTTTCTTACTAGTGTAAGGTGGTATCTCAATGTGGTTTTGATTATGTGCATTTCCCTAATTATAAGGGATGTTGAACATTTTTTCATATGCCTGTTGTCCATTTGCATTTCCTCTTTGGAGAAATGTCTTTTAAGTTCTTCTGCCCATTTCTTGACTGGATTGTTTATTTTGTTTTTGTTGGGTCTTGCGAGTTCTTTGTATAGCTTGTGATCAGTCCTTTATCAGTTGAATGGAGTATAAAGATTTTTTCCCAATCAGTCGGGTATCTCTCTGTTGTGGTTAATGTCTCTTTTGCTGTGCAGAAGCTTTTCAGTTTGATGTAATCCCAGGTGTTTATCTGTTCCTTGAATATATTTGCTTTTGGATGATGCATCTTTAAAGTTGTTATTGCGATGTATGTCTTGTAGTGTTTTACCGATATTTCCTTCTATGTATTTTATGGCTTCAGGTCTTATGTCCAGTTCTCATCCACTCTTCTCCCCAACTACCTGAGCTCAGAATGGGGGGTGCCTAGCATTCCACAAGCTCTCAATGCTCATGGGATGCAGGTCAGGAACTGGTATTCTTCGGGTTTTAGAATGATACCTGCTTCTCAGATGATCCTCCCCTTCCCACGCTGGCCAGCATCGGACAGGAGGAAGGAGCCAAGGGAGACTTTACAGGGACACAGCAGCAGATGGACTTTCCTGTTCTGACTAGCCCAAGTTGTTTATTTCAAACACTTAGCCTTATGCCTTTCTAGCCACAAAACATTGATCCTAGAATATTTTTCTTCCTAGAACTGGCTGTTTGCCAGCTCAAGACTCCAGGGTTAACTCGTTTCAGTTGGAGGTAAAAGTTAATAGCTGACCCTTTTCATCAAACACCCCTGGTAAACACCTGATGACACTTTACAGCTCAAGGTCAGAGATACAGCCAAATAATTTTTTTTTCAAAAAGGGAAGCACTGGAATAAAGGCTACTCTGCTACCTTAAACAGAATGAGGTTACTCTAAATATACATATGTGGGGAAAATATCCAAGATATGATGGAAAGAAAAGAAAAGTTGCAAAATATACCTATATCATGAACTCATTCTTATAAGTCTATGTATTTAATATAGTTTTTATATGATAAAAAAATTGAAAGGATATTCACTAATTTGTTATATAGAAATAGAGGACTTTTACTTTCAATTTTTTGCAGTTATGTTTGATATTGTTGCAATCAGTAAAAAATATTTTTTGAAAGAGATTTAGGACAGCAACTCTAACTATCACACTCATGTTTTCATTATTTCCTACAAAAATGCATTTAGATTTTTTTCACCATTAAAAGAATTTACTTAAGTGAAGTTTTATGTTGATCTTTCTTTTAAATGTTATTATCCGTCATTTTCAAGATACTCTCTTTTAATAGCTCAAAGCACTCCAGATTTCCTGCAACTTTCATTCTGATGCTGACCTAGTGGAATCTGAGAAGAGGGATCATTCTACAAGCCCTCAGAGAAACAGTTCTTGGGGAAATGCTTGAGAGGCAGTTCTATTCATTGTATTCTTTCAACCTGTATTATTGAGTGCTACTGACTACCCAGCCCAGTGCTAAATGCCAGGGCCAAACAGCTGACAGAAAGGGGATTAACATTTCAAGGAAACACTCTAGGCTATTCAATTGCACCAGGGCCACAGGCTTGTCCCAACAGTATAGGTTGGTGAGTAAGAATGTGGCTACTGGAATTTGGGTCCTAGCACCACCACCTAACAGCCTCCAGGGTTTGTGCTGGTCAGAGACTGGGTCAGCCAGTGATAACTAAAACCAGAAATAGCACAGACCTAAATAAGACAGCAGTTTGCTTTTCCTGTATTTAAACAAACAAGTCTGGAGGTAGGCAGCTCGAGGCTGCTACAGCATGGGCATGAGGGCCTAAGGCTCCTGCTGTCCTGCCTTGCCATCTTGAGCTTGCAGCTTCCTTTCTTGAGGTCACAAGTCGGTGCAGAAGCCTTAGCCAACAAATCTGCATTTCAGGCAGGAAGCAGGAAACAAGAGGGGAAAAGAGCAAGAAAAAGCCCATGTAAGCACTTATGCCCTTTGAAAGCAGCTTTTTTGAAGTCTAGCCTGGTGAACTCTGCTTCTGCTTCATGGGGATAGCTGCCTGCTAGGCAGTCTGGAAAACAGATTTGAATTGGTCATGTTACCTCCCCAAGTCACGTTGGGCTTCTAATAACAGGTGAGAAGGGGAATTTTGATCCTGGCTGGGCAACCAGCTGTCCCTGCCACCGGGTAGTAATATTGTCTACCTCCTCAAATACAAGGAGACTGAATAAAATAATACTTGAAAAGCCCTCAAATGTCACCCTCATTTTGAAGTCTTCCTCAGGTACAGTTGCTTACAGATCAAATAGCAGGTTCTTTACTCCAAAATCCTGATACTAAATCCTAATACTGTAATTTTACATGACTGTCTCCCCCACTGGACTTTGAGGTCAGGTTCGAGGTGTTATTCACTAGTGTGCCTGGGGAGGCCTTATTGCCACTCAATAAATCTTTGTGGAATAAATCGAAGAATTTCCCTCTCTTTCTTTCTTGGTATAACTTCCTGAAGCATTTGACTTCCAAATCCAAATATCTTCTAGGCACTAAGTCTTCATCTTTGCAAAGTCACCTTAGCTTTTAGTCTCCTCAGGCCTGAGAGAGAGTAGTTGAGTCATCTCTTTTTCATCTCAAGTATCTGCCTTGTTCCTAATCTGCTGTGTGACATTAGGAAAATTTCTTAGTCACACTGAGCTTAAGTTTCCACTGAGATATAGGGATAATATTGGTAACCAAGTGTGTGTAATGTAAAGTTTAAATGAATGTATATAGCATGGACCTGGATTCAGTAGGACACATACATTTTTATTCTCATCTCCTTTTGATATTTTTTCCTCCCACCATAATAGAGCTAGCTCAGGCTAGTTAAAAATAGCTAACACTGTTTGAGTAATCTGTGGTAGGTGCTACCTTGAGGGACATACTACTAATACTCCCATTTCATAGATGAAGATACTGAGGATCAGGGAGTCACTCAGCTAGAGGACAGAGGCAGAGCCAGGGCATTCTGGCCACAGAGCTCATGCTTTATCCTTTACACCAAACTGCTTCCCTGTTGCATTTGGTAACATTCAGTCTCAACACAGCCCCTGCCATCTCTTCCACCTATATCCCTTCACTGACAACCTCTCTGGTACCTCAGAGCTCATGACACTCTGGAGGTGAATCAGGAGGATTTCAGGTCAGCTTACCCACAGGAATAGTTTTCTCAGCTTAAAAGTTCCCACAGAACCCTGGAAGCTACTCATACTTCCCAGAGAACATTATGAAAAGTTCAGTTTAAGAGCCTGAGGACAGTTGTGACCTCAGACCAGCCATCATTGTAAGTAAGAGGCACTCCTACCTCATGAAATTTCAACATGTGAAAAATCCAAATTTATAAAAAGATCAGTGTGTATGTGTGGGAGGGATGGTGTGCATCATACAAAGAGAATTTATAAAGTGTTGACACTCCAGGCTTCCTATACTTAGCAGTCTTTACCCGTGCATTTGCAGTAATTTAATTTTTAAAATTCCATTTATATGAAACTTTACAAGGACATGGCTATTAAAGCAAGATACACTCATCCAATTCTAAGATCTCGAGGTTGCCAATAAGTTGCTACAAATCTTGCCCTATCTGATCCTTTTCCTTGTAATGTTTCTCTTCTAAATTTTCCTCTGAGGAGATACTTTCTGAATCCAAGTACAGGAAGAACATCATTGAAAATTGCTCATAATTTAGAAAGAAGTAAATTTTGGCTGTGCTAGGAGATCCCACTAATCATTCCCACCCTTTCCCAGCGCTGGAAAATTACAAAGTTTCTGTCCCTAGAGTTTAAAACTTACAGAGCCTCTGGGAATCAGCATCTAAGGGTTTGGCCACCAGCCAGGGACAGTGAGGCAACAACAGACCACCAGTGAAACCCCAGAACTCGGAGGCCAGGGAAGGAAGAGGCTGTCCAAGGAGCTGGGCGCTGGAGGCTGGCCTTGGCCTTCCCAGGTGAGCTGTTGTGGTCATGGCCTCTCTGGAGAGGGCCTTTCTCACCAGACTGCCTGCAATGGGGCAAAAAATCACCAACAAGAAAGGGAAAGAGCAATGAGGAGGAGAAAGGGGAGTGGGGATGAGGTTTATCAGGCCTTGGAGGGAAAAGTGAAGCTTATGCTGTCAGTTAAAATCATATTTGAATATGAAAGAGAAACTTTGGTTTGCCAGAGACTAGAAGCTGTTCAGCTATCACCAGTTTGAACTGAAAAAAAACATGCTTGGGTCCTTCATTCTTTAATTTTTTATAAGTGGCTTTCTAGAGGGAATTTGGTGCCAGCTGCAAGTTTTCATTTCAAGAAACCTTGGCCTGGTGAAGCCTCTCCTGACTCACGCTGATGAGCTGGGGCTCATGTCCATTGTTGGAAAAGTTGATATTTCCTTTGTAAAGCAACAAAGGACAGAGATGACACCCAGGGCTGCTCAGAAATCCCCTAGAAGCTCTTTTCTAAGATTCTGCACTGGGCTGACAATGTGGTCAGAGGTATGTGGACTAAGAATTAAGGAGGCTTCTCTCTCAGGGTCTGCAAGTGTACGGTCGACCTTGAGAGTGAGGGCTTCCTAAAATCTGGCTCCCCAGATGCTTCCCCTATTCTGCCATTCACACCCCCCATTAGAAACCCCTCCCCCATTATAAGTTCCTTGATTTGGGATAGAGGGTGCATTTTTACAAGCTCCTCAGGTGATTCCAAGGTATAGCCAGGATGGCGAGACATGGCTTAAGTGAATAAAGGTTGATGACAAATAAAGCCAAGAATCAACCTTGATTTTATCTTTTCCTCGAATGTTCACTGGGGGATAGGGGTGAGGATGGGTGGGAATTCTTATCAAATTCATTTTCGTTCAGTCTAGTCACTCTATTATAGGTCACAAAGAATTCTGTTTAGGGTTGCCAGATAAAATACAAGAAACTCAGCTGAATTTGAATTTCAGATAAAAAAATTCAGATAAACAACAAATGATGCACATAGTTAGGCATCCTGTAATTTGGTTTGCTAAATCTGATTACCCTCAGCCTGCACGACAGACCAAACAATGTGAACTTGACAATGTAGGGCAGTGCTTCTCAATTTGTATTACAAAGCACAAGATTGGATTCTATCATTGGATTATATCTAATACAGTGGATATAATCTGTACTAGACTGAGAAAAAAATTCTACAGTCAAATAAATGTGGCAAACACTGGGTTAAACTAGTTAATCAGGTGTTTTGATTATAATGTTTATAGAAACATTTCATATGCACATATACACCTGACCCCTCTCAGGTTGGAGATTTACTGAGTCCCAAACTTACATAACTAGGGACATCTTATAGAACTAATGTTCTAGAACTCACTACAGTGAGAGGTGGGGTGCTAAGCAGGGAAATGACAGTCACACTAATGCTTGAGATAGATAATTCTACTTTTAGAAATGTAGATTTCAGAGGTACAGACTGAAAGCAGGAATCCAGATAGATGATTATATATTATTAGTTTGCTGGGGCAATCATAGCAAGTACCACAGACTGGGAGGCTTAAACAGAAACTTATTTTCTCTCTGGATCAAGTTCTGGATCAAATCCAAGATAAGGACTCTGTTGAATGGTTTCTTCTGAAGCTTCTCTCCTTGACTTGGAGGTGACTGTGTGCTCCCTGTCTTTGGGTAGTCTCCTCTCTATTAATGTCTGTGTCCTAATCTCCTTCTCTTCTAAGAACACCAGTTACACTGGATTAGGGGTCACCCATAAGACCTCATTTTAAATAAATTACCTCTTTGCAGGCCCTATCTCCAAATATAGTCACATTCTGTGGCACTGATAGGTAAGTCATCAGCATATGAACACAATTCAGCTCAGAAATAAGCTACTGCAATAATCCTATTGAAAGATGATGAGGTTGTAAATGAAAGTAGGAATGCAAAGAAGGGATTTGATCCCAGAAATATTAAAGAGCCACAAGAAAAAAGACAGATGAATTGATCAGGTGTGGTGAATAAGCAAAAAAAAAGCACATTTCCTAGCACTGAGTAGCATTCACATATATTTTCTTTCAACTCTTTACTTGTTCCCTAAATAGAATCTTTCATGTAACAAAATTCATATCATAAGCAGTTTGGATTGAATTTATTTCAGGGATAGAAGCATGAACAACACAGTTATTAAATATTTCCTATTTTTTTCCAAAATGTCCACTACTTTTTATATTGGGATGATTAACTAATCTCTGTGTCATTTCTCTCCACTCTCGGAAAGAAATATCGAGGAGGGAATGCCTGGCTTACCCATGCCAACTTTTTTCTGCTCCAGTTGGAGGAGTCCTGGTGGTTTACAAGGAGAAGAAAGTCTTGGTTAGGCGCACTGGCTTGGTCAGACCTGGCTCCCTTGGGGGCGGGTTCCTCATTGTGAAGACACAATGAATTCAAGCCCCTACCTTCTACCTAGCAGCCAGAATAGCCAATAACTTCAGGGACTTGAAATCTTAGTCAAATTTTAATAGTGTGAAAAATTACTGGGTTGTGTAGACAGACAAAAAAGTAGCCAAAGACCATTTAAATGGGGGCCTTTAGTTCTTAGGATCTAGAGAATAAGCTAACTCCACAAAAAAAGAAAATCTTGGGACTGCTGAATCTGGGCTAAAGAGGGTGTGTATTAGTCATTGGGTTCCTTTCTGGCTGCAAGGAGTTTCTCTGACTCTCCCCCAGTTCTAGCACCTTCCTTGATTATAGTAAGTAGGCAAGTGTGTACCAAGAACACCAACTCAATGACTATGGTATGAAGGTGGTATCCTGGTTATACCATGAAAATCTGCCAGAGCTACCAGAAACTCGGACCCATCTTTGCTGAGGCATTCAGTATTCTTGTTGATATGAATATTCTTTAAGTTAAAAGCCACAAATTCCCCCTGGTTGAAGAAAGAGCTAGGAGAAATTGAACTCTTTCCTTTGTCTCCTCAGGATTGGTGCATGCCTCACCCTTTGGGATTCCAGCCAAAATGCCAATAGTCTTTTTAGTCTTTAAACTTTCCTTAGCTATTTCTTTTAGTCGACATTTAAAGTCCACCAATTCCAAAGATTTCCCTGGACCAGTCATCTCATAGCATTACTCTTCTGCCTTGTTGTAGAGTTGGAGGTGTGCCCTGCACTCTCTATTCAAGTAATGTCTCTTTGAAAGGCAGGAAGGAGTTTCTCTGCCTCTCCCCAGCTCTAGCACATAGCTTGATTATGGTAAGTATGCAACTGGTTGTCTTGAATCTGACGCAGAGCCTCTACACTACCTCCTCTAACGCAATGCTCAAAAACTACATGGATGCACTAGTGTTGACAACTTTTCTCCTTATATCTAATTTAAATTTAGCCTACAACAGTTTAAGTCAATTTCATACCTCATTTGTAATATATTATTTGCAAAAATGGCCCAAATTATCCATGCTCCTTTATAATGTAGCTCCCCATCTCCTCCCATAAAGAGATAGAATCTCTTTTTCTACCTTTTGAATGTGGGCTGACTGTGTGACCTGCTTTGACCAATAAATCACAGCAGAGGTGACTGTGCCACTTCCAAGCCTAGCCTTAATAGGCTTTGAGAATTTCTGTCCCCTCTCTTAGAACTCTGCCCAGCTACCATGTGAGTAAGCTTGAGCTAGCCTGACAGATAGCCAATGACCACATGGCAAAGTCACCCCCGTGGCCCCTATTAGCTATAGCTGAGAATCAGTTAATCCCCGGAAGCAGAGCTGCTTAGCTGACCCGTAGCTGACCATGGATGCATGAAAGAACCCAGCAAAGAGCTGAAGAATGTACAGCTGATCCACCCTAAATTGCTGATTTGCAGAATCATGAGTTAGGTAAATGATCACTGTTTACAGCTACTACTTTTAGAGTTGTTTGTTACCAGCAACAGTCACCTAATACTCTGACCATCCAAAATGTTCAGGTGTTTGCAGAGCGTGTTGAACTTGCAATCCATTAAAATAGCTCCACAAATTTATTCTTTGACACAATTTTCGTGCTCTAAACTCATAGTAATAAGTATAACTGACTCAAGGATAAACATTTCCACAAGCCAGAAATCTACTGTGCAGGGAGAGGTCACTCCACAAGTAAAAGGATTAAAGAGCTCCACTAGAGGCAAAGTGCGAAAGTTATTTTAATGCTGGAAGCCAGTTGTTGGTGAGTAGATAACATCCCCACTTTTGTCTGCTCAGAAAGAAGGCTTAAAAGTAATTACTGTGCATTACAACTCTAATCAGGCACACCTCCCCCTCCCCCCTTAAGCCTCCTCCATTCTTCAGACTTTGTTTAAACCAGTGATCAGATCTCAGTCACATTTTACTAAACTGACTTTTGTAGACTTGATCCTTTTAGATGGCCTTCTTTTCTACGTGAGGATACACTTTCCTGTGCCCCCCCACCCCTGACTTTAATAGTCACTTTTCTATTTCTTGATGGTTTCCTCTCTTCTTAATATTGGAGAATGTTCAAATTCAGTCTTTTGTTCAGTTCTTTATCTCTATTCATTTCTAGTGATTTCATCCTTGCTTATGGCTTGAAATATCATCTGCATTCTGACCACTTCCAGTATAAATCTCCAGCCCAGACGTGTCTTCATACTTTACGTCCATATATCCAATAGTCTAGTTATTATCTCCATTTTGAAGTCCAACAGAAATCTCAGACTCAAATGAATTATTCCTGATATTCCTCTGTCCTAATATCTGCATCCCCTTAACCTTCCCCACCGAGAGTAATGGTTCCTCCCTTTTTATATCTGAAGCCCCAAAATTTGATATAAACATCCTCTCATATATAAAATAATGTTGGACTACCTTCAATGTTTATTCAGAAGCTGATCATTTCTCATTTGGGATCATGTCTTGTGGCACACTGGGAGCTTGGGGAAGTAAGAGGACATGGACAGTCTCATGACAGAAAACAAACAGAGCTACCTGCCGGCTCAGTGAAGTCTCCAATCTCATGGAAAGACAGGAGCCCCACCTGACTCCTGGTCCAAGTGAGGCAACTGCAAAACTACTTTTGGGGGAGGTAGAGAGAGAACAAATAAAAATCTTCTCAAATAAGATTTGGAAAGCCTGCACACCCAAATTCCAAATGTTAATAAAGTTAGTCAACAAGGTAATTAGTACTTGAACTCAATCCAAATAAAAATTTTTAGAACATTTTGAAAGATATTTTAAAAATATATTTGAGTATTCAACGAAATAAAATGAAGCACCAGCTTTCAAATTAAAAAAAAAAAAAGCATAATTGGAAACAAGAAGGCAGAAGTGAAATAAGATTATGTGAATATGAAAATAATTGAGCTGTCTCTGAACTAAAGTTCAATAGCTAGGATAGACTCTGGACTGAACAATCCTATAGAGAATTAATGAGTCGGAAAATAGCACTGAAGAATTCACCCTTACACAGTCAAAGATATAGAGAGATTAATTAAAAAGAAAAACTAGAAGGACTACAAACATAGTTTGAATACAGGGCAAATCAGAGTTGCAAAAGAAATAAAAAGCAATATTGAAGGGATAAACTTCAGAGACTTTCCCATACTGATAAAAGAGAAGAATCCTCACACCAAAGCAGCATTCAGAGTTTTGACTTGATTACTAAGGAGCATCCACACCCACCAGACACACTGATGGAAATCTGTGGAGCACTAGCATTAGAGGGAAGAGCTCAGAGACTTCACTGACAGTACATTTCTTAGAACAATAACATAGTCAAAAACCCTGCTAAAAGAAATATTAAAGAATGTTATTCACTAAGAAAAAAAGTGAGCCAAAGGCGTGAAAAATAAGAAATAGTAATACAAAGATTGATAACATTCATCAGTAAATTAGTTAATTATTGACTATAAGGACATACATATGGATCATTTGTATTTTAGAATTCAGGCTCTCAGGCCTCTCTGGTGGTGCAAGGGGTTAAGTCACAGCTCTATGAAGCTATCCACAGCCACTGCAGCATGAGTTCAATCCTCCGCCAGGGAGGTGACCCACATGGCACAGCAGAACTCTCCTGTATATTTCAACAGTGTATTTCAGTAGATCTGCCTGTTCTGCTCCCCACTCTGTGTCTGGTGAATCCTCTCAGCCCCTGCACCTCTGGCCTGCACCCCATCTCTTGCATGCATAAAAAATCTTTAAAAAAAAATTCAGGCTCTCTACAGCAATGATAAGATGGAGGAAGAAATGCCATGTTCGGTCTCTGAGGCTTATGCAACAGTAAAGAGGACAGACATTTTGAATAACTTTAGCCTTTGTTAGAAAAGTTCATGGTTAAATATGTTTGAAAATGAAAGGGAACAACTGAAATCAATAAATTTGTATTAATTAAAATAAGCATATGGAAACTTTACATAGTAGAGTGCAGAAAAGGAGAAATTTATGAAGCAAAGAAAAAATTATGGTAATGAAAAACCCCAAATAAAAAACCCCAAATAAAAAATATTGTATATTACAATAAATATACATTGCTTGAGTAAAAATGGTAGAGTAGACTTTCATAAAATACAGTTATATGCATTTTAAAAGAAGACACAATTAAAACCAAAAGAGAAAGCTTGCATATATGTGCCTTTTATAAGGAGACAATTAAAACCAAAAGAGAAAGTTTGAATATAAAGGAAAAATGATGTATCATGAAAATTTAATCTGACTAAATGGAATTTAAGGCAAAAAGAAAAACACTACATAAAACAAACAGTCCCCCAAGATGTACCATTTGTGAATCTGTATGTTCTTAATAGTATAACTGAAATCTATAAAGCCAAAATAGAGAGAATTATAAGGAGAACTCAACAGATATGCAATCATAGTGAAGATTACTGAGATGAAGTAAAATCAAAACTTAGCAAGAATTTAAAAGGTTTGAATGACAACAAATCTACATATGTATGTACAAAAATGTCCATATTCCCAACAGTAGATTCAAAGCCATAGTTAAGTAATTTTACCTCTTATTGAAATCACAAAGGTCGTCTCAATAATTGTGAAAAATATCTTAGAGACCATATGATCTGACTAAAGTGCAATTACATTTGAAATCTAAATTAAAAGAAGTTAAAAAATACTTACAATACATAAAAGCAATACGTAGTTTCCATGCTTGGAAACTAGTAAAGCAACTTTCTAAATAATTCATGGATTAAAGAGAAATATATTGATATAATAAAAATGATAAAACATTTGGAAGTAAATTATAATTACCTATCATAACCTGGAAGAGGTGTACTCCCTGCCCCCCTCAAAAAAAAAAAGGCTATTAAAGATATCTTTGGAATAACTGGTAAAATTTAAATAAGTTCTGTAAATAATGGTATTATATTAAGTCTCCTGATTTTGATAATTATACTGTGTTGTCAGTGAATGTCTTTTTCTTAAAAAATTACACTAAAATAATTTGGGAAAAAGGCACACAAAATTTATTCTCAGCTAGATATGATGATGGCGATGAGATTCAGAGGAATAACGAAATGTTGAATGGTGAATTTGGATGAATGGATACAGGAGGTTTTTAATATCATTTTTGTAAACTTCACATTATTTCAACATATAAAATTTATAAAAGGAAAACTCTCTAAGATGCAGTTAAAGCCAAAGGAGACTTTAAAAATCTGAATAGTTCTATCCTTTTAAAGGGATAATAACTTGCTAGACTGATTTCCCTTCTGAAGGTTGTTTCACTGATTGGATAAAACAAAAACCTGTTAAGTGAGAAAACTGCATGTTCTACAAAAGAGCAAAGCTGACCACCTTGCCTGTTGAGTATGAAATGGCATCTCATAGTGCTGGCACATTAGTTAGGAATTGCCTTGGGGATAAACATAGACTAGTGACTCAACAATGATGTCACACAATTGTTTTAAAACAAATGAACCAAAAGGGCAACTTGTGCCACATTCCAACTAGGTCATAAAACTTTATTTAAGCAGCTCCAGCCCTAGGATTTCTCTAAGCCTTTTATACATATAATTTTTTTTGACTCCTCTCTCCATCTGCCATAATTCAAAACAGTGAAACCAACCTCCTGTTAAATGTTTCCTGAGAAACCTGCCTCTTAGCTTCAAGCTCTCTATAGAACTCCAAAGTGCTGAAGTGTCAACACATTACTGAGAGATTGTTTCCAGATGCTAAGCATTAAGTAGAAAGGTTTTATGCTGGAGGACAAGAGCAGGAATATGTGAAACATGGGGGGCTCCCAAAGAATAAGCTTGAGGATGGGAGAAGAGAGAAGGAGAAGAGAGGATCAACATGTGATTTGAAAAGAGCTTTAAGGATACATTTGGGAAAATCTACCAGCCCCTACATGTTCACAAGATCTCTCCACTGCCAGATAAACCTTGGTGAGTAAGGAGAAAGTTCTAGAATGAAGGCCTTAGGAAGATTGCACGGTAGAGAGTAATTGCTGGAGGAGGAACAGGAGAATACGTGTGGGAGATATGCTATGTCATGGCGTTTGCCCTCAGCTGATACTGGTGGGCAGGATGGACATGCCTGGTGGATTGTTTTGGAACTTCACTTGTTTTACACTAGACTCACTTTGGGGACAACACCCTGGGATACCACAGTCCCAGGCCCAACAGACTCAAACTCTAGATCCTGCAATACTCGACAAAGTCACAGCAACCTTCTTCTCAGTGGCACTCACTGTGTTTTGACAATGAGAAGGAGACAAGCAAATTCTAAAAGAAAGCAGTTTACATTGTCAAGGAATTCTCTATTTTTTTATTTTATGTCAAGGTCTGTGTTTTAATTAAAATTACTTCAGAAGACGAAACATGGAACCAAATCCTGGAAGTATACATTGCATTAGTGGCAAAGAGAGGTTCAGGCGCTACAGGCAAATTTCTAAATTGTGCCTAAGCAGCATCCTCCCTTGGGAAATGGCCATGCTTGGGCCCAGCACTGGTGCCTACTCCATTTGACCAAACTCCCACAATAGCCATTTCCTCCAGAAAACCTTTCTGGACTGCATGGATCCAGCTGAGAACTCCGAATCTACCAGACCTGAGAGTCATGGCATCTTCTTTACCATTGCTCCCCAATAGGTATTAGCTTTGAACAGAAAAAAAAGAAGAAAAATCTGGCTGGATGAAAATAGATAATTTATAGCAGCAATCAGTGAGGATTCTAGTGGACTTTCCTGCCACAGAAAGTTAGTATTAGATGATAGCAGTGTTCAAACTTTTCCTATTAGCCCACATTTTATAAAGATGCCTAGCAATAATAATACTAATGATAATGATAACAATAGAGCCCCTCTCTATTAGCCCCACCAACGTTTTCCATGAGCATCATTTGAAAACCTCCAAGTTCAGAAAACAAGACCCAGAGAAACTGGGCCATGCTGCAGGCATGTCAGCAAGCTGGTGACAGCACTGGGACCACAGCCCTCAGCCCACAGAAGCCTCTACTCACTGCCTGGAAGTCCCTGCTGCACAAGAATGGATGGAAGAAACTAGTCTCTGCCCTCAGTAATTTTCAATGGACCAAAGACACTGTCAGAGTTAGCACACACACAAAGTCCTTTGAGAACAAGCAGCCAAGGGCCTCCCTGGAGGCGCAGGCGGTTGAGCGCAGCACTGCGAGGCTGTCCGCAGCCTCTGCAGTGCCAGTTCGATCCCCACCGGCCTCGAAGCAACCCACATGGCACGGCAGACCTCTCCTGTCTCACCTGCTGCTCCCCTCAGCAGTGTATTTCATCAGTCTGCCTGTTCTGTTCCCAGCTCTGTCTCTGGTGAATCCTCTCACCCTCCCGCGCATCTGGCCTGTACCCCGGTTCTTGTATAAATAAAATAAATCTAAAAGAGGGCCTCCCCGGTAGCGCAGCGGTTGAGCGCTGGGTTGCGAAGCTGCCCGCAGCCTCTGCGGCGCCGGTTCGATCCCCGGCTGCTCCCCGGCCACTGGAGGAGGGTCCCACCTGGCGCGCAGACCTCTCCTGCCGCCCGCTGCTCCCCTCAGCAGTGTACTTCGGTCCTTCTGCCTGCTCTGCTCCCCGCTCTGGCTCTGGTGAATTCTCTCACCCTCCCGTGCTTCTGACTGTACCCAGTGCATGTATAAATAAATAAAACAAATCTTAAAAAATAAAAATAAAAATAAATAAATCAAAAAGAAAATAAGCAGCCAAGCTAAAACCTTTGTGGTATTTATGTTAACATTCAGCACACTATGCCTCTGGGAGTTTGTATTGACTTCTCCTCTACCCCAACATGAAGCACAGGTCTTAGAGAGAGTGTAAAAAGGTTGACAAAGTAGAGAGGCAGGGTCTGTGTGTTTTTAGGAACTATGGATGGGTCCCACGGTACTGCCAGTCATCTACACTCCTGCCAGGACTTAAATCAGGCACGCCAAGTGCTAGCAGTTTGGCAAATTTTGTTTCTTTGTTTTTTTTCCCAGGGAGACAGGGAGAAAGGATGGGAAAGCACTACTTAACGTAATTGCATAGTTACGTGATGAACTATTTTAAAACTTTGCACAGTTCAACCACGTGTTGCCCATTAAATAAATTTCACAGTAACTCTGTGAGAACATAAAGCAGTATTTCCCCTTACTCTACAAAAGAAGGAAAGGTAGGAGAGATGTCATGTGTCTTACCCAAGGCTACTCCACCAACAGATGGGGTGATCAGTCTGTCAGAAGGACTGATCCCTTCAGTACATTTGTTTTCCAATCAAACTCGACTGGATTCAGAGTCTGCCCTTTGGTGAACATGTCATAGAGCCAACCATTGGGACCATTCTAATTGGGAGGAGCAAATAAAGAAAACATTCTAGTGGTGCCTGGATCAGAAAGAAAAAAAATCAAACGTAGAAAGATGATAGCAGACATCATAGAATTCCCTCTGACCTGTGTATAAGAATTGCTTATAGATCACTGATCTCCAAACATAAATTCGTGTATGTGGATTCACACATGGTGGATTAGTTCTGGCACCACAGATTCACATATCCTTTGAATCTATTTACTGGTTGAAGCCATCCTTTCCTATGAAGAGTTTAAGTCAGTTTATTTTACCCTTCAAGGAAGCCTGAAAATTTTTTTAACGAAGAGTGGATTTTGAAAGGAAAGATTTGTGGCAGTGCCAAAGCAAGTCCCAGGAGTAAGGGAGCTAATTTGGCAGCTGATAGGACAGATCAGCTCATGGGGTGAGAAGTGGGTTGAAGGGAGGGAGCTCTGCTTGCAAGACAAAGCTGGGGGGTAGACCCAATTTTTCAAGCTGCTTTTTCTGGGGAAGCCCACCCATAAAATCCCACATGCCTTGTCACCTAATCTAAAAGAAACAGCAGTGTATTTCAGTCACTCTGCCTGTTCTGTTTCCCACTCTGTCTCCGGTGAATCCTCTCAGCCCCCCACACCTCTGGCCTGTACCCCAGTCTTGTATGCATAAATAAATCTTTACAAAATGATGTTAAAAATAATAAAATAAAAGAAACAGAATGTTACCTTGCTCACAAAAGTCATTTCTAACTTCAGCAGTATTACTTGGACATTAAACACCCTTGTTCGGAAGTCATTAAATAACATAGGTTTTTCAATGGCTCGTCTGAGCACTCCTGGAATTCTAAAGTGCAAACAAATGAGTAACCCTGCATCTATTTCTGCACAGCCTGCCAACTGCAAAATTTGTAACGGAAATCTAATGAGCAAATGATTACTTTTCAGATCAAACCTGTTGTGGATTAAGATGTCTTTCTGGCAAATTGGGTTTGTTCATCTGCCTGCTTCAACTGTACCAGGAATTCCAGGAAATGGCAAAGTGGGGCAGCAGCAAGAAAGCCAGCATCATCCACAAAGGATGATTTTTCTCAGGCAGAACCAAATTTGGTTAAAACAGCTTTTCAAATAAGGAATCACTTAAGGAAAGTGTCTAACCACCTCAGAAGACGATCTTGGGGATTTCTGAATCTTAGAAAACCAGATTCAAGTGTTTTGGGAACACAAATTCTATCTCTTTCTAAATGGCCCATATTAGAAATCTTCCCCAGCCCCCTCCCATTCTGGAGGAGCACATCTGCCTTGCATGCAGGCAACTGGAAAACTGCTCTTCTATGGAGCTAACTTGCCCACTGACCTTGGGCTAATCATTTAATTTGGGATTGCTGATTCACAGTGGAAACCATGATCACTGTGATCCAACAGAAGTGAGCTTGCCTGGGCATGAGACCCAAGAGTTATAATTTTAAGGATTTATTCCATGGGAGTAAGAACAAAATGCTGATGGAAAGAAAGCGGCCCACATTTGAATGCATTAGTAGTAAATTTTACCAGCAAACTCCTCCCCACCCCCACACCTTTTGCCAAGCCCTCTGGGCTTTTCAGTGGGCCTGGGGAGTCATAACCCACTTTGGCTCAGAGGTATGGCTGGTTCATTATACCAGACATGAGAGACTTGGAAGAGACCTGAATAATGATGTTTCCACTCACCATTGTCTCACCAGAGCAATCTTTTGGCAACATAAATATAAAGTTCTCATTCCCTGCTTAAAATGGATTTCCTTTGTTTCAAAATAAAAGCCCAAATCCACAATACCTTTTATACATTCCCACCTGCTTCAGTCCTGCCTCTCTTCAGAGCCTTGCTTCCTTCATTCCCTTTAATCCAGCCATTAGTATGTTATCTAAACTAAGGTCACTCTATCTAAAGCACTCCTTTAGGTCTCTTTACTTTTTAATTGTTTTTCTTTCAGTGCTCAGCTCAAATGTCACCTCCTCTGAGAAGCCCTCCCTCCATCTTACCCTCTCCAACACCATTAGATCAGATAAAACCTCTTACAATGTTCTTACAGAGCATCTTATTCATTTCCTTAGGGCCCTTATCACAGTTGATAATTATATACTGCTTATTGGATTAATTCCAGTCTCTCCCACTAGATTGTAAGTGATGTCTATTTCCCATTGTGTCGCTAACATCTACCAGCATGCTTTGCATAGAACACAGCGATCTCATTAGGACGCAGGTGATGTCAAGTGAAAGAAAGCAACCTTACTGCAGAAGCCCAGCCTGCTGCTTTGATGCATGCTTGTAGGCCCTGTTGGCCAGTGACCACCATTGCTCCAGCTAGCCAAATGATTGTTTTTTTAAGGAGCATTAACAACTGTGAATTGAACACATTAATTCTTTTTATTAGTTTTGACCCTGCAGAACACTAGGCTAATTTCAGAAGAAATGGACTCCCCAACTGTCCTGTTCACTTTCCTTAAGCATATAGACCCTACTTGAACACAATCCACCACCTGTCCCAGCTCTGGGAGCACCAGGACAAAGCAAGGGAGTCTTTCTGTAGGGACTCTGGCCTACAGTGGGAACCAAGACAAGCAGATGCTTTAAACATATGCTGACGAGGGGGTTGTGTCTCTTCAATGCATTGGAAGCAAAAACC
Source organism: Talpa occidentalis (assembly GCF_014898055.3). Taxonomy (NCBI): domain Eukaryota; kingdom Metazoa; phylum Chordata; class Mammalia; order Eulipotyphla; family Talpidae; genus Talpa; species Talpa occidentalis. Next base: position 69,668,028 of record NW_023601104.1, on the reverse strand, counting down.
CTTGTTTTAAAAACAAAGCATTTATCCAGGGCCAAAATGTCCCTGAGCCAATAGTCCTAACCTTTTCTCCATCTGCCAAAAAGGCCCCAGGTCTCAGATGGATGAGCCAAGGACCTTACACTTAAAGATTACCATCTCAGTAAACCCAACTGACATTGGTCAAGCACAGACTGTGTGTAATAGGAGCCTAGGAGATAGCAGGAGATGCCAAACATAGAAGGTTACTGCTCTATCTGTGCAGACAGACAAGAACAAAATAATTAAGGAGTAAATCCAAGCTTGCCCAAAAACAAAAGTGTGATTATGTGGTCAACTCTTTCTGAGCAATGAGTTTCCTCTGTATTAAAGAGGAGAGCCTATGAACTAGATCATTAAGAAAGTCTTCCTAGAGGAGTTCAGTTTGAATATTAAAGAAAAGAAAAAATTGGGTTAGCAAAGAGAGTTAAGCACTGAGTAGCTGGGACCTCAGTAACTAAACTGCCTGGACCTAAGAGGCTGTATTAGAGTTCTGATTGGAATGCTTCTATTAACCATTTTGGGGAAAGTAAATCCCTTTGCAGCATCTATAATAAACTGCCCAAGATGAAGGTGATGGGCTAAAGTTTTGTCTTTCTTTTCATTTGGATTATGGAATGCCATGCAGTCCCTACTAGCTCTCTGATTCTCTCACTAATTGAGGATTCTAATAATCACTTTGTCCCACCTGCTGAATCAGGACCAAAAGAAAAATCTTATAAGTTGCACTGTGTACTTCTGCCTGCAGTTACCTTTTCTGTTTTCTGAATCAATCAATCTCTATGGAAACATTTAAGTCCTACTGAACTTTAAGCAGCAGTGTCCTCTTAGCTCCTGATAAAGGCAAAGGGGCAAAAGTAAAAGGCACAGGCACAGCCACAGCAGCCATTACTGTCCACAAGGAGTCAGATCGGAAGTGAGCCTCAGCACCTTCAGCTATGAGAGCAGCTCTTTTAAGGCAAGCTGTTTCGCCGAGAGTCTGCGGTTCTGAGCAAAGGCAGGACAATAAAAGATCAAGGATGTCTTTCTAAGGCTGCATACAGAGCAGCTGACACCTTGATGTTGGTCTTCCTTTGACCCCTTTGAAAGCCAGGAAAGCATCAATGTACCCACATCACATTTTCTATAGGCTGGCAAAACGTCTCTTCAGTCATAAAACCCCAGTGTTTGTAAAGGCCAGGCAGGGAGGGACACCAGGAGGTCAGGCCCCTGTCTCAGCAGGGGGCACTCAAGTCTCTCTTCCCTTGAGCAGTTTCTGCACTTCCCTCCCAGCTTTCTCTTCTCTCTGCCACTTTGGAAGTCACTGGCCTGACCTTTCCTCACCTCCCATGGTTTCTGCACCTTTATTCCCAAAGGCCAGTGAAAACAGTGCTGGCTTGTGTGTAGGGGCAACTCCAGGATTTATCTTCCCCCTGTTTTTCCTCAAGGATTTGGCACTTAGCTCTTGGATGTGATTTCAGCAGCTCTGAGAACAGAGCTACTGCTAAAGCTAAAGCCAAATTTGATTTTGTTTAGGAGGTGGCCCCTTGTCATCTTCATCTCCAGATAAAGACCATTTTCCCCAAAAGACAAAATAATAAAAAAGAAGTACCTCTGGGTGGGTGGTTCTGCAAACAGGTGGGTGAGGTCTGCTCTATGGTTGGTGAGGAGTGGTTTATGTCTCCCCGGTCCCCCTTGTGATGGTGGCCATCATCTCCTGCAAGCAGCACTTGGCGGAATGTGGTGCACCTGTCGTGATTTTCCCAGGTGCAGATAGGGCTAACAGGGGCTCTACTAGTGACGATTATCAGCAGACTCTCAATTAGGTTTCTCAAACTTTAACATGCATGCGGATCCTCTCAGAATCTCTTTGAAGTGCAGATTGCCTTTCAGTCAGGCTGGGCCAGAGCCTGCATTTCTACCCAGCACCAGGTGATGTTGGTGCTGCTGGTTCCCTCCACATTTTGAGTAGCAAAAGGTTAGGTTTTTATTTACTGCCTTCCTTCCCTGGCTGGGCTGTCATTTTATCAAAACAATGTGGTAGGAGTGAGGGCCAATTACTAGCTTCCTGAATCATCCATTGTTAGAGCAGTTTCTTGCAGTTACATTAGAAAGGTTCCTCCCTGTAGTTTCCTATTGCGCAAGAGGCCCATCTGTAAGAAGACATGTGGGCAAGCAGACCCCCCTGCAAGCCAGCCTTGGCGGCCTGGCCCCTGCCAGGTGCTGCTGATTGATGTTAGAGTAGGAAGCTTTACGTGATAGCAGTGCTGATGGTGGTAATTCTGAAGGGGGGGGTACTCTGCTGCCAAAGCTTCAACCCCCACTCCCCAGTCCTTCACCCCCACACTTTTCTTCCAGCTTGAGGTGGAGACTGGGAGGGAATCATCCAGTGCGGTTCTGCAGAGGAGGGGGCAGGCATTCTTTTTCACTTTCTCTGCTACGGGAGCACCCCATATCTTCTATAAATATTTGTAGGACAATTTCCTCCTTGAGGGTGCCCAGTCATGGGGGGGTGGTAAGCAGGATGGCTGAAGGGAGAAAGGACAAAGGTGGTGCTTTTGGGGGATGAGGATGCGAAGGTGGGGAAAACACTGAGGGCTTGTTAGTGTCTCCTCACATCTCAACGTGAGAGAAGTTGGACTACACAGGCGATGGTAAACCAGGGGTCTGCGGTTTAAACCAGTAATTCCTGCAGTTGTAAACAGGATGTAAATTTTTCCAGGGCAAGAGTCCATAAACGTCAACAGATTTAATAGGGTCCATGATTCACACAAAGTTAATCAGAATCTCTGCAATCAAGATCATTTTCAAGTCTTTCCCAGAATGGATATCTGGAGCACTAGGTTTCTAGAAACAGCAGGCATCATATTCAGGCCACCACATTAGGAGGGCAGGGCAGGGCAGCCATTTAGAATGATTTTCCGGCAGAAGAAGAAAGGGGTCAGCTCTAAACAGCCCCATTTTACAGAGGGAAAGTTGTTGCATCAATTCAAGTGACTTCTCTAAAGCATGGAGTGGCTGAGCCTGATCAAAAGCCCAGGTCTGACAGAAACGGCACCGTCAATCAGTCCCTTGCTTGGAAGAGCAAGATATTTGTGGCCACCATGCCAGGAGTCCAGCTGGTTATTTCTAGCTCGCTGAATGTCAAAAATCCAGGCCGCTTCGCACAGCGGTCTCCACTTGTCAGACCAAATCAAGGCATGAATGCGTCAAGCAGGCAAATCAGCTGCCTTCAGCGGCCACCTCTCTGCACAGGAGTCCCGCCCCTGCGCTGCACCTGACCAGTCCTCCCGCACCCCCACCGCGCTCCGCCCCCCGGCCCACTCCCACGAGCAGTCCCACACCCTCCCTCGTGCGGCTCATCAGTCTTCATCTGTGTGAAGCCACGTGGGCAAGATACTCCTCCCTTGTCTGAGTCTTTTTTGGGCCCTTCCATTTTCACATGCTTTTCTCCTTCTCAGCAAATCATCCCAGTTCTTTTCTAGAACCAGATCTATGAGCTTGTTTGTGTCAGCAGAATCCAGCTTTACAGGAACACAGACAAACACCCGTCCTGAGTGACTGAAGTCAGTTTCCAAGTCCTGCGCATAAAACAGTGGCATAGGAGACAGACACATTGGCCCCCCAGGGAGCTGGCAGTCTCCTGGGGGAAGAGAAGGCTTTGGTTTTAAACTGTGATTTGATGGCCGGTGGGAGTTTGCTAGGGGAAATAAGGGATGTATCGTGAACCTTGCAGACAGAGCACCAGGACGGGCAAGACGGAACACCTCAGGGTGTCAGACCAAGAAAGAAGGCAGGGTGACCTGTGTGTAGAGATGGGAGCGGTCACAGGTGATGAGCTGCGCCCCAGGGAGCCAAAAAACAGACTGTGAGCCAGAGAAAGGGGCAGAGACTTCATCCTGACAATGCAGGATTTAGGAGGTTTTTGCTTTGTTTTGTTTTGATTTTTGCTTCGGAAGGTTTTGAACAGGAAAGCATCCAATCAGATTTGATTTCTCAGGTGAACTGGAGGGAGAACTCCTGCAAGTTCCAACACAGACAGCAGCATCCTTTAAGGGAGCAGCATTCAAGGGCAAGGGCCCTGTTTACCCATTTGGGGCTCAAATGAGCCAGTGTTCATCGGCTCATCCCCTGCCCAGCAGCTTTATTCCCATCCCTAGGCCCACCGTGCATCCCCCTGGCCCTTACCTTGCCTTTAGGTGAGATACTAGGTTGACCGTCCTTTCAACCTACCACCCTGTTTTCAGCCATCCATTGGTCAGTGACTCAGCACCTGCAACACTCATGACTCAGTATTCATCCAACTTTGTAAGTGGTTGCAATGTGCCAGGTATTGTGCTAGTCATTGGAGGCAACAGAAGGAAGATTCACATGTTTCCTGATCTCAAAGAACTCAGATTTTGTCCAGTGCTTCCCATTTTTGCCCATGAGAATCATCTGTAAAATTTTAAAAAATGCAACTGATTAAGCAATACCCAGACCAAGTAAATCAGAATCTCTGAGTGTTTGTTTCAGAGAGTTGTATTATCAAAAGTCTCCTCCAGGTAATGCAATTGAACAGTGAGAACCACTGATTCTTAGAGGGATACTGAACTGGAATTTCTCTGGTGGCTGATTCTCTGTATGATCAAGAGAGGAAATCAGGGTCTGAACCCTGGTCATAAGGGAGTTAGGGAGCTCCAGAGAGAGAGAGATGGGGATACACACAGCCTGCCTGAGCTGTAAGCCTAGGTCTGCTCACATGCCTTCAAAGAAGCTGGAGGCCAGGAGGGATGGCCGGCTGGATGGAAGAGTCAACAGTGGTATGGGCTGTACCTGCCTGCAGTGGAAGGTACCTCTTTCTGGATATAAATTATATAAATTGCCCAATTAGAAAGCAGGAGACCTTACACCAACACTCCTTTCTCCTCTGTACCACCTTCCTGCGAGTGCTCAAGAGCTCAGGATGATTGCATCAAGGTTCCAAATGGTGGCTATGATGAATAATCAAATAAAAATCTCATCAAGAGCATTATGTACAAGTCCACAAATCTCCACCAATTAAGTCTGAGTGCCGGTGCAAGAAAAGTGAGTCTGTTAGCTCAGTGTCCCCAGCAATGACCCCACCTCCACGTATATAATCACTCTCTGAAAGACTCCAGAAGGGGTGAACCTGATCATGCCTGGAACCTCACACCCTGGAGGATGGGACGTCAGGGGGCTTGACAGGATTCAATTTCTGGTTCCATTTTTTTGTCTCTCCTGAGAAATCTAATTTGTTGAGTATTTATTGTTGAGAACTATAGGCCAAGTACTAGGAAGCCACAAACAGGAATATACGTAGACAGGATACAATTGTGTATAAAAGCAAATATAAAGCTTAGATATTCCCAGACCATTCTAGAAAAATTGGTTTTGTGGGTGAAATTCTGTATGCCGACCACTTGTTCACACAGCATGTGTCTCAGTCAATGTGCTCTGCGTAAGGCATACTCTGCCCTCAAGAACCTGAGAATCCTCTAAGGATTCTAAGGATAGATAAGCATAAAATGTAAACGGAAGTAGTAGAGACTGGGGCAAGTGCACCATGATTCAGTCAGCATTAGCCTCAATAAGTTTTGTCCTGAAATACTCCATTCTTTTCACACCCTGGGTATATTTCAGGATGATGTTCTGGTCACTTTGGTACTCATCTCATTGGAATTGTTGGACAAAAGCTACAGCTTCTTATGGCAATATTATCAAAAGCCACAGTCTAGCCTAGTTGCTGACCCTTTCTTACCATGCCTGAGCATCACCTCCATTTCAGTTATACACCCATCTTTTCTACAAGGAGCTAAATCATAGTTGGTGGGAGAATGAGAAAGAAAAATTAATACATGTCCAACTCCAGAAAAGGGGTCAAGGGAATGTTACTTGACTTAATACAAATGGCCTTGGATATGCTAATAATGGGAGCCTTTCAAGGGCTTTTGCATGTCTCAAATACCTCTTAGAGATAACTCTGTTTAAAATAGCAGGAAACAAGAGCTTTGAGCCTAGAAAGACGATTGACACCTGAAGAACATCACTATCTCTCTGCAGATGTAGGTTCCTGATCCTTCTCTGAAAGCTGGAGTTGCTGGGTCAGAAGAGGCCGGTGGAAAAGTAGGTCACTTAGTGTTTCCCAGGGAGAAGGTGAGGAGTCTAGCTCCTGGTTTAAAACCTGTGTGACTTTTCAGACCCAGCCACAGGCAACTACAGAGGTTCTGCCTGGCAGGCCTGGGGGAGAACTGCCCTCCCCACGGCAGACTTGATGCATTGCAGTCTCTGGAGGGAGGTGTGATCAAGGACTCAGCAACCCCCCTTACCCCCAAGACACCAGTCACTAGTCACTGGTCATGGTCTTTAAATATTTACATTCCTAGCTCAGAGGTGCCTTCATTCCTAGCTATGGCCTTGGGCAGAGATCCTCTACAGCCACCCCCCTCTTCTCTCCTCACCCCTGTGGCCTCCTCATGGGGTGGGGGGTGAAGGGGGGAGGGGAATCAGTGAAGAGACTGCTTCCCCCACCCCTTAGTACTTTTCCACTCCTGGCCCCTGCCCTTCACTCTCTTTCCAACCTCAGGGTTCACAAAACTGCTGAAGTCTTTTGTTCTAAGATTCACTCAACAACTAGACAAACCCCATATCCGTGCTGATCCACCTGACACTGGTGGATGTGCAATTCCGTGGAGGAGGGCAGGGGTGAATGAGAGAGTGGTTCAAGACTTTGCCCATGTTTGGCTGTCTGCCACCTGAGAGCAATGCTCAGCTCTTCCTCACCCAGCTGAGCTCAGTGACAGGAGGGCTCCTGTTCCCCCTCTGAGGGGGCACACTCAAGGAATGGCCCATTTCTACCAGAGACTGTGGCTTCTACGTGTTTCTCCTTCATTCTAGATTCAATTTCTGTCTCTCACACATGGACAACCAGTAGCTGAGGACAAGAAGAACCCCAGGGTTTCAAGGGAACAGGATAGGGAGGGAGTCAGCAGGAACAATAATAACTTGGGAGCTGGCCAGATGCAGACTTAAAGAATGTGAAAACTCTCCTAAACCTCAGAGGTCCAATTTTTTCCACCTATACCAAAGAGTTCAAGAGGTAAGTAAGTGATTTGGCCAGGGTCTAGACCCCAGTCCTGGTTACCCCAAGACTTCCTCCCTTAGTCTTCCACATTCTGGTTATAGATTCTGTCAGGACCGTGCCCCTCAGCTACAAGGCCACAGGCACCACTTGTGCCCCCAGATGCCCAGAATCATGCTAAGCCCTCTGTAGCGAGAAGCTCGTGGAGTCTGCAGCCTCGCTGGGAAGAGACTAGAGCAGTGTCAAACCTGAGCTCACTTTAGAATTAATTGGAGAGCTAGTTAAAACAGGCTGCCCCTCTAGGTCTGGGGAGGCGCCTGAGGAGCTGCATTGCTAATAGCTTTCAGGTGTGGCTGATGAGAACCAGTGGACCAGAAGTCAACCGAAAAGAGAGAAAGAATAGAAACTGAGTAAAAACAACAATAACAATAACAAAAACATAGGAAGGACTTGAGGGGGGAGGTGTCCTTGCTCTCTAGAGCCAGTAATGAACTCCAGGGGCTGGCCCTCAGGAGGGTCTTTCTCTTCCACCCTGACTACAGGCTTATCTATAAGTTTTCCAGAAGCCTTTAAGTCCCACCTCCCTCCCTGCTGAGAAGCTCTGGCCTATAGGGCTGAAACAGGGCGTAATAGTGTTATGGGGGGTATAGCTAGTCAAAAGTACAGTGCCAGCTGAGGACAGGGACTGTGAGTTCTTCACCTGTGCACAACTGCACGACTACTCAGGTGCAGGGAACAACAATAATGGGGCTTATTTAACAGACAGGGCATGATGGACGGCACCGGACACTGGATCCAAGAGCAACGGCACAGCACTGGGAGATGGTACCAGACATCCAAAAGCTCTCAAAAGGTGATCGGGACACAGAGTGGGCAGTAAAATGCCCACCACCCACTGCCACTTGCACTGTCCTCAAGTCATGATACCAAGGAGGGTAGTCTCTGGTTTCAAAACAAAAACCTCCACTTAGATTTGATTCCTTAGAGCTACTGCTAAAAAAAGAAAGAGAGAAAGAAAGAAAGAAAAGCCCAGATCTGGGTTTTCTTCCAATAGCCCTCTTTTCCAATTTCTGTTTCTCAGGACGTTGGGCTGCACGGCTGCCTGCCTCCCATGAGGCCTGGGGGCTTATGTTCCTAAGGCCATGAGGAGAAAGTCTTGGACGGGTTGTGGCCACCTCCCTCTGTCTTCCCTGCACACTCCAGGGGTGCCCTGGTGACCCAAGGCCACTGACATGCAGAGAGAGGTGTGTGTGTGGTGGGGGGGGCACCTTTCAAAAGGATGGGTGGGTGGATTAAAAACTCCATAGCTCAGAGTGACTCAGCTCCTCTTTCAAGTTCTCCTGAATCATCAGGGCATATGGACATGTTCCCATGATCATTGATTCTGAATACAGGTCACTGAGTTCTGAGTTGGGGTTTGAATGGATCAGTATAGAGGTGAGCCACATATGGAGGGGTGAGTATGGAAACCCGCGAGTGGCCCTCTTTTCCAAACCCACACCCCGTGTCACGGGTTTCCTTTCGCTGTGGAAAAACCAAGGCATAGATGGTAAGTCCAGGGTCCCAGTGCTGTTCAAGCAACAACAGTATTTGGGAGGAAAAGGGAGATTGGCCAAGGCAAAGGCAGGGAACAAAAACCCACCGTCTAGAGTTGAAAGGCCAGAGGGGCAGGCCAGGGCACGGGCAGCTGGGGCTGTGTTCTCACTGCCCACAATTTCCCCCAAGACCTCTCGAGCTGCCCAGTGTCCTGTGGAGAACTCACCCACCGCTTTGTCAAGCTTCTCAGGCTCTGGCTGACTCTGCGGGGGAGAGACTGACACCATGTTTGAGGCAAATACAAACCAAGTCACTCAAATGTACAGATTTCTGCCTACTTTGGTGGTGGTTGTGAAGGCCAGAAAAGGAAAACAGAAACCTCAGTGAATGCATTTTCTGACCCAAAAGTCTGAAGATGTTTCCAAAAGGCCTAGGTAGAGTCTGGGATTTAGTGGTCTCTCATCTTTTCCCTTTATTCCAGCCCTGGTGGTGGGGGAAAAGGAGGGGCTGCCTTAGGCCCCCCACAGGCCCTATGACCCCCATCAGTCCCTCCCAGAAGAGCCTTATGTGGTGGTATTTTTCCCTGGAGAGAAGGTGGGTGAGGCCCTGGATGTGTTTCCCAAAGCCACAGGGAAAGGGGAGGCTGCTGATTCAACACAGCCGCTTCCTGGAACGGCAGGCCCAGTTGGCAAACGAGCGGTATTTTTCCAAGGTGACCCAGACCTGTTACAACATTCTTGCTCTATCCCCATCAGACCTTCCTGTAAGTCAAACCAGAGTTGCCCAAACCATGCATTCCTGAGCAGTCAAGCACGGGAGAGTCCAGACACAGGGTTTCTAGCATGCCTTAATCCTCCTCTCGCAGCCTGGGGTCCAGCCCCAGCCCCTAGACTTCCTTGGAGGGCCCAGGGGGCTGTCAGCCTGGCATTGGAGTCACATGGACACAGGCAGGCAGCTCTGGGTCATCTGGGAAGTGCATGACTGGCCTGATTACCCTAACAGGCTCTCAGCTGAGAAAGGAGCGGAGCCCTGAGCTCGCTTTGTCCTGCCTTTGACAAAGACCTTTTCTCTGCTCCCTTGCCCTGCTCCTCTGCCCAGCTCTCCTGCTGGTCTGAACAGAAACCTACCACGTTCACACCGAATCCGTCTTGGCTTATTCTCAGAAACACGGAAGCACCCCTGCCTGACCCTGCTGTCTGCTTTTGGCCACTTGTGCCCATTTCACCCACTCTCCACCCATGTCTGACACCAGCAATCTGTTTCTGTGTAAGTTCAGGTTTTTTCAGGTTTCATAAAAAAGTGACATCATACAATATTTGTCTTTGACTTATTTCACTTAGCATAATGCCCTCAGGGTCCATCCATGTCACAAATGGTAAGATTTCCTTCCATTTTATTGGAGCAATTATTATTTTTAATGACTGAATTACATTCGCACGCATATGTGAGTGTGTGTTATGTGTGTGACATCCTTATTCACTCATCTGTCAATGGATACTGAACTTTCCATGTCTTGGTGTAAAGTCCAGGAATGGACACAGTGCAGGTTTTCTAGGATCCCATGCAGACCGGGTAAAGGAGGTGTCAGAGTCCTCAGTGGCTTTTGCAGGTTTTTTATTTAGATTACCAGGTACACGGCAGGCAGGGGCGCTGGGGGGCTCCCAACCCCCAGCAAGTCTTCACTCTGGGCTCTCCGACCTTCTCTCACATTCTCTCTGCTCTCCTCTTAGCTCTGCTTCTCTCTCGGCTTCTGCTGCTGCTGGCGTCCCCATGACGCCGCCCTTAAAAACCCAGTCTCAGCCCAGGTGAATCCCATCTACCTATGCCCACACCCTACTCCAGGCGCCCGCCATCAGGCATGCATTCAGGACGGCAAGGATCCATCATCTATCCTGATGGCGGGAGGGCAGAAAAGCCTGACATGTTCCTTACCCTACACTTGGCTATGGCAAACACACTGCCCTGAACATGAGATTGCAGATATATATGCAAGATAGCGATTTTGTTTCCTCCAGAAAAACACCCCAAAGTGGGATTCCTGGATCATATGGTGTTTAATTTCCTGAGGACCCTCCATACTCTTTTTCATTGTGGCTGTATTAATTTATACTCCCACTAACAGTGTACACACACGTTCCCTTTTCTCCACATCCTCCCCAGCAATTGTTATCTCTTGCCTTTGATGATAATCATTCTAACAGGTGTGAGGTGTTATCTTACTGTGGTTTTGATTTGCATTTCCCTAAGGATTAGTGATGTTGAGCACATTTTTCTGTACCTACTGGTGATTTGTATGTGTTTGGGAATATGTTTATTAGGATCCCCTGTATATTTAAGAAATCTGATTCTTTTCTACTAAGTTGTGTGAGTTTTTTACATAATTTGATCTTTGCCCAATTCCTGGCAAATATATATTTTTCATGGCTCTTTCTATTATCTTTTTTCTACTAACTTTTGCCTTTAGAACTTTGTTCTTTTTCCAGTTTTTTTTTTTTTTAAAGATTTATTTATTTATTTATGCAAGCACTGGGTACAGTCAGAAGCGCGGGAGGGTGAGAGAATTCACCAGAGCCAGAGCGGGGAGCAGAGCAGGCAGAAGGACCGAAGTACACTGCTGAGGGGAGCAGCAGGCGGCAGGAGAGGTCCGCGCGCCATGTGGGACCCTCTTCCGGTGTCCGGGGAGCAGCCGGGGATCGAACTGGAGCTGCAGAGGCTGCGGGCAGCCTCACAACCCAGCGCTCAACCGCTGCGCCACCGGGGAGGCCCTCTTTTTCCAGTTTAAAGTAAGGTTATTTACTTGAGATCTTTCTTGTTTCTTAAAGTAGGCCTTTATCTCTATGAAAGTCCCTCTTGGAAACATATTTGCTTCAATCTATGTTTCAATGTATTTCCATTTTCTTTTGTTTCAAGGCATTTTTTGATTTCTCTGTTCCATTGGTTATTCAGAAACATGTTGTTTAACTCCACATATTTGTGAATTTTCCAGTTTTCTTCTTGCAGTCGATTTCTTGTTTCATACCATTGTCATTAGAAAAGATTTTTGATGTGATTTCAATCTTTATAAACGTAGACTTGTTTTGTGCCCTAATGCATAATCTATGCTGGAGATTATTCCATATTCACTTGAGAAGAATGTGTTTTGTTGCTTTTGTCTAACATGTTTAAGCCCAATATTTCTTTTTAATTTCTGTCCCAATGTATCTATTGATGAAAGTGGGGTAATGAAGTTCCCTACTATTAACTACACAGTTAATCTATTTTCCTTTAGATATGTTAATAATTGCCTACATGTTCCTATGTTGGTACACAAACATTTACAAATGTTATAGCCTCCTATTGATCAAATCTTTTATAATCATACAACAGCTTTTTTGTCTCTTGTTAGTCTTTCTGTTAAAGTCACTTTTGTCTGATAGAATATACTATTGCAGCTTTCTTTTGTTTTCCATTTGAATGGAATATTTTTTTCCAGACTGTCACTTTCAGTTTGTATGTGTCCTTAAAGCTGAACTGAGTCTCAAATATGAAAGCAGCATATAGTTGGATCTTAGTGTTTGCTTGCTTTTCATCCATTAGATCACTATTTGTCTTTGATTCAAGAATAAAATCCATTTACATTTAAAGTAATTATTGATAAGTATAGACTTACTGTCATTATGTTTTCTGGTTGTGTTGCAATTTCTTTTTTCCGTCTCTTGTTCTCTTCCTTTGTGATTTGGTGATTTTCTGTAGTATGTTTAGATTCCTTTATCTTTTGTGTGTTTACCATATGTTGAGTTTTTGCCTTGTGATTACCGCGAAGCTTACATAAAGTAGCTTATATTTAATTACAGTCTGCTTTAAATTGATAATATAAAATTTGAATATATTCTAAAGTTAGACATTTCTATGCTTCCCATATTGTATGTGTTTGATTTCACAATTCACATTCTTAAATCTTGTATATCCATTAACAAATTATTGTAGTAAGACTATTTTTACTCCTTTTTTACCTTTTAAACTTCATAGCAGATTTATAAGAGATTAACATACCAACATTACAACACTAGTTGATTCTGAATTTAACCATACATTTCCTTTTACCTGTGAAATTTATACTTTAATATGTTTTCCTGTTACTAATTAGCACATTTTCACTTCAGCTTAAAGAAGTCTCTTTAACATTTCTTATAAGGTTGGTAATGAACATCTTTAGCTTTTGCTTGTCTTGGAAAATAATTTTCCTCTCTCCTTGAATTCTGAATGACAACGTTGTCAGAGTATTCTTGGTTGGTAGTTTTTTTTTTCTCCCCCAGCACTCTGAATATAATATGCCACTCCCTTCTGGACTGCAAAACTTCCTTTTGAACAATTTGCTGATAGTCTCATGGCATGGAGGTTGGGGGTCTGAGGGATGATGACAGGTTCTCTTGTATGTAACAAATTGTTTTGCTCTTGCTATATCTAAGATTATCTACTTCCCTTTAACTTTTGAGAATTGAATTATAATGTCTTGGTGTGAATCTCTTTCAAGTCATCTTATTTGGAATTCTTAGGATTCCCAGATACATATATTTCCTTACCCATGTTTAAGTTTGCTGTTCCTTCTCCACCTCATGTATTCATTGTGCTGTTGAGCCTTTCATGTCAGTGAATTCTTCACCTCTTTGATTTATTACTTTCATACATTTTCCATCTCTTTGTTTTTATCACTTTGCTCATATACTGCTCCTTCACATTGGAGGGTATATTTATGACTATTATATTGAATTCTTCATTAGGTAATTTGTTTACCTATAAAAAGTTATTTATCTCCTTTTCAGTAAGGCCCTTTTCTGGAATTTTATCTTGTTCTTTTGTTTAGAAAATATTCTTATTTGTTTATTTTCCTTGGCACTCTGTGTTGGTTTCTATGCATTTGACAAAATATCCATCTTTCCTAGTCTTGTTTTTTTAAAGGTTTATTTTTTTAAAGATTTATTTATTTATTCATTCATTCATTCATTCATTCATTTATACAAGAACTGGGGTACAGCCCAGATCCGCGGGAGGGTGAGAGGTGAAATACACTGCTTAGGGCAGCAGCGGGCGAGACATGAGAGGTATGCTCACCATGTGGGTTGCTCTGAGGCCGGTGGGGATCGAACCGGCACTGCAGAGGCTGCGGACAGCTTCACAGCACTGCGCTCAACAGCATGTGCCACCAGGGGAGCCCCCATCATTCCTAGTCTTGAAGGAGTGATTTCATGTAGGAGATGAGACTTATTTTTAACTCTGCCTTAACTCTTTGTTGTCCTCAAACCTTTGTGATTTTCCAATCTCAACTATTAGGAACCACTATTGGGTGGCTACGATATACCTGTCAATGTCAGCAAAGGGGGAGGACCTCTGTCAACATCTGGATATAGGCTGATGAGAAACCAGACCCTAGGGTAGCAGCATTTAAAAGATTCTAATATACATCTTTTGCGGGGAAGATGGGAGATGGGTATTCTGTCTGTTCCCCTGAATTCTGTCCTGGGGACGACAGACAACTCACAACCATTTCTTAGCTTGGTACTGTCCTATTGAACCTGTAAACACAGTCCCATGGCCACCAGAAGCATGATATCAAGGGATGGGTCCTCTAGACAGTAATCACAAAAGCTAAGACACCAAATATATACACAAACTACTTTCTTAGTGACATTGGTGACTTGCATTGGGTCAGAGGGAAAGCATGAAGATGGTATGCTGCAGCCTCCCCCATCTCTGGTCAGTACAGCATTTGGCCCTTAGAAGTGTATAAAATTAGAAGCCTGTTCCTTAGGCAGGAGTTTTAGATCTCTTTCAACTGGGAAATGGAAAAACGGGGCATTTCATTCTCCTGTTTCTGCACTGTGTCCTGGGGGGGCTGGTTTGGGGAGTCTATGGGGCCTGTTTTTTAGTTCATTATACTGTTATGGATATAAGCCCCGTTGGCTTTCAGAACTAGGTGTTTTGGGGGCCCCACCTCTTAAGTTGGAGTACCAGATGGTGGATCCAAACCTTTCACTCTTAAGGGAAAATCTCCCTCCTGTTTGTGTAGAATCACACTAGGTGTGGGATTTAGAGTGATTATGTCCTACTCTCCTACTTGTTTTAATGGCATTTTTTTTCTAGTTCACTCAGAGTCTATGAGTCACTCAACTTGTTTTGGATTTCTATCAGAGCAAGTTCTATATGTAGCTACAGATTTGGAGTGTCCATGGGAAGAGAGGGTTTTGGGAGCCTCCTTTAGCACCATCTTGATCTTTTCTGTCTCACCCATAATTTTCTCAAATCTTAATCCAATATACTGTTTTCAAATGGTAGAGTAACTCACTCGTGGCATTTCTTAATGGCTGTAGTTTTCCCCACTGGGGGAAAGAAGACTACAAGAGAATGGAAACTGATGCCACTACTTGCTGGTTATCTGTTCTCTTCTACCACTCCTATACTCCTGGAAACCTTCTGCTGCTTTCTATACTTGTCCTTCAGGGGAGAATGAATTCCTTGCTAGCCCTAGGGGGATAAGTCATAATTTGTTTAATACTTAGATTCCAAGTCACTGGTTCTATATATTCTAATTGTACCTTGGAAACATCTGGGGTGCCTTAAAAATCCCACCAATCTAATACAAAGTAAAAAGCAAAATCGACAGGCAACTATAAACCAGAGACACACTACGGTGGGGTAGGGCGGGGAGAGGAAGGATTAGGGTCAAAAAAAGGGGGGTGCAATTGTATGGGGATTATAACCAAAATGAAAATGCTTACATTGTGCAAAAATGAAAAATGATGTAAGAATTATATAAAATAAAATATTAAAAATAATAATAAAATAGCAAATGTAAAAAAAAATATTCCCACCAATCCCACCTTGGATGTCAGGGCTTCCCCAGGAGCTATAGCTTGGCTTCCATATCCCTTGTCAAGTTTTATCTATATTGGTCAATGGGATATGAGGCTGGGAATCTAACCTTGGGAGTTGTCTGGTATGCCCTAAGGCGAAGGAACTTTAGTTAGTGATCTGTGGACACTATCTCATTTGATTGCCACACTACCCTCTGAGCTAGTTAACAGGCTGATTTTCATTATCACCCCCATTTTATAGACAAGGAAATTATGATTCAAATAAGTTTTAATACATCCTTTCCCATAGCCACATTTAGCAGAATAGAAGCACAGCCAGGATAAAACCAGCTCAGCCAGGCTCTCAAGACCATG
Organism: Talpa occidentalis; assembly: GCF_014898055.3. NCBI lineage: Eukaryota > Metazoa > Chordata > Mammalia > Eulipotyphla > Talpidae > Talpa > Talpa occidentalis. The sequence goes on along the minus strand of NW_023601104.1, from coordinate 69,652,212 downwards.
ATTTTCTCATTATTCCCAGGGGTATTCTGGTAGGCTGTCAAAAAACAAAAGCAAAACCCTGATTTGTAGCATTTGCTAATTTCATGGTATAAATTCTCCTATTGAGGCCAATTTTAAGCTACCATTGTGAGCTCCCTGGACCCCACCTTGGGAAGAGATGTGTGTAATCAGTTTTTTTGTGCACCAGCTCCAGCAAGCTGCTAAAAAAAGGGGCCAGTGCTCAAACCCAGTGTTTGATGCTAAAAATCACATTTCTCCCCAGCCTTCCAAACAGCTTTCTTTCAACAAGTATTTTTCTGGAGCAGATCTTTAGGTTGGAGTTCTGCATTGTTGGGAAGATATTTAGCTCTTGTTCCTGGAAGGCAGAATAAGGATGATGAGAGGGACAAACAAGTATGGGTGAACGTCAGAGATTTCCTCATGCCTACTAATGATGCAGACGGGAGTCCCGAGGACTATTTATCATTCTGCATGAGGATCAGCCAAGAGTGCCTTTACCATTTGCTTTGTCTCTTTGCCATCTGAGCAGTTATGCATTTTCTGCACACTTGCTGAACCCCATGGCAATGCTGAACACAGGTGCTTGACTGTGTGGTACGGTGAAAAAGCAAGGGCCTGGGCATGTGGCCAGTGGAAACATTAAGGTGAGCCAACTCCAGCCCTGCCCCAGTGGGCCAGGGAAGCAGCACAATTACAATGTGTTTGCAAAACTCATTTCAGACTGTAGTATGATATTTCCTTGGGATTAGAAGACACTGCTCTGTGATCATGCAGTCTGACCTCCTGTCCATCATCCAAGGGTTGTGGACTGTTTGGAGATTTCCAGTGAATTCCTTCCCACTCAAGAACGTTGACTGCAGATTTGAGTATCTTGTGGAAAATTGTTCATTTTTATGTTAAAACAAATTCCACAGCCCCGGTTATAGTCTGACATGGCCCTACTTCTAATCTTAAGTGCTGGAAATTACCAGAAAGTAGTCCCTCCCCTTATGGTAGGGATGTTAGTCAGGATGGACTAGGCTATGCTGTAGTAACAAACTGCCACTATAATCTCAGTGGCATTAAACACCAATACAAATAATAATTTGCTGCTTGTGCAAAATGTTCATTCAGGGTTGTCTGAGGATTCAGTTCATGCTGACCACTTAGGGACCAGGCTGTCAGAGCCCAGCCATTATTGCTCCACCTGGTCATTTATTGTAGTTTTAAAAGTCTCTAGCAGCCCTGAGGTTTTCTGGCTTGCACGTGTTACACATCATTCTGCTCTTAACTTAACTCATTGTCTAGGATTATTCGTGTGGCTGCACCTGCCCATTCACTCAGCCACCGATGGACTCTTTCTACATGTCCAGGAGACAGAGAGCTGGAAATATTAGGAGAGTAGCCTTAATGGCCACAATAGCTCTTTGTGTGTTTATACTGTGGTTGTGATGTCATCCACCTTTTCTTTTCAAGTTGATGGCCAGTTTACTTACTAGATGCTGTGTTCTGTGCTTGTTACTCCCTTCATCACTCAGTTCCCTTTCCTTTACATACGATCGAGTTTTGTATCTCTGTGTGTTGGTGTCTAGATCCGAGTTCAGCTTCCCAGGTACAGTCTAATTATGGCACAGTTCAGAGGGACTCATTGTCCCCATGGGAGATACCTCAGTTGGAACTCTAGAGTCTAAGATTACGTGTCTATTTGGGGGCGGCAGTAGCAGTGCTCTGATGCTGTTTGTCGATTAGCCTGTAATGCAAGGATGGTGGGAGTTGTTCCGTTGTGGTGTTCCCATCCCTTGGGGAAAAGTCTGATCAATCCTAATATTTGCTAGATGAATATATATATTGAATTTACTCTTTGCCTCTGCCTAAATTTTTAGTTGCACTGTCAAGTCCTATCACTTCTGTCTTTTCTTGATATAATTAGCTTTTTCAAGCACAAGCAGAAGTTATATTTATTTTTTAAATTTATTCTAGCATAGAGCTGTTCAGTATTATTTCTGGAATCCCAAAGTATGTGTCTGACATCAACTTCGATTGTATCACTCAGCAGTACATATTCAAAATGCCTACATTGTGCAAGGTGCCATGTTATAACCCTCTAGATTAGGATGTACATCACACAAATGTAGGTTTCTTTGGATATTTCTTCACTCTAGTTTTTCCAGCCAAGAGAACATGCCTGGCATACAGTTGGTGCTCAACAAGCATGAGTTTAACAAGTGACTGGATCTTTAAGCTCCAGTTTTCTCTATTGTATCAGAATGACTAGGGAGGGGGGGTGGTTACATTTTGAAAACAAGGTGGCATTTTGTCTCATTGTCTGATTTTTGTGTTTGGTCATGATGTTGCGTGTTGGGAATTTAAATAAGATTAAAGGAAGATGTGAAAGTTGTCTGCTAATTTTAGGGGAGCAGTGGTTACCCAAGGTTATAAAACACTATTCTAGATTTATACTAATCTGTTAATCACCATACTTTGGGTACCATTGTTTACCAAATCCAGCTTGGTCCCAGGGAATTGCAACTCTGTCATGTATGTGGTCGAAGCTCAGATATGTGAAGTTCACCACATATTCCTAATCAATGTAGTAGCCATCAAGAACCAAAATTAGACTTTCCTGACTTATGAAGCCCTGTGCAGACTTAATGACCAATGCCCCTTCCCATGCTCACAAGTTACTGCTTCATTAAGTCTGTTCTGCTATTTAGCTTGTGCTCATCTGAATGCTTTATATAACCTCTTTACCTATCCCAGGCCACAATTCATTTTATTAATGACCACTGTAACCTTTTCATTTTGAATCATTTTCTTTGAGGAAAAAACTGGGGTAGAGTTGAGAAATTCACAAATGCTTTATAATTAGTGCTAGAAGGGAGTTTGTCCTGGTGATCTTGTGCAATTCTTCATTTCAGAAAGCCTTTTCCTCTCCATATATGAACAAGCATGAGAAATATGAAAGTCAACAAGATTTGAGATATCAGAATGCGGTTTTCAGGACAGGTGATATCTGAGGACTGAAGGGCACTTTCCGTGGAGGGGAACAGGAAGGATGTGCAGGTGAGACAGGGTGTGAGGGCTGTGCAGAGAGGGACAAGGAGGAAATTCAAGTGATGGCGCTGTGTGTGCAGAGAGTAGTTTGGGGCTGGTGTCTAATGTTCAAACCTCTGCTCACTCTTAGTCATGAGAGCACAATCTTGGAAGAATTTTAGGGACCATCCAGGTTACTCTGATACTGTCGGGTCAAATGACAGCTAGACTAGCCCTGGCTTCTGATTTGAAATGTCTTGGGCCTCCCCTGGTGGCTCAGCAGTTGAGCGCTGGGCTGAGAAGCTGCCCGCAGCCTGTGTAGTCCCACATGGTGCGGCAGGCCTCTCCTGCCTCGCCCGCTGCTCCCCTCAGCAGCCTGTTTCGTCAGTCTTCCTGTTCTGTTTCCCGCTCTGGCTCTGGTGAATTCTCTCACCCTCCGGCGCTTCTGACTGTACCCAGTGCTTGTATAAATAAATAAATAAATATTTTTTTTAAAAAAAGAAATGTCTTGAGAGAGTTTCTTATCTCAATCTCCACAACCCACTTGAATGTCTGACTATACCCGGTGCCTGCATAATCATCACTTTGCCTAGACTCTTCTGTTATGGTCCCAGCCCCTAGAAGAAGGAAGTCTCTGTGAGTTAAGAACTGACAGGTGGCACGAAAAGAAGGTTGCATATAGACAGGGGTCTCTGGTTCAGTTTCTAGCCAGCAGACACAGGACTATCGTGGTCTCCAGTTTTACTAGAATACTTATTCAGTTTTCTTAAGAAGAAAGAAGCCCTGGGTTCTCCCACTGGCCTCAATTCCTCAAGTATCCAGGACTCACTGAGCCTCTTGAGCACCTGCCCTGTCTCTGAATTGTTCCATCCCACACTGAGGCACAGAAGGGCTCCACCAGGTAGCAGTGGTAAGATGTGCTTCCTGGGCCTCCCCTGGTGGCGCAGGCAGTTGAGCACCGCGCTCTGAAGCTGTCCGCAGCCTCTGCAGCACTGGTTTGATCCCCGCCGGCCGGCCGGTGAGGGTCCCACATGGTGCAGCAGGCTCTCCTGTCTCACCCGCTGCTCCCCTCAGCAGTGTATTTCGTCAGTCTGCCTGTTCTGTTCCCCGCTCTGTCTCTGGTGAATCCTCTCACCCTCCCATGCATCTGGCCTGTACCCCAGTTCTTGTATAAATAAATAATCTTTAACAACAACAACAAAAAAGATGTGCTTCCTCTGTTGTTTGGTGAGGAGTTAAACATACCTGCTGGCTAAATCCAGAACAAAACAATTCCTAAAAGGCTTGAGAGAAGAACCTTTCAGGGGAAACTATGGCTATATCTTCGCCTCTCCTTTTCTGATGAACTGGGGTGTGAAGCTTGCACTGAATGGACTGGGACAAAATCCAAAAGATAGTGTGGGGAGTGGTGAGAGGGGTATGGAGTTCCAAGCTTAACTGATCCTGCATGTCAATCAGGGCAGGCTGGGCTTAATACATCCTAGGAGAAATTTTGAAAAGAGTGCCCTGAGAAATGTTTGCAGTCAATTTCTTAGAAAAGTAAAACTCCTCCAACTTGGAGCTGGCAGAGCATCCCCCTCAGGTGAGAAAGGCGGCATAAAGAACACGGTGTCCCACCCTGACCATTTTCTGGCAGGTATCACTTGCAACCTTCCCCCTGCCCTCTGGAATAGCTGACAGTAGTAACAACTAACATAGCTGAACATTTTCTACAACCCAGGCCTGTGGTAAGTGCCTGACATAGGCAATCACGGCTAATCCCTGCAGTGATAGCACCAAGCAGACAGGTGCCATTCCCATATCCAGTTCACCGTTGAGAATGTGGCGATCCCTGAGGGTGACTACCTGTCCTCAGCAGCGGACAGTAGGTGGCAGATGCAGGGTGAGGTCTGCACTGTACTCGGGCCCCCTGTGACCTCTCGCCTCTCAGAGCTGAGGTGGCAGTGCAAGCACTATGGCTGCTCTCGTGGGTAGCCTTAGTGGTTTATGCAGCTGCTACATTCCCCAGATGCCTGGGGAAGAGGCAGCTATACAAGGGAAAGGAGCTGCTGTTTATATGCAAATCAAGATTTTATGACATCTCGGGTGGCTGGAAAACTAGCTATAGCATGGCTGGGGCTCTGAGAAGCAAATGCTGGAGGAAGGGAGAACAGAGCCTGTGTGCTGCACGGGGGCATGAGGAGTGGGAGGTAGGGGGAAGGGAGCGGAGGTGATTAGGGGGCAGGGACAGGATGAAGCTGAGAGTGGCACCCTTGGTTTTGGTTCCAATTCAAGCCAGGAAGGCAAGGAGACTGTGTAGTCTCATTTACAACTGCACTCTGACCCGCTCTCAATTCAGGGCAATCTATGACCACAGGGCTCATTTCGACTGTGAAGTCTAAGGCTGTGTCTAAGTCTTATCCTCAGATGACGTCAAAGGAGAAGTTATGGGACTCGGTGTGACTAAGCAGGGGCAATCGCAGTGTGCTATCTAGTCACTTTAAGTCAACACGGCCTGATGAGGCAGTCAGGTCGGTCAAGCCTGGAAAGAAAGGCATAGGGCTTTACGGCACTGGCCTGTGAAATGGTCACAGCAAATTCAGGGCTAGAATATTTGCAAGGCAACACGTACCCAATTAAGATCAACAAATGATAAACAGGGAGTTTTTATTTTTGCTCATTTCTTTGCTGCCAAGTCACTTCAGCTCTGTAGCTGTAAACACACAGCAATGGGTAGGCCCTGGACTAAGTGTTCCCTCCTTGGTGATGCCACTTGAGGCGGGGGCATGAGGGGTGGAGGAGAGGAGTAGGCTGTGAGGAAGTAACTGCAGCAACAACAACAAAGAAAACCTCCTTTAGGAAAAAAGAGAAAAGGACTAGAACCCCCTCCCCCAAGGCTTAGAGGTTACCATAAGGCTTCAGATAGATTTATAGGATCCAGTGTACCCAAACTATTTCCTTCTTCTTGGGAGGCCCAAGTCCAGCTTGCTTCACTCTGGCCTGCCTAGTCCCCTTAAGGGGGGTTGGAAGTGCCAGGCGCTTGACATGCAAATCCCATAATCTCACTGCTGATGTCTCTACAGACAGTGACTAATACTGTCCTGCCCTGTTGGCATTTTATCTTGTGCGCCTGCAAATCTTAGTTTCTACCCTTTTTTATTTACAAAATCTGACAAAAGTAAGAAAAATAGAATTGACTTTAATAGAATCTCACCAAATTAGGCTAAACAGAGACTCTGGAATTAAACTGTCTGGTCCAAACCTACTGTTGTAGTTGTGTGATTTGGAACAAGTTAATTTCTCTATACCTCGGTTTTCCACATTTTTACAATGAAGGATATTGAATGAGTAAAAACCTCTGAAGTACTTGGAACACGGCCTCACACATGATAAGAATGCAACAAATGTTAGCCATTATTAAGTGAAACATTTGCAGTCAAAGCCTGACGAGAAGCTTAGCGCAAACCCTTTGTAGTCATTCTCCTTTCCAGTATTCAAGACCATCTGCCCTAGTTTAGTCATCTAGGTTAGCACGGGATGGCTTGGGGAGTAGGAGGTGTGGGGGTCAGGATTAGGACTGGTTGGGAAGGAAGACAGGGTGACAAGGTCTAAGGATTTCTCAAGATTCCTTATCAAAGAGGCAAGATGGTCCTAAAAGAAGGAAGGATCAGTGTGACCTCATCTTGACCTCCATGCTACCCGCTGATCTCAGGGAACTGGCCAGACCCTGCTGATGGAATGGCTTGCCAGTCTGCCAAGGAAGAGCAGGAGGGCAGCCTTGTGAGCCTCAGAAGATGCAGAGTTTAGGAGATGATGGAAAATGGAAGGCAGAGCTCTACCCCAGAGATGGAGACTCTTTGGGTAACAGGTCTGTACCTCCTCTCTCCTCACATATAAAAGAGGGACAAGGAAGGGGCACTAGAAATCCTATCATAGTAAAATTGCTGGTCATCAGATAGTCTGTTAGATATGGAGTTACCTGAAAAGAATGGACTTAACCCTAACTGGGGGCCTGGATGGCGAGCTTCAGACAGACTGTGAAGATGGAAGCTGCTGAGTGATTATACAGCCTCATCAAAGCAAACATTTGGATCCACTGCAGGGTGATGGTGATGGATTTTCTAAATGAACAGAGGTGTACTTTATTCTTCGTGGTTTTTTGCCAGTGTGGAGTGAACCATGTCAATTAGCAAATCAACCCCAAAGAGAACAGAAGACCTCAGGAGCCAAGTGGCTCCAAAGGTCAAAAAGCCTGAACAATCTCTCCTTTTCCGGAAGTCTGTAGGATTAGAGCCTTGAAAGATTTAGACTCCAGATCTACTGCTTACTGAGTCCCAAACCTTTGGGCAGCCAACTTGGTTATAAATAAAATGTACCACAGCCTGCCCACTGGACGTCTGGTGGAAGGGTATTGTGATGGGGGAGTGCCAGTCACAGAGGTGAGAGAGCCAGAGTTAAACACGTGCACAAGGGGGCTCCCTGGGGCTCTGTGCACGCCAGTCACTTTTCACCTTGGAATGCAGAAAAGAACCCCTGACAGAGACTGACACGACTGGCTAGTCCCCAGGCCTGCTGTGTCGTGGAGGGAGGCCAGCCAATGTGAGCAAAGTCATGAGGTGTGATCACCCCACTCCTGGGAGAGGTAAGCAAGCAGCAAGCACCTCTTCATGCTCTCTCTTCCTTTGCTATGGCATCCTTGGGAGCTACAAGAAGAAGAGGGCCAGCGGACACGAACTATATGTGAATGAGAAACATGTCTAGCCACTGAAATTTTCAGGCTCAGTTTGTTGCAGTAATGCTTAGCTGTCACTGTCCTGGGTTGGAACAGAAGTTTTGGTCAGTACAAGACAAGCGAAGTCCAGTCAGGGGATACACACAGAAAGGTATGCCAACCTTTCCTCTCTGGAATTTGCTTTAAGTCAACAGTTCTACCCATTCTGCTCAAAGCTTTTAATTTCATTATATACTCTTCCAGTGGGGTGGGAAAAATTCTTCTAGACAACCAGTTCCTTTTGCTACAAAATGCATTTATTGCCAGCCAGTTAAAATCCTCCCTCTGCATATATGGGTACATATTATACAGTCTCTCCATGTTAAATGTACTGCTTACAAGAGCAATGTATTTTTAAAATGCATACCAAACAAGTATCTTTGTCTCTTTTAACATATAACTTAAATAACTGCTAACGTATAAGCTGTCAGTCTGGTCACTGAAACGAATGGCATGTGACTCTTGGCTGATGAGCCCAGAGCAGAGGGACACCCCACGAGGAGCTCCCCTGATCCCAGGAGAAGAGTTCCTCCTGGTCGCCTGCTGGTTGTGCGGATAGAGACTGTGTGGCAGTGAATCTTCTGTGGAAAGTTAAGTGCAGACAAAGAAGTATGACCTGGGCAACATGGAGAGGCATTTCACAGAATGCAAACACCGTTCCAGTACATTAATGGATCCTACGTGGAAAGCTGTGAGAACACAAATCTGTTTACACTTGGTATTGTGGCACCTTCTTACCGGGCACTCAATAAATATCTGTCAATGAAAGAGGAATAAGAGAACAAGCAATAGCAGTCGTCCTGGTGTCCAACATCTGTTTTCAAGACTGGGCTTGAAGATGAGTTTTGTGGATACCATTTTTTGTTTCTTCGGCATAAATCATTCTACTTGGCCAACCATCTGTTTCCTTATCTGTAAATTCTTCATGAGTGTTTAGAGACATCCTGCAGTACTACATGTATTGGGGCCCATTGACTTACAGGAGAGCACAGAAAGATCCATACAAAGTTTTGATTGTCTCTTTAGTAAAAAGCCTGTTTGGCTCAGAATTTCTAGAATCTAGTTTTGTTCTTCACATCTTTCTTCTATCCTTTTGGTGCCTGTCAATATCCTAAGTCAGAAACGCCTAGGTTGAGCAGTACATTCCTTCATGAAGTCTCACTTCGGTATCAACTATTTCCAGTGCCATGCTGCTCAAGATTTGAAATAGTTGATGTCATGAAGTTCTGTCCTTCAGAGTTTTCCATCTGCTCCCTGAAGGTAAGGGTCTTGTTCTAAGGCTGATGTTCGGGAGTTCCCCGCAAAGGAAAATCTCTGGCCCCTTTTGATTCTCATAACACCTCTCATTCCTCATAAGGCTATGGTTGTAATTCTGGAGACACAAAGGAAAAGTTTCTAAACTCATCCTGGTTAATCATAGGGAGATGTCCCTCATCAATGGGAGTTAAGACTGGCTCTTCCTTTATGAAGTCAGGGTCAAAGTTACTGACATCTTCTCGGGATTTCTGTAAAAAAGAAAACAAGGGTCACACTTTCTGTAAGACTTAGCCCATTCCAGTGAGTTCGGAGAACTTCTTTGCAGCTTGTTCAGAAGCTTCTATTTTCTTAGAGTTATGAGTAAACGGCATGTTTTCATAATTCTGCATTGCGAATTATTATGGAATCTGGTAACCAACAATTCACTAGTTCCACAAAAATCCTGTAGAGCAGGCCAGCCACAGACTGAAGACGAAGGCTCTGGTCAGCTGCAGCAGCCAGCTCGCTCACCCTTGACACTCTACACTCACTGTCAGTAGAGGCTGAGTTTACACTTGCCCCACCTGTTGTTCATATCCAGGTTGACATGACTGAAGAGGTTTTCTGAAACACTTCTTGGAAACCCTGAGTTTAGGAAACAAGTCGCTCCCAATTTACTCACCAGATTCCTGACACTGTCTGGCAAAGCTTTCCCTAATCCCAGAAGAGCTGGCAAGGGGGTTCCAATGGAAGGAAATGGCTTTACAATAGGCTTTTACCGGCACCTAATGTCCAACCTCGCAGGCGAAGATGGGCCAGGCTAGCTGTATGGGAGTGCTGCTTGCTTTACATCTGTAGATGCTAATGCTGAAAAGATCACTTCTGCCAGTGTCATGCAGCTCTTCCTTCTCTTGCCTCAGTGAAGGATACTTCACTCTCCATCTCTGCTGTACCCATTGGCCCCCTAACTCTGGGTCTGCTGTCAGACCAGCTTCTCTGGCCTCCCAGTGTGGATCTCTTGACTCAGAGATGAGAAGGGGCTCAACTCTCAGACCGTGATCACCATCAGGAAAGTGACCCCACTAGGCTGCCTCATGGGAAGAGGTGCCAGGAACATGCAGTCGTCTGAGCTCTGTGCTGCAGCAGCTGTGACCTGTGCTCTCCAAGCCCAGGAGTCAGGCTCCGTGAGATGAGTAACAGTTCATGCCCTTTCTCTACTTTCCCGGAGGCTTGGGGGAAAGCTCCCTAAGAAGTGTGAAGAAATTGGTCAGGAACAATGAATTCTGTTAGCCAAACTCTTTTGGGAAAAAGTAGAAAGTTGCAGGCCTCTCAGACCCCAGGAAATTTTAACTTAGTGTAGAAAGTTGCAGGCCTCTCAGACCCCAGGAAATTTTAACTTAGTGTAGAAAGTTGCAGGCCTCTCAGACCCCAGGAAATTTTAACTTAAGGGAGGACGGGGCCAGGGTGAGCGAGAGGTGAAGACTGCGAGAGTAAACTGAGCACATGGAGAGATGCTGCCTCAGCAGCCAGCAGAGAGGCTGCCCTGCAAAGGGTCAGGCTGAACTTTTGGTGGGGAACACTGCAACATTTTAAGAAAGAGGGGAGTGTTGGGATGGATTAGACACTTACGATTCTGGGTCTGAAAGGTGGTTCCAGTTGGCGATGGTTCAGTTGAGTCCAGTCGATTTCCTTGAAGAAAGGATGTCTCAGGATGGCATGCTCACCGCCCTGACTCAGGCTGCCCAAGCGCATGGTGGGGTTTTTGGTCATGAACTGAGAGGGGGAAACAGAGGCAATCACTCAGTTATACACAGTGTGTCACAAGATGGAAGGCTTCTGCTCTGGCAGAGAAGTAGTGTGAAGTTTTCTGGCTGGTCTTGCTTAACTTGCTGCATTTTCCAACTAGGGGTACGCGGCCAACATGAATCACCCCTCAAGGGCCGCAACTGCCCGTGTTGTCTTTCTGGCCTTCCCCACTTCCGCTTTAGACGTGGCCTCTCTAATAAAGCAGAAGGATCTAGTTCTCTTTTCTGTAAATACCACGTATGTTCCTTTGCTTTCTTAAAGACACCCTTTATGAAACAGTGTGTCGTTCTCCAACTCTGCAGTTGGAGAATGTTGACATCTTAGGAGCCAGAGCACTTTGAGGAACAACAGGGCCGTTTTCTGAGCCATCTGACTAGCCAGTCAGGATTCCTAACAACGCAGAGAGCAGCATGCAAATCATTATTCTGAAGATGGGTGAGAAGCAGCATCACTGGTGACTATTTACTTCAGTGTTTGGCAATAGGGAAAACTAAGTTGACCACTTTTGTTTGTTCTTTCACACAACAAAGATAACCTAATTTTAGGTGAAATGTTTTGCAAGATCCTTCTTTCTCTGCACCCTTTCATTTTGAAATGTTTAATGACTAAGACTCTGTAAACTACCAAAAAATTAAAATAAACACTGCCACATATTCAAACAATCTGTGTATATAAATTCTCTATAATCATTTGGGGAATTTCCCTGGGACTGAGCTCCAATCAAGATGTTTTGGGTTAACTTCACTTTTACAAAATGGTCAATAAAGATTTTCTGCTCACATCATCGCAAGGACTATTCCAGGATAATTCACTTTCCATGGCCAGAATGTGATTTTCAATTTCAAAGACATTCAATTTAATTTCCCATTTATCAATAGAAAGTTCCCTTGGAGAAAAAAAAGTTTTATTTGGGTTTTCATTTCAAATCAAGTTACATTTAAACAAATTTCCAACAACTTATAGTCTCCAAAGCCCCTTTGCTATGCTGTGTTCATAGAAATTACTTTGGAGCAGAATTTCCAGATTAAAAGAAATCTTGTTGAAGGTGCAGGCATGAAAAAAGAGCACAGAGTTTAGAGGTGACCACATGCCACCCAGGGGCCAGAGTGGCAAAGCCTCCATTATTGCTTCAAATGAAAATGATCCTGTGGAGGAAGTGGGAAAACCCCCCCTAAGCAAATCTAAGAGGCTATACCTCATAAAATGCTTAAACAAAACAAGGCTTCAAAGGGAAGTTAATGAATAATGAAGACACAATGGGGTCATTAAACTTCTCTCTCCTTTTGACAAGGAGTGAAAGACCATAGGGGGTGCAGGATTGGAGGTGGAGCTGAACATAAATAGAACATTCAGAGCTACAGAGGTCCCACTCCAGTCACATACAGTGGTCAACACAGATTTAGAAACAACACATTTCATAGATGAGTGAGTTCTGTAAGTGCTCATCATCTCTGCTGCTTGGGCTCTCTCTAGAGAAGCCTGTGCAACTCAGAAGAGGGGAAAACATATATATATATATATATATTTTAAAGATTTATTTATGCATACAAGAACTTGGCCAGAGGTATTCACCTGAGACAGAGTGGTGAGAGGATTCACCTGAGACAGAGTGGGGAGCAAAACAGGCAGACTGACCGAAGTACACTGCTGAGAGGCGCAGTGGGCGAGACAGGAGAGGTCTGCTGCGCCATGTGGGTAGCTCCCTGGCTGAGGATCAAACTCGTGCTGCAAGGGCTGCCAATAGCTTCATAGGTTGCATCTTAATCCCTTGTGCCACCAGGGAGGCCCAGGGAAAATATATATTTTTTTAAAAAAGGAGATTCTCTCCTTCGGAAAGTCAATGGGACACAATTCCTGATGGAATAGCAGTGTGCAGGTTAAATGCTAATTAACAAAAACCAATGCTGCAAAAACTAAGGATATAAGGATGGCAGAACAGGCCCAGATGGCTTGTGGGAAATTCCCAAGCCTGCCAATGATGTGAGCAGAGGACATCTTGTGAATGTGTGGGTACAACTTGTTCTTCTGAACAAGAGGAATAGTTGTAGGGCTCTGGATGCCAGGGTGGCAGAAGCCCTGGTGTCCAAGAGACCTTGCCCGTTCTTCTTGGCCCTTGGCACTGAATCTAAGCTTCCAAGGGGCACTGAGGAAAGGCTTGTCCAAAGAAAAGCTCAAATCACAGCTGTTCCTTTTTTAAAAACTGCATCCCTGGAAATGGAGACAGCTAGTGAAATAACCCTTTCACTAGCTTTGATACTTTTTCTTAAGTCCTGATAAATCCTTTAAGTTTGTTTTGACTTCTATTTTATTGTGGTAAGATATATTCAATATATAACATAAAATTTGCCATTTTAATCATTTTAATTGTAGATTTGGCTTAAAACATATTATTTTACAATCATCACCATAACAAAATAATGTATTTATATTTTTGACTATAGTTCTGAAGCTCTACATTCCATTCCATGATTACATATTCTTATAACTAGAACTTTGTATACCTCCACCACCAGCAGCCACCAACTTGTTCTCTCTCTTTTTTTAATGGGTTTTGGTTGGTTGTTTGCTTATTAGATTCCACATATAAGTGAAATGGTATGATATATCTTTCTCGGGATTTATTTCACTTAGTATTGAGATACCCACAATGTCCATCTATGTTGTCACAGATGGAAGCTGAAATCCATTCTTTTTCATGCAATTGTAATGGAATTTTTTAAAAATTTCTTTCAGATAGTTTGTTGTTATTGTAGAGAAGTACAAATACCTTTTGTATATTGATTTCGTACTCCACAGCTTCACTGAGTTTATTAGATCTAACAGTTTTCAGTGGAATCTTTTGGGTTTTCTCTGTATGAAATCATGTCATCCACAGTGACAGTTTTATTTCTTTCAGTTTGCATGCCCTTTATTTAATTTTCCTGCCTAATTGCTCTGGTAAAGGAATTCAAATACTACGTTGAATAAAAGTGGAAGAATGAGCATACTTGTCTCATTCCTGATCTTACAGGAAAAAGCTTCCACCTCCTCATTGTGGGATGTGATGTTAGATGTAGACTTGCCATATGGTCTTTATTATGTTGAGGTACATTTCAATCTATACCCATTTTGTGGAGGATTTTTTTAATCACATACAGGTTGAATTTTGTAAAATGCTTTTTTTCTGTATGTATTGAGAACTAGCATTTTTATTCATTTTACTAATATAGTATATAACATTGATTCATGGATGTTGAGTTATCGTTTCATCTCCTGGAGTAAGTCCCACTTGATCATGGTGTATGATCCTCTTAATGTATTGTTGAATTTGGTTTGATAATATTTTGTTAGATGCAAAATCGTATGTTCATCAGTGATACTTATCTGTAATTTCCTTTTTTGTGATGTCCTTGCCTGGTTTTGGTAACAGGGTAATGATGACCTCATAAAATTAGTTTGGAAGCATTCCCTCCTCTAATTTTTCAGAAGAATGGAGAAGGACAGGAATTAAATCTTCTTTGAACATTTGACAGACTTGCCCAGGAAAGCTGTCTGGCCCTGGACTTTGTTTGTTGAGCGGTTTTTGATTACTGAGTCAATCCCCTTATTAGTAATTAGTCTGCAGAGATTTTCTATTTTTTCATGATTCAATCTGGAAAGATTGTATGATTCTAAGTATTTATACATTTCTTCTAGTCCAATTTGTTGGTGTGTAGATGTTCATAGTAATTTCTTTCTGCTTTCGTGTCCATTCTTTTTTTTAGTTAAAGGCTCATTTCTATTTTTTTCAAAGCTTTAGTTTTTAGTTTCACTGATTTTTTTTTTTTTAGTCTCACATTTATTTCTATTCTGATTTTTATTCCTTCCTTCTATATACTTTGGTGTGTGTCCTTTTATTCTAATAGCTTTAGGTATAAAGTTAGATTATTTGAGTTTTGTCTTGCTTCCTAAGATGATGGTTCTACAAATTACTTTTGCTACATCCCCTTTTCATATTTGAAAGTATTAATTTCTTAATATAAGCATATCATAAATTACATAAAAATATTTAATTATAAAAAGAGGTATTTTAAAATTTCTTCTTTGATTTCTTTGTTGACCCAATAGTAGTATGTTGTATAGTCCTCACAAATTTGTGATTTTTGCAGTGGTCATTTTATAATTGATTTCTAGTTTTATAACACTGTGGTCAGAAAACATGTTTGTTTTTAATCTTCTTAAATTTTTTGAGACTTTTATGGTTTATTGTGATCCACCCCACACATTCTTCCATGTGTGAAGAATGTATATTCTCTTTTTCGGTTGGGATGTTCCATCAAGACTACTTGGTCTAAAGTGTCCTTGTTTCCTTGTTGATTTTTCCTGTAGGTTATTTATCCACTGATGTTAGTAAGGCATTACAGTCCCCTACTTCTATTGTATTACTGAGTTTTAATGTTTTCAGCCCCTCAGATACAGACATCCACCATTTGAAAAAATGTTTATTTCAATTTTCAAAGGCCAACTATATGCAAGACAGCACATGAGGTTTTCTGGAGATACCCAGATAAGGACAGTATTTCCCCTGATCAACAGATGGCGGGGATTGGTGGAGAGGGTGGTAGAAGGAAAGCAAGTATTATTTTTTGTACACCATGGCTGAATGACATGAAAGGAGGCAAAGCAAAGTGTGTGTGTGTGTGTGTGGAGGGGGGGAGACTGGGCAAATGCACCGGGGCAAGAAGGCGAGCAACAATCTCAACAAAGAGATGGTATTTGGTGAGAGAGGTGGTAGATCAATATAATTAAAGTAGGTATGAAGGAACAACAGTCGTGCCTGACAAATGCACACAAGCATTTATTTGTTTGTAGAGGAGAACAGAGCATGGATATGGGGGTAGCCAGAAGAATCCCTCAAAAGTGTATGAAGAGACAAATGAAAAGTGTGATGTCATGATTCAGGAGATGACCTAGGCAGTGTGGTGAGCGAGTTTCTAGTGGAGAGGTCAGCGAATGGTGGCAGAGATTGGTGTTCACCAAGATCAGTGAACAGTTAGGAGGTTGACACAATAGCTAAGAAGACATGACAATTCAGAAACTAGAAGAGTTTCTGGTTAGTTGGAGGGAGAAGTTGAGAGTTAGTCCTAGAATGCTTATAGGAAGAATGAACACAAGTCACGCTACCTGAAGCTGGGATAAAGGAATAGGAGTGAGAACAGGGCACAGGGTCTTCTCTGGCTGTTAAGTGGTGGTGTTGGTTAATGGAGACAGGTAACAAAAGAGGGCAACAGATTATCATTGGTAGTACTAGTACAACAGTGAGGTGGCAAGAGCAGTAACAGCAGTGCAGAAACACCTTGTTTTATCACAGATACTGTGCTTTTTTTTACAAGACCCTCCACGGGCAAAAAGGTTGTAACTTGCCAAGGGCACAGATAAAGTTAGTATTTTTTTGCCAAAGGCACATATAAAGTTAGCAACATTTTTAAATTAAGGAATATGAATTAGTCATAATGGCATATCACACTTAATAGACTACATTATAGCATAATCATAACTTCTATATGTACCAGGAAACCAAAAAATTTGTGACTTGCTTTATTGAGATACTTGCTAGACTGCAGTGGTATGGAACTGAACCCGCACTATCTCTGAAGTGTATGACTGTCAGGGAATGAAAACAAAACAAATTCTAATGTTTCCTGAGATTGGGGGGGTGGAGGGGAGTAATGAGCTCAGCTTTGCATCACGGTGTGTAGACATTCACATGGAGATGACCAGCCCATGTAAACCTGGGGCGCAGGTCAAGGTTAGACATCTAACTCAGAGACATCAGCATTTGGTGACAAGGTGAGAAGAAGCTGCAAGGGGAGGTAAGACTGCCGAGAAACAGGGCTGAGACCAGCACAGGCACATTTGGCCTACATAGTGTATTATAAATTTATTTCATTTACTTGTTAAGAAAGTCACGTTTTTCAACTTTCTTGGAAAATGATATTCTGGAGCACTGGGCCTGCCCAGTTGCTGAGCAGCAGCTGCCTCTCTGCGGGCTTAGGCCCTGGCAGTCATGTGTCCCATCCCTCCAGGGCCTCCTGACATCATGAGAAGAAAGCCAGAGTGGCAGAAGGAAGGGCTCATGAAGAAGACAGGAGGATAAGTATGTTGAACCGGGACAGGGACTATACCAAGGAGGAGGAGGGGGCCATCGGCAGTACTAAGGAAGTGAAATGTTTGGGTGACAACCCCTTTTCCAGAGAGGGAAGAGGGGAGTTAGGGAACATTAAACATTAGTCCAGGTCTGAAATCATTCATAGTGCAATGGGTGGAGATGTGTAGGGTAGGGGGGGCAGATGGTGCTTGCTGCCTAGGCCAGGCCTCTCCTTAAACACCCGCTTCCTGCTATTGTGAATGGTGATGGCATGATCCTTTTGCAGAAGATAGCCTCTACTTGCCACCGTACCTACTGGGATCCACATGCTAAACAAGCTAGTGACAGTGCAGTTTAGAGCCATCATTTGTCCATGTCTAAAGTCACACTGGAAACTTGCTTCACCTCAATTGACCTTCTTCCTGACTCTGGTCCAAAGGAGGAAGTCAGCCAAGGAGAAAAATAAAGTGATTTCATGATAGATTCTGGATACATTTACTGAAGGAAACAGAATGTTTTCTAGAGTCAATAAAAGTACTTTATAGATGGCAAAGTAAGAGTGAGGAGGTCAGGGTGGAAAATTTGATTCTATCCCAAAATAAGACTCAAGTAAACTGGCAAGCAGGGCCTGGGGAGGTGTCAGGAATTCATGGACTCATTTCATATTCCCCAACTTGGCTCCATTAAATGGAATTTAACTAGAGGACACTGAAGGAATCAAGGCATACCTGCCCTGAGAATGAGCAACGTAGCAGGTCTCTAAGGCTGCAGAGACGGTACCACTGCTGGGCAAAGCCACGAGCCACGAGATCTAATATGAAATGCAACAGATTTCAGGCCAGGTTTGCATAAGAATGTCCCATAAGGCCTCCTGCAAGCCAGGGAAAGATATATAAAAGATGTCAAAACCTCCTCTGTTACAGAAAGCACAGAAGTTAACAGGTAAGGCCGTGCAGTTCAACTACCTGAATGTCAGTTATACCACTGATAATCAGGGTGCCCTTGGAGAGTTTCCTGTACTTCATAAGGTTGTTACAGTGAGATAATCAAATGCCTGACAAGGGCCTCCCCGGTGGCGCAGCGGTTGAGCGCTGGGTTGCGAGGCTGCCCGCGGCCTCTGCGGCGCCGGTTCGATCCCCGGCTGCTCCCCGGCCACCAGAGGAGGGTCCCACATGGCACGCAGACCTCTCCTGCCGCCCACTGCTCCCCTCAGCAGTGTGCTTCGGTCCTTCTGCCTGCTCTGCTCCCCGCTCTGGCTCTGGTGAATTCTCTCACCCTCCCGCGCTTCTGACTGCACCCAGTAAATGTACAAAACAAACAAACAAATAAATAATTAAAAAAAAATACATGCAAATGCCTGACAAACATAAAGCTCTCCACAAATGTTAGTATCAATATCTTGTTAGACACTTGTAGTCCATCCCATTTGACCTGAAGGCAGGGGAATGGACTTTCTAGTTCATTCTCTGAGTGACTGAAATCTGAGGTCACTCCTGACCCTGAAACTCAGCTGGCTCTCCCTGCTATATTTGTTTCACCCTCCCAGGTTCCAATAGAAGGGGTTACCGATAGTATCAGGAAAATAATTTTTTGAACAGCAAAGATTTCTAAAACAATCTTAAAAACAAGAATACAAATCATGTATCTGCTTTAACAGAAAGGAGATAATGAATGCAAGATGAGGGGCATGAGGGAACCACCTCTGGAAACCCAGGTGAGGTGAGGTACTGCCTGTGTTACATCTAATGGGCTCTGTGACACACGAGGCTTGGAGAGTAAGTTTAAACTAACCCTGTGCACTTACAAGTATTGAGATAATAGGAACTAAATATACCTTGCAATGCATTAAAATGTAGGCAATGGCTAAAAAATATTTTTTCTGTTTTCAAAATATGTCTGATTCATAGGAAGAGGACTTGTTGTCTAAAGAAATCTGCCTAAAAAGTGTTTCTTTCAGGAGCAAAATAACACTATTTTTACCTAATAGTTGGATTAGACTGTTGGACAAACAAAATGACCTTCTCCTTTCATTCAATTTCAGACTAAAGGGCAAGAGAGAGTTAGCAGTTAGTGCTGGCAAGCCAAAAGGGGAGGCAGCCACGGCACAGCACATTTCCATCAATATCCCAGGGTGACAAGTCCTAAATGGAAAGAAGGCTTTTTATGGTTCTAGAGAACCCTGGGGACGAAGAGCAGAGAAAGAGAGTAGGACACAGAACAGAGTAGGTTTCATGGCCATGATGGACAACTTCACCTTGGGGGTTGCGCCAGTAAGGACCTTGGGGTTGAGAGATACACACTTGCATGTCTTTGTACTGGCTTTAACCACTGTCACTGGTAGAGTCTGACCTACTTACAAAGTCCAGTTGCCAAGCTTCTCCTTTCACACCTCTTCACACTAGCTGTGGTGCTGAGGCACCAACATTCCAGTGGCACCATCCACTCAGGGAGGTGGTAAGAGGGACCAGGGTGAGCAGGGAAGGAGAGAGACATTGGGGCTTTGACTTGGCATTGATAAGCCACTTTCCCATAGAGAAGACAGAGACAGATATTTAACCTGTAATGAGGCAGATAATACTTCACTGGGGGTGGGTGGGAAGCACACACAATGGATTTTTTTAATAGCTTTGGGGAAACCAATGATAATCTTCCCAAGTCCAAGTTATTTTACAGAATGGTATCACTACAGACTATTAGAGCAGTCCAGTTGCTTTAGCTGTTTCAGATTGGATCTGAGTGTAATTTACCAGGCAGAGCTGTAACTACAAAGCTGCACCCCTATAGCAAGGCCCCTGCATTCTCAGGACACAGGGGTCCAGACTGGTTTGGGCAGAGAGAGGGCAAAGAATGGTACAGTTTTTTGTACATGTTATAGCTTAATAGGTGGTAGGTATTACTGTAAGCACATGCTACATACTCTGGTGTTGCATCAGGCATTGACTTAACTGTTTCAGATTCTTTCTATCCCATTTTACAAATTAGGAAACTGAGGAACAGACTGAGCTATAACCATGGGAATGGTGGAGTTGGGAACTGAACCCAGGTCTGTCTGACACCAGATGTCTTTAGTCTGTCACTGAGCATTCCTCCTCTTGAGGTGAACATCTTCTCATTTGAATTCAGGGACAGTGTGCATGGCACTTGGGCTGACAGGCCAGGGGGAATCCTGGGACACCATCAGGACTTTATCTCAGGAGGATTGTAGAGTGCCTTGTGTGTTTTCTCACACTTCCTTTCCTGTCTCATGTGACATCCTTTTTCTGACTGTAAGGATGGAGAGATGGCTGAGGAGCGCGCCCAGAGCAGGTGCTCAGAGAAGGGAGAGTCTTGAAAAGAATCTGAGTAATCCTCCAGTCTTGGTTTTACTTCAACTGGGGTTCTTCATGTGGGAAAAGAAAAGATAGGAGGACACTGCTGACATTTTGAAATAGCTTAAGCGTTGTTGGCCAGAAGGATTAGATGGTTCCAAATGGGAGGAATAAGTTCAAGGAGACCCATGTAAGTATAAAGAAAATTAAATACGAGTTACCACTAAGTGAAAGATAGAAGGGGCCTTCTTGCAGGAACATGACTGTCTTAATGGAAATGTTTGAGGAAGAACATGAATACTGGTCATGGGTGACAGACTACCTGTCCCAGGGAAGGTAAGAGGGGAGACCCAAAGCCTCCATGGGCCATGCCAATAGCAAGAGTCTATAATTTTATGTTCTTTCTCTCTTTGGATTAAAATTCTGGGAGAATTTCAGTGCTCTTAACACTCCATCTTTCCTATGTGTTGTAACCATTACTGTGTCCATCTTAGTAGCTTTACTCAAGTTATTTAACAATGTTGGTTAAAGTAAGATATGAATCTCAGAGATGGAAGTCCAAGTACAGGCACTTATGCCAATGCTAACATTGTTAGTCAATATGCTTTTATTGCTGGCAAACCAATCTCAAGCAGCTCCAGTAACACCCAGTGCTACAGGGAAAGGTGGATCAAATCACTATTGCTACCCAACATACCAAGCTGCACAAGCTACTCTTCAGGTGCAATCCCCCAAAATGTAGCTATTGAAATTAAGTGACCACTTGCATAACATGGATTCCTTGAGGGTATTATACTAAGTGAGAGAAGTCCAACAGAGAAGACAAATACCATGCCATCACCTACACATGAAATCTTAAAACAAAAGTCAGGAAACAGACTGGTGGTTACTGGATGGGTACAAATTTCCAGTTCTAAGTCATGGGGCTCTAGGTGCAGCATGGGGTCCACAGGCAACAAGATCGTATCACAAATTTGGGAAACAGACATATTATGTATGGTGACCATTTCACACTGTATACAAAGGCAAAATCGTTGTTGAACACCTGAAACTAATGTACAGTGCTCTAGGCCAAGTGCACATCCAGGAGGATCACCCAGAGGCAGACGCCCCTGCGCCCTTAATTTCCTCCAGGCCAGTGACCCTGAACACACAAACCAAACCTGCACATCAACAGCTAAATACTATTGATCTTTAATGTGGGGAAGGACAAATGAGAACTGTGTCCTACTTCTGTTCACCATAATTTTTCCACTGTAAGACACAAAGCTCCTACTACACATATTGATTAGCAAACCTCCAACAGAGGAAGTTTCCATGCTTATTTTGCAGACCTCTGATATCCTTATCCTCTTTGCTGAGACTTGCAAATTAAAGAGGTATGTGATATTAATACTCTATTATTAAAAAAAAAAAAGAAAAACAGGGTCTTCCCAGTGGCGCAGTGGGTTGAGCAAAGCGCTGTGAAGTTGTCCGCAGCCTCTGCAGCACGGGTTTGATTCTCAGCCAGTCAAGGAGATGCCCACATGGTGCAGCAGAAACCTCTCTTGCCTCGCCTGCTGCTCCCCTCAGCAGTGTTTTCGGTCATCTGCCTGTTCTGCTCCCTGCTCTGTCTCTGGCGAATTCTCTTACCCTCCCGCACCTCTGGCCTATACCCCAGCTCTTGTATAAATAAATCTTTAAAACAAACAAAAAATCCTTCATATTTTTTAGCCACAAATAAGACATTAGAATCTCTAACCTTAGAAATCTTACAATCCAAGAGGAGAAAGGAAGTTGAGAACAATAACTTTAACAAAATAATATTAAAAACACCAAATATGAAGTCACTGAGGCAATCTACACTAGTGTTTTTGTTTTCTGCCAACACTAGTCCTGACCTGTCTGAGTATATGGTGCATTTCTGAAAGGAGTTAATTGTACTAGGAGCTTTAGTAAAAGACCGGGGGAGTAGCTCCATTACCTTATGTTGGAACTCCAGGCTGCATGTTAAGCATCCTTCTCCTTAAAGGATTTTTCAGTAACTTGAAAAATCAGCTCTAAGGGTCCAGGGTGGGTCCTCTGCAGTACCTGGAGTACCAGTTTATCCCCTACTTCTAACCTTTGGATGCGACTCAGTCCTGCTCCAATCAACTGCCTGCTGACAGTTGTAGGACCTACTCCTGGCTGAAAAGAGGCCTCAGAATTACCTGCTATTCCCCTTTTGTGTGTAGAAGAGGCAAATAGGCCTCCTGCAGAAAAGGCACAGATGATGAAATCTCATAGGTCTGATGAAAGACAAACCCCCACACATACACACTTCAATTTCCATAGTTTAGGAACAAAGGCATTCTGAGGCCAAGTTTACAATGGCTCCTGAGCTGACACAGGTGACTCAGGAGAACGTGCCACCTCCTCTCAGCATCTATTTAACCCAGTGACCTGTGTGAGCTCAGCGGCAAGGGTGCTGACTTCACCTGAGTCAGCACTGTGCCAGGTGATCTCTCACAGGAGATGATTTAGCACAAAGAAGCACTCACCTCGGAGAGAAGCCATCCCCTCCCTAAATTCTGTGGACTTGTGAGGTGTTTCCTCACAAGTATCCTGGAGATAGCTGAGGGCAAACTCTGCCGAAGGGCTAAGAAAATTGTTTTGTCATATCAGCATTTGGGGCTAATTTGGCGCCATCTTAGGAAATTTGGTCACATAGTGGCCAAGAGAAAATGCATTTATTACAAACCAAGTAAAAAATATTAAATATTTAAGGTTAGCGATGTGGGAAGCCTATTATGTGTTCTTTACACAAGTGTGTATCTCCATTTATCTTTTCTGGGTTAGCTTTCCTAATTTATTCTCGGGGCAGGTAGAGACGAGAAATGAGCTACAAATGGGCAAGTAGAAAAACAGTCCTTCCATGCGTGTTTTAGGTGCATACCATGGTTATTTATTTTTTTTTAATAGAGGCATGTTTTATTTATTTGTTTGTTTGTTTGTTTGTTTTATTTATACATGCATTGGGTACAGTCAGAAGCGCGGGAGGGTGAGAGAATTCACCAGAGCCAGAGCGGGGAGCAGAGCAGGCAGAAGGACCGAAGTACACTGCTAAGGGGAGCAGCGGGCGGCAGGAGAGGTCTGCGCACCATGCGGGACCCTCCTCCAGTGGCTGGGGAGCAGCCAGGGATCGAACCTGCGCCGCAGAGGCCGCGGGCAGCTTCGCAACCCAGCGCTCAACCGCTGCGCCACCGGGGAGGTCCGTACCATGGTTATTTTTAATTGTAAGGATCACTGGTTTAATGATTTAGGATTTTTTTTTTCAGGTAGAAGTCCTGGGCTAAAACTACATATGCTCCAACTCTCCCTCTTCCCGAGTCAGTACTCCCACAAGCAGTAAGTCCTCTATCTAAGTTCTATGGGATCTGTGGACATCCAACCCAAAGACCTCCACGTATGTAATTGTGGAAGTCAAGGTGATGATGTGAAGTGGTTGGGTAGAAAGTAACCCTGACTTAGGAGCCACACAGGGTAAGGTGTGGGCGTCCCTCCTGTTCAACCTCTCGCTTCCTGTAGAATGCTGGACAATGTGCCAAATTCAGGGGATTCACTAACACTATTTCTATCATCTGAAGCCCTTGGGTCTTTGACTATGTTCTAAATGGGTAGCCTGTTTCTACGTGTATGGAATCATGATTTAGAAGGAAGAAGGAATTCAGAAGCCATCTTCCTTTTGAAGAAAATAAAAAAGGGCAAGTAAAATATCGAGGAGACCCTCATGTTCACTGTGGCATTATATGCAATAGCCAAGAGTTGGAAAGAACCTAAATGCCCAAGAACAAATGACCTCATAAAGATGTGTGTGTGTGCACATGCATGCATGTGTGTGCACACACATGATGGAATACTAATCAGTTATTTTTTATAAACCCCACCATTTGCAATGTGAATCGACAGAGTATTATGCTTAGTAAAATAATTCAGATGGAAAAAGACAAACACCTTATCATTTCAGTTATGTAACACATAAAGAAACAAATGAATAAAACAAAAATAAGCTTTTACACTATAGGACCAAGTTAGTGGTTACCAGAAGGGAGAAGAGATGTGGTTTGGGTAAGAAGGGCCAATCGTATGGTGAAGGATGGATTAGAATTCTAGTGGGGAACACAATGCATTATAGACATATGTTGATTTATAATAATGCACACCTGGAACTTATGTAATATAATGTTACTTCAATTAAAAACACACTCTCTCTCTCTCTCTCTCTCGGCCTTGACCATAAAAAAGTCCAGCAGGCACCAGCTCCCAGGATTGGTGTTCTGACCTATGTTCCAAAGAAAAGATGATCAGGAAATCGCAGGAAGTCAAGTAGGGGTGACCCACCATGTGAAGCGGTGGTGAGAGCGGATGTGAAGGGCTGGCCCAGAAATCTCAGCCTTTCCTGCATCTCTGGCGGGAAAGGGCAGAACCAGTCTGGTGGGAAAAATCACTCAGGGTCACAAAGGCAGCAGTTTGGGGGCAGAACTCACCAATGAGAAATCTTTCCTTTTCTGTTCTGTTAAAATACCCTTCTTGGGGCCTCCTCGGTGGCACAGCAGTTGAGCCCTGGGTTGCAAAGCTGCCCGCAGCCTCTGCAGTGCCGGTTCGATCCCCGGCCACCAGGTGAGGGTCCCACATGGTACGCAGACCTCTCCTACTGCCTGCTGCTCCCCTCAGCAGTGTATTTCATCACTCTGCCTGTTCTGTTCCCTGCTCTGGCTCTGGTGAATCCTCTCACCCTCCTGCGCTTCTGACTGTACCCAGGGCTTGTATAAATAAACAAATAAATAAATCTTTAAAGTTATTGTGTTTTTAAAAAAATACCCTTCTTGGGGGTAAACTTAAGTCCGCAACTTAGAAGTTGGGGGACATTTCTTGAGAAGGTAAGGAGACTGTTCATGGATGTTTCGCGCCACAAAACCCTAGAAAAAGTCCTGATGGCTGTCATTTTAAAGTAATGTACCTCACCTTGACCTGGAATGGTACACCAAGATGAAAACTTAATTGTCATTAAAACGTTTTCTGCTAACTCCTGGCACACACTCCTCAAGGCCTTAGTTGTCAGCCCTAGACCATTTGTTCCTTCTTAGAACCACTCAAAAGGTACTGCAGGCACCAGTAAGTTACACTGCTTAACCACTGGCCTATTTCACCTCAAGTAAAACGTGCAGATTCAGATGTTCACACTGAAATCATCCCTTCCTAACCCTCTCACTGGCTCTTCTTCCACTGCTGCCCCTTAAACACTGAGGTGCCCAGATCCCACCCCCTATCTTCCTTTCACCCTCATCCCTACTCCCATTCTCACTCTCATGCGACAGCGAGCATCTCTAACCTCTCTCCTGAATTCCACACCCATGAAGTCAACTGCAAGGCATACACTACTTTCTGAATGTCTCCCTGACCCTTCAAAGTTCACACACCCTAAAATCATCCTTTGCTGCATATCTCACACTCTAATAGTACAGAAATGGTAACTGCAGCTCTTTGCAAATGCACATTTCTTGTCACCTCTGAAGCTCTATACAAGCTATTTCCTCTGCCTAAATACTCTTCTCCCCTTTGTCGACCCTTTGTTGTTCCTTCATGCCCAGCTTAAATGCCACTTCTTCCGTCTTGTCCTTTTGTTTCCTTCCCTGTCCTTGGCCCTTGAGAGGGTCATTCATTCCTCCTTGACAGTGAGCTAAGTGTTCATTTACATGTTCCTTTCCCACCCTGAATAACACAAGAGTCCTCATCTTTTCATCTTTGTATCTGGGACACTTAGCACAGGTCAAGCAAAGGGAAAGCATCTGACAAGTATTTGCTGAGTTGAACTGTAAAGGAATTTTAATTTCCTCATCTATCAGTTTCTCCTTCCAGCATCACAGATGCATCTTTGGTGAATAATAATTATTTCTGATATTGTGACATTATTCAAATAAGCAATTTTTAAAAATAACATGAAAACTGATTATCATAATCATGTTTTTTTAAATCTTACTAAGCATCCTTATCTTTTTTTTTTAAGATTTATTTATTTATTTATATAAGCACTGGGTACAATCAGAAGCGTGGATGGGTGAGAGAATTCACCAGACAGAGCGGGGAACAGAACAGGCAGATTGACGAAATACACTGCTGATGGGAGCAGTGGACATGGCAGGAGAGGTCTGCGCGCCATGTGGGACCCTCGCTGGTGGCCGGGGATCAAACTGGAGCTGCAGAGACTGTGGGCAGCTTCGCAGCCCAGCGTTCAACCACTGCACCACCGGGGAGGCCCCATAATCATATCTTATGTTACTTGATTTATGCTGCTATGTGGGTAGGAAATATATAGCACTCTGGTGTGCCCTCCCATTGCTGGTGTTTCTGTCACATCAGAATAATTTGGATGCTAAAAATGTGGGGTTCTGAGGGTAAAAGTCACTTGTTAATGGGAAGTAGGAGAAAAATGGGGAAAGGCAAGATGTTGTCTAGCTCAGAGCCCTAAACTGGGAGTCAGGAAAATCTGTATTTTGTTCCCAGGGTTTCTGTTTTCTGATTTTGTTTTTTAATTGTGATATAAGATAGAGAACATAAAATTTATCTTAGCCATTTTTAAGGGTCCAGTTCAATGACAATAAATACATTCAGGTGTCTGTGCAGCTGTCCCCACCAGCTATATCCAGAACATTTCTCGTTTTCCAAAACCAACCCCATACCCCTTACACACCCTCTTTCCCCCAGCCTCTGAAAACCACCATTTTACTTTTTGTTCCTATGAATTTGACTATTCTAGATATCTCATCTAAGTGGAATCATACATGTGAACTTTTGTGTTTGGCTTATTTCATTATACATGTTTTTAGGCTCATCCATATTGTAACATGTATCAGAATTTCCTTTCTATTAAGCCCAGTAGTATTCCATTATAGATACATGCCATATTTTCTTTATCTATTATCTGTTGATGGATACTTCCACCCTTTCCATATTATGAATAATGTTGCTATGGACCTTGGCATACAAACATCTGTATTCAAGTCACTGCTTTAGATTCTTTTGGATACATATCCAGAAAAGGAGTTTCTGGATCACATGGTGGTATCATTTTCCTCAAATTTTTTACCATATTATTTCCCAGATTTTATATGCCCACAAGTAATATACAAGGATTCTAATTTGTTTGTTTAAGAAAGGTGCTAAATGGGCCTCCCCCGGTGGCGCAGCAGTTGAGCGCTGGGCTGCGAAGCTGCCCATAACCTCTGTACCGCCAGTTCGATCCCCGGCCACCGGCGAGGGTCCCACATGGCATGCAGACCTCTCCTGCTGCGCACACTGCTCCCCTCAGCAGTGTATTTTGTTGGTCTGCCTGTTCTGTATCCCACTCTGGCTCTGGTGAATTATCTCACCCTCCCGTGCTTCTGACCATACCTAGTGCATGTATAAATAAATAAATAAATCTTTTAAAAAAAAAGAAAGGTGCTAAATGGCCTTTAGTGAGTCATAATTTCTTTGGGCCTCAGTTTCCTTACCTATAAAATGAAAATATTGTAATGGATAATCTTTAAGGTTTCTTCCAGCAATAAATTATTATATTGGTCTAATTAAATCAAACTGCAATTAGAGCTGGAAAGGAGTCAGCAAAATCAGTTGGGGCAAATCTAGGTGAGCACACTTCCTTTCCAGAAGTTAAGAAACGTCAGGACACAAATCCACAGACAAGTCCTTCCCCTGATTTCTTGTTCACAAATTAAAAAAGCCATATTCTTCATTTCTTCAGTCTAAAATTTTCTACTAAATATACAAAATGTTCTTATGAAAACATGCTAGACAAGAGACATTTGGTAGAATTCAAATGTACTTCACTTTAATTCTATATGAAATTAGTGTTTCCTCACTATCAGGAGATAATTGGCACTTGAACTTGAGAATCAAGTTATGTTTTATGTTTTCTGTTGCCTAAGAAGGCTTTCTATGATTATCTCTCTTTTTGTGATGTGGAGAACTGTCAGGGACAATCGTGCCTTTAGCCCTAGTACACAGAGATCCACAGATAAAATGTTCGTGAAATGGCACTGACTGTATGACTAGAGATTTCTACAGAGAGAAATCTTTCACCAAAACCTACTCAAATTTAGTGTTTTTGTCTCAAGACACAGAAAAGGATAGGACTCAGAGAAAGTAATTCTTAACCCTAGAAACTATCCAACAGAAAGTGTATTATTCTGATTTTCCCTTCTTGAAGAGCTGAACTTTTGTTTATTTCTATCCCCCCTGCACATACAATAGGTGATAACATATGATTTTCAAATTCAACCAGTATGGTTACAAATTACATGGGCTTTCTTCTTTTCAACATAAAAGCATCAAATTCATGTTTCTTCCTCACTTCAAATAAGGCTTCTAGCAATATGCCTTAAATGCATGCCAAAAAGATTTTTCAACATCATACACTACCACACTACACCTGCTATCTGGTTTGTAGAAGGGTAACATGAAGCAAAAGAATTCAGCAGAGGCTTGGGAGATCTCCCTCCTCCTCTCCCAGCACAAAGGGAAAGGCCCTTCCTCCTGATTCTTTGACATCACTGATAGCAATGCAATATGGTAACAAGCTGAGAACAGTGTTTACCAACACCCTGGTGTCTCCTAACTGTATGAAGCAGTCATATCATTTCACATATATTAAAGCCACAAGTGCTAGAAATAAAGTAAGTCCTCACCTAACATCTATGACATGTTCCTGGCAACTAAAATGCCAGCAAACACACAAGAAGACCAAGGTGGTTTACTGGAAGTCAAAAGCTGGCTGGATAAGCCAACTGACGGATTTCAGAGGAGGCAAAGTAAGAAGTGCTTTGTGCATCTGATTAACTTTATATAAAACATCACAATGTATAATGAAAAAACCAGGTCTTTGAATAATATTTCCGTCAATGTCAGTCATGACTTTTTTCCCTCATCAATATTCTAATAAAACAATGTTGAATGAACTGATGTAATGTGAGCACCTACTGTGTTTGGTATTTGGCAAAGAAAGCTTTGAATTGCTATCACAATTGGTTCCAGAAATAACCATTGTGCAAGAGAAGAAAATTGCCCAAGAGAACGCTTATTCTTTGATTTTACAGATTAAAACACAAATTTCTGATAGGGCTATGAGCTACGTGGTGGGAGCAAATACAAGAAGCCCTAGAGGGTTTACAGGAGGTTAAGAGGCGGCTGGATAAGCCAAACTTACGGATTTCAGGATGTCGGTGGCATCTTCGTGGAGCCATGTGGGGTAGACCACCTCATCGTTCAGGATGGCCTCAAAGAGGTCATCTTCATTCTCGGCCTCAAAGGGTGCATGGCCACACAGCATCTCATACAGCAGCACACCCATTGCCCACCAGTCCACTGCCGGCCCGTAGAGCATCTCCTGGAGGATCTGTGCAGTGGAGGCAAAGTGAGAAGTGCTCTGAGTATCTGATTAACGAACGTGTCCTAGGGACTAAGGAAAATGATGGGTCAGGGAATAAAATTTTGAAAAAAGGAATTTTCTGTGCTAGCTTGGGTATCCCATTCCATTTCTAAAGCGTGGTCTCTTTTCCCTGTGATCAACCCAGAGGCCTTCTACAGCCTGCTTAGGTCAAACTAATGGCCTGCGCAGATCCCAAAGAGAAGGGCTTCTGCAATTACATCCATGCAGACGAGAGAGGTGGTTGGACTCGCTCATTTGTGAGCAGAGACAAAGAGGAAAAGAAATTAAGCCTTATTCAGGACAGAAACCTAAGGGAACTGCAAAGTTTACAAAAAGTTTTAACTCAAATTCTTATTTAGTGGAACCTAGGACATTTCCAGCCAGCAATCACCCAATGAGTCATAAAGGAGTTTGGTGGTGTCAGCTTTCAACGCCATGCACATAGCTGCCACATGAGAAAGCAGCCCGTGGCAGCTCTGATTGGGGTTACTGAAGAACTGGGGTTTCCAAGGCAGCTCCAGTGGGGGCGCTCACCTCTGGAGCAATGTAGTCGGGCGTGCCGCAGAAGGTTGCTGTGGTGATTCCATTACAGATCCCTTCCTTGCACATTCCAAAGTCGGCCAGTTTACAGTGACCCTCGTGGTCCAGCAGTACATTGTCCAGTTTCAGATCCCTGGAAGAAAGAAAAAGCAGCGCATGGCAGGGCAGCCCAGCCCTCCCCCAGACAGGCTGGCCCACAGGTAGGTGATCAGACCACGGGGTATGCACACACTTCAGAAGAAACAGACTTATGGTTATTCAGATGAAAAATTTAGATTGACTCTTTAAAATTTGCCTCATGGCTCCCAGATGATGGTTCCATCCAAATGGGTTAACCACGTATACGCGTGTCGGCTGTCCTTCAGCTACTGAGGGTCCAGGCGTGGGCCCATAAAGCCTACCCCCATGTCCACTATCCTCCATCCTGCCATCTCTCTCTGCCCACTGGAATTCAGTTTGTAGATATCGATGAAGTAAATAGTCACTGTGTGCCAGGGACTGTGATAGGAGCAAGACTACAAATGGTCTTTATCCTCAAGGAACTCATAGTGTAACTGGGAGGTGAATATTCACTAGACTATATGCTCCATGAAGGCAAGATCATGTTGATTTGTTTGCCATTGTGGCTAGCATAGAGCAATTAATAAATGTTCAAAATAGACACACACACACACACACACACACACCACCCCCCACCCACCCCCGGGAAGGGAGGGGAGAGAGAGAGAACCATTAATTCCTTCCAGTGGGAGGAGACAGAAAAGGTTCTACAGTAGAAGTAGAAATTGAGCCGGTTCTTAAAACATGAGTCAGTCTTCCAGACGGGGAAGGAATATGAGAAGGTCACCGTGGGCAGATGGCACATAGAGGCAGGGATAGTGATGTGATGTGCAGATGAGCTCAGGACCCCCATGTGGTGCAGCAAGGCTAGAGAAGGGGACCAGCATGGGAACAGTGGGACCATCAAAAATGTCAGGGCTAGAAAGGAACTGAAGGTACCACGCTAAGGAATTTTGGTATTTAGATATCAGGCAAAGGGAACCCACTGAAGCTCTCTAATGAAGGGAGTAGCAGGTTCCCAGCTAGACAGAAAAGATCAAGTAGGGGCAGCTGAAACTGCCCAGGGATGTTTCACACCTGAAGTAGGACAGTGACAAATGGAATGAAAAATAAGGGGCCAGTTGGCAGCTCTTTGGTGAAGACACAGGGGATAACAAGGCTGGGGGCTCATTTAGAGAGGGAGATAAAGAGCAAGCAGGTCGATGAGTCCTGGGTTTCTGTCATAAATTTAGTGAGTCAGCGGGGACATTAATAACCAGGACAAGAGAAAACAGGAGGAAGAACAGGTCTTATTTGGGTGCATCCCAGGTACATAGAAACTTCAGGAAGCCCAGGGAACCATGGTGAGACCAAACAAAGTATCTGCCATCACTCCTTTAACCCCTAGGAGCAGAATTCACTGAAGGAAACAATCTCCAGAAGCAGAGCTCTTTGGTAAAGACCTCAGTGTAGGCAAGATGATCAGAAAATGATAAAACTGTCTGCCCAAATAAAAGGCAGTGCTCTCCTAAAACACACCCTTCCCCAAACAGGCTTCTAGCACCTGCTTCTGCCATATCTGGGTATGGCTACAGAGACTGTCAACAGGGCAGGCTGGGGAGAGTCCTGTGCACAGACATGCTGGCCGGCCAGCCAGACTCAGCCTGGAGAAGACAGAGATGCAGCCTTGGGAGGGAAGCTTTCATGCTCTGCTTTCTCAGGAATGAGGTGCTCAAAGGCAAATTACACGGGCTTGTCATGAGGAGTTGCTGCAGTTGGCTGCAGTGTGTTAGGCTCCATGGTGTGGCCTTCTCCAGCACATGGGGCTTTGCTGCTGAGAGTGATGGTGGCCCCTCACCATGGCATCTTCACCGAGGCTGCTGTCCTGGGGTGTCACACCCACAGTGGCCTGTGTCGGGGTTCTCATAACCCTGCTCTGAGAATAGAGATCTGTTGGCCTGCTAGTCCCAGTCTGGTCTCTGTCCAGCCCAGGATCCAGAAGAGGGAGGTGATGACAGAACTGGCGTGGCCAGTTTCCACACCGTGCCCTGTGAGTTGATACAGCCTGGCCACACAGGTCTTACAGAAAGTGGTCACTGGAAGACATCCAGGAATGAAAACAAAGTCCTGTTTTCCAGGAATCCCAGATAAGTGACGCTAACGCACCACTTTCCTTGGCACAGATCAATGGGACTCAGCACAGAGCTTCTGTGGGTTCTGGTGCTCCAGGAGTCTCTCCCTGTCCAAGGTGAAGGTGTGCTGAATACCTGTGCAACCACTACAGAAAAGCAAGCCTTTTCCATCTCTGAACCAAACCCAGCTTACCCCTCAACCACCTCCACCCTTCTCCACGCAGAAGCCTATTTCCCGCACAAGCCACAATCTGCTGTTTTCAAAGGGCCACGGTGCATGCAAACTGTTTCCTCTGCCACTGCCCCCACTATTCACACAGCATTTAACCCACAGGAGCACACAGTGGGGGGTGAGGAGGAGGTGGCCATGGACACTGGAAGGAGACATTGCCAGGGACTCAGTCTCTCACAGTTCCTCCAGACTTGGTTGCACCCCCGGGGGGCCCTATCAGTGCCTATTTGTTTGGCTCCTCTGGGACTGACAGCAAAGGGGAAAGGCTGCAGCCAAGGCTACAGATGGGAGTCTACAGCCCAGGAAAGAGCAGGGCTCTGGGGAATCGGAACCAGGGGGGGCTGGCTTTCTCAGCATAAGGTCTAGCCCAGTGTCAGGCCTGCATGGACCTGTGCCCACAGCACTCTGGTGCTCACATTTCCAAACAAGGTTATGGGATATTTGAATTCTCCTGAAGCCGTTATGCCTGCAAAGTGCCCAGAAAGGATTTTCGTGGGTAACAGAAACAAGTACTAACAGAAACCCACAACAGTCTAAAGAGCTGACCTGTGATTGCTCAAGTTTGTGACTAATATGCTAGGGAAGTTTTGATTGTTTATTACTCAGGTCCTGTCACAGGCAGCAAGAATTGTTCCAGAAGAGAAAAGTGCTTTGCTGTCAGTTTTGCAATTCACCCATCCCAATGCCCTCTGCGCAGAGTAGTCTTGGAATGCAGCCCAGGGCTCAGAGACAGACCTGTGCAGCACAGGGGATGCCCAAGGGCACAGAGGCAGGTTTTACACCTCAACCCGGACTTTTCAGTCTAATTTTAGGCATTCTCAGAAGCCCCAAAGGAAATGCTGGTTTACACCAGGTGCTATCTAATAGGACAAAATTCTCAAATTAGGTTCCCAAAGGGGTTCAATTAAGAGCATGATAAAATCCTGGCTATCAATTCTGTTCTCAGCCCACACACCTCCTGCCTCCACTGAGAAGTCTGTTCTGATGCTCCCAAGAGTCAACTCTGCCCCTATAGCACCAAGTTCATACCTCAATGAGCTACAGCACACCCTGTACTATACTCCAGAAGGTTCCGTCTATTTACCTGTCTCTCCTGCTTATCTGGGGCTGAGTCTTACTCCTCTATAGTTCCAGGTTGATCCTAGTAGAAGAGGCTGGTCAAAGAACTCAACAGAAGCATTTCAGATGGACAACAGTGAGCTATTCTGGCCAATTCAGGGCTTGTCTTATTTTTAGGGGAAAGAAATAAGTTTCATAAACCTCATTGGGACTCTTGTTCCAAAGTAATTAAACTTATAAAAAGTCATGTGCCTTATCCTGTACTGACAGATTCCAGAGGGAAAAGGAGAATTCTGAAATAAATATATGTTCAAATTCCTCGCTTTAGTGAAGCTGCAGGAGAAAACTGATTTTTGAGGGGCATTTATAAAACAGAGATGGCCCAAGCATAATATTCTCTACTGGCTGGCATCCAGTTGGTAAAGCAGAACATTGAGAGAATTTGCCAAACATATCCAAAGGTCATAGAGCCATTTATGGCCCTGGTCAGCTTCCACTTTAAGGGCAAATCATTATATCTATTTAAAAAATAATCAAAAGCAAAAAAATTCACCTATGACTCCTGACTCTAATTTGAAATACACAGTAGTCAGTTTTTAGCTTTAGAGTCCCTTAGCCTCCTATGCCAACATGTAACTCAGCAGCCAAACTTAACAAGGCCACACAAATGAAGATTACAAGTTCATACAGGGTAGAAGCTTAGAACCCAAAATGCCAAATACACAATTACAGGCTCATCATTCATTAGCTCACTTAGTATTTAATAGCTATGCCTTTGTCATGCAAGCATAGGAGGGTAGACAAGAATTATTTTATCCTTTCTAGGTGCCTGAAAGGTACATTGTTCTTGCTGGGTAATCAGGGTTACTTAAAATGCCCAACAGTAGTTTCAGAAATGATTCCCAAGAGGTTGAAGACAAAGGAAATTCAGAAATTGTATTTATTTAGTTTCTACAATGAGCTATTCTGAGAGTAATGAAATAGAATGGCATGAGTCGTACTGCTTAGATCACTAGAATCAGTTACTCTTCCAAAAAAATAAAAATTGTTGACAGCCCACTTCTTAAACAAGAACTAATTGAAGAAGCTGTTCAGTAGTCATTTACAGTGTATTTTAAAAACATTTTACCATGGAACATTTTAAAGATAGACAAAAGCAAAGCGACTACTCTAACCCACAGTGATCATGCAGCACCAGCAGTTATCCACACAGACCCCAGCTTCTTCCACTTAGATATATACTCCTTCGGATCCATCTATTCCACACATTTTAGAGCAAATCCAAGATGTAAAATCATCTCTATAAATACCTTAATATCTGAATCCAAAAGACAATTATTTAAAAAAAAGACAATTATTTGATATTAGTTATCAGAAAATACATACAGTCAATCCACTATTGTTAAGTATAGTGATTTTTATCTGTTTGGTCAACTGGGGGGTTAAGTGTGTGTGTGCCTCTCCAAACAAACTAAAAGAAGCTTCACAGTGTCACTAGTAGCTAACATACATTGAACATTAACCAGATGATAAGTGCTTTATCCATATATGTACATTTTATTATTATTGTTAAGGTAACATTGGTTTACAACACTGTATATGATTCAGAAATATAGGATCCCGCCTATTCAGATGTATGCTACCACACCACACCCACCACAAAGACTAACCAAGTAATACATAACAATGGAGTAACATGCAGATGCCTTTTTTATACTTATATTTATTCATATTTTATCCTCAAAACTACCCCGTGAAGCAGGATCTAGTTTAAGATCATACAGTTATTTAGCCAGGGGTAAAGTCTAGATCTGAACTCAGCCAGCTCACCTTCCTCCAAGACCCAAGCATATAACCACTGTAGTAGGCACATGCTCTTCTATGTAGTAGTGGGGTATCACTGGCTAATCTTCCTGGAAAGATTGCGGATAACTTCACCAATCAAAACAAGAACCATCTGAGAGAATCAATAAATTTTTGTGCAAATCATTCTGAAATTCATAATCAAAATTCTGCAAACAAGTTATTTTTTGTTTTGGTATTTAGCTTCTGCATGGAGAAGGGGTTTTTATACAGTCTTTGAAGGTAGAGTAGTAGGGAATGCACAGCAAGTTTCTCTCTAGGGGCTGAATATTTAGAAGATACTGTCCTCTAAAGAGGACAAGAGAGGTTGGCCTTTGGGCAAGTGCTAATAGGTGGCATTTGCTAGAGAGTGAATTTAGAGTATGATCTTCATTTCAAAACAAAGCCATTTAGGACTAGTTTTTGTTTTGAATATCTGGATTTATGTTAACCTGAATTTTTTTTCCAAGCAAGACTACTTGTGTCAAACTAGTAAAAGACTTTAGAAAAGTCACTGAAACAGCAATAGTCTAAACTTGAGCTTTATCATGAGTTACATGGCAGTGCCATTCATGTATAATCTAATGCAAGACATTCATTCATTCACCCACCCGATGAATCTCTGAGTACCATCCATGAGCCAGGCAATATATAAGAAGCTCAGCACACTGAAAGAGATGGGAGAAAGTCGGAGACTAATAAAGCAGGGAACAGTGAGGATTTCAGTTTTGGCCTAAGAGGAAAGAGAAACCAATGAAAAGTCTTACACAGGAGAGGAAGGTATTATTTTGTGATTTTACAACAGGGCTGCAGCTACAACATGCGTAATCGATCAGAAGGGATGACAAAGAACATGAAGAGACCAGTTGGAAAGCTTTTGGAGTATCCAGAAAAGAAATGATGGTGGCCTGGACTACCATGGGGCAGTAAGGTAAAAGAACTATTATGGGGAAAAGGAAATGGGATTTTGTAATGGAAGGCTATGGAGGGTAAAAGACAAGGTATTTTTGTGTTCTGGCTCACACATTTATCTTGGAAATATTGTTCTATTTTTTAGACATCCATGTTGAGATGTTTTATAGCTGAATATACATGGTTAGAACTCAGTGGAAAGGCTGGGCTGAAAAAATAAATTTGGGAGTCATTAGCTAGGCATGGACAAGTTCACGTGGAGAGAGGGAATGGAATAAATGACAAGAGGTCTTGGGACTAAGCTTTGGGAAGGGCATCCTGGGGATAAGATCTCTGCTCTTTTTTTATACTCAGACCATGAAAATTAGCAATAAATTTTACCAAGGTGGTAACATAGCTGAGTTACCTGGACTCGATTTTTTTGCCTCCACATGAGACACCTATAGTCTCAGTAAGGTTTAAAAGAATTCAAAAAACAATATTTTACATCCAAAATATTCCAATGAATTCTTTCTAGGTCAAATGCTCAAATTCTGCTAGATGTGAAACTCTGGTGCAAACTTATTTGATTTTACAAAGGTGTGATGATATATTACATATAACAGCAAAAATGGAAAACAAGTTACTTATTAATAGGGGAATTGCTAAGCAAATTATGGAATATCCATGATAATTTTAAGAAAGCTGCTAGAATTTTATGAAGGACAGGAAAATGTTAATGATAGAACTTTTATGTCTTTTGAAAAGTATTTCTTTTCTGAATATGAAAGTATTATTTCCATCATATAAAGTTCAATCATTCCTGAAAAAATTCACTGCCACACTAACATGGTATTATGAGGTAACTTACTTTTCTCACTCAAATAATTTGGACAAATTTCTCCCACTTGTTGATCTGCCTCATTCTCTGTGATAGGTACATAAATTTCCATCATAAAGTTGTAGCTAATTTAACTAGCTCCTCCATAAACATTTAGATTGTTTTTAACTTATTGCATCTTCAAACAATGGAATAGCATTTGCACATTTGGAGTTTTAGGATAAATTTTTAGTAGTGGAAGTGCGATGTTTAAGGCTGCACATGTTCAAAAACAGATGTTGTATAACTGCTCCCCCAAAAGGCTGCATTAATTATACTAGCAATAGTGTACAACAGTGTCTACTGGCTCCCTTAATTATCCTCATGTCCTTGCCGATCACTAGAGAAAAGTGATCTCATTGCTTTAACTTCACTTCTTTACCATAGATGAGAATAAATTTAAAAAAATATATTATGTTTAATGACATGTATTTCTTCGGCTTGTTGGTTATTCACATTTTACCCATTTCAAAATTTTTGAGTCATTTGAGTCATTTGTTATATTGGTTACAAATATGACTGCCTGGTTTGTTTTTGAGCTTTGTTTATGGTAACTTTCATATTTTTATATAGTCCAATCTATCAACTTTTCACATAGAGAAGCTGGGTTATATGACTTATTTATAGGCTGATACAATTCTAAACGAAGAAGCAGGCTACAAAATTGTATTTTCAATATTCTCATAATTATGCTACAATTATGGGGGAAGGCAGGAGGAAGACAGACAGACATGAAGGGAAAAGGAGAGTGGGGAAATATAAAAGAGAAAGGTTAAACCTCTATTTCTAGGTGACAGGTCTAGGAATGATTTTTCTTTTTTGTATTTTATGTATTTCTTCCAGGAATTATGCATTGCTTGGATAACCAGGAAGAAGTCATTACAAATATGTTTATACATTTTGACTTTAATCCTTTTCTTTTTGGAAATTTTAATAATTTAATCTTTTTCTTCTAACCCTTTTACATTTAAGACCCTAATTTTCAAGGAAGGAGGATCCATGGGTAGGACTGGAAAGGAGTTCTTTTGGAATCCAGGCTGTCAGGTCATTTCGAGAGAAGTCACTTTGCTTGTCTAGGGAACCTAAGTATTTGTGGAATCAGCATTCTCAACCTGTTGTTACAAGTTCATTATTCACTCCCCACCAAGTTACCTAAAGTGTCCACCATGTACAGGATTTTCAAGGGTGGAATTTATTATTTTCAACGGCTCCACAATATTTCCCTGTCATCTGAACAAACTTACATATGAAAATGGGGCCCCTGCTAATAGAAGCAACATTCCTAACTATTAAATGAAGTTCTCTGCCATTTCTCCTCATGAAGTGACAGTTTATCTGGTGTTTATGGTGCTGATTTAGTGGATTATCTGCTTAGGGACAAATATATGACACATGAACATTCATCATTAGGAAGCTGATATAAAAGAACTCATTTTCTATTGAATGAAGAAAGTCAATAAAACAATTTCCAACCCAGGAAGTATTATTAAGTCTCCTCTGAGGCACCCTGCTCCTTACCTTTTCATATTTCTTCCCAACATCTTCTTGAGATGGGAGGTGCTCATTAAAATGACTGTGCAAGCCTCGCTGTTACCCTTTAAAACAGGGCCAAGGACTCACAGACTAAGTCCACAGGTGAGGCTTGGTCTCTAGCCCTCCCTGGTGTTAGATGTGCTTGATGCGCAGGCACATGGCTCCCCCCTGCACCACTGTGTATACCCAGGATCAGCTTAACCTGCGCAAAGGGATCAGACATTTCCCCTTGTCTTGTCTGATGGTAGAAAAAATGAACCAAGAAAACAGCACCGCCTCTCTGAGCAAATGCAAGAGACAATAAACTTGATTAACATCCAGCGTCGTGGGTTGACATTTCTTAGGACCACCAAGTAAATGAGCGTTTAAGCTGACAGTTGAGTCATCTCTCTATTTTCACTTCACACCCCTCCTCTTACCCCCTACTCCCAGAAGGGTTGAATTCCCAACTGACGTGGCGCACATTTATTTAGTAGCTCTTTATAGTACTTTCATTTTATTGCTGCCAAGAAAACCTCTCTGACTGCCTGTATGCCAGATCATTTCCTGCGTGGTACCTGGCTGGGTTAGCACACAGATGCTCCTGGCCAGGGCAGCGAGATGGAGGGCTTCACACAAAATGCCAAGGAGATGGAGACGCTTGGTGGCTAGGGGCCTCCTGACCACTGCACCTAGCTCTGACAGGACACAGGGGCACACTTGGACTTGATAGCTGTAAAGAAGTCAACATGCAGAGTCCTGCTTACCCCTCAGACTTCCTGAGTGCAGCTGACCCACCTGCCAGCATGGCCTCACTGCCCGGCTGCAGAGCTCCAACAAGGAAATGAGTATGTTGTTAAGCAAGACCACAAATAGGTTCAGTGAGTCAGGGGGATCCTGAGAGCCTGCAAGCTAAGAGCAAGATAGGCAGAAGAGCTCCTTACTGGCTGACTGCTTGCAGGTCATGTGCATGGAGATGAAGTAAGGAGGATTTCCAATGAGGAGGAATCAGAACATGATTTCCCAGTTAGCAATAAGATCTCAATGTCAATAGGAGCAGCTGTGGAGTGCAATGGGGATGGGCAGAGGCAGATGGATCCTGCTAGATTTATGTCAGACACATGGCACCATTACCAACAAGTAGGTTCAGAGAGTGAAACTGGTAAGGCTTAGAGGGCACCTGGCACTAGGTAAATGCCAGCAGTTGTCATTGTTGTCATTGCTGAGCGGATAAATACTATGGCTCTTGTCCTCAGAAAGATAAGCCAGATTATCAAGCTATCAACACAAATACACAGAACAACAAGCAAAAGGACAAAGAGACTGCCCTTTGTAGCCTGTCTAGCTATGACTGGTTCCATCTAAGGAAACCCAGAGCTGTTCTGACGAGGTGTGCTAGATACTGCCAATACCTGGAGATGTGCCATTAAGAGGAAACAGCCATGTCCTTGCTTTACCAGGGTTAGAACTTCTCTTAAATTTGGAGAAAACGAGCAGTGAAAGTTGTAGCTGACAGCTGTCCAAGCGTGCATCCTTGCAGAAAGCATGAAGTACCCTTCCTGCATGGGTGCTGCAGGAAGGGGGTGATGAGGAATGCTTTATGACAGGAAGCAGTGGAGTTTATAGCACCACCTCAGGAAGGGACATGCAGGTTGATGTTGGCAACTGGCTGAAGACAAGCTTTCACCAGCATTAGTAATGCCTTATGTGCCTTATTGGAGCAAAGGAGGAAAGGGAATCTTCTGACCTGAACCAGAACTTCTGGCCACATCAGCAGGTCTAATCTGGTTACTTGCTATCCCACTGGAGATTAAACTGGAGCCATCTAAACAGAAGTCTGTGAAATTCAAGAGGACATCTGTAGTTCAGAACTACTCCAGAGCCTCGGAATTGAAACAAGCGCCACATTTAATACTGGATTAGAGTAGGTATTGCTCTGTTATCTGATATATTTTATATAAAAAACTGTATTTTCCCAACTGGGTCACCAACTCCAAGGGTAGGCCTGGGATATTTCTCAGACCATTTCTAGAGCATGATCACAGGCTGGTCACATGACAGCAACACACTTGAGACCCCTTCCAGGAACTTTATGCTTCACTGATTTTCTCCTAATGCTGGGCATATCATAGCAAAGTCTGCATATGATGTCGACGTTTCTCTTAAGAAATTCCCTTTGGGATAACTCACTTGACAATTCCTGAGCACTACTCTTCCCAGCACTTGGTTTTGCCACTGAAGTGCCCAAGTTCCCCAAGTTTGTCATTTAGTTGTTCATTCTTTAAACACTGGAGTACTTTTCTTAGAAACCTTGTTCAAGGACTATTTCTAACTTTATGTAGTAGTATTATTGATAAAAATAATATATTAAATGTATAAATATGAGCTATTATAACTTTCTAAGTTCTTAAAAGTAAATAAAATTCATGAATCGGGGAAAATTAATGCTTAGCCTATGTGCCATGTTTTTAGGTTAACAGACCTGTATGTAAAAGCAGTAGATGAAGAGACCTTTTGAGAAGTGACTAACATTCTTTTCCCCTAAATGCTGGATTAATCTTGATCTAATAAATGATAACTATTTCAGTTTGAACAATTTTCTAGAACCTCAGTTTTCTCTGTTAAGTCATTAAGATTGAAAAATGATAGACCCTAATCTAACTAGTCACAAACCTGGATTTCACTTTGTAAGTAACCTGGGTGCAATAATATATGCTCATATGCACAGTACAGAGGTAATTAAAGGCCTTTTGCAAATATAAGGTTTCATAAAGCAGTAACAGTGAGGTATAGTTTTTTACAATGCTGAGGGAACTAGAGTTCATGTTAATTCTTATCTGGTAACAAATCCAGAGTTAACAATTATGGAGAGAGAGCAAATCCAGAGGCATGGCCAAAAATGGATTCATATACCCCCACACAGATAGAGGCCAAGGGCAAACTTTCTATTGAGCTCTTATGTAGCAATTTAGTTCCCATTTGCCTCCCTCAATCTGTTTCCTTTCCCAAATCCTAATTGACCTTGGGGAGGGCATTCAACCAATTTATCTGTCCTTCTGATTCTAAGAGATAGTATAATCTAAGGTTAAGGGCATGGACACTGAGCCAGGTTGCCTGGGTTTGAGTCTTGGTTCTACTAGTTACTAGCTGTATGATCTTGGGAAGGTTATTTAACTATGCTGTACCTATTTCCTCATCATGAAATGTAGTTAACACTACCTCCTGACTCATGGGAAATATGAATTACTGATGTGAGTTGCTTAGAACACTGCTAGAATGCACCAGTGCCATGAAAGTCTTAGCTCTTAGCTCCTTTTCAGTAACAAATAATGCCCACATTGCCTATTGCTTAAGATTTTTAGAAGAATCAAAACCAATAGAGTATACATGAATTTTGTAAATTCTAAATAGCCATTGCAAGTTTTTGAGTTTGGGGTAAATAGGTTTATTATATTATTAAGTGATACAACTTATAGGCAACAGAGCAAGGAGTCAAAGTGGTTTGGTCATATGGAGCCACAGACTGGCACCAGGGAGTGAGCAAAATGTCTCAAGAACTGGTTAAGCTCTATCAGCCACAACAGCTTTGTCTACCTCACCCTGTTGAGGTCAAATTCTTCTGTTTTCAGATAATGGAATAAACATCTCTACTCAATATCAGCAGTCCTGCTCAGTACAGTAAGAGAAGGCTGGTTTTAGCTGAGGATCATCCAGTTCCACCCCAGTCTGTCAAGTGTCCTGCAGTTCACCCCAGGTGGCCCATTCTTCTAAGCAGAAAAAAAAAAAATGGAAGGTGAATGAGGGAAGTGACTTGAGACATTTATTTCCATTCTGGAGAACTGAAATTCTCCAGAGATAAAACACACAATTTCCAAGAAGTGGCACTATCTGTACCTCTCAATGCAATCAAATAAAACTCAACTGGTACAGCCAGTCCTCCTTTTCTGTGCTCTCCCTTCTTAATTATTTAGGGCAGAAACCCAATAGTGGATGTGGGACTCATACATATAATGATATGATAATACCCAGATCCAGCAAGGCCACTTTGGAGAGATGTTTCCAATTTTTCACTGTTATAAAACATACTATGATAAATGAAGCTCTCTTATTTCATGTTCAAACCTATTAATATTTTTAATCAGGTGTTTTCACAAAAAAGCAGTTAACACCAGGTACCATGTTCACATTTAAGAATGTCTATCAATACCACCACACTGGTAGTGTTCACCTCTCTTTACTGCAAAGCCAACAAGGGTCATGGGCAATCAGAATGTAGGGCACAAATCCCCAAATCTTGCCTGGGACTGCTATTTTATGAGTCCTAATTTCCCAAATAAAATGTGATCTCTATGAGGAGAGGTGTCTCACTCTCATTTTTTATATTTTAGAGTTCCCTTTGTGCCTATCACAATGCTTTGCACATAGTACACACCTAAAAAAAAGACTGTTAATCTGAACAGTGAGTCTTCTTTCTGCCCTTTGGCACTGATTTGGTTCTGAGATGCCAGTAAGGATGAATTAAGGAGGGTGTGGGGCACTATTCAGAAGTTAGGTGAATGCTGGTTTGTGCTGGTATCATGGTACCTGCTGGGCACCTCTGGAGCCAATATGAAGAGCCATTGCCTGCTAGGGTCCTCTGCCTGGGGTGGGGGGGTGACCCAGGACAAGGAAAATGGCCCAGGAAATTCTGTGGCTCTAAACATAACCTCAAGTGCACTCAAGTCCAGATATCATGGAGGTCAGTCTGGAACCAAATCAATTGCAGGAAATACAAGAAAAATTTGTCCTGCTTGGTGACTGACTGTTCATTTGGTTTATAGGTGGAAGCACCCTTTGTTCCTATAAAAGAAGGATATTAAACATTCCGTCAACTGCCTAAACAGGATTTGTATGGATTTAACTGGCTTCTGCAGAACACAGTGGACC
The DNA here is from genome assembly GCF_014898055.3 of Talpa occidentalis. Taxonomy (NCBI): domain Eukaryota; kingdom Metazoa; phylum Chordata; class Mammalia; order Eulipotyphla; family Talpidae; genus Talpa; species Talpa occidentalis. The sequence goes on along the minus strand of NW_023601104.1, from coordinate 69,608,499 downwards.
TTGGAGTGGCTTCTGTCATTAAGACAGCCACTGTGAGCACAAAGCACACCAGGGCCAGCTGGCCGGGTAGTGAGGGTGGAGGGGTGTCTGTGTGCAGGCTGGCATCGATGTGCTCCTTCTCTGGAAGTGACCTGGGGAAACAGGGGCAGCTGAGGGTGGACAAGCTGGACAACTGGTGTTATCTGGTACACTGTCTGATCAGTTAGTCCAGTGAAAAGAACGCTTGTTCTAAACCCTAAAGAGAGCTCCTGGCTTCAGTTCTATCACCTCTCTGGACCTCAGTTTCTTCATTTGTAAAATGAGATGGGAGCAAATTATACACACTCCCTATTCCTCACACCCAGTCAATCACTAAGTTCTAACAGTGACTCCTCCTGATTCTATAGATTTCAAACTGGATGCCTTCTCTCCCTCACAACCCACAGCCTAAGCCCTTTCATTCCCCACCTGGATTAGTGCATTTCTTAACCTGTCTCCCCACTTTTTTCTTCCTTATTCTCTATGATATTGTTTTTCTGTAGTACAATTCTAATCCTGTCCTTTCAGAATCTGAACCTATAAGAGGCCCCATCAAGATTTAGCCCCCAGGGGCCCTGCCAGCCACATTTCTGCTGTTCTCTGCCTGCTCCCTATTCCAGAGGAGCACCAGCTCTCCAGGGCACCCTCTGCCCTGGTGTGTGTTCTCCTTTGCCAGGGGCGGTGCTATTCAAAGTGTGATCTGCAGACTAGTAGCCACCTGCAAACTGCTACTGACCTGCCATTAAGTAGAAATACTGAGAGTTTAGAAACTTTTCTGTTTGACAATAATTTTTAAACTACTGAATCTAATAACAAAATTTGAGGCATTGTTTTTGTGCTTCTTAAAAAAGTTTCACTTTTGGGCCTCCCTGGTGGCGCAGCGGTTGAGCGCTGGGTTGCGAAACTGCCCACAGCCTGTGCAGCGCCAGTTCGATCCCCAGCTGCTCCCCCGCCAGTGGAGGAGGGTCCCACATGGCGCGCAGACCTCTCCTGCCGCCCGCTGCTCCCCTCAGCAGTGTACTTCGGTCCTTCTGCCTGTTCTGCTCCCCGTTCTGGCTCTAGTGAATTCTCTCACCCTCCCGCACTTCTGACTGTACCCAGTGCTTGTATAAATAAATAAATAAATCTTTAAAAAAATAAAAATAAAAAAAGAATAAATAAATCTTTAAAAAAAAAAGTTTCACTTTTCTAGTATTTCCTTTTATTATACTTTATAAAAGTATCGGTCCTACATGGGTTAAAAAAGGAAAAGCCCCACTGGTTTCCCACCACAGACGGTTTAAGGAGGTCAGGCCAGCACTTTTCTTTCTTCCTCCCTTCTGGGCTGACGCTAGTCTCAGGAAGCCTTCCGCACCCTTCCCAGGAGGAGCCAGTGTCTCTGCTCCAGGCTCCCTGGTATTACAGCACTTACTGTAATTGCTGGTTTCCCTGCAGGCCCCTCCCTTGCTTCTTTTAGCTCTCTGACCTCAGAACAAGGAGGCTGGCCCAGTGCTGAGGGACAATTAAGCACTGATTCAACTGAACTAGCCCTAAGTTTCTCACCCTAAACTTTGGTCGCATTCCCTCTATCCATACACTCCTGGGGGGTAAAATCCTTCTGGCCAGTGTATCTTCCTCCCATGCCTTATTGTTTTCTGTTCATAAGGGTACTGAGGAAATGAAGAAGTGATGAGAACAGTTTTCTGCATCTGGTGGTGAATTTTTTATGCCATCCACCCAGTCACATTCAATTCTCTAGTGCTCAATCGGGTGCTAGAGTTGCCAGCAGAAAGCTGGGCTTGCAGGTACAACAGCAGGTGACTAATGTGGGTGCCTGGGGATTAAGCATCATTACAATACCTTGGTGATTATAACCAGACAAGATCAATCACTCCTGTACATCTTGCATAAAATTAAAAGGTCAATCCAGGAAGAAGAGAAATAATGAGATTCCTGAAGTCCTTTATCAAGTTGAAAAGCTCATTTGATTTTTTTTAAAAAGCCATTTGACTGGATCAAGAAGATGTGGTACATATATTCCATGGAATATTACTCAGCATTCAAAAAAGATAAACACATGCAATTTGCAGCAACATGGATGGCACTGGAAGGGATCATGCTCAGCGAAATAAGCCAAAAAGAAAAAGAAAAATACCGGATGGTCTCACTCATAGCAGGAATCTAGAAAACTTAAATAAGGGACCAGGAAAACGAATAACTATAAGAAAGTGAAAATCAAAATCAACAAAAAACTACGAACCAGAGACACTTTTAGGGGGGCGGGGGTGGGAGGGGAGGGATTGGGGTCAGAATGGGGGGGCTGCAATTGTATGGGGAATATAAAAATAAAATTTATTATTAAAAAAAAAAAAAAAAGCCATTTCATGGAAAACTCCCAAGCCAGAAAGATGGAATATTGGATAAGAAATAACCCAAAAGTTCAGATAACGCTTTAAGCCCAACTTGAGAACATAATCCCCATCATATGGAACTAATTTCTTTTTGAAAGTTGATAAAGCAAAATTCTCACTGGGAACCAGTTGGTTCCCTGCCTTACTCCTAGAGTTTTCCTCTGAAGCCCATGGCAAGGTTTTCTCCCCTCCTCTTTGCTTCACAGTGCTTTCTTTTAAAATGGGCAACACAATCACCTGCCTATGTATAGGATATAGCGTGAAATCTCCCTGAGGGCTCCCCAGGGCACTAAAGCACCAAGCCAGGGTGGCTGTGCTCACTTCTAGTCGGAAAAAAAGCAAGCAGGAGACAGGACAAGAGATCTTTCTTTCTCATTAGAAAAGTGACTATTTATCATTCAAATTAAGACCTAGTCAACAGATGGAAAAAAGTCCCAAAATTAGTATGTGAAAGAAAGTGTATTATTTTACAAACAACATTTTGATTGACTGATCTAGGTCATGTCCCAGCAACCAAGTTCCAACCACTCAGATAAACTCCAGTCTCACTGAGTTCCATGGCCAATTCCGAACAATCTTCTATCTACCCAATCTACAGAATCTTCTATGTTCTGTAAGCCTGGCGGCCACTGACAAGAGGTGAACTTAGGATTTTTGATCTGGGTCACGTGACACATTCCTGGCCAGGAAGATGTGATGTCTCCTCCTGTAACTTTCCACTGATGCAAAAGAGATCACAAGTGCCAAGAGGCAGCAATGACAGGTCTGTGTGGGCAGAGGATCACGGGCCAAGGCAGAGCACATGCTTTCTCTTCTGCAAGAAGCATCCGGACCATCCTGTTGGCACACGTGGGTGAGGCTGTAAGTAAGCCTTTGTAGTTTGCACCACAAAAGAGGCAGGACAGCCTCCAAATCATCACTCTGCAGATGCTGCTTCTTTCTTTTGTGGCTCAGGAGCTTCTCTGCCCTGCCAGGCGCTCAGAGATCAGGACTCAGAGCCACCTGAGAGGCTCTGCCTGTTCTGAGCTGGGAGGTGCGTGAGTAAGCCCTGGCTGGCCAGAGCCAAATGCAACAATCGTGAGCGGCTTTTCCTAATGGCCTGCCCTTTGGGAGCCCGCGGGCAGGTTCTGGACCTGGCATTCTGGAGGGAGCAGCTACTGATACGTAATGCTCACCTGCCAGTGCTACTCTCAAGGCTTTAGCCATGGGTTCGATAATTCTGTGCCTAAACTAAATGGATACAGTCTGCTTGGGGTCAAGGCAAACCCAATGGCCTTGTGAAAAGGGAGAATGGGTAGATATTATTAGCAAAGGCTCTAGCTGAGTCATTAAACCAAAGTAAGATGAGAGTTCACCGTGTGTGGCTATGTTTTCAGGTAAATTCCAAGGCAACTAGACACAATCCTACTTAAGTCTTTAGCCACTCCCAAGTGTCTCCTTTGTGGGCTCCTTCTCCACCACCCTCCCTTAAAGGGTAGGTGGTTCCCTGAGGTTCTGTACTTGGCCCTTGCTTAGGTTTATTTCCAGCACTACTGCTAGACCACATGGCGCCTTTGTAAAATTCTCAAGACATGTTACCACCATCTCCTAGAAAATTTATAGTCATTATACCAACCTACAAAGTCTATGATGGAATGGCACTCCCTAGAGTTGCTCTATCTGCCCAGTTAGCACAGGCATCTTGCTTGGTTCTGTACCTGTGCAGTTTAAACCCATTGATAAGAACATTACCCCAGATAGACGTTTCCCAAATCTAAGTCTCTACCCTGACACCCCACTCCAGAGATCCAGAACTGTGTGAGCAATTTGAAATTAACTGCTTTGGGGGCATAGCTATGAGTGATGTATCAATCCTTCAGATACAAAAGGATAAAAAACTGGACTTTCCTCAATCCAGTCAGTTAAAAGCTTTAGAGTTCTCTGCTGAAATTTTCGAGTCTTCTTTAACGGCCACCCCTTGAGCCCCACCTGCAATTCCTCACAGAGTCCTCTCAGCTTTTCCTCCACTGGGTCACTTTTCCTCCACTGGGTCACTCTTCCCACTGTCAAAGGCTTGCTTAAACCTATGACTACTTCTTGACTGATTTATTCTAAGGCTTCCTCTCTGAATTCCTCTGCACTCTATTAAACACACTATTCTTATTTCCTGTTTGTTTTGTTCTACTGACAAGCAAGTAAAGTCCAAACTTCCTAGCCTGGCATTCAAAATCTTCCATGTTCTCACCCCAACTTCCTTCAATTACCACCTCCCCCTGCTCCAGTTCACTGGGTCTTTTCAATTCTTTAGCACAGGACATTTTCCTGTCCTCAGGCCTCTGTCCCTATTGTTCTATCTGCCTGGCATGTATTGCCATATTTTGCTGCTGCAAACCTGTGCCTCAAATACTATCTCTTCTCCAAAGCCTCTCTGACCCTCTCCATCAGATTTAGTCTTCTCCTCTCCCGTGCTCTCACAGTACTGTTTATATTTTACTTTGGGTATTTAAGGTAAAGTATCTTAAATTGTCAATTTATGTATGTTTTTGGAGCTTCCAAGAAACTAAACCCTCAAGCACAAAGATCCTGCTTCAGTCATCTTTTGGCCTCAAAGCCAAACCCAATATGAAACAAGTGCTTAAGAGATGTGGAATGAGTGACTTGAATGGTGGAGGAGTCTCCTTCGTGGTCAAAAGGCGTCTATTAATAATGTACCAATGATCTACTCTGAGCCTGGGTCATTCAAAACACCAGCCACTCAAGGGCAAAGGAGTGCACTGCGGTATGGCAGGTGGGGGTGAAAAGTCCACTTAACATACACAATTATGCCACAACTCACAACTGCATCAAACACCATCCCCAGTTCTGACAGGGGACTTGGCAAAGGGTGGCAAGATTTAGGGCCTCTTTATAGAGTCCTCTTCTGCCTCTGAACAATAGTTCAGGCCCTTGACTGACCTGGCACCCACTGCCCATGTGATAATTAACTGCAGGAATCTGCTTACTCAGAATAACACCCACCTTGGGAAGGCAAGAAACTGGATGCGATGAAGTAAAGCACGTGGGAAGCTCACAAATTCAGTTACTAGCATTTTTGGGGGAATAACAAAGCACTTGGCTATAAGCTCCAAATATCCTCAAGCTTTGTTCTTTGAGACACATTCACAGAGACAAGCAACATAGCAAAAAAGACCATTTATAATACAGGACCTCATTTGCAAGATAAACTCAACTACCTTATCATCATTTTTCATCTTTACTCCAGGTAATACTGGGATATTCAGCTCATTTTTCTGGGAGATGGGATGCCCCAGTTCCTGGTAAAGAACTGACAAAGAGCACAAATCTACCTAGATGGGAAGAGGGGAGGGGGAGACTTACTTTGCTTTTCTGACACTATGGAAAATGTGGGTGTCTGAAAATACTGTTTACTCTTTCTATAAGCTCCTTCTCCAGAGGTCTGACTGGGAAGACATAAAACATAAAATAGGGAAGAGCATTCAAATCCAGCTAACTACCATTTTTCCAAATATCTGGGCTTCTGCTTTCACTGTCTCTAGGATAACCTTAATAATACCATTCATCTGGCCACCCTCTAGCACCATGCCTAGAAAAAAAACTCTACTGCTCTCTGGATAAAAGAACTCCAACTTCTTTTTTTCCCATGATTCTATGATCTGTGCCTATTCCCTCCACTTTAGTGTTTCTGAAACAGGGAAATCATTAAAACCAGTGACCAAAAAATCGGCAACTACCAATACTCACATTTTTCTCAAGCCAGACATCATCAGCACCTTGTGCTTTGCTGGAATAAGGGAAATATGGTCACTATCAGTACACACTCCGCTTGTCCATTGCTACGTTAAAGACTGGGGACCCAAAGGGAATGCAATATTTATAGGGAAATGTGGGCGTATGCATATAGATTTACCTTCTGAGAAAACAGAGTCTAGATAAATTCATTTGAAGACACCAATGCCTTGTACGTAGCTTTGTAGAAGTCCACTGCCTCAGAACTTTCTTACTCTAGTAAGGCCTCACTATTTCAATAAAAGGTCTGTTCAGAAAGAATCATTTCCACAGGGAAGAAGAGTCAGTCAGGAGCCCCCTTCTGCGGGTTTCTTTTTTTCCTTTCTCATTCTGAGGTCAGAGAGCTGCAGTTCAATGACTGGGAGTCTTTCCCATTATTGCTGGAAGTCTTGGGAAAGAAGTGTGTCTGCTACTCTAGGAGATTCACTGTGCACTGAAGAGAATCTTTCTGGGAGGGTGGAGAGAAGAAAGAAGATGAGCTTTCGAGAGAGAGCCCAGGGACTTCAAACTTCCATGTCCTGGGCTGGTGTGGACAGTGCCGCCACTTACCCCACAGCCCCAGCTGGAGCTGGAACTTGGCCACAGCCCCACTGATTTGAGGCTTGAGGCCTGAAGCCACAAAGTGGTGACGTGCCTCCTGCCGACTCACAGGAGCATGCCAGCAGTGTGTAGAAATTCCATGATGAAAGACCATACTCCTGACATTTCTCTAAGCACTCAGATTTTCCAGCAGATTTCCTTAGCACAGTCTTCTGTAGTCCAAACTGCAGAGAGTTGGCTCACTGTTTCCAAAGTGAGGTGGAAAAGCTCACTGTGGTTGTAAAATTCTAACAGTGCCCTCATTTTCTCTGAGAGAGCCCTCAAGGGATCTGAAAAGGAAGATTAAACCAGGCCTGATGGCTGTTTTGGCATTTTGGGGATGCTGGGGACTTTGGAGGAAGTGAACTGGTGACCAGGGTCTTCCTGCTGGTCTGGCCTCAGGCTCGTGTTTGTTTTGAACTGCACGTACACACCTGTGTCTGTGCGCATGTGCGTCGCTTACACATAGGAAGTCCATTTGGTCAGAACCCAGAATTGGAGTGTTTCCCTTGGTCCCCATTCTGAAGATATTTGACTTTGAGACGCCAGGTAAAATGCTGTAGACAACCGAAGACTGGGGGAGAGAGGTGAGAGGAGGAAGGAGGCTGGCTGTCTGTCACCTCCACTTCCTTCAGTCTGTGGAGTGGAACTGAACCTGGCAATTACTTTCAAGTAATTTTCACAACTGGTACTTTTACTTCCTTACATGTTTACATTAATACACATGCTTCCTGCAGGCAGGGCCCTGGCTGATGTTTGTCACTATTGCATCCTCAGGCACAAGGATGTTTCAGTGACTATTTGTTACCTGAATAAATGAATGAATACATGGGTAAATAGATGAATGTGGTCCCATAAATTTGGGGCTAAAATTTAACTCTGTAAATATATTTATGTGTCGTGCAAAGGAAATAAAACATGGGACTCAGGGGAAAGGCAATTTTCACTAGTATGTCTTTGAAATTATGATAGTGACTAATGCTGAAGGAAAAAAAAACTATTGGTCTAGTAACTCAATTTTCAATCCATGAACTAGGGGAGAACAGTCCATGAAAGGAAAACTGGGAGAATTCCCTTCCTACCGGAGACCCTTCTCAATTTGTAAAAATACCGTTTTTCCTTTAGTTCTACCACCTCACAGAAAAGCAGCAGCAGAGCACAGACACCTCTTTGCAGGATGACTATGCAAAGTTCTGTCCAAAATAGGACTCTGGAAGGGCAATGGCCGCTGGAAAAGGGACCAGGAGCAAAGCGGGTTTAACCTACACTTCACATAAATGAATCCAAACCTATTCTGAGTTAGAGCAATTTCTTGAAATTCTCATCTGTTCAAAGTGTTTGATCTTGATTGAAATCTTCTCATCCTAGACTGCTTGATGATGATTTTTTTTTTTTGAGACTTGATTCTTAGAAAGTCTTGAGCTTCACTGACTAGTTATTGGTTTTGAAGTTAATTATTTAAAGGCAAAATGTGATACAAGCCATATTTCTTCATCTATGTATCGAGGGAAAAATTATGAAAATGCTCTGCATGGTAAGCCCTCCATTTGAGTTCTTCCTTCTTATGAAAACAGAATATAAACACATACAATAGCTGCAGCCAATCAAACAAAGCACAGCAGACCCTCTCGGGCCTGGAGCAAAGTGCTTTTTAACATACACACTTCCTTGGGCAGAGCCTCAGCACAAAGATTACACTCAGTCTTCCTGGCCATAAAAACTTCAGTTTTCCCATTCTTGCTGCCAAAGCTGAAATGCCAAGAAATGCTGGGAACTGTGATTATACACACTTCATATTTTATATTCTGAAACCCCAAGGAATAAGCTGTGGAGAACAGAGTCCTATTTCTTAAATGGCAGCTGAACAGACACCGCACTCAGCTCCCCTGAGCATGGCTGCATATTTGCATAGGGAGCAACAAACAAAGACCTCACAGATTCTTCCAGTCTGTGTGTACCTTCCTGGCATCTGTGGCAGACCTGGGCTAACTTTTCTCATTTATTGCTCTTCAGTTATTTTTTTAACTTTCTGAATTACTCAACCAGATTTTTACCGGGGGGTGGGGAGGAGAGGAACATCACCACCACTTGTATAAATCAGTAATAAGGAGCTCAGTTACCGCTTATGACAGGTTTGAACCTGTCTGTCACAGATGAGAACACAAACCTTCACTGTTCTTTAGGCCAAAATCCTATCCCCTCCTTTGGCTACAATGTATTTTTCTCAATTCCATCCTTTAATGTAGAAGTTTGAAAAAAGAAAAAGGACTTCCTTCAAGAACGAACACCAGAGTCACCGGCACTTCAGGAAGAGCTCGTGACAGGACCTGTTTCTCTAAAGGGTGAATTTTGTGACTCACTGTCACCTGCCTTCCTCTATTGCTCCCATTTCTTTCTCAAAGGAGTGATAAAATCCTCACTAGGCAAACTTGGGAGGGGCACACTTCTCATTGCCTGGCTTAAATTAAGAGTTAATGCCCCTTTCTTGCTCACTGCACAAGATATGGGCTGTTCTCAGAGGATAGGCTCCTCCTCTGAGGAGGGGGGCCAGTGGTCGTGCTCCAGGCCCTGCAGAGAAAGGGTGTGAGCTCTGAAGCCAGTGAGCTCGTGTGCTGTAGCAGGCACTTGCCGCCAAGGTGGACGTGTGCGCTGCGCCTTCAGTTATACATGAGGACTGATGCAACTTCTCTATGTGTTGGGCTGGAAATAAATTTCTCTTTGTAGCTATGTAGCTGCAATAAACTTTTACAAACCGGTTACTGAGCTGAACAAAACTGCACAGTTTCTCCAACAAGAGCAGAATTCTTTGCAGTTTGAACCCTCACCCACAGGCCTTTCTCAGGAGAAGAGGTTTGATTGCTACCTTTTTATAGGAGTTTAGAGCTGGTCTTTCAACAGGCAGAGGAGAAACCTCTGTTTTTCAAGGGTATCCTATATTGCCATTTGTTTTCAGTAGGAGATACATTCCAACACAGAGCTGATGTATGCACACACCATTTCTGGAAGGACATACACAAAATGGGTAATTGGTTGCCATGAGAAACAGGAATTGGGAGATTGAAGACAAAGAGGGACAAGGAAGACGTAGTTACACTGTAATCTTAGAAGAGCTACACATTTCCCTTTATTAGCATGTGTATGCATTAATTGATTTATTAAGTTACAGTAACATTGCTCTTTAATTAATAAGCAATTAATTTAGTTAGTTAATAAACAATACCCTGATTTTACCCAATTGCACATTACATCTCTCCCAAGGTGTTCCCCCAGACCAGAATTAGCTCAGTTGCTAGAAATAAAGCAGACATGAAGAGGAAAAAAAGAAATGTTGCTATGTCTTGTGCCAGAAATTGAGGGATACTAGATGAAAATGAGTAAAAAAGCAGAGTTCTCAATATGAAGCCCAAATGAAGCTATAACAAAGGAGAGAAAAGGGCAAGTTTCTTAGCTTTTCATTCTGCACCTTATAATATCTCTTCCCTTTCTAACAACCCTTTCTCATGCCTTATGATTACTCCTCTTCTGCCCATTCCCAGCTCAGTTCACTTTTTAAAATTTGTTTTCAAAATTCACAAAAGTAACACATTCTTACCACAATCAGTGATACAATATTAACGTACACAATGAAAAATCAATAACTGTCCACCCCATCCCAAACTATGGGTTTTTTTTCACCTCTTCCCGGGTTTCCCTACACACACATCTATGTACAGGAGGCTTTTGCTAATTTTTGACCACCCCGGTCAATAAATGTAGCTCTAACTCATCCTTTCTTTTAATAGTTTCATAGTGTCCCACAGGATAGGAATAACCATAATTTATTCAACCATTTTTTTCATTAAATCTGTCTACCTTGTAAATGGATTCATTGTTCAAGTTTCTTCCCTGAAACAATTTTCTGCTTTATAATTGTTAATGTGCATGGAGTTTTAACTGAAACCAGTCACTAATAAACAAGTCACATGAATTAAATCCCCACCATAGCCCCACAGGACTGGGAGTACTGTTATCCCCATGTTGTAGATTAGGAAATCAACACAGAGAAATTAAAGAGTTTATCCAGTATCACAGAGCTAGTACACTGTGGAAGTAAGTTTCAATCCAAGTTTGGTTCCAAAGCCTTGCTCTTAACAATAAGTCAATACTGCCCCACTTTCACACTATTGTGCAATAGTTTATGGCTGCTGTCTTAACATCAGACTGGTATTTACAATATTGAGAGGGAACATTTGACCTGAGGTTCCACAGATACCTGTAACAGTAGGTGTTCGTCTTTCTCACCCCATCCCTTTGCGCATCCTGTGCCTCATTTGGACAATTCACCTTGGAGCAAGTCACTAACAGACTAGAGAGACAAGCCTCTACTTTTTCAGTGTGGACAGTGGACAGACATCCCTATTTCTGGAGCTCAGGACCACCTTCTCTGTTTTCATGTGCACCCAGAGGTTGAAGCTATACTCAGAAATTTAGGCACAGATTACATCCCTCTGAGTTCCACACAAAATGAAACTTTGAACTCCCTATTTTGATACTACACCAATATACCAATATCTAACTTCCCACTGCCCTTGCTATCTCTGATTCAACAGCAACAAAATGAGATTATAGCCAAAGTCTTATTTGGAAGAGCTAACATAAGCTACTAACAACACATATCATATTAATTTACTTGGCCAACAAGTAAATACACTTCTGATTTTACAAGGGAAGAATGTAACAGGTCAGCTGGATAGCAAGACAAGAATCTAGAACAAAAAGTTACATGGATGACTAATAATTGCTCAGAGATTGGTGATTGCAAAACGACAGCCAGAATGAACATCATATTAATAGTATTTCCTTCTTTGATAGGCAAATGAGATAGGAAGATCCAGATTGCCTCCAAGAATATGAAAGCTTACTGGTAGAAGATTTGCATTTTTTTTTTTCCAGTCTGTTTCTTAAGGGTGCCCAATACCAGCACAGACAAGCCAGTGTACAGCAGTGTCTGGTTCAAGACAAAGGTACAATTTTCAGTAGTCGAAGATGCCTAAAGGTTAAGCAAACAAGTTTCTCTTTGCTTGGAGCTGTTTAACCACAGTAAGAATGACTGCTCAGCAGGTTGTTAGGTACTCATGCTTTGAAAGAGAAGGGTTTATTTTATACGTTTGAATCTGCTTCCAACCCTGAGTCTCTGGAATTTTGTCAGTGGCACATAGGGCAGATAAGTTTTGAGGCTAGTACCAGGAATGTTGTGGAACAGTGAATCTGTACAGGAAATAGTAAGCTAGATGGGTAAAATGGAGGTGGGAGAAGCAGTGTCAAGGGAAAGCAAGCAGAAAGGAAAGATCACACCGCAAAATCACCACCTCCCACTGGGTGCACCATGCACAAGCCTCTGGGGCCCGATCCCTCCATGTTGTCCTTCTCCAGGGTACAGAGCAGCTTCCCTGCCAGGTTTCACTATTCTATATGTTGTATCCAGTTTTTCTAACACTTATCAAAAAGAGTATTCTTTCCCCACACTATCCTTTGAATATTCTTGGTTCCTTTGTTGTAAATTATTTGACCTCACATGCATGGACTTATCTTTGGGTTTTCAGACATAGAGAAAGGAGTTAAAAAATGCATGTCATCACTTATATGTGGAATTAAAAACGAAAAAGGTGAACTCATATATACAAAGCATAGAAGAGTGGTTGCCAGAGATTGCTGATAGAGGAAATAGGAAGAATTGGAAAAAAGTTACAGATTTTCATTTATAAGATGTATTAGCTCTGGGGATTTACTGAATAACATAGTAATGACCATTGATAACTGTATTGTATAACTGATGTATACTAAGAGAGTAGAATTTAAGTAGTATTCCTCCCTGTCCCCCAAAAAATAAATGTGAGGTTAAAAAAAGGCAATGTAAAAGATTTTCATGATAGTGGAAGAAACACTGGCAGACAAGTCTTTTTCCTCTGAAGTATCTTTCATTTGGGAATTACAGTCTAAGGAAGAAATTGTTGTCTTTATAGCAGATGGAAGCTTTACATTATCATCAGAATGAAATCTAAAATTAAAAATCCTTGAAACAGCAGAACTACTACTAGAAATACCACTAAGGATGCTCCAACACCCTTTCAGATGATTAGGAAAATATTCAAAATGTTAGTGATGTACCCTTGTGAAGGGGATGTGCCATTTTCCCCACCCCAACTTATAGGCACCTGCCTTGAATTATAAGTCCCAGCATGCCAGGAACTGGACTTCCCAAGCTGGACAGCTACTGGGTACTAGGGACAGAGCTGAGTGACCAAGTGGATCCATATAACACAGGAGGCAGGTGGGTCACTCTTGCTTTCATGGCCTGACTTGCTTTCCTGCTGTGAAGGAGAGCTGGAGGAGACACATAGAGGAGAGACATATAGAGGCATCTGGGGTACTTGGACAGACACATGAGTGAGAGCATGTGGGAAGGCTGGTGCTGGTCCTTGGTAGAGACAGCTATTACCTTGATTTGTACTTTGATAGTAAACTTTCTCTCCTTTGGTCCCAGCTCGAGAAACTACCTAGCCCTGTTCTTGAGGCTGCCCTCTAGAAGGTAGCTTAGAGTTGTCACAAGCTTTCAGGTATCAGAAATGCAGCCCCAGGCTGAGCCTGTTTGATTGGTCATTTGCCCATGAGGAGATGGATAATTTTCAGAGTTTCATTAGGAATGCCCTTACTTCTCTCTTTTTGTGCACACCAATACTATTAAAAATCTTTCAGACTAAGAGTCTGCTTCCTTTGCCTTTGTACATTCGGATGGAAGAATCATTTTTAGAGTGTGTACCCCTTAACAGTTTGGGGTCCCTGAGTATCCCATGGTTTTCCACTAACAAAATGGCTTTTATTTATTTTAAAAACACTAAATTTTGAGAAAATCAGGGCTTGGATAAGGATAATGTTGGGATGGACAGCAATGGGCCTTGGTTTATGAGGCAGTCCACATATGGAGGGGCACAGGCCAAAAAGGTGCCATGTGAAGGTCCTTACAGGATGCCATGAAAGCAGAGAGGATGGACATTCAAGCTAGATTCAGGTTGGGTGTGTTAAAAAATAGAAACAGGCCCAAATGGAGTGTTTCAAGCTGGGCTCCCACCCAGACTTCAACTTACTTCAGTTTCAACCTTTCTCCAAAGTGTCATCCTAAAGTAATCAGTCAGAAGTCTCCTAGTCAGCACCAGTGAGGTCATCTGCAGGACAAGAGCCCCCTGCCTTCCCCTAAGGGAAGGTAGCTTTACCTAAAATCTATCCTTTTGTGTATAACCTTGTCCCACCCTCTTTCTGTCTATAAATAGACAGGGTTTTTGTGTAAACCCTTGCAGTATCTACATGGGATGCCAATTCATGAATCATTTAATGAAGCCAATTAAATCCCTACATTTGTGAATTTTGGTTTTTTAAATGGGATTAGGGGGTGTCAGGCAAAATTTCCCAGAGAAGGTGACAATTAAACTGAGGCTGCCTGGATTAGCAGGAGTTAGTTTGACAACACAGAAGTGTTCCAGGCAAAGGGAAGTGTTTATGCAAAGGTCTATAGGTAGAAGGAACTCAGTGGTCAACACTGAGGTGGAATTATAGAATTCTACCACATAGTGTTTGCCCGTGAACAAGTTATTTTACTTCTCAAGCCTCAAACTTTCTTATGTATAAGAGTAATACCATTTAAAGTGTAGAGATGTCATGACTGGTTAAAATTGAATCAGTTAAAAATTTCTCATGGAGAAGTTTGTCCTTAAGGGATACATGCTCCAAACATATAGCTATTGTTACAGAATCAAAGTGAATGAACTTGGATCCAGTCCCGCTCTCTGCTTATGAGCACCGTCCTCAAGCCCACTGTTCTTTTTGCCAATCCTTAGCGAGTACACACAGTTCCCAAAGACTGTGCCACTGTCATTCCTTCTGCCCCAAATGGTCGCCCCCCACACTTCCCCCAGTCTTCCCACAAAAAGCTTGCTTCCTCTTATGCTCAGGTTCCTGCACTTAAATTTCTATGTAAAAGATAAAAACAAAACAGAAATGCATGCATTGTACAAAGATGAAAAAAGATGTAAGAATTATATAAAATATTTAAATAAAAATTAAAATAAACAAATAAATAACTGGATACTACAGTCAAGACAACACATAAAGCTAATCATCATACCAAGGAACTATTTATAGGGAAGTGGTAACCATAGACAAAATTTTATGTTCTAGAGGTGCTCATTGCTCTTTGGTTGATATTGTTTCTTAGTACTTTCAGCAGATTTGGGGTGGGGGGGAAAGAGTCAAACCATTCTCCCCAGCCTAAATGTTATTTTCCTCTCACACAGCTCTTTCTCCACAGAATTCTCCCAAATTCAATATATTTCCTTTTTGTTTGTCTGATTACCTGCTAGAATTTAAGCACTTAAGGGTAGGAGTTTTGTCTGCTTTATTTCTTGAATACACCTAGAGCTTAAAAGAGTGCATGGCACACAGTAGGTGCCTCCCTACATATTTGTTAAAGGAATGAACAAATACCCCAAGCAAGGGTAGGACCTTTTTTTATTCTTTTACTCTCTGAGGGCCTGACATAAAGCTTTGCACTGAGTAGGTATTTCAAAAGCATTTGTTGAACTACACAAGTAAATCATTTCTTACAACAGGCAATGTTCATCTGATACCTAAAGGTCAACTGACTGTATTTTTTTTTTATTGCTTAGCAAATATATCCAAGACTGTGCTTAATTACAATGAAGTAATAGTTTGCTTCATCAATTTGGTGGAGAGAAGAGCAAAAGTGGTGGTCTGATTTCATTAGCCAGTGAAATCCAGTGCCCCATTTATCAATTACTCCCAAATAACCACTGTCTTTGTTGATGCAAAAGGTCGAACACTGATGAGAATCAGTATTCTGATTTAATAAATGAGGAACAGAAAAACAATTATAGTGTTCCAGGCCTGAAATTTCCTTCTACCTGAAACTGTGATGCTAATACTCTAAGGGTCTAAAAAGGTTCTTGAATATTTCCTCAAGTTGATAATCAAAAATGTGCTTCAATTCCAGAAAAGGTAAACTCAAAATGGTGTGTAACTACTTCCCCAAACATTAGAGAGACAGCTGTAATTAAAGCAAATTTCAAGTTTTACAATCAGTGCACTTGGACTTCCTAGGAATTTATGATAAACACATGCTAGCTACATTAATTACACAGTATATCAAGGTATTGCTAAAATGCAAAGAAAATGATCTGATTTGAAAGGAAAACAATCAGATTTCATGTACCCTGAAAAGACTGGTCCTTAGAGGGCTGAAATTACAAGCTAAAACTCCACTTTCTATGAAGAATTCCCTATTTCAGAGGAAGAACCTTGAGGATAATTTTAGCACAAGCCTAAGCTACAAAGAAAACCCGAATCATCCGACAGCATGCAGCAAAGAATAATCTCTTACTTCGACATGGCATGTTTCAAAGAGCTTTCACATTGTCGCTTCTCTGATTTGAGAGTCACCTCTATAGGGAAGCTGTGGCAACACCACCCCCAATTGTGCAGCTGGGCAAGCAGGCTTGGGCATCAGTTCTCAGGTCCACACCCTGCCCAGCATGGAGCAGGGCTGGGTCCAGCACTCAGATCTTCTATTCTGCCACTCACACTTACTTAAAATAAATGACCATTCCCTACTCTTTTACAGCATTATATTTAATGTTATTACATTTTTGGGACACTTACTCTAAATGATGCAGTTATCAATTTTTTTTTTCTTTAACCCCAAAGTCAAATGTAGGCAGATTTATAACAGACCCTGGCTCTCTGCCATTCTGTCTTTGGCTCACTGCTCCAATTAAGATACTCATGTTAGGTGATCTCATCAAGTTCCATGGCCTGAACTAGCTATATTCTGATGATATCCAAATATTTTGTTACAGTCCATCTCTCTTCCTTTTTAAAAAGATTTATTTTTATTTGTTTATTTGTAGAAGAACTGGGGTATAAGCCAGAGGTGCAAGGATTAGAGGATTTACCAGAAACAGAGTGGTGAGCAAAACAGGCAGATCTACTGAAATACACTGCTGAGGGCAGCAGCTGGAAAGAGAGGGGAGGTTTGCAGCACCATGTGGGTTAGCTCCCTGGCTGGGAATCGAGCTTGTGCTGCAGTGTCTGCTGATAACTTGATAGTGCTGAGACTTTAGCCCCTGAGCCACCAGGGAGGCTCCCTACAGTCCATCTCTTTATTGGGCTTCAGACTCATATTTTCCTGCCCACTGAGCATTGCTGTTCTACTGGCATGTGTGTGAGATACCTGACATGCTGTTTCTAAATCTCAGCATCTTTTTCTTCTGCATAGATTGCTTTCTAGGTATAGTCTCTCTCCCAGCTAATGGGACCATCATCCATTTAACCTTCTAACTAGATACCCGGGCAACTCTCTAGGTCCACTCAGTCAGTAGGTGCTGTCCGTTCCACTTGCTACTATCTCTGGATAAACATACCTTTCTCCTTAGCATCACTATCGTAGTTCAGGTCCTTTTTACCTTCTTACCCAGAACACTGCAACAGCCGCAGATTGAACCTCCCCCTGCCAGCCACATGCCCACACATTCTTCCCCCAAATAAATATAAAATATAAATCCACTCACATCATGCAACATGATGACAATTCTTTGAAGATTTACCTTTATTTGGTACATAATGCCCAAACTCCCTGGCATGGAGTTTTATGTTTGACACCATGAACTTCCTATCAAATAACTATTCTCCCCTTTTTTTCCTTAGGAAGAGAACCCTGGGCCTACCCTGGTGGTGCAGCGGTTGAGCGCTGGGCTGCGAAGCTGCCCACAGCCTCTGCAGTGCCGGTTCGATCCCCGGCTGCCAGCGAGGGTCCCACATGGCGCGCAGACCTCTCCTGCGCCCGCTGCTCCCCTCAGCAGCGTACTTCGGTCCTTCTGTCTGTTCTGCTCCCCACTCTGGCTCTGGTGAATTCTCTCGCCCTCCCACGCTTCTGACTGTACCCAGTGCTTGTATAAATAAATAAATCTTAAAAAAAAAAAAAAGAGAGAGAGAGAGCCCTGATCTTCAGCTGAACCATTCCCTGGTAATAATTTCCTAGCCTCCACTGCACTTAGGTGCAGCCATGTAACCAAACTGTAGCTAATTTCACAGTAGATATTGTGTAGAATTTCAGGAGTCTCCTTAAAGGGAGCTGACTACTGGGAGGCGTTCCCTTTCCCCTTCTTATTGCCTGGAACTGGAATACAGAGATGACCCCTGGAGCTGCAGCAACCATCTTAAGACTATGAGGTGACTTTAAAGATGACAAAACAGAAAATCTGGGTTCAGATGACTGTATGGAGCTTTTATAGCAGAGCTGGATTGCCTACCTCAGGACAGTTTACAGAACAGAATTCATTTCTATATGTCTTAAGTCACCATCATTTTACAGTTCTTATGAAAGGTAATGGTATCAAACTAAGTGATACAGAATTCAAAAAGCTCAAGAATGCTAAGTCTTTCATAGCTTCATTTCTGCCAAATTTTCTAGTTCTATTTCCACCATATTTTCAAACTTACATTCTAGTACTACCAAAGTTTTTGTAGTTTTATGCTCTATCCACCCACATATTCACCATGAACTTTCATATTTCTCAGCTTTTGTTCAAACTTGCCCCTTACCTAAATACCCTTCTTCTTTTCCTTGTTTTTTAAAAGATTTACTTATTTATATAAAAACTGGGGTATAAGCCAGATGTGCAGGAGGGTGAGAGGATTCACCAGAGACAGTGCGGGGAACAGACCAGGCAGACTGACGGAAATACAACTGCTGAGGGGAGCAGCAGGAGAGACAGGAGAGTCTGCTGTGCCATGTGGGACTCTCGCTGGCTGGCCGGGATCAAACCTGTGTTGCATAGGCTGCAGACAGTTTTGCAGTGCAGCACTCAACCGCCTGCACCACCAGGGAAGCCCCCTCCTTATTTTCATTCAGCTTTAAACTTTCCACACTCAGCTCAGGTGTCACCTCCTCCAGGAAGTCTGCCTTAACCTATATCTCAGGCTAAGTGGCTATTCTCCATGTTCCATGCCAGCTACGAGAAGACAGGTTTCTTAGATTCTAACTGCACTGTCAAGTTAAAAGTTTTTGAACTTTCCACACCACTCCAATATTGGGCATCTTCATTGGCTGTCCTTTCTGTTGTGAAAGCCCTCCTCACTAGTTAACTCAGTTTAAGAGTCACTTCCTTAGGGAAATCTTCTGCCTTTCCCTGATGAGACTGAATCACTATGTTAGAGATTCTCATTCACTGTGTCACATTCCTCTTTTACCTCACATTGGTCACAGCTGTGAGCTTCCATGAGCATGATCATTTGATTGATGTCTTCTCCTTTACAAGGGGACATCTTGTTTTTGTTCATTCCTGTACCATATTCTTGGCAGAGAGTAGATGCTCAATAAACATCTGTTCAATATCTCCGAGGGCTATGCCAGGGAGGAGAAAGTGGCCAACTAGTTTCATCTGGGGGAAAGTCAAGCTATTCTAGTGAGTTAGAAATGCCTGAGCTCTCAATCATGTCCCTGAAAAAATCATCTTAGGTATCTGGGATGGGGACCACTTTTCAGTGACAGTAGACAAGCAAACACTAAAGTCAGCCATCATTTGGCAAAACAATCTATGTCAGGCTGAGAAGAGGAGAGTGAGGAAAAAGACTAATAGGTTCCGATTTTCAGTAGAAATCCTGATTAAGTACTCACAATTGAAATCTTATGTGAATGTTACTAACACCGAGAATCCCTAGCACATCCTGAAGAAAGCAAAATTATATAAAAATAACAAATTACAACTTCAAGTTGTCTTTGCAGCAACAGATTAAAGCAGGTAGAATGATGATGGCAAAGTGAAACAGCTCCTAAATTTGACTTTCACCTTTACCTAACAAGAAGATTTTTATCACAAATGACCAGAATAAATATAAATAAGGAATCATATTCCAATATAAGTGAGGTAACGAGTCCAAAGTTCCAGGCTCAAATGCAAGACATTTGGGGACTCTGAAAGTCTGCTGTAATATAAGAAATACTTCTAAATAAGAAAGATCACAAAAAACCCCGAATAGCCAAAGCTCTCCTGAAAAAAAAAGAAGGGAACGGAGGCATCACACTCCCAGACTTCAAACTATACTACAAAGCCATAATCATCAAAACTGCATGGTATTGGAACAAGAACAGACATACAGACCAATGGAATCGAATAGAAAATCCAGAAATAAACCCACAGATTTATGGTCAACTAATCTTTGACAAAGGAGCAAAGACTATGCATTGGAGCAAAGAAAGTTTGTTCAATAAATGGTGCTGGGAAAACTGGGTCGCTACATGCAAAAGAATGAAGCTTGACCACTACCTCACACCATACACAAAAATCAACTCAAAATGGATTAAAGAACTAGACATAAGACCTGAAACCATAAAATATATAGAAGGAACTATAGGCGAAACACTACGTGATTTGCACATCAAAGACATCTTTACAGACACATCACCCAAAGCAGTGATAGTGAAGGCAAAGATAAACAGCTGGGACTACATCAAATTAAAGAGCTTCTGCACAGCAAAAGAGACAATAACAAAAACAAAGAGAAACCCCACCAACTGGGAGAACATTTTTGCACACAACACTAATGATAAAGGACTGATCACAAAAATCTGCAAAGAGCTGACGAGACTCAACAACAACAAAGAAAATAATCCAGTCAAAAAATGGGCAGAAGAGCTAAAAAGAAACTTCTCTGAAGAGGAAATGCAAATGGCCAACAGGCATATGAAAAAATGTTCAACATCACTTGTCATCAGGGAAATGCCAATCAAAACTACCATGAGATACCATCTTAAACCAGTGAGAATGGCACATATTAAAAAAACTAGCAACAACAAATGTTGGCGAGGGTGTGGAGAAAAAGGAACTCTTCTGCACTGTTGGTGGGAGTGCAAACTGGTCCAACCACTGTGGAGAGCTGTGTGGAAATTTCTGGACCTACTAAACATACAGCTTCCATATGATCCAGCAATTCCACTCCTAGGTATTTACCCAAAAGACACAGAAACATCAATTCCAAAGAGCACCTGCACCCCTATGTTTATAGCAGCACTGTTTACAATAGCTAAGCTTTGGAAACAACCCAAATGCCCAAAAATAGATGACTGGATCAAGAAGATGTGGTACATATATACCATGGAATATTACTCAGCATTCAAAAAAGATAAACACATGCAATTTGCAGCAACATGGATGGCGCTGGAAGGGATCATGCTCAGCGAAATAAGCCAAAAAGAAAAAGAAAAATACCGGATGGTCTCACTCATAACAGGAATCTAGAAAACTTAAATAAGGGACCAGGAAAATGAATAACTTTAAGAAAGTGAAAATCAAAATCAACAAAAAACTATGAACCAGAGACACTTTTAGGGGGGCGGGGGCGGGAGGGGAGGGATTGGGGTCAGAATGGGGGGGCTGCAATTGTATGGGGAATATAACAATAAAATTTATTATTTAAAAAAATAATAAAAAAAATAAAGTGATTGTTGAAGGTATATACTTAAAAAATAAATAAATAAATAAATAAATAAATAAATAAATAAATAAATAAAGATCTCAGATGACAATCAGACAATTTTCAGACGGGGAAGAGTAGACATTAGAGAGTAATAATTCAAGCATGTGCTCATCATCACTGACACAACAGACAAATTGAATTGGGACCAGGTGACTTGTGGATTCTTGGACACAGCAGCAATGCTCACAGAGATGGCCTCCCCAAGGGCTTCCCAAGCAAAGCCCTGCTCAGATAACTGGTATCTGCAGTCAACAAGGCACCTGATGGTACCTTATAAAACTCTTCAGAAGCAAGAGTCAGTGATATAGAGATAGGTATATTCAAGTAGATTGACAGCTGTGTTCAGAGACAATTTCATTTTGGAGGGAGATTAATACTCTTCCCAAATTCTAAACTTAAAAAAGTTTAAGTAAATTTAGATTTTCTCTCAATTTGATGAGAAATCAGAGGTGATTTTTAAAACAGTTAATGTACTACATAAGGGTATGAAAACTATAGACAATATCTGAGGTCTGGTTGTCAGCTTCTGTGGACTGTGAAAAATAGGAGAGCAAAACACCACAGTCCAGACTTGGAACTTCAGCAGAAATGACTGATTATCACGCACCCAAGGACTCAGCAGGCCAAGACCTGCATATGGCACAAAGCAGTCAGATGCATGAGTTGGAAAGTCAGTGCTGAAATGCGTGGTGTGTTCAAGTGTGACATGGTAAGAAGAAGCAACATTTCAACTGTGCTCTTCTATAAATCATTCTGCTTCAATGTATTTTAGATACAGTCCAAGCTTTGTCAAAAAGAGTAAATCCAATGTTTGCTAGCTTGCTTTAGGAGTTTGAGGTTGAAATGTCCATGATAGCTAAATTCTCTCTAGTACAGCTTATGGAACATGAAGAAGAAGCTGGCTGGCAGGTAAATGGGATGCATGCCCTTTTGTTTCCTCAACTTTTCTGTGGCACTTGACTCTGGAGAAAAGTCAATGCCAGTGTAAATTATTCATGAGTACTATGGGGCTTCCCATCAGCCAACAAGCCCAGGACAAATGAATGAATACTCTTTTTTTTTCCTCAGCAAAGCAACTCATTGACAGCTTACTTCCCAGCCCTTGGTCTCTGGACCGTGGCAGGCTCCAGACCTTCCAACCAAAGGCAAAGAGGCAGAGCCTTCCTTGCTGTATCTCCTAGAAACTGGGCTTCTGATTTGCCAAGAAATGCAAGTGAATATATCTGAGAACTAGGATCAGACATATGCAGAAAAGCTGATAACTGTAATTGGCCCCTCTCTTCTCACACACAGCATAGTAGGCTACGGGAGAGAGGAGACTTGTGTCAGAGGAGGCCTAATACTCTGCCTTCCTACATCCTACTGGACAATGACCTGCAAATGGTTCCATCTTTATAACTTGCTGAAAAGTAAGCACCTGGAAAACTAACAAACAGCCAACAACTTTGTCTGGATAGATCAGAGGCATCACCTGGGAGATAATTTAGCTGAGAGAAGGCCATTCCAGGACATGTATGATAAATGAAGCTGCTGAAACTCCCAACTTCCTCACTATGCTCTCTGGATCAAATTCACACCCTCCTTGACCCAAATATGCCCTTTACTGTACACGAATTCCAAGGACTTGGCTTTCAAAGGCTTATCTTTAAGACTTGCTTTCAGGCCAGAACCCTGAATGGAATTAAATTATCCTGTGAAATAAATCCACAGGATAAAAATAGCATTTTAATCTACCCTAATTAAATGTGTTCCTTTCAAATTCAACCTTATCAGTTAGAGCTGGCACATAGGATTCAAGCTGAAGAACAAATTAAAATAATTCTCAGAAATGAATCATGGACACCAAGAATTGAAATAAAACTTCTTAAGATATGGGCAGACAGTGGTTCATTAGCAATGACACCATGTTCCAGCACCCACATTTCAAGACAAAGGTTACATGTGTATGGGAAGATGGTCATATCCCACACAGGCAAGTGTGGTGAAAACCAGTTTGAATTTTGGCTTCCCGATAGTTAGCAGACTGGTTATAAAGTCTTTCTAAGACTCAGTCATTCATCTAAATACTGCAGATCCTTGACAAATGCCTTTCTGTTCAAGTTGTTTTGCTATAATGTTGATGAGGGGAAAAAAAAATCCCTTGACACTGAATGATGTTATTTGAGGACCTAGATTCATTATATACAATTTGAAAGTCACATTTTTTTAAAGAACCTATTGATATTGATGATGTTAGGTGAGGATTTTCTGTGCTATGAATACCATGATTGTTATAGAATGATATTGTTAGGAAGGTAAAGGGAGCAGTGGAGGTAAAGGGCTGGGCTGGTACTGATGCTCAGTTTTGCTCTTGCTGCCATCATGTTTTGATTTGCAGCACAAGTGTCCATCAAGCAGGGACATCATTCTATGAAATGCAATGAATTAAATAGGGGTAAGACTCTCTCTGGGGTAAATACAGCAGAGATGGATGGGAAAACAGTGGAGGGGAACAAAAGCAGGAGCTCAGGGCTCAGAGTCTCTGACACCACCACCAGGAAGGACCCTGGCCTCCTTCCTCTATGAGAGATTGTGTCACAAAGCGCTTCTGGTCAAGCACTGGACAGAAAGCTAAGACAGGAAAACTGTGCAGTAGGGCCACGAGAATATCAGAGAGCCTGGTTAAAAAAGCTCACATCACAGGCGTCTAGGGCACCTGGTGGCAGGTTTGAGAATTCAGAAAGAACAGAGACAATTCTTGGTTACCTTCAGGTTAAAGAGTGCAGCTGCTGGTGGTCCCAGTTCCCAGCCCTGTACTCTCCTTCTCGACCTCACAGCTGTATTCCTATCAAATGGGTTATATCTGGTTGAGGTTTTAGGGCTCTGAGCTGAGAATGAACTAGAAGGCATTTCTGTATCATGCCTGGCAAACCTCCTGTGCCTCCCCAACCTTCCCGGTGTCTGTGACCAACCCTGTGCATTCCTTACTTCTCGTGTTCTCGTTGCCCACTTCCTATTTTGACTCCCAAGATAATTAAGAATATGCACTTTTTCAAGTTCTCTTACATTTTAGTAATGATGTCAATTGTGTCATAAGCTCACAAAAGGAACAGTATTTAGCAAGGTTAGTCAACAGTATATTTCCACCAGGAAATTCCTTACTTCAACATTTACGTTCCCATTATGGAAGAGAATTGAATTTTTTTCCTCAAAGGAAAGCAACAATTGCATCTCTGGAAAAAGAAAGAATATTTGTGGCAACGAAGTTATAACATGACTTAAAGAGTAGGAGGACATTGACAACAAGGGAAAAAGGAAATTTTAAGAATGAAAACTGCCTAGTACTCACACTTACATTTCCCTGTTCACCCCCTGCTCTCTGACTAAGATCCTGGCTGAGAGTCCTGGAGCTCTGGGTTCTAGCAATGTCAACCAGTAGAAAGGTCTGTTATGATCAGGAGATTGAGTGTATTGAGATGGAACCAAACAGTATTTGGGAGGGGACTGAAATAATAAATATCATTAGCTCATCAACAGTTCAACTCTTCACTTCCCTCTGGTAAACTGCAGCCCCTTGTGACTGAGTGTTATTAATGGCATCTTAGGGCAACAATTATCCATACTCTTCAGTCTTGGTAGGGACATTAAACATGGAAGGGATCGCTTTAAATGTCACAGCAGGAAAAGAGAGCAATGATGTATTCAGTGCCTTCCAGGGTTTGGCTGAAACAGGCCCTTAGTAACTCTGGCTGATGGAGTTCATGAATAGCCTCTTCTGAACTTCTCAAGAACACACAAGGGCAAGTAACAGTTTGCAGGCAACGTTAATCCCTGTTATTCATTTATGTTAGTGGACTCAGGTCTTTGTGAATTTAATTCTAAAACTATTTCAAGTGACCATCATGAGCGAATGAAGGAGGCACTAAGTCAGGCACTAAATGAACAGGGGATGGATTATGAGAGTAGTTTCCGGTAACCAAAACTCACCTATAGATTATTCCTTTCTCGTGGAGGAACATGAGTGCTGAGATGATTTCTGCTGCATAGAAACGGGCTCGTGCTTCATCAAAACGACGAGACTTCTGAATGTGAAACATCAAGTCACCCCCATTCACAAACTCCATAACGAAAAACAGCCGATCCTGGATACAAACACAAGAGAGGATCCATTGTGATGTAGCAATTGGCAAAGTTCAGTCAGTGTCTTATATCACCTTGGCTGCGGCATGGGAAGAAGGGATTGTCAAGTGTTAAGAGACATCCTGACAGCAGATCTAGGCAAGGTAGGATGGGCCTGGGAATTAGATCCCTGGGATACAGAAGGGGAATATCTGGATCTCTCTTTAGGTAATCCCACACAGCCTTGAATGTCTACATGAGAAGTTTTTGGTTCTAGTTCTAGCTGTGTGATGAAAACACCATGTAACCTTGAACTTAACACTTTTTTGATGTTCAACATTAGAAAAGTGAGAACCATGATATTATCCTTCCCCAAACCTCAGGCCTTTATAAACTGGAGGAGAGCAACTTAATTCCAAAGGTACATGCTTTTGTCTGGAATACGCAGAGCTAACCACAGAATATGGGACATCTGATATATGCGTTAGTCCTCACACCTGGCAGAGAGCAATCTCAGAAAAAGGAAAACACTTTAATCAGCCAAACAGAAGTATAATGACAGCCAGAGTATTTGAGACATTAGAAATTCCACCTGCAGAATATTCTTGAGTCAGGAGTGGGAATGTAAAAAGGCAAGTGAGTTGCCATCTCTACCCTGAAGGACCTCACCACACAGCATGTGAAATGAACTCTTGAAGTTACCCATGCTCTGTATTGAGTGCTGTGCAAGTGATGTGAATAAGAGCTGTGCAAATTGAAACTACCGAATGAAAGAAATATATAAATCTCAATTAAAAACTGATTTAGGCCTTTCCCATAATGGCCTAAATATCTAAAAAATACATAAAACTCATACAATTTAACAACAAAAAAATCATGGCACCTAACCAAAAGATGGACAGAGGGTTTAATTAAACACTTATTGGAAGAAGTGATAGAAATAGTTAACGTGAAAAAAATGTTCAACTTCTCATATATGAGAAATGCACATCAAAATCACAATAATACATCACCTCACATTTTTAAGAATAACATATCAAAAAAGCTGTAGCAACATATGTTGGTGAGGGTGCGGTGAAAAGGGAACTCTCATTCACTGTTGGTGGGGACATAAATTGGTGCAGCCTCTCAGGAAAATGGTATGGAGATTCCTTAGAAATCTAAAAATAGAAATACCATATGACCCAGCAATACCTCTCCTAGGTACTTATCCAAGGAATATGTAAACACTGATTCAAAAAGATTTATGCCCCTCCATGTTCACAGCAGTATTCACAATAGCTAAGACATGGAAACAACCTAGCTGTCCATGGGCAGGTGAGTACAGAAAGAAGTGGTGGGATAGTGCTCACCTATTAACAACAGATGAAACCTTGCCTTTTGTGACAACATAAATAAATGGAATTGGAGTTGAGTATGCTAAGAGAAATATGTCAGAAAGTGAAAGACAATTACTAGATGGTTTCTTTCACATGTAGAATAAAAACCACCAAAGCAAATGAACTAACAAATCACAACAAAAAGAACTCATAGATTCTAAGATAGATGTAGTGGCTACCAGAGGGGGTAGAAAAAGAGAGGGGATAGGAAGGATAGAGGGCACCAACCCAATAGGGGGAAGGGCACTAGAATGTTGGTGGCAGGTTAGGCTTATATAGACAGAGACGTGAAGATATACCCAAAAACGCATATAGGTGTGTGAATCAGTACAATTTAATTTTTTTTAAAAGGTGATGCTTTTAAGATTGACAGTATAAACTGCAGTAAAAAAAATGCAATTGATTTCCTTACTCCCTCCCCTGAAAATTCACTAAGTCCTTGTTTAGCCAGGTGCTGAATTAAGTGCAGGGAATCTAATAGAAAGCAAAACAGGCATAAGCAGGCCATGGAGAGTCTGAAGTAGGAGACACACAGTATTTTATGAAAAATCATTAACAAGAAAATTTACAAATTCTGTTAAATCCTGTGAAGGGAAGTAAAGAAAGCAATGACAACTGGTTACCTGCTTGGGCTCAGAGGTGGTCTCTCTGAACAAGTACTTGCAGGACTTTTGGAGGGTAGGAGGCTGGGAGGCCATCTTGTAAGGAGGTGGTGTTTTACAAAAGATGTGCACATGCAGAACCCCTTTATTTGTGGTTTTCAGTGCCACCAGCTTTGCTCCAAGGGTTACCATAAGTTTATGGCTCAATAATGAACAGAGCTCATGTGTGTTCTCATGTACTTCCCAATTCATCACAGGGTTAATCAGACCCATTCTCTCAGAATACAATATAAGTGATGAACTCCCATTCCTGAATTTAAGTAAGGCTTTAATTAGAAGGGGGGTAAAATTCCCTCTATCTGTGAAATGTCTCTCTCTGCGAATGAGAAACAAGAATCACGTGAACAAGGAATGGCAAGATTTACATATACAGAATCAAACAAGCAGCACACAGCTCTTTTGGTTGGCCAATATAATCCAACAGAGAATGGAACACAGGAAGTCATGTGAGGGCCTTTGTGTGTGATGGTGGAACAAGCTTGGGGAGCGGCAGTGACCTGCATCTTCCAAGTGGGAAGAACTCAGGTGACAAACAGGTAAGCAGTGGGGGGCTGAGGGGAGAGGGCCTGTATGTGACAGAGACACATCTACAAGCTCCATATGTCTGCACAGGAGTTGTGTGCCAATGCTGTGTTCATTGGGGGGTGGGGGCTGGACATGGATGGGAAGCAAAGAAGACTCAGACAGTAAAGTCACCCCAAGCCATCATTTGCAAGTAGGTCAGCCTTAATATGTTTTTGTTAACTGACCTGTTCACATCATAGATGTGACTGGCAGTTACACCAATCCCAAAAGCTTTAAATACCTGATTACTGGAACTAGGTCAGTAGGTAAGTGGCTATTCCTCAGGCCTTTGGAAGCAAGTTTACCTGGAAAGAGTTTCTAAGGCTGTAGGCATTAAAAAGATGAGGGTGTTTTTAGGGAAATTTCTTCCATTTCAAATCCCCCTATTTACCCCGTTATTCTCATATCTAAAATCTGAAAAGCCAAACCCTGGATTAAATTCCAGATCTGGAGGGGCAGAAAATACAACCTTCTAGTCTCCCTCTTTCTCCTCTTCCTGGGCCCCACCCCCAGGCCTGAAAGCTGACTCTCAGATAATGGAAGGGGTGGGGAGCAGTGCTCCTGTGATGCACAGCCAGGAAGTCATAAGGTTTATGACTCTCAAAACAAGGTTTCTTTTCATTCAGAGCTCATTTCCAACCTCCTATATGGTCACACCTAGCACAGAGGGTACAACTCCTGAAGCAAAAGAACGGGTAACGAGGACTATAATAATGTCAAAAGGTGGAAATATTAAAAAGCATGTTTATCCACTAGCAAAATATTTTTGCTATGGGAATACCTTCTGTTTATATCTACTTCTGTTCAACCTATTTTAAAGCGTCTGTTGCAAAGGCAGTTAAATTTTTTTAAAGATTTATTTATTTATGTATACAAGAGCTGGGGTACAGGCCAGAGGTGTGGGGGGGGGGTGAGAGAATTCACCAGAGACAGTGGGGAGCAGAACAGGCGGATTGACTGAGATACACTGCTGAGGGGAGCATCGGGCGAGTCAGGAGAGGTCTGCTGCACCATGTAGATTGCTCCCTGGCTGGCTGGGGAATCGAACTCGTGCTGCAGAGGCTGCAGAGGCTGCGGACAGCTTCATAGGTTGTGTCTTAACACCTAGGCCACCATGGAGGCCCAAGGCAGTTAAAATTTGGCAGCAATTTCTCTAAGATTTCTTTTGCAGAGGGGGAGATATATGACAAAAATCTCTAGCTTTTAGCAAAGATGACCCACTCATCATTAGGTAGCAGAGGGAAGAGGAGTGAGAAGTCATCAGCAGCAATAAAATTTCATTAAGCATGAGTGCAGGTGAGGCTTCTAGAAAGATTGTAATCAATAGTTTCTGCTGGTGACTGTGACAGTAAACAAGTTTTCAGTGAAAAAAAGATTATAAATGTGTATTTATGTATATTACATATCTGGGTATTTGCAGAATATGAAAACACCAAAGAAATATCTGCATGCATGTGCATGAACACACACACACACACCCTGCTGTGGTTCAATGCAGTATTTGTTACAACAGCCAAGATCTGGAAACAACTTGTGTCCACTGGTGAATGTATATGTACAAAATGGAATACTACTCAACTACAAAAGAAATTACAAGAAATCTTGTCATTTGCACCGATAGACCTAGAGGGGATTATGCTGAGTAAAATAGTCAAAGACAAAGACAATTACTGGATGGTTTCACTCTTATGTAGAAGATAAACAAGACAAACATACAACACATAAACAAACCCTTAGATTCTGACAACAGAATGGAGGTTACCGGAAAGGGGGATGTGTCAGGGCAAGGAGAGGATAAAACAGGTAAAGGGTCAATTGCATGGTGGTGGATGGAAACTAGACTTCGGGTCTAGTAAGTAGCATGTGCAGATGCTGAGGTACAAAGCTATACACCTGACACTTTAAAAAAAGAGAGATCATAAGCATGAATATGCACAATGATGTCCATTATCGCCAGAGATGCAGATGTGCTCGGAAAGGACACACAGACTCCCTGTAGAGTGGCAAGTCAGCTTTTGGTTGCAGATACTGGGGTGACACTGATCCCTCCTTTATCCTTTTAGGTATGTCTAAAAGTCTCTACAGTGAAAGGAGATACTACTTTTATACTTGGAAACAAACCAATCACACGTTTCCCCCCTATTTTTCAAATTTTCATCTAAAAGATGGGACACTGGTACAGTGCGGGTTTGAGGCCATAGTAGACAGCATGTATTTAGTGGGGTGGGTGAGGAGGCAGCCACAGACAGAGGCACCTTCACGTCCTTTGCTGCCCACTAGTAAGTAACCACCTGCTTCTTTAAATGTCTTTCTGATGCTTCAAGGAACCAGGCCATCTGGCTTGTTGGAATGACATCCAAAATGAGACTCGGTCGGCTCCAGTCTGGGCCCCAGGATCCTACTGAGAGTGAAGGGTCTGACTTCTGGAATGCAGCTTTAAGAGCTGAGGCTTTCAGAGATCATTTACAGGCTCTCTCATAAACTCCCTCTTAGGTTCTCAGCAAGAAGGAATGTTTACTGAGCACAGACTATTCCAGGCCCTGGGTGGGGGCAAGTGTAGTGGCACGAATGAGCCCCATGCTTGCTCTCTCCAAGCTAGAACACATCACCCCGTGCACTTAAGTGCTGTGGAGGGGCACAGAGGATGTATTCGGTCACAGAGCAGGACCCCTGAGCAGCCTGGGGGCTGGGGTGGGACTTAGTGAAAGCTTCTAGGATAGTTGATTCCCTCTTCTTGAAGGCTAAGAAAGCAAGAGTCAGGCTAGAATGAGGAGGGAGGAGGTGATAGCACAGTGAGGCAAGAGGAGTGACTACAAAGGGAGATAGTCCCAAGCGCTGAGGCAGCTGAGCTCAGGCATCACTGTAACACACACCATTACTTTCTAACCAAGTGTTGGCAGAATAAGCAAAAAGCTGGGTGTGCCCCCTCGCCCCGCTACTGAGAATTGCAGGATCTTGGTCCTATAAATCCACACCACCACTCACCTATTGGTCTCTACCAGAACTACAGACTTAGTGCCTGGGTTAAAACAGGTAGCAATGATGGCACCTGGCTTAAGATAACCTCTAGCAAGCGTGAGACCTGCCACATGTAATAAAACACCAGTAACTACAAAGGCAAATCTACTCCAGCTAAATTTTACCCCTATGGGAGGAATTCCACCAACCTAAAGGAAATCCTTCACTTTTAGCCAATGCTCTCTTCAGAGCAGAGACCTGAATATGAAGTTCTGAAAGGAGGAGGGAAATAACCTCCCACCTACAACCCCACTGGCCATCTGGGCCATTGAAGAACTAGTCTCATTAATGAATTGATAGACATTGTCATGCTCCACAAACTGACTGGGGAGCAATGAGAGGAAGCCTCTATTGGGCTCCCTGCATTTGGGAAGGTGCACACGATGTACTAACATTGCCCTGAGTCACTCTGGAGCAAGGAAGAGCTTCCCACTCCTACCCTGAGCAGTGATGGTAGAGGCGACTCTTCCTATGGTTAAGCTGTGTAGATAGACTTTCCAGTTGTTCTAAAGTCTCATTTCCTAGAAACATCCTGGACACCTGCTCAGCTTTCCCTCAGGCCTGTGGCTCCTCTAAGGTAAATTTTGCCCTTACCTGCTTGGCAGCAAACCTGAGGTCCAGGAGAGACCGGTTTAACCTCAGTCTTAAAGCCAAGTGGCCCAGCCCTTTGTGCCTTGTTCCTTTCTTTCGTCCCTGATTCAAACAACCACAAATGCAAGCCATTAGCACAGGGTGAGGAACACCTGAGGGAAGAAAAGCAACTCAAAAATCCCTTTTTCCCACACCCTCCGCTGGTGTGAGTTACAGGAGAGGGGGGGCTCAAGAACTGGGGCCTAGTTAATAATAGAATTCCTGTCATCGCCTGCTTGGCTCCATTAACCCACTGCAGCCTGGGCCAAGTCTGCCCTGGCTATCAATTCAGAGCTGCTACTTCCCCAGACCAAAAGGGATAAAAATACCCGTGACCTGGTTGAGGCCTTCAGATTAAGCAGTGTGCATTCCCTAAAGCCCTGTAAAGACTGTTCTTTGGAGTTAAAATGCACCCTTGAGGTACCTATTCAGCTCACGGTGAGCACGTCCTCTGAGAACCACCTCGGCAGGCACAGTGGGTAAAGGCTGGACATCCCGTACACAGGGAGTCAGACTCAGAAAACTGGAACTGAGATAGAGAGGTTTTAATTCAGGCCGTGCTATGATCAGGAACTGAGAAAAAAGGCCTTGTTGCAGACACATCTCCATCAAAGGGGGAGGGGCGCTAGAGCAGTGACCTGGCTTCACTTTCCCTGGCCCCACTGCAGCCACTTCTGATTCCAAGTCCCAGGGTGTCTCAGACAGGACTTCCTGATCCTGGAGCTCACAGAAACCAGGAGTAGAGATGAGCAGACTACATACCATCAGTGGGACTGACTCTGCCTTGCTTCTGCAGCCCCAATTTATACCCTGGTACTGCTGGAAGGGGACCTACAGGAGACACATGGAGGAAAGACATCCAAAGACATCTGGAAGAGACGCGGGTGAAAGACCCACAAGAAGGCTGTCCTTGGGAGAGTCAACGGCAGTTGTGTTTCTCATTTGTACTTTTGCATCTCTGCTTTTGTCCCAGACTTGACCGGCCCCTTTTGCGCCCTCCTTGCTGTTCCCTACCAGAAAGTACCTTAGACTTTTGGCAAGCTTTGAGGCCTCCATGGCCCCATGTATGGCTGATCCTGTTTGGCTAGGCATTTGCCTACAAAGAGATGGGTAATATTAGAAGTTAGATTGGGAAACCATTAGTAGGGATATCCTTTCTTCTCTCTCTAGGCACACTAATTCTGTTAAACATCTATCACACTAAGAATCTATTTCCTTTCCTTCCTTTGTGTGCAGACAGCAAGATCCCTTCCCTGGGTACCCCTCAGTTACAAACTAACAGAATTGAGGTACTGATACTGCCTTTGTGGTGTGAATGTAAAATGTTCTGGATAACAAGAGTAGTGAGAGTCTGAATGGACAGTCGGAAATGGGAGGAGAATGAAGCAGAAACACAGAGCGAGATGGAGATAAGTGGTAGGGAGTGTGAGTCACTGAGCCAGACACTACCTAGGCTCTTCATGGGTTTCCATTTTCAGACCCCCAGGAGTCCTCACCAAGTTCTGCCCAAGGGTTACATGTCATACCTTTGGATCTCTGAATCTTTCTTTTCTTTCCCTGTGATTATGCTGACATTGGTTTACAGCTCTGTATATGATTCGGGGAACTAGATTCCACCGCCTCAGAGTACATGTACAGGCCACCTCCACCACCAGAGCATCCATGCATCCATGTCTGAATCTTTACTTTCACTTCTTCTTTTTTTTTTTTTTTTTTTGGTTAAACCATTTTCAGTTACTAGCTATCAACCAAGCACACCATTTTTATTTTTCAATGTCTAACAATCTTTTTTATTTCAGGGTCCAAAAAACTACAAGTTAATGTTTCCACATGTGCATTTGCAATCATAAAAGCTTTTTTTTTAAAAAAATTTTTTTTTGTTGTCCTTACATCACTGTTCTCCCCTCAGGTATAGTCCCTGCAGTTCTCCCACCACCACCCATCAACCATATCCACAGTCCCTTGTGCTCTTTCCTCCCCTTTTTGGCCCTCTCCTTCCCCTTCTTTGCTGTTTGCCTTAAATCTATGGTCAGTTTGCAAGTTTTGCCTTTTTCCTGATCCTTTGTTCAGTTTTCCTAAGCTCCACCTATAAGTTAGACCATTCAATATTTTTCTTTTTCCTCCTTATTTTGCTTAGCATAATAATCCCATCCATGTTGCTACAAATAGCATGAGTTTATCTGTTTTGATCGCAGAATAATATTCTGTTGTGTATATTGTGTACCACATCTTCTTGATCCACTCATCTGTTTTGGGCATTTAGGTTGCTTCTTTATCTTAGCTATTGTAAATAGCTACTATAGTAAACATAAAGAATGCAGGTTTCCTTTCAAATTAGTGTTTTTTGTGTCCACTGGATAGATTCCTAATAGTGGAATTACTGGCTCACAAGTTAGATCCATTTTTTAATGTTTTGAGGGTCCTCCAAACAGCTTTCCACAGTTTGCTTTCCCTCCAGCAGTGCAATTTTTAAGGGAGAGGTTTTCTTGTTTATAAATCTGGGTAAAAAAACAACAACTACAGTGGTCATGTCAGGATTAAATCCAAAGCAAAATGCCACACACGGCCAGCCCAGAGAGGAATCTCAACGAAGGGCAGCTATGGTTTTTAACTCCAAATCACAAAGAGATTCCAGTTAAATCTAAGAGACCTTGGGCCCAGCACCCAAGTTCCTAGTGGCACTAAGAGGAACACAGTGTGGTGGTGAGGGGCTGTCGGCTCTGGAGCCAAGATACCTGACATGCAAATGCATCTCTCATCCTGCTGTATTTATCTTCTAACTCCCAAAACACTCATCTAAAAAATGGGCATAATAAGACAATCAAACTCACAGGTATTGAGAATGAAAAGACTTAAGCAAAGCATTTCGAACACAATAAATACTCAATAGATGTTAGCGACTATTAGTATCCTCTTCATCATTACCAGCTCCCCTTAGCTTCAGCCACCACGGGCGTCTGCTCCCGGGGCCCTGGTCCCTGGAAGAACAGAAGCATCCTCAGCAGTGAGCTGCCTGCCAGGGATACAGAGATGGTGCCTGACTCACGGAGCTGCTCAAGGAGTCAGGCACCTCCCTAGACCAGCTGCGGGATCCCAGGGCACTTCTTGATACCAGAGGGTCACAAGTTTGACCTGGAAAAGAATTTTCTTTCATGGAAGTGACTACTGAACAAGAGGTTACAAAAGCAGATTTGATAACCAAAACATATTAGCCAAAGTTTCAGTTCTAGTATGTTTTCTAATATCAGATACTTCATACTCTATTTTAAATAAAGCTTCATAATAATAACCATAATTATTATTGTTGCAAAGCAAATGTGTTCCCCATGGGCTACAAACATAGGAGGTGACATTTTTTGTACCAACTATTCTCCCTTCCTGTAAAGATGATTCATTCTTACAAAGAGATTGAGAAAGATTTTTCTTTTTAAAGCCAGAATCTATAGACATGGCCATTTATACATGTTATATTTACTTGAAGACATTGCAAGGTAGATGCAGATTACCTTTTGGAAATATTCCAAAGAAGGGAAACAGCATTTAAAGGTAATGACCAAGACTAATAATATATACAGTTTTGTTTTAGGGTGATGAAATGTTCAAGAACGGGATAGTAATAAGTGTTGCACAACATTGTAAATGTACTAAATACCATGGAATTGTGGTTAAAATGGTCAACTTAATTAATATATATTTTACCATGCTGGAAAAAAAAAGAACTTGGAAAAAAATAAAGTTAAAGACTAAGTTATGGGCGCGCAGACCTCTCCTATCGCCCGCTGCTCCCCTCAGCAGTATATTTCGGTCCTTCTGCCTGCTCTGCTCCCTGCTCTGGCTCTGGTGAATTCTCTCACCCTCCCGCGCTTCTGAC
This sequence comes from Talpa occidentalis, assembly GCF_014898055.3. Lineage (NCBI taxonomy): Eukaryota > Metazoa > Chordata > Mammalia > Eulipotyphla > Talpidae > Talpa > Talpa occidentalis. The sequence goes on along the minus strand of NW_023601104.1, from coordinate 69,572,921 downwards.
TGTACCCAGTGCTTGTATAAAGAAATCAATCAATCTTTAAAAAAAAAAAAAAAAGACTAAGTTATGACCCTAAGGCAATGGAGAACAAGGATTCACATAGAAACTTATTGACCCACGCTACATGCAAAAGAATGAAGCTTGACCACTACCTCACACCATACACAAAAATCAACTCAAAATGGATTAAAGAACTAGACATAAGACCTGAAACCATAAAACATATAGAAGGAAATATAGGCAAAACACTACGTGATTTGCACATCAAAGACATCTTTACAGACACATCACCCAAAGCAGTGATAGTGAAGGCAAAGATAAACAGCTGGGACTACATCAAATTAAAGAGCTTCTGCACAGCAAAAGAGACAATAACAAAAAAAAAAGAGAAACCCCACCAACTGGGAGAACATTTTTGCACCCAACACTAATGATAAAGGACTGATCACAAAAATCTGCAAAGAGCTGATGAGACTCAACAACAAAGAAAATAATCCAGTCAAAAAATGGGCAGAAGAGCTAAAAAGAAACTTCTCTGAAGAGGAAATGCAAATGGCCAACAGGCATATGAAAAAATGTTCAACATCACTTGTAATCAGGGAAATGCAAATCAAAACTACCATGAGATACCATCTTACACCAGTGAGAATGGCACATATTAAAAAAACTAGCAACAACAAATGTTGGCGAGGGTGTGGAGAAAAAGGAACTCTTCTGCACTGTTGGTGGGAGTGCAAACTGGTCCAACCACTATGGAGAGCTGTGTGGAGATTTCTGGACCTACTAAACATAGAGCTTCCATATGATCCAGCAATTCCACTCCTAGGTATTTACCCAAAGGACACAGAAACATCAATTCCAAAGAACACCTGCACCCCTATGTTTATAGCAGCACTGTTTACAATAGCTAAGCTTTGGAAACAACCCAAATGCCCAAAAATAGATGACTGGATCAAGAAGATGTGGTACATATACACCATGGAATATTACTCAGCATTCAAAAAAGATAAGCACATGCAATTTGCAGCAACATGGATGGCGCTGGAAGGGATCATACTCAGCGAAATAAGCCAAAAAGAAAAAGGAAAATACCAGATGGTCTCACTCATAGCAGGAATCTAGAAAACTTAAATAAGGGACCAGGAAAATGAATAACTATAAGAAAGTGAAAATCAGAATCAACAAAAAACTATGAAACAGACACTTTTGGGGGAGTGGGGGGCGGGAGGGGAGGGATTGGGATCAGAAAGGGGGGGTTGCAATTGTATGGGGAATATAAAAATAAAATTTACTATTTAAAAAAAAAAGAAAAAAAAGAAACTTATTGACCCAAATTCTAAGAATTGATTTGGAATTTTTTTCAGCCCTGTATCAAAACCTGTAGAGTACACTGAGCACCTGTGTCCAAGAAAAAGGAAATCTCCAGTAGTAGACAGCATTGTGCTGCATTTTTCACAAGGACCCTTCCATTATGAATTTTCTCCAATGAGCAGTTACCTATAGGGCGAATATGGAGTTCAAGTCAACAGGAAACAGTTACTGACGTCAAAGAGGTCACAGTGAAAAAGCACCCTGGTGAGGAAATCTGATTGCACCATGCCTGAACTGCAACCAACGGAATTTAACCACATTAAGAATGATTACCAAGGCTTCAAGGCAGACACAAAAAGGGAGGACCTATTGGAACCTTTTTTTTTTTTTTTTTTTTGACTTATCATTTCACACAGCCTAGAAGGCACTGCAGGTGAATCCAATCACCCAGCAACCTCTCTGTCAAGCCCACAGAGAGGATATGTCTGTCTGAGGTCAGACTAGTCTCTAATATAACAAGTTTGACCTGGAGGGACACCGAAAACTTTTCACAGACCAAGTGTTTTCCTGGTAAATGAGAAACATTATGGCCATCTCATGTAATGAAACTCAATGAGGCTGACTGGCACCAGACTAGGGAAATGTCACGGTCAGCACATGGGCAGGCTTCCAACTGACCATATCTCTTGCGCTCCTCTCCCTTTTACCCTGGAAAAGCCCATCAATTCCACTTCCTTAATGTTTCCTTGCTGCCCTTCTTTGGAGTAGGCAGGCCAAAGCACTGATTCAGCTGCCTCACCTGTCCAGCACACTTAGTCTCCTCCCCTGCAGGCATCCACCAGAGAGCACCTCCTCAATTGCTGCTCTTAATGTTGTTTCCTGACTTAAATCCTTTGCAAGTTCTTTTACCTCCATGACAGACTCAAAGCACCTTTGCAAAGCATGTCAGAACCAGTATGACTGCCTCTTCTTCACTCCCCAAGTTTCTGCTGTGTCAAGAGTCCAGAAATAAATCCACACTTAAATGGACAGTTAATCTATGACAAAGGAGCCAAAAGCATACAATGGTGAAAGGAAAGTCTTTTCAATAAATGGTGTTGGGCAAACTGGTCAGCCACATCCAGAAAAAATGTAACTAGACTACTCTCTCAGAACAATCACAAAAATTTATTCAAAATGGATTAAAGAACTTCGATGTAAGACTGGAAACCATAAAATACACAGAAGAAAACACAGACAAAACACTACATGACAGTGGCATCAGTGATGATTTGGGGCCTTGACTCTAACAGTAAGGAAAGCAAAACCAAAAATAAACAAATGGGACTACATCAAACTAAACATCTTCTGCAGAGCAAAGGGAACTGTCATTAAAATGAAAAGACAACTAACTGCCCATACCAAAACGATCAAAAACAAGTTGCTGGCAAGGGGATGGAATAAAAGAAACCCTTTTATACAGCTGGTGGGACCGTAGACTGGTCTAGCCACTATGGAAAGCAGTGTGGAGGATTCTCAAAATAATAAAAAATAGATGTACCATATGAGTCAGCAATTCTACTCCTTGATATCTACTCAAAGAACACAAAAACACCAATTTGAAGGGCAATACGCATCCCACGTTCACTGCAGCATGACTTCTAATGGTCAAACCATGGAAACAATCTACCATCCAAACAGATGAGTGGCTCAGGAATATGTGGTATTTATACACAATGAAATACTACCTAGCTATTAAAAAAGATAAATAAACTCTTGCCATTTGTGACATGACTGGAACTATAGGGGATTCTGCTAAGTGAACTAAGTCAAAAGGAGAAAGACAAACACCAGATGTTGTTATTTATATGTAGAATACAGAGGGGGGAAAAAACAAAGGAATAGACAAAAGCAAACCAAAACAAACCCTAAAACTATGACTGCAGAATTGAGACCTACCAGAGAGGGAGGCTGGGGTTGAGGGAGCAAGGGGAGAGGGGGCCCAATGGTCTATGGTGAAGGACTATGGGTGCTTTGGTGGTGACTGTGGTAGGTAATATACATCTGAAGGGGTGTGAACTTATTCCCCTAAAACATACAGTGAAATAACCAATGTTACCTCCGTCTCCTCCCCTGTGGGCATCCACCAGAGAGCACCTCCTCAACTGCTGCTCTTACGTTAAAAAAAAAAAGAAATTCTGCTACATAAAGTTATTTGGGGTTTCCTGGGCATGTCACACATTTCAATCCTTTGTGCCTTTGCACTGCTTTCACCTCTCTCCAGGAGGCCTGTCCCTCATGTCTGCAAGGTTCTTCACTCTCAAACACAACACAGACAGCTTCCCTCCTAGATGCCCCTCCCCTCTCCAGGACCAGGTGCTGATGGCCTTCTCTCTGCCACAGGGTCCTAGGCACCTGCGCTTAGGGTGGTGCGGACTGTGCACAATCAGGGAGGTTTACCTCTGTCCTTTCAGTCTTCAGTTCCCAGCACAACATGTGTGGTCAGTAAACAGTTACTGAATTGAATGAAGAAGGCAAGATAGATATAATATTACCATTAAATGTAGAAAATATATTTCTATTGGCTAGGGTCAACTTTCAGTACTGAAGTAAGAAATCACTTAATTTTGAAGAGGACATGTAAGTTAAAAATGACATTTACTTATATAGAAGATAAAAGAAAGAAAATAGAAATCTGTTTTCCCCCAAAGCATACTAGCATTGCTGTTTGAGAATTTTTTCTATGCTGGTTGAGAAATCTTCTTCAGGTTTTGATTATCTCTGTTTATAAAACTGAAACATATGCACCACAAGCAGGATGGGAATCTGACTCACAGATAGGAATCCCTGTAAATTGAAGGGGATTACGATGATTTTCATAAAATGACACTGGCTGGCATTGCAGGAAACATGGAAGTATACTCATTAAATGCCAAAATAAGAGAAGCTACATGATTTCAATTGCTTTCTTTTTAGCATAATACATTATAAGAATATGCACAAAGAACTAACCTTCTGCTCCCTAGACACCCCCAGGCACTGATAATTCTGCCTAATCCCAGAGGCTTCCCTGTTTCTGCTGGCAACCTATAAGCCTCACCCATATTCAGCAGACCCTGTACTTCTGCTGTCTCCTCCCAGCCCAGGAACCAGCCCCTGCCAAGGCCACAGCACAGCCACTGGAGTGGCCCCAATTAGGAATTATGCATTTTTTCTTCAACCTCAGGGAAAAAAAGAAGGTTATAATTTTGTAGAGATTTGACACACTTTTGCCCTTGTAAAAAGTAAAGTTCTAACCCACTTGACTTCTCACATCTGGGACAGACCGCCTGACATTCACGGAACGCAGCGTATTCAACTGGGGAAATGCCCCCACTGTGGGACATCTGGCATTGTCTGGAGACATTTTTTGGTTGTTACATCTAAGAAGTGCTACTGGCATGTGCCAGTGAGCAGAGGTCAGGATGCCGCACAGCACAGCACAAAGGGTTATTCTGGCATGAATGTTAGTGGTGGGTAAATGACACTGCACTATGCAAATTTTTTTTTTTTTTTTACTGGGAAGGTTGAAAATAATCAACCACTTGGTTATGACAACTATTCAACATGTTGGTGAGGTTCAAAGTGCTGGGCACAAAGTTTCTTCCTCCTGCAGTAAGTAGGAAAAGATTGAGGTAAAGGGCAGACCCATAGTCTACAGGCTTCCAGAAGAGAAACTGAACCAGCACCTACATCAACACCACCACATTTGTTCTTCACTTTGTTCCTTGTGTCTCTCTCATCCTGAACTGCCTTTCGGCAGGGGTAGTAGCGTAGCAGGTCTGGGTAAGGATATGGACCCGTCCTCATTTCATGGCCTGTCTGAGGACAGCAGGAGGCCACCGCCCAGCACTCCCTGCCATGGAGCAGGTAAGCGGACAGGAAGAACAAGGACCCAACAAAAGTGCTTCCACGGTCCACAGCATAGAAAGGGAGTAACATGTAATGCGGGAGGAAGGAGTTTTGCTGCAAGGTCTTTCCACTTTTGTTTTCATTGAGAATCATATATTATAACATTTTAATATTTAAAATAATCATACACCATAAGAATGGAATTAAAGGCTCTGGGAAGAGTTCCAAGACTCCCTTGCTAACACCTAAGTGATAAATCATTAACAGACCATCCTAAAAGTGTGGGTAGGAGTCAGCTCAAAATACAGTGGGACCTTTTGCTGTACAAATACACTGAAAATTGGATGCTTTGCAGAGAAAGGAAACAGGAACTCTCTGGGTGGCCCTGAAGAGAAGACAGAGCAAGCCAAAGCTCTCCAGCGGAGCCCAGTGGGTCTGCGGCTGAGATAGAGCCAAGGTACTAACAGAAGGCAGGAAGAGGTGCCTGCAGGAGGTTAGTCAGTCTTGATGGCTGATATGGGGAGGCACCGTATCCCTGCAGCCTTGTCCAGGGGCTGTCAGTGAAGAGACCAAACCACCTTGTGGGATGCGAAGACCATGCAAATGGCACCGCCGAGTGAGGCAAGCAAGCAGGATGGCCTCTGTGCCCATGACACTTTCCTGCTTTCGGTCCCCAAACCCCACGAAGTAAGAACGTACCAACAAGCAGAGGCAGTAAGGAAAGTGTAAGCCACCCCTCCCTCAGTAACCCCTACTAAGTCCCAAATTCACCCTGCCAGGTGCACTTCATATGTAAATGTAACTTCTAGACAAGCCTCCTCAGGCTCCCCTCCCAGAGGTGGTTCTGAACCGGTTCTATATGACCAGTTCATCCTGGAGGTCACAAGCTGATTCTACATTAAGTGAAATAAGCCAGAAGGAGAAAAGATGACCTCATGCATGCATGGAATGTAAAGACACAAAGCAAAGGAACAGACAAAAGCCAACCAAAAGATACCCTGGAAATATGACTTCAGAACTAAGGGGGTAGGACCAAAGTGGGGGTTCTAATGGATTATGGGTGCGCTGGTGGTGGGTGTGGTGTGTAGCATGCATCTGAAGAAGTGTGAACCTGTACTCCTAAAACATATGGGTTGTAAACATCACCTCAAAAAAACACACTTAATTCAAAATATAATGAATGATAAAAGACCTTTCCTTTGCACAGCGCTCCATCAGTGTGGTGCTGAGCTGATGGACTTTTCATCTAAATGATGTGGCGGAAAGTCCATCGCATTCCCATCCCTGCCACTTCAAGTTCAGGGCCTCCTTCCAGGGCCCTGGGGAGGCCGAGGATCTATAATTTGGCAGATTCCCCATCACACGTCACAGTAGGGGAAACCATAACCATACACTCACCATCTAAAACTTCATGAGTCATTGGGCAGTGCAGGGTCAAGTGTGACCCAGGCAGTGTTGGGTACATCTAAAGACATCACACACAATCCGTGAGCTACCTTACCCAGCTAAGAGCTGGCAGGCGAGACCTCTAGGTCATCAATGCTGACGGCAGCTACAACAGGGCCAGCTACAACTGAACAACCTCGAACTGAAAAGCACGCCTACTCTTTTCAACCTCTTGTCACACCGAGCTCCTGGCAGTCCTACCCAAATGCAGAGAGCCAAAGAAACAGCTTGACCCTCAGTTCTCTTTTTCCATTCATTTTCATTCCCCTATTTAGTCACATTAAGTCAGAAAGCTTGGGAGCCCAAGAAGCAAAGCCCCAAATAATTTCCTCAGAAATCCAGAGACTGAAGATCATTCCAGTGCATTTTGCCCCCAAATGGAGCATGAATAATAAGCTGGGAACATGCCCAACTGGGAAACACCATGTTCTGGCTCCCTTACTATTTTGGTCTAAGCCACAGGCAAACTACAACCAATGACCCACAAGCTGACCAAATCGTCTTGGTGGGGTCACAGGTCAGGAAAAGCTCCAGATAGAGAAGACACATCCTCAGGCATCTCATCAAAGGCTGCGAAACTGTCCATTGTGAAAACAGTTCCTTCAGTTCCTAATGGCACTATTCAAGCTGTCCTCATGCCAGAGGGAAAACATTTCCATTTGTGGTATAACGGAAATGGGAGGGATTATTAAGCTCCATGTCTTGGTTAAGAATCCATGGTCTTGATGGATTTACAAATGAATTCTACCAAACATTCAGAGACGAATTAGTGCCTATCCTTCACAAACTCTTCCAAAAAATTGAGAAGGAAGGGACAATACCAAACACGTTTTATGAAGCCAACATTACACTAATACCAAAACCGAACAAGGACAACACAAAAAAGGAAAACTACAGGCCAATCTCCCTAATGAACACTGATGCAAAAATCCTCAATAAAATTTTAGCTATCAGAATCCAACAATGTATCCATAAGATAATTCACCACGACCAAGTTGGATTCATTCCAGGGGCACAAGGATGGTTTAACATCCGAAAATCAATCAACGTTATCCAACACATCAACAAAAAGAAATATAAAAACCATATGATAATATCAATAGATGCTGAGAAAGCTTTCGACAAAGTGCAACACCCATTCATGATAAAAGCCCTTGAAATTCTGGGGATACAAGGAACATACCTCAACATCATAAAGGCCATCTATGACAAGCCAACAGCCAGTATCATTCTCAATGGTGAAAAGCTGAAAGCAATTCCATTAAGATCTGGAACAAGACAAGGATGTCCACTCTCACCATTGCTTTTCAATATAATACTGGAAGTCCTAGCCAGGGCAATAAGACAAGAGAAAGACATCCAAGGAATCCAAATAGGAAAAGAAGAAGTCAAACTATCACTATTTGCAGATGATATGATATTATACATAGAGAACCCCAAAAACTCCACAGAAAAGCTAATTCAACTCATCAATCAGTTCAGTAAAGTGGCAGGATACAAAATCAACACGCAAAAGTCAGTAGCCTTCCTATACACAAACAATAAATCTGAAGAAGAAGAAATCAAAAAGACCATCCCTTTTGTTATTGAAACAAAAAAAATCAAATATTTGGGAATAAATCTAACAAAAGAGGTAAAGGACCTATACAAAGAAAACTATAAAACACTGTTAAAAGAAATAGAAGAAGACACAAAGAAATGGAGAGACATCCCCTGCTCATGGATTGGAAGAATAAACATTATTAAAATGGCCATCCTACCAAAAGCAATATACAGATTCAATGCTATTCCAATCAAAATTTCAATGTCATTCTTCAAAGAAATAGAACAATTATTGATGAAATTCATATGGAATCACCAAAAACCCCGAATAGCCAAAGCTCTCCTGAAAAAAAAAGAAGGGAATGGAGGCATCAGACTCCCAGACTTCAAACTATACTACAAAGCCATAATCATCAAAACTGCATGGTATTGGAACAAGAACAGACATACAGACCAATGGAATCGAATAGAAAATCCAGAAATAAACCCACAGATTTATGGTCAACTAATCTTTGACAAAGGAGCAAAGAATATGCATTGGAGCAAAGAAAGTTTGTTCAATAAATGGTGCTGGGAAAACTGGGTCGCTACATGCAAAAGAATGAAGCTTGACCACCACCTCACACCATACACAAAAATCAACTCAAAATGGATTAAAGAACTAGACATAAGACCTGAAACCATAAAATATATAGAAGGAAATATAGGAGAAACACTACGTGATTTGCACATCAAAGACATCTTTACAGACACATCACCCAAAGCAGTGATAGTGAAGGCAAAGATAAACAGCTGGGACTACATCAAATTAAAGAGCTTTTGCACAGCAAAAGAGACAATAACAAAAACAAAGAGAAACCCCACCAACTGGGAGAACATTTTTGCACCCAACACTAATGATAAAGGACTGATCACAAAAATCTGCAAAGAGCTGATGAGACTCAACAACAACAAAGAAAATAATCCAGTCAAAAAATGGGCAGAAGAGCTAAAAAGAAACTTCTCTGAAGAGGAAATTCAAATGGCCAACAGGCATATGAAAAAATGTTCAACATCACTTGTCATCAGGGAAATGCAAATCAAAACTACCATGAGATACCATCTTACACCAGTGAGAATGGCACATATTAAAAAAACTAGCAACAACAAATGTTGGCGAGGGTGTGGAGAAAAAGGAACTCTTCTGCACTGTTGGTGGGAGTGCAAACTGGTCCAACCACTGTGGAAAGCTGTATGGAGATTTCTGGACCTACTAAACATAGAGCTTCCATATGATCCAGCAATTCCACTCCTAGGTATTTACCCAAAGGACACAGAAACATCAATTCCAAAGAACACCTGCACCCCTATGTTTATAGCAGCACTGTTTACAATAGCTAAGCTTTGGAAACAACCCAAATGCCCAAAAGTAGATGACTGGATCAAGAAGATGTGGTACATATATACCATGGAATATTACTCAGCATTCAAAAAAGATAAACACATGCAATTTGCAGCAACATGGATGGCGCTGGAAGGGATCATGCTCAGCGAAATAAGCCAAAAAGAAAAAGAAAAATACCGGATGGTCTCACTCATAGCAGGAATCTAGAAAACTTAAATAAGGGACCAGGAAAATGAATAACTATAAGAAAGTGAAAATCAAAATCAACAAAAAACTATGAACCAGAGACACTTTTAGGGGGGCGGGGGTGGGAGGGGAGGGATTGGGGTCAGAATGGGGGGGCTGCAATTGTATGGGGAATATAACAATAAAATTTATTAAAAAAAAATAAAAAAATAAAAAAATAAAAACAGAGACTCTCAAAAAAAAAAAAAAAAAAAGAATCCATGGTCTGACTCTTGCTTGTTGTGTGATCTGGCAAATTCTTTAACCTCTCTGGGCCTCCATTTCCAGACCTTAAGAAGGAAGAACATAGTACCCACATTTCCCTGGACTGTTTTGTGTTTTTTATATGAGATATTGAATTCAACAGCTATTTATAGTGAAGACCACAGCATATAGTTGTCTAGACACCAGTAATGGATACAAGCACCTAGGACACAGGCCAGGTCTCAATCAACAGTCAGTAGCTGCTGTTTCATTCTGAAAGCACCTTCCCTTCTGCAAAGCCGGCACCAGTTAGGGTCCAAGAATGGACCCAAAATCTTAAGGTATTAACAGAGTCCTCCGCAGAACCCTCATCCACCCCTCCTATGGAAAGAAGTCTTCCAGTTTTTTTGGCTGCACATCCCCCTCCCCGCTTCTCACCTAACCCACACCACAGGACCCCTTGTCTGAGGTCACTGCAGCTCAGAGTACATGGGTGATGGTGCTCCAGAGGCCAAGTGGCCTTCTCCCACCCAGGGGTATGGGTGCTGCAGCCACATGCTCACTGAACACTCCAGAAAGACAGTGGGGCTGGAGGGCTTCTTGGTAGGGCCAGACTGCAGGCACACTAAGATTATCCGAGGGTCACTCTCTGGAGGTAATTCTGCCCACAGGTTTGTGACAGAAGGATACAGATTTAGCTGGAAGGACTACCTCAAAGAAATCAAAAGCAGGGAACCCCTCTAAAAGATGGGAGGGTTGAGGGGCTATGAGTTAAGCCAGTGTGAGAACTCAGGGCTCTAGCACTGAAGGTCGCAGTGTGATCACCTACTGATGAAAGGCTGAAAGGTTCATTCCCAGGGCAGGTGATTATCTGGCTGCCTATCTCGTCTGCATGCCTGTCTCACACACTCCTTTGCTCCTGTTTAATACAACAATGCGGAAAACAATACAGAGAAAAGAGTGTTCCCTGGCACTCAGTTGCCAGATGATTTCTGTAACACATGTAAGTCTGATTTAAGCATCTAGTACCAACTGTGCAAACTGATGGCATTTAGGCATTAAGATTCCTAGACACCCTAACTTCAGAGGTAAGATTTCTGCTTTTCTGACCAACATTCGAGGAACGGCTTCTTATAGGCAGCTCTGTGGGACACTCAGGCAGGCTGATGCCCTGGGGACACTCCATCGGTGGCCCAGGCTCCTGAGGAAAGAACCAAGAGGCAGAGGACTGGGCCCCTGCCCCGGCCAAGGGAAAGCCTGCATGCTGCAGCCCACCTGAACACAGCAGCAGATGGCAAAGGCAAACTTCAGCATGCCCCAAGAATGAGGCTGTGCTGTGGCTGGGCTCTCTGGCCAGACCTAGTCCTGCTGGCGAGAGGCAGCTCTTGGGCGCCGGGCACAGTATGTCTTTGTCTTATTTTCCAAGCAGAAACCTTCGCTTTAGGAAACTGGGTCTCGGAACAAAGACTAAAGCATCTGACCTGTATTTGCTTTGCGACTCCCCTCCGCAATGGGCTTTGTTCCTCTGGGTCTTGGGTACTCAGCTGGGGGCTCCAGGAGGGAAGCCAAAGCAGAGAGCCCTCCTAGAGGGGTGAGGGACAAGCAGATCCGGATTCCAGGCCAGCAGGCTCAGCTGCTTACACAGTGCTCACTGATTAAGATGAAAGGAGGGTGAAGGAAATTTAACCTGAAAGAGGGGGGAAGGCAAGCACTGCCCAGGGACTCCCTGGTCACTTAATGGCTCCTCCTGCCCCACCGATACAGGAATATAGTCATTGCACCAAAAGTGGTAAGTATACAAAATAAGAAAAAAATCATCCACAATGCCACTACCTTAATACTGTCCCTGAGAATTGATTGGCATAAATTCCTTCCAGTCTTTTTTTTGGAGGAGGGGCTGGATTTGCCAATTCACTGTCCGGGGCAGAACCTGATGTGGATATAGGCCACTAATCAAAACCCTGTATTATTTCTTGGGCTCTAACCTCCCAGTCCTACCGTTCACTGTACTGGATTTTGGACAAATGACTTCACTCCTCCATCCTTCACTTTATCTCTCAGCAAAATGATGATTAGAACTGTACCTGTCTTAAAGGGTTGTTGTAATAATTTCCTCCAATAAGTAATACACCTAAAGTGCTTATGATAGCGCCTGACAACTCACCAGTTAACTGCCTGATATCCAGTTATCTCTTCAGTGGCTGGAAATCTTCACCAAACAGTGAATTATATAAGTAAACACCTATTGCTGAATTTGTTTCCAAAATGTTCCTATTTATAAACAATGCACTGAAAATTAATCACCATTGTGTGTAACGTTTATTTTATTCTTCATGTTGTTTTCTTAAGTTAGATTATAAGAAAGAAAAACAAAGATGCCAAGAATATAAACTTCTTATGGGACTTGATACAGATCATCAAATAATTCACAATGGATGTACAAAGGATGTATAATGCAAGCAGAAATGTATGAGGATGCCCACTTGCAAGTAATATGTATTATTATGAAAATTTGGGGGTAATAATTTAGGCACAATCTTATGCATATTTGATAAATCATTTGGTATTGGAGGTTTTTTTATTTTTTTTCTTTGTATCAAGAACAAAAGAAGCTCAAATTTTCTACTTTTGGGGTGTTCACCCTCCAGGTGGGGTGTACACTGGCCACTGGGAACCCCAGGACATTTTTCTTTCTGTTTGTACACCTCTCCACTTATCAGAAATCCTTGGTGACTATCCCTATTTGGTTTTGGGAAACTAACTCTAAAGAACAGAAATGTTAGTTACTGGGCAAAATGTATAGCAGGTCAATTTTTACTGTTTCGCTATTTGGATTTGCAGGCCATGGTATCTCACATGAGATGCAGAAGGGAGGCGAGGTATGAGGACAGAGGTGTAGTCACAGTGAATCCACTCACTTCCCAGAGTGCTACTTGTCCTGCAAAGCACTTCTGCTTGCCCTCCTTCTCCTCACAGCAATGCTGCTTTCACCGAACACTGAGAACTTGAGGGCTCCCAGGACAGGACACTCAAGGTAGGCTCACACCATTCCAAGCGAGGAAAGCAAAGTTGGAAGAGAACTCAGGTCTGTTTACAAGGGCAGAGCCACTTCCTATCAGCAGCTTAGAGTGGAGCCAAGGCAGACAGGAGTGGCTCAGGCAGAAGAGGATGAACCACCTAAGTGTGGTCTGAGACTCAGCCTGACCGGAGCTCAGACTTACTCTAAGGCAACTTACTCCCTTTGGGCTTCAGAAACACTCATTCAGAGGGGCCAGATGAGAGAGGAGGGCTATTGGAATGCAGAACTGATGCTGGGGAGTGACTCTAACACCTCCCCTCGGCTTACTTCTGAATTCTTCACGGGACACTGTCACGGTTCAGCATCACATGCTGCTGATTAGTAACTCATTTCAGAGGCCATGACCTGCCAAACCGAGTAGCTAAAAAGCAATATTTTCACAGGAACTAATATTTTCTGTCCTTTACAGCTAGTTTTACAAGAGTAAACAGGGGTACTCATTGAGGACTTCTGACAGATGGACAGATGCACCAAAAGCGAATGTCACACATGCTATAGGGCTTAATATCGTCCAAACCCAAGAGAAGACATAAGGTCAGGAAAATGTAAATTGTGTTTCTTATCTCAGCACAAGAAAAACCCACTTGACTCTTTCAAGTTGGTTCCCACCACTTTTTTCATCTAGATTTAGGGCAAGGAATAAGCCCTTTTGTCCTTTGCTCTGGAGACATCTGCTGCAACACGCCAATTTCAAACCCCAAAGCCTGTTCCTCTCTGGTAAATAAAAATCATCTTGCAGTAAGGACTGCCACCTGGTGGCCACACGTGAAAGTGTCACTAGAGAAAATGGACTGCCAGTGCTAACAAAGGTTTCATTTCCATAACAGAGGAAATCTTTCTCACGTGCCCACTAATATTTGGGTAGGCTGTATAGTTTATACATTTTCCTGGAAAACTGCACTGCATAGGATATCTTCATGGGGCTCCCAATCTGTTCCAGGTTAATTTCTTGTTCTACTTGACCATAATAAGATCTGATTGCTGAGAAACATGACTGTGTCCACAGAATTGAGGGAATTTCCTTTTGTTGGTGAAAGTCCCCTGGAGTTGGGTCTGACACACTTTATTTGTTCATTATACCAACTTGAAACAACAGCTGCATGGCCAGACTTAAGTTCACGAACTGCCCGCTGAGGGTCTGACTCAGAGGCCATCAGCTATAAGGCCATCTACCCTGGTGTCACAGCTGCTCTCTGGCTCAGACCCTGGACAGACGAGCTGAGCATAGCTCTGTTCTGCCACTTGATTCATGGTCTAGCTGGAGCTTGAGCTCGACACTACGGTGGGTGACCAGTCACATTGCCAGTCACGGCATCTTCACAGGGTTTCTTGGCTGCACACTCATCCCCCTCCTCTCTGAGAAGACAGCTGGGTGGGGGTGATATCAGCAAAGCACAGAGCACAGAAGAGAGTTTTTCAGGGGTACTACAGGTAGCAGAGGAAGATGAGCAAAACTGAAGCTCCAACAGAACCACGGATATCTACCCAGAGAATACATAAACACTAATTCCAAGGGACCTATGCACTCCTGTGTTCACTGTAGCACTGCTTACAATAAGTAGCTAAGCTATGGGCCCAACCTAAGTGTCCAACGACAGATGCATGGATTAAGAAAATGTGGAATATATATATATAATATATATTATATATGTGTATGAGATGGAGTACTATGCAGCTGTATAAAAAAGATGAGCTCTTGCCATTTGTGATGACATGGATGGAACTGGAAGGGATTATGCTAAGCGAAATAAGCCATAAGGAGAAAGACAAATACCAGATGCTTTCATTTACATGTGGAATATTAAGAGCAAAGCAGAACTGAGGCTACCAGGAGAGGGTGAGTGCAAAGAGGAGAGGGGCCCAGTGGACTGTGTTGGTGGACTACTGGTGCTTTGGTGGTGGGTATGGTAACATGTATTTGTAAAGGTATGAACCTAAAATATACACAGTATTGTAAATCAATGTCATCTTAATAAACATAATTTAAAAAAATAGGACCCCTGCATTGGACGCAGAGGATTAGGGCAAGGTGGCAGGGCCGCATGAGCTCCTGGGTCCATTGGGCCCCTGCTGAGGCCTGCTCACAGCCCTGTCTCCCTGTGGGACCAATACCTGTGCTCAGCCCTATATGACAGACTCACCCACATTCTCTCTTTTAACTACTTGTCACTGGACGTCCTAGTTTCAGCTGAGCTGTTATTTCCCAGAGATACAGGGCAATATCCCTGGACCCTTGGGACACCAACATGCTTCTACCCCTCCCTCAGCTGACCCCACAGCAATGCAGACAAGGACCTTGTCCTGAAGTCACTCCCCCAAATGACTTTGCCATCAAGGAGATTCTGAATTATCTGTGGCTGACCCCCTCATGCCTTTTCGGGAGTCATCTTCTCTCTTCACTGACAACAAAAGTCCAGCTCTGAGGCCAGTCCAGGAGATGAGTCAAGCTTGGTGACTGCCAATGCCAGCAAACCGGCTGATCATGTCTAGACATTTGCTCTCCTAACTCTTGCAGCAAAGAGGAACAAATGACTCAAGACTAGGGAAGATTTCTCTCCCTGATAAAAAGCCTACAAATCCCTTGGACCTCTATCCCTGTGCTTCCCACTTAGAATGCTGTCATCTAAGGGGTGATGCTCAGGGAGGTGGTAGATATCTTAAGAACTGCAAAGGGAAGAAATGCCCTGAGCAGCTAATCCAACTATGACATTGCTACCATCAGACAGTTTGAGAAAAATTTGTACTCATCAACTAATTCCATCCCTTATTGTCTAAACCACTCTTGGGTAGGTATTGCAGCCCAAAGCATTCCTAATTGTTCACCATCATAGGGTAGACAGACTTGAGTTCCCAAGATCAAGCCAAGGGTCCATGATTGAGGCCAGGAGCAAGGCCTTGGGGTGTTACAAACCAAGGTGCCCTCTCCTGGGGCCTCTCCTGCTCTAAACTCTTGTGCCCAGGTGAGAACCATTTCAGCCTTTAGAAAACGCGCCAAGGCCAAATCCACCAGGATATGCAGACCTTGACTTTCACTCTAGTCCTAAACTTTTTAACCTTCACTCCACTAGAGAACCCTTGGGTATGAAAACCTTTCCAACCCTGGGACATACAACCTTAGAGAGATCCTTCTCCAGGATAGCATGAGAGGGAGTGGCTGTTTTGTGGTCATGACTGTCTCCCAGAGGTCACAAGAAGTCAGCCTGCGCCTTCCTCTGCTCCTGCACCAGGAGCATACCCCCCAGTGCGTCTGAGGCTCTGCTTTATGAAATCTCCAACATCTCATGGTCTCAACTCTTAAAGAATGGATGCCACTGACTGGTGATGGTGAGTCCTACTTACAGGGGTCTGGAAGCAGCAGAAGAGCTGCGTAAGAAAGGGGTGGTTCCGGGCCAAGGATAGGATCCGCTTTTCTGTCATAGTGCACTCCACGTCGTCGTCCTGCAGGATCACGTCCTTCTTCAGCACCTTCACAGCATAGAGCTCTCCCGTTTCCTTTATTCTGGCAAGCATCACCTGTGGCACCACAGAAGGGCATGGGGTGAGATCTCTGTGGAATCAGGGTGAGGGTGCACACAGGGCAGAAAGGGAACGCCACCCGGCTTGTGAGCGTGTAGACATACACAGCACCGGTAACATGCTTATGTTAATCCATGCATCTAAAGCCAAGACTCACCTTCCCAAAGCTCCCCTTCCCCAGTACTCGGATGAACTCAAAGTTGTCAATCCCAGGTCGGTTGGAAGAATTCACCTCAACACCATTTCCTTCTTTGGTGCCCTCCTTCCCCTGTCGTCTTAGAGTCGATCTGGAAAAGAGCTTCTGCAAAGAGTAGGCAAAGGTCAATTCAGGATGGTAGGTGGGCAAGATTCATGTGCTGATGGAGAAGACCTCATTGCAACCTCGATCCTTGTGTTGGTGTGGGGAAAGGTCAATTCAGTCTGACGTGTGTACAGACTCTGCCATTCAAAACTACCTTGACACCAACTCCTGACCTGTGCTTATTGTATTCGGCGCGAATATTTATTTAAAAAATATATCTAAGCCACAGATTTTCGGTTTGAGCTTAGGTGGAAGTGCATAGAACACACATGCCTTTACCTGGCATCTGGGCTTCTCGCTGGTGGCTTTCTACAGAGGTTGGATTTCATGAGCGCCACCTGCTGTCAGTTTCTAAAAGAGCAGTTTTCACATTTGCCCAGAGGATCAACTACCACTTCTTACATAATATATTAGGACAGGGATGAAGCAACATCATACTACATTTTAAATTATAAAAGAGATATAAAATTAATGTAAAAACTGGGACAATGAGCCAAATTATGAAGAATAAAATTTAAAATACCTATAAGCTCACCATCCTACTGAAATACAAACAATGGGACATATACACACACAGCTTACCTGGTTCACTTTTAAAATAGAATTAATTGCTTCATCACACACACAATTTTATTTAGCATCTTGTCATGTGTATTTTCTATACCTTTACATGTCCTTTGACAACATGAGTTTTAACAGCTGCCAATGTTCATTTTATGGAAATATCATTATTGATAATTTCCCTGCAATGACACAGATTGTCTCCCATTTTTCACTTGTATAAACACCACCACAGTGAATACACTTGCATGCAAATCTTCAAAGCAGGGTTAACAGGCATTTAGGTTCTGATGCAACCCAAGCCATAGCTCTGCAGCCTTCTGCAACCTCACCCTCTGATGTGGGCAAGTCACCTAGCCAACCTCTCTGCGCCTCAGTGTCTCCTACAAGAAAGTGAAGGCTTGAGCACCTGCCACATGGGAAATGAGAAATGAGCAAATAAAAGCACATAAGGCACTTCACTCAGCGTCTGTGCTCAGTAAGCGGAAGCTGAGCAATTGTCAATGCCAAGGTTACCATCATTAATAGTCAGATGGCACTTAATGATGGCAGATATTCTGAGAAATCTGTGGCGCCATGATTTCTCAGTGACATCACGCAGTGCCAGCATGCATGTCAATGTGTTGCCCCCTCACACCTGACTGCATGGTGTAGACCTTGGGGCCGCTGTAGTATGTGTGGTCTGTGGTTGAACATGTGGCTAAGTAAAACATGGCTGTATGCTCTTTAGATAACTTTCTGGAAATGGTCTTATTTGGGTCAACATGCTGATTTTGAAGACTTTTGAAACACCATCCACTTGTCTTCTGTAAAGTTGAACCCATCGGCCCAGCGACAGCTCCAGTTTCGCCCTGCTGAGCCAGGTGTCAGCGCAGCCTCTTGGGTGGGTAAACCTTCCCCAATCCCACTGGCATGAGTCCCAATCACAAGGGACATTGCCTAAAGGCAAGGTGACCTGCAGAAGATCCCCCTGGGGCACTTCTAACACAAGTCACCACCAGGCAGCAGATCAAAGGTCTAACTTCCTGGAGCTTTGGCCTATTTAGCTAAAATCGAAAAAAAGAAACTTTTCTGGGGCAACATTTGCATTCAACAGCTGTGCAATAGCCTGAAACTACAAGGATTTTACTTACTCAATCCCATAAAACAGTGATAGCAAGATAAAACTGGGACCGCCTTTACAGTCCAAGTGTGTTAATAGTTTCTCCTCCAGACCTCTGATCATAAATATTTCAAAGAACATTTTTATCAGCATGAATTTCACTTCCTCCACTTACATACTTCCCTTGGTAGGGCTGGTACTGGCTAGAAAACTCTAAGCCATTGTTTCTCCAGCTTTTATTTTTTTTTTTAACTTAACCCATTGTGCTTTTAGGTAGACTTAAGGGTCCCTGTCTCTTTTTTAGCATGGTACTATCAAATAACAGGCGGTTTTATTTTCCCACTATTAAATATCATAGCATGAAAGGTATTCTGTTCATATGCCTATTCCTAGAGGTTGTGTCACCTGGTCTCTTTTATTCCCATGGAAATTTAGGAGTCCTGGTACAGGCAGAACTCCTTGCCTAAACCCTTCAGGAACAGCTGTCACATGCTTAGAACCCCCCTCCCAATGTCAGCATCCTGCCTGTGTTCCTGCAAGAGAGACCTGAAGGACACGGTCAATGTGAGATAGATGGTAAACCCTGTTCTACCAGGCAGGAGCCTTTAATAGAGAGGAAATGTGGCGGTGAGTGCAAACTCTTTATGGGTTACCAAGAACATGGCCATAGTGCACTTGCCCTTTGGAAGCACCCCCAGATTTTGCACCATCAAGTCTAGAACCTTCCTGATACAGACATCAAGCCACACCTCTCAGGGATCACAGCTGTGGCCATGCTCTTTCTCGACTCTCTGCAGACCTTCCAGGGAGGCAGGGAAGTGGACAAGGCTATAGGTGACAACAGCAGGTGGAGATCACTCAGGAGGTCGAGAAGCAAAAAAGTCCCAGGGAATGATCCACTCCACCCACTCCCAAGAGCTAATAGGAAGGAACTACCATCTGTCGCTGAACTAGAGAGATAAATTCACAATCCATAAACAGAAACTGCAGGGACTGCTAGATTCTTGGGCTGTGGAGGACCTGCGAGTCCAGGCCTTCATGAAAGGAAACGTAGGCCGGCAGCTACCGGTCAAGTACACTGAGGGCCCAGCCTGGAGCACAGACCAGGCCTGGGGCTTCAGGGTTGCACCAGACCACACAGACAGGAAACTGATTTTTAAAATACTCCTTCTGCTTCCTGGCATATTCACATGCTTTTTTTTCTTTTTCTTGTCATATAATTGTGTGAGGAATTTTATTTGTGAAACAAAATGCTCGCTATAAAAGCAACAAATCTGTCACCAAGATTAGGAACTTTGATTTTGCCAATGCACTCACTTGGGCTTACCACATCTGAACAGGTTCTCATTCTAACACAAGAAAGCGGCAAGAAGGCTCACCGAGGTTGGAGAAATGTTCCCGGGCTGGAGGCCCATCCCTGCCAGCGTCTTCGCCAGCTCCGCCGCGTTGACCCCGCAGTTTGGGGCCACATTTGCCTGACATCGAATGTGTACATTCATCTTACAGACTGGAGGGGAGAGGACAAGGGAATCCACATTCAGAAAGGAGTCAACAGGTGCTGCAAAAAAGAACCTCGACAACTGGAAAGATTAGGGCAGAGGGATGTAAATGGGGGAGCAAGCCAGCTCATGCAATTCAACTTAAACCCCTAACACTCCCAGCATTCTATCTGTTTTTTGCAGAAGCACAAGGCCATATTGAACAGTAACACATTTGGAATACATATTTTTTCCTTGTGACCCAATGTGAGACAGTTACCTAAATCACATGTAGCAGTCATTGCTGATTTAACTGTAAGACTCAATATGGAGATGAAAATATCTGTCACAGTGACCAAAGCGACAATCAGGTAAGAAGAAATCGTGCCAGCTGACGCTACACTCTGCCTCAGCCCTCCACCAAGGTAGCAGCCTACAAGCCACACGTAGATCACTGCTCACACAGGATGGTCATGGTGCTTCTGAGACGAAACCCTCCAAGCCAAGCTTTCTTTCTGAGCATTGTTGTGGTTAGGCAGAGCTACAGCAGAACGCAGCATCCTGTGGGGCTGTGGGTTCTGTGCTCACAGCATGTGGTTCTAACTGCTTCATGGGGGAGGAAAAAGGCAACTATTTTAAAGGTCAAAGTAAATGGCAGTTGGGCGATGAGACCAAAGCAGACTAAGCGCCTGGTACACAGGAAGCTGACTAGGGATGATGAAGGACCCTGGGTTTAATCAGCAGAACGTTCTGCTAGAGTTCCTTGACCAGGGCCCTTTAATGGGGGATAGAATTGAAGCAGCGAACAATCTTCTCTGTAGTACCAGTTCCCCTCTGGAAGCTCGCCCAGATTCATGTGATTTAGGGCGCCCTCTTTAGGCAAAAGAACACCCAATCAAGTAGAAAGCTCCGGAAGATTATCTTGCATGGGATGGGCCCTGAGGCTTAAGCTTCCTTTAGTTTCATGGGAAAACTACTTGTCTCAGGGAGGCTAATACAGGTGAAGACACACAAGCTAGAGTGGACTTTCAAAAATATGACAATAAAAAAAATTATGAGTCTAAACATTGCAAGTGCACTACCCTCAGGCCACGAGGGAAAGAGCAGTGCACTGGAGCCCGGGTGCAGGGCTCAGCACTCGGCCACAACACTGCTAAAGCAGAAAGTGACTTTCGTGCTGGAATCCACACCCGGGTGAGACCATGCAGTGTCTGAACCAGACACGTGCATGAGTGAGTGAGTGAGTGAGTGAGTGAGAGTGTGTGTGTGTGTGTGTGTGTGTGTGTGCATGCGGGCACACTGGCTGCTGTTTTGGTTATATGGGGAAAAAATTATGAAACAGCATTCTAGCGAGAGGAAAGAATTTGCCTTCTTAAAGATAAGCAACTTGTCCATCTTTGCTGACAGAAACAGGATTGGTAAGTCCAGACAGTCGACAGCGGCTTTACAGCTCCACTCAGGCCACCTCTGCCTCCCCCGTCACTCAGGATGTGTCTAAGGCTTCAGACTGAATGCCACCTGCATTTCAACAGGTGACAGTGTAACCCAACAGCCAGATTGTTACAGTAACACCCAATGGGAGATGACTCAAAGCCAACAGCGTCCAGCTGGGAACAGTTAGGGGCTCAGCCCTTATCCCTAGTGAAGGCAAGGATCCCAAACTCAGGCTCCACTGGGCACAGTTAGTGATGTCCAAGCCTAAAGCCAAAGCTTAAATGTCCTTCCTCCAAGACCTTACCAGTCTCTACCAGTCACTTTGAGAAGATTTAAGATAGCGTTAGCTATGCTTTTACCCAATTCCTGCTCTTTTCTGGTGGGGTCCTCAGACCCACTCTCCTGTCAGTCTCAGTCATAAGCCAACCTTCTCCCAGTCACCTCACCTCTTTTACCATCTCCCATTTCTGATCCACATTCCATTTTCCCTCTTTTGAATGCCTATTAAAATACAAAACGAGTGGCCTCTGCTCAGCACTATATAGAGGCTAGCCAGCTACTTGCTGGCACACTGAATTTAGAAACTGATTTAATTTCTATGTTTAGGAATCTTTGGAACAGATGGAGCTTTCGATTTGCAAAGTATCTAAAACCTGGGTCCTAGGTCAGATTCTGAACCTATAGAACTGTGAGGGCTCTCATCATTTCCTTGGGGGTTCTGATGGAGCAGTGGGTACCCGGTGCCCCAGCCTCTCACTTTTGCATTGAAGTCCTTGCCGCATTATCCCCCAGAGCAGGGAGCCGCAGTGATCGCAGAATGTGGGCACTTTGTAGTTGTGGACGTTGAACTTGTGTGGGATATTGATTCCAAACCTCTGTTCAGCAATCTGTAAAAAGGGACAGGAGGACAAGAGCTAACCATCCATAACAGCATTTTTTGGTAAAAACTATAATAGAAGCCCACAAATGCAAAGTGTGACTACACACCCGAGCTGGATATATTATTTTACTTACCCAGCCATGATTAATTACTCAGGCCTTACTAACCAGACTCAGCACACTTTTAATGAGCAAGACTGGACAAAAACATGTGGTGTGCAATTAGGCTGTTCATCATTTGGGGAGATAAACAAATTAAAATTGCCATCTCATCCTTTATTTCTCTCCCTGCCAACCCCTTCACATCCAAGTCTATTTCCCAGCATCTTTTTATTTTAGAATTAAATAGGTCTTTTATAGACTATATGCACTTGCTATTGCCATAAGTCTTGCAGAAACTGTGTGTGGGGGTGGGGAAGGCGGCACCCAGAGGGCAGGAGCCACATTCCAAAGTGACAGGAAAGTGGCTCTCTTATTTAGCCCTTCCAGCCTTTGCCTGGCATTTGCATCCCGACAATCTGAGTACAAAGGTCCTGCTTTAATCTCACATGTTGCTTCCAGCAAATAATTAGACCTGGCATCTGCTCTAAGGTCCACATCACAATGTGAAGCAACAAGGACAGATGTGCACATGACAAAGGGCAGGCAATTATTACTCCTCTTGAAATCTTTCTAGCCTCTTTCTCCTAAAAGGCAGGGTTGCTACCCCTACATGTACTGCTTTGTAATCCTGCATATGTTGTGTAAAGAAATACTAAGGGTCAGAGTCAGACGTTCCAGTGCATCTGTAAATCCACTGCTAATTGCCAGCACTACTCCATCTGAATTCAGAATGTATGCCCATCCCAGCTGAAGGCAATGCAAGAGCGAGGATCCAGCATTTATGTACAGATAAACATCCTCTCTCTCAAATTTCTCCAGCGGCTGGAGGAGGTCAGCAGTCACCTTATCTAGGAACAGTGAACAACTTACTTGTCATATCAACTCTCTCTTGTTTAATGCTCACAAAAACTGAGGAAAGCATTGATCCCATTTTAAAATTGAAGCTCAAAAAGGTTGTGGGCTGTGTCTGTTCCTAAGGAAGCTAGCTAGCAGAGGCTGGATTCTGCATTCACTCAGGCTACCTTCTGCCGATCTCAGAGCTCCTTTCACTTTTACAAAGCTCTCTCCAAATTAACAGGACTGGTCCTTATAGCTTCTACCCAGATGATCACCAAAGGGGTTATGTCAGGAGAGCTCATGCTATATGAGCACAGAAATACAAGTGGCATAATATGAAAAGGAGATAAATTTCTATTCGAATATCACTTTCACCTTCCAAGAGCATGGTGAGGACATTGGAAGAGGAGAGGAGGAGAAAAATGGCGAGGAATAAATGGAGAGAGGGTAGGAGGGAAGGAAAGTGAGAGGCAGAGCCAGGCACTTCATCAGCAAACTGCTATCCTCTTACCTTTGAATCCACTTTGTTAATATTGTTTTGGCAGGTGCAGGCTGTAACAATTAGATGATGGCAGCGTTTATGGACGACACAGGTGCACACTAGGAAATCAAATCCAGCCATCACACAGTTATCAGAGGCTCACAGCACAGCAGTTACTACAGAGTCCACCCTCCTGGCGTGACTTGATTTAGAAGTGAGGTACACATGATGGTGCTAGTGCCCCCATTCTTCATCCTTCACTAGCATCCTAACCCGGGTCTTTGCTCGTGTTCAAAAGTGTTTGTAATCAAGTCCTGAGTTTATTTCATCCTTCCTGGCTTTAATACTTCCTGCCCCATCTCTAGAGGAATCTTCTCACAGTAGGATTCTGGTCAGCTCACATCATGAGCCCCAAAAGTAATATTTCAATGGCATCTCACTGCCAACCAATAAAAATCAAATTCCCCAGTCAGGTTCCGGGCTCTCCACTGGCTATCCCAAGCTTATCTGTCACCTTCCTTCTACGGGAGCTCTTTGTTCCAATAAAAAGTAGACAAGTTGGGCCTCCCCTGGTGGCGCAGCAGTTGAGTGCTGGGCTGTGAGGCTGACTGCAGCCTCTGCAGCACCCGGTTCTTTCCCCGGCCGCCAGCGAGGGTCCCACACACACACAAAAAAAGTAGACAAGTTGCCCTTCCTGGAGCAAGACCTCAACTTCCCACACACACTATGCTTGTCCTTCTCAGTCCCTGGGATATATTCTCTTTGCCTATCATTTAACTAAATCTGACCTTTAAAAAAAAAAAACCAACTTATAAAAATGTCTCTTCCACAAAAACACTCTCCCTGGCTCCCCTCTCCGTCCTCTGACCTTGGAGGACCCTTAATCTGCACCCCTCATTTTAAATCTTCCTCTTAAGGCCCTCAGAGTGCCCTGCCAGCATGATGCCTTGAACAAGAGAGGCATTCATTAA
Organism: Talpa occidentalis; assembly: GCF_014898055.3. Lineage (NCBI taxonomy): Eukaryota > Metazoa > Chordata > Mammalia > Eulipotyphla > Talpidae > Talpa > Talpa occidentalis. The sequence goes on along the minus strand of NW_023601104.1, from coordinate 69,548,201 downwards.
ATATCTGCAGAATGATTCAACCATTTGAATATTTAAAACTTTCTGAATAACATCTTCATTTTTCATCTAGATCGCTGAAAGGTCAGTCCAGTATGCCATTAAACATGTATATGTACAATGAAGCAGTATGAAACCACATCATTTAGACTTTTCAAGGTATGTGGAAGTTTTTAGGATTAAGTATATAAGACAGACAACATGTCAGCAAATACTATACCTTAGAACAAATCTAGTTTTCAACAGATTGAATTCTCAGGAAAATTTATCAATAATTGAATGTAGCCAGATCATTTTGTATGAGAGGATTCTTCACACAGAAAAACATCTCATATTCTGAAGCATTTGATCCCCCCCCGCCCCACTAGCTTTGCTAAAGATTTAACAATTTTATGGATCTTTTCAAAGAACCAGCTTTTGATTTAGTGAATTTTCTGTTTTCCAATTTCACTGATTTCTGCTCAAAATCAGAAATCTTTATTTTGTTTATTTTAGGCTTAAATGTCTGTTTTCTAGTTTCCTAAGATGAAAATTTACATTTTTTTATTTTTAGAACTTTCCTGTATTCTAACATATTCATTTATAATGCTATAAATATGTCATTGAGCACTGCTTCCACCAAAACCTGCATATTTTGATAAATTGTATTTTCACTTGGTTCAAAATACTTTTTATTTTCTCTTGAGTCTTCTCTGATCCATGTGTTATTTAGACTGTTCTTTTAATCTCCAAATATTCTGTTATTGATTTCTAGCTTAATCTACTGCCATTTATGAAGATACTTTCTATGATTTCCTTTAAATTTGTTAAGGTTTGTTTTATGGCTCAGATGCGGCATATGTTGGTAAAAGTTCCTTGTGAAATTGAGAGAAATGTGCATTCTGTTGTTAGATGAAATATTCCATAAATGTAAATTTGATCAAGTTGTAATAGTGCTGATTAGATCAACTATATTCTGATTTTCCCTACTGGGTCTATCAGTTGCTGAGATACTGAAGTCTCAAATTATAATAGATTTGTCTTTATCTCCTTACAGTTCTATCAGTTTTTGCCTCAGGTATTTTGATGCTCTGTTGTTTGGTGCATGCATGTTAAAGGTTATTAGTCTCCTTGGAGAACTGACCCCTATATAATTACATAATGCCCCTCCTTTTCCTTGATAATTTTCCTTGTTCTGAAGTCTGCTTTGTCTGCTTGCTTTTGATTAGTGTTAGCATGGCGGGTATCTCTTCCCAACCAGGCATTTGGTTTTATATCTCTTAGCAAGATGTGAATCAATTAGTATCATCACATCTTCTTTTCCCTGTTCTTTTAATAAGTGGCACACTGAAAATCAGCCTATCAAATATCCTGTTGCTACAGATGACAGAGAGTAAATAACAACAGATATAATTTGTAAATCATGTATTTTTACACAAAATTGACTTGTTCACCAAAGGTTTCTCAATTTATCTTTGTACGTATGAGATGATCACAGCTGACTGCAGGGCATCTCTCTGGCTTAGGAGGTCCAAGCCAAAAAGGGATATTGATTCTGACCTGTAATTCATATCTTCATTTGGGGCTGAGAGTAATAGCATCAAGTCAATTATTGCTCTCCTATTGATTATATATTCAATTTTTTTCTAAATTTGAGGACTCAGTAAATAGTTTATACATATTAAAGTCAAAATTATAACCGAGAGCATGTCTTATTCTGTCTTTCTAAGGAAAACCATGCTTTACTTCTCTTCCAGAAGAATTCCTTATTTACACATTCCACTCTAGAATATGTAGTGCTATTGTACCCTTCATATGTAGAATGCAAATCAAGAAGACAGGTACTATGTATATAAATTGTGTGATGGTGCTCTAGGTAATAACAGGGAGGTCCAAGTAAAAGATAAGCCCAATCCACTCTGACTAAATTTCCTTCGTTCACTACCATTTTTATTTCATTTTGAGTCATTTCAATTCTAGCAAGTTGGATTTATTTTAGAATTGTGAAATCAAAATAAATTTATGGTAACATACAAGATTGTTAACAGCTAGATTTTGAGCATTTCTCACAGCTTTTTAAAAAAAAAAATGCGAAAATAAAAAATAAGTGCTTTCATTCCCCATGTCACTAGACAGAAAACAGCACAGTGAGACTTCTCAACGCCACTGACAATGGGATCATAAAAAACAAAACTTATCGAGATTCAAGGGTGCTATTCCCAAAAAAGCATTACCTGTTAGTATGTTCATGTTGTTGCAGAGGCAAATTTTTTAAATATTAAGCTTTATTAGGCTTAGAAATAAAAATGCCACCTTTGCGCTAACTAAAATATAGTCAAAATCCAACCAACACCGAAGAGCTGTAATCCTATGAGGCCTGATTTGACCTACAGAGTTATTTGCTACCATGATCATGGAATGTATTCTGTTTTCCCTAGGTCTAACCATTTTGTAACATAGGAACAAGAATAAACATAGGTTTAGAAGAGTTTTCTTACCTTGGCATTGATAACCCTGTTTCCCAAAAACTCCCCTGTTCAAGACAATAGAGAAAAAAATCACTGTCAGTCAAATAATACAACAACAATGCTCCTATACTTTAGGAAAACAAATTTTACTCTGGTCCTTTATGAAAAACACAATCTCAGTGAAGAAGCAAAGAGTGTGCTTTTGGAGTCCTTGTCTGTTACCACAGGACACAGACAAAATAGCTGATGGATTAGAATACTCCATGTAATATAAACAGGTGGGCACTGGTGATTCCCATACCACCTACCTCTGTGGGCATTTTACAAATCCTCAATGATAAAAAAAAAACCCTCCTCTGTACATGTGACTGAGGCAGCCTGAAGCATCACTCCATCGCCTTGTTTAGCACCCTCTCACATAACATGAAGATATGCAGAGTGAAGCAGATACATACAGAGATGTAACAAATGGAGTCCACCGCCTGACCTGAGGCCCTTTCCCTCCTCCTGTACCCCTAGGTCCAAGGGAGAACAGAAATGGTACAAAATATGACCATCACACACACAGTTTTAGCTGTCTCTCCCTAACAAGTCCCTGGGTAGTGGGGATATTATTCACGTTCTCATTAACAAAGACCACTCTTTACTAAGCCCAGAGACTATATGAACACCAAGCCAGACAGGTGACCTACATCATCTCATTTAATCCTCACAAAAGCCATGAGAGGTGGCAGGCAAGGCAGGGGGGTTTAGCACAGACTGAGCCAGATGGCCTGGCTCTGATTTGGGTCCAACTGGGAACTTCTTTAAACCATAATTTCCTCATTTATAAAGAAGGATAATAACAGTACCTCTTCAAAGGTTTTCATGATGGTAAAAAGAATTGAGAATATAAAATGTTTAGATTAATGGCTGGCACTTTATGCTTTGTTAAAGTTCATTGCATAGGAAAAATAAAATTTTGGTTCCAATTTGCAAATGAGGAGACACTCATGGGTTATTAACTAGTCTGGGTTCACAAATCTATCTGGGGTTGAGACTGAATGCCAGAGTCCCTACTCTTAATCACATATGTGTAACATAAATACCAAACATACAAATGCTCAGTGTATGTGTGTATGCACCCACACATGTCAAAGCTGGCTGTGTGGGAGTTAATTTTTCCTTGTAGGAAAAAGTGAGTGAAATTACCAGATAAGTTTCCATGAAGAATTTTAGTTGAGGCCACATGTCATCATCACAAATGAAATGCCTTAGGGACAGGAAGGTCAAAGAAAGGAGGAAAACAAAATCTTGTGACATAAAATATAAAGCCAAGACAGTCCCTCTTCAGTTCAGACAAACCACAGAGAGATGTGGGATTACAATTTACCAGCGAGAGCAGACCACAGCAAAGAAAAGAAAATAGGATCAAAGATGACACAGCTTCTGATTTTGTTCAGTAGAAAGTGTGACAATAGCTATTCCTGAAGGCTATGGTTCTGGCATCTCTGTAGGTATCATATCAATAGCTAGTTTAGGGCTTTTGGTTTAGACAAAATGATTCTCGATGAAAAATGTTAGAAAGTCTAAGCCTGGATTCTCAAAGATATAAAACTTGAAGTAGTCTCAAATATATATGAATTGATCAATATTCAGAAATTACTCTTGCACTAAGAGTCTTTGTCTTCACTAAACAAAATAAAGGCTGAATAAAAACACATTTCTTTTGATGCTACAGATACTAATATGTTGCCTCCTTCTGAATGTGTGTTTGGGTAAGGGAGTAGTTGTTGCTTCATTCTCCAAATAAATACGTTTAATGTTGCCGCTAATTGAGGTAACCATTACTTAAATATATTTCATAATAAATTTAAACTTGGGTCACATGTATACATGGTTAGATTGCTCCAAATCATCTGGGGTTTCTCAACTATTAATTATCTTGTCTTCTAAATGCCAGAAATCACAGTATATGATCACTGAAAGCTGTTACCTTCATCTACATACAAACACACTGAAGACTAACAATTTCCATTAATTTCATAATTGTTTTTTCTCTCTTTCTCAGGAGCTGATTGTATAATTTACTATTTATTGACCAATTAGCCTCTCTCTCTGATGAGGGCATTATGACCATTATGACCATGGTTCATTAGCACTTTTACTGAAATGGTTAGAAAAAGAAATAACATCTAAACTAGGAATTGTAAATTCTCTTGATTTTTTTTTCCTCCATGGGAATCAAAATTCTGGGTCAACATAATAGTTAAGAGACAAAAATCAGATCTTAAAGCAATTCTTAATAACTTTGCTGAAATCACACACAGGCAAAGAAGCCTCAATTAGAAAGAAGCTCTTAGGAGATGAGCAGCCAGAGGACCCTTACCAGATAAAGTCCCTGCAGTGAGAGCAGTAGGTAGGCTGCCTCAGGTATGTGGCCATGAACTTGTGTCCGTTGACCTGGTGGACTCGCCTTCGCATAGCCCTCTGGCGCTTCCTGGTAAAATGTTTGAAGATTCGGTCTCTCTGGAGAGTAGCTAGGAGAAAAAAGGAAAAAAAAAAAAAAACGTGATGAATCCAACTGAACCTTTGTATGACAAAGTTTGATATTCAAATACTCCCCAAATTATTTTTTTTCTTCACAATGCAGAAAATCATCATGCTTTTACTATTAACCTTATAACTTAAAGTTACTATTAACCTTATGACTTATAGTAACCTTTTGACTTAGTTTGGGGTTAGAGCTATGTGATGCCTGAGATTCCCACCACATGGCTTTAACTGGCTCTCCCGGACCTGTCTCGTAGCACAAACCATGGGTCTCCTGGAGTTCCGATGCTCCAGTGTCCGACATCATCACGGTCTCCTGGTCCCAGTGCAGCTGCTGGGACTGCTGGCCCATTGATTGGCTGTAACTACTGACAGGGGAAGCAGGGTTTCTTATTATCCCCTTTTAGGCTGCTGTCCTCACACACCAAATAAGGGAAGTGGCCACAGCACAGACAGTGAGAGAGCTGCCCAAGATCAGTCCCAGCTCCACCCCTGCTGGCTGGGAATGGAGAGAAATTAACCTGGATTAGGTGCAAAGTTTATTTTTTAACCTCATATATATTTTTCCAATGTATATAGAGACTGGTGATTGATAAAGATTACATCAATAATGCTTTTCAATTAATCACTGAGACAAACAGACCACCAGAATCCTAACCCACTAGACCATGAGGCACAGCAGATATAAAGGAAATTTAAGGAATCCTATAAGAATAATTTGCTAATAAATTTTAAAACCTAGAAGTAGAATCTCCATGAAAATACAAATGTATAAAATTAACTGAAGAACTACTTAAACCAAATAGAGCATATTTGGGGAAGAAATTGAGAATGTTTACTAAGGACTGCCTCTTACAAATCACTCAGGCCCAGATGGTTTCACCAGTGAATTATTTAAAGCCATTAAAGGCATAAAAAATGATAGTGTTTAAACCATTTTAGAAGAAAGAAGGCACCCATTTTTAGAAGGAAACTATGTGATACAATCTTGGAACTAAAAGATTAAACAGATATATCTCAAGATATAAAAAGAATAAGAGCTTCATAATCATTTTTATGTCATGGACCCTTAGTTTAATGTCTCAGAATACAACTTTATAATCTAAATACAAAATATGTAAGATTACAAAGAAAGAAAAGTATCAAAATATATTTTGAGAATATTATTTGATCTATAACTTAAACACTAAGTGACAGACCTAGACATTATCCTAATTTTAAAACAGTAAGCTGCATTTCAAAATACCTGTAAATATTTAAAACTTAATAGGAAAATATGTGATTTCTATTGCAACATTACAAGTACATTATAAGTACAGCTAATATTACTGTAGTTTGTTTATAAATGGAAGAAAATGCTACTTTTATCCTACAGATTAATGAAAATATGTTTTCCCTTCAAGTTTCTGGATCATCTAAATTCTAATTATATACATCAGAAAAAATAACCCTTTGTTTATACATCAAGCTCACTCAAATACTGATGCAGGGGTTTTCTTTTTTCTTTTCTTTTTTTTTTTTTTTTTGCAGGGGTTTTCATTATTGATATTTGTGTAGTTCAAAATTAAACAGGAAAACAAGATAGAAAATAGTAGTGAATGTTTTCATTTTATGGGTCTCTATTTTCTTAGTCCTTTATAATTAGTCCCCAACATAAATATTCCTTCTACTTAATAAAAGAACTCAATCCTGCCCACCACATTGGCTTCCCAGTTTCTTGGATGCAAATAATGGTACACAGTGAATGTCTTAACATTCAACATCAACTAACCACAAGGTAAAACTGAAAGTCTTGCAGAAGTTGAGGAATTTGCATGCAGTCTATAGAAAGTGAAGCTAGAATAGACTATCATGAATAGAGTATCACCCAGGGTCCATGGCAGATAAGGCTCGAGCAGAGTTAGATCAAATAACAGCTGAACAAAAGAAATTTGATGCAGATAATGACACAATAGACATTTTAACAAAGAATAATTTGAATATCAACATAGTAGGAGATGCGACTGAGAAACAGGTGAGGCAGCAAACACTTGTATAAAATATCCTACTTAAAACTGTACTATAAAAATGATAAAATCAAATATATAGCATTCTACTAAATTAAAATTTTGCCTGAAAGTTATTTGTTCTGAAAATAAGAGCCTATAACAAAATAGCAAAATATGTCTAGCATAAAATAGCTTTTATAATCTGATTGCATTTTCAAACTTCTTTGCTCACTTTTTAAGTATTAATAAATTGAGCATTCATTTTGAAAGATTCACTTTATGCAGACTTGTCCCAGTTAGCAATTACACCCAAATAACCAGGAACTCCTATACTATCCAGCATTATCTTAAAAGAAAAATCCACTATAACTGAGTAGGAATTTTCACAGGAACTTAATCAATATGTGTATAAGAATACAATTATTATATCTTTTTCTATTAATAGGTTGAAAAAAACTAAACATGGTAATTTCAACAAATATTGAAAAGGCACTTGATTAAAATTTAACTTGCAATGCAGTAAAAAAAATCCTTTTGAAAAGTAAACCTAGAAGACTGTTTCTTTAATATGAGTAAAACATTATGCTCACATGTCAAAAGCATCAAGCTGAATGGTAAATTTATAAAAATCTATTGAAAATAGAAATTAGTAAGATAGACTATAATAAATCACTAAAAGTCAACAGATATCTAGTATATTGAAAGAGCCAATTAGAATATACAATTTAAAAAGTCCCACTCAGACACTTACAAAAACCAAGCTATCTAGGAATAATGGATCAGAAGTACAAAAGGTTTATGATGAAATTATAAAAACCACTGAAGAACATGAAGAGATATGTAAACACAAAGTTCTTAATTAGGAAGAATGCATAATATTAAGATGTTTTTAAATTTGATAATTCTTTTCAGTTTATCTGGTATCATAAATATTAAAAAACTGTCCAAAAATGTCAATAAGGGAGGACTTGCTTTACATGCTAAAACATATTCTAAAGTTAAAATAATGAAAAAAGCATGCTACCATCTCAAGAAGAGTCCAAAACTAGAAATCAATTTGGCTGAAAGAGGACATATTTCAGTGGGGAAAAATGGTTTATTCAATACATGGCATTCAGACAACTAGATAGCCTTTTGGAAAACATCTCTCTATACAAAAACAATTTCAGAGATACACTAGGGGGCAAATAACAGAAACAAATCCAAAACATAGTGAAACATATATATTCCTAGGATGGATTGAGGATAATAAAACTCTAAAGCCATAAGGGTTACAGATTTGCAACTTAAAATTAAAGTTCTATCTGACAAAAGATACAAAACAGAAAACTGAAAGACACAAACTGAAGGAAAAAGGATTTGTAACACAAAAGGATTACTGTTTATAATATGCAGAAAGCAGTAAGTAAATTAGATGAACAATCTAGTAAAAATGGGCAGAGGATGTGAACAGGCAATTCATATAACTATAAAAGCAAACAGACAATGAACACACCAAGATGTCCTATCCTATTTGAAATGGACATGTAAGAACAAGAAGATGATTCCTTCCTTCAATTGGCAAATCTTTATAAAGATTGCTTTAGGCGCTCTTTCTTATTAGGGTGTGGAAGTAAGCGCCTCCATCCATACTCTGTTAGTAGGAGTAGAGCTGGGCTCCAGCCCTGACCCCCAACTTCTGGCTGTTTGCCCTGTTAAGACTCAGCATTCTCATTTATAAACCAAGCAGTATTTTCCTCATAGGGTTTTTCCGAGGACTGAATGAGGTAATGCATTCAAAGTGTTAACACAGAGCTAGACACATGGTAGCATTCAACACATGTAGGTATTTAAAAAATAACCTTATTTTGGAGATGAATTCGACAATATATGCCCAAAGTTTAAATGTGCACTTCCATTTTTATTTTGAGGAGACACTGCTTCACAATACTTCAGAGGTATAGGACATACCTCCTCAGATGCATGTTACCACACCACACCCACCATCAAGGCACCCACTCCCACCACAGTGCACTGGGCCCCCTCCATATCCTGCTCTCCACCCTCCCCTCAGGTAGCCTCAATTCTACAGATTTTTAGGGTGTGTTACTAGTTTGGTTCTGTCCCACCTTTGTTTTGTTTCTCCATATTCTACATATTAGTGAAACCATCTGATATTTGTTTTTCCCCTTCTGACTTATTTTGCTTAGCATAACCCCTTCCAGTTCCATCCATGTTTTCCCAAATGGCAAAATTTCACCATTTTTTAGTAATGAACAGTATTCCACTGTGTATATATAACACATCTATCTAATCCACTCATCTGTCATTGGGCACATAGGTTGTTTCCAGAACTTGGTTATTGTAAACAGTGCTTCAATGAACGTAAGAGAGTTTATATCTCTTCAAATTCGTCTTTTTGTATTCTTCAGGTAGATAGATACCTGGGAATAGAATTGCTGGGTCATATGGTAGATCTATTTTTAATATTTTGAGAACCTCCATACTGTTTTCCCATAGGGGCTGGGCCAGTCTACACTCCCCACCAATAACACACACGGGTACCCTTTTATCTACATCCTCACCAACACTTGTTTTTTTCTGGTCTGTTTGATATAGGCCATTCTCACAGAGTATGGTATTGGAATAAACACAGACACAAAGAGCATTGGAACAGAATTAAGAGTCCAGAAATATAAGCCTCACTTATATGGACAGATCATCTATTACAACGAAGTAAAGAGTATACACTGGAGAAAACTTGACCCACATGCAAAAGAATGAAACTAAACCACTGTCTAAAACCATATGCAAAATGGATTAAAGATTTGCATGTAATACTTGAAAGCATAGGGAAAAAAAAAGAGAGAGAAAACACAGGCAAAACACTGCACTGCACTGGCTTCAGTGTACTTCCTTTTGTTCAGCAATTTTAACTTCCAAAATTTTTGCTTCTATGTATACACCAGAAACAAGAATGTGTACTATGTGGATATTAATTGCTACATTCTTCTAACAACAAAAACTAGGGTCTAGACAAGAAATCTCAAAGAATGAAATGCAGAAATAGCCAAAATGAATTTGTTTGGACACCAGTGCCCTCAGAGTCTCACTCACAGTTAAAACTGTATTTGCTTCGCTTTTTGGTGTGTGTGTATGTGTGTGTGTGTAAATCTTTGGCAAGGAGCGAAATTACTTTTATTCTCAGGTTTCCCATCTGTCCTCAACCCTCATTCCTGTGGGCATACAAGTTCTTTTAACGCTGGACATAAGCACAGAAATCACTCCATTATACCACTTTCTTTCATAATACTTACAATAAAGTGATAATACTACAATAATGTAGTAACAATAAACTGAATGTATTTTAAGGTTCCTTTGTTGACAAGATGATAAAATTTAGCCCAAAGGTATCATCTGGTAGCTAAGGTATCACCAACCTGAGACCCAGTTCTATACTGGCCAAAGCAAAAGATGTATTGAATTACTAAGCACTTATCACATCTAGATGCAAATTAAATTCTCCCAGGAGGTCTAATTACCAAGAATTTACTTATTTAATCCCTTAATACTATGAAGATTGATTAAAAGGTCAACTACTAGCATTTTTAATATTGCATGAATTGAAGCCTACTTTCCCCCTCAACAGTTATTACCATAGCAGCAACACAGGCTATGATTTTTTTTCTAGATGATTCCTTATACCCAGAAGGATTTAGGAAGAAATTTCTTATAGCTGTCCACCCCTTAGTATATCTCTTAATGCCTCTTCTCCTGCTTTTCACTCCCTGGAATGCCCCTTCCCTTATGCACCTAAGTGGTCTCCCTCAAATCCTGAATCAAGACAAAATGGTCCTTCCCTCTGTTCCTGGGAGTGAGCCCCAATCCCTTCCCTTATCCAGGAAATGCACAAGCACCTCAGGTGCTGTTATCTCAACCAAATTTCACTTTTTGCTTTTCTGCATTCTTTGCAAACATGCCCCTTTTTGTTTAAAGACCATCTACATGCCCATGCACACCTCACACACCTGGGAATATGCAAGGTGTTTGACCATGGAAGAAAACTGGGGCTTTGAGTGGTGTTCACTGTCACCATTCCCGTGAATGATGCCACCCCCAGAAATAAATCTCTGGGTGGATACTGTGTTCACCTGAGCACAGACTGGTCCCCCATTGGACAGAGCACAGAGGGAGCTTCCTCCTTGTTTGCTTGGCTTCTTGCTGACTCATGCATAAGTTAAAAGCACCCCAAAAAGACTATTTAACCCTGTTGTGCCTTAAATCAACCCTGGCTTTCAGAAATCTTTCAGATCATATGTTAGTTGAACATGTCAGGCTACCCTAACATGTTCTGCAGCCAAAACTTGCATCACAACTTCTGTTTTGCTCCTGAGGTGCTCAGGGCCTCTAAGTAAATAGGAAGCTGGCTCAGGGCTGAGCATGGAAATTCACATTCCAGTCTCCAGAGGTGAGCAGGGCCTTGATCTCTTATTGGGAGTCGCTTTTGACAAGCTATCCCATCAAGAGGGTGGAGAGTAATTAAGTCAAATATAATGAAGATTTAAATGAACTATTTTGAAACAAAATTCCATTTCATAAAATCTCATTGTCATCCCACATGATCTTTTTGAGAATCTTCAAATGCACAAGTGACTAGGAGCCACCAAACCACCCCAAGGAAGTCTTCATTGCAGAAAGTTGTGCTGGACTGAAACTTGTGCTGCTAATGTGAGGCTCTGCAAGGAAGGAGTGTCTCTAAAGCCTGTAAAACTGTTTCAACTTTATCTCAAAAAGAGCAAATGTTTCTTTGCCTTCCTAAATTAAAGTTTTATGTTCCATGCAGAAATAAGATGTGAGCCAAACCATATGATGTAATTCCTAATCTTCAACTGATTATAAACATATTAAATCAGAGAAAATCGATAGGGCAGCACCTTTTAATTTTATATAACATGCATAAAGGATAGAACTTTGAGTCAGTGTAAAATAAAATTTAACTTTGTTAAATTGAATTAGCCTAGTAGCAAAGGCACTGTGGTTTCCTAAATCTGTGGCTTGTCTTGAAGAGGCTGTTCCTAGGAGTTGAATGGCTTTCTATACAATGGGGGTGGAGGGAGGGGGAAGGTTGAAGTGTGAAGGGGTGTGAGACCAGGAATCCTACTTCTCCCCTTTATAAGCTGGGTGACCTTGAGCAAGCTGTTTTATGTCCTATACCTGCTTCTTCATCTGTTCAACACAAAGCGTATGGAAACTCTCCTCAAAGGGCCATAGCGGGTGTCTGCTGAGTTAATGAGAGCATCATAATTAAAAAAGTACCTGGCAAGTAGCAACTAAGTATCACCTATAACAACCAACCACTGTTAAAATCCTTACTTCAAACTACCATATTTCACAGAGCCTAGGAATAGGAAGGATTTTTAATTCAATGACTTAACTGCTAGAAGAATCAATAGCTACAGAAGTGAAATGATGGACCCAAAGTGGCCCCTGCTAGTTAATGCCAGAACTACCATTAGACTAGAATCCTCCACTCTTGATTTTATCCCAGGGCCCTTGAGTAATACCACACTGCACTGCATCCTTTATTAATTTGGGTCTCCTGCAATCCCTAGAAAGTAATAAATTTTCTGGTGAGGAAACAGAAACTAACAGGAAGGTTAAGTGAGGTCAAGCAGCCAAGGCAGAAGTGGGGACGCCAGACTGTTTACTATTGTTGAATTACCAAGTAGTACTATCAAATGTCTTTCTTCTTCTTCCTGAGATATTTGTGTTATCATCAGTGCATGTGGAGGGAATAAGTGTGAGAAAAACAAACAGGAAAACCTTAGACTTAACCAAAAGTTCCTATCCAAGAAAATACCAGAAAGTATTACGTTGTGTATGTCTCTAAAATCTACCCCAAGAGGTAATGAAATAAGGTAGTGAAAGAATTTTGTTTAGTCCATCAAACACACTACAGAAGCAACTATCCAAACATACACAATACATATGAACAGCAATGCACAAGAATTTAAATTTAGAAGATCCCTGCCTGAGACAATAATGATAGGGACAGAGAAAAGTCAGTATATGCACTAAGCAAATACATAACTTTAGTGAGTCTTTACAGGAACACACCACCAGTGGGTGAGAGCACTGAGTGCTGAGTGAGGGCAGAATTACAGGAGTTGCATATCTAGTCCTCTTGTTAATTAAGGAAGACATCACACATGGGCTGAGATTAGCAGTTGTTTAGAAAAAAGGAAGGAGAACCTGGTGAACCGGGAGAGGGAGAGGGTTCCCGGATTTCCTGCCAGGAGCAGGGACAAAGCCTGCCACATACTGTTGATATTTTAAGATGGCAAACACCCCCCACTGTTAGGGGGAAAGGATGTTCTGAGCTAATCCCATACAGGCTTTGTGGACCCCACCCCCACTCCAGACCAAAGCCATCAGGACATTGGGAAAGACAAATCCCGTCACCACCAAAGGGAAGGTGGCTGGGACCTGAGGGTGGAGTTAAGCAGCCAGGTTGGGTATAAAAAACCAAACACGTGGGCCTTGGGTTCTCTCGCTCTGTCGCTCACCTCCTGGCTTCACGACTCCTGGCTGGCGGCCAGCTCTCAGAGCGCCATTTGGGATTCCAGATCGGCAGATCGGGTAGGACGCATTTAAAACTCTGTCTCCCATTTTTCTCCCTGAGCTGTACATTTCCTCATTTGCCCTTCCCTTGTAAATAAACCTTTTATTAACCTTTCGTGTGTGCCTGCAGTAGAGCATTGATAAGTTCTTTTAAGCGCATGGGTGAGGACCCATAGTCAGGCACCCCGTTTTGTGTCGGGGCTGCCCTATAACACCACCCCCACCCAAGGCACTGTACAATGTCAGAGTCTTCTCTGTTTTTTGAAATGAGCTTAACTGCATGACTCATAGCTATTTCCAAATTCAGATAGAGTGATTAGACTTGATGTATTATGAGGAGGAGTTATGCACATAGTTTACCACAGGTGTGTCTCAGGGGGTTGGCTCCCTCTGAAGAAGCTCAACCTATATAAACACCTACCATGTACAAACTCCTGAGGATGGTATCATCAACAAAAAGAGGAGAGAAAAATAATTTGTTCTAGACTGTCCTAGTCCTGAACAGGACTCAGGGTTCACAGCAGCAGGGCAAGCTGAGTCTGTCCTCAGCCAGGACTCTATCATCTCTGTCAGCAGAAAGGGGATCCATTAGGGGCCTCTCACCCCATTGTTTTTTTTTTTTTTCTTTTTATTTATTTATTTATTTATTTATTTATTTTTTTAATCTTAAATTTTATTTTTATATTCCCCCATACAATTGCAAACGCCCCATTCTGACCCCAATCCTTCCCCTCCGGCCCCCCACCCCCCAAAAAGTGTCTCTGGTTCATAGTTTTTTGTTGATTTTGATTTTCACTTTCTTATATTCATTTTCCTGGTCCCTTATTTAAGTTTTCTAGATTCCTGCTATGAGTGAGACCATCCGGTATTTTTCTTTTCTTTTTCTTTTTGGCTTATTTCGCTGAGCATGATCTCACCCCATTGTTATGCAAAGAGATTCCAGGTCCCCAGTCATCCCATAAGCTCCTTCTTGCCTTTTGGCATCTTCTGGAATTTCTACTGTCAAAGCACAAACTCTCGGAACTTTGATTCCAACAGGAGTATCTTGTTCCTCTCCATCTACAATTTCTCCTTGTCTCCTTCACCAGCTCTTCTCTTTCATCCAAACTGTAAATCTGTGTGTCCCAAGGCCCTTTTACACATCATTCTTCTGGTTATTCTAGATGCGCGTTCATTTCCTCACAGACCTCATATACTGAAGAGTCCCCGTCACAGCTCTAGTTGTGGCTTCTCACTACTGAACTTATTTCTTCTTTTTAAATGAGATAGAATAATTGATTATAATGCTTTCAGGTGTACAACATTATGATTTGATAGTTGTATATGCTGCAAAACGATCACCACAGTAAGTCTAGTTAGCATCCATCCAGAGCCATGATATTTTTTCTTGCAATAAAATTTTTAAGATCTGCTCTCTTAGCAATTTTCAAATAGCTAATACAGTACCATTAACTATAGTCACCATGCCGTACATGATGTACCTGTACTTATTTATTTTATAATTGGAAGTTTGTAGCTTTTGGCATCCTTCCCCCTTTTCACCCCCTCTCCATCCCCACCTCTTAAAATTACTTCTAAGTAGCTTCCCAAAATGAAGATATCCTCAAAGTACCTAAAACTTGACATTTGGAGGCTGAACCCACTTCCCCATCTCTTCAGCCCACTCTTCCTCCTAGATCATACCACTATTCTCAGAGGTATCAGAAATAAACCTAAGGGTGTCTTCTGATCCTCTTTCTCCACCCACAAACAATGAATCGTCAAGTTCTATGAAACATACTATGATCTGACTGTTCTCTCCCTTTGGATATAGCTGGTGCCTCCTCCTTATCTAGACTATATGAAAGTCTCCTAACTCATCTCCCTACATAACTTACGTAGTGTGTTTATGTAATGTGGGCTGGATCATGTCACACTCTGCATGAGGTGGTTCTCCTGGTATAATCTATGTGAAACTCCTGCATGGAGTTAGACTTACTCTAGTTGTCCCATTTAAATCATTGGAAGGTCCACGCATGTGGGTTTTCACCAGCACGTAGTATTCCCACAGCTTCATATTCAAGAGAAAGTTCTCAGATAGAAAAATGACTTTCAGGAGGGCCTTAGTTAGGTAGGAGACTAGTTTTTTTCCCTAGTCCTCATGCTCTGGGGTCTGGATTTGAGGCCCCAGGAACAAAATTTCCATGAGATTCTACAGAGGCAAATAGAGGTAGGCTAGGAGTAAGTCCAGAAGTGACAGCTCACAGATAATGAGTCAGCCATTCCTTGTAAGACAGACCATCTACTGTGCATTATTCTGTGTACATTTCAGTTTCTGCCATTCGGCATGGTTTACATGGTCCAGAGCGTGCACTAAAGGGGAGCAACCACCTCTGGGACTGCCCTGATAGGTAGTGCTCCCTAGCGAAAAGTAAGAGTTCTCAGGGGAAAGTGAATTCTAGAGCCAAAGAACTTGGGCTTCAAGCTCTAGCACATCTCCCAGGCAGCAGGGTTCCCCAGTCGCTGATTTGAGAGGACCTGGGCTCCTTTAATTAAGTCAGTAAACCTTACATTACTCTATTGTGTCCAGTAGACACCAATGCCAGCTTCCTAACCCAACGTATGTGGTTCTCAGAACTCATTCCATATCCTCCTCCTTCTCAATCCTCCCTCAAGGGTCCCCTTGAGAGACCTCAAGGAAATGGCAGAACATCCTCAAGGGAGGAGGAAACTAGGCTATTTCTCCTCTAGTTCTCATCCATCACTGGTTGGAGGCTGCTTATAGAAACAGGCATTCATTAATTCCCCAGCATTTCCAGTTTTCCTTTGTAGACTGAAGAAAAATCCAGGCAGAGACCTGTATATAGCATGTCAAAGAACTTAGTCCTGAGCTCTTTCTATCTTTTGTTGCCATATATATTTCCTAACAAGCTCCTTCAAACTCTGTGGAATGAGATGAAATATAAATAGAAAAGTCTTACAATAATCATCTTCAACTATTATTGTGCCTACTCCTTTCTGAACACATGATTTAATGACAGAAATTCCCTCATGCTCCCTAGGATCAAATGTAAGAATTCTGTAATTCCCTTCTTAAAAAACAGTAAGAATTTCTACTCTCGCTGTAATTCTACAAACATTTTACTCCCCCCCCCACTAATTTCATCCATGAATAGTCTTTGAAGTGCCATTTCTTCATTCTTTAGTTTTTTTTTAAATAAAAATGAAATAAACCACCAGGTTTGGGGATCAGGAAGAAAAGTGTTTCTGTTCCATCAAATTTGGACTGGGTATGTCTCCATCGTTACTGTCACAATCATCCTGAATATCTAGAAAATCTCTCAATATGGCATAATCTTCAACTCCATGCTTAAGTATCTTGATTTTACATAAAAATGGAGGCCCTTTTCAATAATATAGCAATTTTTCTTTCATCTTTCATTACTAAATTTACCTGGGGAGAAAATGTCCCACTTACAGTATCTTCAGTTCTCTGATAACCTTTTGAACTTTAACATAAGAGGACAAGGAATGTAATGTAAACCCTACATTCCTAATGGGCAATTCAGCTGTCTGAGCAGAAGTGAGATGCAAAATGTCTCTTTCTGCTCTGATGTTTATAGGATCACTATAGAAAATATAAATGTTAGGGAAAACTATTAAGGAAAAAATTTCCTTTAAAAATCATCTCAAATTTTGCTATGTAAATCATCACTGTGAATATTTTGGTGAACACGCCAAATATCCTATGCATCATATATGGTGTACAGGCATCAAATCCTACATAAAAGGTCTCATGCTGTATAGTGCTATTTTGAGACTTACAGTTCTCCCAAAACATCTTTCCATATCTTTTCTTTTAAAAGACTTTATTTTCTTAGAGCAGTTTTAGGTTAACAATAAAATTGAGGGGCTGTACAAAGGTTCCAATATATAGTTCTTGCCCTCACGTAAGAATAGGCTCCCCTTTCATCAACATCACTCACCAAAATGGTATATTTTTTAGTCAAAGACAAAACTGCACTGGCATGTCAGAATCAACCAAAGCCCATAGTTTATCATAGGAGCCACTTTTGTTATAGTATATCCTAAAGGTTTAGACATATAATGACATATACCTACCATGATATCACCGAGTATTTTTACTGTCCTAAAGATCCTTTGTGCTCTGCTTATTCATCTCCCCACCACCACCACCTCTGACTACCACTGATGATTGTCTTCACAGTTTTGCCTTTTCCAGAATGTCATATAGTTGGAAACACTGTATGTAGCCTCCTCAGATTGACTTCTCTCCTTTACTAATATGCACTTAATTTCCTCCATGTCTTTTCATGGTTTGATATGATTGATGGTTGTTTTATTTTTCAGTGTTGAGTAATATTCCATTGTCTGGATGTACGTTGTCTGGATAAATGTATTTATCCATTCACTTACTGAAAGACATCTTGGTCCTTTAAGTCTTGGCAATTATGAATAAAGTTGCCATAAACATCTATATGCACGTTTTTTGTGAACTTAAGTGTTCCATCATGTTTTTAAGTTACCATTTCTATTTTCATAGCAATTAATGCTAAAGTTACCATTTAATCTAATAAAAATGAATATGAATTACAACTCACTGGAAACTGAGCTAATACCATCCCTGTGAAAGCAGGGCTTTCCTGTTTGAAATCTCCATGTTTTTCCTCATTTACTTGAAGTTTAGAAACTGCTCTCTGCACCTGCCCCCCCATTCCAGCCTCCAAGCTCAGGTTGGTCTTCCTTCCTCACAAAAAAGATTCTTATACAAACAACCTGTCCAACCAAAATCTTTTCCAGATAAACATGTGTTTCCTGCTGAGGACTAAAAGAATCCTGCCCTGTAGTTTGGCTTATTCCATTTCCCTTTCCTTTTTTTTTTTTTTTTCTTTTCCACTAGTAGATTTCTGAGGGTTCTTCAAAACACTCAAGTTCTGATTTTATGGTTTTAGAAAATCCGTACAGGATATCAGTCACAAGAAGTATGATGCCTGATCATTTCCTCCTCCAGCTACATGTCTGGAATGAAGGCAATGCTGTCTCCCTCACATTGCTGACTCAACAGGATTTTTTAAACTGCTGCACCATTGCTCATTGTAAACAGGCTAATTAAAAACCTAATACTGAAGGCAAAATGATTTTATCACTCAAATTTCCTGCAATGCTAATGCAATGGTTTTTTGAGCCTCAGCCAGTTTTTTAAATATATATATATTTAAAAAAAATATATATATATATACACACATATATAAAATTAAAAAAATAGCAAGGAGACAGCTATTTTAGTCAAATGTCATTTACCTCATATGGTCATTTCCTGTTGGAGGCTAATAATTTAGAAGCATGTATCTTGGCTACTAGGCAGGTTTTGGGTTTGTTTTTGATTATTATATTTTGTCTTAAACAGTAACAAAAGAAAATTTAAAAGAGATGAAGACATTACACTTGTTTTTTTTTCTAAGACAGTATAAACAAAGGTTTGGTATTAACAGGAATTGAAATGTCTGATGAAAGTAGAATTTTGGATCAACAATGACTCCCCTCCTTTATAATCCAGGGTTGTTATCCTTATGCTGCCAGAAAGAGAACATCCCACTTGTCAAGAACACATGAATTCTCTTTTCTTAAAATCTCTTCCACGGGTTCTTTCTTTGAATTACCACCCAGTCTGTATTCTTGAATATGAGTTTTACACTTTTCCAGGAACAGCAGAGATGTCTGCAAGAATATTCCAAGGAGCTGGATAAGATATGATGAAAGTCCCCATCTTCTGGAGTATTTAGTACCAGCACAACACACCACATTAACAACACACTGGATGTTTTAGTTTTAATTCAGATGTTTCTCATAATCTAGTAAGCCTATAGTCCAAATATAAAACAGTTCAACACACCACTGGGGTTCATGCTGAAATGAAGAGTAACAGACCTCTCAACCCTAAGCTGTCACTCAATTCACCAATCACTTTTGAGACAATGGAGTATTTTGCCCTGTTTTGGACATAGCTTGCATACCGTCTTCCTCTGCTATGACCTTGGTACCCATCTGGGCTCTAAGGACACCCAATCTCTTCCTTTCCTCTTCATCACATGCTTATAGAGCAGACAGTTTTGAACATTTATTAAGTGCTGAACATGGTGATGGAAGCAGAGCCACCAGTGTGAAGACAGAAAATAACCTTCAACAACACAAAATCTATCTTGGATACTGACTGCGAATACCTATTACTATATGTAATACAAATTCCACGAGTGTTAGAGAGCGCACCTGTACCAGACATGGGGAAATCACAGCCACTGCTCTTAAAGATTACAAAGGTAAGATTTTTCAGAACAAGTGAAGGGGAGGTGAAGGAGAAAGAATGGGAAATGTGTTATAAGAAGAGTAAACAGTAATATACCAGTGTTCAGGTTGAAGAGACTAACATTCACCTTCCTGACCATGTTACTTTAACACTGAGTAGCTATGCCATCACCATTATCAAACACTTTACAATATCTACTTATGCACTAGGGTCAAGAACAGCAAGCAGCAGTATTAAGTAAACTCCAACAAGGTCCTAAAATCATTATGCTGGGTGCAGGAAGAAACCACTGGACTGTCAACTTATTTGTTTCTAATGTTCTTCATTTCATTTTTGTGAATATTTTACAGTGTTTGTAACACAGTACTATATACAATACATTTAATTAGATGTATTTATAGAAATTTTATAAGGAAATATATATTTGGAGTATGTGCTCAATATCAGTTCACTGATATCTCCATAATCAAAAATGTTTGGCGACCACTGGTCTAGATGGGCTTACATTCTAGTTGAAGTAACAAGCTACACAAAGAGGTGAAAAGCACCAAACACTGAGGCTTAGTGCTCTCTACAGGTGTTAGAGAATAAGGGGCAGGAGATGCCTGCGGGCTGCAGTGGTCAGAAAAGGCTCCATGGCAGAGATGGCACTTAATTTACGCTTTGACAGAAGAGTAGAACCTAGACCAAAAGAAGTAGAAAGATTAGGGGACATTTTATGTGGAAAGAATGACGTAACCCCAGGCAAAAAGGTATAAGTCAGCAAAGAGAAAACCAACTTTTATAATGCAAAAGGATCTCCACAAGGGAGCAGGATGGAGGTGGGAATCCTGGAATGGAGACAAATGGGGACAGAACAGGGGACATCTTCAGTATCAGACTAAGAAACTGTACTCTATCTTGCAGGCTATAGGGACTCTGGAAAAGACAGGTATTCCTTCTGGGCTCAGTGGCAGGCTTTCCTGGGAAATAGAGCTAAGCTTTTTTCCTTGAACTCTTAAGAGTCTATGTCACCAGTGAAACTTTCAAAAATACAGGGAAAATAAAGATATTTCAGAAA
The DNA here is from genome assembly GCF_014898055.3 of Talpa occidentalis. NCBI lineage: Eukaryota > Metazoa > Chordata > Mammalia > Eulipotyphla > Talpidae > Talpa > Talpa occidentalis. The sequence goes on along the minus strand of NW_023601104.1, from coordinate 69,527,273 downwards.
CACTGAAATCGTTCACCACCAAATACTTCATGAAATAAACTTTTAAAAGATAAACACTTCTGGGCCTCCCTGGTGGTGCAAGGGGTTGAGATGCAACCTGTGAAGCTATCTGCGGCCACTGAAGCACGAGTTTGATCCCCAGCCAGGGAGCTACCCACATGGCGCAGCAGACCTCTCCTGTCTCACCTGCTGCTCCCCTCAGCAGTGTATTCTCTCTATCTGCCTGTTCTGTTCCCCACTCTGTCTCTGGTGAGTCCTCTCACACCCCAACCGCTGGCATGTACCCCAGTTCTTGTGTGCATAAATAAATAAATCTTTTTAAAAAAAGGGTGAGCTGAATGATAAAAGAAAATGGTGAATAAAAAAATTATAAATATGTAGGTAAATTAAAGAAACAACACTGGAACAATTAAGAAGTAATATCCAGTTAATGAAAACAGAATAAAAACATTTTCCTAAAATATTTAGAAAAGAAAAATAAAAAGACATCTAAATTTAGAAGTGGAAAATAAGATACTGAAAATACCAACTAATTCCATGTGAGCCAGGAGGACTGAAGTTAAAGTTCTAAGATCTTTAAGGGGTTGGGCTGTAGCTGACTTTTCTGTGCTACAGAGATATATCACAATTCCATGTATAACCACTTTTAAAAAGAGGTTTTATCTTCCAAAACAGAAGATGGGGGAAATGAAATTGGTGGAGATGGTGATGGGGAGATCTCAATTTGCAGAGAGAGAGAGAGAGAGAGAGAGAATATTAAACTACTTATTGTTTACAAGACAGAAACCTAAGACATAATTACAAAAAAAGTAGAAAGTAAAAGCATGAAAGAAGATATAAGGCAAATACTAACTAACCAGAAGAAATGTTATATTAATGTAGCTATATTAATGCCAGATTAAATACCCTGCAGGATAAACAGTATTACTAGAAATAGAATGAAGTGACCCCATGATGATAAATGGTTTGTTTTGCTGGGAGGACATAAAAGTACACTCATATATATCTAATAGTATAGATTTTAAGGCGCTAATAAGCAGCATTTACTCATGACTAAAAAGTTGTCTTTTTTTTTTTTTTCCTGGAGCTAAGTGGTATGATAGGATTAGAATATTCCCTTTTCTAGATGTCCACTCTGGACCACTCTAAGGAAAACACTCCAAACCTCAAGCTCAAAGACATTCTCTATTCTTTTACTCCATCTGTCATTCAAAATCACAACATGGTTGGCCCCTGCTTTGCACTTAGGGAGCCATGTTTCCATTTTTCTTGGGTAAATATCTAAGAATTGCTGGGTCATAGATATGTACACTTAGTCCTGAAAGAAACCGCGTACACATTTTGCACTCCCACCAATAATATGAAAAGATTCAGTGCTTCAGCACATCATAAACACTTAGTGTGGATGGTCATTTTAATTTTAGCCATTCTGGTGGTATCATACTGTGGTTTTAATTTGCATTTCCTTGCTGCCTAAAAATATTGAGCATGCTTTTTATGTGGTTATTGGCCATTTGTATTTTGTGAAAAGGTCTGTTTAAATTTCTTAACCTTTCTTTTCAAATTGTTTTTTCTTGTATTTGGACCATGACTTTCTGGCAAAGCTGATTACTTTTGGAGGGAAATTAGCAACTGTTTTTCCTAAAAAGAACAATTTCATGGACTTCACCTGAGAATTCTCTGCCCAAGATTGTGTCCAGACTAAAGATGGTAAAGAAGGTTTCAGCAAGGTTAGGGCTCATGTTTGCTTTTCATACACACGTACTGGAGAGAAGGTAAGGAGGGAGAAAATCTAGACTTAGGTTTTAAAATTCCATGTCTATAGTATTATTCTGGCCAGAAGCAGAGATAAACAACAACAACATACTTCTGCTCTTTTTTGTACCATCTCTAGTTGAGAAAATTTAGTTAACTCTTAATATTTTAAAGTTTGAATAAAAACCAAATTATACTGATTCTACTTCATCTTCATGTACCATCCCTAGCACAGAGATTTTTTTTTTCTGGCATTTCTAGAAAGAATCTTGTGAGCATCACTGTCAAGTTCTTTATTAACTGAAATACATCTGATGTTAGCAACTGCCTCTGAGCAAGGGCACAGTCCATAGGACAAGTACTCCAGGATTCCCCCAGGCTCTGAAACCACCAACCATGGAAGGACTGCTCACCTTCTTTGTTTGGAAGAAGCATACTTAGCTACTGTACAGACTGACTAAAGAAAAAAAGAGTTCAAATCCATCTTTGATCACAAAGATCAAAACCAGTGGGTGAGAGCTGCCCTCTAACTGTAAAGCCCTTATAAACCATCATCTGCCCTTGAGAAACTATGTTGACTCAGTTGTACAGGTTTCTATTTGAGCTGTTGCCCAAAGCTTACAAATTGGTTCCTTAATGTGACAGTAATGCTGATGAAAGAGGCCTAAAACACCTCTAAGCTTTCTGACCTTAAGACTGATTTTTTCTCAGCTTCTTATTTGTGTTGAATGAGCAGACAGGAGCTGGTTGCACTTGATCTGTAAGGAATGAAGCTTTTCATGTTTCCCTCTGTCCTCCAGATCATCTCAAAACTCTACATAAAAGTATAGAAGTTCTCTATAACAATTAAGGGATAATGCTCCCTTGCTTTAATTTTGCTCCTTTAAGTACTTATTTTTAACCTTTGGCCTTGAAAGGTGCACATGGGGTAAGATAGAATGTGAATGGTGGCATTCAGAATCCTTTAAGTCTTCTATGCAAAAAAAAAAGGGGGGGGGAACTTGTTGCTAGAAGTTTGAGCCTTGTCCTGTCCTCAGCCCTCCAAGAACGGGTCCTTTGAAGAGACATTTGGGAAAAAGTTTGACTAGGGAAAAAACTTTTATAGGCAATGATTAACTCTAAGAATCAGACCAGTGGGGAGGTTGTCTGTGATTGAGAGCCATGTAAAATTTTCACCTATCCAAAATAAGAGCTCCTGCTAACATAAATAAAGCATTCATTTATGCACACCCACCAATAAGTGCTTAAGTGTTTAAGGGCCAGGTTAGAGCTCTACTTATAGAAATAAAGTGGACAGATTCTCAGTCTCAATGAGAGCCCATGACAAACAGTCCTGGCCTCAAATCAGAGAGTGAAGAGGTTTCATAATTCTCAGCACCCTGTATAGACTGGTCAGGAGGTGGGGACCCACAGAGGAGAGCCAGGAGCAAATGCTTTTGTGAGCACAATCACTTCCCCATTACAATGTCTCTAATCCACTTTGGTAAACTGCATTCCTGAAGCAATAACTCACAAGAGATGAAAGAATCAAATTTCCTTAAACAAAACTTTGCGCATTTTCTTGAAGTTGTATGAGAAAATTCCTCTGTGAACACAAGGGTGGGGTGCTCCAGCTTCATACTATAATGGTATGTAAGAGACTGATCAGATAGCACTTTAAAATAATTACTAGTCTTCACTAAAACTATATTAATAATAGTAACAAAATAATAATGATAATAGAAGAAAATTGATTTTAGTATTTGTGACAAACTCTAATCAAGAGTCATGCAAGACCGACTAGTGGTTACCGGAGAGAAGGGGGAGAGGAGATAGGTAAATCAGGTAAAAGGGGTCAACTGTACAGTGAAGGATGCATTAGACTTTTAGTGGTGAGCTTAATGTAGTGTATAAGGATGTTGACTTTTTTTACAGGCTGATTTTTAAAGATACATATCTGAATCTTATATAACATTATATTGCAATGTCACTTCAATTTTTAATTAAATAAGAATCTTCACAGAAGATCTCTTGGTCTTCCTTGGGGCAAAATTACCCTCTGAAACGAAAAAGAAATTATCTTGGATCAAAGGGTTATTAAGAAGTGACACCTCTGGTGAAAATATTCTTAGCGAGGCTATTTGCCCAGACTTGTGGAAGAGCTAGGACTCTTGCTTCAACTGCAAGTTTTATTCTAGATCATGTGTCTGCTGGTATGAACACTATGTTTTGGGTTAATAACTAAGGAAATCTAGCTCTGATTTTTTTAATGTTGTCATTGAAGTCACTGGCAAATGCATTGCGCAACAGGGAGTGTGACAGCTCAGTGGTGTGTGCAGGGCATGGGCATGAGGGATAAGCAGGGACATGAAAACATTCCTCGTATGAAAAAGCCAAATTAAACTGCCCCAGTGCAGCTTAACCTGCTAGAACTCAAGTGTGGCCAGGCCTCTCCAAAAAGAGGAGCACATGGTTCTTATCTTAGATTCAAAAACTCATGACTTTGCTTAATAAGATGAGTGGAGTTGGGAACAAGGACAACAGCCTTTTGAAGAGCAGACTTTGCCTGCAACTGGAAAGGTTCACCCTACCTTCCATGCCCACGTTTCAGCGAAGACCCTCCCAAGCCCAGACAGACACCTTCCCCATGAACCACCGTCTAGCTCTGCCCAACCCGGTACTCCAAACTGCTGTCCTGTCCCTGAGGGCCGTTCCTTCTGCAGAGTCAGCACAGGTCACTCCCGTCACCAGGAAGAGCTTCTCACTTTCTCAAAGCTCATCCTCATAAACATGCTTCTCATCCAAGGTGTCTGCAGATGCCTTGCTAACAGGCCTCTGTCTCACTTCTCACCACCACACAGCTCCCACGCTCTTCCAGCCACAGCACTGCCATCGGCCTCCCAGTCTCCAGGGCCACTCAGTTCTCTGCACAGTTTTGCCTCTTGTCTCAAACACACCTAAAAGGTCTCAGATGTCAGGACTGGACTTTATATCTTTGTTATAATTTTTGTCTAGCACTCATTAGTAGGTTATACTAAGCAGGTTATACTAACATGCAAGCAAAAATTATAAAATGCAAGTGAAAGATTCCTTGTTTCCATTTTCAGATCTCTGGGACACTGTGGTTCAATGGGACTACCTACTTCTCAACAGCCATTTGAATGTGGCAGCTGTGATGCAATAATCTGTAAAAGGGCTTGGTTTTCAGTTAGGCTCAAAATCTGAGCTTTAATTTAGGCTAAAAAAAACATAAGTATATATATATGTATATATATATGGGCAACTTCATTCATTCACTAAATCAAACATTTGTACACAACAGATGTGTAGGAGGCACAATGAAAAGAAATACAGGTACAAAAATACATAAGAGAAGGTATATGAGTGTGTGTGCATGTGTGTGCATAAGAAATGCTAGGACCCTCATTAAGCTCACAGTCCACTGCCATATTTCTGCTTTTGAAAATGTGGAGATTCCCTGACTATTCCAAACTAAATCAGAATATCTTGGATGGGGACCAGCGATGTACAATTTAAGTTCTAAGAACCAGGGGACTAGCAGGACGGATCCATCAGGAAAGAGACAGTTAAAGTAGAAAAGCACTTGTTGCCTTATCTCTAGCCTGCAAGTCCAGGGCACTGCGAAACCAGAGGAGGCTCAGGGAATGGATCACACACCCTGGGTGTGAGGCCTGCAAAGAACCGAAAGCCTGAGCAGTTGTGCATCATGTGGAGGGGTAGCAGAAACAGGAAATACCGAAGGAAGGTCTTTTCGAACAATCCCTCCCTGCCACACTCCTACTTAACCCTTCCTTGGCTGCCTATACACCTGAGGACAACACCTGACCCCAGCACACCCCCAAAACCTTATTACCCATGCATATCTGCATTGCCCGGGGTGGCAGAAGCACATGTACCTCCCTAAGTGTGAAGGGCCATGCGTGATACCCCATCTGCTGATTTTGAAATGATGGCAACCCTAACTGGAATCCAGCTGTAGTGTGGCTGAAAGAGGCTGTAGGCAGAAGCCGACCCTTTAAGTCCCCTGTGCGCACAGCCATTCTCCTGAATAGCATTTAAACTAGGATTCATGCAGCAAAGGTGGGCTCTGTCATAGACTGAGACCCACAGGCCTTCAGCTGGTGTCTCCAGCAGAACAGGGCAAACTGCAATAGCCAGACCCCAATGCATAAGGAGTCAGGAGCACATCACCCAACCATCTTTCTTCTAAATATACCTACAAGGTACACCTACAAACACATACAGAAGTATTCAATATACATTTTGGCTCAAAATTCCTATGGTTTTGTCTTATTTTAGCTTTTCCAGCTTCATTTATAACCATGTTCCAGATTATTACAATGACAACCTAAGCCTCAGAGATAGAGCTCATAGTCCCACACCAGTTCCTCAAAACTACCAATGAGAGTCAGGGACACTGGGCAGAGTTCTGAAGGAGAAACTCAATCCTATTTCCAAAGCACTGCTTCCTCTTATTAAAAAAATAACCAATGGCAGACAATTGCATTGTGCTGGTCCTCAAACAGGTATGAGTGTCCCTCAGGGGGGTATTTAGCAATGTCTCAGGACATGACTAGGGTGCAGAAAAGGAGGGGGGTTGCTGGGAGCATCTATGGGGATGCTGCTTAATAGCAACTATGCACACAACCGCCCCCAGACAAAGAATTATCTGACCCAAAACATCAATTGTGGGAGACTAAGAAGCCCCACAGTATTTGGATTCTATAGGATATTTCATTTGGGGAAAAGGTATTTGTTGCTTAAAAATAAATTTGAAAACTTCTGCTCTAGGACACCTGCCTGGACACAAACTATTCAACAACATGATACAGACTCTTTTTTATTATGCTTCAAAGTCCTACAATTGTGCAGATGGCTCACATCAGACATTTGCTTTTAAATGCCCATAATAGGTCTTATGGAGACTCTCTAGCTGCTATAAAGAGTTAAGACCTTGCCTTTTTCCCCCCTACTGAACATGCAGTGGGAATCAAGGTCCGAATGTCACCTAGTAGGACAAATTGCAAGCCTCCTCCTGAGCTGGTATAGAATCTAAATCATTTCAATCAGATGGGGGCTGAACATTTGTCCTGATGGGAAGCCACGGGTGTTTGCTTCGTAGAGATCAACTCTCCATCAGTCAGGCAGAGAGCCAGAAGTTAAATATATTGCTTCTTTTAGGAAGGAAAGTGAACAATGGCCTCTTCATTTGAAACCACAATGGGAATTTAGGAAGGGGCGGAGCATAATTCCCAGCATGGAAAACAGCCAGTTTCAGAGTTAACGTCCTTGGTCTTGCAGGACAGCCTGCAAGAGATTTTCGGTCCTGCTGATGGACACTCTATTTACTAATCCCATGTGAAACCCAAGGACTAAGTGGCACCTTTTGATACCAAACTAAGGAATAATTCTGATTCTAGAGTCAAGGGGATAATAAACAATCAGTCAACCCATTATAAAGACTTCCTGCCATTATGAGGTTTGCTGAGACGTCTCTCAGCAAAAGACACAACACCCAAGCTTAGGGCTATCTTTCTAGATATAAAGACAATCCACACCACACATCCTGCATTACATTCTCTTTGAGCCTCACTTCATCTTTACCCCCACTGTCCCCTGAGGTCCTCAGGCCTCCTTCCAGACAGGGCCCAGGTCACCTCTGCATTTTGCATTGCACATTGTGTTGAACTGTGTTTCAATAACAACCTTCCTCTTTAGTGTCACATTCACCTTTTTGTCATCAGGACACAGCCCAGTGCCTGGCACATCAGGGACTTTGTATTCAATGCACAAATGAATGAGCTTGAGGTGAAACATACAACATATTCCAAAGCATGATCTACCAAAACTCCACACAGCAGGCCGGAACCTCCGCATGAGGTACGTGCAGTTTGCAGTGTGTGAACGTAAGCCAGAGCTGGCTTCATAAACACAGCGAGGAACAGGATAGACCTGTGCAGATGTTCAGTCTTTCTCCAGGAACCATTCCACATGTAGAACAATTGCAGGGTGGAGAAATTCAATAAACAGTTGCCCTTTGAGGTGGCAAAAGACACACTCTCCCTTTTCAAGTGTAATCAGCAGGTCAGATGACCTGGCCTCTAGGCTTTCAGCAGATAAACAACCCAGTGTGGCTTCCTGGTCAATCCTTAGAAGCATCCACCAACAGGCCTTGGCCACAAATAAACGGCAAGCACAAACACACTTTCCATCTAACTGTTTTCATTTAGAGCATCAAGTCTTGGAAGACAGACATTCACAAGACTCTTTTTCTTTTTCTTTTTTTTTTTTTTAAAGAAAACTGGATCAGAGACCATCCTAAGCTATGGATCCATAACTACTGGTGTAGACACCTTATAAGGGAAGATGAATTTACAATGCACCAAGCCATCTCAAAATGAAAAAAAACATGTCTAACATACATAACTAGTGTTTACCTAGTTTCATGAATTAAAAGAAATCCAATTAAAGACTTCACTGGGTTTACTGAATTTTGCTATTAAGTATATGATTACTTCAAGAAGACACATAGAATAACTAGCTATGCTGATGTGAGGGATCTGGAAAATTTAGTAAAGGTCTTGGTAACCAAAAGGGTCAGAAATCACTCAGCCAGCTAACATAACATTTCCTCTGCCTGCTGTGCTAACAGTCCTGGAAATGAGGTCCTTGCAGCTAAAGTGATAATGAGAGATCAGGAAAGATTAACAAGAAGGGGAAACTAATAAGGGTTCTATATGGTAAGGCAATCTGGGTGCAGACAATGGGAGAGAAGCACTTTCAAAGAAGTCTACCCTAAGGACTGGCTTTTGCCTCTAGAGGGACTGAAGTTGCCTTTAGTGATTAACAAAGGGCTCTAAACCCAGTCCTGTGCAGGCCCCAGCACCCCCCTCTCAGGTATGAGCATGCGTAGTGTGTAGCTTTACAAATGTCATATACAACTAGGCCCCCTTTAACATTTCAGTGTAGCAGGATGTTGGCGGGACTTTTTCTCTTGTCCCAGAATTTTAGCTGGGAACAGAAGGCACCAAGTATCCACAATGTAAGTTCTGAGAGCTGCCTGCCAACAGGGTCTCCTGGAGTCAGGAACACTACCCCATGGCCACTTCTGCAACACTGCCCCAAAGCCAGATCCAGCCTGAGGACGGGAGGGGGTGCCAACATCAGAGATATGAAGAAGGAACAGAGGGAAGGGCAGGGATGATCATTATACTTCAAAACTGTCCCCAGCAGGTGTCGGAGGTATATGGACAAAAGAGTGTCAGAGGCCAAGGAGAAAGTGACTGGTGAGAAGCAGATATAGAATATTTGTGAAGATAGTTGGCCATAAATGGGGGCAGAGGGGAATAGGATGGTAGCTAAGGATGCCAGGATTAAGGGAAGACTGACTTCCATCAGTATTTTCCTATTGATACCACCAAAGGAGAAGCAACCAGGGCAGAGTAAGGGACTGAACAAAGAATAGTCAGAGCAGATAAGTGAACAAGCAAGCAAACATGAAGAGACCAGACAGGATGGATCTGCTGAGGAAAAGGGTGTAACCTTTGTAAGTAGAGAGGTTTCCCTGGCAACCAGTAGTAGAGAGGATGAAAGGAGATGGCCACACAGAGGGACAGTGGGTATAAAGATAGATTGCAGGATTTTCTCAACAGAGTGTGAAAACCAGGCTTTGGGTGAGGCAATAAAAGGAAGGGGGGTGGTCTGCAGGATGAGATTTTGGAGTTCCTTAAGTACTAACAAGAAGCACACCTGGATTTTTGCTGGGTATCTAGTTATATACCAAAAACTCACGTGCCAACCCATCCAGCATCATCCTTTGCCCCAGTAGGAGCACTGCAGGATGACTGCCAGGTCAGGCACTGGGCAGTGAAGGAAGGTTAAAGTGTGCACTGGGTTCTTGTCATCACTGTTAGTGCTGTGGTGATGGTCTCAGGGTCTGGGCTCAAGAGAACATTGAGTGGACCAGGAGGGGCTTAAATATCAGATAAATTAGTGGGGTCCAGCTTGCGGGCATGTGACTGCGGTGGATGTCACAGAAGGTAATGAGTAGCATAAGGATTGATGGAAAGGTACACCATTTTTGCGATCCAATTTGGGTTCCATTTTTTTTCTTTTATTAATTTTTTATTATTTTATTTTTATTTTTCATGCCTATACTTAGCTATTTGAACCTGTTGAACTTAGCTGTCATAAACATCTACCAATTCTAATATCCATGCTAGTTCTGGGTTGGTTCCACTTGCTTTATTTCTCACCCATTCTAGGTTGTATTTCCTTGCTTTTCTGTCTTCCTCGATTCCTAGTAATTTTTGATTGGATGCCCAAACATTGTGAATTTACATGTTGAACACTGGCTACTTTTACTATAAATATTCTTAACCTTTATTTGGCGACACAGTTAAGGTACATGGAAATAGACTGATCCTATCAGATCTTGCTTTTTTTAGATTTGTGACTCAACCCAGTGCTCCATGAATCCTGTTTCCTAGTCCAGCTGGTAGGAACAGGCACTCCTCTGGCCCCTGTGTGAGCACCAGGCACAGCTACATCTAACCTTCTGGATGGCTCTTTCTCTCCAACCTCAGGTAGTTCCTTACTCTGAAGTACTAGAGCTGAACACGTCACTACCTATCTCTGGAGTTCTCTCTGGGTAGCTATCTCCTCTCCAGTTCTCTGCCTGTGATTTCTAGCTGTCTTAGTCCCCCTGGATTCTCAGTCCAGCTCCTCAACTCAGAAGGTCTACTAGGCTCCTGCTGGGGTCCCTATTCCTCTTCCGTGGCCTGGAAACTCTCTCACAGCAGTTTCAAAAGACCCACAGGACTCACCCCATGTACCCTGACAATCACCCTCACTTCCAGCAGAGCTCTCTCCAGACCCAAGGAATGCAGCAGTTCACATAGCTTGGAATGAGCCAGGCATGCTATTCGGTGTCACAAAGGCAAAGTGATCAGAACAGTAAGAAGTGCGACTATCAGAGGGGGCCAGCCCTGATCCCTGTATTCACATACATGTACTGTAGCCAGGAGAAAAGTCAGGTTCATGGACTACAGGTGATTCTAGTCTTTGAAATGGCAAAGGGAGCTCTGGCAGAGGGAAAGGAGAACATCGAAGACTACCCTGGGAATGAGGACTACAGAAAGAGTAACCTGACCACAAAAGTCTCCTCTGTTCTAGTCCTTCGGCCAGAAATGGTGCTAGAAGCAGGAGGCAGGCACCCAGTCTAGACGCTGCTCTCCCCCAAAGGCAGCAGAACCTCCCCAAGGCCCCGGGAGAAGAAAAGCCTTTAACATACCTTGATGATGCCTGTCAGGTGACCCAGAAGCAGCATGGCCTACCCCAGCCCCTCAGACACAGACCACCCCACCTACAGGCACCACCAAGCACAGTAAAGAGGTTGACTCAAGTCCACACAAAAGCAAACTGATTTTCAGCACATATTCCTCCTCCACATGCAGCAAAATTCGAAATTTGCCTCCAAATACACAAGATTTTAGTTAATCATCAAATACTAGATTTAAAGTGGGATTTTACATGCACACCATTTCTAAGGAGGAACTGGGTGGTGGGTAAGCCCTGAATAAAACAAGCCAGCAGCAAGCAAACAAACCCTGTGTGTGGACTCAAACAAGAGACACCATCTGGTAACACAAGGACCACACCAAGCCTGTAAAATTAAAACCACAAAAGTCAACACACACTTTAACTTATAAATGAGAAGTCAACTTAATAAATGAAGGCAAATATTTGGAAAAGATCAAAAGCTATAACAATATCTACCTGGTGTAAGCCAACTACAATTTGTGAACAAATCACTAAGCCACGAGGGCTCCCCAAGTTTATGGACAGCCCCTGAGCAGGTCATCAGGCTGGTGACAGGGCATAACAAAGTCCTGGCACAGAAGAAATGGCCAGTACTGTCTGCCAGGGTGGGGTCCACCCCAGCGCTTCAAATTTGATCGTCTCGAGAGAAGAAATTAACATCAAGTCACCCATACCTTCTTCTTTTAAAACACATCTTCTTTCTGGGAACTGGAAATGCCTTGTAAACATTAACTCATTCATCTTAACATAGTTCTTACTGCAGAAGGCATTCACAGCAAATTCTGTGCTAAAAGAACAAACCAACTGTGAGAGCCTATTCTCAGTATGATCCCAAATTGCAATTCCGTGGGCCTACTGCTCCCTGGGTCATGCCAGATGGGGGAGTAGGACTCCCAAGTCCTATTCTGTTATTCTACCAACATTCCTCTGGAGCATTCATGGCAGGAGGGCTGCCCATGAATAGATTTTGTCTATACACACACACTCTCTCTTATTCTGTATCAGTCTGTCTCTCCACCATCTCCATTCTGGGGCATAATCAGCTCTTCCCAGGAGAGGCAGTGCCAGCAGCATCACCCCAGGCAATAACCAGATCCTTAAGTGGCAATGTGGGCAAAGGCATAGTACTGGCTCTGTGGGTAGATGTAGGAACAGGGGCAACATATGTTCTCTGTGGCAGAGCAAGCAGAAACTGGCAAAACACTGTTCCCCTCCCAGATAATGAATCTTTCTAGCACCTTCCTCCACCCTTCTTTGGAACACATCTCTCCCACCCACTGCTTCACCGATGGTAGCTCCTAACGCAGACATTGAGACACACAGACCTGGCACCTACCTCACACCCTCCCAGAATGTGACATACATGTGTTCCACTGCGGTCAAGATTTGAAACAATGGTAGGGAAAGGGGATTTATATCATATTCTTCCCAGTGCCTTTTAGATGATTATCACAAAGTACATGGATGTAAATGGGGTGCAGATTTCCTTCCAATATGGGTTGGTAATGTAAACTGCATCAGTCCCTACAACATTATCTTTGTGGGTCTATTTACGTGGGTACAACCTCATGCAATGTCACCACTCTCTGGGGGTAGATACCTTAGCCTCAGGTGTCACACAGGCCTCCCACTGCTCAGAGTCACGTGACTGTGGAGTACAGGAGGCAGAGCCCAATCCCCATCAAAAGTTGATGCTCTTCTGCCAGCGCTCCACGTCTCCAGCAGAGTAAGAGTTTCCCAACAGCAATTTCCATGGAATTTTGTCTATAATGTTCTGTTAAGCAGGATTAACACTGACACAAGACACCAACTTTTGGGCAGACTCAGGAAGCTGGAGGCGTGACTAAAAGTGACCTATTATTTGAAAATCTGATTTCCAAGACTTTAAAAAGTTCCTGAACATTGTCTCACAAAAGAATTTTGTATATGTTTAACCTAATTTTTATATCTTAGCTCTCTGAAATAAATTTCAACAAGAAACTATATCTTATGTTCCATTAGGCTTAGTATGTGTTTTCAAAATATTTATTTCAAAATTATGTTGACTTGAAATATAAAACAGAAGACACACAGAGTTATTTTGGTCATTAAGTACATCCTGTTCTTAAAGTTTGCATTCTCTTTCTGCTCAGCATCTATCTTGTGTATTTTTTCAACTTTCTAATATTTAATTACATACAGATATAAATTAAGTGAAAAAGCTGTTTCCAGACAGTCTGATGCACCCTGGAACCCAGTGACCTCAAGGAAGTAGGTGTCTGGCCATCCTGGGGATGGCCTGGGGATGTCACCACATGAGGGTGACAAATGTAACTGGTGTAACTAACCCAGAGACGAAACAGTGGCCTAATATAAAGATTCCTTCTAGAGTCACCTTGATTTATGTCATTCAGAGAGCGTTTATGACAGGAGGAGACTTGCATGTTATCTAGTTTAAATCTAACCCCTTTATCTGAAAGTTATAAGATCAGCCCACTGGTACGCTTCTTTGGGAATCTACCACAGATAAAGCAAATAGCCTGCAGATTACTTTAGACATCCCACATAAGCTGAAATCATGGAGCAGTAAAAACCACTCTGTACTTCAAACTATAGCTCTGCAAATATTTTATGGGGCACCACTGGGGTAGGTGGGGATGCAGAATAGTGCAGGAGAGGGGCTTTATAATATTCGGTGAAGGGAAAGTGGGTTTGGGTGGCTGAGGCAAAGAAGTGATCCTTTTTCTTAAAAGACATTAGTCTCTTCAATGACTACCACACACTGCCAAGTAAGCACACTAAAAAATTATTCAGATTCAGGCTACGAATTGAGAGTTGGAGCATGGAGATGCAAAGTCAGAGGGAATTCAGAAGAGAGGGGATGCTGGGGAAAGTTGGGCCCTGATGAACCCCACCCTGTCTTAAGAGTTCCGGTTGAAAACTTCAAAAGCATGTATTGTGCCGCATACAAAATAATACAGTCTGTGCATCAATTTCAGCCCATGAGTAATTCAAGACCCCTGGTTAGAGAGAGAGAGAGAGGAGAGGGCCACACAGAGCTGGCCAGCACACAGTATTCTGCTGATTAGAGAGCAGACCAGAAAGTCTGCACTAAGATGGACCTCCAGCATTCAGAGACAGAGGCCAAGAACACAGGCTCAATGAGAGCCCACCACACCTGAGGCAGAGGTGTGGGAAGGTGATGGGTCAGACACACTGGAGCAGGAAAGTGAACTGTTCCTCTGCATCCAGGCTGAGCATTTCTACAAGTTGTCCCTGAGGGGCTAGCAGGAGATATCTGAGAGCCACAGAACTGCCATTTATTAATAGGTTTGACAAAACCAATGGATCTCCTCCAGAGTTAAGTTTCAACCTCTGTCAATGAATCCTTCCTAATGTTCGCTATTGGACAGAATTCCTCCAGGAATTGTTAGACACCTCTTTCCTTGGAGGGATTCCAGGTAAGCAGTAAATAAGATGGTGGTACCCAGGTATGCAATCCCTCATGCAGAAAGGATAGCAGAACACTGCTGACACATACAAGTTATTACACTTTTCCTATGAAATAAATTATTCATTTTACTGAGCCACACAAACTCACCATCTGAGTTTTCACTATTAAAATCTCTATAAGAGCTAAATCCATAGAGGTAAATGAAGTGGTTAAGGGCATAAAAATAGCTATCATGGAAAGACCAACCACTTTTAAATTAGTCCCTTCATTGACATCCCTCCCTGCTTAAAACTACCTTATTCTTGCCCACCTTGTAAATGTCTGCTATTCTCTGTTCTTAAATGTGTCCCCTGGTATAATTTTGCAATCAGAATTAGGTGCAGGATAAAAGGGCTATCTTGTAGCTGATGCAGGTCATGAAATTGACTGACAACATACTCCAATCACAGCAAAGCCCCTGAAACAATCAATCAGGCTTCAGGGTCCATCCCCAATAGAGAAGAGGTAGAGGCTGATGGCACCCTGCCCAGCCTCTCAGAAAATTGATAACATCTTCAAGTATTTTTACAAAAATAATGCTTTTCAGCACAGTGCTGAGAAAGTCAGCAGTGTAGGGAAAAAAACTGGAAGACATTATCATGCCTTTAAATCAGTCAGAAGAGTACATGCTGAGATATTTGATCTGGTTTGGGCCCCAGGAATTAGTCTACAAGGGGCCACTCTAACCCAAGTGCTGATAAATACGTGATGAAAGAAACTTGGGCTTATAATTTTTGTCATCATTTTTAAAGACAATACTAACCAACCTTTTAAAAGTATATATGCTATAAAAAATATTGGTTACCATTTTAATTGGAATCACTTTCAATTGCCTTTACCTGCTCCCAGTTACTTTAAAGAGATGGGGAAAGCTGTAACTTGTGTCCGGTTTAATAGCTGAGAGGCAGCAAAGTCAACAGTCCCATACTGACTTGCACCTTCTCAAGCCTGGTTTGAGTCAGCATTAAGCACCCTGTGTGTGTAGACACTAACAAGGTCCTCAGCCTTTGGGTTTCATTTTTCTCTTCCTAAAAGCACAGAACTGTAACCTGGCCTGTCTAAGCCTACGAAAAGGCTCTTAAAAATGCATTTGGGGTTTTATCAGCTCTAAAAAGGACTACACCAAAGTGATCCACCCCCCACCCCCGTGGGTATTTTTTCTTTTTTTTTTTTTTCCAATTAGCAAACCTCCCAATCACCAAGACATTCCATTAATCAAATTAGATATGTCTAAGATACAACAGGGGTGGGCCTCCCCGATTGGCACAGCGGTTGAGCGCTGGGTTGCGAAGCTGCCCACGGCCTCTGCAGCGCTGGTTCCATCCCCGGCTGCTCCCCGGCCACCTGAGGAGGGTCCCACATGGCGCGCAGACCTCTCCTGCCACCCGCTGCTCCCCTCAGCAGTGTACTTCGGTCCTTCTGCCTGCTCTGCTCCCTGCTCTGGCTCTGGTGAATTCTCTCACCCTCCTGCGCTTCTGACTGTACCCAGTGCTTATAAAATAAATAAATAAATAAATCTTAAAAAAAAAAAAAGATACAACAGGGGTGTCCAAACTTGGCTAACCATCAGAACCAGTCACAATTATTATTAGAAACCTGTTCCCTTGGCCTTTCCTGCAGGATTCTGATCAGTCTGGGGCCTGAAAATCTGTACTTTTGGAAATTCTTTAGCGATTTTATTGCTCTAGAACTGATCCTTTCTTGCCAGATCACTCATATATCCACATATACAAACGTAGGACATCATCATCTATATAAAACAGGAAGTGTCATCAAAATTCAACAAGAACCAATCATCCAAAGGCTATAAACGAAGTCCCTATGATGTGCTCAGACTGAGTTCCCATCTATGCCCCTCCCCAGGTTATCAGTAGATGTGTCACTAATATTTATGAAAACTTTACAACTCTTGACAATTCCCACCAAGTTCAAGAAGAGAAGACTCCAGTTGAGCCTATGTTTTCTGACTTAGTTTTAGATGGGTGAGGTACACTAATAAGAGTAATCTCTTAATAACCTGTAACTAGAACTGAATTATAGCTAATTACATTTAGCAGTGCATGGACTTGTTAAATATCCTCAGATGGTCAATTTGAACTTTCAATGTTTATTAAGTTGTGTAATGGATCCTAATTTAGCTTAGAACAATAAGAAACCATGATGGAATTCACAGAACTTGGCGAAGTATTCATGATGAACTTAAAATAGTTGTTGCTTTATCAACTTACATTAAATCAGTGTGAACAGAGGTAACTCTCAGGCCCCTAGCCAAAGGGCCATGCTCAGCCAGCCAAATGGTAAGGCAGCATCAAATAAGGTGAACTTCACATAAGTAACAAAAGGACAATAATGATCCTAGGCACCTCCCCTGGACCTAAGGGCCACGCCATGTTCCTCCCCCTGCTGCACCTCTCACTCATCAACCACGCCCCCTAAGGTCTTTATACTTCCTGTTCCCTCTTACCCCAGACACCCCCATGGTCTGTTCCCTCCCTCCCTTTAGGTCTCTGGCTCAGTGTCACCTGATTTTAACAGAACAGCTCACACAGCCCTCATCACTGTGCCCTTTCTCTGCCTTATTTTTTCCATAGCATTTACCATGTGACATGTTAGGATCCTTTGTCTAATTGTGTGTACCTCCACCCACCCACACACCCAGTTTGAATCCTGTGAAAATAAACCCAATGTCATTAGTAAGTACATGCATGCACACATACAAGCATATATGCATCACAACATTACACATAAATACTGTGGGCGCATATATAAACAGTTCTCTTGATTCACTGGACCCAAGTGGTACTAATTTAGAAGCATTGCTCAATCCAGTACATTTTGTAACCGAATGTAAATTCACAGAGGCAGCAACTGATTTTCTCCAAATCAATGTGAGAACTAAGTTCCCACTCATAAGACAATTCCTGACATATACACAGAATGTACCTGGAACCCTGGGCCAGTGTGACAACCCCTCACCATCCCTCTTTCCTGCAGGGGTGTCAGCAGCACTAACTTGAGACTCAGAACAAAAATCTCAGACATCAGGATGAAATCATGTTATTTGAAGACTAGTTTCAGGAGAGAAGGGAAGAAACAGGTCTTTCTACTTCCCTACCTGCCCGCTGGCATGTGGTGTTACTGGGGAAACCCTAAGAAAAAGAATGTCCACATAACTGGCCTGGAAAACAGAACCTCTGTTTTCTTTTTCACTTGCAACAAAAAGAGCAGAGAGATAAGGGGTTGCTGGAAAGTGAAAATGAGGCATACTGATATCAAATCTGGAGCAATTAATTTTTCTATCAAGAATTTAAATTATTTCTGTTTTACCCAAATCTCAGTTCCACTGAGAGAGAATACGTTAGTGAATTTCAATCAAAAAAAAAAAAAAAAGCATGGAGTTTGAGAAAATTAGAAAACTAGTCAGTCTGTGTTTTGCAAGAACCTTGATTTCAAAGGAGCACACTAGTTAATCAGCCAATGCTACATGAAGTGAATCTGCTGATGCTTCTGTCTACAGATTTCTGAGCTATTTTTGAGGTTCAGCTTTTAGTGCTTTACAGCTCTGAACACTTGGTCAGAAGTGTTGTGACTGCCTTGTTCTGCTCAAATCAAGGAAGGGCTCAGAGTTAAGCTGCCGGTAACAGGCATCTCTAAAGTTAGAAA
This sequence comes from Talpa occidentalis, assembly GCF_014898055.3. Lineage (NCBI taxonomy): Eukaryota > Metazoa > Chordata > Mammalia > Eulipotyphla > Talpidae > Talpa > Talpa occidentalis. The sequence goes on along the minus strand of NW_023601104.1, from coordinate 69,509,062 downwards.
CCACCGCCGGCTTCTGGTTGTTTCGGTGTCACTTCCTGACCTTCCTATTTTTATGGGAAAGGCTTTTTTTTTAAGTGAATGAAAAGTGACTGCACAGTAAAAATAATTAGGATAAAAAGGATTACAGTTTCCCAAAAATGACTGAAATGATGTCACCAAACCATCACCTATAGTCATAACCCAGGGTAACACACACAAATTTGTCCAGTCCCTTCTCTAAAAGTACTGGACTCTAGACCCATGGAATTTACATTCCAGGGAGGAAGAGAGACAGGCATCAAACAAGTAGTAAGTAAATAAATACATATATGTGCTGGACTTTTGAGGGAAAGGCGAAGGGAAATATTAACCTAGAAATTCTAAAAATATTTTGGTCTGTTATGGTATTAAAAATCATTGCGAGTTCAGAGTATTGGTTTCTCTAGGTTTTCACCATTGGCATTTGCCATATTAGACATTACATTGGAGACATTTAAAATATTCATTCATTGAAAACAGTAACAAATACACATATTAACATAAATAACATTTTTACGAGAGAGAACCTTTTTTTCCAAAACAAAATGAGGGGCACTTTTGTACAATTTTGCATATCTGACTTAGAGACCAACTGAATTATTTTATCCACTTCTATTGCCAATCTGTTTAGGTATTTTTTTTTTTAGTTGAAGTATACGAATAGAATCCAGCCTCACACAGAGAATAGTTTAAAAAGGGAGAATGTTTTAATTGCCTTTTCAGATAATTGTGAATATTCTTCTTTGATACTATATCATAACTCTACAAGTGGCAATTTCTTAAAAATTAGTCATAATGTGGAATCTAAAAGCATAATCAGTGAACTTTCCGTGAACAGTTCTGTTACATGAAATCCATTAGTCTCTCTTACACTCTCAATGGCTCCTGGATTATTTCGTGATTTTGTAGCATCTTGCATTAGTCATTTTGAAAATAGGGGTTGACCGAGTTATGCAGATTTTCTAAACATTGACATATTTCATTACATAAGACTAAAAAATCACAACTGTTCATTAATAGCAACAAACTCATGAAAAAGGTCCTTTCAAGTGTTAGGAAGATGTCAGGCTCACAATGGTGGATATAAATTTTCCAGAAATTTAATGATGATTTGAAGGGTTCAGTTTTTTCATTGGCATCAAATGCTCACAGTTGTTTTCCTAAAGTAATAGGCTCATTCATTTTTAAGAAAATACATGACAAATCCCCAAGTCCATAAATAGAGTTTGTCATTCTTTCAAATGAAAATGAATGGCTAGCTCAGCTAACAACTCAATCATACAAGTGCTTTTCCCTGAGACACAATAGTATTTCAGCATGTAGCAGAAATGCCAATAGTATTTCAGCATGTAGCAGAAATGCCTCACTCAATATTATATAGCTAGTCAAGGCTTGAGCTTTAATAGCATTGATAATGTTTACTGCTTCATCAAAGACACTCTAAAGTCAAACTACATTTATTTCTCTAATTGTCTGGCAATGAAGAATACGACAACTACACTAACAACCATACAGTTTGGGCTTAATTTATCCTAAGGCACCAGTAGTTTTGCCAACCATCCATTCTGCACCATTTGTACAAATGTCAACATATTCAAAAGGGCAAAGTAACATCTCCATATTATAAGGAAAATAATTCAAAACTAAAATTCCTCTGGAACCCCCAGGGGTCTGCAGGATCACACATCAAGAACCAGTTGAAAACTTCTGAACAATACTATTATTTAAGAGTTTTTTCAATAGTCAATGAAAATAAGAGAAGTAGTCAGGGTGAAGCCCATGATGATTGGAGTATAATTTGGCAAGTATAGATAGCACACCCTAAGCTGATGTCATTTTATTTTTATTTTCTTCTTTAGGTTAGCTTAAGGTCCACATTAAAAGACCCTACAGAGGACAGAAGTAAAACCATGTGAACAAACCTCAAGTTCAGTCCCCCAGAGCTCTCTGATACATGCCTCTTATCTGTTGCCAGTAACACATCTCCAAAGTTAGAAGTGAATGCCAATCTTTAGGTTGAAGACTGAGGGACCCAAGGGGAACCTTGTAAAAAGACATCATTGCAGAATACAACACTCAAGGTAGGATTATATGACCTACAAGATACTTTCTCCCAAGGTAGAACAAAGAGAAAACACAAAAACACGATGATGACCTAGAAGACCCTGCGCCCCTACATCCCCATCTGAGCTTATATACAAGCTCCAAAGCTTACCATCCAGGAAACCACAGCAAATAGCACCTCTGAGCTGGATTCACCATTTCCCTCTGAGTATCAAATTAGCCTCAAAAGTTTGTTGTGAGGAGCAAATGAAATGATATATTGGAAGGTATGAACGTGCAGAAGTAATCACTAAGGTAAAAGGTGATTCTGCTACCAGAAAGAAAATAAAGAATGCTGTTGCTACTTGCTAAATTACAGGCCTGGGAGAGTAATTGGCCCTCAGAACGCATTCAATAAATGGATATTATAGAGAAGAGGAGCAAGCAAACTAGAGCATGGGACAATTAATTTCAATAAAAATATCATTTCTTCTTTTTTAGTTCCCCTTTTCCCATCTCTCAGTATCTCTTTCTTTCTCTCCTACCCTGTCTTCAACCTGAGAGTCATTTGCAGTGGTCTCCAAGGAACTGCTTGGGCCAGCAGGCAGTTAGGAAAGTGAAGTGGGCACTGACTCCACAGGCTGAATAAACTGAAGGAATAAATTTTTTTAAAGCTCAATTTTTTTAATCAAACAAGCTTTAAACAAGCTTTCACAGACTTGAAACGAGAGAAAAATACTGAAAATCAACTATCATTAGAGATAATTTTTTTCCATTTAAAAATGACGTGCAGCAAGTATTAGCGCAGTAAGAAGCTGTGGGTTTCAGTGTGCAAGCAGTAATACACGTCTCATTTGCCTCAGTAGATGTGGTCACCAGGATTTGGCAGAGAACATAATTACTTATAAATCAGTGGTTTGACACAGGAAATTTTAGCTCAAAACTGAGGCAATGTACAAAAAGAAAAAGATGAGACGCTTACTCTACACCAAAATGTACACCTTATAGTAGAAAAAATAAGCAGGTATCAACATTCAAGTGCACTTTACATATTCTCTGCAGGAGAAATGTGCACTGATTCCAAGTAACAATAAAAAGGGGGATCAATTCATCTATTTTGGGACATTTGAGTTGTTTCCATATCTTAGCTATTGTAAATAGTGCCGCAATAAATATAGGAGTGTAGGTTTCTTTTCGAATTAATGTTTTTTAGTACTTTAGGTAGATTTCTATGAGTGAAATTGCTGGATCATATGGTAGATCCATTTTTAATGTTCTAAGGAACCTCCACACAGCTTTACATAGTGACTGGACCAGTTTACAATCCCACCTGCAGTGAAAAGTAGTAGTATATTATATTAATATAATGGAATATTACTCAGCGATTAAAAAAGACAGATTGATGCCATTTGCAGCATCATGGATGGAGCTGGAAGGGATTATGCTAATTGAAATTAGTCAAAAGGAAAAAGATAAATAATAAATGGTCTTTCTTACATGTGAAATATAAAGAAACCAAGCAAAAGGTTAAGAAAAAGTCAAAACTAGTAACTGACTATAGAACTGAGGCATACAGCAAAGAAGGAGGGGGTGGGGAGCAAAACGGGGGAGGGATAAACACATGGGAAAATAGTGATGGTTCAGGGTGAAATGGTGGAGGGAGAACTATGTGAGGAAAAATTAATTAAAATATAAAAAAATAATAAAATAAAAAGAAGGGGGAAATCAATGTTTTAGCAGAAGAGAAAGGTTTTTTACTAGACAAGCTTCAAATCCACAAATGACAGGCTGCTTTTGTTTGTTAAGAAATTTTTTCCCCTGTACACTGGTACAGAAGACATCCAAATTTGCTTGGGAACTCTATGGGGAAGAGGCACACACAAAGAACTTTGTCTTACAATCTTCATAAAGATCCTTCAAACATTAATTCCTTTGATTTACTTTATTCTTTTAGGAAGCAATCTTAAAATTAAACTTTGCAAGTACAAAATGTTATGTAATTGTTAGTAGGAGATGATTTGCTTGTCATTCATTGTAAGTGTGATCTTTCTGATGGAATGATAGGAATTAACTTACTCATCTCTTCCTACCTGCAGTTTTTGACTCACAGCTTAGTACTTAGCACTTTAGAAAATCTTTCTGAAGTACTTTAGTAATTTAAAATTTTTAATGTGCCTTTTCATTAAACATAAAAATTGGGAAGGGTAAAAGTTATACAGACAAAAAAATAGCTCAAATTTATAAATAAAACTAGGTAATATTCATTCAAAGTTAAAGCATCATTTTGATGTCATAAAGGTAACCTAGATTTGGGGCTTTGTCAAGGAAATTGATGTATTTTAAATATCTCATTTTAGTTTTTAGTTTCTTATTAAAGACAATTTCAATAAAGTAAAAATCAAAATCAACAAGCAACCATAAATCAGAGACACACTACAGGGGTGGCGGGGGGAGGCGGGGAGGAGGGATTAGGGTAAAAGTAAGGCGGGTGGGAATTGTATGGGGAATATAGCCAAGATGAAAATGGGGAATATAACCAAGATGAAAATGTGCAAAAATGAAAAATGATGTAAAAATATATAAAAATAAAATTAAAAATAAATAAAGACAATTTCAAACACATGCAAAAGCAGAGTGAATAGTATAATGAACTCACATGTAGCCATCCCCCAGCTCAACAAACATCTTAGAGCAAATCTGATTTTATCCATACCCATCCCCTCCTCCCACCTCTGGGTTACTTGGAAGTCAATCTCAAATATCAGTAAATACCGTAAAATGTATCTCCAGTAGATACCCTTTTAGTTATAGCTAAGTAACATTAACAATTCTTTAATATTAATCATGTATCCTGTTACTGTTCCCATTTCCTTAGCTGGCTCTTGGGAGTTGTTGGCTTTATAATTTGCATTTCAACTGGGATAAAACAAAGTCCACATGTTGCAATGGGTTAATATGTCTTCATTTTTGCTATTTTTTTAGTTTTCCCTCCTAATTTCTTTTTTCCAATTTCTGGTCAAGGAAACCAAGTCTCTTGTCCTGCACATGGATTTTGCTGATTACAACCCATGGTGTCATTTAATACGTTCCCCTGTTCCCTGCACATCCTCCAAACTAATGGTCAGATCCAGAAAGACCTCACCCACCTCACATACAGGGTGTGGGGGCTTTCAGGAGGAGGCAGGTAATGCCTGGTTTTCTCTCTGTGGGCCAGCCATTCAAGCCTGAGGCACCTAAGTCCAGGCAAACCTCATTCATGTAAAAGCTACATTCTCTTTCAGTCTTAAAACCCACTGCCAAATATCTTAATAGCATAAAAATGCCATAACATCTTTTTTGGTTTCTCCTCATCTGAAGAGATAGCAAAACTTTAATTTCTTTCAATTTCTCTTCCAGAGCAGTTAGGAATTTAGCTTGATGCATTTTTATTACTTTCCTTTCTTTCAACCTGTTGTTGCTATTTTCATTCTGCTCTGCCAGATAAAAACAAGTCCAACCACATGGCCACCATGGAGAGGGCCACAGTGACATCATCTGGAAGGTGCACTGAAAAATTCAGGTCTGCTTGACCCCTTTAAGAAATTCAAGCATGCAAAAATGAAAAATGATGTAAGAATTATATAACATAAAATAAAAATAAATAAAAAGGGAAAAATTTGAATCTGCATTTATCAAAAAAAATGCTAATTCATGAATAATGTTTGTTTGAAAATTAACAATACTCAACTTACTCAACTTGTCATTTTCTTGTAAGGAAAATAAAGAGCATATTCTTTAAAAAAAAAAAAAAAGGAAAGAAAGAAAGAAAAAGAAATACAAGCTTGTGAGCCTCCCTGGTGGTGCAGAGGTTAATGGCTCAGTGCTATCAAGCTATGGCCAGCCACTGCGGCCTGAGTTTGATCCCCAGCCAGGGAGCTAACCCACATGGCACAGCAGACCTCTCTCCTGTCTTGCCTGCTGCTCCCCTATTTCAATAGATCCGCCTGTTCTGCTCCCCACTCTGTCTCTGGTGAACCCTCTCATCCCCTTCACCTCTGGCCTGTGCCCCAGTTCTTACATGCATAAATAAGTAAAAATAAATCTTTTTTGAAAAAAGAAAGAAATTCGAGCTTGATAAGATTATAGACCTGGTTGCATGACCCACAAAGGTTTAGCCAAAATGAAATAGAGTGATATGGGCAGCTTTTTTCAAAATACTAAATCACTTCAACTGTATCTACTTCAGTACCAGTGCTTAGGGGAATTTTGCATCTGATCAAGAGTGACAACATCTTTCTCAAGATAAACAATGGAGACAGGTTTCTGATCCTGTTGATAAGGTTTTGCCTTGGGCTCCGTGAGACTTCCGCACAGAGTTTTTCTTGTTCTTAGTCCAATGAAGAGCCCTCCCTGTAGGTTTCTGAGCAGGTTCATCTGTTCTCATCCAAGCATTTAGCATAAACCTGCACATGGCGCGCTACAGCATCAAATGCTGAGGGCTACTGTAAATGCCAATTCAAACATTCCTTTTCAAAGCCTTTTACGTTCTGTTCTTTTTCAAACTTCATTAGTGAACATCTTGGTGCCAATTTGGAAGATGTTATACTATCTGGCAAAATCATCCCTGGCATACAGCAAGCACTCAAGTTTTACTGAATGAGTAATGAATATATTAACAAAATGGGTATTCATTAAGTAAACCTTCAACATAGTTTGGGCTACACTGACGAATTACAATCTGTGATCCTGTCTTGCTATGCAGCCGGCCTTGGTTTTCTCCCTAAGTCTTCTGGGCCCCCTCATCCCTGTACCTGTCTCACACTGACAACTAGACCTTATCTCAGACCCACGTCTCCGGCAAAAGTCCATCTTTACCCACAAGGACATCAAACTCCAGTTGTTCAAAGCTGAGTTCATCATTTTCCATCCCTGTTTCTAGTGTGATGACTCCACAGCATCATCTGAGATTCATCCATCTTCATTCCTAACATCCAAACGCAGTGTTGGTTTTACTGCTTCTACATCTCTTGTGGATGTTTCCCCATCTCCATCCATCCACACAGATTCCAGCTTAACTCTAACTCTACTAGTCTCTCCCTTAGACAACATCACAGTCTCTTAATGACTGTCCACAACCTTGTCTCCTCTTACACTCTCACACCCCCCGCCCCTCACCCCTTGAACCTATTGCTATCAAATCAGATACCAATTCTCTCTCTCCTGAAAGCCCTTCACTGCCATCCCATCACTTCCACAAGCCTGGAAGTGGCATGACCATGCAATTTATCATCTAACCTGATGATAAATTGAGAGTGAAGAGTAGCACTGTTCAGCATGAACCAGCACAGCAGACAGACAGGCTGTCCTGCGCAAGCCTTAATGCAAAGCCCTCCTGAGCCTGCCCACATTTCCCACCACACTCCCTGACCTTCCAGACACCCCCCTGCTTTCAGTTTGTCCCTGCCCTCTCACCTCTGCCTCTCTGTAAACTGCCGTTCTCTAAGACCTTGTGGCTAACCTGATTATATATGCCTGTGGTCCAGCCTTAAGCCTTGGACTTCTTCCTGTCATAAACTTGGGCCCCTGCACTGCACATATGGGGTATATCTGCCCTCTCTCCACTGAGCTCCCTCAGGACAACATCTTGTTCATCTTCATCGCCCCTGCATCTATGATGAGATCACAGGTCTGCACCAGCAGGTATTTCTCATATCATTTCTCACTTCTCTTATATTTAACAAATCCTTTTTGCCTTAGCTGCTATTTCAGTATAATTAAAGATAAAAAAAAATAAGACAGGAGTCATCAGTAGTTCCTAATACTCATCTTGTATATCACAGCCTACAGCTCCATTAAAGTAAGTTTTTTTTTTTTCCCCTGTATTTTTTAAGAAGATCTCTGGGACTGCAGATTCTAAGCTAATGGCAGAACTCCTACAGGTAAGCATGAAATGATCAGAGACATGGAAAGAAACTCCTAATTGTCCATTGAATTCTCGAGGGCTCTAAGATAAAACAAAATCAGTGTTGAAAAAGAGCAAAATTGCTGAATATATAAAGGTTCCAGGCAGGGGTGGGGAAAATGACAAGAATCTTGTTGCTATGACAAGAGGAACATGGAGACAAGGATTCCACCACCATCCTTCACACCACACACTACACTCTGTAACACTTCCTTGTGCATAATGTCATTTGGGCTTCAGAGCAACCCTGTGAGAGGGATTAGATGCCTCCTGAAGCTCACCAAACATTTATGGTGCTTTGCCAATCCCTCAGAAGCCCAGGTTAACACACAGTCCAAGACACACAATGCAGGCCTGACTTCACACTGCTTCTTTATGCAAACTCTTTAGCACCCAAGAGAGGTAACTGAGCTCTAAATGGTCTGTCAGTCAGCCTGCCATTTTAGAACGTGGGGTAGTCTAGGGTGGCTGGCAGAGAGAAACCAAGTTAGGGCCATGCTCACAGTGCCCGGTCCAGGCTGCTGCCAGAGCTGCATCTTGGGAGAAGGGAGGGGCTCTGCACAGAGCCCTCCTCACGCACAGAGAGCAGCCCAGCATAGCCTTTGCAATGGATAAGGAAGCTGTGACTTAAAGCAGCGGCAGCAACAGCAAGCTCAAGCTGAGCCCCAGCCCAGGAGTCAAACTGACAAGACAATTTCCCATATATATAGTGAGAGAACAGATCTGAGGTTCTATACTATGCCCCACACATAGATGCCACCATTCCTAAAATTTCAATATTAAAGTCTATTTCTCATTGACAAACTAGCTCTTTTAACATCTTTTAAAATATGCAAACACACCTAAAGAGGCAGAGCACTAAGATATTGATCACTATCACTTTAGTGTGAATTAGTTCATGAATTCTTTATCTCTCTCACTGGCAACATTTTTGGAGAGAAAAGACCACTGGACATCTTACTGGAGTAAGAGACATTTGAAGGCATAAAGCAGGAAGGACTAACCTCAGAGAGGAGGTGGAATTACCAAGGATGAATTCAACCTACCTCATAATTTTACCCAAGGTCAGCTCTGAAAGGAAAACAATTGCTAAGACCTGGTAAGAACTCATTCCTAGTAAGAATTTATATCCCTTTTGTCTTATCACCAAATCTACTAAATGAGAACATTGAAGAATATTCTAGTGTCAATTTTCTGATGTGTCTAGTATACAGTTGAGGAAGACAGAATCTTTTATAAAATGTAGTCTTAGAGAGCTGGCATACTTCTAAAAAATGAAGTCATGCAGTGGCCAAGGTACAACCAGACCTGGTCTTACATGCATCATTTTCTCCATCGGTCCCTTACAATTCAGTGCAGAAAGTACTGCAGCACATTCCAAATCTCCCCATGGCTCTTCCCACCCCTTGGCTCTGCCATGTTTCATGTGCTATGAAAATACATTGTTCCCTTGTTCCTGCAACAATATTCTATAAAATTATATTACATTTTATTCAACTGAGCTATGAGCAGATTCATTATTTTTCTCACAAATCATGCATATCCAAAATAACAAGAGAAATAAAAAGGGACCAATGATCAGGGAGAAGAGCCTCCAGTTTTCTTCATGTTCAGCTATCCCAAATTTCTGCTAATTTCAGTGTCAAAGCAAAAAGGTAAGGTTCAATAATTGAGAAAACAGATTGAAAAACATTAATAAAATCAACTCACCCACATAAATAAGGTTTAGTTGAGAGGAGGAAAAAATCATTTCTCAAAGTTGTGGCCAATTTGTAAATAACCTGGGCTAAGTGGACAAAACATTAAGCTATATGCTCAAAGATCTTCATGTGAATTAGTAATAGTGCAATAACTTATACTGGCCTAAACCTCCCACCAAAAACAATCAAAATCTCTGGGAAATAAATTTTGAAATAATTAGTTGAAGACACAGGAGAGCTACCCCAAAAGGGCAGAAACTAGAGGGAATTTGACAGGTGAAAGAAGGGCATTGCATTGGGTGAGACCCATTTTCACAAGCCATTTCCCAGGATGCAAGAGTTGGGAGAAGAGAATTAAAACAGAAAGCTACAGTTCCACTGGCTTTAGGAGTGAAATGACAAGATTGATATATACTAGATGTTGGAAATTGAGCAAAGAAATCCTGGAACGGATGGGGTCACAGAAAGAAGAATCTCCAAATACGTGAACTCCTCAAATCCATAACCCTCTGAAACTATGCCTATACAAGGGAGACTCAGAGAGGGCTAGAAAAATGTAAGAACTAGAATGCTAAAAGAAATAAATTCATATTTCTGCTGTTTTACACTGTAGAGAAAGTTTAAAACTTAAGTCACTTTACCCTTGTGGGACTCAAGACCTCTTGGGCTTTCCACTGAAACCCCAGACTGGCTACGTCTTATGCATGAAAACTATGTCCTAGGACTATGGAATTAGCCAAAACACTAAGGAGGAAAAGTAAAAAATTTTTAAAAGTCCCACTCAAAAAGCCTTCATAATTTTAATGGAATAACCAGCAATTCAACGGCCTGCTAGAACTAAAGAACCATCACATGATCATCTCAATAGATAAGGAAAAAGCACATGCCAAAATTCAAGTTACCTTGGTGGCCGGACGTGGTGTAATAACATACATCTGAAAAGACATGAGTCTATACCTCTGAATCATATATAGCGTTTTATACCGATGGGGAAGGACATTTCATAGAGATGGAAATGTTCTATATCTTGGATTGAGCTACTGGTTACAAAGTTGCAAGCATTTGCCAAAACTCGAAATTCCTCATTCCTGATATGTTCATCTCACTGCATATAAATCTCACCTCAATATTAAAATAATCAGGGAGTGGAGGTGCGGGTGGCAATAGGGGATGAGAAACAGAACCCCTTAACGAACAGAATAAGATAAGGGATTCTAAGGAAGAGAACATGATCCTTAAAATATTTTTAACATATTCAGGAGTGAGCTAAAACACTGGCCCAAAAACAAAAATCTAAAGTACATTTTAAAAGGCATGAACCAATAGAGGCAAGAACCAATTCAGCTAAGATGATAATGAATAAACACAAAAACTCAGTGAGTATGTTAAAATACAAGATTGCCAGCCTTGGCAAAGGGATTGAATCTGGCAAACCAAACCAACAGACCATTAGACAACAAACAAAATACCAGCGAGTATAACTTAAAACAGTGACTTTTAAAAAAATGTCTTTTACACAATGCTCTTTTTATAGTTTCCATGATAGAAATTCCTGTTGCGTATGAACTATGATCACATATACCAGAAACCACCGAAACTCATTCTTACCTTCTGTGAAGCTTCCTGTTAGGGTTATTACCACAAATACTTTCCCCTCTGGCTCCAGATCCACCTAGAAAGAGAAAAAAAAATGTACGTTACATTCTAATTTTAAAGTATCTTTTGTAGGTATCAAAAATTCTTAAGAATGCCAAAACATACAAATTAACAGTAGAGGGGCAAGAATTGAGTGATTTGAGTAAAAGCACAAACATCAGCAGTGTACTTCGGTCAATCTGCCTGTTCTGTTCCCCACTCTGTCTCTGGCAAATCCTCTCACCCTCCACACCTCTGGCCTGTACCCCAGCTCTTGTATGCATAAATAAATAAATCTTTGAAAAAAAATCTGTATGAGTTGAAAAGTAAATCTAAAAGAAAGAGTTCTCCCAATGTTTCCCTTCTCTTGAATTTTATTCTTTTTCAGCTTTGAGAGATCAAGATGCACCTAAAATTTCAGTCATTATTTTGAGACATCCTTATTTTATGTACACCATGTAGAATAGAAGTGTTAAGGCTGAGCAGTGAATGGAAGCATTTTGTTAAACCATATGGTAAGTGTATGAAATAGAGAAATAATAACAACATACAAGGAAGTGAGCCAGTGGGCATGGACAACTAACTGCAAATGTTTAATTTTAGGAAGAAAATGTACCAAGAGGGGAGTGCTGTCTCTATACTGTTTTCAGGACCCACTAAGGAAGGCAGTGATGTTCCATTCACTGCTCAGACTGTTCACGGGAGTGTCAATATCCCTCAAAGCTCTCATCTGTAAGCTGAGATATCAAGATTTGCACCCACAAATGAGGCACCCAGAGTCTCCTCCTAGATGCCATCCTCTGCATATAGTCCAGGTCCCCAAAGACCCTCGATCTGGCCCCAGGATGGGCAGCACTATCTGGGCTGCTCAGATCACTGCCTTCACTTGGCATGAGCCTTGAACATCTCTAAGTCTTGGATTGTAGATTTCTGCAGACTCCAAATACATGAATTGGGTCTATGGTCCCAGCTCTGCCTTTGACCCTTCATCTACAGGAATGAGGTCAAGAGAAGCAGAGTCTGCAACAGAACAATTCCATACATCACAGAAAAAGCCCCAAACTAGATCAGGACATGAAAGGGACTGTACAGCAGGCTCCAGACTCTGGGCAAGACCCTTGCCCACCCTAAGCTTTAGCCCAACTGCCTGCAAATCCATGACATCATTCATGGATGTCATAGATTCTGACACAGCCACATCAAATGCTCTCCAAGAGCCTTAACACTTCTATTTAACGTTGTTATTATACCTACTGGAGACAAAGACTGGAAGGAAAGAAAACACACTGACCTTACCCTAGCTCACACCATACCTGATTATACACTTTTTCCAAATAAAAGATGCTTGCTTCGTACAGGCTGAAAAAGTTTTATCTGTATTGATAGTCTATTCTTACCAACCCTCCCTTTCTCTGCATAGAATCTGTTATCCATGTGGTTGCCACACTGTAAGTCACCCCAGTGTTCAAATCTGCTGCTGCATCATGACTACCACTAACTTAACAACATCCCCCTGACTACCTGAACACTACTTGTGAGCCTTTATAGAACAGTTCTGAAAATAGAGCTCTCTGGAGAGATGACTAAACAGGATGTCAGTCTCTAATTGTCTCCGTTCTCTGCCTTGACTTGTTTCTAGCCAAAAATATGTTATTTTTAAAAGCCACTCCCTCACCTTCAACATAAACGCCGGCAGAGAACACACACATGCACTCCCATTCGACCTCACAACGTAAACTGGCACAGAAGGCAGGCCGCCTGCCTCAGGACAGACTGCCAGAGTGCCTCCAACCCTGCAGCCCACGGCAGCTAAACTCCTGCCAACACTGCCCTGAGGGCCCTCGAAGGAGTAGGCACTCCTCAGACCTCATGAGATGCCACTGCTGAGAGGCAGAAGTTCTCACAAGTAAACTCATTTGCTTCCTCCTTTTCCTCTGGAAAAAGCCAGGTTCAAGCCTCACCCTTCAGTCTAGCTGAGACCTCTGACCTTAGAACTGGGATTTACACATGCAGATGGAGACACATCAGTGGGACATGAAATCTTAAGGGTGAGGTCGTATACAATAGGTTTTTAGGCAGAATAAAATGGACCAGAAAATATGAACACACCACGCTGTAAGGAAAAGTGCTATGCCCTGAAGCCTCTGGTGGCAGTCTGTGTGCATGTGTAAGTAAGAACGTCCTGAGTTTTAATGTCAAAAGGCATTCCTTGTGGTCTAACAGAGAAACAGTTTTTAAAATGTGGACTCAGAGGTCATCTGTTCCTTCCACTGTGCTGATGGGCCCTTATCATCTCTTCATACTGGTTGTGTGCAAAGTCCTAGGGGAAGTCAATAAGGCAACCTCACAACTGGCATATTTCACTCCTATATTTCACAGAAAGGTCTTTCTCTAAGAGCAGAAATGGAGCAAGCAATAGTTTCCACTCATTGGCCCTAATTCTTTCCCCTTCAGCTGTAGCTCTAGATAGAACATCTACCCCAGCATCTGAAAACAGCACTTGAGCTTCGTTCAAGAACTATCCCTTCCCTCACAAGTAGTCCAAATGGTTCAGATGCAATCCAACCCTACTTCCAGAATGGACAGGTGACCCAGGCCTTGCCCTTCACAACACTGAAAGCTCCCGGCCAGGATGAGTGGCCTGGAGTTGACACTTTTGGAGTAAGTGCAACTCCATACCCTCAGGAACTGGCAAGTTATTTCATTTAACCTGAGAGATCAACAAAACTTGTTCTGGGTCTAGAAGCTTAATAGGGAACGTAGTCAAAATTATAGACATAAATACACATGACCTGTCTGAAGCTTATTATCTAGTGATTTGGGGCTTGCAATCTTTCTGCCTGGAAAATCTTTTTTACTTGTCAAACTCCTATTGGTTCAAGACTCAACTCAAAACACCTTTACAGGAGCCCTTTCCAGACTTCTTTTAGTCGTTTGAGCAACTCTATGCCTCTCTGGGACCATTGCTGGGATCCCTCAAGTGGTAGTTATTATGCCCTGTCCCTTAGAACCCTGCCTGGTACATCAGAGGACTGAGTTCTTGGAAGGAATGAGTAAATAAATTAACAAGCATGAACATCCCAAGCTCCTTCAGCAGCTTGACTTCCTCCTCCTTCACCATTTTGATCAATTTCCTCCAGATATGCCACAGTTTTTCCATATTCCCTTTAAATAATATCAGTCTGCAGTTATAACCTGACTCTCACTGGGGAGAGCAATATCATCACCAACCTTGACCTTGACCGCACGCGCCCTTTGCTGATAGAGCTACAGACTGCATGAACTCATTGAGAAGCCCCACTGACCCAGGCTGAGTTTGCCATCAACTAAAACCTCTGCCCCTCTCTGTGTGCTGCAGAGCTCTGCTTCTCATATCCTGTGCATTGGCTCAGCCCCAAATCCTAAGAGCTTCATTTTTTTGGCAGAATATCAGCTTGTTGTTGCAGGCCTCCAGGTAGACTAGATCCCAAATCCAATGGGCTCACTCTCTTTCTCAGCTTCATGGCCTCCAATATCAGGGCCTACGTTAGCTATGTCATCATCTAAGGACTGACAGAACCTCTAACAAAACAGGACTGGGGCCAGAGTGGAGGGAGGGCCAACTCAGGAAAGCACACACTTAACACTCTTTCTGTAAAAGTCATTCAGAGAGGAATGACTATATTTAAGCCCCTCTCCTATATACCATTTCTCTTGGCAGAGGACAACTCCTGGGCTCTGTGGAAACCCAGAAAGGAACGGTCTCTTAAAAATGACATTCTTATGCACAAACAGGTAAATGAACAAAAATTCAATGTCAACAAATGATGCTACAGCCACTGGTGTCCAAGTACAAAATAGGGAACTACATCTCATACATTGCAACCTAGACAAAAATTAAAAATGGATCTAGACCAAAATATAAAATCTAGAATTTTTATACTTGAAGGAAAATACATGAGAGAAATCTTCAGGACCTTGAGTTAGGCAAAGATTTCTTACATATGACCCCAAAAGCAAAATCCATGAAAGAACAAAAAGACAAATTGGATTTCATTAAAATTTAATTTTCTACTCCTTAAAAGACAGAATCAAAAGTATAAAAGACCAGCTATGAATTAGGAGAAAGTACTTATAAATCACATATGATAAATATTTGCATTCATTTACCTGATCGCTTCAGAATAATAAACTCACAAAAATCAATAAAAAGAAAACAATCGAACTTTTAAAAAATGGGTTTATCACAATGTTTCCAAAGGAGAACTAGAGATGGCAAAAAGCACTTAGGAACAGTTCAATGTCAGTAGAGAAGTGCAAATTAAAACCACAGTGCAACAACAATACATACCTATTAGGATGGCTAACACAAAAGTGCTTCACCAAAAGTGCTAAGCTTTTCTAAGAATGTGGAGCAGCTGGAATTCTCATACATTGTTGAGAAGATTGCAAAATGTGTCTATCACTTGGAAGACAGTTGGACATTTTCTTAAAAAGTTATACATACACCTCCCATTTGATGGAGACATTCCACTCCTAGGTATTTACCTAAGAATAAAGAAAGCATATATCTATACAGAGACATGTACACAAATGTTGGAGGAACTTTTTTAAAGGCAATATTGCAGTGTACAATGAACTAGTATTCAACAAAAATAATGAGCTATTGATCATGCAATAACAGAAAAATACTGAATGAAAGAAATACTATACTCCCCCCACAAAAGAGTATATTCTATATGATTCTGTTTATATAAAAGTCAGAAAAGGCAAACTAATCTATAGCAGTGGAAATATATCAGGGGTTGCCTGGGGATAGAGTAAGGGAAATGAAATAGGTGGTGGGGAGGGATTAAAAGAGGGTAAGAGAGTACCACAGCAATTAAATGGAGAAAGAAGACTATTTAACCAATTTTTTTTTAAAGGCACTAGGACAACACATGCAATAGAACGAACTTGGACCCCTATGTCTTATATCATATGTGAACCTGAACTTCAAAATGGAATCACTGAATTAAACATAAGAGCTAAAACTCTTAGAACATAATAATTTGCTTGACCTTAGGTTAGGCAATGGTTTTTTAGTTAGGACATAAAAAGTACTAGCAGTAACAACAAAAACCTGATAATTGTGATTACATCAAAATTTAAAACTTTGTGATGTAAAAACAAAAAAGGGTCTATAGCTGGCTGCCAAATAGCCTTCGCAAAGGCCACTTTCATCAACTCTCCCCCTTGGAAGCCTGGGTGGCTCCCCAGTACCTTCAAAATAAAACTCACTCTGCTCCTCCTGACTTTCCAGGTCATCTGGACTCCCCTTTTACTGCCTCCCCACTAATTCACCCAAACCTCTATTCTCTAAACCTGCTCTTCTAGTTAGACCTGTCTCCTCACTCCATTGCCCAGTCACACGTTTGCTCAAGCTGTTACCTCTGCTAGGAAAAGTCTTCCTCTCGTCACTTCACCTATCCATTCATTCGAGGCTTTTCTGAAATATAAATATTCTTCATACTGGGATCATTGCCAGTGCTCAGGATTTCTCAGGTGCTGAGAGTAACTCCCCAGGGCTGCAGGTGTGGTGGTTAATGGAGTGTACCTGTGAAGATGGCTCTGAAAGAAGCAACTTTTGCCAGGAAGATCCTACCATAAACATTGATCCCTGCAGTCTCAAAATTCCCATCTCAATTATTCCTGTAATATTTATCCATGCCCTTGAACAATTCCATAAAATTTCCCATACTTACACTTCATCATTTTCAGCAGTTCTGTAAGCTCCAGTCCAACAGGAGCTGACACTTTAATATTCCCCAAGGGGGCTTAGCAGCATTCCTTAAACCAATGAACCTTTCAACGATTATCTGTTGTTTGGTCTAATGAGCTGGAACCTAGGGGTTCTCCTACCTCCTGCTGTGAAATAGGAATAATATTTGCTACAGGATAAAATACTTATGTGACCAAACTTTGTGAAACATAAAACACCACAAGGAGTCTCTGAGACATACCAGTAGCATATAAACTGCATGGGGACTCAGGCCCTGTTCACATGCCATGCCCACCAGGAACCCAGCACCCCTGCCTCCATGCACATACCCTTCGCCAATGTGTGTTCTCCTTGGCATCACTTTGCAGAAGCTGGGCAAGTCCCATTTCCTCTGGCTCCATCTCCTCATCCATGAAACAAGAGCATTGTCTAAAAACCTTTCTAGCTCTATGTGATTCTAAACAGGCTTAGATAAAATCCTGCAAACAGGTCTCAATGGAAACACTCATTTAATTAACTGGTAATATTTCATAACCATTTCCCTTCACAAAAGGCATTAGAATTGATCATGATAGGAAACTTCTGGCTACTTAATATTCATCTCAGCCTGGGGTAAGCAGAGGGATCTAGCATATTAGAAGAAAACAACATCCTTTATTTGGGCAAAGGTAGAAGGTTCACCCGGACTCTACAGGCCCAGAGCCAGACATTTGTGCTATTCAGGTTCTTGGCTCTGTGGCTTGTTTCTGACTTTCTAAGTCTTACTCTAGGGATAAGTAACAAAAGAACCAAAAAAAAAAAAGATAAAGCATTGCATGCTTCTCTTACAATCCAAACTGTCAGGTGTAAAATTGAAGGCTTAAATTTCTAGAAGAATAAAATTCCTACAGGATTGTACCAATCACTAATAAGGACACATGTGGCTGTGTTCTTTAATAATAAAAATAACTGCTACTGTGTCCTGAGCTGCATCAATAGGCATCAGCCCTGCTAGGAGCCCGACTTATATTATCTCTCCCCTTTACCACCTGCAACTAAGTATCACCACCAATTACACAGAAGAGAGAATAGAGTATCAGGGGGGTTATGGAATGGTCCAAGGTCACCAAGCACTGAAGATCAAGCCAAGATCCAGACTCAGAGAAGATCCCACCCAGGTTCCAACCAGCCTCCCCCAGGGCTGCTGTGACTACATCCGCCTTCAGGTCACTGCAGGTTTGCCCACTGCCCGCTGCTCCAGCCCTCTTCTGGCACATTAGGCCAACACATCACCTGTCTCCCCTGGGAACCTGGGCAGGACTCATGCCCTCAGCACTTGAGGGAGCTCCCTGCCAAATGCCGGTCTTTGACATTCCAGTCTCATCTCCTTCTGTGAGGCCAGTGGAAGTGGCACCGGCCTGAAGGTGTCTCTCCATGGCTCCTGATGTGGGCACCAGATATGATGCTTATGTTAAGCACAGCATGTCTGTGCTGGGGCTGGTGAATGTGGTGGGCAGCTCAGGCAAGTTGGTGCCGTGTGCTGCAGACACACAGCACATCCCTAGCCTGGGAAGGAGCTGAAAGGAAAGGGAGGTAAGTGATGCAATCCTATCTCTCTGCTGATTTTCTACTTTCATCCCTATACCAAGTCAGACAAGGTTTGGATATTAAAAACCCACTAAGAAGTGCAACAGATTACCAACTTTCTCAGAAAGATGATAGACAAAAACAGAACAGACAAGTGAAGCTTTCCAATCTGAAGTTTCAGGTGAAGATATCATTGTTTTAGGGAAGACATCCTTATCTTGCTAGGGCTGCACCCCATTTGTGGTCAGAGATGGCGGGGGGAGTAATGGGGGGCCCCAGCTGTGACCACCATTCTGGTATGTTCTGCCTGCCACTTGGTAGGCCTTCTGGCTTCTGCACCTCAAAAGTGAGAGTAGACAAAACCTTTAAATGATTTTCATATTTAATATTTGATGATTCCAAGTCAAAAATAGTTTCTGAACTCTATAGAAGACATCTGAAGGCTACTACAGAATATCTCTAAAACACATCCTTGGGGCTCAAAATAACTTCCTCACCCCCAAATAAACATACCCACAGCGTTACTATTCACTTAACTTTAGCATTATTTCAATGCAGAGCCCATTATCCCTATGTTCTAGATGTGTATCTTCTGGAAAAAAAACAAAAACAAAAACACTTTTTTTTGCATTCAAATTTTCAAAGTTTCTCTGCCCATGTGAAAAATCAGGAAGAAACAGTCAAGACTGGCTATCTTTCTGGACTAAAATATCTTTTCTATACCAAAGAGAAGATTAAGAGTAGAAATGATTACTGTGTGCTATGAATAGTGTGTGTGTGTGTGTGTGTGTGTGTGAGAGAGAGAGAGAGAGAGAGAGAGAGAGAGAGAGAGAGAGAGGGAAAGAGAGAGGAGAGAGGAGAGAGGAAGACTTTCCTTTGACTCCAGTATCTAAGGGATTGAAGTGGAAATTAAATGAATGATGCCTTAAGCTCTTCAAAGCAGTCAACTCAAATCCCTCTCCCTTTCCCTCCTTGGTAGTTGAATTCCATGCCTGAAGACCTAATTGACACCCACTTTGTGAATGAGGACCCTGGACCTGAGGGACCTGCCCTGTCTGTGGAGAGCTCCAGAACTGCCACTCCCTGATGGACCCGACAGACAGGCTCAGTTCTGAAGAAGAAAAAGCTCCCCCCATTCCACAAGCCAGCAGAGGCCTCTCAGTAGTGCCCTCTAGAACAGAAAAGGCCTTCCCTCTCCTGCAGGAAATTATCTCTAAGGACCTGATAATGGGGCCAACATAAGTGAGAGTGGAACACAAGAATGTGTTCCCTCTCCATACTGCACATCCTCCACATCGAAGGATTCTTCAAAAGGGTAACTTCTGCCTGTTCCTAACCCGTCTCTTTTCTACTTGGCAGATTCTTCCAGAAAGAGCATGCTCTTGTCCTTTCTGAGAAGAGATTTCAAGCAAAAGGCGCTGGTGTCCGTCGTCTGACCGTGACTGGAGTTCTGTGCTCACTCCCCACTCCGTGTCACGGTCCCCATCTTTGGTCACAGCTTTGGTGAGTGGCCTGGGGAGAACTGTCATGCTCACAGCGAGTGCCCTTCTCTGAGGGAAAACTTGTGCCACAAAGCAAAGTTGAATAGATGGAAGGGGAGACCACCGTGAGTCAGGAGCACATTGTGAGCAGAAATATGACCAATGTCAGAAATGCAACCAATGACCACCCCAGTGTGGTCAGAGAAAGTTCACACAGAGCAGTGAGAGAGAAGGAGGGAGGCAGAACCCAAGGAAGAACTGCACCTTGATTAGGCAGCCCAAGGGGAGTGACTAGAGGATTTTGTTTATGTAAATTAATGGAGGTAATGTAAGAGGGACATTTTTTTGGTACCAGACCACAGAATGGGGAAGAGCGATGGTCTAGACATAGAAAAGGTTTCATAAGGATGAGATAAGCAGGAATTAAAAGGCATGTGAAAAGTGCAAACAAAAGCAGTAGCAAGGCCAAAGGACTACTGAGTTTGGGGCCTGGTGATTAGGGCTTGGCAAACTATGGCCCATTGGTCAGTTTCAGCCACCGCCTGTTTTTGTTTATACATTATCTCTGGCTGCTTTTGTACTACAATGGCAGAGATTAGTAGTTATGAGAGACTGTATGGTCCACCAAGCCAAAAATATTTACTATTTGGCTCTTCACAAAAAAAGGCTGCCAACCTCTCATTGCCATTAATCAACTAGGGAACTGAGTGGGAAGGAACATGTTTTAGAAGGAAGGAAATTAGTTCAAATTTGGACACAGAGATACCCAAATAGAAACATGTAAAATAATAGGGGGAAAAAAAATATATATATATATACACACTGGTCTCTGCCCCAGTTCCTAACACAGAACTTCTGAAACCCTTGCCATGTCAAGTGATAAGAGCACTGGGAGCATCTCCTGTTCTAATATTTGCCTTTGACCCTTGCTCTGGACAAGGGCTCCTGAAACCCCTTGTAATTTCCTGGTTGTTAGAAATGTCTTTTGTCCTAAGACGAAACTCCAATTGGACTCCTGGGTGGGGGCTAGCCTCCAGAAAGACCAAAGCATGGTAGGTATCTTGCAATTTTCAGTCCCCAGCTCCATTCTCTTGAGAAGAGCTGGGGACTGAAAAGTGGAGATAATGACTGATCATGTCCCCATGCAGATGCCTCCATAAAATCCAAAAGTACAGGGTTTGAAAAGCTTCCGGGATGGAGAACAAGTGGAGGTGCTGGGAGAATGCGGTCCAGACAGAACACGGAAACGCCGCGCCCCTTCCCACACAGCTTGCCTCTACATTGCTTCCATCTTGATGTTCTTCTGTATCCTTTATCACAATTCCTTTATAACAAGCTGGTAAGCAGAAGTGAACCATCTTCCTGAGTTCTGTAAGTCTCTCTAGCAAATCAGCCAAACCTGAGGAGAAGGTCATTGAAACCTCCAATTTATAAGCAAGTCAGACAAAAGTGGGTGATCTGAGGCCTAGTAATCTTATGGAACTGAGACCTCAACTCACAAGATCTGGTGTTATCTCTGGGTAGACAGTGTCAGAATTGAATTAAACTGAAGGACATCCAGCTGGTGTCTTAAAGAATTGCTTGGTGCGGGGAAAACACCACAGGGAAGAAGTGGGTTTTTCCCAACAAAGGAGGAGAACTGTGGGTTTGCTGAGTTTTGTTTTGTTTTTTGTTTTTGTTTTTGTTTTTTTCATTTTAAAACATCTGGCAAGAAATTAAAAATAAAGGTAACTGTGGAATGACGATAGGGCCGGGCTTCTTATTTAGGAATCTCTCAAAAGGTGATCACTAGAACACATGAAAAAAATCACTGGAAAGGGACAAATGAGAAATCAAATCCATTCAGGGGGTTCTTTTTTTAAAAAAGAACCTGAGAAGTAAATCCAACAGGTGGGAGGAATCACCCAAATGCTACTGGTATCGTGGGCATGGGAGGAAGGAGCTTCAAAACAGAGGAAAAACCACATATTGTAGCAAAGGAGGGAGATCAGAACTCTCAAGGGGTCCCGAGGCATGGGAGCCAGGAGGCGACCAGCAGATTTCCTCCATGGCACTCACCCCATCTTTAGCAGCTCTGTTGGAAAGCCCCTCTTCATACTAAAGTCCATCCATATCCTTGTACCTTCCTAGCAAGTTTAATTCCACCTCTAAAATCTACCCTGCCAAGATAAAGACACGTTGGGGGGTGGGGGAGAGAACATGCAGTTTAGCTAAATTGTGTGTAGTTTAAATGAGTTGGAAGGTAAAGAGAGAGAAAGGTAAGGTAAGCCGGTCTTTAGATGCCAAAGACTTAAATTTAAGTCCAAAAAATTAAACTAGGAATAGTAAAGGACAGACTGCAAGACATGCTAGAGAGGGCTACAACGCACTGGAGGGAGTGAGTACAGGCAAGAAGCTATTCGTAGGGTACAGGTCTGCAGTGGAAGAGAAAGAAAGGAAATATTACAAAACAAGTTCAGTATGACTTGGGGGCCAAGGGATAGGGATAATGGAAAGTGAAAAAGGCCTTTAGTATCTGGAAGTCCATAAGATTTACCCTTGAAGAAATAAGACAACCTAAAAGGTCAGTTGGTTTAGCATGATTCTAATTTTTAAACATTAATTTTATAGGGTGTCATTCAGATAGAAAGGCTTGGCAAACAAACAAACAAACTAACAAACTTGAAACACAGGCCTAGCAGAGTTGTACAAGTCACCCAGTCAAGGACAACTGAACCACAAGACAGGAGACCCCAGGAGCAGAGGGTATATAGTTCAAAGAGCAAAGGTTCAAGGACCAAAGTCATTGGTAGAAGATGAGAGGAAGCAGAACCAGCAAAAGAAAAGAGTATACAGAAAGGCATTATACCTATGCCATGGGTCCTGAACAGTTTCAACATTTTTTTCCCATTTATCTTCACAACTGCCTCTGAGTGAGGAAAAGCACCGCCGTCATCCCCTGTGTTGTGCATCAAGCGGAAGGAAAGATTTTATAAATTGGAGACAGGTACAACTAGGTTTGGCGTGAGGGCCTGAACCACCATTCTCACCAGAACAGAATATCCTAACACATTTATGGCTTTTACTAAACCCAATGAATGCATTTCATGAAGTTCTCCTGCCCATCTCTCACGTCTTTGTAAATCAACTTTTGCCTGCTCTCAGAACCTCGTTCCGTAACCACAGAGGCAACCCAACTAGGGTTTCAGTCAGGTGACCTCCTTGCTACCAGTTTCTGAACATCAGTTGGAATAAAACCGGAAATGCTTCCAGGCAACAGGCTGGCAGCACCCTTAGCAGGATGTCAAGCCAAACAGCGAGTCAAAGATATGTGGGGCTTGGAGAAGGAGCAGAGACCTGAAACTGAACGTCCACCACCCACTTCCCAGGCCAAGTCCAAACCAGAGGTGCTAAAACATCTTTAGAGCCTTCTTTAGAGGTTTTTCACTCAATGAAAATTTCTTCAGTCACATCACTTCATTATAACTTAAATACCTCCTCTGGTCCCCAAGTCCTGCTTTCTCCTAAAATAGCTAACCTGCTCCCCAATCCCCAGTTTTGTCTTTTCCTGTAATAAACTGATTTGTAATATTTATTCCTTTTTTTCCCATCTAGCAGCCCTTAAAATGCTTTCACTAAATAGGGGATATTTTACGGCAGTAAAACTATTCCACATGATACTGTCATTGGCAGGTGCACTAAGCATTTTTCAAAACATATAGAACTTCATGGCACTGTAAATCTGAATGCATCCAATTAAATAAATAAAAGAAAAGCAATTAGGGGGTCGAGAGGTACCAGATTGGAATCCAGACAGCAAAACAAGAATCCAGTGTATTATAAGTGTGAAACCACCTCACTAAAGGTAGTGAGGGAACTAAGTAACTTTGGAAATTAGTGGAGACTCTAAGACTAAAGGCAAAGGAACTTCACATAAGCACTGCACTCCATTTAGAGAACCACCCTAAAGCCACTATACAGGCAGGGAAGCCGTGTTGCACTGGAGCAGGGCTTTGCAGAGAAGCAAGGAGGAAAGGCTAGAGCAGTGAGCTGGGGTTAGGGGCATCAATATGAAGGCACTAGATATATAAATCTTGTTTTTTGTTTTCTCCACTGAGAGGACATAGAAGCAACACCCCGGTAGCAAAAAGGACCCCCAACAACTTGTTCTCTAATAAAAGGAACCAAGAGTCCGGGGCCTCTCTGATGTGCGAGGGGTTGAGACGCAACCTATGAAGCTATCGGCAGCCACTGCAGCACGAGTTCAATCCTCAGTCAGGGAGCTACCCACATGGTGCAGCAGACCCTCCTGTCTCGCCCACTGCTCCCCTTGGCAGTGTATTTCAGTCAGTCTGCCTGTTCGGTTCCCCACTCTGTCTCTGGTGAATCCTCTCACCACGCACACCTCTGGCCTGTACCCCAGTTCTTGTATGCATAAGTAAATAAATCTTTTTTGAAAATAAAGGAACCAAGATTCCTTGGGAAATGACTGATTGCAGGACTAGGGCAAGGAATATACAAAATGACCCTGGAGCATCATATAGCACCAAAAAATAAAGAAGTACTAAGAAAAAAAATTACAATGATGCTGTTATGTCATGTCACCAAAGGACACTAGAGCCACTGGGAAGAGCTCCCAAAGGCCAAAACTGGAGCAGTTTGAACAACAAAATAACGTATTAGATTATAAACTAAGGTGTAAAAAAAAAAAATCCATGAGGCCAAACTGAGATAAAGAATGAATAAATGGGGGAGGGACCAATCTCCCAAATAATTTATGTACATTCTTCCACCCTCCAGGAGGGGGGGCCTACTGCACCACACCTTAAGAACAGGCTATGCACAGTGGCTTCCTCTGGAAGAGCACTGCATGGGGGAGCGGGGAGGAAGGGCGAGAAGTCTGACAAACACTAGCCCGTATCAACTGCTCCTATCAACAGTAGCGTCATGTTGTTAGTACGTGTGTATGGAATGTGTAATGACATAATTGATGTGATGTAATGAAATAGGGCGCGCTGCCTCTGTGGTCTTCTCCAAGGCCCCAAAGTCTTGTCTAACCACAAGAGAATTATTAGACCAACCCGCACTGAAGAATAGTCTATAAAATACTTCTCAAGCTTTTAAATTCACCCAAAACAATTCATCCAAAACAACACAGTACTTGGATGGGATCTGACATGGACAGGGATGTTGGGCAAAAACTAAAGAAACATGAATAGACTCTGGAGTTTAGTTAGTAATAATATATTATTATTGGGTCTTTAGCTATGACAAATATACCATATGAATATAAAGTATCAATAATAGAGGAAACTGGGTGTGGGGTACCTGGAAATTCTAAACTATCTTCATAATCTTCCCATAATCTGAAATGATTCTAAAATAAAGTCTATTGAAGAACAATGCCTTTCAAACCACAAAATTGCCTCCAGTGAGCCCAAACTCCAGGTAACTCTTAGAGAAATTAAAATCTGAATTAGTAACAATACTATATGTGATAAATGGGGGGGAGGGGGCAGAAGCCAGAAGCAGCGGTGCAGAATACCTGACCTTTTCAGACTGTGTAAGTAACACTGCCATATTAATGCTAAATCGCCCCTGCTCCCAACTTTCCCCATCTGGCAGTGTTAGCACACCCCAGTCTGAGTCAGTTTTCTGCAGCAGTTAGTGTTACTCTACCCAGAGAAAACTCGAGATTTTATTAGCAGTATTCCTTTTCCCTCTCTTCAAATTGTTTTCAGGCAAGCTGTGGGTGAAATGTCTTCCCTTCAGCTAAAAGTAGTAGTGGGGAAAGCAGGGGAGAAATAGGGGAGAGAGAGAACAGAGAAAGGGTAGAGAGAAGAAAGAGAAAGAAATCAGCCACACGCTGCCAACTACTAGCCAAATCATGAGTAATTTTTTTTTTTTTTTTGAGCTCAGAGACTGTAACGCAGATGACATCACGCCGATTACACTATCTGATTTCATAAAGAGCTACAGAAAATCTGAACAGGAGCTCCGCATCCAAAAATAGGATAAAGACTTGGAGTAGGTTTTCAAGAGAGCCTGGCCTTTCAGTTTTCTCCCTGATGCCAAGGGAGTAGAGGCGGAAGAATCCCAAGCTGATCCAAAATACCCCAAGTCCTGAATACAAACGCAACTTCCAGCCCAGGTCTAGTAAATCAGCACATTTAATGAATTCAGATGACTGCCTCTGTTGCCCACTAAAGTTTGGTAACCACTGTAATTATCCCTCCTTCACCGTTCTCACCGCTCCATTTCTTAGGTGCATCCAACAGCCTAAGAAACTGAACAATTTGTTTTCATATAGTAGGGTTTTTAATTTAAAAAAAAAAATTGAAATTTTTCCTTACAGAATACATCATCGATACACTTTTAAAAAAAACTGAAGGAATGTTTTTACTAGAACTTTCTCTCTTACCTTCTTATTCATTTTTTTCTTTTCAATCCACTTTGGCTACTATGTATAATCTAAGCCTTCTGGAGAAACTACTCCCATAGCTAATGCATTAAAGAGTTAAAAAGTATTATTTTGGAGTTGATTTCAAAGTCAAATGCCCAAGAAAAGAAGACTACAATCATGGTTATCTATATCTATGCACTACATGCCACAAAACAGAGTGCATTGACAGCAATTTACGTAATAAAATTGTGAAGTATAAACAAGTGAAAAACCAGAATGGGGAAAGTGAAATAGGAAAGCAAGGCTGTGGCCAAGTTGGAAGGTAAATAGCTTAACTTTTGTTAAAGTTGAGCTACAAATTTGAATCTAAACTTTTGAAGCAAAGCAAAAAGGGAACCAGTATGACAGACATAATTCATGTTAACCGTCACTGAACCGCGTTCCCTTTTCAGGAAGAGAACTTCAAGGCTCTGGGGTCTAAAGAAATGGCTCTACTGCAGTGGCTCTCAAAGCCTGGTGCCCAGACCAGCAGCATCAGTATCCTCTAGGAGTTTCTTAGAAATGCAGATAAGTCCCACCATTCACCTAATCACTCAGAAACTCAGGCTGGGCCCCAGCCTGCTGGGTTTTAAGAAGCCTTTTAGGAGATCCTGTTGTCTGGCTAAAGTTTAAGAACAACTGCTTTAGGGAGTCTTTTTATCAGGCGCATTCAAAGTGGTTATAAAACTGCTCAGATATATCCCAACAATATGTACAACAATGTATTTTGTACAGCAAATTCCAGTCATGTTCTTCATGGTAAAGAGGGCAATGTAGGTTTAAGAAACCCAAAATGACACAACCTTGGGTATTGAAAGTTAGCAGGAGATATTTCCCAGGGACTGGTATATATCAGATAGACGTCTACATATTTTTGGGTAATTGAATTATGAATGAATGCATGCATGTCTGCATTGCCAAATGTCCTTCAAACAATTCCCCATAAATACCAATATTGTCAGCTGCACTTTAGATGCTTACACACACTTTCAAAGGCTGCAAAAAATTTTATGAAATAAATTACCATTTATAATCAAACATCTTTCAACTTTAAAATTTTTTTAAGCATTTGTAAAAAATGTTCCAACCTCCACAGCACACGCCAACTATCTGCCCATTTTAGCTACACAGTTGGGAGGTAATTAGTACCAGCTCTAGTATTACAGAAGGAAACAACCTATAGGAGAGTTATAGGAGCTGCCAAAGGGCACATCTGCTTGAAATCCTCTCACCTCTGGCCTAGATGTTCCTCTGTTATTTCATAAACATCCTCGTGCTTGCTGATCAGGGACTCCACAAAGTTGGCATTGCCTTTAAAGCCTTTCCTTACTAATGGATCAGGAGAAGACATCTCACCTCAGGCACCAGGCAGAAGGCTGGTGAGCATGAAGCAGCCAGAGGGGCACAGAACTCCAGCCTTCTCCCTATGTGATGGACACATGGGGGGCTCAATGGCAAGGTCATTGAAGCAACATGGTTTCTCTTTTTACAATAACAAATGTTGGCAATAGAGAGCTGTGAAGAAGAGCACTGTGTCAGGAACCTATGGCAGATGCAGACCCACAGAAGAGGAGGCACTGCTGCTCAGCCTGCTGGATCATAGGCTCCACTGACTCTTTCCCTAGAAAATCTGAACTTTGCATGCCCTCTCACAAGCTTCTCTGTCACACAGGCTCCTGCAAGGAGCCCAGGTGAAGAAGCTGGAGTCCACCTGGCTAACACAAGATCTGCAGTCATTACAAGGAAGTCACAAGCAGGAGACAAACCAGCTCTGGGCACTCATCCCTTCTAGAATGATTTTAGGTGACAGCACCTCAACGGGGGTCAGAGATATCACTCATTCAACCAGTTATTCAACCAGCAGACATTTTTTTGACCACCTACTGTGTGCCAGTCACCATGCAGGGTGCTGAAAGTGGGGAGATCAAGATCAGCCCATGTGCCCGTGTCTCCTGCACATGACTTTGCCCACAGCGACCTCACCCACGGTGACCTCAATAGTGGTTACAGCAAGGCTGACCTCTGACACACACAGCCACATCACCACATCTTGTATTTGTTTTCCTGGGTGTGTGACCTCTCAGGAGGTTGAGACAGACACGAACATTCAGATTGGGATAGTGGCAGACATGACCTGCTGGCTGTTTTAATGCAGGCTTTCTTCATCCTCTAGTGTCTCTCTTTTCCAGTTCTTTGTCATAGCTTTCTGTCATAACTTCTGGTTTCTCTTAGCTCTACAGAATCTGAGATTCTCTAATCCTCCAAGCAGGAAAGGTTTATGATTCTTGGAGCATTAGTTCCAGAAGCAGGGAGAGGATGGGGCAGTGGAATATGTGGGACAGTGGATATATTCAGGAAAATACAAATAAAACCTGCTTCAGGAATTACACATTTAGTGTAGCTTACTGCTGCTACCTTAGAGAAGACCCCAGCAGAAGGGGCCACCTCCCAGGATACACAGGCACTTTCAGTGAACTTAAAGGTGGAGAGGCCTCAAGTCGTTGGTCCAATGTTTTTCACCATTATAAGAGCTCCTGAGTCCTGAATGCCTCAAAGTCTTTGGAAATTGAGGAGGTATAAATAAATGCATAAATATGGAATGTAAAGGTGCTAAATAATCACTGGTTGTATGAAAGGGCCCAGGTTAGTTCCAATTTGGGTATAAGCTTCTCTGACTAATAAATACAATTCATATTTCCAAAGCAATTAACAACTGAAGTGACTGACTCTCATGATCTTATATCCAAGAAACTTGTCAACTCTGAGGTGGGGGCCAGATTGGGGTCCACGTGATCATCAGTTACTCTGCAACTTCTACTAACTTCCTTAAGGATGCCAGGTAAACAAGAGAATTACTAAACAATTTCCTCCTAACTTGGAATCTGGCTCCTCTCCTGTTTTGTTTTCTTATTAATCATTATCTTTTCTCAAATAAGTAAAGCAAATAAAAAAGATTCATAGCCACAGAAATCATTTTCCCAAAGTAATCATTTATCTAGTTGCTTGCTTTCAATATTTGCAGAGCTTCTGAGTCTTTCCTTACTGGGGAGAAAAAAAAGCCAAACTTTGGCAATATGCTAATTCTTTTCATTTTAGGTGTCAAATATGAACAGAAAGGATTCCCTAGCAAGCTAAACTTCACATACCTTCCAGAGGTGTGTGATCTGGCCCTCCTACACGTTATGGAAGGACCAGGCCTTATTTGCAAAGAGCTCTGCTATCACCGTCTTGCCTTCTGACAGTCCTGGGAGGCAACACATTATCATCCCTTTCAGGAGATTGAGAAATGGAGGCAAAAGGTAAGGCAGAAGTTGTAGAACAAGGCTGTGGTATCTCCTAAGTTTCAGTCCCTCTACTTAACCCTTTTTTCTCCCCTTGGTGTTTTAGTCATTACACCCCTCCTTTCCTGCCACCGCCTGAAATGACCTTTCTTCTGAACGCCTGTAGAAATTGCTGCCTGAACAATGCATCTGTCCATTAGTCATGTAATGCCTTGCTATTTAAATCCTGCTTAATTATCGAACTTTTCCTGTGTTTATGTCTTGTTTCTCCAACTAAATTTGAAGCTCTCTGGGGGCAAGAATCAAGTCCTATGCATATTTGTGTCCTCATACCACCCAGGACATGGAAAAATAGGTCCTAATATAATTTATTTTCATTTTTTATCATTCGAGAAAACAGATGCCTGTAATCTAAAAAAATAAAATCACATACAGAAATATATAAAGTTGACATTGAAACTTTAGATGGGACTGAACAGAATACATATAATTCAGCATACACCTATTGGTTCCCTCAGGACCAGAAAATACTTAAATTTACTAGAGTGTTTTCAGCTCTTTTATTAGTAATCATTCTTTTATTCAATGAAATACACGGAGTATATATTCTTTCCCCCCTCTGGACTGAAAGCAAAAACTAAAAATAGACTTTAAATAGATCGCTCAGTGCCACCAAACAAAACTGCACAGCAAACACAATAATTCTGAAAACGCAAATAATTCAGAGCTTTATTTCCCTCCTTAAAGAGATGTAAACTGAGGGGCCTCCCCGATGGTGCAGGGGGTTGAGGGCAGTGCTATGAAGCTGTCCGCAGCCTCTGCAGTACAGGTTGGATTCCTGGCTGGCCAGGGAGATACCCACATGGTCCGTCTCCTGTTCTGCTCCCCACTCTGTCTCTGGTGAATCCGCTCACCCTCCCACGCCTCTGGCCTGTACCCCAGTGTATAAATAAATAAATCTTAAAAAGAGAAAGGGGGGTGGGGAGGGAGAGAGAGACATGTAAACTGAGACTTTTCTCCTACACCTCAAATAAATAATAGCAGAATCACAACAAGAATCTTGGAGATACTTAGGTGAGAGGCCCCTGCATCCAGGAAGAACACTCAAAGCATTTAGCACCCACCCATGTTTTGAAACATCCAAACACAGTTTTTCATTCCACACATTGTGTCTTATAATTTAGTGTAAATTCTACAAGTTTGCCCAAGTGGAATGAATGCTGCATTTCTGCAGTTTTCCCTGCAAGTCATCCTGCACACAGCCACCTTCATGCCAGGCCACTTCTGCTGCCCACTCCCACGGCCACACCCAGGAACTGCTCCATCTGAAATCCACCCCACCCTACAGCCACCTGCCCTTCTCCCGCCACACCTGTTCCTGACCAGACAGACCTCTCCACATCCACAAGAGCCTTCCTTCCAGCCTCTGAGACGCCTCCTACACACATTTCCTTCTCAGCTCTTACCAGGACTCCTCATATCCTTACACCTTGCTTCTCTGCCACATCTGAGGGGAAAAACCCTACCTGGACCAATCTCATCCCACTCTGCCTCTGCTCCTGCCTATGGGCTGGGAGCCACATATGTGGAGGCCACTGCAAACTCTGTTTCTAATCTCGCTAAGCCTTAGTACCTCTTCACGTTTCTTCCCTTCTCCTTAATCAGTTCATCTCCTATTTTCCTTCAGTGACAGGAAAGTTCCAAATAATCTCCCTTCTCTTCATGCTCCCAACCCCATTCTATGGTGCCTGTTACTTCAAATATTTATGATGACTTAGGGTCAGCTACCTCAACTACGGATCCCTTTAAAGGCTCCACTCCCAGTTTCTATGACACAACAGATCCCACCTTCAGATCGTTCCTCTATTTTCTATGACTGTCCTCGCTCATCCACCCCTCTGCTTCTGTCTAATGTTCCCTAGGACTCTTTCCTCTGTTCGCTGCCTTCCACATTCTGTGTTCTACGTGGACATCAAACTTCTCATATGATTCTAACTTTCCCCTCTATGCAGATGATGCCCAGATTCATATTTCTATCTACCCTCTTCCCAGAGCTTCCCACTCATATCATTTGGCGGATGGTCACTTTAACATCAAGATATCACCTTGGGGGCCTCCCCGGTGGCGCAGCGGTTGAGCGCTGGGTTACGAAGCTGCCCGCGGCCTCTGCGGCGCCGGTTCGATCCCCGGCTGCTCCCCGGCCGCCGGAGGAGGGTCCCGCATGGCGCGCAGACCTCTCCTGCCGCCCGCTGCTCCCCTCAGCAGTGTACTTTGGTCCTTCTGCCTGCTCTGCTCCCCGCTCTGGCGAGTTCTCTCACCCTCCCGCGCTTCTGACTATACCCAGTGCATGTGTAAACAGAACAAACAAACAAAACAAAGAAAGAAATAAACATGCCTCTATAAAAAAAAAATAAAAATAAAAAAAATAAAAAGATATCACCTTGGCCCCCATACCAATTCTTCCTCCTACATTCCCTAATGTAGAAATTCCATTCATTCCCTGTAGCTAATTATACTCAGTCGCACGGACTTCACAGCTTAGACACTTCTCAAACCTATCTTTCTCCTCCAGTCCTTTTCACTGCTTTCTTGCCTGCTTGATATTCTGTCACCTGGCCTACCATGATAGCTTCCTGCCATTCAGCCATTCAGCCTCAAAGCTATGCTCCCCCATGCTGCCATAACAACCCATCCAAAAGGCAAATCTGGTCATTTACACTGCTGGCTTAATTCTTCAATAGCTCCCCATCAGCCAGAGCACAGACTCGAAGCCCTCGCATAGCAGACCTTTCAGGGCCTTACCCTCCAACTACGCACTTCCCTTGTAACTCATAACTCCCAAGCCCGTGCTTTCTACCCTATTAACACTGAGAGGCTTGCACTGACAAGCACACACAGACCATTGCATTAACACTCATGCTATTCCCTTAGCCTGCAATGCCCTTTTGCTTCTCTTGTCCATTCATTAGGTAAGTCCCACCATCACCCAGTATTCAGTTCAAGTGGCTTCTTCAGGAAGACTTGTCTTGATCTCCCTCCTTCTTACATGGGGTAAGAGGCTGTCTTAGATGATCTCTCAGCTTCCTGTCACAGCACTCATCATTTGACATGCTCACTCATCATTTGACATGCCTGTGCTCACTTCCCCACCCCCTTTTATAAGGTACATCTCCAAGACTGGGACTTTACCCATCCTTATGCCTTGGGGTTTTACCCAGTATCAAATGCAAAGAGGGTCAACTACACATGTCCTGGCTTCAACAGAACACACATCTTTTGGTAATGCTGGCCCTAGCAGCCCAGGCATTAAGGAAAAAAGGAACTTCATTTCCTTCCGTGATGATCACTGCATAGTGTTCTAGGGAGGAACACTTGATTATTCCACCTCCTCTGTGTCAGAGTCACATGAAACCCAACACTTACAAATCTGTAATAATGTATGGGATCAGTCCAAACTCAGTGGCAGATAAGTTGGATTCATTATTTCTCTCCAACTGGATTGAAATCAGTAAGCAATAATATTACTCCAAACAGCCAAAAGTTCAACTATAAAAGGCTTTTTTAAAATGAATAAACTTTGAATTTCCTAGTTTCCTCTTTTCCCTCAACCCTTTTGTTTTAAGTAATCCAGCAGGGTCTTAGAAAGGACTTAGCTATTAAAACAAATTGTTGGATCACATTCATCTTCTAATTCCCTAGTAGTAGCTCAGATTCTAACTGCCTCACTGATTTCACTAAGACATCTTTCTCCTGATAATTTTATATCACTAAGCAGATATGCATGGTAAAACCTAAATCTGTGAACAAATGTGGTCATAAAAATAATCAAGGAATAGGGCATATATATTAATTTTTAAAGGTCTTTGTAAAAAGGAGTCAACTGATCCTTATTTCATAGCTCTGTCAAACTCCTTCTATGATAAGGCAGTTTGGTTTTTTTTTTTTAATTGTATTATTTTTAGTGAGGTAACATTGATTCACAACACTGCATACAAATTAGGGGGTAGTTTTATATATTCTCCACTGAGACTCATATTTACACACACAGCTTCCCCAAAAGCTTTCTCTAATGATGGAAATGTTCTATATCTGACCATCCAGTATGGAAGCCATTAGTCATGCAGGGCTACTGTTGAGAAATAAAATGTGGTTAATGTGACAGAGGACCTGAATTTTTAACTTCATTTAATTTTAATTCAATTTAAACTTAAGTAGCCACATGCGGCTAGTTGGGGTCACTGTATTAGAAAGCACAGGCATCATCTTTCAGAAAAAAATTTAAGAGCTAGGCAGCCTCTAAAGTAGGTCAGTCTACTTTATATCTTGAAAGAAATTCTGTCTCATGATGATGGAAAGTAGTTGTACCGTGGTGTAACACTACTCAGAAAACGCTACCCCTGCAGTATCTCCCATCAGTGAAGCTCTCTTGCAAACAGAAGGTGTTAACATTACCATAGGTTTTAAATATATTAAAGTGGTCTCTGGGGAAGGGGGCACATAAGGAGCCATAATGTGAAATATTTCATTCTCCATGGGAACAATCTCAGGCTTACTCTGAAACTCCTGTGTTGACAGTCTCACTCCAGGATCCAGGACTAGGGACTCCAAAAGGTCTGCTCTGATTGTGGCTACCTGGCCATAGCACGAACGGCTGATACCCAGCCCTGCCCCAGAACACTCTGGTCCACACAAACAGGAAACCAAGGTCATCTGGAGGTTTGTTCCTTTTCGAATTTAGTCATTCATTTAACAAACATTTCATGAGCACCTATCACCTGTCAAGCATCAAGTTAGGCACAAAAAATATAAAGTTGAATGACACATAGTTTCTGCCCTTCAGAACTTATGTTAGGAAGGAAGACACACAAATAGTTACCCAACATTGTAAGTACATGATGAGAACAGAGAACGACAGGATTCTATGGAAAGTTACCTAACCTATCCGGGAGGGTCAAGGAAGGCTTCCTGGAGGAGGTGACATCTGAGCTAAGTCTTCAGAATAAGGAGTTAATAAGAAAAACACATAGAAGAAAGCATGTCAAGCAGTGTGAATATTAAAGATAAGAAACAGCCTGAATGTCATGGCATGTGCAGGGAACACAGCAAGAAAGTGTTGCTCAAAATAAAAAGTTGGAATCAGAGAATGGTGGAGGGAAAAAAGGCTAAAATGCTAAGCACCAGGGGAGAGCCAGGTATTTCACATGAAGAAGGTTGCTCTTTTATTTGCATATAATGGGACTCATCAGAGGGCCCACTAGGGGAGTGGTTCTGTTTAATAGGTTGCCTGGTAGTATACTGTACCTCAGGAACAAAAAGAAGGCAGGAGTCTGTGGTTTTATTTTGGAGAGCAGTAATGGGGGACTGCATACAGGTAGTGTTTGTGAAAATCAAAAGAAGAAACTCAGAAATTTCCAGAACTAGGAAATAAATAGTAATTAGAAATCAGCTCTCTGTGATGGCTGGCTGGATGTTGAAGTTAAAGAAAAGAAGCATTAAGAATGCTCAATGGCTTCCATATGATCCAGCAATTCCACTCCTAGGTATTTACCCAAAGGACACAGAAACATCAATTCCAAAGAACACCTGCACCCCTATGTTTATAGCAGCACTGTTTACAATAGCTAAGCTTTGGAAATAACCCAAATGCCCAAAAATAGATGACTGGATCAAGAAGATGTGGTACATATATACCATGGAATATTACTCAGCATTCAAAAAAGATAAACACATGCAATTTGCAGCAACATGGATGGCGCTGGAAGGGATCATGCTCAGCGAAATAAGCCAAAAAGAAAAAGAAAAATACCGGATGGTCTCACTCATAGCAGGAATCTAGAAAACTTAAATAAGGGACCAGGAAAATGAATAACTATAAGAAAGTGAAAATCAAAATCAACAAAAAACTATGAACCAGAGACACTTTTAGGGGGGCGGGGGTGGGAGGGGAGGGATTGGGGTCAGAATGGGGGGGCTGCAATTGTATGGGGAATATAACAATAAAATTTATTAAAAAAAAAAAAAAAAGAATGCTCAATGGATGAAGAAAACTGAAAGAACACATCACCAATAGCAGCTAATATTTATTGTACTCTTAATTCTGAGCCAAGTGCTGCACAGAGCCTGCCACATAAGAACATTCTGAGATGGCAGGACTTGTATTGCCATTTTAAAAAAGAAGATACTTAAGTTTGTCAATTAAATGACTTGTTCAAGACCAAATATCAAAGTGTCAGAGAAATCACTTGAATCCAGGTCTGTCTGATTCCAAGCACCACATCGTCACCAGCTTGTAATACAGACTCTAAGGAAAGGAGATGTTTGGCAGGAAAGTGGTGCA
Source organism: Talpa occidentalis (assembly GCF_014898055.3). NCBI lineage: Eukaryota > Metazoa > Chordata > Mammalia > Eulipotyphla > Talpidae > Talpa > Talpa occidentalis. Next base: position 69,472,899 of record NW_023601104.1, on the reverse strand, counting down.
TTCAGCACTGGCACATTTAAGGAGTCTTTCAGGTAGACATGACAAATGGCAGATGGCTGGACACCAGGCTGCAAGCTGGGGTTAATGGCACATAGATGGTGATGAAAACCTAATGAGTAAATGAAGTCCTGAAGCCAGAGAACATGAGAAGAGAGAACACTCCTAGACCCAAACTCCAAGACCAGAAGAGAAGTCCACAAAGCAGAGAACAATGGAGAGGCAACAAGCAAACCAGATGCTGAGACCATTGCAGAAGCCATAGACTTTTCAGGAGAAAAGAGTCAAGAAACCACATGGAGCACAAGAAGGAGGTCCAAAATGTTAGTCTCTAAAGCACATCTGCTGGATTGACAGAGAGATCATTAGTAAGTACAAGACGTACAAAAATGGGAAACACTGAACACTTGACAGCCACGGCGAAAGAGACAGTAAAGACACAAAGGTTGAAAAATAAAGAAAGAAGAGACAATGACCATCAGAGTAAGTCCCAGGAAGAGGCAGGAGTGGGTCGGGGGAACCCAGGGCAAAGCAGGTGAGGATACCTGTGACTATATGATTTTATAACAGGACAGGAAACTGGTGAAGATCATTCGAGGAGGTTTGGATTTTCTTCAGGAAGTCAGATCAAGCGCATCTATAAAGAGTGAGCAGGTGGAAAGGCCTCAGGGAGAGCAGTCACTGTCTGGAGAAATCATTCAGTAGAAGCAGGGAGAAATGGGCAGCCCATTGGTGACTCTCCCCTGCGTGACTTGGTGGCCTAGGTGCAGGAGTGGAGATGGCAGTTCTGGCTTTGGCCTAACCTCCAGGCTGCCAGCCATGAATGACAGAAGTGCAAATATACCATATAACTAGGGAAACTGACCCCGTTTATCACTGATCCACCCTTTTTCAGAAAGCCGCCTCACCACCGGTTCTCTGAAGTCTTCATTCTACTCCTGACCAGGTTCCAGCCATAGTAACAAAGAACTAAAGAAGATAACTCTCTTTCCCCCAAATATCTCCCAGTGTAACACTAATAAATTATCAAAAATAACACCACTGCTGCATTACATCCCTGGACTCTTACTAAGTTTCTCAACAGAGACAAAAATCAACTAACATTCACAACATGTCCGTGACAAAGCCAGAAACAACCTATAAAAAGTATTTTGTTTCTCAAATTTCTCAAAAATTTGGCATGGGAGAATTACAGTTTTTAAATTGATGTTAGAATTGTAATCAGTAGAGTCCAGGGCTCAGAGGGAGGAGACTAGCAGGGATCATAAACAACCTGGACACTGAAGCCATGGAGCCCACAAGAATAAAATTGGTACAAGTTCCCCTCCCTGACAAAATGGCACAGCACATGGGCTTAGGATAGATACACAGAGGTACATGATTCCAACGACCCCCCCATGCGCACACACACACATACCCAAAGAACCACCGCACTAAAGCAGGCAGTCTACAAAATAATGGAAATGTCAGGTCACCCTGCTGTTCCTTGCCCCCCACTTCCTCTTTCACCCTGGATGAATTGTCATCTTTCCATGAAGGAATGCCAAGCGTCCAGTCAGTCTGACTGGCAGTTCCTGCTCTTCAGGTTCTCTGGATGCTTCACAGGGTGGCGACATGTTACCGGAAAGACTACCCTCCTCTGCAGGCTGTTTTCCAGGTTTCCACCCCTGATGAGTCACCTGCCAGTTTCTATCATGTATAAGGAGATCTAGGATCAAAGGAAACTTCACTTGAGTCTCATGAGGTTGCTTCTCTTGCAAGTGACAGTTCTAAATTCAGACCGGATTATACACGTGTTTTGGTGGAGATCTTCCAGATCCCAGGCCAGCTAGAATGTGGAAGTGACAACAAGTCAGATCATGATGTAGCAATAACTTCAAAGCTGGCTCTGACAGTAACATCCCAAGAAATGAATTCAGAAGCTACCCATGAAGCAAATGATAAGCCAAGGCAACAGTACTCAAGAGATTTTCATCTTGAATGTGAGTCTACAAAATCTTCCCTTGAGATCATTTAGTGTGTGTTTTTAGTAAAAAAAGACAAGATGATAAGTTTTGGTCCAATTACTTAAATGGTTATTGGATTATTATCCTTAAAAAAAAAGACCTCCAAAGGATACATTAGAATATGCATAAGAAAATGGATCTTCTAAATTCTCCTACCAAAATTTCATTTCAATCCTCCTCTTCATGAATCAATACTAGACACTATTGGAAACCAAACCATTCCTTCCCTTCTAACAGTTTTTAGAAGGGCATAGATGTCAAAAAAAGTATGCCTAGATGATAAGGAGAGTGAAAGAGATTGAAGAAGCAGATTTGTTTTAATAAGAGAAAACAACCAAGATGTCAAATTAAGTCCAAAAAGTGAATATTAATGTTACACCAAGCAATGACAGATGAAAGATTTGCATGAAAAAATAGCTTTAGAGAGAAAACCTTAAGATGAGTCCATTCCCACTGCAAGTACAGACAAAAGTGAGGTTATAAGATAATGAATAAGATCTTGACATTAAGTCCTCCTCAGGGAGGACTTCATTACAAAAGGGTGAGGGGGGAGTTTATATTCTATAAAGCACTGAAATCATCAATTGAATCCACTGCTTTCTTCTAATATCCTAAGTTCCTAAAAGTAGGGATCACATTCGAAAATTCGTTGATTTTATTCATTTATTCAAGCATTTTTTTTTTTATTGGCAAGAGATATGAGTGCCTGGTATATGCCAGGTATAATGTACTAAGTATAGAGGGCCCGAGGGGAACACATCAGGCATGGAACCTGTTCTCAGAGTTTATGGTCTAAGAAGGAAGACAGAAACGAAACAATTCCTGAATAACTACATTTACAACTGTGATTAAGTGAGAAGGAAAAATAAAAGCCTGGATTGGGGGGATGGAGACTCATAGAAGGCCTCCTGGTCAAGTGGAATTTAAAAGAATTAACCAGGTGAAAGGGAGGACAAGGGGTAGGGATCTTGGAAGGGAACACAGTCATACATAGGTTCTACAATTCATCTTTGGGTCTTCAGAGCCTCACACATAGTAGGTGCTCAATAAATGCTTATGCAATAAACATTAAGTTCTCACTGCTCTCAGAAAATCTTTCCTAAGAAAACCATCCAAGATAAATACAAGGAAAATTTACAGAGATGTGCTGTGTGTAACAAAAAAATTAGAAATACCAATAAGAAGACATGCATGTAAAGCACTGACTGAATTATTGTGTAACTGTTACACAGCAATGCACAATACTGCAATTATACAATTGCATGGGAAAAGGTAGCAAATGAGTGCACTTTGATTTAAAATATGGAAAAGTATAAATATTAAGAAAATATGGGTCCTTACATATCAACTGAAAAAACTAAATAATGAACTATCAACTATCCCACTTATGTTCCATACATAAATTGCAAGTTCCTTCTATTTGGAAGGAATTCTTCCATCTTTTTTCAGACCAAGCCATCCCTGCCAAGAGTTACAATGTTACTTCACTAACATATTTCTGTAAGGCCTTACATTTTCATAAAGTGTTTTTCCAGTACACTGTATTTTGGCTATATCATTTGCTTCTTCCACATGACTGACTATTTAATAGACTAGCATAATGTACAAAGCAGTAAAAAAGAAGTGCCTCTTGATTTCTCACATGGAATTCTAAGGGACTTATTTTTCACCACTGACTTTTTAATACTATCACATATTCTTTTGTTTGCTCTAATTTTTTCTTTAAAATAATTTTAATTATATGTGAAATAAAATTACATTGACAGATGTTGAAAATTAAGAAAAATTACTCAAATTTCAATGTTCTAACATAAACATTACTATAGGTTTAATGTCCTAGTTTTCATTCATATAATCAATTGCTTTTCTTATAGAAAAACTAGTTTTATTTATATTTAAAATTATTTACTTATAGAAAAATATACAATGTGGAAAAATAAAAATGAAAATAAAAACCCAAGAAAACCATGGGTAAGAGTTTGGTACATAACTTTCCAGACTTCTCTCTGGCTATGCAGGTCTAAAGTCCCTTAACCACAATCCTGACATTGAAAAAAGCTCTAAAACCCACCAAAATCATGTAACATTTGTTGTCATAATCTGACAGGAACTAACATTAGGCAGTTGGAGAATTTATCTATCTCACTTAGTCAGGATATTCATATTTCACTGCAAAGGCATTATATTTGTCCCCAGAGAGGTATTTTTTAATAGATGATACATTCCACTACGTAAAACTGAACATTCTGAAGTAAGAAACTCATCTGGCTGCAACAGCTCAAATAAAAAATATAGACTTGTACCAATATTACAATTATTATCATTATTCCAGAAATGGATTACACCATGCACAGTTCTCTGCAAGTAGACTGTTATTCAGTAATATACCAGGGCATCTTCCTACAGCAACTCGCTATGTTCTCTAACAGCCACGTGTGCATAAGGGAGGGGGTAAAAAGACAAGAAGGACAAGGAGAAGCCTGATTTTAAGCAAAGGGCAAATAATTCAAAAACCTGACCTACTATCTCAGTCGGGAAGGAAGTTTACAGGTAAAGAGTAGGTATTTCAGAATTCGGGCTCAGAAAAGACTTCAAAGATCATGGCCTGATTCTTTTATCAAAAGATCCTCTCAGTGTAGACAGATGTGATGTTTTCCTTGAGCTCATGCAGCAGTCTACCTGGGACTCAACCTAAGTCTTTCTTCCCCGCTCTTTCTACCACATGCAGGACTACTGAGTACATCATGGCTGACCCTGACCATGAAAAGGGAGGAAGCAGCGACCCTTGTGAGGGCACAGGCTGCTCCCAGGTTAGCCCAAGCTGTTAATGCAAAAGCCTGCTCGCCTACCAGTGGGCATGTAGCCATTCAAACTTAGCAGCGGGCATTTTTGTAGTTTTAGAGTTGAAGACAAAGAGATATGAGAAGCCATCTCCGATTATTACGAATTCGAGTTGGTTGCTCAAATCTGTGTCCATTAGATCATTGGGCCCAATGAACTAATCCTCCATCAGAAAAGAGAACCATGACTCTATCCTACCAGCTGGAAAACCACGGACACTGAATGGGTCTCCCCCATAATCTTCCCACCCCTCACCGCGCCTCAGAACCACTTAGTTTAAATACGTCCCTCTCCAAAAGCAAGTAAATCTTGAATATACAAAAGCATCCAAATCGTAAAATTCAGAATACAAGAAAGCAGAGAAGAAAGCTCACTACACCTGCTGTCAGTCTGCCTTTCCCGCCCTCTCCCTAACGGGCCGCCCCCTTCCCTCCCCAGTCTTTCATGCTCACAGCCGGAAGGGTAGCAGAATGCAACTCTGGGGGACCTGAGCTGGAGGACCTGAGCTGGAGGCCCCATGGTGATGCAGCAACACATTCTTCCAGAACCCAGTAACCCCGCCCCACCCCACCGCACCCCACCCCACCGCACCCCACCCCTCCCCACCCCACCAGACAGTGGAAAGCAATTACAGAGAAGCAGCCCTCTCAACACTCCCACTCAACAGCCCCATCAGTAGCTGAGGGACTCAGTAGCTATCTTACAGCTTTTTAATATAGTTAAAAATTTAATTTCATGAAACTGTGGCAATGTCCTAAATGAGCATTGCTTCAACTGTGTAAACTGAGAGATTAAAAATAGATGAAATGTGGCAATCAGCTCCCTCGGATACTAACACGCAAAGCAAAGTGATGCTTCCGCAAAGTCATGGTGTGAAGAGGAGACCCCAGAACCTGCCCACTTCCTTGTGAGGCCCCAGGAAGCAGACTGGCTCTTACAAGGATAGTCAGAACTAACCTCTAATCTCTGCACAAAATGTCTGCCGTCCCTGGAGACTAAAGAGCTGATCTGTAAGGCCCAAGTCCACAATGTTATTTGGGAATTACACAAGGGTTTGAGGGTGGACACTAAGAGGGGGCCTTTATTAGGCTGGCACAGTCAACATGTCCACCCTACAAGGGAGCACTGGCACTAATTCTTCCCCAGGATGATGGGAAAAAGTACAGTTGTAAAACACTGTGAGCTCCCAGTTATAGCAGACACAGGTGTTACTACACTCTGTGGAGGAGAGAGGACATCCTTTTAGTGTCTTCACAAGGCATAGGGCTCTGATGAGGAGGTGAAATCTCCATTTCAGAAATGATTCTGTGAGGCAATGAGATGTTCTCTGTCCTCCTATTCTCAGAGGAGCAGCAGAGAAAGCATAAACACTGACCAAATAAAAGGAAAGTAATCTGTATCTTCTCTAAATGTTCTCTTTTCTCTGTTCTTGTGCCGTGTGTGTGTGCAGAGCAGGCCAGGCAAATGCATGTGCTGGTTCTCTGCACCCCAGTCCTGGCTGGGGCAGGAGGGAGATGGGAAATAGAAGGGAGTGGAGAGAAGACAAGTAGGAGAGAAGGAGAAAGCAGAGACAAGGTGGAAAGCACTATACAATGTCAATGATCCCAGCCCTACACTCCCACAACACTTTCTGGAGACGTGGGGGTGCGGGGGGTAGGCATGTATAACATTCCTTCATCATAGTTCCTTGACTTATTCACCTTTGTAACCACCATATCACTGACACTTGCTAGGTGCCACAGCATTTGTGGCACTCCATGGACATGGGAATGAATGCATACTTGAGCATCAATATTGTATCACTCCCCGTACCCTACCAAAAGGAGTGGGCTGGCTCTCACAGGCAACAGCCGTGCCCGCTGGCATTGGAGAGCTGGGTTTGAATCAATATTCTTCCTTTCCCTTTTACTGCTTGTGTCTCCCTGGGAAAGTTACCTAATCTCTGGGAGTCTCCATTTCCTCCTCTGTAAAAATAGAGATAGTAATATCTACCTCACCAGGACCAGTGGAGATAAACGTGATGAGAAACATTAAGGCTGGTACATAGTGGGTGCTCAATCAACACACAGTGAGGAAGGCAGCATGAGATGGTAAAAAACACTGAACCTGGTAGAGTATCTGTCAGCGAGTCCCAGCTACCCACACCCCACCCCCCACCCTTAGGTGATAGACTGTGTAATGTTGTGTTTCCTCAGCTGAATGGAAATGATGACCCACTGCCTTGGAGGACGACTGCAGGGTCAAGGTAGCAAATGCATGAAGGGACACAGGGAAGGCATGTGAAACCTGTACAGGGCTATGCACAGTCACTTAGAGTCTCAAGTGCAGACTTTTAAGAATGTCAACTGATCATCGTTTTATCAAATTTTCAAAATGATCCATTTCCCAACACTTCCAAAGGTCATCTCTGTGTCAGTCTGCTGTCAGTCAGGCAGACACCTGACAACTACAAAAGCTAACTGGGTACCTACTGTGTGTCCCGCGTGTGCTAGCTGTGGAGGATGCTGGTGGGCTGCAGCATTGCCTTCATGGAGCTTACTCTCTGTGGACCAGCTAGTCAATCTTAAATAACTATGTGCAAAATGCAGCAAGCACAAGTGCCAGCTGCTATGGAAGCATAAAATAGGGGGTAGAGAGGTAGGAGGGGTGTAACCATAACCGAGTCTGGAAGATTCACAGAAAGATGCTACTCACTGAGGACTCTTAAAAGTGGCTTTTGGTGAAAGCAATATACAGATTCAATGCTATTCCAATCAAAATCTCAATGGCATTCTTCAAAGAAATAGAACAATTATTGATGAAATTCATATGGAATCACCAAAAACCCCGAATAGCCAAAGCTCTACTGAAAAAAAAAAGAAGGAAATGGAGGCATCAAACTCCCAGACTTCAAACTATACTACAAAGCCATAATCATCAAAACTGCATGGTATTGGAACAAGAACAGACATACAGACCAATGGAATCGAATAGAAAATCCAGAAATAAACCCACAGATTTATGGTCAACTAATCTTTGACAAAGGAGCAAAGACTATGCATTGGAGCAAAGAAAGTTTGTTCAATAAATGGTGCTGGGAAAACTGGGTCGCTACATGCAAAAGAATGAAGCTTGACCACTACCTCACACCATACACAAAAATCAACTCAAAATGGATTAAAGAACTAGACATAAGACCTGAAACCATAAAATACATAGAAGGAAATATAGGCGAAACACTACGTGATTTGCACATCAAAGACATCTTTACAGACACATCACCCAAAGCAGTGATAGTGAAGACAAAGATAAACAGCTGGGACTACATCAAATTAAAGAGCTTCTGCACAGCAAAAGAGACAATAACAAAAACAAAGAGAAACCCCACCAACTGGGAGAACATTTTTGCACCCAACACTAATGATAAAGGACTGATCACAAAAATCTACAAAGAGCTGATGAGACTCAGCAACAACAAAGAAAATAATCCAGTCAAAAAATGGGCAGAAGAGCTAAAAAGAAACTTCTCTGAAGAGGAAATGCAAATGGCCAACAGACATATGAAAAAATGTTCAACATCACTTGCAATCAGGGAAATGCAAATCAAAACTACCATGAGATACCATCTCACACCAGTGAGAATGGCACATATTAAAAAAACTAGCAACAACAAATGTTGGCGAGGATGTGGAGAAAAAGGAACTCTTCTGCACTGTTGGTGGGAGTGCAAACTGGTCCAACCACTATGGAGAGCTGTGTGGAGATTTCTGGACCTACTAAACATAGAGCTTCCATATGATCCAGCAATTCCACTCCTAGGTATTTACCCAAAGGACACAGAAACATCAATTCCAAAGAGCACCTGCACCCCTATGTTTATAGCAGCACTGTTTACAATAGCTAAGCTTTGGAAACAACCCAAATGCCCAAAAGTAGATGACTGGATCAAGAAGATGTGGTACATATATACCATGGAATATTACTCAGCATTCAAAAAAGATAAATACATGCAATTTGCAGCAACATGGATGGCGCTGGAAGGGATCATGCTAAGCGAAATAAGCCAAAAAGAAAAAGAAAAATACCGGATGGTCTCACTCATAGCAGGAATCTAGAAAACTTAAAGAAGGGACCAGGAAAATGAATATAAGAAAGTGAAAATCAAAATCAACAAAAAACTATGAACCAGAGACACTTTTTGGGGGGAGGGGGGCGGGAGGGGAAGGATTGGGGTCAGAATGGGGCGTTTGCAATTGTATGGGGGAATATAAAAATAAAATTTAAGATTAAAAAAAAAAAAAGTGGCTTTTGGTGACTGACAGGAGAGAATAAGGAGAAAGAGGTCAGCCACAGAAGTTACAAACTGAGGCTGGGTACCAACTAACTCAGCATACATTTCTAGAATTAAAAATACAAGCAATGAAAGTTCTGCCCTTTTATTGGACTCAAAGAACTAGGACCGCTTCTCTCCATTTTCCTAAAGCCAAAGCAGAAAAGTGGCTTTCCTCATCCCCAGCCCAAACACCAGAGATAGAGGCAAATCTTCGGTTTCCCTCCATCTGTCAGCAAACCTTGATCTGCCTCCTGCCTCTCCAGAGGCCACACAAAGTTCAAATGGTCCCAGGTTTTCATCTGTCCAGTTCTTTCCTTAGATTCATGCAAAATCCTCTTTCTGGCCACACACCTCCAGAGTTTTCTAAAGCAGGGTGAGTCCGAGGATTCGCCCAGGGGGACCATTTGGACATCAGCCCTTCTATGGCATCCTCCCCTAGAAGACACCCACCCTACAGTCTGCTGTTTAAGAGGATGTAAAAACAGATCAGTGCTGACAAAACTGGAAGGCTGGCCAGAAAATTTTAAAAATTAAAATGCCTAAGATCATTATCAAAAAGAGAATGGAAAGGAACTGGGGAATTACCCTGTGGGTTTCCACAGCTTGGTTGGCACCTGGATGAATCAGCTTTGGGAAATCAGTGAGATACTCTCCTCCCCAAGCCTATTAACCCCCTCTCCTTACCTCTCTGCCCCAGCCAAGCTCATTAAAGTGCATTTAATCCCTTTCCCTAACAAAGCTGGTCCTCTCTTCCTTTCTGTTTTCATAGAAGGTGACTGAACCCTCCCTCACCCCAGGACACTTCACTGACTGAAGTTAACACTCATGATGTAAAACAGTTTTAATATCTAACACTTCAGATCTGCCAATATAAATTACTAATGAGGTTCATTACTAGCCACATTAAGCTTCTGGTGTGTAAAACAGGAGTGTTATTAGCAAAATCCTGATGGAAAAAAACTGAGTACCTTGCAAAGGGGCCTCCATTAGGTTTCTTACCTCCCCTGGCCTCTAGTAAACAATGAACACTACTTAGGGCCTTTGAATCCAGGCTAAGAGCACAAACCTCCACAAAATCAGAACTTGGGAATGAATAACAAATGTTCCAAATGCATGAGGCCCAGAAGCAGCACTGTTTTGCCAAAAGGCAAAAGGTTCTCAGGCAACCACCTGGAGAGGGTAGATGAAGGCAAGGGCGGGGAGGGGTCAGGGAGGAGTGGCAGGACAAACCTGCACCAGAGCTTCCCTTTCATGCTTGAAGATAATCAGAAAAATACGACGCTCACAACAAGATTGCTTTAAAACACAACACCCATCCCATGACTCCAAGGTAAACAATAATAAGAAGTGATATTTTTCAAAGTAGCTACATCAGTTTTCTCTCCTTTAACTTGGCACCAACCAAACCACCTCAGATATGCAGTGGCATAACAGCCTCTCCTGAATTTTCACCAAATCCCCGCCTCGATCATTTCAGGAATGCCTATCACTGGTTCCTCTCCCCATCCGTCTCTCCCTCTAACCATCCAACTTCAAAGAGACTCGAAGAAACAAGAGTCAGTGGTGAACAGATGATAAAGCAAGGGGCAGCAGACAAGGCCAAATAAAAAGAGCAAAATTGCCACCCCTAAACTATGATGAAAACTGTGCAGATGTCACCGTCATTTGGCTAATGATGGAATGAATAATGGACAAGAAGAACTCTAATGCTTAGGAAAAGAAACTCGTTACAATGTTCACTCCTATGATGGTTGCTTGGATTGAAGTCCAAGAGTGAGGACAGACTTTAACTCAAGTCCACCTAAACAGGCACTTCAGAAAACACAGGTAGGTAGATGCGAAATGTTTGTTTGTGCTTGCTTTGCTCATGACAGTGTTATTCCTTACTAGAGTGGCACATGAAGACCATCTTAGACACAGAATAAAATCTGTGGCCCCAAACAGTATTTATGCATCTGTTTCCCCTACCAGAGAAGCTCCCTGAGAGCAAGGCACCTGTCTTTTTATTTCTGCATGACCCATGTCTAACATAACACCTGACACACAAAATTGCTCCAGTAAAGGATTAAACCTATTGGCAAAGTAATGGTTAGTTCTAAAATAGCTCAAAAAGGAAAAAAAGACCTGAAGCACTGGGAGATTTCACCGACTTCTTCAAGTCAGTCTGTCAGCGTACCTAATGTTTTATGTGACGTGCTCATGCTGATAAATGCCATAGTTTTTATCTAGTAACTGTGCTATTACTGTATAGAACAATATAATAGGACAATCTAGTAATTGTTTCATTACCCATAGTTTTTATCTAGTAACTGTTCTATTAAGAGAGAATAAAAGATGCTGGTCCTATTCAGCCTATAGACTCTTAATAACTTCTTTACCACTTTACCGAATTAAGAGACATATACTCCCTAAAAGGCAAATAGGCAGCAGTTCATCTTGATCACCTGAAGCAGGTGTAATGCAGACTAATGGCTCCACACAGTTCAAATTCTAGCTCCATCACTTACCTGAGGCAAGTATCTTCCCCACTCAGCTGCCTCATAACACAGGGTTAAGATGAGAATCTACACCTCTCAAAGGTATCCTGAGGATTGAGCATATTAATGCATGTGCAGCACTGAGTCCAATACCTAATTAACCTTTACTGAGTGCCTACTATTATTATGCACCAGCCCACCTCCACCTACTCCATCATCGCTTCTCTGCTCCCCCTGGACACTGCAGCAGAACTCTAAGGTAAACAAACAAGTTTAGGACTATGGTGGAGAATCACTTGCTCTCTTTGGTAGGCTCAGTACATAAATGACTTCCACTGCCACCAAGTCACTGTTTGAGGCTCTGTCCATGTGGTCTCCAAATACAAACACTAAAAGTGTTAGTCCATGGGTGGGGAAAAGATACAAATGACATAGCCCCCTATGTGGTTGCCAGTGCTAACCTGAAGCCATGAGAGGTAAGGCACCCAACATAGGCCCCTCTCTAACTTGTAGGTCTAAACTCTACAAGTCTGGAAAAATGATTAATTGAAGAGTCACAAAAGACTTGAAAACACCTTGCTCACTCTAGCCTCAAGGGAACCACAGTGACTGAAGACCCTACAGGGGGACCAGCATCCATAAATGTGCTCCCTAGAAAAGGGCTGGAGAATGGAGGCCATCCCTCTTTGAGTATCTTGGGACTTGCTAGCCTAAAAACAGTAGAAAGGGGAAAATGGGTTGTGAGGAAATATATGAAAAAGGGGAATTGAGTGAGAATGAATATGGAGACTAGTATTGTAACAGGAAGAGAAATGAGCCCCGAACAGAGCTGAAGAGGTCATTCTCTCAAAGTGGAAGCCAGAAAACTATGGTGTGAAGTAGGAGACGTGTAAGCAATTCAAGTCCGACCTCAGTCACTCAACCAGGAGTCTAGGACAGTCACTGGGATTCAAAAAAAAAAAAAGACTTTTGTCCTGGATGATCTGTAGGTTCCTTGGTTCCTTTAGCTTCAAGGAGGTAGCAATCTGGCTCTGGTGAAAACAGGCTACACAGATAGGCCCTGAGAGGAAACCAAGCAAAGATCAGCAGGTGAGTACTTTCCTCAGAGCCGACCTGCAAGTGACACTCCACCCTGCTCACCCACAGTGAGCCTGTGATTACGGGCTAGGGACTACCCCAGCAGAAGCGACAGCTGTCTGGCTGCCCCACCACTGCTCTGTACCTGCAAAAACAGGGCTAGTCACACAGCAACTACTTATAAACATCAGCAACTACTTATAAACCAGCAACTACTTATAAACATCATCCAAAAAATCACCAACACAAAAAAATAAGAATTGTATTTGTCACAAAAACCCTGCTTGCAGCACACTGTACCTGCCACATCACAGTGTATTCTCATGGGAACACCTGGCACACAGTGGACCCTTCAGCTGGGAAGCGCCATGCCCTCTAACTCAACTTCTGACCCACTTCCCAGCAGTTTGGTGGAGCTAAGGCTCTCATATTTACTTCCCTTATTTCTTACATATCCAGGGTCATGGATGAAGCAAGGTGACATCTGAATGTCACGATGAAGCAAGGTGACATCTGAATTTTCAGAGCTGGGAGATTTACAGTGATCACTCAGTTCATCCACAGCCTGAACCAAGACTACCTCTCTTCTTTTCCAAGCCCACAAGCAAGCCATGCCCTTCAAATGGCAAGTTCCATGGTGTCCAAAAGGCACACTGACATCATGTTAGAGCAAAGAGGGGAGATTACTAGAATTAGGACATCATTACCCAAAAGAGCAGCCATTACAAAATACAGGTCTTATAAAGCATAAAAGTGAGCGATTCCAGGGAGTAGAAGACTTAAAAACTAAAGGTGAGGTTTCTGAACCCAAAAGGAAGTCAAGGGGTGAGGCAGCACTTTCACACAGAAGACAGGAAATTGGAAAATACATATTCTAAAAAATCTAGTTCAGTTTCCTGGTGCCAAGTATAATTCTACCCACTTCAAGTTTAACAAAGTTAGAGACAAACCTTTTTAAACATCTTCACACTTACAATTTTCAAACCAATTTTTACACTTTCCCAGCATGTCACATGCTATTACGCAATGAATATTACTCAAAATACTACTTGATTACCAAAAAGTCCCCTAACTTTGCATTTAGATATGTTCTGTGTTTAAAAATGAAAAGAAATGAAAATCTCACCCATAAATCCAAGACCCTTTTTTCCTTGCAGAGTCTAGTCCTTCCAAGGTTTTTTTGGTTTTTTTTTTTTTTTTTAAAAAAAAAAAAGAGAATTCAGCATATTATGTCTTTTCCCTCCAGTCTAGTGTCTTAAATTTTCAATAAGTTGGTCACGATGTGCCTAAAGGATCATTCTTTGAAAGATCTCTGACTTGGGTTATAATCATTTGAGATTCATTAATTTCTTAGAGTTACATTAAACCTTTCCTTTTTCCAGAGAAGACACTGGCCTCCAAGCCAATTCCTTTGACTTATCAATCCAAGTAACCACATTACTTTGGCAACATCAATAGTCCATAAACATGAAATCTAGTCAAATATCGGCTGTTCCACGCCACCCAGTAAGCTCTCAGGGGGTTGGGCGGGGGGAGGGGGGAGTAAAGGCAAGAAATCTACGGGAGAGGAATCAGTAGAACAACTGATTCTTTCGGAACAATGCCTGCTGATACAGAATTGTATTTTCTCAACAGAGAAGCCGAGAGGGACAGCTTTGGCTTAGCCAGGGGTGACACACCCTGCTTCTCTTATGACGCGCTAGTGCTCAGACCTTAACAGCAGCTTCCACAGGGCACTGTCCAATGTCAGCTGGTGGCAAGAAAGGCTAAATGACTTTTCTGGGTGTTAGCCTTGAATAGATCATTTTAAGACACGTAATTATCAGTTCTCATGTGGTGATCAGTAAACCTGGTTTTAAGACACCACAGTGGACCAGAACACACTGGAAAATTTGCGGTGAGAGATGGAAAGATCTGTTGCATTTTCAACCAGGGCTGAAACACCTCCGCTCTGTGGGTTCTGCCATACGGCCACAACAATGACACTGGTGAAGGGCAGAGTTCCTGTGGAAACACTTACGGTGCGATTCTTCTAGTGGAAAAGGGATGCTGCAAAACAAAGGCTTCACACCAACAGTGCCCAGTGACGAAGCCCAGTGGAACAGCAGGTCTGGGGCAGATAACTCAGAGGCCCAGCCAAGATAATCATTAACTTCACAGATATGGAGATAAAAATCTGTAATTAATTAAAGGATAAAGCCTACAGATATGACCTGTTTCTGGTATTTTCAGATATTCAAGCAGCTGCTCATTGACTAACGCATAATCAAGGGCATCTCTCCAAGGCTTTTCTGCAGTTAGGAAAGGACAAACCACAATAATCTACATTTATATGAGTTAGGTTGATCATATTATATGCTAATAAATGAGTTAGCTCCACCTTCACCATCCTCCTGCTTGAATTTAATTACAAGTTTAGAATTTAAAAGGGCACTCCCTGCACCTGCAAATGAGCCTGGCCCTAGTTTTCAGAACAGAGTTGGACATCTAGACTATACTCAGCCCCTCCCATGAGATAGCCCATCACACCTGAGATGCAGGTCACCTGGCTTAGGGCTGGCACAGGGCCACCCCCACACAAGCCTCAATGAGCACAATGACTTTTTCCACCTTTGGGGTAAAGAAGACCCTTTCTCACCCTTCACCTAAAGGTAACCAATTCAACCACTAATGCAGCCCCTACTAGAGGCCATGCACTGGGAATAAACAGGGACCAAGATACTCCCTATTCTCATGAAGTTATTTCTAACAATGGTGTGAACCAAGTTAGTTTGCTCTTTAAAAAGAACCTAAAGTATTTTTAGCCCTGTGTAAAACGACCCACAGAGGAAAATTTCCATGGAAAAAAGTACAAATCACCAAGGGGTAAATGGAACAGGAGTTTGTGCCTCCTTAAATCAGGTTCATACTGACTGTTCCTGAAAACTAGGATATCACCTCCTCCAGGAAGTCCACCCTGAACCCACAGGCTTGCAATGCCTGAAACATTCATTTCCATTCCTACACATAATCCAATTCCTATACCCACCTACCATCTGGCAAAACAGTGGGCTTGTGTAGTCTCCCCAACTTCCCCAAAGGGTGAGTTACTTGAGCTCTGCACCCTAGCACCTAGAATGGTCTCTGGCCATAGCAGATGCTCAGTGACTACCATGAGTAGACACATGAAAATGTGTATTGATATTGTGGATGTGCATACTCAGGACTCTCTCAACACATACTGAAAATGAAATGAATTACACATGAGCAGATGCAAGAAAACCTAATTTTCTAAATTTGTACCTAGTTCATGAGCTGGGAGATAAGGAGCAGTGAGAGGTGGAATGGGGAATGTAAACAAGGGCCCAACTATCTTCCCAGGAGTCAGAATTTTACAGGCAGTGGGAAGCCTTTAAAAGATTTCTAGTAGGACAGAGGCCAGGGTCGAGTTTTAGACAGCTCATCCAGGCAGATGTGCAGAGGATGGATTTGAGGGAATGAGACACACAGAAAACAACTAAAAGGTTATTGCAATAATCAACCCAACTTTATAAGAGAGGGCCTACATAGTATGGTGATGATGGAAAGGAAGAAAGTGAATCAAGAACTGTTTAGCAGGGCCTCCCTGGTGGTGCAAGGGGTTAAGCACAGCACTATGAAGCTGTCCTCAGCCACTGCAGCATGAGTTCCATCCCCAGCCAGTCAGGAAGCTAACCACATGGAGCAGCAGACCTCTCCTGTCTCGCCCACTGCTCCCCTCAGCGGTGTATTTCAGTGGATCTTCCTATTCTGCTCTCCACTGTCTCTGGTGAATCTTTACACACCCCCCATAACTCTGGCCTGTACCCCAATTCTTGTATGCATAAATAAATAAATCTTTTTTTAAAAAGGTGTTTAACAAGCTGTTTCAGCAGAACTTGGCAATTGACTGAAATGGGGGAAGAGGTGAGGGAGAGAAAATACCATGATGATGCCTAGTTCTGGTGAGACCAGTTCTGGCTGGGGAAATGGACAGAGGAGTAGGTCAAGTACAAAGATAGGATGTTTAAGTTTGAACAATATAGACTTGGAGATGTCTGAAGGATGTTCAAGTTGGTCTGTCCAGCACTTTGACAAGAGCCTTTGGACCTATTCTTGGTCCTACCTAAGTCACATTTTCTTCAAGTAGGAAGTGCGTGTGCCACAGTACCGGCTCATGGGTCGCCGCAAGGATTAAAGGAGACAGAATAGAAAGCTCTCTGCCCTGAACCTGCCCTAATCCTGGAAACAATAATTAGGCTCAGGGGCAAAGATGAGAGAGCTTGTCATATGCACAATATATGGTTAAGACCATGAAAGCTGAGGAGACAATCTAGTAAGAAAGACAATATAAGAACAAAACCCCCAGGAAACACCAGGATCCCAAAAGGTACCAGAGAAACACACAACTGCGGCAGGAGGTGGGGGTGGGAGGGGGAAAGAGACCAGAGTCTCCAGGCATAATTGCATGGCATCCCCAGGCTTCGCCAGAGCAGCACCGAAGCAGTGATGGAGGCAGAAACCACCTGCATTGGGACAAAGAGGGAATGAGGCAGTGGGGACAGATGCTGACACTCCTGTGGGGAAACGGCTGAGAAGGGAAGGGGAGACAGAGCCCCACCTCAAAAGGGAAGCAATTAAGGCCAAGAGAGAGCTGGATGGTTTGTTCCGTTGGGGGGTGGGGGAAGCTGAATGTTTAGAGAGATCTGGGTCAGTTTCCAGGGGGAAGGTGTTGAGAGGAAGGGACAGGATGAAGGTCCAGGGGAAGGAAAGGCCTGAAGCAGGCAGAACACAGAAAGGGCCGAAACAGAGAAACAGAGCAGGTTGAGTGCTGAGCCTGAACAGGAAGTTCGCTTCATCCCAGCCCTGTCAGCAGCAGGAAAGTGGGGCCATGCAGGGGGATGTGCTGAGTCCAAAGCAGGAAGTTCACACCTTCAATTTTCTTGGAACACTCGTGCACTTGCCTAGAGAATCGCCTGGGTGCTGAGAAAGAAACAAGCTCTCCCTGATTAAAACACTGACTCCAGCCTGAGCCCTTCCAATTAATGGCTCAAGCGGGAGAGGGGAGGAAGCGGGTCCTGCTAAGGAGAGGGAAGGGAACGAGGTGGGAGGGCCTTGAGGAGGGCAGTGAGTCCTCATTATTTTTTCTTCCTAATTTCTCAGCAGGTTTCTGCCTTTTGATGTAATCTTCACCAAAGTAGGGCTGTCAATGGGTAATTTGACTTCAAAATACCAGTGCAAATAATATTAATGGACTCATTTAATAACTTGATAGGAACAGTTTTTCAGAATCATTATTTTTCTGGGTTTAAAATGAGGTTCTACAATACATAAATTCACTGGGCCAAATCACAGCAGAAGAAGCCGCCACAAGCCATCAGAAATTCAGTCCAGGGAGGAAAATGCACACTGGAGCCCTAATGATGCAATTTTAGTAGTCACACATTTACTCTGCCACAACAGGATATTTTCAGGAAAATAAGCTTAAGTGGCAACTGTTAGTTCAAGGTCAGAATTAAGCCCTGATCTAGTTTATGATCCTTTTCTGGTGTACTACAAGGGCAGGCTGTCATTAATACGTTTCTCGGTTTTTCCTATTTTGAAAACAATCTCTTTTCAGCTAAATGAAAGTTAACATTTTTTGGGAACCTGGAATTCAGCTGGTCCTTTCACACATAGTTATATAATCAAGAGACTGAAAATCACATGAGCATATTCATTCTCCTGAAACTACTGATGAGGCTGCATTTAAACAGCATGCAAGGTATGAATGTCTATTTCTGAAATACAAAGTCTTTCAAGAGAAAGTCTTTTTAGCAAAAGTAAATGACAGTGTTTGAATCCAGAGCCAGACTCAAGACATGAGAACCACAGGACATTTCTTCATTCTATCAATGTTTTTGTAGAAAGTTTTCCTGTTTAGTAGAATGTTTACCAATGTTTTCCTGACTCCCCCCCCCCATTTTTCAGGGGGCATTGAGGGTCTCTAGTGTTGCACAGACAGTGGCACTAGGGGGTTGAAGGTACTAAGTCACAGGCAGAAGTGCAGGTAGACACCCACAAACATTCTCACCCACCTCCAGATACTTGCAAAAACTGTGCCCCAGCAATCAACACAACCACAACCCAGAGACAGGATGTATACTAGGAGAGGCGGCGGCCCAGCAAGGAGACCAGAAACAGAACGAGAGAGCAGAGGAAGGCTTCTAAGCAACCCAGACCAAGGCTACATTAAACATCAAATGCAAACACTGTGGGGCTTTACTATGAAGCAAATGACACCTATACTTCAAAAATCTTCTAATTTAAAATCAATTGTAAAGGATCTAGGACCCAAAATAAGTATCAGTCAACAGATAACACTAGAAATAATTACCTTCAAAATGAGTTAATATGGTGAAAATAATTCATATTTTTCTGCAAACCAAATCAAAATTGTTGGGGCCCCTGATTTCCTCCATAAAGCTACAAGTTCAAATGACACACTTTTAAAACCGGAGTTTTCCTCCTTGAAAACATGACAATTCACATCCGATGACTAGATACTCAAGCTTAAATCAAGGAAATATCTTTTAATGCCAGTTAAAAGAGGCTATTTTTCTTCACTGCAGCAAGAAAAGTGCTCACTGCAACTGAAAACTGAAGAACATTTTTTGAAGCCTGTTGCAATTAAATATTGGCAACTTTAATTCTTCCTGGTTTGTTATTCACACTCAGAATCTTCTAATTGTCTAATACTGAATGAGCAAACTAGTAGACTCAGTTTCAAGGTTTTCTATAAACTAAGTTAGCCAACATTGTAGGTATAATTATTCCAACTTTATTTTCCATATTGCTTTGCAAGATTTTGCAGTATAGACATATATACAGAATTTACTCCAAATCCTATGATATCAGGATAAGGAAACTATCTCCTATTCCACCAATAACCATCCTATTAATTTACATGCAGGCTTTCAAATAAAAAGAAAAACAGTAGGAAGGCTGGACTAAAAGAGCCCTTCTAAAAAACTCTAACCTCTGAATTCCAAAAACTCTATATTCCCTTAAAATTAAAAACTAGTATACATGGATGTCAGATTATAAAACTATAGACACCCGAAACCTATGTTATAAACCAATATTACATTAAGACAATTTTTTTAATTAAAATAGGAATTCTAAGAGTCTA
Source organism: Talpa occidentalis (assembly GCF_014898055.3). Classification (NCBI taxonomy): domain Eukaryota; kingdom Metazoa; phylum Chordata; class Mammalia; order Eulipotyphla; family Talpidae; genus Talpa; species Talpa occidentalis. The sequence goes on along the minus strand of NW_023601104.1, from coordinate 69,453,021 downwards.
TGTAAAAACAGGTCTTACTATTTTCAAAGTTAATTTCAGACAGGGAGGGCTCATGACTTCATAGTTAAATGATGTGATTGTGTGGTGGTGGTGATGGGGACACTGATGAAACTTTTTCTGTAGTACTAGATGGTTTACATAAGCCCTCACTATATTCTCACATAACCCTATGAGGTAGGTACTGTGTTACAATGAGAAAGAAGTTAAATGACCTTTGCTAATAAGAGACAGAACTAATAGTTGAATCCCAATCTGGCTAACACCCAACCATCACACTATGATGCACTGATAATTATAGTAGTTGTCCAATAAACAGTCCTCAAAGCCTGTATTTGTGTACTCTGAGTCCATAATTGTAGATTCTACATGCTAATTTATGTGGCTTATGCAAATACTAATGTCTCTGCTTACACTGAACACAGACCAAATGGATATTGGAATGAAGGTTAGAAATATTCTGGAGATGCCAAAATAGGCATTATCCCAAATTATGCAAAATTACCCAGTTAATTCACAAGATTATAATGAATAAAGCAAATAAACTATCAGTAGTAAGCAAGAATCAAATATATCTATTTAATATTTTTTGAGGTTTTATTTCCTTTATTATTATTGGTATCTTGCTGATTCTCTTTCAGAAATCTGGCTTTTTAAAAAATAAAACCTATCAATTATATCACTGCAAAACAATCATCCTTCTAGAATCTTGAAAACTTTCCATTAATTCTTATGAACCCATAGAAAATAAACCCATGATTCAGAAATTTAAAAATCTAAAGAATAAACTTCAGTCTTTGTTTCTTTCCCGTTCTCTCTGAAGAAAACAGTGTGCCTGAGGAAGGAAGCTGAGCAGAAGCTGATGCTTCTCTGTCACATGAGGGGCACCAACAAGAATCCCTGCTCCCTCTCAGGAAACACTCACAGGGCCACCACTCCCATTGTCTCAATGCAGACATCAGAGTATCTTTCCTTGGCCAATATGATTCTTTTCAGAAAGCCCTTGTCAAAATACTGATTTCCTTGGGAGATTATCGTGTTTCTTAAGGGTTTATCTTGTCCCGGGCATGTTTACTTATTAAATCTAGTCTTCACAGCAATCTTCTGAGGTAGCTGACATTAACACCATTTTTCAAAGAATAGTGAAGTTTAAAGGGCTGGCTCACTGTAGCCCAGCAGTGCCGAAAACTGGCTACCACCAAAGCCACCCTCTTTCCACCTTCTGTTTGTTCTTCCACATGTCCAGTCTGTTCCCACCTTCAGGCCTTTGCCCACGCTGTTTGCTCTGCCTGCCTGCTCTCTCCCTAGTCTCCATGTGGCTGGTGGCTTCCTGTCACTTGGGACTCAGCCAAAATGCCACCCTCTCTGCAAGACCTTCTCTGTCCATTCTAGGTGAAGCAGTTACCTTGTCACACTCTGTCATAGAACGCTGATTCAACTCTCCACATAGTACCTAACCACCATGTGTTCTTTTCTTTTTTTTTAAAGAAGTGGGGTACAGGCCAGAGTCACGGGGGCTGAGAAGATCACCAGAGAGAGTGGGGAGCAGAATGGGCAGATGTACCGAAATGCACTGCTGAGGGGAGCAGAGGGCGAGACAGGAGAGGTCTGCCACGCCATGTGGGTTGCTCCTGGCCGGTGATTGAACTCCCGCCACAAAGGCTGGGGCCAGCTTTACAGCAAAGTGCTCAACCCCCTGCGCCACCAGGGAGGCCCTATTTTCTTAATCACTTGTTTGCTCACTTATTACCCACCTCTCTAAGCCAGGGCAGAAGCTCTGTGAGGGCCAAGACTACAGTGCTAATTTCTCTACCCAGTACACAGTGTGTCTCAGGAAATTCATATGAATGTGAATGGCTTTCTTGCAGCCTCCACCTAACACGGAGGCAGGGCCCAGAGGAAGGAAGCCACTTCTAACGGTCAGGGGCTGTGCTCTGGAGACTTCTATTCAGTTCACTTTCTACCATCATCAGGTTGTTTTCAAACAACCTGTGTCAATGAGGTGAGGCAGAACTTGAGAGAAATTCAGGAAATCATGTTGGGTTTGAGGGACCCAGGTCTTAGGAGACTGGGAGCCAGAGGTAAGAGGAACAGCAAGCGCTGATTTCTTCATTTGGTCTTGAGCTAACACAGTGGTGCCCAGTATGGTTCAAAAAGAGGTAAAAGTCTGATCTCTTTTTATAGGAGAGAAGTTTATATTAACAAAAGAGAGCAAGCCAAGGTCACTCTAACTGTCCTAGTTTTGTGTGTTTCTTTAACTTTTCATCTCCTGCAAACTTCAAAGAAACCCCTCCAAAACCAGAGACTTTTGAAAATACCTAAATAACACAACCAAATAGGTCCTAAAATGGGTCATCACCTAGCATATTTTCCCAGGTGCCAAAAATAAGAGAAAACACATTTTAAAGTACATTTCCCTCAAATTTAAAGCCTCTGTTTTCTGCTAATTGTTTCCTACAATTCGTTGAAGTGAAAATTTCCTCAAATACAGGGAGAATTAGGAATTAATAAAACTTTTTTTAACATCTTGCAATAAGGGCTTCCTAACCTGAGATCGTGTTCACAGTCAGGATTCAGGGGACCATGAATCTGGCCAGGGACCAGACTCTGGCCAGTCTATTGCCAATATGTTCACATGTACCTTCTTCTAGAAATAGGATCTGTAGCTCTCATCATCACTGAAAGGATCCAGGGTCCAAAAACTGTTTGGAAGCATGACTACTACCATTTCAGAATTTGTCCCCAACTCTTCTGTCCTATCATGGTGCAAGAGTGAAATATATAAAGCACTTAAGAAAAAAATGAACAATGATGTAAAAAAAATAAAAATTATAAATACAGATTTCTGAAAAAAAAATAAAGCACTTAAGAGGTCCTCAGTTCACATATTACTTAATGCACTCTGTTTAGGGATTTATGCTTATTTATTGCATTTGTCTGTGTGTTCTTCCAAAAGCAATTTCAGCACCTAAGAGGAATCTGCGCATCAGTAAACAATGCAGACCAATATGCTCATCAGTAGAACAATGCAGAAGACATTTCAGAAAGCAGCACAACTTCCGTTGCCCCATGGAACCATAACTACAACCACATAACTCTGAGGCTGAAAAGGGGCTCGGAGCTCAGGCTGACACACCCTCTGACATCACAGAGGAGAAAACCGAAGCTCAGTGTGAGGACCAAGCACATCATCCTATTTAAGTGCTACCGGAGAGAGGCAGAGCCAGAGTTTTGCAAGTACAAGGGGTAAATATGACATACAAATGAAAATGCAGCTTTGTGGTTTGGGTTTAAGCACTTGGAAAACGGGATCAATCTAGTACATGCTCACACTGGCCCCAAATAACTTATTTTATGACTGTAATTATGAGGGGCTCATAATAGCCATGGATCTATCCTCTGGCAAATTTCTCAGTTTTTCACCACAAATACAAACTAAACGTCTTTGGTTATCTTTTAAAGCTTTTCTCTCTCTCCCTCTACAAGGTGAAAGTCATGCAAGGGTGTAAAACAATTTAAATCAAAGTAACTTTTCAGATAAAAGTTATCTGAAACACACAATGAAAAAAAACAGCACAATAAAAGCACCGCTGATAAGTCTTCTACAAAGGCATCTTTCTGCTAAAAAGCCTTATCTACTTTGACAATCACTGCTGCAATTCACCGGGGCTAAAGAAACATACTCACACAGTAATCTTGATATATCTCTCTGGTTAGAACCAAAATTCTCAACAAAATTTCTCATCTCATAAAATTCTTCACCACGGCACTTAAACACTATGATAGCCAATACTCCTGGGCTCATTCCTCCATCTAATTAAATTGTCTGCCCTACAAGTGATTTATATTATTTGTCATCACCTAGGTTGGATATATAGACACTCAGGGACTACAAAGCATTAATTACCAAGTTAGTGAGAATGGCTTCTAGCAAATGCTCAGGGGGATGCTCAGTCTCTCTGACACAAGGTAACCAGGACATAACTCACCACCATCCATGGAACAAGGAGCCCATTAGTGTAAATCAAGAAATACAACCGCATGACTTGAAATGAGGACCCACTGCAGTTCCTGAAGAATGATTCCAAGCCAAGGAAATAACACCAACATCACCACTGATGCTTTCAAAGCCACTGGGGTATGGGCTAAATCTTCTCTAAGCCTGAATGATTTGCATTTGGACCAATTTAATTTCCTCAGCATTACTACCTTTGCTAAGACAATTAATTTGACTGCTGAAAAACAACCAATTATTCTAAAAGAGAAAGAATAATGCAACTGCCTAAAATATGGCAAAAGCCTGAGAAATGCACAAGTCCTTAGTGATATTCCCATGCAATCCCCTCACCATAGAAACTAGGGAATTGAAACCTTGATAAGTAGAGGCTAGCCAGAGTCACAGCTGAACTGACGGCAGGCAGCTACCCTCAGCCAGCAACTCTGACCCCCAAGACAGCACAGCACTTACATGGTACTGAAAGTTCTATTATGAAATAGATTTTTTTTAATTGGGTAGTTAGTGAAATACTAATCCGCAGTTAAAATTAACTCCCCATTATTTGCTAATAAGCTTTCTGTAAAATTTCAGGACACAAACATATAAATATCTAAACATATAAATTACTAACGATTACTAAATCAGCCTATCATCACATACAGATAGATGTTAAGAGTGTGTGTGTGTGTGTGCACGCGCACACACACACACACACGCAAAGGGCAGCAGTAATGATTTGGATCTTTGTTTTCCATATTCTGAAAACAAAGGATTGAGCTACAGTAGAAAAACTTTCCAGAACCAAACAGGTAATGAGTCAAGAGGGCTGCTTTGTCACAGGCAGCAGCAGGCACCACAGAACTGAATGTCTTCAGATTCAATGTTTCAAACAACTCTGTCCAGTGAGCACATCTGCAGGCTCAGTGGTCTAAGAGCTGGCAGGTCCCTCCCACTTCAACATCTGTGATTCCTTCATGACCTACACAAAGCATAGGGTATTTGATGGTTCAAATAAGGTCTTAACCGTTTTCCGCCTTTCAGAGTCAAATGTTCTTTCAGGTGATCTGTTCATAGATCTCACAACATAATCCCCCTGAAAACATTCTATGGGTGAGAACATCCATTCTATGGATGAGAACATTTCTATGGGTCAGGAATATTTATTTACCTTTCACAAGTGCATCTGCGGTATCTCTCTGGAAAAACATTATCAGGTCAGAAGTTCCTCCTCTTTTGAGGAATGATTTTTTCCAGCCATTTAACTGAAGCAGGCCTCTGGTTATCTATGTTAAAGCCTAAAAATGAGTTCTCGTGTCCAAGCCCCCCCACCCCGGAAAATGTTTCTAATCTCCCAAACCAGGTGCTCACCTTCATAGCAGTAGTTACTTCTGTTATAAAATGCCCTGCTCATTGTTGTTTCCCACCCTCCCCCCATCATGGAATGACAAGGTCTGTGAAGGAAAGGCCATGTCTGCTTGACCACTTGTGTCTCCAGGGTAGAGCAGAATATGATCAAATGTGGGTAAATGGTCACCCAGGGCTTAGCTTTTCATTTAGAAACATGGATTAGAGTAACTGCCCCAGGAGCAGGGAGGAGAGCGGTGTAGTCAATCACTCATTCTACTACCAACACCTCACACTTTCAGGAGGGGCCAAACCATTCATATGTTCATGCTTCCAGGATGGAAATGAGGGGGCCTTGGAGATTCCAGGATGCTGAGCGATACTACAGAGGAGGCGCAAACCCAGATTTGGTATGTCCTGGAAATCTTTCTGGGCAAGTTGTGTCCACCACGAGACCAGATTTAGTCAACTGCTTTATAAAATAGGGGTTGGGGGTAAAGACTACAGGAAAGTCAAGGGATATTCTCTTATTCTCAGTGAATGCTATCCAGCTTCACAAAAATGTACCACACTTCTACTATCATAACTAGTCACCGCTCTGAACTCTTGCTAGATACCAAGACTGTACTGAGCTGCATAAGATAAAATGATTCACACTCTACCCACCAACCTCATTAGATCTCCAAGGTAGAACTACAGCGTTTAAATGCTGATGTCTGGCTTCTGCCCCAAATTGAACATGTTGGACTCATGAGTTAGTAGTGAAAGAAGTTACAACATGTTACAGGTTTAAAAATCAGTCATTTAAAATGAAGCAAAAAGCAAGGAATTTTCCACACAGAGCTCTCAATCCATTGTCATATTGGAAAGGCATAAAAATCTGGCACAGTCTTTCAATTATGTCAATTTAAAAGAGGGACACCACGATAACGGTAATAATTAGCCACTCCCCAATGATTTGCCAGTATTTCTTTCAGAAAGGTAAACAGAATGTTTAAAGAAAGATGTTTGCAACGTACTTAACACTTTACTTTTCCCTAAATCACATCAAAATGCATTCTTTTGACATATTTAGTACATACTATGCACTAGACACCACTGACAGTGCTGAATTAGAACAGTGAGTAAGAGAGGTGGCGGTTCCTATTCTCAAGGTGTCTACGCTCTAAAGGTGGAAGGTGCAATAAGCAGGTTGGTTAACAAAATGATCTCAGGGAATGAGTTCAATGAAAGGTGACAATAAAGATAATAATACGCTCCAGAGAATGCTCTCTGAGGGGCAAACTGCTGAGCCACAACCTACATGATGAGAAGCAGCAGCCCCACCCACAAAAGTTTTACAATGAAACAGAAGACACAAGAGAACCAATATAATTCACATACACCGAAATATACCTCCCTGGAGAGGCTAAAATGTGCTTTCCCCCAAAACTATGAGTTAATAATCAGGTACTGTTAGGCACATCTCACTAATTCACTTATAAAAAAATAATTGTAAGACTAATTACTACAAAATACAAAAGAGGATGAACCCCTAAAAATGGATATGAAAGAATTTTGAAGCTATAAATTCAAGCACCTGGATCCAGGAATCAAGGGGAAAAGATAATCGACAACAGCACAGTGACAACCTGGCCGCTTCACCTGACAGGACTATCAAGCAGGTGCCTCACTGAGAAGCTGAGAGAAAGTAGTCCATCTGCACTGCGGGAACAGAGTGTCTTCAGGAGGGCTGAACCAGGAAAACAGCCTGGGCCCCTGCCAATTCGGTCCTTCCTTCCTGAGGAGATGCCAAGGCCTTTCCATGACGCAGCCTCCGGCCTCTCTCCATGTCCCCTTGCTCTGCTTTAAGGATTAGATGCCGGTCCCCATTGGGATAATGGCAAATCAAGAGCAGATATATTCAAGAAGGAAGTGGGGTTTTATCTTAGACAAACCTTTGGTTTTCAAAAGTCCAAGAAATTATGCAAAATAAGCAAGTTCTAGAAGAAGCAGAAAAAACAGTGATAATTTAGAAAATTAGACTGTTCAAAAGCCATAAACTGTATTTAATGAATTTGTCCTTTTTTTTAATGTACCTTCTGATGAATATCTTCTGCACTAAAGAGTGAGCTGTGGCTCAAATTTTAGTCAGCACCTTAATTAACATTTTCATCAATAAAATCAGGATAGTAAATCTTCAAAGTATTTTTCCTACTGAGGTATTAAGGTCATAGAAAACATGCATAAACATAAAAGGGAACTAAATGATGAGCTTGAACCTAACCTGTGAGACCATCACCATAACTGACATAGCGAATATATCCATCTCCCTCAAAAGTTTCCTTGAGGAGGGCCTCCCTGGTGGCACAAGGCGTTAAGACGCAGCATTATGAAGCTATTCGCAGCCACTGCAGCACGAGTTTGATGCCCAGTCAAGGAGGTGACTGACATGGTGCAGCAGACCTCTCCTGACTCGCCCACTGCTCCCCTCAGCAGTGTATTTCAGTCACTCTGCACGTTCTGCTCCCTACTCTGTCTCTGGTGAATCCTCTCACCCCTCCACACCTCTGGCCTGTACCCCAGTTCTTGTATGCATAAATAAATCTTTTTTAAAAAAAGTTTCCTTGAGGAACGTTGGTCATCCATGCCTCTCTCGCCTCTCCCCCTTCTGTCCCCAGGCAACCACTGATCTGCTTCTGTGACTACAAACTAGTTTTCATTTTCCAGAATTTTGCACAAATGAAGTCATATTATGGACTCTATTTTGCCTGGCTTCTTTCAGTCAGGATGAATTATTTTTATTTCATCCATACCGTTGCAAATATCAATACTTAATCAGTTTCATTGCTGAGTAGTACCCCACTGTGTACACACACAATTTGTTTAAATTGTCACCTGCTGATTGGCTGTTGTTTGATAGAAACTGTTTCCAGTTTAGAGGCTATCACAAATTAAGTGATTATGAACATTTGAGTTTAAGTCTTGGTATAGATGGCTCTTGGTAAATACTTAAGAATAGTTAGGTCATATGGTAGACAGATGTTCAATACTTCAAGAAACTGCTAAACTATTTTCCAATGGGACTGTACCATTTCATATTCCTCACAGTAGTTTCAGAGTTCCAGTGCCTCAACTTCCTCACCAGCACTTGGTGATCATTCTTTTTAATTTTTCCCCTTCCAGCGAGTTTGTTTTTAATTTGCATTTCCTGATGACTAATGATTTTGAGTATCTTAACGTGCTGTTTGTCATGAAGGTGCTTTTTCAAATCTTTGTCCCATTTTTAAATTGGGTATTTTTCTCACTGACTTATAAGTGGTCTTTTTTACATTTGCATTGCAAGTCTTTCTCTGATTTACCTGTGGCAAATTTTTTATCCCAGTATGTGGCTTGTTTTCATTTTCTCAAGTGTCTTTTGAAAAGTAATAGTGTAATAGTTCTTATATGTGATAAAGTCCAATTTTTTTTTAACTAGGTAGTCCTTTTTGTGTCCTATCTTAAAAATACTTTCTGAACTCGAGGACAATAAGATTTCCTTCTATGTTTTCTTATAGAAGTTTAAAGGCCTACATTTAGGTCCAAATCTTGAGTTAATTTTTGTGTATGGTGTTAAGGGTTAAGGCTCATAATTCTGCATATGGCTATCCAATTGCTCAAGCACCACTTGCTAAAAAGATTATCATCTTCCCCCCATACACACACGAAAACTGCTTTGGCATTTTTGTAAAAAAAAAAAAATCAACTGATCATATATGGGTGGATCTAATTCTAGACTCTCTTCTATTCCACTAACCTATATGATTCTTCAATACTACATTATCTTTATTATAGTAGCTGATAGTGTAAGTTCTCCAACTTGCTCTCTTTCAAACCTATTCTTAAATGAGTCTAGATCCTTTACATGCCCATCTGAATTTTGCAATCAGTCTGCTGATTTCTAAGACTGTTAGTAAATGTATGGAAAAATTTGGGAAGAATTGAGGTGTTAATAGTTATTGAATCTTCCCATCCATGAATACAATATATTGTTCCATTTATTTACATCTTTATTATTTGTTAATTAATTGCAATATTATGATGGTACTTTAGGTTTTTCACACATGGCCTTTATCAGGTTAAAGAAGTTCCCTCCTACTACGAATTTGTTGAGAGTTTTATAATGGATATTGACATTTGTCTAATATTTTTTCTACAGCTATTGAGATCATTTGGATCTCTTTTTTATTGTTGATATAAAGAATTGCACAGATTCTTTTAAATGTTCAATAAAACTTGCAGTACTGGTTATAAGCCTCACTTGGTAATGATTTGCTAGCTTGTTGGCTTTGATTTGCTAATATTTAAGAATTTTTATATGTATGTTCCTCAGGTACACCAGTCTATACTTTTGAGGGTTTTCTGTAGTGTATTCATCAGGTTTTGATAATAGGCTTAGCTTCATGAAATGAGTTGGGATGTGTTTCTGTCTCTTCTATTTTTCGAAATAGCTTGTGTAGAGTTGGCCATAGTTCTTCCTTAAATGTATAACAGAATTCATGAGTAAAGCCATCTGGGACCTGGCTTTTGCACTGTGGAAGGTTTTAAACTATAAATTCAATAATTTTGTTAAAGATTTATTTATACAAGAACCGGGGTACAGGGCAGAGGTACAGGAGGGTGAGAGGATTCACCAGAGACAGCGGATAACAAAACAGGCAGACTGACTGAAATACACTGCTGAGGGGAGCAATGGGCCAGACAGGAGAGGTCTGCAGCACCATTAGGGCTGCTCCGCGGCAGGTCGGAATCGAACCGGCACTGCAGAGGATGTGGACAGCTTCACAGTGCTGCGCTCAACCCCCTGTGCCACCAGGGAGGCCCTAAATTCAATAATTTTAATAGACATAAAACTACTCAAGTTATTTGAATGAGTTTTGAAGTTTGTATCTTTCAAGGAATTGCTAAATTGTGAAATTTATTGATATAAAATTGTTCATAATATTCTCACTACTTTCTTACTGTCTGTCCAATCTACAGTGATGTTCTCCCTCTCCTTCCCATATTGTTAATTTATGTTGCCTTTTTTTTTTACCTCAATCATTCTGGCTTGAGGTTTATCAATTTATTCTTTTTTTCTCAAAGGGCTTTTTTTCATGTATTTGCACTGATGGTATAGCTAAAGAGTTTCCGGTATAGCTAAATATACTGATTTGTTATCTTTATAACTCCCTTCTACCTGCTTACTTTGGTTTCAACTGCTTTTTATATAATTTCAGGTGGAAACTTAGGTCTTCAATTTGAGATTATTCTACTTTAAGTGTTAAACATTATGAATAAATATCATGTTCTTAAAATATTATGAATTTCCATTTAAGAACTTCATAGCTGTGTCCCACCACCTCCTAGGGTTTTATTTAATTAAATAATGAAAGTATAGTCAAAACAAGTAGTTGAGTGCCTACTCTGTGTCAGGTATGGTACACAAAGAGATTTCTCTTGTCAAGCAGAGAAGGTAATATCAACCAAATTGATACAAAAATAAATGTTAATAATTACCTTCTTGCTATGGAGAACACATACTATGAAAAAGCATCATAACTTTCATTTAAAGACATTTTGTTTTTTGATTCTTTTCATGTTCTAGCAAAAATTAGGTTGCTAGAATTTTTTTAAAGTTCAGCAACCTGTAGTTCCAATTGCAATACACGTAAATTTACTGTGGTATAAATTCAACTACTCCATTTGTGACTGAATAAACTGTACATTTTAATTTAATATACTAAAGATAAATATTTCTAAAATTCTAAACTTCAAAACCATTTTTTGGTCTATAAAAGATCATTTTAAAGACAAACATTCCCTATGTTTTCAAATATATTCTTAACAAAAATTTTAAAAAAGAAACATTATGAACACTTATGTCCTCTTTCTTTCCTTAGTTTTAAAATATCCAGAACTGGAAGAGAAAAAAAAAAGTCTCTGACCCTCAAATTGAATACAAATGCATGACAAATCATTGGTTTCTAGGTTATTTAAAAGCTGACCTATTCTACCAAACACTCACGTTTTCTAAAACACCACCAGCAGGTTTATTAAATTCAGACACTTAAAGAGAAATTTCTTTTACACTGAAGTCTGTTCATCTGGCAGAACAATAAGCAGCTCTGCATACCTCCACCTTGTCAGGTAATCTGAATCTTCCCACCCTTCTGCTTCTTCCTGTCTTCATCTCTTGTCTTCCTTTAGGCCATAAGTTCTCAGCCTTGATTGTGCATAAGAATCACCTGAAGAGTCTAAAACTATTGTCCCTGGGGTCTCACAACCAGAGATTCCTGTCTAGGATCTTAAAAAGTGAAGATTTTTTTAAAAACTCGCCAGGAGATTCAAATATGCAGATTAAGGGTAAGAAGGACCAGTCTAGAATTGCTCCAGAAGGCATATTCTAAAGGCCACTGGCCAGTGTGTACCACCATACTCCCCTGGAGCTTTGCCCAAACTAACTCTTAATGAGACACCAATTCATCCTGTTCAGATTCCCAGGCTTACCTTGGTTTCCTATGCAGAAATTCACAGGATAAAATATCAGTTATCAATCTCTAACTGTATTTTAGCCACTCCTCTCCAGCTCATTTCTAAATTCCACAAAGTTCAGCTGGAGGGGTGTTAACTCACTATAATGTGGTGATACAGTTAAGTAGTCATTTTGACTGTTTACTTATATTTAAAAGGCTAGCTCCACAAGCCATCTGTCATTTTGGAGAACATATGATAAAGTTATTAATTTCTTAAAGTGTAAAGGAAATATCTAAGTGAGTCTTCATCTTACCCATCTGATTCCATCACTTGTTAATCTCAAACAGGTTTTCAAAACTGATTTCACATTCTAGGTTTAATACTGACATCCTCCAGAGCCTCTTCAAACAGTTTACTCCATTTTTGCCAACCCCAACCACTTCATTATAACTATCATTTCATCATGTAAAAGTGGAAAGAATAACAACTGCATCACAAAGGCAGAATGAAGATAAAGAAGCAAAAGCACTTCAGCACTGTGTAGAGTGCCCTAGAAATTTTAATTTATTTAAGCAGAAAGTCTGCCGCCTGGGAACTATGTGAAAAGCGAAGGCAAGTGGGAAGTTGTGGGTAACTCCACTTGTCAATACACAGAAACACCAGCAGGTGACGGAGTGGGGGTAGGGTTGGGGTGGGGGAGGGGGGAAAGGGAGGGTCCTGCACAAACTGCCAAGGAGCTCTCGCAGCTCTTAGACCAACACAGCAGCAAAACCCAACAGCAGGGCTCACCCCTCTCAGGCTGAAGCCAAAGTTACTTGCAAACACATATAAACCTCTTCTCCTTGGAATACTGCTAAACCATAAAACTGCCAAGGTGAAGACCCAGGCACTGCCATCCCTGCCAGGGTAGGTTAATGTACCTCTGGGATGTAATGGATGTGCATGCCGAAACACGTGTGCACGTCTGAGCTGCTGAACCGACACGTATCCATAAACATTATGAATAATACTTCAGAGAATGTATGGCTTTTTCCAAAGAAACTCCTGAAGCCAAATCAACTCCTTGGGTGTCAATATACGGCCCTTGTCTTTCCTGCGTGTTACTCTCGTGCAGAGAATTGGGGTGCCTTACCCAAAATCCCAGGCAGAAGTGTGTGGGGGTGAGGAGGGAGGTGACTGCCCCCTGCCCAAAGACTTCCCGTTAATCCAAAGGGCCATCCCGAAAGGAAACCGTGTCCAGGCGGGTCTCCTGGAGACACACCTGCGCCCTCACACACCCACCGCGGTCGCGTCACCAAGTGCCAAGGCCACCTGGGCCAGGACAAAAGTCTGCAGGGAATTCCCTGCCGCGGAGCTCAGGAAGACGATGGGAGAGCGGGCCCCGGCGAGTTTTGGAAAAGAGAGGGGACAGAGTGCAAAGTGGACACCCATGGGGAGGGTCGCTGCTACTCACCCAGCCCTCGAAGGTGTCCGAAGCCCCCGCCGTGCGCAGCAGCTCCTGGAATTGCAGGGTGCAGTTCGCCACGAAGTGGTCGTAACCCAGGGGCGTCTCGTGGAAGACGGCCAGCTCGAGGTGGCCCCCGTCCGTGACATTGGCACAGAACTCCTCGTTGTACGTGGGTTTGTTGGTCTTCTGCTTGGTGCTGGTCTGGCCCACGCGCACCTGGTCCACGCTCACAGTCAGGTAGGGGTCCAGCAGCTGGTAGCCCTTCTTGAAGAGCGAGTGGCGCAGGGACCAGCGGGTGGGCTGCAGCCCCACGGCCTCGCCGATGCGGACCCTCAAGTAGCCATTGAACTTCATGGTGCCGGACGACATGCCGGCTCCGCAGCCCCGGGGGCGCGCGCTGGCTCGCGGCGGGAGAGCCCGGAGCCCCTGCTCAGGCGAGCCCTCGCGGCTGCCTCAGGAGCCGAGGCAGTTCCTGGGAAAAGCAGCGCCCAAGCCCCCCGCGCCCGGCCATTCCCTCTCCTCCGCGGGACCTTCCCCTCCCCTCCTTCCCGCCCGCCCTCCCTCGCGAGGTGGAAAGGAGGGGAGCCCGGCGCGGCGCCCTCAGCGGGCCGGCGTGGCCCGACCGCCCCTCTCGAGCGCGCGGCGTTTCTCGGGGGCTCCCACGGGACTCGCCCCTTTTCCAGGGCCGGGAAGCGCCTCTCCGCCGAGAGCCGGAGCGACCCGTCCGGTGAGCTCCAGCCGGCAGCGTCTCTCCGCCCGCCTCCTCCCGCCCGTGCCGCCCCCGCCCCGCCGGCTCGCGCTCTCCCCCCCGCGGCGAGTCGCGAACCAGGAAGCAGCCGCGCCGCATCCCCGGCGGGAGCCGCGCGCCGCCGGGCTCCAAGTTCAGAGCGCGCAGCGCGGCCTCCGCGCCTCCGAGCCGCGGGGGCGTGGCGCCCCCCAGGCCCTCCCCGGCGGGCGGGCGGAGGCGCCGCCCGGGGACCCGGCGCCCACCCGCGGCTCCGCGCGGTGCGCGCTCCCCGCTGCGGGGGTCGAGCCGCGCGCCGGGAGCCCGAGGCCACCAGGTGCCGGCCCTACACTGGGGGGGTGCGCGGCCCAGCCCGAGCAAACACCTGAGGCGGGGGAGACGGACCCCGAGGGCTGCGAGGTGCCCAGGGGCTGGGGGCGGGGGAGCCAGGGGCCCACGAGGCCGGGAGCCGCCCACGCCCTCCCTCCCCGGGTGAGAGGCGGGCTGGCGACCCCGCCGGCCATCTAGGAGAGGCTCTGGCCGGAGGCGGGCGCAAGGTTCCTTTTCCTAATCTTTACTGGGATGGCTCATCCCGGGTTCAGCTGCGGCCCATCCTGTTTGTGCGCCTTTCCTGCAGAGAGTAATTACACGGTTGGTGGTGGTGTGTGCGTGTGTGCGGGTTTTTTTTTTTTTTTAATAGGGCAGTAGTAATGATGGAAATCCTGTCCGCCTCCTTCCCAGGAGAGGTGTGTCTTGTTGCACAAAGAGCAGGAAAGATCGGTTTTGAAGACAGTCGTGGCCAAGACATTAGGCTCTTCCTCTGCGGAGGGGTTCCTGGTCCACCCAGCCCTGCACGGCAGGGGCAGAAGATGTTCACACGCACACTGTCCCTGGCACACGTGCGCTGAAGAAACCACCTCTTCTGGGACCACGCGGGGTCGTTGCTATGTTTGCCAGTCAGAGTGGGCAGCTGCTGCTCCTTCCTGCCCGTGGCTCCTGAAAGGGTCCCCAAGGAGACCCTTTCCTTCTGCTCTGCTCTACTGCAAAGCTTGCGCCCAGAGTGCCAGCCACAATCAGTTTGTCTCCCAAAAATCCTAAGCCATTGTAAGATACTTAATTACATTCTGTCCAGCAAGTCTGGTTCTCTTGGGAGCAGGTTCATCTTTCGAGACCCCTTCCTCCCGGTGCCCTCTTAAACTGGGTATTCTGCAGGACTGAATGGAGAAGGCACACTAAAGAATGAAAACAAGAACGGGCTGCTGGAGCACCTGTTTTAAAATTACCAAAACTTCCTTAGGAGCAAAGAGGCAGCACATCATCCTAATGATACCTTTGCTTCAAAAAGAGCTTGTAAAGCCAGCTTGCAAACATCCGGGGAGCTCCTATCTGCCTCAATGCTCCAAGGGGAGAGGTCAGGTTCACCATCTGGGTCAACTTTGTTGCCTTTCTCCTCCAAAGAGCAGGGCTTTAGCTAGAAGAACCACTGAAGGATTTGCTGCTGTTGGGCTTTGGCATTTAAAGAAGACAGTCCCCAAATGGTGGGCAGCTACACAACTGCCCTGGTATTGGGATGTGTGAGACACCAGACTCTCCAACTTGGCCCTATCATTCTGCACCAGGCACAGGTGAGCAGTGCAGCTGTGGTACCTGCCCTCCTTGGGTTTACAGTCCCACCGGAGAACAAACAAACGGAAGTGACACGTGGAGGGTGCAGTGAAAGAAAATGATGGGACAGTGGAAGGTGTTAGGGAATGATTAGGGGAGGGGCCCCTGGAGAGGCCCACAGAGGAAGTAGTCATTTATTCAGGATTCCTTGGGAATTAGGGCAATTTGGCCTACTTGGGGACTAGAGCACCATTCTCTGAGATAGGAGGTAAAGACCGTGAAGGTGTTATAGGACAGGGAGAGGGGTAGCCCAAGCCCCGCAAACCTGCCTATTCTAAATGGGTTCTGCCATCCGCCGCATCAACACAAAACATAGGAGACTTTAATGGGAAGGAACTTTAATAAAACTAGGAAACAATACAGGTAAGGCAAAGAGTCTAGTTTCTAAATGAAGCACCCAAAGTTACCCATCCCCTCGTGGGTAAAAGTCCATCCATATGGGATCGGCCCAGAGCAAGGCCCCAAAGTCTACCACAAGTCTAAAACATCTTCCAGTGGGGACTCACAGAAAAGGGTCAGAAACAACCAGACAAGCCCGGAAGCAAAAGAGCAAAATCAACATCAAGATAAAAGCTGCCATTGTCACCTCCCCACGGGTCTCACCCACATCTGTGTCACCCAGTCCACAACCAAAAGACAAGCGCGATTTCTTCACGTGTCTCTAGGCTCCATGCGCCTACTCCAGGTCTCCTGGCTCCATCCTGCTTCCTTCCTCAGTCTCTTCTGCAGCTTCTCCTCTTCCTGCTCAGCTCCACCTTTCCTTGGGTTGGGCAGGGAACCTGGAACCTCCCCCTTTCCTGGGGACCACCCTGTTACAAAGGGAGAGTGACTGAACAAGCCAGAAAGGGTGGGTCAGGATCCAACACTAAGCAAACTGGAAGGTCATGGCAACTCTCTGGACATTATCTATGGACACAGAAGGCCTCTGAAGGGCCACGAAGCAGGGTCATGACAGGACAAGATTTGTGTTCTAAAATATCTCTCTGTGAAGAACAGATTGAAAGCACAACTACAGGACACCAGTTAGGAGGCTGTCGTAAAGTCCAGAGGAGAGAACACAGCGACTAGGACTCAGGTGGTGGTAATGGAGATGAAGATAAATAGATGGATTTGAGAAATGTTTTTGGCGTAGAATTGACAGGTGTTGGATTGAATGGAAATAATGAGGAAGAGGAAAGTATCATGGATGACTTGCAGGAATCTGGCTTGAGCAACTGTGTGCATTGGGGAACCATTAGAGATGAGGAAACACAGAGGAGCAGATTTGTGGCGGGAGATGAGGAGTTTGATTCAAAACATGTCAAGTCTGCTATGTCTTTCATATATTAAAGTGGCAATCTGAGGTGGGCAAATGGCTTTGTGGAGGTGAAGTCTGAGCTAAAGACAGAAATTGAGGAGCTCTTGGTAGACAGATAGTAGAGAGTGGATAACATTGCTGTTAAAGGGAAAGATAGGCATAGAGAGAGTATCATGAGAAAAGAGTAGATCTAAGACAGAGCCCTCCAGAAACCCATATTTATAAGTGGAGAGAGGCAGGCAAGAGGGCTAAGAAGCAGCAGACAGGGATTTGAGAGAAAAACCAGGGGGATATCCAGATATTGTAGAAACCCAACTCCAGAGTTTTTAAGCAGGAAGTGTAACAGGGTGGTCCCCAGGAAAGGGGGAGGTTCCAGGTTCCTTGCCCCACCCAAGGGAGGGTGGAGCTGAGCAGGAAGAGGAGAAGCTGCAGAAGAGACTGAGGAAGGAAGGAAGCAGGATGGAGCCAGGAGACCTGGAGGAGGCGCATGGAGCCTAGAGACACGTGAAGAAACGGTGCTTGTCTTTTGGTCGTGGACGGGGTGACACAGACGTGGGTGAGACCCATGGGGAGGTGACAATGGCAGCTTTTATCTTGATGTTGATTTTGCTCTTTTGCTTCCGGGCTTGTCTGGTTGTTTCTGACCCTTTTCTGTGGGTCCCCACAGGAAGATGCTTTAGACTTGTGGCAGGCTTTGGGGCCTTGTTCTGGGCCAATCCCATCTGGATGGACTTTTACCCACGAGGGGACGGGTAACTTTGGGTGCTTCATTTAGAAACTAGACTCTTTGCCTTACCTGTATTGTTTCCTAGTTTTATTAAAGTTCCTTCCCATTAAAGTCTCATATGTTTTGTGTTGATGCGGCGGATGGCAGACCCCATTTAGAATAGGCAGGTTTGCGGGGCTTGGGCTACCCCTCTCCCTGTCCTATAACAGAAGGAATTGGTCAGCTATGTCAAAGGATTCTGACAGTAAGTAAACAAAGACTCAAAAGGCCCTGAGGAGTTGGCAAGGTACAGATCCTTAACACCCTTTGACAACTTCAGTAGAGATGTGGGAGTGAAATTCTGTTTGGAGCAGGCTGAAATGAAACTTTAAAGAAGTAAAGAGAATGAGGATAGACACTCTTCCAAGAATGAGGTATAATTGGAATGAAGTGGAAAATGATTACTAAGGGGAAAGATGGAATTGCTAGATGGAGGACTTTTTTAGTAAGGTTGCATCATGCAAGAAAGGAGAGAGAAGACACAGTTCTGAGAATGCAAGAGGGGGCGGGTGGATGTCACCCTGACACAAGTGAAGAAATGGACCTGACCTTTTTTTTCTTTAATTTTTATTACCCAATCACAAGTGGCTCTCCAAATCTGGGAGTGGCCAACTCTATTTCTTTTTTTTTTTTTTTAAGATTTATTTATTTGTGCATGCAAAATCTAGGGTGTAGGCCAGAGGTGTTGGGGGGGGTGGGGGAGTGAGAGGATTCACCTGAGACAGAGTGGGGAGCAGAAAAGGCTGGCCGATCTACTGAAATATGCTGCTGAGGGGAGCAGTTGGCAAGACAGAGAGGTCTGCTGCACCATATATGGGTTCGCTCCCTGACCAGGGATTGAACTCCTGCTGCAGTGGCTGGGGATAGCTTCATAGTGCTGACACTTAACCCCTTGCACCACCAGGGAGGCCCCTGAACCTGACTTTTAAATGAAGCATTTATGTTTATGGCTTTCAGCCTGCTACCCAAAATTGCCAGATTTAAATCATTAATTTACAGTGAAGTATTTGAACACTCAAAAGCCTCAGGTGAAATGCAGGTTACTTATCACATTGGTCAAGCTCCTTTCTCACTCTCGAACTTCCCCTCCACCCCCAATTTCTTGCAGGTTTTGCTTTCCTTTCTGTTTTCCTCATTTTCTATTCCTGCAACTGGCTCCTCCAAATGCCTAAGTACAGCAACCCCGACTTCCCAGATTCCCAGTTAACAGTCCCAGAGTAAGGATTTTTTTCTACAGTGTTCCAAATTCAATGTACAGGAAGACTGATTGTCTCCTGCCCCTAACAAGTGTCATTAGGTAGCTTTTGGAGGACACTAGACAATTAGTAGATAGCATGCAGGACAAAGTCCCTGTGGAAGGGATTCCCTGTCAATACAAACTTCACCTACTTAAAAGCCTTTATCCAGAGCTGGCCCTGGATAAGGACTTATCCTTATCTTTTAAGGAAGTCAGGGAGGTAGAAGCCCTCTCAGTCTATACATCCCACCCAGCTCACTGGTGGCTCATACACAATGCAATATAGCAACTTACATATCTGTATCAATTGCTTTAAAATCTGTTTTCTAGGGCCTTTTATAGCCTTGAAGTTTGTTTTGTTTTGTTTTTCTTATCACTACTACTGTTTCTTGGCTTAGTCACACTACAAACTTTGGAATTCTTTATCTACTAGGGATTGATTGATTGCTTATTTGAGTTACTGCCATTTTTCTAATTTCTTAAGGAACATTTCACACAATTCCCAATTCACTATAAAAGAGACTCTGAGAATAACACAAACAGGTAAAAAATCCCATGCTACAATAAAACGTCACAGCCTTTAGAGAGAAACTTGACAGCATACATCAAAAACTTCAAAGTAAGAAATCAATTCTTTGCCTAAAGAGGTTCAGCCACAGTAGAATGGTTAATTGTAGAACAACAACTCAGTGGAGTATTATGTAGTTATTAAAGTGATGTGACAAACAACATCAACATAACTATTAAATAACATTTAAAAGGTAGAATAAAAATATAAATATGCTATGAAGTACATAAAATACATATACCAGTGGATAGAGATCAGAATGTAACAAGCAAATAAAAACAGTTCTTAGGGTGTTGAACTTACAAATGGATAATAAAAATATTTCTCTAAAAAGGCTCTGATGACAACAATAATTCACATAAAGCACTAAAGGTATTGCTAGGCACATGGTACATTTCATCTGTCACCTTGGCAGCTACTAAGCATCAGTTATTGAGCATCCACCATAACAAACACTATTTCATTTGATCCTTATGACAACCATTTGATATCAGTGTTACCATCTGTAGTTTATAAATTAAAAAACAAGGGTCAGAATGGTTAAGTAAATTGTATCACATGGTTAAAATAGGACATAGTTGAGATTTGACCCATTTTTTTAAAAAAGGGATACCTAAGTCCCATCAAGGGTCATTTTATGGAAATGGAGAAGCTTTAATATCTGAGAGTAAATGAAACTGTCATATTCCAATTATGGTCAAGTAATCAATGTTTTTAGTCAAGCAAGAAACAGCCTGTTGTAGTATTTCCAATTCAGGTGTATTCGTGGCAAAGTATCTGAATGACATTTAGATAAATTGTGAATTTTGTCAGACTTCTATTGATTTTCCTTGTGGTATTCTTCCATACATATTTCTCTTTTACTACATATTGAAAGTTTCCAACCACTTTTTAAGAATATCTTAAGTACAAATTTTTATTTGATAAAAATCTCATAGTAAGATTGAAAATTACTCCTAATACTGAGTATGAAGAGGGAGAATATGGAGATTGCAGCAGAATGCAGGTGGGAGCTACAGCAAAAGTGTTCCTTTTTGAACTCTCCTGCACTGTTGGTGGGAGTGCAAATTGGTCCGACCACTATGGAGAGCTGTGAGGAGATTTCTGGAGCTACTAAACATAGAGCTTCCATATGATCCAGCAATTCCACTCCTAGGTATTTACCCAAAGGACACAGAAACATCAATTCCAAAGAGCACCTGCACCCCTATGTTTATAGCAGCACTACTTACAATAGCTAAGCTTTGGAAACAACCCAAATGCCCAAAAAGAGATGACTGGATCAAGAAGATGTGGTACATAGACACCATGGAATATTACTCAGCATTCAAAAAAGATAAACACATGCAATTTGCAGCAACATGGATGGAGCTGGAAGGGATCATGCTCAGCGAAATAAGCCAGAAAGAAAAAGAAAAATACCGAATGGTCTCACTCATAGCAGGAATCTAGAAAACTTAAAAAAGAGACCGGGAAAAAGAATAACTATAAGAAAGAAAATATCAAAATCAACAAACAACTATGAACCAGAGACACTCTATGGGGGGTGGGGGGCAGTGGAAGGAGGGATTGGGGTCAAAATAAGGGGGTTGCAATTGTATGGGGAATATAAAAATAAAATTTAAATTTAAAAAAAAAGTGTTCCTTTTCTATTTTCAAATATGCCAAGTTCCTTATAATGGTATGTGTACACAGTATATGTAGTGTGGCAAAGGTGAATCACAATTTCCTATTATAGATGTCCCCAAAAGGATGGAAATAGGTAAGATATTCACAGATAGGATGACATTTCTCAGATTGGAAAACAGACACTAGTCTCATGTTGAAAGGGACATAGTGTGCTAAGCAGAATAAATAAAAGTCAAAACTCATCATCGTGAAGCTTCTGGATAACAGGCTGAGGGGAAGATCTTCAGTGCCTCGGGCAGGATGAGGTTAAGGCAGTGGGGTCTTCAGCGGCCAGAGGGCTCTGACACACTGGTCAGCATCAATGGAGGAGCTTCTGAGTGAGGAAGTGAAGGGAGGAAGCCTGAAGGGGAAAGTGTCCTACAAGGGCTGATGGAATGGACCAGCAAAGCCTCTCACACTTCTTCAGGCCTCCTCAAAAGAAGGACCTTAAATTACCATTTCCCTCCAAAGCCCACTTAAGTAAAACAGATTCCAGGGATTGAGAGCAGAGCAGAGGGACAGGCATAAAAGCAATATCTCCATAAAATGCAGTCAAGTTGGTAACACCATGTTCTGATAATTGCCTAGACGTAGGCTGGTGATCAAGAGCAGTGACTCCATAAAACGTTCCTGCCATCATTTTCTAACAGGAAAATGGAATGAGGTTAAATATTTTATGTGTGCTGGCGCAGCAGACCTCTCCTGACTCACCCGCTGCTCCCCTCAGTGGTGTACTTCTGTCGATCTGCCCGTTCTGCTCCCCACTCTGTCTCTGATGAATCCTCTCACCCACCACACCTCTGGCCTGTACCCCAGTTCTTGTATGCATAAATAAATAGATCTTTAAAAAATATATATTTTGTGTGTGCAAAGAGAACCAACACAAATCTCTCCATGGCTGTTTTATATTTTGACGTAACTCACCCAGTTTACTCTATCCTTGTTAGAATATTTTGATTTGGTATCTTTTCTATTACCTAAGTGCCTTTCTTAGTAAGCCTAGGCAACCTACAGGCATTCTATTAAGAAACAGATTCATGAATGTTCTCAGTCTGAATTTTAGTTTTGTGGGCTGAAAAACAAAGACACCCTTCACAGACAGTAAGAAGATAGTTTAGGGGAACCAAGGTCAATTATATTTAGTTACCTCAAATATTTCTTTGTATCCACTTTGGTAATAACAATGTAAAGCAGCATGTCACCAAATGAGGAAACACTGTCTTTTCAAACTAAAAGTGTTTAAAATGTCTTCATTTTAAATGCACAGTTTACTATGACTCCTCATTTTTAATATTTTTCTTGGTATTTCAAGAAAGCTCTAGTGATAGAAGCAAGGGAATGTGGCTTAAAATAGTTAACAATTTTCTCAATACTGATGATTAATGTAGTGAATGGTAGGATGTTCCATTAATTTTTCTTATTTGATTCTGATCCATTAACAATCACAGTGGTTATTAATGATGGATAACAACCAAGCTATTTGAGTTTATGGATTGTGTAAGAAACCTCTGAGAGAATAAATGATTATTTTGCTCTAACAGCATCTTTCTCTCTCACCCTTTACTGGGTTTTCTCCACTCAGTAAACCATCTTCCTGAAGATGCTCTCTGGTTTACTCAGGACCACCCAATCAATAATTCTAGTCTGACCACTGGCCATGATATTCAGACATTTCAGAGTCCCCTGGAATTGCCTTTAGGTTGTTTGTAAAGTCCTCTACAACGGTTCTACGGGCATAATATTTAACCAGAAACTGGTTTGCATCAATTCAGATGATCTTAATATTAAGATTACTTGGGTCTTCTTGGCTTTTTTTCATAACTATAAGAGGGTGGGGAGGGCAGAAGGCGCCTCCCTTTAAATAGAATATTTTGCCAGGATGTAGCCATAACTATTTACCATAGTAGCCATTATATATTTCATAATCTATTGTTACTTTAAATATGCAGACCATCAAATTATAGTTCAAAGGGATCCTATTTGGTATAAAATATGCAATGTATGTTGTATGAGTTTGTAAATTTGGAAAGATATAACCCCCGAAATTGTGAACAACATTATCACAGATGATAGATTACAGTGCAGAGTCAGGATAGTGTAGAGGTTGAATGCAGGGGCTCTGGAGCCAGACTATTTCCACTTAAATCCTATGTCTGCCTTTGCCCAAATCCTCTCTCCTATTGCTATAGGATGTTAGGCTCTACCTCCCCTTACTATAACTCAGGATTCTCATCTATAAAATGGGCTGCTGTGAGTATTACAGAAGTAATTTTTTTGGAAAGCACTTTGTAAGTATTGATTATTTTTGGGTGATAGTATTAAAAAAATTACTACAATGTTGTTATTATAGGTGGCTTTTTCTTTACCTGTATTTTGTCATTTTATCTGTACTAAAAATTTATTTTTTTAAAAGATTTATTTATTTATACAAGAACCAGGGTATAGGCCAGATGTGCAGGAGGGTGAGAGGATTCACCAGAGACAGAGCAGGGGACAGAACAGGCAGACTGACTGAAATACACTGCTGAGGGGAACAGCAGGCAAGACAGGAGAGGTCTGTTGCTCCATGGTGGGCCGGGATTGAACCCTCACTGCAAAGGCTGTGGACAGCTTCACAGCACTGCACTCAACCGCCTGAGCCACCAGGGAGGCCCTGTAATAAAAATTTAATAGACATTTTTAGCAATTTAATCAACATTTTAACACTAATATTTAAAAAACTAAACACCAAATCACAGATAAGCTTGGCTTTAACCCTTTCAAATTATAATCATTTCCTGTCTTTCTGGTGAAACTTGAACGTTTTCTGATTCTTGGAAATGAAAAAGCAGTTTGGGGCCTCCCCGGTGGCACAGCGGTTGAGTGCTGGGTTGCAAAGCTGCCCACAGCCCCTGGAGTGCCGGTTCGATCCCCGGCTGCTCCCCGGCCACCGAGGAGGGTCCCACATGGCGCGCAGACCTCTCCTGCCGCCCGCTGCTCCCCTCAACAGTGTGCTTCGATCCTTCTGCCTGCTCTGCTCCCTGCTCTGGCTCTGGTGAATTCTCTCACTCTCCCGCGCTTCTGACTGTACCCTGTGCTTGTATAAATAAATAAATAAATAAATAAATAAATAAATAAATAAATAAATAAATAAATAAATAAATCTTTTAAAAAAAAAAAAAGCAGTTTGGTGCCTGTTCCTAAGAGTTTATATTCATAAGAAGGAGGCATTAAAAAAGATCTCCTGTCTTTGAAATCCTGTTAACAAAGTGTAAATTTTCCCATCAATCATTAACATCTTTTTCAAGCAAGGAGAAAAAGTTAACTTTCTACAAAACTGATCTACAGTGAAATCCCCTACTTCCTTCCCTTTATCGCTTTCCAGATGCTGAATTCAGGCATTTGTTTTGAACACTGAAAGATAGCAAATGTTTACTCTAGATAATATTTTAGAAGAGCAAAGTAGGTAAATCAAGATATTACTGATACTCAACAGTTTTAATGAAGTTCCACTGTGCAGACCACATAATTTTAGCTTTGGAAACCAAGAAATGGTAGCAAGGCATTTCAGACTTTCTGACTTTTGGGGCAAAGTAAGGAATGGGATGGTCTGTGATTTGTTATTTTTAACAAAATTCAACAAGCCCAGGAGATACTTATTCACTCAAGTTTAAGAACCCCAGCATGAGAGTCAATAGCATTCAAAGATTTAGACTTGCATCCTCCAAGAGCAAAAGATAGCCTCAGACAGGTCACAGAATTAAATTAGAACCAAATTAAAAGCACATCGTGAAGTCCTACAGCATTACAGAAATGTTGTCAGGTCTTCCTCATCCTGCTGCTCACCTTCCCTTCCCTCTGCTTTATCCTTCTTGCTTCATACTCTGTGGCCCTCTGGGGTAGGGTATGGGTGTTCACAACCAGGCACAGCCCCCACAGTCATGCAAGAGCTGACCCCTGCCATTCAGAGAGCACCGCCTCAACCCACAGGCAGAATTTTCGACACATTCTTTTAGTTCAAATGTAATCACTTAAATTGGGATCCTACATATGAAGGGCAACTTGAAAAAATAACACCAATTATAACAAAACAGAAAGCAGTCTGGTGGGTATAACATTAGAAAGAGAAAATAAGTTCATGGACTAAATGGGCATAGAAATACAAAACCACATATAGTACTGAGATGAAACTTGGGCTTGATACAGGAGAAAGGAAGCCAACAAAGGAATTTTACACATTTCCCCTAGTTACTCATTTTTTAAGTCCAAACAACTGAAATCAGGAAACACCTGTGCTTGTTAACATTAGTTAGGAAATGACTCTAAAAACTTGGACTCAGTTTGAGATAACTGATGGCAGGCAGTGATATCACTCCAGCGTTTGCTTCCATGTAAATGTACAAGTTATTTCTCTTAGTTAGGGTCCGTTTTTGTAAAGCAATCAGAGACTTAATATGTTACATTTACGGGATAATTGTTTTACTTTTTAAATTTGGAAATTACTTGGCACTTTGCCACATGTTTGTTTTTGTTCCCATTTATAATTATCTGAAGATTGTTATAACCAAACAGAAATATGGCTGTTATTACCTTCAGATGAAAACAAATATATGGAACAAACATTTGAAGATAAAGGACAAAAACACAGCCTTGTAATAAGAAGATGTGTCTAAAAAGTAAAAATAAAAACACAGAAAGGAGGGGTCCTTCAATCTGGAAAACATACTAAAGAATACTAAATCAAATCTTTGTTTTGCAAATGAGCATCCAAAAGCAAAAGTTGAGTATTTTCAGGTTGTTTCTTACACATTCCCTGGGTCTTGAGAATGTGGCCCAGCTCTTCAGAGCAGAATCTAAGCTCGAGTAAACTACTGACTCAACATGCCTTTCATTGATTTATATAAACAGCAGTATCAGTAATATTGCTTTGACATGTTTTGTTAAACAATAAAATAAAACAATAAATTATGATGCAGTTAATGATTTATATCAGTTATCTTAGAAATACAGTGTGAGGCAAATTTGCTCTGACATTTTCTTTTGCTATACCAGTTAAATTATAACCAGTGAAAAGATTATTATAGTTGTTTTTAAGAAGTTCCCAAATTGAGTTTTGTGCTGGTAAGCAACACAATTTGCATAGATCATTTTATTATCTTATAATTTTATTGAGTCCAGCTTTTTAAAATAGAAGGATATTCAAGTACACTTTGTTTTACATGAATTTTGTTTTAAACTCTTGAAAAAAATGTCTTTTCAATATTTGATAAATGTTATAATGAATCTTACAGATATTAATGATTATTATTAGTCATTGTGATTTTGGAATGTTCAATATAAAAAATGAAAGAATAAATAAAAAACATAAAATGAACAAAAATTAAATTTTTAGAAGAAAAACTTGAAATATTAATTATAATTATTTAAATGAACTTCAACTAACTGATTATTGAAGTTATAGCAAGAGTAGATAGATATCGGGCCTCCCTGGTGGCATAGCGGTTGAGTGCTGGCTTGCAAAGCTGCCCGCAGCCCCTGCAGAGCCGGTTCGATCCCTGGCTGCTCCCAGGCCACTGGAGGAGGGTCCCACATGGCGCGCAGACCTCTCCTGCCGCCCGCTGCTCCCCTAAGCAGTGTACTTCGGTCCTTCTGCCTGCTCTGCTCCCCGCTCTGGATCTGCTGAATTCTCTCACCCTCCTGCGCTTCTGACTGTACCCAGTGCTTGTATAAATAAATAAAATCTTTAAAAAAAAAAAAGTGTAGATAGATATCATTGAGAACAATGATCTAACACAGAAATGAATCAAAGATCTTTCAATAAAAAAAGAAAAGTCATTTCTTGTTTTAATACTTTCTTAAGGAGTATACACTACAACAAAACATACATAAGAGAACATCCACTTTTTGCCAAACAGAGCAACTGATACTGGACTTGTCCTCCCACTAAAAATAACTACAAATATCTGATATAACTGATTTCAGATACATGATAATAAACACTTTGGGCTATGATCCTCTAGTGAAAAGAAACATAAAGACACCTTCCCCCTCTTCAGTTTTCTGTCTAGGGGCACCAACTAAAAGGAGGCAGAATCTAGGAAACACAGAAGTCTTACTGAGCTGAAGAAGTACAGAGTTAAGGGTGGCTGTGGTCTCTGGACTTCATAAGGCAGGATATCAGAAAGGAAGGAGATGTGCAGAAGAGGGGTGCAAAGAAGACTTTATAAATGTCCTCTGTAGCCTGTGTGCAGTCTGAGACTTTATGAGGTCTAGCAGAGAATAGCTGCCATAAGGAAGGCTGCTGGGCCAAGATGTCACAAGCTATGCAGTGCTGGGAACAGGAGAATATTGGACTAGCCAAAGTGAAAGACTTTACTAAGCACCCCAGGCATTCAACTGAAACTCCAAAGAGGCCACACCTCAGGAGTAGGTGCCATGTCCCTGGGAAAGCGCCATGCCCCAGAAGAAAGAACAAAACTGAAGTAGAACTGCCATAACAAACAATTTTTAAAGGCATAAACAAATCAAGAGCATTTTCCAGTAATTTAACAGTCTAATAGCAGAAACCTCAACATCCTTTAAAGGAAGATAATTCAGACTGTATTTAACTTCCTTATAACAACATTCAAAAATAATTTTTAAAATATTGGATACATGAAGAAAACAGGAAAATGCAGCCTATAATAAAGAAAAGAGAATAAAAGCAAAAATCCAAGGTGACCCAGGTGTTGTAATTAGTAGACAAGGTCTTAATAACAGGCTATTACAAATGTGGATGCATGGGATAAGATGGATGTACTGAATAAACAGATGGGGGTATCAGCAGAGAAATAAACCAAGTGGTTATGTTGGAAATAAAAGGTAAATAGCTGATGCACAGACACACAATTTGGAGTCCTAGTAGGAAAGAATAGGGTAAAATAAAATTTGAAGAAACAATGACGGAAAATTCCTCAAGGGGCCTCCCCTGGTGACACAGCGGTTGAGCACTGGGCTGAGAGGCTGCCCACAGCCTCTGCAGCACCGGTTCGTTCCCTGGCTGCCAGCGAGGGTCCCACAAAAAAAAAAGAAAAGAACAGAAAAGAAAATTCCTCCAGTCCGGTAGAAAGTTTAAGCCCAAAGACAGAAGAATCAACAATAATTTTTTTAAAGATTTATTTATTTATGCATACAAGAGCTGGGGTACAGGCCAGAGGTGTGGGGGTGAGAAGATTCACCAGAGACAGAGTGGGGAACAGAATAGGCAAATTGACTGAAATACACTGCTGAGGGGAGCAGTTGGCAAGACAGGAGAGGTCAGCTGTGCCATGTGTTTAGCTCTCTGGCCGGGGATCAAACTCGTGCTGCAGTGGCTGTGGACAGCTTCATAGGTTGCATCTTTTTTTTTTGAGGCATGTTTATTTATTTATTTATTTATTTGTTTGTTTTGTTTTGTTTTGTTTATACATGCACTGGGTACAGTCAGAAGCGCGGGAGGGTGAGAGAATTCACCAGAGCCAGAGCGGGGAGCAGAGCAGGCAGAAAGACCGAAGTACACTGCTGAGGGGAGCAGCGGGCGGCAGGAGGGGTCTGCGCGCCATGTGGGACCCTCCTCCAGTGGCCGGGGAGCAGCCGGGGATCGAACCGGCGCCGCAGAGGCCGCGGGCAGCTTCGCAACCCAGCGCTCAACCGCTGCGCCACCGGGGAGGCCCCATAGGTTGCATCTTAACCCCTTACGCCAGGGATGCCCCAACAATAGATTTTTCTGATGAAAAAAATAAATTAAAAAAAAATAAACCTAGGTACATTATAGTCAAAAGACTGACAACAGGGCCTCCCTGGTGGCACAAGGGGTGAAACACAGCGCTATGAAGCTATCTGCAACCTCTGCAGCACGACTTCGATCTTGTAGGGCTTTTAAACTATGTTAAATCATCAGACAGATCATGAATTCAAACTTCCTCTTCCTTTTTATCCTATGAATGAATTATATGAAACCCACATACATGGGAGATAGTCATCCAGTTGACACAGCTCACCAATCAAATGCCAATCTCCTGCAGAGATTGTCTGTGAGGATTCACAGACATACCCAGATATAATATTTAACCAGATATTTGGGTGTCACTTAGCCTAGTCAAGTTGACACTTAAAGTGAACCATCATGATCACCAGGATAGATCTGAGGCCAAAGCATAAAATATGACTCAATGAATTTTAAAAGATTTAAAAATACAACATAACATAATGAAATTAGAAATCAACAATAAGATAGCTTAAAACTTCCCAAATAGTTGGAAATTAAACAACGTAATTCTAAATGACTTATGAGTCAAAGAAGAAATCACAGGGAATTTAGAAAATACTTTTATGTGAATGATAGTAAAAATGAAATTGTCAAAATTTGTTGGATACAGCTAAAGCAGTGTGTAGGGAGAAATTTAAATATTTATATTTTTACATTGGTGAAAAAGAAAGTTTTAAAAAGCTAGGGCACAGAAGTAAATTAAATACAAAATAATTAGCAGAAAGGAAATTCTGAAGAGCAGAAATGAGTAAGATAGAAAACAAACAAGAAAATAAAGTCCAAAGTTGATTCTTTGAAAATTAATAAAATTTCCAATCCCAGAGCAAGGCTGAGGGGGGGAGAAATCACACACAAATTACTGATTTCAGGAATGAAGAGGATACCTCACGCCAGATAATAGAGAAATTGATAATAGAACACTAAGTGGGTATTATGTATCATATTATGTCAAAAATTCAAGAACATATAAAAATTGAGCAAATTTCTTGAAAACACAATATAGAAAAACTGACACGAAAAGAAACAGAAAATCTGAACAGTCCTATCTGTTAAAGAAATAGAACATGCACTACTCTGTGGTGATAGAAACCAGAGCAGTAGTTGCTTATGGAGTAGGCAACTGGGAGAGGGTTTGAGAGAACTCTCTGGAATAATGAAAAATATCCATATCATAAACTTTTTGTGGTAGTATATAAAATGTGTCATTGGCACACTCATAAAATTGTACTCTGAAAAGGTATACACTTCATTCTAGTACTCTTTACGTGAATTAAAATTTGCATCCCTAACATATTAAGCAAACCTATAAAAGTTGAAACTCTCTGAAATTTTAAATATAATTGACGTTAAACATTCCATAAGATGTGTTAGCATCATGCCAAAATGATTCTATAGCTTTATCTGGAAAAGGTATCTTCACATTCTGAATAAAAGTTTTAAAGTTCAAATTATGCCTTTTTCTTCTTTTGACACTTCAAAGTAATTGTTATGGAACCAGCAAGAAGATGTAAGATCTTTTTCTCTGCTCCCTTGCTTCCCAGGGTGGCTCTCCCCTATTTCACCTAGACAATGTATTTTACTTGTTTAAATAAAGTTAGTCTTCCCTACTCTATACTGTGAATCCTTTGAAGAGAAGATTGTATTTTTGTCTCATTTTTCTAGTGTCTGTCATATTGCCAGATTTTGTAGATGTTCAATAAATGCTGGTTGATCAACTAGTCGAATGATAATCATAGGGAAGGTCTTTGAGCAAGAATATACCATTGTTCTTGAAAAAAGTATTCAAATATTTTCTCTTTAAATAGGATTCCCTTCCTGTTGCATGTTATCTAAGGAAGCATATTCTTCCTATTATCAAATAGGAGATAATAAATACAATGCTCAAAAATGCCCCAATTCAGGACTAAATGAAATATAGGGAGAAAAGGAAAACTATACTGTGAGATAAAGTAAAGTGGGGAACTAAAACCAGGGACATATAGCTCACAGACTTTGAACTTATAGGTGGGATGTTTTCTTAATAAATAATTTTTCAAGAGGTAAGATAGTATCCAAACTGTATGAAATATTTATCCTTGAAACATTGATTTTTTATTTTATTTTTTTTAATAATAAATTTTATTTTTATATTCCCCATACAATTGCAGCCCCCCCATTCTGACCCCAATCCCTCCCCTCCCACCCCCGCCCCCCTAAAAGTGTCTCTGGTTCATAGTTTTTTGTTGATTTTGATTTTCACTTTCTTATAGTTATTCGTTTTCCTGGTCCCTTATTTAAGTTTTCTAGATTCCTGCTATGAGTGAGACCATCCGGTATTTTTCTTTTTCTTTTTGGCTTATTTCGCTGAGCATGATCCCTTCCAGTGCCATCCATGTTGCTGCAAATTGCATGTGTTTATCTTTTTTGAATGCTGAGTAATATTCCATGGTATATATGTACCACATCTTCTTGATCCAGTCATCTATTTTTGGGCATTTGGGTTGTTTCCAAAGCTTAGCTATTGTAAACAGTGCTGCTATAAACATAGGGGTGCAGGTGTTCTTTGGAATTGATGTTTCTGTGTCCTTTGGGTAAATACCTAGGAGTGGAATTGCTGGATCATATGGAAGCTCTATGTTTAGTAGGTCCAGAAATCTCCATACAGCTCTCCACAGTGGTTGGACCAGTTTGCACTCCCACCAACAGTGCAGAAGAGTTCCTTTTTCTCCACACCCTCGCCAACATTTGTTGTTGCTAGTTTTTTTAATATGTGCCATTCTCACTGGTGTAAGATGGTATCTCATGGTAGTTTTGATTTGCAGACTTCAAACTCTACTACAAAGCCATAATCATCAAAACTGCATGGTATTGGAACAAGAACAGACATACAGACCAATGGAATCGAATAGAAAATCCAGAAATAAACCCACAGATTTATGGTCAACTAATCTTTGACAAAGGAGCAAAGACTATGCATTGGAGCAAAGAAAATTTGTTCAATAAATGGTGTTGGGAAAACTGGGTCGCTACATGCAAAAGAATGAAGCTTGACCACTACCTCACACCATACACAAAAATCAACTCAAAATGGATTAAAGAACTAGACATAAGACCTGAAACCATAAAATATATAGAAGGAAATATAGGCGAAACACTACGTGATTTGCACATCAAAGACATCTTTACAGAAACATTGATTTTTAAAAGTCTTTCTAAATAATGTGTAAATATATACGACCACATTTTATTATACCAAATAACAATGTGGTTAACTTCTAAATCTGTATTGTGACAGCAAAGCTCTAGTTTGATTTTGGTTTTAGTGGAGTGTGCTCAAATACACATGAATTTCTAGATACAAGACTTGTGATATATAATTGACACTTGAACATCATGGGTTTGAACAGTGTAAGTCCAGTAATACATAGATTGTCTTGCCAACAGACAACCTGAACTTAAGGTATCGATACAGTACAGTACAGTAGATGTATTTTCCTTCCTAATGATTTTTTTGTAATATTTTCCTTCTCTACCTTACTTTATTGATATATTATATATCATATATAATATGTATGAGACATACAAAATATGTGTTAATCAACTGCTTATGTTATCATAAAGTATACTACTACAAACAGTCAGCTATTAGTAGCTAAGTTTTGGGGGAGTCATAAGTTCTACATAGACTTTCAACTGGGCAGAGTCAGCATTCATAACCCCCATCTGTACTATTAGCACAGTATATAATATTTAGCAAGAAGTCCTATAAAACTTAGGAAGTCTCTAAATTAGTAGGATGGAAGGAAACTAACTTAGCAGTTAGAGATATATGATGAAGAAAAGCAAGAAAGAAGGCTCCCAGTATATAGAGAACAGAACCAGAAAACGTGGTATGGGAAATGAAAGAGAAAAGAGAGTTAAAATCCTGAGAGGCAAAACTTTGCCAGGGAATATTCTGGAATACTCTGGACTGAGGCAGAGGAGAAAGTAAGTTTTGGTAATAAACTGCCCACTTATTCATAGATATCTCTATATTGAAACAGATCGACATGACAGTGTCTAGTAAATGGCTGCTAGTATCCTCAATGAAAACAATCAAAACATGTATTTCAGAGCTGAGTTTTCTCTACAACATAGTACATAAATCATGATCTGGAGTCAAATGGCCTGTGTTCAAATGGCAGCTGGTCCTCTCATACCTGGCAAGTTACTAAACTTCTCTGTGCCTCAATTGTCTCATCTATAAAGCCAGAAAGATAACACTTGATGGTTCCTGTCCATAAGGGTTATTTTGAGGATTAAATGAGTCATTGTATGAGGAGGGCCTATAATAGTGTCTGACACACAGTATTTGTTCAAGAAATATTTTGTATTGCTATAGAATGAATAAGGATTCTCTCCCTCTGAAGGAAGTGAGCACACCGAGTGGTTAGAGGAGAGTAACAGGAATCAGAACATGTACACACATTCTTTACACAATCTGAAACTTAACAACCACACTTGACATTATGGGACTTAACATTCTTAAAAGATTGCATGAGTAATTTTCACCAAGCAAATGTTTGAGGTTTTCTGACATGTTCTTTATTACTTCTTTCACAATGTTCTCTCAAATATTTACTTAGTTAAGTTAAATGATTTTTTTAAAATGAATATTGAAAATAATAGTCATATAAACAGAATTAGACCTTAAACCCCAAATTAAGTGAACACCATATTATCTTAACCATCATTTGCTGCATGATCTTCGGAAGCAGAAAAGTTTGTTCCTTTTATAAACACTACCAGGGAACACCTGATGAGGACACTACCTTGGCGGAGTCTAATGGAGAGGGTTTGTACAATTTCAGCCTCTTATTGAGCTATATGCTAAGTGCCATGGCAACCAGTGATGAAAGGGACTCACTCCTGCCTGGAGGAACTGAGTTATAAAGAATGAGTATAGGGAGCTCTCCAGTCTAGTCTTCATGCATTCATTCAGAAGATATTTACTGAGCACCGAATATATGTTAAGCACTGTGCTGGATGGTGAAGTTATTAATGGAGAGTAAGGTAAATTTTTTCATTAGACCTGAAAGGTAAATACACTAACAAACAATTACCACACAATGTGCTAAGGGCTGTAGTAGTAACCAGGAGAGCCCATCCCACAGAGGCAATGACATCTGAGATGATTATAAGAGGAATTATCCAAGCAACAGAGTAGAGAAAAGAACTGCCAACAGAGACTGAAGGCCAGACACCTGATTTTCCCATTTGCCAGGCTGAACGGTATGTCTAAGGACAGTACAGAGTTTGAAGCAGAGGAGATGAGGGCAGAGAGGTAGGAATGACACTAAATCTTAAGTTGAGCTCTTAAGGAGTTTGGACCTGTCTTAAGAGAGATGAGAGGCTATCAGGGTTAGGAGCCAGAAATGATGAGATCCACATTATCCCAGAATCACTCTGGCCAACAATGAGTTGATCGGGACAAAGACCAGAGGAAAGTTAACCAATCATCTGAATGAGAGACAATCCAACTCATGGCCAGGACAGTGGTGATGTGAATGTCAAGAAGTGGGGGATGTGAAAGTCAGATAGGATGTGGGGCATGAGGGCAAGAGAGGGTAGAGCCTGACTCTTAGATCTCTGCACAGGCAAGTGCATGTGCTAGAGGCATCCCCCAAGGGGACCCTGGTTTGGGTTGGGGATGTTGAGCTCTATTTCAGACAAGTTAAAATTAAAAGCGTCTGGGTTTTCTGTTTGGTTCCATTGGTCCGTGTGTCTGTTCTTGTTCCAATACCATCTTACACCAGTGAGAATGGCACATATTTAAAAAAACTAGCAACAACAAATGTTGGTGAGGATGTGGAGAAAAAGGAACTCTCCTGCACTGCTGGTGGGAGTGCAAACTGGTCCAACCGCTATGGAGAGCTGTGTGGAGTTTCTTCAACCTACTAAAGGTAGAGCTTCCATATGATCCAGCAATTCCACTCCTAGGTATTTACCCAAAGGACACAGAAACATCAATTCCAAAGAACACCTGCACCCCTATGTTTATAGCAGCACTGTTTACAATAGCTAAGCTTTGGAAACAACCCAAATGCCCAAAAATAGATGACGGCACCAAGAAGATGTGGTACATATACACCATGGAATATTACTCAGCAATCAAAAACATAAACTCATGCAGTTTGCAGCAACATGGATAGAGCTGGAAGGGATCATGCTCAGCGAATAAGCCAGAAAGAAAAAGAAAAATACCAGATGGTCTCACTCATAGCAGGAAACTAGAAAACCTAAATAAGGGACCAGGAAAAAGAATAACTATAAGAAAGAAAAAATCAAAATCAACAAACAACTATAAACCAGAGACACACTATGGGGGGGGCGGGGAAAGGAGGGATTGGGGTCATAATAAGGGAGGTGCAATTGTATGGGGAATATAAAAATTAAAAATTGAAAATAAATAAAAAAAAATTAAAAGCATCTGAAGACATTCAGGTGGAAGAAGTGGTTATGTGGACTGAAGACTCACAGTGAAAAACATCGACATCAAATAGGTAATTGGAGTCCAGGCCACAGGTGAGACTGACTGCTCAGGGACAGCTGTGGGAGAAAGGGAGAAAGGGGAGGGGAGAGAGAGGAGGGGGAAGAAGGAGAAGGGCACTGGAGATGTTTGTAAGGGAATTTGCATCCTATTTGTAAGCAAATGTTTCCAGGGATAAAGGACCTACAATGAGAAAATATGACTACACTCTAACAAGTTCATCAACATTATTAGAAAATTAGCAGCAGCGACTGGAAAGGGAGGGGCAGGAGTCATATTATCTCAATTGACTTAGGAACCCCACACCCAACCCTAAGTCTGAGAGGCATGATTCTTCTGTCACATAGGAAGGAACATTTTCTTAACGCAAGGGGAATTTCACATGGGGTCCTGGAATTATGTTCTGAATTTCTGTTTAGCAAATTATCCTACTGGCACATTTTGTGTGTGTGAAAAAAATCAAATGTTTCTGCTCTCATTGAGACAAAAGTGTGACAGCTTAAACTAAGACATCTTAACTCTCTTCTGCAAAGCCTAGCATTAGAATGTCAGTGCTTTTCTTCTTTGAAATGCACAGTGCCATCTAATGGCCACAAATCATAAATCCAAAGAGACTGGGGAAGGATCAAAACTGAAATACTACTTAATGATAACTCTACACCCACCTCCCTCCATTCCTCTTTCCACCCTCATTCTGTGCTGCTATAATGGTGCACAGATGTCGTGGACCATGTTCTCAAGAGCATCAACAGTGCTGGAAAGAGAGGGAGACCCCAGGTCCAGGTTCTTTTTTTTTTTTTTTTTTAAAGAACAGATTTATTAGGGAAAGGAAAGACGCTTGCACAGACACAAGTGGGCAAAAAAGAGCTGCACTTCAAAGGATAGGTTTGTTACAAGACACCTGCACAGACAGGTGGGGAGTCTTGGGACTGAGAGCTGCCAACCCCTGGTTCTCACTAGGCCGTGTTCCCCGGTCATAGTCTGGGTTCTCACCATGATGATGAAATGCGGTGCTTACATTGGCAAATTTGAAATCATTGATGATCACAGGGCTGGGAAAATTGTCATGAAGACCACAGGCAAGTTAAACAAGGTGGTGTGATCAGCCCCACACATGCAACTCAAAGAGCTAGGAAAATGGCTGGTTACCTGCTCCTGTCCCGTCAGCCCCACTTCACTGTACTGACAACCTCGGCTGGCATGAACCATGAAGAAGCAAGAGGAAAACACACAGGAGGGGAAATCCAGGGCTTCGTTATTTTTTTTTTTTTTTTTAGGAATGTAATGCATACATCCAAATAAAATGCCTCAGTGGGGCCAAAGTACACACACATAAAACCCCCTATTACTAGTAATAGTAGTAAAATAATAACAATAATAAAGTAAAATCCAATAAATTTCAAGATCCAAGGTTGTTCAGTCAACTGGTCTTGCAGACAACAATTTTATCTTCTCCCTGAGTTACAAATGATTGTACTGTATAGTTAACCATGGATTACACTCAAGTGAAACATGATAAAACTATAACCATAAATTATATGCCTTTTTTAATTACAAAATCACTAAAAATACTTTGGATGAAATAATACGTTCAACAAGGGCAAATATATTTTTGAAAAAGAGATAAAATTTGGGGCATAAATAGGAAAACTTGTTTTGATTTCTGTAAGAGTGATGTATGACTGTTGTTCTGTGTGGAAAATAATGATCCCAAGCATTCTCCCTGCAGCCCTTCAGGCCTTAGGAGATGATGGGACTACAGAATGAATCTTGGATTCTAGAAAAAGAAAGTGAAGCTGGCATCCACTGATTATATTTTAAAGCTATAACATGGTACATGACCTTCCACAGCCCAGCTCTGGGGTCTAAGGAACCTTCTGTTGCTCCCACATGCCACCCAACTCTGGCAGTATAAGTGAGAGAAGGGGTGGGAGCAAGCTGGCCATGTACCACCTTAGACAACCTCCTTTGAAGAGCAGCCAAGAACAATACCTCTCAGACTTACACTTCAGCCTAGAGTTGCTGAGTCAAATTAGTCACCTTCCCTTCTAGTTCAGAGGCCTCTTCAAGGCCACATCCCTTTGATCTTCACTCTTCTGAAGCACATATTATAGAAACTGGGAACTCCCCATAAGATTTGCTTTTAAAATATCCTGCTCTAATTGAAAAGGGATTGAAAAAATATATATATATAATATGCTGTTTCACTCGTCTTTCATCAAGTAGGATATTTAAAATGACAAATATACCACTAAAATGGCATGATGTGCAAAACTGGTATTTTACTGTCTGGCTTTAAGTTCTTTGGGGAATGAAGATGACACATTGCCCTAGTTGATTGCCTTATACAAAATTGCAAATATTTCCTGAATTAACTTCACACACACACAAGCAGCAAAGTGTTTAAACAGAAGAGTTAAAACACATTATTTATCAAAGGTTTATTGTTCTAGATAGAGATCATTAGCAATGATTTTTGCAAATTGGCAGCAACAGTACTTCAGTACTAAGTTACTACTTTCCTTTCTTGTTGGATACAGATAAGACCTACAATGTGTTGGAAAGGGAGAGGAGGGAAGAGATGTGATAAGAAATGAATTACGGATAAGGCTGAGAATGTGGGCCAATTGCTACAGAGACCAACAGCCCTGAGCAGGCTTGACCACGCACCAGAGCTGGGTGGGGGTTCTGTACACATACCTCCACTGAAGCCTCACCACCACGCTTCAAGACAGATGTTAATACTCTATCTTGCAGCTCACAAAAACATAAAAGAGGGGCTTGGGGCATTTATATTTCATCCCCTAGGAGAACCACCAGATGGTGATGTTTTCAAAGTTCTCTTCCAATAATTCTGCTCAGCAGAGTAGTCTGAAAAGCCCTCTACTGGACCTGGAGAAAAGTCTTTAGAGATCTGATATAGAACTCTTTATTTTTTCTCCTTATTTCTTTTGAAATTTTTTTTTTTTTTTAATAAATTTTATTGTTATATTCCCCATACAATTGCAGCCCCCCCATTCTGACCCCAATCCCTCCCCTCCCACCCCCGCCCCCCTAAAAGTGTCTCTGGTTCATAGTTTTTTGTTGATTTTGATTTTCACTTTCTTATAGTTATTCATTTTCCTGGTCCCTTATTTAAGTTTTCTAGATTCCTGCTATGAGTGAGACCATCCGGTATTTTTCTTTTTCTTTTTGGCTTATTTCGCTGAGCATGATCCCTTCCAGCGCCATCCATGTTGCTGCAAATTGCATGTGTTTATCTTTTTTGAATGCTGAGTAATATTCCATGGTATATATGTACCACATCTTCTTGATCCAGTCATCTATTTTTGGGCATTTGGGTTGTTTCCAAAGCTTAGCTATTGTAAACAGTGCTGCTATAAACATAGGGGTGCAGGTGTTCTTTGGAATTGATGTTTCTGTGTCCTTTGGGTAAATACCTAGGAGTGGAATTGCTGGATCATAAGGAAGCTCTATGTTTAGTAGGTCCAGAAATCTCCATACAGCTTTCCACAGTGGTTGGACCAGTTTGCACTCCCACCAACAGTGCAGAAGAGTTCCTTTTTCTCCACACCCTCGCCAACATTTGTTGTTGCTAGTTTTTTTAATATGTGCCATTCTCACTGGTGTAAGATGGTATCTCATGGTAGTTTTGATTTGCATTTCCCTGATGACAAGTGATGTTGAACATTTTTCATATGCCTGTTGGCCATTTGCATTTCCTCTTCAGAGAAGTTTCTTTTAAGCTCTTCTGCCCATTTTTTGACTGGATTATTTTCTTTGTTGTTGTTGAGTCTCATCAGCTCTTTGCAGATTTTGTGATCAGTCCTTTATCATTAGTGTTGGGTGCAAAAATGTTCTCCCAGTTGGTGGGGTTTCTCTTTGTTTTTGTTATTGTCTCTTTTGCTGTGCAAAAGCTCTTTAATTTGATGTAGTCCCAGCTGTTTATCTTTGCCTTCACTATCACTGCTTTGGGTGATGTGTCTGTAAAGATGTCTTTGATGTGCAAATCACGTAGTGTTTCGCCTATATTTCCTTCTATATATTTTATGGTTTCAGGTCTTATGTCTAGTTCTTTAATCCATTTTGAGTTGATTTTTGTGTATGGTGTGAGGTGGTGGTCAAGCTTCATTCTTTTGCATGTAGCGACCCAGTTTTCCCAGCACCATTTATTGAACAAACTTTCTTTGCTCCAATGCATATTCTTTGCTCCTTTGTCAAAGATTAGTTGACCATAAATCTGTGGGTTTATTTCTGGATTTTCTATTCGATTCCATTGGTCTGTATGTCTGTTCTTGTTCCAATACCATGCAGTTTTGATGATTATGGCTTTGTAGTATAGTTTGAAGTCTGGGAGTCTGATGCCTCCATTCCCTTCTTTTTTTTCAGGAGAGCTTTGGCTATTCGGGGTTTTTGGTGATTCCATATGAATTTCATCAATAATTGTTCTATTTCTTTGAAGAATGACATTGAAATTTTGATTGGAATAGCATTGAATCTGTATATTGCTTTTGGTAGGATGGCCATTTTAATAATGTTTATTCTTCCAATCCATGAGCAGGGGACGTCTCTCCATTTCTTTGTGTCTTCTTCTATTTCTTTTAACAGTGTTTTATAGTTTTCTTTGTATAGGTCCTTTACCTCTTTTGTTAGATTTATTCCCAAATATTTGATTTTTTTTGTTTCAATAACAAAAGGATGGTCTTTTTGATTTCTTCTTCAGATTTATTGTTTGTGTATAGGAAGGCTACTGACTTTTGCGTGTTGATTTTGTATCCTGCCACTTTACTGAACTGATTGATGAGTTGAATTAGCTTTTCTGTGGAGTTTTTGGGGTTCTCTATGTATAATATCATATCGTCTGCAAATAGTGATAGTTTGACTTCTTCTTTTCCTATTTGGATTCCTTGGATGTCTTTCTCTTGTCTTATTGCCCTGGCTAGGACTTCCAGTATTATATTGAAAAGCAATGGTGAGAGTGGACATCCTTGTCTTGTTCCAGATCTTAATGGAATTGCTTTCAGCTTTTCACCATTGAGAATGATACTGGCTGTTGGCTTGTCATAGATGGCCTTTATGATGTTGAGGTATGTTCCTTGTATCCCCAGAATTTCAAGGGCTTTTATCATGAATGGGTGTTGCACTTTGTCGAAAGCTTTCTCAGCATCTATTGATATTATCATATGGTTTTTATATTTCTTTTTGTTGATGTGTTGGATAACGTTGATTGATTTTCGGATGTTAAACCATCCTTGTGCCCCTGGAATGAATCCAACTTGGTCGTGGTGAATTATCTTATGGATACATTGTTGGATTCTGATAGCTAAAATTTTATTGAGGATTTTTGCATCAGTGTTCATTAGGGAGATTGGCCTGTAGTTTTCCTTTTTTGTGTTGTCCTTGTTCGGTTTTGGTATTAGTGTAATGTTGGCTTCATAAAACGTGTTTGGTATTGTCTCTTCCTTCTCAATTTTTTGGAAGAGTTTGTGAAGGATAGGCACTAATTCGTCTCTGAATGTTTGGTAGAATTCATTTGTAAATCCATCAGGTCCTGGGCTTTTGTTTTTGGGGAGGTTTTTTATTACCATTTCAATTTCGCTAATTGTAATTGGTCTGTTTAGGTGTTCTATTTCTTCTTTATCTAGCTTTGGGTGATTGTAGAGTTGTAGGAATTTGTCCATCTCCTCTAGATTGTTAAACTTGTTTCCATATAACTGTTCATAGTAGTTACTGATTATTCTTTTGATTTCTGCTGTGTCCGTTGTGATTTCTCCTCTTTCATTGATGATCCTGTTTATTTGTGCTTTCTCCCTTTTTTCCTTTGTGAGCCTGGCTAGGGTTTGTCTATTTTATTGATTTTTTCAAAAAACCAGCTCTTGGTTTCATTGATCTTTTGGATTGTTTTTTTAGTTTCAATTTCATTTATTTCTGCTTTGGTTTTTATTATTTCTTTTCTTCTACTGGTTTTGGGGTTTTTTTGTTGTTCTTTTTCTAGATCTTTGAGCTTCGAGATGAGGTTGTTTCTTTGCGTTCTTTCTTGTTTCTTGATGTGAGCTTCTATTGCTATATATTTTCCTCTTATTACTGCTTTTGCTGCATCCCATACATTTAGGATATTAGTGTCCTCCTTGTCGTTCAATTCAAAAAATTTTTTAATTTCTTCTTTGATCTCCTCATTAGTCCAATGGTCTTCCAGTAGTGTGGTTTTTAATCTCCATGAGGTAGGAAAGTTCCTTGCCTTCTTTTTATGGTTTATTTCTAGCTTGATGCCTTCATGGTCAGAAAAGATGGTTGGTATGATTTCAATCTTGGTGTATCTGTTGATGTTTGTCTTGTGCCCCAGTATGTGATCGATCCTGGAGAATGATCCGTGTGCGCTTGAGAAAAATGTGTACTCCATTTTTTTGGGGTTTAGTGTTCTATAGATGTCTGTTAAGCCTAATTGCTCTAGGTCCTTATTTAGAGCTTTGGTTTCTTTACTTATTTTTTGTCTTGTTGATCTATCCATTGTTGATAGTGGTGTGTTGAAGTCTCCCACTACGTATGTGTTTTCTCTGATGTCTGTTTTCAGAGAGGACAACAGTTGTCTGATATATTTTGGTGCTCCTTCGTTTGGTGAGTATATGTTAATGAGTGTTATTTCTTCTTGAAGTATTGTCCCCTTGATCATAATGTAGTGACCATTGG
Source organism: Talpa occidentalis (assembly GCF_014898055.3). Taxonomy (NCBI): domain Eukaryota; kingdom Metazoa; phylum Chordata; class Mammalia; order Eulipotyphla; family Talpidae; genus Talpa; species Talpa occidentalis. Next base: position 69,410,877 of record NW_023601104.1, on the reverse strand, counting down.
GGTCTCTTTTTATCTTTTTGAGTTTGAAATCTGTTTTATCTGATATAAGTATAGCTGTTCCTGCTTTCTTTTTTGGTCCATTTGCTTGTAGGATTGTTTTCCATCCTTTAACTTTGAGCCTATTTTTATCTTTTGTAGCTAAATGTGTTTCCTGGAGACAGCAAAAGGTTGGGTTTTGTTTCTTAATCCAGGCTGCCACTCTGTGTCTTTTTATTGAAGAGTTTAGTCCATTTACATTTAGAGTTAATATTGATATGTTAACATCTGTATTTGCCATTGTGTTTGTCTTTCCTTTGATTTTATTTATTTATTCTTTTAATAACTTTTTTTTTTTTTTGGCCTTCTTTCATTGTTATTCGTCCCTCTGAGGTTCTGGCTTTAGGACTCCTTGTAGTATTTTTTGGAGTGGGGTTTAGTTGCAATGAAATTCCGGAGTTTCTGTTTGTCTGGGAAGGTCCATATTCTTTCTTCAAAAAGGAAGGAGAGCTTTGCGGGATAGAGTATTCTTGGTTGGCATCTGTTTTCTTGGAGTCTGTTGACTATGTCACTCCACTCTCTCCTTGCCCGTAGTGTTTCTTCGGAGAAGTCTGATGTCAGCCTGATTGGTTTTCCTTTGAATGTTATCTGTTTCTTCCCTCTTGCCAGCTTCATTATTTTTTCCTTGTCCTGGATTCTTGGGAGCTTTACTATTATGTGTCTTGCTGTATTTTTCCTTTCGTCGTGGAAGTTTGGTGTTCTTCTTGCTTCTTGTATATCAATTTTCAGCTCCTTCTTCACATTTGGGAAGTTCTCTTCAATTATCTCTTTGAATATTTTCTCTGTTCCTACATCTCTCTCCTCTCCTTCTGGTATTCCTATAACTCTTATATTTCCTTTCCTCATGGAGTCAGATAGTTCCCGAAGTCTTTCTTCGTTCTTTTTCCTTCGTACTTCTCTTTCCTTTTCTGTTTTGGTTCTTTTTATTTCTGTGTCTTCAAGATTACTTATTCGTTCTTCCATTTCATCTATTCTGCTTTCATTGCTTTTCCCAGAATTCTTTAGTTCTTCCATTAATTCTTTGATCGCCTGCATTTCTTTTACTTCCCTCTTTAGGGACTCAATTTCTTTCTTCTGACCATTGTTTTCCCTCTCTAGGGACTCAATTGCATTCATCTGATCGTTGATTATTTTTCCCTTATCATTGTTTTCCTTTATGACTTCTGTCAGTTTTTTAATCACGGCAATTTTAAATTCTCTTTCTGGAAGGCTCAGAAATTCTTCCAAGTTATTGTCTTTGCAATCTGGGGGCTGGCTTTCTTTTTGTGGTGTGCTTTTTCTCTGGAGAGTTGCTAGGTTGCGTGTGGTTCTTCTCCTCCCTACTGTCTGTTTTCTAATTTGCCGTATGCGTTGGGACACTGTGTTGTTGGGACTGGCCGGCATCTTGGGTGGGCTTCTCTGTTCCCCTCTGGTTCTTCCAGGAGTCATCTGTCAGTTTCAAGCAGCCTTTAATGGAGAAAGGTCCCTGTTCTAAAATGCCGATGTGGGGACACACTCCCCTGTGCGCCTGGTCTGCCCCGGCGGTGGGTTCCTGCTCCCCTCTGGGCTTGGACTGCAGGCCAGAGGGGGTCTGGCGTGGGCGAACTTCCCCCGCTCACCTCTGGCTCCTGAGGAAGCCTTCTGCAGGTAGTCTTTACTGAAGAAATGTCCCTGTTCTAAAATGGTGATGTGGGACACACTCCCTGCGCGTCTGGTCTCAGGCACACTCTTCTGCGCGCCTGGTCTGCCCCGGCTGTGGGTGCTCGCTCTCCCTGTGGGCTCAGACTACTTGTTCGGAAGGAGCCAGGTGTGGGCTAACTCCCCAGCTGGCCACTAGCTCCTTCAGTAGCCTGTGCTGGGGTCAAGTCGCTAGGTGGCGCCAGAGATCTCTCCTAGAGCCCTTGGGGAGCTGATTTTCCACCCCGTGGGACAGGGAGCAGAGCGGGGATGGTAGGGTACACCTCAACGGCTTTGGGGTGCTGTGTCTGCCTTGTGCCCCACCGTCGTGGGGAACCCACGCCCCTAATTTCGTGCCCCGGGTCTCAGTTCCAAAGCCCTCAGTTCCAGGACGCGGGCTGTAGCCCAGATCAGTGGCGCGGGAATGGCGCCTTTTGAATCCCGCTCCCCTGCCTGGGCGCCTTGTTCCTGCTCACTCAGGGAGGGCCTCCGCCGTCTCCCCGCAAGCCTAGGTCGCAGGCGCGGGGACCTGGGCAGCTGCGATCGGGTCTGGATCCGCGCCACTTTCCGCGCAAGCTTACCGGGCGGCCGGGGCTGTGTGCTGGTGCTGGTCTCCTCCTGGGGGGCGGGGCTCTCTTTAATGGCGCCTGGAGCTCACCTCCGCGGCGGATCCTGCAGGGTTCGCCTCAGCTCCCGTTCACGGGGTGTGGTGGCTGCAATAGTTCCTTTCCACTCACAGTCCCGCTTGCTGTGTCCGTTTTTCTTGTTGGCCGTTTTGGTTTGTTGTTTCCCTCCTCTCTGCGGGTCGGAGAGTGCCGACTTTGTGGGCGGGGGAGGGGAGCAGGGTTCTGTGCTTCCCTCCCTTCTCGTCCTCTTTTATGGCAGCTTTCTTCTTCGGGCAGTTTGCTGGAGTCGTCCGTTTATCTTCCGTGTCCCAGTTCTCACTGGGACCTGCCGCTTTTCCTCCCTATTCACTTTTTTTAATGGGAGATCTTACTCGCAGCGTCTCCTCGCCGCCATGTTGCTCCGCCCTCTATCTTTTTTGAAATTTTTAAAAAGCATAACATTCTTTGTTGTTTCCTCTGTTTATGAAACAATTCAGGCTCATTGAATTATTTTTCAGAAGATACATTCACCTATGTAAAGGTAATGAAAAATGACTAGTTGCCTGCCCATGCAGATAAACATTCTAATGATTCTTGGTGCATCTCCTTCCAGGCTGTTTCTATGTTTTCACACACATACTCATTTGTAATGGTAATAGAATCAAAAGTGCACACGATTCCATGACTTATTTGCAGTTTGCAAAGTCTTCTGGCCTTTTCCCACATGACAGAAGCAGAGCTGCAACAGCACTGTGAATGTTCATTTACACTCTATCAATAAGCCTATCACCACAGATCCCATCCTTGTCAGTGACTTGAATTAGGGGGTATGCTCATCATATATTTGAGTGACACAAAGTTAGGAGTGATTGTTAGGATTCATAAAGAAATCAGAATATAAATCATATTCATATATGGGAATTATGAACCTAAATTAACACAAAACTAACAAATGTCAAACTTCCAACAGTGTCTATCTAGAGTCTCTCTGACAAAACCCCAGATTTCCATTGGAGTGGGGAGCATACTGACCCTGGGAAGGAGGCGAAGGTTAGGCAGGCACATTGACTGATCTGCCCACCTCAGGCATCAATGAAAAAATAAAGTATAGCCAGGTTTGGGGCCACATAAGCAATTTTGAGTTATAAATGGCCCCATAGGAACATATACAATATAAGACTCAGTATAAACATACCATTACCTGGGAAGAGCTTGGTTATCTTCTCCATGAATAGGCAGGTTCTGGGGCAGTTTCCCCAGGAAGCTCTTCCTGGGATAAGCGCTGGCATTCAGATCATGGGTGCTGCCTGGGAGGTTGACTCTTCACAGCAGCAGCAGAGGTTGCCTCCAGGTTTGCAGAACAGTCAGATAGGGACCTAGTAAGACTATCTCCTATCATTTAGAACATTTTGTTTTTTTCAATGCTTTTTTAAAGATTTATTTATTATGCACACAAGAGCTGGGGTACAGGCCAGAGGTGTGGGAGGGGTGAGCGCATTCACCATGACAGAGTGGGGAACAGAACAGGTAGATTGACCAAAGTACATTGCTGAGGGGAGCAGCAGGCAAGCCAGGAGAGGTCTGCTGAGCCATGTGGGTTGCGCCCTGGCTGGCCGGGGATGGAACTCATGGTACAGTGGCTGTGGACAGCTTCACAGGCTGCATCTTAACTCCTGCGCCATCAGGGAGGCCCCATTTAGAACATTTTAAAAATCAAACTAAATAAAACTCTTGGAGAAGACTCATTGCCCACAAACCACTTCTGAGACCTTTGATCTTAGCTAACTTATTCACTAAAAAATATTTTATTTTCAGGTGTTTTGAGACAAAGTGATTTAGTCTCCTAGGCAAGTGCTGGGTGTTTGTACAGCTGGGCAGGGCAAGTCTGCCACTTTATTGTTGGGTGAAAAATTCATGTCCCCAGTTGGATAGATGGACAGCCCAAGGTGTGAGGATGCCCCTGCACCTGGAAGGAAGATATGGCACCAATCCTTCACAAGCCTGGCCTTTGATGTGTCATCTTGTTCCCCAATCTATCGGGCTTTGGAGATCTGGGTGCTGTCCTTGCCACTGTGATATTAAGATATTCTATTCTGTGGGCAGGCAGAGCTTCTGTTTTTGGAAGAAGACAGTGCATATAGCTGCAGTCAATCAGGCATTTTAGATTCCTGTGTCATCTTGGGAGGTTAATAAAGATTAGCTTATGTTTAATTTTCAACTTCCCATGTTCATTCTCATATCATCTGCAACTGTCATACAAAGGGATTTTCATATATGTACACGATTCCCACTTGTTGGTGGTATTTTAATGAGAAATTTCTCTTTTTTGATCGGCTCAGAGTTCAGTCTATCACATTTTGCCTGAGGTTAATGACTTAGTCTCCTAATTTACTAGGTATTCTATCTAAAGTACGTGTTACTTTCCTGTTTAGGAACTTGCTAATTGTAGCTTCTGGGGCTCTTGGCCAATGCTCTATACAAAGTCAGCTACAGGCATAGCTACCCCACCATTGAGCATTATGAAAGTGTTTGTCAACCTTGTGGAGCAATCTGATAAGAAAAACCTGAGAGTGTTTGCCACTTTATCAATTTTTTCATAGTTTTTGACTCTAAGAACTGAAATCAGTTATAGGCAGAGCAACATAAGCTTAATATTGACTGCTCAGGCCCACCTTCCCTCCCTTTTGCTATAAGACTCATAAGGAAATAACACTCAACCCCACTGTGTTTCAAGGTCATAAATAATGTCTCTCCGATACAGTTTTCATTCCATTTGCAAAGGATAGGGAGATGGGCTTTCTCTGGTGCACGCTTTTCTATCAAGAACAGGTAGGGCATTCATAGACAACAGATTCTATTTATTATCCAACCATCAACTTCTTTCTTATATATAAATATGTATTATATTTTCAAGCTTATGTATACCCTTCTCAGTATAAAAACTACATAGTCTATGAAAGACCCAGTGATAGTTGTTCCTGGATAAAATAGATATTTGTTCTTCAGAGATTTAAGTTTTTTCAGTTGTAAACCAACACTATATCAATTTTAAAAACCTGAAGAAAAATGAATAATAAAAAATAAACAAATATTTTTCAGGCTAAAATAATTGAGGCTCTACTTATGTATCATTGTGTGATACACACACTGCAATTTATTTCTCAAGGAGAATCTGAGCACGGACAGACGGTCCTTTCTTTGCCCACCTCCACATGGAGGGACAGTGGCTTTCTGCCCACCATATGTCCTTGCTAGGTACCTCAGATTTCATTAGAAGTTGTCAATCCCTCCCTAGCCTGCTTGATTATTAAAACATATGGCTCTGAGTTTCACCAGCAACACTGAAATTCTGTGCTTTAGGGACTTAGCAGGATGTTTCCCCTTGAAATGCACTTCTATTCTTTAACTATTGCAAATTTTGGGAGATGAATAATACTTATGGAAGACAGCAGTGCTCCCATTCTTTTAGATCAAATTTCAAACTTCTGTTTTCACCACAGACTCCTTGTTCAAATCATGTTTTTATCAGAAGCCCAGAGTCAGAGAAGGGAGATTGGGAAGCTTAAATGCCACCACTGAGAGGCCCCAGAGCCCAGCTGAAAACCTCCTCTAGATCCTCTAAAGCCCTTTCAGTGACTGTTCAGAGACAGCCCGGGCCCTGCAGTCCTCCAGTGCTCTACAATCTCCAGACTGAATGCTAACAAGCCAGTACTGATCAGCACACAGGGCAAGTATGGGTTCCCCAGGGGCTGGGCCAAGGTAGTGAAACATTTGAATCAGTGACCTAGATCATGAAATTGAAAGTATGTTTATTTAGTTTGATGCTATCAAACAGGGACAGGCATCTAAGCACCTCTTTGTTAAGCATCTCGGTTTTCCTGAGATGCCAGCCCTCCCTCCTCGGTGTATGGATATTCATGTGGCAAGAGACAGCTAGTTTGTTCCATTCCAAAATCTGATAACTTTTTGATAAGTTTTAAATGTTTAAGTATTTGCTCCTAATACAAAAATAAGAAATTCCTAAAGTTTCAAATAGATACTATCACGTTGTGAAAGGGAAAGCCAGCACATAAATTGGGTTCTCCACTGGGCCTTCCCCATACAGGGAGTTTACTGCCTGGGAGACAGGGATAAGGGTGGAGGGGGTGGTGGGGGGAGAAGAGCAGGGGGAGGAGCATGGGGGAAGGGGAATGAGGGTGAAGGGGGGTCATGGCAGAGAAGGGTGGCCTATAGCTCAACAGATGGGCTAGTTCCTTGGACTCCGCTTTGTGTAGGAGTCCCCACCTCCTCCAGGCCTCACCCACAGTATATTCCTCCTCTCACTTTTCACACTGATAATCCAATTCAGTTTGCAACTTCCTTTCATAGATCCAGTCACAGAGATCCCCTTTTCCCTCCATGACAACCTCACCTCCTCACATTTTAGGTGTTCCTGCCGACTGAGCAAGCACAGCTACCACAACTAAACTCCATCTACAAAGTTCAGTCCACCCCCATTTTTGCTGGTTTATCCACGCACTGTCTTTTAACCTGACCATTCCATACCCAATGTCGATGCCACTTGAGACCCACTGTTACCTATCTCCCTCCCATTTTCCATTTTGACTGATCCCTGTAGCTCAACTAACCCGACTCTCCTCATATGTGACAGCACTTGTTTTCACTAAAGTCAGCGACAGAACCGACAGGCTGCAGCCAAGAGCAGAGAGTGCCTCCCTGTTTCCTGTGCCTCCAGAGCTAACGTACTCCATCACAGAAGTTTCTCTGCACCTTCCACTAGGGGGTACCACCCCATAATTTTTGAAACAGGAAGTCTGCTGAGCACAGTTCTTAATGAAAAATGAAGTCCAGGCAGAGTGACATTTTTTCAAACTTTTCTGAACACATGCTGTAATTTTATGAAGCAATTTAATTTGATTCCTTTTAAATAAAAGCTGGCCCATGGGCAGAGTAATAGGCAACAATCCCAAGCAGTATAAATGTATATAAGGGAACGCCAATTAAAAACCCTGGCTCTATTACAGTAAGATAAATAGTCATGAATTAAATGAAATAAATGAGAAAACAGAGTACAGCCAGACAAGCAAAGTTATTTTTCCTTTAGTGAAAGAAATGGGCATGCTAAATAAAAGCTGGCTTCAAAACAAAAGGTTTTGTTATACAAAAATAAAGGTAACTCAAGTTTTGGGCTCCACATATGGAGTAGACTTCTCTTTGGGGTATGAGAAGAGATCTGCAGCACTCAAACCTGTTTCAAAAGTAAGGTCTTTGGTTCTTTTTTTTTTTTTTTTTTTTTTTTTTTTATAGAGGCATGTTTTTTGTTTATTTATTTATTTGTTTGTTTATTTGTTTGCTAGTTTATACATGCACTGGGTACAGTCAGAAGCGCGGGAGGGTGAGAGAATTCACCAGAGCCAGAGCGGGGAGCAGAGCAGGCAGAGGCGAAGTACACTGCTGAGGGGAGCAGCGGGCGGCAGGAGAGGTCTGCGCCATGTGGGACCCTCCTCCGGTGGCTGGGGAGCAGCCGGGGATTGAACCGGCGCTGCAGAGGCCGCGGGCAGCTTCGCAACCCAGCGCTCAACCGCTGCGCCACCGGGGAGGCCCAGGTCTTTGGTTCTTTTAAGAGGAAATATGCCACAATACTACAGTCTAGTGATGAAAACACAGGGCCCTAGAATTAAGCTGGATTTTGATTCCCTGATTTCCCACTTACCTCTCTGAGGCTTTCACCAGTCTGTTTCCTTAGCATAAATCTTAGTTCTGTATCAGTTCAATGTCAGCAGTACCTACTGCCTAGATTTATGGTGTGAAAAAGACAAAATAATGTATATAAAAAGCCAAAGAGTGATTGGCCTATAGTAGGTACTCAATCAATGCTATTTATTCAATGAGTCTGTGTAAGAAAAACCTCTTGGGATGACTAGAAAAAAAAATCTTGGCATGGAAACAGATATTCAATATTATTTTGGTAAACATACCCAGAGAGATAGATAAATAATCAGAGATTAGATAAGTTAAAGCAGTTTGACCAAGGTCACACAGTCATTTCCTGATGAAGTCTAAAGTAGAACTTGGACTTCCTTAATGTCAGGCAGCATTCTGTCCTTATGCTGCTTCTCCTAGTATCTGCAAGCTTATTAGCATAACCTAGATATATTCTGTGGTTAAAAATCGGTTACTTGGCAAAGTTTTGGTGAAAGCGGCAAAATACACACAATTGTGCAACGTCAGATGCTAGCGGTGTGTATATTTAAATAACTTGGTTGTTCAGCCTCTTTCCTGCTCTTAGAAATTGATCCTAAAAAAATAATCTAAAAGAAACGACTATATGCAAAAAGATGTTCACTAACATATTCTTTGGGATACTGAAAAATTGGACATAATCTACATGCTCCAAATAGGAGACTAGTTAAATGTGGTCTTCCCATGAAAGAAATTACAGAGACTATAAAAAAACACAGAAAACATTTATTTTCTCCTTTACCTCATTCCAAAGAGAGGTAATTTAATAAGGAGAATGACCATAACTGTACTTCTACAACCAATTAAAAATTAAATATGTAGGGCCTCCCCGGTGGCACAGGGGTTGAGTGCTGGGTTGCGAAGCTGCCGGCAGCTTCTGCAGTACCAGTTTGATCCCTGGCCACCGAGTGAGGGTCCCACATGGTGCACAGACCTCTCCTGCCACCCGCTGCTCCCCTCAGCAGTGTACTTCATCGGTCTGCCTGCTCTGCTCCCCGCTCTGACTCTGGTGAATTCTCTCACCTTCCCGTACTTCTGACTTTACCCAGTGCTTGTATAAATAAATAAATAAATATTTCAAAAAGAATAAATATGTATATGTATAAAATCCAGAAGACAAAATGGAGAAATGAAGTGATTGTTAGGTGTATTTGCATTTGGGGTGTATTTTTCTTTTATTCTGAGATCCCTTCATAATAAAGAAACATGATAAAGAATTGCTTAGAAAAAAAAATGTTTCTTGATTTGTTCTGAGAAGAGTTTACAGGATCCAAGTCTCCTTGCCTGCATCATGATAACATGAATAATTAAGTGAAAGACTCAAGGTCAGAACTCTTGTTAGACAATCAACTCTGTGGAACACTATGATGTCTCTCAGTCCTTGGCCCCACAGGACTTACTCCATGAGGAAACATGACATGTCCGGGGGTCTCAGCACTGGCTCCAACAGTCCATCTCATACCAGAGCTGCTCCCTCCCAGCTTTCATGCCACCTGCTTGTTACCATCCTTAGAATCACCATTGTACTGGCCCCTTCATTTTCTTCAGATCCACTAACTTGCTTGCATTTTCTTTGCCATTTGCCCTCAATACCTTAGCCACCTTCCCCCACAAGAACCCAAATCATCCTGAACCTTTATCTTACCAATTCACCCATCCCGAAGACCCCCATCCACCAAACATGTTCAACCACTGGTGGTCTTCCAGTGGGTGGCAAGGCTCCCAAAGACAAAGTCACCCAATGCCCCTTCCTGTGTCCCTCCTTGATCTTCCCTACATGTCACACTAGCCTTTCTCATCTGCCCCTCCCCCTGGCCCCATGTCAATGATCTTGCCTTTTACTGCATAGAAATAAATTCTTACATAAAAATTTTCTCCTTTTGAGCTGAGCCCAAAGCCAAGTTGCATTCTGTACCCATCCTGACTCCCTGCCCACCAATTTCAGAGGTGAGTGACCCTACACCTGTTCTCTGGACCCAGTGCCTCCTGCCTGCTCCTGCTTTGTTACCATTCACAAGCTTGTCGTCTCTCTTCAAACTTACTTGAACTTTTATCTTTCTCCTTCAGAATAAACATTTGTCTGTCATCTGTAAAGAAGCCCTTCCTCTAGAATACATGCTCTTTTGCATGATCACAATTTGGCTTTCTCCTCCTCACCCCTCCCACTCATTTCTGAAGAGTCAGCCTACCTTGTCTGCCTCCACTTCCCCTTTCCTTTGCCTGACTAAAGCTGGCTCCTCCCACCCCACCACCAAATTCTCTCCACAGATGTCAAATCCAATGGAACCCTCAGCTGTGCTTAACCCTGACCATTCTCTGTCTTTGACATTTTCTTGCCTTTTGGGATACTCTGGATTTATCTAAAAGAGTAGAATAAACAGATGTCTTCAGGTGATGTAGGGGTAGGTGAGCTGAAAGACTTAGTTCAGGAGTTTGCATTTGGGGAGTGGTAGCATGACAGTTGTTAGAATTAAGATCTACTAGATTGAGTTTTGAGAACTGAATTCCTCTCTCAAGACTAATTTTGTGGACCCTATATCAAGCCAACTGATGACTTAATGATATATAGAAACAACCATAACAATACAGAGAATTTTTTATGATTTTATCTTATTGAAAAAAGTGCAATGAATACTGGATCACACTTTATGAACTTGTAGACAATGTTGGCATTTCTTCTCTTAGGTTATAATTAGAATTGGTGAAAATAGAATTCAAGTCAGGTGGGTCTCCCTCAGTATTCTCTAACAGCTAAGGCTTCCAACCTGCATTCATTCTATTCAGTAAAATGGAATTAATTTTTCATTACTAAAATATTACTTTTAAATTTTAGTATTATGCTTTTAAAGCACTATTTGGTGCATGGATGTATACTACCTATTGGCTATTTTCCTACTTTTGTACTCTTAAATATGTCCCCTGTCACCCTGCAAATGCTTTTAGGTCAAGACCCTTTTTGGGCTTCCCTGGTGGCGCAGGTGGTTGAGTGTAGCACTGTGAAGCTGTCCACAGCCTCTGCAGTACGGGTTCGATCCCAGCCAGCTGGTGAGATACCCGCACGCACGGCGTGGCAGACCTCTCCTGTCTTACCCGCTGCTCCTCTCAGCAGTGTATTTCAGTCAGTCTGCCTGTTCTGTTCCCCGCTCTGTCTCTGGTGAATCCTCTCAACCTCCCTCACATTTGGCTTGTACCCCAGTTTTTGTATAAATAAATCTTAAAAAAATTTTTTTAAAGAGCCCTTTTTAGTCTAATTCTCTTCTGTCTCCTACATTGCCTAGCATGGCATTGAACACTTGGAAAATGTTTTTTAAAAAGTTATTTAGTTAAGCAAGCATTTTAACTTTCCAAATTTCAATGGGATCTGAATGACTCCTGAATGTAATATATTATTCTAGGTGCAGAAGTGTAATATAGAAACTATTTAAGTTAATTGGATTTTATGAGCTGGAGGAGAAGCAGGAATACCTCAGTACCTAGTGAGGATTTAGCACAAAATTGAAATGGCCAGACACTCTCTTGTGTATGTTGTAGCAACCTAGATATAAAAGCCATAATCTCAAGGAATGTTCAGAGCTAATTTGGGCTTGCTTTACAGTAAGTCCTATAAACCCCTGTAGTTCAGTTCCTTTGCCCAAACATTCCCAACATTCTTGACTAGGGATAGCAGCTAGGTCTTTTGGGACCTTGGGTCAGGCCTTTCTCCAGACAGGTAAATAATCTGAAAAGAAAAAGAAATCTCACATAGGCCAGTGCCTTTTTTCCTACGTGTGTGGTTTCTCCACCAGCAAGAGTGATATTTAAAGGCTCCGACTCTCTTAGAGTCCATGATTCTCCTTCCTAAGGGTTATTTTGTTTCAAAAGAAAATTTCCACTTTTCTTATATAGACTGAGACACCTGCAGGAAAACCACTTTCTTTAAAGAAAATATGCTAGACTTTGATTGTAGGCATTGACTTCAAAACCGACTGATTAGAGTAATTCCTTGTTCCTTACAAATTGTGGCTGAAAGTTGACTGAGAGGGGGGGTCCATAAGTTAACCTACAAAGACAAGAGGGTCTTGAGCCCCCATTCTTGTCGTCGGTCTCCCCCCATCCCGGCCAAAAGAGGAGTCAAAATCTGAAATCTTCGCGTCTTCAGGACCCACGGTGCAAGTCCTCTGTGGGCCTCTGTGCTGGAGGCTGCGCCTCCCTTGATTTCGGAAAAGACTGGCCCAGGCGCTCTGGAGGGTAGTACCTGAGCAAGGTATGACCCACTCAGAGGCAGCCTGGGGCTGCCACTCACTTGGGGGAGGAGCTGACACCCGAGTCACCCCTCCCAAGAGGAAACCTGAGCCGGGGTGCGCCAGGTGAGGCCAGGCACGCCCACCCGGCTCACCTCGGAAGAGGCGGGGATCCGACTTCCATTACCGGCCTGGGCGGAGCCGGCTGGGATCACCTGGGCCGAGGCGGAACTGCCGGGTCCGGCCTCTGCGACGCACAACCAGAAACTAAGAGTCACCTGTGCGGGGGCTGGAGGCGGGACCACAGCCAAAGTTCACCTGGGCCTCAGGGAACCTGACCCGGCGTAGCCCCGGAATCGCCCAGTGCGGAGGGGTGGGCGCCCCACGCTGGGCCCAGCCGAGTGACCCTCCGTCCGTCGATCGGTGCGTGAGTCCCGAAGCTGCCGCCATGACCTGGAGCGCCACGGCGCGGGGCGCGCAGCAGCCGGACAACACCGCCTTCATGCAGCAGCGCCTCCCCGCCTGGCAGCCGCTGCTGTCGGCCAGCATCGTGCTGCCGCTGTTTTTCTGCGCGGGCCTGGCCTTCATCGGCCTGGGCCTGGGCCTCTACTACTCCTCCAACGGCATCACGGAGCTGGGGTACGACTATAGCGGCTACCCCGGGACCAGCAACTGCACGGTGTGCGCCGAGGCCCCCCAGGGCCGCGCGCCGCCGCCCCGCTGCACCTGTGCCTGGTACTTCACGCTGCCCGAGCTCTTCCAGGGCCCCGTGTATCTCTACTACGAGCTCACCAACTTCTACCAGAACAACCGGCGCTACGGCGTGTCCCGCGACAACTCGCAGCTGAGTGGGGTGGTCAGCTCGTTGCGCCACCCGGCCAACGAGTGCTTCCCCTACCAGTACAGCGCGGCGGGCCTGCCCATTGCGCCCTGCGGTGCCATCGCCAACAGCCTCTTCAATGACTCCTTCTCGCTGTGGCACCAACGCTGGCCCGGCGGGCCCTACGTGGAGGTGCCCCTGGACCGCACCGGCATCGCCTGGTGGACCGATTACCACATCAAGTTCCGCAACCCGCCCCTGGTGAACGGCAGCCTGGCGCTGGCCTTCCGCGGCACCGCGCCCCCGCCCAACTGGCACCGGCCGGTGTACGAGCTCAGCCCCGACATCAACAACACCGGCTTCATCAACCAGGACTTTGTGGTGTGGATGCGCACGGCCGCGCTGCCCACGTTCCGCAAGCTGTACGCGCGCATCCGCCATGGCAACTATTCAGCCGGGCTGCCCCGAGGCTCCTACCGGGTCAACATCGCCTACAACTACCCGGTGCGCGCCTTTGATGGCCAGAAGCGCATCATCTTCAGCAACATCTCGTGGATGGGAGGCAAGAACCCCTTCCTGGGCATCGCCTACCTGGTTGTCGGCTCCCTCTGCATCCTCATGGGTTTCGTCATGCTGGTCGTCTACATTCGCTACCAGGACCAGAACGACGAGGACGAGGACGAGGAGTGATGCCCCCTTGCTTTCCTGCAAACTTCCTGCTGGCCAAATTCCAGGCGTGTCCTGCTTTCCCTGGTGGTTGTGGATAGGGAGGCCAGGGAAAGGAACTTCACTCAATTGGGGGTACTTACTTGCTCGGGTGTTTGGACTGCAGAGGGAAACATCCTTGCAAATTCCCCCCATGTCCTTCAAGACTTAATCAAATTGACATGTTAGTCTTGAAAAGGCTCTAGCATTTGAAAGCAGAAGGGACGATAGAGACTTAACCAACCCTTATCTGATGAACAGACTGAGACCTAGGGGTGCTAAAAATCGCATTCAAGATCCGACTGTCAGTCATTGGACTCGAGAGCCATTACCACTGCAGTCCAGTGATTTTCTTTTCTTTTTTGGGGGGAGGGCTGTGCGTGGCAGAGAAAAGCCCACAAGTAGCCTGCTGCTATCTAGAGGGGTAGGAGAGGATATATTTGTTTAAAACGTGCATTGACTAGGAGGCATCACCCCCCAGCAATTCGAACACACAAGAAAGGCTGGATCAAGACCTTTGAGGCTGCGTTTAACCATCTGGAGATCATGCCGATATTCCCATCAATTTGGGAATCACTGCCCTGAACCAGGGAGCATTTTAGATTGTGAAAATATGATCAATATATGTATGTGGAGTAATTTTATTTAGTATGAATGTTTGATTGAGCAGCTCAACAGCCCAACCGTTCTTCATGTTGGATAAAAGAATTCATTATTTTTTTTTTATTGTGTACTTGAGAGCAACCATGTATTCTGTCATTTTTACAGTATTTAGTCCACTGCTATAAGACTTTAAATGAGACTGTGACCTCTAAGGTATTCTGATTAAATCAGTAAATATGGCTCCAGGCCCTATTCTCTGGATTTTTTAAAGAGAATAAAGGTTGTGTTTGTCTTACCTTTGTTATCATGTTTGCTTAATTCTTCTGAACCTTGATCTTAAAGGCACAAGCATTATCAACCACTTTGCTCATTTGTTATTACCAAATTTATATTGCAGTAAGATAATCATCTTTCAGAGTAAGGCTCAGTTAAAAAGTGAACTCAGTCTTTCACTGTTAACTTCTTAAATCAGAATTGGAACTTATATTAACATCAACATGTAGTGTGAATTAAACAATCTTCACCTATTGTTTGAATTTGGTAATATGGAGTAAATTTAAAAATTTGAATACTCAACGTTATTACAGAATGTGATTATAGCAGTCAGCAGTTTTCTCCTTTTCCATATTTTACTAGGAATGTAAATTTAAGTTATTTGTTGGATACTTTGGCCTACAGAGCGGTATAAGATTTAAAAATTAAAAATGAAAACATTTCCCTATATGGTAGCATTTTGTCTGGATTTTGTCTGGATTCTAGCTGGGCTTGAATTTCATGGTGTCCTGTAAGTGCTTCCTAACTAATGTGTCTTCTGGAATGAGAAAGAAAAGGGTAAACTTCAGTGATCAGACTAAAAATGTGCTTTGATCTAACTTATAAAATAAACCACAAACAAAAGAGAAATTAATGAGGTCAGGAGTGTTAGGGGGAAAGGATGTCCTGAGATAAGTCCTTTTAAGCGCGCGGGTGA
This sequence comes from Talpa occidentalis, assembly GCF_014898055.3. NCBI lineage: Eukaryota > Metazoa > Chordata > Mammalia > Eulipotyphla > Talpidae > Talpa > Talpa occidentalis. The sequence continues at coordinate 69,395,520 of NW_023601104.1, read as the reverse complement.
GGACCCACAGTCAGGCACCCCGTTTTGTATCGGGGTTGCTCTACAACAGTTGGGTTGCTCTACAACAGGAGGAATATTACAAGAATATTACAAAGCAGAATATTACAAGAAAGATTTTCCAGGTATCTCCACAATCATATCAACTAAACCGTTCACTAAGAGATCTTTAAAAATCAGAGACAGAATAATCCGGGATTTCCTTTATAACCACAGCCCTTTCTGCCCTACTTTAAGTCTGTTGCCCTCTTGCTGTCACTGGCAATCTTGACAATCTTAAGTTCTCAAAGAGAGCTATCAGTAGAGTTGCAATGTAATCAAGTTCTTACGCCCTTGCATATAAGTCATCAGTTACTTTAATAATAGTAAATTCCCTCTTCATTTTCATCAGGCATTTCTCTGCACCCTAGTTTCACTTTCTGTAGCTAAACCATAGCTGATTGATTTTACATAACAAAATTTTTAAAAAGTTTCAACTTCAATTTGTTCCCTGTGAGAATTTCTTGGTTCTCTTCCCATGAAAACAATAGGTTTAAAAATGTCATGAAGAAGATCTTTGTGAATCTGACCGAAACACATTAAGATCCTAAAGAGATCTTACCTGAGAGCAGTACTTTGTATAAATAATCTGCTAAAATTGTGAACAGTGTTGAATCTAGGTATACAGCCATAATTACTCTGATTAAGACTAACATGTATTCAGGGAAAAATTCTTCCCCACTGAAATGACACCTGGCATTATGGTTGCCACCTTGATGATACTCATGTAAATTAGGTAACTGCAATGTTCCTTTATTTCACTCATGGGGCAAGCAGCTCACCACAGACTGAAAAATCCTGAAGTCATGAAACCGACATAGATGTATGGGGGTGCAGAGATAGGAGGAGGAAAATTAAAAAAAAAAAAAAAAGGATGAGGTTTGGCGCCTGGGCCACCAAGATGCCCTGAAGGCAGGGTCAGAAAGCACTGGAGCCCGCCCAGGGCAGAGCTCACTCACAGAACTCTCTGATGACAAGGGCTTTGAGAAATCCAGTGAGCGGATGGTGGCTCACCTCCTTCTGAACCCCTCAGCTTGTCTTTTTGATCAATCTGAGTGTGATTTATCTTTTTCCTTAGAAGCAAAAGGTATTACTGTCAAGAACTTTTGCTAATAGCCTTGGCTTCCACATTGAGCTCTTAACTAAGTTCCCATTTAAGTGGCTGAAACCTTACATTACTGATGAAAACTGTAAATGATGTGTCATTAATAATGATACTTAGTTCTTCTAAAAGGCCTTTGTTCTGAAAGTCCAAGGTGCTCACCACTATGTGGTCTCATTAATCTTATCCATCAAAATGCTTGTACTTTTAGAAAGTCATCTAGACTGAAAAAGCAGAGATAGTTTCCTTTCTAATTTGCTCAGTTTTGTTCAGACTTCTCCAGAGTAATTTCAAATGAAGACTTGGTTAATTTTCATTATGATTTCACTAAGTAAAAGATATTTCCCATTTTTGATAGACTCCAAAGTGGAAGATGCAATGCTTTCTAATCATTGTTAGGTAACAGAATATAAAAGTCTTATAAACTTTTCCTTGTTTTACTCTTTTTACTCTGATTTTTTTCCTACAGAGCTTTAGGGTTAAGACTTATCTGTTACATTAATTTACAAATAGCTGAATATATTTCTTAAATTTTACTTAGAGGTGGCAAATTAGCATATAGAATCACTTTCATGAATTTTTAAAAACAGTATTAAACATCATATATAAAAATGGCATAATCTCCATATCCAACCCTAACTTCTCTCCAAGCTCACATCACCTCTCTGACACACCTCAATGTCCTGCAAGTTGACACAGTTTGGCCTTTTCTCCAAACCCATTCTTCCAAAAGTCCCAGATGCTGAAAATGATTCCTCTGTTGCTCTCAGTCACCCACACCAAAAAATCTGAAGTGCCTCCTTGAATCCTCCCACAGCTTTTTGTTCATATCAAAATGACTATCAGATCCTATTGCTTCTCTATCCCAAATGCACTTTTAATCAGGTGTCTCTTTGTCATTACCCTGGCCCAGGAGATTGTTATTTCTCATGTGGAAGCTGGAGGAGTCTCCAAACTGAGCTTCAGTTTATTCTCCACAACTCACTCTGAAAGAGCTAGGCAAAACACTAACCCCATCACATGATCCCTCAACTTAAAATCTCTCCTGCCTATACGTAGCTTGCAGGAGGAAGTCTATATTCCTCACAGGGCATTGAAGACCTTCATGGTTGACTCATTCTAAATCTTCATCCCCTTTTGCTCCAAGGCCCCAACGAAGTCCAGCCATATTGAATGATTTGAGGAGGACTGAAGCGACATGCTACACGTTTGCCCTGCTGGTCCTGCTCCTGACCACCTGAGTCTCCATCCTTCCTCGAGAGTCAGCTCCATGTTTGTGCCCTCTCTACTCTGGCAGGTCCTCTCCATGCCCCCTGTGCTTGCTTCACTCCCTGTCTCCAGCCTGGCCTCGCCTTTGAGCTCATTTCATTTCTCTCCCAGAGCACTTACTGTGCTACCTAGAAATAATTTATTTGCTTATCTATCTCCACATCCAGACTGTTCTTTGAGGGCTGAGTATCTTTTTATCTCATTCACCTTGAGGATCACCAGTGTCAAGTTGAGTGACCAGCAAGCACATGGTGGGTCCTCAAACATGTGTTGACCGACTATTAGGAAGCCAGTGATTCCATCATTTACTACCATTGAACATATTATTTCCTACCATACATTTGAATGCATAGGAAATAATTGAGGAAACAAACAGGAAGCAGAGATGGTCCCCTAAACATCTGAAAATCTTAGAACAGGGAGCATGGTGGACACACATATATTCTGTACAGCACGGAAACACTAAGCTTAGAGACCCATTTGGATAACTGAAATGTGCAATCAGGTTTTCCTCCATAAACTGATTTGCAGAAATGAGTAGCAGATGGGTTACATTAGCCCATTGATAGGGGGATTGTTACTTTCTACTCAAAAGTAATCAGTGTCTTTCCTGTTTAACAGCAGTCATAGAATGTTCACATTTTACTTCCTATAGTATCCTACAATAAAACGTAAACACATATTGCTTTCCCCTGCCATGCAATTACCCAAGAACCCATTTAAACAAAAATAGCATTTCTGGAGAAATATCCAGAAAGGAAAGCAAAATTAAATGGAATCATAGTTGTCCCATTTGCAGGCTGGTGTTTGATTTATAACATTTGGCACATCTTGATATCTACATAATAGTAGTTTTAAAACCATAAATAATATTTTACAGAGGTCACACCATAGTTATTTAAGTTCAGGGGTTTATTTCCCTGAGCACTAAGTAGCTATGAATGAATTATGTTTAGTCTGATCTGCCACAGAAGGGCCATAAACCTCCAAGTCATAGCAAACAGTGGAATATTACTTCAATACGTCAGGAAAATTGTACATGTAAAAGAATAATGTATGATAAGGGAGAGGGATTTTTTTTTTTAAAGTAATATATGTTACCAGGCAGGAGCTATAAAATTTTGTTATGTTAAACTTTCCTCTGATTCTGGAAAACAAGTTAAGTGACTGCTTTGCACTGTGGACTCTACGGCAGCAAAGCTGGTTATGGAACCAGAAAAGGGTCTGGAAAGGTGAGTCTGGCCCTGAATCAGGACATGCGTTTCCTCCTCAGCTCTCCACCCTTCGAAAAGATGAAAACAAAGAAAACCTGCAAGATCACAAGAGGTGGTTTTGCAAACTTCTCTTTTCTGCCAGCATTCCTTCCCAGTGACACCCAGATCAGAGTTTTTATAGCTCCTCAGAAGTGGGAAAAGAGAAGTTTTTAGTCCGAAGGTGAATTCACTTTGAAAACGAAATCTGGTTAAAACGTGCCCATGAAACTCTTAAGCACTTACAAAGTACCAGACAACATGCCAGATGATTTCCCTGGCTTCTCTCCTTTAATGTTTACAACCACCCTAATCTTATTCCCATTTTACAAACATGGAAACCAATTTGGAAAAAAATAAAGAAACTGGAAGATTTGGTGGTAGGGAGGGGTGACTGTCCCAGGCTTCTGGCTGAGGTGGGTACTTCAGAAGCCCCCTGACTACTCAAAATCGCTAGTGCTGTTTTCCAGGCAATGTTCTAAGCTTTTCTACCTACACTACCACATTGTAATCCCGTGATCTAGTGAATAGATGCTCATGTGACCAGCATCTCACAGATGGGGAGCTGATACTCAGAGAGGTAGAGTTAGCAGCCTGAGGCAGCAGAGAGAGGACCACCGAGCCAGGATTCAAACCCACCAGCCAAAGGGCCTCAGTAAGGCCCTTGACTTCTCATCCTCTGCTTTTCTTTTAGTTTTGGGATTAATAACGATTAATGGTGAATATTAAGACTAACCTAATGAAGGAACAAGATTAGTCCAGTCACCCTGAAAATGAAGTCCACGGCTAGAGGAGCGAAGTGGAGGAGGGGAAATCCCCTGGCATGCACAAGACATGGAATTGTAAAGCTTCAGCAATTTAGACAGGATTCTCCAGCCGGGACACACAACTAGACCAGGGGAGCCGAGCAGTGAGGGATTTACACTACGAAGAACAGCACAGATGGGACTGCCATTTAGAAGTGGGTTAGCTCCGAGAGAGAAGGAGCAACTTGGAGCAGGGAGGGGCAGGACCTGCCCATAGGGGCCACGAGAAAAGGTTCTAGGGCATTTGCATGACAATTTTAGAGTCCACTCCTTTCCGTGTTCTTTCTGATGCTGTGACCAACTCAAGTAAGGCACAAGGTTAAGATAATCCATTATCTCCTTGAGGAAGTAAAAAAAAAATTTAAATCTAACATTTTTATTTGACATGAATAATCAAATTACCAGAGAGGCTACTGCCCAAAGCGTTGTATATTAATTGAAAGCAGGAAGGAACACCCCTGCTAGTCCCCTGGGAATTCGGGGTTCTGATAGTCCCAGTTTGACCAAACACTGTGTGAAAGAAGCAAAGCTCTGAGTGCTGTAGAATGGAGAGGCAGTTTTGGGGATTGGAATTTGCCCCTACAAAAAACAAAGCCTCCACATCTCCTCCTTGTTGTCTTCGATCAGAGCAGAAGGAATATATGCAATCTAAGTGGAAATTAGCCCCAAGACAGAAATCTTGGAAGGGATTGAGTCCCAGTTTAACTGCCTTGCCTCGAATGTGTCACCAAAGTTAAACTCCAGGCCCAGACTCTGTGCCCTTTGCGGGCCTGAGTCGAGCGTTTTCCCTGCATTGCACATTCTGAGGCTGGGGAAGAATATTCCGCAGAACTGGGAAGAGAAGGCTTCAACTCTGCCACCCAGTCCCCCCAGACTTGCCTGTCTTGCCAAGGACTGTCACCAGAGCCAGAGTCCAGAGACACTGAAGGCAGCAGAGGTTTTTCAGTTGACGCGGGTCCAATCCGAAATGGAAATCCGTAAAGATGTGCAATACTGCCCTCCTCTGGACAGACACGGAATCACCAGCACTTTACCTCAGGGCTTCTCTGGAGGGGGAAGGAAATAAATCTGCTTTTTTGCGTGATTTGTATGCACATGTGAAGTATTTGTTTTAAAGATGAAAGTTCCAGAGAGTAAATAAATAGAAATGCTTATAAATTGTGTAAAAATTCTATGATGTTTAATACCTTCTTATTAATAGAAAAGGAAACTGCTATGAAAAAAGACTGCCATGTTTTTCTTTCATTTTGATTCAAATGACGTAGAATATTTTCTTCAAATATATTTCTAATAGTTACTTCCAATTTAAGTTTTTTCCTCTAAAAAGGCTGTGTTTATTTTCAATCTATGTCATAAAGAAAAGATTCTTGGTCCTAATGTTGAAAAAGAAAATACTGTCTACTTTGTTGTAAGCTTAGTCACACAAATAGAAAAAGACTGCCACTTTTCTTATTTTCACTAGCTAACTTTGCCAAATAGGCATGAATATGTCATTTTACATTAGAAATGTGGGGCTTTTTTTTAAGTGAAAACTGATAAATATTGGCAGCTCCCTCTCCCAGGAACTCTATGAAATTGCCTCAGAGACTTGACATTCAGATAAATCCTGTCAATACCAGCACTTTACCAGCACATGTATGCACTTCTTTCACCAGAAAGCCTGCAGAGTCTCTAAAAGCAAAATCAGTGTGCTCATGTAGAATCCCATGAATCACTTACACCGAAGCTAGCTCAGGTGTGGATGACTTGAAACTGCATTCTTTTCTAAGACAGATATTGAACATAAAAATAGAAATGTTTATAAAGTCATTTTGATTTTGAATATGTGAATCTTGTACCATGCTTCAATACCAAAACACATCCACTTTCATCCTAAGATACATTTTTTCCTCCATGTCTTAACATCTCGAAAATCCAGATGTGTCTCAAACTCCTGAGTTCTTACAACCATGGAATCTTAAAGTTACTGTCATTTAGATACCATCAGTCAGGCAAAGGCCATGTTGCTGCTCTGCAGTATCTGGGGGCAAAACAAAGCATTGTGTACACTCACACAGACATCAAAGATTCTGTTCTTAGAGGGATTTAAATGACTTAAACTCTGACTATGAATACATTTTAGGAGAACCTTAGCCAATTGATTTTACATGTATTTTCCCTTTTTGATGTCTGTGCAAATAGGATACATAATAAAATCTAAATAAATATAAAAGAATCCTTTTAATAAGGATAAAATATAGTTTTTATTATAAAAATTCCTATTTTTTACAGAGCACAAAATTGTTAATGTAAGGAGTTGTTATGTCCTATTTTAATCAGCAGCATTTTTTTTCTCTTGTTGGTACATAAAATACAGTAACGGTACATCCTGTGATTGATGGCATCTTAAATTCAATAAATTATATGGTATAATAACAAGGCAGTGGAAAGAATGCTTCTGAATTCCAAACCAGATGACATAAGATGGCATTAACTGAAAAGGCATATTCACTCAATTTCCACTGTCTGCACCATCGATCAATTTTGAGAAGGAAATGGAATTTTTAAAATTCTCTCACTCCTCTGATGTACCCACGTATTAGAAGAATAAAACAATGTGCAGATGCCAGCATAGATCAGCCCCTCAGCCTTCAGCATCTCACTGTAATTATTGGATACAGGCCAACCAACCTTCTGGATCACAAAAAGGGTAGGTGAGAGGCCCGAAGATCAAAGCCGACACGTAGCTCATCTGAGGCCCTTGTAATATACCTCACTGGAAGGAGGCACAGGGGGAGAGAGTGTCAGAAGAGTGCGAATGTTGAAGTGTCTTTCTCAGTCCCTGAGGCCTCCTTTGGACCAGGAAGCTTTGCTGGACAGGCATACATCACGATTTGTATATTACATCTCCCTGCTCTCTCAATATGAGTTGTGTGTGGGTGTGTGAAGTTGATGACCAAGTATAAATCAGAGTTATTTCTGTTGACAGGAAATAAAGTTAGACCATCAGGCATCTTCAGAGTCTATATCTGCTTTCATGTTTTTCAAAGTTATAGGGAAAAGATGGCTTCCATTATGATGACTGTCTTGTCAGAGCTAAGACTGAGCCAATTCCATTCCGCCTCAGTTCTTTCCTCTGCCAGGAATGGAAACCATACTGTGATAAAAACATTGCCAAGGGAGAATTCCAAATAAAAACCTCGAAGTTGATTTCAACTCAGCTTGGTTGAAGGCTCACTTCAACCCCACCCTCTACCACCCTGCCCAAGGAATCAGGCTTTTGTTTTTCCTTCATAAATTGTAGTTCTTGTTCTCTACCACCCAATCCCGCTGTTCACCTCTCTCCCTCGGCTTCATTTCAGCCAAGTTCATAGGATCAGGTTTTTTAAATCATCCACAGACTGATATGCCAATGTTCAGGTCTTTAGCAGTATAAAACATACATAAAATATGAAGAATAGCAGGTTTATAGATAACTCAGGAATATTAAGCTGTTTCTACTTATACATTTGTATGAGACAATTCCTCTGCTGGCCCTTTGGAAGACAAATTTCCATCTGTCTTCATCCTGGATCCCTGTTTCAGTGCTGAGTCCAGACACAGGCTCAAGAGGCTCTCAAACAATTCTCCTGAGGATGTTTTCGCTGCAAAGCAAAACACCTTTTCTGCACCTTCAAAAGTTCCTTGAGTTTGGAAACTCTCCTACCTGTTTGCTTTGTGCAGCTGCAGGGCCTATTTGGCCCTGTACACTTCCTGGGTCCATAATTTTTCAAAAAGCAGTAATGTTCCTTAAAAACTCGTCCCCACCCCGGACTCCCCTATTTTCTAGTTCTCAGGGATCTCATCTTACAGCTCTCTCTGGATACTATTCTCCTAAGTCAGAACAGTCATGTAGCAACACTGTATGTACAAGAATGAAACAACATGCAGTTTTGTATCTTCAGCCTCTACTAATTCTAAATTCACAGATGATTTGGGGTGATGGAGGTACTTTGGGTGACAATATAGGAAAGCAGTGACTTGGGAGTCAGAAGCCCTGAGTTTGTTCAGTTTTCTGTCACTGTGTGGGCAGCTGACTTAGAAAAAGCTATTTAATGTTTTGAATCCTCTCCTCTATAAGTGAGGCTGTTGGACTAAACTGGATTCCTTTCCAATGCTCAGATTCTGTGACTTGAGATTGAAATGGACATTTTTACAGTGGATCAGGCATAGGAGTAATGTTGAAGGACCCATTCATTTCCTAGCAATGTCTTCTGTCATTATTCCTATTTTCATGAGATACTACATATGGTTGTTTCACTGCAATGTAAGAAAAGACTATGGTCAAACGAATTAAAATAAAGTTTCTTTCCTGTAGGAATTTTTGAAAACTTTAACACACTAAGATGCTTATGAATCTCCAGGAAAGAGATCAAGTGTTGCAAAACCAAGCAAACATAATTGAACAAGTGCCTCTTTTTTATTCAAGCACCAATTACCATCATGGAGACACTGGTTTATACACAAGGCATCTTGGAGAGAAGTGCCCAGGGCATGGTCTCTTGAAAAGAAAGACAATTGTCGAAACTCCCAAACATACAAGACTCCTATTATTTTCCACCAAAAATTTTTTTTAAAGATTATATGGAGGTTTATTTCATATTTGGTTCCTTTCATATCGGGAGAAGGGACACTTGGCATCTACAGTGATCTTAACCCTCTTCCTGTTCCAATGCCAGCCCACATGTCTCTAGCCCTTATGAACAACACACTCAACTAATATGCAAACTGAGCTGCATGGTGGCTTAGCTAAAATAGAAGGAATCCAAGTCTCTGTTTCACTGCCAAGCACTGTTCCAAGAAGTTCACCGATCTTTGAAATCAGCCAGCCCCTAAACCCACTGAAGGAGGTCAAGAGAGTTAAAAGATCCCAGATGGGGCTCGGGCAGCCTATACAATTTCTTCCCCCCTCTATTGCTCATTCAGAGTGTGACCTGGACAGGTCACCAAATCTCTAGGTGCTTTCAACTCCCCATTTATAAAATGTGGCTGATAAATAATGATTGCTGGGATGTTCAGAGATACTTGAATTAAAGTCATTACAAAGAGCAAATTCCCTACCTGATGTTTGTGTTATTACCATTGGAGGCCAAAGGAACAATTCAACAGTCAGAAAGCAGCTATGGATGAGAAAAGGCAGGAGTGGTCAAATGAGGTGTTCTTAGTTCTGGAGCCTCTGCTACTCAATTAAATCTGCACATTCACATAGTACAACATCTGATTTATAAAGACAAATATTTAATTAGTGGGACCTCAGGCCCAGCAATGCTACTCCTAATTCACGTAACAAGATATCTTAAGCTTGCAAAACAAACCCTGTAAACTTAAACTACTGCAAAATTACAAAGTTTAACATAAAAAATGGAAAATCTTTAAATAGCTGTTTTGTACTATGTTCTTAACAGACAAAACTGCCACACAATGGAACTGTGTAACAACTAGCAGCAGGCACTCCAGGAAGATAAAATAAACTGGCTTTATGGACCCAAGGAATTGATTTTTAATGAGATTCTGCTTGGCTGTAATGGCATCCTGAGAGAGTGATCCAGTTTCCATAGCCTCTGGTATACAGTTATAAGGTGCAGAGCAAGGACTTGGTTAAACAATGCCCATGCATTTGCCCTTTAATTGTATGAGATTAAGTAAAATAAGGATGTTGTTCTAAGACACACTCCAGAAAGTGCACATGTGTATGAAACTCATGCTACTATACCTTCAGATGCTGAGATATGGGCTTATATATTTTAATTTAGAGGGTTAAATCCCTTGAAGTTTTATGCATAAGTTTATATTTCTCTACTTGAATATAAGGACTCCTAAAATATTAGACTTGACTGATTCTTTCATACCTGTAACATAGACATTTGTGTTTTTATGTTTAGTGGTAGATATGGATAAAGACAGGATAGAGATATGGCTATAGATAACAGGTAATGTAGAATTGAGAAGGAAGGGCAATATACTGGTAAAGAGCTTCAGATTATCTTGCCTCTGCCACTTCCTGTGTGCCCTAGGGTATGTTAATTAGCTTCTCTGAGCCCCAAACCTATTTAACAAGGTTGCAAAAAAGATTAATCAACACAGAGACACATAACAATTTAGACAATTCTTAACAATTCAATATCAAGTGAAAAGGTAAACCTCCAAAGATTATATATAGCATACGTTTTCATAAGTTAAAGCAAAGTAACACTTAAATGTGTAGGTTTAAAAATACAGCATAGTAAAACTGTAGGCAAAAAGAAAAGGAATGATAAACGTAGGATTCAGAATGATGATTCCTTTAAAGGGGGAGGAAATGGAGCTAAAGAGAATCATATCACTTGCTAATGGTGAATGTTCTAGTTTGCCCTTGGGGGGTCAGTTTGTGGGTACATATTTTTTTAAAGATTTGTTTATGCATACAAGAACTGGGGTACAGGCAGAGATGGGGGTGGTGAGAATATTCACAGAGACAGAGTGGGGAGAAGAACAGGCAGATTGACTGAAATACACTGCTGAGGGGAGCAGCGGGCGAGTCAGGAGAGGTCTGCTGCGCCATGTGGGACCCTCCTCCGGTGGCGGGGGAGCAGCCGGGGATCGAACTGATGCTGCAGTGGCTGTGGGCAACTTCGCAACCCAGCGCTCAACCGCTGTGCCACCGGGGAGGCCCTCTTGTATGATTATTTTTGTAGATGTCTCTTTTGCTGTGTCTTGGATAATACTTAGGAGTGGAATTGCTTAGTTGTAGTGTAGAGATAACTCCTTATATTTATGAGAAATTGCCAGTTTCCTAAAGTGGTTGAATCATTCCAGATCCCTAAGTTTATAACATCTACCTCTATCAAAAGGTGGTTTAAGTAATCATACCACCAGTGACCCATATGTGTCTTTTATCAAAAGGATTCCTAGGCCACACAAACACAAAGATTTGAATGTAAATGACAACAGACAAATTTAGACTTGTCTGATGGTAGAATGTACAGCCAGAACAGCAAGAAGTCACTTCCTTTTTGATGCAGACCACGAAATAAATCATTTGTAAGCATACTGCTTGGAAGAAGTATGAACCTTTATCCCTAAATTATATACAATGCTGGAAACCAATGTTACCTTAGTAAAAATAATAGTTTTTTAAAGATATGGACCAAATCTACATAATACAGATATATTATTCTATTACTTAGAAAAATATGTGTAGAATTGGTAGCTAAAATAAGATGACTGGATTAGGATTACTCAATTTAGAAAGCTGAAATAGAGGCAAAAATCATCAAAATGAAACTAAAGATATAATCACCAATCTATATTCTTGTTTAAAAAAAAAAGAATATTCTTTGGGCGAAGTGTAAGTCTAAATCATAGCTTCCCCAGCTGGGCAAATGTCCCTTTCTGCTCTTGACTTTAACAAACTGAAAAACTTTTTTGGGGAAGGGGTGGATAGCCAATGATAGGGACATTAATTGCTGTCCATTGGCTGGTTGAATTGGGCCATAAGGAGAAAGGCTTGTCCTAGCCCCAAAGAGCTTACATCTGTTTCTCATACAGCGCAGCCACCCATGCTGCTACAACCATCCTTCTGGCCAGGCTACCACTTTATTGATTTTTTTCCCCCTGCCCTTTTAAAAAGATGAAAGTTCCTAAAAGCTTTTGGAATGCAAGAATGTGTGTTTGCATGCATGTGCATGTGTGTGTTGGTGACAACAATGGTTTAGGTTAACAAACTCAGCAGCAACAAGGTAAGCAATCCAGATTTTGTGTGATTTTTTTAAACCAATTACTCTAGGATTGTGCACTCTGCTGAACAATTAGAACGTGATGACAACGACTTAAAGATAATTAGTCGACAATGACTTGAGACCTCATTAACCCCTTTAACACCTCATGGTTTATGATTAAAATGTAATACTTGGGGATTGTTTAAAGGACATCTTGTCTACAACCAGAAGTTGTTCAGGTATAGCTACAGCATTTGCTTTTTCTTTGACATGTCTTCCATTATCTTGAAACCATTAACAATGATTATCCAAAACAGACTTATCATTATTCTGTGAGACTCAATGGATTAAGGGTTTTTGCTTTTACCCAAAAATCCATTATTTTGCTTCTTTCTCCAATAATCTCCTACTCCTATCCAGTTTTTTTTTTTTTTTTTTTAGTTAAGTGAAGTTCAAACCTTTCTTAAAGTCGATTCCTTTGTTGTTATAAACTGCATGGATTGATAAAGTTAACTGGAATTTTTATTGAAATGATCCACTTAGGAGTTTAATGACAAGATAATTGTACCACGAGATTTCACAGGTGTGTGTATGTTTAGATGAACCTGAGATATTTACAGATCTGCTGGCCTCAGGCTTGAGTAATATAATTTTCTTTTTTTTTTTTTGATGGGTTCTCAATATTTAATAGATAGATTAATGCTGAGATTCCATCCACAATCCTCCAGTATCTATTCAGTTCCCTGCCCCTTCCTCCAAAATAAGCACCATTTTAAACCAATAAAGCTAAAAGCCAGTGGTTCTGTTCTTTATTTCCAACTATTTTTTTTAGAAGTTTCAGTGCTTCTGGGACAATCCAATCATACTGCTTGTTAAACTGCAAATATCAGACAACATCCTAATATTTGAGAAGGCTTGACATAATCTCATTGTGATTATTAAATGTTAATCACCTATAAAATTATAATTTCAATGTCAGGGATACGTTTTAGACATGTAATCAGTTAGGCTATTTAGACATACCATCCGCGTATTTGATGCTGAAGTTTCATAACGGAGTCAAACTACTGAGTTTGTCCACTTTCAGGAAAGTGGTCCTGAACCTTTTGGAGTCTGAGGCCTGTATGGGAATATGGTGAAATCTATCTTTCCAATCCAGAAAAGGGCTCTAGTCACTTGTACACCAAATTGATTCCATTTTCAGGGACTTATAGAACCCAGACCATTATTCTCTTATTATTATGAAATCTTGGGGTGACTTTAATCTTTCAGATATATTGGTGATAACTATTCTATAAAACAAATGAAGGGAAAATGGACCAATTGTGAACAGATCATATTAAAACTGAAACAATGATCAGAGAGAACTACCTGAGTTAGAAATCTAAGGGCAGGGTGGAGGGATTAGGGGCCTATGGGGGCAGGGAGAAGTGCCTTAATATAAAATCTGGGACAGTGGCTATTGATTGTAAATATCAATTGACTAGAAGTTCTGCACAGGTGTTTCTCACAGTATAATCTGACTCCTTCAACAGAATTAGCAGAGATGCTTGTTTAAAGAGTGTATCTCAGGCTCCACCTCAGTCAGCTAACTTGGCATCTCCTTTAATGGGGACTGGGACCCTGCATTTCAGCTTAACAGGACCTCCAGATGATTCCAGCACACAGTTAATTTTGAGACCATCTCTGTGTGTACAACATTGCAGAAGCTGAAATTGCTCTCTTATTCTTAATGTCTTTTGCAAAGCAATTTATTTATAACAATATTCTCAGTCAATCAATGTGCAAGAAGATCTTCCAAAAACACCCAGAAAATGCTCTTGATAATTCCACTTTGGAGAGTGGATGTCATCGGGGAGAGAAGCCTTGGAAGGCATCTGCAAGCAATTGTCACTCCAAGCGCACTCACCATCAACGAGCCAGGCCTTTTTAGATTGGCCCATCACATTGTTTCATTTTTTGGTACTTAGTCATTTGTTACAATAAAAATTAAGTTACAGGGAAGGAACACTGTGACAGGATAATGGACTCCTGCTCAGAAGAAAGCAGCCTGTCTCCAATTCATCATGGTGTTTATAGTGCATTAGAAGACATTACAGTGACAACATCATTCCTTTGGGGCAGGAAGAAAAACCAGATTGAGTGGGAAAGAGGGAGTTTTCTTCATTAACTTGGCAAAAGTGAAATAAAAATAGAATCCAGGGGTGGTTTGAATGGCTATGTTCAGCAACCGACAAGGAGAAAGCCAACAATCTCTGAGACTAACATTCCAATACGTTAAAAAATTAGCTTATTTCACCTTGCATCACATGAGCTATTTGTGGGTTAAAATGGAATGGTTGCCTGAAGAATAACAGAGAGGCATGGAGAAAATGGGCAAAGTTAAGGCAATTTAAAATGATTAAAGCCCACAAAATATTTTGCAAATATAAAATCCTGGAGAGAAACTTAATAATAATATTTGTCCAATGGACTGGGCCAAAGATATCTATATTGTCTAGGTATTTTAATTGGGGCCTGAAGTATCATTATAAAATCATAAGAAATCTATGTTCGGTGTTCTCATAAAAGTAAAAATAGTTGTTTGATGTTGGAAAGTAGTGTTTTGAAACGTAGGAGCTAAAGGAATGTGGCGCTGGGTAGGCATGTCTGCCAATTTAGACCTGGGAACTTAATAACCGTATAGTGTTTTTACTGTTATACCCTACACTAAGTTGAGAAAAAACGAGAGGGCACCAGGCAACTTGGGATGATGGGAACAATGTCTTACTTCTATGATTTTCTAAGCTAACATTTTTCTACACCACACTTTGTATTAAAGTAAAGCTACTTCATAGATCGCAGTCTCTTTTTGGGGTCTAGTTTGCTCCTTAATAAAATCTTTAATTCACTTAAGAATCAATTTGAACACAAGCCTGTGTGGTCTCATTTTCTTTCCCCGTCAATCTGTGTTATTTCCAGGGTGAAAGGTAATTTTGACCATAAACATGGTTTCTATCACACATTTCTAATTTTAACCTATTTGTCTCAGTTTGATTTACATTGGGTCCAGAGCAAATTAACTATTGGGAGCTTTTATTGAAAATTAATTAGGTGGCTAAAGTGCCCATGGCAGACTCTGCCAGTACATGTTTCTCTCTGGGTCGCCAGCCTTCTCCAGTTAAAACACCTAGCAACTTAAAAAAAAATCTATAAAACGAATGATATAATTAGTTCCAGAATGGAACTCAATCTCTTTGAAATCAGATGCTTTCTTCTAATGCTGAAGGGCCATGCTAGAGCAAGCATTTTATGGTATCAGGGGATTTTCCTGGGGGTAAGAGTAGCTCATTCTAGCTGAATCATCTCACATGACTTACAAAAGGTGTCCTTGTGGTACTTAAATATAGCTGCACCTATGGTCTGCTTCTAAGTCAAAACAAGGAGAAAAAAGAAAGCTGGGTTTACAATACAGGAGAGATTAAAAAAGAAGCTACTAAGGTTGGAATATAGCCTCCGTGAAAGAGCAAGTGAAAGCGAGAGAGAGCGAGCGAGAACCAGGATATAAATGTGATTTATTGTAAATAGTTTCACAACATTAAAATGAGTTTTTATTTTCTATGTATGCTGCTTCAAAGAAGAGCTCTGTGGGCTCATAAAAATGCAGAGAACAAATAGGGGCCTCTAAGTCCAATTTATATGCCATGCCCACTGTGCACTGAGACACATATAATCTGTAAAATGTCAGCATCAAAGTTCCACCGAGATCGGTGTTAACCCTGACCTCTGGCCTTGCCGCCTCTGGCTGGGCCCGCGTGCTTTCTTTACCAGCTGTTTTAGATAAATGTGTTCCATTTTTAAGAGATTGTCTCAGCGTTTTTTACATGAGTAGTGGTAATATTATGAACTCTCACTGAAGAAACCACCTTTTCTAAGAGGGCTTAACAGAGGAACCAATCATTCCTTGCCCCATGCAGAGAGTAGTGGATTAATAAATATGTCATTGTACTGAAAATATTTAAACAACACTGGGAGAAAAGAGCAAGGCACACAACAAAAGGAAAGCATATTAGTAGTGTTTCCTGTCAAAATACACAGAGGAAGCACTTTATTTGGACCATTTTCTCCATAAAGAGACATGGCAGGCCAAGATAAACACAGTGAAGGAATCTGGTTTATCCCACTTTGGAGATTGGAGACCATCAGCTCAACCAAAGTTATGTGACTACAGCCAGGTTTTCTCTCTCGAGGCTGCTAAGTGAAGCCATTGACAGAGGCAAGTGAGTAGCCTCAGTGGATCGAAGTGGCAGTGAAGTGACCCACACGATTTCTTACGTGGTTTAGTGGCACCGTTCACTTATTATAAGTAGAAAATTCAGAGCACCCGAGACAAAGTTTTAGTGTAGAGGATTTACAAAACGAAAAATATAAACAAAAGTTTCAGTCAGTGTCTGGGACTTTTTTTCTATTTCAACGGAACGAAGTAGATCCTGAATTGATGTTTACAGAGCGCTCTCTGGGTGCAGTGGAGTTCATGATGGGCAGTAACTGTGAGGACACAGAGAAAGTAGAATGTCTGCTAAGCCAAAAAATTTAACCTCCCAGGACCAAAAGCTAGACTTCACAGGGATGGGCCCTCTCGTGAGGAAACGTGAGTGAACAGAACTGAAGTGATGATAGGAGGAGGCGCGCTCCCAAAGCTTTTCTGAGGGAGCCACGCCCTGGAAGCGCCTCTAAACAGCAACTCTCAGACCTGGGTGAGCACCTGGGAAGTGGAAGCTATTCCATTTCCTGAGGAAAACAAAGGAAGGCCTGGACACAGAATAAAAACAGGCCCTCCTTTTGTAGGAAACATTCAGTGAGAACCTATTCCCGAGAGGAAAATGGGGCAGGAAAGCCAATTTAATACACTCCTGTTCAGCTTTTACCAGTGGCCAGGGTCTCTCACCTGGAAATTCTGGCTGGTACCCATTTTGACAAGTCCTAGAACTATGATTTGCATTATGCTCAGAATTTAGGATGATGACAGAAAATACCACACAACCCTGAGATTCTCACAACCCCTTCATATCCACATACAGTTGAGATAGGATCCCAAATTCCCACCATTAAACTAGCACAGTTTGGAATTCTTTCATGGGTAGGGTCTCACATCATTTAGGTGGAATAAGCCACAATAAGTATTTTCAACATTAAAAAGTTCCTGAAAATAGATAAGAATGTCAAAAACCACTAAAGAAGTCATTTTGAAAGGGCAGATATGCTCACTCTACGATATCATATTATTAGTAAAGCTGGCACTCCCAAATGGGTTTCCCAAAAGTATTAAGTCTACACCAGGTGAGAAGGTTGTTTTTGAAATTGATCCTGTAGAACTGTCCCTTTTAAGTGGCTGCTTTCATGAACCAGCCAGTATTTATATATTATTATAAAGATAATACCCTTACTTACCTCACAAGCCTGTTTTGAGAATTAATTAATGTTTGCCAAGTAATTTGAGCTCTATAGATGAAAGGTGGGCTGGAAATGCTAAGTAGTATTATTATTTTCATCTGTATTTGAACTTGCCTCTTATAAGACAATCTTTTTTTTTTTTTTTTTTTTTTTTTAAGATAATGATCTCTCCTTTGGGGAGAAAAGGCAAAAACTGCCACATCCACAATCAAACTCTCATAAAGAGGACAGGTGTGATTATTAGGATTTGGCCTAAAGAATACATTGACACTGGCGGCACACTTCAAAAGAAAGTAGTCCCAACGCCTCAGACTTCTTCTAGGAGTCCCACAAAATGTCAGGTTCATCCTGTAATCCCTCCTGAGATAAGGCCAAATGTAAAGGCCAGAACCAGTTTGTATTTAGGTGGCATATAAATATCAACCAAAATGCTGTCAATTAACCTCTTTGCTGCTGGGTGGTAATGAGTCCACAACTGCTTACAGAAGAGAATAATATTTCCCTAATCCTACCAAGAGGTTAAAGGACAATGTTGGGGCCTCCCTGGTGGCCTAGGGGTTAAAATCTCAGCACTATCAAGCTATCACCAGCCACAGTAGCATGAGTTCAATCCCTGGTCAGGGAGTTACCCATGTGGCACAGCAGACCTCTCCTATCTCGTCCGCTGTTTCCCTCAGCAGTGTATTTCAGTCCATCTGCCTATTCTGTTCTCCACTCTGTCTCTGGTGAATCCTCTCACAACCCCCCCCCCCACACACACCTCTGACCTATACCCCAGATCTTGTATGCATAAATAAAAAAAACTAAATATTAAAAAAAGTAAAGGGCATTGTTGACAAATTACTTTGGTCAAACTCATCGGCTTGAATAGAATTCATTTTTCCTGTTCTGCATCCTCAAGTTGAACTTTAGTCCTACTCAGCACAGTGAGAACAGTTGCCATAGATATGGATAGACTGAGTGTTGCATGAATGATGGGTTGGGGAGCCTGTCTACACCAAAAAAACCAGATTTCTCCTAGAAAAGTAGTTAAATACTCCCTGGAGGTATCTGACTCTCTCCTCTGGTAGAAATGCCCATATGGCCAGAGAAACTTAAATTTGACTACCATGAAGTTCTTTCCTCTCAAAAATTGACATATGATTGCCCATCTCATTGACATATATGATAGCATTTTTTGTCATGATTTTTTTGTCTTCACCTTTAAGATTGGACATTTTCATCTAAACTTAATTGGGATTATTCTGGGGTGTTAGCAAAGAAGTTTTTAGCATTAGTAACCTATATTCAAATGATAAAACATCGGGGAGACTGAAAATATCAAGGAAGGAAAAGTGTCTTTTTTCAGCTTCTTATGCCCCTCTCTGTCTAGCATAGAGTTGTGTATATAATAGATAGTTGTGTATATAATAGATTCCATAAATATTTGCTGAAAAGTAAAGGGAGGGAGGGGAAGTGAAGGAAGGATATAAGGAAGGAACCTGTTTGTGGCGTACAACTTTAGCTCACTTTCAAGAATTATACCTGTGGGCCTCCCGGGTGGTGCAAGGGTTGAGACACAGCCTATGGGCTATCCGCAGCCACTGCAGCACGAGTTTGATCCCTGGCCAGACAGGGAGCTACTCACATGGCGCAGCAGACCTCTCCTGACTTGCCCACTGCTCCTCTCAAAGTGTACTTCCGTCAATCTGCCTGTTCTGTTCCCCACTCTGTCTCTCATGAATCCTCTCACTCCCCACACCTCGGCCTGCACCCCGGTTCTTGTATGCATAAATGAATAAATCTTAAAAAAAGAATTATGTCTTGTATTCATTAACTATCATCCAAGTATACATACACATTATCTCATTGAATCCTCCCAATAACCTTCCTAAATGGGTATTAAAAGCAACCTCATTTTACAGTGAAGGACACTGAGACTTAAGAAATTTAGAAAACGTGATCAAAATTGCCTAACTAGGAAGTGACAGGGTCACATTAGAGGCCAGTGTGGCTAGGCTTTTTAATGTGGGAGGCAGAGAAATGAACTGCCTCTGAAACAGAGTGTGTAAAAAGGACACTGCAAATCAGAGCATATTTTAATGCATCAGGATAGGTGGGGTATATTTACTGGCATGGGAAACTTACTCTTTTTTAAAGCACTCACCCTCCAACAAGGGTTCCATGGATTCTGAAGATACTCTTCAGCAGTCAAGGGGAAAAGTTTGGCAGGATGTGTCAAGTTTGCTTTCAATGCTTTGCCCCCATTGACTTATCTCAAACACATCTCTTTCCCCCAGGCAGTTCTGAAAACTCAGTTTTGAAGCCCACCATATGCTTTGAGGTTTATCAGAAAGACTCTTGATCTCCAAGCAGATATATTCCTGCTTGTGCACAAAGAACTCCCAGCACTGGCAGGCAATTAGATAGAAAAGAAACAGTTCAGCTATTAGGCAGTTAAGCTGCTTTTAGAACCCATGCACAGACCATACAGGGCTCTTAAAAAATCACTTAGCATAAGTTAATGTGCCCTAGAAGAGGAAAAAGCTCAACAAAGTTTATTCCAAAAGAGTAAATCTTACAGGTTTGTTTTTAATCCAATAAAGTTACAAAGGTATTTAAAAAAAAGACATTTTTTCTTCTTCCCGAGAAGCACCTCTTTTAAAACATTTTTCTTCTTTTTGTTAGCTCAGTGTCCTGTTAGTCCTCATTCATCCAGCAGGGGTCACTCTTGCCCATCATACTCTTCAGAGGCCTATGCTTGTCTATTCTGTACGAGGCAATTATGAGGCTGCAGAGGGAAGAAATATCGGTCAAGGCACCATACCCGAGAGACTGAGGAGAAAAGAATCTGTGGTTTTGGAGTAAGGATTGTAACGCTGAGGAAGTGGATACTTTAATAATGACTGTATGAAAAGCAGCTTTTGTGCCCATGCTTTAAACTTCTCAACCTTTTGGACAAATCGGTCAGTTCCTATCGCCAAATAATTAGCTTGGTTTCACTCTTGCTGTTAAACCTGAGTATATGCCGTGTCTCTCTTCCATATGTCATGATCAAGGGGCCAAGGAGGAGTTGGGCTGCATGCCTTCCAGCTGTCCAGCCACTCTTAGCCAGATGAGCATCTGTCTTCAGGCTGGCCTCGGCGGAGGCTCAAACCTTGCTACCCAGCGCGTCCGTAGTGACTGTGCAAGCTTGGGTGGAAGTTATTCTGAGCCCTAACACCTTCCTCCTTCAGAACTCAGGGCACTTTGACAGGGCTGTTAGAGTCTGCGTGTGAACAGAGAGGGGAAGAGCGGACTTCCTACCACCCCACCCCTCTGCTCCTTCTCCTGAGGCCTCAGGCCCAGCCCAAGTGGAAAACAGTTGGCTGCATGGACAGCTTGAGATACCATGGAAGGCAAGAGAGGCTCTGGAACTGAGGACGGTGGTCTGTTGAGGATGGGGCTACATCAATAAAGACACACCAGAAATAAAGCATTTCTTTTTGGCCAGTCTACGTAAATCTCTTAGTGGCTGAACTCTGATATTTAGATCCAGTGTTTAAACCATTCATATTTACTTTCTCTGTAGCTTGTTCTTTTTAATGCGTTGGACTGTTGAAAATAGACCAGATCTTTTAAAGCACTGTGATGTTCACAACCAAGTAAGAGAGAATGCCTTTATGTCCCCTGCTCCTACCCTCACTCAACCTCCTCCACCAAACACCCCCCACCAATGTGGTACATGTGTTACAATTGATGAACCTATAGTGACACATCATTATCACCCAAAGTCCAGAGTTTATACTAGAGCTCACTCTGGGTTCACTTTTTTTAATTTATTTTTTAATATTTATTTATTTATACAAGAACTGGGGTACAGGTCAGAGGCGCGCGAGGGTGAGAGAATTCACCAGAGAGAGGGGGGAGCAGAACAGGCAGACAGACCGAATGTTTGATGACATGTGTCCAGTGCTGTGATATCATATGGAATAGTTTCCCTGTCCTTTCCATTCCTGCTTCCTCACCATCTCCTGGCAACCACTGATCCTTTAACTGAATGTCCTTTAATTGGAACATTCCACGATGAGAAATAAGCCAGTTTCATATTGTAGAGGTAAAACCGGTAGAATGTGGTGTGTGTTGGCTTACAGAAGTCAGTCTTCATGTTGGCTTAAAAACAGTGTAGCCACTGACACCATCTGGGGGGTCTGAACAAGGAAAACCTGTATGATAAAAAGGAGCAAGGACATAGACATTCCAACTCTTTTGGCAAGTATCAAATGCTGGGAATCAAAATTGACCTCAAATTATTCAATAAAGCTCCCCCTGCCCACCACTATCACTGCAACACATTATTTTCTTTATGTCCAGGCGCCTTTCAGAAGCCAGTTTCAGAATGGCTTCTTTCTCACTGGAATATGTGTTTAAGTTCCCTCCATATCTTTCAGTGGTTTGAGAGCTCATTTCTTTTTAGCACTGAATCAAATTCCATTGTTTGACTGTACTACAGTTTATCCGTTCACCTACTGAAAGACATCTTGGTTGTTCCCAAGTTCTGACAATTATGAATAAAGTTGCTAGAAATATCTGTGCGCAGGTTTTTGTGTGGATCTAAGTTTGCAATTCCTCTGGGTAAACTGCAAGTGTAGTGATTGCTGATCAAATGGTAACCTTGAGACCTTTTTATCACAGACTTCACAATTGTTGGGTCAACATTTTACCTTCAATATTACAGAACAGATGCTTCCTCACATGTGGAGCTTTTGTTTAGTGGGTGACTGCTCCTGCCGCTCCCTGACTATCGCATCAATTTCTGGATTTCTGGAGGGAAAAAAGCATTCTTTTACGTCAGCAGTTATCATCAGAGAAGAGGCCAGTGAGCAGCGGAGACTGCAGCTCTTGATGCCTCTCCCCCTGGAGATGTGAGTAGATAGATGGTTTCCGAAGTCATTTATCCAGAATTAGACCAAACCACGTACATAAAATACAATGCTTACAAGGCCAGGACTTCCATTTGCCTAGTGTTCATATCCATGGAACCACTGATTTATTTTAGTTTCAACTTCATATTCTGGACATACAGAAAATAATGTGTTGCAATGATGGTGGTGGGCAGGGGGAGCTTTATTGAATAATTTGAGGTCAATTTTGATTCTCAGCATTGGATACTTGCCAAAAGAGTTGGAATGTCTGAGTTATTCTTTGCTCCTTTTCACCATACAGGTTTTCCTTGTTCAGTTCTCCCAGATGGTGTCGGTGGCTACAGTGTTTGTAAGCCAGCGTGAAGACTGACCTTTCTGAACCAACATACACCAAGCCTTCTGCAGGTTGAACAGTACCAGCCAGTATCTTTGTTCTGGTCTCCCTGTCATTAATATCCTTTTTCTGTCTGACACTTTTTTTTTGGTTTTCAGCAAATCATTTTCCAAAAAATAAACCAACTCCAGACTGTGTTGATGGTTGAGGTAATATGCTGAATGTAAAAATGCAAGTCTCCGGTAGTTACAGGTGGGTGAGCTCTTGTTGAGTGGATGAAGTTGCATTACAGATGTGGGCCCATGCACCATTCCAGGAGTGCTAGGGAACACCAGGAAGATAAAGACATCTGTAGGATATTGACTTTAGATGATAAATAATGTTGTCTGAGGATAATAACTCGTGAAAACTGAGGTATGCTTGACCCCCTTCACATGGCCCTTCCACTTCTTAGAAACAAACCCCCAAGCTAAGCAGGGTAGTTACTGTGGCCACACATTTGCGAAAGGACACCAAGCAATTATATCTCCACTAAGCACTCCTAAGTAGCCTGTGTTTAAAAGTCATTTTGGAATCAATAGAAAAATAATACACAGGGGCACATGGAGGCCAGCCTATCAATGCTGGTCCTTCACATAATCTTTGCTATTGTCTTCAGCTCATGGTGCAGCCTTACTTCTATTGGAGAGCATTTTATTTTTTTAAATTTTTTTTAAAGATTTATTTCTTTATACAAGAACTGGGATGCAGGCCAAATGCGTAGGTGGGTGAGAGGATTCACCAGAGACAGAGCAGGGAACAGAACAGGCAGACTGACAAAATACACTGCTGAGGGGAGCAGCGGGCATGACAGGAGAGGTCGCCATGTGGGTCCCTCTCTGGCCAGCTGGGATGGAACCGGCACTGCAGACTGCAGACAGCTTCACAGTGTAGTGTTCAACCACCTGCGCCACCAGGGGAGGCCCTATTGAAGAGCATTTTAAAGCCTCCTTACATAAGATGCTCTCTGGGTTATTCTTATTTCAATCCTTCTACTAAAACATCCTTTAATCAATCTGCTTTCAAAAATTTTCAGTTTTCATTTAAATCGATTCTTCAGGGGCTGAGGTGCATATGGATGAGAAAGACCTTGTAACGATAATTATATAAATTCCTTTATCAGTTGTGTTTCCACAGACTTTTTAAAAGTGTCTCATGCCCAAGGGAAATTTATTGTGGGGGGATGCTTTCTTTTTGGCAAGTCATCATTGGTTTGTAGTTCACCAAACTCTTGCCAGATACTGTAATGGGAGGATTAGTTTAATGGACAGGACATCGTCCCTGCCCATAGGTGGTGAGCCCAGGCCAGAGAGCAATGGGACATTTCAATGCAATGGGGTTGAAGGCTGTGTTGGCATCATCTCAGCATCTCAGCCCAGAGGTCTTACTCCTGAGCTGCCCCTCAAGATAACCAACAGGAGTCTGCCTTTTGATGAGGCACAAACCCTAAAAAGGATCTCATGTGTCTCAAATGACAGAGCCCAAGTTT
Organism: Talpa occidentalis; assembly: GCF_014898055.3. Lineage (NCBI taxonomy): Eukaryota > Metazoa > Chordata > Mammalia > Eulipotyphla > Talpidae > Talpa > Talpa occidentalis. Next base: position 69,371,164 of record NW_023601104.1, on the reverse strand, counting down.
GCCTTCTATGCCTAATAGAGAGTCATGATAGTGTTTTTAAGCAGGGATTACTTTTTCCAGAGGTAATACTCTGATGGTTCTGTGATTGTGGCTTAGAGGGAGCTAGATCAGAAAGAGAGAAATGTTTGAGAAGATTTTGTTGAAAGTTCAGGACCAAGATGAGGGTCAAAGATTCATGACTTACTAAGCAAGCTCAATGAGAACACTCTTTTTTAAAATGCAAATATGCTACATTACACTCCCTATTTTTCCAGTGGATAAAGGCACTTTACGAGGGAGGAAGTCCTAACACACCACGTGTATCTTGTCTTACTTGGAAACTCTCCCCCACTTTACTGAGCATCCCCAAGATATGAGGTCACCAACTACTGGGTGTGATTTAGGAAACAGAGACATTTGCCTATTTACACCCCTCACAGATATGCCCAGTGATGCTGGAAAACCTCACTGGGTTCAAAACAAAATATCCACACGACATCTAACTTTTCTTTTATACTTTGTAGGCTTGGATGCTAAAGATTCTGGGCAAGATAATAGAGTACATCATCTGATGTCAGATCCTGTGCTTCCCCTCCAGAGGGATTCTCTACCCTTCCATGGCCTCTTCTGCCCTGGGTGGCTGGCAGCTATAGAGGGCACCACCAGATTCCTTTCCAGAAGTTCTTGCCTGTTCTCCTATGAGCTCCTCCACCCTTGATCCCTTGGTGTTGTGGTGAGAACAGCTCCTTCAGTTAATTCTCCTCAGTTAACTGTCAAGAATTTCCTGCCATTCCTGCATTTGTATCATGGTAGGGGAAGGACACTGAATCCTGTGGCATGATGGGTAGCCATTGAGAAAAGAAGGGATCTAGGAAGAGGATTCTGGGGTCATAGAAGATCTCCTTCCCACCTATTTTCGAGTTGCTGACTGTTCAAGTGCAGGCTCCTCCTCTGCCTCCGGCTCATGTTGCCTGAGGAAAGGCAACCTCACAGATCTGGTTTGAATTTATGTTTAAAAAAAATTCTGAGTTGATTTGTAAGCTCCAATGTGTAATTCATAAGCACTCCATCAATAGGTACTTCTTGTCTAAGTGTGTAACTTAGTAGACTCATCACAGGGAAGGAAACAAGCAGCACACCAATGTCGTCATGAGAAGGGGCCATAAGAGCATCTTCAAGGGTTAAGAAACAGCCACGCACTGAGTCGCAGGTACAGTAGGTTTACCAGAGTTTTTCTTTTGTGCTTAAACAATAAAGTAGTTGGTGGTCTGCTGGCTACAGGCTGTTACACATTCCTTGGTTTTATTAGGATAACCATAAGCCTCAAAGACCCACCCTGATGTCAGTGGCAGGTTTTATAGAACACTCACAAGTTTCTTCTTGTTGTGTTCGGGGGGTATATAAAGTGTGAGGCATAATAGGTAACAGGTTGAAAGACCAGTTGAGGGCCGACAAAGGTCTCAATTCCTGATGTGAATATTTAATAACTCCTCATTACAGGAAAGGGTTGACTACCACATGCCTCTTACTGCGGCTCCAGAGCCCACTAAACCTTTAGTTACTCCAGCAGCAGGAGGTGCTTTGGCAGTTACTTCTGCCGTTTCAAAAACCCAGAGGTCAGGCTGTACCCCATTGACTTAGAAACTGGAGAGGAACCTTAGCTGGAAACATCTCATGTTCTTCGTAGCAAGTGGCTAATTACTTCTGACATAGTGATTCCCTAAGATGGTAGAACACAGTAGGTTTGTTTTAAAAATGAACTCAAAAGCATCCCCCCAAAATGTAAACTTCAGGTGCTCATGTTAGTATCATTAATACACTGTTTGGGGGTGGGACATGTATTTCTAGTTGCCTGGGATCACTGCCTGAGGAGGAACTATAGTTAACTTTCATGACAGTGTCATGACAGAGTCCTGCACCCCTGAGCTGAAGGGCCCCCTCATAATTTTGAGGTTCTACATGCTGTAGTTTGTCCAGCTGTGTTTTGGGTGCAGCTGGTCGGGCAATGGAATTGTTCTGCATTTCCATGGCGCACGCAGCTCTACGATGGCATGCTCATTGGGGGAGGGAGAGGGTCTCATGCCTCAATGCCCTGGGGTATGGGGGAAAGGGGTTGTCTTCTCCCATTTGCTCCCAGCTTCCTGGTCTGCTCCACTTCCCAGACACATAAGAGCCCACCACCTGCAGCACTGTGCGGTCATCCTCACCCCAGGCGCCCTGTATCGGAGGCTAATGCTTCCACAACAACCCCCTGTGAAAACATTTTTACCCAATATTTTAATATGTAGGGTAAGTCTATCAAATTGACCTTAAAATCCACTCCTAAACTAACAAAATAAGCTATTAGAAATACTTTCGTTGTTTTCTTTCTTTGAAAAACAAAAAAAAAACCCACACCAGAAATAGTTCTCCATTACTGTCTTGCTTAAAACCCCTGGCTCTTTATTCCTTTCAGAATCAAATACAAAAATCATTAACACAAGCTACAAGGCCATGTTTGCTACCCCCTTGTCTTCTACAAATTTTCTCCTCCCCCAAACTGTAGCCACTTAGGTCGGCTTTTGGCATCTTGTGTTCAACATGCCTCAAGGTCTTTGCACAGACTATCCTCTACACTTGGAATATTTCCTCTTCATTCCCTCTATAGATTTTAGATTTAATATTATTCCTTCCAGGAGGCCCTCCCAAATGGTAGGTCAAGTCCCCTCCACCTCTCTGTTGAATCTATTGTCATTGGAAGCAATTACTAGTATAATTACTCAGTGCCTGATTCCCTTCTAGATTGTAGGCATTAGGAGATAATGGAAGCTGTATTCTAAATGCCTGGTGGAATACCTGGCATATAGATGAATGTCTAATTGCTGAATTAATTATTTAAACAAATTACAGAAAGTACAGAAAAATACAGAGGAAATTAAAAAAAAATACTTAGCCCTCCGTTCCAAGGATAAAAACTATTAACATTTCTGTGTATTTTGTTGTGCCCTGTTTAAAAAAACAAATGCATATGGCATATTGATGAACATAACTTAATGATAGCTTGAACCAATGGCCATTTAGAAAAGTCTTAAAATGCACCAGTGGGGAAGAGCTTCCGGTAGAGTTATCACTATTCATGCCGCTAAGGCGGATGATGCATGGGAGATACAGATTGAATCCACCTCCTAGGAGGAAGTTCTGGGATCTTCTAACCATGCTCCACTGTCACTTTAGTAGGAGTGTCTACTTAGACCTTTTGGTAAAGTAATAATTTCTTAAATATTTTGGAACTATATTACCCCACTGTTTAATTTTTGTTGCTGTTGTTTTCACTCTTTCCAGCAATTCATATTATAGGAGGCATTTTTTTTTTTTCGAACTAGGGTACCAGATTGCCAATTTCTGGTTTTCTTTGTGAAGGAAGAAGTGTCTGGAATATTGAGTGGGAACACTGGGATAATCTCCATTCTCAGATAATGCTGTGATTTCTCACCCCCTGCATATCTGAGCTATACCCCAGTTCTTGTATGCATAAATGAATCTTTTTTTTAAAATGCTGTGATTCCTTTGCCACAAGCACCCGACAAGTTGTGTGCATGCAACTAAGTAGAGAGAGCATTGAACTAAGTCAACAATGAACTAAGTCTACACAGCAGGTGCTGTTGCTATTTCCATCTCATCCATGAAGAGATGTGACTTAGAGAGGTCACAGAAAATGCCTATGGCAACACAGCTAGTCAGCAACCGAGCTGGAGTGAAAGCCGAGTCTGCCTGACCCCAGAGCCCAAGGTCTGTGGCACAACAGCCCACTGTTCCAGGAGGCACCCTTTAATTCCACTAAGAGGGTCAGGAACATGAGTGGACTTTGCAGAGGCTTGAAAACACCTGAACATGTATATAAATTTTGTGTGCACGCAGATTTGTATTTCCTCTGGGAAAAAGATCTTTCTGGAACAAGAAAAATACAGATTCAGCTAGATTAACAAATACAAGTCTTTGTTGACTGGTTTCCAAGTACTGGTCTAGACACTTTGTGTAATGCAATAATTTCATCCTTGCAATAACCCTGTGTAATAAGTACTATTAGGCCCATTTTTTTGATGGAAGAAACTGAAACACAGAGAGGTAGTTACCAACCCAGAGTCACACAGCCCACCTCGGGTGGATGGTTCCCATCTTGGAAGTCTTCCCAGTCTGCAAGCTCATTCAGCCATTGTGAAACAATGTTCCCTTCATAGATATTTCAATACTAATGTATCTTCACCTCCCCTGAACTTGGGATGCATCTCCCTGTTAATATACACAACCCATGTAGTAGTTTTTCCTCTCCTTGAAAGCTATTAATAAATTGATGGTGGATCTCACAATAGAGGACATCTTAGAACAGAAGAAATTAGCAACTCTCCTTGGCAACAGGATGATTCAAATTAGTGTTTCACATCTTTATAAAAACTATTCTAACAGATTGCAGTGCCTCTGGTGTGAAATTTAGACAAATTCCTAATGGAGGTAGAGTTCTGCATTAGAAGGGGGTCTTTTTGATAGAGGCAGGGATAGAAAGGTGATGAGAAAAGAGAGGGGATCCCACTGGAAAATATCTTATGTAGGGTGGGGTCACACTTTGCACTTTGCTGATCTGCAGTGTGAGCAAGTATGAATATACACTGAACTGTTATCCAGATAGACTGCACACATTTGATTAATATATAGAGATTGAGATGAATTCAATTTGGTTTACCTGTAACTCTCCATATACCTTTTAAGATAATAAGACACTACTTAAGTTGTTCCCCAATGAATTTCAGGGGCTTCTACATTTAAGAACTAAACACACTTCATAGTTTCTCCCTTTCCAAATAGAAAAATAGAGATAAGAGAGTCTGGCTACTTGTTTAGGGGAATCTAGGGATTTCATGTAAAGCTAAGAAGAGACAGCTTTAAATTAGCATTTTCCTGATTAAGTAACAGAGTATAAAAGATGAGAACTGAGTCTCCCCCCGGGTCCATATCAGGAGGAAGACAAAACAGGAAGCCTTTGCACTTACAACGAGAGTTCCTGAAGTCATCCACGCAGCCTCCATGACTGAAACTGAGCAGGTATGGGAGAAAGGCCTGGAAAATGCACCCTAGGCTGGCTTTGGAGAAAGGAAGATCTTGTACCTTTTCCCTGGGAATGTTAAAAATTCTGGCTGACTCCTACTTTCAGGCCCATTAAAATTCAGGAAGGAAAAAAGGGGAAAAAATGAAATAATTTTCAAAGAGGAACAAAGACAACAAACACACCCACTCTTGCGAAAATAAAATCCCACCCCGAAAAAACCTTTATGAAATGTTTTTGATCTTTAAAAAACAGAAGGGGGTTGGAATGCCAATGGGGTGCAGGCCATGGAATGACTATAAAGTGTGGCCTTCCCCTGGCGCCCCGCAGATGTGTGCTAGCCCAGTTGGATCCCCAGAGAGGAACTGCCCTATTCTCTCTCCAGAAGAAGGAATAGAACCCATTTCTATCACTGGGCTAGATGCCACTGGGTGTTAATGCGACTAGGTGGAGTGTGGGGAATAATTTGTTCTAATTCAGTGCCTCTAAATAAGAGCCTCTCTGGAAGTTTACTTTCTAACCCATCCTCCAATGCAATCAACAGTCCTGGCCAAATCCTTCCTTCAGTCTCAGATTTCGGTTATATAAACTGTTCTAATCAAACTCCTTCCAATTCAGAACAGGATAAAATAGCCATTTACACAAACAGCTAGTGGCTTATGTAACCAGAGCCTCATACGCAAATTATGAGAAATCTGCTCACTCTTTCAGGTGCCTCGGGTAGACAATGGCAGGCGGATTTCATCGCCCTGCTCTCACTGACCTGGCCAGACTTTGCTCTGCAGCTGGAAGGCTTCTTAGAGACCAGTCCTTCTGGCGTCTCTCTCCAGGTTGAGGAGTCCCATTATAGGGGGCACATTAATCCCCTGCCCCATGCGAATTCTTGTTCTTCTTAAGGAAATGGATTTTATATTTTCATATCAGGGCTAAACTGCGAGTGTGAGTTTTTCTAATGACAAAAGCTATATATATTCAGAATTTTAAAAGATTAAATTCACCTGTAATTTCACTCCCCAGACCTAGTTTCTTTTAACATTTTGAATGAACAAATGAATGAATGCATCTTTCCTGTCTTTTTAATGCATATCATATACATACATACATGTACATATATATAGTATTTTTAAAAATATTGTGGTTATACTGGATATTGTTCCAAAATTTGCTTTTTTTCTTTTTTGTTTTAATTTTTATTTTAATTTTATATTAATTTTTTATATTTTTAAAATTTTTTACATTATCATTCATTTTTAAACAATATTTGCTTCCCCCCACCCTCACAAGTTGAGTCCCCATAGAATTTCCTTCCCCAAGGCACCCGTGCACCATCACCACAGTCCCCTGTGCTCCTCCCTCCATCCCTCTGATCCTTCTCCCTCCTCCTCCCCTGCAGGATGTCTCTGATTTATAATTGTCCATTTTTGCTTTGTTGTGTTTTGTACTGATATTTTTTTTTTACACTGTGTCTTATTTGGTTCCCCTATATTCCTGCTATAAGCGAAACCATCCAATATTTTTCTTTTTCCTTCTGGCTTATTTCACTGAACATAAATCCTTTAGTTCCATATGTGTTCCTGCAAATGGCATGAGTTTATCTTTTTTAATTGCTGAGTAATATTCCATTGTGTATATATGCCACATCTTCTTGACCCAGTCATCTATTTTTGGAAATTTGGGTTGTTTCCAGGTTTTACCTATTGTAGATAGTGCTGCAATAAACATAAAGGTACAGGTGCTCTTTTGTTTTGTTTTTTTTTAAAGATTTATTTGTTTGTTTGTTTGTTTATTTATTTATACATACATACATACAAGCACTGGGTACAGTCAGAAGCGCGGGAGGGTGAGAGAATTCATCAGAGCCAGAGCCGGGAGCAGAACAGGCAGAAGGACCGAAGTACACTGCTGAGGGGAGCAGCGGGCGGCAGGAGAGGTCTGCGTGCCATGTGGGACCCTCCTCCGGTGGCCAGGAAGCAGCTGGGGATCGAACCGGTGCTGCAGAGGCTGCGGGCAGCTTCCCAACCCAGCGCTCAACTGCTGCACCACCGGGGAGGCCCCAGGTGCTCTTTTGAATCAATGTTTTTGTGTCCTTTGGGTAGATCCCTAGTAGTGGAATTGCCGGGTGGTATGGTATGAAATCTCCTTTTTTTACCCAACAACTGTCATTATCATTATCACAATGATCTCATCTTTTAGGATTGGCCAGGGCAGTGCCGAGTGCTTTATCTTCTTCACTTCAATTACCGTTGTAACACCCCTTGGGCTTGGCATTGCTATGTGGTCTTAAGTTCTGCCTTTTATCTCACTGCTATTAAGTACTTTGCTAAGAAAGTTTTTATTGGCTACTTCATATTCCCATTGTATTCTCTTTAACTCATTCCCTATTTCATAGTGCTTAGATAATTTCCATTTGCGGGGAGGGACTCTATTATAAATAATTTTGTGAGGAACATTCTCTTACATAAACAATATACTACTATTCCCACAGTATAAACCCCTAGCTATGGAATTTCTGGTTCAAGGATATGCCCATTTTGAGGGCTTTTTATTACATACTGCCAAACTGCCTTCCAGAAATGGATTTACATTTCCACCAGCTACTGCCTGATACTCTAATTGAAGTCATCATGTAGCTTTTAAAAAATGGTTAAAAATGAAGGCTGGGTTTCCCTGATGGCTCAAGGGGTTAAGACGCAACCCATGAAGCTATCTGTAGCCACTGCACCACAAGTTCAATCCCCGGGCAGGGAGCTACCCACATGGCACGACAAACCTCTCACCCACTGCTCCCCTCAGCAGTGTATTTCAGTCAATCAGCCTGTTCTGTTTCCTACTCTGTCTCTGGTGAGTACCCCAGTTCTTGTATGCATAAACAAATAATTTTTTTTAAAAAAAGAATCTTTCTCAAACTGCTTTCTTTAGGAAAATAAAACACATGTAGAAAATGTTTAATCATCTGATTATTTCTATAAATTCATCTCTTTTTTTTTTAAGATTTTGTTTATTTTGTGTAAGAGAACTCGAAGCAGGCCAGAGATATGGAGTGGGGTGGATGATTCACCAGAGGCAGAGTGGGGAGCAGAACAGGCAGGTCTACTGAAATACACTGCTGAGGGGAACAGAGGGAGAGACAGGAGAGGTCTGCTGTGCCATGTGGGTCAGCACCCTAGGCCTCCAGGGAGGTCCTCTAAATTACATCTTTAGGGCCTCCCTGGTGGTGCAAGGGGTTAAGATTACACTATGAAGCAATCCACAGCCTCTGCAGCACAAGTTCGATCCACGGCCGGCCAGAGAGAAACCCACATGGCGCAGCAGACCTCTCCTGACTCACCCGCTGCTCCCCTCAGCAGTGTATTTCAGTCAGTCTGCCTGTTCTGTTCCCTGCTCTGTCTCTGGTGAATTCTCTCACCCCCCGACCCCCCTGCATCTCTGGCCTGTGCCCGATCTCTTATATGCATAAATAAATAAATTTTAAAAATAAATAAATAAATAACATCTTCAAAAATTTCTAGAAAAAAATATTGGGAGGACTGAAATTCAGCTGTGAGTTGCTACTAGACTGATGTGATGGATTCACCCCCCAAATATAAGCCCTCTGCTTGTTTTCCCCCTTTCTGATTCTCCTTGCTCTGTAGACTCCAGCTGGCTGCAGTTTCTGACCACCAGTCCTACAGGGACCCATGGGAAGGGGAGAGGTGGCCTCTCATGACACAGCAGAAGGGAACCCATAGGATGGGAAGAGAAGGGGCTCCGGTTCAGTGTTGTCAGCAAAAGTTCCTATACACAGAGTATATTACATTAGGCCCTTGCTGTTAACACGCTGACTAGACTTGAAAGATTGCTTTTCTGTGTCTTCTAAGCCTCAACTTTTGACCTTGCTCCTATCCTTGTCTTTGTGCTGGACTCAAGCACAAAATAACCTCCTCCTTCCCTCCCAGAGGAGCTTCCATAGTTGAATTACTTGTCACCCATGTGACTGCAATGGCCAGTGTCAGCAGAACCCTAGTCACTTTGCTACCATGTAATGAATGAAAACTGACAACACCTGACCTGTGAGGCAGAAAAGGCAGGCAGCCCCCTTCTTCTGTTTTCAGGGTAAAATGATACTTGCAGAAATTGGAGCAGGCAATGCTTTTCTTGATTTCAGATGAAATCCTGGATGGAATTTAAGGGAGGGTTCAGGAGGGCCTGTGAGTGCTATACTCAGGGATAGAAACTAGTTGCTAGCAAAATGGTTGCAAATCTTTATTTGGAAAGTTCTACTCAGGAATGTTTCTCCTTCCCCTGCACATTACTGGGGTTTATGTACCCTGGTGCTAACATATGGTTGCTCAAGTCCCTCTCTAAAACATAATATCTATTAAGCGCTATCTGTATGCCAGGCATACTTATGCATTAACCATAAGGTGTTTCCATTTGATCCTCACAACTGCAATCTTTTGACATCGGCACTCATTATTCCCACTCCCGTTGTGCAAAAGAAGAAACTGTAACAGTAAGAAGTTAGGGAGCTTGAAGATCATCTTGCTAGTAAAATGAGAGGAGCGGTCTGACTCTTATCCCATGATTTTAATCACTACTCCATTCTGCCAATCGATCTAGATTTGATTTTTGTTGTAGATTTTTTTCTTCGATGTGATAAAAAAAAATCATTTGCCCTTCCCATTCTATCTGGACCTTGCTAGGGTGGCTAAGTTAAAAAAAAATTTAGTCTCCTAATGGCTCATGATGGAACAGTGAGTCACCCATCTCTGTAAATAAATGGTTCACTAGAACTTTCACTGTCAACAGGTTATTGGTGGCAGCCAAGGATATCTGAGAAAGATGCGGTTGGGAGAGCCGGGCAATAAGAGGGGGTAGGGTGTGGAGGGGACCTCTCCCACTATCAGTCAACAGAGCACTCAGCCTACAAGCCTAGACAAGCTCTGGATAGACTATGCAGTCTTTTATTGGCAATAGGCAAAAGTTAAGATGTTTACCTTCACAAGTAAAACAACTTGAAGCTTTAAGAATGATGACTGTCATCTGCCAACCACTGCCAAACACCTTACTTTGTAGGAACCACATAATTCCACAGTGTACCCACACATCCAGTTTTCTGGCACATTTTTGTGATTAAAGAAAGCAAAAGAAGTTTATGACACGGTTGCCCTATACAATCTGTCAGCCTAGCCTGGTAGAAACCAGTCAAAAATCACAAACCTACATCAAGTTGTCACAACCTTTTTATTTGATTGACCCTTAACACCCCACAACTGCTTTCCTCTCCTGACTCTCTTTAAGGCCAGAGTAGCTTGTAGAAGAGAAAAGATAACTTGCTAAAGGGTGTGGCCAAGAAATAATATACTCTTTGGCTTCAAGATGTATGTTTTGGTCCTGGACAGATGTACTTCAAAGATTTTAACGAGTCAGGAAGGTAGTGCTGACATGTAGAATAATATTTTTTAGACTCTTTAGAATGAATAACTAACACAGTGCCTGCCTTAGAGTGGAGGCCAATAAATGCTGGTTGGTGGAAAGGGTAACTGGGTACTGAGGACTTCACATGGTATAATCCACCCGCACTAAAGCCTGTGCTGTAATGGGGGTAAGTCTTTAGTGGAGTCTTGAAGGGGCTCTTGGACCTTCTTGGCAAATGACTTTTGTTTTTTCAATTCTACAATCTGTATCAGTTGACCTAGGTATTTTGCTTCTCATTAAAGACATTTCCACTCCTGAGATTGTATTTATTTTGTTTAAGAATATTTTATAGGTTTTCATCAAAGTAGGTTGTTTTGCCTTGTTTATTTTTATAAATAGACAGAAAAGAGAGGGAATGTCTCATGATCCTGTTGCAGGAGTAATGCAGACTGTGTCTGTTTGTATGCAAGTAGAGTTCCCTCTCCCAGACTCTCAGGGAGGGCTCCTGCATGCTCTAATGTACCCCTTGCCCCGTGAACTCCTCCCAGGAGGTGGGGGCAAGTTCTGTGCTCCAGATTCTTTATATCACCTCATCTCTGGCATTAAGAGCTGCCATCTGTTGTCCATCAATCTAGTTGGCAAGGTGTGTAGCAAGATGCTCTGCTGGGGTATCATATTGTCCTCTCCCCTGGGCAGGTGGCACTCAGTCCTAAAGTCCCAGGAGGCAAAAATGAATTTCCCAAGCCTATCATGCAGGAGTCAGTGGTAAGACAGAAATAGCTTCAGAGATTTTCTTATTTCCCAACAGGAAGTTCTAGCTTCAGAACTACAAAACATGCTTGCGATGACAAGCCCATGTGCTATGTACTTTACCCCAAACACTGACTATCCTGGGAGCCACACATTCTTTTTAAGGACTCAGGTCAAAACAACATCCAATGCAAAATTGCTCAAATTTAACAGAGAGAGTGTTTTCCTAGTTCATACAGTACTGTGGTGTTTGCCCTCGTAAAAGTTGATTTTGATGCAGAGGGGTGGCTATAAAAGCATGATTAAAATGACTGAGTGAAAGCCTAGTAATCTGCTAAGTATATGAACTGCTTTGGAGAAAGTGGGAGTCTTGTCAGGAAGTAAGATCCTGTAAGAAAATCTGCTTTTAGAGCCTGCTCTTGGAAAAACAGTCTTAGCATAAGGTTTGGGAACTCCTAAGGGCCTTGCCAATTTACCAAATACATACTAAGAAACCCTGCAGAACCCCCAAAGTATCTCTGCCCTTGCAGACTTTCTTTCAAAGAGCAGAGGATGAAAATGGTCTTCACAAGGGAGAAGACCAAAGACCTGCAGAGAGGACTTTGGCCAGGTGATGGTCAAAGTCAAGAGTAGTAAGTCAGCAGATAGGGTGGGTCTGCCCTCGAGGTGTGATGAGAATAGCAGCACCCTCTGTGTTCTTCCTCCCAGCTGAATCCTGAGAAAAACAACAACCTTCAATTGAGGCATATTCTACAAAATACCCAACCCAGCACTCCTCAGAACTGTCAAAGTCTTCAAAAACAGGCAAAATCTGTGAAACTCTAACAGCCAGGAAGAGCCAGTGGATACAGGACGACAAAGGTGGATCCCAGATGAGATCCTGGGCCCAATAAAGGATATTCGGGGGAAATCTAGTGAAAGATGATTCAGGAGTGTAGTTTAGTTAATAGCAATGTACCCATGTTTCTTTTTTTAGATATGATGAATGTACCATCTACAAGATTCTGTAAGATAAGGATGACAAGATAATACCGATAGAAGGAACTGGTGAGGAGTATATGAGAACTTTTGGTATTGTCTTTGCAATGTTTCTGTACATCTAAAACTCTTCTAAAATAAAAGGTTTAGGGCCTCCCTGGTGGCGCAGGAGTTAAGTCTCAGTGCTATCACGCTATTGCCGCCATGACTTGGGTTCTAGCTGTGGCCTAAGTTCAATCCCCAGCCGGGGAGCTAACCCACATGGGGCAGCAGACATCTTCTTTCTCACCCATTGCTCCCCTGTAGGGTGAAGAAAATGTCAGGCTTTTCTGCCCTCGCCATCAGGACAGATGATGGATCCTTGCGGTCCTGAATGCATGCCTGATGGCGGGCACCTGGAATAGGGTGTCGGCATAGGTAGATGGGATTCACCCGGGCTAAGACTGGGCTTTTAAGGTTGGCGTCACAGGGACGCCAGCAGAAGCCAAGAAGCCGAGAACGAACAGAAGCCGGGAGAGAAGCAGAGAAGGCCGGAGAGCCCACATAGAGTGAAGACTTGCTGAGGGCTGGGAGGCTGGCAGGCACCCCTGCCTGCTGTGTACCTGGTAATCCCAATAAAAGACCTGCAAAAAAAACCACTGAGGACTCTGACTCCTCCTTTACCGGGTCTGCATGGGATCCTAGAAAACCTGCACTGTGTCCATTCCTGCCATTTCATTCCCTCAGCAGTGTATTTCAGTAGGTCCGCCTGTTCTGCTTCCCACTCTGTCTCTGGTGAATCCTCTCATCCCCCCACCCCGTACCTCTGGCCTACACCCCAGTTCTTGCATGCATAAATAAATAAAACCAAATAGTTCAAATAAAAGGCTTATTAAAAACCAGGTGGAAAAGCAAAAATAAAACGATGCACTGAAAGGATATATAAAAAACTATTAACAGTGGTTGGTACAAGGGGTGGAAATGGGTGCAAAGATCAGAGTGGGAGTGAGACTTCTCAATGACTTTTTATTTCTTTTTGAGTTATGAGCCAGGTGAATGCATTACCTGCTGTAAGAAAGAAAAGTCATGCTCTACGTCTATAGCCTGCTTAAAGGAGAACAATGACAAAGCTTAAGCTTATTAGCAAAATGTTATTTTTTTTTTTTTTTAAATAGAGCTCTAGTGTACTAAATGAGGGCCAGACATGTGGGTATAAAGTTGCCAGCTGCAAATGCACTCCCCCACAAGGAGCTGTTTGTGGCTGCCTGTCTGGACTGCTGGATCTTGAGTGTGAAGTTTTGAAAAAGCAATTTGGCTCTGAGCAGCCTCCAGGGAGTTGGTTTTTTTTGCAAGGCTCTGGCCCTTCCTTTCAGGGTGCTGACTTTCTGTGACTGTTTATGACAAGCAGCTCCTCTCATGTGCTCTGCTGCATAGAGACTGTGTCAGACAGGAAAGGTAGGGATATATATTATAGATCTGAGTCCTAATAAATAAATTCAGAGGCAGATAGCATGCTGTATAATGGAGTGTGGGAAAAGAGCAATAAAGATCAGGCAGTAGAGTCTTCCCAGGAGGCTGGGGAGGAGGGCAGGAGCTGGAGAGACTGAACTTGCGCCAAATGGTAGGAGTCAAAGATGAAGCTGTAGTCACGGGCAGGGGAAATTGTACTAAGCTTCTCTCAGCTGGGGTCGCAAAGGCAAGACACTCTAGACTGCCTAAAGGCTGAAGACAGGGGTTTTAGGGAAACACTGTTACTTTATTTTAAACCCAAACCAAAAGTCAAATCTTTAACCCACCAGCTCTTTCCTGTCGCTTTGATGTGAATCATTTCAGGGTACTTGAAGGAATCTAGAATGTGACGGTTGAAACAACCTTTTCTTTCTGTGTGCAGCCTCTCCTGGTTTGGAGGATTCCTTCTTCTACCTGGAGCCTATCCTGCATTGAAACTGTTGAAATGTGTGAGACTAAATGACCTCTAGGGTCTCTTCCACATCTAAAAGTCTGTGAATGTCTTTGCTTAGGGGGAATTGGATTTCAGAGCTTAAATCCACTGGGATGATCCAACAAGACTAGGAGATAGACTGGTGGTGCCAAAATTTAAAAATGAGAGTTAATAACTCCTTTTTAAAAGCTAAAGGGCTGTGGGGGTGGGGAACAGGGTGCTGAGAAGGATAGCCTGACAGATTGAAAATGCTGTCCAGGTTTTCCAAGTCTCTTAAATATTATGGGTGTGAAGCTGGCCACTGGGAATAAAATGTGGAAACAGGAATAGATCAATTAGCTAAATCCTTGAGGTTCAAATTTCATGAACTCATGAGAGCCCTTTGGTCTTCTGAGAAGAAAGAATATATGCATGAAGCTGAGAGCTTTTTGTCCATGCAGAGTTTATTTTCTCCAAAACTCCTTATCCACGGCAAAAATAAGTCCTTGCTGAAAGACCATCTCACAAAACATTTCAGGTAGAAGTAGAATATTTTATACAGTCATATCTCCCCATGAGGAAACCCTTCCAAAGCACAAATGCTTCACACACAAAAACATTCACGGAGTTGTCTGTGTCTGAACTCAATTCTCTGGAGACACATTAGCTTGTTTGATAAGCCAGGAAGAACTGTGTTTTTGTGCAAGTGTTTTAATACAGGAAGTAGGAGTCTAGTCTGTATCTTTCTACATACATGTGTATGAGGCAATGTTGAAGTAAAAATGCCACTTATTGTCTTAAGAACACAGTTAAGAGAGATTCACATGAGGATACTACCAATATAAACGCTTCTCTGGTCTGTGCCACACTGAATAGTATTTTAAAAATGCAAACAATCTAATAAAGGTAACCCATCTGAAGCAGGATGCTGAGCCTCTGACCCCGTGACAATCTTTTCCTTGGCTCTGGAGACTCTCCTTTTGTAATGAGAACACAACAGTACACATCCAATGGCATGGCAAAGACCAGAGCCCATGGGGAGACGCAGAACCAGTCTGGCAACTTTTCTGAGGTGAGAAAAGGAGAAAATATCATTTTACAGAATCTACTTTTCAGAAGATGGCATTTACAATCTGTGGAGGGCCAAAATAATTCTTAGACTGTGGAAAAATACACTGGATAAGAGGAGATGGGGTGGGAGAAGAGGGTGGGAGAGAAGGGTCTAGGGTCTTGGCACTGGAGCTCTGGTGGAGGGTGAGTGAAGTATGAGTACACATGGAGGGGTGAGGATGTACCCCCAACATTCCATAGTTGTGTGGACAAAGTACAAATCGATAAAATTTGAGGGGGAAAAAAATCTGTGGAGACAAGGTCAAGGGCAGGCAGTGCTGGGCAAGGAGTACTGTGGGCTGTTCTCAACCCTCCCCTCTGCCAACCTGGGGCCCCAGAGAGCTCTTAGCTAATGAGGATGTCACGCAGGAAGACAATCTCTGTGGAGCACTTGCATCGTAAATGTTCTCCAAGGCTGCCTTTTAGCAGTCTCTTGGGGAAAGAGGTACCTGAATCGCTTCCTTCTTCCCTCAGGCGAACGTTTTCGGAAACGATTCTAGCAAGCGGAGGCAAGAAAGAAGAGGGGAGAGAGGGGGCCCAGTCCTTGCTCTCCTAACTGCGAGTGGCTGAGAAGCTGATGGACAGCAGCGTGCGCAGCAGAGAGGGTCTGCAGAGGGGCCTCAGAGCCTCCCCTGGGGAGCAGAGTGTATTCACAGAACCAAAGTAGGGAAAACATGGTTGGTGGCAGCTAAGACCTCAGAGAGGTGTCGCCCTAAAGATGCCTCCATTCCTCTCACCAAGAAGCTGAAGGGGAATAAAGGAGAGAAGAAATGGGAAGGAGGTGAGTGAGGGTAGTGAGACCCGCCAAAATTTGCCAGGACAAAGAGATTGAAAATTTTCTTAAAGCAGCACTAGTCACAATAATATCGAACATCTAAACAGAGTACAACGATTTTGTCTAAGCTTGTGGCTGAGAATGTTAATTTAATAGAAAATCCCGAGAGAAGCAAACATCCAAAAAGACATTCCAGGAAATAAATGTCTCGCGTCCGCTAGGGAGCGGGCAGAGGACTGCAGTGTGGGTAACTGGCAGGTTTGCCAGGCCCTGCGAGCCCTCTGCTGTCTGGGGCGCCCACTGTGGCTTTGCCTGCTGTCCTATTTTCCTTCATTTCCTTCCAACTAATCCAAAACCCTCACCTTTGTCCTACATTTGAAGCCCAAGATTCATTTTTTTTAAAAAATGACCTGCCACGACAGCATGTAATTTTTATAAATGTCTGCCCTACAC
Source organism: Talpa occidentalis (assembly GCF_014898055.3). Lineage (NCBI taxonomy): Eukaryota > Metazoa > Chordata > Mammalia > Eulipotyphla > Talpidae > Talpa > Talpa occidentalis. The sequence goes on along the minus strand of NW_023601104.1, from coordinate 69,354,745 downwards.
AAACGGCACCAAGTAATAAGATTCAAATCCCCAAAGCGACATTATTCTGCCAACTCCCCCCACCCCCTTACCCCAGACTCACCGGAGTATGGGATGTCTGCCAGGGAAATGCAATAAAATGTGGGAACAGGAATAAATACAAATAGAATTTTTAATTCCAGATCTTTGCCTTTTTTGCTTGTTTTAGTCCCTTTCTTTCCCTTCTTTTCTCATATCAGTGCACTATTTTTTTTTTTTTTTACCAACTTTGATTTTGCCTCCTGTGTGCATGGTGTTAATGTATCAACCCTTTGCTTATGAATTTTCTGGCCAAACAGGCTGCCTGCACCATTAGAACAATGTCTTTTCTTGCCTTTTCTTGTCAGTGTGTCCTTCAGTGTGGCCAGAAAGTTAGTCGTTCCTTGTCCAGCTCCTCCGTGTTTCTGGTGGTCTGTGCTGTGATGCTCTTTTCCTCATTGTTGGCTTTTGTCATTCTTGCCTGGCTTTTCCTTGTCACACATTTCCCTCAGGTCACTGTAAAGTGTCCCCCACCTCATCCCACCCCCCATTCCCTGTTGTATTTCCTACCACTAACCACTGAGCTCAAATACTGGGGGACACACACACACACACACACACACATACACACACACAAGCTCAGTGGTTAGCGGTAGGAAATGCTGCTATGGTCCAAGGGACCCCTGGAAAGGCACAGTCCTGGGGTCCCACCATGTCCCTTTTCTCCCAAACAGAATAAGTTCACCTCTAAAATGGTTGTGCCATGGTGCATGTTCCCAGTTGTCCCCTCTAAAGGATACCTCCTCTGTTGGATGATAAGTTCCTGCTAGGAGGTGTGCACTTGAGAGGGCCACCTTTTTTTTTTTTAAAAAGATTTATTTATTACGCATACAAGAGCTGGGATACAGGCCAGAGGCGTGGGGGGTGAGAGGATTCACCAGAGACAGAGTGGGGAACAGAACAGGCAGACTGACTAAAATATACTGCTGAGGGGAGCAGCAAGCAAGTCAGGAGAGGTCTGCTGCGCCATGTGGGTTTTTTCCTGGCTGGCCGGAATTGAACTCGTGCTGCAGAGGCTGCAGATATCTTCATAGTTTGCGTCTTAACCCTTGCGCCACCAGGGAGGTCCCAAGGGCCACTTTTTTTTGATCACTCTAGACAGAGCTATAGCTAGTGGATTAAACAGGAGGGGAAAAACACTGTCCAAAGCCCATGAGATTGAATAAAGGAAAAGGAAGCTCCAAATCATTCCTCATGTCAGCTAGGAAGGACAGAGCATCCAAGGATTAAAGAGACTTCTCAAGAAACACACATAATCAAACGTACAATTACACACACACACACACACACACACACACACACACACACACACACAGGCATGCCTTAATCCCTTAGGAAAAGAAAGTACTCTGAACTCTTCCCAGGGACATGGCAGGTAGCAGATTCTCTGCTCTGACAGCCCCCCCACCCCCTACCTTGTGCTTTCTGGCTCCTTTCTCAATATTATGACACAGCACCTCTGCCATCTCCCCATCACCTCTCACAAGCTATTTTGAGAAGGTCCCTAAATAACAAGGATCAATAGGATTTACAAATTTTTGTTATAAAATTGAAAAATATGACTTCATTCTCAACATTTTACAGTTAGAGGAAATGACAGCAACTCAAATGTTCTTTTTTTATGTTTTAGTCAACAATGGGTAGTGGTTCTTTTGAGTAATGTCAAGGAATACAACTGGTAAAGTAATAAAGCTCTAAGCTAGAAAGGAGCTAACCCATATAAAGACAACGTCTTAAGCATTCAGCTCCTTGCTGAAAGGTGATGGTGGCACCTAATGCTAAGGTTTATCACAAGGTTAAGTCTAACTCCTACCCTGGCTTAGGAGAAAACTAGTATTAAGAAGAAATCATGGACCAGCAGAGACAGAAGTGACCCAAGGTTTTCAGGTAGGGCCTCATGGAAGCTTCGTACCCTTGCCTCGATGGAAGGAAGTAATTTAAAGAACAGCATGGCTTCTTAAGTCAGGGAGCATTGTACAGCTGTAGCTACCATGCAGCATTTGGGACAATTATACTAAGAAATACGTGTTAATTATTTGAAATTCAAATGTAACTAGGCATTCTGCGTCTTATCTGGCAACTCTAATGGCACATACCCACCACTCGCTGCATTCTGTTCTCATGGGGGTTAGAGGACAACGTTGCATCTGCTCATGAGAACCTAGAATACACCTCAGCTCCAAACCAAAGAAGGTTTAGGAAGTCCAATTTTGGGTCATTTCCAGTCACTGGGCAGTTTGCTTCATCTCTCACAAGGAAGCCTCCCATTCCACTAATTCAAAGCAGCTGAGCAGTTGTCCTGCCGGCCAGGCCTCATGGTGGAGCCTCAGGGGGGCGCTGTGCTTGGGAGCAGGAGGAGGGCACTGTGGGGACAGAGTTAATAATAATGGAGGACCTGTCTTCATGCTCTTGAGCAAGTACTCTTTATGGAGCCTCAGGTTACAAAGCCCCCGGCCAGGTGGGGGGTGAGGAGGGCTTTTGTATAGGGGGGCATCGGAGAAATCACTGCAACATTTGAGGATCAAAGAATCCACCCTGTCAAGTGCAATGATGTTTTTTCAATGAGGAAACAAGCTCACATTTTCCCCCTGAGGCCTTAGAGACAAAGCAGAGGTTCAAGTGAAAATTTAAGACTTTCTTAAGCTGCCAAACTATGTATACGTTTCGCTTCCATTTTAGCTTTTATTTTTTTCCTTGAAATTTGGGGTCACGGGGGAACATTTTGTTCTGAGACATACTGATAAAACTAGTTAGGTGAATTTGGCCATTTGGGAATGTACAAAAGCATCCATTTGATGCCCATAAATCTGATAAATGTGTTCATTTACTTAAGCAAAGCTTATTCCAATACTAAGGAAGGATGTTTAACCTAAATCTACAAGGCGAGGAAGGGCTGACAGAGGGCGTGCATGTAGCTAAGCCATCCTTCCTGTTCCTTGTTTCTGTGTGTTTCATCCTTCAAGTGTACCCGCGCTGGCAGGGTGAGAGAAGAGGCTATAGGGTTGGAAGATGAGGAGAGAGGGAGGCAGAAGCCAAGAACATGGAAAGAAGATTGTGATGAGTGAGGGAGATATCTTTTCTCTCCCTTTAGCAAATATTTCAAGTCTTGCTTCTTTGGAGGGAACCCAGTTTGCTTTAACATCATTTTCCGGAAGATAATGCTTCTATGAATTTGACCCAACGAGAGAACAGAAATGAAAGCGAAGTCAAGGTAAGCGGGCTGTGGGCTGATGTACGGGTTCAGAGTAGTTCCGCGTTCATGTCTGTGGACCATAAACACAGCATTCGCTATGCCAGAGAAATCAACAAAAGATAAGATCAAAACTTGATCTCCATGTGGCTCCGAGGCAGGCCCAAGATGTGCCTTACCACAAGGCTTGCAGTCCTCTGTTCCAGTCTGATAAAAGTTAGGAGACTTTCTAACATACAAGAGGGATTTTTGAGAGCGGAGATTGCTTGAGAAAGATCCTAGTCAAGATTTAGCTCAGCTCTGTGAAACCAACCCTGTGTATCACAGGACAAAAGTGAACTTTTCATTCTTTTAAACTCCAGAATAAACTTCTTCCTTGTCCTGACCACAAGCCTTTCCATATCTATCAAGAAGATTCTAGTGGAATTTCCCTTAGTTAGTGGTGAAGGAAAAGTTGATGTTTCTGTTGTGGTTGAGCTGATATTACAAGAGGTTAGGACGACTTGGGGAAGCAGTACATGGAGAAAATTGGAGAGAGAAGATACAAGATTCCTAAGATGAACTGCACCAATCCACCCTCCACACCATGAAATCCTTTAAACGGTTTTCATTTAAATAAAGGTACAGAAAACAGCTTGCTTTTAGCCAAGGGCTAAAGTATACATCCTATGTGCACAGCTTGATGACTTGTCACAGATGTGTGTGCTCACCTCACCACACCCAGATTCAAGGCCTGATGTTCCCCAAAGGAGCAGTCCTGACCACAGCATTCCATGTGCAAGAGTTTCATACTTTAAAATGCCAGAATAACCTTCTTTCCTGGCCTGGTCCAAGTCTTTCCCAGGGGAAATAGTCATATTAAGTTAGTTGCATTTTTAAGAATTATCTTAATTTTGTAACACAAGGCTATAAAAAAACAACTAAAAACTTTTACTTTCACCTTTGAGCCTCTCAAACCATCCCAGTGACAGTATCTCAAGAACCAGCCCTTTGCCTGCCTAACTTCTTTTAAGCCCAGAATGAAGCAAAGGGTTTCCAAGTGAGCTAAGTTGAGTTTGGAATTTGCTAGGCCCTCCATCCTTCACAAGGTCTGCAAAACTCTTCTTCCAACTGCTTGTCACTACTTCTCATTCCTTTGGTAACCCTTGATTTTTCTGACTTTTAAGAAAATCCCCAGTGGGTTTTTTTGTTGTTATTATTGTTGTTTGCTAAATTAACAACAAACGATGGATATAGATCCCAAAATAAATGTAGAGAGAAATGGTCCAGAAGTTCTTTAAACCTTGTGTCACACATTTTATTGGCTAGCAGAGTGTGCCAAGAATTTTATGCCACAACTTTGGATGGAGTAGATTGTGTAGTTCCAGAGGCCCTGCTGATTCTCCTGCATGTTGAAAATCTGTGCCAATTCTGAAGTGTCTTGCTTCTGAGACTGGCACAGAAGTCTCCTATGTTACAGAAGTTGAACAGAGGTTGAGGAACAGGATCTGAATTTAAAAATATCTCCCAAAATGTTATTGCCAAATGGAAAATGAAACATAGTTGAAGCAGATTGCCTTCTTTTATTAAAAAAATGGCAAGCTCTATCAGAGAGGCAAAACTCAAGGTAGAAATTTTGATAAATCAAACACTTAAATAGCAAGCATTTATTAGACATTTGTTGTTCATAATTATGTTCAATAGATATTATAAATTTTTGTTGAGCATCCTCTAGTCAGGATTTTCCAAAGATACAAACCAAGAGGATTTATCTACATGTAAAGAGAGTGATTTATTTTAAAGAATTAGTACATGCAATTATGGGGGTGGTAAATATGAAATCTGTAGGGAAAGCTCACAGGTTAGAAATTTAGGTAAGAGGGCCTGCCTGGTGGTGCAGGGGTTAAGACACAAACTATAAAGCAATCTGCAGCCACTGCAGCATGAGTTCAATTCCTGGCCGGCCAGGGAGAAACTCACATGGTGGGACAGACCTCTCCTGTCTCACCCTCTGCTCCCTTCAGCAGTGTACTTCGGTCTGTCTGCCTGTTCTGTTCCCTGCTCTGTCTCTGGTGAATCCCCTCACCCTCCTCATCTCTGGCCTATACCCCAATTCTTGTATAAAAATAAATAAATCTTTAAAAAAAAAGAAATTTAGGTAAGAATTGATGCTGTAGGGGCCACCCTGGTGACACAAGGGGTTAAGCACTGCCCTATGCAGTGATCCACAGCCTCTGCAGCACAAGTTTGATCCCTGGGCGTCCAGGGAACAACCCACACGGTGCAGCCCACACGGTGCTGCAGACCTCTCCTGGCTCACCCGCTGCTCCCCTCAGCAGTGTATTTCATCAGTCTGCCTGTTCTGCTCCCGACTCTGTCTCTGGTGAATCCTCTCACCCCCCTGCCTCTCTGGCCTATACCCATCCCAGCTCATGTATGCATAAATAAATAAATCTTTCAAAAAATGTTTTTTTTTAAAAAAGAGTTGATGCCGTAATCTTGTGCTTGAAATCCATTGAGCAAGTCAGCAGACTGGACATTTAGGGAGGGTTTCTACACTTCAGTTTTGAGATAGAATTCCTTCTTTTGTGGGATGCCTCAGTCTTTCCTCTTAATGCCTCCAACTAATTCATAAGGCCCAAAACCTTTTTGGAGGGTAATTTGTTTTACTTAAAGTCTACTGACTGTAAATGTTGATCACATCTTAAGAATATCTTCACAGCAACATCTAGACTCACAGGACATCATTATAGTAATAACGACTTAGTTCCATAGCCATGCAAAATTGACACATAAAATTTACCACAGCATCTAATTGCTTAAACACTGCTAGGTACTGTGGATGACACAAAGAAGGATTAAAAATAAACTTTCCTCAAGAAGGTTATTATTTAATAATGTAGAGAAGATATGAATGCCTTCTCTTCTCTTTCTAGAAATATGGTCAACTAGATAATCTGAAAATCCCTTATGATTTACCAGTTAAACAAATTATGATCTAAACAATGATTTAAGTGATGTGCTGAACTAAAAGGCAAGCAATGAATCTATGGAGACAATGCACTAAAAGCAGAAACTCTTGGAGGCTATCTCTCCAACTCTGGTGACCCTGGGTTTTTATGGTGATGAGTGCACAGAGCCTGGGATAGGAGGTAAAGCCCAAAACCATTCCAGGCGAGTAATCAAATAGGAGACCTTCACATAACACTGGGGTCCCAATGAGTCACATGCTAGAGTTAGTGTAGGCTAGAAATAGACGCTGTGTACAGGGAGATAGCAAGGAAATTTGACACAGTACAGAATCAGCTTTCATCTATGTTTATAACCTAAATTCACTATCTCTGTGGCCTAACAACCTCAAATGGAGAACTTAATTAAAAGAAGTTCCGAGTTGGCAACAGACAAGCAAACTCCAAGTTCAACTCTTCCGGAGTTGTCCGTTACAACTAAGGATTCAAAGAATTCCCACAGATAAAGTACCAGAACATGAAATCGCAGTCATAAAACTTATAAACAAACAGGTGCTATGAGTAAGAGTCTGCAGAATTAGACCTATGAAGACTTCAGGCACTGAAATCATCAGATACAGAATATAAAATGCTTTAATATGTAATAGAAAGATGTGAAAATATAAGCAAAATACAGGACATAATAAAAATGAAAATTCTAGAAATAAAAGGCCTAAAGGGTCCTGCACACAGGAACTTCTGTCCCTGCGGTACTGGGGTCTGGACACCCAGTATGTGGATATGTTCACCCACCGAAGTTCTCTGAACCTGACTGTTAAAGAGGTTTTGTTAGAGTTCACTCTCCACCCACTCCCTTCCTTTCCCTGAAGTCAGGGGTGTTGCTGAAAGTCCCAAGTCTCCAATCACTTGGGGACCAGCCCCAGGCTGAGACTGTCTAGGGGTCCCCAATCGAAATCATTTCATTAGCATAAACTTGAGTGTGACTGAAAGAAGTTTATTATGAATAACAAAACACTCTCCTATCACTCAGGCATTTCAAGGGTTTTCAAGTGTTGCATTAGGAATCAGGGACAAAGATCAAATTATGAAACCATAGTTAATTAGTTCCCACAGAACACAAGAAAGTAGCATTGCTAAAGTTCAGGTGTTTCAGTATTGTTGTAAAGTTGCTAACTGAGATGCATTTATGGATATACCTACTTGAAATTTATTGTCCAGGCTGAAACTATCACAACTATCACAACGGTGTTGTGGGAGTAGAACAACATTTGGGCCTTGCTAGCTCTGGCTTCTGCCCCAGGTTCACCACTAAGCACAGGCAGTGGTGGCTGATTGACACCCACATCTTTATTTAACTCTCAGTTTTTGCAAAACCATGTACAATCTCATAAGAAATGTTTACTAAAGGTGCAAGGTCTATATTAAACTGGAAATGAGAATAACTGCAATTGAGGTACAGAATAAAGAAGAAAATTCAAGTGCAGTATGAGTTAATATTTAGCATGCATTCATTTGCAAGAAACAAGGAAGGTTGCTTGAAGAAGAACATCTATCCTTTTCCAAGCAATACTCTAGAAGGTGTTCTAAAATCTATCCCTGGATCAAGCAAAGGCAGCTGAGACCTCATGACCTGGCCTACAACATATCCACCCCCTCAGTAGCATTTGGCTGCTTTGTGTTTTTGTTTTTGCTTTTTTTTTTTTTTTTTTTTTTGAGGCAATGTCATCAGATTCTGTCTGTGAGAATCATTATTTAAAAAACAGTTGAGATTCTTTTTTACCCCTGGATAATAAAAGCCCTGGAAGATATTCTCACCCTATGACAGTGTCTAAAACAGTTGACCTTCTGAATTTGGGGTTTATTTTCTGAACACCAAATTGCATAATCCACCAAGTTTCCCATTCACATTATAGCCAAGCGTGTGGTCCACCATAGGGTGGGGGTAGGGGGGGTGTTCTGCTCATTAGAGTACACGTTTTAGCTCCAATCCTGGCTTCTTTCTTAAGCTCCTCCTCTGTTGTCTTTCTTCTTTTCTTAGACATATATGCAATCTGGTATTATCTTACATATCTCTAGAGTTTGCCTGAAATCCTATATGGCGCAAGTTTGGTATAAGTAAGGAAATGGACTGAAACAGTCTAAGATGTGTTTCAATTCTTCTATAGGAGCAGGATGATGTGCCCTCTGTGGAATTTTGCCTAAAAGTCACCATCTTGCTTAACTTCTTTCCCTTCTGTGTTTTGTGGCTCCTACCTGAGACCACTTCCTTAACAAACCACAGCAGAAATATCTTTGTCTCAAATGGGCCCCGTCATGGAATCTCTCTCTCCTTCTACTTTCAAATGATACTGAGTCTCCCTGATTCTCCCTCCTAAAGGTCATTGAGCCTATCAAGTTCTTTCCTTCCCTACTGTCTCCACTCTAAGCCAGATCTACCATTCCCATTCCTGCTGGGTCACGACTACAGCCTCCTGGGTTCCAGATTTGTTCTATATGAATCCATTCTCCACATGGGAGCCAAGACAAATCTTCCCAAATAAAATTGTGCTCACATCATTTCACTGCTTAGAAGTCTTAAGGAGGTTCCATTGGCCTTAAGGCTAAACTTTCAAGCTTACCAAACTCTCCAACATTAGGACCCATCCTTAACCAGTCTCCTGCCTCCCCCTGCCTCCACTCCCAACATGGTTCTTCTCTCTCCAGCCTACCTCACTTCTTTCTCACCCCAGCCTTGGGGAGTATCTGTTCACGCCTCCTGCTTCCTCTACCCATTTCTTTGGAGAAGTTATTCATTTAAACAAAGCTTCTTGAGGTCCTGTTAGGGACCAGACATGAGAAGGATCTGAGGGGTCCAGCAAAGAAGCAGACACACTGGAGCTCTCAGACAAAGGCACTTTCCCAGAGACACCCTCAGTCCACCCATGCTAAGGTGCTGACTGTGGGGCTGCTTTGAGAGCCCATCATGCCTGTCTCAGTCCCATATTCTATGCTAACTCCCTGTCCTGTGTGTGCTGCTAAGTTGTCTCTAAACTGCAACCTCCCAGAGAGTAGAGTCTGGATCCTACTCTGCAGAATCCCGAGATCGTAGTCTAACAGCTAGCTTGTCGTAGGTGCTCGGTCAATGATTCTTAGAAGAATGAATTTCTCCAGTGTGTTACAAAGATGAGGACTCACATCGTCAGTCCTTTTTGCATGAGTCACATTTGCTGTAGACCCAGATGCTAGGAGAAGCACCAGAGCAGATGCACCTGGTCCCCTTCTAAGCCATTGTTGCAGACAATCTGGATTCAGGAATAATCCAAATGCCCTTGGCCAGAAGTTATTTTTCACCCCCCCACCCCAATTTTCATAACCTTATTTGTTTGACAGGAAATTTGATCCAGATGTTTCAGATTCATTTACATTAAACTCATCACCACGTGACACTATAACAGCTTTTGATGGCCGTGAAGTCCTTTTTCACAAACCAGGCAGTTGCCTTCTGCCAACTGTAAATGAGTGCAGGACCCCAGTTCTTTGCACTTGGGTCCAAATTTAGCAACATTTGGGGGAGTGTGAAGTTTGGCAATTGGGCATTCTCCCCTCCCTGCTGAGACATGGATGGGATTTTATAGACTTTGGAATGTAGATTTCCTAATGATTCAGAGGAGTGTCACAACGTGAAGGCTTAATCACCAAAAGGACAATAAGACAAGAATCCTTGTTTTTGTAATTTATTCTGTCCATTTCAAAGAGAAGTGAGAGAGAGAGGAGGGAAGGAAGGAGTTTTAGAAGAGTAGGCAATTAAATACACACATGTGCACACACACATCCAAAATTCTTAACAAACTAACAGTGCCAGGAATGTAAATGTGCTAGTCCCTTGGCAGGCACGGGGCCAGGCCCCCTCCTCTCTGCCCTCGGCCTGTGCTTTTCTCCAGCCCTCTCTCCTTGACATAAGGGTAGGTTTTGGCACAGAAAGAGAAATTCCTCATTCCACTGAATTAACTCAACAGTGCAAAAGTAACTCAAAATGATCTCTAAGGGTATTTCATGGCTCAGAGAATGTACGAGGGTGGTTCTCTGAAACAACTGGGAATGATATCTAAGCAGGGTAAGTTTTTCCTCCTCTGCTCATGAAGCACTTGACTGTCTTTGCTCTTAATATGTGACAATTTATCTGTTTTAAAGGTTTTTCCCTACTGTTAAATCCAACATAGACGTTGTATCTCATTTATTCCTGAATAGCCAAAATTTAGCACACTGTCTAGTATATAGTAGTTGCTAGACAGAAATGTCTGATGAATTAATGAATAAATGTGCAACCCTACACTAACCAGAGCTTCCAGATTATTGTCCCACCACAGAGAAGTAGACAGACAGACTGGGAGATGTAAAAAGACAGACAAACAATAAGGAGCAATCAAGGGAAGGAAAGGGAAATCTTATAACTTGAAAATTGAGGAATGAGAGGAAGTAGAGAATTTTAAATAATGGAACTGGAGAATTTTAAATAATTTAAGCCAATAAGTAGCAGCAATACATAGATTAGAGCTGCCTATCATTCTTTCACTTGGCTCTCTGTTTCCATGTTGCATTGACTTTTTATGATGGCAAATCCCTGAAAATGGACACATCTTAACCTTCTGATGATGCTGTAATTAACAGCCATTTTGCAAGAAAATTCTGTGTCTTCAACCATATTAATGAGCATTCACAGCGCTATTGGAGAGCCAGGGCAGGACCAGGGTGCCCTTGCTTAGATCCAAAGTTAATGACACTGTTTATAAAAGGGAATAAGGGATCATAATTTTTTAACTGTGTTGTTCCACATGCGATTGGATCTTCTAAGTCAGCCCCAAAGCCACATGCTTGCTGGGTCACAGCAGTGCTCTGAGTAGAAGCGGTGAGCCACGTCTGAAACCGAGGAAAGGGTGATGTCATCCCCAGCAGTTAAGGACTGAAGGGATTACAAGATTTGAAGTGGGATTTGGAAAAGTCTCTGGTGCCAAGACGATTGGGGGCTGCCGGCAGTCTCCTCCCCTGGGCTGAAACGCCTCGTCTCACTCCCCCAGATACCGTGGCTGTGTTATAATAACCGCCCTCTTGGCTAAGACGGTGACAGGTTATTTTTTGTCATTTTTTCCACTCCAAGTTTCAAGGGCTTTTTCTGAGTATCTTAATTCCCTCTCACCCCTCACTTTTCTTCAAATCTTTTTGACAATGTTTTAGATCATGAACAATCTTAAATGGGGAGGGCTATTAAGTGAGTAGTGCACTTGGCAACTGGGGAGCTGTGATGGAGAAGCTATTAAGAAGAGGAGTGGGCCCTGGTGTTCTGGGGGGTCACTTCTGCACTCCACAGGCTGCACAGCTGTGTTTGGCTTACTTGTGCAAGTCTACCAGATGGATATTGAAATGACTTCATAAAATAATGGAACCCATCTTGAAGTGTCTACTTTGTATGAGACGCATCCTCCTAGAGGTTGTATAGAACCATATTCACTAGCTGACCTTTCTTATCACCACTGTATTTGCAATCCAGTAAAACCGATGGAAGAACATCCGGTGGTTTGTGTCGTGTCCATGTAGCCAAGATGAATTATTTTCCTCAAAATTCCCTTCCTTGTTTGGTACTCGGATGACTACAAGATAAATCTGGGGATGAGAGGGCACCTGAGGTCAGGTACTTGGCACTGCTCCACTGTCACTCATACTGGCTCACCTGGCAGCCCCGGGGAACCACAGGTCCTCTGGCAGTCCCTACGGCATCCCCTGGGTCACATGCCAGTGCCACTCTGGGGCAAGGGTGCCAGCTTCTCCTGCAGGGTAAACCAGGCTGAAATGGTTGAAGGCAAAGGCACACTCTAGTTTGTCCTCATGAGTTCCTGATGTCCAAGTAGGTTCCAGTTTTCCCTTGCTGTTATCCATAATCATCTTGCCTTTCCAACTACAAGCCCCACTGACCTACAGCCACTTTAGGCTCAACGCAAGAGGCAGAGAAGTGGCATCACAGCTTGGCCTTGATTCCTCCTCTAGCTGCTCCTGCAGTTGCAGTGTTCTATCCCTTTCCTAATTGCCCTGTTCCACATCACTCCAGTGCTTCTGCTGTTCTAATCTAATCTGACTGCAAAGGAACATAAAAGCACATAAGGGACTCTTGGGTCCGATCTAGTGTGGTCACCTGGGACTCCTGTGCATTTTTTTCCAACAACACGGGCTGACTCAGCTGTTCCAGGACTTGGAAAATCACTTCATCCTCCTTGACTTCATGTGTAAAATGAGGGCTTGCTCTAGATCAGTGTGCTTTTTTATCCTGGTCTGATCATTAGGTTGTCAGCACAAGTACAGAACCTCAAAGCCACAGTTCAGACCTACGGAATCAGACTCACCTCGGGGGAGCCATTAGGAAATCTTTTTCTCACCAGCATCTGGTAAGATGGTCATTCTTACCATCAGGTAAAGGTGGGGCATGTTTACCAGGTATGGTAGTTTATCTGATGCCCAAGAAGACAAGAGGAAGCTGGACTTCTGCATGAGCCATACTCATCAAACCGTAGGTCCTGGTGTGGAGGCACATTTTTCCACTCTGCAGAGGCTCAAGGCATTTTCTTATTCAAAGTCAGGGTTGCACACAATGTGCAAGGTCTGAGAGTGGGTCTCGGGGCAGTTGACACCCTTCCGGTTCTCACTGCCGTAAGCACCCATCCTATTGTGGCCAGGTAATGCTCCCTCCAGATAATTACGGGTCTCATGAGCCTTATGGGATGTCAGGCAGCTTTGTTTCCTGCATAGAAAAAATAAAGCCTTCCCCACAAAAAAAACAGGTGCACTGGTTACTCCCCATTGTCCCTCCACCTGATCCCAGATAGTCCTTCTTTTCTGACATGTTCTAGGGTTCAGATGCTAATGTTGCTAGTGCATCTCCTAATTTCCCTTGCCTCTTGTTTCTGGTTGGGTTTACCTTCAGGAGACTGGTGAATGATTGAAAATGGAAGTCCAAGTATTCCCTTGCTTTCCCCCAGTGCCCTCCTGTCTTGTGCTGAATAGTGTCTCCGCTCCATCCAATTCATGTCCACCGGAACCTCGGAATATGATCTTGTTCAGAAATAGTCTTTACAGATATAATTGATTGAGATGAGGTCATATGGGATTAGGGTGGGTCCTAAATCCAATAAGAAGAGAAGAAGACACACAGAGGCAGAGTTTGGAGTGGTGCAGCCACAAGTCACGGACTACCAGAAGGTACTGGAAGCTAGGAGGCAGCAAGGAAATATTCTCACCTAAAACCTTCAGAGGAATTGCAGCCTGACAACACCCTGATTTCAGGCTTCCAACCTCCAGAACTGTGGAAGAATAAATTCTGTTTTTTAAGCTACCAAGTTTGTGTTTAATTTGTTGTAGCAGCTGCAGAAAATGAATACACCTCATTTCCTATTTTAACTAGCCCCACCACATACACATCCCTGCCGATTATAGCTTCTATTACTCCCCCCTTCCATGGTATCTTGGTTTAACATCTTTTTGCTAAAAAAAAGAAAAAAAAATTACTGAGAAAAGCATTTGGCTAAAGGTGATATATTGGGAGGTGATGTCAGGTAGCACTAGTGAGGAAAAGGAGAAATTAGACAAAGAAGGAAGAAAATCCCAAAGAGGAGAGATTAATGAGCAGTTACCACGTGGGTATAAGAGCCTCAATCCTACTGAACCTTCCAAGGAACATTGTAGAATCCTCAGAATCTTCTGACAATGAGATGGGGGAGCAGGGGCACTTAACCACTGACTGGCATCTCTGGTCAGGATACACAATGGGATATTACTCAGCAATCAAAAAAGATAAACTCACGCCATTTGCAGCAACATGGATGGAGCTGGAAGGGATCATGCTCAGTGAAATAAGCCAGAAAGAAAAAGAAAAATACAGTATGGTCTCACTTATAGCAGGAATGTAGAGGACCCAAATAAGGGATCAGGAAAAAAACTAATCATAATAAAATAAAAACTAAAATCAACAGGCAACTATAAACCAGAGACACAGTACAGGGAGGGAGAAGGGAGTAGGATCAAAACAAGGGTGGTGGGAATTTTACGGGAACTATAACCAAGATGAAAATGTATACATTGTACAAAAATAAAAAATGATATAAAAATATATATATATAAAATAGGGCCTCCCCTGGTGGTGCAGCAGTTGAGCGCTGGGCTGCGAAGCTGCCCGCAGCCTCTGCAGCACCGGTTCAATCCCTGGCCGCCGGTGAGGGTCCCACATGGCGCGCAGACCTCTCCTGCCAGCCTGCTGCTCCCCTCCACAGTGTATTTCAGTCAGTCTGCCTGTTCTGTTTCCCGTTCTGTCTCTGGTGAATTCTCTCACCCTCCTGCACATCTGACTGTACCCAGTGCTTGTATAAATAAATTAATTAATTAAAAAAAAATCTAACTTTAAAAAAATATATATATATAAAATAAAAGAGTTGGCACTGGGGCGTCCTGTGTTCAGCATTTTCGCTCTGTCCCCTGCGAGTGCTGAGCCAGCACCCTGGAACTAAGGGGGTGCCTGAAGCAGAGAAGCAGGGAGGCTAGTGCTTAGGTGGGCAGCTGTCAACTTGAAGGAAACTATTCATCTCCTACAAGGAAACTCGGATTGGGCTGAGGAAATTCAGGGCAAAGCAGCCACCATGTCTGCTGCACAGGCTCTCACGGGACTCTGGATCTCATAGGACTTCTTTCTTTTACCCCAGAAGTGGTGACTGGGCTTCCCACAGTCCCCAGTTGCTTATCCCCCTGACAGTTGTCTTTATCGTGCTGCTACCTTTGTACCTCAGCTCTTCATTACTATTAGCAGCTGAGATTGTCTTCAAACTCTCAACTGCTTCCATTTCCTGCCAGAACTCTGACAGAGCAGGGCAGAGCCTGGGGGCTCACAGGGACTCTCTGGCTCCCTATAAGGACACCCACCAGCTCCCTCGCAGTCAAGCCCATCTGTCGCTGTTTGCCATGGAAATAGTTGTGCCAGGTGTGGTAGGACCTTGATGCCTGCTGTCTCTAATTTGCTATCCTCTCGGGGGTCAGCTGCTTCACCTTAGTGTCACCCCACTGTTGGTGATGTTGGTCAGGGGGATAAAGCAGGAGTGTTGCTTTTCTAAGAAAATCCTAAGTGCTAGGAAAGCTCAAGGTTTTTTATTTTATACCTATATTAGAATTAAATTTGAATTAAAATTTTATCAAAATGCTTGGTGGTGGGTGGGGTGGGGTAACTCCCCTTTGAAGACGTGTGCGCCTATGCTCCCAAAACGTAAGGTGTTGAAAACCGATGTTGCCTCAATAAAATAAAAAATTCATGAAAATAATAAGCACATGGTAACAATATAGAAGAGCACACCAAGTTTCACTCCCTAGAAACAACTTATTTTAACTTCTGTATTTGGTTGTTTTGGCAGAAACTTTCACAATTCTAGGTAGTGTGATTATTCCCCTATTTCTTAATTTATAAATTTTAAGCAATATCTATTGCCCCTCCAGTGTAAAAGATTAAATGATCTCATACCATGCCTCTCCTTTACCTCCTCCCAATATTTAATATTCGTATACTTATTTTTTATTTGTTGCCTTTGAAATTTAAGCTTTAAACAACATGATACATCACTACTTCTCATTTCAGCAACTTCATTTTGTATCTACAAATGTTTATTATAAAATGTAATATATAGAATATAATAAAATATAATAAAATATTATATATAAAATATAAGTGTGTAGGGAATAAGGTAATACCTATATAACTTCTTAAATATATTTTATATTACATTTGAGTGGCTCCATAAATAACATATAGTATTGTTAAAATGTATATAGTGCCATTTTCCTAAACATCTTATTTTATAATTTGCTTTATTTTAACTCAACTTGACGTTTTAAAAACCTATCCATGTTAATATGTGTAATCATAGTCCTTTTATTTTAAATGCTGCCCAGTCTCCCTTCTATAAATGTACCACAATGTATTTATTCAGGACTTGTTGATGGAAAACAGTAAGAGTAAGAGCAATAATAGTATTGGCTACCTACTCTGTGCCAGGCATGGTTCTGAGTACTTTACATTGCTTAACTGCTATGAACCTGGAGCAATTCTCATTTATATATGAAAAAACAGATACAGAGATGTCACTTGCTTAAAATCTTGGCTGCTAAAAAGTGACCAGCTAGCCCAAGGGTCCTCTCTCCTAACCACGGTACTACTTCTCCATCTAGACTGATTCATTTGCACCACTGTGGCAGTGAAACTCTTTGTACTCACGTGTGAGCAATTCTCTAGGACAATTTTGGGGATGGAGGACAGGGACATCTTCAGTTTGCTTAGATATATTGCCAAATTATTCTTCAAAAATGTGTTCCGATTCACATTCCATTTACTTCACAACCTTCCATTTACTTCAATCAGGACTTCAGACTCCCTACTTTATAAAATGAGGGGAATATCATTCGATTCTGCCTTCATTCCTTTCTACTTTTTACCTTATGTTGGTTACATTTTACCTTTTACATGGCTAAAGTGTTGACATTAAATTCTGAATAACCTCTGCTAACTTTTCTCTGCTTTGTTCATAGGTTGACTTGAAAAGTTAAATATAATGAAAGGTATGTACACATTTATAGTTATTTAAATATTGGTCAAAAAATACCTGTGCAAGCAGTGTGCTGGGGTTGTGCTTCCTTGACTGGGCCACATCAAGAAACACTCTTAGTATCAGGGCCAACATTGTTTCTTTCCTTGCAGTTAGCATGTGCTTTAAATCATGTCGTGTTTACTTGTGAAATACTTATATATATAGTTTATCCTAGAGCCTGGGTTTGTCTTTTTTTTTATTTTCATACTATTTTCCATGATCATATTCTCAGTTTCTCCAAACGCTCTATCACACTATCTCTTCTACTGAGTTGGCTTCCCCCCAAGGACACCCCTCCATTTTGAAGTCTTCTCTCTTTCTGCACAAACCTGAATTTACCTTTAGCCTGCTATGCTGCTCTCATCCTAGAACCTTTGGTCTATCCCTGCTCTCCTGGGTAAATGTGTTACTTTATAGATTAAGGCTCTTTTTCTTTTTACTATACTCCTTTATTTTGCTGAAGTGCATCGTAAAGTAACTCCCCACAGTAGGGGGCATGGAAGATAGACCTTGTATGTCCTCACAGGTCTGAAATATTTTTTATCCTCACACTTAATAGTTTGACTGAATATGAAATTCTGATTAATTGTAAAATTTTATTCAAAGAAAAGGAGCAGTATTTGTAATGGGAAGTCTTAGCTTTCTCCCAGACTGTCAGTACAAATTTTTTAGAACAGAGCTAGCAGACTTTTTGCTCCGGGTGAGAGTCAGTTGCCAACAGTGATGTTCTAGGAGAGTCAAGGTCCATCCACATGCACCAACAGGGACAGCTGTCCAGTGGCCACTCCCCATTATCAACCTGATCATTGGCCACACCTGTTGATTCTGAACACAGAACCACTCATTGCTTTTGTCAGGCAGATTGACTCCAATCACCTTTGTAATCCTCCAGGGAGATGATGTGAGGGCTCAACTTTTCTCCACCTATTTTTATTCAGCAGCCTTTCCCATCTACTTTGCATCTTAAAGAAATCTGATGACCATGTCCTTCCTGTTTTTCTCTTTTGTCATTTCCCCATTTATTATCTATGTGACTGAGAAAGTTGTGTAACATTTGTGTGCTTAGTTTTCTCAGATACAAAATGCAAGATAACGGAACCTATTTTATTAAGGTTGTCATGAGGATTAAAGGAGTTAATATATGTGAGGCACTAGAGCAGCACTCCCTGCATGCATAGGTCTATAATGCCAAGTTGTTCTTGCTCTGATGGTGGTGGTGGTGGTGATGACATGTTGGTGTCTTGAGGAGGGATGAGAGTCAGGATCTTAGGCTAAAGTATGTACACAATTTACTCGGGGGCTCTGGTCTCAAGTGGAGAAAGCCCCTGGCAAGTGCTCACTTGTGATTTGCAGGCATGGTTTGTCCCCTGGAATAGTGTTTCCTAAGCCTTAATGTGCAGCGTGATTACCTGGGAACCTAGTTAAAATGTAGATTTTTATGTGGTGAATTCTGCATTTTTAGTAAACTCCCCAGTGATGCTAATGCCATCGGACAGTGTGTAACTGTTTGAGTATGCATGCTCTGGTATGCAGCTAGGTGTGTGCATGTCCATATGAAATATACTTTTACTGTGGGTCATGGTTAAAAATGTTTGAAAAACATTCTCAGCTAGTTCCACAGAGACTCTCTCATAGCAACGCCAACTTTAGAAGTCAGGGTTTCATTTTATCCAGGAAAAAGAGGGGCTCCGTACTGCTCCAAGTCACTCTGCAATAAAAGCTTGTCACAAATCCTAAATCCTGTTATTTGAGGCCCCTTTCCCACAGTGCCTGAGGTGTTACCTGGATTATCTACATTTCCTTGCTGGTTTTCCCAGCCCCAGCACTTTCAGGCTTCTGACTTGGCTCCTCTTTCTGACCACCAGAGGCCTGACATCCCGCCCCCCTTTCCTAGGGTATCTGGTTTCACTCTTAGCTACTGGTTTAGGATTTCTCTTCCTTGGGAGACAGGGACAGCTGGGAATGTGGATCTCATCCTGTCTGGGTTTTCCCCCTGACAAGTGGAAGCAGTAGCAGGATATGAGGTGCCTGAAGACCACTCCTGATTCTGTGATCATGGGGTGCAGCCAGTAACGGAAAGAACAGGTGCAGTGAACCGGATTTTTTCACAGGCAAGTGCGAACAGCCAGCAGGCAAACATGGAAATCAGGACTATGAAGGGTTTTTGAAAAATCATTTAGGGGGAGGAATGAATAGGTGGCACACAGGGGATTTTCAGACTAGGCAAACTATTCTGTTTGATACTCAATTGCTGGATACATGTCATACATTTGTCAAAATCCACAGAATGTCCAATACTAGAGTGAACCCTAATGTAAACTATGGACTTTAGTGCATTGGTTGTAACCAATATACCACAATGATACAAAATGTTTAGTAATAAGAGAAATTGGGAAGAGAGGTGTAGGTAGATAAATGGGAACTTTGTGTTTTCCACTCAATTTTTCTGTAAATCTAAAACTGCTCTAAAAAGTAGTCTATTCATTTTTTTTTAAAGGTGGAATTAAAATGAACCTTGGGCCTCCCTGGTGGTGCAGGGGTTAAAGTCTCAGCATTAAAGCTATCACTAGCCGCTGAGGCATGAGTTCGATTCCTGGCCAGGGAGCTAATACACATGGCCCAACAGACTTCCACTGTCTCACCCACTGCTCCCCTCAGCAGTGTATTTCAGTAGATCTGCCTGTTCTGCTCCCCATTCTGCCTCTAGTGAATACTCTCACCCCACCCCACCCCAGCAACTCTGGCCTACACCCCAGTTCTTGTATGCATAAATAAATGAAAATAAATCTTAAAAAAAATGAAACTTGCGGCACTATTGTGATGATTAAAATGGATAAAACATGTGAAGGCACTAAATAAATGTCCATTACACCAAAAAAAAAACCAAAACCCAACCAACCAACTAAACAAAATCAATTACCTGTGTCCTACATACATACTTTTCTTCTCCTGCATTGCTTTCCCCAGAGGTGTCTCCTGCTGTTGAAATGGCCTGTCTCCTTGCAAACATTTTCCTATGCATTTATTTATTAAAGGGAGATAATAATTTTTGGAACCAACCTCCAAAATCTCACCCTTTTTTTCTGTAGATTGCTGTCCGTGTTTGTACCCCATTTACCATGAAGGTCTTGAGGTTTATGTATCCAGGATCAGAAGGACAAGACACAGACACACCTGCTCACTGGGATGCATATGTGAAAGAAAAAGGAGAATAAGAACTTCAGACAGGAGGATCTTTATTTCCTCCATCTCTGGCTATACCTTGGGATGGGGGCGGGGAAGGGGGGTGGTTTAAGAACATTCAGGTTGATACAAAGGAAGCCCAGACCACTGGGGGAGTGGGGTTTACCCAGCATCCCCTAGTAGGGCTGTAATTTCAACCTTTGGAAGAAGTGCCTCATTTTGCTTGTAGTCGCTTCTACATGCACGTGATGAATATTTTTCTGGATGGAAACCTGGATGTCAACTTACTGAAGTGCAGAGTAGTGGGTATGTTTCTTATTAGAAGATGTAATGTGTGCATGTGGAAATAATTGTTTAAATGGAAAGATAGAAAACAAAGAGCAAAAATCTCACTACATGATTCTCACTCCAGGCCCACTTTTCATAGGTAACTGATCTTTTTGCCACTTGTTGATAGTTTTTTGTTTTTTGATAGTTATCTATACAACCCCAAAACATAGTTATACTGTTTTCTGATTTATCAGATTAAAGAAGAACCAGTTGAATGCTACTTTGAAAAATAAAAAATTTGGTCTACTTAGATTAAACGCCCTTCTAACTCTTGTTAATTTCTTTTTATTTTTAATTCTTTTTACCATTTTTATGACTTTAAACATATTGTTCTTTTAATGCAATAACATTAAATAATACCTACTCCACTGTGAAATATAAGGCAATTGGTGCTCCTATCCTTCTGTTCCCTTCTCCTGCTTTCCTCTAACTTTCTTTGAATTATTATCTTTAAGTGACCAAGGTAGATAATGTTTGCATTCTCTTTTGTAATTAAAATCTAGTTTTACATGCTGTTTCTAAGAATGATTCAAAAAGAAAACAACAGCAGAATATTTACATTAATGATTGTGCAAATTGGCCACCTGTGTGTTTCCTTTGGAGAAGGGATCCTTCAGAGCCACAGGCCATTTCTAACTCACTTGTTTATTCTTTTGTTGTTGAGTTGTATGTGTTCTTTATATATTTGGGATACTAGGTTTTGTAATTCTTATGTCATGAAACTTGTACCAAGCTAAGGAGAACATTCCTAATACCAAGGTTACATGGATTCTCTCTCTGGAAATTTCAGCACTTCGCCTTCCTGCTACAGTATAATTACATCATTTGTAGACCAGGACTTTTGCATTTCCTGACACTTCTAATATTTTTGTTGTTTTTGAGTAAAGAAACTTATAATTGGCTGTATCATTCTGTGATAAGAAAGAAAGAGCTTGTGCAATCTCAGAGAGAGAGAGAGACTGTTTCCTAATTTGCAATTCACATCCACACGTGACCTGGATTTTTCCTATTCCTCAGATACCTTAAAGTATCCCTATCTGATCTTTGTGATATTTCTCCTGTTCTCCCTTACCCATACTCACCTCCATTAAAAAAAGTATCTTATGTAGCCTATCAGGGTTCCCGTGTCCTGAAATACAATGATGTGACAGAGGGAATTGTAGTGAATTCATCTAGGAACTCTGCCAAATCTGATTTTTTTTCCTCTATGGTTTTAAGCTTTCCTGGAGGTCCACATATGCCAGTTTTACACTCTAGATAACTTACTCTAATTTGCTCTTTCTCCACTGGCACCCTCACACATCTTTCCTATCGAAACTGAAAACAACCACAAAATGCCCTCTACCTTGTGGCAAGGATTATTTTTGCCCTTTGTCATTACTCCACCTCAGAGTCATCCTCTAACTCTAAGAAGTTACCGACTGTATTCTGTTATACATTTAAACGATGTATACCACATAAAAAGCAAAATTTCAATACACTGGATCCACAATTATCGTGGGAAAAGAAGAAAGAGCTTTTTTTTTTTTTTTTTGATAAGAAAAAGTAGCTGGTCATTCTGTACATCTTGGCAGGTACAAAATCAAATTTGGGGATGGGTGGGATCCAATCCAAGAGTCTTAAAATGTCCTAGGAATGAATATCCTTCGGGCATAGCTTAATATTTTACTTCATGCCAAAGTTCCCTGAAGACCAAAGGGGAGGGGGTCATAATCACAGTAAGCTCTCTACAGGGAACGAGCGCCTGGCGTTTCCTGGCTGTTTCCAACAATGCAAATGGTGTCAGTTCCCCTACATTGACTGTGGTGTTTTAATAAATCAAATTATCAAAGCCTTATAGATGTAAAAAAAAAAAAAAAGAAAAAGAAACAAAAACAAGTGAAGCAAGCATAGTTTGCTACTCTAACATCAAAGAACCCCAAACCGTAAATCCATAACATTCACTTTCAAAAGCAGATGATGAAAAATATGGAATGAGTTTCTTAGATTTAATTTTAAAACAGCAAAAGTATGTGAAAGCAGAAGAGAAATGCTGAAAAGCAGAAACCAGAGCAGAGGGCACTTCATTTTAGAATTTTTAGCTTCTCCGGGGAGCAAAAGAGCTTATTTCCTTGATGGCTGGAAAGCCATAGGCAAAGTTTGCAGGCTCTTTTTTTGTATTGAGTCCAATCATTCAGTTCAAGTCAGTAAATTAGATATCCAGGGGTTACATAACACATTATTAAATTTATGCAAGAGCTCTGAGTTCATCAAGAAAAATAAAGAAAGGTGCTAAATGTCATGAATGATTTTGCTGGTAATCAAGCCATCCAGTATCAAATTAATTTTTAAATCACAGTCTCCCTTTTGGAGTTCCAGTCATAGTAATAGACATTGTCACACTTGTCCCTTTTTTTTTTTTTTTTTTTTTTTTTGTAAAACTCATATCATTCTGCTTCTGATTACATCACAGAGTCTTTTCAAGGAATTGCTTTTCCCTCAAGTGCATGACCTTGGTGCGAAGTATTGCAGGCCTTGAGCCTCCAGACCGATAAGTTAACGAGGGTGGTCTACTTCAGACCAGTCTGTTTTTGGAGTGAGCAGACAGAAGGTGGGCCTGTAACATAGTTTCAGTCAAAGGGACACTGTCCCCAGCCTGAGAATCCCATAGAAGGGGTACAAGGGTATGAATAGCAATAAGAATGTATTTGTCCTTGCATTCACTGTCATGGATGCCCCTTGTCCTGCCCATTTTCCAGACCTGGTCTCCTAGCCCTTCATTGATTTGACTCGAGTAGCCATTAACAAATTCTGTCTTTTTCTTGAAGTCATCACAGTGTATTTCAGTTTCTTGTGACCAAGTCTAGCATATTCCTTCATTAAAGAAAACATTTCTTGAATACCTCCTATGTTTGACACTGAGAATACAGACAGGCACCTGCCCTCAAACCTACTAAGACTGTTACCTAAATAGATCATTACAGTGCAATACAGGAGACAGTGCTACAGAGATGAATAAATATCATAAAGGAAGACATCAGTAATTCTACTTAGGGAACATAGGGGTTTCACAGAGGAGGCAAAACATGAGTCTGGTTCTGATGGGCAACTAGGAATATGAATTTGCAAAACAGGAGGGCAAGCTTTCTAGCAGAGGGAATAATACACACAAAGGCATGGAAGTTGGAAGAACAGGACACGTTTGAGGAGCTGCCAGAATGAGGCTGGGGCAGAGCCTATATGGGTGAGGGACTTTGAGTGAGATTGAAGCCACATCATGAAGGGATATGTATTCAGGGCAATGGATTGCTGTTGAATAGCCAGTAGAATGGCTAAAGCACAGAAAATCAAAAGCACTTCCTTCCTAATATACATGAGATCTCAGAAATAGTAGTGGGAAGTGGACAAACAGATGTTTCAAATCAGTCATGAGTAAATTTTCCCGAAGATCAATTCAGAAAAAAAATATTTTAGGCCATGTTTTAAAAATAAAACACTCGATTTGAATCACATGGGATTCCATTTTTGATGATCTACTTTATTGATCCAAAGAATGTCAAGTAGATAATTGATGACTCTTATTAGTTGCTAAAACTTGGGAATATTTCAGAATGGAAGCATTGGAAGACAATGCTCTGCAGGTGTCTCATATTTCTTGCAAGCAGAGACACTACACTGACAGCTCTTTGTTCGGGATTCCCTTTTTAATGTTGTGTGTATAGTGGACAGCTTTGGAAGGGAGAGACAGTGTCCCTGCAGAGCGAGGATGGAATACTGAACACCTGCCCAATGCTCAGTGCTGAGCTAGTCCTTATGAAAGCTAAGAAGAAGACACACAAAACACAACCCTTCCTTTCATTATATGTAGGGAGAGGTGACGAATGCACATGAAACCAGAGTAGTCAACACAATAAATAATTGAGCACTACAGTCCCTAGCAAAGTAGCTGTTTTATTTCTATTGTTTCAACGCTCAGTAAGATGTTTTGAACACTGTCCAATTCAAAGGAGTCAAAAACTGATGAAGACTCATTGGGCACAGGAATCTTCTTGAGCTGGTTACTTAAGCTGGGTTTTGAAGGATGGGGGGATTTTCATGGGAGCCAAGAGAAGGGAAACATTTATTATGAGCGCCAAGAATGAGATGGCTAAGGAGCAAATTGCTGGATATTGGTCGCCAAGGTTGACTCCTGTTTTTATCCTCTAGGTGTCTCACTCTCCCTATTGGTAAAGTCTGGGTAATAACGTGCCTCTGCCCAAGGGAGGTTGTAGGGGAACAAAGACCTGGCAGGTGTGAAGGCTCTTTTAAAGTAGAGCACACAAAAGACAAGATAAATAGATGGATTAAATCAACAGTTATTACAGCTTCATGTTCTCCTCTCCAGACTGAATGACCCTCGGTGTCTATACCCAGGCGCCACACTGCAAGGCATGAGTCCACTCTGTTGTTCTAAGGACCATAGCATGGTTCCTGTTCTTCTTAAAGAGTGGAGCTCAGAATTCTCCAATTATAACCTGACAGGTACAGATTGGAGAGGAACTTTGACTTCTGTGGTGAAGATGGTGCATTTTTACTAATACAGACAAAAAAATGCAATGTTAGCACCATTCTCTTGTATAGTCCTGTCAACTAAAGCTCCTTTTATTTTAGTGTGATCTGCTACTATATTTTCTCTATCCTGTACTTCTGGATTCAAAGAATGGATTTCAATTCAAACTTCAATTTGCTGTCTCTAGCTGATGGCTGATACACAATGGCTTTAACGTTGGCAGATGAACTCTCAAGGATGTATAAGGTGATTACCTAAATCAGACAACATCACCCCACTGGGAAGACTGGGCCATTATCCATCCACAGTCTCCTGGCACAGCTGGGCTTTTAGCAATCATGCTTCGACCTTTCTCTTCAAACCCCTCACTCCTGACCATCTCTTCATTCTCAGATGGCTTTTTCTCCAACACCAGGCTGGGATTTCCTCCCAGAACACTTACAGATGCATTCATTTCCCCTGCACCAATCTTTTCCCCCTTCCCTCTGTGATCCAAGGCTGGCTTTTTATGGTGATCATTCCAATAGCCCACATTTTCTCCCCTGAGTCTCTAATATTGTTCTTTTTACTAGCTTTTATATCTCAGCACACAAAAAGGCGGGGGGGAACCCACCAAAACCCAGAACATGTATATGACCTTTTTGGCTTTCTCTTAAAACCCATCTATTACGAATTGAGTATTTATGTCCCTTCAAAATTCATATTTTGGTTCCCTAACCTCCAGTGTGGCTATATTTGGAGATGGAGCCCCCTGTCTCTATCTCTACTCCCTTATTCCCCACTAGCAGGCACTCTGGAAAGGCCATGTGAGGACAGCGAGAAGGCAGCTATCTACAAGCCTGGAAAAGAGCTTTCATCGGAATCTGAATTTTCCATCACTTGATCATAAACTTCCAGCCTCCTGAACTATGGGAAAATAAATTTCTGTTATTTAAGCCTCCCAGGCTGTGGCATTCTGTTACGGAAGCTGCAAAGGATGAAGACACTGGCCCTTGACTTTCCCTCATTCCATCTGCTATCCAGTTGCCCCGTTTTGGTCAGAGCCAATTTTCTAGAAATAGTGCCCCATGTTCACAGGCTCTGCTTTCTCACTTTCCATTCATTCTTTAGCCCGTCATGTTGTAGTTTCAGTCTCCTCTATTCCACTGAGGCTTTGCATGACCAGTAATAATACAAACCACAATGCAAACTTTCTGTACCAATCACTCCTTTGGGGCCTCCTTCCCTATCAAATGTGATGCTCCCGATTTTTTCTTCTATCTTCCCAACCAGTCCTTTCAGTCTTTTTTGCAACCACACATCCTGCCCCAAACCTTTCAGTGATAACCTGCTTTTCCTACTCTATACTTTAATACCCAAGTCACCTCAATCAAACTTCAAGTCTGATGACACTCAAATGTCTATTCATGGTCAAATTCTCCCTGTTAAAGTGCCACATGCCTAATGGCCTAAAGCGTTTGAATGTTCCTAAATTACCTTAAACTCCAGTGTTTCCAGTACTGAATTTTAAACCTTCTCCTCCTTGATATTCACCAACTCATGACCGCTATCTACCGTGTCACCAGAACCTAAAACCTAGGATGTTCCTAGGTCTATTCTCTTCATTTAACATTAGCATTTATATACTGTATGAGTATATTCATGATTAAATATAAAGAAAGAACTGAATGTTCACCTAAGTCAACAATCTGTATCATATCATCTAACCCTATAAAGTACATACTGCCCCCCACTTCCCCATCCTTGATAAATAAGGAAAGAGACTCCTAGAGTTTGATTAACATGTACAGATAGGAAATAAACTTAGTACAATCTTATTTCAAAGTTCAACTGTACTTGCTGGTAGTTATTGTAAATATAGCTCATATGCATTGTTATATTTTGAGCTCCATGGTTACTACTTCATCCCTTTATGTCTAGATTATGTAATAGATTCCCAATTATCCTATTTGACTTCAGTCTGGATCACTCCCAAGCTAAGACAACCTTGCCACCAGAGCAACCTTTTAAAACCACAACTCTGACCACTACCCTTCTCTATTCAAACCCCTTCTGTTTGCTCATCATGGCCTGACTCTAGTATCTTGTGATCTGGCCACTGTCTGCCTTCCTAACCTGGCTGAGCATGCCCCGTTTGTTCCAGAGCTATTTGCAGTTCCCCAAATACGTCTAAAATTTCACAACACCAAAGTTGTACACATTTGTTCCCTGTCTCTGAAAGGATCGTCCCCACCTCAGATGTGGCAGACACTGTGGTTAACTAATCCAACAGCCCTTCCCAGTACTCCTCTCCCTGTGACCTCCCTCTTCAGAGGCTAAATATCAGATACTCCTTGCCAACAACCTTGCTGCTAGAAGTATCCACATGGCCCATTTCTAGCCACTGAAATGCAAAAGGGAGTCTGTGGAATTTGCAAGAAAACAAAGATAGTTATAACTGATACTGCCTCCCCCCACCACTTTCCCACCACAAAGAGGAGTTTCTTTGGTTTTTGGAGCTTCAGCAGCCATACTGAACTCATGAAACCACAAAGCCCGAGGATGAAAAGCCAACACACTAAGGATGGCAGAGTGAAGTACATAAATGGATGGCTAAATCAATGTCGAGTGCCTCTGGACCTCTCATCTAAGCCACTGATAGAAATGTTACCTGCAGCTAAATGACTCTTAATTGATACATGGGTCCAGCAACCTCTACTCTTTTAAAATTCAATTCAAGGCATCTCTTCTGGGAAATCGTCCCTGCTTCTGAAGTCTGATTCAGAAGTTCATCCTTTGGGTTGGGGAGTTAATGTATGCATAATTCTAACACAGAGCTTTTCACACTTGGTTTATTTGCTTGTCTTTTCCTCTAGACTATGAGCTGTTAGAGGACAAGATATTCATGTTCCAGTGATCAGCACAGTGCCTGACACATGGTGGGCCTTTACAACCTGCTAAGTTGTAAGTTTTGATTTGTAAAATGCACTTTGAACCCCCCTTCAAATCATAAAGTATAAATATTTCTAATAATTATTGTGATCTATCCTTGAAGGTGTGAAAACCAATTTATTTGTGTGCATTTGGGCATAGAAAGTGCTGCAAGTTGAAGAAATACTCCTAGAAAGGTCATGGAGAAAGTTTCAAAACAAAGACACTCAGAAAAAAAAGAAGACAACCCAAA
Source organism: Talpa occidentalis (assembly GCF_014898055.3). Classification (NCBI taxonomy): domain Eukaryota; kingdom Metazoa; phylum Chordata; class Mammalia; order Eulipotyphla; family Talpidae; genus Talpa; species Talpa occidentalis. Next base: position 69,326,703 of record NW_023601104.1, on the reverse strand, counting down.
GAATATGTTGGCAACAGATATTTTCTTAAAAGAAATACTAAAGGAAGCAATTTAGGCAGAAGGAATATCAGCCCAGATGGACATATGGTAATGCAGGAAGGAATGTAGAGAAGTGGAAAGGTGAACATGTGGATAAAACATAATGAATGTCTACTGTTTAAAACAACAAAAATAAAGTTTTGTGGAATTAAAGGTATATAGAAATGAAACACAACAACAATAACAAATCACCCAAACAGGGAAGCTGCTCACATGTTGTAAGAGTCTTTCACTGTCCAAGAATTATTAATGGTATTAATTTATAGTAGACTCTAATAAGACAAGGATGTATGTTTGTAATCTCAGTGGTAACCACAAAAGAATAACTAAGGAATGTATAACCAACAAGCTAATATAGGGGGAAATGAAAAACATTTTTAAATGCTAAAGCAATATAAGAAAGGACAGAAGACGAGAATGGAGAAAAAGCAGGAATAAAAAATAAAACAGATGGGACAAATAGTAAACAAAGAAGAAGATGGCAGATTTAAACTCAGATATGCGGCCCTGGTGAGCGGACTGTTCACTCAGCAGAAAAACTTAGCCTGAGGGAGAAATAGGGTTAGCAGGGCGCAGGTGTGCAGAGGGCGACAGGGCAGAGACGGCTTGTGCCTTAAGATAGAGATGGAGGGATGAACTTTCTAACCCAATCATGAGTTTATGAGAGTGAAAGCCTCTGTATCCTTACAATAATTCTCCTTTCTGAGCTAATTTCAGACAGTTCTGTTCCAACCTTCTGTTGCAAACAAATGACCCCTGACAAAGACAGCGGTCATGGTTAATAGGAACTGAGAAATATGGTCTCATTAGAATGGCCTCTGGGGAAAGAAAGCTAGTGTCTTGGTCATGAAACTTCTATCACAAGAATGTTTTCATATTCCCAGTTTCTACAATGATCATTTCTGGGAATTTTAAGTATTCTGGAATACCAGATCACTCCTTGTGTTAATCTTAATAGAAAGGTGGCTTTGCATCTATATAAAAGAATACTGAAATTGGTAAAGTAAAAATGTTGCATGCTACGAAAACAAAACAAAAGGCTTCTTGGTTGATTTTTTTCACCATAACCATCTGGTTTCATAATTAATGTGTTGCCAATATACTAAAATATTTTCTATGTAAATCTTTTAAATTCTCACTGCATTTTCAATTAAAGTCTCTGAATTAAAACTTTGTAGCATGAGTCAGCAGTTAAGCAAACATGTTTTTTCCATTTCTCTTCCTTTGGGAAAACCCAGTCCCAAATGCAGAATGCCTGCCATCCTTTAGTTCTTTTCATCAATCCAGATGTCCATAATTACTCCTGGAGGTTACCACAGTGGTGTGCTGTGCCATCTGACACCATCTTTCCCATGATTGCCTAGTATGGCTTTCCTGCTTTCACTGTTCCCTATAAATACTCTCATTCACAGTGAAGAACACAACTGTGGGCTGCAGATCATAAGATCTGGAGACACCTCGTGTTCACGGTGGCTTCAGACATGGACTACCATTGTTGATCTATGCTGGGGCAAAGACATTCTTTATATCCTTTTGCAGAAGTGGTTACCATTGTTCGCTGAGCTCTACTGAAGAAAGCTGGCATTCTAAGGAGGGCAGATGACGTTCTAAAGATCACATACACAAAAGCCAGGAGGTTCACGTAGGCATAATTTATGATGACATCCTCCAAAATGTGGCCCTTAAGCCATCACGACCTCATCAACATGTGGTTTGCCTTGGACAAATGGTCAACTGACCATCTGCCATAGATGTGGGTTTATAAACATACTGAGCTCAGTAGTGTCTGAATATCCAGGCCAGCAAGCATGGCTTTTCTTGAAGAAGCGCTTATGAAAACAGCTCGCCTCAGCCACCTGGTCACTCCATAGGCAATCCTTTCCTCGGCATCTTCTCTACACACTTTATATAGCCAAACTGGTGAGGATACTGTCATATACAATTTCAGCAAAAATACTACCAAAGGCAGATAGAGAGGTCATTACCATCTGTTAAAATTGTACAGCTAGCCATATGCTGCCCTAGAGTTTTACCTACATGATCTCTAATCCTTGCAACAACTCTGCTGATGGGATGTCTTTACCCCTGCTTCACTGAGTAGCAAACCCTCAGTGGGTAACTTGGAGTGGTTAACTCACTTCAAGTCACAGAACTAATTATTTACTGTTACTGGCATGGCTTTTTAACATGGGACATTTTATCTATTCTGGATGTATTTGCTCGGGATTTGAATAGAGAATGGAAAATCTTGAAATGCCATCAGAAAAACAGAAATGACTTCTTCTTTTAAAAAGATGGAATTCAAATAATATGTAACTGTATCATCTATTGCTTAAAATCCTCCCAACTATTTCACACATCAGAACAACACCTAACTATGGGAGTTGCATACTTAAAACTTTGAGTTAATGTGCCATCAATTTCTGGCACACATACAAAAGTATCTTCAAAAAGTTTCTTAGCCTTTACATACTCTGAACATGTAGCCCCATGCCAGTGATCCTAGGATGGGATGAGAATAAATGAATGTAACCACATGGGTCATATATTTCTGGAAAATATTTGAGGGGAAAGAACTGGGGGGAAAGCTTATTTGGGGGATCAAAACCAAATTACTCAAGAAAATATTTAAAAGACAGATACATCCTGAAACAGTACAGCAAACTTTCAAAATCATCAAAAACAATGGCCATCTAAACCACACAGACCAGGTATATTGGAAGAGCAAGACAGGACTTTAAAAATTGCAGACCTAGTTGCTTAGTGTATGTTGTTTCCAAAATTTTCTCTATGGAAACCAACATTTTATTTTCAATTTAGAAAACAAGGACATTGGTAGGGCCAAAGAAAAAGTGAGTAAGCAAGCAAAAACAGATTCTTTTTACAGACTGGGTCAGTGTAGGTGTGAATACACTTGAATTTATTATAGGTAGAATAATAAAACCATTCTCTCCTCCCACTTTCAATGAAATTGCATGGGGAAATATTTTTTCACCTCCTGCAGGCTGAGATGTCAGATTTTCTCACTCTTTTGTAAGTTCTTCAATAGTCTGCCTGTGGACGGATTATATCCACCCAAGCATCAGGTTTCTTATCAACAACAATCTTTTTGTTATCTTGACCTTAGGGATTTTGTCTTCTTGATTTGGAAACTATTACATGTGTTTCTATGGTCTTTGGGCTTGAACTGACTGTTTATAACTTGCCCCCTTCTTTAAATCGTAGGTTCATTCATTCAATCAATCAATGAATAAATAATTCTTTTCCATGCTATGTAAATAGACAAAGTGACCCAAGTATAGGGCCACTGGGAGTGAGGATCAAGTAGTGGGATGGCATCTTGGAGGAGGTGACATTGGAGCTGAAAGTCAAGCCTTTAGGAGAAGAGTTTCAGGCCCAGGAAACAGTGAAGGCAGAAATTGAAGGCAGCAGAAGGCTTAATGCCCTCAGAGAATAAAAAGGTGGCCATATAGCTGAAATGCAGAGGAAGGGGAAAACTTTGAAGGGTGTCCAGAAAAGAAGTGACAAATCTGGGGTATCTGAGGGTGGCTTTTTGTTGTTGTTTATTTACTTTTGTTTTCCATTTCTACGTTGAAATGGTCACCTTGGCTGCTGTTGGGAGAATAGACTGAAATGGGGCTAGAATGAAGACAGATTGTTCAGGAGGCTGAAACAGATGTTGGGGGTTGGGTGGGAAGGAAACCACTGGTCTCCCTTTTGGGGAAATTATATGAATATTTAAGTTGAAGATCTTTGAAGATCTGATTGATCTAAGATCCCAGAGCCTGGAAACTGTTAACTTAAGTTTTCTTCAACAGTAGAGAGCAGGGGGATTAGAAAACTTTTTTTATTCAAAAGACCAGCACCTATTATTAAAACTGTCCCTACTGAGTGTATTCTATGTGTGAGTGTATTATTACAGTTTGCGTATTTTATCAGTCCAGCAATTTTGTAAGTTGGGTATCATTAACTCCACTTTTCAGATAAAGAAATAGAAGCTCAAAAAGGCTAAACAGGACCTCCCTGGTGGCACAAGGGGTTGAGACGCAACCTATGAAGCTGTCTGTAGCCTCTGCAGCATGAGTTCGATCCCCGGCCAGCCAGGGAGCAACCCATATGGCGCAGCAGACCTCTCCTGACTCACCTGCTGCTCCCCTCAGCAGTGTACTTCAGTCCATCTGCCTGTTCTGTTCCCCACTCTGTCTCTGGTGAATCCTCTCACCCCCCCCCCCACGTCTCTGGTCTGTACCCCAGCTCTTGTATGCATAAATAAATAAATCTTTTTTTTTTTTTTAAAAAAAAGGCTGAATAATGTATCCAAGATCTCAAAGGTAGAAATTTAAAAAGATTTTCAATTGAGATTGAACAAGTTCTTTTTCTGGGGACAAGGGGGCAGGAGAGAGAGAGAGAGAGAGAGAGAGAGAGAGAGAGAGAGAGAAAGAGAGAGAGGTGATCAAACCATTTACATATGAGCGACCTTATACAAATTATATCATTGACTTTTGGGAAGAAGAAAGGGATGTTCTAAACATGCACTAGAAATTAATTTTAAACATTTGCTTCAATGCTTGGTTTACTGAGAGTGATGGGGGAGAGGGAGGGAATAGGGGAATAGAAAAAGAAAATGATTACGTCCAAGCTTGCAGAAAGCAAAGATTTTTAAAGAGCGTAGTCATTGCTGGGGAAAAACGAACACATAGCATTTAAGAAAAAAGGCATCCAGGAGGAAGGAGAGGCAGAAGATGAGGAGGAGGAGGGAGAGGACAGGAGGATGGAGGGACCGGAAGAAAATCGTGCCCCGGCCTTGGCCCACACAATAAGCAATAAAAACCTCTTTCCAAGAGTCAGCTTTTCCAGAGCTGAGTCTCGGCTACCAAGGAAGCAACTGGAGCAGGGGACAGGGGAAAGACCTCTGCTCGGAACAACTCAAAGAGCAGGAACATATTCTAGAGGGTCACAACTCATTCCCCTCTTTGCCTGTGTTTCCCACAAACAAAACCAAGGATTTTGCAAACATCGAAGCCAGGGCTTTGCTGTTGCTGTTTTTTAAAGAAACAGTGACCTAGTAGGGAATCTCAGCAAGGTCGAGGCGGGGTGACAGCTCCTCGGGGCCTCCTGCTGGGATCCCCAACACCACTGGCCCTCCAGTCCGCAGGGAGTGGGCTTTTCAAGGCCCCTGCATGCGTGAGGACGGGCAGCGCTGGTTGCTGCAGCGCATTTGGTTTTGCTCTGAATAAGCAGACTGTCTTTGAGTCACATTTCCCTCGGTTGCTGTGGCTTTGTTTTGTGCACTCTTTTTTTCTGTTCAAAATACACAAATGTCTGCGGGTAGGAATGCCTTGGCAGCCCCCGTGGCCCCGTGAAAGATTCCCAGACGCCAGGGGCCTGCTCAGCGCAGATCAGAGATGCGCGCGAGCGAGGGCACGGGTTCGCCTGAGCAGGAGATGCTTCCCGAGCCAAAGCCCAGGAGCCTCGGCGCGGGCGACCCTGACACCTTATTCTTTTTTTTTTTTTTAATTTAAATTTTATTTTTATACTCCCCATACAATTACAACACCCTTATTTTGACCCCAATCCCTCCCCTCCCACCCCCTACCCCCCATAGAGTGCCTCTGGTTCATAGTTGTTTGTTGATTTTGATATTTTCTTCTTATAGTTATTCTTTTTCCTGGTCCCTTATTTAAGTTTTCTAGATTCCTGCTATGAGTGAGACCATCCGGTATTTTTCTTTTTCTTTTTGGCTTATTTCGCTGAGCATGATCCCTTCCAGCGCCATCCATGTTGCTGCAAATTGCATGTGTTTATCTTTTTTGAATGCTGAGTAATATTCCATGGTGTATATGTACCACATCTTCTTGATCCAGTCATCTATTTTTGGGCATTTGTATTGTTTCCAAAGCTTAGCTATTGTAAATAGTGCTGCTATAAACACAGGGGTGCAGACACCTTCTATCCCAGAGCTCTTCCCTGGGGCCTGGACCTGGGAGACACCGATTTGTCTTTTTTTCCCATGGCTGAGAGAGGAGAGAGCAACCTCTTCCCACCTGCTCCCCTGCACACCCTAGACTTGCAGATAAGCTGAATTGTCACAACTGCCTGCTCTCATTGCTCATCTGGCCAAGGCCAAGGTGCAGCAGCTCTTTTCCCTTGGACAGTCCCCTCAGGATACCCTGGGACAAATGCAATGGGGAGTAGACTATGCATGATATATGTGTGCATTATCTCAATAATATAGATCACACGACCATATACAGTATGGCATGCTTCATCCTACCTATTCTTCCCAGCATGAAAAGGTTAATTAACCTGCCCCAGGTTGTACAGCTAGTAAATGAGAGGCTGAGATTCAAGCTCAGTTATTGACTCCAAGGTTCTGCCCTTAATTTGGATTCATGAATGAGTCAACAAACTCATGGAGAACCTACTACGGGACCTCCCTGGTGGTGCAGGGGTTAAAGTCTCAGTGTTATCAAGCTATCACCAGCCACTGCAACCTGAGTTCAATCCCCAGCCATGGAGATAATAAACATGGCGCAGCAGACCTCTCCTGTCTCACCTGCTGCTCCCCTCAGCAGTGTATTTCAGTCAATCTGCCTGTTCTGTTCCTCACTTTGTCTCTAGTGAATCCTCTCACCCACTGCACCTCTGGCCTACAGCCCAGCTTTTGTATGAATAAATAAATGAAAATAAATCTTTTTTAAAAATTAAAAAATAAAGAACCTACTATGTGCCAGAGAGGAAAAAGACCATTGGAGTGCTAAGACTCTTAAAAAGAGAATGGTGATGGGCCTCCCCTGGTGGTGCAGCGGTTACGCGCTGGGATGAGAGGCTGCCAGTAGCCTCTGCAGTGCCGGTTCATTCCCACAAAGTAAAAAAAAAAAAGAGAATGGTGATCCCTCTGCATCCCAAACACTGTGGAATTTGATTTAAGATTTTGACATGTATAAGTCTGCTGAAAGTAAGATAGTAATTCAATTTTTAATTTGTTTTTCCATTGAAAAGATCTAAGTAAGTTTGAAGATAAACTTTTCTCTCTTAGCTATGCATGCTCACAAATTCATGCATCAAGTAATCCAATCTTCGATATGTTGTAAGCAAGAAAGAAGCAGCACCTCGTCTTCAAGGGCCTGGAGCTGAGCAGAGGCAGGCATGACACCTGTCAACATGCAACATTCTGAAGGGAAAGCTGAGGTCTAGGCTTCTCCCCACAGATCAGAGCTCCTTATATTCTTTCTCTCCTCCTCCCACTCCTATTGTAAGACCCCACAGCAGATCCAGAGGCCTGGAAGCAGGGCTGGCCAAGCAGGACTTCCTGAGTCATTAGTCTGGGGTTGCCCACAGGGGCTCCACAGGTGGTCTCAGCCCCCAGCGATGACCTAGGAAAAGCCAGGGGACCACTCAGCTGCAGCCAATCCTCTAAGCTGCCAGCCTGCCTTCTTGAAATTGTCCAGATTTCACTTATTAAATATATTAGCCTGAAGTTAACAATTTGTGGTCATTTCACTAAATGACAAAGAATGCAATGACAAAGAATTTGATCTGACGAGAAGGTTTAACCCTGAAGTCAGGCCTTCATATCCTGACTTTGCAATAACTGGGAATGGAGGGGCTTTTCACTGAAAGCAAGTCTGAGGTGAACCTATCTTGCATTACAGAAACAAACAAACCCATCCCTTTCTTGGTCCGAACCTGCCATGTGACTCTCAGCACATTGCTTACTGCAGTGACAGCATTTTAAACAGCTGCCCAGAGGGGTTTTTAAATAGACCTGATGTAATTCAATGGTTTATAGAGCATGGGTTATCAAAATATTAAAGTTCTGAAATGTCCTTAACTAAGACCATGGCCCCAAAGAACACTGCACTCCGAAGCAAAGAACAGTCTGCTCTTGCAGTGTGGAATGTGTGGCTCCTTCAGAAAACTGGCTGCTCTGAATGAGGGTCCAGAAACAGTCTCTGATGAACAGACACTTGGATGCATTTACACTCAACTCACCTGGGATCACTGACAGGGAGAGGCATGTCCAAAGTACATGAAGAATAAGAAATTTTTCCAAAACAGCTTGTGTGTATGTGCCTGAAATGAGGGCACAGTAGCTCAGATCCTAATTAGGCAACTGCAATAGTTAGGTACTGTCCTTCCATGTGAAAACATTCTCCCAGCCTTTAACAACTCAGTTCATGGAAGGTATCAACCTCCAGGAAACTAGCCAGGCAATTATTCTTTAATTGCATATCAAATCTAAGTAATCAAGAAGTTGCAGGGGCATACACAAAAAAATGAACCTGGCTAATGAAGTGCCCCCAGGCCTCTATTTTATCAAATAAGCCACAATTATGTAAACATTTTACAGCCTTAATCAATAACCCCCTCAAGCACCATGTTCTAAAAGTGCACATAAGTTTGGAATTGGAGATCAGTTCTGGTCTTCCATTCTGCTCCTTTCATTACCTTGGAGCAAGCCTCCTTTAATCCTTATGCATCTTCTCGGCCTCAAAGAGAACACCCTGAGCCAAAGGCAGCTCTCAGAGAATTCTGACAGTTTTGTTTATATCAGAAATAATGAAAGATGACAGGCTATCACATTTTGACTCGTAACATGATCATTTGCTTTAGGACTCCCTGCTAAGATTAATTTGGAGACTGGGGAGAAAAAGGAGGAAGGGGAAGTAGAAGAGGGGGTAGCAGAGGAGGAGAGGAGACCCTAAATGCTCCCCTAAAGGCAAGGAGAAGGAATGGCAACCTGATGGTTGCTTTTTCCTTAGCTCAAGGGACAGGGAGGAAAAAAACAGAGTGAATCTGTGTGTGGCTTTTACCCAGAGTCCCTCATATGCTAAATGCTCGCTGTGCACAGGAGCACTGCATTGAGAAGCAACAGAAACTATAGAAACCATCAGTGGTAATTCCTCAGGTATGAAAGATAGCAGTAAAAACCCTTTCCTGTGTGATGTACCTTCACCACCACCACCATCTTCAGCAATCACCACCAACATCACTACCCCCACCATCTCCACGATCACCATGGGCAAATCATCACCACCACCAATAACCCCATCATCATTACCTCCATAATCAACACCACTGCTTTGACCATCACTGCTGCTTTCATCACTAGTACAACCATCACCCCAAACAAAGAAGTGCAATTTCTCTGGGGTAAATGTGTATACCCAAAATTGTTACTTTCTTTCTTTCTCTCATTCCAAACCAATTAGGCTATAGACTTCAACTTCTCTATTTTTCTCATCCTCAAGCTAAGGCCCTGGCACACCAAAGGGAAACTGAGTTTCAAGGAGAGGGATTCTTGTGAAATGTGCCTTGGCACTTGGTAGTGGGGAAGGAGCCAGGAGAACATGACAAGCAAAGGCCTTCTCTCCCTCAGATGGGTCTAAGGGAAAGTCGTATGAGATTTTGTGCTAACAAACCTGGGTGCAGAGAGAAAACACTGAAAAAACTTTCGATCTCACATAGAAACCAACACGCAAAAACTTCTTTTGAAAGAAACACAAAAGCACTAGCTCCAAGGATGCTATGAAAAGGTTTCATGTCAAAGGCTAATTTCCATCTATTGATGGTGACTTCCTGAGACACTGTATTTGAAAATTTGTTTAGCTTCCTTAGGCTCGACCGGAGAAATGAATATAAATACATCACACATACATACATTGATTCGTTGCATGTGGGGGGGAGAGGGGAGAATAACAAGACTTTATTTTCTATCCTTTCCTAATCCCCACCAAGACATTCTATGTACTTGAAAGTCCACATTATATATGATCATATCCTAATGCACTACATTCGGAGGCTTAATACCATCTTCTGAAAACCAGGAAATCCATTGCTAATACATTGATTATTGATTCGTATTATCAAATCATATAAAACCAGAGGTGACTGCAACAAAGGTCTCAACACCATCAGGATGTACCCACTTTCATCTCTGTTTCTCTCATTGCTCTCCCAAACTCACTTTCTTCGTGCCACTGCAAATAACTACCACAAGCGTTAGAACCACATTCATGGTCACAGGAAAAGAGGAGAAAACCTCTTTCTTTTCCCCCACACCAGGTTTAGTTTGGTGGGGGGGGATGGTCCTGAAGGAAGAACTGTGATTGGCTCAGCTCAAGTCATGGGCACATCACTCAACCATCACTCGTGGCAGAGAAAGGGCACCACAATTGGCTCTGCTTTAGGGCAGGTGTCCCTCCCTCAACCCATAATTGTAGACAGAGAGATGAAGTCCTACAAGCTGGAGGCTAGTCAAGCTGGGCCCTCTGCATGGGTTGAGGAGTTTGGTTTCCCCAAAGAAGAATAAGTAGTATAGCCATGGCTACTAGGGTACTCAGAATGACTTATACAGCCAGTCCAATTGGAGCTTTCTGCAGAAGTGATTAGAAAAATTCACAATATAACTCAGCTATGCAAATACTATTATTAAGAAAAATACTCATTCCTGGTTCTGAAAAATTTGCCAGTTCTAGAGACAATTTGGCAGACACCTAACCCCTTTCCTGCAGGCAGGGCAACTCTGAGGGGCAAACCTAGGCCAAGAGCTTCTGAAGGATTAGTTGAGTCTAGTGGCAACCAGTTACTGTTTAATCCTTCCTCTGTTCAGTCCTGATTCCTTCACCCCCTCCCACCCCCCTATTCCACCCTCAGGCGTTTTCTGAGGGTCCTCTGCAATCAGACCCTTCCACTTTCCATCTCAGAATCTGTTTCCTGAGGACCTGAACTAAGACCCACCCAGCCCAAGTGCCCCCTCCTCCACGTTCTCCTTCTTATTTTTCAAGCAATAAACAAGTTTAGCAGAAAGAGGATGGGTTTGTCTTGGAGCCTGCAAGGGTAATACATTGGCATTTCAGAAAAACTTTCTGGAGAAAGAAAGATTACAAAAGTGGACTTACAGGGAAAAACATTTTGATAAAAGCTAGTCAAATCACCTCATAGTTTAGGTTCTACCCATGTCTGAGTAGCCCCTCTCCTAAGGGACCCCACAAGGCAACTCAGGCCAAGGAATGTGTGTGTGTGTGTGTGAGAGAGAGCACACACATGTGTGTGTGTGCATGTGCATGTATGTGTGTGTGTGTGTGTGTTTTTAAATGCCTTTCCTGGAAAGGACAGGGAGGGAGAAGCCCTTGGGGGACAGAGGACAGGCCAAGAACTAATTAATTCAGCTCTGAGAGGAAATGTGATGTGCAGATGGAGCATGAGCAAGGATTCCAGAGCCTTGAGGTCCAGTAACGGCTCTGCCAATGCCAGCAGCATGCAAGGGTCTTCATTTCTTTATCTGTGAGATGGAAACAATGACTGCCCAGCTCCTCTCTCCAGGATTCTTATGGCAATTAACAGAGATCAGGTGCAGAAATGACTCTGCTTGTGGCAGAGGTACTTCCATGACCCTAAGCCCCACGTTCCTTACTGTCACTCCCGAACACAACTGGAGTGGGGACCCACTGCGTTCCAAAGTGCTTTGGGAATAACAGTTATGTCATTTGCTGAGCACTAACAAGGGACACTTCCTGACGACAGAGCAGGGAGCAAAGTGGTGACACTTGTCTCCCATTTGAGATGACAGCCCTGGCAGAGAGTGTTTTCCCCTTCTTCCAGGTGAGGAACCTGAGGATCAGACAGTTTATCAACCCAGAACCACACATCTAGTAAAAGAGGAAACTGGTAATTGAACTAGCTTTGTCTAGCACTGAAGCCCTTAACTGCCAGCAAGTGTCTGAAACAAGTGACCAAGATGACAGCTCACAGCACCCCTTAACCGTGTCATTTCACGGGAAACTTCTGAGTGGCTGACTGGAGTCATGGAGCCAGGTTTTTCACTAGGTTTGGAAAAAGGGTTAAAAATTCAGGGTCCTATCCAAAGCGCGCTAGTAACTTTCCCCTTCTGTTGCATTCCAAGCACACATGCACGTCCCGTCTGCTCCAGGAGCTGGAACATCCTTGCAGAGGCTGTGGCTTATGACCTATCATCACCTTCCAGATCAGCCTGGAAAGTAAGAAAAATATTATGTGAGAGGTTTTTCTCTCTTAAAGCCAGTCTTAGGGAACTAGCCATTTTCGGAGGAAAAGCAAGATTGTTGAAGGGCCAATACACAGTGGGTTTATTTTAGCCCGATGTGATGCAATAATAATAATATATATTTTTAAAAGTGTTGCTTAAGAAAAGGCTAAGGAGAATTGGGAGTCAGTTGGCGCGGATTTTAGAGCTGGTATGCGGCAAAGCAGGCCAATATAGTTCTTTGGGGGAAAAGACTCTAAAAAAGAAAAGAAAAAAAAACAAAACTCCCTAGGTTTGGGAAGGGGCAATAAAGCATATGAAGGTGTGTGGTGTCGTGCCAAAAGCAAAAGAAAATTTCACTAAAACCACAAACCCCGTCATATGTTATTACTTATGCTATGGCTGACAATGACTGGCACAGGGCATGAAATAATCATGTCTGGTGGATTTGGCATTGCTCTATGTTAACAGGAAACCGTGTTCTTTTGATTCCATTGATTGGTTTCCTGCCGAGGCCATCCATGACAGAGCAGGGAGTATACAAGACTATTGTCCAATTTCCATTTCTCCCGGTGCCTCTCACTTCTGGCGGGGGATGCTGGCAGCTTTCATTTGAAGTGAGCTGGTCCCAGCCTCACAATAATGCCTGCAAGCCTGGTTGGAAATGTTGCATTTAGCAGGTTGGTTAGGGAAGGAAGAAATCATTGAAATGCAGGAGCATGTATGCGTCCAAACAGCCACCAACACAGCCCCATTTGCTCAGTGGTAGAGGCTCGCACTGCATTCACTCCCTGCCATCAACATGGAGGAGCTGTGTCATAATGCAGCGGAAGGCCTGCCCCCCAAGGAGATCTGGAAAAGTTCCAATGGGATAGACTGGCACAGGGAGAAGAATGGGAATAGAGAGGCTTCAGCTGAGCTTGTGGGTCTCCTTCCTCCTTGGTTTCAAAGTCAAAGCATCTTGAGAGGTGACAAGTTGGTAGAGGGTAGAATGGTGGCATCTGAGCCCGGGAAAACCCTCGTTCATCAGCCTGCGTCCTCTGTCAGGTCATGTCCATGTGCTGGGGGTTCTCGGTACCATCATGGATAGAATGTATATTTGATGGATGTCATGCATGTTTTTCGTTGACTTGGTCTCAGGATGGGATTGGGAACAATTTTTGCTTTGGTTATTTTAATATTGTATCTATAATGAAAAAAATTCTTTTTAAAGATGATAAAGGAAGGCAATTCATGTTAATAATGGGCTTTGACTGGCCCATATTAGACCATATCCCAACTGACAGGGCATCTCCACCCTAAGCTTTCCTTTCTGTCCCTGACTCATCTGATTGCCAGCCCGATGCACAGTGTTTCTCCTCTAACCAGAGAATTGCTGGGCTCCAGAGGCATATCCTGAATGTCTCCTAACTCTCCTGACTGACCTGGGCCATCACCACGTCACATGCTCTGTTTCCTGTTTCAAGCAAAAGTAACAGTAAATCAATAATAATTTTTTTCACTTCCAGCTAAGGAGTCAAATCACACAACATATATGTGAGGTAAATTAATTACAGGTATTTACACAATCACAGATTCTGCCGGGGTGACTTAACTCGTACCTTTGGATCACTGCGCAACTAAGAGATCCTTTCTAGTCTCTGATCTATGAAACCCAAGTCCTTTTTGTCACAGGTATAGGCACAATATCTCCACTCCCCCTACACACACACACACACACACACACACACACCAACACCAACACACACACACACACACAAAAGCACCTAGTTCTAAGCCAAAGCCATCCTCTCTGCTGCCATCAGTCTATGATCCGGCTGTTCTCTTGATTGGCCTTGGTGGGTATGTCTGGGGACGGTGTCAGCGAGGGCCAGATGGATGGAAAGAGGCCTTGGAAAGGGTTGCTGAGATCACTCCAACAGGATGAAGCTTCTTGGGAATGTACAGAAGCAGGAGGGAGAGGAGAGCCCAATCCCCACCTAGTTACTGTGGCTGGGTGGAGAGTGAGACCACATGGGGGCAGAGATTAAGAGAGGAGTTGTAGGGAGAGGTGTGTGGGGCTGCACCTTCTATTGTCTCTAGAGATCAGCAGGGAGCATAGGACTGGCTGGGCTCTTAGTTGGCATTATTCACCCTCACACACACTCCTGCCTCCACGAGCCCCGGTCTCTGTCAGCCTTTAGCTGAAAACTTCATGCTGCTGTCTCTCCCCTCCCCGCCTGCCTTTCTCCTCTCTCTCTCTTTAGTACAATGTTTTGCTCCTGTCTTTAATAAAGACTTTGCTGCAAGGCTGCCTGGCAGGGAATGATTGGTGTGCGGTGATGGCTGGAGGTCAGCTGGGGGGATAGGCCCGTGAAGGATAGGCCAGAAGGTAGGGTCAAGAGAGCAGCCAGATGGCCAGAGGTTATGTGTGTGGGGGTGTCAGTGAGTTCTGACCTGAGTTTAGAGAACACAGGGCACCAGTGAGACAAAACTGCCCTCACCCGTAGCAGGAGGGCCGCCAGGCAGCCGACAGATCCTTCCTCCAGATGCTCCCAGCCTGGCCTCCCCTTAGCCAGGGTCATCCAGGTTGCAGGAAGCATCTCAGTCCTTTACCCTCTGGCTCCTTCAAGGTTCTGAGAGATGCAGCCATCCTGGTCATTCGCTGCAGCCCCTGCCTCGATGCAGCTGACTTCCGATCTCTCAGGTGCCCAGTCTCCTCCTAAGCCCCAGCTCTGCTTGGGCCTTCTCTGCACCTCAGATGGCTGTTTCCCTCTCCAAGGTTTCACTGAGTGGCAAGCTCAGACTCCTGGATTCCTATCCTTAACTCTTTCTGCTCCTATTTTCTCCCTCTACTTCCCAAACTGCTGTCTGTTGGCTATAAACGGTCCCTTTGCAGGAAATGACCTCAGAGACATTAATACAAGTCACACAGAAGTGAAGCCAATCTAGTAAGTAAAGTTTTCTGTTTGGTTTGGTTTTTCTGTTGGTGGTTTGGGATCCCTTTGGAGCTGGGACATTGCTTTTCCTGTTTCCAGACACCATTTTGGAGTTTATGACTTAACCAAGATCTGCATTTACTTGAAGAGGATTCTGAACCACAGATGAGGTTTTGAAGATGCATAATGGGGTGGAGTGATCAAGGGTCCTAAAGGGGCTCCTTAATTTCCCTCTTCCCCAATCATCCCGTGCTCCTGTCTGTTCTTCCAGGACAAGGGAGATGCAGGGGTGGGACTGGGAGCCAGGACTCCAGACCCACCTTTGAACGACTGAAGCCGGGGCCCTTGGTGGGGCCCTCAATGTCTCCTCCCTTCGTGCACTGCAAAGCGCCCCTGTTGCAGCATTCCGGAGCTGGCTGTTCTGAACGTGCTTCTTTTAATTAGTCAAAAGGGCTGAATTCAATGATGATTTTGCTTTGCTATTTCATTGTCCTTCTCCTCCACTGAGACCAACCGGCCAGGACAGGAGTTTGTATTGTTCCCATTGTATCTGGTGCCCAGAACAGAATATAGAATGTCAACGGAGTTCAACAAATGCTTGAGATATAAAGGAGTGAGTGGCAGTTCATCTCTACATTCCAAATTTCTGGAATCACAGTAACAAGCAGGGGGCAGAGTCCATCTGTGCTGCCCGTTCCTTCACCACCAGAGACCCGCTTCTCCCTGCTCCTCTGAGAGATGATTCCTGCTCTTTAATGTCCTTCCTTTTTTGCCTTGTTTTTCTTTCCATTCTTGCATGTCTTTAACTCTCCTACTAATAACACAAATGACCCCATTTCCGCTCCTATTTCCAAACCACCATGCATGCCATTTTCCTTCAACTTGCCTCTGGTGAAAAAAAAAAAAATTCCTCCGAGAAATGTGACTCAGAGGTAATCAATGTAAATGTCACCCAAGGCCATAGGCAATTTCTCAGCCATGAGTCACATCCCCTGTGCTGAGAACCTTGGGTTTTCAGTCAAGGCAGAAAGTTTCAAAACCAGCCCCTGGAGACAGACACTTCCTTCTAGGGTCCATGCCCAGTCAATGCCTGCAGGAATTGTTCCTTGTCGTTCTTTGTTGTTGCTGCCCTTGGCCACATCAGGTGAAGGCTCAGGCTGGCTTCCCTTCCCAGTGAGTTCCAAGGCTGTTGCAATGGACTTAAATGCCCTCAGCAGGGACCACCAGGCTGTTTCTCCTTCCAGCTGCTGTGGCTGCCACTGCTGATCCAGGACTGGGAGACACAGCCCACAGCCAGGTTTTGCTGTGGGCTTGGGGCCAGGGCACCTGAGATTTTCTAGCTCCAGCTGGAAACAGGATTTGAAATGTACAGGTTAGGGAGGAGCCATGGCCACTGCGTTCAAAGGACTCCTTCATGAAGTTAAAAAGAAAATCTCAGTATTTAAGTCAGTCTGTTTTCTTTGCTCTTTCTCTTCTACACGTTTGTGGAGTAAGTCTCAGCATAGGAATTTGAAAATATGAAAGAAGGAAAGAAGGAAGGAAGGAACAAATGAAAGGTGGGAGGAAGGGAAAGAAGGAGGGAGAGCCACAAAGGTGACATCGGGCACATTCTATCTAGGTGGAAGGGAACTAAGTCTGTCCCCACACGTGGAAGGCAGTAACAAGTCAAGAAATAACAATTTCAGGTCATAGGAAGGTCATTGACAAGTGTTCAGATCTACAGTGAGTAGGAAATGACAGACTGGCTGAGCTTCTAACAAGTGCATGGACAGCCTTGGCCAGGAGAAACAGGCAGCATGGAGCTCAGTCTCTGGGCTGGGCGCCATCTGTTCCAGGGTTCAGACTGTAAGAAGCAAATGAAACAACCCACAGAAAAAGAATGATCCTGGCACACGATGGGCCCTCAACAAACACTAGTAGCATGAATGAATGCATGTGTGCATGAATGAATGAATGAATGCATGAATGAATGCATGCATGCATGAAGTGTTTCTCAGGGCTCAGGGCACATGGGGTGCCATAGAAACACTGTTTCTACAGCCATAGAAACAGCAGTGCTGGTTCCTGAACTCATTTCTGGAAACAGTTGGCATCCCTTCCTGTTGCTGAGCTGGGGTTCGACCGGGAACTGGTGGGACACCAGAGCAGGCTGCTGATGAACACAGTCTCAGTGACCATGACAGGGGCAAGTGAAGGGTCGCTGTCTTCACAGAGAGCAATGTCTACATAATGTAAACCGAGTCAGACCCCCTCCAAAGGAGGGATGAGGCTGCGCTGCTGGAGACTCTCTTAGCCAGCCAATGAGGAAGGAACAACTTCCTTTTACCCTGTGTCTGCAGCACAGCATAGCAGAGGCAGAACCTCCTATTTTCAAGGGCAAATTTGAAATTTCGGGTGCCCTCTACTTGGAGATGGTTATTTTACAAGTCAAAATGTTGCAGAAATGGAACATTATTCAGGCAATGCAGCAATTGCCAAAACCCTGCATTGCTCAGAAACCACCTCAAACTAAGTAAAAGAAAAAAATTTGCTGGCTTAATAAAACCAAACTTCCAGGAGACAGAAGTAGAACTGCCTGTAGGCACACTCGGACCAGGGACTTAAACACAGTCAGAACTCTTAACTTCTAGTAGTTCCAGGCTCACATCCAAACTTTGTTCCAGCTTCAGATTTTAAAATCTGTATAATGAGAATATTAACATTCCTTAACTACAGAAAACCGTGTCAGCTGAACCAAGTCTTGAAGGAATTCACAGAACACACTTGTGCACACAATTCCCATATATATCACCTATTTTGCGTGTGCCTAACCAGGTATGTTATCCTACAAGATTTGTTTTACTCTTCTTTCACATGTGTGAAATTTCTTTTTATAAAAGTTTTTATTTAAAAAAAATACTCAATTCACATCTAAAACTTGCCCAAGCATCCTGATTCAAAAACACAGAACATTTCTTGAAAAAAAAAATGTATTGACATTAAAAAAGAATTTTGAAAGAATCAAGAGGACATGTGATATTTCCCACGGAACGGGCATAAAGAAATCCACAATGCCATGGAAATTAAAGAAAAAAAATCTATGATAGAACAACTCTTAAGTGCTGACACCTAGACATATTGGATGAAAACAAGGCCTGAACACATAGAAGAGATGGAAAGAGGAGCATTGTTGAGCCTGAATAGCAAACAGTGAAAAGGCAGGATGACCTTCTGCATAAGGAGACACTACAGTCTACATGCAAAGATCTTCATGGAAAATGTTGACTTTTGTAGAAGTAATACCTTCTAGTATGAGTTGCTTAGTTTGGGGATATCAAACATCCCCACCATTTGTAAAACTGGCAGCTGGTGGGGAAGCCCCGAAGGCAGATGAGAAAGCCATGAAAGAATTTCCAGCAGGTATACAAAAGTTAACTGAAAAAGACTATACATTGAATCAAATCTTCAATTTTGAAAAAGGAGGCATCTATTCCAAATATATGTTTCAAAGGTCCTGTTTTTCAAGGATGGAAAAACAAGCTACAGGATTTTAAAAATGCAAATCTAATAACCTTCTTCTGCTACTTCATGATAATTTGTAAGCAGCAACACTCAAACCTCAGGTCTTTTTCAAGCTCTAGTGCCATCTTTATTGTAGCATTTACACATTTTTAATTGTTTAACATGTGTGAAACTGTGCTACTATTTTTATTAGAGTCTTACCTTACTTTTTTAAAAAAGATTTATTTATTTATGCATACACGAGCTGGGGTGTAGGCCAGAGGTGCTGGAGGGTGAGAGGATTCACCAGAGACAGAGTGGGGAGCAGAACAGGCAGATGTACTGAGATACACTGCTGAGGGGAGCAGCAGGCGAGACAAGAGAGGTCTGCTGCACCATATGTGGGTTAGCTCCCTGGCCGGGGATTGAACTCATGCTAAGTGGCTGCTGATAGCTTCATAGTGCTGAGACTTAACCCCTTGTGCCACCAGGGAGGCCCTAAAGTCTTACCTTTTTTAACATCAGGAACAGTTTTTCACTTGGGGATATTTTAATTTTAGGTGGTCCCATTTTTCTCAAAGTCCTGTGGTATTGATTTTGCATAGTGAGGTGAGGTTTCCAGAATATATCTCTTGTTATAGCAGAACTGACTCTACTATAATGAAATATGTGAGTGTACTAGGATGGTACTATGACCTAGATCTTTTAATTCCCAAATTTCTCCCTCAACTGGTAGTTGGCTACTACAGAATACAGGAGTGAACCCCTAAACTGAACTTGGATCTTCCCTCTTAGCCCTGAAACAACCACCTCCAAGTTCTTCTTCATCCTTAAGACCCTCAGAACTAAATTAATTATCTAGTCAACTCTACACTGTGCAGTTCCTTTTTGATGAACTCCCCAAAATCCCATTTGTGCTCCTGCAGCAACTCCTTACATCTTCAACTCCATCAATCTTGTCCTTTCTTGAGGCTACCACTGGCATCTTTATCTGTGTGGCTCCTATTCAGTCCCCATTGAATGAGTGCCTCTTCTCCTCCATCATCATGCAGACCCAGTTGAAGCTGGTGCCCTTTCCTAGGTAATCAAGAGAGAAGCTACTGAAAGCTAGCAAAGCTCTTCTTTCACACACATTCCCAAAAGGAGCCTGGGCTGTGGGCTGCACATCCTCCAGGACGTCCTTGGCTTATTCTTATTCTCGGCCTTGGCTCTCCTGCAGACCTGCCTCTGCAAGAGCAACCTGAGACCAGCCCTGTGGGAGGTGAGGCAAACTGGATGGAAATCAGACCCGTGGTCACCTAGAAAATCACATTTTAACCACTGACATTTGTGAAATGCTTTTCCTGGGGAATTTTATTATTCCTTCCTGAGTCCCTAACACATGTCAGAGTTTAGAGAGTTAAGGAAATCCCCCACTGAGTAAGCTTTATTTTACTTTAAAAAGTCAGTTTCTAGCCCTTCCTGTTTCTAAACTCCAGTAGCTTTGTCTACATAAGGACACCACTGTGTGGCTCGGCTAAGACAACCCCAGAATGAAAGGTGTAAATTATGTCACTCCAGTGAGGCAGGAACTTCAAAACTGTTTTAGTACCAGAGTCTAAAGGTGGAGATCAATAGAATCCTCCTGAAATATGACTTTCTTTTAACCCCTTAATTCAGCTGAATTGCATGTGGTTTAGGAGTGCTTTTCAAAGGGATAACATTGAACTTGGCTAGCAATTAGGAGAACTGCATTTGATTTTAATGCATCCCTGGACCTCTTGGCATGTGGATGCTTCAGCTCTAAATCACAGACTGTGATAACATAATGTTCAAAAGTATCTACCACCAAAGTGGAAAATGTTGTGTTTGCAATGTGAAGGAAGTGTGTGTCTGTGTGTTTGTGTGTGTGTGTTGGGAAGGGTGGATCTGCAGAAACATTTGCATGAGAGGTGCATTCTTTTCCCAGCATGACCAGGCATATCCCTGAAGGTCAGGGTTTGGCCTAGGAACATGACTGCTTAGGAAAATGAGAGAGTTCTCTGTACATAAGGGCAAGCTTTGGTGCCAGAGTCCTTGGGTTTGATTCTTTGTTGTACCATCAAGTGGCTTGACCTTCAGGAAGTTACCTCTGTTCTCTGTTTCTTTAAGTGCAAAATAAAAATCAGGGTAACTCCTGACTCAAAAATCATTATTAAAATTCCATGATAAGTGTAGTTTCATTCAAAAGTACTCACTGCGGTTACTTGTTTAATAGGTGCAATTCTCCTAATCATCGCATCTTTCTCACAAAGTTTTAGTGACAATAAATGAATCAATGCACATAGGCATGTAGTACAGAGTGAGCACTCCACAGAGAAAACCTGTTCCTGACCATTTTAAACTGTATGTGACTAGATCTAGGATAATATTTGAAGGACACTCAAAAATATTTATTTCTGCTCTTTTAAAAGATAGTCCTCAATCCTTTCTGTCTCTGGCTCCAAATACAATTTCAGTTCAGGTAAATGACTTATTTTAAACCCTGAGTTCACGAGGTCATACTTGAAGGAATCATAGATGAATGTTGGCCATTTAAGTTGAACGAGGACAGGGACTATGCAAGGAGAAGGAATCTACAGGAAAGACAGCCATTCCCTCAGCAATTTGCTGGGTCCTTCCTTCCTCCTCTGAGAGGGCCTGCCCACTAACCCAGGCCAGTGGTGAGCTAGTGCCCGCTCCTGTAGGCCTGCCAGAGTCAATCTTGCACATGTCTTCCCAATTCCTCTTTCAGCAATTCCTTGTTCAGGCTAGGAGCCCGATGTTGGCACTGGTGAGAATGTTTATACCATGAAAATTGGCCAATGCTATAAATCAGAGATTTTTTTCTAGATAGCCATTTGTTAAACATTTATTAGCACATACAGCAAGCTGGTACCAGAAAGTTGTTCTCTCTTTGCAGAGATCCCTTTTCCAGACATCCCCACAGGCTAGGGACCGTCTGCCACCCCTGCTGCTGGCTTCCCTGTGGGCGCCTATAACCATCTGGCCTTCTGCAGAGCCGTGTCCTACTTTTCCTTGACTGGGGGTGGGGGCGGGAGAGGTCGATGACTCTCCCTCTTGCCACTTTGTCCTCTCAATCGCCACAATGCTAACATATAAGCTGCAAAGACACTGGCAAATTTCTTTACTAATGGGTTAATAAACTCTTAGAAAGGAAGTATAGCTGAATTTCCACAGAACAAAAGCTGAAATTGAAGTCAACTTGGATATTCTCTGTGGGTCTAAGGCCCATCCTCAGAGAGAAAACTGAATTCTACCCTGGAAAACATTGTGCTAACCCTACCCATAGGAAGAAACCAAGATCTCACTCTCAAAATGGTTACTGAGAGCTGCAGTCTGAATAAATCACTCCCCTACAACCTTCAGCTGAGTGTACATGGATGTTTATTGCCACCTCTAAGCCTGGGGGGCAGGAAGCAAAGGAGATATGAGGAGATATCTATGCTTTCATGGGTGAGGGTAAATGTTTACTTTGCAAGAGTCCCGCCAGTAAAAGAGACACAGAATTTTCATAGTTACTGGTCTCTTAAAGTAAATACCTCTCCAAAAGACAAAAATTATTTTTTCAAAAATTATACAATCTAAACCAGTTGCTATCAACTCCAATTTCACATTAGAATCTCCCAGAGAAATTAAAAAAATACTGATGCCTTTGTTTCACCCCAAGTTGGGTTTGGACTCCCTGAGTGAATCTAAATGTAATCAGGTTTAAGAACCTTTGGTCTTGGGCCTCCCCGGTGGCGCAGCGGTTGAGTGCTGGGTTGCGAAGCTGCCCGCAGCCTCTGCAGAGCCGGTTCAATCCCCGGCTGCTCCCCGGCCACCGAGGGAGGGTCCCACATGGCGCGCAGAACCCTCCTGCCGCCCGCTGCTCCCCTCAGCAGTGTACTTCCGTCCTTCTGCCTGTTCTGCTCCCCGCTCTGGCTCTGGTGAATTCTCTCACCCTCCCGCGCTTCTGACTGTACCCAGTGCTTGTATAAGTAAATAAATAAATCTTTAAAAAAAAAAAAAAAAAAAAAGAACCTCTGGTCTAAATCTACAGTGAAGGACAAGAGTTTCCTTATTAGCAGGCTTGGTCTCAGTGTAGCGGGCCTCCGACGTCATGTCAAGGCCCTCGTCCTGATTACTAGAGCAAAGAATTGATCTTGATTGAAGTATTTTCATTCTGATTGCAGTAGGAGGTGGAGGAGGAGATCACTAGTCCTACCAACATACACAGTTTACTTAGTCACTGAGCTTTTCATTTTACCTAGTGACTCTGACATGAACTCAAATTTTTGACTGTAGTGTAGCTGTCCATGTAAGCACTCTCTCTTTTGCCCTGTCGTTTCCTTTTAAGGGAATAATCATGAGTTACAAAGAGGTCCAATAGAAACAAGTAGGACAAAAACCTTAAGGATCTGGTTAATCATTGCCATGGTTACAGGTAACTGTCCTTCACCTGTCTGTGTTTGCCCGTGACTGTACAAATGGAGGAAGTGTTCATACCTACCAACATCCTGACCTGAAAGTCAAATATTATTGGCCTAGGTTACCCCAAACAGAATTTTCCTTGTCTTAGTCCCACTGACAACAGCCTCTGGAAATTTCTGCATCCATTCATCCCAGACCAGCAGGGATTTCTCTTCCCAAGTCCTTGCCTCAGAATTCATTCAGGTTTTCATTGAGTTCATTGGAGTCTCAAGTGGTGGCTATTTCCTTCCATGACCAGTGCAGGCCAGACTAGGAGTGAGCTTCCACCCAACAGGGAATTGGGTGACAGGGGAGAATGGAGCTTGTTCAAAGAGCCAGAATTGGAGATATCCTACTGAAGTGACCCAGATTCAAAAGAGCCAGCCAGTCAAGTTGGAACAGAGTGTGGATAGTGGAAATTGAAGATGGGAACCCCATGGTCTAGGAGGGTAAGTGGAGCGAAGAATGAGAGAAAAAGCTACATTCATAAATGAGCTCTCTGAGCAGCGAGTGCCACAGCACGGGACCCTGGCTTCCTGTCTAAGGAGGGTTGGGCACCTGCCCAATATGCTCTTGGATGACAGTCAATAAAATCTCTCCTTCTCTAAAAGCTGATTTCATTTCCAGGAAAAAAAAAATGAAAACTTTCCTATCAGTGTGAGGTATAAATACAGAAAGCAGATTCACATTTGTGGAGGCAAACCCAAGTGTTTTATTTCCCATCTAAAATTGAAACAAAACACCAAAACAAAAACATTTCAGTTTGGAATGCAGTCTGTTTGAGTTCTCTGAATGTTTTGAAATGGTTTGTCAGACATTCAAATCTAGTCCCCAACCTAAAGTATGTTTAGGTAATTCTTAATTATTAAAATTTTGGGTAAATTTGAGGGAAATTTTATCCATACATTGCTGATCTGTTTGCATTCAACTCATCAAAACAATATTTAAATGCTACTTCAACAAATCTTTATAGAATCAAAAAACAGGAAGTTCTATTTTAGAAAAAAGTAAACAAATTTAAACACCAAACTGTTCTCATTTGGTGGGATTTGCCTAGACCAAAGAGATTGAATTCTAAACTTGGCAAACACAGTTCTCCCTGCCTCCTAGACTTATTCTATCATATGCAAAAAGCCACAAAGTGCTCATAGGAGAAAAATGTTAAATGTATCCCTGATTTGCGTACAAAGCTTTGTTCATATCAAACTGAAGTAGAAACTTTAAAAGCATGAAAAGTTTTTCTGTTCTTTGTGTTGTGGTTTCAATCTCAATTTCTCACGGGATGCCATGGAACTGGGCCAGTTTTATCATTTTGCTGGAGCGCAGGTCTTCAGAGCAAGAGTCCCAGTACAGATCACTGCATCAGGAACATGTTGAAGGATTTCATTCATTGACTACAGTGCCTGCAATCGCAGTAATTTATTTTGCTATAAATTGTCATGATCATAGGAACTGCCTTGTTACATTTAAAAAGAAAGTATATAAAAAAAATCTTTAAATGATTTTCCCAGATAAGAAACTCATTAGCTTTCTTTTCTTTTCTCTTTAGTTGTCCAGTTTTCCACTGGGAAAGGATAATACGTGAAATGTTACCATTGCAAATACCAATGAGTTTCAGATCACTTTTAGATCAACCAGGGGACCATCGATTTTTGAATCTTTAGTCTTTTAGAAACTACAAGACATCTAAGCACAGACACATAAGATTTTAGCTCCAAAAGTAATAAGAAATGATATCAGAGGGCTGGTGAAAAGCTGGAAGGAAAGAAGACATAAAGATGATGGGTGTGAAGTAACAGATCTTTATCAGGGGTGATTTTTTAAAGCTCTAAAAAAGGCTGTGTCTTTCTACTTGCTACATAGGATATGGTGTGATTCGTGAATTGTTTGAGGTGGGGGGGGAAGGAGGGAGGGAGGGAGAGAGAGAGAGAGGGGGGGGGGAGAGAAGCTCCAACAATGGATCAGTGTTGTTATAATCAAATCCAATATAGTAGGTTGATTTCATCAATTGCTCTCATTGTTCACCTTTCCCTGCAGCCACACTTTGCTATGCAACATTTCACTGACCACTCAGCTGTGAGCTCTGCACCTAGACTCTGTTTTTTAATTGGCTTTACTGTGTTATAATTTATATACAATAATGTTCACCCATTTTAAAATATATAGTTTGATAAATCTCCACCATGATCAAGATAAAGAACATTTCCACCTCTCAAAAACTACGCTTATGTCCCCTGTACAGTTAATCTCATGTCACTATCTCCAGCCTCCAGGCAATGACTAATCTGGTTTCTTTTACTACAGCTTTGCTTTCTCTAGAATTTCATTTACATTGAGTCATACAGCATGGAGTCGTCAACATCTGGCTTCTTTCACTTAGCAGAATGCATTTGAGTTTCACCATGTTGCATGTATCAGTAGTTCACTTCTTTTCTTTGCCGAGGAAATATTGCAATTTGTTTATCCAGTCACCAGTTAATAAATGTTTGGATTGTTTTCAGCTTTTTGTTACTGCAAATGTAGCTGCCGCAAACATTCATGTACATATCTTTGTGTGAACACATGTTCTTATTTTTCTTCAATATCTTAAGAATTAAATTGCCAGGTCTAATGATAAATGTGCATTTAATTTTATAAAAAACCAACAAACTGTTTTCCAAAGGATTGTACCATTTCACATTTTGGTAGTTTGTGTTGTTTGAAGAATTTGTCAGATTATCTAAACTGTTCAATTTATAGACATAAAATTGCTTATATTTCTCTCTGACACATGGAAAATTTGCCCTTGTAAGATATACCATTCTATGAATTTTGACAGACTCACACCTTCATAATCACAACTACAATGAAAACATAGGACATTTCCATCATGATGAAAAGTTCCCTCATACCCCTTTGGAGTCATTTGCAGCCCTTCAAGTTCACGTCCCTTGAAACAATGATCTGATTTCTATCCCTATTGCTTTGCCTTTTCTACATTGTCATATTAATGGAATCGTATAATAACACAACGTATCATGCAGTTGTATGCATCAATAGTCTATTCTTTTTCACTGCTGAGGAGTACTCTATTGCATCTCTCCATGACAAGTTATTCACCAGTGAGCGAAGATATGGCTTGTTCCTAGGTTTGGCAATTTTGTAAATAAAGGTATTATAAACATTTTTGCCCACGTTTTTTGTGAAGACATAATGTTTTCATTCCATCTCAACAAGTAACCAAGAATTTTTGCTTTAGGGTTTTTGTTTGGAGGTTCTAGAAGCTACTTGTATACACTTGATGGAAGAACAGTCCGTTTCTATTCTGGAAAGGCCATCCTCGACTGAGCACACAGCTTGGGGAGGGACACACATGGAGAGGTGCGGGAGGAAGGGGACACCCACCTAGCCAGCCGGGTCAGCTGAATCAACTCTGGTGATCAGTGGGATGACAGATATTGCATCTGTCATATACTACATCTGACATATACTGCTTGATGGTTTTGTTTTGTTTTTTTTGGTAAGGATTTATTTATTTCTGCATACAAGAGCTGCGGAAGAGGCCACAGGTGTGGGGGGTGAGAGGATTCACCAGAGACAGAATGGAGAACAGAACAGGCAGACTGACTGAAATACATTGCTGAGGGGAGCAGCGGGCAAGACAGGAGAGGTCTGCCTCACCATGGAGGTTGCTCCCTGGCCGGCCGTGCATTGAACTTGTGCTGCAGAGGCTGCAGATTGCTGCATAGTGTGGTGCTTAACCCCTTGCACCACCAGGGAGGCCATTTATGTTTTTTGAAGTTCTCTAGTCAGGTGCACACACAGCTAGGATTGGTATGTCTTCTGAAGTTACTCCATTCTCATTAAGAAATGCCCCTCATTGTCACTGGCATTATTTTGAGTTCATGGAATCATCTCTTGAAATATCCTCAGAGGTTTCTGGAAGGTCTTTCATCATGAAGAGCCACTGAGATGAGAGCTATCATAGTTATTGGGGGCAATCAGAGCCTAGCCAAAGACAAATCCAGTTGGCAAGAAAGTGCTGGATTGTCTTAAACTATTTTCAAATATCAGTTTTGAATCTCCTCAAACCAACAGGAAATTAAAATTCATTGAAAACTCCTATATCAAGGCTTACAAATCAGAATTAATAAAAAACGAGAAGATGAAATGTCAGAACTGACTTGTGAGGTTTTGATTCATGAACTTTTCAGTTACTCCTTATCCTCTCTCTCTTCTGTCTTCCTCGGTGTCTTCTAAACTGTCCCCCAATTCATGTACATGATGCCTGGCTTTGCCCATGATTTCCACAAATGAAGTGGACAGAAAATTATCTGAATGTCCTCTGTCATTTCTTTCTCCATCCTTTCTTTTCCTCTTCTCTTTCCCCCCCTTTGCTTTCCTTTCTGTCATTAAACATTTATTTTTTAAGTACCCACTTGTCTTATTACTAGAGGTATCAGTCTTTGGGCTGCCTGAATAAAATATCATAGGTTGGGTGGATTGCATAACAGATAACTCATCTGTAAAATGGGGATTCTGATAGTATCAATCTCATATGGCGATCTGAGAATTGACGAAATTAACAACTGGGATTGAAAAATGTCTGGACAATATACACTGTAAACTGCTATATTAACTAAAGTCATGTAAACTGGTATATTAACTAAAGTCATCTCTATTTATATTTATTAAATATTTTCAAAGTTGGCTACTGTGCTCACTGCTTGAGATTCAGTGTTATCTATTTGACCCTTTACTACATAAAGAATCTCAGTTTCCATTGTTACACCAGCTTAATCTAGTTTGGATGTTTGCACATAAAATGGCCCATTTCAGTATTTTGATTGCTAAATACTGTTTTCAATCACAAAGGAATTCTACCAGCAAAAAACCTAATTTCCCTTTCAATTAAAAAATTGCAATATAAAGAACAAAACACGAATCACCCATAATCCACCGCCTAGATAAATACTGTTAAAAGATAAGCATGTACCCATCTGGGGCTGCCTGCTACAGTGTACAGGGTACCAGGCAGATAATTTTTGCAGACAAATAATTTTTGCAATGTCCCTTTCTGTATGAAATATTTGCATCACCCCAAATCAGCAAGTTACTACCATTCTGGCTAACCAATGTCAAGCCATGACATGAAAACACACCTTGCCAGCCAGCAGAACAATCCAGTCTCTGAAAGCATGGGCCTAATAGGACAAGCCCACGAACATGAGATACTGGTTCTCTTCAGAGCATCTGGCTGACCCCCACCCCATACCACCCCCACCCTGTCACCCCCACCGACACGTGCACACAGGAAAGGAGATGGCACAGGGTGATGGTGACCTGAAGGGTAAAAACATGGACCCTGGTTTACAGGAGCCCCAGTCTCCAGGCTGAGACTGACTCACTTGGACCTCACATTTGGGGTCACATACTGAGCAAGGACTTCCTTTGAAAAGGCACTGAAAGCAAAGGAGTCAGGTAGGCACGAGGCAAGGGGCCTGGGTGCTGGATCTGAGGGTGGTACTCCCTCTGCTTACAAAATTGTGTGCACCAATCCCAGAACCTCTAATTCCATTGGTGTGGAGCAGGATTCAGCTCCTGTTTTTAAAGCTGCCTAGGCAATTCTCATATGGAATCAGGGTTGAGAGTCAGTCAACTTAATAGTATTTAATGTCCTTCCATCGCCCTCCCTGGGAAGCTGAGTTCAAAATATCAAAGAAATTGACCCATCACCCCACAGGTCAACACCAGAGGCGCCATGTCCTGTGTGTATCTACACTGACCCCTACTACACACCTACAGAGGTTGATATTAAGACAGCTCCATGTCCTCTACCTAACATAACCTGAGAATCCCTGTCTTTGCTATAGTTTTCCATTACTGTACCTACCATTAATCTCTCTGCTGTTGCTGGCTCTTGATAACCTTTATGCTGTCAAGAGCCAGAAGGGTGCTAATAGCTGAGAAGGATCTCAATAAGGACCCAGCATTTTTCAACCTTTCAGCATTAATCATTTCCTTTGGTTAAACTAGTTGAGACAAAACCCAGAGTGGGGCCTGCTCTTTTTTGTAATTAATGAGACTCCATGAGGAAGTGCAGGTGATGTGACATCCAGGTCTATTTCCCCATGCGGTAAATACACGCTGAGAGCAGAGGAGAGGTAAGGAGAACACACATATCTCCCTCTGCTGAGGGCCAATTATAGGGCAGGTCTGCAGACAGTCGACATATCTGGTCCAGTCATTATAACTCAAACTGGGGAGTGGATTCCTTCAAACAATCCACACATAAGAGAAGGGGAATGCCAACATGATTTTCTTTGACACTTTCCCCCACGTTCCTTTTCCATTATTATTGCTAGAAATTCCAGAAAGTAAACCACTAAATTAAACATTACGTACATTCCTCGCTGGAAGTGAATTGGGTGTGTGGGTTTTGGCTTTATGATTAAAGTTCTTTGTATACCAAAATACTTGGTGACCCAGGAAAAGCCACAGAAACTCCATGCCTGGCTTCTTTAGCTATAAAATAGGGTCAACACATTGACTTCAAAGGCCAAGCTACTAACTCTAGCCTGGATTGAGTTTTCCTGATTGGATGTTCGGATGGTCAAAGAAAGACACTAACAGGAGTAGGAATATCAGCAGAGTATTGGTAGGAAGCTTATAGCATCAACTAGAGAGAGTTTATGAATGGATAATTTGTAGGGATGTGGTTCAACCGAAGAGGGATGAAGAAGCATCACAAGGCCATCCTCAGGCCTGAAAGGACAAGGAGAGGGAAGCAGTTCCAGGATCTGGTGAGACCTGTCATCAGAGCTGTGGTCTTCAGTGGAGGAATGCAGTCACTGCCAACCCACAGCTGGGCAGGGCAGGATGGAGGAGTAAACACACCAACCTCACTCTCCCTCACCCTGGAGCTCCTGCTGTGCCTCCCTTTGGCTGAACCCAATAGGATATGAGGGCACAAGAGCTCAACTGATGCAATCCACACAGACCAGCACCCCAGGGCATATAGCAGGGTAGAGAGGGCAGAGAGTAGATTGGAAGGGCAAATAGAATATTTAGTAGAACTAGACAAACAACCCCAGACTCCCCCAAAATGAACAAATGCCCCCAAAATATGCATCTACAATGTACAGACCTCCCTTCAACTTTGCGTCATGATGTATGACTCTTAAGTTGACTGTACACAAAGAACATGATCAATCACATACATATTCCAATGACATATTCCAATTCCAACGACTGACAGCTACTACTATTATTGAAAAGGGAGTCAGAAAACTCTATAGTCACTGATGTCAGGAGTTGGGCAAACAATTTGAAAACTGTAAGATACAGAAGCTCTTATCCAGCTGCCTCCCAACCTGTGCTACACTGCATTTCGCCCCACCTGAAATACCAAGTGATCCCACTGGAAATTCCAACAGCCTAAGCTATGGTCATGCAGCCTGCTCACTGTTCATTTTCCTCTCTTTTCCACTCCTGCAGAGTGGAATGTCAGCTGAGTGGCAGGGAGCCTGCTCACCAAGGGGCTGGCTGATTGCTTTGGAAACCCATCCCTCTACTGGAATTTAATAAAAACCACCCACCAGATGCAGGGTGGGGGTACTGGCTCTTTAAATGATGCTTTTCTTTAAGGAAAAAAAATCTATCTGTGCCAGTAAAGCAAGAATCTAGTTATTCAAAGATGGAATAAAAAATGGTTTTAATTTGTAACTTTGCTAATTTCATTCCCCTGCTCAAAACTCTTTGATGATTATCATTGCTGAGGGAATAAATTTCAAATGCTTTAGCCTGAGCTCTGCACCTCAGCTTTTCCTATCCAAACTCTCCTTACTCTCCTTAAATTATCCTTCTTCCATCAAAGTGATTGACTCAGAGGACGTTTGCTGGACAATTCTAGGTGTGTTCACACGCAGAGCTTTTCTTTACTTTAGACCCGTAGTTCTCAACTCAGGACAATTTTCCCCTTAGGAGACATCTGGCAATATCTGGAGACATTTATTGATTGTCACAGCTGGGTGGGGGAGGTGGTACTACTGCCATTGAGTGGCTGGAACCTGGAGATATTACTCAACATCTTGCAATACGCAGCCTCCCACAACAGAGAGCTAAGCAGCCCCAAATGTTGAAAGACTGAGGCAGGAGACCAGACCGGGGTGTCCTCCTATGTCCCACATCCAAATTCTGTCCATTCATTGAAGTCTAGACCTGTACCTATGGCGGAGTAGTCTCTCGTCATCCCTGGAAACGCAGCTCGTCCCAACCCAGAAGTGCTGTCCCAAATACTCAGCAAATTTCAAAGACTCAGTAGAAAGACGAAATGTTTCACTAATAATTTTTACATTAATTACATGTAGAAATGATAATATTTTAGATATTCCAGGTTAAATAAATACATTACCATAATTAATTTATTTTTATTTGATTTGTGGTTACTAGAAAATGTTAGACTACTTATGTGATTGAATTCTATTTTAATAACACTGGTCTAGGCCAGGGATTTCTGTGCAGGACCTAACCATACATATTTACAGCTTTGTAAGCCAGTGTGGTCTATAACATACTGATATCTTCTCCTTCTCCTTCTGTTCTTCCTCCTCCTCAATCTTTTAAAAAAAAAAAAAAAACATTCTTAGCTCCAGCACCCTACAAAAACAGGGCTTGGCCCCAGATTTGGCACATGGGTCACATCTGGACGGATTGCAGAGGTAGTGCCCTCAGAAGCAGCCCTTTCCTTTTGTTCTTTCACAGTGAACTTGGACTTCTCCACATCCTATACATTCTAGTTGCTGCCTTTCAGATCTTTCTAAATCTATTGGCTCCTAGAGAGGTAATACCCTCTGTTTCTAATGCAGATCCTCCAGAGACACTGGTAAGATGCCCACAGCAAGCCTGGCATGATGGAAAGGCAGTGGCAAACAAGGGTGAGGCACCCGAGCTCTGGCTAGTTCCGGCAACCTCCATGACCTTCCATTTCCCTTCACTCTAAGTGGAGCCAGTGGTAGAACCTAGTTCAGAGAGTGCGTGTGAGGCTCGAGGAGTGACAGGCAGATGGGGCATTCAGTATCATCGGGCTAAGCTGTGCTTCTCATTATTAGCATTACTGTTTTTTCTATGAGTTATTATTAAAACTTAAGTGTTTATTGAGTTACAGAGATGAGAGAAATACGACAATGATTCTTGTTAGTCTTCTTGTTGCTATGATTATTTTTTAAAGCCCAAGTATTTATGAATTGAATTATAAAGTCTATAGAATTATGGTCTACTCTTCCAAAAATGGGATTGTTTTTCCAGGGAGTTATACACACGCACGAATGTGTATATGTTGGCAGCTCAGAATTAACAGAGTATTTTTTTAAGTTCTAAATTCCTCTCAAATGAGAACGAAGTGTTCTCCTGACCCTTCCTACACTCTATATTACTGTCGACATCTGCAACTAATTGGTGATCTATAAGTCAAAACTGTGACCAATGCAAAAAACCTTTAGCAAAGCCTGCCCGGGCTTGGCTGACCCTTCTTAATGTATTTCAGATTAAGTCTAAAACAAGCCACCTTTTAACTGTTCAACTGAGTACCAAACAGTAGCAGTGAGTATTTATCAAACATCAAATAATAACATGATCAGATAACATGCTTACCAGTGAAAATCTAATTTAGAGCATTTAAAAAATTTCATTTGAATTTTTAAACCCAGACATATTTGAAAGGTACAGAGGAATATATTGTCAGCATGCAATTTGATTGATTAAAGTAACCCTTTAAGTCA
Source organism: Talpa occidentalis (assembly GCF_014898055.3). Classification (NCBI taxonomy): domain Eukaryota; kingdom Metazoa; phylum Chordata; class Mammalia; order Eulipotyphla; family Talpidae; genus Talpa; species Talpa occidentalis. The sequence continues at coordinate 69,294,031 of NW_023601104.1, read as the reverse complement.
ACAAAATCAAATTATGACCATGTGAATATCTTTGCAGTAAATGAACAATACTTTAAGAAACCACAGGAAGAGGCAATAGAGTATTTTGGGAAAGAATTTGGCTTCTGACATAAACAGACCTGAGTTTGTAACCCGGCTTTGCCATTTGGTAGTTGGGTGACACTGGGCAATTTACTCAACCAACCTACGCCTCTGTTCACATCTGAGCAATGGGGAGAAGAGAAGAAGGAGACAATTCCCCTTGTGAATTATGGGGGAGAGGTAGGGAATCTTTGTGAGAATTATATGAGATCCATTTGAAAGGAAGTGTTGGGCACATTGCAAACTGTGTGTTTCAATCATTAGTAACCGAAAGGCCAAATGTACAGTCCAAAACAAAATGTACAGTCTAGACAAGTGACATCTTTTTAAAAATTAAATAACAGATAGGTAATGGACTTGGTAGCCTATGTGTGTGTTTACTAACTGGCCTACATTGTGTTCTTAAAGAGATTGGTTAAATAAATCTCTGTTCTACTTACTTTGCAGCCAACTGCATACAATGCCATGTGAGAAGCAGCTTGTTGCAAATCAACAACCACATTCCACTTGAGGACTCTGTGCTGTTTTGGCAGAGCATCTTAGTTCTGGGGCCAGGCCCACCAGCTGCCAGTCATGGCTACTTGCCGCCAAATTCAGTTTCATTCGCTCTGTAAAAAACAATGGCTTTTATAAATGAAAAATGATGTAAAGAATAAAAAAAAAAATTAATTATTTTTAAAAAAGATTATATAAGCGTTACAACAAATGTGATTACAATTCTTTAAAAATATATCAGGAAATTGACAATAAATAAATAAACAAATATTTAGGGGGGGTGGAAATAGCTTATCTCTTTGAGATTCCCCCAGGGCAGAGCCTACATTTTCTGTTATATCACCTTCACTAGCTCCTCAAATTCTATAAAAGTGTATCCTGTTGTTTCCATGGGATGTGATAAAGTCAGAGACAGAAACATCATTTCTAATTACAATTTTGTTCTTTTATGATGCATATAATTCCAAAAACAGATTTGACCTGAAAAACATTTATGGATTTTTTTTAACCTTCAATAGGCTTGAGATTAATGGGCCACAGTTCAGAATTTTTTCATTGACTTCCTGCATATCAGGAGCTTTGGGTCAGGTTATCTATTCAATACATAGCTATAGACATGTTCTTCCATCTTAGCTGCTACTTCTTTGCTTTGGATTGCTAGTCTGCGAAACCAAGTGGCCTGCCAACCTATATCTTTACAGATGCAGTGTCCCCAGAGCCAAGGATGCAGGCCCAGTGCCAAAGTCACCTCAACAGTTGCCCCTCGGACTGCTGCGGAGCAGGCCAGGCGGGGTGAGCCTGGTCTGTCCCCACCCATGGCCACCTCTGTCAGGGTCATCGTGACCTTGTCTTTGTTCCACTGCTGAATGTGCACACAAGCACGTGTGCCCCCTGCCCCTCGCTCCTCCATCCCCCACCCCTGTGCCAGAGGAACATGGCTGTTTTGTTCTGCTCTGCGTTTCCTGAGACCACTGGAGTTCTCTGCTAGGCTTGCATTCATTCTGAGCCGAGAGCTGGCCAGGCCTCAGAAACACAGAACCGTCCATCACTCATGTTTCAGGTTTGCTCCTCAGAGAGCCGGACTTGACCACAACTGCCTTGGCACAGTTCCACTGTGAGGGAGTCACAAAACTGGCATTTAAGTCCAGAGCGGAAAAAACACCCCAAGCTTGTTCGTTTTTCTGACAGGTGCTGGAGCCCATGAAAGGTCAGATTCCAGCTCTCAGTCACATCCTGGCTTAGCCGGCTCCCGGCACACAAAGGCCTGTCTGTCTCATCCCAGCGCCGGGAGTGGGGACCAGGCCAAGGGCTTAAAATGGCTGCCTGATGGCCCGCGCCTGCTGATCCATTCCTTCACGGGCATTGGCATAAATGAAGCATTGGGAAGCCAGCTGCCAAAGATGTGTGAAACAGGCAGAATGAAGAAGAATGCAGGCTTTTTTCTTATTTGTAATTGCAAGAGATATTAACCCCCTGGCAGCTCAGGAATCCATGCTCCGACATCCAGCCTGCTGTGGCTCATTTGTACAAGCCCTGGGACACTTCTGTTTCATGTTCAAAGTCTTGCCGGGCTGGAAAATTGAGGGGGAGCTTGCTCCAAGCCCCAACAAGGATGTTGGGAAATGAAGGAGCTTGTTTTCTTCCTTGCTGATGCATCAGGGATAGCTCAGAATTGCGGTGTTGTTGAAACACAGGGTGTGTGTTTAAATGCACGTATCCACATGCTTTTAACCAGGAACATTTGTTTTTGCAGCCTTTATGAAAACATCCCCAATTCAAAATGGCTCCAAGGACCTTGCACTAAGTTTCCCAATAGCAGCTATAGGCTGAGGCTCATTAACACCTCTAACTTCTTCAAAAGATGGTCACAACCAGCTCCCCAGCCTGGTTCAGTCATGTGATTCCTTCTCTTCTCCTTCATCCACCTTCTTCATAACCTTACACCAAACTGTGCTGCTGACAGGAAGCCAAAACTTATAGTGATTACCGCACGTCACCTCTGTAAAGAAACAGGGGCGATATTGATGGAGTAAGAACTTCATTTGGACCTCCTATTTAATAGCAGCTCAAAGTACCAATAAAATTCTTTAAAAAAAAGGGGGGGGAATAGAAGACATTCATTTTGAAATATTTATTCCCACCAGTTGACAAGAAATTGGCTCAATAAAATACAACACAGATGGGAGACTGGGGTCCCGGCCTCTTGTCCTAACTATGCCATGGAGTTCCTCTCAGTCAAATGTGTTCACATCAAGGTCCTGGGGAAGATCCATGTCTAGGGAGTAGCCACTTGAACTCAGTAGCCACCACTTTGGACTCAGCCACGAATGTCTAGGAAGTTGCCACCACTTTGGATTCAGTCCAAAGTTCTCCCTCTGTCCTAGCTAAGAGAGGTCCACCTCTCCATCCCATGTGTCTGAAGTGTGTCCCCAATTCCAAACAGCCCTGTTCATGCCTCCTCTGTTTGTAAGGTTCCATCCCATAAACTCCACCAGCGGTTTGACTCAGTGGACTTTTGCTAGCAGCCTCTGTGAAAAGGCAAGGGATTCTTGGGGCCTGTCCCATATCCAGTCTGTAATTGAATCTCCCCATCTCTCCCTGGGGAACACAAACACTTAAAACCCTAATAAACATGTTGACAATGTACCAACTATGTGTCCATGTAGTGTGAAGTTCTTTCTGGAATGGTCATATTATTTCCTCACCATTCTGTGAAGTTGGTATGATTTATCCCTTTTAATAGGAAAAGAGTCTGAAGCTCAGAGATGTCCCAGGATTGGACATAACCAGCATGCAAACCCACACAAATCTGACACAAAAGGTCATGCTCTTAGCCATATTCTACAAAAACCATGCTCTACACTATCTTTCATCCTAACTAGGGTGATAGAGAGTAAATAATTCCCAAGAATATATTTTGAAAATATAGTGGAAAACACTGGTCAAAATAACTACCCTTTATTGGGTTCTCAATGTATGCCAGGCACTGCTAGGAGCTTTGTAAATCTCTTATAACATTTCTGCAGGGTAGGTACCATGTCCTGATTTTATGCCAATGGCTTGAGACACAAGACACAAAGCAAAACCCTAAGCTTGATCCTAGACTCAGATGACCTAGGCAATGCAGCTGGACTTCATATAATTTTGGCAGCATTCAAATGACTTACTGATACACTGCTGTGATTATTATTATTAGAAATAATAACTATGACATTTATTGAGCATTGAAGAAACTTATGCTTCAGAGTTCCCTTCTTGGTCCAACTTTGGGGATATCAGCTTTCCCAAAAATGTGACTTCTGTGATTTCCCAGACTCTCTGGGGTTGTGTGCATATGTGTGTGTGTGTGTGCGCGCACGCTTACACATATCCTCTATGTGTGTCTGTCACACTGCAGGGAGTTTTTCCTCATTTAAACATCCATTAAAACCTACTTTGGCACTTAACACATGTCACTGCTTTTTGGCCCTCAGCTGCCTTCCCAGCAGGCCTTTAATTTGATAAAGAGGTTCTAATAACGACTAACAGAAGTCCGGTAAGTTAATTAAACCTTGTCCTTTATTTTGCCTTCAAGGTGTGCCCTCCTTGTAAAAGGCCCAAGGTTTGTGCTTGCAAATGACTTCAGACAATGTTCCATGCTTCAATGAGAAAAGTATGTCTGTCATGTCCTGGCAAGTTACACTTAAAGTCTCAATTTCAGCATCATGTCAGGCTTTAACGGAGGCCAGAAGCAGATGGAAAAAACCTCTGCAACCAATTGCATGGAAGCCAGACTTAGCAATGGAAGATGAGTTTCCTCTGAGAGTATAATGCTGAAAGACGACCTGGCTGTCATATCGAACTCCATTTATCCCATTTCTTTAAAGTAATTTGAGAGTCCAGATGGGTTGTATAAACAGAAGAGGAGGTTCCTGGGAGTTCACTAGCTTAATGAAGCCCGTATGTTTGACTCATGTAATAAGTATTTAATCGTGCTGATGAAATTCATTTAAACCTCAGCCACACACGCTGCTGCTAAAGCCCTGATAATGCCCTACATCACCCATGCTAGCAGTGCTGAAGCAAGATAGGCGAGACAGAAAGTTGGTGACATATCACATGGTAAATGGACTTTGGAGAAAAGAACAGGGGAAAAGATAATGAGCCATGAGAAGCTGACTTGCAGGTCCACTGCCTCTGATTCCTCGAGGTTCTGCTCTGCATCCACCATGGTGAGGTGCAAAAGAAAGGGTGTTAACTCATGTATGTCCTCTTCTTAATCTCTTAATCTCTGAGCCATCAATGCAGACAGATACATGAGCTGGGAAACTTTCTGCTCTACTAGAAACCCCAATAATATAGAAATTGTCTGGATGTGTATAACAAGAAGTTCTGATATAGAGAGCGATCAAACTGGTTCATTCAACTCAGCAGCTTGAACCCCACCCCAAGGACCCAAGTTTTCTCTCTGGCTCTGTACTGCAACCCAGGATGTGTGCAGGTGTGCAATGGCCAGTTTCCTTCATGAACACAAGATGGCTGCCAGCATGACATCACAGTGGAAGGTGAATTATTGCCATTCGGTCATGTCCAATGCAAGAAAAGCCATCATTCCTTTCCTCATTAATAAAGAAAACTTTGGGCCTCCCCGGTGGCGCAGCGGTTGAGCGCTTGGTTGCGAAGCTGCCCGCGCCCTCTGCGACGCAGGTTCGATCCCCGGCTGCTCCCCGGCCACCAGAGGAGGGTCCCACATGGCGCGCAGACCTCTCCTGCCGCCCGCTGCTCCCCTCAGCAGTGTACTTCGGTCCTTCTGCCTGCTCTGCTCCCCGCTCTGCCTCTGGTGAATTCTCTCACCCTCCCACGCTTCTGATTGTACCCAGTGCATGTATAAACAAACAAACAAACAAATAAATAAATAAAACATGCCTCTATTTAAAAAAAAAAAAAATAAAGAAAACTTTTTTTAAGGGTCCTAATCCCACCCCAGAGAATTTTTTGCTGACAAGATAATTACTGGCAGAGGGATGGAATGGCCATGCCTGACTTGGACTACAGATCCCTGAGTGGGAACAGGCTAGTGTGGTCTGGAACCAGCTCACACTGGTTTGCAACAGCTAAGAGTGTATATCTCTTCCCAGTCCTCCATTTAGTGACCTGGGGTTGGTAACTGAAAACTGGCCTTCGTGGGCATATTTGCCCCACAGGAATGGACAAACACTATGCACAAGAGTTTTTTCCCCAAGAGCCAGTGGATTTAGCAGGGTGACCTTCCTTAAGGCTGGATGCCGGAACCAAAACCAGAGTTCCTTTGGCTAGAAAGAACAGGGAAGTGGTCTCAGAATGAGCAACTAGCTTCATCTGTCTGAGACAGGCTTGGTTGCTCACATGGAAAACAGCACATGGACTCTGAGTCAGATCATAACCACTTATAAAGAGGAGAATCCAAAGTGACTTTTAAAAATCCTAGTGGGGCCCACTCAGCTAGGAAGCACTTGTTTTGTTAGTTGGCCTTTTTCTGTGAAAATTGAAAAGCTTCTTTAAGAAAGCTCTTGGGTTCCTTTTTGGCTAAAATAGTTCTCTACGCTTGGTGTGTTTCACAATCTCCTCAGAATCTGCTAGAACCATAGGTTACTGGGCAGTTTCCCCGGTAACTGATTCCATGGGTCTGGTGTGGGAACCAGGAAGCTGTACTTTTAATAGGCATTCTCCTCCACCCTTCAGTGATTCCAATGCAAGTTGTTCAAAAGTCATTTTTATGAAGCAAAAGAAACATCTTCCCCTTGGTAGACTGATGCAGAGAATGACAAGTTACAGATGAGGAGCAAAGATGTTATTTTGCATTTTCAAAGGATCCCAAAAAGTCAACAGAAGAATATTGTTTTGTGATATTAAAAGAATGTGAGATTCAAATGCCAGTGTCCATATCAAGTTTTATGGGATCACAGCCATATGTTGCTCACTGTCTGTGGCTGCCCTTATACTACAGTGACAGGGTTCAGCACCAAGACGGCGATCACAAAGTTGCAAATCCTGTAATACTGTCTCTTTACTGAAAAAAGTTGTCCCCGCCTCCCCATTCCAACCTCTTCTCTTCGATTGAAGAACCAAAGGAATGAGGAAAACTCTGTCTACCAACCTCCTAGCACACGGGTTCTCATCTGGTTAAGTACAAGCCACTAGCCACATCAGAGCAAGGAGTCCTGCTAAGCTCTGCTTGTTTTGGCTTAGGATGGATAAAAATGGCCAGGTGTCTCTTCCTTTGACTGGTGAAGAGCTCTGAATGGTGTAGAGAGCAGGTAGTAGGGTCTTTCTTAATCATATGTCCCCCATTGTGTAACTATCGTGTCCATAGGGTCTCTGTGCACACCATCGAGCTGACCCAAGATGGGGGTGAGTGGGGAGTGGATACAAACGCATGAAATGCATGGCCTCTGCTCTCCTGGAACTTATGCTTTAGCTGGGAAGGAAATATAGAGAACCTCCAGTCAGGGCAAAAAATAGCAGTAATTCCATTTTGAAGTATGTGGCTTTTCAGAATTGTGTTTACCATTAACTAACCCAGGTCTGTGAAGTTAATGCCCTTCATGAAAGAGGGACCCACAAAGAAAAGCTTCCAGGATTGATCTTGACTATGGATTCTGGAAAGTTCCACTCAAACAATATTTGTTGGTAGACTGCCCCCGACGAGGAAGATACCTATAGCAAACTCCAGTAAGAATACTTAGAAGAAGAGGCTGAATGTGGATCAAGGAAGAATACACAGAAAATTAACAAAACAAAAATTTTAAAGGGAAGAACATACCTCCATCAGACAAAAGATACAAAGGCAGGAAAGCATAGGATGGGTGGAAGGGATAGTGGGTCATCTAGCGGGCCTGGATGGTTGTAGTAAGGCTGAGAAGGCAGAGCAAGTCATTGTGTAGAAGCCCCTAAATGGCAGTGTCAGAAATAAGCACTTAATTCCTTATAAAAGGGGGACAAATTTTGTAATAAAATAAAATGAACAAAAGGAGCACAAATTTCAAGTGACTTTTCATAAGTTTTGACCTTGGACAAGTCATGCAAATTCTGGAGCACATCCAGGTAACCTGTTCTACTTTCTACAATACCCCAATCTGTGGGAAGTCTCCATTTTTGGTATAAAATGATAACAATGATCATTATGATTTACAGTTATATAAATGTTATGATTTATAGATATTTGTTTGCATGATTTAAATCTTCAGAATGATGTGATAGATAGTATTGATGGTATCCTTGTTTGATAAAGGCATAAGATCATGTGAGTATTGCACAGAAATTGGACTCTACTCCTTGTATCCTCACCTCTTTAATGATGCAATCATTAGAATTATGTTATAGATATGCATTTATTCATATAGAAATATGGTCAAAATTATGGAGTTAAAAGAAATTAGGTTACAGAGAACCATTCCGTGTATACCTAGTGGGGCATATCATGGAGCAGCAGAATATACTAGAGTCAGATCATCTGAGTTCAAACCCTGGTTCTGGCGCTTAGTGGCACTGTGACTGCTATGGTGTCCCCCCACAAAAACTCTTATGTTGCAGCTTTAATTCCAGTATTTGGAGGTGTGGGTCTTTGGGGTGGCTTAGATGAGGCCATCAGTAGGATGGAATGAATACCCTTATAAAAAGAGAAAGAGACATGAGGTCTCCTCCTGCCCCCTGATGAAAATGGCCATCTACAAACTAGAAAGGGGGCTCTCACCAGACGCTGACTCTACTGCCATCTTGATCTTGGACTTCTAGCCTTCGGAACCATGAGAAATAAATGTCTATTCTTCCAGCTTCCCAGACCATGTGTATTTTGTTATAGGAGCCAAGAAGACTAAAATGGTGGCAGATCTTGGACAAGTCCTACAAATTCTGAAAGCCTCACTGTTGCCATCTGGAAAATGAGTATAATAATTTATACTTCATATGACTACTATGAGGACTAAAGGTGAGAACGCCAGAGTGGTAGCAGAAGAACAGCAGCACCCAAAGACATCCATGTCCTCGAGGTTTGGGCAGCATGTATTACTTCAGCCTACACAGGCCATAACCTGGAGACCAGAGACTTCTAAAATGAGTACAGTGGTGCCTCTCCCACACTCTGTGAGGCCCCAAAGCACCCCAGAGTCTCTAGCACGCACTTGTGCTTAGCTCTGCTCACAGAAGAGGTGCAGCCAGGCTGGCGGAAGCCACCAGAGACTAAAGGGATGGCAGCCACATGCCGTGCACTGGTGGATGCAGAGAAGTGACCTGGTGTCCCTGAGACCAGACGTGTCCTGCTGCCTGGACAACGTTTGGAACTGAAACCCAGTTGACCTGGCTTGTGTCAGTTCTCCTGAGGAGGACGCAAGGGGTCTGCTGTGGTGAAGGGAGGTCTTAGTGCTGGATTGTCAGCCCTCCTTCAGCCCACCTGTCAGGGCACAGCCGAGAAGGAGTCTAACTCCACAGGGTGGTCACACTTCCTCTTTGCTTGTGATTTTCTGAACCTCTGACCTCTACCTGGCACATGCCAAGCGACCCCTGTGGACTTCAGTGAGAGAAGGTTCTTTGCCAAGGAACTCTGGCTTCCAACCTGTGAGGCTGGAGGCTCTTCCCACCACCCTCACCCCCAACTGTCTTAGCTGTGCCTCGGCCTCTTCCCAGACGCCGAGGACACCACCTCCCGGCACAGCACAAGAGCAAAGCAGGCTGACCCCAGAGCAATAGAGAGGTGGAGGCCTTTTTCTTGTTCTCCCTTTGACCTGTTGCAACAAAGGGATGTTTTAGAAAAAAGCTCAAGTCCTGTCGCTCATTCAGCACAAACATACTGGGTTTCAGGCCCCTGCTGCTTGGTAGCCACAAGGAAGGCCAGGTTTCATGACTGTTCTCTTCTTAGAGAAGGAAACCCCAGCCCCCTGGGCTTTCTTGCCAAGAACTTGTGTTAAGATTTATGAGTTATTATGAAGGGAGGAAGGAAGGAGGTGCAGGGGTGCGGAAGGAGGGAGGATGGAAGGAAGAACGGGAGGAAGCGGGGCAGAAGGGAGAGAAAAACTTGACCTCACAGTTTTCAGCCAGGCTGCCACAGACTGGCGGTAGATCTGGGCACCCGACAAAACCATAACAAAAGCACCATGTGGGTGCAATGGCCAAGCACCCTACAAAGAGCAAAGTGTGCCGGCACATTGGGGGTGGCTGCTGACCAACAGCCATTATCCCGTGATGACCAGTGTGGGAGAAATGGGCAGATGGAGCCTCTCCTCCCCTGTCATTGCACCCATAGTTCCCGCAGCGGTGTGTAACCCACTTGTCCTGGAAGGAGGGGGCAGGAAGAGGAGAAGGGAAAATAACTGGCTCATTCGGGACCCATAAATCATGGGGAGAGACCTTGCCCGGTGAGGGTGGAGATTCTACCTGGCAGCACCCTGATGATGACCCGGGCGTCATAAATCACCAGGGCTCTGCCCACAACAGCCCTGCCGGCCGGCCCGGTACAAAGACGGTGCTTATTTCCCTGGTGCTGGGGCCGAGTCTGCCAGCCAGTAGACACCGGCCCGTTCTGTGTGTTTTCCCCTGGGCCTGGTGAGGAGAGAGCAGAGCGGGTAGCTGTCCCTGGGAACTTGGCCCAGTGACCTGGCAGAGCTGGAATGTCCTTGGCCGGCTCTTTGTGAGCAGAGACAGTCAGGAGATGAGTCTCATGATCGGATGGCTTCGGCCTGCTGGAGGATTTTCCCCAGGTTTCGGAATCATCTGAGGTCACTTGAGTGTCCTTGCTGCCCTTGTTGGGTCCCTCAGGTAGCTCTCTGATTTCTAATTGTTCAGCTCCTGCTGCATTTATTTGGCTTGATGGGCTTGCCCAGGAAGTAGACGTGTCACAGCAGATTTTAGTAGTTTGCCTCATCCCAGGCACAAAAGGGACACACTGCTGAGAGCAGAAGGCTATTTGTATCCTCGCTACACACCCTTCACGTCGCAGTAGCATCCCTGCTCTTAACAGCTGCAGCGGCCCTGGCATCTGGCAGCCTTAATAGTGCTACAAGTCTCCACTCAAATGTCCTGTCTTCTGAGAAGCCTTCCATGATGCCTGCCCCACCTAATACCACCAACCATGGAGCCCTCCGTCCCTTCATTTGCAGTAAATGATTATTAGGTCCCTGCTATGCCCCCGGTGCTGTCAATATAGAAGAAAAAAAGACAGAGTGTCTTTGTTGTCACAGAGCTTACCTCTTGGATCAGAGAGACCAAAGACATAAATATATAAGATGTCACTTCTGGCAGGTGCTTTAAAGGAAATAAACAAGAAGCTGAGAGCAAAGGATGAGGAGGAGTTGGAGAAGCTACCCTAGGTGGCGTGGTGGGGGCAGGCTTCTTTTTTTTTTTTTTTTTTTAAATAATAAATTTTATTGTTATATTCCCCCATACAATTGCAAACGCCCCATTCTGACCCCAATCCTTCCCCTCCCGCCCCCCACCCCCCAAAAAGTGTCTCTGGTTCATAGTTTTTTGTTGATTTTGATTTTCACTTTCTTATATTCATTTTCCTGGTCCCTTATTTAAGTTTTCTAGATTCCTGCTATGAGTGAGACCATCCGGTATTTTTCTTTTTCTTTTTGGCTTATTTCGCTGAGCATGATCCCTTCCAGCGCCATCCATGTTGCTGCAAATTGCATGTGTTTATCTTTTTTGAATGCTGAGTAATATTCCATGGTATATATGTACCACATCTTCTTGATCCAGTCATCTATTTTTGGGCATTTGGGTTGTTTCCAAAGCTTAGCTATTGTAAACAGTGCTGCTATAAACATAGGGGTGCAGGTGCTCTTTGGAATTGGTGTTTCTGTGTCCTTTGGGTAAATACCTAGGAGTGGAATTGCTGGATCCTGTGGAAGCTCTATGTTTAGTAGGTCCAGAAATCTCCACACAGCTCTCCATAGTGGTTGGACCAGTTTGCACTCCCACCAACAGTGCACAAGAGTTCCTTTTTCTCCACACCCTCGCCAACATTTGTTGTTGCTAGTTTTTTTAATATGTGCCATTCTCACTGGTGTGAGATGGTATCTCATGGTAGTTTTGATTTGCATTTCCCTGATGACAAGTGATGTTGAACATTTTTTCATATGCCTGTTGGCCATTTGCATTTCCTCTTCAGAGAAGTTTCTTTTTAGCTCTTCTGGGGGGCAGGCTTCTTTGAGGAAATCATGTTGCAGGAAGCTGGACAGTGAAAAGGAGTTGGTGGGGCATCTCGCAGCGGGGATGGGACGTGCAGAGAAACCTGTGAGCCAGAAAGACAGAGGTCCGTGCGACGCAGGGAGGCAGGCTCCGCTCTCACAGGGCTGGCAGGGGAAGGAGTCAGTTGGCAGCCCAGGCTCAGGGGCCCCTGATGGTTTGATATTTCACCTTCCTTTGGCAGGTGTTCTGTTGCTTTGTTCCATCCGTTTGCTTCCCTGCCTCCCACGCTGAGCGTGAGCCCTTTAAGAGTAGGCTTGCGTTTTGCTTCTGAGAGTATCTTTGACAGCAGCCCGGTCAATGAATGGTGAGGGATGAGATGGGCAGCTGGTCCCTGATCACCTGAATTCATTTCATACCTGTCCACCCTCTCCCCCTTCCTTGCCCTGCCAAAGGAGAGAAAGAAGCCCCTTAGACTCCTCCTTCCCGAGCAACGGGGTGTAGGCAAGCGGCCCTAGTAACTGACCTTTGTCCCGAGGTAACCCTGGCACCTGAGACACAAAGTCCACAGGCCTGAAACTGCCGCAGGCTCGGAGTGCCTTCCAGCCGCTGACGACGCCAAGGGCTCTCAGCAGGACTGAGCCACTTTTACGGACTTATCCATGTCTCCCACATGTGCCTGACACTTGTGCTCACTGCCTGCCCATTGTTTAGGAAGTGTCACCGCATATGCTCTCTGGTAAAAATCAATCAAGTAATGTATGCTCCTCAACATGATCGGATCTGTGACAACACACTGATCCGATGTACACTTCTCTTTCTGTTCAACACATACCTTCAGAGCTTGCAGTCTAGCTGAAGGAAAAAAGGCTGTAAGCAAATACCTGCTGGGGGTGGGGGGGGGTTTAAATTGTGAAGATGTGGGCATCAGCTCAGTGTACAGATAAAAGGGTCAATATTAGCTGGGGAGGCACGGGAGCGGTCTCCATTCAAGAGAAAGTGAGTACAGGTCGAGAGGGAATGGTGTAGGCAAGAAGGACAAGGTCAGGAAGGGTGCAAGGCATGAACTGTGAGTGTGTTTGGCAAGGCCGGAGCTGGAGGCTAGGGGAGCGGAGCGGGCAGTGGAGGGCTAGAGCATGGGATTATGAGGGATGTGTGCTGGCCTGGGAGACTGGAGCTGATCCTGTTGGCACAGGAAGCCCCTAAAGAGTCTTAAGTAGGACAGGGGGTGGAAAGGTCATATTTACCCTGGGGAAAGGTTGCTGGGCTGGCAGGGTGGAGACTAGAGGGGCACAGATCCACCCGGGAAGCCAGGAGATCTGCGCAGGCACTGGTGAGAGTTGCACTGGGTAGTAGCTGAGGGCTGAATAAGGAGGATTCTGCCATGTGAATGAGTTGGGAATTCCTTGGACCATATGCTGCTTTGGAGATGGATGAGCTGTTCATTCTTAGGGTTCCTCTGGGGGTGGATGAAGGGATCTTTCATGGAAGCAAACACAGGGGGAAGGGCAGACTTGGCAGGATACTCGTACTGGTTAGGGCCACTGGAGTTTGACATACTCAGTACCAGATTTAGAATTGTGCAGCTGGGGTCTTGGTCCTGGGCCCTACACTTGGGAGCCCCCACTCTAGCCCTTCCAGGGCCATGGGACTTTCTAGGAGCCAATGGGAAGTCCGTGGGACTAGGGGGGACATGCCCACCTGGACACAGTGATGCCTCAATCTCAACCTTGCTCGGGGTAACCAGAACCTGGGCAGATCCCTGCCCAAATGAGCCCAGCTGCGGCCTCTTTCCTTATCGGTCCTCCCAAGGGCAGAGACAGGTGCACTCCTGGGCCCAGGCTATGGCCACAAGGCAACTGTTTGGTGGGGTGTAGAGCAGGAGCTTGATGGGCAGCCTGGGTTATTCACACACACACACACACACACACACACACACACACACACACACACACATGTGCAAGGCCTCTTGCAGTGTGCGACAGAGGAGGGGTTTAGAAGAGCAGGAATCTCCATTTGGACCCCACAGACAACAACCTGTAGGTGTTCTGAAATCTCTTTTCTAGACTAATGACAACACCTGCAATGAATGCCAGGTGTTGACTTGACATTTGGAACCTCCCCCACATTATCATGGTCTTTCAATTGTCTCTAAGTTTTGCATAACTAGAAATCCAGATAACTGTCATGTAAGTGCACGTTCAGGAGTGACCAGGGAGTATGAATTCAGTGACATATACTAACCCCGCCCCCCATTTTCAATGGCTGTAGAGGTGACTCAGGGACTGGCTTTGTGGGTGCAGAGAGACAGAAGGGCTATGTGGGGAAGGCTGGGGCTGCCTGCTGTGAACCCAGGAGTAGGTAATGCAGAAAAAGGAGAGAGGAGGAAGGAGCAGGCCCTCATATGGTCCAGAAAAGACAAAGACCCACTTCACATCCCACAGGGGGCAGGGCAGGCAGGAGTGGGGTCCACTTCATGCTCAAGCCTGTGGGCCTGACCCAGGCGCCCCTGCAGGGTCTTTGTTTTGTCTCTTTCATGACTCCAGCAGCCGCCGTCGCTTGGCCTTTCCTCTAGGGCAGTGCAGCACCTTCCCCGAGGGAGCTGCCAGCGGGCTCGTGCCTGTCTGCCCACCTCACCGGCTCATCACCTTTTTAATAATCTCATCTGAGAGCACGGCCTTTCTCAGTTGTCACTTCATCTCTCCCTCCTCCAGGAACTTTCTTCTGTTTCTTTCTCTGAAACCTTATTATTGTGACTGTACAGAACACAGGGGATCGCTTGCCCAGAAACGTGCTCTGCAAAGCAAACGCAGATGGCTCTGGCTCTCGGTTGTCCAGACCCAGCCCAGCTGTGCAGCTTCCGGGGCCAGCTGTTGCTGCGCAGCGCCCGGCGACCTCAAGATGTGGGGACTGGTTTAAAGGCGACTCTGGCACCAGCCAGGCGCTTTCTGCCATGGTTACCCTCGGATCTCTGCAAAATCGGCGCAGAGCCCTGGTGGGTCACCCAAGTTAGTCCCCCCCCCCTTTCCGACGCGGGCTCTCGCTCCAGCCCAAGGGGGGAGCAGATGTTAATTCCAGGCCACCAGGCAGTTGCCTGACATCGGCGTCCCCATGGTGTTTCATAAGCCGGCCAGCTCTCACCGTTGTTTCGGAGAAGCAGGGCCTCTTCTCATTTTCCCACCCCACCGCCTTCCCTGGAAATGAACGCTCTCCCCCCACTTGGAATCTTCTCCCAGACGAAGGAGGGGAAATGACTGCTCATATTAGAAAAAGTCAAGTGTGGTCCGACAGAAAAGGGCACACGGGCGCACAATTTCGCAACAGCCTTTGCAGTTCCTTTGAATTAGCTGCTCTGTGTTCCCCTCAGGTGGGGAGAGCCCAGGATCACTCTGTCAACAACTCTATCTATAGCAGAACCTGGGCGGGCCCGGCCTTCACCCCGGCCTCCCCCTTGCCCGGCGCACACTGACCCTGTGGCTCAGCTGTGAGAATCAATCATCTCCTTCCAGAACTCATCATTCAGCAGCTGTGGGGCCTCAGCTATTTTTATCACCCCGGGAAGCTGGTGGCCAAGGACGTGCCGGGCTACCTTTGCAGGAGGTGTTGCTGTAGAAATGAGCTGCAGGTTGTCAAAGCAGCTGAGCCTCTGCCTCAAGGTTAAATCCAAAGTGCCTGCCCTGGAACAGGAGAGCGCTTCATCTTCTCTGCCTCAGTGAAAGTGCCCCAGAGGCTTATGCTAGGGAAGCAGATGTCCCAAGGAGGGAACAAGCCAAGGACACCATGGAAGGACTTGGGATGAGAGGGAGAGCAAAGCAGGCCGGGCCTGAGTGTGCATGTGCTGGGCTGCTTCAGCCCAACAGGGATATCAGGGATCGTGACCTCTGGCAGCTGGCCTCCTCCACCTGTGGCCTCAGCCAGGGAGCGCCCATCTCTGCATGCCCATCCACAACCAACACTCAGGGGTACCTTCTATGGAGCATCACCAAATGCAAAAGGGCCCCTTGCTTCTGAGCCTGCCTGTCACCCCAGGGCCCTTGCGCAGCCCAAGTTTATAACTAGCTTCTGGCTTCATTCCCAGGGGGCGGATCCTGGACAGTGTAAGAGCAGGTGACGTAAAGCTTTTTATATTTGTAAAGGTTCACCTGATACCCTAAACCAGCCCCTTCAGCACAATCCTCTGAGGTAAGTCAGTATTTTTAGTCAGTTTAAAAATAATCTGGCCAGCCAGTGTCTTGGCTGCTTGTGCACATGTGTGCTTTGCTCACAGAGTACGGGAGGCAGCACTGACAGGGGCCCAGCAGAACAAAGAGTGGAAGACGTGTCAGATTCCCTGGAGTGTTCTCATCTCCAGAGAGGAAAGAAGGGGATCTGGAAAGGAAAGAGGAGCTCAGGGGCTTGCTAGTTGTATGCTCCTGCACCCTACCGGATAGGGGAAAGTGGAACTCGACACACTCCAGTGAAGGGAAGGGATGATGGGGTAGCTGATCTCCTTGTTCCTTTCCAACCTCCAAGGAGGGAGAGAGACAAGTCTGGTGGCTCCAGAGGCCCATTTCCCTAGTGATCTGGGGAGAAGACTGGGGATCCCAAAGCCACCCTTGTTGCTGGGGAGAGTGACCAAGCAGCATGTCCAAGGTGGAATGAGATGCCCCAGGGAATGTTACATCCCCGACAGCAGCAGGCATTGGTGAGGACCTGCTTGGATTGCATGAGCCAATGGGTGACCTTGCTTGGGTGCCCCCGTAGAACCAAAGTTCCTGAGAGATTTGCAGATAGCCGCAAAGCCAGCCCAAGACCCCCTCAAGTGCCCCGGGCTCTGGGGCTGTGAATGACCAGACATATTGCTGCCATGAAATAGCCTCTCATAGCCAATGTCAAATTAAAGAATAAAGTCACTTGGCACTCTCCTTTAGAACTGAGGAGCATGCAAACTGACAAGTTTTGGAGGACAATGGTAATTAGAATTGGACCTTAAAAATATTCACACTCCCTGAGTTATTTATTTGTCCTTTATAAATCTCCCCAAAGTAAAGAAAATCCAACAACAATGGAATAGTGACATGAAAAATTGTGCATCTGCTTGAAGAAATACTGTGTTATATATTTAATGACCTGGGAAAGTGCTAAAAATGCAATGCTCAATTAAAAAGGAAGAATAAAAGCTATATATAGAGTATGAGCTCTAACGTTGCTATGAAAAGAAAGGTCTTTGTTTTTTGTTTAAGAAAATTCCTTCATAATTCACTTGCACTAGAGGGGAGACCTTGAGGGTCAGGTGTTGACAGGTACAAAGTAACAGGAGAGTTTTGGGGTAACAGAAGGGTAGAAGTGGGAGTAAGGGTACAGAGAAGGGAGCAAGGAACCAAAGGGAGAACAAAGCCCCTGCAGGTGTGGGTCTCAGTCCTCCCAAAGGGAAGGGTCAGACATTCCTATGGAGGCGGGGGCACCCATAGGCACAAAAGTCCTGGTGTTCCATTTGAAGGTGCTACTGTGGTTACAAGGTAAACCCCAACTCTGTCCCCTCCTGAAAGTTTCAGTGAAGTCCACTGTTCAATAAATGCTGTGTGTGAGTGGGCACTAGGGGTGGGAAGCCAAAGACAGACAGTATCCATCCAGGGTCATGAAATGCAGAGCACCACAATGAAAAGAGCTGCAGAAGTGGATGCTTGGAAGCAGAAATCATAAGAACCTCTGGAATTTCCAGAAACATTAGGAGAGGGCATTAGGCTTCTGGAGAGTTGACTATCCCCAGGACCAGAATAGGCTGAGTGACCTCAGTGACGTCTATGCTTGTCTGTACACACACGTGCAGAGGGAAGGCATAGCACCAGGATTTCCACTGTGGCTACTCTTGGGTAGTGGGATTCTGATATTTACTTACATGGCTTCAATTTTCCAACATTTATATAATAAATATACATTTTTTATAAATATTTCAAGAAACACTTGGCATGAATGCAAAGCAGCCCCATTCCATGTAACACATGCAGTATTTATCCTCTGTGAGACTTTGCCTCTGGGTCCATGCAAAGTCTTTTGGCCCAGATGCCACCAGGGGCACTGAATGCGCGTGACCTGGCTCAGCACTGGGTGCCATGGTCCCTGCCTCCTCACAAACACATCAGAGACCACATGACATCCCCAAGCTGGAGTTCCAGGCCATGCCAGATGTGACCCAGTTTTGTCACAGACCCCAGTCACATTCCCCCGTCTGAGAAAGGCAGCCCTTTCCTTGCAAAGCAAAGCACAACCACTGTTGTTGGAAGGACCTCAGCCACCATCTACTGCCTTCTCTGCCTTCCTTTATCTCCTCTGTTTACATGCACCACCTAAACTTGCATAAGATATCATTTTATGCTGATATTTGTCTTTGCATATCTTTCCTCTCCAGAAACCTGGATTAGTTCTCTTTTCTTTTATTAAAAGGAAATTTTGCACATAGTAAACAGAGATGATGATATAGCTGATTCCCCACTGCACCTTTGGGTGGACAAGGCCAATATTTGTTAGAAGATAAAATACATTTATCATGTCACATTTAGAGATTTGCTACCACTGACTATGTAGGGATCTGAAAATACTTTACTGTCAGCCATTTTGAGGGAAAAGAGAGGACTGAGAAAAATTATTTTCAGGGTCCTTTCTCTAGATGGTGCCATGAACTTTTTGACTGTGGACAACTTAGCCTTGGCAGAAGTCCCCACAGGCCATGTCCCCTGGCCTGGTCCCTCTATCCAGAAGAGGAAAAGAACAAAATCAGTAAGGAACAAACAAGTATTTCTTATTCACTTTCTAAAAGTATCATGAACATACACATTATTTTATACTAAATTATTTCTACTACATGTAATGCTTATTTCTCATTTGCATATATTTATAATAATGTCAACATGCATATATTTACATTGTACTATATTTTATAGTATGAAAAATGCTTTCTTCAAAAGCTTAGTATTGCTTACTAAACCTTAGCAGGCTTTAAGTAAATAATTTTTGGCAGTCCCTAATGATGAGAATTTATGCATCATTTGCACAGAAGAACTTGGAATTCTGGATTTCGTAATCCTCTCAGACATTTCACTGACCTTGAACCTTAACTAAGGACCATTCTGTTCCTGGGAGACAACACACGGGCATTTTGAACACAGTCTCTTTAGTAGAGTGCAGCTCACGTTCGTAGAAAACAGACACTGTAACCACAGGTTTTCTCTTTGAGTCTTCCAAGACAACCATCTCTCTAGACCCATCAATGCTTTTTCCAAGCCAAGGACCTTGGAGGCAGTGGAGGGAAAAGCACTGGAAAGAAGTGGGCAGTAAACATCAAGAAGTTGTTTTGCCAATTTCTACCTCAAATGCCCATGGTCTTGTCCAGGGTCTTCCAGGGAGGATCCTGAGCGCTGGGAAGGAAGGCGCAGGAAACAGGGGGAGTTAGAGAAAGACCAAGCCACATTCATTCACTGATAGGACTTAGAAGAGGGAAAAAAGACACGATGGTATAGGTAACAGGGGCATGTCAGAGGCCACCTCCCCGCAAGAGAACTGCTCGTGGGACAAAGGCCCGTGTTGGGGAACAAGCAGCCACCTCGATCCCCACGGTCCAGGGACATGCAGAGAACAGCACTCGGACTGCGTAAGTGCTGCAATCCTCGAGGGCCTGGCAAACTTCCACTTCCTTTCCTTTCTTTTCCTTCTCGAATTCAGTTGGATGCAGGTTTCTCTGGGATTCCAGGAAATCCCAGGCCTCTAAGAAAAAAGTTTGAGACAGAGCTCCCTAATCCTTGTTAACTCTAAAATAAAACCCAACAGAGAGGACTCCTTCCTTTCATACTTCCGTAAAGATTTGGGCTCATTTAAAGTGACCGGATTCTCTCATGTGTAAGACTTGCGGCAGCACTAACCCTCTCCCCATTCTGACAGATGAGGGCACTGAGCCTCAGAGAGGTTGAGAAACATGCAGAGGGATGCCCAGGTAGCAAGTGGCAGAGGCAGGCCTGGTCCTCTGGTCTGATTCAGGACCTAGTCTCGTTCTGTGGGAGTGTGGACATCAACTACACTTCTTGAATATCCTTAGGGATATGAAAGGAGGGTGCCAGAGGCTGACATGGAAGGGCAAGAGGAAATCGTGGGATTGGGGAGCCTTGAGCCACCATAAAGGAACATGGTCAATCCGAGTTAACACCAGGTACCACCTTGACTCTGCCCCTGAGCCAAGTGCTGGGAGGGCTTGGAGGAACCAGAGGAGGGGACACTCAGCTGATCAGCAGGGACAGGTCAGTGAAGTCAGAGGGTAAAGTCACTGCAGGGGTGAGAAGGGGAAATCTCAGGCTCAGCATGGGGAGTGGGAGCACCCCCGGTGGAAGACATGTGCTCTGGGGAGCACGTGCATGAGGACAGGGTTAGCCCTGGATGCCGCTGTCAGTGCATTTCACAGACCACGCGCAGGTGTTCCTGAACAAGCTCTGCAGACACCGGTGACCCTCGCACCAGGTTGGACATATATTTCTTCACCTTAGTAAAAACAATGTAACCTATAGATTGGCTTCTGGGACTGGCTGCTTTTACTGTAATATAAAAATGTAAGTATTGGGATTTTTTTAAGAGAGAAAATTAAGAAACACCATGAACCTCTGGGGCAACTCAGTGCACATGAATATGAAGCTTCTCAGTGCAAGATCAACTGCACCTCTGTCCCAACACTCAGTCCCCCTGTATCAGTCAGGATACACTGGGGCCCACCACCCTATCCACCTCAGCCCCCACCCCATTCCCCATCTCTGGGCATGTCTTTGCAGCAGGGAACATTGACCGTGTCAACCTGTTCCTCTTACAGGGCCCTGTCATACATCCTTCCAGGGCTGGGCCTGCTCCCCAGGAAGGACCAGCAGAGGAAAAATGTACCTCTCACTTGGGTATTGTCCTGGGTTCTGTGGCCTTCCATTGCAGCTAAATATCTGTCTCCGTGAAAGGAAAGGCTTTGCTGGATTCTCTCCCCACTTTTTACATTCTGCAAGGAGTAGGCCTTGTGCTGGTGCTCTGGAAACCTCTGTGAACTTGGTCTAGTCTTGCCCGCACACAAATGGAAATGCCTAGATGGAACCAAGGCCAAAAGAAAGGGTTTGGCCAAACTCCAAAGAAAATAAAATGATTCGACCCCAAGGAGGCAGACAGTCCTGATTCCGGGCACACGAGGTAAACGCCGAATGGAAATCCAACTGTTGCAGAGAGTGATTGCTCAGATGGAGCAAATGTGCTGTGAAATCAGCCCTTGGAAAATCATCTGGAGTTCATCTTAGCGAAATCCAAAAACAATAACTGACTCCCTAGCCACTCCGGAGGGAGCCTCAGGAGCTCCCCTTGTCAGAAGCCCGGAAAGCCACAGCAGGAGCGAGGCCCCGGGTCTCCCGACTCTGCCCTTGTTTATTTACAAACCTGCTTTTCTTTCCCACCTCAGTTCATCCCTCAGTTTGCCTCCTGGGGAGCTCAGAGCATCCATCATGCCTCTCACAGGGCAGGGGCAAAGACACAACTTAAAAAAAGGGAAACACTTAGCTCCACCCCTGCCTTCCTAGCCCAGAGCCCAGGCAAAGAGAGCCTCGTCTGAACCCCCAAAGAGTTCCTGCCTCATGGGTGGGTGGTGGGGAGACCAAAGACACTGATCTGGGCCATTGCACAAAAGTTGGAGCAGAGGAGTATCAGAAGGGAGTTGCTGAGATTTCTTAGAAAATGACCCTTGGGTTGGGCTTTGCCCGTCACCATGCACGTTCTAAAATGTCAGAAGTGACTCTAGTTCCTGGTCCCTGGGGCCTGTTTCATTCTTGCAAAGTGGCCTGAGCTCATCCACATTCCCAGGGGCAGCAGCCGTCAACCAGGAGAGCTTGCACCCCCACCAGCCAGGGCCCCAGGCGTGCTCTGGGCCGTGTATGCAGCCCAGCACCGTGATTGCTCCTGCAGATGACGTGGGAGCTGGGAGGAATGCAGGGATTAGCTGCCTTATGACAGACCCTTTCAGGTATCACCAGAGACAGAGTGAACAGGGGACTTTCCTGAGGATGGATGGCTCCTGTCCCCAAACCTCTTATCTGCCCCTGACGCCTCCCAGAGCCCACTCTGGGCCTGTGATCTCACTTGGAAAATTCAGATGGTCGGGCTGAAGCAAAGAAGTTGGAGGGAAGCATGGGAAGGAATGGGGGAATGTTTGTAAGCTGCTTAGCAGATGAAAGTGACAATGTGTCAAATTTTCCAAGCTGGTTTCCAGAATATTCTGTTAATGAGTCTTCCAGAAGCCCATCTTCTAACAACTTGAAATAGGTTTGGTTCCCAAATTTTTCTGCCACCACATTTAAGATGCTGCCACTCACAGGCCAGCCCACTCCCAGTGACCAACCATCCTGGTGCCCAATTCCCAGAACACCAGCTGCCCTCGTCCCTCTCCCCCCCACATGAAAATACGCTGGGATAGAAGTGAGCACGAGAAGCATTAGGATGAAGTAATCTAGAAGCCACTCTAGTTTTTTATTTTTTTTTCACTCTAGTTTTTTTTTTTTTAAAGTAATGAACAATCATTCACAGTCTCTAATACGTCACTAGAAGGGGCAGGGGCTGCTGCCACGGGCAACCTTGCAGGGGCCATGCTGGACAAGGACTTGGACCTGCACCAGCACCAGCTTCCAGTTTGTGCTTGACTCCCGAGCAGGGTTGGCTGCCCCAAGTTTCAGGGTCTGGTGTGGGGGTGCTAAAGGGTGCCCCGTCTTTCCAGGCCCGAGTCTCTGGCTTTTCAGAAGTGGTGGCCGCCCACTAGGGAGCATTTCCGTTTTGTGCATTTCCACTGGTGAGAGCTGAGAATCTCCACGTCTGGCGGGGGTTGCTGGCACTGCAATCTATTTACACCACGGGGATGGCCATGATCACGTGGCCAGGAAGAAGGCAGAGAGAGACGCAGCTCCTGGGTCGTTGCAGTGTGTAGATGAGGTGGAGGAAGGTGGTTGTAATGAGGCCTTCGGGCTCTGCAGGGGAGGGAGGACTAGAGAGGGAAACAGGAAATAATGTCTATGAGAGGTAGGATTCTCTCAGCATCTAGTATTTGCTTTCTTTGTTCCACATCTCAGGCCTCCAAAAAGCTGGTAACTTTGTTCCCTTTCCTGCCTGCCTCCAGCAGAAAATACAAGCAAAAGAATGTGTTTAACGTTGAGAGTTAAACTAGCAGTTTGCCATGCCACATGCCGCCTGCCTCCCCTCTACACACCCGGCTTCTCACGCAAGGTCTGGAGTTCCTGGCCCTGTCGCTCACTGACCTTGGGCGAGGGACAGCAAGGCTTTTATCTTAGTTTCTTTCTTATTCATTCCACATTGAAATGGTGTGAACACACAGCCACCGCCTTGCTTCCGTGTAGCTACCCTGCTTCTGTGAGGTTTGGGGGACAGGAGCCAAATTCAGAAATGTCAGAGGCCAGCTCCAGGACAGCAAGGGTTTTGGCCCCCCTAGAAGAGTGCTGGGCACATAACAGGTGCTCAATAAGTGAGCGTGTGCATTGCCACAGAGTGGTGTCAGAGCCCTGTGAGCAGGAGGGTGTGCAGACCTGGCCGGGGTCACCTGCTGGGAGAGGAACCCGGTCACTCACTGCTCATCACGTGAAGTTTGTCTCATGCTTCTGGAGGCTGGAAGTGCGGGGTAGAGGCGTGGCAGGGTTGGTTCCTTCTGAGGGAGCCTCCCCTCCAGGTGTCTTTTCTTGGCATGGGGCGGCCGTGTCCTCACTGTGTCGCTTCCTGCTGTACGTGTCTCTGTCCACATTTCTCTTCTCATAAAGACACCCGTCATACTGGATTAGGGTTCACCTGAGAGACTTCATTTTTAGCCTGATTGGCTCCATAAAGCTTCTGTCTCCAATCAGGCCACACTCTGAGGTACTGGGGAGGTTAGCAATCCAACATATGAATTGTGAAGAGGAGACATAATTCCACCCATAAATTTTTCATCAATATTAGCTGTTATTGATGATGACAATCACAAGGAAAAAGTAGAAACAAAAACCAAAATGAAGCCACTAATAATTAAGTCAAAACTTTTGCTTTATTCACTCAAAATCTTCCAGTTGCCCCTTGTAGCCCAAGAGATGAAGGCCAAGTCCCTCGGCCTGGCAATCAAGGCTTTCCACGAGAAGCCTTCACCTTCTTTTCCAGTCTTCTGCCTTAGCCAATTCTCCAGCCTTCACTCAGTCTCTCCCCGAAACTTCTACTTGGGCCGTGCTCTCGCAGAAAGCCTTCTCTCCTCTTCTCCGCTTATCCAACTTCAAGTCACCCGAGACGCCTGCTGCAGGCTCTGCTCCTAGAGGGGTCTTTCTTGACATGGGTTACCACTTGGTGTCCCAACATACTCCAGGGGCTCTGAAGAATAGAGAGGCTCTTTTCAGAGGCATAGGAAGCACCTAGAAGCCAGCAGCAACAGGAAGCCATCACCTCCCTGGGTCCTCCAGGAGCCCAGGCCAGGACCACAGCAAGACCAGGAGGAGTCTGGAGGAAATAACTCCCCAGTCTCACTATCGTTCTGCTCTCCTTCCTGTGGCTTCGCTAGCAAACCCCTTTGGAAGCTGGGGTGGGGGGCCAGTGGATACTGTCCACAGGGGTCAGTCCCAGGACACCAGAGGGAAGGGCAGCTCTAGGGGTGAGTAGGTGGGAAAACCAGCACTCACACTATCAACACAGTCTGTCCTGACTTCCTCTGACTCCACACAGCATTTTCTGTCTGGACCACTTACTTATGTGATCTGTAGCCAATCAGAGCCTCCCTGGCTAGTGAGCTCACCTTCCAAAAGGCTGGAGCCTGAACCCAGACACAGGGAGCAGAGAGCATGTAGATGCTTCCTCCACTCCCTCTCCACCCCTCCAGTACACAGAACTGCACTTGTAGTACGTGCTTAGTAAATCAGAGCTGAACACAAACTGGGGTTTCAGAGATGAAGCGTGGGTGGGATTTGTACAAATACATATTGAAAAATCACCCGCTCTGGAGGAACAATTGTCAGGCCCATTTCCTGCTGCAGATGGAGCCAGGAGACGCTCGGGGCTTGGCAACCTGACAGCTGAGGAGCAGCCAGGGAATTTAGCAAGAGACAGAGAAAATGAGCCCTGTGGGTCTGGCCCAGCCCCATCAAAAGCAGACTCAGGGCAGAGACTGTCTTCCCAGATTCGGGGGCCAAGACGGAGTGGGGGCTGGCTCTGCTTGCTCAGGTCTGCTACGAGCCAGAGCATGGTGGGTGGGGGTGGGGGGTCAGAAAAGAGGCAGATCATTTTGGAAGCTGGTGGCTCAGCCGCTATGGGCAAACAGAACTTGAGGATTTAGAAATTGACGCTTAAAGGGAGAACACGGATGTGTCAGCTGCAGCACCTGCCATTCCCAAGCCCCTCTCCTGGTAGAGACTATCTGCCTTTGACCTAGACTGGTCTGGGGCTGAGCTGGCCACTGAATCGACTGGCAGTGAGCACTCATCTCAGTGACAACCTATCCATAGGCAAGTCATTGTTGTGTATGACACTGTGGTTGCTCCCCTGCCCCACATCCTTTCCTGGCCAGAGTACCTTCCCAGTCAATTCATTTCTTTCCAAAGATTGCTCCAGAAACAAGCACGGTGCTGAGTTTTGGCCAATGGCATTTATAGGAAGTCTGATGAGGGCTTCTAGGAGAAGAGAGGATGACAAAGACTGTCTCTTTTCTTTCCCTAGATATGGTCTCTCATCATGATGCTACGGCTGCCACCATCTTGCTCCGACCTAGAAGATTAAATCAACTGAGGCTCTGAGAACAGAGGTAAAAGAATTTCAGTCTTTGATAAGGAAACTGAGGCCCTACAACGGCCAGTTTTTAAGCCACACTTTCCCAATATTTCAGTTGAGCGAGATAGTAAATGTTCTTATTATTAACTCAATACCAGTGGGCCTTCTGTTACTTGTGGCTAAGAACACTCTTTTGGATATAAGATGTGAGATGATCAGCTAGCCTTCCAGGAGCTGAGCAGGACAGGGGGCCACCAGTGGCTCGGGAGATGGCTTTAACTGTTACACAAACATTTATTTTAACAGTTGGGTGTTTGTCTTAACATCTACTAAACATATAAGTAGAATATCAAGCCCATGACACAATGTTTCCTTTTAAAATTAATTTGTTTTTGTAAACATGTGAATTATTTGAAAGCAGAGCATTAGGTAAATAATAGTACATGTGGCACAAAATAAAGTGTGGTGTATGGAATATGCCTCTGAAATGTAAGCAAACCGGATCAGAGCTACTAAGACTGGTCACTACAGGAGAGGAGAGGACAACAGAAACACCACGGGTGAGAGACCTTCCACCCAACAAACATGAGGTAAGTATCTTCAGACTTGAGTCAAGCACTGGAAAGGCAGCAAGAACCAGAGGACTGTTTGCCTGTGGTCCTGGTGCTTCCAGTCTAGTGCAGAGAAGGACATTGGAAAGATCTTCATAACACATCATTTAATGACATTGGTAGTAAATTCTATGAGGGAGACAAAAGGGCACTGGGAGTGTGTATAACAGAAAGACCAGACTTCATCTGGAGGGAATGGAAAGGCCATCAGAAGAGAAAAGAACAAAATAACTCTGGAGCTGACCCCTTGTTGGCCCAGCTCAGGTCTGGGCTCTAAGAATCCTTAACATAAGATTTTGTTCTAAGAGGCTGAACTGTGGCCCTTCAAAAATTCATATGCTGAAGTCCTAACTCCTAGGACTTCCAAGTGGCTGGATTTGGAGCAAGGGTCTTTTAACAGTCATTAAAATGAGGTCATCAGGGGGGCTCTAATCCAATATGACTGTTATCCTTATTTGGAGAAAGAATTTGGACACAGAGACATGCACGGAAGACAGACAATAGGAAGACACACAAGAGAGGGCCACCTGCAAGCCAAGGAGAGAGACACTCCCTCTCCGTCCTCAGAAGAAAGGATCCCTGCTGACACCTTGATTTGACACTTCCAGCCTCCAGAACTGCGAGACAATAACTCTCTCTTGCTTACGTCGCCCAGTGTATGGCGCTTTGTCACTTCAGCCCACGCACTAATACAGAAGCCTGCGTGGCCTTTGTTTGTTATGACCCAACTGGCCATGAGAACAAACAGGCTTGAATTTGGGGAGGATGCTGGCTGGTTCTGGGGACTTCACAAGGTGCCTCCTTTGTGCCCAACTGGCCTCATGGTCCTTCCCCACCCTCGCCCCCACTGGGGATCCACATCAGACGCCTGCCTTCCCTCTGGGGTAGGGGATGAGCTGGTAAGGAGAGTCCCCCATCCCAGCCGGATTGTGGGGTCTCTGGTGTTCTGACTTTGCATCAGTGCTAACAGTCCAAGAGGGACTTGGGGTTTACTGCCAGGAAGAGAAACCCTAGGAAGCCAGACTTTCTGCTTCTTGGGACAGTGGGGGCAGTGGGGCGGAGCGAGATTCTCCAGCTATGACTCATGCAAGGCTTCATGGGGAAGGGAAGTTAAGAGACTCATAATGACCATACTGAAAAGCAGTTAAGCCCATTTTCACGGCAGCATTACAGAGAATTACAAACTGTATGATTTGATCCTATTTGCTACCAGAGGCGCCATGAGCTAATACACAAACTGGGCAGAGCGAGCCGGGCCCTGGCTCAGGCTGGGCACATGTGGACCCATGGCATGGATCCAAGGCGGGGAGTCCTTGAGCTTCGCAGCAAATGCCCTCACCCTTCTGTTCCAATCCTGTTCTTCGGGCCCCTTGAAATTTCTTGGGTGCCTTACTCGGGTGGGGACACCATCCCAGCAAGTCCCAACAATGGGAGAAGGGCAGGGGCCTCAGTTAACCAGCCTTGGAGAATGAGACCCCTGTGCTGCTGGTAAGAAGAAACCCTCGGGGCTGCTGGGGGCGCGGGGAAAGTGTCCCGATGCCGGCAGCTGACTAGCTTTTCCCTTCAGTGTTTCTGCGTCTGAGCAACACCTCCAGCAGCAGCAAGGCCTGGACAGACAGTATTGAGGAAATCCTGGAGAAATGGGGGCCCAGCAGGGAGAAAAACAGGCTCTTTCACAGAGGACAGGAGATTGACAGTGCTAAGTGGGGGGTTTGGGGCTTAGCCAGGGCCGTGCCACACACTGAGACTCGGAAGCCTGACAGACTCCTTCCAGCAGCCAAGGTTCTGGGAGTTGGGTGGTCAGTATTTCAGGCCGGCTGGTTGGTATCAGCGCATCCATCTGTCTGCTAGCATTTATTGAGTTCCAAGTGTTTACAAAGTATATTAAAGCACAAGAGAATCTAAAAAAAATAGTAGATAATTTTTTTGGTGTCGTTGTCTTTGAGTTTGGTCTGAGTGTAAAAAGGCATCCTATGCCCTCCTACCCCCTCTTCCAAAGGTGTAAGCAAAAGGCAGGAATGGTCACAAATAAAGGAATTATTTGTTCAACCTCTTTAACTGTCCGTGAGTTCACATAAGCCATATTTGCTTTGTGCCAACCGGCCTTCTGAAGTCAACCAACCAACATGTGCCCTGTGCCCTGCTGAGGATGTAACATACAAAGCAACCCTGACTGAGTACAGGTCTATGAGGAATTTTTTGATCTAACTTGAAGATATTCGCACGAATAGCATAGGCACTGCAGGTGAGGGGCCTGGACATTTGTGAGTCAAGGAGAAGCTGTTTACTCACCTACCCTCTCAAGCCACCCTCAAATGTCACCTGTCTTACTTCTTTTATGATGCCAGAAGGAGAAAACATTTCAGAAACAAGCACATTAAAAGATACCATATTCTTCCAGCAGCTTCCATTCCCCTGCCCCCCTGTCCCAGGCAGATTGTCTCCAATCTTGCCAATTATCCTGTAGTACAAGCAACATCTCCCCATTTTACAGATGTGAAAAGAGTAAGTCACTGACCAAGGCCCACAGCCAGGGCCAGGATTTCATGCAGGAAGGTCTGATGACAAAGATTTCCTCCCTGCCTGCCTTAAAATTGCTCAGTGTTTCCATAATCAGTGATTACAACTAACTCAATTTCAAGAATAATAAATTTGGAGTGTGTCTGAAAGGGAGTTGAGCAGCTATAAATAAATACTCGTGTATATTTCTTTTGAGCAAGATCCAGCAAATTGCAAAGAGCCCCAGTTCTACCTAGAACGTGTTTTTCTTTCAGGACACAAGTCAGCCAGAGGCTGATGGTTCTCTGGGCAGCACGATGCCAGCAGGGAGAGGCCTTCAGCACTGTTTCCTTGACTCCAGCTGGGCAGTGACAGTTTATTCTAGGAACCACGCTGCAGAGCGTGACCGAAATAGAAATGCGGGTTTTGCTTATTTGACTCCCTGATGCTAGCTAGCACTCTGACAAAGTCCATCGTGGGCTGAGTGGCTGCTGTGATGAATCACACTTTACTGACCCTACATGTCCCCAGGTGGCTTGAAATTCCAGGTGTCTCAAAGGTGACAGTTACCTTCAGAAAAGCACTTTTTAAGCACATTTATCTCACTCCATGTGGTCAAGTTTCTAAACCTCAGTGGGCATTTAGGACTAATCCGTTCTTCAAAGCTTCGGCCGGCGTGAAGCACAGATTTTTGACTGAATGTTTGAAAGGACGAGAGTGACTGATTAAAGAGATAGGATGGAAACTTTACTCACTACATGTCCATTTAGATCCATTCCTGACCCTGATGTGTCTAAGCAGATCCTAGAGATCAAGGCTGTTTCCATCATAGTCACATGCTGGAGGCTGATAAAGCTGAGTTACCGCGGCACAAAAAGATCCAGCAGTGGAAATGGAAGACACAAACAACAAAGAAAACCAAGACTTTCCCGGTCTGTCCCCACTCCAGAGCCTGTGGGTATCAGACATGCTACCAGCAGGTATCATCCCATCAAATTAATGCAGTGTTTTCCAAACTACTTGTTGCTGCTGTTGTTAAAATATGGTGTCTTTAGGAAGTGCTGGTGATATTAGGTGGGAATTTGTTTTCTTTTTAATGTTCTTACTTGGCAAAATAACAAGTTTGAGCTTTGTCAGGGATTGCTAAAATTTTGGGGAATTTTACTGGTGTGGGAATCTCTGCATTAAAGCTTTGCTCCAGAAAGTTTGCCTTTAGCAGGCAGACACTGCATGTTAAATCCAGACCGGTCGATGGGGAAGTGCTCACAGGTTCCTCAGGCTCTGGAAGGTGGGAACCCGAGTTCAGTGAGCACTGGGAGAGCTGATGAGGTGGAGGCGGGAGAAGGCCAATGTACATTGTGTTTACTTTACATTTTGGCCAAGGCTCCTCCTAGCTGCCTGTCCATCCAACAAAGAGGGAAGGAAGATGAAAATAAATCCCCTGAGGAAAAAGGAAGGGACCCGGGCAGATCACAGTCTGGAAGGGAAGTTCACTATGGATGACTGACCACTCCCCAGAAAAGATGGGTTATTATCAGGGCATCTCTTATCAGTGTTCTCTATCTCTCCAAAGTCCTTAACGAAAGGAAACTGCCTCAAAATGAAGTGAGATTGTTCCCCCTGCCTGGAGAGTTCTTCCTTCACTGTCCATATTTTGAGGCCCAAATTCGACTTCTTCCTGAAGCCCATCCCAGCTCCCCATGCAGGCCCAGTCCTTTCTCTGGGCTCCCACAGAACACTATTCATACCTTCTGGTGTAGCTGTAGCTTCTAGTATAGCATGTCTCATTAAGTGTTTTCAAACAGCCCACTTCCTTCTTATTATGAAAACATGAGTTAAAATTTTGAAATAACAACAAACTTACGCAAAGCTCACCATGCCTCTTCTAAGTAGTTTATAGGTAGCAACTCTGTTAGCCCCCCTCGATAACCTAGCAGCTCAGCCATTCAAGCAACCCCTACTTTCATAGCCAGACCAGGCCCTATCGGTCCTTCTGCTTGTGCTGCAGACACAGG
This sequence comes from Talpa occidentalis, assembly GCF_014898055.3. NCBI lineage: Eukaryota > Metazoa > Chordata > Mammalia > Eulipotyphla > Talpidae > Talpa > Talpa occidentalis. The sequence goes on along the minus strand of NW_023601104.1, from coordinate 69,263,427 downwards.
GCTGGCCTCAGTCAATACCCGATGAAAGGACTGTTAAGAAAGACAACAGTTTCATTTGGATATTACAAGTGTTGTCAAATTTAGGAGCACAGGGCTGATGGGAGGTTTCTCCAGTTCCTTCATTGTGGGAACCTGTAGTTAATTTGCACAACAGTCTATAGTCATAGCTCTTGTATAAGTGTATCAATACACTCATAATTTACCAATTTACTGATCGCTGACTGGCGACAGTGGGTGGTTGTGTAATTCCATTACCACCTTGGACATTTTGAAGTCAATGGTTGTGTTCAGAATTAGCTATATGCGTATATGTCCCCAAAGCATTAGCAAATTAGTACAGCATGCCTGTGTCAACACATCTATTTTTACATGAAACTATTTACTTACTTAACTAGCTTTTGGCTTTACTAACAGCTGTTAGTACAGCAAACTGGTATTTAACAAAGCAGGAAAAAATAATAAACGATGTTGATGTTATTCCCCAAATAACTGCTTTTTAAAAACATCTCTTTGCTGGGAAGGCAAAATCGACCTGGAGAAGGTCCAGCAAAACGCAGTAATACAGTCAAGAAAATGGAATAGTTCCTACACAGCCAAGTAAGAAAAAATAGGGCTCTTTTTCCTGGAAAGATGAGGGTTGAGAGAAAACGTAGTTTAAAGTTATAACATTGGGAAAGTTACAAAGAAGATAAACAAGGAGATTTGGTTCCAAATTCCAAAATAACAGAATGACTATTCCTTTCTACTTTGGAGATCAAGTTAAATTTCAGTATGGAAAAGGAAATATTGTTGCTCATATATTGTGTAGGAGCATAAACCGCAGTTAATACTCTTTACACGGTGACAACTTGGCACTGATCATTGGTTTAGCAATGGATGGATTAAGGAATCATAATAAATACAAGGAAAAAATAAGGATGAGAGTGAGAGATGAGAATAAGAAGAGAGGTGTCTCCTAAGTGGACGAAGTTCCCACTGTGGCTGATAACTGCCCTGCCACCTGCTGTGCCTACAAATATTGGACTCAATGACCACGAATCAACACATAAACATTTCTTTGGACTTACATTTCTATACTTCCTACTGTGTTTGTGTATCAGATGTGGAATTTGATTTTCATAGTATGTAGGCATCATCCTCAAGTGGCTGGTTTCATAGCATTGCTATTACATAAGAACAGTGATCTCCTACTCGAAGGCCTTACTTTAGAGGTGAGTGGTAGCCTCCCTCCACCCGCAGGACACTAGTTCTGTCACAGGCTGGCTGGCTGGTCTCTTGAACATCAGCCTAAGTTCTGCTTTTGGCCATAACACATCTTTCGGCCATAATGTTCCTCTTTCCAGTGATCTCAAATCACTGAGTCCCCATGTGATGCAGATGTGACAGTCATGTCACTGGCCCCTCTGTTCATAAACTCTCTTTAGCCTTGGGCTGAGTCCTGGCACCCATGCCATGAGGTTCCCAGAGCCACATGTCCTAGCACAGAGAAAAGAGGATGATGAAAGGGTAGGGACCCCTGAGTGGGTTTGGGTTCGGCATGCTGTTGCCATTCCTCTGGCTTTCCGACAGCCTTCCCTTAGCAGATAATCACATTTCACCCCTGAGAACATGTGATTTGTATTACTGCTGCAGCACAGCAGGGCAGACCTTTTTCCCATGGTCGCCAGATGAATGTGGTGTATGTCCACGGGCTAGGGGCAGCCGGCATCTTCAGCTCCAAGAGAAATCTTGGAGATCTCTGCCTTAAATGGTAATTATTCTGGCTGGGGTCGTTTCTACCTTGCTTGGAATGTTTTTCCCTCCAAAAGCAGAAAATGACTGTGGAAAGTCTTGTTTTTGTTTTCATTTTAATAGTTTAGTAGAGGCATAGTAGCTTTGGAGATGGAATATGTGTGTTTTTATAGGCCATTATGAAAAGAACTTACAGAAACTGTTAATTATTTTTGCACACCCATGTGCCTCCTTTCAGAGACCCTCCAGGATTCAAGATCCCAAAGTAAATACAGTCTTATGTGTTCCCATACTATTTTTTCTCAGGGTTAAAGAGAAATTGCCATGAAGCCTCTTTCTTCCCGGGGTGTAGTTCCATGTCCATGCCAAAGAAAAAACATTTAAAATTGTTTCTCAATATTAGGGTACATTATGGATATGAAATCTTAGTCCAAATCCCCTTGGTCATATAAAACATGTCACATAATTGTATTTTTGGTCGGGTTGGAGTGTTACAAAATAAATATTTCCCCATTAGCGCATACTGGGAAATGTTTGCTGACACCTACACTCAAACCAACAGGTTCCCTTGGAAGACTTTGGCAAAGAACAGGCTCCACCTTAATGAGGTGCTGGAGTTGGTTGAAAATTAAATATTAATTTACAAAAAAATTGTTGCATCTTAAAAATTCAAAACTGAGGCCTGCTTGTGGGTGTCTGTGCCTTCTATGTTCTTCTGGGTTCTGGTCTGTGAAATGTCCTGGGTCAAGCAAGGATTGTCATCTTTTATTGGATTGCATCATTCTTTCTCTAAAGCAGCCTGTGGAAAACATCAAGCTTTTTTTTTTTTTTTAATCTTTCAGAATATTTTCTTTCTCTATTTTGCCTACTGGAAAATTCTTTCTGTAACTCTTGATGTTTCATTTGACTCCAAGATATTCATAGATGTGAGGGCCACAGGAATACAAACCAAGAGGTGTGATAATTGCTGGTTCCTCTCTCAGAGAATTTTTTTTTCTTCCACGTACCCTGGCTGGTCCTTGTCACCCAATCAAGTCACCTGGCTCTGAGGAGCCCCGGCTCTAGCTGTCAGACTAACATGTGGTGAGCACAGAAGAGGCTGTGGGCTTTCACCCCCAATGTGCCTCTCCTCACAGGAGGGTTAGAGTTCTCATCTTCAACTATGCAGGCGTTCCCCATTCTAGATCTAATGATTCCCCCCATCCTGCATCCGACTCTCAAATTATTAGCAGAATCCCCAACTGCTTCACCCACATATTCACACAGTCACTCAATTCAAAATTTTGTCCAGTTCTTTCATTTGTAAGTAGAGTGATGGTTGCATTAGTTACTGAGACAAACTGCATATATTTTAATCCCCTAAGGTTCTGGAAACATTTCTCTTATTTCTAATGCTATAATTTCAGGCCATTGGGGTTTGGAGGCTGACCGGCCACTAAGATTCTTCTCATCACAACACCTGCTCTGGCTGCTCTACTCAGATCTTGGGGATAGGAGTGTCCACACCACCTAGGCCCTAAATTAGTCTATATATTTTAACACCATCTAAATATGAAAAAAAAATTATTTTGAGAGATTGACAAATGAGGAACTTGACAAAATGATCTAAAGCGCAATTAAGAGAACACCTGAGAAAAGTACGGGAAAGCTGAACAGAAGAGGAAGCCCATGCTTGATTAGCCATGAAAACATGAGTTCTGCTCCAGCCTAATATGTGCGTCCCATTCCACAATAACAGGAACACAAAGAGAAACTACAGACCATAAATCTATCTTTCGTCCATCAGAGAAGGAGGGTCAAACAGAATGAAAGAGCCTGAGATCTTCCCTGAAAGTCCCTCTGAAGAGAGATGGGACTTGTTGAGTACAGGGAGAAGAGACATTGGAGACCAGGGAAAACAGATTAAAAGAATTCAGTTAAAAGTTGTAATAAATTGCTAGAAGCCACATGTGGAATAGCATGAGAGTTGGCCCCACTAGGAGCTGTAAAGGTAAGAGGACTTCACGGTCGCTTGCAGGTCTCTTCCCCGCAGCTTCCACCATTGCTTGTGGAAGGACTGACAGCAGGGCAGGAGGCCGAAGAAGCCCCTCTCCATGTTGCAAGACTATGGAGTGAAAGCAACACTGCAGAGGGGAAAGGCGTGAGGGTCTGCTAATCCTAAGTGGCTTGTTCGGCCACCATTTTGTTACCTACAGTTCTAAATCCTAAGCAAGGCCAGAATGGCCTGGTCATTTAGGTACAGCAGCTCAACCCTGCAAGGTGCCTTTCAAACCAATTGAGAACACAAAGCTGGATCATGCTGGGAAGGCTATGCATCACAAGGAATGACCAGGAACGCCTAGGGGGGCTAATGACCGATGCATAAAACATATTCCCAACTTATATATCACCAGGTATGACCGGGAATGCCCAGGGGGCCAAGGACCAGTGTACAACAAGGGACCCCAGAAGCTGATCAGTGGAAAGCCTTGCTGATAAGAATGAAACCATGGCTGGGGAACTAGAGCTTTATCTCAATTATAATACCAAGTCATCAAGCAGATGAGAAGTGTCTGGAGGGCAGACTCACAACCCCTGATGCTATAGATGACAGAGCACCTTTTCTAGTTTCACCCCTCCCTTTTCTCTTTGTCCTCCTTCCTCTCAGCTGATGCTGTCTAATTCTTTTATCAATAAAAAGGCCAGGATCTTGCTCTTTAGTAGCATCTTGCATTATGTAGCCTGTTTCATGACTCCTGTTTCATGACTCTGTTTCTTTATCAGTGTGGTGTTGCCCAATGCAACAAAGCCACAAAGCTACATCCAGACACATCTCCCCATTAGCCGAGGGGTGGATAGTAAACTCTGTTGCACTCAGGGCACAGGTGAAGACCTGCTGCAGCTGGAGGAAGGGGCAAGAAAAAAGTTCCTGGACCTCAGATCCTATAAGAGATCTGCTATCAATGGGAGGGGCACACAATAGTCTCTCTTACACATGATCTAAGGCAGAGTTCAACTGCTTCATGGGGAGGACATAAATTCTGATAAAGCCCCATTCCTGAGACCCAGCTATATGGGTCCTGCCTAAGCCTGAGGCTATACTAGGAGTAAATACATCCCACACTCCTTAGTGCCAGTAAAAGCAACAACAGTCATGAGGGATGGGGCAAAAGTATGCAGAAACTTTCTGAGGTACAGATACGTGAAGGATGAAATCTACAAGTGAAAATAAACACTAGGGCCTCCCTGGTGGCACAAGGGGTTAAGCCACACCTATGAAGCTGTCTGCTGCCACTATAGCACGAGTTCGATCCCCAGCCAGGGAGCTACCCACATGGAACAGCAGACCTCTCCTATCTCGCCCACTGCTCCCCTTGGCTGTGTATTTCAGTCAATCTGCCTGTTCTGTTCCCCACTCTGTCTCTGGTGAATCTTCTCACTGCCCACCTCTGACCTGTACACCCCAGTTCTTGTATGAATACATAAATAAATCTTTAAAAAAAAGAAAATAAACACCTAAAAAAATTGCTCTTATACCCCAGTCAAGACCATAAACATAATATAATGCTAAAGGAATATGAATCTGGTAGTGCACTGAATAAAATCAATAACAAAACCTAGATCCAGTTCAAACTCTGACTCTATTCACTCAATCTAGCTCATGCATTTCCAGGCACAAATACCATTTACCATTGTCTTCTCTGTCCTGCCCATCTGGCACTCAGTCAAAAATTAGGAGAAACACAAAAAAGCATGAAAAATATAATCCACTGCCAAGGGACAATGCAGTCTAAAGAACCAGACTCGGAGAAGATCCAGATGGTAGAACTATCAAGTAGGAAACTTAAAATAACTATGATTGGTATATTAGAAAGTCTAGTGGAAAAATACGGACAGTCTACATGAACAGATTGAGAATTTTATCAGAGATGAAGCCTGTAAGAAAGAATAAAATGACACTGTCAGAAATAATAAATATAGCAGCAAGGATGAAGAATGTCTTTGATGGGCTCCTCAGCAGACACAGCTGAAGAAAGAGTCAGTAAACTTGAAAATAGCCAACTGAAATAGAAAGGGGGAAAAAAAAAAAGAATCCAAGACCTGTGAGATAGTATCAAACATCCTATTGGAATTCTAGACGTAGACAGGAGAAAATATGAGACAGGAGATATATCTGAAGAACTAATGTCAAAATTTTCCAAAAATACTGAAAAAACATCACATTATAGATCCAAGAATCTCAGAGAACTCCAGGCAGAACACAGAAAAATATGAATGAAAAAGCAAACATAGTAAGATACATATATCCAAGATCATATTCAAATTGCTGAATATCAAAGGTAACAAGAAATACTTGAGAGTCAGAGAAAAAAAGACATTAAATAGAGAAATAGATAAGAATTTTTGCAGATGTCTCATGAGATATTAAAAGTTTACATTTTAAATAGCTTAATTGAATGATTTAGCTCTAACAGATGACTGAGACAGTAAGGAGAGCAGAAATACAGAGCTCAAATTCTAAGATGTTTAACAATTTAGTGACTTCAAAGAAAATTAACTTAGCTAGCAACCTCACATCTTCTAACAAAATTATTTCTGTACAGATTATTTTAGTAAAAAACGAACTGGATAAGAACCAGTAGAAAACATAGTTATAAATATTGTTATAACTTTAGAATGGGAAAGTTATTTTAAAGCCTAAACCAAAGGTGGAAATTGTAAAGGAAATAAGATTATATAAAAACAAAAAAAATTGTAAGTGAAATAATGTTTCAAGTTCATTTGAAAAGAATATTGTGTATTGTTGGTGGGTAGAATGTTAAATAAATGTCAACTAGGTCAAGTTGGTTGCTCATGTTGTTAAGTCTCTATTCTTATTGACGTTCTCTCTACTCCCATCCATTTGTTCTGAGAGAGGAATAAAGATTCCAACTATAAAAATGCACATGTTTATTTTTCCCTTTGATTTCATCAGTTCCTGCTGTATTTGTCTGCAACTTTCTTGCTAGGTACATGCACATCTATGATTGTTATGTCATCTTTCACACTTTGGCATCTTTATCATTATGTAATATTTCTTTCTTTTCCTGGTAACACTCCATTTTTGAAATCTACTTCGTCTGATATTCAGATACCCACTGCAGCTTTCTTTGGGTTAGTATAATTTACTTTTAACCTATTTATGCCTTTCCATTTAAAAAGTATTTCTTGCAGACAATAGATAGTATTGCTTTTTTAAGCTAATTTTGCAGTCTCTGTTTTTCAATTGGTATGTTTAGACCATTCACATTTAATGTGCTTATTGAGATGGTTCAATTAAAATCTATCCTATTGCTCATGATTTTTTCAATGAGTTCTCTCATTTTTTCTTCCTGTTTTTTAATCTTAGGTTGAGATTTTTTTAAATGAATGCATTTTATTGCCATTATTTAATTTATACCTTTAAAAAAATTTTAGTAGTTGCCCTGGGATTTATAATAGATATCTTAGTTGCATGGAATTACCTTCAAATAATTAGTTGCATGGAATCTACCTTCAAACAATATATTATTTCATGTGTCTTAAAAACTATACCACTGGCCCAAAATGGAGTTGCTTTAGCTAAGCCCCACAGCACTAAACCAGGACAACTTAGTATCTGTTCTCCCAGAAATGGAATCTTAAATCAGACTATCATGAGTCATTTCACCCGCTTAGGTGATCTGCCTGACCGAATGGTACCATTCTCTTAAGTAACTGCAATAACCAGTTACTTTTTCACTTCCTATAACTTCCTTGTTCTCCCTCTCTTTTGCTAATGAAAATCTTTCATTTGTACAGCAACACAGAGCTCCTTCCTACCTGACAGATTGGATACTGTCTGATTCATGACTTACTGAGTAAAGCCAGTAAGACCTTTAAATGTTACTTAGTGGAATTTTGGTTTTTAGCATGTGTACTACAGGATCTTACAGTAGTATATTACCAATTCTCTCCCAACACATGTGTTATTATACATTTTACTTTTGCACATTCTGTACCCAATACATTGTTTGCTCTTGACAGCCATTTGTCTTCTAGAACAATTTGAAAAATTTAAATGTAGTCAATCTTACCTTTATTTTTTCAATTTCTAGGCCTCTTCATATCTTTATTTAGATGCATTTCTGTCTTGTATCAAGTTCCTCCTGCTTGGAGAACTTCTTTAACATTCCTTGTAGAGTGTACATGTGCTGGCAATAAAGTCTTAGGTTTTCTTTTCTGTATTCTTGCCTGTCATTAGGGTACAGGGGTTTTGTTTTTGTTTTTCTGTTTCTTTCTCAGTTTTACCAGTGCTCCTAGGGAAACTGTTTCCAAAAGGGAGGTGGGGGAGGGGACGGGAGGTTTTCATGGCCCCCTGCTGCTTTTCTCTTCTGGAGACCTGCACTGTCACTGGATTCTTTCCCTGGACTTGGATCGGGCTGATGGGATTGAAAAGGGTCAGGAATGACCACTGAGCAGGTTTTCTGATCCCATGCAGATCGGGTGAAGGAGGAGTCAGAGTCCTCAGTGGTATTTTTTGCAGGTCTTTTTATTGGAATTTACCCGGTACACAGCAGGCAAGGGTGCTGGGGGGCCAGGAGGCTGGCAGTCCTCCCAGCCCCCAGCAAATCCTCAATCTATCTGGGCTCTCTGTCGTACTCTTTGCTTCTCTGCTCTTCCGTTCACTCTGCTGCTTCTTGGCTTATCTTTGGCTTCTGCTGCTGCTGGCGATCCCGTGACGCCGCCCTTAAAAGCCCAGTCTCAGCCCAGGTGAATCCCATCTACCTATGCCCACACCCTACTCCAGGTGCCCGCCATCAGCCATCATTCAGGACCACAAGGATCGGCGGGAGGGCAGAAAAGCCTGACATTTTTCCTTACCCTACAGGGATCCACGGGGAAAAGCCAGGAGGATGAAGCAAACTCCTCCCTTCTTGTATGTCATCGCCGAGATCCACACCATCAGCAGCCCACGCTCACTCTCCTCCAATTCTTTACCTACTCCAGGTCTCCAGGTCATGTCTTTTACTAGCCACACCTGCACCCAGTGAAGCAGGGGCCCACGTCCCGTGTTCTCCACAGGCCCTGTCAATCCTCAGTTCAGTCTAGTTGATTGCCCTGTGACTTCAGCCCTCTGATGGGTCCGAACTGTTTGTTTTTTTTTTTTTTTTTAAATAAGCACAGAGGCGACGCTCCTCAGTATATTTTTCATACCCACAGGTCATCTCAATGCCTGCCCTTAGTTAATGAGAATTGCATGGAGATGATGCACCAATGAAAAGGTGCATGGCCCTAGAGGTACATCGGTCAGAAGCCAGCTCCGCTTTGTGGAAAGCAGGAGGTCCAGCTGAGGAGGAGCCGGGTCTCCTGCCCCACTGGGCCAGTGAAGACCACCTTGAAGAGATGACGAGGAGAACATGAAACCCCACTTGGGTCCCTTTGTACTCCAGACCCTGTCTCAGTCTCCAGCCCGTCTGTCCCCTCACACTTGCCATCTGGAAGGCTGGACCTGCCCCCCTGCTGGCAGATCCCCTGTGTGATGCTCCTTTGTACCTGTTCTCAGCAGTGAAAATCATTTTTCAGCTTTTGCACGTGATGGTAACAGGGTTGAGAAGCCTCGTTGTTGGAAACAGAAAGTGGGATCAAAAAAACACCATCTGGGTGGCACAGGCGGTTGGGCGCCACCCTGTGAGGCTGTTCGTAGCCTCCGCAGTGAGGGTTCGATCCCGGCCAGCCAGCGAGAGTCCCACATGGCGTGGCAGACCTCTCCTGTCTCGCCCGCTGCTCCCCTCAGCAGTGTATTTCCGTCAGTCTGCCTGTTCTGTTCCCCGCTATGTCTCTGGTGAGTCCTCACCCTCCCACATATCTGGCCTGTACCCCAAAACTTGTATAAATAAATCTTTTAAAAAAAAACTAAAAAAAAACCCAAAAGACACCATCTACCCATTGTACACACGTTCACTTATTGTATGGATGGAGCCTGTGTCCATATGAAATAAAATTTCCTTCCTTCTTTCTTCCTTTCCTCCCTCCCTCCCTCTCTTCTCTCACTCACTTTCTTCCAATACAGACTTGCTGAACAAATAGCAGAATCCCCCACCCCCCACCCCCCCACCCCTACAAGAGGCAGGGCAATCATCCATAGCAGGAATCAGCATCCCCCTGCCTTCCAATTTCAATGATTTCTGTATATTTATCAGTGAAATTGCTTACAGATATGCTGCTGAAGAACACTTTGTTTCCTTGTAGGGCTTTCTCAGATAATCCAACACTTAGAGAGGTAGCTTTTGTTATCTATACGTTCTGACAGAAAAGTTTAAGCCCTTGAGGAGTGACTAGGCCGAAGTCATTCCCAAGGAGAGAAAATGCCTTGGAGTAGGCCTGGAGCACCCAGGCAGGGGGAAACTACTTGTGGGAGCTGCTTTCAGGGATGTACTTTCCTGCCTTTGTCACTGGTTTCTTGTTGCAGTATCAGTCAGGATATCTCAGCAAGAAACTGAGGACAAAAGCCCAGGAGGAAAGCTAAGTAAAAAGACGTGTCCTCAGGGCTGGGTTATTAGTTTGCTAGAGATTCAGTAATAAAATGTCACAGACTGGATATAAGCAACAAATTGATTTGCTCACAGTTCTGTAGGTTAGAAGTCCAAGACCAAAGTGTTGGTAGATTTGATTTCTTCTGAGACCTCTCTTCTGGGCTCACAGAGGGCTACCTGCCCGCCGTGGCCCTGTGTGGTCTTTTCTGTACACACACACTCTTGGTGTCTCTTTTATGTCCTCTTCTTAGAAGAACACCACTGAGAGTGGCTTAAGGTCCACTGTGATGCCTCCATTTTAACTTCATCACTTTTAAAGATCCTATCACCAAATATGTTTATATCCTGAGATACTGAGGGTTAAAGCTTCAACGTAAGAACTGGGGGAGAGGAACAAGATTGAGCCCTTAACATCCCCAATGAAGATGGGGGCTATTACCACCCTATGACTGAGGGAGCAATATGAAGCAGAAATGATGAGATCCAGACCCTGGGGAGGATGGCTACATGGAGAGGTCACCTGACAGGAGCTGTGCCTTCGGTAGAGGTGCAGCCAGTGGGGCCTGGCAGGGAGGGAGAGGGAATAACCACTCTGACATCACTTTTCTCCCCACTGGTGGCTGACTGAACCCAATGGGAAGCCAGAAGCAATGGGCGCCATATACATAGTCCACTTGAGTCAAACTCCAAGGCTTAGAGCAGAGTGTAAAAGAATAGAGAGGCAAGTATAAGATACTCTGCATGGTTTGCGAATTGAACACAAAGTGCTCTGAAGTGATAGTGATTTACGAGAGGTGCTTACAATTGCCTGGCTTGTCAGCGAGAGTCCCACATGGCGTGGCAGACCTCTCCTGTCTCGCCCACTGCTCCCCTCAGCAGTGTATTTCCGTCAGTCTGCCTGTTCTGTTCCCCGCTCTGTCTCTGGTGAGTCCTCACCCTCCCACACATCTGGCCTGTACCCCAGCACTTGTATAAATAAATCTTTAAAAAAAAAACTATTAAAAAAAAACAAAAGACACCATCTACCCATTGTACACACATTCACTTATTGTATGGACAACGGAAAAAGGACAACGAGGAAGCAACTGTATCAGTAGGGTTATTCTGAGGAGACATTTCTTCAGAAAAGTCTTCAGAGACATCTTCTCTTGGGTTGGGGTCAGGAGTGCCATCCACATTATTCATTTTTTTTTTATTTATTTATTTATTTATTTATTTTTTTATAGAGGCATGCTTTATTTATTTGTTTGCTGGTTTGTTTGTTTTGTTTATACATGCACTGGGTACAGTCAGAAGTGCGGGAGGGCGAGAGAATTCACCAGAGCCAGAGCGGGGAGCAGAGCAGGCAGAAGGACCCAAGTACACTGCTGAGGGGAGCAGCGGGCGGCAGGAGAGGTCTGCGCGCCATGTGGGACCCTCCTCTGGTGGCCGGGGAGCAGCCGGGGATCGAACCGGCGCCGCGGGGGAGCAGCCGGGGATCGAACCGGCGCCGCAGAGGCCGCGCGCAGCTTCGCAACCCAGCGCTCAACCGCTGCGCCACCGGGGAGGCCCCCATCCACATTATTCAAATGGACATTAGAGAAGCATCAGGAATGACCTAGGCTTCTCCCCTCTACTCAGAGACCTTTCTAGTCAGTCCATGTGTATTTAAAGGTTTAAGGGCTCAGACATCTAGGCCTTCGTTCATGCTGCTCTCTCTGCCCATCGCTCTTCTTTTCACTGACTGACTCATACTTATCAAGAGGTATGCCCACTCCCAGGCCATGTTCTGGACTCTTACACCAGGTCATGTGCTCCTTCAGTGTGCCCCATTCATAGCCAGTGACATTCGCACCACAGCATCTGTTGGCTTGACTAAAGCAGACACATAAAACAAAAAAGTCTGCTTGGGGGGCTCACTTTGGTATCAGGCCTTGGTCCAAATACAAAGACCAAGTCAAGAAAGTCAGTCAAAAGACAAAGAACATTCTGTGAACTTACTGTAGGAGACTTCCCTTGGAAATATAAAAGGCAGTCCAGTTTTACTATTTTCGTTATGTGTCAGAGGACAACAGCACGTGATAGGGGTATTTATCCAATGATTTCAATGTTCTAATGTTTTTAGGTAGGAAAATGTGAAGGTAGATGAGGGGCAGACCCACAGAGCCCTCTTAGGAGATCAGAGGATACAGGAAAGCAGGTGATGGTACCTGCTCTGTAACTACCTAGGCAGCAAACACAACACCTACCATTGTGGGTCAATAGATACCACTGCTGTATACTCCCCTGTGGGGTCCTGAGATAGTGTCCCTCCCACGCTAATGCACTCAGTGCCACTGCACGACAGCACTCCTGCACAGAAGGCAGTTTACTCCAGTGGTTCAGGTTCTGGAGTCAGTCTTCCATCCTGACTCTTACTAGGTGTGACATTGGACATATTATTTAACCTCTCTGAAGCTGTTTCATCATCTATATAAGGGAAATTAGTGCTTTCACAAGGGATTGTTTTGAGGGTAAAATGAGTTAATAGCACATATTAAGCACTCAGTAAATGTTGTCTTACTTAACTGTCAAAAGTACTTAGAGATTCAGGAGAGCAACCACCGAGAGCTGAGTTTTCAGGAAGGGCTTCATAGAACATAAGAGACTTGAATTGGGCCTTGGGAAGATGGGTTTGGTATTCCATGGATGGTGAGCAAAAGGAAGGTCAAGTAATGATCTCAAACACTGGCCAAATAAGAATAACTCCTATGGCTTCTGGGCCCAGACCCTTGTTCAACTTACTTTGGTTTCTATTCCTCCATCAAGCCTTCCACCTCAGGCAACACCCCCTCCCCAGCCCCTGCTTCTAAGTCTGGTTAATTCCCCTCCTGCTTAAAGCCTCCATGATTTGCTACATGCCATGTGGCCCTCTAATTCCATCCCAAGGCTCCAGAGGTGCAGAGCTGCAAACCAGCATGATTAGCCACCACTGCTGGCTTCCCATTCAGCATATAAATCTAGTGCCTGGGATTACCTCATGCCAGAAAACTGAAATCCAAGTCAGATGGTTAAGGCATTAATAGCAGTGAGTGTTGTAAAGACTCAACAATGTGAACCTTCCCAAAATGAACCATCCTGACCTCCCTTGCGCTGACAATGCGTGTGTGACATCATGTGTAAATGAGCCTTAAATTTGAACCAGGTGCCGAGAGCTGTCTGGCGTCTCCTGGCTGCTGTATTAACCACTAACATGCACAGGGGGATTCTGAGGCAGTAAAATGGAGCGAAACCGATGGCAGTGACCAGGCCGGGTGCAGCAGCTGTGGCAGTGAACATTCACATTACGCCCACCCTGTTGGGCTCAGGCTCCCAGGCCCTGTGAGCCATATTTCCGGAGGGCTGGGGAGCCCAGGGAATTTGGCTGGCTTCGCTGGTTGCGACAAAAGCTCCTCCATGCAAATCGGGTCACTGACTTGCTTCCCAGACCAGATTCTGAGCTCTGTTTTGATTTGCATCCATGAGGTGGGATGCTGAAGCTCAGCCTGAAGCAGCAGTTAGTGACAGTCAAAGTTAATGCATGCGGGGTCAGGCGGCCTGTCCTGTGCAGGAAGGCAGCCTGTCCTGTACTTTTGGAAGCACAATTTCCAATGAAGAAAGCCAGCTCCAAATCCTCAGGTGCGATGATTTTTACCAGGCTGGGATCAACAGGTTACAGGATGCCTTTGTCCATCTGGCATCACAAATTCCCTCTGCTGGCCCTCTCCCCTCAGTGCCAACAGGCTCCAGAGAACACTAAAATTTAGGGAGAGAGAATTAGGTGGATCTGAGGGGTTGGGTGCCCCTGCCACTATTGGTCAAGGTCTGGGAGAGTAGATGAGGAAGGGTAAAAGTAAGGAAGAAACAGTTCCTAGAAATTAAGCCTGGATAAGAGTTTTTTTTTAGTCCTTATGTTTGTTCATGGTGCCCACTTCTAGGTTAACAGCATGAGCACATTAATAGCCTGTATTTTGATCAGTTGCAGACCCACAGGAACTGGAGACAGTGAGGATAGGAAAGAGGCATACAAAGTGATGGTGCTAGAAAACTATATATGCTGGTGAAAAGAAGCTGGGGGTGGGGGAAGGAGAAAATTCACCCTTCACAGATCCCATAAAGCTTCAGCTCCAAAGAAGTCCTTGCTGTTTGGGGCAACTTCTTACATCTCCAGTACTCACCAAGAGTCCTTTACTGTATTGCGAAATTGGGTAGATTTTGAGGGGGGAGAGAGGATGTAAGTCCTAGATGGAAGATATCAAAGGACTGTTAGACATATCCTTCCAAAAGGATATTTCAGCATGGTTAGACATTTAAAAAGGCAAGAATTAATAAATTTTATAAAGTAATTAAAGGCAGTATCAAGTTGTTAGAGGTGGGTTTTCTGAATAACAAAGCAAACAGAATTACAAGAAGTCCTGGTTGTTTAAGTCCTTCCAGATGAGCTGAGTGTGAAGTGAGGTTTTCAGGAAGAGGAGGAGCTTTGAAGGGGAGTGAGAACATAGCATGAACAGCTTGTGAGAAAGCATGGAAGTCAGAACTCCTGGGAGTTCCTTAAAATGCCAGGTATTAATAGGATCTAGGGGCATGAGGGATTTGTCAAAATTCCAAAAACAGTTCATCATGCTCCCTCCAGTTGAGACTTTGGAACAAACTGAGTGTGGTTTTTTAGATGACCAGCCTTTGCAGACTGAAAGTGCTTCTTTTCATCAAGTTTGCAGAAGAGGGTGATGGTGTCAATGTATAAAGGCAATTAATGTCCCTCTACCAGCATCTTTGACCATGCCTTACTCAAAGGGCTTCAACTAAGACACTATTTTCGGTTTGATGTAAAGTCCAAACTCAGCCTGGCATCCAGCATCTTGTACAACCAAGATGCTACCTGCAGGTTTATTTCTAAAACTGTCATTTCTAAAACATTCTCGAAATAGATATTTTCTTGTACATTTCTTAATTTCCTCCCTCTCATTCTTATTTCTGCTTTATTCTTCAATTTTATTTTATCTTCTCTTTCTTCCACAAAATCTTCCTCATGCACCCAGAAGGCAGTGACCCCAGCTCTGTGAACCTGTCCAGCAGAGCTCTTATTAATGTTCTTATTAGTCATCACACGTCCTTCTCTCAAGCACCTACTAGGATGCATATGGCCAAGCCCTGTCCTTTAAGATACTATAATTCAAGTTATTGTATACAGATTACCCCTATTAGACTATAAGTGCCAGGAGTGGTTAATCAACTAAAGAACAAACATGACATGTAATGAACAATGTCATACTCCTAAGTGATAGGCAAAAGCATCTATTCCTGATGAAGCTGGAAATGGAGTTTAAGAATTTTCTTCTCATCAAAATAAAGATCTATGACTCCCTGACTTACTAAAAGCAAGTTTCTTTTTGTTTTACTGTGTAAGTGGCAACACTGTGAAATGTTTAAGTTACTAAGTCTGGGAGTGATTAGACAGTTTGGGGGGCATTTGATTGAGAAGAAAAAATCTGGGAAAACCATTTTTACACTGACATTAAAATGCATGAATGCAACTCTGTTCAGTTTGGCTAGCTAATAAGTTGAGAACTATTCTGGATGAGTGAAAGCAAAGAATTTATTTGCATGCAAATGAGTGACAAATCCTTAGACAGGGGAGTCTACAAGTATTATGCTTCCCTGTTAAATGTAAATATTATCATGGTATAAACATTACTGATTGACTTTAGACCTAACATACAGATCAATCAAGGTTTATAATAGAATGCTGTTGGTTTTTTTTTTTCCCAAAATCTTGAAATGTTGGGGAAAATTTGTAAATTTGTAAGCTGGAAATGAATTATTTAGGTATTTTTCCTTCCAACTTAGAATCAGCCATTATTGAGGAGAAAACTAAGTCAATTTTTGTTTGTAACCAAGATTACTTTTTATATATACTTCCTTCCAAATATAAGAAAATTGAAGTCAAAGAACACTGAAAGTATAGAAATTAGTTTCCAAATGCTACCCCATGAGAAAGTTTTCATTAGTCCACAATGAGGGAAATAAGGACTATAGAACAAATTTTACTCAAATCTAGATCTACTGAATTTAATAAACTGTATTTTATGTTATGGCCATCCTTATTTTTTATATGAAAGGATGACAATGAGGATAGTGGCAAGTTTTGTTTTTTTTTTACTGTCCTCTTGTCAATCAACCTGTAAAATAAAAAGTTGACAACCGTGAACATCCCCCAAATTTACTCTGAAGTTCTAAAGATCCAAAAGAAACCCAGAGTCTGAGAAATACTAGGGAATTCAGTTGTTTGATTGTCTGAGCTATATTTGGGGTTTTTAATTTAATTTTTTTATTTGGATTTTTTTTAAATTGTATTTGTAGAGAGTCATATTAAAATAGAAACAGATTTCTGACACTATTTTTCAAAGGTTCCAAGTTTTCTCAAAGTCTGACTGACAAATATTTGAACATATTCCTGCTCTACTTAAAAGCCCAAATATACCTTTCTTTTGCCCAGAAATTCCTCCAAAATACTTCACAAGCAAAACAAGGATGCTGTCATTTGGCTAGCAGACGTCTCCTGTCTCGTCTGTGGCACCCCTTCGCAGTATATTTCGGTAGATACCTGCTCCCCACTCTGTCTCTGGTGACTCCTCTTACCCTTCACACCTCTGGCCTACAACCCAGTACTTGTATGCATAAATGAAAAAAAAAGGATGCTGTCATGAATCAGAGGACAACTCAAAGTATACACTTGGGTGCAACATTTTAAGATATAGACTTAAACATAATTTTTAAATGAATAAAACAACCTTTAACACAGTCAGTATTGACTACATACCGCTATGAGCATATGTGGGAAAGACTCCAGTAGATGGATATGTGTAACTATTAGCATGATAGCTAAGCACACTGGGGCCTTAAAGTCAAACTTAAGTTTACGTTCTTAAGTTTACTAGTCCATGGTGGTGTAGTCACACATAGGAACGTAGCTTCATAACCTCTCTAAATTTAACTTCTAACCTCTTAAATGGGGAATGTAAGTGTACCTACTTTACATTACATGAAATAACACATTTGCAGGGTTCCTGGTCCATACATAAATGGGTGTGTTCATCATTGCCATATTGAGATTGATGATCTCCCATTTATTTAAACCGAACCCTCAGATTTGATCAGAGAACTAAATAAGAGAACCAGTGTATCATAAAAATAATATTCACTTTCCCAAAGGTGTGCTCCTTCTAGAAACCTCACTCCCTGTGGTTCCTGCCACCATCCAACTAGAAGTAGGGTTAAGACTTCTGATCCCAAACACAAAACACCTCAGGTTGCAATAACGCAAGTTCTGAGAGCCCAGTCTTCAAACAACTAGAGTCCAACCTTGATAACCTCGGAAGGTGAATCCAAGGAGAAGTATTAGGAAGTGTAGTGATATCCCCAAGATCCACTTCTTTGAGATTTAGTCTTTTGTTCTTTTTTAAAGAGAGGCATTTCCTGACAAGCACAATTGATGAATAATCAATAATAAGCTGGTAAGTCAATGAAATGACGCCATTTATCATTAAAGTTACCTGCATTTTGAGAGTTAGGCTATGTTGGTTCAGTCACATTGTCCTATGAGGACTGTCTCACAAACCTTTTGATGTGCCCACAGACACATCTGGCAGGGTTCTTCTGGCTATCTCTGTTTTGAGGTTCACTTTTTTGGAGGTTTCTGGAGCATCTGACTAGCACACAGGCTAGTCTTGTTTTGCCCCATGTTGCTCCAGGAAGGGTCTGCAACATACAATTCTGTTCACTTAAGGCATTTTCAGGATTACTATACTTTAATTAGTTTCAGGAGACAGAGGAAGGTAAATTAAAGCTGAATATCAGACATTTTGTCCTTAAAATGCCTTCAGTCACTTTCCACCCCGTCCCCCACCCCAGCCTCTAGATTCCTAACTGCAGGCTGAGCACCACAACCCCATCACTTTGCTTCTCATCAGCTCCTAAATCCAGGTTGTTTATCACATACAGTGCTCTAGCTATCTCTTTACTTCTTTTTCTCCTGCCAACCCATTCCCATAGGGTCTTACCTTTGTTTTTAACTGAGGTGAAATGCACATAAAAATATAATCAACAATTTTTAAAGTACATAATTTACAGGCATTTAGTACAATCACATTGTGAAACTATAGTCTCATCTTTCATCCCCAAATAACTTATCAAGATAGTTTCTTTTTCTTTCTTTTTTTTTAAAGATTGATTGATTTATTTATTTATACAAGCACTGGGTACAGTCAGAAGCGCGGGGAGGGTAAGAGAATTCACCAGAGCCAGAGCGGGGAGCAGAACAGGCAGAAGGACCGAGGTACACTGCTGAGGGGAGCAGCGGGTGGCAGAAGTCTGCGCGCCATGTGGGACCCTCCTCCGGTGGCCGGGGAGTAGCCGGGGATCGAATCGCAACCCAGTGCTTAACCACTGCGCCACCGGGGAGGTCCAAGATAGTTTCTTTAAAAAAATAAAAAAGCAGGGCCTCCCCTGGTGGCACGGCGGTTGAGCGCTGGACTGCAAAGCTGCCCGCAGCCTCTGCAGCGCTGGTTCAATCCCTGGCCACCGGCGAGGGTCCCACATGGCGTGACAGACCTCTTCTGCCGCGCCCGCTGCTCCCCTCAGCAGTGTATTTCTTTGTCAGTCTGCCTGTTCTGTTCCCCGCTCTGGCTCTGGTGAATTCTCTCACCCTCCCGTGCTTCTGACTGTACCCAGTGCTTGTATAAATAAGTAAATAAATCTTTAAAATAAAATAAAAATAAAAAATAAAATAAGACCTTTAAAAAAATTTAAAAAATTAAAGAAAAGCAAACATTAATAATATTTCCCTTACTAAAAGAAATTCTGGTGCCAGCTGTGTTCCCACTTAAACTCTATTCTTTCATGGATACAAATCTTTTGGCATTTGAAGAAATGATACCATCAAATAGCGTCTTATTCTTTTGAAAAAAGAGATATAATATGTAGGAGAAAAAATTCGTAATACATTTAAAGCAGATTTGTTCTTAGACAATGATATTTACAAATTAAATTACAGCTTTATCACTCAATGGAATATTAGCAACTTACCTGCAAATCATTCAGTAAATATATAAATTTATATGTAGGTAGCAAAGCAAATGTGAAAAATGTTTGGTTTCAGTGGTGGGTATAAGGACATATTATTCCAACTTACATGTATATGTGAAATTTTTCATAATTAAAAAAATGGGAATCACTCCATTCTTTGTTTAGATAATTTATGTATTTAAATATTTATATACATATATATTTTATATAATACATAGAATTCACAGATATCAAGATATAAATGTATTCATACACTATTTATATACTTTTTAATATTTGTTTTCTATTTTATACCATATAGTAAAAGGTATAAAAATGTGTTATATACTACGTTTTAGGAGATAAAGGGTACTCAGCACATGTTTGGTGTCACCTACAATCTTTATATTGAGTTATTGAAACTAACCAAGGCTGACAATAGAGCTAAGACTAGCTGACTTTTCTGA
Source organism: Talpa occidentalis (assembly GCF_014898055.3). Lineage (NCBI taxonomy): Eukaryota > Metazoa > Chordata > Mammalia > Eulipotyphla > Talpidae > Talpa > Talpa occidentalis. The sequence goes on along the minus strand of NW_023601104.1, from coordinate 69,243,656 downwards.
AACGATGATAATACAGAATCCTGGAAGAGCAATAGCAATGGGTGGCATCTTTCCTAGGAATACAACACACTGGTCGCCTCCTCTCCTGGAAACAGGACACAGGTAATGGAGACAACTCTTACATGGCTTTCATCAGAGTCCTAAGAAAGATCACTAAACATACAATGAAGGAAGATATAACAAATATTTACTGAGAAACACTTAAGTGAACCTATGGTATTAGGTGCTATAGGGGAATGTTAAAATGTACAGGACACAGTTCATTTGGGTATTAATTACAATTGAGTCTGGGAGAGACTCAAATGTGAAAGGTTAAATGATACAACAAAATTTAAAGAGCATTTGCTACATTGCTGATAGGAATGTAAGTTAGTAAAGCCTTTACCTCTTTTTTTTTTTTTTTAAAGATTTATTTATTTATTTATACAAGCACTGGGTACAGTCAAAAGCGTGGGAGGTTGAGAGAATTCACCAGAGCCAGAGTGGGGAACAGAACAGGCAGACTGACGAAGAAATACACTGCTGAGGGGAGCAGCCGGCGTGGCAAGAGAGGTCTGCGTGCCATGTGGGACCCTCGCAGGTGGCCGGGATCGAACCAGCGCTGCAGAGGCTATGGGCAGCTTCGCAGTCCAGCGCTCAACAGCTGCACCACCAGGGGAGGCCCAGTAAAGCCTTTAATGGAAGACAATTTAGTAACATCTATCAAAATTAGGAATGAACATACCATTTGATTCAGAATTCTGGTTAAATGGGAAGAAATTTATCTTACTGATATGCATATGTGTGCATATTTACAGATAGTAGGTAGAGCTATAAATAGATATAAATATAGATAGATATCACTAATTAGGGAAATGCAAATCAAATCCATAATGAGGTAGTACCTCATATCTATTTATTAGGATGGTCATTATCAAAACAAACAATCAGAAAACAATAAGTGCCAGTAAGGTGGAGAAATTCACCCTTGTGCTTTGTTGTTGGGAATTTAAAATGGTGAGGCCATTAAAGAAAACATTATGGAGGTTCCTAAAAAAATTAAAAATAGAATACCACATAATTCAGCAACCTACTTCTGGGTATTTACCTAAAAGAACTGAAAGAGATATTTGCACTACCATGTTCATCACCATATTATCCACAAACAACTAAGAGGTAGAAACAAACTAAATGTCCATTGAAAAAGAAATGGATAAAGATATTGTAGCACACTATCTCACACAATATACACAAAAAATCAATTTAAAATGAATTTAAGACTTGGATGTGATACCTACAATTATAAAATACATGGAAGAAAACATGAGCTGAAAACTGCAATACTGGCTCCAGTGAAGCCATGAGGACTCGATTATAATGGCAAAGGAAACAAAAGCAAAAATAAGCAAATGAGACCGCAACAAATTAAAAACCTTCTGCACAGCAAACCCCCCCCCCCCCCAAAAAAAAACCCACCAATAAAACAAGAAGACATCTGACTGAGAGGATTTCTCCTGCTTGGAGAAAATATTGGCACATCATACATCCAACAAGGGGTTAATACCCAAGATCTACAAAGAACTCATACAACTCGGTGACGACAACAAAACCCCAAATATGCCAATCAAAAAATGGACAGAAGAGATTACTAGACATTTCTCCAAAGAAGACAGACAGGTGACCAACAGGCACATGAAATGCTCATTATCACTTATCAACAGAGAAATGCAAAACAAAACCACAATGAGATATCACCTCACACTTGTGAAAATGGCCTATATCAAAGGACAAAAAAAACAACAACCCCAAAACACCAAAAACAAGTGTTGGTGAGGGTGTGGAGAAAAAGGACTCTTCATACACTACTGGTGGGAATATAATGTGGTCCAATCTCAGTGGAAAACAGTATGGAGCCTTCTCAAAATATTAAAAATACATATGCTATTTGATCCTGCATTCCACTCATAGGTATCTATCTGAAGAATATAAAAACATTAATTTGAAAAGATATAGGCACTCCTATGTTCACTATAGCACTACTTACATTAGATATGGAAACGACCTAAGTGCCCATATATTAAGACAATAGGTATGAGGCAAATAAAGAAGATATGGCATATATAACAATGGACTATTACTAAACTATAAAGAAAGATGAAATCTTGCCATTTGAGGCATCATGAGTAGAAACAGAGTGGGACTATGCTAAGAGAAATAAGGAAAAAGGCAAATACCAGATGATTTCACTCATTATTGCCACATAAAGAAACAAAGCAAAGGAAGAGGTAAAACCAAACCAAAACACACCCTTAGAATTCAACTGCAGAACTGAGGTGACCAGGGAAGGGGAAGACAAAGGATGGAAGGGGTCTGACCAGTGGACTGTGGTGGAGAATTATAAGCATTTTGGTGGTGGGTATGGCATGGCAATGTTCATTGGAAGACTGTGAAACTGTATTCTAAAACACAGTGCTATAAACCACCACTGCCTCAATAAAAAAGGAAAAAGAAATTATGAAACATACACACTGTGACATAGTGTTCTGCCTTTATAAAGAAGGAAACCCTGCCATATAGGCCATAACATAGAGGAAACGCAGATATTATGCTAAGTGAAACAAGTGAATCCTAAAGGCCAAATACTGCTGGAGTCCATGGTAAGAAGTAGCTAGAATAGTCAAAGCCTAGAAGCAGAAAGTAAAGTAGTGGTTACCAGGGGTTGTGAGGAGGGAGAAATGGGGACTTTTTGTTCAGTGGACAGTCACACAAGATGCAAAGTTCTGAGATCTACTGAGCAATACCATATATGTAATTAACAACAGTATTATGTACAGAAAGTCTGAGAGAGCAGATTTGCTGTTAGGTACAGAGGGTTGCATGTAGCATGCTCACATTCGTGTATGGGTATATGCACATGTTCTATATAAACATATGTTTAACTGAGTTTAGAATATAGGTGGAGGAATAGAGAGACAGTTGTGAGAGCGGTCGTCTCCACGGAGGGAAACTGGGTACTTAGGTCAGAAGCAAGAGGGAGACAATTTTGTAAATTCCAAATTTGTACAATACCTATATTACCTATTTTAAAATAAAACACAAAGGTAATTTATTAAGGAATTTAAAATATTTACAGGTACTAATGATATATGCCAAAAGAATCATGTAAAGGGAGGTAGGAGTAGAGAATAAAGTATTTACAAGATAGGATCTAAGCTAGATCTTGAAGATGGGAAGATAGAGAGGGGCTATAAGGACATTCTGATGCATACATGAAGTCAGAATGGGAAGAGGATAGCAGAGGTAAAAAATGAAGCAGCAGGGTAATGAAAGGCAAATTAAGGTCAGATAGTAAAAACAGTTTTTGTAGAATGCAGTATATTGTAGAATGTAGGTAAGAAAGGATGAAATATAGTTTGGGTGGCAGGAAAGAGCCACTGAGGATTCTTGAGCAGGAGAATCATACTATGAAAGCAAGATTCCAAGATTCAATCATACTACGAAAGCAAGATTCCAAGCAAGAAATAAAACAGACTGGAAGGCAGGCACCTGTCAGCAGACAGGAGTAATAGCCCAACGATTGCCCATTACAATCATCTGGGAAGTTTTAAAAATACATATTAATGCCTGGGTTCCACCCCTAAGATAGCCCAAACTTAGTGGCTTTGAAGTGGAGCCTAGATGTAGTAGTTTTTGAAAGCTTCTCAGGTGATTCCAAAGAGTGGCTTGGGTTGAAAATCACTGCACTAACCCAGGCACAAGGAGATAAGAGTAAGAATCTGGTGCCAGCAGGAGGCTAATCTAGAAGAAATTTCAAGGGAAGAACTGATATAGTGATAGACGAGAGGATCTAATGATAAACAAGACAGACAAATCCCAGTTCTTGTGAAATATACTTTCTAGTGGACACAGATAACAAATACTAAGATTTCTGGTAGTGACCTAACAAGGTAAAGTTTTATAAAGCGTGACTGCAAATTTTGGGGACCTCTTGTTTATCTAAGGAAGTCAGGGAAGACCTATCTGAATGAGTGATAACTGAGCTGAGGTTTGAGGGTGAGGAGTCAGGCTTGCAAGAGTTTTTGAAGAGACTGTGCTAACAAGGGAAAACAGTAAGCACTTGGGAAGAAGCTTGGTGTGTTCAAAGGACAGAAAGGCCTGTGTGGCTGGAGAAGTGTGAAAGATAGACATAAGACGAGGTCAGAGAGATAAGTAGGTACAGACAAAATAGGGCCTTGTAGGCCATGACACAGATTTTGTTCCCAGTGAGGTGACAAACCCTTGGAGGAAATTAAGCAGGATAGTGACATGATCTGATTTACATTTTTAAACAATTACTTTGGTGGCAGTGTGAAATGGATTGCAGGTGGCAGGAATGGAAGCAAGAAAACCATTTGCAAGGTTAGATGAAAACAGTAGGGCCGCTGACATGGGAAAACCATGGAGGGGAATAGATTTAAAATGTTGATTTCAAGGTAATGGTGCAACAGCCAAGCAGACATGTCCCAGAGCAACTAAAAATATGGAGAATACCTAAGAATTTGAGGTGTAGCCACTGATTTGGGAGACATTTCCAGGGGGAGTTGAGGAAATGCAGGTTAGATGATATTACAGAATTATTAAAAACTTCACCTGAAAAGGAGATTAATAATAACTTGGCAGAAATACTTATAGTGGAGGGCAGCAGGACCCCATAGTTTTATCTTACTTATGGCAAATGATGGGACAATAAAGGATGTCAGCCTCCCCTGGTGGCGCAGGCGGTTGAGCACGGTGCTTTAAGCTGTCCACAGCCTCTGCAGTACCACTTCAATCCCAGCTGGCCCGTGAGGGTCCCACATGGCGCGGCAGACCTCTCCTGTCGTGCCCGCTGCTCCCCTCAGCAGTGTACTTCGTCAGTCTGCCTGTTCCATTCCCCACTCTGTCTCTGGTGAGTCCTCTCACCCTCCTGTGAATCTGGCCTGTACCCCGGTTCTTGCATAAGTAAGTAAATAAATAAATCTTTAAAAAAAAAAAAAGGATGTCAAAACAGGAAATAATGACTATACTAGAATGAAGATTTTAAAAAGATTTCAACTTCTAGAAAGATGACCTGACACTAACAAGATGAAATATGACATATATAGCTAAATAACAGATCTGTGTAAATGCATGCATATACACATACACATACGAATATGTATTCATTCATGTTTAAAAAAAATTTGAAAGCAAGAACACAAGCCTAGAAATCTGGCTGTTCAAGTGAAAAAAGACTTGGAGCTTTATTTGACCACATACTTTATAAGCCTAAAGTATAATGTCACTGAGAAAAAAAGTGATGTAAAATCAAGAGTATGCTGACAGTATTTATTACAAAACCACAAAAATTTTTTCCTGGGGAAGAATACATTAATAGTGAAAATAAACTCCCATCAATCAGGGAACTTCTAGAATGCTGTTTTCTGAGCAGACTGCTGACTAGGTAGCTGAAGCAGAGAAGGGAAAAGAGATACATGGTTTGGGAACCATGATTTGAAGAATAGCCAAGTAATAAAACTGTATGTACAAGCAAGTCAGTGTTTAACAACTTACTCAAGCTTTCCCAAAATACCATGCGACCTAACTCAAAGAAACAAGGTATATATTCCTCTTAGTTAACAGAAAACTCAATCATCAAACACTGAAGATCTTCAGTGAATTCAGTGAACATGGTCCCAATTAGAAAGAGATTGAGCTGGGATTGAAAGTAGGTAAATTTGACTCCAAAATCTTATATGTTTGTGTGTATATACATATAGACGTGTGTACATAGGTGTACCTAATTTTTCCATTAAGTTAATAATTTTCTTTCTTTTTTTAAAAAAGATTTATTTATTTATGCATACAAGAGCTGGAGCACAGGTCAGAGGTGCGGGAGGTGACAGGATTCACCAGAGACAGAGTGGGGAACAGAACAGGCAGATTGGCCGAAGTACACTGCTGAGGGGAGCATTGGGCGAGTCAGGAGAGGTCTGCAGTGCTATGTAGGTAGCTCCCTGGCCAGATATCGATTTCGTACTGCAGAAGCTGTGGACAGCTTCATAGGTTGCATCTTAACCCCTTGTGCCACCAGGGAGGCCCTAAGCTAATCATTTTCATTCATCAATTTTATCTGAAAAGTTTCAGTTAGAAAAATCAAAGTTGTGTATGAGTTTTTTTTAGGTGGGACGTGTGCCTCACATCTTTGGGAGAAGCCTGACTTCTACTATGTAACATGATCAGTACATATTTGCTCAATGAATTAGCCAACCCCTTTGTTTCTGTTGTGCATCCTTTCACTGATTAAACACAATACACCTAAACAAGTGAGAAACATTTCTCTGCAAATCTTATTTTTTCATATAGCATTCCATATTACAAAGCCTTTTAATCCATCTTTCTCTCCCTAGCAACTAATTTCCCTCCCCACCCATTTATTTGTCCCATAGGTGAAAAAACTCTCACTCCCACCTGTCCACCTGGCCTTCAGCCAAGCTGAGACTTCCTGCTCCTCATAATTGCTCACTTTGATTGACAGACTGATAAACAAGGACAGAAGATCAGATATAGCAAACACATATATCAGATTATTTAGAAAAGGTGAGAAAACAAATTCTGATCGCAAGGAGGAAACCACATCCACAATACTTTTACTCATCCTTTACCAAAAGGTAAGAAAGGAAGATTATAGGAGGACAATAAATAATTTGTGTGCTTAAATAATTTCATGGTATTACGGAAAGTTCTGAGACGTTCTAAAGCCAAAAACTACGATCCCTAAATCTTTGCTAGAAGCAGAGTATACGTGCAACAGGGCTAATTCTCACACAGCCACAGATTACTACTGATATGCCAAGAAGAAAAACAGGTTAAAATTAATTGAGTCTCTTTGTTTCCAGGATCTATTTTTCATGTGTATACACTGCACTGGCAATGTTAGCACAAGAGCCTGGTGAGCAGAAATACTCTCCACACCCAGCTACCCACAGATTATCTAGTAACTGGATCCAACAAACACACAGGACAGAGCATAGAAAAGAGAAAAAAGTATTTATTTTCAAAAAAGAGATCTTCCCAATTCATTAACATCTTGTACCATGCTCACCAATCAATAACCTTATCCCTGGTTATTAACCTCATATAACCTTATCCCTGGTCTCTAAAATGAATCCTTTCAGGTCCTATGTCTGTAGCATTACCAACCCCCCCCACTCCACCCTCACCCACGGAGAGAACACAATTTTCAAATACAAAATAATACTGGTGCCAAGAATACACTGAGAAATGAATGTTTTCCAAGCGATCTCTGCTCACTTCACACCTCCCCACTTCCCTGAAAGAAGGCAGAAGAAAGTTCTTAAAGGTGAATGTTTATATGTAGGATAATGTAGAACACGAGATTTTTGCAAAGATAAAAATGATTTTTGGGGCATCTGAAGGCCAATGATTAGCTCATAACCCATTAAAGGCACATATAAAGTTACCCGAAAATGGGTGGCTTTATTCTCTTTTTTTTTATCAGTGAATTTATCATAAAGATGCCATGGTAAGAAGAGGCTACAGGAGCAAACAAAGACAGAGAGGTTGGGCAGGTTTGATTGTGTGCTACCCATCAAATGTCAGATGGAAACCGCCAGAGAATAGAGAATCTAGACTCAGGACTCTGCCTTCAAGACTTCAGTTCTATACCTAGGTTGTACTAAATTTCGGACTTTCCTTCGAGGTAGAAAATGGAAAAAAAGAAAGATTTCCAGGCCTTGGGTGTTTAAAGGGCCTTCACACAGTAAATCAACCTATTGCTGTCTTGTTTTCTCCACAGCCAGACTGAAATAATACAGCACCAGCAGAGGTGTGAATTACCCCCATTCATCTTAATGGAGTGTTAACTTCAAAGGCTTGTTTTAACTATTTAAATGCTAAGCTCATGAGTAAACATTACATTTTTAAAAAAGTACAATTTAAACATTCACCCTCAACATATGAAAGTAATTTATATTCTCAGCACTTCGTCCTTTAATTTAGCAAACAAGTCTCCAAGTGTTAGAAAAGTATATACTTTGTGCTTTACTTAGTTTTATTTTAAATAGTTATTACCTAATAAATTATGAACATTAAGCCCATTATGAGGAGGCCTAAATTTCTCAAGAAAAATGCTGAGGAGTACTTGAACATGTTTTTTTGTTTTGTTTTGTTTTTTTGATAATCCTGGTAAAGAGGGCACTGCTTTCAGCAGCCATCTTATTAGCTTCTTCCAAACTCACAGAAAGTTTGGTCTCCAAACAGGCAACTAGATAAGGCAGGATATTAAAGTAAAACGGAAATAAACACCTTCACAAATGATTCCTCTTGATATTTACTAAGTTTTGTACAGATTGTTGAATAGGTTACTTGTCCCTTTTCCAAACCTTCTATGATCCTATCCTGTGAGCAGGTAACAAATGTATTAATTGATGCCCAGCTGTCATCACACTTAACATCTGCCCCAGGGGCATCCTTGCATCTGTTGCGCTTATGGTTATTTTGGTATTCCTGGAGTTAGATTCATTTAAGCAGCTGAACACCTATTTGTACTTCGATCTATAATTTCATAAGCAGAAAAAGAGAGTACAAGAATTAGCTTATCAGACTGATGGGCTCTGGCTGACCTGAAGTCATATGCGAGCCATGCCTGGCTATGCCCCTGGGACTATGCTAAGTGCCCAGTTCCAGGAAGGTATTAATAGAGTACAACTGGCGTAGAACTATGAGAAAGCACTAAAATCAGTGCACATGGGACCAGTTCGCCTCTAAGTGAAGGCTAAAGAAAGATTTTAAATATATAAATTGAGCAAGATGCAATATGAAAAAATTCAACATGTGTTTTCACGTTTCTGATTGAAAGCAAATTCATTTTACTGGTTCAGATGAAAGAATAGTGATAAATAACTATTCCTAATCTATTAAGATAGCCTGTTTGGGTCTGTACCTAATTTATACAAGGTCATTTAATCCTCTCAACACAACCTTGTATAATTGGTATTAATTCCATTTAATACCTATGTGAAAGTGAAGGCTTAGAGAGGTTAAGTAGTTTGCCTAAATTCACTGAGATCTGAATCTCAGTCTCTCTAACTCCAAAACTGGACCTTTTTCCATTATAGCATGTTGATCTCAAGTTGCCAAATTGTCTTTATTCAAAAGAAAAACTTAGTTGTCAATTTTTCAGCCCATTTCCCAAGTGAGAAGCAAGGTGGTACCTGCAAAGGTGTGTATTTCCATACATGCAAAGTGACACTTTGCATGTGGTTCCCTGCTTTACATATGCACCAGGGTAGGATTACATTTTTACTGATACACCCTGGCTCTGGTAGGCTATGGAAAAGATGCTCTGCACATAGAATCCTCAAGTGGAGGAGAGCCCTAGTTTCTGATTTCCAAACAGAAACAAGCCACAATCAATGGAAAGACTGGAATGATTTATAACCTCCAAACAAAATATGATATAAATTATCAATATTTGTCTCTGCTTGCCAAGTAGAAAAGCACATGTTTTAGTGACAAGCTGCAAAAGTTCAGAGAACTTTCAAATCCACAGCCAATCATAATAGCTCTATCTCATAATGAACAACAGAGGAAAATCAGGAAAGTTCTTTAGAAGGGATTTAGAGTCAGGGCCAAATAAAATGGAATAATCCCACAGTTTTGTTATTAGTGATTAATGTTGACAACATTAACCCACAAGATTCAATTTTGTATATAAACTTTAATATACTGCTTTCTTAAAAAACAAACAAAAGATTGAGTCAATATATTTAATAACATTAAAAACTTTGGCTCGGCCAAAGATACTTTTAAGCAAATGAGAAGACAAGCCACAGACTAGGAGAATACATATCTGATAAAGTACTAGTATCTAAAATATTCGAAGAATCTTAAAACTCAGGAATGAGAAAACAAACTAATTAAAAAACAGGCAAAAGATCTGAACCTCACCAAAGAAAACAAACAGAAGGTACATAAACACATGAAAAGATGCTCAAAATCATATGCCATTAGGGAAATTTAAATTAAAATAACAATGAAGTATAACTATACCTTTACTAGAATGGAGAAAATCCAAAACACTGACAACACCAAATGCTGATGAGGACGTGGAACAACAGGAACTCTTATTCATTGTTGGCAGGAATGCAAAATGTTACAGCCACTTTGGAAAGCAGTTTGGCAGTTTCTTACAAAACTAAACATATTCTTACCATACGGTGCAGCAATTGTGCTTTTTGGTATTAACCCAAATAAGCTTAAAACTTCATGCAAATGTCTATAGTGTTATAGTTTATTTTTGTTTTATGTTTATGATTTTATTTATAACTGCCAAAATAATAAATGGATGAATGGATACAGTACATTCACACAATGGAATTCAATGATAAACAGAAACAAGCAACAAGTTACGAAAAGACATAGAAATTTAACTGCATATTGCTAAGGAGGGAGGCCAGTCTGAAAGCTGAGATAATGAGTCCAAATATATGACATTCTGAAAAGGCTCGTAGGGAAAGGTTCACAGTTTTTGTGGATAAAGTAAAAAGATCAGTGGTTGTCAATGTCTGCATTGTCTAAGAGGACTTTCTGCATTCCTCCTAAATATTTCTGTAATCATTAAAACTACCCTAAAAAATAAAGCCTATTAATTTAAAAACAACAACATCAAAAAGATTGACCTACTATATTTGAATACAATGAGTTTGTTTCTTATTTCGGTTAAAGCAGCTATATGTCCCCTTCCCTTCCCTACTCCCATTTTGTTCCACTTTTCTGTTAACAATGTTTACAAAAATATTAATGATACAAAGAAAATTTATCTCATGTACCTTCCAGACTTATTCCTTTTTGCAATGGAAGTAAATTAGTCCTCATAATAGGTGGGAAAATATATCTTCATTTATTAATCCAATCAAAAATGATGAGTGCTAAACTAAAAATTCCAACCACAATTCCAAAGATGAGCAAAACACAAGCCTGTCAAAATAAGGAAAAAGATAAAGAACAATTAAAATTCTTCTTAAACCTCAACCTTTTCTAATAATGTACAGTGTAACCCAAAGTACTTTAATTTCCTTGATATAGATAAAATACTTTATTACAAAATTACAAATTCTTTCTTAGAATTCTTAAAAAACAAAACCTAACCTACCCCAAACTTTTTCCATGACAAAAAATCCTCTCTGCTAAGTTTAAGATAAAATAGTCCAGGGAATACAAAAATCAAACATGTTGATGTGCTGGAACCTTTCAGAAGGAGGGAAGAAAGAGAGAGAAGGCTATCAGATTCAGACATGAGACTGGACAACAATTTTATCCATTTTATCATAAAGACCATTTGAAATAGAAAACTTACCCACTACACCAAATACATTCCTAATGTCAGGAACATAAATAGCAAGTAAAACAATGATAATGTTGAGTGCTAGAGTGACCACAGTGTGGTGAAGCCACGAGAATGGAAAATTGGAGAAAAACATCATCATTAACGCTTTCCTTGCCTGTATAATAGAAAAAGAAACAGCTTCAATCAAGGAGGAACTGTTAAAGTCAAAACACTTGGGTAGAAAATACATGTACTGTTAGTCACCATTATATTCTTGCCCCCTAAACTACTGAGATTCCAAAAATACAGCATAAACTTCTATCATTTTTATCATACATAAGCAAAGAAATGTATCTTTCTGTGTGTGCTTCATAAAATGTATTTTGCTTTAATTCCAGAAAAAAACTTTCACATGCAATTTGTTTTGGTTGCATAATTTTCAGAATTACCAACAATAACACTTTGTGATGAAATCTCAGTGAATCATTTCATTAAATTCAACAGATAGAATAAAAAGTTTAATAGAAAAATAAATCATGCCATGTAAAGAAATAACATTTATCATTTGATTTTATATTATCTGCTTCACTGCATGTAAATATGAAAACTAGTTCATGACACTTGCACTGCTAATGTGGGCGGCAGGCAGTCACATCCCACAAACATTGATTGAGCCCCCACTGCACTCCTGGAGCTACAGTCCACCCAGTGAAGAGGTAAAATATTTTAAGGCCCAATTCTCTTATTTATTTATTTATAACTGAGGTGATATTGAAGTTCCCCCATCAGGTATTACTACCATAGTGTAACCAGCACCAACTCACCCATATTCACCACCACAGACCCTTGTGCTTTCCTCCCTCTTCATTCTTCCCCTCCCCTGCCCCTTCCCCTTGGGGCTTCAGTTCTGGAGTCAGCTATCAAAGATTAGCTTTTGAGCTGGTCTTTATCTGACTGTTAATTTAGTTACTTCATATTCCAAATATTAGTGACACCATCAGTTATTAATCTTTCTCTGCAGGCCCAATTCTTTACAAACTCACTGGTTAGGGAGGGATTCAAGACAGCCACGAAGAAGCATTTATACCCAAAGCTTTTGTTCACAATTTCTCAAAAATTCTTAAGATTATTATGAAGAGCAACTACATGCAGAATGAAAATCTGTTCTGCCCCTTAAATTATAATTCCAGAGCAAATAAAATATTTTGACTGTGCTTAAAAACTAGAATGTCTTGTGAAAATAAATTTACAATACACCAGAAGGAGCTTATTTTTGCTGACCTGACTTTTTCCTCTTCATGCACATTCTTTTGAAAACAGAATACAGAATTAAAGGGGGAAAAAACCCCAAAACTTTAGAAGAACTGTAGTCTCTAAATTGGAAACAATGCTGTGGGAGAGCATAAATCTAAACTAAATCTCAAAAAGCACAAATTAGCTTAGTGGTTCCCTGTTATTTTTGTGCTTTCATGGGGCCATATGCAAGTATGAGCTCTTTGATCAATTACTTGACAAATGAATAAGATATACAAGACTAGATGTGTTTCAAACGCTCTAGTCTGCAAAGAATTAGTGTTGCCATATTAGGGAGCCACTACACTGAGCAACAAAACCTTTAAGAGTACTTACAGGGAAGTGGATTAGAGGGACTGTCAGAAGCACAGCAAATAGTATGCATAGCTTCACAGTCATGACAACAACATCATGTGGCAAGTATTTACTATAACCTTGTAGTAATTCTGACGCCACTTTGTCTGTAAAAAAAAAAATAATAAGGATCATATTATAAACTACTAAGATGTCAATAACAACAAAATTATTTTCCTTTGCACAAATGGATCTTAACAGATTTTGAATTCTCTGTATCAAATCCATCCCTGTCCTTTTTCCCTATCTATGAAACACAGAGACATTAGTTAGTATCTCCTGGAAAGCTATAATCTTTTCTTTCAATGAATTATACCAGCACTGGACAATGAATAAAAGTTCTCATTACAACTTTTCCATAATCTGAAGATTCTGAGCAACACTTATGTTGTTTTGTAAAGTGCTTTCTCACATACTACTGAATTTGGCCTCATGGTAACAAGACAGGCAGCAAAACTAAAAAAAATATTAATTGACTTGCCTAAGATCACACAACACAATGGGGCAGAGCTGGCACAGTCATAGACCCACATTTTTTCGGTGCCAACCAATACCTTTTCCTCAATACTACAATGTTTTTTAGAATCTCATAGTTTTGCGTATGTTACCTGCTTCATCAACATTTCATGGGTAGATTCATCTTTCATAAAAAGAGAATGTAGCCTTAGGGAAATGACAGTGTGACAGTCAGTGACAGAATCTATATATGCCCCATGGTGTTCTTCCATTTTCACAATGTCATCTCCACCTGACAGCAGATGAGTGGGGGAGCTCAAGAACACTCTATGTCACTGTCTTATAGGGGAAGATAAGAATGGTGATTTTTTTTTTTAAATTTAAGCATATACATTATAGAAAATATGCTTTGGATAAAAAAAAACAATCAAACATCTCTGTTTTCAAGGATATTAAAATTCAAAGGGGAGGTAAGATGGATATATACACATCAGTAGCAGAGGACTAAACAAAGATGAGTAAGAAGGAAATCCAGGAGACTGGAGGGAAAGGCATCATGATATAATGAGCAGCAGTTTGGTAGAGATGCTTGAACTCCGGGGCCACAAGACAAATGTTCAAACCCCACTACTTACTAGCAACTTAAATCCTCTGATTCTCTCAGTTCTTATACCTGTAAAATGGAGACTATAATATATTGACCTGTAGAATTACTGAGAGCATTAAGGGAGTTAGTATATGTGTGCTGGCATTCAAAGATGTGGGAAAGAGATCCTTTCTAGGAACAAAGATCAGCACAAGCAGAAGCTACGAGCAGCAAAGGGAATGCACATCTAAGAAAAGGAGCAGTGCAGTCGGACTACAGTGACTGAAATACAGTGTGCTACAAAGCCAAGACAGTAGTGGGTGACATGCTGGAAATACTTAAGACCCAGCAACAGTTCTTTGTTGGGTGTAGACTCAACCTGGTTGGCCACAGAGTTGCAATGACTTATAAAGAATAGTGTATTATGGTCTGAACTGAGCAGGAAGAAATACTGGCAGAATAAGAAACCCAAAACAGGGATCATAGTTAGAAGTTTACTGCCATGATCACTGAGGGTTAATGAGAATCTGAACCACACTCGTGATAAAGGAAATGGGAGAGAAACAAATTGTCTAAAGTATCAAAGACATACTTTATGCAATATGGGACTAATAGACTAAGTACAAGATTAAGAAGAGCCAGCAAATCTGGATTCTATTTCTAAATCTGTGAGATACTTGTGAGTCTTTGGAGAAATATGGCAAACTATTTTATTTCCATTTTCTGAATCATAAAATCGAGCTATTAACACTTATTGCTTAACAACCTTGTAGACTTTTAAAATGGTCTGGATATTATGCAACATTTGGGTACTGACCTTGCTCACCAGAGAACACTTTCTCTAACCTTATAATGCTTTAACCTCTGTAATCAGAGTCAATATTATTAATCTAGACACATACTTATAGGTCCCTATAATATGACAAAATTTAGATATTAACTATGCCTTGGGAACACCGGGTAAGAGGATCCCAAAGCAATTCCAGAAGCCTGAAGAACTATTGCAAATTCAAACTACATGTTACATATGTTCATGTTCTACTTTTCCAGAATGAAAACCTTTCTTCTGAACCAGCTAAATCTGTGTTCTCACTCTTAGTTGAGCCTTAGCATATGGTAAGAGATGAAATACAACATACATTCACATGTGGTAACAGTACCACACACTTCTCTGGATTCAGACAAATCTCTACAAATCATAGTAAGGACATGGTGGTGATCTCTGCAAGTTATATATGTCACTGAAATCAGGAGGTTGTCTGTCCTATTTGAGCTAACATTTATTATATTTGAGCTAACATTTATTATATAAAGAATAAAGTTTATAAAGATTACCATAGATAGCAGAAAAATCACTGGATTAATCAAGAGACCTGTCACTAATTGTGTGACTGTCTGCTTCACCTTTCTGAGCTTTAATTGCTCATCTATAAGTTAAGTTTTTTTAAAAAAAAAAGATTTATTTATTTATTTATACAAGCACTGGGTACAGTCAGAAGCACGGGAGGGTGAGAGAATTCACCAGAGCCAGAGCAGGAAGCAGAACAGACAGACCAAAGAAATACACTGCTGAGGGTAGCAGCGGGCGGCAGGAGAGGTCTGCATGCCATGTGGGACCCTTGCCCAGCAGCTGGGGATCAAACTGGCGCTGCAGAGGCTACGGGAAGCTTCGCGGCCCAGCACTCAACAGCTGCGCCACCAAGGGAGGCCCAAGTTGAAGGTCTTAATGCAAGCCCTTTTGATAAGGTCTCAGATCCTATAAGCAATTTCTTTTCATAAGACACAGAGCTACAGCTGAGACACTAGAAATACATCATAAAAGGTTTACCTTGGATATGATTACAAAACAAGAAGGAATTACTTTTATATCTATGTATCTATCTATCTGTCAGTCTCTATCACCTGCCTACCTCTCTACTATGTGGCTTTTCTTAAATGTTTATTTTTCCATTATATAAAATTAGGACAAATCTGAAAAATTAGCTTTGGTGGGGAAGGATTAATTCAGACACAACAACTTAATTTGAAAATCAAATGGAAACAACCTAAATGCCCAGAACAGATGAGTTTATAATAAGATGTGGGATATATGCACAATGAAATACTACTCAGTGATAAAAATAGAAAAACTCATGACATTTATAGCAACATGGATGGAACTGGAAGGGATTATTCTAAGTGAAGTGATCCAGGAGGAGAAAGATAAATACTGGATAGTTTCACTTACAAGTGGACACTAGAGAAATCAAAGGATCAGACAAAAACAAACTAAGATCAACCCTTGAAAGCTGACCATAGATATGAGATCCTGGAAGGGAGGGAGAGGGGACAGGGAAGAATAGAAGACAGAGTGGGGAGGAAAGCACAATGGACTATGATGGAGAATTATGGGTGCTTTGGTGGTGGGAAAACTATGGTGGCTATGCCTGAGGGGAGAAATTCTATATTGTGAATAAACAAGGATGTTTTAAAAAAATTTTTTTTAATTAAAAATAAAACAACAGTGGGTGCAAAAAAAAAAAAAAAGAAAGAAAAATCAGTGCAAGAAATGTTTCATTCACATTATGAAAATGCTTAGTCTCTGTGGTCAATCAATGATTGGTAAGTAGGTATATCATGGATAGATGGATGTATGACAAATACACAGATACGTCAGAACTTGAGAGTCAGATTTTTCAAAAAATTCACTTTGACAAAATCTTGGAATGAAGTAAATATGAGTTGTGTGGCACAATTCCTGAAGAGGAAACAGAGTAATAAAGGAACTGATTTTGGAGACAGATAAAATTAGATTCAAATTTTCACTCATTATTCATTAACTGGAGATATATGGCCAGATAATGCCACATATATGGACCTATACACAAAGTTGTAAGAATCAAGTGAGGAAATGTATGTAAAATATTTTGCACCTATATAATAAATGTTAGCTCAATAAATGTATTAGCATTCAGTGATCTCTACTTCCCTTTCAATCAAATGTTCTCTATAATTTAATACAGGTGAAGCACCTCATATTAATTCATGTAGCTATCTCTCAGCTACCCTGAAGACTGGTTTATCATTTGAGATTTCTGAAACATAAGGAAGAGTAGGAGGCTCTTTTGTGAGGGGAGCTTTTATCAATGTTGAAAATCTCCTAATTATAATAATTATAATAGTATTTCAGCCAGGTGAACAATTTTAATTTAGAGAGATACACAGCTATTCTGCAAAGCTTCTGCTGAGTCCCAACAGTAAACAGAATTCATACAGGAAAGTCTTACTGAGTTCAAGTCTACACCAAAACTAACAAGCCTAAAAACTAAATATATATTTCAGGAACATTTTTTCGTAGGTGGTGATCAAAAAAGTTTAACAATTTGTTTTAACTTTCTTTAAAGTATGTCCAAAAAGGTACCATACGCATGTTGGAAATAATGTTTTTCTTGATGATGTATACAAAGCTCTACCACTCTTAGCCTATCAGTATTAAAAGGCAAGAACAGAATTAGATTAATGGATGACCTTTAAACTGAATAATTACAATTTTCTTACACAATGAAAACGCTAAGGCCATACTCACAGCATATACAAAAATGTTACCATATCTAAAGTAAATCTCATAAAAGAGAAAGAAGATAAGGAGAGTGCTGAAAAATAGCACCAGAAATCGTGCAATAATCACATTAATAGTGATAATAATGATAGTAACACACCACCAGCAGTAGTACTCCTTTGTGGAAGACAACCACCATATACTGTCTTCCTTCCAAATACAACTTTTTGTAATTATCCCCATGTTACAGGTTAGGAGGTGAATACTACAAGAGATGTATCTTCGCTAAGGTCCATACCTAATTAGAATAGCTCTAGAGCTATTTGAACTAGATTTGCTGAAATTTCAAAACTATAGTCCTTTTTTTTATAAACTATAAGCTAATTTATCATTAACTAAAATAAAAAATTTCTGTATTGTTTTAACCAAAATACTTATTGTATTGAATTATAGATTTCTTTTTTTTCTTTTTTTTTCTTTTTATATTCCCCATACAATTGCGACCCCCTTATTTTGACCCCAGCCCCTCCCCTCCCCGCCCCCCACCCACCATAGAGTGTGTCTGGTTCATAGTTGTTTGTTGATTTTGATTTTTACTTTCTTATAGTTATTCTTTTTCCTGGTCCCTTATTTAAGTTTTCTAGATTCCTGCTATGAGTGAGACCATCCGGTATTTTTCTTTTTCTTTCTGGCTTATTTCGCTGAGCATGATCCCTTCCAGCGCCATCCATGTTGCTGCTATAGTCTTCTTTTGCCAGGTTGAGGGAAGGTAGCTATGCAAGTAAACACTTGTCCAAAACTTGTTAGACTTGGAAAAACTCTGGGTGATAAGCAAAACACCACTTCAAGTCATCACAGATGTCTAAAAATCTGACACTTCATAAGACTATCAACCATGAAATGCCATGTCAGTCACAGCAGCTAAGTGTCATCAAAGTAATAATAGTCATTTACTTGGAGAGTTGTTATGAACTGAAAATTGTATTCAAGATTTTGACAAACTGAGTATAATTTGTTATATTGTGTTTGTTTGCAAATTAAATAAAGAGTTAAACATTTTTTCTTGTTCTAGATTTTGTAAGTTTTGTTTCCCTTGAGGTTTTTTTAATCAGAAAACAAAATTAAACAAGTAGACAATTTTTCAAAAATAAATGAAGGAATATTTTTTATTTTATGTTTAAAATAAAAGTTTAAAGAATCATTTTTAAAAACTAAGGAGAAAGATTATGGTGCAGAATAGAATGCACACCTGCTGAATCATGTGAATTAACTTTGAAGGTATAGATCTCTGACACCTAAGTGTAAAAGCTATGGTTCAACGTAAAAGCCTTTCCTTTCTCAACTTCTCTTCTGCAATTAAGATGATCAATTTCCCCAAACTTACAAATTGCTGAACTGTAGTCTAGTATATAAATTCTTAGTAGTTAACAATAAAATTAGTACTACACATTTTTTCTGGTAGAAAGACATAATGTTCCCAAGCCCGGGGTTTTACTTAGATGTTTAAGATTTTCATATGAAGTTATCAATCTTGAACTTGATCCACATTTAAAAGAGAAAGAAAAGCAATTATTCAAAGCCTGGAGAATCACCACAGTATTACATTGAATTCTGAATGCATGCTTAAATTGATTTAGTAATGAAAGGCAGAAACAAAACCCATATTCCCGTGTGAGATGAGCTATAGAACAGTTTACTTTGGCATTTATAATTAAATTATATACTCACCATAAAAAGTGAGGTACCCAAAAAGTGCAGATATAAAGTAAATGAGAAAACTTAATGCAATTGCTGTATTGGTTACATTTTGCATTCTTTTCTTTGAAGGCCTAATTAAAGACAAAAATGACAAAAGGTGAATTAGTGATATGAATTATATTTAAAGAAACAAATGCATCCCAAGTTGGTAAAGAGGATTCCTCAATCATTTGAAAACTAGTACATTAATAATTATATACCAGAATTTGAAATTACACTTCTGGGAAACATTCTCAACTTAGACAGAATGAACTCTTAGTTTTTTTTTTTAAATTTATTTTATTTTACTTATTTATTTTGTGGGACCCTCACCGGCGGCCAGGGAAAGAACCGGTGCTGCAGAGCCTCGCAGCCCAGCGCTCAACCACTGCGCCACCAGGGGAGGCCCAGTTGTTTTGTTTTAAACTAACACTTAGAATCCAGTGACAGGAGGAAAGAAATAATAACAGAGAAGTCAATTTGAAAGTGCCAGAAATAAAAAGACATACTTAATATACTTAAAATACTCCAAAATTCTACATTACCTTTGAAGTTCACAGTATATGGGCAATATTGAGGTATGACAGAGAAATGAAAAAGCCATGGTTGGTATGGCATAAGCACTCTGAAAAAAATTTTAAAAGATGAAATTGTTAAATGCTACTCAAACCCATGACTTCATTAGATAATAAACTTAGTTCTTCAAAAAAAGGAAATCAATTAGTTTAAATTAATTTCATTTTTTATGAATCATCTCTTTAAAAAATAAGCACTTGTTTTTTCTTACGAGGGACAGAATTATGATCACCAGTAAACCTGATAGCTGGACTGCCTGTTTTCACCAGAATATTTCTTGGCTGACTTCCATACCGTGTTGCTTGTACTATAGTCACTACTTCTACATTATATGGGTAAGAGATAAATAATTTAAGTAAGATTAATGATATTTACACAAGATTAAAAAGAATAACAATTTAGAAATGAATTTATTATGATTTCTAGTCTTTCTTAATGTATGCATCGGGAAACTTAAATACCTCTTACTACCTTAAGCAGCAATAATAGTTAACGCTTTTGAACCTGCTTTCACCAATTCACTCCTAGGGAATACTGAAACTATTAATCACATTTTAGTATTACCATCATCTTTGACTAAGGTCTCTTTCAATGGGCATGAACATAATGCATTATAATAGACCAACACATTCTTAGAAATCTGTTGAAATACATGAGCATCAGTTTTTTTTCTTTCTTTCTTTTAAGAATATTTATGAGCCAGGGAAAGTTACAAAGCAAACAAATGTTACCATCTAAATGAACAAACAAACAAAAACCCTGTCTTTATACAATGGATGGGGATGATTTAATTTCTCTTTTATATGCTAAAAAGATTTCTTTTTAATTAACTTTAGGCTCATCAGGAAAAGAAGCTCCAGATGAGTGAAGACCTATTTTAGGACATTATGTCTCCTAAAATAAAATGCTACACTAGTAGAGTTATACATGTGTGGAGGAGGTTCCAGTATCTGGAAAAAGTGTAGTATCAAATAGATGAAGAAACTTGTAATAACAGAGAAGACTGAGTTCTTCTCAAACGGTAAAGTATACATTTTCCAGATGGGAACTCCTGTCTCCTCCACTGATGCTCGGAGGCTATGGTGGGCCTGTCCCGTGTCCTAGGCTCTTAAAGGAGGCAACAGGACTTGGTCTTCGAGTCTCCACTCCAGGCATCATAAATTTCCACTTTGGAATGTCAGCCAGAAGATATATTGGCAGCGCTCAATCGCTGGACCAATGATGAGGCTGTTTAGCTACAGACCAAGGTTCTACTCACAGGGGAGGAGTTTTGATATAATTGGCTATTTAGCTTTACAAGTCCAGAGGGCAACAGGAAGTCTGTGTCCACAGAGGACCTTATTGGCCAGACCAGACGTTCAGTAAATCTGTTCTTTTAGGCAGTGGCCCATTTAAAACAGGCTCCATTTAAAGGCATGCCAAAAAAAAAAAAAAAAAAAGTGGCTGTTTCATAATGGGCCACCCTGTGTTAAATAATATTATTCTTCTGGTAGGCAACCCTATACTTAGCACTTTCATGAAAATTAATTAGTTACAGGTACAAAGACCTAAGAGACCCTGTTACACAAATCTCTTAAAACTTGAAATGTGAAAAATCAACCAAAAGTATCTGTTAATAACTTACACACCTCTTTGGAGAAATGAAAGAGCTTTGGTTTACAATCATCTGTTGCATTTGAAATCTGTTTAAGAGGATTGAGGAGAAAAAGAGAAACCAACAGCCATTAAAAGTCAGAATACATCAACAAAAATGATGACTTTATTACTACTTAGCTTTCAAATGAAAATATTTTAAAACAAAGTTCCAAAATACTATATAGCTATTTTTTTTTTATTTGAAAAAGAACTATTAGTCTGATTTTTTCTTTCTAACTTAAAAAGGAAGAAACTGAAAAAGATAAACTGTACCTGGAAGTATTGCTCTGCATAATTCAATGTCAGAGGACAAGGGATGGACCATTTTTTAATTATTACCTGTAAGAATAAGTGGAATCAGCTCTCAGCTTATGCCTTATAAAATTCATGGCAAGAAATTGATTTCAAATACATAAGCATTATTTCAATTAATTTAACATCATACCAAATAAAATGTTCGCTTACAGAAATTCTTTGCTCATATGTTTCCCCTAGTCAGAATGAGTAATCATTTAGCCTGGTCACCTATGACAGGGGAGAAGGGGAAGCAGGAAATGCTGCATATCTGTTTAGTGGGGTGCTCCCCTACTAAAAGCTAAGAGTACTTCCATGCCAGTTGTCCAACTCCAAAAGCACCAAGGCATTAAAAAAAAAAAAAGTGCAATTCAAAATGGGAACATGGCACTTTTAGTGACAATGAAACAAAAATATGATTATATTCTTCTTGGACCTGGCATTGGTAGCAGATAGAGCTATATTAATAACAATTTTGGAAACAGTCACACACAGAAATAAGTAGAGACCTTATGCAGAGGGAGCGCTCAGGGATTTCTGATGTGTAAGTGCTACCTCTCCTTGCTTTTTTCAGAATTGCTTCTGGTGAATGTGGATAAAGGTAATGAAGAATAAGAGCTAGGGAAGTCAGCTATTTTCCAGAAATAATCAATGAAAATTTTGCAGGATTTCACTCTTACTTGTGGCCATCCTGTTCCTAGACCTGCAGTTGTGGTTGTGTCAACATTACCATTGTTGTAGTTGGTTAGGGCACATAATTACTCTGTAAATGTTTGCTACAGGCTGAAACCCAGCATATAAAAGGGCAAGGGAGAATAAAGGAAGCATCTATCTTTTGTAGGAGACCAATAAGTAAAAACTATTCTTATTCCTATTTGGCATTTATCTAGTTTTGTATTATTAACTAAGACATTAAAAATTTACATAGTGAAAAAACAAATCTAAGGAAAGCAAAACTTTTGGGATTAATCAGTGAATTAAAGAATTACTCTTAATTAAAGCCCTTACCAAGATAAACAATATTAGTTCTTTAATATTGCTATATATGTTTTTAATATGCAATAAAACTAAATGGCCAACTTACCAAGAGGTGAGAAAAAAAAATCAAAAGCAATAATCTCATGAACATTGATGTATAAATAAATAAATAAATAAATAAATAAATGGATGCTCTCATCATCTTTTTTCTGATATGTTTTCTAAAAAAGGTGGGGCAGTAGCTAGACAAGAAAGGTTGTCACTTATGGAACACTCATTTTGACCAGGTACTTTGATAAGCTCTATTTGCCTCATTTTATCAGTTATTACTACCAAGCTTGCAAATCAAAATATTTCAAAACAACTCTCCCAAATGCAATATAATCATGACTTCTTCATTAATGAGAAAATATCATTAGCAGCCTTACTTTTTACTGATATAAAACTCAGTTATTAGCCCAACCCTGCAGAGATCTAGCCCAACCCTGAACCTGCATGGTAGGACAGAGTGGAGAGAGATGATGTTTAATAAAAGCAGAAGTACCGGACAGGAATGGGAATAACCAAAAACAAAAAGTAACATTGGAGTCCTTGATTTCAGGCTGAAGAACAAAACATGGTAAGAAGAAATAGGAGGGCCTCCCCGGTGGCGCAGCGGTTGAGCGCTGGGTTGCGAGACTGCCCGCGGCCTCTGCGGCGCCGGTTCGATCCCCGGCTGCTCCCCGGCCACCTGAGGAGGGTCCCACATGGCGCGCAGACCTCTCCTGCCGCCCACTGCTCCCCTCAGCAGTGTACTTCGATCCTTCTGCCTGCTCTGCTCCCCGCTCTGGCTCTGGTGAATTCTCTCGCCCTCCCGCGCTTCTGGCTGTACCCAGTGCATGTATAAAATGAAAACAAACAAGCAAACAAATAAATAAATAAATAAAACATGCCTCTATTTAAAAAAAAAAAAAAAAAAAAAAAAAGAAGAAATAGGAAAAGGACTAATTATGAAAACTATTTGTTCACTTGCACAGAACCCCTTCCTCTTCCTCTCTGCTCCAAGTCCTTCCCATCTTTCAAGGCTCAGCTCAAGTTTTATTTCTTTTCATATCTTTCTTTACTCTAGCTTTCAGTAGTCATTCCTTCCTTTCAGCTCTTGTGATTCTTATTCTGAAATAAATAAATCCATACATAATGATGAATTGCCTACACTGTTCTCTATTTTGTTCAATAAATTTCTCTGATATCCTATACTGACAGATCCTTAGAAGTTAAACTCCCACCATTCCATTGTGCTCAGTAAAAGGAAAGCTTCTGAATAAAATCAATTCAAATTATCTTCTTGATTACTGACCTATTAAAATAGTACTTAGAATACCAATCTCTATGCATAACAGAACTTTGGAAGGAATGGCAATACACGTGTGTTCTAAAATAGAGCAAGAAGAGATAAATTTACTGAAAAAGGTAAATCCATCTGGTTATTGTCATTCTGAGCCACTACTAAAATAAAATTTAATTTTAAAATGTTAGCTATTTTAGTGAGGTCAAAAATTTCTGCTAAAATTTTTCTGCTAAAATTTTTAATGCAAAATAAGGATCTGGGATAACAGGGAACTGTATAGATTCTCATTTGAATTATTTGAAGAGTATAACTTAAGAAAATAATAGTTTTCTGGACTGAATTTTTATATTATATGTCTACAGATTTACAAACATATTAACAAAATTATTCACACTTGAAAAAATTAGCATCCTTCCAAAAAATCTGGATTAAAATATGTTTTCTTGTATTCAAAACCTAGTATTTAAGAGAATCTAAGATAAATATGACAATTAGAGTATTTTTAAAAAGGATGTCTTCATTGTCCTATCGCAGATCTATTTAACTTGTGCTCACAGGTAAAAATCTGAGCATATGGTTTGCAAAGCATTTATAATAAATGCAGAGTAAGGGTATTATTTCCATATGACTGCTACAGTAAAAATCTGTATTGAATTAAAGAGTATCTGCCATGATGGTCATGTGAAATAATACTGTGAATAATGTGAAAAATACAATAGTCATATCGATATAGCTCAACTGTTTTAAACTATTGACTATAAAAACCAAATTACTTCTACCTATGCAATGCGTGGACTGCCAAATACCTGTGAGGAAAACAATTCAATGTTATCTATACTGATTCTCTTTAATATCTATATGGTTCATTTACCTATGTAGACCACTTCTAACCATGTATATGCTTCTCAATAATCAGATTATGATGAAAATATTTGTTGCTTCCCTCTACAATGTAGAGCCTAAAAAGTATATGTTCATGAATGTTAACTAAACATTAGGTAATCATCTCACACATATGTAAGTCAAGTCATTATGCTATACTTCTTAAACTTATACAGTACAGCATGCCAATCATACTAGAGAGGAGAACGTACTCCTCTCTAGGAAAAAATTTTTCTTTGAAGAAAAGAAAAAAAATTTCTTTGAAGGTATCTGTGCAGTGCATACTTGTAAGATATTTCAGACAACTGTAGGGAGGGCAATGACTTTTATGTTAATAAATTCAACAAACAATTAACTGTGGACACATTATGTACTTTTAGTTTTAAAAACATTCATTAAAGTATAAACAATTCTGTACAATGCAATTAGGATCACTTTCACTTCATTTAGGTATTCTAAAGTTGCTTTATTATGTATTTTAGAAGATAATTTAGGCTATGTTAAAGGCATACTACATTGTTGTAACAGCTCAGAGGTCTAGCAGTTAATATGGTTTAGTTACTGACATGCTGTCTTGCTCTTCTGGATAGCATTTTTCTTGTATTCATTTCTCAATCATAAAGGAGAGTTTAATCAATCTTATGGTTTTAAGAGTTCAATCAAATCACTTAGATACGTATCTTCTTGGCAGGTTTAAAATGTTTAATCTGACCTAAATTGACACTTTGGTACTGATTAATAAACTGCTATGCAAAAAGAAAAAGGATCTTTTCAAAACTTCACACCAAGATACTATCTTCGGGATATTAAAATCTTTCTCTGAGTAGTTGAAAGGATATACTGGACATTCAAATTCTTTTATCATATTATTTTATAAATATCAAAATAAGTTAAGTTCACCATCCAATAGATATCTTCCCTGTGTATATAAAAATGAACTAATTTAAAGTAAGAAGAAATGTATTCCACATGTGAAGAAAAATATTTCTTTGCAGTAGTCTTTCTATGAGAACTTATCTATGCTAAATAAACCAGACCAGATAGAATTCAGGCAGCCTGATCTTATTAGATGTCCTCAACCATTAATACCCAGAAGCTCTGGTTTCATTGATGGAATAACAGTTCAAAATTAAGATGACTAGAATCAAATTGATTTTACAGATTAGAACTAGCCTGATTCTCATGCTTGAGTGCCCCACACACATACATACATACACACTACTATACAAAAATGAACCACTATACACACATACACAAAGAACTTTACTCATCTAAGGTTTCAACACAATTAGTACATTCTCCTCTCTAGTTGACCATAAGAGATACTGAATTTGAAGTGCTGCCCTAGCTAAGACTCTTCAAAATGGATACAGAGAAGGAAATAATTTTGTGGAACAAAGTGCTTTCAATAACACATTAAAATAAAATGGGATGCCTTCCCAATACAAAACAGAACTAAAAGAAAAAAAAAATAATACAATGAGTTCAAATTTAGTGAGATAAGTAATACACTGTATTTCAAACTTACCACAAGAGCAAAGAACACCATAAAGAAAAATGATAAACTACTTGTGTAGCCAAGAAATCCTGTAAAATAACAGTAAAATAAAAAGCAATTTATAAGGAAAGTGATCCTAACACACAGCTAAAGCTATACATCTTGGGCATGTTTTCTATTACAGTGTTTGGTATCTGGGGCTTAGGGTTAAGAATAACAACATTCCAACTATCTGTCACAGATCATTTGTGTAGCCCTGTATAGCAGAATTGGAACTGGCTTACCACTAATGGTACACTGTAAGGAAAGGCTGCTCTTTAATGTTCCACTGTAAAGATTTTATTTTAGTGGGGCAGACAAAATACTACTGCAAACCAAGTAATAGGTTAAGTGGGCAGGGCTGAAGGCTGAACAACCTAAAGTATGGCCAAATTTAAAATTATTCACAACCACCACTTCTACTAAAAATGTGGTACCATGAAGTTTTAAAGCCCCTTAATATTTTCTTTCTATTTTCCTTTCTACTAAACAAATCATCTTCTCTTCTAGAAAGACTTACCTATTTTAGGAAGAAGTGCAAGAGGGAACACAATGCCAACACAAATGATAATTAGTAGTGTTTGTCCATCAAGATACCACGACCTAGTAGAAAAAACAGTCCTATTTTAGGCACAAGATTCTAGTGTTTGTGTACACACACACACACACACTCGCTTACTCACACACACACCCCCAAATCATTACAACCACCCATTAGGAAAAACTGACTTCCTTTTGTTAAAATATATTCTTGTGGGATCCTGCTATTGTTATTAATGAATTCATATTTAAGAAATATATCAAAACAATGAGCTATCATTTCAACTACTAAATTAGCAAAAATTTCAAAATAAGTTTATTAAAAACATTTAAAAGAATGGAAACTGGAAACAAACATGACAACTTTAAAACAATGGGACTATGGGACAATCATAAAAAAGAATATTTTTCATGTGATAATAACTACTTATTAAATATAAATACACATAGCATGATAGCAATTTTTTTAAAGATTTATTTATTTTTGTACAAGAGCTGGGGTATAGACCAGAGGTGTGGGAGGGTGAGAGGATTCACCAGAGACAGAGTGGGGAACAGAACAGGCAGAGGGACCATCCCACTGATGATGGGAGAGGCGGGCGAGGCAGGAGAGGTCTGCTGCACCCATGATAGCAATTTTGATGAAAGAATTAATAAAAATGAAAAGAATCTGTAATATATTTGTAGATATTGTAACAAAGTAGTTCCATATTTTTCAGATTTTCAGGAAAGATCATGAATTACCAGTATAAAAGGGTATCAAATATTTTATATAAAGGCACTAGAATATTGAATGAAAAAGGGAAATTAAAAGTGTGATGGTATATTTTGATTGTTTTTTTTTTAAGTTGTATGCACATAGAAGTATAAGAAGATATTTTTAAAATACCAAAAGTACATATTTCTATGTTGTATCAATAGGAACAATTTTTATTTCCTCCTTGTTTGCATATTAATGGTTTTTTTCAGTATAAAATACATGTGTAGAAATTTCTAGAAGTTCAAGTTAACTTCCTAAGACTAGATTAGAATAAAAAGAGCAAATAATTCACAAAAGAAGTACAAGTAAATACATCTAAAGAAAATCTAATCTCTGGTGCCAATTAAAGCAATAAATAATGAGGCTGTTAAATTAAACAGGTAAAATTATTTTAAAAATAATATTCAAGGGCCTCCCTGGTGGCTCAAGGGATTAAGACGCAACCTATGAAGCAATCCACAGCCACTGCAGCACGAGTTTGATCCCCAGCCAGGGAGCAACTCACATGGAGCAGCAGACCTCTCCTGACTCGTCCGCTGCTCCGTTCATCAGTATATTTTAGTCAATCTGCCTGTTCTATTCCCCACTTTGCTCTGGTGAAACCTCTCACCGCCCCCCCATGCCTCTGGCTGTACCCGAGTTCTTGTATGCATAAATAAATAAATCTTTAAAAAAATAAAAATAAAAATAATATTCAAGGATGAGGCTTAACTGGCCCTTCATATATTACTAGTGATCTTGTCAATTAACACTATCTTCTAGAAAAAACATTAACAATATGCAGCAAGAGTAATAAAAGTATGGCAATCTACTCTAAGAAACTAAGAAAATAATTGAAAATACAAATAATTTTCTATGAACACAATAGTAATATAATATTAAGAAGCTGGGAGAAATCCTATAATATTTAGGTCAATAATAGCATATTCAATAGGACACTAAGTAGCTTTTAAAAAATAACAATTTAGTAAAATGAAAAATGTTAAGTCATAGAAATACAAAATACATGATTATTAATTATGTTTTTAAAATTATTTTTTTGGAAAATCAAAGGAAATAAAATGGTAATAGTAGTTAGGTAAGAAATGGCATGTATAACTTTCATTCGCTATCTTTCTAAACTTTTTGTAAAGTAGCTGTCATATTTTCACACTGAAATACACACATGTGTACAACAGAGACAAAGTAAATTTCATGCTAATATGAAAGCTGGGAACATCTAAGGCAACAGGGATACTTTTACTCTATCAGGTAGCCAAGTCTCCCACTATCACATTAAATTAGGAAAAAAACACACAAAATTCCAAGACTGAATCAAGAACACAAAACATGAACGGACCAATAATAAGTAAAGAGACTGAATAAGTAATGAAAGACCTCCCAAGAGAGAAAAACTCAGGACCAAAAGGTTTTACTGATGAATTCAACTAAACAGTAAAGAAAATTAATACCAATCCTTAAGAGGAAGGGACACTCCAAAACTCATTTTCCAAGGACAGCATTACCCTAATACCAAAGTCAGAAAAGGACTCTGCCCAAAAAGGAGGGCATTATGCTAAGTGTGATAAGTCAGACTAAGAAAGACAGGTAGTATAAATCAATTACATGATGAATCTAAAGAAGTTGAACTTGTAGAATGATGGGTTATCAGGGGCTTGGATAATAGAGATATATTGATTCAATAATAAAAATGTGCAGATAGATTAATAAATTCTGAGCAAATAATGTACAACATTGTGATTATAGTTAACAAACCATATTTATACTTGAAAGGTGCTAAGAGACTAGATCTTAAATGTCATTGAAAATGAAATATTTATGTATCATGATAGAGGTGTTAGTTATGGTGGTAATCAAATTACAATATATAAGTGTATCAAATCAATACTTTGTACACCTTAAACTTACACAATGATATATGCCATTTATATAGAAAAAGAAGGCACAAGAGAGGGAGGGAAGGGGAGAAGAGCTTTCCTCTATCTAAGTTTCAATCTTTCCACCTCTAATAAAGGTTTTATGATTCATTGTGTCTTTTTTACAGCCTAATTTATAAGGGAGTCATCTCTAATGTATCTTTAATGGGTACTACTGGGTACTGACAGCTTCTTTAACAGAACAAGAGAAGGATCAACAGTAGAAATAGCACCATGATGATACCTTTCTCTTCTCCACCCTAATTTATGTCTTAGAAATTGCACATGCTGGAAGCTAAAACCTATGCACAAGTAGCTCTAGCTCTAATGGATCAAAAGCTGGGCTCTCTGCATTGTGCACGTACCCCTCTATTCCTGGTATGCAGGAGCTCTTAAGAGAATACACATATTAAAAATATAAAATGATACTGGGCATGTTCATCTTCTCATCAGTCTTGAGTGAGAAACAAAATGGGTACTTCAAAATATCCCTCATTAAGGAACACCTGGCAACTAAATTTCTGAAGCTGGCAAAAAGCCCAGGGCTCTATGTCTGAAATCTCCTTCCTTCTGGGATCCAATATCAGATCTAACAGTTGCAGCACCAGGAGAAAAAAGACCCAAAGGAGCACCAAAGCAGATTCCATCTGTTCTGCTGTCCCTGCTATTGTGAAGGCAGAGCTGTGCAAAGGGAGCATGTTAATTCTCAGGATGAGAGCCTCTTTTCTCTTTCCTAAGAATAAAGGAACATTTGAAAATCCAGAACTTTGTAACTTATAGTCAACTTTGTAACTTATAGTCTGATAGTATACTTTTTTACTTTATACCATTTCAGATCACAATTCAGCCATGTCCATAGAAGCCACTTGACTATGCAAAGCACTGAACTGTGCATCTGAAAATAACTTCACCTCCTCTCAGCAGTTATCTCAGAATCATAGCTATGGAATGTGAGAGCTAGGAGAAACACCACAGATCATCTGGCTCAACAGCCTCACTTTATATGTCTGTAAAATCAGCAAAAGGATGATGGTGACCTAGTGACAGAAGCAGCAGGAATACGCTTTACCTTCCATCGTCTGAGTTTATGGTATTTTTCAGATACTGCCTCATTTATTTCAAGATTATGCTTTCTTTACACTTTGTTTTTCACAGGCTTGAACTTTAAATTCCTACAAAAAAGAACTTTATTGTAAAATATCACTTCTCTATTTCTGGCTTGACTACTGTTTATTATTTCTTTCCCTTATTAAGTTATCTTAACAAGGCCAATTACAAATACAGTGTTTTGCCATTCACCAACAATAAAGGCAATACAGTAACACGTAGTAAACTTACTATAGACTTCATGAGTATGTCACAGTCAACTGATTTGTGTTTGGCAAGGAATATTTTCCAAAGGACAGAAATGATTAAACTTACAAAATAAACCCCAATCTGAGAAATAAAAACCAATAAAAAGAAACCCCAAAAAGCAAATATTAAGTATAAATACAGATATAAATATCAATCAACATTTCAAAATTATATACTATACTAACCTTAAGTTTTTTCCTAAGGGGGGTTAAAAAGGGTGATATAACAGAACCCCTGTTTTCCTACTGTGATCTAAATATGCATTCTCTTAAAGCCAAAATAATTAGAGTAAAAAGTTTTATACTTCCTAGAAAACTTGTTTGATCTGTGGATTTAATCCTATATGATAAAAATGTTCCAAGTATGAAATATAGAGCATAAATCCTTAGCTGTATTGCAAATGCTTTGGCATGCACATGGTTTTTTTTCCATATTCTAATGAAAACCAGATTTATTTATAAGCTGCTTTAATTTCATTCTCGAATGGAATGGAACAGGAGTATCGTATGTTCTGAATTAGGATCTTACTCACATCCCATATCAATTATGTAACTCAAATGCAAGACAACTTAATTGTGTCAATCATATTCCCCTGACAAGATCATTAAATGTTAACAGAGAGCTTCCAACTTTTAACAGCCATAGATTTTAAAAATGCAAGTTATTCTATTTAAAATATACATGTCTCATAAAATTTTGCTACAAGTATTATAGCTTCTGACTTCTAATAGTGATTTTTTAAATTAAACTATTACAAACATAAAGTTCCTCTTCAACATCTTCATAAAGGTTAATATTTTACGAAGGTACATCAAATCTCACAGATAACCCAGAAAATAAGCAGACTTAAAAAATCTTAAATACAATTTATTGTAAGTCAAATCCTAAAAGTATGTAATATCTTATTGATCTCAGAAGAAATATTGCTGTGAAACTCTAGAAATAAATTGCCCTAGATATTAAGTCAATTATCATGACATTTGTTTCTTAATTATTTTACAGCAGTTTTAAAAACCAGTGATCTATCTGTGGTCTAACCAATTAATATGATTAGCCCCTTACTGTTTTTCAAAACTTTAAAATCCAAAAGAAGTTAATATATTACATTTAAAAGAGGATGAAGCTGTTAAAAGATGTTCAATTTTAAAAGATCATAACAGAGATGATGTAAACTAGCCACAGTATGTTGAAGCATACAGTTCTAGAAGCCCATTCTGACATATAAAAATAACATTTTTGTAAATTTTCTAATGTGAGATGGGAGTTAACTTTTATTTTTGCTTGTAAAACAAATGGTGAAGAACCTACAGCTTAAACTAAGTTACATCGCCAAAAGAAGTCCAATTAATTTCCTGAGTTTTTGAATATGAAATGGATAGAACACACATCTCCTTGTTCTGAGTCTAACATTCCTTATTCCACTTCATACTGGCTTCGGTTCTTAGCCCCATATTATAAAAGAAATTTATCACACAGGATTTTTTTTTTTTTTTTTGAGGAACAGAAGTTGTTCTCAAAATTTTTACAGCAAACACAAAAGGGATTTTTATAGAACTATTTCTTACAGCAATTGTTTATTAAGACCATAAACTTAAAAGTAGATAAAACAGGTAGTTGTGAACATCAAATGTGGTAACAAATGTGGAAATCTTATAAACTGTAAAGAACTATGTAAAAAAGCACAGTATCTTCTGACGATGAACAATCTTGAAGACATCTACCTACCTACCTTTTGTGCACCCACATTTGCTTGATGGTTCCTAGTTGATCTAAAGTATATCATATTTCCCTTACAAATGTTTATTTGCAGTTGTCATAGTAGAATTCTTTAATGAAAGCCAAGTAATGCACTCTAAAAACTAAATTTGGAAAACTTGCCCTGCAATCCAGAACAAGTTCAAATACTGGAATAATACAACCAAATATGAAAGTCTAAAAGTCAGACAGGTTTTTATGTTGTTCTATAGAAATTATATTAAATACCATTAAGAAAATTAAATGGATTTTTCCTGCCTTTTCAAGTTTTTTTTCCCCCTCAGAATTTCTTGTTCCATGTAGTTAAAGGAAAAGTAAATTTAATTTGTTTTTCCCATAAAAAAAGATGAATTAAGTCTTTAGAACCCAGTGGTTTTTTTTTTAAATAAGGAGAAAGAAGGTATACTGTGGTTTAGTATTATTTATAATATCATTAAAAAACAGGAAATGAAACAATTAAGCTCCTGCAAATGATTTTTTAAATCATGCTTCATAGTAGTAATGTCACATAAATACAGTTGTAACTTTATCACTGACTTACTTTATCACCATAGTTTGCTGAGAAGTGACAGCAAAATTATCCATTTACCTCTTGTGTGTAAGACCTTTACTATCAGTGGTTTCAGCCTCCAAACCTGCCCCCAATCCAATCTTTCATATCCCCAGGAGTTTCTCCAATATTCTTCTCCAAGAGTTTGTTCATACCTGTCCTGTCCAATTTTCCTCTGCAGAATACAAGGGTACACCTGATGCTTCACATGGCTTACAATACAATTATTTGTATGTAACAGATCAATAAATGTCTGTTGAGAGTTTTATTCTCTATGACTACTATGTCCCGGCCTAATTTGCAAGTGTCTTGAAGATAGGAATAACATTTATTTTATTTCCCACTAGAGTTTAATAAACATTGAATTAAGAAATTAATACACACAGAGTGAAATTTTTTTTTCTTACCCACTATGGTCTCCAGACAAAAATTCTGAAATAGCATCAGGGAGCTCTGTTTTAATAATGAAAAGATAAGATGACATAGCTGCAAAAGAATTAAAAATCTATCAGAATTCCATAAATTTTAACCATTTAAAGAATAATCCATACAGAAACACAGATGTCCACTAGGCCTATGACAATGTGTGACAAATTAACTCATGCTGTACCCTCCTCACAGACATACATTCACCAGGAATAGAGATAGGCCCTGCAGAGAGGAATGACTGACTGGTAGTTCATTAAGTATCCTTCATTTCCATTACAAGGAAAAGGCAAATTATTTATCAAGGTAAGAAAGGAACTTGATAAGCAATTTATAATTGAAATTTTGAAGTTTTTTTTTTTTTTTGCAAAAACTCATGTGTTATCATCCCTTCCAAGATATTAGAGATGACTGCAGCAACAATTAATACAGAAACAGAACTTTAATAAACATAGCTTATAACTTTATTTGTTCCTTATTACTAAAGACCTCCCTGTACAGGTCTAAGAATCTCCCTTCCCCTTTCCCTCCCCCTCCTCCTCTCCTCTTCCCCCCCCCCACCTCTCTCCTCTGCTATTCCCCCACCCCTGCCCAACATTATGGACTTATATTATTATAAAACAAAAACAGAATGCATGAGTTACATTTAAAATCATCCTCTAAAATAGACTATAAAAGATTCAAGGGAAGGCACTAAGTATTATAAAGAGACAAAACGTATATATTTTTTCCATTTTATTAACAAGGCTCATCTGTATTATGCAATCTAATTCTGAAGCTAGTATTATTTCTCACATTTTATCTGACTAGACCTAACATTTGCCTCGATGGTTCTGGATTTGAACTTGTTCTGGATTTCTCACATTTTATCTGAGAGAGACAGCTTTTATAGCATTTTAATAATGATTCTACTTATAATGCAGCTATTAGGAAAAAACAATCATAAACCTTTCATCATATTCTAGGAAGTGTTTTAATATGGTTACAAAATACAGAACTCATTTGTTTGTAAATACTTGACTTTAAGCTCAAATGCTTAAGTATATTGAAACCCAGATGATTTCAGTCAGAACTTCAGTTTAACAAAGTAATAATCTCTCTTACCCCCAACTAATAAGAGAGATTACCAAGAGCCAATAATAGTATGTCCATGAAGAATAAAGAGTATATTGTTTGCATGTTAATTTTATTGCTTATTTATATTTCAGGAAATATTTCATATTTTCCTTGGACCTACAAACACTAAGTACACAAATGAAACATCAAGTCTGAATAGCAAAAATCTGAGGAAAATTGGTAAGAAGTCTCAAATAGTTTAAGAGGAAGAATGTACATTTCTCAATCAACATATTTAAAAGTATTTGAACTTCTTCACAATTATTATAGTGCTATGTGACCACTTAACCCTGGAGAATAAAAAGGATAAATACTAGGTTTTTGTGTAAATTTATATGAAGATGACAATACTTACACAGACACAATCTAGAATTTTTTTAGTAAAATAACATGTGTCTACGGCAAAGCAAAATTTAGAACAGTTAAATAAATAATCATTTCTCTGTAACAAAAACATACATGTGCACATTTTCCAGTTTATGACTATTTCTTTTTCCCCAGCAGAAGCACAGCTGTTAAAGTATAGCTTTTTCCCCAACAGAAGTAACAGTGCATTTCTGCAAACTTTTTTTAGCTACAAGGCATTAAACTTGACTCTATGTGAAAAGGTGCTGTATATTACTCATACACTCCTAAAAAAAAAAAAGTGAAATCATTTGGGGACAAAACAGAAAGAAGATTTAAATTAAACCCCCCCTCAAAAATTTGGGCTCTTTGTTTATAATACTTTTATCTATTTCAAAGAAGCATACACATATGGAATGATGATGCAAATCATGAATTAAATTTTCTGAAACTGTCCTAGGGCTACTTAAATATATCTCATAGGGAAAAAGTACCTTGAAAACAAGGAATGCAGACTTCCTACACAATGCAATTTATTATCTGCCCATCAGTCTTTTTGTTTGGATTAATCCAACACCACATGCATTTCTAAAGTTTCAGACATTCATCTCTTTCAGTAATTTTCTATTATTTCTTTTAGATCTTTAGTTGTAAAAAGCTTCAATGAATATGAGATCATATTTCTTTCTAATATACAATCTGTCATTCTTCCCAGAATTTCTATTAGCCCCTGGCTAATCATTTGATCGCTTTTATCCTTTGCTGTAGCCTTAACTCTTCGGTTTTTAAACGGGAATCCTATTTCATTAGATTCCAGTCTGAAGAATCATGTATATTTCAAGAAATACGACCTCACTAAACATATGTTTCTCTCAAAAAAGATCTCAGTATACATGATATAAACATAATAAAACATGCAAAATACTGCTTCTTTCTTAGAGAATGCTGGTGCTTGTTTTAAGAGCTACAAAACCACAGAAAACCTCCACTGATTAGGTAAAACAAAGAACATTATCCTCTTCACTGTCCAAATTATTTTTTCTTAACCACAAGCAATAAGACCTTCATGTAAGGACTAACACATTATATATAATACAGAGGTAAAACAAAAAAGATTACCAAATACACATACATAAAGAGAACAATCAGTTCAATAAAAAACACTGGAAAGTTTTAAATATTTATAATCAATAGGAAAACTCATATATCCATTGCTTATAACCAAAATGTTCACTAGATCAAACAGCTGTCTGCCACACCTTTTGCCTCATGTCTTCTATTAATGGCATAAGGAAGTGTTTAAAAACTTGTATTAGAGACAGGTCATAAGCAGGAATTTGTAAATGATTTTTGCTGACATCAATACATAGCATAGACTCCTAATACAAGACGTACCACGTTGTACTCTAAATTAGTAGCTGTAATAGCATCATCCATAAGAGCCATGGTCACAGTTAAGTAGTTCTGGCCTCCACACCACCAAAGCCAGAATTAGTGCTAGAAGACATACCTTGATGACAGGTTTCAGCCATTACAAATCATTTAGTTTCACCACATTAACTAAATAGGTATTCTTTTCTCCTTCTTTTTAAACACAACTAATAGAACTCATTTAATGGAAACTGCCCTGGGAAGGAAATTAAAATACCTGTCAACTTAACCAAAACACAAAAGTTAAGAGTATTCTTTCAGAACCATGTGAAAAAGCAACTGATATATTAAGAAATCACTAAAATAGGGTAAAATTCGATTAGGTAATAGTAAGGTCTTAATATTGGTTGATCTAATCATAAAGAGAAACACATGAGTTGAGAGCATGAAGGGTGAGGGGAGAGAATTCAGAAACAGAGAAAAGGAGAAAGGACTCTGAGAAAAGAACCATGAGACCAGCAAACACTTTAGGTTTTTGGATACTACCTATTATACACTTGACAGTATCTTACATGATTTGTAAGTCATTTCTTTGTTTGACCTTCACCAGAAACCTCTGGGGCTTTTATTTCACAAATGAAGAAATGAAAGCTCAAAGAAGTAACTTTCCCAAGCTAAGCTAGTGATGTTGGAAATAGTCTGGCTTAAGGAAATAGCACTATTGACTACAATGGTATGGAAAAGTACAGCATGAAGAAGAAATCCACCACAGCAAAGGAAAATCTATCAAAAGGACCATTCCCCAGAATTACTCCTTTCTCATCAGCACTTAAACAAGTTGTTTCTGTATGCTGACAGCTGGGTTCAAGGAAAACAAAGATTCTCTATAACATGAAACATTAGTTAGGAGCTTTAAGAACACCTAGAATGTTCATTTCACTTTGAGATATATTTTCAGTGTATTTCATTTCCGTTCTGTTGCTGGATTAGTGAAATGACTAGTCCCAGATTCCTCAGATAAGCTGAGTTTTGCGATAGCACTCTCCTACATCTACCACTATGGTTCTACTGCATCACAGCTGTGATTGTATTTCAGAAAAGAAACTTTCCCATTCTCACAGTTGAAATATTAACACTACACTGAAATCTAAAAAAAAAAAAAAATAGCAAAAACTAATCACTTCCCCCACAAACCCTATACTCTTATGCACTATTTTTCCCAGGACTCCATTTAAAAAAAAAAAAAAAGACACTGCCTCACTTGGAATTTGGGCCTAACAAAGCATTAATTTAGAAAATTAATGATTCTTTTTATTAAACACTTAAAATACATGGATGAAGATAAGATTACATACAGCTATTTTAAAAACAGAATTAGGTTTTCAGCACTTGGAGGAAGTTCAGCAACTTCTTAAAGGATTAGTCAGCCAGCCCAACAAAAACCAATGTACTAGGGGAGAAAATAATTGTTTCCCACTAAATAAATTCAATTTTATTTCAAACATGGCTGGATAACAACTAGTTTAATCCAGTCAATGTCTTATTAACCTGGTGCTCCTACTAAATGCCCAAATGCCATTGAAAATCTATTCCTAGATTTGTACACAACACAGTTTCTTTTTTTAAAAAGGACTACTTTTTTTTTAACCTCAAAAACAATATCATTTCTCTAATATGTGCAGATATGAAAATTAAATATATGGGGTAGGGAAGAGTTCCCTCATAAATCCAGGAAAATATATATCTCTGTTTTTATTATTTACCAAGACCTTAGATTTTAATAGTGACCAGAATATTCACTCTTCTGAAAATCCTATAATTAAATTTCAATAAAAATGATTAATAAAAAATACATTATTTTTAAAATCTTTTAAAAGTTAAATGTTATCAATAAATTTTATCAAAAAAAGACTCTTCTAAATTTTCTATACTTGTGTTCTAAAGCAGTGCTTTCTTGAATTTCTGGATAAGACCATTGTAGCTCAAAAAAGATGCCGTTTAGGGCCTCCCTGGTGGCACAGGTGGTTGAATGTGGTGCTGTGAGGCTGTTTGCAGGCTCTGCAGTGCAGTTTCGATCCCAGCCAGCTGGGGGGATACCCACATGGCGCGGCAGACCTCTCCTGTCTTGCCTGCTGCTCCCCTTAGCAGTGTATTTCAGTCAGTCTGCCTGTTCTGTTCCCCACTCTGTCTCTGGTGAATCCTTTCACCCTCCCGCACATCTGGCCTGTACCCCAGTTCCTGTATAAATAAATAAATCTTTAAAAAAAAAATCAAGAAATAACTGAAGACATCTAGGATCACCAAAAAAAAAAAAAAAAAAAAAGCAGTTTGACTACAGATGAGCCGAGCAGCAGATGGCGCTGTAACAGCATGCCCAACCTGTTTCTCAAGAGACAACAAAAAGTACTTCTAAGATTTCACTAGCCTACAAAAAAAATTATAGGAATACTTATTAGTTTCTAACTTATCTAATATTAAATCATGAATGTAAAAATACTGACAATTTGAAATATGTATAGTTATCAACAGAAAATGATTTTATATATACATTCTGTTTATTTCAAAATGATGTACAATTATGTAAGAGGGTTGCTGAGTTTCTCTTAAAACTTAGATTCCCAAACTGAGATGTTAATAAAAATTAGAGTAAGGTTTGTGGTCTCTGTGACATACTGAAAAATATGGGTTATTCTAATAATTTCAATAGGCTTCAGTAACACTACTAAATGTTTGGGTTTCTTTCACAATATGTAGCAGTGAAACTACTAAGAATGAATGCATTATCTTAGAGATCTGTCATATGTTATAACAGCAAAATATGAATTTCACATACTCCTAGGAGCCACTCACATTTCCATGTTTTGAGTTGGGCAAGATTTGAAACCTGAAACAACACCAATTAACTTCACTTTCATCACATACTTGTAAGAGTTAATAGGACTTTCTCCGGCTTGACCAATAACGACTTTGGGTTTAATGAATGATTTCTAGGGATACTTTTGTCTACAAAATGATCTGTTTCAAGATTATGACTGTGGGGCCTCCCCGGTGGCGCAGCGGTTGAGCGCTGGGTTGCGAAGCTGCCCGCGGCCTCTGCGACGCCGGTTCGATCCCCGCTGCTCCCCGGCCACCGGAGGAGGGTCCCACATGGCGCGCAGACCTCTCCTGCCGCCCGCTGCTCCCCTCAGCAGTGTACTTCGGTCCTTCTGCCTGCTCTGCTCTCCGCTCTGGCTCTGGTGAATTCTCTCGCCCTCCCTCGCTTCTGACTGTACCCAGTGCATGTATAAACAAAAACAAAGAAAGAAAGAAAGAAAACATGCCTCTATATAAAAAAAAAAAAAAAAAAAAAAAAAAAGATTTTGACTGTGAAACTAACTTCTTACCTTGGATTTTAGGAAAAGAATATCATGCAATACAGTGAGACTAACTATGTGAAAACCATCTATACTTGTTATTACAGTTAATCATTTTAGTAGTAGCCCACCAAACTCAAACTCTCTCAGTCAGAGTTTTCTTGCCTGAAACAGCATTAAATGTTAAAACTTCCAGATGCCTCTTTTCTGATTTTGTGTCCCAGCAGCAATGACTATTGGCAAATGCCACTCTAACTCCTAAGGAAATGGATGACTGGGGGTTATCTCTGGCTCTGGCTATTTCAGGCCCCCAATTCATTAGTGTTGGGAGGAGGTCAGGAATTTTTTTTTAAAGATTTATTTATTTATGCATACAAGAACCGGGGTACAGGCCAGATGTGCGGGAGGGTGAGAGGATTCACCAGAGATAGAGCAGGGTACAGAACAGGCAGACTGATGAAATATACTGCTGAGGGGAGCAGCGGGCGAGACAGGAGAGGTCTGCTTTGCCATCTGGGATTCTCGCCGGCCAGCCGGGATCAAACCGGAGCTGCAGAGGCTGCAGTCAGCTTCACAGCGCTGCACCCAACCACCTGCGCCACCAAGGGAGGCCCAGGAATTGTTTCTAAGAAGTATTTTACTATATGGCTCTTCATTATGCAAATTTTCATAATCTTAGAATAAGAGCACTAAATTTAGTGAATTCATTTTTTTCTATTATAAAGTACAGAGATTATTTAAAGACAGATTTTTTTCAATCAGTTGGCTAGACCATATTAGTGTCCTGTGACTAACAGCACCTTACTGATCTTGGGGTGTTGGGGGAAATTGTTACATAGATTCTTTCTCAAAGAAACTACATGCTTATTTGTATATTCTGTGAAGACTTCTCTTCCCATTTGATCAGCTCTCTCTTCCTACAAGGATACCAGGCCAGGCTGTCTCTCCTTCTCTCCCTTCCTTTTTCCCATAATAAATATGCTAGTCATGAAAGACATGAATGAATGAGCAAATTACAAAGATTTATGAATTATGGAGATGTAAGGGATAGGTTTCCAGTGAAAAATCCACGCAACAAATATTGGTCATTTATTGACTATGCAACTCAAGATCATTTTGCTTTAAAGGTCTCTTTCATTTTTCTCATAGATTCATCAGAGGTACAGAATCTCAAGAAAACTGAACAATGCTTAAATATTACAAAGAATAAAAGAATTATGAAGCATCAATCTAAGACATATTACCTAACATAACAACACCAGATTTCAAAGTACTTTATTACCTATTTACATACCAAAGATCTAACTCTCTCCAACACTTTCAATCTTTTAAACTTATATAATTTTAAACTAAATTGTTCCATGGGTCTTCAAGTTTCTTCCTGCCATTTATATAGCATATAAAATTACCTCTGAGGCAAAATTTTAAGCTATTAAGTAGAATTTAAAAATTTTTCTCAATTATTCAAATATTTCCTACTGAGTTACTCTACCAGAAGCAAGGTCAATTTAGGAAAGCAAATGAAAACACTGAGTTTCTGACCCCAGGAAGTTTTTAAAATCCTCAATATTTAATCTTTTCACAGATTTTCAAATATTTACAATATTATAGCAGAAAGAATAAATGCTTTAGAAGTAGACAGACAAAGCAAGGTTTGAGTCTGGTTTTATTAAGGAGTAAAGGTAAACAAGTTACGTATTTCCTTTGAGTACTGATCTCTTCCTCTATAAATGAGAATAATACCATCTACCTTGAGGAGTTCTTGTAAGTATAATTAAAAGATCTAGTAGAATACTGTACCTAAATATAATCTATTATATAATTTTTCCATTCTAAACAATGTACAAACTCAGACCATTTATATTAATAATGAACGTTCTATCTTTGAAAAACTGCTATGTGAACTATGTTATATATATATTAGGCATATAAGAAGTGTAAAAATTCAGCCTAGGCTACACATTTCACAGTATCTTATAAACATTCATATATATCTGATTAAGAAAGAAAAATCAAAATCCATTTCAAAGAAGTAACATTAAGTTCTATGCACAATATGTTAAAGATCCTCCAAAGTAAGTATCCTGTTTTTTCTCAAGCATACATTTCATTATCTAGTAACTGATAAAACTTCCATTATATCTATCAAGTATGTCAACCAAGAAACTATTTCTTGAGACTGATGTGCCGAGACTAAAATCTCAGAGGCTCAGACTGTCCTAAAGGGTAGTTCTAAAAACTGTTTACATTTCTGACTAAAAGCAGCTGACTGTGAAAGCTGTTAAAGCAATAGTTTCTGATTTGTTAAAGATACCTAAGGAAAGATCAAATCATCTTTTAAACCAAATAAAATCATCTTTCAACCCTCCTAGTGAACATTTCTGTAACAAAAATATTCTAATTATCTGGAAGAATTAAGATGCTTCCCAAAATGCCTTAATAAAATTTGAATTTTGGGGAAAAAAAGGACCTTAAGATCCCTATTCCCATCCTACTCCTAACAATTAAACAAAAAGGAAAATGAAGCCAAGAGTCTGGGTAAGGGATTTCCCCAAAACACATGGCTACTCAGTGGCTAAGACTGGAGTAGACAGAATTCCAGGTACCTGTCTTTCAACCCAATTCTACTTACAAAGACAATACTCT
Source organism: Talpa occidentalis (assembly GCF_014898055.3). Lineage (NCBI taxonomy): Eukaryota > Metazoa > Chordata > Mammalia > Eulipotyphla > Talpidae > Talpa > Talpa occidentalis. Next base: position 69,201,003 of record NW_023601104.1, on the reverse strand, counting down.
ATTTCTATTATAATAAAGGAGTGACTGATGCACATGTAATACCAAAGAAAAAAATCTGATATGTTTCAGTTATTACTTAATGAACTCTCAATAAATAAGCTTTTAACCAATGTAAAGAAAATCATGAGATCATTATTCTAAAAGCTTAGTAAGTACCATGAGCTTTTCCGAATTAAAAAGATAGTAAAAATTGCTATGAATGGTTCCAATTTACTTTTAAAGAAAAGGTTGTAAAACAAGCAAGTAAGCAAATTAACAAACTTAAAGAATTTATTTATCTATCACTGAATGCAGGAATCCTTTCCATGACATTCTGACAAGTCCCAGGTGTTGCTCCAGATTCTGAGAGTGGAGGGAAATATGGACGAGCTTACGATATAGTAGGGGAGAAAAGCACATACAGAAATAACTTCAATCTAATAAATAACAGCACGTACCATAACAGAGTCATGTGCAATAATAATTATATACAAGATTAGAGTACAAGGAAGGAATCAGAGTGAAGAATATACAGAATACAACAGCAGGGATTGTGCCCAGGTCACAAATTTAGATCAAAATTCCTGAATTGAAAATTCTACATAAATTACTTAATAATAGTTCAACATATTCTAACAAAACATGATGGTTCTTCACACCCATATTGAAAGAATAATGAGGGATTGAAAATATCAAAGTATATATCCACAGTAGAGACATTTACTAGTATACAGTGAAGCAATATATACTTGTTAAAATAAAATAAATTATTTTAAAGCAGATATTAAAACCAGTGACACTGTACAGATTCACAAAGTAAGAGACTGGTTTTTCTGACATCTAGTCTAAAAAGTGAAGTGTTAGAGTGAAGAGTGTTTGTGTGTTAAGGAAACTATTTGGCATGGCATCCAAGACAGAATTCTTCTCATTCAATAACATATTTTTTCTATGAAATTCAAACAAAACATGAATGTTCAGATTTGCAGAAAATGGCAAATACAATTTATTGTAGGAATGTCAATTTTTGACCAAGAAACCCTATTGGAATTTGTTTTACAATACTTAGAGTAAAATTGCTCAAATCTGTTAAGTATCAGAGTTGAACTTTATTAAATGTCACTTTAAATTTTGAACTGTTACATGTAAAAAATGAGATTAAAATGTATTCCCTCCATACAATCTAGTATAAGAGTCAACTTTCTCTGTGTATCTTTCTTTAATGGCATTTATTTAGCACTCAAATTAATGGTAAAAAAAAAATTAAGACATATTCAGAATTATGTACCTTTACAAAACATACAAACATGATTCCCACATTTTAGATTTAAATGTTAAATACATTTAGTCAACAACTATCTATAGTTAAACAGTAATTTTTGTTTCCATGTGATTTTCAATAGTAAGATCATTTTTCAAAGGTAACAAGATAAAAGAAAAAATTGAAAATGTATCTTATTTGCCCCCAGCTCATTTAAAATTTAAACCACTTGGTTATTTTTAACTTTTCGTTATAAGCAGACACTTCATGTTTATACCTGATTGTTTACAGTTCCTTTACTTTAGTGTCCCTAGGACACTACTCCATCTAAAGTAGTATTCACCAAAAGGGATGATCAGAGCAAAAGTAGAGGGAAAATATTTTCGAATCACTAGAAGGATTTTTCCAAACTGTACCTCTCCCTGTCAAACTATAGAAAGCCAATATTTTAGAAGTGTGTTACAGACCCAATACCAAAATTGATATCAATGATTTAGTTATAACAAAATTTAGAATCTATTGTCCTAAAAGGGCTTTAAAAAAAGATCTAAAGGATTTCTGAAGATACTTAAGCCTACAAAGTTCAGGTTTCTAGCTAGACCTGTGGTACAGCAAGAAAGCAAAGGAGGAAATCATTTCTATCACATCTCTGCATAAGTGGCATATTTTCAATGCTTACCTCCAATATTTTGAATTACTATGGTGCCTGCCACCACCACCTATAAAAGAACAAATGTATTCTGAAGATGAAAGGGGAAATAATATAAAAGGACCAGTATTTTATTAAAATCCAATAACTACTACTAAAAAACAGATGCAGAAGTTGAGTGAAGAAAAATTGGAAAGTCTGCCAGCCATTTGTAATACATAAAACTAATAATCATCACATAAAAAAACCTTTCTTTAATAGTTCCATGGTTACTATAAAGAACACTTTTGAAAGTTTTCTTGGCAGTCATTTTTAAACAGTGAAGAGTGTTAAAAAGCTAGTAATCAGTGATTATCAAAGTGCAAAAAAACTGAAATTGAATCTACCTGGTCTCATTCTTCATTTTTTACTGGTTTTACCAAATTGAGGTAGATTGCAACAGCTTGAGGTGTGTTGTGCCAATGATGTATTCCATACATGGAAATTCTATAGTCTTTTGAGTATATCAGGTTAGAATACACCAACTCTCTGAATATCCTTGTTCCAGTGACTAGAAAAACCTGTAGCAGAAAATTCTAAAGCCCTAACATTGTCATATCTGAAAATTTAAGCAAAATGTTTCAAACTCTATAATATGAGGTAAACTGGTAAAAGACAATGGGAGGGAGTAAAGACTAGTACACTGGGAAACTCCGTCCCTTTCAAAATGGGGCAGTTGCTACTCAGCTCAAATCAGATGGCAGCATATGAGAATACGATCCAGTCTAGCTACATCTTCTGATTATCAAAAAGTCAGAAATACAATTCTTTCAAAATTTCATAATCAGTTTAATATTTAAAAAGATATGAATAAAACAAAATATGCCTAATGACTAAGTTCAGCCTGCAGGCTTGCTGGTCTGTGATCTTTATCCATTGTTGGTTATCAGATGTACTAAGAGGAAATGATTAAATGATTAAACATTCTGCTTCCACTTTGGTCTTTTGATCATTTAAATCTTGGTGGATCTATTTCCCTAATGTATGTTTGAAGCTGACGAGCTACTTAGGACCATTCAGTCCTGCATGGATTGGGAACAGATCATCCTTCAGATCCATCTCTACCAGGAATTTCATCAGTGGCACAGCATTTGTCTACTGGAAATAATCTAAGCTCTGGGGACCTAGTGGCCTTAGGGTCTGCAGGGTTGGGATAAAGATGGAAAATACAGCCAGATGCCTATGGAAACGTGGTATTTGTTACCTTAATGTTTTCCAGAAAAAAACCTTTGTATATCACCCCATCTAAAAATCAGTGCCAAAGTATCATGGTTATTTGAGGAAATATAATTTTGACTTTTGTACACTATCTTTCATATGTACTTGACAACTATTGCCAAATATGAAATTTGGATCTCTTTTCTATTAACATGTTATAAAAAGAAATATCAACTTAATTATGATTATCTTTCCATTTGTGGGGTAAATATAAGAAATTAATATTTAGAAAACCAGTCTGTATTTTTATCTACGTATGTCTTCAGTTGAGTAAATAAATTTATAGACAATTTAAAAAATCTTCCTTAAAAGTTCAAAACATTTCAAAACTATTTCTTCAATTTTTGTAACAATGCTATAATATCATATCTGTATCCTATCTAGGAAGAAGAAAACTGAAGTTTCAACCCAACTGTAAACAGGGAGAGGAAATATAAAAAAAGCAAGCAAACAACAAAACAATCCCTCATTTAGTGTATCTTCCGTGTACCTACCTACTAAGAATAGGGTACATACACTAAAATGATAATGCAACTACTCTAGAGTTTTAGCTAAAGGAGACTCAACCATACATGATTTTCTTTTAGGAATGCAGGAGATACTAATATGAATAATAGAGATGACAATGATGATGCTTAGACTCAGTTTAATTTCCAATTAAATTAATTGTTAATGTAGGAAATTGATCATGATTATTCCAAACATCCTGATCTTCAGGAAAGAGAATTGTTCACAGAGATGATTAACAAAACAATTAATCCTTAAATAAGATATTCTCCATTTTGTTCAAATTTCAGTTTATTAAGTTCCCAATCATGAGGCTACATAGTGTAATATAAATAGCTCCTTCAGTACATTAAAAAACCAAGTTAATGTAAATAGTTTTCCCCTCCCATTATTTAGTTTTGTTTTTGTCCTCCCAGACTCACTTCTAACTTAGAAGTTAGTTTAGCCATCTAGAAATATAGTATCCTTTTAGATTAAAAACAAAATAAACAAGCAAAACATACAAACAACAGATTTACAAAAGAAAAGTCCTGTTTGGGGCCTAGATAAAAATGGCTATAAAAATGATAGTTCTTACAAATAAATACCACAACATAATAATATTTAATTACTGATTATCTATAGAAGACATATTTCCCCTCATTCTTAATTTAATATGCCAATTACAAATGATTGCCCAATAAATATTACTGTTGTCTCTCTTATACTGAAAAGGAAAAAGCTGATTTAGAGTCAGGAGTCCTAAGATGTAATACTGGTTTTATGTAACTGTGTACAAATAGGTCCTTCCATTTCTCTGGGTGTCAAGTTCCTTCACCTATAAATGAGGGGATTGCTAGATAATCTCTTAGCACAGTTCAGCACTTAAGTACCAGTTTTTTAAATATTCATACTATAATTTTAATTCTATGTTTCAGGCTCTGTAGGGAGTTAGAAAATATAATAAAAATTAATAAGGAAAACCTAAAACAGAAAAGTGTTACTATTTTTGAAAATATTCACTGTATCTCTTTCATTAAAGGTGAAACACTCTAAAACAATTAAGTGCTGACTTAATATTTATTTTTCCTTTTTTATAGGAAGGCATAGGGAGACTTCTCTTGCCCTTTATGTTCCCATCATTGTCTTTCTTCACTTTAGTATCCTTTTACTCATCTAGTTTCTTTTTTCATATATATACTTGTCTCCTTTAACTGGAAACAGAAGGGGAAAAAATGGGTTTTGGACACAGCAAGAAAGAAAGAATTTACCTTTCCAGGCAATCCAAATGCAAACAGTCCAAGATCTTCATAAGATGTCACAGCTGTTAAAAGAAATTAATTTTCATTTTTACACAAACCTATTTGTGGCTCAAGTCTCAAGGGGAAGAAAATTATTCCACGACTACAAACTAAGCATAGTATAATTCTTATGACCCAGGATAGTCAGGACTAAACACAAATAAGAAAAAAATAAAATTCTTCCTAACACCCCCTAATAAAGATAATAATAGAAAAATGTTTGACTTAATTAGGAATTTTATGTAAAGAACTTGAATAATTTTCTTTACCAAGCTTTGTAATTTTTACAACAAAGTATAATCATATGCTTAAGATTTTCAATTTTTACTTAGCAGTGATGGCTTTCATTTTTTCTAAATCACCAAGGACTCCTTTCATGTTTTCTTAGTGTAGCTCATGTTCTGAAAGATTTTCTCTTTCAAACTGCACAAAATTAATAATTATCTCTCATTTTTATTGGGCAGAAATTTCTGATTAGTACAAGGTAATCACTGTCAATGCAAGATTAGTGTAATTTTGGTTACCATCTAACAACCTCCCTACTTGACATCTATCTATGTTTATGTTAATTTGCATAGGCTGCACATGGTAAATTTGTGATTTCTCATAGACATTCTAAAATATTGCCAATAGCTCAAATATTCCCATTAACTTAGCAAACGCCTAGTAGTTTTAGAACCCTAAGTTAAAAACAACTGACTTATAGCTATTAGATAGTCAGACTAAATTTAAAGCAGAAGTGACCTCTTCAGGGGGAAACTTTTGAAGGCTTGTGGTCTGAAGGATATAGTCATCTTGGAATAAGCAGAATTTAGCAAATCCCCAGGTTGTCCAAGAACTATTCGTATTGCATTAATTCAAATGGAATAACTACTTGCGAACAATCCCACTTCTTACTACACTGTAATTGCACATACTACACTGCCCAAATGTAACTTTTTATTGCCAGTGGTTTCTGAAAACTACATATGTAATATTAGAGAGAGTATGAAAGTTGTATCATACTTTAAGAGACATTCATTTTTCCAGACTACCTAACATGATGAGAATGTGTTCATGATAGAAAAAAATAGCCTTACCCTACAATTAGTAGGGCATACATTTTCTTTTTTCATTATAAAGAAGTATGAAATTACATTTTCATTCTACATGTTCAAGAAATATGGTCTCAGAAAAAACAAAAGTTAAATGGCCCATAGTAAAATCAAATCATGCATGTGTCCCACATAGTTTCATGTTCTAACTAATTGAGGACACTGGTAAAAATAAAAGCAGTTAAACATTTGTATAATCTTTTAGTTTGAAAAGTGCTAAATTTTATAGTGCTTACAATAAAAAAAGTACACTAGCAGGTAAAAGGGCCTCAAATAGCAATACCCACTTCCTATTAAGTCAAAGATGGCTGGGTCATCATTTCCTAAAGCAAGTTTTAACATACCCTTTCAAGATATACATAAGTTTCCTTAAAATTGTTACTAAATTAACAACAGCAACAACAAAATCCCTTTATACTTACATAAACAAAGACAGCAGGGATATAAAAATAAGCATTTTTAAACAATTATGATCTTACACATTACTACAGAAAGAAAAAAACTGAAATGTTAAAAAAAGTTTTACTTCATGAACAGCAAAAATTTAAACTTTTTTTTTGCCAAGCATATATTTAAAATGTTAACTTTCATCCATTATCAGTCAGAAAATTTAGAAGCTTTCTAGACAGTTATTTTTGTAATGTATTTACATACTGCTAAACACAATGGGAAAGTATTGACGCAATTTTGTTTTGAATTTGAGATATATAAGTAGGAATCTTCGTGCTTCAACAATGAAAGATCTCAACAATAATCTTATTGGTAGATTTTTAATATATTTAGCACAGAAGAGAGTTATGAAACTAAACACTGATTTTTTATGTGAAATGCCAAAAATCTTTTTCTCAAACACACACATTCTAAAGTGAATTTCATCACAAAAGTTAATAATTGCTTTAATCAATAAATCTTTACTTGTTTAATATTCCTAAACACACATAGTAGTAATGTTACAAAGGGGTAAAATTCCTTTTATCTGGAACTCTTGGCATATGTATTAAGACAAAAAAGTCTCTACATGTTCATTTATATCTAACACTGAGAAGGTAATTTTGCTATATGTTATGTTAGATGTATGTGAACCAGGTCTCTCCAGAAGATCTCTGATAAGACACTATGAGGAGTGAGATTAAAGAAATATCATTGCTGAGTTTTAGCATCCCTCTTTGATATTATAGCTAAATGTGTCTGTTCATTCTTAAGAAAAATTTTCCTTCCAAGAATTTAAAGAAAGGAGACTTTTTAACATTATGTATGGAAATACATCACTTCATTCTTAAAATGACCTATTTTGCACAGTTCCTAGCCATAAACAAATTATCAATATACTACTCATCAAAATTTTAGCATTTGTATGTTTATAGCAGCACTATTTACAATAGTTAAGCTATGGAAACAACCCAAATGCCCAAAAATAGATGACTGGATCAAGAAAATATGGTACATACACACAGTGGAATATTACTCAGCAATCAAAAAAAGATAAACACATGCAGTTTGCAGCAACATGGATGGAGCTGGAAGGGATCATCCTCAGCGAAATAAGTCAGAAAGAAAAAGAAAAATACCAGATGGTCTCACTCATAGCAGGAATTTAGAAAACCTAAATAAGGGACCAGGAAAAAGACTAATTAATACAAAGTAAAAATCAAAATCAATAAGCAACTATAAACCAGAGACACACTACAGGGTGCGGGGAGGAGAGGAGGGATTAGGATCAAAATAAGGGAGGGTGCAATTGTATGGGATATAACCAAAATGAAAATGCATACATTGTGCAAAAATGAAAAATGATGTAAGAATTATATAAAACAAAATATTAAAAAATAAATAAAACTTAAAAAAAACTTTAGGATTTGTTTTATTTTTAAACAAAACAAAACAAAAACAAAACAAGTATAGATTGGATGATAAGCAAATAACTTTCCCATAAGTAAAAATCATAACATTGAAGGATTCAAAAAAGAATAGATATTTCAATTCCCTAAACTTACATAACTTAAACATATACTCTTAATTTTTTAAATTGAGGCAAAACTTTATTATTCCAGAAAATATAATCAAACAGCTTAATGAAGATAGTTCTGACTGTAATTTCAGATAATACTGACATACACTTACACAATCTCAATACCTGCTGTCTATGATTTTCTAGTTTTTTTTTTTTTTAAAGATTTATTTATTTATGCATTCAAGAGCTGGGTACAGGCCAGAGATGTGGGGGGGTCGGGTGGAGGTGAGAGGATTCACCAGAGACAGAGCAGGGAGCAGAACAGGCAGACTGACTGAAATACACTGCTGAGGGGAGCAGAAGGGCGAGCCAGGAGAGGTCTGCTGTGCCATGTGGGTTTCTATGGGGCTGGCGGGGATGGAGCTCATGCTGTAGAGGCTGCAGATTGCTTCATAGTGCGGTGCTTAACCCCTTGCACCACCAGGGAGGCCCCTATGATTTTCTAGTTTATTAAAATCTCTAAATACAGGAAACTTCAAACTTTAGAGTGAAAAAGGTTTAAAGTTTTAAATGGAAACTGAGTACAATGTTAAATTCTAACTCTGCCTTCAAGTCAGCATATCTAGCTAGTCATTTAGTCCTGCCATTGCCATTATACTATTTTTATCACATGCAAAAATTAGAAGTACGTTTTCATGTCTGAAACATCATGAATATGAATAATGGCATCTGGTTTAACATTTGGGTTTTACTAAAATAAAATATGTACACACTCACCCAAATGCTTTATCTCTATATATTCATTTATTAATGGTCACCTCAACATATAAATCAAAACAATATTCTATTATTAGGGTAACAAAGATACTTGTTAGCAGTGTAAATTGGTACTGACTTTTGATATGCAATTTAAACAATGAACTTTTAAAATATTTAAATATTTGACTCCTAGGAGCTTGCAGTTTAGTAAACATAGCTGAAATCAGAAAATTATTATAGGCACACCTTGGAGACATTGCACGTTGGGTCCCAGTGAATATAGCAATAAAGTGAGCCACACAAATCTTTTGGTTTCTGGGTGCCTAAATATAAAAGCTAGGTTTAGAGCATAGTGTAGTCTGCCAAGTATGCAATAGCATTATGTCTAAAAAACAAGGACATACCTTAATTCAAAAATATGTCATTCCTAGAAAATGCTAGCCATCATCTCTCACTGTTGGAAACATGGCTCCAACAGGTCTGCTATAAAACTTCAATTTGTACAAAATACAGTATCCTTGAAGTGAAATAAAATGAAGAGCAATAAAACAAGTTGTGCCGATAGTTGCAAACATATTCATCATGCATTACTCATATTGAAAAAGACTAAATGTTCAAAAATGGGAAAGTAAGCATATTATAGTAGACATACCTGATGGAAGAGTATGTCTTCCATCATCTTCTAGCCATTAAAAACCATAAAGTCAATATTAAGTGAAAAAAACTGAATTCACAAAATTCATTAAAAATAGAATTCTATAAAGTAAAATACATGAGAGTAAAACAAATTATGAACAAAAGATAATGATCATGTAGCCTTTTTTCTTCTTTTTTAGGGGTAGGTTCAAATATTCTTTAATAACTATAATGGGATGGTGAAACTTTACATTTAAAAACCTTGTCACTTCAACAGTGACATTTCCTCCACCAAGAATCTAATAGGATTTATTTTAAAATTTCATTTATAAAGTGAAAGATGCTTTAATAGATATCAAAATAAGATGTGATGATCAGTCACATTACTTAATAGCACATTCCTATAAAAAAGAATAACATTAATTATGAAAATTATAAAATTAATTCAGTCTTTTACAGGAATTCATAGAGCAGTACTTGGCACAATCTTCCTTAAATAAATAACTGACTACAGTCATTAGCAATCTATTTCAGGAAATATATTTTGATATTAAAGAAATCAATTCTATGCTTTGAGGGGGCAGAAAGGCTGTAAATCTTAATCAAGTAAATTGGGGGAAAATTTCTTCTTTAATGTACCATCAAGGCATACTCTAGTGCTATTTTGGCTAGACCATGAGTTTAGCCTCCACAGGAATCATTTGGAAAGCTGCTTCCCATGAAGTAGTGGAATATTTCCAGCTAGTTACTCCAGTGTTCTGTCTGCTTTGCATTTTTCCCTCAATGAAATAGGACAATTAATAAACTCTGGTTACAGTACAAAGACCAAGTTTCAGCAGCAGCAATATTATCTTTGGAGCTGAATTGAGGGACATGTGTTATTCAAATACAGTTCAACTCTCAGAAAGTTAGCCAATTGGAATGCACCCTTATTATTTTTAAATTATTTTCTTTCTTGTGTTTTTCATCACTTTCCTCTAGCCTTTTTTTCCTCCCAAGTAGCATTGTATAGGTTATTCATTTACTGAATATCTACTATGCAACAGTATTACCACCTCTGATCTTTCTTAATATGTATTTAAATATAAGTTTATCAACTGTGACATGATTTTAGAGGAATTGCAGTGAAAGAAAACAGATTACTAGAATATTAGGAACACTCTCCTTTCAAATGGTACAGAGATACCTATACATTCAGGGCTCATTTCTATAACTCAAATGGCACAAAGGCTATGATCATGCATGCATAGAGAAAATGCTGAGGTCCTAATAGATCGCTGGGCTCTGCAGTGAACAGTATCTCACAAATACTACTCATTAGTTTTCAACTTTTAGACTCAACTTACAGATAAAACATGAGAGACTTAGTTATAATTAAAAAATAGAAAGTAAATATTGATGTTCTAAGCCTGACATTGTAAGGGTGTAGCAGAAAGACTGGGAAGCAGGAAAAGGTAAAAGGATAGGAGCACTAAAATCAGATAACACAACAGAGTCGAGAGATAATGTTTCAAATCTAAGCAACAAAAATAAAGCTTAAATACATTATTTATTTAAAATTATAAAATAATCAATGAAAGAATTATTGAACATAAACTAATGAAAGTTAGATGGGTGAAGATAGGATTAGTACACCCAAGTTAAATACCCACCTTTCATAACAAAGTATCAACAGAAAACATCTTAAAGCATCAGCAAAAGAACATTATTTAAACTAAGGAAGGTAAACACCAAAAAAAAAAAATTTTAAAAACAAAAACTCTAAATGTTGCTACTCTTGGGAAATGAAACTAGAAGTGGGGAATAATGAGGAGGGAACTACTCCAAGTTGTCCTGCCTAAATGTGCACACACACCTACATACACACACATCTGTGACCACATGTTACTTTTTTAAAAAAAAGGGTTAAGTTAAATATGTTTAAGGGCCTCCCTGGTGGTGCAAGGGGTTAAGCACCACACTGTGAAGCAATCCACAGCCTCTGCAGCATGAGTTTGATCCCCAGCTGGCCAAGGAGAAACCCACATGGCGCAGTAGACCTCTCCTGATTCGCCCGCTGCTCCCCTCAGCAGTGTATTTCAGTCAGTCTGCCTGTTCTGTTCCCCACTCTGTTTCCGGTGAATCCTCTCACCACCACCACCCCACATCTCTGGCCTGTACCCCAGTTCTTGTATGCATAAATAAATCTTTAAAAAAATGTTTAATACTCAGAGACTCACATCCATAGTTTCCCTCCAATCCAATAATAAAGTTCAGCTTTGATACAGGAAGTATTTTCTCTAATGGCCACACAAATATGAATGAATCACTACTTGAGCAGAGCGCACACACAATCTGGCCCAGAGTTTCTCAACTTTGCTTCCACTGACATTTTTGGTTATGATAATTCTTTGTAGTGGGACATGTCCAGTGCATTGTAGAATGCGTAGCAGCATCCCTGGCTTCTACCCATTAGATGCCAGTAGCACCTCATACCCCCTTCACCCCTTCATCCTCAGTTGTGACAACCAGAAATGTCTCTACCCATTGTCCCCGGGGGAAAGAAATCAAGTCCACTCATCAACAAAAAGGATGAAAGGAGAATACCAATTCACTGAAAATGAAGTCACAAAATCAGCCTACTTAATTAATTGTGGGTCAACTGAAATCTATGCTTGCTAATCAAAATAAGAAAGAGATGAGAATATAAGTAGTTTGGATAGATGACTAACATTCCAAACAATAAACAATGCTCACTTGAGTTCTGAGATGGAAATAGGAATCTACTGTTTTTTAGTTGGTCTCAGTTCCTGTGTGTTCTCACAGTAAAGGCATGTCAAAATACTGAATGGGATTCATCATGGGACTAAAGCAATCCATATGCTTTATATGATGCCTACACCAATGCTGGGCAAAAAAAAAAAAAAAAAAGACTCAGCTTTGTTGACAAATGGTATGCTAGTGTTCAAATGTTCTGTAAATGTTGAACATTCTGTTTTACAAACTATACAAGACATTTTCAAAGGTAATTTTGACTATACATAATTTTTGCCTTGCATGTTGATTTTGGAACGTTCAAAATATAATCCCTCTGTAGCTCTAATACATCCATCCATTCATCACCCATGAATCCAGCTTTTATTAAATACCCTCTGTGTGACAAGCACAATTTGATAGATGCTGAGAAATGGTTTGAATATACACTAAATTTTCTGGAATACAATTACCATGTAAATCCATGCTTGGAACTTGGCCAAAACTTGTTCATCATTTAGGAAATCACATCACCAATAGCATTTGCTTTGTTTTTGCTTTTCCTTTATTTCACTGTATGGCATTATATTTCATATAAATAGTATGTTTCCTACGGCTGCTGTAACAAATTATCACAAACTTGGTGGCTTAAAACAATAGAAGTTATTCTCTTCTATAGGGTTCTGGAGACCAGAAGTCCAAAATGTTTCACTGGGTCGATATCAAGGTGCCAGCAGGGCCACACTCCCTCCCAAGCCTCTAGAGAATCTATTCTTTGCCTCTTTCAGTTTCTGGTGATGGTTGGCACACCTTGATCTGTTACCCTCTCATTCCCCTCTGCTTCTGTGGTCACATTGCCTTCTCTTCTGTGATTATCCACTGTGATACATGTGTCTACATTTAGTGTCAACCAAGATACTCTCCCCATATCAACACCCTTAACTTAATAACACACACACAGAATACTTCTTTTTTTTTGCCATAAAAAGTAATTTTCACAGGCTCCAGGGATTAGAATATGGGTATCTTTTGGAGAGAGTTATCAGCCCACCACAGGTAGTCTCCAGGAATTTCATTTCAGATAGTAAAGGGAGCATGTTGAATTTTTTCTTTATTAAGGGAATGGGCACTGCAATGGATAGTGTTAAGATTCACTGCTCTAGGTAGTTTAAATTTTTTAAATGGAGATAATAAAGCGAAAATTTTACTCCTTGTTTGTTTCCTTATTGCTGCTAAAAATTACAAGCCTTAACAAAGTTATAATCTTACTTTAGAAAGAGGGGCGTGGGTACTGTATTCTGCTTCTCAGTGGATTCTAGGAAGTACCAAAGTTGTCTTTGAAAATAACTGATGTGTCTCAGTATCTACCTTGACTCTTTTCAACCATCTCAGTGACGTCTCACCATCTTAGCAAAAACTCCAATTTCCTTAGGATCTGACACTTGCTATCTCTTTAGTTTTATTTTCTCCCTTGTACTTATGCACTAATAATTTAATAGTAATAAACTATTTTTGGTACCTTGAATAAAATATTCACTACATGCCTTTTACTTTTGTATAAGCTGGAATAGTCTGTCTTGTTTGCTACTCAAATTCCTTTTGAGCTCAGTCCTCCAGGGTATTTACTGACTCTTAGCCCCCCAAACCGACAAACTCTCTCTCCTCAGTGAGCTATCATTGAAATTTGCACATATATAAATTATTACACATCATAATACATTATAACTATATACTGACTTATTTGTCTCTTCTAATATAAGCTTTTTCAGGAAAGGAAGTCAATTTTGTTAATTTATCTGCCTCTTCCTGATAAAAGACTATTGAATGAATGAACTTCGATCTCCAACTTGTGTTCTAGAACATGTCCATGAAGATATACTTCACAATTCACATATCCAAAACTGATCCATTTTTATTTTGAACCAATGCCCTCTGTTGTATTATTAGCTTCATTAATGAAACAAGGAGGGGAAACTATGACACCAGGAGATGTCCTACATATCTTCTCCTTTTCACATTCAGTCAGACAAAATCTCCTCTCAAGTCTAATTCCCCCGCATTTTTTAACCTGTTTCCTTTATTCCCCTTGTAACTGCATTGGTTCAATTCCTCTCTCCATGATTCCTACACTTCTCTAACAGCCAGGCCAGACTGTTAACCTACTCAGGTACTGTTAGTGCGAATTAGAGCTAGATGGACAAATGAGAAAGGCATTCCTCTCAAGAAGAAGAAAAATAAAAAAGGGCTCCCATCCTTAATATGTTGACATAAACATGGCCTGGGGAGAACTAACCATATGTTTGTGACAACAACTACTCCAATGTGGAGATGGCTTTGAGATCTACTGCTCAGTTGTTATCCTGAAAATTCCATTTGCTTCTCTCCTGTACTAGATCGTCTGTTTTTTGGTTACACTTGACTTTGGTAAATGGCATCCTTCATTGCTCACTAAGATAATCTGTTAAAGTGTTGCATGTATGTCATTACTCTACCTTAACGCTTAAACAATAGTCTAGCTAGGTATAGAAATCTATATTGATATCATTTCCTCCAAGAATTTTATAACTATTGTTTCATAGTCTTCTAATTTACAGTGCTGGTGGTGGGATGTCTTCTGCCATCCAGTTCTTGATTCTGTGTATGAGAATTTTGTTTGCTTCTCCTCTCTGAAAGCTTTTAGGATATTCTTTTTATGACTGGGTTTTTGATTTTTCACAATTGTGTCTGAGTATGGATTCTTTTATGATTATCACAATGGAAATGAAGAACACTTTCAATCCAGAAACAAATTTCCTTCATTTACACAAACATTATTTTGTAGATCATTTTCTACTATACCATACTATCCCTTCTCTTTGTGAAATTCCTATTATTTGCATGTAAGACCACCTGGACTGCATCTCTAATTTTCTTATATTTTCTCTCCCATTTTCAAGCATTTTATCTTTTCCCCCTGTTCTGACATATCCTTTCTGACACATTCTTTCAACCCAACTATACTAATTTTCATCTTCTAGGGCTCTTGTGTTCCTGAATATGTACCTTTTTACAATTTCTTGTTCTTGTTTAAGGACTGACATCTCCTCTTGCTTCTCTGAAGCCATTAAATAGAGCACTTTTTTTTTAAGTTCTCATCTAGTCTGTTTTCTCTTTTCCTCTGAGTTTTTCAATTTCTTTTCTTCCTTGTTATTTTAATAGACTTCATATTTAGAGTAGTTTTAGGCTCACAGCAAAATTGAGCAGAAGGTAAAAAGACTTCCCACATCACCTTTGATCCCACACATGCTTAGTCTACCCCAATATCAACATCCCTCATGAGAGTGATATATTTGCTTTAATTAATGAACCTACACTGACATATCATTCCAAAGTTCAAATTTACATTAGTCTGCTCTTAGTGGTGTACCTTTTATGGGTTTTGACAAATGTATAATGTATCTACCATGATAATATCATACAGAATAGTTTCTCTGCCTTAAATATCCTCTGTTGTTCTGTCTATTCTTTCTTTCTACCCCCAATCCCCTGCAACAACTGATATTTTTATTGTCCTCATAGTTTTGTGTTTTATAGAATGTCATATAGTTGGAATCATAGGAGATACCATTTTCAGATTGACTTTTTTCACCCAGCTATAAGCATTTATATGGTTTTTCTGAGCCTTTTCATGGCATGATAACTCATTTCTTTGTGGTGTTGACTAATATTCCACTGTCTTGATTTAACAGTTTATCTATACACCTACTGAAGGACATGTTGGTTGCTCTAGGTTACAGAAATCATGAAAAAAGCTAATACAGACATCCACGTATAGTTTTTGTGTTGACCTACATTTTGTGTTTAACTCATCTAGGTAAATACCTAGCAGCTCAACTGCAGGATTAGATGGTAGCTTCTATAACTTTTCATCATGGTTTTCAGAAATGTGGATCAACATTTTAACCTTCAAAATTAAAAAAAATACTTTTTCACATTTGGATTTTATATTTGGATATGGGAATAACAACAAAAAAAGAAGTGTCCAGAATAACTCCAAGATCTTTGGCTTGATCAACTACAAGGAAAATGATTTCATCTATTTATATGGGGGGAAAAGTACAAAAATAATAGTGCACAAATGGAGAATTTGGTCAATTTGAAACATGTTAGATATCCAAGTGGTGATGCCTTCATGAGGGCAGTTGGATATGACACTGATATTCAAGGGAATATCAGGCTAGAGGTATAAATATCAAGGTCATCATAAGCTAAGAGTGTAAAAAAAAAGAAGAAATTAGAGGAATAGTCCTAGGGGTATTCCAATGTTTAAGGATAGGGAGAAGAAAAGGATTAAGTAGAATTGAAATATGAAGAAAACCAGAAGAGTGTGAATAAGGTGTTCCACAGAGAAGGTATTGCCTACTTACCTCAGCTACTTATTTTCATGGTCCTTCTACTGATTGATCATTACAAAATTGCATCCCTTCCTAGACAGCACAGTAAAGAGTTTCAAGATTGGATAGGAGTGGGAGATGAGTTCAGAAAAGCAATGGCAGAGTTAAATGGAATGTCTAGAAAATTAAGGATAACAATGGATTCTTGAAATGACTGATATAAATTGAGACAGTCTAATGTCATTAATACAAATGATCTCAAGGTAAACAATGGTGATGATACGGTGAGAAATGGGAATGAAGGACTGGGGAGTGAAGCTTTGACCAGAAACATGCAGAATACCAGAATTCTCATTTTTCTACTAGTGATAGTGATGCAGAGGTCAGGAGAAGAACTGTCTATGGGTTTATTCCAAGAGTGTAGAGAATTTTCCTAAAGATCACAATAAGCCAACTGTTTCTGAGATTGCAGTGTGTGCAACCCCTTGCAGTTCTCAAGGATTTTGTTCCATTGAGAACTTATAGTAATAACTTGTAGCATTTATCAAGGATCTGGTATTTTATACACACACACACACACACACACACACACACAATTTTATTTCATTCTCATAACAATCACAAGAGGGAAATATTATCATTACTACTTTACAGATGACAAACTAAGGCTACAGAGATTAAGGTACCTCATGTGCCAAACTATGTCCCAAAAAAAGTTCTGACCCTATATAAAATCTAAAATAGCAGAACTTAATGTACAGAAATTCTTAACTTTTATAAAGATAAAGCTTTCACATCACCTTTTACCTCCAGGATAATAATTAAATTATTTCGTAAAGACTTCTGATATTCTCTTCTCTGACCAATGAATCCAATCTAAGCATGACACTCCTTAATAACAATCCAACAAAATGAGAGGAAAAATTAGCTACATATTATTCTCTAGTCTTTTGTAAATAGATAGATAGCTAGCTTTTTGAAAAGCCTACCTCCAGAGAGAATTTTACACTGACTGAAGGAATTCAATCAACAGAAGACAGGTGCATCACTGTGTACGAAGAACCATGAAGAAGTTAGTTCATGGACCAAATAGGCTACAAAAATCAAAGAAAAAGAAAAAAAGAAAGAGAAATAGAGGTTTTCACTTTATATGTCCCAAATTTATTTAAAAAACAGCACAGTATTAGAATTTTAAAGCCAAATATTGTTAAATTGAAGGAGAGACAGAAAATTAGCATTACTGGGAAATCTTCATAAATTGAATTATTACCCCCAAATAATTGAACTTAATAGAGCAAAGCATTATAGTAATGAAGACATAACTGTCATGTAATTGATAACATTAACCTTTAGGAGAATCTGTCATGAAATAATCATTAAGATGCTAACTATCACAATTAAGTAAACATATATTTTTACACAAAGAAGCAAAATTTCAAAAGGTCATTAAAATTCCAATCAAGTTTCAAAAGGATTTAAAATAAGTGTATTTAATGCTATCATTTCTGAACTTAGAATGCTGTTATGAATAACTTGTTACTTTGAGATTAGTTTTATTGCATTGTTTCCTAGTATTTGTATCTGACTAATATTCTATCTAACCCAGGCCTCTTAAAAGAAGAGGCATACATTTGTAGGCTGGAAGGCCAAAAGCAGTGATACAAGTTATAGCTATGAACTACAGATCCTAAACCAGTTTGGGTTAAGATTTACCTGGAGGACTTGTTAATGATATATTTCTGAATCCTACCTTAGATTCTAGGCATTAGATTCCAGGCTTAGAAACCTCAGTTTATAAAAAGATATGCAAGTGTATCTGATGCATAAACAGATTACAGCAATGGATTTAGAACTATGTTTTTAAGAGTCTTCAAATTCTCGAGAAATACCTCTAGGCTACTTCAGTCAGAATAATCCCATTTTTATTTATTTTACATATCAATTCTACTTCTGAAAGTCTGAAAACTACAAGATCACATAGAGCATAGTGAATTCACCCACATATGAATTAAACTCATGATTCTAGCATCATAATTGACCTCATCCAAAGACAGAAAAGACTAGAGAGATAAAAAGACCAGGATGGATGGACGTATATTTGTTAATGCCAGAAGTTCTAAAATTCATATACTTTTATTTAAAAGTACTACTTAAAAAGAATTTATTCACTATGACTAAGTTACATAATAAAGTTCCAAGTGGAAAAAACACAAATACATACATATATGTATACATATACATATATGTATAACAATTACATACACTTCCGTCACTTACTTAAAAACCCACTTTATTCTAGACTTGCAAGTAAAAAATATAAATCTCCATTTTGATCATCCTACCTAGTAATAATGTATGCCCACTAGAAATTAGATTTGAAACATCTAATCCTACGTGTAGATATAATCTCAAGAGGCTGTGTCATCAAACGAATCAGTATAATCAGTATATATTACCTGTCTGTATACACATACTAAGCAGGAGATGAACTGAGTAGGAAGCCACAAGAGCAACTATCAGCAGCAGGAAACTAAAATACAAAAGAGTACATGGTCATCAACCCCCACAAAGCTTCTTTTAAATGATATTTTTTACAAAACAAATTTTTTCACATTCAAAGGTTCACAGAGACTGTCTTAGAGTAGATGCAATGATCAAAGAAAGTAAGAAGATATTCTTCTCTACTTACCAAATTTTATTTAAATGAAAATATGCTGCTTTTAAAATCAAAACAGAAATTAGAAACTTTACTTAAAACAAAACCAAAATTCCCCCTTTAGCTCGCTTGTCTGCTGACTGCTGGTTTAGCCTTTCAATGATCTTATAACATTTCCCTCTTATGACTACTTTTTTCCTATTCTAAGTCTTAAGAGAAGCTTTATTTGTAAAATCTCACAGACTTCTTCCTTTTTTCTTCTCCTTTTTTCATTTTTCATTAAACCTCCACTTCCAATTATGTGTTTCTTCCTAGCATACCTTCATCTAACAATATTGAATTAGACTGCATTTCTTAGCATCTATCTAATACACACACACTCACCAAACCAAAAATTGCAGTTAACACACTTTCTAATAACACAGTGTGAAAAATGTGCAAACAATGTAATAATTGGGGTCTCCTCACCAAAGGTGTGAAAATAAACAATATGAATAAACCCCTACTTGTTCTCAGGATACTGTCAGGACAAGTTTTAAAGACTTGCCCCCAATGGAGTACCTCAATATTTGAAGAAATTATCTCTTTTTGGTCCTCTTAATACTTATTAAAAAGGAATAAACTGAGAGGTAAAAGTACACTTGTCAGCTAAGTGTCACAAAATAACAGTTTGGTGTCACCAGTGAGCACACATTCAGTCATATACCATTATAAGTCCTAGGATTAAATATTGCCTATGGTGTCACATAAAGTTTAGAATTTCTAAAATTGTCAAAGTCTGTGAGTACACTCGAGTAAAATGCAGTAAAATGTTACTTAAAACTTGGTTTGATTTATCAAGAAATAAGAAATAAAAGCAGAAAACAAATCTAAGTGAGACTCAATATATTTTAAATGTCCTAGTAAATCAGATCTGTTTCTGACAAAACAAACTTCTTCATTCTATTAACCTCAGTGCTAGATGCTAAGGGAAGGTCCAGTGCTAAAGAATTTCAGAGTTTTGTGCAGAAACCAACTTGGAAAAAGTCATTATAACAGAATGCATATACAAGTACCATGGAAGCAGAGAAGCCAGAAATGAAAGGCTGGTCTAGATAGGGGGGCAGAAAAAAGACTACTTAATAATAGGAGAGGGAGCAGAATGAATAGATTAGGTGTTATATCTACAGTCACAAAATTGCTTATTACTTATTTATAAGTAATCTGCATTACTGAAACTGATTCTCTTTGGTCAACTTGACAAAACAAGTAAGAATTTCCTTACAGTTATAAACAAATATAGATCAAGTTTCCATTTTTTTAAACTAGCTGCACTTTTAGATAAACAATACAAATTATATAGCATCCATCCAAGCTACAGACTAGTACCACTATAAAATTAACAGGAAAATGCTAAAACCACTGAAATAAATTTTACTAGAAATTGTACAACCCCAACTTCTGGAATAAAAAGTTCCTTGTCTCTTTGCTTCTCAGTGTTTACCATCAAAATGAAAAGTACTGGTAAAAAGAGAAAAAAAAAAAACTTACCCAAATCCAAGGATACCAGTATTAGCCATAATATAAGCTAAGGTAAGGATGCCACTTCCCATGATGGCATTCATCAAATTAAACACTGAGAAACCAAATGAAACACCTGAGGATTGCCGTCTGTGAAACTCCTGTAAGCACACAAAAGTTCAAATTTTGTCAAGAAAAGACAGATGAGGGGGGCAGTGTCCTGCAAACCACTGGGAATTTTGTGTCACACTAGTTGCTCAACCAGATTGGTTTGTTTTTTTCTACCCTTTCCACCTCCATACTAAGTGCAACTCCAGGAATTTTGTTTCCTAAGAAAATCATCTCCACCAGCACAGGGCCCCAGTAGGCTTCAGAAAAAGCCATGATTAACCTTGCAATTGCAAAAGATGAAGCTATGATAGGAATGTGGCGGGTTAGGAGAAGAGGGCTATGGCCTCAGCAGCATGTGACCCTGAAGAATCCCTAAATCAGCTTGGAACTGCTGTGCAAAACTATCTCTCCCCAATTAGTAGAACTGCAAAACTAATATACTTAATGAATTAAGCGCATTCATTCCAACTGCAAGAATGGTCAGGGACAACATGCAGAGAATGGAAACAACTTATGTTGCACTGGCCAGGAAACTACTGAAAACACCCTCCCCCAAGATATCATTTGAGAGCAAAGTTCCAGAAACTGTTACAGTTCAGGGACTTGGACGAAAAAGCTGAGTGCCCATTGCACAAGCTTTAGGCACAGGGAAGTGCCATGTACGCATTACTAGACCAACAATGTCCATATTACCAGGCCACCTCCACTTCTTCACTAAGGATTTCTATATTCTATATTAAGATGTTTACAGACCCCAATGACTAAGTGGAGAAAAGAAAAATCTTATGACTCTTGCGAAAACTCACATGACTGGTGGAAAAAACAGGAAGAGGACTACTACGACAGTAACAACTATGAGATACAGAACACTAAGGCTGCTCATCTAGTCGGGTCCAAGCTCGACTCAGTGTTGCACCCCTTCCACCTGAGAGTGCACCTGTGCTTCAGTTTGCCTTCTTTGGGCACGTTAACTGCTAACACATTCACGGACACTTCGCGGACCTCCTCCGAATCTCGGTTGCCGTCTGGGGTCGCATTCCCCAAGTATCAAACCCCATCCAGATCCTCCTCTCTCCCCGTGCCACCCCCCGTCTTTTCCCGCTCATAATTTGGCAGGCACTTCAGAGAAGCCCACAGGCCGTCAGCTCCGGGAAACTAGCCGAGCCCACTTACGTTGCTTAGCAACGGACTCAACTCTTCAGCCTCCGCTTCTTCGGGCTGCTGAGTAGAGACGTACCAGCCCAGCTCAGCATCGATAATCCCCCTGGGCGCCTCCATGATGCTCGCTGGCCGACTACCAGGTCCATGTGAGAGTCACTGTCTCTATCCTACCGTCGTGAGTCGCTCCAGAGGCGGAGCTGTGGGCCTGGCCCCTCCGGCTTCCCGTACCTCACCAGGGCGGGGAGGTGGGGGAACGGGACCTACTGACGCTCGGCCCTCTGCGGCGACCAGTAATGATGTCATCGAGGCCAGCCCACTGCCCGGCTGCCCATTTCCGAGCTGCACCCGGGCATGAGGTGAGGTGCTGGTCTTGGAGCCAGCTGCGGAGCGACGCCGAGGACTGGGATTGTGACTTTGGCGCCGTTGAGCAAGGTCGTCGGGATCGGGGAGGGTCCGGTGGCAGCACCCAGCCCACCCCGGGCTTTTGCCACACGCGCTGCCTGAGCGCGGAAACGTCACCCACCGGCGTGGGTGCTGACTCTAGGGTCTGCGTATTGGACAGTGAGGAATTTGTTTAATCTTCGAAAACTTTCAGGTAGACATTGTAGCCACATTTTGCGGGTGGGAGACCGAGACTCAGATGAAGTAATTTATCCCAGATCACACGGTTAATTGCTATATGTATTTTGAACCCTGTGGAATTTCAGTTGCTTTACAGGGTTGCAGGCCAAGATCCTTTCCACTTAAAATTATTTCTTGATATTTTAGAACGCTAAGCGAGTAACTGTTGCTGATTATGGGACTTTGCAAAGTCTTCAAAATGCTGAAACCTAGTTATAGGCAGGGCGAGTTAACAGTAGACCATGGAACCAGGTAAAAAATACAGAAATATATGTATTGAGAACACAATTACTGAGGTCCATCATTCCTGAGTTTTAATCCTTGCTCAATCGCTTAGCTTCCAGGAGATTTTTCGGTGAATCAACCTACTTACTTCTGAGCTTTCATTTATTCACTTAACAAAATGAGAATGTGATAGTACACAACTCCTGAGGTTAATGATTGTCTTTAAAGCATTTGGCAGAGCGTCTGACACAATAAGCACTTTAAAAGAATAGCCTAGTAAATATTCCATTGATAACATGGTAAGTATAATGACCATTTCATTTAGAGATGGTTCTTTCACTCGAATTTCAGCCTTTCATATATATTGTATAGAAAATTGAGGGTGGAGAGGATTCATTGACTATTGGAAAGCTGATGGATCATTAAACCCCGACCCAGCATCAAGTGGTTTAAGGTGGAAATTTACTTTCCACTAATAAAAGCCATCCCTATCCTGAAAGAGTATATTTCTCCTATATCACTAAAAATTTTAATTATCAGCATTTAGTAGTTTATTTAAACAGAATTTAGATTTTTATGCTCAAAACCTATTTATGAATATGTAAGTGAATTTGTAGCCTTACCGGTTTTTTTTTTAAATGAATACTTTTTTTAGGAACTTATGGACACCATTTGGATTCTCAAGAAGACTTTTCAAAGTGAAAAGCTGTAGAATAATTGAGTCAGTATGGTTGATTCCTCTAACTTGGTCATCACTGATAAAAAACCTTAGCAAAGCACCTGGTATTTTTTCTTTGGGTCAAAGAAAAAGATTCTCAACCATGTCTGAAATAGAAACAACTCAGAGAGACTCTGAGTTGTTTTCACCACCCTCTGAAGTGCGAGGAATGACAGAACTTGATAGAACAGCTTTCAAAAAGACCATCACCATCCCAGTGCTGAGAGTGAAAAAAGAAATAGTCAATAAGTTGATGCGATTCCTTAAAAGGACAGCACTGCAGCGCCCAGGCATAAAACGTGTGATTGAAGATCCAGAAGATGAAGAAAGTAGGCTAATTATGTTGGATCCCCATAAAATGTTTACTGTTAATTCCTTTGAGAAAGCAGAACTCAATATTTTAAAGCAGCTTAATGTCAATCCACTGATATCCAAATATGATTTGGAACTAACTTATGAAAACTTTAAGTCAGAAGAAATCTTGAGAGCTGTACTTCCTGAAGGTCAAGATGTGACTTCAGGATTTAGCAGAGTTGGACACATTGCCCACCTGAACCTTCGTGATCACCAACTACCTTTCAAGAATTTAATTGGTAGGTGTGTCATAATAGTATTAATGTGCTGTATAACAATTAGCAAGTTCTAATTTTAATTTAAAAAAAATTTTTTTTAAGATTTATTTATGTATACAAGAACAGGCCAGAGTGTGGAGGGTGAGAGGATTCACCAGAGTAGGGAACAGAACAGGCAGTTTGAAGGGACTGCTGAGGGGAGCAGCAGGTGAGTCAGGAGAGGTCTGCTGTGCCATGTGGGTAGCTCCCTGGCCAGGGATCAAACTCATGCTGCAGTGGCCACAGAGAGCTCCATAGATCGCATCTTAACCCCTTGCGCCACCAGGGAGGCCCATAGTTTTAAACAATTTTTTAAATGCCAGATTACAGAAGCAGTACACTATCATTTTAAAATCTTCCCTTTCATACCCCGCTTGAGGCCCACTCTGGGATACCCTTGAAGTCATAACATGCTCTAAATACCAATTCAGGTTTTTGTGTATGCAGCTTGTAAGTATAGATTAAACTTCAATAATCAGCTTTGGTAAAATAATTTGGTGAGTTGTCATGTAGGTACACAGGACTTTGTAGGCCTTTTGGCCTATCCAAATGCCAGGTTTTATAAATTTGAGTATTTTGTAATAAAAAAATGTGAGAATGTTTAATCATGCTTTTGTTAATTCAGTTAAGTAAGTCTCTTCTGTATGTCTGGCACCTTTGTTTTTTAGCGCTCCTTCTCCTAGCCTTTTAGAGCCAGTGCTTGTGTATGTACTACTTTTAGCCCCAGGATTTAAAAAAATAGAAAACTTTTTTATAAGAACTATTGCATTTGTTCTTACATAAATATTTAATGTTCATGCATTCTCCTGATTATTTTTTTTTTCATAATGTAGAGTAATTGTCAGAACTTCTGGTAATTATTTTCAGCTTTATCATATAGTATTTTGCATGGTTAGGATTTCAGAAATATGCTATTGTGCATTTCTGTTGTTTATATTGATGACAGGGGTTGATAATACCTGGTGATAACATAATAAACACTTAAGCAGATCTTTATCACTGGGTACAAATGTCAAATTTAGGCTGTCCAGTGAGTCACTGCATATCCTAACACAGTAATGCTTTTTGGCATTCCCATTTTATAACCTGTCTGTCCAAAAGGGGCACTCAAATTTAAAGTGAAATATTTTCATACAGTAACAATTTTAAAGCTTTTACTATAGGCCTTCAGAATAGGTCTTTTATACAAAAATTTAATATCTGTTTTTACCTAACTTATGTACCTTAAAAATTGAGTTGTAATAGCTGAAGCAGAGCTAGATAAAAGTAATGATTGACTAGAATTTATTGATATTATCATATTCAAAATCAGCAGCTAACTATCAGAGAATTGGACAAATGTGGTTATATTTCAGCATTTGTATTATCAAATACTTTTTACTGACTTATATATCATTATCTTTCCTTATGCAATGAGATAACATATAGAATCTTATAAATTGTTAAAATGCTGACAAAAAGTCAACTTTGATAATAAGTCATCAATATACCATGTCTGTGTATTTTATTATTTTTGTAGCTTTTCCTACTCTGGCAAATACTTGACATGAAGGAGATTGTAAGTAAATGAACATTAAGACACAAGAATATGTTCATTTTATTTGAAAACATTTTGCTGACATTTATTTCCAAAATGGAGGCATGTGGGCATGTGTTTTAAGTATGCAGTACACAAACATTTGGTTTGAGGCTAATGGGGACAGGCTGATGTTTTAAGACCATTAATTACCACAGCACTTATATTTCTTTCCATTCTTTGCCAATTTCCTATAGTCTGGTTTTGCTGCTTATTGTTGTATTGGTACATTTTAAAAGATTTATTAAACACATAAAAATAAAGTTGGATATATCTAAATCAAAAATTTTTCTTTAAAAATGTACTTACAGTTTTTTCTGTGTTTCTATTGGAGGGTATCAGACATTAACATGAGTAATCTGTTGAAGTTTTTTGCTTCTATGTTATACATGCTAGATAAAGTTTTTTTTTAAACATAAACCAATAGAAAATTCATATCCATTTTATTTTGGAACCAATAGCTTGTATTTATTATAAATGCTTATCTCTTTTAGGCCAAGTTGTGATTGACAAAAATCCAGGAATCACCTCAGCAGTAAATAAAATCAATAATATTGATAATACATACCGAAATTTCCAAATGGAAGTACTCTCTGGAGAGGAGAACATGATGACCAAGGTATAAAGTATTTTATTGTCTCCTAGTACGATGTATATCAAGATTAATGTTTAGAATGAGAATGGATGACAAGGATTAAAAATATTTATAATAGTATTGATGAGTATGTGAGAATTTACATCTACTCTTGATGGGAGTACAAATTTGATACAGACATTTGGGAAAAGTGTCATAATATCAACATACTGCTGTTTTGAATGGGTGTGTCCTCTGACCTAGCATTCCATTTATTGGAAGTTATCTGGAGGATATAATTGTAATTATGTATATCGGTTGTGTGTGTGTGTGTGTGTGTATATGTTCATCATCACCATTTTTATAATAGTAAATAAGCAAACAAATAAAGGAATGGAAACAACCTAAATATTCATTGATAGAGAATTGATCAACTCTTACATAATAGTAAAATAAAATACTCCATTATTAGACTAGCTCCATGTTTATTAAAATAAATTGTCCATTGACAAGCAAGTTGTGTAACATTATATGTAACATAGTTCCATTTTAATTAAATATCTCTATAAATATGAACATGTATCAGAATATTAACAGTGGACATATTTTTTTATTTAGTATTGTGGCCCTTATGATCACCTATATGCTTTTCTAGGGAGCACATATTTCTTTTATAAGAGAAATAAAACATCTAGTTCAAACAAAACTTAAAGCATGTAGGAACAAGATTCCTGATCTAAACCACTTTCTCATCTTACACTCCTAAAATACTGAAGCATACAGAATATAATAAACTTGGTTAAAGCCAAAATGTGGACCTTATGTGAAATTTTGTACCCAAGCTAGGAAACAAATTAAACACTCTGCATAATTTAGCAAAAATTTGAAATAGAAAGGCCACATAAGACTTAAGTGATGATTGTAAGTATTATACTTTTTCTCCATAGTTTAATGGTATCAAAATACTGAAATACCACTACTACTTAAGCCCTGAACTAAATGTTTTAAATGTAACAAATCCTAAGGAACCTAAGGACTAATGATGTTACTATATTCTCTTTATGAAGTAACAAGGAATGAGCAAGGTATTTGGAGCTAGGCTATTAACTCTACACCTTATGCATGGTTCTCTGTATACCAAACTCCACTGCCTATTGCTGGTGCGTAATTGTGAGATCTTGTATAGAAGATTTGAATGTGAATCCCTTGATAACAATGCTTATCTCAGCTAACACTAAGGCATATGCTTTAGGCATAACCAGACTGAACATTATGCATTTTGTTCACTTGGTATTGACTTTTGGGATTAACGGGTAGCAGCCCTCTCACAGAGCATCCTAAAGCTCTTAGAAACTTCAGTAATTTTACAAAAGCCTTGCACTTGGTTTTGTAAATCAACTAAAGTTTATCCTTTGGATGTATTTTATAGTAATATTTATATTATAAAATGAATGTAAAGACTGAGTATAATTTCTCTGTTCCAAACAGAATCACACTTCAGTTTACTTTAGGAACTCATGCAACATTTAACTTTTTTTTTTTTTTTTTTTTTTTTATAGAGGCATGTTTTTATTTATTTATTTATTTGTTCGTTTGTTTCGTTTATACATGCACTGGGTACAGTCAGAAGCGCGGGAGGGTGAGAGAATTCACCAGAGCCAGAGCAGGGAGCAGAGCAGGCAGAAGGACCGAAGTACACTGCTGAGGGGAGCAGCGGGCGGCAGGAGAGGTCTGCGCACCATGTGGGACCCTCCTCTGGTGGCCGGGGAGCAGCCGGGAATCGAACCGGCGCTGCAGAGGCTGCGGGCAGCTTCGCAACCCAGCGCTCAACCGCTGCGCCACCGGGGAGGCCCCTCATGCAACATTTAGGTACAATATGTACCCATGTTGTGATTAGAAAGATTCCTGAAAGTGAATCTGGCAGAAAAGTAATTTAAGGAAGTGAAATTGAGATATAAAAGATAGCATGAGTAAAGCCAGGATACTTAGAATGTAGCTGGGGTTTGTTATTGTTTTTTTTCCCTGATTTAGTGCTTCACATTAAGAAGCTTAAAAAGGCAAGTAGATTTCAGGAAAAGCATCCCAAGATATATATACCTAGAAAGACTTTTAGTTGACACAATCTGGAAACATTTTCAACTCTGAAACATTAATAATGTGGCCAGAGTATCTGATGTGGTTGAGAGGGGAAAAATATGTATAGATTTGGAATTAAGGTTCATAAAGGCAGAATACAAAAGATGTGTCTCTATTAGATTTATAGAACTTAGAATTCGCTAGCCTTTGATTCTTCACCTGTTAAAATAAGGGACTGCAGATGATATTAAGGACAGATTCTATAACTTTTAGTTTTGTTTTCCATTTTCTGTCATGTTTATGTTCTTTTGGAGACAGATAACCCCAAAAGATATGGTTCAAAGTCTTAATTTTGTTCAGGACTAAGCTTCACTGTTATATATTTAGTTAATCCATGAAAACTGAAGTTGAAGAAAGGAGAAAATAGGGCAATGATTTGTTCTACACACCGGCTCTGACTTGTGGATGTGAAATTTACAAAATCCATGAAACTCTAAAAACATAGTAAAATACCTCAAAATTAAATGACACATAACACATCTATATATCATGCTTCTCTTACAAACTGAACACTGAATAAGGAAGGAGGTTTATTTGTTGTGTGGAAGTGTTGTTTGCAACTTAGCACTCACCTTAGCACGTGGTTAGCACTCATAACCACATAAAATTATGAATAGTGTGTTGTTTCAAATTAGTTTTTTCCACTCTCCATTAGATAACATAAGAGAAATTTTTTTTCATATAGGCCAATTAAGCCTGTCAACTGACCTATCTGAAAAATTCTTAATGTCTTTGGAAACCACTTTATGGCCCTTTAGAGTGAGGAGAGCCTTTTGGCCTCGAAGAAATGACTTTTCTCAGGAAGAAATCTCCTGTGAGAGATTAATTAGCCTCGATAATATAAACACCAGAATTCTAATTGAAATGTTTAAATGCCTAGTTATTTGCTTTTAATAGTAGTAAATTTAAATGTGGGTTGGTGGGTGGGTACACCCATCCAATATCAATGGCTAAGATTTAAAACTAATCAGATTAACAAAAAAGCATAATACTTTTTTTCAGGTTCGAGAAAACAACTACACCTATGAATTTGATTTTTCAAAAGTCTACTGGAATCCTCGTCTCTCTACAGAACACAGCCGTATCACAGAACTTCTCAAACCTGGGGATGTCCTCTTTGATGTTTTTGCTGGGGTTGGGCCGTTTGCCATTCCAGTAGCAAAGAAAAACTGTACTGTGTTTGCCAATGATCTCAATCCTGAATCCCATAAATGGCTACTGCACAATTGTAAATTAAATAAAGTAGATCAAAAGGTAAAGGTCTTTAACTTGGATGGGAAAGACTTCCTGCAAGGACCAGTCAGAAAAGAGTTAATGGAGCAGCTGGGGCCACTGTCAAAAGAAAGAAAACACTCTGTGCACATTGTCATGAACTTGCCAGCAAAGGCTATCGAGTTTCTCACTGCTTTCAAATTGCTTTTAGATGGGCAGCCATGTAGCCATGAGTTCCTTCCCATAGTTCACTGTTACAGCTTTTCCAAAGATGCTAATCCTGCTAAAGATGTTCAGCAACGAGCTGGAGCTGCATTGGGCATTTCACTGGAGGCGTGCAGTTCAGTTCACCTAGTAAGAAACGTGGCCCCTAACAAGGAGATGGTATGCATCACCTTTCAGATTCCTGTTGCTGTTCTGTACAAGAACCAGCCCTTAAGCCTAGGTGAGTGATACTGGGAGATTAAATGTAAACTGTGATATCTTTCACACATTTTTTTTTTCAGGCTACATAGGTATTTTATATTTTGTATTAAAGTTGGATTAGAGTAACTAAACCCATTAGATATTTCAATTTAAGATCTCTGCCATTTATCTGTGATCCAATTTTATCAATTCTAGTATGATACACTGTTCAGTATAGTAGACTATTTCATTAAAATAATAAATTCAAGTATAAGTTAAACATACTAAAAATCTTTAAAATCCCCATATTTTTTAATATTAATTTTTACACAAGAACTGGGGTACAGGTCAGAGGCACAGGAGGGTGAGAGGATTCACCAGAGACAGAGCGGGGAGCAGGACAGGCAGATGACAGAAATACACTGCTGAGGGGAAAAGCAGGCACGCAACAGAAGTCTGCCACACCATGTAGGAATCTCCCTGGCTGGCTGGGAATAGAACCCAAGCTGCAGAGGCTGCGTACAGCTTCAGTGCTGCGCACAACCCACTGCACCACTGGAGAGGCCCCCCATATTATTTTTTAAAAGTATTTTCAAGGATGAGAGGGCGGGAGAGGAGGAGCACAGGGGACTGTGGTAATGGTGCATGGGTGCCTTGGGGAAGGAATTCTATGGGGATTCAATCTGAGGAGGTGAGGGGAAGCAAATATTGTCTAAAAGTTTAAAAAATGATAAATCCTAAAATAAAATAAATAAAAAGTATTTTCAAATGTTAGTGTCTTACCTAATACAGGTTTTCTGCATTTGTTACAGAGACTCTTGAAGATCCACCCCTTAAACGTCAGAGGACGGATTAACCCTTTTCAGAAGGAAAAAAACCACAAACTGCTTAATTGGAAATTTTTCTTCATCTCCCCACTAAACTTTTACATAGTTAAATATAATTTGTATAATTTTGTATACTTTTAGCATTTAGCTACTTGAATATTAAACCCCCTTTTTTCATCTTTGCTCTCTCACAGTTTGAGGATTATTAACTGAATTATGCTAATATATTAAAATAATTTTATAAATTATATCAAACATTTTAGTAGACAGTAGAAATACTGTCTACTATTTGGGAAAATAATTTTTGAAGGCAGAATAATTGCATACTAAAGTAGGGACGTTTAAAACTAAAATATTATTTTGCTATTACCCTTAATTGAAGAATGTAGCTGTGGTTTATATAACTACCTCTACACCACCATTATAAATAATAAAAAATGAGATTATTTAGATCAGAGATAGGCAGATTATGTCCAGCAGGCCAAATCTGGCCCCTACCTGTTTTATTGTATGGCAGGTAACCTAAGAATGGTTCTCATATTTTTAAGTGATTGAAAAAGAATCAAGAGTAGCATTTTGTGACATAGAAATTATATGAATTTTGAATTTCGGTGCCCATAAATAAAGTTTTACTGGAATACACCATGCTTTTTTGTTTACATACTGTCCAGCTATTTTCATGGTTAACAACAGGAGTGAGTAGTTGTAATCAGTCTGTATATGATTCACTTTTCACACTGCTGCTCAACATATTGCAAATTAATAGAACAGTTACAACTCAATAGCATTTTGATGCTGCATACAGTAAGCTATAACATCTGATTTGATTATTACCAGTGTGTATATCCATCCTGTCAAAACAAGAAAAGTGGACTTCTGATATTGTGCCTTTATGGCACAGTGTAGTATGAATTATTTTGATACTGTATTAGATGATAAAAGCATATAGAACTGAGCTAAAACTATATTTTGACATTACCAAATGATACACCACCGTATTCCCAACAGGCACACAACTGTCAGAAAGATTAGGTTTAGAATAGAAATATCTCAGAATTCTTCACAAAATAAAAAATGAAAATGAAGCTGTAACCAAAGTTCTCTAAGTGATTCTTGTTAGCAAGCAAGGAAAGCCACTTGCTGATGGTAAATTGTGTGGCTGCCACTGAAGAAACACATGCAGAGGAATTAAACTTAAGACTATTGATCTTTTGGCAACAACAGTTTCTCAAAGGATTGATGACAGTGGGAACAATATCAAGTCAATTAAAAAGGTACATGAATTCAAGTGGTTCTTTAACTTGTGTTGATCTTGTTGACACTGCCTACTTCTTGTTCATTTGAAGTGTCAATATTGAGTTTGAGTTACTGAAAATACATGAACAACTGCAGGTGAATATTTTCAAAGAAGTTGAGAAAACCTAATTCTTTACAACCTGAAGAATTTGCTATGTTAAGTGTGAAAGTGTGAAATACAAAGACTTGGTCAGACAAATTAACAAGCAACTATAAACCAGAGACACACCGCGGGGGGGTTGGAGGGGACTAGAGTCAAAATAAGGGGGGGTGTGCAATTGTATGGGGAATATAACCAAAATGAAAACGCATACATTGAGCAAAGATGAAAAAAGATATAAGAATTAAATAAAATATTTAAATAAAAAAATGTATCAGCCAAAAAAAAAAAAAAAAAACCTCTTGTTCTATACTAGACATAAGACCTGAAACCATAAAATACATAGAAGGAAATATAGGCAAAACACTACGTGATATTCACATCAAAGACATCTTTACAGACACGTCACCCAAAGCAATGATAGTGAAGGCAAAGATAAACAGCTGGGACTACATCAAATTAAAGAGCTTCTGCACAGCAAAAGAGACAATAACAAAAACAAAGAGAAACCCCACCAACTGGGAGAACATTTTTGCGCATCATTTTTCCTAATGATGAAGGACTGATCACAAAAATCTGCAAAGAGCTGATGAGACTCAACAACAACAAAGAAAATAATCCAGTGAAAAAATGGGCAGAATTGCTAAAAAGAAACTTCTCTGAAGAGGAAATGCAAATGGCCAACAGGCATATGAAAAAATGTTCAACATCACTTGTAATCAGTGAAATGCAAATCAAAACTACCATGAGATACCATCTTAGACCAGTGAGAATGGCACATATTAAAAAACTAGCAACAACAAATGTTGGCGAAGGTGTGGAGAAAAAGGAACTCTTCTGCACTGTTGGTAGGAGTGCAAACTGGTCCAACCACTATGGAGAGCTGTGTGGAGATTTCTGGACCTACTAAACATAGAGTTTCCATATGATCCAGCAATTCCACTCCTAGGTATTTACCCAAAGGACACAGAAACATCAATTCCAAAGAGCACCTGCACCACTATGTTTATAGCAGCACTGTTTACAATAGCTAAGCTTTGGAAACAGCCCAGATGCCCAAAAATAGATGACTGGATCAAGAAGATGGGTACATATACACCATGGAATACTACTCGGCATTCAAAAAAGATAAACACATGCAATTTGCAGCAACATGGATGGAGCTGGAAAAAATACCGGATTGTCTCACTCATAGCAGGAATCTAGAAAACTTAAATAAGGGACCAGGAAAATGTACCCAGTGCTCGTATAAATAAATAAATCTTTTAAAAAAAAATTACTAGAATTTTACAAATCCCCTTCCAAGTGATGAATATGTATAGTTAAAAAAATGTTCCTGGATTGTTACCAGTGTCAGACAGTATTTGTATGAAAAGACATTTTTAAAGGTGATATGGGTAGGAGTTTTTCTGGTGGCACAGGGGTTAAAGTCTCAGCACTATCTATCAAGCTATCAGCAGCCATTGCAGCATGAGTTCTATCCCTGGTCATGCAGCTAACCCACATGGTGCAGCAGACCTCTCCTGTCTCGCCCACTGCTCCCATCAGCAGTGTATTTCAGTAGATCCGCTTGTTCTGCTCCCCACTCTGTGGCTGGTGAAGCCTCTTAACCCCTGCACCTCTGGCCTACACCCCAGTTCTATGCATAAATAAATAAATGTTAAAAAAGATACGCGTAAAATCTCATTACAGATAACCATTAACAGTGGTTATTTACAATTCATTTTGTAACTCCGCAATTAAAAGATGTTATTCCCCAAAAAGGCATTACAAAGAAATATACTCAACTTTATTTTGAAGTTTAATTTTAAAAAGTGCCAATTTACTTTATCATTATTTAAGTACCCATATAATGTTCTCAATTTTATCTTAGTAATATTCAATGTTTGTCTCTGCAGAAAAAAGTTCAAGAATGCATGTAATCTAAATTAATCAAAACCCGGCAGGTCATATAAACAGATGAAAGCAATAAATAGAAGTAAAGGGAAGAAATGAATTGGAGCCCCCATTTTTTATCTAAAGGCACAAAGTCAAGTTGCTTTGAAACCCACTCCACCCCACCCCATCCTCTACAAGGTCTAGAGGATAATTCAGTCAGGAGCTTCTACTTTGAGACTTCTAATTTTCTTTCTCTACCTCCTGAGTAGAATGTTGTGTAGGGGTCAGCAAACTTTCTGAAAAGGGCATAATATTATATTACGCTTTGCAAGCCATAAAGTTGCTGTTGTTCTCAACTCTGCTATAATAGCCCCAAAGCAGCCATAGATAATACAAAAAATACTGTTTCAATAAAATTTTACTTATGGATATTTATGAAATTTGAATTTTATATGCAGTTCACATGATACAAAGTACACTGTTTTTTGGACTTTTTTCAATCTTAAATTGCAGAAACTAATTTTAGCTCATTAGCATACAAAACAGACAGCAGCTGGGTTTGGTCAGGGGTCCATAGTTTGCTTTCTCCTGATCTAGGTGAAGGTGAACTAGCAAGTAAGAATAACAAATTTTTCCCCGAGTGCTATATATTGATGTTCTAGGTTAGGATTATTAAGTTTAGGTACAAATAGTGTTCTTTTTCATACATGTAAATTGATAACATTCTTGTCTATTTAGTCATCCCTTAATTACATAAAATATATCATACATAATTTTAATAAAAATATTTCAATGCTTCTGCTAATATATGAACCCTTCCCCTCTTTTCTTTCAGAATGGATTAGTATTTAAATCTAAGCTTTTTTGATGTAATACCTTTTGACTGAATTCTGGATGAATTCATTAGAAAATGATAGCTGGAAAGTTCGTAATATAATTTTTTAACTTTGTTAGCTTTTGACAAGTTTTTCCCACTATACTTGGATTTGGAAGTGATTATCTGATCACCTCAACACCCTAAAAGGTAGACTCTAAGTTTAGATCAAATATTGAATGAAACTGGGGAATACACAATATTAATGCATTCTGACTACACTGTAAATACATATTTAATACTATTAATAAATGCTTAAAAGGGAATGTAGTTAATAGTAAAATAATGTGCCATGCAATGGATTTCTCAGAACTTCTCTCAAGGGTACCAGAAAAGGTTACTTAATGTCACTTAAACATTAAATATCTAAAAGAATGCAACACTTGATCTATAAATTTTGCTGGAAGTCTTAAGTTTGACTATACTCAAATTTGGTTTTACACAGTTATTGTTTGTAAATTTGACAGTTTGACATTCGCCTTTAGCATATAGACTCTGGAGTGTGGCCACTTGGATTCAAATCCCAACTCTGCTTTTAAATTGGTAATCACCTTTGACAAGTTGCTTGACCTCTGTATGCCTCAGCTTCTCCACCAGTTAAAGAGGGGGAAAATAATAGTGGGATTATTGTAAGGATTATTTATACATAAAATGTGAAGCACAGTGCTTGGCACATAGGTAAATGCTCTTTTGTGCTAGTGTTGCAAACTGTTAAAAATTTTAATTGGCGTTGATGGAATACTTGTACAGTCTTTTATCTCCAAAAAAAGAGAAAATCATTGGGAAGATAGGGGAAATCCAATTAATTTACAACATTTCTGTTTAGTGAATTATCATTAGGTTTTCTTTCGATCTAATAGGGTCAATTAATAACTACTAAATTAGGTCTCGAACAAAGTATGGCAATAGGAAAGGCAAAATATTTACAATGCACTATGGTTTGAGAATTTGTCAGATCAGGTACAGGCAGTTTCCACAAAGTAAGATAAGTTAAAAGTTTTGAAAGCCTTTTTATTTTATGAAAGCCATTTAAATACATTATGCAAGGTACTAAGAAAAAAGTAATATTCTTTCTGTTTTAAAGACTGGCTACTTTACTTTGGCAGTTGAGCACACAAAGCTTTATCATAAATCCAATGTTCTCACTATGCTTTGAACAGATTTAAAGATTGTACTTAAAACACGAGATATGAGAAATAGGATGTAGCCTGTATAGTACAGATTGACTATACTTAGTATTCCAATTTTGGTTTTTTACTAACCTGTGTATATGATCTTGGCCTACTCAATTATTTAATGCCTTCATTTTCTCAATTATCAAGTATGGTTAGTATTGGAAAGATGAAGATGTACTCTGAAATTAATATCTACTTAGTCAAAATAGATGGAGTTGTTACACAGATGAAGTGGAGCCACCAGGCACAGGGCAGGCAGCAGGGCAGGGGGCCAGGAGGCTGGCAGGCCTTCTAACCCACAGTGAATCTTTAGCTTTCTCTTTGGGTTCTCTCTGGCATCATCTCCTGGTCTCTTCTTCTCTGTAGTCACTTTCCACAGCAGCCATTCTCCACCATACACCATCCTCTGTGTGACACTATCCTTATAGCCTCTGTCTCTGCTCAGATGTGCCCACTTACATGTGATCACACAATATTCCAGGTGTCCACAGTCAGGCATGCATACCCTGAGCCCATGTTCCCACGTACCACCAGCATTTTCAAGGCTGCAGGTGATAGTACCTTCTGCATTCAAGGCCAGCAGCACAAAAGCCTATCACTTACCCTACAAAGCATATTCCAGCTTAATGTAACTACAAATCTTGTTTCACATGACTTTCTACACATGAAAGTAACAATTATCGTAATGGAGATCTGATAGGAAATCCCTTAATTTCCTTGAGAAGCTATGTCCCATATCTAGCAGTCTATGTAACTGATCCATACAAGACTGAGATGCTGCAAATATCCATCCTATCCAGATCCAAACTCTATGCAAAATCATGGGTATATTAAAAAGCCTTTGAAGTTTTAACAAAACTCCATCAGAGTCT
The DNA here is from genome assembly GCF_014898055.3 of Talpa occidentalis. NCBI lineage: Eukaryota > Metazoa > Chordata > Mammalia > Eulipotyphla > Talpidae > Talpa > Talpa occidentalis. Next base: position 69,163,999 of record NW_023601104.1, on the reverse strand, counting down.
GCAATTTACACACAGGGAAATTTTATTTTGAAAGTATCAATTCTAATCTCCAAATCATCATAAAATAAGTTCAAATTTCTATGAAAAGTGCCATTTACATAATAAATTCTATTAACTTACTTCTTTGAATTTCCATTAAAGCAGGTTAATACTCTGCTCTGGTTTATCCTAAGTGTGGCTCACAGCTGGGAACTATAATACCTTGCTGAAAGTTTTTCTCACTTTCCACTGCTCAGAACAGGCACTGAGTCCTTAATATTGAGTGACATTATCACAGGTCAGGTTTTGCTTGTCACAACCTGCTGGTAGAAGGAAATATATCCACTTGTCTGAACCAGTATTAAGAAAACATTGCAGGGGTGAGGGTAATGGTGAGGGTGGGGGAGGGGCAGGAGGAGGAGCATTTTATGAGAAGAAATAATAGACTCGGATATTAACTGTAAATGTCATTTTCAAAATGGCATTTTGAAATATGTTCAAGTAAAGCAATGTAATAAGAAAACCCCACAAAACTTAATATGAAGTCTAGCTTTATTTTTAAGGAGATTTTTAACAAGTCTGTCAACCTCAAATATACATAGGTGAATTACTCATATCTACCATCAAATGAGGCTTACAACTTCAGTCCCTCTCAGAAAAATATAGATAAAAATAAATCTTTTCCACAAATATTTATCCACTATATTACCCAGCTAAGTTCCGAAATTTTCTCTTTATAAATACTTTAACATAGCTGCTAGTGGTAGTGCTATTGTTAAACAGCCGCATATGGCTATAATTTTACAAGTCTACTTTATTTTTGCTCACTCCCTGGTTCGGCTCCAAGGTCCAAAGCTCATAAAGGAGAAATAAAGGTTACATGGGCTGCCAGAAAAGTCCACTGAATGCATCCTGTAGCGCTCTGTGACAAGCAAGAGAAGAAGTATAGCCTCCAGCAAGGTCTTGTGGAGAGGCAGCTCTGACATGGTTTAAATACCTGAAACAAAACAGAAAGTATAACATTGATATAAAAAGCACATATAAAATTGGTAACATTTTAAAAGGCAATAGTAAAACTGATTCACATTTTAAAGAGGAATTCTGATTGAAATGTCCAGACTTTATAAATGGATTATTACCTCTTAAAAGGAAACATAGCAACTGTATGTAGAATGCTTAAACTAGTATTAAATTATAAAGCAAATTACATTTAGATCTAAAAGCAGCTCTGAATGAGGCTTCAAAAATAATGCTTGCTATTAAAATAGTCACTGTTCCCAATTTTCAGAACTAATTTTTTTTTTGCTGACCATTGTTTGGATACTTAACTGGCTGACATGCTCTTAATAAATGAATATACAATATTAACACTATTGTAGTACTAATATTTTTACACATTGAACCAATTTCAAAAAGACAGTGTAACAGATACTACTTTTCTTCAATCACACAATTACTTAGCAATTAAAACTTTCTACCTTGACAAAAGTAGACAAACAGGTCTGAAAAATAGGCCAATTCAAGCCAGAAAGGGGCAGCTTGTTAGCATGACAACCAGTACTGCTGAAAAGCAAATATTTCCAGCTTTGCTTTAATGCCTAGTTTAAGAAACCACATTGTTTCTTCAGGCCTCAGGAAGTAAAGGAGCTTCACCCGCCTTAGAATTACGGGTATAGCAAATGAATAAATCAGGTACAAGAACATTTTAATAACTTGGAAACTTTTCTACTCATTCATTCAAACTTCCTGTATGTCAAAGTCTTGATGCATGAGCAACTTATTATTTCTAACATAATAACAAGTCTGTTTTTCATTTGTATCCATGTTTAATAAGCTTGTGTGATTAAAAAATATATGGCAATATATGATGCCAAATAGAAAAAATGGTCAAAGTAAGACACAGCTCCTGGATTAGACTATAATTTATTCACATTGCCACAAATCAAGGTGTTAACTCAATTCTTTGCTTCTCTGCCAAGGGTGAGAGGGGAGAATGGAAGAAGGGAAATTGGTATTTACTGAGCAATGATCTCCAAACATTTTTGATAGTATATTTATAGCAGTGAAAAATATTTGAGCATACAACTCCAAAACCTGTATACCTGTTAATAAATTATATCCACATAGTATTAGCATGTAATATACTATTAGATTATATATAATTATATATAGCAATATGATAAGCATGTTATTATATATATGTATATATACACACACAAACAAATGCTTAAGGGATGCAATTAAAAATATTTTAATAAAAGTTCTAATATACTCTCTCCCTATATCCCAAGTTACATACACTGGTGAGATGCATTTGACTTTGGACACCCCTGTTATTAAACAGTCACTGTTAAACTCTTGATAAAACCTTAGATCCCAAAGAATCTGAAAATAAGGGTTTACTAAACCTACCACATGGCCATAAATCCATCTGCTTATTACCTCCAAGGACACAATAAAGTATCAACTGTTAAGATGTGATGTATAAGAAATGAGATGTTAAATCACCTCAGATAATCAAATAATCATCTGGGAGCAATAAAATTGATTTTTTTCACTGGGAGCTCAATGACTATCACAAAAATAATAAGTAATATTTTTAAAGATATCTTGGAAATAAAATGTTTCATTCCTAGCACAAGTGTCCAGATAATTTTTATCCAAATCTTAGTGTAACTTTTTTTTCCTTTCATCAGACCCTGAAAAGAAAACCATAGGCTTAGGTCCAATGGCGGCTCACTCATGGCAAAATTCAAGTACCACAGTAGAACTCTGTCAACCTTAAGAAGCAGCCAACTATCATAAATAAGAATTGGTCTTCATAGCCATAATACAAACCACTGTGCAACTAGTTGTTTTGATTCATCACATTTTGGTACAACTTGCTTCTGGGAAAGTTGAGTCATACCATCTCTGGCCTGGCAATTCAAGCATAAACTTGCAGTGCACATACAGTTTTTATATGTTATCCTGAGAAAACTGAAACAGCTGCACTGCTGGCAAGAAAACACAAGACCACCAGTAAAATATCCAAAACAGTTGCATCTTTTAATTTATGACTGCACTGTTTCCACAAAGAGTATATAAAACAGTTCAACTTTTTTATAGGGAAAATGTAATAAATAGTCATACTCACTGATGCCAAAAATGTGTAAAAAAAAGTTTATTTAAAATGATTAATTAATGTTTGAAAACAGTATTTCTTGAATAGTCATAATCCAGAGCAATGAGCAAATATTTTAAAATTTGAGTTAATAATACTAAGTTGTAGATTCTCAATGCCAAAATGAAGTCAATTAAAATTTCTTTGCTTAGCATTGAAGAAAATGCATTTCCCTTCTAGCAATTATTTTTCCTAAAAATGTGCATGAGTATGATTCTTTAAGGAGACCTGCTTGTTTACACTGCTGTTTTTGATGTCTAGGACCATACAAAACAGTTACTGTTAAATATTTTAACTTATTGCCACCATGGCAACCTGTATTAATTCCAATTTAAAAAACAAAACATAGTTCATTCTTGTTATTCTACTATAAGCTTTTGTTTTCTAGGTATTTTAACTTAATGTTCTTAAATCCTTCAATTATTATGATACACCAAAGTATTTTAAAGGATCTGCCACATTAAAACCACACAATGAGAATTTCGTGTTCTGCCTACTTTTTCATATCAGTCCACATCTGTGTTGTTTTAATTCTTTTATGACCATTACAAGTACATCACTGAATAGGATCCCTGGGATTTTTGGCATAGGTCAGTATCATTTCAGGTACACCTTTATAAAAACAGAATGAGGAAGAAATCTTAGCCAAATTTATTTCCAAAAGTCAATCTCAATTGGATTTTGGAGCCTGAAGGTAACTGCTCTATTTAGCCAATCCCAGGACAGTATTTCTGTTTTTCATGGGTTTATTTTAAATACCTGTAAATCTTATAAGCAAAAACCAGGGAAGGAAAACAAAAGGGGGGGGTTATTTTTATACCTATACCATATTTTTACTGAAAGCATACTAAACTCAAAGGTTTAAAAATTAGATTTTTGAATATTTCCTTAATAAAGATTTTAAAAGGCATGTTTTCAAAAGCTGTCTGAGATAATTCCTAAACAAAGGGCATCTTATGCCCTCATTTATACTCTCTCTAAAGTTGCCCTTTTTTTCCATTACCCATCAAAATCCCTTTCAAACAGACTTTGGAGAGGGGGAGGAAAAGGATCTAAGAGGAAAGTCAGAGAGTATTAAGTACTAGAAAATCGAAAACTACACTTAAAAATTTGTTCTTGAACTCTGATTTCCTCCACTATCATTTTCTTTTGTTACATTTAGCAGCATTTGTTCTCACAGAAGGTGGTATAATTTACACTGAGCTTTACTGATTTCATTTTCTCAGTTCTTTAACAGAAGAGTGTTTCTCTGAGGTTACTCTTTTACTATCTCCCTCACTTTAAAAGTCCTATGTTGACCATCTGGCTAGAGTCTTTGAGCTCATTTTAGTGCTATTCAACAATGCTTTGAGTTCTCAGCTAGGGGCAGAGGGCAAGGGCTGTCACTCAAAACCATTAGACTCTTCCCCTCCAGTCACAACCTGCTCATGATAACCCTTAAAAACCTTGACTCCAAAAAATCAAAGGCTTTCAGAATTTACATTGAAATAAAAATGTGAAGTTCATATTAGTTTCCTCCACCTCAAATTACCAAACACTGTAGTTAAAAAAAGGGCCTCCCCTGGTGGTGCAGCGGTTGAGCACTGGGCTGTGAGGCTGCCTGCAGCCCCTGCAGCGCCGGTTCATTCCCCCGGCAGCCGGAGAGGGTCCCACAAAAAAAAAAAAAATAAAAAATAAAAACAAACAAACAAACACCAACTTCCATAGAGTTAAAAACTTGAACTGATTCAAACTAAAAAAGGGGAGGGAACTCTAGAGAGCAAGACTCTTTTTATAAGGTGGTCAACATTTTTAAGTGTGCATTTACTGTGTCCAGAAACAGTAACATTTACAGAAACATTTACTGTGTCCAGAAACAGACCAGTTTCAAACAGTTCTGCCTCCCAATCTACAAAAGTCAAATCTACTTGCCATTAGGGGATCATCCAGCTGATCTCAGCTGTCAAGGCCAACAGCTCTTATAGGAAATTTAAGTCAAAGCTATGACCATTTACATTAACTACCTGAAGTCTATCTCAATGAGATTTAAAAACAATCAGAGCAATAGCCTACTCAGACAATTTTTGCTGAAAAGCAGAAATCTGAAAATTGAGGTTAGTGGTCAGGTATCCTAACCTAGTCACAATGTCAGAATAATAGATAAAGAAACTCTCTACAAAGGGGAATGGATGGCCATATATAAAAGGGTAAAGATTACAAATCGGACCACTGTCCAAAATTCTGAGGGGAGTTTTGTTATAAAATCACAGGTTTCATGAACTCCAACCAACAATAAGACAAACTTCTACAATCATGATGTTACTCTTCGCTTTATTATCTAGTCAGCAAGTGAAAATACAACTTTAATAGGCTAATTTTATTAAATCTGACTTTGAATTTATACCAATTTATACACTGGGAATTGAATTCACAATTTTTCCAGACATTTAGAACATCCCAATGCTAAAATTCAGATTTGGAAATTAAAAGCCACAATCGTACCCAATGGTATAGTATAGCTAAACAAACTGCTCAGATAAGCCTTTCTAGATACAACTTAAGAAAACTGTGCAATTTATTGTTATAAAAAACATATGGGAATTTAGGGCAGGGTAGTTACCACTGAAAGTTAATATTAACTACATAAGGAAAAAAACCTTCCTTGATTTGAATGTGAACTACTGAACACACAGAAGATATACAGCTATTTCTTTTTTTTTTCTTTTTTTAATAGAGGCATGTTTATTTATTTATTTATTTATTTATTTATTCGTTTGTTTTGTTTATACATGCACTGGGTACAGTCAGAAGTGTGGGAGGGTGAGAGAATTCACCAGAGCCAGAGCAGGGAGCAGAGCAGGCAGAAGGACCGAAGTACACTGCTGAGGGGAGCAGCGGGCGCTGCAGGAGAGGTCTGCGCACCATGTGGGACCCTCCTCCGGTGGCCGGGGAGCAGCCGGGGATGGAACCGGCACCGCAGAGGCCGCGGGCAGCCTCGCAACCCAGCGCTCAACCGCTGCGCCACCGGGGAGGCCCTATACAGCTATTTCATGTAATGCAGTCCATGGAAAATATTGTAGTTTTGGGTCTCTCAACTGATAGATCCCTAAGGATAGATTCTACCTATTTAATACAGACAAACAATGGAATATGGAGGAACTAGGTACAATGAGGTAAACTAAAAAAGAGACATGAAAAGCAATAATAGTAGCCAATGGATTAAATAATTTTTCATAAACCAGAAGATGTTTCTCTCACGACAGATTACTATAATGTTTAACTAATATCTTTTTTAAAGATTTATTTATTTATTTATTTTTGTGGGACCCTTGCCAGGGGCCGGGGAACAAACCGGCGCTTCAGAGGCTGCGGGCAGCCTCGCAGCCCAGCGCTCAATAACTGCGTCACCAGGGGAGGCCCCAGATTTATTTATTTTTTATACAAGAGCTGGGTACAGGCCAGAGGCACAGGAGAATGAGAGGATTCACCACAGACAGAGTGGGGAACAGAACAGGCAGACGACAGAAATACACTGTTGAGGGGAGCCGCAGGCGAGGCAGGAGAGATCTGCTGCACAATGTGGGATTCACACCGGTCAGCAGGAATCGAACCCCACTGCAGAGGCTGCGGACAGCTTCACAGCGCGGCGCTCAACCAGTTTCGCCACTGGGGAGACCCTGTTTAGCTAATTTCGGTATTGCTCTTACATGCTTATATGAAATTAGTGAAATGGTATGAATAATGCTTCTTCTTACGGATTCTTAAAGCATAATACTAATTCCTATACATTCATTCAAGATAATAACTAGGGGAGAGGGGGAAGCAAAGTTTCATGAAAAATCTAAAAATAAAAAATCATATACAGAATCTGTACATGACAGTGAGGACAAGTTCACTTTTGTAGAAAAACATGACATATTATAAAAATAAATATCTCAGTTTCTGAATTTCTTAAGGTTCTAAATAGATCTAGTGCCCACATATGGCTTGCCTAATGTAATTTTTGACTATGAATTCAATGTTAGTAATGTGTGCCAGACTTTCATCACATGTTTATAAAGGCTGGATGAGTAACTTTTCTCCAAGGATGGACAAAATATCGAAATTCATTCATTTTTTCAAAAACTAAAAAAAAAAAATTACAGAGTGGCTACTATGTGCCAGGTATTAAAGCAACTCTTAGAATAAAGCACAGCAAAGCCTCCACATTCATTAACCTTATAATTCAGCAGAGAAGAAAGATGTTAAATAATGAATCTTCTGAAAAAATCAGAGTTCTATGGGTGTGATTAAAAAGAGTCCCCAACATAAAGTTCAGAAAAAATAACTATCTCATTGAATAGCTAAACTGTAGGATATGTATACATGGTGGGGAAAATGGAAAATTGTGAAGAAAACACACAGAATTTAGCAGAACTAAAAAGATGGCAAATGTAAAAGCACCACTAAAGTAGATATCTCAGCAAGAAGAAAATTAAGCCATTATAGGAGTAGCAGGATAAAAGCAGCAAAGAGAATCCCAAAACACCATCACTAACTGGTAACAAAAATAGCAAGAAAAACACAAGGTGAAGTTGGGGCTAAACTTTCTAAGACCTGTGTTTCGTTCAGAAGGAAGAGAGGTGTTAACTTTAGACTTTTGAAAATAATATCGGTTAACTCTGGAAGGCAGATTTATAATATGTTATATTTCTCTACTTTTCTGCTTGAAATAATTATCATTTTTAGATGCCACCTCTGTTAGATTGTCCAAGTAGAATTACTTCTTTCCTCCTCTGAATTCTCACAGCATGCTACATTTCTCATAGGCACCACAGCTATTTATAAATGTTATCCATTTCCTGGCAGATAAGTTCTTCAATAATAAGATAAATATCAACTTACTAGACAGTCAGCATTTAAAAAAAAAATCATCCCATCTTCTAAAAAGAGAGTAGAGAATTATAAAAATCAAATCAATATTCTACTTAGTTGTGATAAAACTAAGAACAGCCATCATATTTTGGCAACTAGAACTAGAGAATATGGTTAAGAGTTATCACTACCAGTTATGAACCTGTGGAAGAATATGGCAGAGGGCTGTTTAGAAAACAGACTGTACATCAGTCACTGAGGAGAATGCCAAGACTTCCTGGATTACAAGATGCCCATAATGACAAAAAGAGGAGAGGTATAACGTATAGTGTAAAATAACTTTACTTAAAATGTAATTATTTGTATTTTCTTAAATGTGTGTGTTTGAAAGTTGCTTTGAAATTTTAATTCACCTCTGTCTCATATGCTGAACTCTCAGTTTGTTAACCAATTTTACACTCAAAGACACATACTATAATGGAATATAGTTATGAATGCAAAGAAAAACAAGAAATTCAAACTGAACTGGATACACCCAGAGCTAGGTATTTCGTAAAAATATTTATTTTCCATTCAAAACACTTTCTGAAAAGCTCAATTTCATATACTGGAATCTGAATCATAACAATAACTTAGACAAATCTCTAAAGCAAACAATAACAAGCAAAGACAAAGTCAAGTGGATAAAATGAGGATTTCTCCTAATTATGGAATATTTTATTTTCCAGCAAGTAAAAACAGGTTCATAAAATGTCTACTTAAGGGACCACTAGCTATAAGCAATAAAATCTGAAAAAGTTCCAAGAGTTCTGGTTTAATGCATAACAATTTTTAGTTTTTAAGAAGCATTTTTAATATTTAAGCCCACAGAAAACTTGCACTCTCCTCCAAAGGCAAAACCACAGCATCACTTTGGGGGAAAAAATAATCTATGCCCATTATCATAAATAATGTGCTAATGCAATCAATTTTACTAAAAATGATGCTTTTCTGGAATAGAATGCTTTAATAAACTAGTCAGTTAGATGGTTAAATATCATTTGGACCAAAAACTTCATGTGTAAAGAAAATATTTTCCTCTTATTTAAAAAATCATAGCAGTATTTTTAGTATTCTGTTTTAGTTCCAGACTACATTTTTTGGCAATGTGTTATGACTCTGCATATGCTGGTATAATATTTTAAATAAAAACACTCTAATCAGTTACATATGACTTGTTTTGAAAATCATAAGTTTTTAAAGTTTAATTTTACAGAACCTACTTCAATAGATTAAAAAAGTTCTTTATAGCTAAAAACATAAATTTCTTATTTCATTACTTTAAAAGATTAAAAGACAGAAAAAGTGCTAGTGTTTTCTTGAATTCTACCTTTACAGGGGAAAATTATTTTCACCTGTCACTCCAAAGTTCATAAAATAAGTTTTCTTATCTTTAGATCATGCTTTGGATGAACCTGGCATAATGAGTCAACAAAAAGTAAAAAGAAGCAAAACCCCAGCAAAGATTATTCTTGATATATTTTGTTCCTAACTGACCGCCATTCGTAAAAATTAACGTTTTATGGAACTAGAGCTAGAACAATTTTATTTGAATGATATAAAGTAAACTACAAAGGTATAAAAATCTTATCTTTCAAAGACATACTTACAATTAATCCTACATGTGGTTACTGAAAACAAATTTCACATTTTATAAAATAAATGAGAAAAATAGTGGGTAAAGACAGTATAGACAAAACAGTGGGGGAAAAAACTCAGAATCCTAAAAGTGGAAGGGAACATTAGAAATCATTATCCTATAGCCTCATTAATAGATAAAGCAACTGGCATCCAGGAAAGTTAACATTTTTTTATCTTCTTGGGAAGAGTCCATTTATTCGATGAAAATTTACTATGCACTGGTATTGTGATAATTCCCCAGGTGATAAAGAGGCAAGAAGGATTTTCTAGAAAGAAGAGTATATAAAATGGTCGGAGAGCTAGGTGAACATGGTGTTTCCAAGTGTCAAATTTAAAGGACCATGCGCATCTTGACTATTTTAAAAAATATATACTGAGAACCATTAAAAATGTTAGTAGAGGGCCTCCCCAGTGGCGCAGCGGTTGAGCGCTAGGTTGCAAAGCTGCCCGAGGCCTCTGCGGCACCGGTTCGATCCCCGGCTACTCCCCGGCCACTGGAGGAGGGTCCCATATGGCGCGCAGACCTCTCCTGCTGCCCGCTGCTCCCCTCAGCAGTGTACTTCGGTCCTTCTGCCTGCTCTGCTCCCCACTCTGGCTCTGGTGAATTCTCTCACCCTCCCGCGCTTCTGACTGTACTCAGTGCATGCACAAATAAACAAACAAACAAATAAATAAATAAATTAAAATACATGCCTCTTTAAAAAAAAAAAAAAATGTTAGTAGGAAAGTAATGCAATCTGACCTGAATTTTATCTCTATGAAAGACAGATTGGAGAGAGAGTGAAAAGGGAAACAAAGTAAATGATTATGAGCACCACTAGGGGCTATGACTCTAAGGATCTTAATTGTCTAATTATATGTAAGATAGAAATAAGAATAAATCGTTGACAGCTCCCTATCTTGGGCATAGAAGACAGAGGAAGTTTCGTCACAACAGGATGTATAACAGTTGGAATAGCTTTCACAAAGAAGATAACTTCCATTTAGGTACAAGGAACTGAAATATTTGTCAGACTTATAGGTAGAAAGATAGAAATGTCCAGGATCCTGTTAGAAATGTGCATTTAAATCAAAGAAAATGAATACAAGTTCACTGGATATAACAGCACACCTTTTCAATTGTCTTTCCCAGAGTCCTTGGAATCAGAGCAGTGCCTTTAAGGCACCATAAAGGCAAAATGGTAAGTAGGGTCAGCTGGAGCTGTCACCTCCTCTGTAAGAGTAGTTTTGCTTTCTGCTGTTTTATATTTTGGACCCTGCTAAATTTTGCTTTTAAAAAAATGATTCTTTCTTTTAAAAAGTTTGTAAACTATTATTGCATAATTTTAGAATAAAACAGATTTTATGTTAGTTACTGAATATACCTTTGGTTGTGGACTCAGGAAAGTTACTTGGCTGTTAAGAGTGGTTACAAATGTGGCCTGCAGTGGGTTGAGTGCAGCGCTGTGAAGCTGTCTGCAGCCTTTGCAGCACCGATTCCCAGGCGGCTGGGGAAATTCCCACATGGCATGGCAGACCTCTCCTGTCACGCCCACTGCTCCCCTCAGCAGTGTATTTCTGTCATCTGCCTGTTCTGCAACCTGCACTGTCTCTGGTGAACTCTCTCACCCTCCCGCGCCTCTGGCCTGTACCCCAGCTCTTGTATAGAAATAAATAAATCTTAAAAGAGAGAGAGAGAGAGGGGTTTAAAAAAAAAGTTGTTACAAATAATCAGGAACAATGTAGAAGTGCCCAAGACAGGGAGTGGCACATAGCAAGTACTCAGTAAGTAGTAATGAATGAAACCAAAAGATCAAGGAAGTACCTCACACAATAGCAGCCTCAGCAGAGGAAGAATTGATCAAAAAGATTTAGAATGAAAAGTCAAAGGAAGAAAGAAAACTAACCATGTCACAAAACAAAGGAAATACAGTTTGTAGGAATAAGAGAGTGGTTCCACAAGGTTTAAAATAAGATTAGGTCTATAAAATAGCTACCAAATTTTGCAATTGGAAAGTCAATAGTAAAATAGCTAAATCAAATTCTAAGTAAATGCCAAATTGCACAAGGTTGGGGAAAGAATTAGAAATAAGGGCGTGGATATAGCAAGCATAAGAATTCATCAATAGTTTGTTGTTGGAAAGCGGAAATAGTTAAAGGGCAAATTTTTTACATTTACTTATTTATATACATTTTACTTCATTTTTAAACAATGTCTGCTTTTTTTCCCCTCGGGTGTAGTCCCCATAGAATTTCCTCCACCAATTCAACTCTGATCCCTCTCCCTCCTCCTCCCCTGCAGGATGTCTCTGGTTTATAAATGTCTATTTATTTTTGTTTTGTTGTGTTGTGTTTTGTATTGTTATTACTTTTTCCCCCTGATGTCTTATTTGGTTCACCTATATTCCACCTATAAGTAAAACTATCCGATATTTTTCTTTTTCCTTCTGACTTATTTCACTGAGTATAAGTCATTCTAGCTCCATCCATGTTGCTGCGAATGGCATTAGTTTATCTTTTTTCATTGTTGAATAGTATTCCATTGTGTGTATATACCACATCTTCTTGATCTAGTCATGTATTTTTTGGGCATTTGTGTTGTTTCTAGGTTTTACCTATTATAAACAGTGCTACAGTAAACATAGGGGTACAATTTCCAAAATGTATGGGACACAACAAAAGCAGTAATAAGAGGAAAATATATAGCAATACAAAAGCAGTAATAAGAGGAAAATATATAGCAATACAGGCTCACATTGAGAAACAAGAAAGAATGCAAAGAAACAACCTAACCAATCTCACATCTCAAAGAACCAGAAAAAGAACAACAAAAAAACCCTAAAACCAGCATACGTAAGGACATAATAAAAATCAAAGCAGAAATAAATGAAATAGAAATGTAAAAAACGATCCAAATGATCAATGAAACCAAAAGTTGGTTCTTTGGAAAAATAAACAAAATAAACAAACAAACCTCTAGCCAGGCTCACAAAGAAAAAAACTGGAGAAAACACATATAAATAGGATCAGAAACAAAAGAGGAGAAACCACAACAGACTCTGCTGAAATCAAAAGAACAATCAGAGATTACTATGAACACTTATATGTAAACAAATTCAACAACCTAGAAGAGATAGACAAACTCCTAGAACAATATAATCATCCAAAGCTAGATAAAGAAGAAATAGAACACCCAACAGACCATTTATAAGCAGCGAAATTGAAGCAGTAATCAAAACACTCCCCCAAAACAAAAGCTCAGGACCAGACGGCTTCACAAATGAATTCTACCAAATGTTCAGAAATGAATTAGTGCCTGTCCTAAACAAACGCTTTCAAAAAATTGAAAAAGAAGGAATACTACCAAGTACGTTCTATGAAGCCAACACTACACTAACACCAAAACCAAACAAAGACAACACACAAAAAAGAAAATGACAGGCCAATCTCCCTAATGAACACTGATGCAAAAATCCTCAACAAAATCCTTGCCAACAGAATTCAACAATCCATCAAAGGGATAATACACCACGATCAAGTGGGATTTATCCCAGGGGCACAAGGATGCTTCAACATACAAAAATCAATTAACATAATCCAACACATCAACAAAAAGAAAAATTACAACCACATGATCATATCAATAGATGCTGAGAAGTTTCTCTGAAGAGGAAATGCAAATGGCCAACAGGCATATGAAAAAATGTTCAACATCACTTGTAATCAGTGAAATGCAAATCAAAACTACCATGAGATACCATCTTACACCAGTGAGAATGGCACATATTAAAAAAACTAGCAACAACAAATGTTGGCGAAGGTGTGGAGAAAAAGGAACTCTTCTGCACTGTTGGTGGGAGTGCAAACTGGTCCAACCACTATGGAGAGCTGTGTGGAGATTTCTGGACCTACTAAACATAGAGCTTCCATATTATCCAGCAATTCCACTCCTAGGTATTTACCCAAAGGACACAGAAACATCAATTCCAAAGAGCACCTGCACCACTATGTTTATAGCAGCACTGTTTACAATAGCTAAGCTTTGGAAACAGCCCAGATGCCCAAAAATAGATGACTGGATCAAGAAGATGTGGTACATATACACCATGGAATATTACTCAGCATTCAAAAAAGATAAACACATGCAATTTGCAGCAACATGGATGGCGCTGGAAGGGATCATGATCAGCGAAATAAGCCAGAAAGAAAAAGAAAAATACCAGATGGTCTCACTCATAGCAGGAATCTAGAAAACTTAAATAAGGGACCAGGAAATTGAATAACTATAAGAAAGTGAAAATCAACAAAAATTATGAACCAGAGACACTTTTTGTGGGGTGGGGGGGGGAGGGGAGGGATTGGGGTCAGAATGGAGGGGTTGAAATTGTATGGGGAATATAAAAATAAAATTTATTATTATTAAAAAAAATAGATGCTGAGAAAGCATTCAACAAAGTCCAATAACTATTTATGATGAAGGCCCTTGAAATTCTCAGGAGAGAAGGAACATTCCACTCCTCAACATGATAAAAGCATATATTACAAACCCACAGCCAATATTATACTCAATAGTGAAAAGCTGAAGACCTTTCCTTTAAGATCGGAAACAAGACAAGGATGTCCACTCTCACCACTGCTCTTCAGTATAATACTGGAAGTCCTAGTCAGAGCAATAAGACAAGAGAAAGACATACAAGGAATCCAAATAGGGAAAGAAGAAGTAAAACTATCACTATTTGCAGAAGATATGATAATATACATAGAGAACCCTAAAGGGGAATTTAATATTAATAAAGTGAAGAGGTTGTTTCAAGATGGAAATCTGTGTATGGTCATGTGGTAACTTAAAGTTCCAATGGAGAAGAGATTTGCAAAAGGGATGGAAACCAACTAGATGGTGTAATAATCCTGAGTTGAAGAGCAAAGAAGCTCACAGAACACAAATGACCAAAGATTTACTCAGTTTTGGGTCTGGGCCTGTGTTGTAAAGTATATCTTATAAGAAATCCAATTTGTATACAAATTTATTCCAAATAAAAACACCAAATAGACATATTGTTAAAATTCTTTCATAAAAAGACAGGTTTTCTGTCTGTTTTAATGACAAAGTGTTCCAGACAGAGATCAAATTACCTGATTCCTCTCTTAAACAATATTAAATTTTTCATAAAAAGTATGGATTCAGATGATGGACTTTTTAGAAAGAAAGAAACTGCTACCTGTGTCTCAAGAAAATAATTCTGAACTATATAGGAGGCTATATAGTTTTCAAAATATTCCTACTCCTAAAGAAGTTTACCTTGACAAAAAAGGACACTGTTGAGACTTGAGTGAAAAGCACTTGAGCCTACAGGATGACTGTAAGTGGTACTTAGCTCTGAAACTCTGATTCATGTCTTCACATTAGCTGCTTAATTGCACTGACTGAATTTTTCATTAGCTGACCAAATACTTATTTTATTGGCTTTGGGAAACTGCGATAATCATATTTACAGTAAGACTTTTCTAAACATTTATTTCCTTAGAGTGAACAAAGACTTAACACTCCTTAGTAGCTGTGTTTGGAAGAAAACTCCTTGATTCCTCATGATTTACTTTTCTATGAATAGTTAAGACAATAAAATGGCTCTCAGTACTTGTTAGAAAATTTCTCATAGAAAATTATTAGTTCTAGAAACCAAATTTGAAATGCCTAGCTTACCAGAAGTTGGACAATTTGTAGTTTTATAATCCACATGGAATTTTGTAATTCTTACAGAATAAAGAAGTTAGTTTTTTTGCTGGTATAAACCAATATATTCTGCAATCTTAAAATATTGCCACATGTTGATTTATTTGGCAAACATTTTAGATATTACCTATAAAACAAATTAAAACATTGTATGCTCAAATCATCATCTCCCATTAATGGCATATACCAAAAATGTGTGTCAAGTGTGTCACAGTGAATATATTTAAAACTCAAATATTTAATTACTTTTAATATATTAATGCATGGGTAAGGGGAGTCCTGAAAAAGGATAGCAAATCACTAAATATAGTCAGGCATGTCTATGCAATAATTCTTTATTTTTACATAAAATAACATTATGTAAAACAATCAATGTGAAATGTATAACATTCAATGTAAAACAATGTAAAATAACAATATATAAATTAACAAAATAAAATCAATATAAAATAACATTATGTAAAACAACCAATAATCAAAAAATAACCTTGTCAAATGACAACAAAGAGCAGTAAGTACAACTTAAAAGGAATGTAAAGATATATTTTTCTCATAAAGTATGGCTGTGCCTTTCACATGCATATAAAGAGTCTCTACATAACAAAAAGCAATAATCAACAGCAAAAATGGTGACATACAAATATGTCTGCAGTACACCTACTCATTCCCATTGTATTTTCCTCTAAAGGGATAATATTTTTAAAAGGTTTACAGAATATCCAGGTCTTATGTCAGGAAAACAGAGATTTATACACATTTAAAGAAAACAGAAGATTAAGACTGGTCTCTAAAATGCAGAAAACTAAGTACAGATTTTTAATCAACTGATGCTTTAAACTTTAAATAACTGCCAATTTTTAAACTCAGATTCAGTCAAAGAAAGAAGTCTGCTGATATGAGTTTTCCCCTAGCTTGCTTCCTTTTCTTCTTTGCTCAAGGGCAAGCATTTTAGACTGCAGTAATAAAAAATAAAAAATAAATAAATAAAGCATCTTCTGCTTTAACCATAATTTGCTGACAAAATACATGGAATGAAGAATAGATTCACAGAACTCGCAGTTTGACTTATTTTCACTTACTGGCTTCTGATGAGTCATATTTCAATGACAAAAGAAAAGCAATTGATTGGGTTCCATATCAACAGATAATACAGATTAACTTTACAAAATACTCTCATATTTATTTTCTTTTTAGGCTTCATAAAAATCCATTGAAGGGGGAAAGAGGAGAGGACAATATCCTTAACTTATAAAAGCAAATCAAGGTTCAGAAGAGGTTAAATATGCCCAAGGCAGCAGATACTGTCATCTCTAGGACAGAGTAACAGAAATATGAACAAGATGATCCATAAGGCGACTACCTAACAGTGGCTCAAGGAGACATAAATGAATTATAAAAGTGAATGAGGGAACAGGACATTAGGAAAATGATGGAGAAAACAACTCTGAGTTCCTATTCCACTACAGAAACAGTGAAAATAAACAAAAGCTGTGAGAACTGTCAGGAAAAAGCTAAAGATTAACAGAAAGCACAGCAATGCTAAATCAGAGAAAGAGAAGTTAAAAATGATAAAAAGGATTTGTGGCATTTTTACTTGCCCTTGGCCCATACCTCCCCAGCTCAGCAATTTACCTTCCAGTAGAGCCAAGGTCCCTGGTTCCAGAGAAGCAAACATCATTAGCAAATTACTGTGCTTTTGTCTGTTCTCTCTGATCAGGAGGTTACCTGAAGGGCTGACACAAAGCACTCAACTTCAGGGGGGAAAAGATTACTGTTGAGACCAAAACAGACCATACAAAGCCTAGCTGGAAAAACTAGGGAACACTTTCCATGATAGAACATACTATGTTAGGTTACAAAACAAGTCCCAGTAGATTTTAAAAACCTGTCATCATTCAAATTATCCTCTCTGACCATAAATGGGTAAAGCTAGAAGTCAATGCAAGAAGGAAAATGGAAAAATCACGAATATATGGAAATTAACACAAACAAAAAAATGGGTCAAAGGAGCTATCACAAGGAAAATTTAAAAATAGTTAAGAGATAAATGAAGCAAAAATATACTTATAGGATGCAGAAAAGGCAGGGCTTAAAGGGAAAATTGTAGTAGTTAATACAAAAAGAAGAGTTCCAATCAAAGACTTAATGTTACGCCTTAAGAAACTAGAAAAAGAAGAGCAAATTAAACCCAAAGGAATCAGAGTGAACATGAATGAAATTAAAACAGAAAAGAATTAAGAAAATCAATGTAAACAAAGGTTGGTTCCTTGACAAGGTCAGTAAAATCAACAAATCTTTAGCTAGAATTAACAAAAGAAAAAACAGAGAAGATGTAAACAACTAAAAACTAGCTATGAACAATTTATGTAGACAAACCTAGATGATATGGACAAATTCTTAGAATCACACAAATTATCTAAACAGGTTCAAGAAGAAATAAAAATTACAACAGAACAAGCAACTAAATCAGTAAACAAAACCTCCCAATAACAAGAACAACAAATTCCAGAATCAAATAGTTTCACTGGTGCATTTCATCTAACATTTAAAGAATTAACACCAACAGTCAAGTTATGAAACAACTTAAGTGCCCAACAACAGTTGAGAGGACTAAAAAGATACATAATGGAATACTACTCAGCAAAAAACAAAAACAAAAACAAAAACAAACCACATACAGGGCCTCCCCGGTGGCGCAGCGGTTGAGCGCTGGGTTGCAAAGCTGCCCGCAGCCTCTGCGGTGCCGGTTCGATCCCCAGCTGCTCCCCGGCCACCGGAGGAGGGTCCCACATGGCGCACAGACCTCTCCTGCTGCCCGCTGCTCCCCTCAGCCGTGTACCACTTCGGTCCCTCTTCCTGCTCTGCCCCCCCCCCCCACTCTGGCTCTGGTGAATTCTCTCGCTCTCCTGCGCTTCTGACTGTACCCAGTGCTTGCATAAATAAATAAATAAATCTTTTAAAAAAAAAAAAAACAAACCACATACACACACACCACACCTCTTGCCATTTGTGGCAACATGTATGGTACTAGAGTAAGCAAAGCAAGACAGAAGCAGAAAGACAAATATCAGATGATTTCACACATTCAGAATCCAGAGAAAAAAAATCTGACTGCAGAAATGAGGCAACCAGAAGGGCTACAATGGACTATGCTGGAGGACCACAGGTGCCCTGGCAATAGGTGTGGTGTGGCAATATTCATCTGAAGAGGTGTGAACCAACACTCCTGAATCATATAAATACTATATACCAATGTTACCTTAATTAAAAATTAAAATTTAAAAGAAGTGAAAATACACAGAAATGTTTTGACACAAAAACCCTTACGTATTAAAAACTTCTGAAAAAATAGAACGGGGAGGAACACTTTCTAACTCATACTATGATGCCAGTATTACTGATATTAAGGCCAAACAAAGATATTATACAAAGACTATACAAAGAATTATCTTTTTATCAACACAGATATTAAAAATCCTCAATAAAATATTGGCAAGCCAAATTCAATAGCATATTAAAAGGACTGTATACCATAATCAAATAGTATTTAACCCAGGAATGCAAGGGTTTAACATAGGAAAATCAATAAACCATATTGATAAAAAAAAAGAGATGGTACTTGTACAAAAATATGATTATACTAAATGACAACAAATTTTTCACTTTAACATGTTTACTTTTATGTGATGTGTCATTCACCTCAATAAATTTAAAAAAAAAAAAAAAAGTGACTGTAAGTCCATTTTCAACCCAAAAGGAATTGAGGGCCACTTCATTCAGACTTAAAAGTGGAAATGATATGTTTTTGTCAAAAAGTATACCATGAGGGCCTCCCTTGTGGTGCAAGGGGTTAAGATGCAACCTATGAAGCTTGCCACAGCCACTGCAGCACGAGTTCAATCCCCGGCCAGGGAGCAACCCACATGGCGCAGCAGACCTCTCCTGACTCGCCCGCTGCTCTCACCCGCAACAACTCTGGCCTGTACCCCAGTTCTTGTATGTACAAATAAATAAAATCTTAAAAAAAAAAAGTATACCATGAACATAAATTAAAACCATTAGACAAAGCTTAACAGATTCATCATCTCAGGGAACACTGAATAGCAGGACAAAAAAAACAAAAACAAAAACAGAGGGAAGGAGTGTGGAGTGGGGAATAGATTAAAAACGGACTTGTTATGATTGGTTAAGTCCCAAGTAAAAAGCATGGGTTCAGAAAATCCTACCGATCTAGCAAGAAAGATCTTATACATTGAGTTGAGTTTGTGTCATGTAACAGGATTCCAACTGAAAACAGATGGCACACTCAGGATAACTTGAGGAAGCTTTCTTTATATAAGTACTATTTATAGAAGTGAAGATGCACAGAAATACAAGGGACAGGTCAGTATCCCAGGGCAGCACAAAGGAATTGCTACTGTATGCAAAAGAAACAAGCGTAGTTCAAAGAAATCCCACCCCTGAAAGAGGTAATAGTTCAGAAAGGGATGTCTCAAGACTGGTGACTTTCTGTTGAAGGACACAGTGAGCAGATGGCAACTTGGTGTGAAAATAAATATGTTACATCTTGGTCTTTACATCCCCTCTTTCTTTGCTTTCTTGCTAAAGTCACCCATTGCCTATCCCATCCCAACCTGCATACAAAAAAGGATCATGAGCCATTGATGCAGTCCATATAATCTATAACCTGAAAAATGTCAAGGGTATACAGCAGGGTAGAGAAGGGAGAAGAGAGGGTCTGAAGGCACTAACAAAAGATAGTCATCACACAAAGTATTCCTAAGTCCTACATTCCATTCATAGATCTCCAATCAAGAAGCCCAAGCTGTTAATTACAGAGGATACGTAAATAAGTTTACCGTCAATAGTGAGCTAACATTAATTTTAGGAGAAGTAAATTGAAAGTACAGCAATGATACTTTTGTGTGAATTGTGTTAATTGGTATATACATCAGTTCTGCAATTAATGAACATTAAACTGACTGTATTAAAATGTTTAAACCACTTCCAACAATCTGATTTACTTAATTTTTAAGTCAGATTTATGTCATTTCCAAGAGTTGTTAAAACTCTTGAAAGATTTTATTAGATCTGTAAATCAGCTTTAATAGGAGTTTGATGTACTTCAAAATGTTAGGATTTTAAATGTCACTTGATTCATAATTAAAATAAAATCTGTAAGTTAAGATTAAAACCTTAAGGATAGCATGGTTTATATTTACAGTTTTAATAAAGAAATTATAATTACACATAAGTGACCATGCAAATTCCTTCCCATGCACAACAAAACCAATACATGTTCTATTTACAAGTAATATAAAATAAAACCGCACTGAAAAGATAAAAATAAAGGATTTTAAAAAAAACCCTTACTTATGTAAATACTAAGAGAAAGCTGGATTAACATACTGCTAATAGTACATTTTTAAATTTAAAATTCATGTCATTTTTAATAGGAACAGAGAAGAAATATATGAAATAAGATTTGATAAATTTGTATGTATTTTAAAAGTAACTGAAAAGTATGTAAGGATAAATACTTGTTGTATCCCTCTCTACTAGTCCTTTTACGGTAATTCCATAAGTTTCTTTGGATAACCAAGTACTTTTACAAAAATGTGACTTTCAATGTAAGTTTAAATAGTGAGATTTTGTTTTTATTTCCTTTTTAAAGTAGAAAAAATAGTTAATTTATTATATCTCATTATATTACCTACTGAACATGTTTGAAGTTGAATTCATAAATGTTCATAATCAGTAAATTAGTCTTCCCTATCTTCAGTTTCCTAATATATCTGTCTTACATTTCCATCCATTTTAGAAATAAACTTTCAAAACATACCTTTTTTAATAAATATGACCCTTTGATTAATCAAGCTTAAGTAAAGTCAAATATAATTAGAAGATACCATGGATACCTTATTAAATTGATTATCTTTTTCTAAGCAACTTACTTTTAAAGTATGTCAAAGACTAAATATAAAAATGTAATCATTTTGCAACATGTAATAAGAAAATAGCCTTCAATGCCTTTTTTTAACTATCAGAAGCAGGGCCTCCCTGGAGGCACAAGGGATTAAGACGCAACCTATGAAGCTGTCCGCAGCTGCTGCAGCATGAGTTAGATCCACAGCCAGGGAACAACCCACATAGCGCAGCAGACCTCTCCTGACTCGCCTGCTGCTCCCCTCAGCAGTATTTCAGTCATTCCTCCTGTTCTGTTCCTCACTCTGTCTCTGATGAATCCTCTCACCCCCAACCCCTACACCTCTGGCCTTACCCCCAGCATTCGTATGCATATATAAATAAATCTTTAAAAAATTATATATATGAAGCAGAAGGAACTTTCCATAAGCTACACGGTAATAGTTTTTTCATACACTATAATTAGTAATATAAAATTAATTTTCCATATTTCTAAAATTCTTATTTCTAAGCAACCTATGTCACAGTAAATCTTAACTTTTATCTACATAATCACTTCCATAAAATTGGACTTTATAAAATGAAAGTCTTCAATGAGCAAGGACATCTGGCTAGCCATTTGTCATTTTGTTTAGGCAAGAGTCAGTTCTATCAATAGTTACCTAAGTAAGTTAAATCGAAAAGCAAATATTGAATAATGATAATCAGGATTATACACTTCAGTAATAAGTGATAACTGGAATGTTGAGGACTATGAAAACTAAAGAATATCAGAGTTCTAAACAATGATTATAGTGCAATATCTAATCACAAAGTTAAAGCATGGTCTGAGAAGCCACAAATACAAAATGTATAATGCATCAGAGTTTCAGTTGGGATTATTTCTTTGAAGGAAAGTATCAGCATTAACTGACTCCTATACCTATGGTAGATATGCTGATAAAGATAAACGTATTTAACAAAAACCTTCCAATATTAACATGAAGGGAACAAATGATAATTATATGGCTTTTTTTTCTCTATGTATTTAAGGAGATTGAAGGTGACATATGCTTATTTATGTCTTATAATATTGTGGACAGTAAAATTTTCTCTTTTTCAAAAAGTTCATTTTGATTATGGTTTTAATATACTTTTCCCCTTGATATGGTTTTAAAAGTACATTTTAAATTTAATTTCTAAATAAATTGTAATGGATATAAAATGGTCATTTCTGATACTGCAGACTTTTGATTTGTTAAATTCACCACTACTTATTAATTAAATACCACATTTAAAAAATCATACTAAGAGCTATATACTATAAAAAATAGGAATCAAACAAAACTAGACTACTGTAAAATGATTGGTTTTTAACAAGAATGTTTCCTGCAAACCAAGTAATTCAAATATTAACACTAGGTGGCAGACAGTTTAATATTCAGTTCTTAACAATACAGTTTCAAATTTTTCAATAGAAGCAATAAATTACAAATTCAACACTCACACTAATATTTTTTTGAAAAATTAAGTTTCTTAAATTGTTATACTAATTTTGACATTTTGAGAGACTTTGTAATATTGCATAGACTCATGATAAGAATTGAACTTAAAGCACATTCTTTTAGAAATCTCATTTTAAGTCTATCTAGCCATGAGTTCAAATAAATAAGAAAGTTTGAAGGTAAACTTCTTCCTGTAGAGGAACTTTCAAATCCAATATTGAATACAATGTAGTTTGAAAAGAGCAGTCTCCATGAGGGCCAAAAATCTATACACATAGAATATATTGCTTTTTCATGTCTCCTCCTACTTTATTGTACTCTTATTGCTGGTATTTCTCCATCATTTGCTATTTTCTCTTTTCATCCTATTCCATCTAACATCTGCTTTTGACCAAAAATTACAATATATTTGGATTAAAAAGTACAAAAGTAATCACAGTGAACAGTTATAAAAACATAAGAAATAGCATTCGGTTCTTTTGTTTGTTTTGTTTTTGTTTTGATTCTCCTCAGAGAAGCACATATGTACAGAGAAGGAACTTATGAATTATCAAAGGTGCTATTAATGCCAGACTGAGCTAAATTTACACCTTCTTCCCAGATTCCTTCCTGAAAATAATCAATGAATGAAACCTTACATCAAACTATGTATTATAAATTTTTCAGATTAGTAAAGTAGATTATTGCACACTGCTTTGATTACTTTTTTCTTGGAAAACACCATTCTCTTGACATTGCAAGACACAATCTTTTAGGGTTCTCAATTTCATCAGACCAAAAAGAAAATACAAAGAGATGCCAAGGGATTAAATTTCTGATATTGTACTTCGGAATCTATTATTCAGTATTTCGGGGCTTACATATATTGTATTATTTAATTTAGTACTCAAAACAATCCTATATGATAGGTGCTATTTTCTCTGTTCTATAACGAAGTAATTTTTTTTTTTTAAATATTTATTTATTTATTTATTTAAGCACAGGGTACAGTTAGAAGCGCGGGAGGGTGAGAGAATTCACCAGAGTCAGAGCAGGGAGCAGAGCAGGCAGAAGGACCGAAGTACACTGCTGAGGGGAGCAGCGGGTGGCAGGAGAGGCCTGAGTGCCATGTGGGACCCTCCTCCGGTGGCCAGGGAGCAGCCAGGGATCGAACCGGCGCTGCAGAGGCTGTGGGCAGCTTCGCAACCCAGCGCTCAACCGCTGTGCCACCGGGGAGGCCCAGTATAACGAAGTAAATTAAAGTCACAGAATGGTTAGTAACTTACCCAGCATTATTAATCCAGGTAATATAATTCCAAAAACCTACCTCTCAATTTCTATACTGCACTGTATCTTATTATTTACAAAGTAATTTCTGTATCTTGAAAGATTTTAAGATTACTATTATATTTATCAAAACAAAATTTAAAATTAGATTATAACAGCTTAGGAAACTAAGATTTCACTATTCAGAAGTGAGCATTCTCTCTGACACATGGCTTTAAAAATGGTAAATGCTAAAGCACAGGATAAGAAATAGCTCAACAACTGCATATTAAGCTTAACTGTCTTAGGAACAGTGCAGACAAAGATTCTTTTTAGAAAGTGACATTGAATATGGGTTTTATATTTTCATATAATCATTAACCCCTTAAAAGAGGGGTTTAAAGAGGGAAACTAAAATGCATCTTGCATTCAAATAAAAAAGGAGGGTGGTGGGGTGGGAATAGGAGAGGGACAAGACCCAATGGAATATGGGAGAGGACTACTGGGGCAGTGGTGGTAGGCAGGGTGTGAAAGCATACATTTGTAGAAGCTTGAACCTAAAACCCCAGAACATATACAAAATTGTAAATTTACTTTACCTCAATAAACATAATGTGAGGGGGGAAAAATTAAAACCTAAAAAAAAATAAAGAAAGAAGAAAACCAAATAGCTGAAATGCCTGCACACTCCACCTGTAGTGTTTCTTTGAAACATATTAACCATTATTCAACCACATCTCTCAGGAAAGGAAATAAACCTCGAAATTTTCTAAAAATGGCAATAACATCTTAAAAATGAAATGAAATACTATAATAAGTGGAATTACAGTTCTGGGATGCCCGCCAATTTATGAACTGACACTGAACACCTATGGTAGAATTTAAGGTTGCTGTAGTTTTGCAGGGAAAAAGAAAAACTAAATATTGATCATTAGCAAATGTTTTAAAAAATACTTTAAAAAATATGAATAAGAAACTAATTTGTCAATCTAATTTTAGAATGCACTTAACATAAGAAAGGTAATAAATAAAACTTATTTGAGAGAGATCATTTCCAAAAAGTTAAGCAATAATAAATTCCTGATGTCATGGATGGGAAAGCAATGGTACTAAAAGAAAGTGCCTGCATGCAGTGGGTAAGAAAATCTCATTTATTTCCACCTGCAACTGGAACCAATATCATGCCAATTTGAAATGCCAATCTGTTCTATAAGGCTACAAAGCAGAAGTGAAAAATGCAGCTGAGACCATAAAATGAATTCCCTATCATTATTTTCATTTGATATCCTCTATCAAATAAGTTACAGAAAATAAAACAATAAAGTGAGAAATGAAACGCTATCAAGTTACTGATTGAGTATATAAAAAGTCACCTTAAAATAGTAACTACTAAGAGATTCAACTTCTTTAAAAATAAGCTGTGGGGCCTCCCTGGTGGTATAGGGGTTAAAGTCAAAGGGCTATCAGGCTATCACCAGCCACTGCAGCATGAGTTCGATCCCCTGCCAGGGAACTGACCCATATGATGCAGCAGACCTCTCCTGTCTCGCCTAGATCTGTTCTACACTGTGTCTCTAGTGAATCCTCTCACCCCCCACCATACCTCTGGCCTATATCCCAGTTCTTTAAAAAACTCGTTCAAACAGACAAAAATAAGCTGTGATTTTTAAGTACTGAAGCAAATTAATACAGGTAGAAATATATCAAATGACTGAAAGAGATTATTCCATATATATAGATGATGGGGACTGGTTTAAGTTATCCAATAAAGATGGTATGGTTCTCTACAAATGAAGAAAACATACATAGAAGGGCACAGATCAGGTGGGGAATGTCAATCTGATTCAATAAAATATTTTGTGCTGCTGAAGGTATTTTTTAGCAAAAAAGTGACACATTATATCTTAGATTATCAACAGGCATACCCAAATAAAATGATAAACCCAAAGACAGTCTAAACCCAAAGATAGTCTAATGTTCTTAGAACATTCTAATACTGCGTCAGGAAGAAATAGAAAACCTGAACAGTCCAATTATAGGCAAGAAAATTGAAGTAGTAATCAAAAGTCTCCCAAAAAACAAAAGTTCAAAAACAAAAGTTTCTCTCCTCAATCAGATCACATGCTACAGGATAAATAAGATAAAGGAAAAAAGGGAGAGGGAAGGAAGGAAGGAAACTTTATGATTCTATGCAAGAAAGTCCATGAGCTTGCTCAAAGCAAAAAATAAAGACAATTTAGAGAGCAGGAAAAAAACTGCCAATTAAATATTATATCAAACAAAACTAATATACTATGAACAACTTTGGACTAGAGAAATATTAGTAAGAACACAGCAAATATTTAAATACAAACCACCCCTTGGACAAATAGCATGTTTAATTCCAAAAATGAAAGAATAAAAATTTAATTAGCTATGTATCAAGAAGATATATAATTAATTCATCAATATTTTAAAAAATGTCAAAGTGCTTAAAATATTTTTACCTTGACAATAAACAAAGCTTCTCAGTGTCACAGTGACTCTACAGTTATAATGTATATTTTTAAATGACAAGATTATATACTTTTATATACGTCTAGGCTTTCAAGTAGGTAGTAGTACTCAACCACACTTACTAAATCATGAATATTAAGAGCTTCAGTATATTAAATGTACAACTCATATCTAACATATATAGCCACAGACAGATTTTTTTTTTAATAAAGGACACTAGGACAAAAGTTGGGGAAATATCATGAATAAAAATATCTTAAGTTACATCCAATACTGCAAGGGCTTCGTGATGACAGAATTTTTTATAGTCTACCTACTTTGGTACAGCCAGCAGCTGTGGCAAGTGGTGGTAGTGAATCAGAAGGAAATGTCAGCTGCACATACTCTCTGGCAGCAGAATGAATGCACTCACTGTCCCTCACTGACTTCTCTCCCTGGGCCTCCCTTGACATGGAAGGCAACAATAATGAGAGAAAGAAAGTTTGAAGCAGCTGTCTTAATCATTCAGATGCTTGTTGCAGCTCTCACACACCAAAGATTTATGTGCAAGTGTCATATTCTATAGGCCAGGCTAAAAACTCTAAAGAAGATCTATCTTTGAAATACAGAGGCTCATAAAAGATTAATATGAACTTCTATATTACAACAAACTGAATAACCTAGATGAAATAAACAATTTCTTAGAACATTCTGAGACTGAGTCAGGAAGAAATAGAAAACCTGAACAGACCAATTACAGACAAGGAAAATAGTAATCAAAAGTAGTAATCAAAAAGTAGTAATCAAAAGTTTCCCAAAAAACAAAAGTTCAAGACCAGATGGTTTTAACTAGTGAGAGCTACCAAACTTTCAAAGATGCACTAATTTTATCCTCAAATTCTTCCAGAAAATTTAGGAAAAGGGAATGCTTCCAAATACATTTTATGAGGCAAACATTACTCTGATACCAAAAGCGGACAAGGACATTGCAAGAAAATTACAGACCAACATACTAAATGAACATGTAAAAAACCTCAACAAAATCTTAGTAAAGCAAATTCAACAAAGCAGTACAAGGATGATACATCATGATCAAAAGTGGGATATATTCTAGGGACCCATGAATGGTTTAATATCCAAAAATCCAACAGCATATCTCACTACTTCAATAAAAGGAAAGAAAAAAATCATTTGATTACATTAATGGATGCAGAGAAAGCACTTAGTAGGACTCAACATCTAATCATGATAAAAGCCCTCCCAAAAATGGGGGTAGAAGAAACATATCTCAACACAATAAAAACATACTGACAAATCCTCAGCTAATATCATACCCAATAACAAAAAACTGAAAGATTTTCCTTTAGGATCAGGTATATGACAAAGATGTCCACTTTTACCACTCAAGATAGTACTCAAAGCCTTAGCCAGAGGAATTAGACAAGAGAAAGACATAAATGGAATCCTAACTGGAAAAAAAGTAAAACTCACAATTTCCAGATGACATAATATACATAGAAAAAAACTAGAACAATTAGTAAGTAGTGGGAAGCTACAAAATCAATCTACAAAAATCAGGTGCAATAGAAGAGTAAGAAATCAAGAAAATAATCCCTTTGACTATCACATCAAAAAATATTGAATACCTAGGAGTAAACTTTACAAAGGAGATAAAGGACCTATAAAATGAAAATTGTTAAAAGAAACAGAAGACACAAAGAAATTGAAAATATTCTCTGTTCATGAATTGGAAGAATTAACATTGTTAAAATGGCCAGCTCACCCAAAGCAATGTACAATTCTATGCAATCCCTATTAAAGCTTTAATAGCATTCTTCAAAAAAACAGAGCAAACATTACTGAAATTTATAGGTAACTACAAAATACACCAAACAGCCAGAGCCATTCTGACAAAAAAGAGAAAAGATAGAGGTATCACACTCTCACACTTCAAAACAATAAGGAATTATAAAAACAGGCACACAGACCAATGCAAAAGAATTGCAAGACCACAACTATAAACCCACATTTATACAGACAGTTAATATACAACAAAGGAGCTAAGAGTATACAATGGAAAAAGGAAAGTCTCTTCAACAAATGGTGCTGGGAAAACTGGACAGTCACATGCAAAGGAATGAGACTAAACCCTACCTCACACCACACCACATACAAAAATTTTTTTAAATGGATTAAATATATGGATATAAGACCTGAAACCATAAAATACATATAAAAAAACAGGCAAAAATAAACCTCTAGAACACTGGCTTCAGAGATATCGTCAGGGTTCTCAACTCTATTAGCAAGAGAAACAAAAGAAAAAAAAAGCAAATGGCTTCTGTACATCAAATGAAACGATCATAAAAACAAAAGACACTGAATGGGAAAATACTGAATGGGAGAAAATCTTTGCACATTGTACATATGACAAGGGGCTAATATCCAAGAATTCAAAAAAAAAAAAAACTCAGAGAACCCAATGCAATACAAAAAAAAAAAAAATCAAAAAATAAACAGTACAAAACCACAACAAAGCAAAAACAATTATAAATCAGAGACATACTGCAGGAGAGGAGGTGGGAGAGGGATCAGAGGGATGGAGGGAGGAGCACAGGGGACTGAGGTGATAGTGCACAGGTGCATTGGTGAAGGAAATTCTATGGGGACTACACCTGATGGGGTGGAGGAAAGCAAATATTGTTTAAAAATGAACAATGATGTAAAAAAATAAATAAAAATAAATTTAAAAAATGAGCAGAAGAGGTAAATAAACACTTCTCCAAAGAAGGCATACAGATGGCCAATAGGCACATGCAAAAATGTTCATCATTACTAGCCATCAAGGAAATGCAAATCAAAAGAACAATGAGATACCATCTCACACCTGTGAAAACCACCTCTTCAAAAAACGACCAGAAACAACAAGCATTGGCAGGAATGTGGGGAAAAGGAGCTCTCCTACAAAGTTGGTGGGAACATAGACTGTTCCAGCTCATATTGAGAGTAATGTGGATGATCCTAAAAAATTTTTAAATAGGGCCTCCATGGTGGCATAGGGGTTAAGTCACAGTGCTATTACCACTATGGCCTGAGTTTGATCCCTAGCCAGGGAGCTGACCCACACATGGTGCAGCAGACATCTCCTGTCTCACCTACTGCTCCCCTCAGGAGTGTGTTTCAGTAGATTCACCTGTTCTACTCCCAACTGTGTCTCTGGTGAATCCTCTCAGCCTCCTCACTCAGCACCTCTGGTCTTTTAAGAACACCCCAGTTCTTCTATGCATAAAATAAATTTTTTTTTAAAAAAAATTACACAGATCTACCATATGATCCAGCAATTCCACTCCTAGGTGTCAACCTGAAAAATACAAAAATACTAATTCAAAGGATATATTCATGCATATGTTCATTACAGCACCATGGATAATAGCCAAGTATGGAAATAACCTAAACACACAAGGAAAGATAAAGGATTAAGAAGATGTATTATATATACACACAACGGAATACTACGCAACTATACACACACAAACACACATTAAAGAGAGAGAGAGAGAGAGAGTCAAACTCTTGCCATTTGTGAGAACATGGTTGAAACAGGAGGGAACTAAGTGAAATAAGTCAGAAGGACAAAGACAAATACTCAATGGTTCACTCATATTTGAAATACAGAGAAATTTAAAGTGTTAGACAAAACAAAACCAGTTCCTAGAAATCTGAATGTAAAACTAAGGCTACCAGGAAAGGTGGCAAGCAAAAGTGGGGGCAGGGAAAGGGCAATGGACTATGGTGAAGGACTAGGATGCTTTGGTGGTGGGTATGGTATAGTAACATACAGCTGAGGAGGGTGGATCCTGTATTTCTGAATCATATATGGTGTTGTAATCCAATGTTACCTTAATAAAAAATATTATAAATAAATACTTGTGACATAGCTAAAACCAAACTCCTACCTCAATGATCTCTAGTTTTTAACCTGGAAAAGTTGGGGAAAAAATCAGTTTTGATTTATCAATGCATGTTATGTTTTTATCTGACCTCAGAATGCAAATGTTTTAGATTTGAAGACTGAAACAAAATTTAGACCTTCTGGTATTAAAAGGTAGGTGCTTGTTTGAGGTTGAGAGAGAGCGGTCCCTGCCAAAATAATCCTGGCTTGGGAATCAGAGATCTTTTGGGTATAAACCTCTAATAATAAATATTTATGTCAAGATATAATTGTGAATTGACAGGAAGGGTATGACATGTTTCATTACAGTTTTCACATTTAAAATTAAAAATTTCTCAAACTTAACACAAATCTCTTGTCTAATACTCACAATACAACTTCAGAAAGCTAAAATGTAATTCAGGAAAAGGAAAAATAATATTTTTCAGGTTGAGGTAAAGTTCAGGCCTCAATAATCACACAGTTTTGCTTAGAGTAAGAATTATTAAGAATGCTATACAAACATGGTTTCAAAAGTAATGGATGGAGTTCAATAATCCTTTCAATTAATGGTACTAGAACAACTGGGTATCTAAGTGCAAAAGGATGAACTTGGACCCTTATCTTACACCACACCCAAAAATTAGCTTGATGAAAACCAGAGGCCTAAATGCAAGACTTCACAACTTTCAGAGGGAAATGCAGGAGGAAATCTTCATGGCCTTTATTTAGTTAGGCAAAGCTGTCTTAGATACAACCAAAAACATGATCCATAAAAGAACAAAACTGGTCAGTTGAACCACCAAGATTTAGTATGTTTATGCTTCAAAAAGACACCCTTCAAAATGAAAAGACAAACCACACTGCAGAGAAAACATGGATACTTTACATATCTAACAAAGAATTGCTATCTGGAATATATGAAGAACTGTTATGAGTAATAATAAGACAAATGACTAAATTTTATGATAGACAAAAAATTAGAAAGAACATTTCAACAAAGAACATATTTGAATTGCAAATAAGGATATAAAAAGGTGCTCAATATCATTAGCCATTAAAGAAATGCAAATTAAATGTGCAATCAGATGCTACTTTTTACCCACTAGAATGATTACAATCAAAATGATGGGTAATGATAAATATTTCCGAGGATATGAAAAAAGTTTCCTTTATACAGATAGGAATGTTAAATGGCCTCAACACTTTGGAAAATGATTTCTATAGTCATTCCAAGGTATTTCCCGAAGTGAAATGAAAACATGTCCACACATGGACTTACATGAGAATGTTCATAGCAGCACTATTCATAACGCCTAACATGTGGAAACAATCCAAAAATACATCAACAGATAGAAAAATTTATTGATAGTATAACCGCTATCAATAACACTGGCATAGGGCCACTCTGGTGGCGCAAAGGATTAAGCACCGCACTATGAAGCAATCCACAGCCTCTGCAGCACGAGTTCGATTCCTGGCCGGCCAGGAAGCAACACACATGGCGCAGCAGACCTCTCCCGTCTCGCCTGCTGCTCCCCTCAGCAGTGTATTTCAGTCAGTCTGCCTGTTCTGCTCCCCCCTCTGTCTCTGGTGAATCCTCTCACCCCCTCCCCGCATCCCTGGCTTGTACCCCAGCTCTTGTGTGCATAAATAAATAAATCTTTAAAAAAAAATAACACTGGCATATTATTCAACAATAAATAAGAAATGAAAAGCTGATACCTCTTGAAATTTGAACCTCAAAAATAAAAATAGACACAAAAGCCAATGTACTGTTATGATTACATTTGTATGAAACATCTAAATTTGCCAATCTATAGAGATGGAAAGGAAATACACGGCTGGTGGATCTGGGAATGGGTTAATGGGATCTGTAAACTAACAAGATGATCTCTTGGGGGTGATTAAAAAGTTCTAAAACTGGACTGTGATCAGTTCTTAAAATCTCTCTAGGCCTCTCAGAGTACTTTAATGACTATTTAATAACATTGCATTCCCTTAACCATGAAGATAACTTGCTGCCTGAGTGTAGGATCTCACAAGCATGCAGGACATATACATTTCCTGACCTTTCCTGTCTCCTCGGCCCTGCTGGGTTGGCAGCAATAGCAGTAATTCAACAGGGATACAAGAAAGGACTTACAGCTGAGGACTTACAGCAGAAAAACAGGTTCTTGTGCCTCTGAGCCCCACTGTTCCAACAGACTTTACTTACAAAACACATAGGCAAAGATAAAATTAATAATTTCAAAGTGATGGCCACAAAACATTAACCTCCAAGTGCAGGGGTTCCTAAGCATGGGGCTCCAACACACAAGTCATACATTCAGGACACTGAACTTAATTGTGGTGATGAATGCACAACTTGGTGAGTTTAGCACAACACAGTGAATCATACACTTAATCTCTCAAGTATGGAACACCAATATTTCTTTTGGTTTGTCTTCACTTATTTAAGATTTCCAAGGCTGATAGAAAAATCTCTTGTGCTTAATTTTCCAAACTTCTGACTTTATAGGTTGAACTTGTGGCCTTTGCCATAGAGAATTCTCATATGATCATTGCCGTTTCACTATCAATTTGCCATTCCTGGCCTTAAAAGAAAAACTTCTTAGAAAAGTTTTTTTTTTTTTTTTAATGCACTATTTTAGAAACACTGGGTCACAGAATTCATAGGTCCTGAGATTATACAGATGCCTAATTTCCTTTTGGCTTATAGTAGGAAATAACAACAAACTACAGAGACCCCAAGTTGTAACAGCTTCATAAGAAAAGAAAAAATAAAATTAAAAGATAAATAATCAGTACTCATCTCCCAATTTTATTTTTCTAAATCAATTATAGATTTCTGTGATAACATTTACATCTCCTATAATAAATTTTATATATATTTATAAAATAGAAAAACATTAATGTTATTCTAAGAAATATATTCCACCTCTTTTTAAAAGACATTACATGCACACCTGTTATTCTCCTATCAATCCTAGCAGGAAACCACTTCTCCTCTACATCATGAGCAACAGAAAAGCACTTATTAAAACATTAATCACAGTCCATTATATTCTGACTCACTGCCAAAAATTCCCATTACATCATTGAAAATATCTATTAACCAAAACCTGCTTCTGACAAGTTACAGGAGTGCAGTATTTACAATTTAGTAATGTAAAAGTCAGTTTAAAAAGAACAGTTACACAATTGATTTTGCAGTGACAGCAAAAATAATTAATTTTTTTCCCAACATTTATTACCAAAAGACTGATTTAGCTGGTGTTTCTACTGTAAAATTATTTTTAAATTATTTCAAGTTTCACCTACCATTATTAAACACATTTACTATGAAAGTATTAAACACAGATGACTAGTTAAAGAATTTCAAAATGTGCTGAATACAACACTTTATGTAAAACTAAATTGTCTTGTGTAAATATGGGCTTTGTTTAGAGCCATGTCTCACAGGAAATTGTAGAAAATGAAAACCATCCCCATTTTTCCACTCCCACTCTTCAGGATTTATGTTTTTACATTTAAAGCCATTTATGAAGAGAAACAAAACACAGGCAACATTACCTTTGAATCAGAATAATGACTACTTTGGGCATACTTATCATGTTAAAATAATTGAACATTATTAGAAACATAGCTAAAATATATTTTGATTCTGTATCAGTATGACCAATTATCTAGTTTTTTACTAGTTGGATGTTTGAGAAGTATTAACACTGGTTTCCTCCAAAATCAGGAAGAAGAAAGATGACATTTAGGCAACAAAGTATTATGAAAAAAGCTCAGAGGTTATGGATAATTACTTCCTGAAAAGAGAGACCACGAATGCCTTATTATGATTTTACATATTTAAAGAAACTCAATAGTAGAAACATGGACAATTTTTCTTCTGCTTACTTACATTTACCAAGTTCTTAATAATGAACATAATGGGGGAAACTCAACAAACATACCTATTTTAAGAGAAATTCTTTAAAAAGCTATAAGTGACTGGAAGATGATTGAGGGAGTCTCTTAGAGAAGAAAAAACATTAACTGTCTTAACACAAAAAACTTGTATGCATCTTCTTTCAAATTAAAATTTTTATAGTTTCTAGTCTTTCTTGAAATAGAAGTGAGTGAAAATTCCTAATGGCTCCTCTAGTTCCATATGCTTGATACTTAATTGAGTTAGGAAAATACATGATAGAGAGATTTAAAGAAATGAAACGCATGAATTATATAAGAGTTAATAAGGAGTCGGAAAAAAGAACAGAACTAAGTTAAATCATAGAACATGAGAACTAGCAGAGTTATTTAACCCAAGAGCCAACATGTTGTATAACTAAAAGGTTAAGTGCCACTAAACTACACATGTCTAATAATTTCCTAAGAACTCAATCTCCAGATTATTTCTTTCCTATAAATTTTAGTCTCTGAATATAAATGCAATTTCTACATACCTAAGGAAAATACAGTTATCTTCACTTGAAAGTGTTTTTGAAGGGAATATGAATCTTTCAGGACACACCTCAAAATAATTACCTGAACCCTAGCCTGTGATCCTGATTTCTTACCAAGGAAATGAAGAATTAATGAGTGACTGTATATTTTACAGTACATTCAATTAATAGACAAGCTATTAGTTAAAAGGACGCTTGTTTTGGTCAATGTCGTTAAAGACCCTCACTTCATAAAAACACAAACATATAAACCCAATGTTTACCTTTAGGTGAATAACATTCGTTCTACATTTTATGGCTATACTCATTATTTACAAAACTCAAAACTGCTTACACACTTAACGTTTTCTATTAAATACTCTTTGGAACAACTATAAGCAAATGATAAATGACAGGATCTACTAGCATCCTTATCTCACATACTCTTTATCTAGTTAAGCCTTCAACAAGTATTAATTGATTACAATATAAAACCCAATTAAAATATGGTCAGAGTTTAGACATTTCACCAAATAAGACAAGGATAAGACACACAGATGGCCAAGAGAAACATGAAAAAATGTTCTACATCGCTGATCACTAAGGAAATACAAATCAAAACCATGATGCAATTTCACCTCCTATTAGTAAGAACAGGTATTATCAAAAAGTCAAGAAGTAAGAAAGGCTAGCAAGGATATGGAGGAAAAGGTACCCTCGTAAACTGCTGGTAGGAATATAAATTGGTGTCACTACTATGGAAAATATTAGGAAGGTTCTGTTACAGGGCAACCTTAATATGAAAGGGGTTGGCCTGACTGTGGGTCCTCACCTGTGCTTAAAAGGGACTTATACTGAGACTCAACTGCAGGTACACGCAAAAAGGTTAGTAAAGGGTTTATTTACAAAAAGGGGAAATGAAGAAAGAAATAACTCAGGGAGGGCCTCCCCGTTGGCACAGCAGTTGAGCGCTGGGTTGCGAAGCTGCCCACAGCCTCTGCAGCACCAGTTCGATCCCCGGCTGCTCCCCGGCCACCGGAGGAGGGTTCCACATGGAGCACAGACCTCTCCTGGCGCCCGCTGCTCCCCTCAGCAGTGTACTTTGGTCCTTCTGCCTGCTCTGCTCCCTGCTTTGGCTCTGGTGAATTCTCTCACCCTCCCGTGCTTCTGACTGTACCCAGTGCTCGTATAAATAAATAAATAAAGTTTTAAAAAAAAAAAAGGAAATAACTCAGGGAGAAAGAGAGAGAGATAAATTGGTTAATGTGTCCTACCAGTTCTGTTGAGCTGGAACCCCCATAGCATGCTGAAAGACAGTGAAAACCCAAGGACCTCCAAAGCCCACATGTCTAGTTATATGCCAAACA
Source organism: Talpa occidentalis (assembly GCF_014898055.3). Classification (NCBI taxonomy): domain Eukaryota; kingdom Metazoa; phylum Chordata; class Mammalia; order Eulipotyphla; family Talpidae; genus Talpa; species Talpa occidentalis. Next base: position 69,127,774 of record NW_023601104.1, on the reverse strand, counting down.
TGACTGCTTACCGTCACCCTCAGTTCCCAGCAACCTTCCCTTCAGTGGTACATTATGGGATTTGTAAGCCTTGGTGTCCTGGATATCTGGTCTAGGGTTGGGGAGAGGTCTATAGAACCTGTTTGTGGAGTTTATGCAGGACATCCTTTGCCCCCAACAGTTCCTCAAAAAGTTCACAAGCTCTTTCATGACACAAACCCAGTCCTATATACATTTATTTCCTACAAATAAATTGGATTAGTGAATATCGATGAATAAATGGATGAGTAAGCAGATTATTACTAAAGCTGCATGTCTAATAATATGTTTTTGATATATTTTAACAGACCATAAATTCTCCAAATGTTTGGTCTTAGGATCTCTTTATACTCTTAAAAATTTATGAAGACGCCCAGAGTTTTTGTTTAGGTGGGTTACATCTACCTATATTTTCCATATTTTAAAAAACTGGAAAATATTTATTATTTTAAAATAACAATTAAATCCCGGTGCATGTCAACATAAATAACATTAACACTAGTCAAAATGGATGCAGAAATGTATATACTAATATCTAATTAGATTTAAAAGCAAAGAATATTGCCAGATATAAAGAGAATCATTTCATAACAATAAAGGATCCAATAAATATAAAGATTATAAAATAATCCTAAATGTTCCTACTAAAATAGCATTTGCAGATGACATGATTATTTACAAAAAAATTCAATGGACAACACAAAAAACTACTAGAACTAATAAATGAATTTGTATGGGTGCAAACTACAATATCAATATGTGAAACTTAATTATATTTCTTCACTTCAGAAATAAGCAATCATAAATTGAAATTAGTTAGAATACCATTTATGATAACATTAAAATATAAAATACTTAGGGATAAATCAGACAAAAATTTATGCAAGATTTGTACAGTAATATTGTACATTACCCCAAACCTGTTAATGGATTATCAAAAAGACAAGAAAAAACAAATGTTGGCAAAGATGTAAAGAAAGGGAAGCTATGAATAGTGTTGATTGGATTGTCAATTGGTACACTCATAGAGAAAACAATATGCAGAGTCCTCAATAAACTAAAAACAGAACTACCATATAACCCAGTAATTCTATTTCTGGGAACATATCCATAAGAAATGAAAATACCAACCTGAAAAGATATATGCACCTCCATGTTCACTGCAGCACGATTTACAATAGTAACTTAAATGTTCACTTAAATGTAGCATATTCACTGTTGGTGGGAATGTCAACTGACCCAGCTCCTCTGGAAAGCAGTGTGGAAGTTTCCAGACTAAAAATGGATCTAAAAGACTAAAAATGGGTCTACATATGACCCAGCTATTGCAGTCCTAGTATCTACCCAAAAATCACAAAAACACTAATTCAAAAGGAAATACGCACTCCTGTATTTATAACAGCACTATTTATAATAGTCAAGATATGGAAACAACCTAATTTCCCAAAAACAGATGAATGGATAAAGAAGATGTGGTATATATACATAATGGAATACTACTCAGCTATTAAAAATAAAGATGAAATTCTGCCATTTGCAGTAACATGGGTAGAGCTGGAAGGGATTATGCTAAGCAAAATACATCAGTAGTAGAACGACAAATACTGAGTGGTTTCACACATATGTAGCATATAAACAAACTAAAAGGAAGAGACAGACAAAACAAACCTTTGGAATCTAATCACAGAATTGGGGGTGGGGGGTGGTTTAAAGGTAGTGTAGAGGATGTTCAAAGGACTGTGGTGCATGTGAACCTGCATTACTAAAACATAAATAGTGCTGTAAACCAATACAACGGTTGCTTTATTCAATAAAAAGAAATAAAAGATTAAATAGAAAGTATCAATTCCACAAACTCTGATGTTACTCATCACAAATTAGCAAAGCAGGTAAACAACATGCCCATAATGAAAGGAAATAAATGCAGGATAGGAGAGTCTAAATATTATAAAACAGCATGATATGCCATCTATACTGCCATTACACATTAAAAAATATCTGAATGAAACAGCATCTTGCGCTCAGTCAAACACCAAAGCTACAAAGACTCAGTCAGTATTTTCTCCTACATAGAAATATTTCAGCATGAAGACCCAATGCTGGCTGGGTCATCTGATCTACATTTTACCATCTTACTGGCAATTTCCTTTTAAAAAAAAAAAGTACTCCCTTAAAAACACCTTCATAAAACAATGATTTATTAACCATTTTCATTCTGCCCTTCCAAAGCAGTCATTTGTTTTCCAGCTTCCAAAATGACAAGTCTTTTAACCTTGAAAAGCAGCGTGTAATTTCAGGCTATTATTTATGTTTGTTGCTCCTCTCCCTCTCAAATCTCCCTATCTCCCATTCTTCTGAAAGCAATATGACCAAATACTTATCAGATAACTTATTCTTCCGACTAAACTGACAAAAAAGCTTAGTGGTGTAGAAATCTGTAATACAGAATCCCATCCTCAAGGCCAACTCTATCAGGCAGATGCACAACCAAGCATACTAGACAATCACAGCAGATACTTTTTCATCACACCTGTTATTTGTTTCTCTGTACAACAAAATTCTCTAAAAATAATCATAAAATGAAAAATAGTAATAATGTGTAAAAGACACATAGACTTTATATAATCATGTCAGTAAAAATTTACATAAAATCTATATCATAAAGGAGGGAGAAATAATTTTATAACAATTATATTAATTTTTTAAAATGCAAATATGAGTACCTAATGGACTCACATTACAGTTGCTATTTAAGATTTTACTTATGCAAAGTTGTTGATTAAATTTGTTATTAAAACTGATCTTTCCATATTCATTTTCAGTAGGTCACAGAGCAGATTGGTATTTTTGTTTTTGCTCATAATCAACTGAAGAATAATGTTTGTCAATTTTAATGTCAAGTTTCCTCCTTGAAGCAAGAGAAATTCAAATAGCTAGGAAATATCTTATTGATAAGGATGAATATGATAGAGCTTTATAAAATTTCTACTTCAGGAACTCCCGGGTGGTACAAGGGGTTGAGTACAGTGCTGTGAAGCTGTCTACAGCCTTTCCAGCATGAGTTCAATCCCCAGCTGGCCAGGGAGCAACCCACATGACACAGCAGACCTCTCCTGACTCACCCACTGTTCCCCTCAGCAGTGTATTTCGGTGCATCTGCCTGTTCTGCTCCTGACTCTTCTCTGGTGAATCTTCTCACCCCCTCACAACTCTGGCCTGTACCCCACTTCTTAAAAAAAAAATTCTACTTTAAAAAAATTCAAAAATTATAGTATTGTTCAAATCTTTGTTTCTTAACATTGATTCTAGCAACTTTCAGCTGTCCCCCAGCTGAAAAACTTTAAAAACTTTAAGAGCTTCTGGGCCTCCCTGGTGGCGCAAGGGGTTAAGATGCAACCTATGAAGCTGACCGCAGACTCTGCAGCATGAGTTCAATCCCCGGCCAGGGAGATACCTATATGGCGCAGCAGACCTCTCCTGCCTTGCCCGCTGCTCCCCTCAGCAATGTATTTTAGTCAATCTGCCTATTCTGTTCCCCACTCTGTCTCTGGTGAATCCTCTCTGGCCTGTACCCCCATTCTTGTATGCATAAATAAATCTTTTTAAAAAAATTTAAAAGTTTCAAGTACTTAAATAAGAGACCAGGAAAAAGAGTAACTATAAGAAAGTAAAAATCAAAAACAACAAACAACTATGAACCAGAGACACTCTATGGGGGGTGGCGGGCGGGGAAAGGAGGGATTGGAGTCAAAATAAGGGGGTTGCAATTGTATGGGGAATATAAAAATAAAATTAAAATTAAAAAAATAAAATAAAATAAATGTATTTGCAAAAAAAAAAGTTTCAAGTACTTAAGTCTATTTCTTCACCTTTATCAGCAATGGTATATCACTGTTTACTTTAATCTACTATTTAAACTCAGGAATATATAGCGCCACATGGGGGCAGGGGTGGGGAGGAGGGATGTTAGAAATAAATATTTTGTCCGAAAGGAGTTGGAAGGATTTCTAAAAACCTTCCAAACATACTCTTTCGTGAGGTTAAATGTAGCTGATTCAGAACATGAAGCTGATTTCAGAACAAGAACATGAGAGTTCTCTGAATTAGCTTCTGTTAATAAGGTAAGTTACATAATTTGAATTCAGTGTCCTTAAATACCTTTTTAAACTATAATCATCTACAAACATCATAAAAATAAAGCTCATTCAGATTTTGAAATTTCTGTATATGGCAATGCTATATGGTACAGCAGTGAAAAAGTATCCTAAGAGACTGGGAATCTAGTCTAGTTTTACACTAACCAAACGTGTGACTGAACACAAAAGCTTTCCTCTCTAAACTCTCATATAATGAACTCATTACAGTTCACCCTTTTATAAAGAGGAAAGATGCAAGGACTATCTCTAAGGTTTTTTGTCTCAGCTTTTACAGTCTCTTTAGAATTAAAATTTAATAATAATAATTGCTAAATAACTGAACTGGCACGACTATGCTGCCTCCCTCTAGTTTTCCTTATCACAGTAAGTGGCAGCTTTGCTACTAGAAGTAACTCTGGGAGCAACTTTTTATAAACCCCACATCCAATCTATGAAAACTTTCATAGTCTCTACTATCAAAATTATAGCCATAATCTCATCATTCTCTCGCCAACTACAACTACTGCTCCCATTTTAGTATAAGCCACTATCTTCTTAACCAGGACTGCTACACTACAGATTCCCTGAGAACAGACCTTTCTAAATGTAAATTATATGATTCCTTTGTTCAAAATTCTATGATTTCCTATCTCCTTCAAAGTCCTTCAAGTCTTGACCATCATCTATAACACTCTATATGAACTAACTGGGCCCAGCCTGCCTCCTTATATAACAACCTGCTATATCTCTCTAACTTCATTCATCTCCTACCATTTCCCTCTGCTCCAAATATTTGGCTTCCTTTGTTTTCTTCATATATACTTTTCCTGAAACAGAGCAAACTTGGGGTGGGGGTTTGGGAGATGACTCAGTTAGTGGGTCCCTACTCTCTCAATTACTAATGCAGGACACACAGAGAGAGAAACCATAGCAGTAGTAACAACAACTGTAACCTATTATTTACATAAGGAGTGTAAAAATGTGTGTGTGTGTGTGTGTGTGTGTGTGAGAGAGAGAGAGAGAGAGAGAGAGAAATGAATTATAGGCTGACAGGTGGTCAGATGCAGTCTGTCCTACCACAGATAGTATTGGTGTTGAAGAGACATGCATTCAAGCAGGAGTCAGCATGGCAAGATGGCGGATGGTGCACTCAGCAAAGCAAACAGGTGCCTGCTGTGTAGAGCATGGCAGGCTGCTGAGGTCTGAGGACAAGTCCCATATGGCCTGTCAAAGAGGAGACCAGAGCTGCAGTTGTCACAGAGAAGAAGAACAGCGGCTATCCACTGCTCTGCTTTTTAAGTTTCCATGGAGCCCCCTCTAACCGATCCTCAGAGGGTTGAGTCTGGAATGTGTGGAACTCCCCACTTGGAGCTTTTCTGTCCAGTGCAGCACCACTACTACCCTCAAGCACACAATCCAGATAATGTGGGAATACGTAGTGCATATTGAGACTACAAGCCCCATAACAAGGTACCCTCATCAGACCAGCTCATTGATCCTCCAATACCCCCAACCACCTCAAGGCCTCGCATTTACAATCCTTCTATGACTTTCTCCATCATGTCACATGATTAGTTTCTTTGTTTAATTCTTATCTGCTTAAATATCATCCCATAAGAGTCCATCTCACCACCCCCTATGTAACATAGCACTCTAACCACAATATAGCCGTTCACCATCCTGCTCTATTTGTCTTCAAAGTACTAAGTACTGCTAGTCCTACCCCATTCGTGTATTTGTATTGTTGGTTTTACCCCAGTAGAATGTAAACTTTATAACAGTAGATGTTTTCTATGCTTTGCTCACTGCTTTATTTTCAGCACTTAGAATAATAACTAGTACACAGGAGGTGCTTCATAAATATTTGCTGAGTGATAATAAAATGCTAACAAAAGTAAAAGGACTGCTAAATAATCAGCTGTTTTCTTAATTAACATGAGCTAAATACGATGAGATTTCATTTCCCAATAGAACCTATACAGGTCTATAGAATTTTACAGTGATTTGGCAGGAATCAATATAATTCTACTAATAAATTGAACTTGCCGTTTTAGGCTCTTATAAAAATCTGAATTAAAACTATATTTCATTGTAATAATTTAGATTCTTCAATGTTGCTTTTCTTTCTGAGATTAATTTTGAAATATATCTCATATTTTTTAAATTAATATTACAATTTAATACTTTTAAAGTGCATACTACAAAAGACTATTCTGGAATCAACTACATAATTACATTTCCTAAGTGACCTTGTAATCTCGTGAGCATTTACTCTAGACTAAACAGCCTGGTTCAGCTGCCCTGTGTCTGACTTTCGATGAAAGAAACTTGTTTGACAACTGCTTCAAGCAAAACTATTTTTTTTTTACATGATTGCATAAAAAACATTTAAAACTTACCAGACTAGAGCCAGACTAGAACTTTAAGCACAAAGGTTCATGTTAAATAAGTGAGTTGATTTCTCATTAAAATCCCAACAAAACAGATACTAAAGACATTACACTGCCATGGCCAAGAAAATACAAGTTAATTTAGTCATATATTCTTAATTATACCAAAGTATAATACATATCATATACACATACATAATGCAGTCTTTTTGTGACCTTTGTGTTTTTCCATATTCTTTGATCTCCCTATTGCCCCTGAGAGTATTTCTAAAACTAGCATATAAACTTAAGTGACATCATCAAAAACAAAGCAGAACAAACAACTTTCCTCTATTCTAGGCAATTCATGAATAACATATCAACAGGTAAAGACCTTGACCAAACAGCAGAAATTCTTCAATGTGACTTTAAAAATCACATCCTCAATATAAGGAAAAAATCACATAAACAAGCCAACATGATACTAAATGATGAAACACTCAAAGCATTCACAAAAAACTATCAGAAACAAGAAACTACAGCTATCAGAACTACATTAACAACAGGTAAAAAAGATTCTAGCTAAATGCAATAAAAATATTACATTGAAATCAGAGATGGAACATTAAAAGAAAACAATCATGTTAATTCAGATAACTCACTCCCAGCTAAAAAGCCCCAGATATTCACCCAGGAGAGTGATCAAAATTAGAGTTCAGTAAAACAACTACATACAAAATAACAATACTTAGAAGTTTTCATATATATTAGCAATAACCAGTTAAAAATCATAATGAAAATAATTTTGTAACAACAGCATATTGACTACGATATATTGAAAACTAATTTCTAAGTTTTCTATGAAAACTCAATAAAGTTAAAGTGCTTTTTCTACTATAGTCAGTTTATAAGTTTAAAGCAATTTTAAATAAAATCCCAAAAGAAGGGATGTTTGGTTGTTAACTACAGGATATACAGGAGTAACTGTTTTAATAAATTCTTGGTGGTTTTAGATTGTTTTGTTTGATTGCTTATTTCACAATATTTTATTATGAAATTTTTCAAATGTAAAGTAAACTTGAAGTAACTATAATGGGCCTTGTTAATTTTAGCCAACTAAGTTTACTTGAAAGAATAAATGTTTGTATTTATGCTTAGAATATTTTGAAAAAAGATAAGTAGCAAAAGGAAGATTTGCCCCACTTAAAGCAGGAAGAATTCTAAGATGGTCCCAAAGACTCCAACCGGCTTGTGTGCATCCTTGCATAATTCCCTCCCTATGGACATGAATTTCACTCCTGAGATTATATTATATGGCAAAAGACTTTTGAGTGCTTTGCCAATAACAATAATGGATTTGTAACAGACAGATTACTTTTACCCAGCAAACTGGTTTTTATCAGTGTTGTCTATAAGCCATAAAACAAAACTGATAGGAGCTAATAGAAAATAAGAAACTTTCTTCTAATTACTATCAGGTTCTAGTCAGCTGAGTTAATTCAAAACTATCACTATTACCACATTTTTTTCCACTGCTGATTATGTAATACTAGCTAAATAATCTTATCATTTGATTAAGACGGACTCAAGATATTAACCATCACAATTTACATCTATTTTTTAATTTAATACCACAGAACTTATCAGTTATACGAATAGAAGAAACAGAAATGACCATACAAATTTAGCTAAAACACTATACCAGAAAGAAACAAGAGAAATATCATCAGGAAATAGATTAAAATTTTATTCTACAGACTTTTGGTAGCAAAAGATATTGTTTAAATTTATAATTAAAGAGTGTGTAACATTTCAATAACACACTTTATATTATAAATCAATAGTTTTTCCTTCCTTATTTCTATAATAGATCCACAAATGAACAGCTAATATTACATAACTCACTTATATCTGCTTAAAACAGTGATTATATATGAATAATTTGAAATTATGAATAAAAATAATAATGGCACATATTTATGTCAATTAATAACTTTTCTTTGGTGGATGGTAGTAAAATATTAACCAGAAAGCTGGCTGTTTATTAAAAAGACATTCACATGGTGCCAATCAATGAAACTTTACTAAACTAACCACTAAAGCCGTTGTCGGGGGAATTTCAATTAGCAGTTAAGTTTTCCCAATGCTTACTCCCACTGGCACAAAATTAATAAAACCATGTTTATATATTGCCTTGAGCAAATTAGAATAGTGTTGCCAGTTCAGTCTGTACTACAATTATATATTCAAAATACCTTCCTAATCGAAAAATTCTCATTTATTCTTCATCTACTTCTCAAGTTTCACTAACTTTATAAAACATCTCAGTAACAGCCACCTAAAATCACACAGCAATGAACTTTTGACTTCAACCTTTACCCAAGTTATACAAGAAGACAATAATATAGAGTTCTTCAGAGACCAACACCATATGTCACCCACTCCCAAAATTATGTAATTGAAATTATTTTGGAAGTGCTTGCATCCACAATCCACCCCCTGAAGTGAAGTTACAAAGTTTACTCTTCTTAACTTTATCATGTTAAATAGATATCAAAGAAGATAAAAGAAAATGGAAATGACGTATTTTATTTATTCTCTATTTGCCCGTAGAGCAATTGAACTTGTTTCCACTGTAGAATAACATAACATTAAATGGAAAGTCGGCTACAAAAGAAAAAAAAGAGCAAAGTAGAAGCTACAGGTTTGGGGGAAGAGGGAGAGCCCACTATAAAGGAATAAATGGGACTTATTAGGTGCAATCTTTTAACAAAGAGATGGACAACTCTTGGGGCAGATGTTTAACTTTGGTCAAATGAAGTTTGTATTTCTTATATCATGATAGCACCAGCTTTGATGATATCAAATCATTCTCTGAAAAGTCACTTCAAAGAGTAACTTCTTCAGTTTCTTAGATCTAGATTACTAAGAAAAAAAGAAAACATATAGTTTTAAATAATAATTCCAGACCAAAAAGTTCAGCAACAATTAGTCACTAAAAATTATGCAAGAAAGAAAGGAACTTTATAGATAAACAAAACCATCACCACTCTGCTGTTGGAGAAGGACAAAGTAACACGTCACAAGGGAAAGAGTAGGAAACCAATTGTTACCTGCCCTCCCCAGCCCTACTCTGACACAGGCAAATGCCTTCAACCACTGAGAAAAGGCAAAAAACCTATATTAACACAAAGAGGTCTGGGAGAAGGACATGAAACTCTCTTATACCCAAGAACCCCATCAACATAAGGGAGAGTTTACTTATGGAAGTTGGGAAAGGAAAATACAAACCCACCTGTACGCTGAAGTAGGAAAAAGAAGTTCTTTGCCTCTGTGAAAGAGAGGCATATTGAGAAAGCAACACCCTGAGGCGTGGGCACATAGAATCCCTAAAACTAAAGTTGAACAAGAGAGCCAAGGCTGGGACAAGAGAAATCCCATTGCTCCCAACATTAAGACTTATTCCAAGTAAAAACAAGAGAGGTATCGAGAAAGAACCCCTTTGTCGCTCAGCCTTGCAGTACCTGCTGAAAGCTAAGGATAAGGCAGGAAAATTGAGAAAATCCCTCCAGCACTCCAGGTCTCATACTAGATATGAAATGGCAACAGACAAGAAATGAAAGAATCTGAAGTTTGGGGCACAATGATAATACTAGAACAACAACGAAACCCAAACAAGTATAAAACTACAAACTTAATACTCATCTTCCTATAGTAAACACCTGACAGAAAAAGGAATATTAATATTTCTGGGCATTAATATCATTTATCTCAGTCTCAACTGTTCTGCTGTACAGACTATACAAAATTCAAATAATAATTATAACAAACACAAGAAAACAGGAAAAACAAATCCATAAATAACACATAAAATAATCAATAGAAGCAGACCCAAAGATGTTGAGCTATCAATGAGGAACCCACTTTAAAATGAGTAATAAATTAACCTAAATGAAAGAATAAAAAAATTAATAATCTAGAGAAAATATAACAGAATTTCAGCAAAGAGATGGAAATTACAAAAAGGAGTAAATGGAAAATGCTATATATAAAAACTGCAACATCAGAAAGAATTCTTTTGATGGGCTTAGCAGAAGGGAAATAGAAGAATAAGTAAATGTAAGGCTAGGACAAGAGGAATTATCCAGACTCTCAGAACACAAATTTAAGGAAAGGTTGAAAAACAAAACAGAGCATCCAAAATAAATGAAAAGGTCTAAAATAAGTGAAATCAGAGTCCCAGAATGATTACAAAAAGAAAACAGTAAGTAGTCCTACATCATTTCAGAAAGTTTTATTGGAAATTTCTAGTTTGGAAGATTTACATTTAATGTAATTACCAATCAATTTAAGATTAAATCTACCCTCATGTTATTTGTCCCCTAACTGTCCCATTTCTTCTTTAATTTTTACCTCCCTCTTTCTCTGCCTTCTTTCCATTAATAAAATAATTTTTAGTATCTCATGATTTTCTCTGCTATTGACTTGATGACTATCCCTCTTTGCTTTACATTTTTAGCAGTTGATCTAGAGGTTTATATTAAACATCTTTAACTTACCACAGTTTTCTTCAAATACTACTATACCACTCCACAAACAGTGTTTCAAAACATTATGGCAGCAGTTTTCCCCCCTTCCTATCCTTTATATTATTGTCATACATTTTACTTGTGCATTGTTATTATGTATGGCCATTACCATGATCTTTAAAGTATAATTTCGATGACAAATTTTTTGGAAAATGCAAAACCCTGAAACAGAGGAGTACTATTTTAAGTATTTTGCCTGTATGGACATTATAAAGCTTTCAAAAGAATTTATTTTAGTCTTAATTCTGGCACTTGCTAATCTAAGAGATGGATAAATTTCTTTATCACTTATAACTTTTTACATCATAGCCAGTAATTCTGTCTGTCTCCTCAAATTTCAGTTTTAGTATTTAGGCCAATACTGGTAACTTTATAATCTCAAACTCAGAAAGGGTTTTAGATTTTGTTTCATATCCCCGTATCTTCGTGCTTCTGTGGTAGAACTTTAAAAGAATACAGAACTAAAAAACAAACCTTAACATATACCCAAAGCAGATAAGTAAATTATCTATCAAATTAATAGTAATTTAACCTTGCAGCCCTTGTGCTCATATGTTAATATAACATACATTATGCTCAAGATTTTGCTTCTGGTTTTGAAGATACATGTAGGTTTTATCTATATTTTTTTTCTGTTGGGTCTTTTTATTACTTTTAATTATGTGACTATACTGAATCCATTAAAACATTATATTCTTTACACGGTTTTGTTTTTTTTTTAAGATTTATTTATTTATTCATACAAGCACTGGGTATAGTCAGAAATGCGGGAGGGTGAGAGAATTCACCAGAGTCAGAGCAGGGACCAGAACAGGCAGACTGACGAAACACACTGCTGAGGGGAGCAGCAGGTGAGACAGGAAAGGTCTGTTGCGCCAGTGGGACCCTCGCCGGTGGCCAGGGATCGAACCGGCACTGCAGAGACTGCAGGCAGCTTCGCAGCCCAGCACTCAACCACTGTACCACCAGGGGAGGCCCTTCTTTAAACTGTTTTATTTTGTTAAGAAACAACGATCATGTTTTCATTCAATTGCTTAGGATGAGAAATCAGACCAAGATATGACTTGCTCCATCCAAGAAGTCTGTGCCAGTACTTTTCAAGTATACAAATATACCTGATCCTTTGAGGCAGACTGTGATCACCTATATCACTGGTCTCACTTTCAAAACAAATCCATATAAATATGGCTTTTGATTCACTGGATCAGCCTTACATAATATCTTTTGACAAAATATATTTTGTGTGGGCCTTCCTTGGCAGTACAGCAGTTGGGCGCTGGGCTGTGAAGCTGCCCACAGCCTCTGCAGCGCCAGTTTGTTCCCTAGGCCTACGGCGAGGGTACCACATGGCACAACAGACCTCTCCTGCCACACCCGCTGTTCCTCTCAGCAGTGTATTTTGTCAGTCTGCCTGTTCTGTTCCCCACTCTGGGTCTGGTGAATTCTCTCACCCTCCTGCACTTCTGACTGTACCCAGTACTTGTATAAATAAATAAATAAATCTTTAAAATATATATATATATTTTTTGCGGCTAATTTCTCATAAATACAGTTTCATTATTGATAGCAGACAGTGAATAAATATGTCTTTTTCATGGCAACAAGCACAATTGTCACATATGTACTGGCAGAGTACTAATTAAATTAAGGCCCAATTTCTTAAAAAAAAAAAACAATTCACTGACAGTGAGCTGAAAACTTACAGCTATTTCAGTATGGCCATCAACAGTACATTTGGAACCAATACAACTTATTCCCAAAAGACCTAACAAGACTATAGAAAATTAATGTATCAACTTATTATTAGGCACCATTCTTTTTTCTTTTTTAACAAAAGAGCACAATTCTGTTAACTCAAAAGTTAAGAATGTTAGCTAAAAACAGCAATCACAAAGCACTAAAACTTAGCTCCTCAGCAAGAAGTTTTTTGGGCACTTACCCAAGTCGTCCTAGCATCTCAAGCTCAGGAACTTGTGGTCCACATGATTCTATTTGCAACGGTTGGTATTCATATAAAGCTTCTTCAAGTTTTTGAATAGGTGCTGATGAAATATGTTGACCCTGTTAAAAAATGAAGAAATTCATTATCTTTGAATAGTCTTACTTATTTTACTCACATTAAAGATGAACAAAATTCCTCATGTTAAAAATAGTATCCATTGTGTGTACCGTTCCATGGGTACAATTTATTACAGAAACCCACCTTATATAATTAACGTAAAGTCACAGACACAATTTAAAGGAGGAAAACCAAATCTGTCATTAAATTCAAATTTAGTCTTAAAGAGTACAGTAGTTCAATGTAATGAAAGAACTCAGCGAATATATAAGCATAGTCTATCCTTACATGTTTTTGAGACCATCTAAGAATGTAAACAGACTGATAAGTTTTGAGCTCAAAAGGTACCAATCAAACACCTGGAACTACAAATAAACCAATCAGGCTTGAACGGTGATAACCTTGAAGGGAATATAAGCCACGGCAGCAGTCAGCATGAGCCCATTCATCAGATAATATTCATCAAACGGCTTCAGACACACTTTTCTGGAGTCTTCAAGACCTTCCCAGACCTCTACATTTGCTCTCTGCTTAAAACTTCGGTCTGACCACTGTTCCTGCCTCTGGCCCTGCCTCCAACATTGCCTGATGAATGGCACTGTTCACCTTTGCCCAATGTTTCTATAAGAGTTGTCTGCCATTAGCTTATGTCTGGCATCTCTAAGAGCTATAACATTGGTAATTGGTACATCTGGCTCTACCACGTGCTGATTAGTGCTGACCTGTAACCACCAATGCTCACTTATGCCCAGGCCCTCTGAAAGCCGTCCACCACTTCCGATTCTCTGGCACCACATCCTAGCACTGCTGCCTCTGGTGCTGTCCAGTTCAGTGTCTGGTGCTGTCCAGCCCAGGCTCTGGATAGCTGATGCTGCTGCTTCAGTGCCACCTCAGGAGCAGGCTGAGGTGTGATCACCTACAACTGCCACTGTAAATGGCCCCACAACTTACTGACATACCACCAGCTAATGGATCAACTTGAAAGGACAATGTTATCTTGCATGAGCAGTCTTTGCTTTGGGCTCCTGGATACTACAGACACTATCTGTGGTAGAATGGCCAGCCATTGGTGGTGGCCTAAGAAACTCCTTTTCCCCAATTTCTCCTTTGTTAATAAAGCCCATTGTTGTTTCACCCTGAGCCTAAGTCATGTCCTGCACTTATAAGCACACAGTTGAGGATCCACAAACCATGACATCCCCCAGGCTTTGCATGATTTCAATTTCATTGGATAGAAATATGAATGGAGAGTGACAACAGGTGGATACCAAAAAGTCACTGAATTGTACTGTTTGAGTGATTTTTATGGTAGATAAATTATACTGTGAAAAGCTGTTTAAAAATACAAAAATTTTAAAATGGTGGTTGATATCAATTCAACAATGCTGACCATTAAATATCCAAGTAGAGATTTTCAGTAAAATCGGCTAAAAATGTAAGATTAAATCAAGAGAAATTTAGCTATCATCAGCATCAAAATGAAGATAGTGATGAGAATAAATAAGATTTTAGGCACTGAGTCTTCAAACATACCCACCTTGAAGTAATTTATGCATATTTTGCTAACTTTCAAAAGTATAACACAAAGCTGAGTGACCCTTCCATTTTTTGTTATTTTGCCATTATAAATAATAAATAAATGGCAAATTACTTAGGTCTGCTGGAAACAGTACTTTTTAAAAAAAATTTATTTATGCATACAAGAACTGGGTACAGGCCAGAAGTGTGGGGGGTGAGAGGATTCACCAGACAAGTGGGGAACAGAACAGGCAGATTTGACTGAAGTACTCTGCTGAGGGGAGCAACGGGCAAGTCAGGAGAGGTCTGCTGTGCCATGTGGGTATCTCCCTGGCCGGGGATCAAACTTATGCTGCAGTGACTGCAGATAGCTTCACAGGTTGCATCTTAACCCCTTGCGCCACCAGGGAGGCCCCTGGAAACAGTGCTTCTAAAACCTTGGAGAAAGTCGCTTCAACAAATGGTGCTGGGAAAACTGGACAGCAACATGCAAAAGAATGAAATTAGACCACCATCGCATACCACACACAAAAATTGAACCAAAATGGATTAAAAACTTGGATGTACGATTGGAAACCCAAAAATACGTAGAAGAAAACATAGGTAAAACACCCTTTGACATTGGCCTCAGTGTTGTATTTGGGGACTTGACTCCCATATATATACAAAAGCAAAAATAAACAAGTAGGAATACATCAAACTCAAAAGTTTCTTCACAGGGCCTCCCTGGTAGCGCAAGGGGTTGGGCACAGCAATATGAAGCAATCCGCAGCCTCTGCAGCATGAGTTCAATCCCCGGCCGGCCAGGGAACAACTCACATGGCGCAGCAGACCTCTCCTGTCTTGCCCGCTACTCCCCTCAGCAGTGTATTTCAGTCAGTCTGCCTGTTCTGCTCTCCCCTCTGTCTCTGATGAATCCTCTCACCCCCCGCATCTCTGGCCTGTACCCAGCCAGCTCTTATAGGCATGCATAAATAAAATCTCTTAAAAAAAAAGTTTCTTCACAGAAAAAACACTATCACTAAAACAAAGAAACCCTCATGAAAGGGAGAATATATTTGCACATCATACATCTAACAAAGGGCGAATATCCAAGATATACAAAGAACTCATATACTTCAAAAACTACAAAAACCCAATTGAAACATATAGGCAGAAGAACTAAACAGACAATTCTCCACAGACTAAATAGAGAAGGTCAATAAGCACATGGAAAAATGCTCATCATCACTTATCATCAAGGAAATACAAATCAAAATTAACATAAAATACCATCTCACATCTGTGAAAATGGGCCATATCAAAAAGCCCAGAAACAACAAAAGTTAGTCAAGGTGTGGAGAAGAAGGAGAGCTCATACACACCGTTCATGAAAACGTAGACTAGTCCAGTCCATATGGAAAATGGTATGGCAGTTTCTCAAAACATGAAAAACAGATCTACCATATGATTCAGCAATTTTACTTCTAGATGTCAACCCCCAGAATGCAAAACCACTAATTTGAAGATATATAACCACTCCTATGTTCACTGCAGCACCATTTACATTATTAAAGTTAAAGAAACAACCTTAATACCCAAAGACAGATGAATGGATTAAGATGATATGAATGGGGCCTCTCCAGTGGCGCAGCGGTTGAGTGCTGGGTTGCGAAGCTGCCCGCACCCTCTGCAGCACCGGTTCAATCCCTGGCTGCTCCCTGGCCACCAGAGGAGGGTCCCACGTGGCATGCAGACCTCTCCTGCCACCCGCTGCTCCCCTCAGCAGTGTACTTCAGTCTGCCTGCTCTGCTCCCCGCTCTGGCTCTGGTGAATTCTCTCACCCTCCCGCACTTCTGACTGTACCCAGTGCTTGTATAAATAAATAAAAATAAATCTTTTTAAAATAAATAAGTAAATAAATTTAAAGATGATATGAATGGATTAAGATGATATGTATATACAATGGAATACAATGCAGCTATAAAAAAAGACAGAACTCTTGCCATTTGCAACAAATGGCTAGAACTAGAGGGAATTATGCTAAGCAAAATGAGCCAGGAAAATGGCAAATACCACATGGTTTCACTCACTGTATATAGAAAAATAAAACAAAGGGTCCAACAAAACCGAATCCAAAACAAGCCCTAGAAATCTGATTGTAGAACTGAAAGTACAAGAGGGAGAGGGGGATGGTGAACAGCAAAAGAGGAGGAGGTCCAACTGATTATGCAGGCCGACTATGGGTGCCTTGTGTGATGTATGGCATATGGTGACAGGCATCTACAGAGGCTGAACTATACCCCTGAATCATATACAATGTTGTCAATCAATCTTACTTCAATAAAAATGAATTGCATATGGATAACAACAACAACAAAAAAATATGGCTAGAAGGCTATAGACTCAAGCATGGCTATAAGCATGGTTTCCAGAACAAAGGAACTTTACAACTCTTCTTAAATTTGAAGATGCTTATGCTTGAAACAAATCTAAATTCCATCTAGGCAAGAGATGTGCTTACATGTAACTCCTGTTGACAAATTGAATAAAAGTAATATGAGGAATGTTTACTCACACCCATGGAATCTGACATGGTTCATGCCAAATTCTGAAGCAACCTTCCTACTAAGTCCATTGGACACAGAATCCATAAAATAATGTGAATCCCTCAAGGATTTGCACTTTTTGAAAAACAAATAAATGAAAGTGGATTTGTTCTCTTGTTTAAAAAAAAATGATGCTTGAGGGTGAAAATGCAGTAAGAAGAGCAAAAGTAACTCATGCAACCTAGGTAATATCCACATTCAGAGGAGAAAAAACCACCTGCAAACTCCACACTCAGTAGTGTAACTAATGTCTTCACTTCCCTGGAGTGTAACAAAATGGAGACCTGTTTCTCTTCTAAGATAAACCTTAGAGTCCTGGATTATAGTTCAATCAATCTGTTAGTCAAAAATTTTCCATATTCCCAAAAATCTTTCCAAGATTTTCTAAAAATCAGCTTGTTTCCATGTAGAAAAACATACAGACATTAGAAGAACAATACAAATTTGTGATGACAAAGGAAATTAAACATGGCTGTAATTTTAAAAACTTGATCATTATATTAATACACACACTCATCTAGAAAGCAGCAAATCACTGCAAACTGGTCCAACCACTATGGAGAGCTGTGTGGAGATTTCTGGACCTACTAAACATAGAGCTTCCATATGATCCAGCAATTCCACTCCTAGGTATTTACCCAAAGGACACAGAAACATCAATTCCAAAGAGCACCTGCACTCCTATGTTTATAGCAGCACTGTTTACAATAGCTAAGCTTTGGAAACAACCCAAATGCCCAAAAATAGATGACTGGATCAAGAAGATGTGGTACATATATACCATGGAATATTACTCAGCATTCAAAAAAGATAAACACATGCAATTTGCAGCAACATGGATGGCACTGGAAGGGATCATGCTCAGCGAAATAAGCCAAAAAGAAAAAGAAAAATACCGGATGGTCTCACTCATAGCAGGAATCTAGAAAACTTAAATAAGGGACCAGGAAAATGAATATAAGAAAGTGAAAATCAAAATCAACAAAAAACTATGAACCAGAGACACTTTTGGGGGGGTGGGGCGGGAGGGGAAGGATTGGGGTCAGAATGGGGCGTTTGCAATTGTATGGGGGAATATAAAAATAAAATTTAATATTTAAAAAAAAAAAAAATAGAAAGCAGCAAATCATATAGAATAACATGACTAAAGAAAATATAGTTGTCTAATAAAAATAATAGTCACAAACTTAATTATCATTAGCATATGTTATTGAAATAAGTAATAAAAAAACTACCAAAAATGAAAGTACCCTTTCAAATTAATAAATCAGCATATAATTATCTGTCACGTGCCACAAAAGAGGTTGCAATTCATAAAGTATTAGCAATTTAGGATGATTCTAAACTCCTTTAACACAATTATAAGATTCATAACACTGTAAATTTTTGTCTTTACTTTTATTTGCGAGGTTAGTCTCATCTCAACATATCTGCCAATAATCCTGTATGTTTGTTTAACTCTCTTTGTACAGCTGTTTAACATATCTCCCCCATTAGATTTATAAGACCTCACATCCACTGCCATGCACAGTGCCTGACACCAAAGAATTGGCTGGTGTTTTGCTGATGGAACGAATACATGAATGTATGTAAATAGTCATCAGGTGAGAACACTGGAAAAGCTGTAAAAATGGGGTGCTAGGTTTCCAAATTCTACACATTTAACAACCCTCTTACTAACCATAAAGAACTAAAGTTTATTAATCAAAAGTACTGTGAAACATAATCAAAAGTACTGTAAAACATTAAAGTACAGCTTCTCTATATTTTAATATTGTTTTCTTTCATTTATTCATTATAGAGTCACTGGATACTTTTTATCCCTAGGCTGGAAATGTGCTTCTAGCCATTTAACAGTTCATTTTAACAAAATTTCAGGTAACAAAACTTTGTGGTTATTCTGTTGCAATCACCACCCATTCAACATAAAAACTATTTAACACTGACTATATGCCAAGATCTGAAAGCACAGCAGTGAACAAAATACTTACAAGCCTTTGCCCTCAGGGAGCTTATAATCTAATAAATCTCTTTTCAATGGGAATTTGCCCTTTATTTCTTAGAATTATCTAAATGCAAATAACCAGAGGATGAAGAGGAAAAGGAGGATGGTACAAGAGGACAAGAAAATGGAGGAAGAGGAAAGGAAAGGGAGGGAGAGAGGAGGAAAGAATAAGAAAGAGAGGGGTGGTTGTTTTCATAAACCAGGTCCTAACACATGTTAAATTTATCAAATAATGCATTACATTACTAAAGGAACTAAAAACCAGTATATTTCATTCTTCTTAAAGCATTAGACCACTACAATTCTAGTGGTTATTTCCAGAAGACCTTCTAGAAAATAAATTATTGCTGAAATACTGTTTCCATTTTGGCAAGTATTCCAATAATTTAAATATTTATGTAAACATTTGTACATGTATTTTGTGTGTATACGCATATTTTATACATGTTTCTATCTATTCAAATGTATTTATACATCTGTATATGAATTTTAGTTCATATATACTCATGATTTTTTAATGGGATAGAGAATACTCAAAGATTATATCTGGCACTGCCTTCAAGCTGTTCATTCTAAGTAGTGTTTTTTGCTTGCAATTCAGTTGTTTTTAGTTTATTTTAGGACCATGCACATCAATTTTTTTTTTTTTTATATTATGCTGTTCTGGTCACTCTAGGGTGATATCAGTCTGTCATCACTGCAACAGCTGCATGGTAACAACTTCCTGGTAGCACATAATTTCATGGTAAGAACAATTTCTTTCCTGCCATAAAAAACGTTTTCTCTAATTTCTTTCAAAATTTATGGTAAACAGCATAAGACAAATGAGGGTCAAGACCTTGCATTGTAAGAGGTAACTATATACTTATGTTGGCACTGCTCTAAACTAAAATGAACTCAGTTGATACAATTTCTGTGAACTTCATTTTCATCCTCTACAATGGGGGTATAAGGAGAGAATTGGGGAACCAGATGGTCTTCTAGATCTAACCTGCTATGATTTCAAATCACTAAGTTAAAATAAGCCACAATGTCAAAATATATCATAAAAAAATAAATGCAATTTTTTTCATATTTAATGTAAAATAACTTGATTTTATATATTTTAGGAAAATAGCCAGTTGAAAAAGAAAACAAACACTAAGTCCAGATTCCCAACTCCTCACAAGAATCGCTGGACTACATTCCCTTGCTGAATCCATGTTTTCAGAAAGAGTAGAATTTTTAAAAATATATAATTGATTCTTTTAAGCATTCCATTGCTGACTTATACCCCCCAAAATAAGCCTTTATGAGCATTTCATGTTTTTAAAATGTAATGCTAGGAATTTGATTATCAATTTTCCCAAAATATTTCCTTCTCAAAAAAAAAAAAATACGCACACAAAATAGGCTTTTTTGGTAATATGAAAGAGGTTTCATTCTGAATACAATAAGAATACCACCATATTTTTCTAGCTTGTTAGTAATAATCAGTTCATATTCTTAAAAGTCAAAGAATTTCTGGAATTATCAAATTACAACCAAATCCTATAAAACATTGTTGAAAGGATAGAAGACTTGAAGAGATGGGAAGGTATTCAATTTTCGCGAATTGGAAGAATTAACGTCATTAAAATGGCTATATCAACTAAAACAATATATTCAGCGCAATCCCTATCAAAATCCCAATCACACTCTTCACAGAAATAAAACAAACAAAAATACCAATGAAATTTATATGGAACTACAAAATACCCCAGACACACTATCAAAGTAGGGGGGTGCAACTGTATGGGGAATAGAAAAAGAAAAAAAAAGAAAAGAAAAAATATACCCCAAATAGCAAAAACACTAGTGAGAAAAAAAAAGAACAAAAATGGGGGTATTACACGCCCTAACTTCAAACTAGACTATAAAGTGACAGTAATAAAAACAGCTTGGTTTTGGAATAGAGATCAGTAGAACAGGATTGAGAACTCAGAAATTAAACCATACACATATAGACAGTGCATTTACAACTAAGGTGCCAAGAACTAACAACAGAGCAAGTAACATTTCTTCAATAAATGTGTTGGGGAAACTGGAAAGCTGCACATAAAAGAATGAAATTAGACCACTATCTCACACCATACATAAAAAGTAACAGAAAACAGATTAGAGTTAAATATAAGATGCATAGAAGAAAAACATAGGTGATGTACTTCTTGACAGCAGCCTTAGAGATATGTTTGGATATTCTACTCCTAACAGCAAGGGAAATAAATGCAAAAATAAACAAATGGGACTACATCTTTTGCTGTTCTGAACAGCAAAAGAAATTTGCATCGAAACAAAAAGCCACCCTACTGAATGGGAGAAGATATTTGTACATCATATGTCAAACAGGTGGTTAATACTCAAAATATAGGAAGAGCTCATAAAACTCAACAATTGAAAAAAGTAACAGTTATAAAATGGGCAGTAAATCTGAAATAAATGCATGGCCAAAGAAGACATTCAGATATCCAACAGGCACAGGAAAAGATGTTCATCATCTCTTAATGAAGAAATGCTTTTGGGGCCTCCCCGGTGATTCAGCAGTTGAGCGCTGGGTTGCGAGGTTGCCCGCGGCCTCTGCAGCACCAGTTCGATCCCCGGCCTCCGGGCGAGGGTCCCACATGCGCGCAGATCTCTTCTGCCGCCCACTGCTCCCCTCAGCAGTGTACTTTGTCAACTGCCTGTTCTGTTTCCCGCTCTGGCTCTGGTGAATTCTCTCACCCTCCTGCCCTTCTGACTGTACCCAGTGCTTGTGTAAATAAATAAATATTAAAAAAAATAAAATAGCAATTGATATTTAAAAAAAAAAAAGAAATGCTTTTGATTTGCCAATCATATCCGTTTCTATAAACAGATATGGGAGAATGGCTATTATCCAAAAGACAAGAAAACATGTGCTGGAGAGGATGTGAAGAGAAGGGAACCCTTATACACTGTTGGTGAGAATGTAAGCAGGTGCAGCCATTATGAAAAGCAGCAAGAAGAAAACTCAAAAAATTAAAAATAGACATTCCATACAATCCAATTATCCCACTTCTGAATATTAAGCCAAAAAGAGCAAAAGCATAAATTCAATGAGATATATGCTCTCCCGTATTTATTGTGGCATTATTTACATTAGGCAACAGCGGAAACAACCTAAGTGCCCATGGAGAGATGAGTGAATTAAGAAGATATGGTATATATACACAATGGGATACTATTCAACTATTAAAAAAAGAAAAGGATGAAATCCTGTTATTTGCAACAACATCACAAAGTTATGTCCAGCAATTGAATGGAGCTAGAGGATATTACGCTTAGTGAAATAAGTCAGACAATGATAGACAAACGCTGTATGATTTTTGCTTTTATGTAGTAATACAGTGAAAACAAAGAGATGAACTATATAAACAAAAATAAACTTCTGGACTATAAGACCAATTAGTGGTTACCAAAAGGGAAAGGGGAAGGGGAGTGGGTAAATTAGAAGGGGGATGATGGTATAATGAAATGTCAGAATTGGATGTTTAGTGATAAACTTAATGGGTTATATACAAATATTGATTCTCAATGACACACAATTGGAACTTATGTTATAAAGCAATGCTACTTCAATAAAAAATAATATCTAAAAAATTTTAAAATAGCATTTCCATAAATTCTTTTCATTGGTATAGAACAAATAGGGCTCAAATATGAACTAAATGTAACAATATCTTTATAAATACATAATTAGTTTTCATAAAGACCAAGGTCCCAAAGTCAGGTGAACACGAAGTATAAAAAGAGGAACTTTTTTACCCTCTACTTTTAATCTATTTTGTTTATAATTGTATTTATATAAATTTGCCTCCAAAAAAATTCAAAAATGAAGACAAAAAAGGAACTAAGCTAGTTATCTCTATCTCAGCTAATTCTATACCCATATAACACCCAAGAGAGATCTAAATGTTTTCTAAAATAGTCCAAAATAAGACAAGTGATTGACTTAAGGTCAATATACCTATATAGTGAAGCCACACCGCACACATGGATTAGTTCCTAAAGTCAGCGTAATGCAAAAACTAGTCAAAATAAATCTTTAAAATCCTTTAGCCCATAAAATATTCTATATATTGTTCTGCACATATTGTATCTCTTTATATAAATCCAATTCAATTTGTTTTTCCTCCAGCATTAGAATAGATTATAGTTTATTCTATAGAAAACCAGAAAGTAGTTGGTTTGCTTTTGGCAAGCGCCTTATTCATTTATTTTTTGTTTGTTTAGGCACAAGAAAATGATTCTTTGCTATTTGTCTCTTTAGCTTGGTGTTGTTTTAAACTTTAGTTGAATTCAAGTAAGTTAAATGTATGATATGGCTACTGAACATGATAGATATATGAATTTTCACTCAACTGAATTCATGGAAGATATAAGTTGTGAGCTGTAAGGAACTGAAATGGAGGTGAAGAAAGAACATTTCTACTAAAGGAACAACTTCAGTACTGTAGTAAAAATGAAAGTCAGAATATAAATGATAGACTAGGGATTAAGAAAGTAGATACACTGAGAAAACCCAATTATTGTTTTCATCAAGTTATAAGATAAAATATAAATCGGGACATATAGCATTTTAAAGAAAATGTATGATCCAAGGAAGGATTCTGTTTGTTTAGCTTTTGTTGTTCTCGATTTCTCCTTAAGTACTGATAAATAAGGCAGTGTTGAAAAGTATTATTTTTACATTCTTTCTCTGATGCTTGTCTTGCTACTTAACTGCCATTTGTTGCCAAGAGGACAGAGTGTTCAGCAAATCCTATCTGTTTCTATAAAAAGATCAGAAAAGAAAAACATCAAGACTACTTCCTGAGACAAAACCTATCTCCTTAAAAGAGTGCATTTAAATTTAAGAAAAATGGTATTGTCAGAAATTTTCAGCATATAGCATTTTAGTTCATTATTTGTTGTAGTAATTACAAAAATAGTTTCTAGGAAAGACTTCTAATTTTGGCACTTTAAGTGATCTTTTAGTAAACAAAATAACTTATACATAGGTCTAAATTTTGGAATGTGACAAAATAAGAAAAATATATAAAGTTCTCTGCAAATATTGCTTTTAATATGTAAGCAAAACAAAAATATAAAGATTAGTAGTGTTCTGAGGTAAAAACATTTTTTCAGTGTAAAAGTAGCAAAAAGCTTCCTTATACCATAATGGACTGAATAATTCACGAGATCATAGTTTATTTAGCTCTAAATCCTCTGTGTATTACAGTGTTACATATTAGGAATGTTTCATAAATGAACAAATGTCTTGTAAGGATTCCTATTATCCCACTCCCTCCTATCCCCTAATTCAATGCCATCCCCTCAAAAACATAACAAATCAACCTAGTTCAACTTGAGGTCATTGCAGAAAATAAATGAACTAAGCCAAACTGTACTAACTTTATCACTTTTCTGTCCTAAAGGAAAACAACAAATACTATGAGTACCCTAACCATCCCAAACTGCCTTTTCCACAACATATAAACACCACCACCACTGTCATAAAACCATCATCCAACTATGATCTATATATTCTAATCACAGAATAGAACAGAACTTTTATAAAAGATGCTGACTCTCTTTTCGTTTGCAATTTTACATCAAATGTCATTTACTGAAAGTCATAAAAGGAATGTGATTACTAGCAGTAGGCTTCCATGCAAACAATAGAGAAATATTTATTAAACACCTATATGTGTCATGAATGGTGCTAAGTATATACGTGCACTTAAGGTATTATTTGTCTAACTTATGGGGAAAAAACTGACATTCTGCAGGTCAACAGACCAACTCTGGTTTTAAGCCCTATACTGCCAGAATCTACTCTGTACTTTCCTATTACATGACACAGTGTGAAAATTCACTTATCTAAATATTTAGTGAATATCAGGCACTGTGAAAGTATGATAGAAAGAATATACAACTAGAACTTAGTGTATTTTCATGAGTTTAACAATAAATATTTACATTTATTAAACATAAATTAGAAAATACTCATTGTTTTAAGAAATGATATATCAAGCAATTTTTAAATTAGTTGCCCTAGTTCATTATAACATATAGCTCAATTTTACTTTAAGAAAATATGCACATTAAACTGTTCCATATACATTCAGACTGTTGAAAATTTCACCTATATTAAGATACCTGCTTCATGCTTTTTAGATACTCTCACAGTTCAATATTTCTTAATAACAAGCAAAAATATTATCTTCTTCAAACAACATACAAATTGATGACTTATTTATAAGCAATGTAAACTGAATACATTTTGAAATGTTAATCAGAAAGACTCAACTAGAAATAAAAACTCCTAGCAATATAAAAGTAACCTACTTTCCTAGAAGGTTGACAATAACCAATCCTTTAAATCACATTTTACAAGGTGATTTTTCATAATTAATAGATGTTTTATGTTTATGATGTGAATTATAAAAGCAATGCAGAAAACCACAATTTGGGTTAATTTTTCATCCAGTAACATGTTTATAACTGAGCATAAATGCTGTTTCCGTTAATACAGGAGTACATTAGATCCCCACTTTATGATAGGTCTACTATCGGAGCAAATCACTTTATGATGAATCCTTCCCTATATTAAATGATAAATTGCATTATAATTTAATATTCACATTACGATGGGGGATTTGTGGGTGGTGCATCTGAATAACTGTTAGCATATGACCCAACAGCAGCTTATTTATCTGCTTGACAATCTTTTGTCTTGCAGTCCATTGGGTTTTTTTAGTATAGAAATGTTTTGATTTTTAGTCTTTATGTAACCTTTCATACAAGTGGTTGCTACTGAATTGTGTAAAATATAGTGCTAAACTGTAAACATGAGTCTTAAAGAGTATTAAGGAGAAAATTTCAATTATGTTTAAACAAGAAATTGGCATGAGCATAGTCATAGTGATGGAATGATAGCAGAGCAAAAGCAAAGACTCCTTTGGTTCCAGAAAACCTGAAAAAGAGGAAGGCTTATCAGGTCCTCCAAGTCACCCAGACAAAGTAGGGACTTGTAGAAAAGGAACAGAGGAAAGTTTCAGGACTCAGATTTAAACTACTAGAATGATTCCTACATGATTCTAGGCAGCAACAACATGATCAGGTTTGCCTCAAACAATTAGATGTGAAAACTCATGGCTAAGAAATGCCAGATAAACATTCCTTGGCCATTATTTATTCATCTGAAGAATTGATGGGGTGAATTTAATGGTGTCAGAGGACTACTGCAAGATTTCACCTGGAAAAGATTTTCAGTAGTATCTTTGTCAAAGTGACCTCTCAGACCATAAAAATGCTTCTTACAGTGGAAACTTAGGTGACCTGGTGATTTCTAAATCTGAAGTCTGTCCAGGAACTCAATCTTGAAATGTCATCAAGCCAAGGTCAAGAATAAGACTACCCTCTGATAGACAACACAGTGTTGGAGGAGCATGTGGGAGAAATTTGGTGTCATCTACTTGGAAGACTTCATTCATGAAAATGCCTTCAGGGGAAGTATTTCCAGGTGATCTCAAGGTTCTTGTATCCTTTCCAGCTTTTAGTGGCCTCCCATGCTTAGAGTAGACTTCCTCAAGGAGATAAGGCTCACTTGGTCATCTAGGTAAACCCATCAATCAGTTCATCCAGCAGCTGAACTAAACCCAGAAATTGGAGATGTTCAAGCAGGCACTTCTCATCACAGCCCAGTTCCAAGTAAAAATTTCCTGTGTGTTTTCTGCTGTCTTTTCTGAAATAAGCAAAGCACTGATGCCAAGGAGGGAATCCTGCTTTGTCATATCTTATATCCTTGGGTATGGTGAATGAATAACCAAGCATGTGTACAAGAAGGTGTGGACAAAGCCCAGGGACATAGTTGAACTTGGGGGTTTCTAGGGTCTTGTTTTGGAAAGAAATTAAAATATAATTAGAAGCGCACAACAAGAATAAGGAGGGGAAAAAAGGAAGGGAGGGAGGAAGGAAAGGAGGGAGACAAGAAATCATACAAAAGCATGATGGTGTAAAAATTAGTGAATTGGTACAAGAATTTGGTTTTGTCCATGTACTCCATTAGCAAATTCTAACTGATTTTGAAACAACTTTTTCCAATTTAAATTACTTGTTTCTAATTTCATCTGTTTAGCAAAAAATAAAAATGAAATTCTTGGTGTTTTTATTCTATTATATAAATTAGTTTTATATAATAAGCTTAACTATGTGCCAAATGTTCAAATTATGCCATATTAGAACAAATTATATAGTATCAACATATTGTTGGGTTAACATCATGATATTCTCACTACATGATCATTTCTGCAGAATGGATTAATTCTGTAAAGTCTGTACACAGACTATCACATAAATCACTTTACTTTTTAAACTTTTGAAGTCCTCATGAATATGTAAATACATGTGAAAATAAATAAAAACAGAGGTACATTTAGTAAAATAGTACCCGAAAGGACGAATAAAAATAGTATGGGAGGGCCTCCCCGGTGGCACAGCGGTTGAGCGTTGGGTTGCGAAGCTGCCCTGGGCCTCTGCGGTGCCGGTTCGATCCCCGGCTGCTCCCCGGCCACCGGAGGAGGGTCCCACATGGCGCGCAGACCTCTCCTGCCGCCCGCTGCTCCCCTCAGCAGTGTACTTCGGTCCTTCTGCCTGCTCTGCTCCCCGCTCTGGCTCTGGTGAATTCTCTCACCCTCGCGCGCTTCTGACTGTACCCAGTGCGTGTATAAACAAAACAAACAAACAAATAAATAAATAAAGCATGCCTCTATATAAAAAAAAAAAAAACCTTTTAAAAAATAAAAAAAAATAGTATGGGAGACTTTGTTGAGCTTTGAAGGCTTTCTGGAAGGTAGAGATTTGATAAAAGCACTAATATTCTATCAAGTTACTGAGAGGTGCTACTAACAATCAGCTACACTTTCTGAAGCATAAAGTTTATTAATGAATCTCTGTACTGAAACTAATGACTGCCTACTATTTTGATTATTATAAGAGAGAGATCAAAGGGAGCAGGGAGGAAATAATAGAAAGGAGTTGGGGGGTGGGGGGTGGGGCAAGCGGTCATTCTATGACCAAATACAACTTTAGGTAAAAAACAACTCCAAGTAAGTTCTGCATCTACTCAGTCACTTACTTATATGTTTTCCGGTGTTCTTTATACTAAACTAAAGCCTATGTTGGCAAGAGTCATGAGTTTTATACTCCGTCCACTATTTCTGAAATAATTCTGCTTACCACAAATATATGAATGTATTTGTGAGAAACTTGGGGGAACAGTCATATTAATATAAGATAGCATTTCTGTTGTTGTTCATTTTGAACATTTCAATCATAAACTCAGGAGAAATATGGTTTTGGAGGCTTCCCCCTCAAATCAGATTTGCCTTTTCATTAGAATGGACCGACACTCCCCTCCCCCTACCCCCAGCACACTCATAAACACACACCCCTGCATACTTTGTCCTCCCACAGTCACATTCTACTTTCATTATATGTTCTCAGCACACCTCACATTTTAACAAACATTTAAAAAGTCATTTTTTCAAATTCAGGTAATTACTGTAAGAGTGAATTCAGTAGTTCTTTTAAAATATGCTGGCACAAGGTACCAAAGATACTGTTTTGAATCCATTTGAAAACACAGAAATACATAAAGATGAAGTGAAAAATGTATGCGAGGGTTCTTTTCATCATTTTTCATTATTTTAATGTTCTAAGTGAATATTAATTCTTAACCAGGTTATACTATCTGTTCGACCATGTTTTTAAAGTTGCTTTCATTCAACTGTACAAGCCTGTGACCTCCACAATGACCTCTACAAAAGCAGTTGTGCACTTTACTGTGGTGCAAATCCTCACAGACAAGTTGAACCTGTTCTTTTTGGCACTGAGCCCTTGTGCTGAACACACAGCTGAGATTTATTATAAAAGGGAACTAAGGGGCATTATTGCACAACATTTATCCTTCACATATAACCAAGCATAATCTTTTACAACCTTTGAGAGCTCTTAAATAAACATATCTTCTTTTAATTGCACAAAAAGCTTCTTATTTGTCACCAATCATAGCATATTGAGATTCATTTTACATTAGGAAAAAGCTAGCATACAAGCATTTGTACTAAGAATTAAGATTGTCTCAATATTTATTCAAAAGTAATAATACTTTTAATTCTCAAACCTAGGACAATTACCTGCCTTGCTGTCTTTAAAAAGGTCAATGCAATGAACTAATTAATAAACATCTGTTTTCAAGGATATATAGGTTATGTAGGATATATAGGTTTAGAAAAATCCTACAGCACTCTTACAAATCTTTCAAAGTCATTGAGAAAACATTAACTTTTACTTTTACACCATTTTGTGTTTTCTTTTTAATTCCAAAGTTCAATTTTAATTTTCTTTCTCATAGCTCTTTCAAAACATTGTCCATCCTAAACAATTTTAACCTGGGCTCTGATGTACAAGACTGCTGCCAGGTTACTTTCTCAATTCAATAGATTTGATACCCTGAGGGTAGGAGGAATTTCATGAATTCTAAGAAGTATCTCTTACAATAGAAATTACCACACCATTTAATTCTTCAGTATTTGCCAATTGATTTATCACTTAGTTGCCTCCTTGAAAACAAAGAAACTAAGATATATGCAAAAAAATTCTATCCTGAAAAGGCAAGTTCAAACTAGCTTATCAGCTAATTGCTCAACATAAAAGAAACTAAAATATGTTGATTCAGGTGACTATTTCCTTGCTCTAAAATTCTTCTAATTTTTTTATTACTATTAAGTGTACGAACATTTGAAAATGCTTACAGACCTTTGGTAAGGGTTGGAGAGAAGAAGATTGTTTAATAAGTATAGTTTCATTTTATAAGATGAAGACTGTGGAAGTTGATGGTAGTAATAGCTGCACAATATGAATATACTTACTATTGAACTAAACATTTAAAATTATTAAGGTGACATATTTTGTTATGTGCATTTTATCAAAATAAAAACTGTAATTAAAAAATTTCAAATATTGACTGCTGAACTTGTTTTTTAATAGTAAAAAAAAGCATCTAATGATACATTTTTAGGAATCAGAACTCGAACGAAACATGTTTATAGATCACACCAAATACATTTTGTGAGGACATTCTCTTATTCATCATTAAAACAGAAAACATTTTTCATCAAATACGTACTTTCAGAAAAAAACTAATTGGCATTACATCTTTAAACAGATATAACTAGCATGCAAAGAAATTACTAGCCAATTTTATTCATATTAGTAATCTATGCCACATGAGGTAACATAAAAGGTGATGAGAATTAACGGATCAAACATGTAAAAATGCTTCAAGACCTGATCTTACACTTTGTTAGAACTATGATCTTACACAATGTCAACACTGGTAGTATTTTTTACATGCCTAAGCCTTCTAATTCATTTTGAAATGCATGTGCTTCAAGATTTCCATAACATCAAAACTACTCATGATGAAGTCATAACTATAATTAAAAATAACATCCAAAGAACCCATAGTTGCAATGTCAAGAAGGTTAACCTCCAAATAACTTAAAGCAGCTGTAAGAACAATCTAAGTCCCCACTTTGGCTCTTCACACCACAACAGCTTTCCTATCTATATTTCTTCTTTCCAGCAAGAATATAAGCATATGTTCTATATGCCAATAACTCCTATTCTTTAAAATTCCCTTAGAAAAAACTCAATGTTAAGAAACACAGACCTTGGAGTTCACAGAATCAAATGCCTTGTCTACCTTGAGCAGCACTGTTTAACCATGCCTCACTTTCACTTATAAAATTAAAGGATATAATAAAATAAAATATATTTAAATAGCAGAGTCTAATGTCCATAGAATGCTACCAATAACTTTTTTAATTATTATTGTATCAAAAATCTTCTTCAGGAAGAGGAAAAGGAGAAATATTTTGTACCATTTCCAGTCTCCTGTTGACTGCCACCAGATAAAATCACCAAAAGCAACTGCAATCATCAACATACTGTTATAGGGCAGGGAGCCCTGGGTACCACCCTATTACAATATGAAAGGTAACTTTTCAAAAGACTGCTTGTGAAAGTTAGAAATCAAAACAACTTCTTACAGAAACAAAACTTTGGTAATAGTAAAATGTTAGGCTAAGGATATGTAAAACACATTGTCTTTAATTTCGTCTAGAGCCTGGCAGTAATACAGAAGAGAAAAAGAAAAGTTTACTTTTCTCTTTCCTGGATGCAATGTTGTTCTTTGGGAACATTATAAAATTTCTGAAATTTTAGCTATTTCCCATTTACCTTTTACATACCTATACAGCACAGAGTACCTTTCCCTGGCATTATATGTCCCCACAACGCTGTAACACTAAGCACCTAATTGAAAACACTCCACTCAAACATACTGACTCCCAACGTGCTCCCTGGTCTTAAAGTCACCAACCTGCATATACCACAATCAAAACTTCCTGGTATCACTTAAGGCGTTAGGAGGAAAGAAATTACATTGCATGATTTTGCTTAGTGGACATCTGGTTTTTATTTAGATCATTATTGCTTTAAAACGAACATTTGTAAAACACTTTTTTCTGGAACAAAATGTAAAGCAATAGAGTCGCCCCTTAAAAACATAGGCTAAGAAATATTCACTGAACATTTTGTAACTTGCTTAATGTTTCTGAATTTTTAATAAGTATCAACAAACGGTCTGGACTGTATTCATTTTTATATTTCCCATATATGAAAAAAAGTGTCTCAAAAAGTATTAACATTTTCACAGTGATTCAAAGTAACATGCAGGAATTCCATGATGAGGAATGGGAATGGTACAGAAGTTCTGGGTAAAATTTGACTATAAATAGTAATATTCAGAGAATCTCAGAAGTAAACAGGATATGAAAGATCATCTGTAGTCTTTTACTAGTCACTGGATTTTTAATCCCTTCCATATCTCTAGCTTATGGCTAAACACCTCACAGTTTACAAATACAGTTCAAAGTACCAAAATAAAATCCTACATATCAAGTAGCTCCTACAAAACATAGTATTTTGTCTTATAAAAATTGAACTAGAACTTCTCTTTGCCTTCTTTGTCTTATAGGACTTTCTAGAACACGTGATTCTTAATGAAAAGAGATTCTGTGCCTGAGAAAATGTATCATCATCATGGTAATACAAAATAAAAATTTATGAAACTTCCTTAACTACAGTATTGTTTATCAAGAAAGCACCAGATTGTTTCTCAACTATTATCCAAAGTTTTCACTTATTCTACACTGTTAGTTTCTGCTTCCAATTATTTGAACTAAT
Organism: Talpa occidentalis; assembly: GCF_014898055.3. Taxonomy (NCBI): domain Eukaryota; kingdom Metazoa; phylum Chordata; class Mammalia; order Eulipotyphla; family Talpidae; genus Talpa; species Talpa occidentalis. The sequence goes on along the minus strand of NW_023601104.1, from coordinate 69,095,160 downwards.
GAGCAAATTAATGTTTATTTTGTCATACATTCACCATTTAGTAACTGCTTGACAAAAATTCCCATAAGATATGAACCCAATAAAGTATGGAACTACTTTTAGGGTTTCTATTACCTGCAAAATGAAATTAGTCTTCAAGCCATTTTATTTTTTAGTAGACTATCATTATTTGCTATTAGACTATAACTTAGAACAAATCATCTCCCTTTATGTTAAGACTGCTCAAAAAAATCTGGAATAGTCTATATTCAATTCTAAAATTTACCTTATTGTTTGGAGTTAGTTACTGAATCACTTCTTACCACTGTTGTTTGCTCCTTCACTTAAAAAATTCAAGTACTATATCATTTATGGAGAAACTGATAGGTTAAATCCTGAAAATAGCTTATCTTTATGATTAATAGTATCTAACAAAATCAGACTGTTCTCTAAGATTATTTTCACTTTACTTCATTCACACATATACCACACACTGCAAGACATACTCCAATGAATAAGGTTTATATTACTCCAAATGAATATAGTTATTTGCCCAATTCCCAAAAGCGTTAACTGGTAAGTACCAGAATTTTAAATTGACTCAACTAACATCAAAGCCCTTAACTGCACATTGCTGTCACACTGCTGTCTTGCCCATCCTCTGTAAAAAGGCAAGAAAAAAAGGTCCCTTGGTTATGCCATTAAACATAATGACAGGAGGTTGCCCCATTACTACTCATTCTCAACTCAAATGATCCTACTGAAACATGCAAGTTGCTACTATATAGAACACAGGAAATAAGCTTGATAACATTTGATAAAACATACAACTTAGACAAAACTAGTAATAATAACAAAAAGGCATGTAACATTATTCACCACTCAAGGATAAGAGGTCTTACACTAGCAATAAGGAATTACAATTATGGGCCTGCTTTCTTTATATATAAATCAATAATAGAGAAATAAAAAGACAACTTACAGAGCCCTATCACTATCAATAATCATCATTTAAGAAATTATACACCAGGGCAATGTAGGAGCTTCTACCATTGATAATATGGTTGGTTCAAGGACTAACATTACTTCCTATATCAAATTATTTTTCCTGTTTTCATTTCCAACTCCTACTTCGCATGCTTAAATAAAGAAACACTCTGGTATAATGGAAAAAGAATTAAACTGAAGAATCTGAAGGAGCACACTCATGCTGGTTTCTATTTTCCTGCTGGATTTAAGCAAATGTAACAATAAAAAGGGGGAAGGGATAAGATTAGTGATATTCCTGCTACATGTTTACACACACCTGCATTCAATGTATAAAATATTCCTCATTCAGGGCGTTCCTGGTGGCACGAGGAGTTAAGACGCAGCCAATAAAGCTGTCCACAGCCTCTGTAGCACAAGTTCGATCCCCCACCAGGGAGCTGCCCACATGGCGCAGCAGACCTCTCCTGCCTCGCCCACTGTTCCCCTCAGCAGTGTATTCAGTCAATGTACCTGCTCTGTTCCCCACTCTGTCTCTGGTGAATCCTCTCACCCCCCCTAAATCTCTGACCTGTGCCCCAGCTCTTGTATGCATAAATAAATCTTAAAAAAAAAATTCCTCATTCAAAAGTTCTTACCAACATAATTACAGACATAGAAATATAGCACCATAGGCATTTTAAAACCACTCACTGGGGCCTCCCTGGTGGCTCAAGGGGGTAAGTCACAGCATATGAAGCTATCAACAACCCCTGCAGCACAAGTTTGATCCCCAGCCAGGAAGGTGACCCATATGGCACAGCAGACCTCTTCTGTCTGGCCCACTGCTTCCCTCAGCAGTGTATTTCAGTCAATCCACCTGTTCTGTTCCCCACTCTGTCACTGGTGAATCCTCTCACCCCCCTGTACTTCTGGCCTGCACCCCAGTTGTTGATGCATAAATAAATCTTAAAAAAAAACCCTCACTGTGTTGACTTTAGATACATTCTGAAAAGTTCATTCTCATTAACAGCATTCACTTTTAGATCAAAATATAATTTAATAAGAATACTTAGGAATTTTAAAATGAATGTCATTTATTTGTATTAGCCATTCAATTTGAACTTATTTTGTGATCCTCCAAATATAATGTAAAAGTATGATTTGAAAGAAGGTGCAGTTATTTATCTTATAAAAAAAAAGCCCTAGAAATGATATGTTCAAGCAACACAATCTGTAATTGTGATTATATTACCTAAATAATTTGCTATTTTTCAAATATAGCATGTAGGAAGTCAGTAATTCGCAAATGTGCAAAGTATTTCCATGTGCTTAACAAAAAAACTGTCCAAAAGAAATAATGCTTACAGACTTTTTTTTTATTTTTATTTCTCTACCATCTGTTTTAGTCTTTTTTGCTTCTTGGTCCGCTCACCTTCTTTCTTTCTATTGCCTGCCTGTTCTCATAGTAACACTTCTAAAACAATAAGGCAGCAAAATTAGACACCCAGTTGGGAACTCTACTCCCAGATGTCATTTGACAATGACACAATCCAGAGCTGAGTATTTACGGACATAAACTGCTAAAGAACCAATACATGCCTCAATGCAAATACTTTAAAACCTTTCCTAAAGATAATCACCCAATATTCTCAAGGGAAGAATATATTAAGATCATATATTCCATAAATAAAGTTAATACCTTTGATTACTGACTTAGTTTTATTCATGTATTTTATCTGACAATACATATATTATAGGCATATAAGGGTGTATGTGTATAAAATCTCATGAAGTGGGACAAAACCTGAAATCAAAAGTACATAATGCCACAACCTGAAATTAAACTAAAACACTGTGAATATTTCTCACTAGCAAAGATGCTTTAATAGTCCTTCCTCACATAGGTATTACTGAATTAGAGGGGCTATAAAAACTTGAAAACTAAAGCAAATATAAAAAAGATAAGTGAAGGCTATACATTTTTAAAACACACTGAGAACGTACAGAACTTTCTTTTAAAACTCCCCTTTTTATACTAAAGTACAAAAGGGGGTGATAAAATTAGGAAAACTAAAACCCTAGCAGGTCCTAAAGGTGCAGAAAAACAGACAAAAAGAAAATTATGAAAGTAGCAACAGAAAAATGGCTCACAAATATAAGGGAACCCCAAAATACTAACAAATGACTTCCCATCAGAAACCACAGAAGTAAGAAGTAGTGGGATGATATATTCAAAGTGCTAAAAGACAAAGACTGTCAATCAAGAATTCTATACCCAGCTAAATTACCCAATAAAGTAGACAAAATAAAGACATCCCCAGATAATGACTGAATAATCTATTGCTAATAGATGTGCACTAATGTGTGTATATATACATAAATGGCATTCAAGATAAATAGAAATGGAAATGAGTTGCCAGTAGCTACTCAAATTCTTGTAAAGAAATAGACACTAAAAAGGTAACAACATAGGTAGATATAAAAGGCTCAATGAAAACATTTCTTCCTCTTGTTCTCTGATTTTAAAAATAACTGCAAAAAATGGCGAAACTATATGGTTGGGTTTATAATATAATATATGACAATAGTACATAAAGGGAAAAGAAATGAAGCTATTCTAGATCAAAGATCTATATTACTGATACTGAATTAGTATTAAGATGAAGAAACTTATAATCAAGTAAGATGCATGGTATAATTCAACATCAACTATCAAAAAGTAATTAAAAAACTCTACATAATTAAAAATAGGGATTAAAATGTACACCAGAAGTGTGTCCATTTAACACAAAAAACAATAAATGAAAAGAGGAATATAATGGATCATGGGCTATATACAGAAAACAGATATCAAAATAGTTGATGTAAATTAAACTATATCAATAACGACATTAAATAAGTTAAATACACTAATCAAAACGCAAAGATTATCAGGTTGGAAAAACAAGAGCCAACTATATGCTGTCTACATCAGACACACAATTAGAATAAATGACATAAAATAGACTGGACAGAAAGTGTGGAACAAGAAAAAGTATGCTAATAATAAGGATGAGAGAGTTAAAGTGGCTATACTTCAGACAAAATAGTTTTAAAGACAAGAAATGTTACTGAGAAGAAAAATACCTTAAGATGATAAAACGGTAAGTTCATGAGAAAAATCTAACAACTATAAACATATACACATCTTAACAAAGGAGCCCAAAATTATATGGAAATACCTCACAATAAAAAATATACTGGGGGGCCTCCCCAGTGGCACAGTGGATTGAGCACAGCGCTGTGAAGCTGTCCACTGCCTCTGTAGCACAGGTTAGCTTCCTGGACAACCAGGGAAAAACCCACATGGCACAGCAGACCTCTCCTGCCTCGTCCACTGCTCCCCTCAGCAGTATCCTTGGTCCATCTATCTGTTCTGCTCCCCACTCTGTCTCTGGTGAATTCTCTCACCCTCCTGCACCTCTGACTGTACTCCAGTTCTTGTATAAATAAATAAATCTTAAATAAATAAATAAAATATATTGGGTGATAAAACAATTATCAATAAATTTAAAAGGACTGGACTCATACAGTGCAAGTTATCCAACGACAGCAGACTTAAATAAGAAATCAACAGCAAAAGAAAATTCAGCAAATCCACAAATAATTGGAAATTAACAGCATAGTTCTAAATAACCCATGGTCAAAAAAGAAACTGTAACATAAATCAGAATATATTTTCAACTTCATGTAAAGGGTTAATAAATATTTTAAGCTTTATAAATCATATGATCTTTGTCATAACTACTCAACTCTGCCATTAAAACATCAGGAGACAAAGACAATACCTAAATGAACAAGTATGGCTATGTTCAAATAAACTATAGTAACAATAACAGGTGTTAAGCAGGATCTGGTTTTCAAGCTGTAATTGACCCACCTATGCTCTAGAGATCTGCAGAATGATGTCCATAACTTTTGCCTGGATAATGATCTGCACTATGAGAGTGCAAACTACTCAAGGCCAAGAAAATAACCAATAAAATAAAGAGCAATAGGTCAGACAATTCCTAAAGATCACACAGGACTACAATATTTCATAATCTCAATAAACAAAGTGAAAGGGCCTTTTAATATACAGGGCATCAGATATATTCCTCAATATGGACACCTTGAAAGTGGAGCTAAATCAATCTAATGTTAAAGTCTGCTCTTGCATAACCTAAAAATATTTAAAAGCAATCCCTGCAAGATCTATCAGATTACTGGTAACTTAACTGCATCCCCAAGCAAAGTCTGACAATATTTAATGGAATAACATAATTACTAGGTTTCAAAAGCAAGGCAGAAATATATGATCCATACCAGTAGGAAAAAAAAACAATCAATAGAAGCAGACTCAGAAATTACAGATGATGAAATTACCAGACAAGGACATTAAAACAGCTATAATAAATTTGCTCCATATGTTCAAGAAAGTAAAGAAAAAACATGAGGAGGACAGAAATGGAAAATATGAATAATACCCAACTGGAATACTTAGAGATTTAAAATACGTACTAACTGCAATGAGAAATACAACAAGTTGGACAAACAGCTGATTACACTAGAATAGTAAATACTGGTGAACTTGAAGGCACAGCAATAGAAGCTATCTAAAGCACAAAGAAAATAAGACTAGAAAAATAATTCACAAAACACTGTTAAAGTGTCTCATAATATCAAGCAGTATAACTGATATGTAATTAAAATCCTAGAGGAAGATGGGGAGAAAGGAAAACAACATAAAAATATGTGAAGATAAAATCGTCAAATTTTTTCCAAATTTGATGAAGGTAAATTTAAACCCAATCATATCAATAATTACTTTAAAACAATAAGTAAAAGGATTATCACTTTTAATGAAAAGCAAGATCCAACTGTATAAGGTATTTAAGAAAGCAACTCATATCATAAAAATAATAAAAATAATAAGCTATTAATACCATAAAAGGTAGAGTGGTTATATTAATATCAGAAAACAAAGAATACTACCAGGAATAAAGAGGGATGGTTGACTGATAATAAAAATGTCAAAGTATAAAGAGCATATAATAATCCTACATTTCCATGCAACCCTCCCCACATAAAAAAAAAAGGGCTTAAAAAATATATGGTGGAAATTATTAAAACAAAACCCACAATTATATTGGGATATTTCAACACAGTTTTCTCAAATAATTGAGAAAAATATCAGTAAGAAAACAGAAGACTTAATATCAATTAACTTGTTTAAAATACATTCATAGAACACTCTACCCAGAGCAGGATACAAACTCTTTCAAGTTCACAAAAACATTGCCCAAGATAAACCATACTCTGAGAAAAAGATAGTCTCCACACATCAAAGAAATTAGAAATCACCAAAGTATATTTAAAGTAATTAAATTAGAAATCAAATGCAAAAAAAGTATTTGAAAAACTGGAAATTTGAAATTAAACAACAATTTCTAAATAACCCATTAATTAAGCAAAAGAAAATCTATTAACAAAAATTACACAATAATTTCAATTCATGAAAAGGAAAACACAACTTTGATGGTCACATGAATGTACTCTACATTTTCCAATTACAGAAGCATACAGGACCAGAGTTCCAGTTCTTGTACTGTGACCGTCCTCTCCATAAGTGCAACAATGTTATGACGTTCACTGTTTACCTATAACCAATGACTAAGTGCGGCAGGAATACACAGGTAGTTCCATACTCAGAAGTTGCAAAATGCCTCTGCCAGAAAACTTTGCCAGAAAGACTCCCCAATTGCCTTGCCCAACTTTCCTCAGAAATATACTGTAGTCTGAGGCAATTCTATCCTACCTTTGTTCATTCTTCACTTGGAGTCAGACCTATATCACAGTCAGCTGAAAACCTCCTATTGATCCTCATTTTCTTATCACAGGTACTTCGCCTAAAATATTTCTTGTGCGTTTAAATCCATCTTGGTAACTGCTTCTCAGAGGACTTAAACTATCAAAACAACATGTCAAAATGCATGAGATGCAACTTAAGCAATGGTTTCAAGAACATCGATAATATCAGAAAGATTTCAAATCGGTAATCTAAGTTTCTATGATTAAAACTAGAAAAGCAAACTTACTATTTCCCGCCTTAGAAGAATGAAGGAAAAACAGAAAAATAAAACAAAATAAAAACTGACTTATCAATAAGTTGATAAACCTCTACCCAGACTGATTAGAGGGAAAAGTTACTACTAATATCTAGAATGAAAGAGGGACCGGTACTAGAGATCCTATAGGAATCTCTTAATTTATAAGGAAATGGTCTTTCATACCTTTGCGTAATAGATCCACTACTTACAACTCTTGATCTCAGAAGCCACTAATAAAGACTCTTACTTAAATTATAATACAGCTCAAAGACTTTGTCTTTTTAAGGATATTTAATTAAGTAAAATCTTCCAGGAATGATGAACCCTACACTACAATGAAACCAAAATAGAGTGTGGGTGGGAGCTCCAAGACTACCACTGCAGCATCTAGGAAAGGCTCTGAAAAGAACAAGCGTAAGAAAACAGCAGTATGTTCATAGTTCTATCTACCAATGGTGGATGAAGATAAGCTTTCAGAAGCATTCTCGGTAAAAATGGGAAGGGCTTCTAGCACAGAAAAATGCTAAAGGAGGAGGGGTAATGACAAAACAAGAGTGTACTAGAAGACGCTATCTACCAATTGTATATGTTTTAATAAGTTAGAAATTGTTCAAAAATAACTTATTATAACCTCTAATTTTCAAATTCAGTTATAACACCATAAGGTATGGAAAATTATATTCAAGTATAAAAGGAATCTTTGGTGGAAATAAATTGGGAAAGAACAAAATAAGAAACAAAATTATATAGGAATTATTTAACAAAAACAGTCAAAAAGTAAAAGCTAAAAGTATTTCCTACTACCACTCCTTTATAATAACAGCCCTACAAATATTATTAGAAGAGCAGCAACATGAAAACCAGAGTTAACTCAAGACAATACTGTTGGGGCCTGATAAAATTACAAAGGAAAAATAAATGTTTAGCTAAAAAATTAAAGTATCACATTGACAATCACTGCAGGAATTATTTGGTCATGGACAAGTACAGATGTAGCTGATTAAGAATGCCAAACATTTACTACATCCAGGCTTCCCAGGAAATACTGAATCTCAGTCCTAAGCAAACATACACACAAAAAAGAATTTATTTCAGCATTTATAAATATCAATTGGTAAACTTTAACATAACAGATTATTAGTAAAAAGCTCTCACAGACATGCAAAAAAAGGATCTTTGTATTTGAATTTCATACATAACCTCTTAAGACTTTTTTTTAAATTACATTTGATAATCTGTGAAACTTCATCTGAAGAAAATTCCTGGCTGGAAATGATGGAATGAATTTTGCTAAATTCACTCTTCCCAATTCTACTGCTCCCAGTGCTCCCACATATCTATTTTATGCCTTCTTTCTTCCTTCTACCCTTCTTGAAACTTAGTTTATTGAGGCTTAGTTCCAGTATTCAAAGTACCAAGATGATTCATTTACTTTGGACTCCTTGGTGCAAAGTCTCAATGTACTTAAAAATCAATACCATATAGTCAATTTATAATGTAATTTTCTCATCCCACTTAGAAAATCAACTTCCAATGAACAAAAACATTCACATAAAGAGTACTAGAAAATATGCAGAACCTGCGAGACTTCCTTGGGTATAAATCTCAGTTCCCCCCTTTAACAGAATAATGAGATTGGGGAACTTATTTAACTTGAGTCATGTTTCCTCATAAATGGTAATACCACTATGAACAATACATGAAAGTTGTAAGGATTACACGAGAAAATGTTCAGGAAAAGCTTGAAAAGTCTCTTTCTCTTTGTACCCACTTGACAAAACACAATATCTGCAACACCAACAGCTAACTTTGCCTTGTAAATGTGACAGGAATTTGATAAAACCCTCCTAATCTTATCATGACCAATGTGTCTTTCACTGTTTCCATATTATAATTTAATTAGTAAATCTATAGATTAGCTTTACTGGTATTTAATAACATAAATTAGTACAAATGGGGCTAAAAAAATAAAATAGAGTTGTCTATTTTGCTTATTTATCCAAAGAACCAGGTTTTGGTTTCACTGATCTTTTAAACTGCCTTTTTGATTTTTACTTCACTATTTCCACTCTAATTTTTGTTACTGTCTTCCTTACAGTGGATTTTTATTTCATTTGTTGTTCTTTTTCTAGTTCTTTAAATCGTAAGGTTAGATTATTTGAGATCTTTCTTGTTTTTTGATGTAGATCTGTATTGGTACATTGCTCCCGCTTATTACTGCTTTTGCGATGCCCTATAATTTCTGGTAAGTTTGCGTCGTCATTTATGTTCTCCTCCAGGTAGTTCTCTTTTGATTTCCTCACTAAGAAAATAGTAATTGTGTTAGTAATTCAGTAGCATGTTTTTCAGTCTCCATCTATTTGAGGTTTTTACCATTATCTTTTTGTTTTTGATGTCTAGTTTGATAGCATTGTAATCAGAGAAGATATTTGATATGATTTCAATTTTCATTTGTTTAGTGACCCAATATGTCCCATGTGCACTTGAAAAGAATGTGTATTCTACTTTTGGGTGTACAGTGCCCTATAAATTTCTTTTATGCTCATCTCATCTAACTCTTCATTTAAAACTGTTGTCTCCTTTTTGATTTATGGTCTGGTTGATGTGAGGTGTTAAATCCTCTACTAGTGTGTTGCTGTCAATGTCTGTTTTAAGAGTGAAAAGTTGGTTTATATATTTTGATACACCTTCATTTGGTGTCTCCACACTAAAATGAGTATGGAGTTCTTGATGTATTACTCCCTTATTACATAATGATCACCCCTATCTCATTACCATTTTTAGATGGAAGTCTTTTATCAGATAAAGGTATGCCTGTCCCACCTCTCTTGGGCTACCAACTTTACCATGAGGAAACAAACTCAGAAGATTAAAGTATTATCATATCCACAGATACACTTAGTAAGTGATAAAGCTGGAACTTAATTTCAATGTATCTACTCATGAACATATTTTTTCTTCTATGGTATACTGCTTCTTAATTCAAAAGCTTTGATATTCCCTAAATGCAGTGCTCTTCTTTCTATTATCTGAAGATATGTCAATACTTTGTACACTGTAAGTTTAAAAAGATCATGAATATCTTCTATTATTTAAGTACCCACATATCGATGATCATATAAAATGAAGGCAAAATATGCCTCTGCCTTCAAGATGCTTATAATCTAATAGCTAACATACACCAACAAAAAAGGTTGGCAACACTAAAAAAAAGTAGCTGAGTGGGCAGTTGTGAGGAGAAACATGGATGGTCTGAGTATCTCATAATAACAAATAATTGCATTGCTTCCTCTTGTCCCTTGGATTATCACTGTCATTTATTTCTCAAATACATACAAGCAAACATAGTTGAATACACGCTGGTATTATTTGAAACAAACTAGTATCTGTTAGGTCAGTTAGGATCAAGAACAAGTAAAGTTTTAATTTTACCTTCATTTATTCCTTCTCTGATACTTTTCCTTTATGTAAATCTGATCTTCTGACATACCATTTTCATTGTCTCTAAAAATTTCTTTTAACACTTCTTCCAAGAATGGTCTAGTGGCAAAAAATTCCTTCAATTATTTTCTTATAATCTTCATTTGTCCTTCACTTTTAAAGAATAATTTTGCAGAGTACATTATTCTAGTTTGTGGTTTTCTTCTCTCAACACCTTAATTTCACTCCACTCTTCTTGCTTGCAAGGTTTCTGAGTAGAAGCCCAATATAATTCTTACCTTTGTTCCTCCATAGGCAAGGTGTTGTTTTCCTCTGTCTTCAGGATTTTTTCTTTATTTCTGGTTTTCAATAATTTCAAAATGATATGCTTGGTGTAATTTTTTGGCATTTATCCTACATAGTGTTCTCCAATTTTCCTGGCATCTGATGTTAATTTGGGGGAAATTCATGGTTGTTACTGTTTTAAATATTTTGTCTGTACCTTTTTCTCTTTCTTTCTGTTATCCCCATTACACATATTATACCTTTTGTAGTTGGGCACACGAAGGATATTTTGTTAGGTTTTTTTGCCAGTCTTTATTGCCAGTGGTTTTGGTTTTCAAGGATTCTACTGATATATCATCTAATTCAAAGATTATTTACTCAGTCACATCCAATCCACTAACAAACCCATCAAAGGAATTCTTCATTTGTCACAGTTTTTTTTTTAATCTCTAGCATTTCTTTCGGTTATGAATCTGTTTTTACATGAAGGTCTTCAATATGCTAATCGTAGCTGTTTTTTGTTTTTTTTGTTTTTGAGGGACCCTCACCGGTGGCCGGGGATCGAACCAGCGCTGCAGAGGCTGCAGGCAGCTTCACAGCCCAGCAGCGCTCAACCGCTGCGCCACCAGGGGAGGCCCGAAAGCTGTTAATTTTTGTAGTCAACTTTTACTTCTTGTTGAAATGGAGTAGCAAATTAAAAGCTTCTTACACATCATATGAGAACTCAAAAGTCTGAATTTTCTTCTAAGAAACATTTTTCTGCACTCTAAGTTTAAAAATTTTACATTGACTAAGAAAATATAAATCCTAAACCCCATATCATATATAACAAAATTGTGTTATATAGTTTGAAAATTATTTATTACTCTTCACTTTCCTCTAAGATTGCGCATATTCACATTTCTAGATATCTAGTCTAGATGAGACAGTTTCTAAATACCTTTAACCTTTCAGCTAATCTGTAAAAACCAACAAAAAATTATAAAGTATTATCCTTGAAATGTATCCTTCAAATAAACAATTAAAAAATACAGCTTATGGGCCTCCCCGGTGGCACAGTGGTTGAGTGCTGGGTTGCGAAGCTGCCCGCGGCCTCTGCGGCGCCGGTTCGATCCCCGGCTGCTCCCCGGCCACCGGAGGAGGGTCCCACATGGCGCGCAGACCTCTCCTGCCGCCCGCTGCTCCCCTCAGCGGTGTACTTCGGTCCTTCTGCCTGCTCTGCTCCCCGCTCTGGCTCTGGTGAATTCTCTCACCCTCCCGCGCTTCTGACTGTACCCAGTGCATGTATAAACAACAAACAAACAAACAAACAAATAAATTAAAAAAAAAAAAAAATACAGCTTACCATTTTGATGCCTGTGGAAAATGTCACTGGTTTTACAGGTTTAGGCTTCTCTAGCTGCATTTCCAATTGGGCAGATCTATCTTTGTGCTGAGCCAAAAGCAGAGCAACAGGGAGATCAGAACTCTCCTAAAAGAAAAGTTAAAATGCAATATGAAAAGTTAGAAAGGAAAACTGAAAGAGCAACAAATCTTTTATTTTAAATTATTCTTGGTCATAGCATTTGATGTCAACCTAAATACCCATTTATAGAGAGCATTTTACAAAAAATTTTTAGATTCCATAAGAGGAAAAGGCTGTTTTAAAAATAAATCATAAATCAAAATAACCTGTAGAGGACATTTTTACAAAAAAAGGATATTTTTACAAAATCCACATAAAGACAATATAATAGGCTCTCATTTCATCTAGCAAAGCCCAACCATATTTATTAAAATAAAATAAATTAAAGGATAATCACAAAGAATAGTAAAAAGTACTATAACTTAGATCAGTTGTTTATCTAGGACTATTCTTTTTACCAGTGAAATCAGACCAGTTTGAAATTGTTTCCCATTAGATTTCACATGAGGCTGTTTGGATATGATCTTTGTTCTGTTTTGTACAATGGAAATATTGTTAGATACAACCAAAAGTATATTTCTTGTCTCATTTACTGACTTATTTTTAGAAATTAAATCTACATTTTTTGAAAAATAAAAAGTGATGGTAACCATCTTAATATTTTCTATTGATACTAAATCAGGGCCACTATGAACTCGAATATGCACACACATTAATAACACAAGCAAATTACTAATTCTTATATGTAGACTGTTGTTTATCCCCTTAACATGAAGTTCTCTTACAAGTTTGAAGTGTGTGGAGCTGGGATCTAAACTAAATGATATCCAGATTTTTTCCTGTCTAAGTTGTCAGTTAAATGAGAACACAAAAAACATATGCAAAGGGAGGTCAGGACATAAGGAGATCACATTCTCTCTCTCTCTCTTTCTCTCTCTCTCCTAAGGAGATCACATTCTCTCTTCTCTCTCTCACACACACACATACACACACACACATACAAATATATATGTAAACAAAAATAAAGGTATAAACACATTTCTATCTTCTATAGCAAGGTTTCATAGCTTTCAAATAATCTACAGGTTTTTTAAAATAATAAATACCCAGAATTTAATCCTGAAAAAAAACTCATATTGTTAACACTTCACAGTATGAAATCAAACAGAGTAGAATCCAATTTTCTTTCCAAATGTAACAATTTTTTAGGCACAAATGTGCTAATTATTATATTTAAATAAGTTGTTTTAAGATTGTAGTAAAGTAACTCAATTAACAGTTAATGTAGTTCAAAAGAATTATTCTGTAATAAATCTGTATCTCGAGACTTTGTAAAAGAAATGTTTCACAAAAGCAATGCTACAAATTTTAATTTTTTAAAAAGTAAATATAAGAACACAAATTTGATTTATAAAATATAACCTTCCAAAGGAGAAAATTCACTACAACCTGGCTTTAGCAATAATGAAGGATTTGAATGAAATATACTATGAGACTATACTTGAATACCTTTCATATTCTACAAAAAAAATTAGTGATGTATTACTACAAGTATTACTATGAATTCCTGTAGATATTCAAGATTTATATTAAGAATTTTATAATAGGGCCTCCCCGGTGGCGCAGCGGTTGAGCGCTGGGTTGTGAAGCTGCCCGCAGCCTCTGCGGCGCCGGTTCGATCCCCAGCTGCTCCCCGGCCACCAGAGGAGGGTCCCACATGGTGCGCAGACCTCTCCTGCAGCCCGCTGCTCCCCTCAGCAGTGTACTTCAGTCCTTCTGCCTGCTCTGCTCCCCGCTCTGGCTCTGGTGAATTCTCTCACCCTCCCGCGCTTCTGACTGTACCCAATGCATGTATAAACAAAACAAACAAACAAATAAATAAATAAAACATGCCTCTATTAAAACAAATAAAACACGGAAAAAAAAAGAATTTTATAATAAAATATAAAATCAAAGAACTATTTAAATGGCCTGTGGTCTAAAACATCTTTTAAAAGCTATTTTCTTTTCATATCTAGAAACTAATAGAAGAAAAATAAATTTCCTAGGCAAAAAAGTTTAAGCATTGCTTCCCAAATTAAACTCTAAGTGAATTCAAATATTTTCCATAGTTGACATTTATTCTAAAAAGTAAAGTTTCCTGTGTAAAATCAAGACAAGTGCTCACTGCTCACTTCAAAAAAAGTTGTTAGTCAGTGATGGTACATGGGTGAATTAGTGGTGGGAATTTCAAGGGGAATATAACCAAGATGAGAAAGCATACATTGTAAAAAAAAAAAAAATGAAGAAAGAAAATAACATAATGCCACAAAGTTAAAAAAAAAAGTTGCTAATCAGTACCTGGGCATGTTGTTTTTTTTTCGTTTTTTAATTTACCATCTTTTTTGGTTTTGTTTTTTTTTTTAAATAACTTTTTTTTTAGACTTTTTATTTATACAATAGCTGGGGTGCAGACCAAAGGCGTGGGAGGGTGAGAGGATTCACCAGAGAAAGAGTGGGGAGCAAAACAGACAGACGGACTGAAGACACTGCTGAGGGATGCAACGAGCCCAACAGGAGAGATCAGCCGCACCATGTGGGCATCTCCCTGGTCTGCCTGGATTCGAACCTGCCGGTGGTGCAGCACGTTGAGCGCAGGACTTTGAAGCTGTACCTGGGCATGTTTTCATCCTCATTTCATTTTCAAATAAAAGCACATGAATATTCAAAAGTCTTTGCAAAACAACTAAAATTTAATAAAAATAAGTGTTCCAGGCACCTAAAACTAAAATAAATTGTATTTATTTCAAATCTGACTTATTCCAACTTATCACTCAAAACTTTGGAACTGAAAAATCTTTGTGACTGTTAATATAGACTTAAGCATAAGCTGTAACAACAAAAATAGAGACTGAGTAAAATAAATTACGGGAAACACACATGCTCTCTGGAATATATAACATGCTGGCTCAATCTTTCAAAGCTTTTTCGTTCTTCTTAGCTTTCCATTTTTACCTTGAAAGTTTCCCTAACCTACATTAATTGCCTAAAGGTACACTGCTTCATATTTAAAGAAATTTAATAAGACTGCCTCCAATACTCATTAAAAACTTTACAATGACCATTTTTAAAAGATTATTTTAACTGACTTTAGGTAAGCCATCTGGCAAACAATATTTCTAATAAAAATCTGCTACTGTGTTTGACAATAATATTAGCCAACACAAAATTTAAGGCAATAGCTGATGAGAAATTTAAAATAGCTTCCAAACTGTTAAACATTGAATTTACAGATAGAATTAAATAAATTGACTTTTTTTTTTTTTTTTTTTAAATTTTCTAGAGGCATGTCTTATTTATTTATTTATTTATTGTTTGTTTGTTTGATACATGCACTGGGTACAGTCAGAAGCGTGGGAGGGTGAGAGAATTCACCAGAGCCAGAGCGGGGAGCAGAGCAGGCAGAAGGACCGAAGTACACTGCTGAGGGGAGCAGCGGGCGGCAGGAGAGGTCTGCGCGCCATGTGGGACCCTCCTCTGGTGGCCGGGGAGCAGCCGGGGATCGAACCGGCTGCAGAGGCTGCAGGCAGCTTCGCAACCCTGACTTTTTAAACAATATGAAAAATACTAAGCCATAAGCATTAAGGCCATAACATCAAAATCTTGTCACATACAGTATAAGAATGTCAATGCTTTTTAAAAGTTAAAAAGTGACTTTTAGTACAAGGATCAAACCAAAATAGGGGGGAAATTATAAGTAGTACTTGTTGCCAAAATTAAATCCAGAAAATTCTAAGATTGACACTTCTAGACTTATTTATAAATGTCAATGACATGTTTAAATAAAATCTAACACAGGAACTTACATAGGAAAAAGAGATACAATGTATTCTTTTTTAGGAATCCAGGAAGATAAAAGGAAATTTAATTAGCTCTTTCAAATTACTTAATAAGAACTAAATGTATGTTAACATGCTAACAACATAAATTTTAATAAATATTCACAAATTAAAATAACAAAATATCTTCAAAAATAAATTTTAAAATGGAAACCAGAAATTCAACCAGCAGTGGCATTCTAAACCAATCTATTGTGATTAATTGTTCTAATGAGTACAGTAAATTGCTAAGGATTATTTAACCACTATGTTACATGATCTAAAAGTAAAAAAAAAAAAAGTATGTGCAGTAATGACTTGCAGGTGAGGAAAACAGGATATGGGGGGTGGGGTTTCTCACAAAAACCAATATTAACTCCAGATTATACACAATGTACAACACTGGCAATTTCACATCTTGCTTCATGCCCCACTGAATTAAAGGGGTGCTTCATGCCAACAGCAGTTCAAAGAGGCAGCAAAACAGAACTTTTGAAGACTAAAAGATATAAGAATATTTGCTATGTAAAGCTAGCTAACCTCAAAATAAAATCTAAAATCCTTGATATTAGACGGAATGGTTTTTAAATATATTTTCCTTTCTCCTTAAATTCTCTATTTAGAATTAACATATAGAGACATATTACCAAAGAAAAGTGTGTTCCTCTTTGTATACAATGATGTGGAAAAGAACCTTCAATAATTATAAGATCAATGTTTACTTATTGATTCTTTAAGTTTTTAATTTCTCACAAAAATGTCTACAAAAATGTAAAATACAACATGGGTCATTTCAACTGTTAAAGTCATACCTGCCACTTAATGGTTTCAAGAAAAATTAATATAATTTGCTAAGGAAAACACCATATCCTATTTTATATGCAGTTGTCCTCATTTTTATTTTTATATTAAATTTTCTTACATCATTGCTCATTTTTAAACAATATTTGCTTCCCCCCACCCCCTCAGGTGTAGTCCCCATAGTTTCCTTCACCAATGCACCCTTATATCATCACCTCAGTCCCCTATGCTCCTCCCTTCCTCCTCCTCCCCTGCACTGTCTCTAATTTATAATTGTCCGTTTATGCTTTGTTGTACTTTGTACTGTTATTATTTTTTTACACTGATGTCTTATTTGATTCCCCTATATTCCTACTATAAGTGCAACCATCCGGTATTTTTCTTTTTCCTTCTGGCTTATTTCACTGAGCATAATTCCTTCTAGTTCCATCCACATTGCTGTAAACAGCATGAGTTTATCTTTTTTGATTGCTGATTAATATTCCATTGTGTATATATGCCACATCTCCTTGATCAAGTCATCTATTGTCCTCATTTTTAAAACCAAACTTACATTCTACTCATACAAAGTAGACAGGGTTTTATAGTAAGCATCTTCTGTCTAAGCCCCATTTAATGCCTCTATGCTTACTTTTTTCCTTACATTCTCATCTCACATACACATTGAATTCAATCACAGAATAGTATATCTATCATACCAAGGAAATAAAAGCATATGGACAGAAAAAGGAAAGGAAGAATCCAAAAAGGCTTTCGCAGAGGAGGTAATGTTCTAGTTGTGACTTCACCAATATCACACCAGGTTGTAAGCATAAAATCACACACTCTCAAATCTATGAAACACTTCACGAACCTTGATTATTTATTACTCCCATTATCAAACAATGTTGACTACTGAGGAACTATTAGCTAGAAAATATTAGTAACTTTCAAAACACTGCCATTTCTTTTAAATACATTCTTTTTAGAGATGAAATCTTGCCATTTCTGACAATACGAATGGAATGGGAGGGGATTATTCTAAACAAAATAAGTCAGGAGAAAAAAAGACAAATTACCAGATGATTTCATTCATATGTGAAATATAAAAAACAAAGCAAAGGTACAGATAAACAAAACCAAAAAAAAAAAAAAAAACCACCTTGGAATCTGACTGTAGCAATAAGGCCACAAAGGGGGAGAAAAGGACATGAGAGCAAAGGATGGAGAGTGCCCAAAAGACTGTGGTAGAGAGTTACTGGTACTTAGCTGGTAGGCATAATGTGGTAACATAACACTTATAGATGTGAACCTGACATATAAAACATAGTAAACCAATGTTACTGCAATTAAAAAATTTAACTACAAAAAAAAATATTTTTTCTGGGCCTCCCCAGTGGCGAAGCAGTTGAGCGCTGGGTTGCGAAGCTGCCCACAGCCCTGCAGCACCGGTTCGATCCCTGGCTGCTCCCAGGCCACCGGAGGAGGGTCCCACTTGGCACGCAGACCTCTCCTGCCGCCCGCTGCTCCCCTCAGCAGTGTACTTCAGTCCTTCTGCCTGCTCTGCTCCCCGCTCTGGCTCTGGTGAATTCTCTCGCCCTCCCGCGCTTCTGACTATATCCAGTGCTTGTATAAATAAATAAATCTTTTTTTTTTTTAAAAAAAAAAAGGTAGTTTCTCACTCTTAAAAAAAAATATATTTTTTTTCTCATGCAAAAATACGAAATATAATTCTCAGAATAACTACTCACTTTAACATGGAGTCCAAACACTTGAAAATATTCTAGTTCTTAGAAAACCAGCATTAATCGAAAGAAAATAGTCTGAAAGCATGTATTATAGTCAGTAAGCTTAGAAACATAACTTATTAGTAGTAACTGGTTTATGTCAGTTATAATAATACCTTTTCATCTGAAAATATTATGGACAGTGACTTTCATTTTTAAAGTAAATGAACAAGTATTTACATCAGTACAAACACTGTAGACATGCCACCTAAATTCCATTATCCAGCATAATAAAGTGGAAAGAAAGCCCCCCAACAATACTAATAATTTTTATCAAAATTAGCATTACTACATACCAGTTCATCTAAAAAAGCCTGCTTATTCTTCCTTTTTAGAATTTGCTGCAGCTGTTCTTCTTTTTGTATATACAGTCTTCTTTGTTCATTTTCTTGTCGTTCTACCTCTAAAGCTTCTTCCAATTCTTCTTGTTCCCGAGTCTAAAGCGGAAACATTTATATATGACAGGGAATAAATTTAGTGATCGAAGTCAATCCTATACCAGATTCTGATATTTTCCTTTTTGTAAGCAGGAAACATACCAGTCATTATTATTTAATAATGCAGCAATTCTAATTTGAAGGAATTAATGTTTGTTTTATTTTACTTGTACATGTTACTATTAAAAAGAAAGACAAGTAGAACTAAACAAAGTACACAGAGCTCAGCTGCAGAACTGTGCCTAATAATTTATAATTATTACAGACAGCTTCAAATCTTCCATTTTAGGGAATTTAACAAGGGAAACCTAACAAAAATATTAGTTAATAATCTCTATGCAGAACTATTGATTGAAACACCCCACTTAAAAGATAATCTTCAATAAAAATTTCCAGCACATATAAGGTAAAGAAAAATTATCACAGTACTTAGCTTCTTTTTACAAACAAATAAACAAAAATCTTTATGATGCTAGAATTCCAAATAGCACTCATTTGAGGTAAGTTTTAACAAACTGAAGTTATTTTCTACAAACATACATTTTAAGAGTCCTCTTTGTGGACTGAAAAATTAAAAATTCTAAGCAAATATATAGATAGAATGAACTACAGATCTATTCACTCCTTTTTTGGGTTTTTTTTGGAGTTTCTTAGATATGTTTTTGGGTTTTTTGGAGTTTCTTAAATGCTTGTAGGCTCTGCAATTTATTCCAATTCTAATTCATACTTATAAGCAATATTATATCTAGTCTTTGCTCCTTAAGTTTTATGAATGAGAAATATAGTGAAATCTGAATGGCGACTCTTACTCTTGAAAATTCTGTAGTACATTTTTTTTTTTTTTTTTTTTTATAGAGGCATGTTTTATTTATTTATTTGTTTGTTTGTTTGTTTTTGTTTATACATGCACTGGGTACAGTCAGAAGCGCGGGAGGGTGAGAGAATTCACCAGAGCCAGAGCGGGGAGCAGAGCAGGCAGAAGGACCAAAGTACACTGCTGAGGGGAGCAGCGGGCGGCAGGAGAGGTCTGCTCGCCATGTGGGACCCTCCTCCAGTGGCCGGGGAGCAACCGGGGATCGAACCCGCGCTGCAGAGGCCGCGGGCAGCTTCGCAACCCAGCGCTCAACTGCTGCGCCACCGGGGAGGCCCTCTGTAGTACATTTTTTATTCAACTGAACACCGAGAATTTATAGCACCTCAAGGTAAATACAGAATGAAGGGAAACAGCATAATAAAAGGTTTGGAGCTCTGTAACATATGAATTAACAAGGACCTCAGAGAAAAGTATGGTTTTTGTAAAATAATATTTAAATCCCTCTGTTAGGTGTTTTTCCCAATTCACACATTAGATAAACTCAAAAACAAAAAGCTCTTATGCAAAAGATATTTTATTTTAACCTCCAACTCAGTATACCAAAAACTGAGTCTCGCATCTGGCATCCTAAAACCGATCATCCTCCTATATTCCTTATTTCTACTTAGTTAATACTAACATCTCAGTCAATTCAAGCTGAAATCTCTTCATTACAGTTCACTGATTTTTGTTTACTCCCTCTTCCACTCCTCTCAATTTCCTTTCAATTAAATCAGTTGCTAAATCCTATTAGTACCTAACTATAATTTTTAAAACTTTTCCTCCTGTTACCCACGTTGCTACTCAGGTCCCCAGTGAAAAAAAGAATTCAACCAATCTAGAAGAATTAGTAGACTAAATATAAAAAATTAGAAACTATGAGGGCTGGAAAAGTGAACTACTTGACAAGAGGCTCAAAAACATAGAATAAGCCTCCTAATGAAACTATAACATATATTAAAATATGTGTTTTCTATAGTATATATCTTTTATATATTTACTTCTTCTTATATAAAAATAATTAACATATAAGCATTTAAGTATGATAAGTGTTAGAGAGGTATACCCAGGGTACAGTGGAGAAAGAATTGATAATGTGGCAAGTTCTCCTTGCAATGAGGGAGGGCAGGTAAAATCACAAAAGACTTCATAAAGTGTGCTAAGGATTGAATGTATACCCCCAAATATATGCTGAAGTCTTAACCCCTGGTACCTATAAAAGTGACCTTACTTAGAAATGGGATCTTTGCAGACATAATCAAATTAATATGAGATCACACTAGAAATCTGCAAACAGACACACAGGGAAGAAGGTCATGGAAAGCCAGAGGCAAAGATCAGAGTGATGCTAAAGGTGTGGGTAATCACCAAAAGCTTGGAGAGGCAAGGAAGGATTCTTCCCTAGAGATTTCAGAGAGAAGACGGCACTACTACCACCTTGACTTCAGATTTCTAGTCTCTAGAAGTGTGAGAGAATAAATTCCACTTGTTATAAGTCAACAAGTTTGTGGTAATTTGTTTCAGCAGTCCTCGGAAATAAATACATGGTGATTGAGCTGCAACTTCAATCAGTAAGTACCTCCATTGGAGAGTGTCAGAAAAGGTGATTTTATGTGCCTAGCCATGCAAAAGAGTGCTTTTTTCTTCTTTGATGCAACTCTACTGTTTCTGAAATAATAAGACTTCACTTTCATAAAGAAAGAAAAAGCTAGTTGCTAGCTCAGGTTAGTAAAAAAGCATCAGTCATGCAGTTAATCCACATTTTCTGGACCAGTTGAGAGCTCTAAACAATGACATTATAGTTACTGATTTATATTACTAGCACCATCTTTAAAAATGTAATCCTGGGCCTCCCCAGTGGCGCAGCGGTTGAGCGCTGGGTTATGAAGCTGCCCGGAGCCTCTGCAGCGCCGGTACAATTCCCGGCCTCTGGCGAGGGTCCCACATGGCACACGGACCTCTCCTGCCGTGACTGCTGCTCCCCTCAGCAGTGTATTCTGTCAGTCTATCTGTTCTGCTCCCCACTCTGGTGAACTCTCTCACCCTCCCGCACTTCTGACTGTACCCAGTGCTTGTATGTATAAATAAATAAATAAATAAATAAATAAATAAATAAATAAATAAATAAATCTATAAAAGATGTAGTCCTATGTTGGTATGTTTATGTTAACACCAAGTATCTGGTGCACAATGCTCTGCACAGAATAATCAATTAACAAACAATAATGAATTATTGACTAAAACACTTAGTTACAACAATTATACAAAGAAAAAATCTAAATAACGTCATTATAACATGCATGAAATAAAATGTGTTTGTTTTATTCAATAATTTCTAGATTATAAGTTCTCACTTCAAAATAATACAACTAGCCAAAAATAATTCTTTCATTGCAACTCTTAGTATTATTTCCTAACTTAAAACTACAAATGAAAAAAGCATTCACCTGAAAGGAACAACCTTCCATTTTTTAATTAAATAGCACTCCCGTAACAAGTTACCTAGGCAAACATATTTTGCATGTATTCTTCTGATGCACCCAGGGAAGTACGCTGGCAAGAAGAGTAATTTTTATGGTACAGTGACACTCTCAGAAATGACACAACTTTCTAAGGAAAACAAGCTGGGTATGAATGGAATGAGAACACAGTATTCATTCCTTGACAGTTTTATGGCAAGGAATAAGTGATAAAATGAAACAAACTGAAAGGAGGGAGCTCTTCTAAACACACAATGAAAAGACAACCTTTTGATCCAATTATACTTTATCATTTTTACCAATGATTACATATTCTTGATAAAGTAATTCGTAAGTGCTTATTTCTGCCTTCCTCCAAAACTAGGAAGTCAAGTTATAATAAAGAAATGATAGCTCAATTGTATAAATTAGACAATTAATTAAATATCTGTATGCGCACAAATATTTACTTCATAAAAACATCTAATTAATTTTACTTCAAAACAAATATCAGTATGAGAGCAATGAAAACAAAAATGAATTTTTATTTGGCAATGTGGCTATTCCAATAAAATAAAAATAAAACAAGTAGAGAAACCAAAGTTAAGCTTAGCCTGCTAATGATTTCCTCTGATTTAAAAATGAATTATTTTAGTTTGAATAGTTTCTCTGTTTTCTTTATCTCTTTCTTGCAAGCTCTATCAATGTCAATCTGGGTTTTCCCTCCATTTTTAAATGCAAAAGAAATTAATGTTTAAGCATAAAAGTGAGCCTCTTATTTTATGACTACTGTTTAAACAGCAGAGACAAAATTAATGTTAGCAACACCTACCTTAGGAATCTATTTCCTCAAAAACAGTTAACCTTAAAAGTTGTCTTTCCTACAGTAATGTGTTACCTTTCTTAGATGCCTAGATACATATGCTAGTATTTCAGTATTTGGATAAGTTAGTTGCACATACAACTAACTCTGAAGGAAGATAACTTTTTAAAGGATCATGTAGAAGCACTTATTTCTAATACCAAAGAAGGAGAAAATGCTTAGCAACCAACCAGTTTTAACTTATTTTTCTGAATGACATCTTTGTTTTCCTTTTGGTATATCTCCATTTTCTTTTTGGTATTATCCAAATCCACATTGTTGCTCAAGTTGAAAACTGCATCGGAAAGGAAACAATGACAAAGAATACAAAGAATACAATTTTAACATAAATCTTGAATAGATAATAAAAACCAAATATTCATCACAGAGACTTCTTAATTCATCAGTTTGGCATTCCTCACAGTACTGTTTGTGTCTTTTTACCTACTCCCTATTTTAGGGTCTAGTTCTAGAGTGCAGCAACTATGTTCTCTGAGACAAATCTAAGGAAAACCTGCAGAATATCACACAGTATACCTAAATATACAAATTACAAGAGAAAACTTAAGTGTTTGCCATAATCATATCAGATTTGACATGTATAGTCCCTATTTTAACTTTAAAAGCACATAAAAAATTGCTTTAATTTTTTAAATAAAGAATAAATCTAACGGGCCTCCCCGGTGGCGCAGCGGTTGAGCGCTGGGTTGCGAAGCTGCCCGCAGCCTCTGCGGTGCCGGTTCGATGCCCGGCTGCTTCCCGGCCACCGGAGGAGGGTCCCACATGGCGCGCAGACCTCTCCTGCCGCCCGCTGCTCCCCTCAGCAGTGTACTTCGGTCCTTCTGCCTGCTCTGCTCCCCGCTCTGGCTCTGGTGAATTCTCTCACCCTCCCGCGCTTCTGACTGTACCCAGTGCGTGTATAAACAAAACAAACAAACAAATAAAAAATAAATAAATAAATAAAAAAGCATGCCTCTATTTAAAAAAAAAAAAAAAAAAAAAAAGAATAAATCTAACATATACTATACTGGTCAGAATCAATATTGAAAAAATCTATGCCTGAAAAATCATCCAGAAGAATAAACAATATATTTCTGCAATTTATATCTAGCAAAAACAGATTTTATTCTCATTCCAATGATCTTCAACATGGCTAGACACAAAGTGGTATTAACTTCCAAAACTAGGTAAGAGTTGAAAAGCATGAACTAGGTAAGAGCTGAAATTTAACAGGGAAGGTAAGGGATGAACTGGTCAAACCTCAAATTGAAATAATTTCAAGAGAAGTTGCTGAGTCATGTTCAGACAGCTGATAAATGTTCAGTGAGTTAGAACTGTCTTTTCATAATTCTAACTGAAAATAATTTGTATTATAAACACCTTACTCCTTTCTAAGCTTACCGATATAAATCAAATGGCTGTTATATGTTATAGTACTCTAAACAAAAGGAAAAAACTTTTGGTGTATATATAAATGTACATTATAAAGTAACACTCCATTATTTCCACTCCTTGCATATGTTTGTATCAGCCTGTTCAAAGAAGGATCCATAGGTTAAGACTCTCCTGGTTCCATAATCCAACTCAGACCTCCATTGGCTTTCTCTATAATCTTTCTCCGTCCATTATTAGCCCTTCTACTCTTTCTCAAATTACTTAACCATTGCTTCCACTGCTTGTCCTAAACAGGTTTCATCAACCCTAAATAACTCTGCTCTACTCATGTTTCTACGTATTCTTTCCCTATCTCATTCCTTCCTTTAACTAACAACCATCTGAAAAACAGATTTAGATTTTTGGATTACTGAGGTCTATAAGAGTTGAAAAATAACACTGAAGGCCCGACATAAGGTTATCACTTTAGTTGAATATAGCCAAACATACTCAAGATACCAGTATGGTCCATCTGATGTCATTTTTATCTCCTCAGAAATCTAATATATATCAAACATCAATTTTTTCATAATCATTGTTGAAAATCCAGGCTCATTTAGAAATACAGAAAAAATAGAAGCAATCTTAAATTCTATTATATGCAATTTTAAAACTCTGGAAGAAATGAGTTTCTCTCATTTCAACAAAAACCCTCTCTATTTGTCCAGCTTTTTACCCTCATTTGATTGCCTAATGTGATCTTCTCAAAATTTTACTTGAAAAATATACACTACAATGGTGCAAGGGTTAAGACGCAACCTATGAAGCTATCCACAGCCACTGCAGCATGAATTCTGACCAGCCAGGGAGCAACCCACATGGCACAGCAGACCTCTCCTGACTCGCCTCGCTGCTCCCCTCAGCAGTGTATTTTGGTCAGTCTGCCTATTCTGTTCCCCACTCTGTCTCTGGTGAATCCTCTCACTCCCCCCACCCCCTATGCCTCAGGCCTGTACCCCAGCTCTTGTATGCATGGGTAGATATTTTAAAGAAAAGAAAAGAAAAATACACTCCACAGAATGTATTATATATTTGCATATACCTATGTATGCATGGATAGATGGATGCATGTACTATCTCTACATCCTTGAATGCTCACAATATATGACCTAATATTCATGTAATACTTATCTACCCTGTATAATCATTTTCAGTGTGTATATATATATTTATTTATCCACCTACAGAAGGACATGTTGGTTGCTTCCATGCTCTTGCAATTATGAATGTGTGTGTGTGTCTGGACCTAATATGGGATCTCTTGATGGTAGATCCCATGTTTGATTCATCTTTACCACTTCTGGTACTTAAATAAAAAACTTCCACTACACACATATTAGTATGGCCAAAAGCCAGTGCAATGAAAACAATAAATGCTAGCAAGAACGTGGAACTACAAACAGGAACTCACTGTAGTAGGAAAATGGAATAGTCACTTTGGAAGATAATCTGACAGTTTCTTATAAAACTAATTATACTTTTACCATATACATACAATCCAGTTAATCACACTTGTGAATATTTACCCAAAGCAGCTGAAAACTATGTCCACATAAAAGGCTGCACACAGTTGTTTAGGGCAGCATTATTCAGAATTGCCAAAACGTGGAAACATCCAACATTTGTCCTTATGTAGGTAGATAAATAAATTGGTATATCCAAACAATAGAATATTATTCCATACTAGAAAGAAATAAAGTTGCAAGTCATGAAAAGACATGAAACAACCTTAAATGCATATTATTAAAGAAGCCAATATGAGATGGTGACATACTATATGCATTCAACTAAAAGACACTATCGAAAATGCAAAACTAGAGAGACAATAAAAAGATCAGTGGTTGCCAAGTGCTAGGTAGAAAGGTAAACAAAAAAAGCACAGAAGATTTTTAGGGCAATGAAACTATTCTACACAATACTATAGGGTGGATGTATGCAAAATACATTTGCCCAAAACCATAAAACACATAAAATCAAGAATAATCTCTAATTAAACTATGAACTTTAGGCCATAGGGTACATCAATGTATGTTCATCAATTTTAACAAACTCACCACTCTGGTGGTGGATACTGACAGTGAGAGAGTCTGTGCATGTGTGGGGCAGGGAATATGGGAACTCTATACTTTCCACTTAGTTTTGCTATGAATATAAACTGCTCTAAAAAATGAAGTCTATTTTTAAAAAGTGGGTGATGGAAGTGACTTTCCATCTAGTAAATGCTTAATAAATACTTGCTGTCATGAGAGGAAAAAATAAGCCAATGTTCAAATTCATAAGTATCTTTTTAATTACTAATTACCAATTAATATCTAATTAATTAAAATTATCTTTATAATTACAGAATTGAACTATACAGAATGACAAAATAACAGATACAAAACTACCAGCAAATAATCTTGGTTTATTACAGTATAAATCTATTGAAAAGTAAAGGTAATAAAAGTAATATCCTATGTTGAACTCTCCTAGGATGTTTATAGCACTTTAAGAAAAAATTCATTTTTAAGTTAGACATTTTACTACTGATGAACTAAATTGTTCATTAAGTAGACCCAGAAACAAATAAAGTTAAATTCTAAGGAAAATGTACAAATACATTTTCTTTCTTTTATGCTTATAAAAAACTGTGATGAATTTCAAGAAAGTAAAATAAATTATTTCATATTTTTAATTTAGAAAGCAATGTAAATAGCAATATAACAGATGCAATAAATAATAGACATCTCTTCCTTTAAGAAGAAGAAAAGAACCATCAAAGTGGATTACTATTTTTAAAAGTTTTCAGATGAAACAAGTCTCATTCACAGCACAATGAATCAGGTTAGTATAATAGCCTTGAAGAAAAAGAAATAAAAGACAATTTTTTATAACAATCATTTTGCCCTTTATCTGATTACTGGTTTAGCTCAGATGTTGACCTGCCTTTAGTCAAGTATTAAAAGCCAACAAAAACCTATTGTACTTTCTGAAAGATTTAATGTTATTTAAGTACAATTTTGAAGTCTTTTTGACATCCAGAATTTATAATTAAAGCCCTTGGGACTTTCTCACCCTTTTAAAATAAGCATACACTGAACCAAAAGAATAATCTGTTTATTATGAAGCAAAGAACAAACCTTTGAGATAATCCCTGGGGTCAAAAGGAACAAGAATTTTTATGTTTAGATTGTCATAACCACAAAAAAGAGGCTATTGTTAATTCCATAAGAAAGTTTGTCTTCATGTGTGTCCCTTCTATAATTTTATGCCATTTTTGAAAGTTGTAATATCTTTAAATGTTTGTATTTGTGATATTAAAAGGATTCTTCATGCACTATGTAACAAAAATTAACAAATCTCAATTTATAAACCCTCAAACACTAACTCCCTACCCACCCTACAAAATCCACTCCTCTCACTCTAAGCATCTTCAACAGGACCCTACTACCTGCAGGGTCAAATTCAAACTTCTTTAAGATACTTCAAAATATGGCCCCCATTTACTGTTTTCTCATTTTCCACTATTCCACCATCAACACACCCATGGTCTAGATTAAGACCACTGACACCACTCTGAAACTACCAAGCACGTTCACCGGTTCATTCAGAAAAACTGAGATTCAAAAAATGGCTCCATAATTTGCAAACAATGTGTTCTTAGGCACAATACTTAAGCTATCTGTGCCTTTTCTACATATACAAAACAGGGATACAAAATACAAATCTCTCCCAGAATTGTGAAAATTATGAGGTGATCAGAGTACATCTCCATGGGGCACTTAGTAAGTGCCCACTAAATTAATGGTTCATACTTTTGATTAATACAGAGATAGTCAATACAGATGTTGATTATCTAACAAATCTAATTAACCATCTATAAAAGCACAAATTGAATATAAAGTAGACAGCTTTTGAGACAGATTTTTAAAAGAGGCTTTATTTAATAACATAATCAGAACAATGACACATAACCGAGTGGGGGAGGTACACCCTAACAAGCTTAAAAAAGGGCTTAAAGCTAGTCTTTCCCTCATTTCAATACACTCTACCCAACAAAAAAAACAATAAAAAATATTACCCATTCCCCACTTTTTAATATTTCTATGACTACTTCACAATTGTGCAAGATCAGAAAATTTTAATTCATCCTTACCTGCTCTTTATACCTCACTTCCTCCATCAAATTAGTCATTTGAATATTCTATCTCAAAAACATCACCTTTATCTGTTCACCTGCTACTACTTACTTCAAGCCTAATTACTTATCAAATTGTTGTACCGACCCCTTAAAAAAGACTTATCAGTCTCAAGTACCTCCTGTCAATATTCCACATCATTATACCACATACTATCCTGCTGACTCACTATTGGCTATAGAATAAAATCTTATCCTGACAGCCTAATTTTCAGGGCTCTTATTAACCCAGATCCAGTTTGTTTTTCAAGACTCATTTCTAGTCATTCCCCAAGTTCTACCTATATACAATAGATGATATCTTTCATTCTCCAACAAATTCAACACCCTTTCATCTTTGTGACTTTGTCTTCTGCTGTAAATATTCTTCTACCCAGCAAAATCCAATTTAAGATCAAATTCAAATACTACCTCTTAACTGAACTTTACCAACTATACCTCTATTTCACAATGTTGAACTGAACTATTTTGTTATCTGTATTACTGTAACACTTTATCTTTTTTAAGATTTATTTACTCATGCATATAAGAACCGGGGTACGGGCCAGATGCATGGGAGGGTGAGAGGATTCACCAGAGACAGAGCGGAGAACGAACAGGCAGACTGACTGAAATACACTGCTGAGGGGAGCAGCAGGTGAGACAGGAAAGGTCTGCCCCGCCACGTGGGATTCTCACCGGCCAGCCGGGATCAAACCCACACTGCAGAGGTTGCGGACAGCTTCACAGCACTGAGCTCAACCACCTGAGCCACTAGGGGAGGCCCTACTGTTACACTTTATAAATAGATGCCTCTACTACTTTGACATTATAGTTAAATTAGTTTACATAATTATCTCCCCCTTTAAGGTCTGAACTTATTGAAGGTAAAGATCATATATTCCCAGTAAGTAAAGAGGTTCACATAGAACAATAAATATTTGCTGAATTAAACTGGTAAAGTGAAAACTGCATGTCCCTGAGCCTAGGTCGTAAACTTCATCAATATTTTCAAATGCATTAGAAATGTTTTTCATCCAACATGATCAGAATTATTAGTTGATTACTTAGAAAAGTATGCTAAAGGAGAGAAAGAAACACACACAGAGACTACATAAACATTTCAATGTAAAACAAACATAGTATGTGTACAGTTATTCTCTGACTTAATGACATAAAGCCAAGGTCTAGTCTTTATAATTAGTTGTGCTTCTATCTTAAAAAAAAAAAAAAAATCACACCTATTGTCTATATTATTCAGTTTTCATTTTTTCAAAGTGGCCCAAAAACCTGAGAAGCGGCATCCTACTAGAGCTTAGCAAGTTTTTTCCTACCTTAAAAACTTACAACTAAAATTAAATAATTACAATAACAAGTACAATTGGCATAAGAAATTTTGGTTATCAATACAACCAATTCTAGGTATATTACTGAACTATTATTAAGCAAAGTATAGGTGTATACTTTAGGATATTGTCTAATAAACAGGATTCATCATGCATTCAGGGCACCCGTCAATACATTTTAAGGAAGCACTGGGAAATAATGAGTTATTCCAAGTAGTCAATTAAGTGGAGGCTGGTTAAGAGACTTTCAGTACACCATAAATGAAGATAGTCCTTCATGAATATACATAATAGCAGAATCGCTTTCAAATTAAATGCTCTGAGCCACAAATTCCTTTATCTGGTAAAGATGATATCACAAAAGTATAAACATTAAACACATACCTATTTCTTCTACTTCTTCCAGGAAATCATTATATTCCCTTAGACTAGGAAAGTCTTCTTCTCTTTTATTGTATCTTTAAGAAAAGACAAAAATTAACATACACAAATCATTTGCTTTCAATAGTATCTAATTGGTTTTTTCTTATCTATTTCATACAGTATTTTTTATTATATTAAAAATTGTTTACTTGACACCAGGTTTGTAATGACGCCAAGAATGTTGTTCTTTAATTCTTATGACTACAGAGAACAGAACCAGGAGAGAATGGTACAATATATAAAATCTTTCTAAGACTTATGGAAAAGAAAAAAAAATTAGGACACTGAGGAAGCTTAAATAACATCTACTACTGAAAATTATGATATTGCTTGCTTATTTTAAGTAGAATAATAATTAATTTCCAGAAAGCTAAAAGAAAATTCAAATGAGACCATCCTAATTTTTTTTTTTTTTGAAACAGCAGTTGGAATCTAAAGAATGCTAAGATCAGGAAAATCTGCAAATATAGTAATGACTTTGTGAAGTATTAAAAATCTATAGGGCTAGTGATAAAAGATAATCTGACACTACCTCCAAAAAGCCAAATAAATAATAACAGAGCAGCATGGGACATTCAAAAAATAACACTAGTTAGGTAACTAGAAACATGTTGCTAAAACAATGGTGACCAAGAATAAAACATGTACCACCAAAAATAATAACAACAATTGGAGCATCACTGAGAAAAAATAATTAAAGTATATATTAACAAGTCAGACATGAAAGAAACATCAAGGCACTATAAGAAAGCAAAATAATATATATCACCATTTGCAGATGATATGATAATATACATAGAGAGCCCCAAAAACTCCACAGAAAAACTAATTCAACTAATCATCAGTTCAATAAAGTGGCAGGATATAAAATCAACATGCAAAAGTCAGTAGCCTTCCTATACACAAACAATAAATCTGAAGAAGAAGAAATAAAAAAAAAAAACCATCCCTTTCATTATCGAAACAAAAAAAATCAAATACTTGGGAATAAATAGAACAAAAGAGGTAAAGGACCTATACAAAGAAAACTATAAAACACTGTTGAAAGAAATCGAAGAAGACGCAAAGAAATGGAAAGACATCCCTTGCTCATGGATTGGAAGAATAAACATTATTAAAATGGCCATCCTACCAAAAGCAATATACAGATTCAATGCTATTCCAATAAAAATTTCAATGTCATTCTTCAAAGAAATAGAACAATTATTGATGAAATTCATATGGAATCACCAAAAACCCCAAAAAGTCAAAGCTCTCCTGAAAAAAAAAAGAAGGGAATGGAGGCATCACTCTCCCAGACTTCACAAAGTCTGGCATCAGTCTCCCAGACTACTACAAAGCCATAATCATCAAAACTGCATGGTATTGGAACAAGAATAGACACACAGACCAATGGAATCAAATAGAAAATCCAGAAATAAACCCACAGATTTATGGACAACTTATCTTTGACAAAGGAGCAAAGACTATGAATTGGAGCAAAGAAAGTTTGTTCAATAAATGGTGCTGGGAAAACTGGGTTGCTACATGCAAAAGAATAAAGCTTGACTACTACCTAACACCATGCACAAAAACCAACTCAAAATGGATTAAAGAACTAGACATAAGACCTGAAACCATAAAATACATAGAAGGAAATATAGGCGAAACACTACATGATATGCACATCAAAGACATCTTTACAGACACATCACCCAAAGCAGTGATAGTGAAGGCAAAGATAAACAGCTGGGACTACATCAAATTAAAGAGCTTCTGCACAGCAAAAGAGACAATAACAAAAACAAAGAGAAACCCCACCATCTGGGAGAACATTTTTGCACACAACACTAATGATAAAGGACTGATCACAAAAATCTACAAAGAGCTGATGAGACTCAACAAAAACAAAGAAAATAATCCAGTCCAGTCAAAAATGGGCAGAAGAGCTAAAAAGAAACTTCTCTGAAGAGGAAATACAAATGGCCAACAGGCATATGAAAAATGTTCAACATCACTTGTAATCAGGGAAATGCAAATCAAAACTACCATGAGATACCATCTTACACCAGTGAGAATGGCACATATTAAAAAAACTAGCAACAACAAATGCTGGCGAGGTTGTGGAGAAAAAGGAACTCTCCTGCACTGTTGGTGGGAGTACAAACTGGTCCAACCACTATGGAGAGCTGTGTGGAAATTTCTTGACCTACTAAACATAGAACTTTCATACGATCCAGCAATTCCACGCCGAGGTATTTACCCAAAGGACACAGAAACATCAATTCCAAAGAGCACCTGCACCCCTATGTTTATAGCAGTACTATTTACAATAGCTAAGCTTTGGAAACAACCCAAATGCCCAAAAATAGATGACTGGATCAAGAAGATGTGGTACATATACACCATGGAATATTACTCAGCATTTGAAAAAGATAAACACATGCAATTTGCAGCAACATGGATGGAGCTGGAAGGGATCATGCTCAGCGAAATAAGCCAGAAAGAAAAAGAAAAATACCGGATGGCCTCACTCATAGCAGGAATCTAGAAAACTTAAATAAGGGACCAGGAAAGAGAATAACTATAAGAAAGAAAATATCAAAATCACCAAACAACTATGAACCAGAGACACTCTATGGGGGTTGGTGGGCGGGGAAAGGAGAGTTTGGGGTCAAAATAAGGGTGTTGTATTTGTATGGGGAATATAGAAATAAAACTTAAATTAAAAAAATTTGAAAATTTAAATAAATAAATATAGAATAATTAAATATAAAATAAATATAGAGGTAAAAGACATCTAAATTCTATAATGTAGAAAAGGAGAGTAAAACTGTGACCCTCAGAACAAGTTTAAGAACCATCCAAAAGAGTACAAAAACAGTCATCTACAGAACCATCAAACAAAAACCAATAGAAGAAACACATAAAACAACGGAAATGTAACCTAAACAAAAGATGCAAGAAAGACATAAAAAAATTTAAAAACAAACAAAATAAAAAAATATTAAAAATAACAAAATGGCAAAAAGCACTATGTCTCATTAATCACCTTAAATGTAAATGCTTTGAATTCACTAATGTAAAAGTACAGAGTAGCCAAGTGGATTTCAAAACAAAGTGCAACCTCCTGCTATTTATTAGATCTTACCACTAAAGGACTAGCACAGACTTAGAGTTATAGACTGGAAGGCAATCCTACAAGCAAATGGCAATCAAAAAAGTCAGGAACGGCCATACTCGAGTCATTTTTTAAAAAATCTATTTACCACTGTATAAAGTAATAACAGAGATAGACATTAGATATGATTAAGGGTCTAATACAACAAGAAGGAATAACACATAATATCTACTAAATGATGGAGCACCAATTATTAGTAATTATCAATAGAACTAAAGAGAGATATTGATAAAATCACAACAATGTAAGGAGACTTAAATATGCCACTTACAATTATAGATAGATTAACACAGAGAATAAGGAAATAATAACCTTAAATAGCTAAGCCAATTAGGCTTAACAGACATCTACAGAACACTCCACCCGAAAACCAATGCATATACATTTTATTCAAGTACACATGGAACATTTTCAAGAATAAATCATATGTTCAGACACAAATTAATTATCACTAAAACTAAGAAGACAGAAATCATACCAAATACTCCTTCTGACCATAATGCCATAAAAGTTAGAAGTCAACTACTTAAAAAAAATCTGCTAAAGCCTTAAATATATGGAATCTAAATAACATGCTGTTTAATAATCGTTGAATTAAAGAGGAAATTAAAGCAGGAATCAAAAAAAAGAAAACTAGAATACAAGTTATCAGAATTTACAGGACACAGCAAAAGTAGGCTTAAGAGTGGGGGTTAACTGAAATACAGGTCCACATTTAGGAAGCAGGAAAAATTCCAAATAAGTTACTTAATATCATACTTAACACAATTTGAGAAAGAGGAACAAGCCCCAAAATTAGTGCAAAAAAGGAAAGAGTAAAAATTAGAGCAGAAATAAATGAAAAAGAGACCCAAAAAAATCATACAAAAAAAAAATCACAAAATCAGTAAATATCTACTAGGCTAACAAGACAGAAAACATTTTTTTAACAGAATTAGAAATAAAAGGGGAGGGCCTCCCAGCTGGCGCAAGGGGTTAAGACGCAACCTATGAAGCTATCCACAGCCACTGTAGCATGAGTTCAATGCCCGGCCAGGTAGATACCCACATGGCGCAGTAGACAGCTTCTGACTCGCCCGTTGCTCCCCTCAGCAGTGTATTTCAGTCAATCTGTCTGTTCTGTTCCCTACTCTGTCTCTGGTGAATCTTCTCACCCCCTGTACCTCTGGTCTGTCCCCCAGTTCTTGTATGCATAAATAAATAAATCTTTTTTAAAAAAAAAGTAAAAGGGGAGAAATTACCACGGCTGACACAGAAATACAAAGGATCTTAAGAGATTATAAACAGCAATGTGATAACCTTAAAGAAATGGACAAATTTCTAAAACAATATAGTTTAGCAAGTCTTAACCAGGAGGAAACAGAAGAGCTAAATAAAACAATCACAATCATGGAAATTGAAACAGTAATCAAAATTCTCCCCCAAAACAAAAGCACACAGCCAGCTAGCTTTTACAGCCTTCAAATTTCAACTTAAATATGACTGCTTCTCGCCTCACCTGATATCACTAACTGATACCACAGTCAGTTACTACTTCACAGCATTTTTATCAATGTATGACAACATACTTTGTTTTGTTTACCTATTTTATGCTACTATACTGTAAGCCTTATGAGTCATAGTTGGTTCTCATTTTCACCTAGTGACTAATACATATAAATACTGTGTTTGTAAACAATAGATACTCAATATAAGTTTGTTACTTAAATTAAAAATAGCAAAAAATTGTGAGGCCATCAATCAAGAGGATCTATCTACTCTTCTTAAAGTTAGATAATATTAGTGGTTTTCTAAGAACTTAATAAATTTTGTGGTGCAAATACACAGATGAATTTGTACTTAATCAGTTGTCAAACAACACATTTCTATCAGAAAATTATAATAATAATTGCCAAATTAAATTAAAATGATTGTTAAAGTTTTGTCAAATGAATCATTCAAGTAATAATACTTACATCTTCAGCACTTTTTTCCGAATCTCAACCTCCTTATCAACAGTCGGATCTTCAAAGAGCTGTACCCTAAAGTTGCTTTTTCTAAGAGGAGTACCACACTCAGGACAATTTCCAGCTCCTCTCACAAACAGTAAATCCACACAACTTTCACACCTATAAGAAAAACACAAAATAAGTTAGTATTCAAGTCTACAACAAGTCTTTATATAGTTTGACTGCCTTTTTTTGATTGTTTTAATGGGGTGTATGTTTTTGGTTTTTGTGTTTTGTTTTGTTTTGTTTTGAGGCAATTAGTTGTTGCTAGCCAAAATTTTACAAAAAAATCTTTTTGGAAAAAAAATGTTCCTCTTCATTTGGAGCCTGCTTTTCAAACAATACCATTTAGTTTGAAAAATTTACAAATTGGGGCCTCCCTGGTAGCACAAGGGGTGAGAAACAGCACTGTGAAGATACCGGCAGCCACTGCAGCACCGGTTCGATCCCCAGCCAGGGAGGGACCCACATGGCGCAGCAGGCCTCTCCTGGCTTGCCCGCTGCTCCCCTCAGCAGTATATTTCAGTTAATCCTCGTGTTCTGTCCCCTACTCTGTCTCTGGTGAATCCTCTCACCACCTACACTCTGGCCTGCACCCCAGTTCTTGTATGCATAAATAAATCTTTAAAAAAA
The DNA here is from genome assembly GCF_014898055.3 of Talpa occidentalis. NCBI lineage: Eukaryota > Metazoa > Chordata > Mammalia > Eulipotyphla > Talpidae > Talpa > Talpa occidentalis. The sequence continues at coordinate 69,058,799 of NW_023601104.1, read as the reverse complement.
TAAAAATTTACAAGTTAAGACAAATTGAATTGGAGACTAGGAGAATTCAGAGGTAGCAGAATAGAAAGAAGTCCAAAGAGACATGTGAAAAACAGTCCATGGTAACCTCCATTCTCAGTCCAGTATCATCCTAAGAAGTAGGCAACAAAAGTCTCTGCCAGGAGCCTATAAGTTAGAGAGCCCTGCATACCACAATTACTAAAATGGACTTTTTTTTTTTCCCTTTTTGTTTTCAGCTTTAGAACTTTTTCAAAATTCAGTAAGCAGTTGGGCAAATGAAAACTGTAAGGGAGAGTTACTAACTGAACAAAGTCCATAGGTGAATGGCTAAAGAACTGAGAATGCCCCAGGATACATGGAGAAAAAAAGAAAATCACCACAGCTTCTGCCCTGAGAAATTCTAGAAAAAGTGGCTACTTACTAAAGTTGTGATGAGTTAAAACTGGCTGCCCAAATCCTGTCTAGGTAAGGCATCTCTCTCCTCTCTTCACGGGTAATGCAATTTTGGGAAGAGTCTAAAACTTCCTTGAAATCTTCTCTGTACCAGATCCCCAGGAACTTGACAGGATCAGTTCTCATATTGTTTTAGGTGAGTCCAGGTCCCAGCCAATCACCTCTGCCCTGCCAACAGCTCCATCTTACTAACCAAGACTAGCAGGATGAAAGTCTGTCTAGAAGAAAGCAGCTCCTTTAATAATTTCATGGTCTTGAAATATGTGCTACTGGAAACTTAGAACACAGCACTCAGGCAATACAACGATGTAGCGTGATTCATACTTAAATATTTGAACAATTTAAACAGCTGTAATCTTGTCTGACTCCAGATATATTAGAATCACACTAGTTCCAATCACTCAGTATATGAGTGATTGTTTGCTTCCAAGAATGCTAGGAATATTTACAAACAAAATCTTCTATTCTGAAGAATTAGTGAAAATTTGCTTTAAAACCCCATATCCTCAGTCATTACCTATTCTCAAAGATAGTTTTATGGTTTTCTTTTGTTTCCAAAAATCAAAATGGTGTCCACACTCTCTCTGAACAACTTTTATTTTCTTCTATCAAATTTAACTGCTTATAATTATTTGCCAAGATTTTTAATCAATCTGTTTTACTTTTTCAAGGGGAATTTCAGTAATTATAAAATAGATTAGCTGATTTAGAAAAAGATCAGCAATCACAAACTATATTTATGACTTTCTTTGAACCTTGCACAAAAGTTACTTAGCATTCTAAAAATCAGTGCAAACAAGGCTCCACTTCAAACCTGGTCCCTTCTGCTAGTCTCCTGACATCTGAGCCAACCTCTAACTGCCATCACTCCTTTTTGAATATTACAATCCAAATTCATCTATTTAATGAATGAATGAGATTTTCTTTCCTGTAACCATGATTAAGCAAGTCATTCAAACTATGCTAACTTTGGCACTAACTGAAGAAAGTGTATAAATGGTTAGCTCTTGCAACCATATGTATAGAGAACAATACTTTTCTTCTGACCTTGAAGAGGGAAGATGTAGAATTAGATCAAGTTACTGGTTTACTTCAAAAGGTAACCATTATTCATCAATCTCTACAAATAGTATAACAAGTGCCATAAAACAGAGCTAATATCTATTAGACCTTCAGATATTCAAACCTTATAAAGCAGACATATAAAGAATGTGTTAAAAACTAAATTAGAAATACAAAAATAGTAAGGTCTAGTGGGCCTTAAGCCAACACAAAAGAATAGGATAACATTTTATATATTAGAAAGAGGCTTTCTGAAACTCTTACCCTTCAACCTTTTCTTCTTGTAACTAGACCAGGTAGTAGGTTAGGCATTACTTCAAGGAATCAGAAAATAGAAGAAACACATGCTTTAAAGCTGCAGTCTCGGTTTAAAACAGAAACGTGAGGCTCCCTGGTGGTGTAGGGGTTAAGTCTCAGCGCTATCACCACAAATGTCTGAGTTGATACCCTGCTAGGGAGCTAACCACATATTGTGCAGCAGACCTCTCCAGTCACACCAGCTGTTCCCCTTAGCAGTATGTTTCAGTAGATCTGCCTGTTCTGCTCCCCGCTCTGTCTCTGGTGAATTCTCTCATCCCCCAGCACCTCTGGCCTATACCCCAGTTCTTCTACAAATAAATAAATCTTTAAAAGAAAAACAGAAATGATATGGAGAATACATGATCTCTCCACAATAAAGCCATTTTTTTTCTAATCCTGAAGAAGGAAGAGAACCAGGCTAGGGGAAGGAAAGAGTGGGGAGTTAAGGTTAGGTTTCACCAAGATGTCCAGAACAAATGACAACTTCTATTAAGGAAAAAGTGTATTCCTATACTAAATTATTTCTTAATGTGTGCCAAAGTCTAAAGGATAGGCCTTCCCAGGATATGTCACTTTGACATGTGGTTTATTTCTAGCTAAGTTCAATAAAGGCCTTGCAGGCTCATGAAAACTTATTACTCTCTTAACTACCAAAAAGAATGAAAACTGGAGGTATTACCATGAATTAGGATTTTAATCAGAAATAACCTTTCTATCAGAAAATTCTATCTACATGGCGGGTCAAACATCTAATGACAAAGCATCTGGTCTGTGTCATAGGAGTTACCCTCTCTTGATCATTTAAGTCTACCCCCTTTCTCCTTTTAAGCCCCAGGCTCTTATTCTGTTCCTAAGCACAGGATATATACCCTCAATTTGTCCCACTGGCTTTACAATTTACCTCCATGTAGATTCACTATATATATGTAATTAATTTTCATTTTCTCCTAGTACCCTTTCTGATATTAATTTGATTGTGTGACCAAGCCCAGAACTTAGAGGGGTAGAGGAAATTTCCTCTCTACCCCAATAGGGAGCAAGCAAGATAATTAAACTCCATGGGCATGCTTGAAAAGGAGTCCTATTCCTGGTCACTCCAAAGTTGATTCCATGGATAGAGGTATTCCTTGACTAATTTAAGAGAACAAAGGCAAAGATCCATGTCTCCTACCCTGTAGCCCAGGTAAGCATTAAGTTGTAAACTTATGCCACACCCTATGTGAAGCTAGAGGTTAGAGTTGTTAAGCATCAGTATCTGTAGGGGAAGTCTAGGAAAAAGGACCTGAGAGAGCCACAACAAGTAATAAAATGCAGCCAAAAGACAGCCAACCAAGTAGGGTTTCTTAACTGAACAGGAGCAGTATTTATTGGATGTAGTCGGACATTATATGGAACCAACTAGTGCAGGGGCTGCCTCCTTGGAGAAATGACTTCCAAGCAGCAGACACTCTGGCCTCCAGCTGTCTTCACTCTATGTAAGTTCCAGGAACGCAGATATAAGAAGCAAAGAAAGGAGAAAGCTCAAATTAACTGGGAATCATACTGATGTGAGAGACAAAATAATCTGGTTTTATTTGCACTTTCCATTCTTTAGGTCTTGCATGCTGAAAACAATTCAAAGAGAAGCCTATGGTTTTGAAAGATAAAAAACAAGTGAATACTTCTGTTAAAGAAAAAATGTATTTCTATAATACACTGCTTCTTAAACCCATGTGGACTGAAGTCTATAGGGTAGAAGCTGAATATTACAAGGAAATTTTTTCTTCCAAAAATATGCTGCCGGGCCTCCCTGGTGGTGCAAGGGGTTAAGCACCACACTGTGAAGCAATCCTGGAGCCTCTGCAACATGAGTTCCATCCCCGGCCGGTCAGGGAGCAACCCACATGGTGAAGCAGACCTCTCGCCCGCTGCGCCCCTCAGCAGTGTATTTCACTCAGTTTGCCTGTTCTGTTCCCCACTCTGTCTCTGGTGAATCCTCTCACCTCCTCCCCTCACATCTCTGGCCTGTACCCACTCTTGTATGCATAAATAAATCTTTTAAAAAAAAAAAAAAAAATATATATATATATATACTGCCTATGATTCTGTGCCAGTGAATACTGATGCTAAACCTGTATTTTAGACAATTAAAATTTCAAGTATCTTAATTCAACTAGACTATTTCACAAAATCTTTATTCTAACTCAATGAGAAAGTTTTAGAGCTAGATGACTTAAATAATCTTCACTTAATTAAATCAATAAAAAGTTATCAAACCTAATAATGAAATACGTTTAAAAGTCATGGAAAACTACTGTTGTATTTTAGAAAAGGCAGTTAATTTACAAATACATTTTGCTCCAATACTTGCTTACTAATAGGCAACTTGGAACTCAGAATACATTTTCAAAAAAGAAAGTTGTTTTATGTGATAATTAGGTTTTCAACTAAACTGACTCCAAAAATAACAAGTGAGGCTATGTTTTTTCTTACTTTTCTCTCCTCCTCTCACGTAACCAGCAGTTGAGCGCTCGGTTGCGAAGCTGCCCGGCAGCCTCTGCAGCGCCGGTTCGATCCCCAGCCCCTGGGTGAGGGTCCCACATGGTGCACAGACCTCTCCTGCCGCCCGCTGCTCTCCTCAGCAGTGTACTTTGGTCCTTCTGCCTGCTCTGCTCCCCGCTCTGGCTCTGGTGAATTCTCTCACCCTCCCGCACTTCTGACTGTACCCAGTGCTTGTATAAATAAATAAATAAATCTTTAAAAAAAATAAAAGGAAAACAAAATTGATAACCGAAGAATATTCTAGCAGCTTTGGCCCCAATTTGAATCTTCATTTTGAAAAGGTTTAGGATTTTTTTAAACCTCTCTAGTCAAAACAAATTTCTGATGCTTTCAAAACTATAAATTTAATAACTTTTGACAGAAGGAATATATATAATCTTAATAAAAGTAAGGAATTACCTATTTGGACATAGTATAAATTTCAAATCTATTAGCCAAGGGATCCAGTTAACCTTCTTTACTGCAATAGTCATTTTTCAACAACTAAATAATGTAGTGTGTTCACATCATGACTTTCTTAAATTTTAATACTGTTAAATTTCATTATCAGGTCTTGCATACCTTTAGGATACACTGTTATGAATTCCTTTATAACTAATAGGAAATTCAGAACCCTATCCACTTCAAAGCCTAAGGAAAGAGACTTATAAACTACAGCAACACGGTGCTTTAGGATATCAACAAAGAATTCATTCATTAAAACAGAAATGATGAGGGCCTCCCTGGTGGAGCAAGGGGTTAAGACGCAACCTATGAAGCAATCCGCAGCCACTGCAGCCCAAGTTCGATTCCCGGCCAGGGAAATACCCACATGGCGCAGCAGACCTCTCCTGTCTCGCCCACTGATCCCCTCAGTAGTGTATTTCAGTAGATCTGCCTGTTCTGCTCCCCACTGTCTCTGGTGAATCCTCTCACCCCTCCACACCTCTGGCCTGTGCCCCAATTCTTGTATGCATAAATAAATCTTAAAAAAAAAAAGAAATGATGAGCTGAACAGCAAGTATTAAAAAATTATAAAGAGGGCCTCCCCTGTGGCACAGCAGTTGAGCGCTGGGTTGCGAGGCTGCCCGCAGCCTCTGCAGCACTGGTTCGATCCCTAGCTGCTCCCTGGCCACCGGAGGAGGGTCCCACATGGCACGCAGACCTCTCCTGCCGCCCGCTGCTCCCCTCAGCAGTGTACTTCGGTCCTTCTGCCTGCTCTGCTCCCCGCTCTGGCTCTGGTGAGTTCTCTCACCCTCCTGCGCTTCTGACTGTACTCAGTGCTTGTATAAATAAATAAATAAATAAATAAATAAATAAATAAATAAATAAATAAATAAATAAATAAATCTTTAAAAAAAATTATAAAGAGAAAACAGACTTAGGGTCTCCCCTGGTGGTGCAGCAGTTGAGCTCTGGGCTGCGAGGCTGCCCGCAGCCTCTGCAGTGCCGGTTCATTCCCCGGCTGCCGGCGAGGGTCCCACAAAAAAAAAAAAAAGAAAAAGAAAAAGAGAGAGAAAACAGAGGAGGAAAATTCCACTCTAAAATTAAAAAAAAAAATTCTGTCTACCCAATTTCTTCATTGTCTTAGAATGCAAAATTAATAACTAATCAATCTCCTATTGACTATTTCTATTTAGCATAACAATTTTCAACTAATAAGCAAGTAATGTAAGGTACAAATTCAAATAATATGTGTAAGTCCATTCTGAGTCGGGAAAACAGAACTGCATAAACAAATACTTACAAAAGAAAAAAGGGGGCCTCCCCAGTGGCGCAGCAGTTGAGCACTGGCTTGCGAAGCTGCCCGCAGCCTCTGCAGTGCCAGTTTGATCCCTGGCCACCAGCGAGGGTCCCACAGAGAGTGCCGACCTCTCCTGCCGCCCGCTGCTCCCCTCAACAGTGTGCTTCGGTCCTTCTGCCTGCTATGCTCCCTGCCCTGGCTCTGGTGAATTCTCTCACCCTCCCGCACTTCTGACTATGCCCAGTGCTTGTATAAATAAATAAATAAATCTTAAAAAAAAAAAAAAAAGGAAAGAAAATAGCAACGTGTGCAACGCTTTAAAAAAAAGAGAGAGAGAAAAGGAAAAAGCTAGTAATTCAGTACAGGTGTGCCAAGAAACATGCGCTCTCAAAAAAGTAAGTGTGTATCCTCCTTACAAAGGCAAGAACCATTGAAATGTGTTGTTTCCCTTTTTGCCATCTGAACCATCAACTCCTAAATCAAATTTAAATCCTCTGTGTATTTTCTAGAAATAGGTTGTAAAGCATGAAGGAAGCAAGGGGGTAAAGCATATAAAACGTAGACATTATTTTTTTTTTTCACTAAACAGATGGCACTTAATATGCAGAAATCAAAAAAATAGCTTAAAATTGTTAACTAGTAAAAACTGACCCTGGTCCTCTTCACATTCCACATTTTTCCTTCAATCTCATTCCTAGAACTTTTACAATGACCAGTAATAATAATCTCTGGTGTCTACTTCTAGCCCAAACATTCTCTCCTGAGTTCCTATTATGCACTGCCTATTGCAGAATTCCTCTTTGATATCCAATAGGTTCAGTTTTCTGTTTTGAAAAATAAGTTAGTGCAAGATCAATCCAAAAACCAATATGCTTTTCTCCCATAAAAATACAGAGAAACTACAACTTTGTGCACAAGGGCTCCAAATACAGTGGTAGAAACAGGAAAAAAAAAAAACTCTATTATAAAAATAAACTGAATACTATCACAAACTCTCAGACAATGAGCAATAGCTTAACAAACTATAATGTACACTCATGGCTCTCATGAATATTACCACATCACACTCCAAATACGCTAGGCCAATGGTAGTTCTAATTGCACAATTGTGAGTGGAGAATGTTCTGAAACATGCATCCTCATTTGTACCCATTCTTTCAGCCACAGATGAAGAGTTTTGACCCCCAACAGTTAAAAAAAGGTGTGCATGAGCGTGTGGCAGTGTTGGATGTTAAGATGTAGTTTTGTAAAGGCTCAATTCCCCTTCAAGGAAATGGTTGAAGAAAACATGGTAGAGCGTAGCTGGAAATTGAAAGGGAAGCCCCGAACACACTAATGGGGTTCAGAAATAATACTGCAGACTAGAAGACTGACAAAAATTGTATGAATAGTAAAAGAAACACACCATGGCCACCAGGGGCATTGAGGGCTTTGGAGAATTTAAAGAGAGCAAATTGCCAGTATATCAAACAGAATTGTAACTCCATAAGGACTATAACTATAACTCTACTTTGAGAAAGACAGGGGCAAATTCAATTAACACTATGATTTCCAGAAATACAGATCCTACATTAAGCAAGATAATCATCTTTACTTGCACAATGATTCAAAGGAACTAAAAATATATTTACCTAATTAAGTCAAAAAAATATTCATAACTACTGAAAAACCTATTAACAGATTTTTCCCTTTTACAACTACATATCTATGGGGGTCAGATGATTATCATATATTTCAACTAAAACAACAAGTAACAACAGATTCACCACAAAGCAGTCATCCCACTTTGACTCATCATCATCCTTCTCTAACACCTTTGCTGGTCCAGGCAGTTTGTTTTGTAGGATGAATCAGAAAGTTATCTCTCAGAGCCTGAACTCCAGTTATCATTCTCTTTATGGTTGTGGGTGCTGTATTTAACATTTACTATAATAATATTCTCAAGAGCACCAAGAATGTTCTAGTGCATTTCTTAAGTGCCAGATATATTCTATCCTGGCCCCACTATGATGATGATCAGAGTCAATTACTCTTGCTATGATGGTGACTCCTTTTCTTCCCTGATGACCTTTTGGCACAAAGTAAGCAGACAACAGGCATGATTTTTAATGTAATAAAGCTCTTAGTGTGTTTCCTAGTGGGACATTTCCTTCTCTGGTCTTACTATTCACCACTATTCCTATCATCATTTTTGACAACCTGAACATCCTCATAAAGAAACTAATCATTATCCTAGGTATTTAATTCTTTGACTTTCCTATCCCCAGTGATCTCCTGCCCCATTCCACTTAAGTTACAACCCTCAGACCATCAACTTTCAACTTTGTCATTATCAGTAGATACATCTCTTCTGGATTCTCTATGTCTACCATTTCACTTTGTGAACCCTCTTTCTCCCCTTTCAGATAACCTACACTAAGTACCAATACCCTATCCTCTGACCCCACAATACCTCCCATTCACTGACCCTACCTTTCCACATTTCTTGCCCTTTAAGGTACTAACTTACACAAGCTTAGCTTTCAAAAGTCAAGAATTATAATCAACACTTTGCAAATACACTTAACTCACTTGCCCCTCACTCCACTGTAATACACAGCCCCTCCCTCCATGCATCTGTGACTCAATCCATCTATTTACCAGCCCATACTTGTATCTGAGCAGTTGAATTGTCCTGGAGAAAACACCTCCTAACCTTATGGACTGATTTTACTTTATAATTTATCACCATAGACCTCACATAAGCACTCAACACTGCCAGATACATTCTACACTTTCCAAGTAGATTTATTTTCCCAATTTCTCAAAGAACTACTTCATACTTTCCATTCTCGTCAGACTTCCAACACTTCCTAGTCATCTCAGTCATACTATCAGTATATTGGCATGAGATGTGGGGGACAAAAATCACCTCATTTTTAAATACCAATTCCATCAACCCGTTTCTTTAACCATATTATCTACATTCCTATGCTAAAATTTAAGAAGTATCCCTTTTCTTACCAAAGGCCACTTTTCCCCTCCATTTGTGCTCAGCTTCCCTTTCCTTAACCTCTACTATGGTACTTTAGTTCAACAAGTATCCCTTTTCTCCAGGATTATGAATTTCTTCCTCTCCCAAATCATTTCTATTGGTCTATTGGCATATGAACACACTTTAGTATCAAACATCTTTTTTGGTTTTTTGTTTTGTTTTGTTTTGTTTTTTAAAGACTTATTTATTTATACAAGCACTAGGTACAGTCAGAAGCGCGGGAGGGTGAGAGAATTCACCAGAGCTAGAGCAGGGAACAGAACAGGCAGACTGACGAAATACACTGTCGAGGGGAGCAGCAGGCGTGGCAGGAGAGGTCTGCATGCCATGTGGACCCTCACTGGCGGCCGGGGATTGAACCAGCGCTGCAGAAGCTGCAGGCAGCTTTGCAGCCCAGCGCTCAACCACTGCGCGGGTCCAGTATCAAACATCTTAACACATACACACACAATTTTTTTAAATAAATTTTATTTTTATATTCCCCATACAATTGCAACCCCCTTATTTTGACCCCAATCCCTCCCCTCCCCGCCCCTCACCCCCCATAGAGTGTCTCTGGTTCATAGTTTTTTGTTGATTTTGATTTTCACTTTCTTATAGTTATTAATTTTCCTGGTCCCTTATTTAAGTTTTCTAGATTCCTGCTATGAGTGAAACCATCCGGTATTTTTCTTTTTCTTTCTGGCTTATTTCGCTGAGCATGATCCCTTCCAGCGCCATCCATGTTTCTACAAATTGCATGCTACCACATACATACACAATTTGACTCTACATTCCTTTCGAGCTAACACCCAATATCTCTATCCCCCTTCTCAGCAAATTTCCTGAAGCAAGAGTCATCTATTTCTGTCTTCATTGCCTCTCTTCCCATTCTCTCTTTAATTAACTCCTTCTAACTCATCACATATATTCCTGACTCACCTAAAACAAGTCTCAAGAATTTCACCTCAATCTTGCCAAAGCCAAGTTAATTAACAGAGAATTCTCTGTCCTCATCCTAAACTACCTCTTAGCATCATGGAAAGTAGCGTTTTGCTCTATCTGCTCCTCCTCCAAAGTATTCTATTTCAGTAAAGGTCACCATCCACCCAGTTGCTCAGTTCAAAAATCTAGAAGCCTTCCATGACTTTTCTCTTCCTAATTCATCACATCTAATTTATATCAAGATCAAATGATTCCACATTTAAAATATGGACTAAAATACAACCACTTTTAGCCACCTCCAATTCTACAAGCCACTGTCACTTATTATCTGAGTACTGCTAAAATCTCCCAACTCTCCTTTCCACTATTGCTTCCAACCCTTATAACCACCTTCCCCCGAATTTATTCTGTATAGAACAGTCACAACAATCTCTTTTAAGGGGAAATTAGCTCATTTCACTCTCTTGTTCATGTCCCAGTGGTGTATCAAATAAAACTGTATAAAATACAAATGTTTTACTATAGCCTAAAAGACTATATAAACTCATCCCTACCTAACTCTCCGGTTTCATGTATTTCAATCTATTCCAACTTCCTTTCTTTCCTACAGCAAAAATAAATTTAGAAACAACCCAGTGTGTCCATTTACCAGTAGAGTGGGTAAGTAAAATATAATATAGTCATGTAATAGAATACCACACATCACTAGAAATTAATAAACAACATGCATAAACATGGATGAATCTCAAAATCATAATGTTGGATGAAAAAATTTTAAAAAACACATATAAATTGGAACCTTTGTCAATGCTAGTGGAGATATAAAATAGCACATCCCTTATGGAAAACAGTATAGATGTTCCTTAAAAAATTAGAAGTAGAGGGGCCTCCCTGGTGGCTCAAGGGATTAAATCTCAGCACCATGAAGCTATCCTCAGCAATTTCAATCCCCAGCCAGGGAGTTGACCCACATAGCATAGCAGATCTCTCCCGTCTCACCTGCTGCTCCTCTCAGCAATGTATTTCAGTGGATCTGCCTGTTCTGCTCCCCACTCTGTCTGCTGAATCTTCTCACCCCCGCACCTCTGGCCTATATCCCAGTTTTTGTATGCATAAATAAATAAATCTTTAAAAAAATTAAAAGTACAATTACCATATGATCTACTAATCTCACTTCCAGAATATCCAGGTGAACTGAAATCAGGATTCCAAAGAGCTATCTGCACACCCATGTTCACTATGGCATTATTCACTGACAAAAAATGGAAACCACCTAAATGTCTATCAGTGATTAAATGGATAAACAAAATATGTATATGTGTATAATGTATACATACAAAATACGGATTCCATACATAAAATGGAATCCAGTTTTAAAAAGGAAATTCTGCCATATGCAACAAGACGGGTAAACCTTAAGGATGTTCTGCTAAGTGAAATAAATAAGCCTATTAAGAAAGGACAAATAGGGCTTCCCCTGGTGGCGCAGTGGTTGAGCGCTGGGTTGCTAGGCTGCCCACAGCCTCTGCAGCGCCAGTTCGATCCCTGGCCACCAGCAAGGGTCCCACAAAAAAAAAAAAAAAAAGAAAGGACAAATAGTACATGATTCCATTTATATTAAATAACTAAAGTTGTCAAAATCAGAGAAACATAAAAAAGAAAGCTGCCTGTCAGGGGCCAGGAGGAGGTGGTAGCAGGTGATGAGTGCTAATGTGTATAGTTTTCGGTTTTTCAAGATGGAAAAATTCTAGAGCTCTTATGCACAATGATGTGAACATATTTAATACTACTGAACTATATACTTAAAAATGGTTAAGATGGCAAATTTAATCTAGTGATGGCAAATTTAATCTATGTGACTTTTACCACCATGAAAAAAATCTTTTTAAAAATATCCATGTATAATACATATATTTACATAAAATTCAAAACTAATTAAAACCAAATAATGGACTGCTTAGGGAACCACAATATGTGATAAATCTATAAAGAAATGAAAAAATGATTAACATAAAATTCAGGGTAGTAGTTACCTCTATAGATGAATAAATATGATAAAGAAGAGTCATCAAAGTTATTGATAATACTATATTTCTTAATCATAGCTATTTATTACTTATTAAGTTATACATATTATATACATGCATTTTGTATACAAAAAATTTAAAAATATGAACTCAACTTTATAAGCTTTTTTAAAAAAAGATTTATTTATTTATGCATATAAGAACTGGGGTATAGGCTGTGGGGGGCATGGAGGTGAGGATAAGAGGATTCACAGAGATAGTGGGGAAAGAACAGGCAGATCTACTGAAATACACTGCTGAGGAGAGCAGCAGGCTAGGAGAGGTCTGCTGCACCATGTGCATTAGCTCCCTGGCGGGAATCCAACTCATGCTGCAGGGGCTGCGGACAGCTTCACAGTGCTGAAACTTACTTAGCCCCTTGTGTCACTGCATAATGCTGAGATTTATTAGCCCCTTGCACCACCCTCAACTTTATAACCTTGGGGACCAAGGTGACTTTTTGAAAGTACACATGGCATTGCCATCACCCCCATTCTGTTATAGAGGAAAAGACAAAAAAGGGTTTGTAGGAGGTGAATCACAGCATGGTTTAAAATCCGAGATTTCTTCATCAATTGGATCTAGCTGAATGCTGGCTGAGCCACTTACTGGTTTTGTTACCTTAGGCAAATTAAGCTTAAAATCTCTTAAGTCTCAATTCCCACATTCATAAAAGGAAGATACGAACTGTACCTACCAAGTAGAATTACCATAAAGATTAAAAAAGATAATGAACAAAGAGTAGTCAGTACTATGCCTAGGACACAGTAAGCATTCTTTATATAAGCAGTAGTACTTTTTAAAACCTTCCCAGGTTTTTCAAACTCCCTTTTGCCCCACTTCCATTTGAAAGATTTTGTGGTTATCCTGAAGGGTTAGAAAAATTTCGTTCAGACATATAACTATAAAACCCACTAGAAGTTTTCCTAATGTTTTCGGCCATATCATTTACCAAAAAATTAAAAATTGAAGGTGGCCCCAAAAAACCAAGAAGAAAGTCATCAAATATGTAACTTCAAAATTTAAAATATCATTAAAGACAATCATTCTATTTTTAAACAGATATATTCTGGAACTCTTAAAAAATAATATAGTACTTTATAGTCAACCTCAAGTAGGTATGTAGTTATAATTCAAAAAGTGAATTGTTCTTACTTCAAAATCACTAGAAAACCAAGAATGATCTAACAGAAAAAATTACCATTCAGATTATTTTTTGTTTTTGTTTTGCTTCCCCCAGCTATAGTCTCTCTCTATATATTTATCTTAAGTTCCTTTATATAGGCCCCAAAACTGGTCTCAGTGCTCCTTAAAGCGCAGTGTATCGAAAAGAGATTCCAGAAGGATGAACTGTAGTGAAAAGAAATACTGGGCCAAACTAAGACTGTAAGCCAGTCAGACAGAGCAAGGTGTGTTAGACTCTAAGATTGTGCAGGAGTAATTTGCATCTACCAGAAACTCACAAAACCGTAAGTCACAAATCCACAAAGCACAAGGGTTTCTTGTACATATTACCATTGAAATGCTCCTTCACTCACCTCCCAGAATGTAGTTTAAGGTTTATATTGCATTCCCAATCCAAAAGTGCATTGTTAACACCTCAAGACGCATATGGAAACCATTTCCCTGATCTGTTCCTATATTAAAAATGTTTACTATAAGAGAAACAGATCTCTGAACCCACACTTTAACAACTTATTAAAACAAAAACTCTCAAGCCTGATTAAGCTACATTGGTTTTATTATTAACCTACAATTCCCCACACTTTCTCCATATTATCTGAAAACATTTCCTATTTCTTTAAGAATTTATTCTCATTTTGTATTGTGTCAAATTTCAACTGTAAAATATTTGAAGTTCTAACAAGTCTCTACCCAATATATTTTGTTAATAATCAAATTACTACCTATATTAATAAATTGCAAAAATATATAATCTAAATAATCATGATGCAATTTATTGCACTATACATATACATTGCATAATACAATTATTAGCAATTTATTATTTGTCCTATATCTGAAAGTATCTCAAGAAGATCTGAAACACGAGATAGGTACCAAAAAAAATAGGGGTGAACAGTGTGTATTATTTAACAGATATAATCCTTTTAACATTAGCTGATTATCTTTTTTAGCATATCATCAAAAACAAATATTGGAAAGTTAAGATATTCAGTTAAAAAGTCATTTTCAAATTACATTTCTACTTTTGTATACCGAGATTTAAAATAAATATAATTCAAAGATTACAGGTTTTTAATTACATAAATAAGGGGAAAGACTGTACACCTAGTGAAAGTTATATCCAACCCCTACTAAGATCACAGTCATTTTACAAATAAAGTTCCAAATTTTAACACAACACAGGGTATCTTAGATTGGTCAGAGGCATAAGTTTTTTATACTCAGTTAAACCATAGATAGGAGCAATCAGCAATAAACTACTCTTGTTATGCCTCTATTCTGCAGTGGTCATCTTAATTTTGAGAATGCTCTAAATTTTTAAATGTCTTAAACCGTTTTGTATGTTATTTACTGCTCTTTGTAGTCAATACTTTCTTTGAGCAAATGACACAGTATCAGCCTATTCAGTTAGTTATATGCCAAACTCTGGTACAACCTCCTGAACTACCAACTCTCAATCTCTCATTACCTGCACTGGCCCCTTGATCTCATCCAGACCTCCAAGCCTTTGATACTTCCTTTTTCTCCTAATTACAGCTCACTCCTAGTTATACTACCTTTCATAATGAGCCTAGACTCCACGACCCACAATTTAGCTACTACCGCTTATTATTTGCCTGATTATTTGCTTATATATTCCCTTCCTTGTTCCAGAAAGGATTTCACTGTATCTTTAAAATTCCTTTCTTCACCTAATCATCAAAATCCCCAACGTGAGAATTATCTTATACTTGCTGTTACCCTCATAGCCAAGAGAATCACCAGATCCTTTCCATTTACTTCCCAATATGCTCAGTCTCAATATTCTCTACTTTCTTCAATTTAACTCTAATGCCTTAAGATACCCTCTTCACACTCATCAATATAATACAAGAGGTAACAGTATGAGTTCTAAAACCAAGCAACCCATTAACTTATAACCATTTGTAATAAACTATTTATTAGACTATTTGACAGCTAGCAAGCAGCACAAAGTCATAGGAAAATTATCTTTACTATCTGATAAATAGGAGAGGCTTCATTAGCAATTTCATCACTGTTAATGCAGATATAATTACAAAGTCATAAACAAGGGAAAAGAATGTACTAAACAAGAAAAGAGACAATTTAAGTGTATATAAATCTATAAACCTATGCTTATTTTCTATTTTTCACTTCTACATTACTGTAATAAATACCATGTACACATAAACTTTTCATATCACATATATACAGTAGTTTATATATATACAGTAGTTTAACAGATATCACATGACTAACAACTTTCATAACAGTATAAAGACAATAATTTAGCCAGGTTTAACTGCATTAAAAAGTGAACATTAAAGACAATAGTTGTGTATAGCTAGCAAAACCAACCGTTTTCCATGCTGGGCAATGAGTCAAATATCTCAAACTGTCACCAGCATCTGCATTAAAAAAAATCCAGAGAATAAACAATTGTCACTGAAAGATAAATCCATGGACTATATCTCTGGAGCTTAATCTAAACTAGTTTACCTGAAGCTAAATGGCTTATTAATTGACCATATCTAAAGCAGTTCTTTGTTTTGACATAAGCAATTTAATCATTTTTTCCATCATTGTGGATCTAAAAGGTATGTTAAAATGTTATATACTGCCAGGTGGATTAATATGGATGTATTAGAGTATGCTTACAGTAATACTGCTTCCTGGTCATTGTAATTCTAAATTACAGAAAATAGGTTTAGAGTAATGGTTCTGCTCACTTACTATTCACCAAAAATTCTGAATTTTCACTGCTTAATGACTTACAATAAGTAGGAAAGCAGATGACACAGTATGTTCATAAATTGGAATTTAACCAAATGAAACTCGAAGTCAGAATTAAGGTCTCAAACCTTCTAAATTACAGTGGAGACAAGTAAACAAAATATCTCATGAGAGGTATGACAAATCACTCAGTCACTTTGTACCCTAGTTTATTCATCTATAAAATGGGAACATAGACTAGATACTTTCTCTGAGATCTCGTCTATCACAAAGAGCACATGATTCTAAGAAATTAGCATATATGCACATGCTGGAAAAATTACAAGCCATTCCTCTTTAATTGCTCATTTAAAAATGACGTAGTAGGCTAGGGCCTCCCTGATGGTGCCAGGGGTTAAGATGCAGCACTATGAAGCTACTCTCAGCCACTGCAGCACAAGTTCAATCCCCGGCCAGGGAGGTGATCCACATGGCACCGCAGACCTCTCCTGACTTGCCTGCTACTCCCCTCAAGCAGTTTATTTAATTCAGTCTGCCTGTTCTGTTCCCCACTGTTTCTGGTGAATCCTCTCAGCCCCCACACCTCTGGCCTGTACCCCAGTTCTTATATGCATAAACAAATAAATCTTTAAAAAAGAAATAAATAAAATGATACAGGCTATAGCTGTTCCATTCACTAAAAAGTAAAGTACCAACCAGCAAAGCAGCAATGGCCATTCCACTCATAAATTAATGATAAACAAATATATCTGTGCTCATTAGCACCAATAAGAACTGTGCAACTTAACTTTGGATATGATCTAACTTCACTAACTAACTTAATCTAAATTTGCAGTTTTAGTGCTTTAAAATAAAAACCTGGGCCTCCCCAGTGGCACAGTGGCACAGTGGTTGAGCGCTGGGTTGCAAGGCTGCCCGGCAACCTCTGCAGTGCCGGTTCGATCCCCGGGCCCCTGGGTGAGGGTCCCACATGGCACGCAGACCTCTCCTGCCGCCTGCTGCTTCCCTCAGCAGTGTACTTCGTCATTCTGCCTGTTCTGTTCCCCGCTCTGCCTCTGGTGAATTCCCTCGCCCTCCTGTGCTTCTGACTGTACCCAGTGCTTGTATAAATAAATAAATAAATCTTTTTTTAAAAAAAATTCTATTAAAGGCCAGCAATGAAAATAATAAACAGAAAATGTGAAAAATATTCTTTAAAAAAATAAAATAAAATAAAATAAAAACCTACTCTCTCATCCATTAAACTATACTAGATGAATTATAAGGTTCTTTTTTGCTTTAAAAGTTTATTCATTAGAATAAGTTACATCTATACAGTAACTGATAAACTGAAGTGCAAATTGGGCTAGAAGAAACATGTTCAGTTTGTTTCATATTTTGCTTATATTCAATACCATAACTCAGTAAAAATTTCTTGACAAATAGTTAAAATTTATTTTTTGGTGAAGCATAAAGCTCTTCTGTAACAGGGAATACTTCCCACCTTAACAACCCAGCATATGGGCAAGAAAAAGAATTGTTAAATCATTTTCTTACACTCAAAATGCAAAAAACTCTGGTTATTTCTTTGTGCTCTTTGGAGAACTTGCCAAAGCAAAGCTGCTGCTGAATGAGAGCACCCAGACTGCCATCATGAAAATCAACAACACACCTGGTAAGAACACAAAAGACTGACTCACCTATGTGGAATCCATTATCCTTTGAAAAAAGCCCAAGTCTGGTACTGAAGGCCACAATGTACTTTCTCTCCAACAAGAGGGGAATGATTTTTCCTTGTCCTGCTTTCCAGCTGTCCAAAGAATAAATCTCATGCTAATTGTAATCTGACTCTTTCACAAAAATAAGAGGTGGATAATGTGCTTAAAACAATAGCTATCTCATACAACTGTATTTTTACATTTTCTTTCAGGCTTTTATAATTCGAAAAAGCTAAAAATTTTTAAACTAAAACTTTAAACAGTGTATTTGCTTAGAGCACAAACATCAAGGAAAATGCCTCCTGTCTGCATTCTTACAGTCACATTGGAGACTTGCTGCTAAATACAAATATAAAAGACAGTAGGTATAGCTGTGATTACATGGAGTTAAAGCCAATTACAGTCTTTATTAAATCCTCAATGTTGCAAAGCTGAGTGTGGAAACAGGCACTTTTATGTACAGGAAAATCAACTGGTGCACTTTATTTAAAAAATTAGAATGAGATATCAAAATTTTATGTTTCTAAAATTTCAGCAATGAAAGAAACTTTCCTACAAGAAATTTTAAGTGCTAAACAGAAGGTAAAGTCGTACATGCTGAACTCAAGATCTATCACTATCTGAAAAAAGCAAGGCAATATTATGATTTCACTTGTACAAATACCAGTTAATATGACTATATCATTTCATTTATGTATAAGTTTATATTATCTACTTCCACACAGCTATATTATCTAATTGCATAAAAGAATTGATATGCAACTGTATCTTTCACATTCCAGTTTCTGTTGATTTTTAATGTTGTTCCTATCTAAACTGGCTTCAGTTTTCTGATCTTATTTAAATAAGATCTAATTAGAAGACATATCCATGGGGTAGCATGATCCCCCTAGCAGAACAAAAACTCTAATAGAAATAAATGCTCTTATAAGTAGGAAAAAATCCTTTTTAAAATCACAGAATGATTATAAAATCTGTGATATAAAAGCTTTTTAGGAGACAGGATGATGCTTGGATATAAACAATGAATATAAACCAAGAATGACTTCCAGACTTCTGATTCTCTGGTATACTTGTTGGTGACACTACCCACCACCATCTGAATTATGCTGCCCAAAGGGCTCCAACAACACTAGTCATAACAACTATTGTACTGTATTGTAACATTTTGTTTATTTGTCTATCTTCCATACCTATGAGAACTCAAAGCAAATGTTAACTTATTCAACTTTGTATCATCACCTCCCAGTACCTAGGGAATGTTAAAAGAACAAAAAGTTTGAAATGAGTAAAGCAGTAGACTTAGAACACTGAATAGAGGGCCTCCCTGGTGGCCTAGGAGTTAAGTCACAGTGCTAGTTGAATCGGCAGGAAGGGAGCTAACCCACATATGGCACAGCAGACCTCTTCTGTCATGCCCACTGCTCCCCTTAGCAATGTATTTCAGATCTGCCTGTTCCGCTCCCCACTCTGTTTCTGACCAATCCTCTCACCCCCGCATCTCTGGCCTATACCCCAGTTCTTCTATACACAAATATAAATAAAATATTAAAAAAAAAAAAAACCACTCACTGGAAGACGGGAAAACATCTAAAACACAGGAAATGCATGAACAACACTCCCAATTTCATATTCTGTTCCTGACTTTTTTTCTCTATATATTCTAGGATTGAGGATAGAAAGAGAACCCCCACGACTCACCACCAAAATTTCTAAGACAGATAAGTATACAAAAATTTGGAGAGTATTGGGCCTCCTTGATGGCGCAAGGGGTTAAGCACCGCACTATGAAGCAATCCGCAGCCTTTGCAGCAGGAGTTCAATCCACGGCCAGCCAGGGAGAAACCCACATGGCGAGGTAGACCTCTCCTATCTTGCCCACTGCTCCCCTCAGCAGTGTATTTCGATTGGTCTGCCTATTCTGTTCCCCACTCTGTCTCTGGTGGATCCTCTCACACACACCCCATCCCCCACATCTCTGGCCTATGCCTCAGCTCTTGTATGCCTAAATAAATAAATCTTTTTTAAAAATTTGGAAAGTATTAAATGAAACCAAGCTGCACTGTTGCCTGTATTTTTCTGACATAATCTAGGAATAAGAAGACGGAATTCCAGGAAATAAAATCTTACCCTAAAACCCCAAACTCATGGCTGTTGTCTTGCTCAGCAACTTATCAGGGAAAGCATTTCCAATATCATTACCTCCACTGATTACCAGAAAATGTCAAACATTCTCTCATGGATGTGTGCAACTAGACAGCAAAGTAAAAATCCACAAAAACACTGCAAAACTTAGAATTTCACATTGGCTTGAATACAGTTTATAAATTGATATAACCTGGAATAATAACCAAAAATTGAGGCTATAGCTAATTCAGAGTAATAATTTAACAGATCAGTATGTATTTCCACCTTTAAATATCAATTCTTCTAAATATAACAAAAGATTCATTTCAAATAGGAAATTTTCAGCTTCCTGAAACACTATGTCTTTTATCTAAACAATTCCTACATTAGCAGAAAGTTGCATGAGTTTACCTAAAACTGACTAGTCAAATAGCTTGATGGTGCTGAGTGAAATGTGAGTCAGTACCTACAGAACTCACAGATAATGACATTTTTTAAAAAAAAAAGGTCCAGTCCAGATTAAATAGTTATAACAATGCTTAAACAAGTCAAAACTAAAGAGCAATTGTATAATCAGTTCTTTTTTTTTTTTTTTTTTGGGTGGCCGGGGATCGAACCGGTGCTGCAGAGGCTGCGGGCAGCCTCGCAACCCAGGGCCCAACCGCTGCGCCACCAGAGGAGGCCCTGTATAATCACTTCTTAAACCATTTGTCTCCAAATACAAAAGTACAACCAATTGTGTCCAAAAATCTGCAAGGGCATTCACACATTTTAAAGGAAAATTATATGGTATTAAAATAGCCAGGGTTTTATTATATAAAACATACTTTTATATCAATAATTAAAGTTCCCAAAACACTACAGCTTTACACCACAGTTATACAGCCTGAAAGAGTACATGAATGACAGCTTAGTGAGTCAAATTATATCACCCCAATAATACTAAAACTTTACACTTGCTTTATTTTCATTTCAATTGATTTCTAATTGGAAAAATTTCCTACCAGTGACAGCAAGACATCCTCTACCTTAACTGTTAAAAGGTGAGCAATCCATAAGACATTATGAAATATAGGAATGTACTATTTAAAGAACTCCCTTGGTGATCACTTCTGAACATTCAGCTTCTTTAGTAATGGGAAAAATCACTTGTTAATTCATCTGCTGTATAAGTTCAGAATCCCATCTACAAGAAGACATGTTCCAAGAGTTGAGATATCGTCTGAGAGTAACTTTTCCAAAAAATTAGCATATGCAAAAATGAACAGGTTCTATTTTAAAATTTTTTATATAACTCTTCCTATAATTTGTCTTCAACAAATGTGTATGCTGGTTGTGTGCTGGCTGAATATAATTGAAACTTTTCTTATTAATACAGATTCCTGGGGCCTCCCTGGTGGTGCAAGGGGTTGAGACGCAGCACTATGAAGCTATCCGCAGCCACTGCAAGCACGAGTTCGACCCCAGGCCAGGGAACTAACCCACATGACGCAGCAGACCTCTCCTGACTCGCCTGCTGCTCCCCTAAGCAGTGTATTTCAGTCAATCCACCTATTCTGATCCCCACTCTGTCTCTGGTGAATTTCACACCTCTGGCCTGTACCCCAGTTCTTATATGCATAAATAAATAAATCTTAAAAACAAAAAAGATTCCTCATTATGAATAGAGGTTTCCAAAACTATACTATATGGAAATCAACAACACCTAAACTTTCATGTCAAATTCCATTAAATAATCTATCAAATCACAATGAAATAAATAAAATTAAAAGTCTATTTCCCAAAAAGGACAAGTATTCTATTCACAGGCATTTTATTATCTATGACATGACATATACAATTGAATACATATTTACTTGTACAAATTCACTTAGGTTTTCAGCCAAAAGAAAGAGACTGAGAGATATTTTTCAAAAGAGTCCATATCACAAGTCTTCCTCTCAGTTACTGTGCAACTATGCTCTATAGTAAGGATAAAATGGGAGCTGTCACTCAACTATTCTCTCAGTTGCACTCAGGCCCAATGCCTTTTCAAGGATGAGCATCTTACTAGAACTATATGACAGCTTTTAAAGCAATTTTTCAACACAATCCTATAACAAAACCAATTATTTCACCTGATATCAGCTGAGGGAAACAATGTTTTGTTCTTTTGCTGGATGGAAAATTGGCTGGGTTGGTCTTAGTGAAAAAAACACTTGTCCATATTGACAATTTCTGGTCTTCTCAAGGGTAATTCTTTCATTAACTTAAGCTTTCTACATCGCACAAACTCAGAATATAAATTCCACAGGAGAATCAACTTCGCTATAACACTTATAAAAACAAATCTATAAACAAAATTAAGTATTTTTATAAAGCATTACCTCCTAAAAATGCTACTCTCTACATTATCATAAATTTTAATCAAGACATTGAGTCAATGATAGAAAACTTAAAAGGTTCTCACTAAAAGCTCTGAAAAGCTTTGCATGATAATAAAATATTTACCTCCGTAATTTATAATTACAGTAAACATTATTGAATTTCCCCTACATACTTTACTTCTGAATCAGTTTATATGCCCCTGAAAAAGATCAACATCTCTACAAATGACAATGGATTATTTGACATAGGTGCTAAAAAATCTTTCCCTAGTATCATTTTCAAAAGTCCCTAATCCTGTACAAGTTTTGATAATGTCTTTTGTTTTAATAAAGCAATTGCTATCTGTTGCTATATAACAAAATACCCCCAAACTTAGCACCATAGAACAACAAAAAAAAATGATCTCATACAGTTTCAGAGTGCTAGGAATCCAGCAG
Organism: Talpa occidentalis; assembly: GCF_014898055.3. Lineage (NCBI taxonomy): Eukaryota > Metazoa > Chordata > Mammalia > Eulipotyphla > Talpidae > Talpa > Talpa occidentalis. The sequence goes on along the minus strand of NW_023601104.1, from coordinate 69,036,147 downwards.
CAGCTTGTCAAGATGTCAGCTGGGGTTGCAGTCATCTGAAAACATGACTGGGGCTACATAATCTAATTCTAAGATGGCACACTCACTAGGCTATTGGCAGGATGTCTCAGATCCACAACACATGGGCTTTTCCATATGGTTCCTTACAACACAGAAAAACTCTTCTTCCTAAGAACAAGTAGTCCATGAGAAGGCCACAGAGTTTTCTATTGAAGATAGGAATGGGGGACAAAGTTTTACGAGGGACAGGGAAGGGGACATGATGACCATAAGTCAAGAGACATTTGCGTCAGCAAAGTATTTGATGTTATCACAGGCAAAGTTATCCTGAGACCACCATGGAGATAGTCACGTAATCAGGTCAACAGAGACGTAGGCATCCCCGGGCCTGCCTCGTGATAAGGGCTATAGGTAGTCAAGGCATTCTCTGCTGTGATTTGTAGATAGCAAATAGGTCACAGTTGTCCATGAGTGGCCAGGTAGTAGCTAGCTCATAGGAACCCACATTCTATGATATAGCTTTGGAAGTGACAATAGTGTTATATTCTATTGGTCACACAAGCAATTCTGATACGATATATGAAGAAATTACACAAGGGCATGAATACCAAGAGGTAAGGATCATTGGGAGTCTCTTGGTCCTTAACAATGACAAACCTACAAATATAAGGTTGATATGGTTTATATGTATCCACAAATTTTCTGATACTTATCTCATCAAAAGGTGAAACCTAGTTCCTTCTGATACTTATCTTATCAAAAGGTGAAACATAGATTCCCTCCCCACTAAATGTGGGCTGTACTTAGGGCTCTAACAAATAGAATATGGCAGAAATGACAGTGTCAGATGACCAGAATCAGTTCATAGAATACTGGAGCTTCTGCATCTCTTTCCTCTCCCTTGAATCTTTCATTCCAGGATAAGAATACTACCATGTTGTAAAGAAACTGAAGAAACTCTTCAGAGAGGCTCAAGTGGCAAACAACTAAGACCTCCAGCCAACAAACATAAAGAAGTGAGGACTTCTCACAAAAGCATATCAGCAAGCTTTAGAAGTGTAGTCTCCCTTCACAGTCAAGTATTGTAATGGCTACAGACAGCCCAATATATTCTTCATCATAATCTCAAGAGATACCCTGAGCCAGAAACAACCAGCTAGGTCATTCCCAAATCCCTGACCTTACAAGAACTATGAGATAATAAATGTTTATTGCTTTAAACCTCTTGGTTTTTGAGCCATTTGTTGGACAGCAGTAATTAATCAGTGTAATAGAATAACATGATTTTTTATAAAATCCATCACTGAGTCAAAAAGTAAAATAACATTCTGCAAAGTTGGTCCAACTGTTCATGGCAACAGTTGCCATTTAAGAATTCAGTCAGAAGCACTTCAAAAAGTGAATGAAAATTGAGAGAATTTTGCAATATGTAAGTCTAAGCAGTCCTTAAAAATCAATAATATAAAGAAAAACAATCCTATAGGAAAAAATAGGCATGAAACATGAATAGGGCTTCTTTTCTTATATAGAAAAGAAACGTGATCGATAAACACTCTAAAAAATATTTAAGCAAACTCACAAGGAAATATATATCAATACCTCAATTTAAAAACAGCATTATGTATATAGAAAAAATTATGAAGATAGTGCAGAATTCTAACAAAACCTAGAATCTAGACAACATAACATTCATAATGCCCAGGATACAATTCAAAATTACTCAATATCCAAAGAAACAGAAAATGTGACCAATTCTCAAGGAAAAAGATAATCAACAGATGCCAATCCCAAGATGACCCAAATGGTGAAATTTGCAGACAAAACTGTAAAACAGCTTGTGTTATTACGCTCCATGAGATAAAAGTAAACACACTTGGAATGAGTAGAAAAAAGTTTAAAACAGAGAAACGATTTTTTCCCATGGAAATTTCAGAACTGAAAATATAACAGTGGAAATTTAAAAATGCACTGGATTGACTCAATAGCAACATACAGATGACAGAGACAAGAAACACTGAATTTGGGGCCTCCCCGGTGGTGCAGCGGTTGAGCGCTGGGTTGAGAAGCTGCCCGCGGCCTCTGTGGCGCCGGTTCGATCCCCGGCTGCTCCCCGGCCACCAGAGGAGGGTCCCACATGGCGCGCAGACCTCTCCTGCCGCCCGCTGCTCCCCTCAGCAGTGTACTTTGGTCCTTCTGCCTGCTCTGCTCCCCCGCTCTGGCTCTGGTGAATTCTCTCACCCTCCCGCGCTTCTGACTGTACCCAGTGCATGTATAAACAAAACAAACAAACAAACCAGCAAACAAATAAATAAAGCATGCCTCTACAAAAAAAAAAAAAAAAAAAGAAACACTGAATTTGAAGACAGATCTACAGACCTTATTCAATCAAGAATAGAGAAGAAAAAAGATAATATCAAATAGCCTAATAATATACTATTGAATTTCCAGAAACAAAAGACACAGAGATTAAAGGAGAAAAAATATTTGAGAAGTAATTATCAAAAACTTTCCAATGATAACAGACATAAATTTAGAAATTCAAGAATATCAGTGCACTACAAACAAGATAAACCCATGAAAAACATTCCAGAACATGTCACAAACTGCTGAAAATGAAAAATGTAGTCAACAAAAAAAATCTTGAAAACAACTAAAAATCACACACAGGAGCTACTAATTAAAATTCCCAATGATTTCTCGTCAGAAATTATAGAGAACAAAAGATAGCTGAACAACATCTTTAAAATTTGAAAGAGGTCAGTTCAGAATTATACATCAAGCATATAAATCCTCAGGAAAGACAATGAAATAAACTCTCAGAAAAGAAAACTAAGAGGATCCATTACAAACAAACCTGCTCTACAAGAAATGCTAAGAGAAATCTGTTGGGTTGATAGGAATAATACCAGAGAGGAAACTCAGGATCTACACAAAGAAATAAAGAGCACTGGAAGTGGTAAATATGTGGCTATATATAAAAGACTTCTGTTATTATGAAGACACATACAGATTGAAAGCAAACGGATGGAAAAAGACTCATATAAATAGTTATTATTTCTCTTAAAAAGTGCTTCCTTAGAAATCTCCCATAAGAAGGCTGAAAAGGCTATTTACAAATAGACTTCAACACAAAGAGCACTGTCGGAGATAGAGAAGTTTGTAATGACTAGTGGGAAAATTCATCAAAAGGATATAACATTTATTAATATATATTTGTCAAAAAACAGAGCTTCAAAATACAAGAGAAAAACTGATAGAATTAAAATAATATTTGATTCCACAATTAGGGTGAGAGAATTTACTTATTTATTTATTTATTTGTGGGACCCTTGTCGGTGGCCAGGGATCAAACTGCCGCTGCAGAGGCTGCAGGCAGCCTCGCAACCCAGTGCTCAACCGCTGCGCCACCAGGGGAGGCCCTAGGGTGAGAGAATTTAATCTTGCTAAGAAACTGACGTCTCTAGACAAAAATTAGTAATATAGAAACTCTGACCAGTAATACTAAACAACCTTATCTAATTGATTTAGAGAACATTATAACCAATGACAACACAGAACATACTCTTTTCATGTCCACATAGTATATTCATCAAGATAGACATACACCAGGCTACAAAATAAGTCTGAAATTTCTAAATCGTGTGTGTGTGTGTGTGTGTGTGTGTGTGTATGTGTGTGTGTACTCTCTGACCACAAAGGAGAACAAAAAGATGGCTAGGAAATACAAAATATATGGACAATTCTAATTCATGTATATAAAAAAGAAATCCAGAGCCATTGAATAATTAAAATAGTAACAGAAATCAATGAAAAAGAAAACTGAAAAAGCAGTAGAGAAAATTAACAGTGAAAAGCTGGTTCTTTCACAAAATCAGTAAAACTAATAAATCTCAACATATAAGTCACAACATACAAGTCACAGAAAAAAGCAGAATGTTGCAGATGCAACAGTATGTCACTTCCAAGATTAGATTATAAAAAAAAGCAATGGCTGGGTCTCCCTGGTGGCGCAGCGGTTGAGCGCTGGCTTGCGAAGCTGCCTGCAGCCTTTACAGCGCCGGTTCGATCCCCGGTCACGGGGTGAGGGTCCCACATGGCGCACAGACCTCTCCTGCCACCTGCTGCTCCCCTCAGCAGTATACCTCCTCAATCTGCCTGCTCTGCTCTCCCCTCTGGCTCTGATGAATTCTCTCACCCTTCCACACTTCTGGCTGTACCCAGTGCTTGTATAAATAAATAAATAAATCTTAAAAAAAAAAAAAAAAGCAATGGCTTCCAACTTGTGGACTTAAGATAGAGGACGCTGCAATGTGATGAAGCAACATTATGGAAAATGACCAGGAAAGCAAATCTTTTCAGGCCTGCTAATAATTTTGTGAGTAGATCTGAAAGCTGAGCCTTCCTTGGTAAAGTCTAGAGATGACTGCAGCACCAGCCCTTACCATGACTGCAGTCTTGTGGGAAACCATGAGCCAGAACGTCCCACCTAACCCACTACTGAATTTCTAACTCACAAAAACTGTCAGATAATGTTTGCCATTTCCAGTTACTAATTTTGAAATAATCTGTTATTCAAAACAACGATAGCTAATACACAATAGAACCAGCATTATAAAGCCAAAGTTATTCTAGTATCAAAACTTAACAAAGTCATTACAAAACAAAAAGTTACAGACCATCCAAGCAAAGATACTTAACAAACTATTAGCAAACCAAATCTAACAACATATATTAATAATAATACATCTTGACATGTTAGGGTTAAGGCCAGAAATACAATAATGATTTAGCATTCATATCTCAATATAAAAATTCATCATTTTGATAGAATAAAGGAGTAAAACCATATGATCATTTCAAGAGATTCTGAAAGACTTTCACAGAATTCAAAACTAAACTAAGAATAGCTAAAGAATTTCCTTAAATTGATGAATGGCACCTTCCAGGGGAAAAAAAAAACAATCATAACTAATATGATAATGGTGAAACACTGAATTTCATCCTTCTAAGTCCAGGAATAAGGCATAAATGTTCATTTTCACCCCTTCTACTCAGCATTACTGTAGAGAATCCAGCAATGCATTAAGGATTAAATAAATAAATAAAGTGAAACTGTCCTATTTACAGATGATACAATTGTTTACACTGAAAGTCCTAGGGAATCTACAAATGAACTACTCATGCTTTGTTGAGTTTTGATATTAGATTAACTCTGGCTTTATAATGCTGGTTGTATTGTGTATTAGTTGCCTGTTTCTTTATAACAAATTATTTCAAAATTAGTAACTGGAAATAGCAATTTAGCAAGATAGCACTTAATATACAAAAATTAACCAAATTTTTCCGTAACAGTTGCAAATAATTGATAAATGAAAATTTTTAAACATCAGATCAAGTAAAACTAAAATACAAATTACCTACAGATAAACATAAATTGCCTAAGCCCTCTACACTGAAAACCACAAAGCAATGCTGAGTAAAATTAAATACTTTTAAATAAGAGATATATTATCAAAAGATACATTCACTGATTGGAACACTTGATGATCAGATGGCCATTCTATCCAAATTAAAAGCAATCCTAATTAATATTCCAGTGAATGTTCTTACAAAAGTTGAGAAACTGATTCTAAAATTTACATAGAAATGAAAATGGGGCCTCCCCTGGTGGCGCAGCGGTTGAGCACTGGGCTGTAAAGCTGCCTGCAGCCTCTGCAGCACCAGTTCAATCCCTGGCCACCAGCAAGGGTCCCACATGGCGCACAGACCTCTCCTGTTGTGTCCGCTGCTCCCCTCAGCAGTGTATTTCGTCAGTCTGCCTGTTCTGTTCCCTGCTCTGGCTCTGGTGAATTCTCTCACCTTCCCACACTTCTGACTATACCCAGTGCTTGTATAAATAAATGAATAAATCTTTAAAAAAAAAAAAAAAGAAATGAAAATGAACTACAATAACCAGTCATTTTTAAAATAAAACAAAGTTAGAGGTCTTATACTACCTACTATCAAGACTTAACCATAAACCTACAATAATTTAAATAATATATACTGGTAAAGACAAATATAAATTAGTTGAACAGGGGCCTTCCTGGTGGTGCAAGGCATTAAGACGCAACCTATGAAGCTGTCCCCAGCCTCCGCAGCACGAGTTCGATCCCAGGCTGGCCAGGGAGCAACCCACATGGCACAGACCTCTCCTGACTCTCCCGCTGCTCCCCTCAGTGGTGTACTTCTGTCAATCTGCCTGTTCTGTTCCCCACTCTGTCTCTGGTGAATCCTCTCACCCCCCACACCTCTGGCCTGTACCCCAGCTCCTGTATGCATAAAAAAAAAAATCTTTAAAAAAAAAAGAGTGGAACAGCAGAATAAAAACAGATCCACACTTAGTCAACTGATTTTTGACAAACAGCTAAGGCGTCCAAAAAGGGAAAGGCATTTCAACAAATGGTGCGGGATCAACTAAATATCCTTGTAGGAAAAAGAGAACACTCTGACCTCACACCATACATAAAAATCAATTCAAAACAGATCACAGATCTAAAAGCAAAAACCTAAATTATAAAACATAAAAATTAAACATGCCTGCATACTACACAACCCAGTCATCTCACTCTTAGGTATTTATGCAATAGAATCAAAAACATATGTTCACACAAAAACTTCACAGTAAAGTTCATAGCAACACTTCTGCAATAGCTAACAACCAAAAACAAACCAACTATGCATTAACAGATAAATGGATAAGCAAACTAGTTCACCTGTGCAACAGAATATTACTCAGTAATAAGTGAACCACTGATACACACCACAACATGGATGAATCTCAAAATAACTGAGCGAAAGAAGCCAGGCAAAAAATGAATACTATATGATCTTATGTAAAATTACAGCAAAAGCAAACTACTCTATGATAAGGAAAAAAAAAGCAGTTGCAAAAGCAATTTTTTTTAATTAAAAATAGAAGTAGAAGGGGGCCTCCCCGGTGGCGCAGCAGTTGAGCGCTGGGTTGTGAAGCTGCCCGTGGCCTGCAGCGCCGGTTCGATCCCCGGCTGCTCCCTGGCCACTGGAGGAGGGTCCCACATGGCGCGCAGACCTCTCCTGCTGCCCGCTGCTCCCCTCAGCAGTGTGCTTCGGTCCTTCTGCCTGCTCTGCTCCCCGCTCTGGCTCTGGTGAATTCTCTCACCCTCCCGCGCTTCTGACTGTACCCAGTGCTTGTATAAATAAATAAAAATAAATCTTTAAAAAAAAAAAATAGAAGTAGAAGGAATAGATTACAAAAAGGCAAAAGGAAATTTGGGGGGGAGGTGATAGAAATATTTGTTACCTTAATTGTGATGACAATTTCATGGGTGTATAAATATCTCAAAGTCATACACATTGAATATGTACAGATCAATAAATGTCAATTCTGCATCAATAAAGTTGAGGAAAGCAATAACAAATAAAATGAAAACAGTAGCAATTATCTACAAAAATTCTAAATGTACACTGCTGGTTGATATTTATCCTATAGCTATACTTGCATGTACACAAAGATAAGGACGTGCACTAAAAATTATATTAAACATCTAGAAACAATCAAACTTTCCATTAACGTGACAGATTATTCAGTGCATTTTTAAAAGACAGAATACTCTGCAAACGTAGAAGTTATCCAAGAGATACTATTAAATGAATAAATTAAGTTGCAATGAGATTAATACAGTACAATCCCATTTGTTTGTTTTAAAAAGAAGTGCATATGTGTAGAGATTACTAGCTGTGATTACAGCTGGTTGACAAATACCCTCAGCAAACTTTAAATTCTCTATTATTGCAAATATTTTATAATTTTTCAAAGAATTGCTATATAACAGTGAAGACTGACATTATCACTCTTAATAATTATAATAGAAAGTACCTAATAAATATTAGCTAGTATTTGTCAGGCATAATATGCCAAGCATTTGGTACAAATTACTTTGTTTAATCTTCACAACAATCCTATAAAGCAGATTAGTATACTTTATTAGATCACCATTTTAGAAATACGAGAATTTGGGGGTCAAAAGCCTTTACTGAAGGTCACATAAATAGTAAGGATTTAACTCAATGATGCTTTTATCCACTGCACCAAAATGTCTCTCTGTAAACATAATATAGAGGCCAAAAACCCATAAATGTACACAGCAATTGAGAATACAGTATTAGTAGTACGAGTATAATCCAAAAAAGCACAGATTTAAGTTTAATTCTTGTTTTCGGTAAGGGAAAAAAAGACTTGGTATTTATATATGTATATAATTCTTACTTTCTGTAAGATATTTTATAAATCAGTACACTTTGGTTATACATTTTCAATAATTTTTAGTTTGTTACATTCTAACTGCTACAAATAATATATAAATGCCAGCTTCTAATCTAATTCCGAATAATATAAACTCAAAATACATAAAGCAAACAAAAGACACAAATAATGTATTTCCCAAGGGGAAATTACAGCATTAAACTTACACTAGCAGTGGCAATTTATTATTATTGACACCATTCCTACTATAAATTGTATGTTTTTGCATTTAGTTGCAGCACATTACATAGATTGCTTTTTGCAATTAAGCTTCAAGAGGAATTAAATATTAATGAATGTGCCCGATACAATTATGAGAAATAAGGCAGTCACAATCTGAATAATGCAGAAACATCTATTGCAACATATTACATTTTAGATCTTTGAAATATACTTAAAACTACTTAAAGAGTAAAAAGTTTTTATCTTTAAAATCTTACTAATCAACCTTAATTTTCTGAAAGAAAAAAAACTCATCCCCTTTGCTCTTAATTGGTCTGGAAGAGAAAAAATATAAAGAATTTTTATTTACTAATACCATAGTCTATTAAATTTTAATTTATCAACAATGTATTCATATGACTGACAGTATTACCATTTTCATAAAATAACATGTACCTTAGCATAAACATGTTCCACAAAAATCATATATACAATTTATTTCTAGCTAATTGTTCATTTGTGTGTGGAGGCACACATACAAGAATCAGAAGTTAAAATCACAATAAATGATCTGTGAAAGTAATTATGTACAATTTTTTCTTCTATCAAATGGTTCTTAATATCATCTTTTCCATAAAACAAAATACACATCTTAAAACTATCTTAAAATAAAACTAAAAAGAAATACAAACATTAAAAATATTTCTAATGCCAAAGAATATAGAAACATACCCTTAAACGGTGCTCATGAAATTCCAATAGATATCAAAGATAAAACATCTATCTACCATGTCACATATCACAATCCTATTACTTTGTAAACTTCTCCCCCCTTACTCCAACCTTACTTTACAGTTGGAAGAAATAAAATCAAATAAATCATGTTTTAGTAACATTATCTGAAACACTACTAAAAACTGATGCTATGTTTAGAGACAAATTAGTCACAGCTGGAAAGTAAACACTTCAGAATTACCAATGAAGAAATTATACTTAACATTGGTAGATTTCAAGCTGTTTACATTTTAATGGAGTGAATTGTAAGTAAATCAGAGTTAGTGCTACATGCTGTTTGCTTCAGTTACCTGAAATTAGAATAGCAGGCTCATTAAATATATATAAATCAGTGATGCAGAGGCATTGCACCATATTGATGGAGCCGTCATTAATTTTCAATGAGATAGCCACTATCACATTTGTGCTCTAAAAAAACTTGAGTTATACAACCGTTTTTCTTCATCTCAAAATTTTGTTTTTCACATATTCTAACTTAGTAAGTGAAAGGAAATACTCTAAAACATTGCTACTGAAAACCATTAAATTTTACAGTTTCTTGTCTTCTTGTATGGAATATACATGTACATATATACATACTTGATACACAATATATCAAAAAATAAAAAATAATTTTGAGTTATCCTCTAAGTCATTTCATCAAATAAATAATAGATTTAGCCTTCCTAACTTGCTTATGATTACAGCTCAAAAACCCAGTACTAAAACACTGCTTATATATTATAAAAGAAAAAGATATGGCAAAATACAGGATTGGTAGAAAAATCATTAGGAATGTTTGAAGTTTTTTTTTTTTATTTAAATTAGCATCCTAAAAATTAAAGATAAAGTTGTTCTAAGTTTGTCAAACTGTCTGATAATATGTAGTATTTTCATTTTTTTACATACAATGGACCTGAACTGTAATCTGGTTACATTACATAAATAGGAATTTTATTTAACAAACAGGATCAAAATTTAATTGAATAACTCCAAACTGGGCTTTATAAAGAAACGAGATGGAGTGATTCAGGTGGACAATAACCATATAACCTCTCTTAAACTTCAAGGGGGAGTACAGAATAGAACTAAAAAATTGACTGTTAAGCTCCTTCTAATTTTAAATTAACTGAGTCTGCCAACTTCCTATCAATCCTTTTGACAAAACAAACAGCACTTTGTAGCATGTACTCTCGCACAGGTTTCTACCCTCAATATGACAAAGTAGACATCTCATCCCACTTTCCTAAAGGGGCTAATATAAATCTTTCCCCTTCAGGTACTGGTCCACAAAAATATTTTGCATTTGAAAGCACCTATACATTTTCATTCCCTTGATGCTAACAATTTTTTTTTTTTACTTTAGTATATACCCAACCAAATTATTTGTTTCCACAAAAGCCCTTTTCCTAAATCAGCAGAATAATTACAGGATTTCCAGTTTCTGTTTCTTCAATAGCATTTTTTAAACAAATATCTGCTTAACAAATAGCATAAAGTCTACTTTCATACCTTGAATACAATGAATACTATAATAATTCCAAACTTCCCTTTTCTTTTTTGTATAGGAGAGAAACTGATTTCCTTTTAATGACTCAAAAGAAGAGCTAAAATTCTATTAAACTAATTGGGGACAGAAACCACCTCTGCCCCATTCCTTGTGTATGCCCAACACAGGGTTTTCCAAAATTGCCTGAGCACAAGACACAACCAGATAGCTAATATAAGTACAAGGTCCTTCCCTGGAAGATCTGTTGCAGGGCCCAGAAATTTGCATTTTAAATACGGACCCAAGATAATTTTTAGGATGAGGCAAGTTTTAGAATCAGAGGCCTAGAAAATTATTGTGTATGAGAAAGACTGCAAGCATTTATTAGTAAATGCCAACAACTAACAAATTACTGCTGAGTCTAACTTTTTTTTTAAAATGGACTTAACACATTTGAAACTTGAAGAAAATCATTAAAAGTCTCTAGATTTAATTTTTATTCAATTATTTTCATTCTATTTACTTTCTCAAAGCCTAGCTGCTAGATAAACAAGAAGTGAACTGTCAAAAAAAAACTCCTGAAACTTAAACCTGAAAACTGTATATTTTTTTTGTATTTAGGATATTGAAAACTATAGTTGACTATAGAACAAGCTTACTCTTAACCTGAATTTTTAAACATATTTGAACTGTACTTCATCTATTCCTCACAGCAACCCTGTGAGGTATAAGTACAAGAAAGAAAACAAAGGCTTAAAGAAAATGATTAATTTTCCCAAAATCATACAGCTAAGAATAAATACCAAACCCAGGATCCAGACAGTCGGATTGTATTTTATACTTATTAGACATAACATGTCATGGCCACAGCAGAAATAATGCACTATTAAATTAATAACTTTTTTATTAATAATTCATGATATTAACAGTTAATAATAAGGCAGTGATTATATTAATTCAGTCTGTGATTATACTTATATCTCTAAAGGAAACTAATGTGGTACACTTTCAGGTTCTTGTGGAATAAAATAATTTGCACTAAAAAATAAATAATTTGTATTTCAACAAATAAGTTTGAACACCTAATAGATGGCTTCATATTACCTGTTTTAATCTTGGAAAACAAATCTGATAATATAACTTCCAGAGTAAGATATCCATGAAGCCAAAGTTCCTATGAAACTTTATGATAACTTCAGGCAAAACTTCAGAACAAAAGGTTTCCTCCAAGACAGAAAATATATATGTATAGTAAACTAGTGAGCAGATGAAAGTAATCTTTAAAAAGGGTTCAGTGAAAAGAAAAGTATTAAATAAGAACCTACTGGGAATATGGAGATAAATATAGATGTAGATACACACACACACACACACACACACACACACACACACACGAAAAGCACAAGAAATAACAAAATTACCAAATATTTGGTGATATAGTTTTAAAGGACTACAACATTACGTAACAATCAATGAGGAACAAAAATGAGTATAGTAGCACACACAATTCAAAAAACTAAAATGAAGCAGTTATTTTTTGAAAAACAAAAGAAATACGTATTACAGCCATAAAATAACCAATTCAGAGATACGTATTCATTCTGTAAATAACATGTTGGGAGGAAAAATTACATATACTGAAAATAGCTAAATTTAATATCTTATGGAAGAGTTTTATTAATGGTATATGGCCACAGGAAAGACTAACTCTACTAAGTGATTTCCTTAATTGGAAATCTTCTAATGAAGTTATTGGCTTAATTGTTATTAGCCAATCTCTAATTGTCTATTTTTTTTTTAAAGATTTTTTTTTTTAATAGAGGCATGTTTTTCTTTATTTATTTATTTGTTTGCTTGTTTGTTTTGTTTATACATGCACTGGGTACAGTCAGAAGCGCGGGAGGGTGAGAGAATTCACGAGAGCCAGAGCGAGGGGCAGAGCAGGCAGAAGGACCGAAGTACACTGCTGAGGGGAGCAGCGGGCGGCAGGAGAGGTCTGCGCGCCATGTGGGATCCTCCTCCGGTGGCCGGGGAGCAGCCGGGGATTGAACCGGCACCGCAGAGGCCTCGGGCAGCTTCGCAACCCAGCGCTCTACCGCTGCGCCACCGGGGAGGCCCTCTAATTGTCTATTAACTTAACCAACTTTAAGAGAAGCTAAAAAATTATCAATTCTAAACAAATGAACATATCAGTTAAAACTGGACAAGGCAAAACTAGGACCTCGGTTTTCTAACTTATGCTTCAATATTCTTTCTACAACTCAATGTGTCTTCAGATTATTAAAACACATGGGAAATCAACTGTTACATAAGACAAAAACCTCCTTCAATAAAATCATGAGGTCTTCACTGTATGTACCATTCAAAAAATGTCTTTCTGCTAGAGTTTTTCTGCAGCATTATGTTCTAATCAATTTCAAAACACTCCACTTAAAAAAAAAAAAAAGGATGCTGGGCCTCCCCGGTGGTGCAGCGGTTGAGCGCTAGGTTGTGAAGCTGCCCGCGGCCTCTGCAGCGCCAGTTCGATCCCAGGCTGTTCCCTGGCCACCGAAGGAGGGTCCAACGTGGCACGCAGACCTCTCCTGCCGCCCGCTGCTACCCTCAGCGGTGTACTTCGGTCCTTCTGCCTGCTCTGCTCCCTGCTCTGACTCTGGTGAATTCTCTCACCCTCCTGTGCTTCTGACTGTACCCAGTGCTTGTATAAATAATAAATAAATAAATTTTTTTTAAAAAAAGGATGCTTATAAAAGTATCAGAGAGAGTGAAAAAAAATCAGAAACTACAAAGAAAAGGAAATATTCAAAGGGCACAAGCAACTGCCAATTCTGTTCAATTTCTAAAGAAAATGAACATGTACAAAGTACTGAGACTACAGGATACCTCAACAATAGTAAGGCTAGATTTTCCTAATAAACATGATGAAGTAGCTGATGCCAGACTTGCATTCCCACTATGAAAACCATAATACAAACAAAATGCATGAGACAATTTCTTTACAGACATTAAACAACAGGCAACACAAAGACCATTACGATCCATCAGAAATGGGAAACTCACAAAGTAAGCCCCACAATCACCTCAGTTTTCTACCTAGAGAAAATTTCCAGGTAGCCCAGGTGGCCCAACAAGCTAGAGTTTAAGAAGGTTGCGCTAAGGCAAATAAGCAGAGATCAGAGGTTAATGCAATTGATATGGCTGACATTTGCAAGGGAGAGGGCCCAGAAGTCTGTGCAGGAAACCACTCTAAGTCCTTAGTCAAGGATAGGCTACATACATACAGGGCAAAACCAATCAGGCATAAAAGAAAGTGGCTGAGAAAATAAAGAGTAGTTAAGAAGTGCTGGGGATACTTTGGTGTTTCCACCCAGCCAGAGTAGAGAAACCACATTAACACCTTATTAACACCTCAGACATCCAGCAGAGAAACAAAAAAAAAGGTTTAAAATAAGAGTAAGGACCACTTCCTAGAATAAGACTTAGTCTAGATCCACCAAACAAAGCCTAAAATAAAGCCTCAACAGTTTTGTAAGTTTAAAAGTTTGGAGGTTGAGTTGCACCAAAGTAAGGAAACACACTGCGTTTTCCACAGCTCCATCCCAACTAAGAATAAAACCAAGTTCAGTCAGTTCAAGTTCAAGGTAAGCAGACAATAATTGAATTACCTATGTTTATTAAAAACACACTCTTCAGGGCCACCCTGGTGGCGCAAGGGGTTAAGACACAACCTATGAAGCTATCTGCAGCCACTGCAGGGCGAGTTTGATCCCCAGCCAGGGAGATACCCACATGATGCAGCAGACCTCTCCTGACTCGCATGCTGCTCCCCTCAGCAGTGTATTTCAGTCAATCTGCCTGTTTTGCTCCCACTCTGTCTCTGGTGAATCCTCTCACCCCACACCTCCGTCCTATACCCCAGCTCTTGTATGCATAAATAACTAAAAATAAATCTTTTTTAAAAATTTAAAGGAAAATTCATTTAAAGAACTAAAAGAGACATGGTCCTAATGAGCATAGATAGGAAATCTAATCATAAATGAAAACTATAAAAAAGAACAACATAAAAACCTCACAAGTATAATAATGAAAAATCTACTGAATGGGCTTACCAAAAGAGTGGAAATAGCGAATGAGTCAGTGAACCTGAAAATGGATCGGAGGGAAAAGACATTGAATAAAAATGAACAGTCCATAGAGCAGTATCAAGAACCTGTCTACTTGGGAGTTCCAAAATGAGAAGAAAGTAAACACAGTATAGAAAAAATCACTGAAAATTTCCACATAGATGAAAAACATACTTATATATCCAAGCTCAGAAAACGAATGTATGAATACAAATAAAACCACACCTAAACTGAATACCAAAACTGCTAGAAAACAAAGAGAAAGAGAAACCAAAGAAATAGAGATCAAAAATATGAGTGACAGCTAACTTCTCATCACAGAGATCAGGAAACAACATAATATGGTGAATTGCCAATCCATAATTTCATATTCAGCAAAAACAAGCTTCAAACATTAGGGTAAAATAACACTTTCAGAAAAACAATATCTGGGAGAATTAACCAACAGACCTGCACTACAAGAAATGCTAAAGAATGTTCTGCAGTTAGAAAGAAGTCAAAACAACCATAAAATCAGATCCAAAGGAAGGAAGGACACCAAAAATGGTAAATGGGTCAGTGAAAATAAAAATCTATTATTTCACCACTTTACACCCACTGGTATAGTTTAATCAAAAAGACAGATAATAACAAGTGTGTTAACAAAAGATGTAGAGAAACTGGAATTCTCAATCACCGCTGGTGGGAATGTAAAATGGTACATGTAGTCACTTTGGAAAACAGTCTTACAGTTTCTCAAATGGTTTTACACAGTGTTGGTTATATGATACAAGAATTATACTCCTAAATATGTACCAAGAGAAACAATATCATTAGTCCATACCAAAACTTCAGATGAATCGCTATATAACTCACATTATAAATATTATAGCATTGTTTACAATAGTCAAATAGTAGAAACAATCAAAATATCCATCAACTAATGAATGGTTAAATAAAACTGCTATATATTCTTAAAGTGGACTAGTATTCCGTGTCAAAAAAAAAATGAAGTCCTGATACATGCTACAACATGGATGAACCTTGACAATACTATACTCAGTAAAATTCAATCCCAGGGAACCATATATTGTAGAATTCCACTTATATGAAATGCCCAGAATAGGGAAACTATAGAAACAGAATGTAGATTAGTGGTTGCTATGGTTGAGAGGCAATGTGGAGGAAGGTTGGTGAAACCCTAAGGGGTGAAGGGCTTCTTTGTGGAGTAACAAAAAATGTTCTAAAATTGATTGTAGTAATGGACACAGAGTTCTGAGAATACACGAAAAGCCACCAAACTCTTCATTTTAAATGAACAAATTTTATAGTGAATTATGTTTCAATAAAGGTATTTTTTAAAGATTTATTTATGTATGCATACAAGAACTGGGGTACAGGCCAGAGGTGTGGGGCATGAGATGATTCACCAGAGACAGAGTGGAAACAGAATAGACAGACTGACTGAAATACACTTCTGAGGGGAGCAGCGGGCGAGTCAGGAGAGGTCTGCTGCGCCATGTAGGTAGCTCCCTGGCTGGGGATTGAACTTGTGCTACAGTGGCTGCGGACTGCTTCATAGTGCTGTATCTTAACCCCTTGCGCCACCAGGGAGACTCTCAATAAAGTTTTTTTTAAAAAAAACTTTTTTCCTACATTTTCTTTAAGACAACTGTTTAAAACAAAAATAACAATACTGATTTATATTAAAAGTAAAAAGTGGAAGATCGGCATAAAGGATGACAAAGGTAAGTAAATGAAATTATATTTTTCACATTTGTGAAGTATGAAAATAGAAAAGTAAAAAATTGTGAGTGTCAGATTGATTCTAAATAGGACAATAAGGATGTACATTATTATATCTAAAGAAACTACTAAAAAATAATAGTAAAATAGTTACTGCTGATATCTCAATACTTTAAAATATCAAATTAATTCAAAATAAAGCAAAAAAGGAACAAGAATAAAACACAAAAGGGACAAATGGAAAACTAATGGACTTAAACTTATTGATATCCATAATTGCATTTAAAACAAAGGGAATAATACATCAATTAATGAGATGATTGGATCAGATTAAAAAACAAGACCCAACTATGTTCTGTCTGCAAGATATAAGACACAACTTGGTTGAAAGCAAAAGAATGGAAAAAATATATACCATCAAATAGTGAGTATAAGAAAGCTAACACGGGCCTCCCTGGTAGCGCAGGCAATCGGTTGAGCACAGCACTGTGAATCTGTCCGCAACCTCTGTAGCACAGGTTCCATCCCGGCTGGCCAGCAAGAATCCCATATGGCGCAGCAGTCCTCTCCTGTCTTGCCCGCTGCTCCCCTCAGCAGTGTATTTCGTCAGTCTGCCTGTTCTATTCCCCACTCTGTCTCTGGTAAATCCTCTCACCTTCCCGCGCATCTGGCCTGTACCCCGGTTCTTGTGTAAATAAATAAATTAAAAAGAAAGAAAGCAAGCTAGCATTTCTATATAAATACCAAAAAAAAAAAAAATCAGGACAAAGAGTATTACAAGAAACAAAACAGGACATTTCATAATGACAAAAAGGATAAATTCATCAAGACATAAAGAACCTTAATATTATGGGTCCAATAAGAGAGCTTCAAAATACATATAGAATGACTGAATTAAAAAGATAAATTGACAAATCTACAGTCATAGTTGGAATAGCTGATAAAATGAATATACAAAATAAATTAGAAAGGATATAGAAAATCTAATACTATCAACCAAACTGGCCTACCTGATATTTAAAATGTACTACACCCAACAGCTGCAGAATACACATTCTTTTCAAATGTACATTGATTGTTCAACAAGATAAACCATATGCTGGACTATAAATAAGTTTTCAGAAATTTTCAAAAGACCGAAATTTTAGGGCCTCCTTGGTGGCGCAAGGGGTTAAGACACAGCACTATGAATCTATCTGCAGCCCAAGTTCAATTCCCCGCCCCGGAAGGTGACCCAACATGGGGGAGGCAGACCTCTCCTGCCTCACCTCAGTGTATTTCAGTCAGTCCGCCTATTCTATTCCCCACTCTGTCTCTGGTGAATCCTCTCACCCCCCACACCTCTGGCCTGTACCCCAGTTCTTGTAAACATAAATAAATAAACCTTTTGAAAAAAAAGATTGAAATTTTACAAAATATGTTCTGGTCTCTTTCCACAACAGAATAAAATTAGAAATGAATAACACTTTATCTGTAAGTTCCTGCTTTCTAATTCTACCCAAAATGAGTCTTTTCCTACTTTTTTGCCCAGAGACATTGTTTCCTAATTTCCACAATGGTATCGGATAAGCCCAACATATCAGTTAAAACAAATGAATTAATACCACTTATGAATTATTCTTGTCAACAAATAAAGTGAATCTTAATCTAATAAAGCTTCTAAATATAACTATTTAGAGAAAATACAGAGGAACATACTCAACAATAACACAAAGATGCAATCAGCAAAATTCAGACCAGTAACTCTTTAAGATAAACTTTCCAGCAATATCAATCAATAAGAAAAAAAAAAGTGGGAGGGCTTCCCTGGTGGTGCAAGGGGTTGAGCACAGCACTACGAAGCAGTCCGCAGCCTCTGCAGCACGAGTTGGATCCCCGGCCAGCCACGGAGCAACCCACATGGCGAGGCAGACCTCTCCGGTCTTGCCCGCTGCTCCCCTCAGCAGTGTACTTCAGTCAGTCTGCCTGTTCTGTTCCCCACTCTGTCTCTAGTGAATCCTCTCACACCCACCCCCCCACATCTCTGGCCTGTACCCCAGCTCTTATATGCATAAATAAATAAATCTTTTAAAAAATAAAAATAAAATTTTAAAAAGTAGATTTTCCTCCAACAGTAAGAACTGAACCTGTTGCCAACAGTCATATGAATGACCTTGGAAACAGACACTCAGGTTTGAGACAGCTCTACTACAACCTCATGAGAGTCCCAGAACCAGGATCAGTCAGCTAAGCCTGATTCTTGGAAAATGTATAAAATAATAAATATTTGCAAATTTAAGCTTCTAAGTTTTGGGGTAACTTATTACACAGCAATAGATAATGAATACAAATACTAATGCTAAATAATAATACCTGCAGCTCTCATTTAAAGATGTTCTTTATTGTGCAAATCTTTCATAGCCTGCCAAATAAATCCTGTTTTAATTCCATTTCTGCTTATCACCCATTATCATACACAAATAAAAATTAAAGTATGACAACCAAGAAATATCAAACAGACACTATGTGGCAAAAACTGTACTAACTAACTCCAAATAGTTTACATATTTTTAAATCCTCATTGTAATATAGGTGGCAATATTATCTCTATTATACAAATAACAAAAATGAGGCATAAGTTATTACTTTGCACAAAATCACAGAGCCTATAAGAGTAAAGAATTTTAAATGTTTGTTTTTTAATCCAATGTACTATAATTTTTTACTCATTATGCTCATATTTCAAGTTTAAAGGACTATAGAGTGTGGTGTGTAGAGGCTAGCAAATAAACATCAGAATGACTTAGATGATTCTTAGCACTTATGATAAACAAAAAGGACTAGGGATGCAACAAAAGCAACTTCAAACTAAAAATTATTTTACAACTGTCTAATAAAATGCCATTTATTTTACCAAAATTACATAATCTATTAAGCAGCAATTTCTTCCAGTAAATTACATTTAATGTATTTCCAAAAACAAATTACCTTTCCTTGAGCACAAACTATGAAAAACCTAATACAGAAAAGCAGAAGAGAAACTGAATGAAATCTCTGTAAAAACCTAATGGTCTATACTATTAATCTTAAACCATTCAAGCATAATTCTGTATTTCCTCTGCTTAATAAAGCAAAGGAAAAAAAATCACGAGTAATTAGAAAAAGGGATCACGTTAAGTAAATTAATAAATGCCACTATAATCATTATAATTACAGCTAATCATGCAACTTTTCTTACCCAAAGCCTTTGTTTTGCACACTGTAGATTAAGGAAACATGCTCACCATAAGGCAGTACCTTTCTTCCCCAAGTGCTTTAATGGAACCACGTTTACCAAAGCACATTTGACCATTAGTTTGTGACAGAGAACACTCTGAACAATTTCTGCCCTTATTCCTCAAAACCATCGCAACCTCCCTCCCCCCCAAAAATGGACATTCTAAGCGTCACGCACCCTGTGTTCTAATTCTAGCAGGGCCCACTTCGAGCAGTCTGTTTCCTGCTCTGTGAAATAATGATACTAGTAACTACTTCATGAGGTTGTTGTGGAAATGAAGTGAGATAATTGATGGTAAAGTGCTTAGAATAATCCTTGGCACATAACATGCACTCAATAAATGCCACCCATTCTCATATCTCCAAAGTTAACTGCCTAGACCCTGAATTTTCTCCACCTTAATGATGAGACTCTAGCTCATCAGCACAGGTGGGCATACAAATTGGATTTTCCAATTGATTCACACAATAAATATATTCATATATGAGCCATTTATTTTCATAGTACTTGCGCTCTTCTGAATGAAAAGCATTTCGCGAGGAACTGAACACTTCAATGCCCTCGCACACGCTTCGGGCCGGCGATACGTGTGGAATTCAGTTAACCACACGGCCTGGAAATACAGTTGAAATTTTCAGCGGCAATGGAAGGGGAACCTGCCAAACTACGTGCCGCATCTGGCAACCGGCGGTCGAACGCAGGCCAGACTCAGTCGGGGACAGAGGCTACAGACCGTTTTCAGAAACAACTTTCTCTTTCTCTCCCCAAGGTCGAAACCAACCGGGCCTCTCTCTGGGGAGTCGAGGCAAAGCATTTCCCGGCTCCCACCTCCCAGCCAGCGCGTCCCATCCCCAGGGAACGCACTGTCGCCCGACTCACAGAGTGTGTCCGCACACATTAACCATCAGCTTCAACGAGGGGTTCCGATATTTGGTGGTCTTACACCGGGGACAGCCCTGATCGTCCATGGCGCCTTCTTTCCTACGAACTATAGCCAGCGAGTGCTTCAAGTCGCAGCCACAGCCGCCACCAAGCCCCCTCAGACCCGAGGCCAAGCGGCTTCCTACCAACAGGCGCTTGGCTGGGACGGTCCTTCGCGTATGAGCACCGGCCGGGAGCGAGGAAGAACAGCACAAAGGTTCCGGCAGCGAGTTCTTTGGTCCCGCTGCTGCTGTGACTTGGTGTTAGTTTCTAAGATAAGGTAATACCTTGGGCTTGGGCGGAGGGCGTTTGAAAGGTAAACTGTACACATAGTTTCCTCTCTATGCACCTAGCTGCATTTTCAAAGGGCTGTGTCACAACTGGGAACATAAATTCCATATTGTTAGGTGTGGAATCGTCATCCCTTGATTTCTAAGATTTTTACCGTGTACATTTTCGGTAATTCAAATTAGCCTTTTCTTTGGAACAGTTTGATTAACCTGTGCTTTATACTTCTCCGTTATACTTGCAGACCTGCAAGCTCCAAAAATACTGTGCATTCCCAGATATAAAATGTGGGAAAGTTATCTAAAACAAAAGTCTCTGTGCCAACCCTAAATATTACAGATTCTTACTAAATAGCAGAATATTTGGGGTCCGCTCTGGAAACAACACCTGTCAAAACTGTTAAGCATGCTCCCACCTTTAATATATTTTACTTCTCCATCCCCCCCTACCTCCCACCAACCTCCCACCTCCATCACCCCCACTCCCCACATACCCCTCCCATCAAAGACAATATTTCCAAATACTGAGGGGAGAGGATATCACACAAGAATATAAACTTATTTCATGATTTCTAAGATGTGAGCGCCTGGCTCTCTTTGGAAATTGTAAGCCACACGCAAGGCTGCAAAATGAATTATGTAAATACAGCTCTCTTAGATAACAAAAGGCCTCCTGCAAGGGACACATTTTATTCATCTCAGTAACAAGGATTTGTTGATACTTATTGAATAAGTACATGAAGAACAAATGATCATCAAATAATAGTGTAATATGAAAAGAATTTTATGCCAAGCACTACCATATGATCTGACCCAAACTCAATGAAAAGCAGGTATGCCATTCTTCAATGAACCCACACAATGAATACCAGCTGTATACACTCAGTAATTTTAACTATTCATAGCACTTTTGCTCTTTTCTATAAAAACATAAAAAGGAAGAGTCCAACTCTCACTTTTTTAATCAATGAACCCAGTAGGCAAATCACAGTGTGGAAATACAGTTGAAGTTTCCATGAGTCACAGAAGGGGAACCTGCCAAACAGCTGGAACGTCACATCTGGAAGCCAGCAGACTAACAAAGCCCATGACAGTTCAGGGCTTATATTATTATGTAGACATCAGGGATCCACCTAGCAAATAAAACATGTCATCTGGTTGAAAATAATATTGTTCCTTAACAGAAGCTAACCAAATGTAAATTTACTAAAATAGACAACACCAAATGTGCTGACCTAGAGGCTTATATTGCTACTATGGTCTTGTTGAAAGAAACCATATTCAAATCCATTACATGACTCAGAGAGAATCTAAGAATAAAAGCAAGTTTTGTTATCTTTATATGTTATTTGAACAGGAAAGTTATGGTGAAAGAGTGCATTGTCAGGGAGCAATTAAAATTTTAACCAATACTACAGTGAAGTCATTCGGTTGGCATTATTTCTTATTGCCACCACAGCGATTTTAATCATATCTTTGAACAGGATACCCCAACTACTTTGTGAAGTCATTGCTTTTTCTTTCTCTCAAACCTTGAGGACAAAAAGCAAAGATTGTGAGCAGGAAAATTCTACCAGTTTTTGGGCCTCCCTAGTCGCCTAGGGGTTATGTCTCAGCGCTACGATGATGGCCTGAGTTCAATTCCCACCAGGGAGTTAACCCACTTATGACTCAGCAGACCTCTCCTATCTCACCTGCAGCTCCCTTAGCAGTGTATTTCCACAGATCCACCTGTTCTGCTCCCCACTCTGTCTCTGGTGAATCCTTTCACACCCATCCCACCCCCACCAGCCGGACCTCTGGCTAATAGCCCAGCTTTTCTACACAAAAATAAATAAAATCTTAAAAAAAAAAATAGAAAGAAAAAAATCTACCCACTTTATCCTTTACCCAGGTTGGAAATGACTATCAGAAAGCCCTGGTAACAAGAACTGATTTGGAACTCTATCAGACAAGCATACAGTTGGCCCTTCCTATCTAAATTTTCAGAATCAACTATCCACAATAACGGAGGCTATCTGTTGGCTGGGTCTGTACTGAGAACATACAGACATTTTTTTTCTTGTCATTATTCCCCAAACAATACAATATAGCAGTTTACAAAGATGATTTTAAGTATATGGGAGAATGTATGTAGGTTATATGCAAATACATTTTACGTAAGAGATGTGAGCTTTTGTGGATTTGGTATCCTCAGAGATCTAGAATCAATCCCCTATGGATACCAAGAGACAATTGCACCAGTGGAATATAGGCAGTAGAAAGTAGATTTTATAGCTTTGGGCTCTTCCACCAAGAGAGCTGAATTCAAGTGCTAACTTTATGATTTACTAACTACATGACCTCAGGCCTCAGTGTTCCCAAATATTTTGAGGATACTACTTGTTAAGTTTAAATGAGATGTTTTGCTTACTGTGCTTACCACAATACCTACCACAAAATAAGAGCTCAATAACTATTGGTTATTACTAATAGTAGTATGAATACTGTTAGCCATCATAGTATCTAAAAGGGCAGTGTAATGGAAAGAATCTCACTTTCTCTTAAATCAGACCAGACTTTGGTCAAATTACTTAATCTCCCTTATCTCAGTTTCCTTCCCCAATAAAATACATTTCATAGAGTTGCTGTATTGATTAAACCACACGATTTATAAATGCATAAACACCCTACTATAACGCCTGGCACATAATAGATATACCTTATTACTGGTAAGTAAACCAGGAATAGAAGAGTCAGGAAGCATTGAGGAGGAAAGCCCTGAAGCACCAGACTTCTGATACAAATGGAACCTCAGCCTCTGTAAGAAACTTCTGAACTATCAAGTTTCTTCTATTTCTGAAAATAGCTGCATCCCAACACTGGACCAATTGAGTCTATTCTCTTTCCAAATTCACTCATCCTCTAGCATTCCCATCTCAGTTAAGAATGGATTCTACCTTCCTAGGGCCATGGATCTAAACTGGAGACCCATCCTTACCCGTCCCAAGGCTATGAACCCAGTTGGGTCATTTGTGTTGTCCTTTGACTAGAGATAGCATCCTTCCTCCATCCTTGTGAGAAACAGCTCCTCCCCCACAGGTCTGTGTGGTTGGAAGGTGACTGTCAATCACAATGCTGGCCCTCTGGCCTATGAACTGGTCCCTTATTAGACCAACAGAGATCTTCCCTAGGATTTTTCAATTTGATAGTAAGAGAAAAGCAGCAGAACCTCTTTGATGAAGCTGGAAAATGTCAACTGGGATCTACCTGGAGCCAAGGTTCCATCCTTCTAGTGAAAGCCCCTTTGAAAAAGGAAAACTAACTTATGAGAGAGGCAGAGGCAAGTGAAATGAGACAATAGATCTTCAAGTTCAACCAGCTACATTCATGTTCTTCACATTGTTTGGTATCATGATCCAATAAATTTACCTTTTTGCCTAGGCAAGTTCGAGTGGGATTTCTGGCTCCTAGGGAATTTCATATTACCACAAAACACAGAAAGACAAGAATGCACTAGAACCCGGAATTCACTGTCACCTGTGAGCCTTGCTCATTAGCATCTTCCATGGGCAGATGACCCAGTCACTGAGAACTCCCAAGCATTACTACCAAGACCCTCTCAACCAGTCTTCTCTCTTTTTACCACAGCAAACTGAGCTTTTAATTCAAAATCCTTCATAATTTGGCTTCAATGTGCCTTTTAAGTTAATCCCCCAGCGCATTTTTGCATAATATCCACATTCCAGGCAACAAATTTACAGAATAACTCAGAAATACACACACACCTTAGTGGTTCCAAGCTTTGCTCATTTCTCCTTCCCTCTGTCTCTAATGAACTCTGTGTTCTTTCAAAATTCTTGTCATTGAAGGCCCAACTAAAAATTCACTCCCATTGCCCGCCCCTCTCAGAATGAGTCACTTTGTCCTCACCACTCCTGCCTATACCCTGTATTGTAGGTACTTGTGAATGTCTTATTGCTCCCACCAGATTTTAAGGTCTTCATGGTCTGAAACCTCAATATATTCATCTTTTTATCATTCAGTACCTAATGTTAATACCTTGTATTTCAGAAATGTTGACTACATATCATTAATCAGTAGTGACTAAATAACAGTGGACCACCTTCTTTACCTGAAAGATAACTTTAGAACTTAACCTCATTAATAGTATCAGTACACAACCTTTATGAAATAGAAAGTGCCCACTTAAAAAAAATTATAAGCCTTCTCTCCATCTTTTGGACAAAGTCAGACTTAAGAAAGGAAATCTCTTTTTTTGGTGGTAACACCATTAATACATCCAAGCAAAGTATAACATTTTGTGCTAAACCAGATTTTCTTCAATATAATAAAATGGCAAAAGATTTCCACACACTTTCATCACTGTCTTCAAGCAAGAGGGGAAAGATACAAAAACAAGCAGCTTGGTTTTCTGATGTTCTTTACACTCATACAATCCCAAATCAACTCTGTTTTCCCAAATCACTACACAGATTTAGAGTACATATTAGCAAAGCAGACTTGACATTCACAGTATGGCAGAGATAGAAAGTATAAGTAAGTATTCATTAACCATATAAACCATTCAACAAAACTGGTGGGCTGAGATTAACTTCACATGCCCTCAAATCTCATATGCTGTTCCAATATAGCTGACCATGTGTCAATACAGAAATTCCAGTCCACTTTGAACTACTACCAGATTGAGCTGTAAATTCAGTCTGCTAAGAACTCCTGTAGGAAAAATCTCCTTCTAGGGCTATGGAATACCAATGTAGCTACAGGCTGCAGATTATCATAAAAATAGCTACTTCCATATAATCTGTTAAAACTGGTGCTCTACAAGCAAATACACAGAAGACATGCAGAAGGTCAGTATATCTGATTTTCCTAATCAGTACACTAGATTTGATTGATAATAAATCTAATGAAGACTCCTATGACCTGAACTAGGATATTATATCCAAAATAATTATATATAAATGATATAATCCTATAATATAGTCAAATGAATTTTCATTAGGTTTTTACAATTGAAAAGTTTCCTACTTCGTACTATCAGGAGGAAGGTAACAAATATTTACCAAAGATTAATTACGTTCCAGGTGCTTTTTGGCACATCTTATCTCACTTAAAACTCATAATAATCCTGTCCACTTTTGATAGTCTAGAGGCTAATAAATGGCAGAGCTAGGATTAAACTTACATCTAGCTAGCTGATCTCCAAATCCATATCCTGTCCACTAAACCACACTACCTCCTGTCTACTTAACTCTGATAATATGCTTTAAAAATGGAAGGAACTAAATGCAGTGTGGTATCCTGAATTAAGTGGTGGAAGAGACATTAGTAGGAAAAGTGGTAGATCCAAATAAAGCCTAGAGTTCAGCTAATAGTATCACACCAATGTTAATTTGTTTGGACAAAGCTACCAGTATGATGTAATATGTTAACATCATGGGAAACTAGGTGAAGAGTAGATGGAAACTTTCCGTAATGTACTCTTTTTGCATTTTTTTCTGTAAGTCAAAATTATTCTAATATAAAAAGTTTATTTTTTAAATCAAGGAAGTTATGAATCTCAGGTACTGTCCTGAAGCATGATACCTAACTAGATATTTCCAATGAGGTGGAAACACATGGTTTCTTTCCTATGATTGATTTTCAATCTACCAAAGATGTAAGTACTGGCTCCATTCGGGTAGTATAAATGCAAGTTAAGTCCAAAATCAAATCACCTCTTGGCTGACAAGCAATAAAATGCAGCCCGTCCATGAAAAAGAAAACCTCACCAAGTTGATCATGACAGCAGATGACCTACACAGCTGCTTTATGATATGCTGAAGTAGGCATTATGAGTAATTGGGAAGCAGAAACAATACAAGACTATCCTGAAATAAAAGTTGGGCTGATATGTTAAAATGTAGATTTTGAGGGAAAACACCAGCAGAGAGACCTACAAAAGCAGCGACAGGTTCATCCTTTTTTGTTTGTTTGTTTGTTTTTGAGTTAAGACCTATGTAAATCATGAAGGAAAGAGATATGACTGCAAATAATAGCAAATTCTGCTCCCTGGCACCTCACCTGGAACCATGCGTTTCTGTGCTGTGGGAAAAGGTTGCTGATTCTGTACTGATCTCCAAGGCACCTGCACATAGAGATGGTGTTTCTACCAGGAATATCACCTTCAAATAATTTATTCATACACTCACCTGGAAAATGTTTATATAGCAGATTTAATTTCTATACTACTATTATAATATAAAGCTTAGATCTCTTCCACACGACTTACTCATGATAAACATATGGTTAAATATTCTATGCTACTAACTAAATATGCTTAGTTGCATTCATATCCAACTCAGTTGGCTTGCCAACCCTCCAGAAGACTTAAGGTTAAACACATTTTCTTGAAGACGTCTTGCTTTTGTCTTCTCCACGGAGCTATTTGTGCAGTTTACGGTTTTCAAGCATTTCCCCTTGGAATTTGAGTTTACTACAAATGCTTTCACCTTAGAACACTCCCTAGTGCCTTTCTATTCTTGACCGTTTGGAAGACAAAACCCTTGATAAAGACATCAGAAAGGGAGGTAAAGGAGAGAAGAGAGATACCTGGAAAGCTTTGAAACTGTTCCCTTTGAAATTTTGTCATCTAGATGCTGAGGGTGGTCTCTTTGTTAAGACTTTAGCATCCAGACCTTAAGGCCACACCATTAATATTCCCTTTGGAATCGGAGGGACTCTCTTTGAAAGAGCCTGTTGTCCAGTGTGAAGGCCGCATTAGTTAATTTCCCGCCCAGCAGCAAGGCCTGAAAAGAATGCCGAGGTTTCCCTTCAGGTATAGGTGCCTGGGGGTCAGGGGGAGAGGGAACGGCGAGGGGGTGGAGTGGGAGGCGGGTGATCGACAGGGATAGAAACCGTGTCTCCTCCTCCCTCTGAATGCGAAATAGCCAATGAGGCGGCTCGGCCGGCCCGGCCCGGCCGCCAGTGCCATATAGTATGCAGCAACCCGAGGAGTCACGTTGGGGGAACAGCAGAAAGCAGCTATCCTTTTACACTACTTTGCTCTAGCAGCTATCTTAATGGTGACTGCGTGGCCGGGGGGAAACCTGATCGGCCAGATCCAGCCGAAACCGGGAGGGAGGGAGTGGGCTTTCCGGAGGGGGGAGGTGGGAGGGAGACGAAGAAGGAGGAGTAAGAGAGGGGGAAAGAAAGAGGAAAAGAGTGCGAGGGAGTGAGGAAAATAAACAAAAAATGTCCTCTTCCTCCCCCACCGGGCAGATTGCAAGTGCGGCGGACATCAAGCAGGAGAATGGGATGGAAAGCGCCTCGGAAGGGCAGGAGGCGCCCCGAGAAGTGGCGGGGGGCGCGGCGGCGGGGCTGAGCCCGCCGGCCCCAGCCCCGTTCCCCCTGGAGCCGGGGGACGCGGCGGCCGCGGCCGCCAGGGTGAGCGCAGAGGAAGGGGCCGCGCCGGCGGAGCGGGCGCAACTGCGCGCGGAACTTCTGGGCAGGCACCAGCTCGGCGCGGCCGGCGCCGCGCAGCCCCCGCTGGCCTTCTCGCCGGACCACGTCGCCTGCGTGTGCGAGGCGCTGCAGCAGGGGGGCAACCTGGACCGCCTGGCCCGGTTCCTGTGGTCCCTGCCCCAGAGCGACCTGCTACGTGGCAACGAGAGCCTGCTGAAGGCGCGGGCGCTGGTGGCCTTCCACCAGGGCATCTACCCCGAGCTCTACAGCATCCTCGAGAGCCACAGCTTCGAGTCGGCCAACCACCCGCTGCTGCAGCAGCTCTGGTACAAGGCGCGCTACACCGAGGCCGAGCGGGCGCGCGGGCGGCCGCTGGGCGCCGTGGACAAGTACCGGCTGCGCAGGAAATTCCCCCTGCCCCGCACCATCTGGGACGGCGAGGAGACGGTGTATTGTTTCAAGGAGAAGTCGCGCAACGCGCTCAAGGAGCTCTACAAGCAGAATCGCTACCCTTCGCCCGCCGAGAAGCGGCACCTGGCCAAGATCACCGGCCTCTCCCTCACCCAGGTCAGCAACTGGTTCAAGAACCGCCGGCAGCGCGATCGGAACCCCTCGGAGACCCAGTCCAAGAGGTGAGCGCCAACTTTCCTCCTCTCCCCCCCCTCCTCCCCCCACCCCTACCCAGCTTTCTTTTCCTCCGAGTGCTCGCAAACATGGCGCTTACCTTCCCCACCAGCCTGGTCCGGCTGCCCACCTCTCCCCGCCCCCACCTCTCTCCTCGCCCGGGGAAGGGGGCGGCGGCGGCGCGAGGCGGGGGAACCCTGCCTCCGTCCCCTCCCCCTCCCCTCCCCCACCCTCTCCCCCCCAGAACTTTCTGGTCGCCCGCCTAGGACTCAGTCCCCGCCCCCACCTCGGCTGGTCACTGCTGCCCGGTTTCCCACCCCCATTGCTCGGGCTTTGAAGTTGCCACTCTCCCGGGCTCTGGCGGGGAGCGCGAGCGGGCGCTGGGAAGGAGCTCGCGCCGCTCGCCGAGGCCCGCGGAGGTGGCCGGAGCGGCCGGGGACCTGCCCCTCCGCGGCGGTCACGCTGCCCGGGCGCGCGCGCTCCCTGGCCCCTGGGGTTCGCCTGCCCCCCCCCCGCCCCACCGCCCTTCGCTGGAGGTCGCCGAGGCCGCTCTGGAGAGGGGAGAGGGTGGTTGGGGGCTAGCCACCCCAAAAGGGGTCTGAGGACGTCGAGGTTTTCTCTGACAGAGTTAATCATTCACCCTGCCGACCGTGGCTCCCTGCGCGGCCGCGGCAACGTGGGGTGTTGGTGCCGCTCGACTCCACTGTGTTTTGAAACCTGATTCTGAGCTCCTTCGGATCAGATTTCAGCGCCGCGGGGGTAGTGGGGCTGCGGGGCTGCTTCCTCCTCCCCCCACCGGCCCCCCTACTCTACGAGGCTGACCCCTTCCTAGGACGGTTGTTGCGGGGAGGGTTTGGCTGGCATGGGCGGAAAAGGAATGGGGGCGCTATCACCTCCTCACCCCCCTTGAGCGCCCACCCTGGCAAGTTTGAACTTTCGGACTGGCAGGTCTTTTTGCCCAATTAGTAGAAAAGAACAGGTTTTTCCACGAGTTTATGCGTCCTCCCGACTCAGACACCTGGGGTGCGTGTCTGTCTGTATTTTTCGGAAAAGTAAAGTAAGAAGAAGGTCACCTAAAGTGCTGGTGTCGTTAGCCCCGCGGGGATAGGAGAGAAAGAATCCAAAAGTGGCTGAAGGCTCTGCTTTGGGAAGGAATCTGGGAGGTGAGGAGCCCGCCTGGGCCAGGCGAAGGTGATCACCCTGCGCATTCCAGAGCCCGCCGCGGCCCGCCCCGGCCCCCCGGCCGCTAGCGCCCCTGCACCCCTGCACCCCTGCGGGCCCGACGGCTCCCGGGGCGAGGAGGGAGGCGCTGCGCCCGAGCCTGGCCTCGCTGTAACCAAAACAAAACGCACTCGACGATCTGTGTGCATCCTTCCGCTGACTTGCGGGGAGAGCAAGTGGAGGCGCGTCGGGGGCGCTAAACTGGCTGCCCCGCGGGCCGCTAGCGGCTGGGAGCCCGGATCCTTGGGGCCTGGGACAAGAGGGTGAGGAGCGGGTGCCCCACTCAGACCCGCTGACCTGCAGCTTCCGCCTCCCCGCCAGCGGGCACGTTCCCTGGATCTTCCTTGCCACACTCTGCTAGCCTAGCCCCCCAAATCCACCCCATCAACTCCAGACCTCCCTCTCCCCTCCCCCCTCGCAGTTGCCTGATTTAGGCCCCCCTCCGGATCTACCTCCCACCCGCACCCGGGTGAGTCACCCTCGCAGACGGCGACGGCGGCTCAGACTCAGCTCGTAAATCAAAACGCTTTCTGCGCTCCTGGCCCCGCAGCCCCAAGCCCGGGTAATCCCCTCCCCTCTGCTTGAAAGTGAACCGACCGCCGGGCTCTGCGGAGATGTTGGGTACTCTGCTGGGTCAAGTCTTGCCACTCTTCCAAACTGCCACTCTCTCCTTCTTCCCCGCCCCCCACCCCCCAGCCCCCAGCCTCAGACCAAATGGGGAATTCCCAACACCCCTCTCCGAATTTGGTATGTCCCCCAAGGCCCCCCAGTTGGGGGGCCAGGAACTGAGTCCCTCTGGAACTGAAGGACTGAGGTTACTGGGGAACGGGTCTGAGGCCGGTGAGTGACCCACACCCTTTCCCTCCCACCTCACCAGGGCACAGGATGGTGTATGTTAAATAGGCCCCTATGGCTTCCTTTGGATTCAAAGGCGACTGCACATAACTGTTCTTGGGTTGAAAGTGCCTTTCCTACAACAAGGACAGCCACTTTGTTGAAAGAGAGAGTTGTCAGTCTGGTGGAGTAGAAGTTTGGGAGCAGGTGAGAAATGATCTCTTGTTAACTAACTAGCAAACAAAACTGAACCCTTCCCATCTCCTGCTTCTTTAGCAGTTTCATCTACCTTCAAAATCACACTAATCTGAATTGATTGGAGGGGAGGGGAAGGTGTTCTGAACGGGAAACATTGACTATTTAATGTATTTTTCCTGTGGTAGCAGCCTATTTAACAATGATGCTATGAAGACATTTGTACAATTCTCCTGTAAATCTATTAGCTGAATTCGCATTCTCCAGCTCTCTGCACGTACCCAAAATGTATTGGTAGCAATTTATTAGTAGTAAAAATGAGGTATGAGAGTTCGTCTTACCAGATTCTCTAGTCATTCTGCTGAGAGGTCTCATAGTTTAAACAGGACTACAAGACACCTTTGCTGTGCTTTCTTTAAATACTGCCTTTAATGCGTTTAGAGACTGGGTCTCCAAACAAATGGCGCTATGAAGAATGTCATCCTCCCTGACCTTCAGATGTCTTGATCTCCCCCTCTCTGTAGTGAGTCCGATGGCAATCCCAGCACTGAAGATGAATCAAGCAAGGGACATGAGGATTTGTCTCCACATCCACTCTCTGGTTCATCTGATGGTGTCACCAACCTCAGCCTTTCTAGTCATGTGGAGCCAGTATATATGCAACAAATTGGAAATGCTAAGATATCATTAAGCTCTTCTGGAGTTTTGTTGAATGGAAACTTGGTACCTGCAAGTACTTCACCTGTCTTCCTTAATGGTAATTCTTTTATTCAGGGACCCAATGGAGTTATCCTTAATGGATTAAATGTGGGAAATACACAGACAGTGTCACTGAACCCACCAAAAGTGGCATCAAACATTGTAAGCAATGGTATATCCATGACCGATATACTGGGGTCTACCTCCCAGGATGTGAAGGAATTCAAAGTCCTCCAGAGTTCTTCAACTAACTCGGCAGCCACCACCTCCTACAGCCCCAGTGCCCCTGTGTCATTTCCAGGGCTGATCCCCAGCACTGAGGTGAAAAGAGAAGGCATTCAAACAGTAGCTTCCCAGGATGGTGGCTCTATAGTGACTTTTACTACACCCGTGCAAATTAACCAGTATGGCATTGTCCAGATCCCCAATTCCGGAGCAAACGGCCAGTTTCTTAATGGGAGCATTGGATTCTCTCCACTGCAGCTGCCTCCTTCTTCAGTGGCAGCTTCACAAGGTAAAAGTCCCATTTGGTACCATAATGCACCCGTGAATCTTTAGTCAGCAGCTAAAGCACCACGCATTTGGTGAGAGCTATAGATTGATGTTACTGTTCAGATACCAGATCGTCTGCCACAGCTACAGAATAGCCTTTAATTGTAATATCCAGCTTGCTTGATTACCTTGCATCATGGGGATGGGCTTTTATTTTCCTAATAACTGAATGGAAAAATACGTTCATAGCAAGTCCTGCCAGTTCTACAATTATAGAAATATGATAAGTCAATAGGTGCTTACAAAATAACCATTGCCTGACATTTTAAGATTAAAAATTTATACTATGGCTAAGAACACAAAATTAGTCGAGCAGTTGGTAAGAATACGCACCCTTCACCTTAGCATCATTATTTGACCAAAAAGTATTTTAGAAGCAAAAGTTGAAAAGACTGGATCAATGTGTTTAATTCCTATTACCCCTATAATCAGGACTAACAGACCCAAAAGAAATTCAAAAAAATATGATTGGATTTCCATTGCTCTTTATGTATATTTGTCCCCAAGGTGTATGGGTTTATTTATGAAGGCAACCCTAGGCTTTATTTTGTGCTTTTTTGTGTCTTTACTGAAGGTAATTCTATAGAGAAAGCACTGAGCTGAATTTAGGAAACCTGAGGCTGACATGCTGGTTTTTCTCCGACTTTAAACATGTCTGGATGGCTCTGTGTCATTCTCTCTATATAGAAATAGGAATGGTTAGAATTTGACAGGGGATGTTGCATAGGTCCTTGAATTCAGGAGTGGGAGATACTAGTGTACACATTTGCCTTAAAGATCAGCATCCTGTAAAATGATTTTGTCAAAAAGATCAATTTTTGCACAACTCTTCTGTTTCCACTATTATAGTCTACATCAGCTTATTTGAGACCATCGTGGAAAAACTGTTGTGGAGCGAATTTCATTCTGTACATTTGTTTCTCTTTAGGTAAAAATAGTAGTAAAGCAAGAGTCCTGCAACACACTTCATTTCTTCATTGTTCTAAATTATGAAAAGGGTCAAGCTAAATAACTATCCAAATTAGGACAAACATATGCAAACCACAGGGAAAACCAAAGTGCTAAGTTTTACATTTAATAGCTCTAACCCCTTTTTCTCTCATCAGAAAAATTTCTAAAAAGTAGGTAACATTTTAAGAACAACAATTTGAATAAAAGGCATGGTATTTATGTGGGGGAGGGAAAGAAAAACAGAAATACTTATAACATAGTACCTAGAAAAGTGGGCCTCCCTGGCGGCCCAGGGGTTAAGTCTCAGCACTATCAACCTATCACCAGACACTGTGGCCTGAGTTCCCCTGAGTCCCATCCTCTGCCAGGGAGCTAACCCACATGGCACAGCAGACATCTCCTGTCTAGCCCGCTGCTCCTCTAAGCAGTGTATTTCAGCTGATCCGCCTGTTCTGCTCCCCACTCTGGCTCTGGTGAATCCCCTCACCCACTGCACCTCTGACCTAGACCCCAGTTCTTGTATGCATAAATCAAAAAAAAGTAAATCTTAATCTAGAAAATTATTATAAACTAACTGATAGCCGATTTTTAATCGAACATTTAATAAGAATAGCATTTTCAGTTAAAATAGCCAACATCAAATGACAGGAATGTCAACAGTAAATTGTCTGGGTAAGTTGAAAACATAATTTTAACCCAAATGAGTCTAGGAGGCAACATGCCTTTATTTTATAGTAATTGTGCATTGTAGTTCTAAATACAGCATTTGGGAATTCAGCCTTTCTGAAAAACAGTACTGAGGCCTTTTTTTAAAAAATGTCTAGATGCAAGGTAGATTATCTTTTTATAGCTAGAATTTATTTGGAAAAACAGTATCACCATCTTTTACTCTATAATCTGAGAAAATATTCTTATCACCATTATGACATGCTTTGCACCTTTGTGACTTTAAAATTGGAAATTTTTTTAATGGTTTTGAAATTATTGTTCAATTTACAATTCAATTGCAGTTGTAATTTACAATTCAACCCAAATTACAATTTACAATTCAATTGCAGGTGTGAAAGCAGATCACATCTGCTTTTTCCCCTTTATTTATACATTACAACTTCTACACATTCAGAAATGTTATATTGAATAGTACTTGGAAACATTTAGAAATACTGTTTATATTCAATAGCAACTGGGAAGAATGTTGCATCTATTATATTATGGCTCTATCAAAAATAATCATTTTGTAAACAAGATACTGGAATATTTTCAAACTAAAAAATAAATTAATTTTTTTTTCTGAATATGAATATGCATTTTAAAGTTCAAACATCAGTGTTTGAATTTTCTAGGGTTTTTTGGTTTAAAAGCATTGCTTTGCTTAAAAATATCTGAGAGAAATAAACAGCCCTGTGACATTTATTTATCACTATAGGAGTAATATAATCACAGTTATTCTAATAATTCAAGAAGGGATATGTTTTAGGTAAATTACCGTTAACATTGGGCTGTTTTCTCAAAATAGTAAAGTTTACTGAACATCTAATCCATGGTCAGAGTAAAAGTTACATCTGGATTATTCTGTCACACTACTCCCCCAGACCCATCTTGCTTTCAATAGCGAGGTCATTACCACCATTTCACTACATTTATATAAAGACTCAGAAAGAAAAGGGTAATGTTCAATGCTGGGTAAGGGGAGGGGAAGTGTCCAATTCATCTGCTTTGGCTGAGTTACCTAATTGGAACATCTCAGCTTTCTCTTTCATTTCTTTTTTCTGCTTCTGGTCTCTGCAGACCATATAGTAAAAGTCTCAAAGACAAACCTTTTAAAGATGCATTAGCTCCGGTTCTTTATGTTAATCTAAATTTTGAAAAGCACACTTTATTTTTACTAATTCTCACTACAACACTGAAAATTAGGAAGTGACATAAAGGGGGAAAAAAGCCTATTGAACGTTTTATTGACTTGACATTGCTTTATGGTTAGTTTGGTGAAAGTTTGCAATTTGTCTATACAGGTCTATACAGTTAACTTACGATTCAGAATAGCTTATTTTAGGTAATATTTTCTACATTTCTATCTATATTTTATATCAATTACTGAACTTGTCCTAAACAAAACCATTTTATTTCATGTTTGTGTTTTCTAGTTTTGTTAATTAGCAATAAATACAAACTAATTGAGATACTGTAAGTCAGAAATAATGAACCAGAAACAACTGAAATTATTAGAACTTGGGGAATTTTTTTTTGCATGCTTGATTTCTGAACCAGTAGTTCTCACTCCCACTTGGTCATCAGAATTATTGGGGGGGTTGTTTAAAACTGCACCTATTCTGGGACTCACTGAATTGGACACAGGAGTGGAGCCTAGAAATCTATAGTTTTAACTGCTCAAGGTGATTTAGCTGAACCTGAAAAAAATCATGTGTGTTAAAAAGTAACTTTTTTCTTTGCTTATCATTTCCATCAATGACACACTGTACTTTTTTTTTTAGGTAATATTTCAGTAAATTCAAGCACTTCAGATGGGAGCACATTTACAAGTGAGTCTGCCGCAGTCCAGCAAGGAAAGGTTTTCTTGAGCTCTCTTGCTCCCAGTGCAGTGGTTTACACTGTTCCTAATTCAGGCCAGACTATAGGATCTGTTAAACAAGAGGGCTTGGAGAGGAGCCTTGTATTTTCTCAGTTGATGTCTGTCAACCAGAATGCACAAGTAAATGCAAACCTGTCTTCTGAAAATATCTCGGGGAGTGGCCTCCATCCACTGGCCTCCCCATTAGTTAACGTATCCCCAACTCACAATTTTTCCCTAACTCCCCCTAGCCTACTAAATCCCACAGAGCTAAATCCTGACATTGCTGATAACCAGCCAATGTCTGCACCTGTGGCAAGCAAATCTACTGTGACATCTGTCAGCAATACTAACTATGCAACTCTTCAGAACTGCTCCCTTATTACTGGTCAAGATCTCTTATCAGTCCCCATGACCCAGGCTGCCCTTGGGGAGATAGTTCCAACAGCTGAAGACCAAGTGGGTCACCCTTCCCCAACAGTCCACCAGGATTTCGTCAGAGAACATCGTTTGGTTCTACAATCAGTAGCTAACATAAAAGAGAATTTCTTAACAAATTCTGAGGGCAAAGCAGCAAGCAACTTAATGATGCTGGACTCCAAATCCAAATATGTTCTAGAGGGCATGGTAGAGACTGTCTGTGAAGACCTAGAAACGGACAAAAAAGAGCTTGCCAAGCTCCAAACTGTCCAATTGGATGAAGATATGCAAGACTTGTGAACTTCATTTCTCTCCCACCCACCCCCTTTTTTTCCTTGGCAATAGGGGGCAAACCTTTTCACAAAGCCCTCAGGACATAAAGCATTTTCCCATTTGAAGAGAAATGCTAGTTTTGCAAGTAAATGCATTCAAGAGACTGGATTGATCTACATGAAGATCACAGTTAAATATACAGAAATAGAACTGCAGTACTGCAGCTTTGTCCACATAATGTTCTCTTTTAAATAGATAGAGACAAAGGAACAAGTTGAAATGCATCAAGTCAAAGTATATCATTTTGTTAACATAATTTTAAGGTCAAATGGGAATTGATAAATAATTTTTTAATTAAAAATTATACACCTACCAAAAACTTAAATGTTGCTAGAGAGCATTAGAAACAATATGATTCTTTTTGTTTACTTTTACTCCATGGGCATTGATAAGATTAAGAAACGTAAATGGTACTCCACACTATATTCTAAGGGTATATTTTTGAATATATGCTTTTCTGTTTTTCAGCATTTTTGTGAAAGTCTTGGTTTGTCTCTATACATTTCCAGATGTGGTTGCTAATAGTTCAGTGTGGCTGAGAAAGTTTGCAACTCCACTAAAAACTCTGAAACAACAGTATGAGTGTAAATATATTAGTCCTATGAGCAAGGATTTGAGTAATTACAGTGAATTTTATTTATGCTGTATATGTTTCTCTTATACTTCAGACACTATGAACTGAAAAGAAAAATGTTTTCTTACTGTTTAATTTATTTTTATTGTTTGAACAGGAAGTGAACATAGTTATTTCCAACAAAGTTTTACTTTTTGTAGGATTTTGAAAGTAATGATTTTTATCAGGAGTCTATTAAGGTCCATATTAATAACACTGAAATAGGAAACCTAACTCCCAATATTGGAATTTTGGTACTTTTTTTCACATCCTTGTTCTTTATTTAGCCACTCTGATTCATTTAAGTATGTTTTCTATAGAATTCTATGTGCCTTTTTACCTTGTGGCCTTTTTATTGTTCTTACTAAGGTACAGAGTATCAGCAAAAGCACTGATGGCTCTTTTCTACTCTCTAACAGGGTTAATTTTACCATGAAATTGCTTTAAATCTGAAGAACTTAAGTTTCACTTGTATTTTTATGTATGTTTATGATACAAATGGATGAGCAACTGATTATTGATGCATTCACTACAATGAAAATAACAATTATAGACTACCATGTAAAATCAACTCTGTAGTCTCTGACAACTATTTAAAGCGAAGAATATGTAAATTCTATCGAGCAAAATGCTCTCCTGTTGAAACTTAGGTCTCAATGTTTTAATTAGTTGTTACATGATGACATATAACTGTTGTTTGCACTATATTATCATGTCTTGGAAATCTTTTGGGTTTCTGTAAGAAGCTTGTTTGATGATGTTGTAAGCTGTGGTTATAGATTTTATCAGGACTCTGAACACAAGATGTAATAATGCAAGTACATTTATGTAGTGAGTAAAGAAAGCAAGAAAAATGAGAAAATGATCTTTTCCGAGATAACTTAAAGTTGAACATAAAGAAGTCACCATGCCTTGCTTTCTTTAGGATCAGAACAAGGGTCCACTCTAGATGCCCATCAGCCTGTTGAACATGGGCCGCAGAGGATTTCACTTTTGTTGTTACTGCAGATGGAACTTGCAGGCATAGCTGAAGAGCCCTATGAAGAATTCTTCTCCCATCATTTTGATAAAGAACTTAGATCCCATTTTTATCAAATTAGTGAATGTTTCTAAACTGCTGAAACTAGCGTTCTTTGTTTTGTTTTTTTTACAAAATCAGTTGTTTAGAGTTCCTTCCACTCCACTGCTTCTTATACATCTTTTCCCTCCTTCAGGTGTGCTGATTATGTTACTGAGAATAATTACATGGTTGTATAGTGTAGTTTACATGAAAATGATGTTTTCCACTTGATTGCTGCAGATATCAAGGTTTGTTAGTTATTTTAAAATAACCCATCTAATATGGGAAATGGAAAGGATTAAAAAGTTATATATGTTATATATATAACTAGAAAAGTTTTATATGTCTTCCAAAAATATAAAAAGCCTCTGTTCTATTCAGAGTTCTTCTTTTTTTCCTTTAAGAAAAAGATAGCACAAAACTTAAGACTTGCCTAGGAAATCCATTCATACTCAATGTGATGTAATTATACCCCTATAATTACTCCAGGTAGCTACACAATATACCAGGTAAGAATCAATGCACATTATAAAGAACTTATTGTTCTTTACTATTCTTTCAGTAAATAATAAGGGCCAGTTGGTATGTAGCCCATATATATGTGAATGAAATAAGATAAACCCCATGATCTCCTTGCACAGAATTGCAAATGTTTCTTTTTTGCAATACCAAGGGCCAGACTCAGAACCCTTAGAGTTCATGTGGCAGAATTTCTCTCTTACATAAACCAATGCTTGAAGATGCTGCAAATGACCCTGTAATGATTCCCCAAAGGGGAATGGAAATAGGGGTTAAGTAACTCTCCCTGCAAACCCCAATGCCTGCTGCTGGCTGTGGAAATTTTGGTGTGAGCCTATCTATGCACTCTATCAGCCAGAATTTGGCATTTAGCTCTTAGTTACATCTCGTAAAGGACAGTCTGTCATTTAAAGAAGGTGCATTTGTTCCTCAATCAAGCAAGAGCACCTGTGTTGTACTGTTTTATATCTCATGTATATTTATAGTAATAAAAAGACTGAAATGTACACGTTTTTGTGCCTTTCTTGTGTTACGAAAGGCAGGTAGACTTTATAGCCATAGATAAAAATCCATAGTTAAGTTGCACACTGACCTTAAATCTCCTTGTATATGCCCTTGCATCTTGCATGTTTTTTAACATGGCTTACTGGGCATGTGTTGCAGCTGCCCTGCTACATGTTAGACAAGTGTGCGTTAAGACATAGTCAAAGGTTATTCATTCTTTAAGATGTTTTTGACAAGTCATCTCATGGTAAAGATACAGGTAATTCAGGAAAACTGGGGAAAAGAAGTACATTTTGCAAATATGTTTCAGTCTTCCTAGAACTTAGCTGATAGAGCCTAATGGTTACTTTGTATCTAAATGATACAGTTCATGTTAATTTAATGTTACCACCACACATTTTATTAACCAAAATTATATAGCATGTGACTTTTGGCTTTTCAGGGTTCTCAAATTTTTTTATTCTTTTGTTGCATGTACTGTATGTTTAAAAGGCAACCAGTTATATACTCATTATGGTTTTACTGTGCCTTACATAAAGAAGAAATCTATACAGAATGTATGTCATGGGGTGGGGTAACAGAGTCTTTACTGCACTGTTAGGTGATGGCACACAGAGCATGTCCCAGAACATTTCTGTGCTTAAATTACCCAACCAAAGAGATCTAAAGTATGTATGTTGTACTGTAATAGGGGTTTATGCCTGGACAATTAAGTGTTTTATTTGTTTTCTGAAATGATGTGAACTTATTTTTCTAAACACTATGCTAAATAAACTTTATATTTATACATATCTTGTGTTGAAAAAGTTATTTAGCCCTTGGGAGTTGAAGAACAATAAGGAAAAAAATTCAAACCCACCTAAACAAATTGGCAAATATAAGGACAATAAATACCATTTTGGACAATAAATACCATGTTGATCTTTGTATAAAATTAAGCAATTCATTTAACTATACTACTTACAAAGAGCTAAATGATTAGATTTCATCCTGAAAGGAGAGAGATGTGTCACTGCTTTGGATGTCCCAAAATCTGAATGTAGTACTCTATAAGGTTTAATGGAATTAAATTGAAAAGATCAAAGACCTTTTGTCGCTAGCCTTATTGAAAGCTCACTGCACCTATCTTTTTTTTTTTTTTTTTTTTTTTTTTTTTTTTATAGAGGCATGCTTTATTTATTTGTTTGCTGGTTTGTTTGTTTGTTTTGTTTATACATGCACTGGGTACAGTCAGAAGCGCGGGAGGGTGAGAGAATTCACCAGAGCCAGAGCGGGGAGCGGAGCAGGCAGAAGGACCGAAGTACACTGCTGAGGGGAGCAGCGGGCGGCAGGAGAGGTCTGCACGCCATGTGGGACCCTCCTCTGGTGGCCGGGGAGCAGCCGGGGATCGAACCGGCGCCGCAGAGGCCGCGGGCAGCTTCGCAACCCAGCGCTCAACCACTGCGCCACCGGGGAGGCCCAACACTGCACCTATCTTTAAAGCACTGCCATTAACCAAAATCTACCAGTGGTTTGACTTAAAGGTTATGGACAGAGTTGCATGAGGAAGACCTGGCCTTGGTAAAGTTTGGTCCTAATTTTAAAGTTAAATGATGTCTATGCTTCCCACACTGCAACGAAGATGAGACTAGGTAGTAGTCTCCTAGGTAATAAAGTAGATTGGCACCAACTGTACAATGATACTATAATGCAACTAGTAAATTAAATAAAACCCCTTCAAATGCAATTCAATGTATGATTCCATCCCATTTTTCTAATTTTCTAGAAATGATTATTTAGCAGAATTTATTTTTTCCCTTAAATAATAAATATGGACATTTACCTTTGCATATCACCATTTCTAACAATAATAGATTGTAAATAATTCAGATAGATTGAGATAATAGATTCAGTGCTATAAAGAAAGGAGAAAGTGGGGGACCTCCCTAGTGGTATAGGGGTTAAAGACAGTGCATCAAGCTCTGCCAGCCACTGCAGGACAAGTTTGATAACCCACATGGCAAGGCAGACCTCTCCTATCTCACCCACTGCTCCCCTCAGCAGTGTTTTTCTTTAAAAAAAAAAAAGAAGAAAGAAAGAAAGGGGGATGTGAGGGGCCTCCTTGGTGGCACCAGGGGTTAAGACGCAACCTATGAAGCAATCCACAGCTATTGCAGCACGAGTTCGATCCCCAGCAAGAGAGGTGACCCACATGGCACAGCAGACCTCTCCTGTCTCAAACATTGCTCCCCTCAGCAGTGCATTTCAGTCGATCTGCCTATTCTGCTCCCCACTCTGTCTCTGGTGAATCCTCTCACACCCCCACACCTCTGGCCTGTACCCCAGTTCTTGTATGCATAAATAAATAAATCTTTAAAAAAAGACCCCAGTTCTTGTATGCATAAATAAATAAATCTTAAAAAAAAAAAAAAGAATGACATTGTAGGAGGTAAGTGTAAATTAGGATTCTTTGTCATAAGCTGTTGGATAGAAACTACTTCAGGAGCTCTTGAAGTATGTGTGGCAGTTTGTCCCCAAGTACTCCCAGACCTTTGTGCTCTCTGAGTCTTCTATTTACTCTGCCTCCTGCTGTTAACCTTAGCTTTCCTGCCTCAAGGGTGACTATCACAGTCTGAACTTGTGTCCTGTACTCCAGCCTCCAGTCCTCTAACTGTCTTATGAATATTTTCACATTGTCACCTATGACTTTACATATGAAAAGTTAAATTATTTATTATCTCTGCCCTAAGTCTGTTCCCCACTTGGAAATGAAAGTATAGAACAATTAACTCATAATTGTGTGATGTGTTAAATGTCATACTTCAAGAAGGTATAAATCCCTGTCTAATCTTAGAATGGAGTGGCCAAATAAAAATCTGAGATTCACTACAGAGTGTCTACTCTTCTTTTCTTCCCACCCCCTCCATTCATTCACTGCATCTCTCCAACTCCGTTCTTGTACTGTATCTATATTTGATTCCATCTGTTCCATTTCTTGGGTCACTGCTATAATCTAGGCACATGTCTTTTCTCAAATGAGTTAATTCAGTCACCATCTACCTGGCATCCCAGGGCCTAGGCCTCATTTCGGGCTACATTACAAGTATATTCAGATAGAACTTTCAGAATTCAAGACTCCCACTGCCAACTTTCCAGTTTAAACACTTCAATGGTTCTCTGTTGCCTAGGAAATACCACTCAAACCCTTTACCATACACAGCGCCCAAAGTCCAGGCACTACTTCTCTGTTAGTCACATTTCTAGCCACATAACACTGTTCCTTCCCTAAAGAGACCAGATTCTTTCTTACCTTCCCCATTCCATGACTTACTAGACATCATATCCTCCAGGCAACTCTGTTCACCCTCAAAAATTGAATGGCACATGATCCATTCTATGATTAGACAGGTATTTATAAGATTTTTTTGATTTATTTATTTATGCATACAAGAACTGGAGTATAGGCCAGAGGTGTGGGGGTGAGAGAATTCACCAGAGACAGAGTGGGGAACAGAACAGGACAACTGACTGAAGTACACTGCTGAGGGGAGCAGCGGGCAAGTCAGGAGAGGTCTGCGGTGCCATGTGGATCACCTCCCTGGCCAGGGATTGAACTTGTGCTGCCATAGTTGCAGATAGCTTCAGAGTGCTGAACTTACCCCCTTGCGCCACCAGGGAAGCCTCAGGATTTGTAAGTTTTTGAAGTGTGACACTTAAACCCATCACTGCAATTATGAGTCAACTATTCTATACTTTCATCTTTGTTTCCCTGGTATTTAGTATAGTAGTCAGTTAAAAATTATTTGTTGAGGGCCTCCCTGGTGGCACAGGCAGTTGAGCGCAGTGCTGTGAAGCTGTCTGCAGCCTCTGCAGTATGGTTGAATCCTGGCTGGCCGGGGAGGT
This sequence comes from Talpa occidentalis, assembly GCF_014898055.3. Taxonomy (NCBI): domain Eukaryota; kingdom Metazoa; phylum Chordata; class Mammalia; order Eulipotyphla; family Talpidae; genus Talpa; species Talpa occidentalis. The sequence continues at coordinate 68,992,667 of NW_023601104.1, read as the reverse complement.
ACCCACATGGCACGGCAGACCTCTCCTGTCTTGCCCACTGCTCCCCTCAGCAGTGTATTTCAGTCAGTCTGCCTATTTTGTTCTCCACTCTGACTCTGGTGAATCCTCTCACCCTCCAGCACATCTGGTCTGTACCCTGGTTCTTGTATAAATAAATAAATCTTTAAAAAAAATTATTTGTGGAATGGTGACTCAAACAATCATCCATTCCTTCAAATCATTTTCACTTGCAGTAAATTAGCAAACTTCATGGCTAAATTGATTACAGTATTGTTCCTATTTAGAGCACAAAAATAAATCTATACATTTTGGGATAGAGCCTGAGAGTGGTTCTTGAATCTTCTAGCTTCTACTGGATGTTCTTTATGGTAATTATTTTCCTTACTTCTCCAAGGTTTTTCCACTTAGTCCAGATGATAGAAGTTGGCTAAAGTTTGACAGACAAGCAGAGCATTAGCAAAAATGTACTTACTGGGACTTTTTAGATCAATGATTCAAAATAGCAGTGATGTACAGAAAAGCTATTTATACTTATGTATAGATATACTTTCTAAAAATATTCTTTCTGTGGATATATTCATTACTTGTATTTGAACTAGCAGATGTCTAAAGAGTCTATGTGGAATAGTAAACAGAACCTAGAGTATAGGCATCAGGGAATCTGGATTCTAATTACCTTTAGATTTGGGAAATATCAGCTCACCTCTCTGGGACCTTTTTTTAATGGGTATGTTGGATGTTATTATATTTGAGATCCATGTAGTTGTAAGAAAAAAGGTTAATAAAGGAAATCAAATAATTAAAGAGTGAAAGTACACTGAACTGTCAAGGGCTGCAAATGTAAGATAAAACAATTGGTATCAAGTCAACAGCCTGTGAACCCCCTCAGATGGTATTTTTTAAGATTTATTTTATTTATACAAAAACTGGGGTACAGGCCAGATGTGCGGGAGGGTGAGAGGATTCACGAGAGACAGAGCAGGGAACAGAACAGGCAGATTGACTGAAATACACTGCTGAGGGGAGCAGCGGGCGAGACAGGAGAGGTCTACTGCACCATGTGGGTTGCTCCATGGCCCAGCGGGGATCGAACCGGCACTGCAGAGGCTGCGGACAGCTTCACAGCACTGTACTCAACCGCCTGCACCACCAGGGGGGCCCCCCTCAGATGATTTAACCGTGTAGAGCTAGGTGAGGTGCCCTGAGGTCTGTTTCCATACCTTTCCACCTTCTTTACTGTGTAATCTTTGCTCCCTAATGGGTCTGCCCTTCCCTCAGGCATTGCCCTACATCCCCAAGTGCCTTAAATAATAGTCTGGGTGTGGTATATTGATCCCAATGCCCCATCTGTAGGGAATTTGCATTTTAAGGAATGCTTTTCTAGGTGCTAAATAGCCGAGCTACAGTAATGACTGACAAACTGGATTAGTAAAACTGAACAAAGTGTTCCTATTTCTAAGCACAGAAGGCGTGTGTGTGTGTGTGTGTGTGTGTGTGTGTGTCTGTCTGTCTGTCTGTCTGTCTTTGGGGAATGGGGAAAGAAGGATGAATGAGCAGAGAAAAAGAGATTGTTGCCTTTTCCCTCTGTGTGTCTCACCACTTCCCTGTTGGGTATGAAGGCACAGGGAATACAATATGAGCTGTGGATCCTCTGAAAACAATTAACAGCGTACTTTTCCCTACACCCTGTGATCCAGAGTCTAGGACACATAAATTAAACATGTGGTCAAGATTGGGTTTATGTGGGAAACTGAATTGGGTCTAAGGTAGGAAACTAAGAGAAAAAAAGAAGAAATGAGGAGGGAAAACTATTTATCAGATACTTGAAATCCCTTAAAGCACACTCAAAAATAGTAGCCATTGAAATGTTAAAAACAAAGTATTCCTCTCTGTTTATCACAACAGACCCTCACTTGGGACCTACAAAAAATTGTTTTTCAGGCCTCCCCTGATGGCGCAGGCAGTTGAGCAAGCGCTGTGAAACTGTCTGTAGCCTCTGCAGTGCGGGTTCGATCCCAGCCGGCAAGAATCCCACATGGCGTGGCAGACCTCACCTGTCTTGCCCACTGCTCCCCTCTTCAGTGTATTTTAGTAGATCTGCCTGTTCTGCTTCCTGCTCTGTCTCTGGTAAATCCTCTCACCCTCCTGTGCATTTGGCCTGTACCCCGGTTCTTTTATGCATGAATAAATAAATCTTTAAAAAAAAATCATTTTTCAGGGGCCTTCCCTGGTGGTGCAGCAGTTGAGCGTTGGGCTGTGAAGCTGCCCACAGGCTCTGCAGCACCGGTTCGATCCCCGGCTGCTGGTGAGGGTCCCACATGGCGCACAGACCTCTCCTGCTGCGCCCGCTGCTCCCTTAGCAGTGTATTTTGGCGGTCTACCTGTTCTGTTCCCCGCTCTGGCTCTGGTGAATTCTCTCACCCTCCCGCGCTTCTGACTGTACCCAGTGCTTGTATAAAATAAATAAATTAATCTTTTAAAAAATCATTTTTCATTATATGGCCTATTAATAAAACTGCTTTTTAATTTTTTTCTGTAAACCACCTTTTTGCTTTTTCTTAGTTAGGTTTTTCCATAAAGCCAAAGTAATTTTTTAAAAGAAAAGGAAATAGGTAAATGCAACCTTTGAAATAATATCCCAAATCTGATCATATTACCTTATATGCCTGATGATCATATTACTTTCTAAGCACACTCCCCAGAGGTCTGGGTTAACATAAGTCATAGATGTTCCCCATTCATCTTCACTTATGTAAAGACTATGGCAACATTCATTGGAGATTTGAGCTCCCCAGTGCCAATTTTGTAAAACTTAAATCTTGTAATGCCAATACATTTGTACATAAACATAAAAACAGGTCTGTGGTTTGGGCCTCAGTTCTTGTCCCAGAGGAGCAAAATTGTGCTAAAAGGCCCATTTCCAGCCTTTAGAAATACCAGGAACTCTGAAAATCTCCAAAAAGTCAGCTTTGTTGGATAGGCTTGTTGAATTTAAACCAAAACCCCACTGTATTTATACTAAGTTCTGTGCTCCACACTGAGGATTCAAAGATATGCAAATGAGTCTTTAACATCTAAGAGCTAAGTTGCGTGGATTCATACAGACATTGACCAATCCATGCTGAAGTGCTAAAAAGAGGTACATACATGTCTAGAAGAATTGTACAAGGCCCACAGACTGCATGCTCTGGAATGGGTAGGATGCTAAAATGTATACAGTGCTGCTTGTCAACTGCATCTCAATAAAACAACTCAGTGAAAAAAAAAAAAGGTTTAGGTTTCCCTTTAGTATATTGTCTATGCAGCTCACATCTTAGAACAAAGATGTAAACAGGAACTATTCCCCATGAGTTTGGTAGGGGCAAATCAGCTCAGTTAGCATTCCCTATGCTAGCACAGACTTTTTTTTTTTTTTCATTTTAAAAAGGCATGAGGGCCTCCCCTGGTGGCACAGTGGTTGAGCGCTGGGACTGCGAAGCTGCCCACAGCCTCCACAGTGCCAGTTCGATCCACGGCCACTGGCGGCGAGGGTCCCACATGGCGTGCAGACCTCTCCTGCTGCGCCCGCTGCTCCCCTCAGCAGAGTATTTCGTCGGTCTGCCTGTTCTGTTCCCCGCTCTGGCTCTGGTGAATTCTCTTACCCTCCCACGCTTCTGACTGTACCCAGTGCTTGTATAAATAAATAAATAAATATTTAAAACAAACAAACAAACAAATAAATAAATAAAAATTAAAAAAGGCATGAGTACTCTACTCCCACCAAATGGTTAGTGTGATGAGGAGTGTGATATACCTAGAGAAGAAGAGAGCTGCTGGGCCATCAAAGTAATCACTGTCCACTGCAACATATTTTCAAAATTCTCCATGAGCATGTTATACTTGGATAATCAGGAAGACAGTTTTTTGCATTGTTTTGTTTTAGGAAAAATGTTTTAAAGAGAAAAAAGAATACCATATTATGCTTTTTCCTTCTTGAACTAAGGTTTATTGGTACCTCTGAACCTCCTGTAGGCCTTTTAGTCACTTCAAAAGCATTATATTTACCTTTTAATTAGAACATGAATTAACCTTGTTCATCCTTAAATGGCCTGATGAAATAGGTTCCTGGAATCCAACACCTGGTTGTTTGCTTTCTTTTCCCCAACTCACTTTCCAGGCAACAGAAACACAGCTTGAATGTGAGTTTTATCCTATGGTTTGAATTTTTGGGTGAGGCGCCAATGCAAAGGTCCTGATTTCTACATCATTGCTCTCCTGAACTGGTCAAATCTGAGTTTATTGACCTTCACTGCACAATACAAAGTACCCTTGTTTGCTTTGGCTGCCCTGAGAAGCAAGAAGTCCTGTCTGAGTTTGCCTTCCACTGTTTGGTTTGCTAATTCTATTGTGTATTTTAGTCACTTTCTGTACACATCACTAGACACCTTTCTTAATGACTCATTATTTCAATGTTTTAAAAAAAAGATTATATAATGTCTTTTCCTTTCTTATTACTTAATTCACTTCTTTCTGTAAAATTACAAAATGAGGCAACACCCATAGTTAGAATATACATTTGGGGGGCCTCCCTGGTGGCACAAGGGGTTAAGCATCAGCACTATGAAGCTATGGGCAGTCACTGTAGCATAAGTTTAATCCTGGGCAGAAAGGTGACATACATGGCACAGCAGACCTCTCTTGTCTTGCCTGCAGTTCCCCTCAGCAGTGTATTTCAGTACATCTGCCTGTTCTGCTCCCCACTCTGTCTCGGTGAATCCTCTCACACCGCTGTATCTCTGGCCTGCATCCCAGCTCTTGTATGCATAATAACTAAATTTTTTTTTAAAAAGAATATACTTTTTACAAATTTATCTCTAAGTCCAGCAGAAACAAATACTATTATACTAGAGAGAGGACAAAAATTACACAACATTATAAAAAGTTGAAGATGAAACTCATTCATTTTAAAATTTTTTTTAAAGATTTATTTATTTATGCATACAAGAGCTAGGGTGTAGCCCAGAGGTGGGGAGGGGGGCTGAGAGGATTCATCAAAGAGAGTGGGGAACAGAACAGGCAGATTGACTGAAGTATACTGTTGAGGGGAGCAGTGGGTGAGACTAGAGAGGTCTGCTGCACCATGTGGGTCACCTCCCTGGTCAGGGATGGAACTCATGCTGCAGTAGCTGTGGATTGTTTCATAGTGCTGACGCTTAAACACTTGTGCCACCAGAGAGGCCCCTTTTAAAATTTTAATTGTGGTTAAATACAGATAATATAGCAATTTTAAGTGTACAGTTCAATAGTATTAAGTACATTCACTTTATTTTGTAGCCAATCTCTCAAATTATTTTCATCTTATAAAACTCAAATAATATACTTATTAAACACCAGCTTCCAATCCTTCCTCTCCTTAGCTCATGACAACCAGCCTTTTACTCTCTGGCTCTGTGAATTTGACTACTCCAGGTATTTCATGTAAGTGCAATCATGCACTATTTGTCCTTTTGTGACTGACCTATTGGTATATTACCTTAATTTTCAGCCACTTTGTAGCATGTGTCAAAATTTCATTCCTTTTTAAGGTTGATTAATATTCCTTTGTATGTATCCACATACTTTGTTTATCCATTCATATGCTGGTAAACACTTGGGTTGCACCATCTTTTGACTATTGTCTAATTCCCTTCCCCTCTTTGTTTTTTAAATTTATTTAGGGCCTCCCTGGTGATGCAAGGGGTTAAGCACCACACTATGAAGAAATCCACAACCTCTGCAGCATGAGTTCGATCCCCGGCCGGCCAGGGAGCAACCCACATGATGCAGTAGACCTCTCCTGTGTTGCCTGGTGCTCCCCTCAGCAGTGTATTTCAGTCAGTCTGCCTGTTCTGTTCCCCACTCTGCCTCTAATGAATCCTCTCAACCCCATATCTTTGGCCTGTACCCTGGCTCTTGTATGCATAAATAAATAAATATTTAAAAAAAATAAATTTATTTATTTATGCATAGAAGACCTGGGGTACAGGCCAGAGGTGCAGGGGGTGAGAGGATTCACCAGAGACAGAGTGGGGAGCAGAACAGGCAGACTGATTGAAATACACTGCTGAGGGGGGCAGTGGACGAGGAGGCAGTGGTCTGCTGCGCCATGTAAGTAGCTCCCTGGCCTGCCAGGGATTGAACTTGTGCTGCAGAGGCTGTGGATAGCGTCACAGTACTGTGCTTAACCCCCTGCACCACCAGGGAGGCCCAGTATAAATATTATTTTTACGTAATTAAATTTGCTATTGAATTATACTGCAATCACTCAGTAGAATAAAAGTCTGGTATATAATGACTGCACTAGACTGTAAGCTCTCTAAGGGTAAGGAGTTCTGTTTTATTTCCTTCATTGCAATTTTCCCATGGCTTAGAACAATGCCTGGCACTTAATAGATTTTCAGTAAATATTTATTCAATGAATGAATGAAATTTAAACTTGTGTTTTAATTAGTGAGAGGAATCAATACCAGTTTGCTGATTAGAGAGCTTTGTGTTATTCCATGCTGCCCTCAAAGATACTGACCATTTTATTTATTTCTCCTGAAATTCCTAAGTCCTTATAATAAAACACACCTAGTTCCTTGGTATAATCTCAAAAAATTAGAGGTAATGTATATTTGCAAAGGCTAGAAACCATCGGGAGAGACTGCAAGGTGTGTCTTGTAAAACTACAATACCAGGCACTTAAAAGTTGTAGTTCAGTAAGTCCCAAAAAACTTTCCAATTCTGTGTCATTTTCTCCCACTGTACATATGAGGACACCAGGCTTCAGGGAGTTAAGTATCTTGCCCAACCAGAGAAATGAAAGTTTCAGGATTTGAACTCAGACATGCTTCCTCCATGAAGAGCATTTTTCAGTCACAACCATCATCAGCACTTAACAATAGGTGAGGGAGGATCTGTTGCATTAAAAGTCAGAAATAGCTAATTCAAATCCCAGGGCTAGTGCTGATCAGCTGTGAGACTTTTTTTTTTTTTTAGATTTATTTTATTTTATTTATTTATTTATTTATTTATTTATTTATTTATTTAAACTGGGGTGTAAGCTAGAGGTGTGGGGGGTGAGAGGATACACTACAGACAGAATGGGAACCAGAACAGGCGGATCTGAAACACTGCTGAGGGGAGCAGCAGGGAGACAGGAGAGGACTGCTGGGCCATGTGGGTTAGTCAGCTCCCTGTCTAGGGATCGAACTCATGCCTCAGTGGCTGGTGATAGCTTGGTAGTGCTGAGACTTAACCCCTGAACCACCAGGGAGGCCCCAACCCAATCACTTAGCAAACAGGCTTCCGCATAAAGAATTTCCCATGACAGCAAAGATAGAAAATGATAGGTAGAGCTTTATGAGGTTCAGAATAGATCTGATACAATATTTTCTCACAAAATGGAGTGAATCAGTGATTCCAAATTTAAAATAACCTTTGGCAAAGAAAATTGAGTTCAAACAAATAACTGTTAAAGAGTATTAAAAAATTCTCAAGTAAAACATATATTCACCTAAAGTGAACATGTATTTAAATACTGCTGCTATTTGTACTCTGATACCTTGGAGTACAAATAACTTGTCTAGGTTTAAAATAGTTGAACCAAAAATGGATGAATGACAACTCCTTTCGATGCTGTTTTTCAGCCCAGAACCTTGTGGGCTTGGGGTATCAAATGTGTTGCTTTCCCTTTACATGCTCCATCACTGCCTCTAAAAGACATTCTTTATGTTGAGGTATCAATGTCAAGTGGGACTTTCAACCTCACCAACATGCTGTGTGACCCAGACACTCTGAGGGTGATTGCTGAACCAGGTCACACTTTCAATGCCTTGTGGTAACTTCCGTTTGGGGCCTGTTGGTGTTCTTTCCTACCAATAGACCACAGTCAAAATTATCTCCATCCTCAGAGATGTTCTAATAGTGTTGAATCGCAACTGTTCTAATAGTGTTGGTTCTCAGGAATTTCTGCAAATTTACTAATTTCATCCCCACCTATCCTCTCCCCAGGTTCCAACTCTGAAAACTAAGTACTCCTAAATATGAGTAACAATTGTCAGGACACAAAAGATCCTGCTATAGCTTTCACTGGGGCCCAGTGGGGGCCTACTTGGCACACATTTGCATAACTATGTTTGGCTTCTCAAGTGATGCTTGAGAACAAAAAAGAACAAGAACAATCTGTATAGAGGGGTCTTGATACTTTCAAACAGAGACAATATTTAAATGCAATTTATTTGGTTGAAGTCCCTACTAACCAGGGGATCTCACCACTAACAATCAGGTGCACAAGCTCCTGTGCATATTCACATGCCCACACATGTGCATGCATATACAAACACACACACACACACACTGTAGGGTAAATGAAGATTGCTCAGTCTTTTATGCTGCTGACCTCTGTGACTATCACCTGCAGCCTTGAATGCAGGAGGCACCAAGGTGCTTAGGCTTGGGATTATGCATGCCTGATGGTGGACACTTGGAGCATGGTGTGGGCATACGTAAGTGGGCACACCTGAGCTGAGAGAGTGGTTATAAGGACAGTGTCACAGAGGACAGAGTGTGGCGGAGAACAGCTATGAGAGGAAGAGACTACGAGAGAATGCCAGATTGCCCAGGGAGAGTAAGGATTTGCTGGGGCGCCTGATTGCCACACAACAATTAGCATAGAAAGATCATTAAAGCCTGAAAAAGCCACTGAGGGCTCTAGACTCTCCTTTACCCATGTACTTGAATCAATAGAGAAACTGCCCTGTGTGTTGCTGGCTGCACACACACACACACACACACACACACACACTCACACACACGCACTACACACACCACACACATCATACACACTGTGAGCTAGGTTTAGATCCCCCAGCTCAGACTGTAGCTGTTTCTATGGACTATGATTGTTTATACTCTAATATTTCTCTTTAAAGGACTTGTGAGAGTCTAAAGATTTGAACTTGATAAAGCCTTTTGTGAATTCAATATTACAATTGTAGAGTACAATTCAACAAACAAAATTTAGGCTTTGTGGGGGACACCAAAATTAACCAGAAAGCTTTTGTGACTTAAATTAATAAAATATAAAAGCAAGTAGTTGAAAACTACTACCCAGCATCTTTCTGAATATACCAGTCTTTCATGTTTGAAGCACATGCTTTGAATAACTCAAATCACAAAATTACTAAAACGTAGCATACAGGTTATGGGTTCTGGATCTTCAGTCAGAGCAGACGAGGACTTCAACCTATTGAAATAACTTTCTAGGCCCAAAAGGAAGCTGCTCCTGCCCTGGCTGTCACATCAGCAAATGGAAACTTAGATAAATTTTGCATTCTTAGGCCCTCCTGGTGGTGCAAGGGGTTAAGCACAGCACTGAATGAGGCTATCCTTCAGCCTTTGCAGCACAAATTCCATCCCCAGGCTGGCCAGGGAGCTACCCACATGGTGCAGCAGACCTATTCTGTGTCGCCTGCTACTCCCTTCAGCAGTGTATTTCAGTCAGTCTGCCTGTTCTGTTCCCCGCTCTGTCTCTGGTGAATCCTCTCACATGCACCCTACCCCCGCCCACTGCAACTCTGGCCTGTACCTCAGTTCTTGTATGCATAAATAAATAAATCTTTTAAAAAAAGTTTGCAGGCCTCCCTGGTGGCACAAGGGGTTAAGACACAGCAGTATGAAGGAAACTATCCCCAGCCACTGCAGCACAAGTTCAATCCCTGACCAGGGAGGTGACCCACATGGTGCAGCAGACCTCTCCTGACTCTCCCACTGCTCCCCTCAGCAGTGTGTTTCAATCCATCTGCCTGTTCTGTTCCCCACTCTGTTTCTGGTGAATCCTCTCACCTCCCAAACCTCTGGCCTGTACCCCAGCTCTTGTATGCATAAATAAATAAATCTTAAAAAAAAAAGTTTTTTTTGCGTTCTTGTAAATGCTTCACTTCATCAGAAATTAACTCTATGCAGTCAACCAATCCCCAAATGCCAAAACAACTCTGGGCTTTCTACTTACTTCCTTGATCCTTATTCATTTTTTGTTCTCTCTTCTTCCTTGTTCCTTATTTTTCATCATATAAAATCTTCCTGCCTTCCACCTCATTTTGCAGTTCTCTGGACTCTGCAATGGGGACTGCCTGCTTCATGAAATGCTAACTAAAGTGTGATTGTATCACTTAAATTGTCTTCTTTAATCATTATAACAGGCCTGACCTGAAACTTGGTGGAGGTGGATCCTCCTTGATTCACTTAGTACTTGCTAGATAAGGTTATTGTGAAGATTAAGTAAGAAAAATAGTACAACAGGGCCTCCCTGGTGGTGCAAGGGGTTAAGCACAGCACTGTGAAGCTATCTGTAGCAGCTGCAGCACAAATTTGATCCCTGGCCATCGAGGGGGCTACCCACCTGGCGCAGCAGACCCCTCCTGACTCGCCCACTGCACCCCTCAGCAGTGTATTTCAGTCAGTCTGCCTGTTCTGTTCCCCACTCAGTCTCTGGTGAATCCTCTCATGACCCCACACACACACCTCTGGCCTATACCCCAGTTCTTGTATGAATAAATAAATAAATCTTTAAAAAAAAAACAGTACAAACATTCATGAGCGCTTAAAAACATCAATTGCTGTGGTCTTGCGAAATTTAGTGCTAAGATATTTTAGTTCTACAAACTACAATTAAAACTCCCACCTGTGCCACTGCCTTCCGTCTCTACCACAGCAAATTATTTGCTGTTTTTTCACAACAGTAGATATTTTTCATCGTAGACATGCAAAATGTTCTAAAATGCAAAAAGGAAAGAGTAATTCAATTAGAAAGACTCAGTCTCTTGTTAGTGTCATGATATTTAAACATTTAACTCAAGTATTGATTCCTTTTGCATTTAAATCAATTTTAGATGTTAACAATGGTGAATCTAATTGCTAGTGACCCTACAATTAACACAAGAACACAAATCATAGACATCAAGTACATATTAAAGTCAAATAACAGGTAATTTTTTTTCTCTTAGTTCTTTGAGGTTATTGATCAAACCCAATGTAATTTCTCTTTCTAAATGGAATTCCGGCTCTTCTGTGAGAATGAGGAAGTTACAACATCCCCTGGAAAGGTCTATCAGATCTCCCTGACTGGTTAGGAGGAAATGAAAATTAAACATCACAGCTGAAGCACAGATGGGTAACTGAATAAGCTGATCACCCTCTGTTTTGATTACCATATTTGCTAGGGCTAAATGCCTAATCTGTGTTTGGGAATGACAGTTACTCTGGGAAAAGAAAGGAAGTGAATAATCCCAGCAACATTGAGATGTGGTTGAGATTTATCTACATAGAATCTAGCCATGTTTGGGATACATTGAAAATCTTGATCTATTAAAAAATTTCCAGAACTTTAAAAAGCAGAATTTTCCTCCCTGTCAGCACTCAGAGAACTTTTGAAATATATAGAAACTCAGCAGTAAATGGAGGGGATACACATGCAGCGCATAAAGTCCCAAATTCTAAATGTCTTTTCCACAGCCACATTCTCCTGTGATTAGTCTATTTTCATTTTATTTTATTTATTTTGTTTAAAGATTTTTTTTATTTATGCAATACAAGAATTGGGGTAGAGGCCAGAGGTGTAGGGAGTGAGAGGATTCACACAGCGGGGAACAGAACAGGCAGACTGACTGAAATACACTGCTGAGGGGAGCAGCGGGCAAGTCAAGAGAGGTCTGCTGCACCATGTGGGTATCTCCCTGGCCAGGGATGGAATTCATGCTGCAGAGGTTGCAGATAACTTCATAGGTTGCATCTTAACCCCTTGCGCCCCTAAGAAGGCCCTAGTCTATCTTCATTTTAAAGGAAAGATATCCATTGAATCAGAAACTGGATGCTGGTTTTGAGTGGAACCTATATCTTTGCATGATGTTTATGGTTTGTAGAGTCCTCCTCCAAGCCTCTTTCTTTCTAACCCCAACTAGTATGAATTAGGTCAAGTTAAATTGATCAAAGTGCTTAATTATTCTCTCTAACTTTTCCTACAGTGATAAGCAAAATGATCAGTAGTATGGTTTATATTAGGGTAATTTACTATATCATAGTACTCTTCATTCCTACTAGCCTCCAAGATTAATTCACAATATTTCACCAAATATACTCATAAAATGGATTGATTATTATATTATTATATTGATTATTATATTTCCTATTATAGTGGACAGTCATTGCTTATGTCTTACTCTTCAGATAAAACCAAATGAAAGTTGGTGCATTGTGTTTGGGTGCTGATGCCCTCACCCCCAACTCCAAAGATGGGCACATGTATCGGGAATGATGGAACCAGAGCATGGAGTCCCGCTGCCCTCGGTCTCTGGTCCCCTCTCACTATCATGCAGTAGTGGCTTTTTCCCCCAGACCAGCTGGGAAATATAATTTCTGAAGAAACTTAAGCAGTCTATGTAGTTTATTTGTGCAATAGCAACTTTTATTTGTGCAAGTTGACACAAGAAATAAAATTTCAGTTTAAAATGGCCTACCAGGAGCCTCCCTGGTGGTGGAAGGTATTAAGACACAACAGTATGAAGCTATCCGCTGCCACTGCAGCATGCGTTCAATCCCCAGCCAGGGAGCTAACCACATGGCACGGCAGACCTCTCCTCTCGCGCCGCTGCTCCGATCAGCAGTGTATTTCAGTTAGTCTGCCTATTCTGTTCCCCACTCTGTCTCTGGTGAGTCCTCTCATCTTCCCGTGCATCTGGCCTGTGCCCCAGCTCTTGTATGCATAAATAAATAAATCTTTTTAAAAAAGATAATGGATTTAAAAAAATTTAAGATTATGAAAAAGGAAATGTTAAAAGAGACGAAAGGAAAATAGGTCAGAAATTCAGATCTACATAATAAAGGAAGAGCAATAGAGAAGGTAAAATAAAAACTTTTCTTATTCTTATTTAATCTAAGAGATAAGAGTTTGTTCAAAATAATAAAAGCAACAATGTATTTGATGAATAGAGCCAACTTGAAAGAAACTGTGGAGGTAGATATAAAATGAATAAAGGAAAGTATAAGGGCACTAATTTCCTCATCTTATCTAGTGGAGAATGAAATTTCACTAACTAGTTGATGAATCAGGAAAAAAGAAGTTTATTTTTGTAAGCTATAGAGCAACTTATTGAATAATTAAAACTGAAAAAAGGGTACAGGGAAAATGAGAAGTGTTAAATGTCTAAACTTCATCTCTTTCAGTGAAGGAAGTCAAGAACTCCTGACAATTGATAAAACAATAGAGACAGCATATTATTTAAAGTACTAAAAATATCATGAGCACTCAAACTAGAAGTGTTCCAAGACAAAAATAGATAGCCAAGATTTCAACTCAAGAAGTCAGAAAAAGGGGCCTTCTGAAGGGGTGTTGCAGTGGGTTGAGTGCCGCGCTGTGAAGCTGTCCGCAGCCTCTGCATTACGGGTTTGATTCCCGGCCGACCAGGGAGATTTCCACATGGCACAGCAGACCTACTCTGTCACGCCTGCTGCTCCATTCAGCAGTGTATTTCAGTTTGTTTGCCTGTTCTGCTCCCTGCTCTGTCTCTGGTGAATTCTCTCATTCATTTGCACCTCCGGCCTTGTTAAAAATAAATAAATATTTTTTAAAAAGTCAGAAAAAGAACAACAAAATAATCCCAGGAAAGTAAACAGAATTAATAAAAATGAAAGTAAAAACTAATCAATAAAATTAGCATTATAAGTAAGATAGATATTTTCGAGGAAAACAAATGATTGAAACTATTTTTAAAAGAGTAATAGAATAATAATAATAAAGAAGAGATTGTCAAAGGCTCAGAGGATTTTAGAAACATTTTTTTTTCAAATTTTCAAGGAAAGAAAAGAAAGGCAAAGAAAAAAAGAGAAATGAGAACTTCTACTTTTATCACATTTCTGATAACAGAAACTGTCAAGGGAGACATTGAAAATGAAAATTAGACAATGGTTCTTAACCTGCATTCGTGATGGAACTTCAAGAGGGTTCACAAATAATTGAAATTACATAGGTAATTGTATCTATCTATCTATCTATCTATCTATCTATCTATCTATCTATCTATCTATCTATCATCTGTCTATCCATTCAACCCAAAATTTATCTAGATGTTTACATGTATCTATATATATGTATCCTTAATACATATTAAATGACATGTGATGTCTTTCAATATATTTATATGTACAAAATGAGACTTTAATTCTGAAGAAAGGGTACAAAGTTTTCATTATATTTTCAAACATGCCTGTGACCTTCAAAAAATTCATGACAATAGAGCAATTTCACCAATGAGAATAAATGTCATAAATAAAATCTTAATGAAATGAATCCAGCAATGTATTAAAAGCTATTTATATAATGATCTAGGTGATTTTACACACCAAAAAATTGAGATAGTCAACACAAGTAAATCTCCTTTAATTACCATAGTGATGTCTTGGGAATATAAGTTTTATTATTTTTTGCTTTTCTGTGTTTTCTAACTTTATTACAATGATTAAGCACTTCTTTTTTTTTTTTTTTTTAAAGATTTATTTATTTATTTATACAAGCACTGGGTACAGTCGGAAGCACGGGAGGGTGAGAGAATTCACCAGAGCCAGAGAGGGGAGCAGAGCAGGCAGAAGGACCGAAGTACACTGCTGAGGGGAGCAGCAGGAGGCAGGAGAGGTCTGCACGCTATGTGGGACCCTCCTTCAGTGGCCGGGGAGCAGCCGGGGATCGAACTGGCGCTGCAGAGGCTTCAGGCAGCTTCGCAACCCAGCACTCAACTGCTGTGCCACCAGGGAGGCCCCTATGCACTTCTTCTATAGTAACAAGTTTATAAAAAAAAAAATCTGGGCATCTCCCTGGTGGCCTAGGGGTTAAGTCTCAGTGCTATCACCACTGCTGCCTGAGTTTAATCCCCAGCCAGGAAGCTAACCCACATATGACACAGCAGACTTCTCCTGTCTTGCCCACTGCTCCCCTTAGCAGTGTATATCACTAAATCTGCCTTTTCTGCTTCCCATTCTGTCTCTGATGAATCCTCTCATGCCCAGTACCTCTGGCCTGCACCCCAGTTCTTCTATGTATAAATAAATCAAAAAAAAAAAAAAAAAAGGAAAGAAAAGAAATTCAAGTAAATAAAGCAAATTTTTAAAAATCTGATCACATATTTAAAAATCACAACTGGTGGGCCTCCCCGGTGGCGCAGCGGTTGAGCGCTGGGTTGCGAAGCTGCCCGCAGCCTCTGCGGCGCCGGTTCGATCCCCGGCTGCTCCCCGGCCACCAGAGGAGGGTCCCACATGGCCCGCAGACCTCTCCTGCGGCCCGCTGCTCCCCTCAGCAGTGTACTTTGGTCCTTCTGCCTGCTCTGCTCCCCGCTCTGGCTCTGGTGAATTCTCTCACCCTCCCGCGCTTCTGACTGTACCCAGTGCATGTATAAACAAAAAAAACCAAACAAACAAACCAATAAATGAATAAATAAACATGCCTCTATAAAAAAAAAAAATAAAAAAAAAATAAAAAAATAAAAAAAAATAAAAATCACAACTGGTAGTTTTAAAAAAGCAATTTACATATATTATATTCTCTATTGGTAAAGGAGAAAATACTTGTGAGCAAAAAAGGCATTTAATGAATCTTAACAGAATAAACTTAACAGAACTATAGAAGCTAGAAATAGAACACCTACCTAACGAAACAAAATAGCACAAAACTTCATATCTTTCTTAGAAAGGTAAATATTAATAGCACTCTAACATCAGGAAAAAGATTAGGATGCCTCTCTTGCCGATTTTATCCAAAGTTTTTATGGAGTTTAAAGCTAATCCAAAAAACACAGGACAGAAAGACATCATAGGTAGAATCACATGAAACTATCTCTTTTATAGGACAAAAAGGTCTAATATTAGCAATTTCTTATGGCTTACCATCAAACATATTTGAAAAGAAGAGATAGGTATCATTATTTACAGATGATATGAAGTCAACCTATGAAATCCATGGGAATAATAAAAAAAGTTACAGCATATATGAGAGTAAAGAGGCCTCTTCAGTAAAGCGGCCAGATAAAACATAATAGCTTTCCTAGATTCCTAGTAGTAATCAGATAGAAGATATTTTTACTTTAATATAAACTATGTTTAAATATAGTTTTATAAATAATATAAAAATTTATAGAATCCATAATAGCAATAAAAACTATTAAATACCTAGGAATAAATTTAATAAGAATTTTGCAAGATATGTTAACAAAGTTTAAAAACTTCCCTGAAGGACTTTGTATTACCACAAAATGGATGGCTTTAAACAACAAAAACTCTCTTGTAGCTCAGAAGGATAGAAGTCCGAAGTAAAGTTTTTAGCAGTATTGGTCCTTTGTGGAATCCCTGAAGGAGAATGTTGTCCCATCTCTCTCTCCTAGTTTTCTTTTTAAAGATTTATTTATTTATTCATACAAGATCTGGGGTACAGGCCAGAGATGCAGGTGGTGAGAGGATTCACCAGAGACAGAGTGGGGAACAGAACAGGCAGATTGACCAAAGTACACAGCTGAGGGGAGCAGCAATGAAGGCAATAAAAGGAGACAGGCAGGAGGGATAAAGTAAGAGGAAAACAATAAAAAGCAAATAGAAAAATGGTAAACCCAATTTTACTAATAAGATCATTAAATGTATGTAGATACCAGTTTTTTAGAGAAAACTAGATTATAGGCTGTTCATTAGAAACATAACTTAAACATAAAACACAGATAACCTAAAAGTAAAAAGATGGAAAAAAGACATTGTATGAAAATACTAATTGAAAGAAAAATAGTATGACTACATTTATGAGACAAAATGTACTTTTGGGCAAGAGTGTTATTAAAAATAGAAGACATTTCCTAATAATAATAATAACCCAACATAATAAGAGTGTTGGCTTTTATTAAGACTCAACAAATTAAGACTTTTATTAAGACTCAAATCCTAAATTTGTATGGATATAATAACATATATTTAACATACAAAAAGCAAAACTTAAGTGGAGAAATAGACAAAGTCAGTCATCATTGGAAGATTTAATAAACATCTCCCAGTAACTAAAAACAAGAAGACCAGAAAGTCAATAAAGATGTATTTAAACAACACTTTTAAGCAACTTGACCTAATTTATATGTATAGAACACTATACCCATCACTGCAGAATACACATTCTTTTCAAATGCACACCAAAGATAGATCATATGCTGGGTTGTAAAGGAAGAACTGAAGAAATTTCAAAGAACTGAAATCATACACAAAGCATATTCTCTGACTACTAGAAATATATCATATTAAAGCATTCAAACTTCTAGAAGAAAGTATAGGAGAATATCTTCATGACTCTGCGGTAGAGGAAGATTTCTTAAATAAAATACAAAAAATACAAATTGGAAAAGAATAAAAATAATGAGGCAATTAAAATGAAGAATTTTGTTTATTAAAAATATCCTGTGATAGTGAAGAGGGCCAGTTACAGACTAGCTAAGATAATATTTTCATTATCTATCTATCTATCTAACTATCTATCTATCTATCTATCTATCCATCCATCCATCCATCCATCTGACAGAGAGGCTATATCCAGAATGTATAAAGAGCTCATATAAATCAAATAGGACAAAAAAATAAAACCCACAAATAGATAATTTAAAGAACAGGCAAGAGTCTTGAAAATTCAAATATAACATTCTCACAAAAGAGAATTTCAAACAGACAATCAGAATATGACAGTCAACATCATTTTCAGGGATGTACAAATTCAAGCCACAAAATACTATTATACATCCATTAAAAATTATATAATTTCAAACACCAAAAAACATATTGGGAAGGATGTGGAGTATGTGGAACTCATATAATTTCTGGTAAGAATGTAGCTTTAGAAAACTGTTAAGCAATGTCTATTAAGTGGCACAAGGGGTTAAGACTCAACCTACGAAGCTATCTGCAGCCACCTCAGCACAAGTTCCATCCCTGGCCAGGGAGCTACCCACATGGCGCAGTAGACCTCTCCTGATTCACCCGCTGCTCCCCTCAGCAGTGTATTTCAGTCAGTCTACCTGTTCTGTTCCCCACTCCATCTCTCACCCCCCACACCTCTGGCCTGTACCCCAATTCTTGTATGTATAAATAAATAAATCTTTAAAACTAAACATACACCTACCCTATGACTCAGCAATTCCACTTCAGGCATATGATAAAGAGATATAAGTGTGTGTGTGTGTGTGTGTGTGTGTATATATATATATATGCACACACATATATGTCTCCAATGAAGTCCATGCACAAGAACTTCCATTTTTTATGCCAATTTATTGAGATAGTGTTTGTTACCACAAGAATTTTCTCCCTGGCCTGCCACGGAGGTGACCCACATGGTGTAGCAGACCTCTCCTGTCTCATCTGCTGGTCCCCTCAGCAGTGTATTTCAGTCAGTCTGCATGTTCTGCTCCCCACTCTGTCTCTGGTGGATCCTCTCACCCTTATACCTCTGGCCTGTACCCCAGTTCTTGTATGCATAAATAAAAATAAATCTTTAAAAAAGAGAGAGAACTTTCTGGAGAGATGGAAATACTTTTATCTTCATCTAGTTATTTAGATGCATATATATGAAAAAAATCACCAATTGTATACTTCAGATTTGCACACCTTCCTATCTCATTATATCTATTTTAGATACAGTTTAAAAGATGATAAACTTCATTAATAAAATTAAAACATTAAATTACCTGTATTTCCTTAATGGGACTGGCCAAGATTAAACTGTTTGGATAGGTGTCTGGGGAAGGATACTCTGTTGTACATTGACAAGAGGATTGCAAAATGGTCTGCATTTTTGAAGGATAAGGTAACAATATACACCCAAATTTTAATATATGTAGCTTCTGACTCAGCAATTTCACTTTACCGATTTACTCTTATGAAATATTCACACCAGTTCTCAAAGATATATGTTTAAAGAAGTCACAGAATCATTGTAAGACAAAAGGGTTGGAAAAAAGAAACATGCTTGTCAGTCACAGAATAGTTAGATAAATTTTTAAAATCTAAGAAATATTTTATAGCCATTAAAAAGTTTGAGATACACACACACACACACACACACACACACACACACATAGCCTAGAAAGGAGAATAAAACTTAAAAACTGTGTAAACAAAAATGGGAAAGCTTGAGGTTCTGGTCTGCATTCTACTACGTAACTTTTTCTCATTCTACTACATAAACTTTTTCTCAGTTTCTTTACTTGTAAAATACAGTAATAATATTATTCCCCATCATCTACTTCACAAGTAAGGATCAAATATAAGACGCTCTTTGAAAAATAGAAATCATGATAGAAGTACAAAGAATGATTCCTGCAAAACATTCTTTTGCTAACTAAATCTTTGTTTTTCTTAAATCTCTATTCAGTGCAGATTTCTTTTCCTTATCATGTATTTAAACCAGTGTTTGTCAAAATGTGGGCAACAGACAAATCACCATCAAAAGAAATGTGGAGAATTATTAAAAACTACTGAACTCAGTCCAAACCCTACAAAAATTTTGGAACCCATAATCTAAATGGAAGTAGGCATTAAACCATCTTTCCCATTTCACTGAAAAGAGTTTGGGCTGAATTCCAGTAGTGGGATCTGTCCATAAGGTTTGCCCCCACCCCAAGAGTCAAATAGGCTGGTAAAGTAGCACAAACGGTGACCCCTTTTACTCAGCCACAGCAGAAGCCAAAGAATATTCAATGAAAAGAACAATATGATTGCCACTTTGTAGACAAACATGAACCCAGTTTAGCTTTAAGGATTGTAGCTGTTGGAAAACACCATCTCCTGGGCAGCTGCTTTGATTACTGTCCCCAATTAACTTAGCAGAGTCTCAAAAATAGAAGGCAGCCTCTGTTCTGTTATATAATAAACAGTTCTTTATTTGAAATGACAATATTTACTTTTCCTATAGTGAACTCCAGCAGCTTACTAGGCAGTGGGCAAACAGTAGAAATGCCTAAAATGGAAACTTGAGAAAGCAGTTTAGCTAGTACAGTTTACTCTAACTTTCTACTTGACCAACAAGTAATTAGAAGATCCCCTCCATGTTTCTCTCACATTTTATACAGGATGGGGGGAATCTATGTGACCACTGTGACCACTGTATGTGTCTTTCATATTGTGGTGGGTCTTGAACATGTAGAACAGAGAGGAGGAAGGGAGTTCTCCAGAAATCAAGTGTTTATGCAGAACTGGGGTTGTCCCATCAAGAATTTTTCTGGGGGGGGGGTTCTCCCTGGTGGTGCAAGGGGTTAAGCATCAATACTATGAAGTTATCTATAGACATTGAAGCATGAGTTCGATCCCCAGCCAGGGAGCTACCCACATGGCGCAGCAGACCTCTCCTGTCTCACCTGCTGCTCCCCTCAGCAGTGTATTTCAGTCCATCTGCCTGCTCTGCTCCTCACTGTCTCTGGTGAATTCTCTCACCCGACACCCCACACAAAACTGACTTATACCCCAGCTCTTACATGCATAAATAAATAAAATAAATCTTTTTTAAAAAAAAGAATTTTTCTGAGGGATTCTGCTTAGAGCAATAGGATCAACCAATGACCTCTAGGCTTCTTTCAACAGCAGAGTCTAGTTTCTGTGTTTTCATAACTTTGTTTTCAAATGATCTTTAAAAAGGAGAAATATAACAAACTATGCTTTTGATCTTTAGTATTTAACCTCCCCCTTATGATCAAGGAGCTGTGACTTATGTGATTATGTCCTTCATTGTAAAAATCCTTTTTATACCTTTATAAACAACAAATGACAAAAATTTCAGTGTAGACAACTATCTGAACTTCCTCTTAGATTTTGTTTTCCATTCCTTCTACGGTATTGTGGCAACTCCCAGAGCACCTATATTTCTTGAGAATCTTGGGGAAGGAGGACCAAGTTGGTTATGCTATCCTAAAGGGATCAGGTGCTTGAAGATGTGTTTCTAAAATCTTTCAGTTTTTAAGGTGGCATTCAGCAAGTAGTAGTTGCTTCTTATCTTTCTCCTCCCCATCCACAACCTGTTCTTCAACAATGACATTTGCTAAATCTTTGTTTCTGGGGCTTAGATTTTCTTCAGAGATTTTACTTTCTTGTCTCATTCTCCTGGGCTGGTGTAATTTTCTTGCTAACTCACAGAGAAGAAACAGCCACTTAAAGAGTACAGTTTCCTATCTAATTACTAGCTAGAACCATTTTAATTCCTACAAAATTTCTTCAGAAACCCAAAGGTCCTCCTGTCTTCCCGCCATAAAAATCTTATCTTTCAAAATCATAGAGAAAAGTAAATCCTGATTAGGTAAAAATTTGAGTGTACACTATTCCTACTGAAAGAACCTTCCATTTTTTAAATGTTCCTACCTCAAACAGCGTGAATGTTTAATTCTTAAAGAATAACCCACTAACCAGGTGCATTGAAATTATATGGGGTGCTTGTTATAATGCAGAGTCCATGGTTCCACTTAACGTCCAGGAAATTGGGGCCTCCCTGGTGATGCAAGGGGTTAAACATCAGCACTATGAAGCTATAGAGGCACGAGTCTGATCCCTGGGTCAGACCCACAAGGCATAGCAGACCTCTCCTGTCTTACCCACTGCTCCCCTCAGCAGTGTATTTCAGTAGATCTGCCTGTTCTGCTCCCCACTCTGTCTCTCGTGAATCCTCTCACCCTCCCACACCTCTGGCCTGCACCTCAGCTCTTGTATGCATAAACAAATAAATCTTTTTTAAAAATCCAGGAAATCAGGCCTTCCTGGTGGCACAGGCAGTTGAGCGCTACACTGTGAAGCTGTCGGCAGCCTCTGCAACACAGGTTCGATCCCGGCTGGCCAGGGAGAAACTCACATGGCTCAGCAGACCTCTCCTGCCTCACCCACTGCTCCCCTCAGCAGTGTATTTCAGTCAATCTGCCTGTTCTGTTCCCCACTTTGTCTCTGGTGAATTCTCTCATCCTCCCGCCCATCTGGCCTATACCCTGGTTCTTGTATAAATAAATAAATAAGTCTTTTTTAAAAATACAGGCAATCATAATCTGTAGGGGTAGGGCCCATTTTTACAATTGCCTCAGTTGTGCCTACTAAAGTTTCTGGAGCATTGCCCTCAAGATTAACCAAATCCTTAATTTTCTGGAATTTCTAGTATTTCTTCTCCTCAGTAAAGGAAAGAAAGCATTGTAAACATTGGAAATGCAGGCCAAATCTTGTCATAGAATATGTATTCTATTGTAACCCTGTTTGTGAACACTTAATAGCTTCTCTGTGGGACAGTTAAGCTGTAGTAATTACCTCATGGTTCTGTAATCTGTGTCTCCTCCCACATGACATTTGCACCAACTAAAACTATGGCTAATTTCCAATGAGGATGGAAAAACTACCAGATCTGGATGGACTGTGCCACTTCATGTTACATTTTTTTTTTCTTGGTAATATAAAGCTGGGTATGAGATTTTTCATAAATCTTAAACCTGAATTATAGAGTCTAACTTAAGGTGAATAATTTTTTACACGGGTTCAGTAATCTAAATCACTTTAATCACAGATCTCCTTATTGATAACTGCTTTTTTTGATAAATTAGGAGAATCTAGGATTCATAACACTTAGACCTAAACTTCTTTTGGATATAATGCCATGGACAAATTATACCTCTCTGCCATATTTTTGTGATAGGGATAATCACTCTTTGTAACAAAGGAGAATACCTTCCAAAGTTCTAAGAAGATAAATGAGATCAGGCTCATAAAATGTTAAAGTTTCTTTAGTGAGGGATCCTATAAAAAGTGTAAATTATTAGTATTCCTTTTATAGGCCTGTAATGATTTATCGACCTGTCAATGATGACTCTGCCTCTTGAAATACTCCACTTCTTGGTTTTTTTGGCTTACAGGAGTGATACAATTTGCTTTTAAAAATTCCTGGAGTATTTTTGGGAGATTCAAATTTTGGTCAAAAACACAAAAGCAACATTACCACCCTCCCAAATATACATAACCATCCTAAGACTATAGTGTGCCTCTTTATCTCGACTTTCCATTCACTGGATTATTGACCTTACTAAACCATTTGGGTCATCCAAACCTCAAGTGCTTTGGGTTAGCTAAAGTATCACAAAGTCCACCAGCTTATTAGCAGTAAACCCTAATGTAGGAAAGTGATTAGAAATAAATTATTTACTTGATGTCATTCTTGCTTGTGAAATCATCCCAACCATTTATAGTTTCAGTTGCTATTATGCAGACGGTTCTTTTAAATTTTTGCTTATCCCAAATTACAGATTTTTGAGACTTTAACTGGAAACCATGTAAAAGCCAGCATCTATTTGCATATCACAATCATTAAATTCCTTAATAGTGAGGAATCCCCAGTTGGCTCAAAAGAGTATTCAAAAATTGTTCCAATGCCTTCAATTTGCAAACGGGAGAAGGAATGTTAAAATATGAATAAGTCTACCATTTGAAGGTCATTATCATACATAATTGTGTCAATTTAAAAGTTTATTTTATGAGGACAAAATATGTAACTTTCATATAAAAGAAAAAATGCTGAAAAAAACATTAAAATCTGGGAAATGTTGATAAACAGATGAAATGGATTTACAGATACAAAGAAGAGTGAGTAATACTTGTAATGTGTGCTGAGTTGCTCCTCTTGAACAGTAGTAGGTCCATATGGAAAAAAAAAAGCTACTGGAAATAAGTAAATGACAAATCACTATTGAGAAGTTCCTTGTGGAGCTACATGAAAGAAAAATATTTATATCCATCTTGACAGTGGCTACAAAGGGATCTGGGGATAGTTCAGTTGCTTGGGTTTGGTTGACTTCATTTCTTGAACAAATTTGGGCATTAAACATTCACAAATGTTCCAAATATTTTCTGAACAAGGAAGTGAGATATTAGTACATTTTTCTCCAGTGTTGTAGCTACCATTATAGCAGCTGTCAGTTAGCCTTAACTTTAAACCTTATAAAAGGATCAATATATTTTGATTTGAGAGTTTCCTCCACATGGTAAAAATAAAATGTGAAATTTCAATAATTGGCATGAAAAATTTTAGTACATTTCCAGAAACTAGAGCTTTTACATAATATGGAAGTTTTAATGTTTTGAAGGTTCGGTCAATTATGTAGTGTACAAGAGTGAAGCCTAAATTACCCATTCAGAAGGGTAACTCTATAGCCCACAAGTCTGGATCCATGTATGCAGATGGACAGATACACTTCATTTCTCCTGGGAAGTTGAGTTTTAAAAAGCTATCACTCCGAACAGATGGTTTTATGATTGCATGAAAAGGAAAGATGACAGAGTTGCTATAAAAAAAAAAGTGAGATGCCTTTTTGAGTATTAATAGATGAAAACATCGCAACTTAAATGAAGATGTGAATCAAAAATGTTTAAAATTGCAAATTAAAATCTTTTGCAGGAGGTTTGCAGCAAATGGACACCCACCCAGTTTGCAATGAGGGCAATGGGAGGCCCAGACTTTAGCTTATTAAAGATGACCTTTCCCCTCTCTAAAATTTCAAAGCTGACGTTTCAAGTGCTGAGCAGACTGTGTGCCATATGTAACATGACCTCAGTTCCACTCTGCCCGAGCACTGATGGCATCACTAATGAGAGGTGAAAGGTCCTTTTCTTGCAGCTTTTTCAGAAACCCACCAACTCTTGCTTGTAGCTCAACCCTCCCCCTCCCCTTCAAGAGCAATGTATTTAATACACAACCTCAAACATTTTTATTACAGGTCGATTTGCTTATAGCAACAGCCAAATGGCAGGATGTACAATCACATGCAGAAGAAAATATTTATTTTGACTCAGAAGGCAAGGGATTAAGAGAACATTGTATTAACCTAGCCTTTCATCTATGTTTTAACGGGAAATTCTCCAGAGGCGTCCATTGAAGTTCTATTTTTTTTTTTATAAAGAGTATCAAAGACCTTTAGGAGACCAGGTGTGTGTTTATCTCAGAGGAAGAGAAAAAAGGAAGAAATTATATTAAGGGGAAGACAGCATTCACAAAGCTCTTTCAGAAACTGCAGAAAGATGCATGTGCAGGAATTTGTTACAGAAATTCCTACCAGCCTCCGGGCCCCCCTCTTTTTCCCCCCCTGCTGCTTGGAAACAAAATAGCTTTTTTCCTAAGCAGGTTGTTATCATATTCATGGCATGGTCAATTTCCGTTTGCCAAGAAAATATTTAGGCTGATCAAAGAAATTAGAAAATCGGATGAATAGAAACAGACGTTCCCACAAGAGAAGCGTTTCTCAATGTGAAGAGACAAGCGGATTGCAGCCCACCCAGTCATTCTTGCCAAAAGCGGAACTACAAGGCCACCTGGATTCTGCTGGAAGGTCTACGAAAGAGTCCTGTCTCCCCGGGAAATTCACATGGAGATGGCAGCTTGAGGTTCTTTGGTGGCGGACATGTAAGGAGTGACCGGTCCTACTGTCTATGAACGGAAACAGGAGGGCCTTTAGGTACTTCCAATTATACAGAAGGGCCTTTCAACAGATGAGTGAGTTTGGGGTTCTTTTGTTTTGCTTTGCCTAGTTGATTATAAGTCTGGAAGACAAGAATACATTATCCTTTGTAGATGACAGTAGAGAAGGATATAATTCTGGAATGGAGGGTCAGCACTTTCTGCAAATTAATATAAATTCAGTTTTCAGATGTGTGAGTGAGGAATGATTCCCAGTGGTTGTTCCGGGACCCTCTAGTCTCTGCGTGTGCACCACGGTGAAGTGGTGACAGAAAATGAGGGTCTTCCCCCTTCGTTGTTCCTGCACAAGGCGTGCCCGAACCAGGCGAGGCTGCTTGCTGTGGCGCTGGGATGTGAACTATTGGTCGAACCGCGATTTCATTCCGCAGGACTCACAGAACAGATAAGCGGGCTCTGCTAACAGAAAATGGGATCCAAAACCTTCCTCCCGCTCACCTCGGGGCAAATTGGAGCACCTCACTCGCTAGTGTAGCGTGGTCGACGGTACCCCGACACCTCCAGTTTTCCGAAGGAGAAAGCGAGGGAAGCATGGCCCCGAAGGAAGGCAACTGTGGGGAGAGGGGACCTTTTTGGGGGGCAGGGGGTGGAGTACTAACAAGGGCCTTAGAAGGCTCCCTTCCTGCCAGTCCCTCTCCAGGCTATGAGGCGCTAGCGAAGCCCGGGTTCACCAAGAGGTTCCCGGACAGCGGGCGGAGAAGCCGCTTTGCTACCCCAGCTCCTACCCGCTGCGCGCCCCTCACCTTCGGGGCTCAACCCGGCAGGTTTTCTTTCTTTTTTGTTTCGGTTCCTGCCGGCGGGGCCTAGATCCTTTGCCAGGAAGACAGCGCCCTCTCTCTCTCCGGCCGCGCCCGCCGCCAGCCTGCCACCCCTCCCAGCTCGGCTGACCTCCACACGCCTCCTTTTCACCCCCGCCTCCCGGCCGGGCCCCCTCCTTCCTCAAGCCCCTGTGCCTCTCCACCCCAATAACCGGCAGGGGAACAGCCGAGACGCCGCGGGGTCCGAAGCCCGCACGCGTCCGGGCGGCCGGGCCGGCTCCGCGGGAGCAAGCGACCTCCGCCTGCAGGACTGGGCGGAGCCGTCGCCGGCGCAGACGCGGCGCCGGAGAGCTCTCGCCGGCCCCGGGGAGGGGCTCCCGGCGCGGGCGGCCAGGCTGGGGTGAGGCCCGGCTCCCGAAGCCCCGCACAGCCCGCCAGCTGGCGGGGCGGAGAGCACGCGGCGCAGGGACCTCTGCCCCGCGCCAGCGCTCGGGGACTTGGCTTCGCGTGCGCACCTGGCAGAGCCGCGCGAAGGGACCCCAGGAAAGGCTGGAGAAACCTGGCCCCAGACCTGTTTGCGGGTGATGGGTGGAGGTGGCGGGTGTTTGAGCTTAAGTAGAGACTAGGAAAACTCTTGCGGCCTTGCACCGAGCTCTGCAAGCACCCTTCGCAGTCCGCGGGTGCCTGGAAGCCTCGTCCTGCCGGCTTCCAAGGGGGCTGAGCCAGATGCAGCGGCGGTGTTGGAAACGTTGCTGCCACGTCCAAGCCGAGGAGGGTGGGCGAGACGCGCGGAGGGGCAGGGGTGAGTGGGCACCTTCCCAGTACCCTCCACCCAGTATTTCCCCCACAGCTCAGAGGACTGGTGCTTCAGACAAATGACGCGCGAGCCATTCGGGAACAGAGGCAGTCGAACATCTGTCCGCGAAAATCTGGATTTTTGTGAACCCAAACAATGTGCTTGTGCGGGAATGCAAAAACGTTTCCCTTGGCGTGAATTTACACCGACCTAGACGCAGGCCTGAAGTGCTCCAATTTCCCGGAACCCCTCTTGGAGCCGGGGAGCCACAGGGGGAGTTTCGCCTCGCGCTGACGCGGCTGCAGTGCGCAGGCGGCTCCCAGAAAGGCACTAATTGAGTCACAAACCACCGGCCGCCCTTAACAAGCGATCCATCTCCGCAGCTCTGCGCCCAATTTGTCCGAAGCACTTTCTTCCGCAATTCAGAAGCATTATCTTGTTTTTAAAAGTATCGTGGCAGAAATGTGGCAATTATCCTAGGCTCGGGTTACGCTAAATGGCTTTAGGCTGAGAAAAGCAAGTATACAAATGCTGCGAACGTGCTGATCGCCTCGCTGCCTGGCCTGGAGCACGGGTTGGGGAGGCCAGCGAGATTTCGGCCCGGAGAGGGAAGGTCCGCGCACGTTGACCTCGGTCCTCTCTCCCTGTGGCACCAACCAGAAAGAAGGGTTGGTTGGGCCTTTATCCGGAGAGGGTAAGGATTTCCTTAGAAGTTGAGGAGAATGGGGTCTTAGCTGGCCAAGCTTCTGGCCTGGGCTTTGGGTCAGAAACAGGTTGGAAGCTTCAGGCTAGGCTGGGGTTAGGCTAGACAGGTCAAGGGTCAGCAGGCAGAGATGAGGAAGAATCCAGTTGCTCTTCAGGACTGCTGCACTAACATTGGGGAGCAGAATGGCCTGGTAAACAACCGACTGGAAAGAACTGAGAGAGGCTCCTGCGCTAGGCGTAGGCCTGGCCAGTGAGTCCTGCGGATGCTGAAGCGAGCGCTGGAGAGGCCCAGAGATCTGGAGGCGTCTCCGCACCAGGGAGAAAAAAAAAAAAAATCTAGCGGTCTTCATTTCGGTCCGCCAGGGTGAGTTTGGGCCTGGACAAATGGGAAGAAAATAAAGTAGCAAAAGACATTCGGGCGCGAGGGTCGGCGATATAGATGCCTGCTTGCTCCAGCTGCCCAGCCCACAGTGGTAGCCACGCTGTGTGCGCGTCTCTTTCTCCTTCTGCTCAACCAGCCCCCACATCTTGAAATAATCAGCAGCGGAGAAGGGACTCGTCCCCCTGGCATCTCAGGTTAAAGAAGGAGGTCCAGGAAAATGTGGTAGAGCCATTACAAGAAACCCGAGCCGCAGTCATCAGGGACTCCAATTGCCATCGCATTAGGATTGATTAGAGACCAGCAGTACCGTAATGACCCGGAAAGAGGGGCAGCCGGGGATTATTAATATCAGAATGTGGCGGGGCTGAAGGGAGGGAGGGAAGAGCAAAGTGGGGAGGAAAAAGTTTTAAGTTACTAGGATTTATATGTAAGTGCAGGCTTACCTGAGGAAACCGGATAGGCAGTGAATCACGCAAACAGTAAATCTAATTGCATCTAAAATTTCACGAAGCTTGATTTTTTTTTTTTGGAGGGGAGTAAAATTATCCTGAAAACCAGACCAACTACATGTTTTTATAAACATGTAGTTTTATAAACTTAATGTGAGAATTTCAGTGAACAATTCAAGGAGTAGTGCTGGATGTCCACTTTCCTTACCATTGGGCCTGTTACAAAATCTGGAGAGCGCCTTTTTGAGTCACTTTAGGTCTTCTTTCCAGGGCTTTGGGGCAATGGAATGGACTTTTTTTTTTTTTTTTTTTGCAGCATCTGCAGAAGAATAAGCCAAATTTTAATTGAAACAGGGATACCTGGGTAGTGATTTTTGTTTTTTTGTTTTGTTTGAGACACCAACGATTAGGATCCCTAAGAGATGTAGAGAAGAGAGTGGTTTGTCTCCTTTCTTGGACTATGAGCCAAAACAAATCAGCCCCTGATGGTCTGGGCTGAAATGCAGCTCACTGGATAATTAACTCCATCTTTCCAGTCCACCCTAACTGTTTATTTAGTGTCACCCTGCATTACCGTCACTAGCACTTTCCTCTGAGCAGGAGGAACTGCAGGCTTTCACCTCCCAAAAGGAAATTCTTTTTAGCTTAGACAGATGCTGTATTCAGGACGTGCATTAGCTGAGAAAAAAAAAAGTTGATTGGAAATTCAATGGAAGATAAGGACTCTTGGAGAGTATCTTTTTGTTAACTTGCCCTAAGGCAATATTAGTAAAGGGAAGTGGGAGCAAGAAGGACTTACATCCTGAAGAACTGATTGTGATTACACTTTCCTGAACTTTCTAGAATGGACTTGGCATGTGATGTTCAGTGGCATCTTTAGCTCAAACGTGAAGGTTGGTTATTCCTGGGCCTAAGCCTTTGCAGAAATCAGCTGAAGTTGGCCTCCCCTCCGCGTTGTCAACTCACCTTCTCCCATCCTATCCGCGGGTGGCCCCACCTTTCGACGCCGCGGCTCAGCTTGCAGATCCCCACCTATTGAGCCCGACGCGCTTCTGCACCGACTTCTGCGTCTACTCACGCGCGCTGCCTGGGTGCGCAACATCAGCAGGCTAAGTCTGCGAACCCTCACGACGCTCTGATCCTGGGCAGAAAGAAACAAGCACAGGCTCGCAGAGCCTTGAGGAAGGGAGTGAAAAGGAGAGAGGGGAAGAAATAGAACCTCAAAGAGGAAGGGAGCTGGGAGGGAGGGGAGAGAGAGAAACAGACCATAAAAGAATGAAAGAATAAGAAAAAGGTTCACACATTCACACAGAGTATGAGTATGAGACAGAATACTATAGAAAAAGACACCAAGGAGAGACACACTTCAGAGAGAGAGAGAGGAGAGAGAGAGAGAGAGAGAGAGAGACTAGACGTGGGGACACACTCAGAGGGAGAGAATAACCCCTCCAAACACACAGCCTCCCAGCTCTCTCCTCCTCCAATGTGAGCTCCCTCTGGGCGGCGTCTCTCAATCACTTTGCTTTTCCCTCTCTCCTTTCCCGACCCCAGTACATGTAGAGACTGTATTTCCAGAAGACAGGCGGGCGACAGGGATTTCAGAGCGAGCCGGGCTCGCAGCCCTCTGTTTGTCCAGGTTTGGGCGGGGGGCGGCGGCCTCCCGGCATCTTGGGCTGGGGCCGCATTTTCGCACCGAGGAATAGGGAGGCTCTCGGCTCGCATTTTTCCCCCTTCCAGGAGAAAATTCCCTCCTCCTTCCCTCCCTCCATACATGCATAAATATATTAGGGGAACAGACAAATCTTCATTGTTCAGAAAAAAGCCGTGGAGGCTGCCTGGCTCTCCTGGCGGGGCTGTGCGAGGCTGGGAGGGGGGTGGGCAAGGGAGGGAGGCCGGAGCCGCGCGGATCCGGTGTCACGTTGCAGATTCCCACTAAAGATAATGAAACGTGATCTATTTTTCAGAACAGCAAGTGGATGGGAAAGAACCTTGACAACACAAAACTCATTTACTAATGGACTGGTTTTGGGTTTCTCTTCTCCGGGTCCGCAAATCGCCCAGCCTGAGCCCTCGACCTATTCAGACCTCGCGGGGAGCGGCGTCCCCCAGGAGGCAGGTGGGCGACCACTCCCGCCCGCTCCCACCGGCTCCGGCCGTCGGGGCTCGGGATCCCAAAGTTCTAGGGCACCAGGAGTTTCAGACTAAGCAGAATAAAAAGAAGAATGCTGTCACTTCAGCCAGGATTTGGGGGGGACTCCGCACTATCCCAGAGCCAAGGCGCTTTTTTATTCAAGAAACATCTCCCGAAGATCTTCCCTTCTAAATATCCTTAGGATATTTGTCGTTCTCGGTGGCAAAGGAATTCCAAGAAAGAGGACCCACCGCCCCAGAGCATCTCGTTCCAATACAAAGAGGAAATAAGTTGATCTCAGCCAGAGGTTTTAAAAACCAAGGCCTTAAGTCAAGGTACCCAGAACCCCTGGAGGGACTAGTGCCTCCGCATAGACCTTCCCAGAGACCAGTATCAGCACTTGGAGGTTACCTGTACCTCCGCACGCAAGAGCCCAAACCAGCATCGGCCGCTGGTGGCCAGTCGCGTTACCCTCGGGAGTCGCGATGCGGCGAAAGCAGTAGCTTGACTGGCTCGTTCCCTTTAAATCCGCGACGCATCTCTGTTTTTCGTATGATTTGCATTGACAGCAAAGGTTTTAAGTTACTAGAACAACTCAAACCTTTCTGTATGCGATTTAAAATGGATCATTTGGTTTATGTGGTTTGTAAATTCATGTCATTTTACTTCTTTTAGTGGTTTTCAGTGAAAGGTTCCATTTTGGGAAACCTTATATATCTGAGCCAATAATTAACATTTATAACAATTGGTTCCCCTAACCAAGGGATCGAAATAGCAGGTAGGCTCGTTGGTACAAAACGAATAGCACTTTCCCTTTCTAATTACGTGATCTATTGGATGAAAAGCGAGGAGAAAGGCTGGCTGGCCCGAACGTGGCCTCCGAGGATGAACACTACTTCTCACCAGCCCGGGAGCCGATGATCACCACATCTACATGCTTGTCTTTTCAGTTGCTGCCAACTTCTAGTTTGTACAGGTTCCTTTTGAAGAAAGATGAAAAGAAATAAGCAGGGAGATCTGGAGGAAAGAAGGAAAAGATCTGGAGAAAGGTGATCATTTTGGTGTCTAATTGTTATCTCTACTTCCCATCCTACCTTGTAAATTTATACCGATCTTATTGTCCTAGCTAAGGCTAGTTTCCTTACACAAAATTATTAATCATAAAGTACACCCTTACTCAACTTACCATTTGTCTTTTAAGAGCCATGGCTGTGCTTACAGAACCTCTCCCCACCCCCACACGTATACATTGTCATTCTGCACACTTGCTCCAGACGTCAGGGTATTAACTGATTTTTAAAGCTGAGTTTAAACCTCCGTTCCGGTCCTCACACAGCTGCCATGTCAATAAGGACTGCTCCAAGCAGAGACATTCCTTCTGGCAGGACACTGCAGACATCGTGAGCACTAAAATAAGATGGTGAAGGAAAATTACCGGACACAAGGGCTTGGACTCAGTCATGCCAGACTTCCAGTTTAGAAAGTAAGTCACTGGGCACACCATGTGGTAGGGACTCTTGAAATAATTGCACCCATTAAATGCATTTAAAAAACTATCCTAAACATAATGAAATAGAGTCTGTTTCCAAGGTCTAATTGCATGGGATACTACAGAGTTTCAAGCATGCAAAAAGCATTGTCTGGGAGTTCATCAAGAGTCTACTTGGAATCTCCTGAGAGGCAGCTAGGAGGTGGAAGCCATTCTGAGTTTTAAGTGTACATTGCAGGGTGCACTGGACTGGGTGCATTATTTTAAAACCATATAAATAATACAAGGGGAAACCCACATAGCACTTCTCCCACTTATGTCTCAATATACAAACAGTTCTGTGGTGCTGGGCTTTGGCTGACGGAACCAAAACATATTTAAAGAAGACAAGCGAGTTTAAAGAGTCTAGAATTTGTTCTTTGCATTCACTAAGAGGGCACATTCAAATCAAAAGCATTTTTGAAGTGTACTTAAATTCTGTTTTGAACTTATCTAATCAGAGATAAGTATAGTCATAAAGTCACTCTTCTCCCACCATTCAGCTTTCCTTATCTCCCAGCATTGTTCTTATCTCCTGACAGTCTCAGCTACTGACAATAGATTATCTTTGTTTAGAGACGCTAATTGTTTTCAAAATCTTTTTAATAATTGCTTTGGAACAAGGTGCGCAAATGAGGCTTAAGATAATTACAGCCTCATTTGTTTGTGCAGTTTTACTAAGCATTCTCCAAACACACACAAAACAGCAGATGATGGGACTGAAATTGCAGATCTCTCATTCCCTGACAGGAAAAAAAAAAAAAAAAAAGCCAGCACTGCAACACACACACACACACACACACACACACCACACCTCTTTATTTAATCTTCTTTGGAGCCACTGTTGCCCTCACTTTGAAGGCAATGTCCCTCTTAGATCAGGGCAAGGATTATGTTACAACAGAACTGCTATTGGAGCCGGACACAGTTTTATTTAATTTACACCCTATCCAGAGTATTTCATACGAGGGTCCCCAAACAGTTTTGCTAATAGCCAACCAAGTACAACTTCTTGGCATTCCTCTGTGGCAAAGGTGGTCTTGGAAAACGCAACTGTGCAGATAGGGAAACTGAGTCCAGAAGCCGACTTTAATCATAGAACATTAACATACCAAATCACAAATGAGTCCTCCTAATCTCTAACTGCTCAACATCTATGCTGTAAAGTCTCTCCACTTGGCCCCATCAGTAGCAGCCCTTTGAGAAAGGGGGAAGCGCTCTCCCTCCGGGAGTACTTCTGTCCTTTCGAAGTTGGTGGGGCCTGGGTGGCGGGTGTGGGGTGGGAAGAGGGGAGTAGGAGTGAGCGTGGTGGAGAGGAGGGAGGGATGCAGCGGAGGTTAGGTTTGGCTCCTGGAGCTGAAACCAGTCGGGAGAGAAGTTACTCTTCACGCGGTTGCAGCCCAGAGCCCAAGACTGCTCTTGTATTATTTATCGCGTTCCATAAGCTATTCATCAATGCATTATTTATTCATTCCAACATTAAGGTAATTAAATATGAGCTCACCGGGAAAGGACAAGTCTGCAAGGGACCGGAGTAAGGAGAGGAGGGGAATCAGAAGGTCTGGAGTCATTGATTTGTGCAGAGATGTGCGCTGTTGCCCTTAGGTAGCCCTGGAGAAGGGGCTCACATTGCAGTGTCCTAGCGCGCTCACTCACACCCACTCCTCCGCCCCCGAACAGCTCGATTCTCCCCCGACACCCCCCCCGTGACTTCCCACCTACTGGGGGGTTCTCCTCCTCCCACCACTACCTACCCCCCGCCCGGCTCCGCAGCCTCGCCCTCCCCGCGCCGGGTGGCGTGGCCTCTCCGCCCGGCCGGCGGCGCGCAGGCTGGCCAGCCCCGGATAGGCGCCGCTTGCAGCCAATCAGCGCGCCGGGGACGCTGCGCGCTTTAAGGTCGCTGCGGGGAGAACAGAAACCAAGTTCCCCGGCAACAAGCAGCATCCACCCGGCTAGAGGCTGGAGCCAACGAGGCCCAAAAGGCGGCGGAGTGAGTCGGTCGGTCGGTGTCTAGCGCGCACTCCACTCCACCTCCTGCTCCTCTCCCGCGGCTGTCCACCCCCAAGTTTCGACTTGCTCTTTCGCCTACGCAAAGCCTAGGGAGGGGGATAGGAGCAGCCGCGCCCCCTCCCTGAGGCCGCCGCCCCCAGCATTTCGGCTCCGTTCGCGGCAGCGTGCGCCCGGGCAGTGCGCCCCGGCAGGCCCCAGCCATGTCGATGCTGCCTTCGTTCGGCTTTACGCAGGAGCAAGTGGCGTGCGTCTGCGAGGTTCTGCAGCAAGGCGGGAACCTGGAGCGCCTGGGCAGGTTCCTGTGGTCGCTGCCCGCCTGCGACCACCTGCACAAGAACGAAAGCGTGCTCAAGGCCAAGGCCGTGGTCGCCTTCCACCGCGGCAACTTCCGCGAGCTCTACAAGATCCTGGAAAGTCACCAGTTCTCGCCACACAACCACCCTAAGTTGCAGCAACTGTGGCTGAAGGCTCACTACGTGGAGGCCGAGAAGCTGCGCGGCCGGCCCCTGGGCGCGGTGGGCAAATATCGGGTGCGCCGAAAATTCCCGCTGCCGCGCACCATCTGGGACGGCGAGGAGACCAGCTACTGCTTCAAGGAGAAGTCGCGGGGCGTGCTGCGCGAGTGGTACGCGCACAATCCCTATCCATCGCCTCGAGAAAAGCGGGAGCTGGCCGAGGCCACCGGCCTCACGACCACCCAGGTCAGCAACTGGTTTAAGAACCGGAGGCAAAGAGACCGGGCCGCGGAGGCCAAGGAAAGGTACGCGGCGCGCTTCCCGCTGCTCGGGCGACCCCGGGAAGCCCTCTCTCCCCCTCCGCCCGGTCCCGCTCCCGCAGGCACCCCCGCTGCATCCTCCCGGCCGCCTGGAGCCGTTCCGCGGGGCGGCGCCCGGGCCTCCGCGGCCCTGCAGCGAAAGTTCATGAACTCTGAGATCGCTTGCTAGGATGGGGGACTTGTGTGATTTGAGCGCCGGCGCGTGGGTTTCTTGGGGTGTGCGTGTAGGGAAATATTGGCTCTAGGTTTGTCTTCCTGTCTCCCTGCCTGGTTGGTGCGAGTATGGGGTAGAGGGTGATTTTTCTAGATGAACTGGAGAGGAAGAGTTGGTTGCTATTGCGAGGAAAGGGGTTCGGTAGGGCTGAGGGTCTCGAACCTCTTTCCTCTTGCTTCCCCGAGGGGTGGGGCTGGCCTGAGACATCTCCTCTGTCCCCACCTCGCATCTGTTTTTCACTCCCTCACGGCCAGTAGGCTTTGGAGTGAGAGGGCACTGCTTCATTCTGCGCTGGCTGTACAAAGGGAGGACTCTTTCAAAAGAAATTCATACACAAAAAGGGAGCTTTGGGAGAGTTCGCGCTGCCTTTGCTCCGGCGCCCCAGGCCCAGAAAGGATTGCCTTTTTTTGCCGAGCTTCGCGCGTGGTCCCGCTTCGCGGCGAGTCTGGAGGGCTGTCCGCACCGCCGACCGCGGGCGCGCTGAGGGTCTCCAGGAGCGCGCTCGCAGCTCCCCGGAGCGCAGAAGGCAATTAAAAAAAAAATACAAAAAAAAAAAAAAAAAAACCCAACCCAAAAAAAGCCCTGTCTTTGCCTCCAACCACGAGCCAACATCCCGAGCCACCTGGCCGGGCTCCATCCTTCCCCTGCAGAATTCCCGACCGTGACAGGGAAGAGCTTTGGGGAGGCGGCCGCCGCGCGTATTGCTCTCCGGGAGGCAGAGGACTTTGGGGAAGACTGTCTCGGGCTTTCTTTGTTGGCCTCGGAGCCTGGGGCCCGAAGATGTCGCCTCTGCGGTCCCCTCTGGGTGGAAAAGCACAGAGCTTGGGTAAATGCAGTTGAAGTGGGCTTTCTGAGAGGGACTTCGCGGGCAGGGGAGAGAAACCTGGAGAGAGATCGGCGGCAGGGATGGAGGGGAACTGTGCTCTGGGGGCGGGAGAGGCGAGGGCTTCCTCAGAAACCCTGAGGTTTGCTACTACCGAGTGTGGCGCCCGCGAAGGGGGACGGGGACTATGGGGTTCCAGGGAGACTTCAGTTACAAAACGGCCGTGCTGCAGCCAGGCCCGAGGGCCCACTCCCTGTTGAAATCGGAGAGACTGGCTGCGCTCCCTGTGTTTACCCAGGTCACTGGGCCGCTTTGGCCGCCACTTCCCATGACCTGTCCTGTGTCTCTGAAACCGCAGCCTCCGGCCAGGGGGGCAGGGGAGCTCGACATTTAATTGTTTCCTCAGATGGGAACAGGGCAATTGACTTGATTCACCCCAAACATCTGTGCGTTGGGTAACTGTCCCCTGATCGTTTTCTTCATCACCAACAACCATTTGCTGGAAGAGTTTCACACTTAGTTACTGCTGAATGCGGTGCTAGTTGAGAGATATTTAAAAAGAGCTGAACAAATTTTAAAAGATTTTGTGTGTTTCAAGTAAGTCCTTGTGGTTTAACTTTCTAAAATACGCCAGTAAAGGACCTGGCTCCTCAAGAGCTGTCTCCTGGCTCCTCTTTCTCCAGTCTCCTCTGCTTCCTCACTTACCCTAGGACCCTTGGGGTGGGTGGGAGGGCAGGGAGCCTCCATTTGGGTCAATGACTGATTGCACAATGGCCCTTTCCTCCGTCCAGCTTCCCTCCCTCCATCTCACACTTTTTTAACCTACTTTTTTTTTTTTTTTAACCATATGGTGTTGTCCTCTATTTCTTAGGGAGAACACCGAAAACAATAACTCCTCCTCCAACAAGCAGAATCAACTCTCTCCTCTGGAAGGAGGCAAGCCGCTCATGTCCAGCTCAGAAGAAGAATTTTCACCTCCCCAAAGTCCAGACCAGAACTCGGTCCTTCTGCTGCAGGGCAATATGGGCCACGCCAGGAGCTCAAACTATTCTCTCCCGGGCTTAACGGCCTCGCAGCCCAACCACGGCCTGCAAGCCCACCAGCATCAGCTCCAGGACTCCCTGCTCGGCCCCCTCACCTCCAGTTTGGTGGACTTGGGGTCCTAAGTGGGGAGGGACTGGGGCCTGGAATCGAAGCGGTGACTAGGGACACTTGTAAATAGAATTCAGGAACATTTTTTGCAGCTTGTTTCTGGGGTTCTTTGTGCATAAAGGAATGGTGGACTTTCACAAATATCTTTTTAAAACTCAAAACCAACAGTGATCTCAAGCTTAGTTGCATTCTTCTCTCAGACTCTTTCTACTTTTGCATTTCCCCTCCCAGTACAAAGATCAGGAGAAAAAAAACCCAAACAAACAAAGGCACCCAGCCCCCAAGTCTTGGTTTTGGACAACCCTTGTGTCTACTTCAGTAGCCTGTCTTTCTTTTCAATGAATGGGAATTACAAATCAACTGAATTTTAATTATTTCCTTTTAGTTTATATATGGAAAAATGTTTGGGAAGAGGAAAAGGAAATGAAAGAAAGAGGAAAGAGAAAGAAGTCAAAATAGTAAAATAGTGAAATTAAGAGCCTCCTGTCTGGGAGGAGCTGGTTGCATTCTTAAGGTGAATAGGAAAAATATGATCTCATAGCCTTTTTTGATGAGGAAAATTAAGTTTACATTTTTCATACTTAGTGTTAAGCAATTTTACGTAGATTAAAATGAAAGATCAGTATTAGGGGGGAAAACAAGTGCCTAAACGTCTTAATGCTCTCTATGTGAGACAGTTAGAAATAGAAGTGACCATTAGTAACACAACTATTTTTGTCAAATTTAGTGGTTTTTTTTTTTTTTTTTTTGGTTGTTGTTTGTTTTCTTGGGTTTTTTGATGGCAAACTTAAAAAATGTACCAATGTGAAAAAACACTTTCCTGAATGCCATGACTTCTCATGCCCCGGAAGCTTTCATATCTGTAGCCTGCTCCTGTGAAGGGTTTCTCCTGTTCCTAGTTTCTAGCTTGCAAAAATATGTGACAAATCTGGCAACCTGGTATTTGTTACTAAAACAGCATGTGTTTTCAGGTTTCTTTTCTATTGTACCTAAACCAGTCTAAATTAAAACTTAGTAGAACACCGGGAGTATGCTTCTGTTTCTGAAAGGTGAGTTGTTGTATTGTTGTCATTGTCCCCCTCCCCCTTTTAACAAATAGTTTTCTTTTTTCTTAATGATGGTTATGAAATGCAGGGTACTTTAAAGGCCATCACTTGAGCCCAGAGTGGTGACTGACTTAACGATGTGACAAAAAAGGAGTGAATTTAGCTTTGGGGTATTTATTTTTATTATTTAGATATGCAGTTTTGTTTACCACTAGCTCTTCTCCACAGCATTTATATATGTTAACTCAGCTCTTTTGTATTAACAAGTTTATGACAAGACTGTGAAAGAAAAATAATTTATCTGCTTGGGGGGGAAAAGGGAATTAGAACAAGGATAGCAACATTGTGAATTAATCTGTACAAATAGAAAGCAGACCAGCAAGATAGGAACTATGCAGTTCTGCCGAGTAGTGTCCAGAAAAATCCTAGTAATGATGTAGGCTCCATATTATTTTTGCCTGGGGCAAAAATGATGTATCTTTGTGTTTAGCTTTTACAATTAGTGAAACAAATGGCATCATTTATTAAAATTCTCAGGATAACAGGATTGGCTTGCTTGTGCTTTGTAAAATATTGTTCCCCAGAGAGAGTCTATTTATTTTCAGTCATGACAGTTTCATAATTTCGATTTTCCTCCATCTGTAAGTGTCACTATCAATATATTCATTTCTTTCTTACCTTTCCTTGATCTAGGGGAATGAGGTGTGGAGTGTGTGTGTGTGTGTGTGTGTGTGTGTGTGTGTGTGTGGAGGGGATTAAGACCTTATTTTGAGGTTTTCTTAAAATGTCAAATGCATTTGACTGAGTTCAAGGGAGAAAGGGTCACTGTACTTAACTGTAGTCACTTTTACTTATAAAGTAATTTTTCCGCTCAGTGATGGACAGATGTGCACACAGCCGCTTGGAGACCATCATTTGGGTTGGGAGCTCAGGGTCCCAATCTCCCTTGTTAGTGTTTTGGATCATTAAGTTGGTGTTTATTTAAGTCACTAGGGTGTTTATTCTCCACGTCTTGGGCCACGGAGAAATGCCACCCTCTGCAGGAGGGGCTCTCACAGGGGATCTCCGCACATTCTTCACATTCACTCCCCAAAACAAACACCCTGCACAAAGATAGCTTTCAATGACCCTGACAGGCTTCAAAGGACACCGCGGAAATCTCCCTGGAAAATAAGGAAGGGCCAATTACTTTAATTTCTTACATGCCCTCCCTTCCTACTCCGATGCCTACCCCCTGCTCTTCCAGCTCTGCTTAGTATAATTTTAGACTCATGGAAGTTCTGTCTCCCTGGGTGCCCCGGCCCACTTCCTGCTCCCTTGGTTGGTGAATCTTGGAAGTATCTACAGATCTGGCGCTGAGCGGAGCGGGGGCAGGTCCTGTAAAAAGCCCTTGTGATTACTGCTTGTAAACTCGTTAAAAGGACAATTTTCTGTCACAGTCATAAACTCTTTGTAAAACCCCTGGCACTCGATCCAGAGCGCGCATATTCCAGATGTGTTTAATAAGAAATTGCACAATATGCCCCCCTCCACCATGCTCGGCTCAGTCCGGCTAAACCAAGGACAAGCAGGAGGAGGTGAGAAAGCTGGATATTACTTTGAATTTTCTTGGCAATCATTTTAGTGCAATCATTAGGGAGAACTAACCATATTTTTTTTTCCTCGAGGAAATCTTCGAGGACCAGCTGTTAAGGGACCTCCAATTTACCTTCTCTGCGTCGCAGTTTAACGGAATCAAAAGCCACTTCGCGTTTCTTCTCTACAGATTTCATAACGATAGCCAAAACTAATGAACAATGGCTTACAACTTAAGTGCTTTTTAGGATGAATTCCTTCAGCACTTTGCCAAGTTAGATGAAAAAAAAAATACAAGGGAGAATTTTTTTTGACGTTTTAAATCTGATCACACGATTGTTCGGGTCCCGCTGCCTGCTGGACTTGACCTCTTGGTTGAGGACGAAGCTTCCTAAATCCCTGGAGGCCAAGGGGCTTGGCCAGCGGTTCCCGAGTTTTTGGCTTAGCGTGTAGGGACTCAAGAACCTCCCCCAAGCACCAAGAGCTGCAGGCAGGGAAAAAGGCGCCGTTGAGGCTGGACGCCGCTGGTCTTGAACCTATTTTCCTGGCAAGGACAGCTAGGTCTTGACCCCAGCTGGAGTGGAAGCTTCCAGGAAGAGGCAGTGGCCTTGGTGTTTTTGGGTGAACTCTGGGTTTGCTGGGCAACGACCCTTGCCACGCCGCTCTCCCCCGCACCCTGAGGACCAGCCAGGCACCTGGCCCTGAACCCAAGCGGAGCCGTCCTCTCTGCGCCACTGCAGCTCCCGCAGCCCGAAGGGGCTTCCCTCCACCGCCGCCCCCGCGCGGAAGTCTTTGGCAGAAGCTGCAGGCAGAACTCCAGGTTGGGGATCCAGAGGCTTTTGTTCCGCCCGTTTCCGGCTGCAGAAAACTAGGGAGCTTCTCCTACCACCCGCAGACTCCGGAGGCGGGTCTCGCCACTTTGCGCTCCCGGGCGCGGGCAGTCGCGGCGCCGCGGGTCTCTGCTCCCTGGCCCCGCGGGGCGGCTGCCAGGCTGGCCTCCCCGCACCAGGCAGGAGGCCGCGACCAGAGCTTCGCGGGACAATGCAACTACCCTGGCCTCGGCACTCCGGAGACACCTCCTCCGCCTAAGTGGGGGTTCCCTCTTTGCATCAAGCACCTGAGATCCGCGCGAGGAACGTGAGCGGCGTGGGATGCGCGGCGGCGGGTTTGGAGCAGGCGGGATACAGGCGTGCGGGATGCGCGCTGCTCCCCAGCCCCGCAGGCGGGAGCCCTCTCTGGCTCGCAGACCCGGTGTTTAGGGCCCAGAGCAGCTGCATCAGGTCCTAGCCTGGGTGGGAGGCGGCCTGGGCCCTGCCACCCATTCCCTGCTGCCCTTCCTGGCGGGTCTCCCGCTTGCGTTCGACAGAGGGGTGCCAGGCAGAAAAGGTGCCCCTTCCCGGGTTGGCTGCTAGAACTTCAAGGACAGAGGATGAGGCCCCAGTGTCTGGAGTGGGTAGGATGGGGCGCCAGCTCTTCTTTGGCTGGGCCCGGTGGGGCGTTCTCCCTTTCTTGCGCAACCAGGGTCTCAGTACCCGCCTCTCCTCTGCACTCCGCCAGGCGCCACAGCCGGGAGGCACCGGTCCAGGCCCGCAGAGAGCTTCTGGACAGGGCGGGGGCGGAGGACACATCCTGCCCTTTTTTGGTAGTTGAGTGGCTTTGGCAGGAACAGGTGGGTCAGGATTTAGGAAGTAGAGTTACTGGTGGTCCACGTTATTTCTTTTTCTTCTTGAGTTTTCCCCAGGAATAGGAGACTAAAACCTCTCCAGAACACGCTCTCCAGCCGGCCAAAGCCAGCGGAACCGTGCCCACGTCTGCCCACTTCGCACCTGAGGGGCAATTCATGCTGAGGGTACCCGAGGGCTCAGGCCCTTGGCCTGCAAGCTCGCTCGGCTGTGTTAGGCGTGGGGGTGGGGTAGGGGTGGGGGGACCTCTCAGCATTGCCAGCTCGGGTTTCCTCCCCCTAGTCTGATTGAATCCAGTAGTTCCACCTGGAAGAGTCTCTCAAGCGATGAGTGAAACATGAAGGAATGAAAAGAATCAAAATCTTGGGCGAATTGTTGGCTTATCGTCTATGCAGAAAAAGAGCTGGTCTGGAAAGGCCGCGTTTTCTCTAGTTTTAAAAACCAAGTGTGCACATATAGCTTCGCTCCAGCTGATGAAATTGGAAACTTGTTCTCCCACTGAGGACGACAATCAGTGTTTTAGACGCTGTGGTCCTTTCAGACAGCGAGGAACAACACTGCAGTAGCATTTAAAAACAAAGAGAAAGAGACTGCTTGAGGCGCGTGGCCGCCAGCCTCTTCCCCAATTTGGGTTTCAGCTTCTCTCCTTTTAACTTGTTAACGGACAGCCTAGACTCCAGTTCCCCAAAGGTAGAACAAAACCACCTGGAGGTTTGCTCCCCCTACTACTTTGCTACCGTGAGTCTCCCTCCCCCTCTCCTTTTGGGAAAGTGCTCACTATTGTTTTCTTTTGTAATGGCTTAAAACAGTCCTAAAATCACATTATTTTCTGTGATCAAACAGGAAAATGCAGAAAGAAAACCAAAAACTTAAAGCCCAAACACTAACAATCTTATCTTTGAAAGAGAAAAATGTCACTTCAGATTTCACAGACTTAAATGTACCTGAAGTTGCTACTCAATTGTAATTAATACACCACGAGGTGCTATTGGCTGCTCTCCCTTCATCACTGTCATTAGGGGTTGTCATTAAAAAATAGATAAGTAGAAAGATAGATTCTGGTTCTTTAACTTACCATAATAAGCAGGCATGGAAATGTACACCAGCTCCCTCCATCTGGTCGTCTGAACTTTCCACTCTCCCTAACTTAGAAGATAAATCTTTTATGGGACTAAACAGAATCATTCTAAACAGAATCTAAACAGAGCTAAACAGAAACATTCATGGATTAATACAAGGCAAATTTATTTTAATTTGCTATATAATTTATTTTAATTTGGGATTTAAAATTGATTTTTAGCTTTAAAAATGCCATGACTTATTTATAATAGATACATGAATTGTTAAAGGCGTAGTGGTGGTTCAAGACCTGAGTTGACGTACTTCAGGGATTTTAAAAGAAAAGACAGTTCTATACTACATATTTTTACTGACATAAGCCATTGAGTTATCTTAAGATTCTTAAGGGACATTGAAATGTTCTTTAACATTTCATTTAGCTCATGAGTCAGCATCCCTGATTTAAAAAAAATCTGCAGGAGGAGAAAGCAAATGGTACAAAAATGAATAATGATGCAATATACATAGAAATAAAAATAAAAATAAAAAATCTGCAGGTTCCAGCCAGCAAAACTTTAAAGCCAAATTTCTAAGTGTTATTTACTTAATTTCTTAAGTATTTTTACAAACTCCACTTTTTTCCTTTCCCCCCTCTTAAGGCATGATTGTAGCAGCTTTGCAACACTTCAGTTCTAATTCGAGTTGCCAATTATCCAAATGATCTAAATACCAGGAAAAGGCAATGGGATTGTGAAAAAAATAACAATCTGACCAACCCACACAACTGCCACATCTTTATTTGACCCTTGCACAGATATCATATTTAAATTTTAAGTACCTGTATGCAGTAACGTTCCATTTAATTTTGCAGTGTGTGTGTCTTGTGTGGTTGTTGGAACAGAAATCTACAGAGCTTGTCCAGAAAATGCACTTTTCAAGGGTGAGGTGGCATAATCTACAATACCTTGCAAAAGGCAATTTTACCTCTAAGTCAAGAAGGTAGTTAAAAGAAAGAAGCATTAGCTCTATATTTATTTAGAATGCCAGGAATGAAAGTAGGTAACAAGCTTAAAAATAAATAAGTAGATAGGTCAATATGTCTTAGTATCTATGAAGTGAAAAGAACATTTAAACAATTGAAGCCTTGTCTGTCTTCAGAGATGTGTGGTGGATATTTTCTATGCGTTGCTGATGCTATATAAACATAACATGCTTCCTCTGAAAGTCAAGTCCTTGATTTTAATTGAAGAATAATATTGCTCAGGGCTCTACCTCTTAGTACAAATAGCTAATCTAAGAAAATCAGTTCTGGGAATCTGGAACCAATGGCTGTTTTAAAAATAAACAGACAAAATCTTCATTAAAAAAAGCCAGAAGGATTATTTTTACATACAGTCTATCTCCTCATTTCTTACAAAAAACCTTTTATGAAAAACTAAAAGGTTGAATGACAATATAGCCCCCTTTCTAAATTTCTGTTAAAAAAATAAGTTTGATTTAAGACTCCGGAGATGTTCTGGTTAACTT
The DNA here is from genome assembly GCF_014898055.3 of Talpa occidentalis. NCBI lineage: Eukaryota > Metazoa > Chordata > Mammalia > Eulipotyphla > Talpidae > Talpa > Talpa occidentalis. The sequence continues at coordinate 68,948,509 of NW_023601104.1, read as the reverse complement.
ATTCAATATTAATATGTCATAGAAGCAAATCTGTATGCATTTCCTTTTTCCTTCTAATTATTTTATTTTATTTACTAGGGAGGGAAGAGATATTGGAAAAAGAAACAGAATAAAATAAACAATAAAGATACAATTTAAAACTTGTATTCTTATATTTAATAAGTAGCAGGTAAACTGTAGCCACACAAAGAAAACCAGTATACTAATCTTTCTGCTTTAGTTCAACTAAAGCAAGAATTACATTTTTAAAAATTATTTTTGGGTAAAGTCAGGAATGAACTGAATGAGAAATTTTGATATCATTTGACTTTCTAATACAGAACCCATTATGGATGCTTAAAATAGGTGACTGAGGTTAGTTGGGGTGAGGGGAAGAAACACCCATTTACAGAAATTTCTTGGAAACTCATGTAGAGATTTTCCTTTGATTAAGATCAAGTCCAACTGCATTCACATCTAGGCAGGAAGAGGCTGGAATATACCTAAATTCAGAGACCACACCTGGAGCTCCTTTCAGTAGGTAGAACCAAGGTGCCCTGAAGATGCCCAATTCATCCTTGGTTCACCTATGTTCCAAGTCCCACAAAGATGGGAACCTTACAAAGTAAGAAATTCCGTGGAGTGGGATGTAACGATGTTCACTCCAGATCTCATTTGTCATAACTCTGTGTGTGTTGGTTTTTGTGTGTGTGTGTTTTGGGTTTCCTGAAAATGTATTTTTAGTTCCCCAGGGGTATGAGAAAGAGTTAATTTGTTTTGTGACAGGTTTCACACTGTGGGCAGGTCTGCCAAAAAGAAGAGGAAACAGAGAACAGCTCTATGATTAATTCTACCTGTTTTTCCCATGAGCGATCACCTGCTCCAGGGGTCATGAATAGCAGGTAGCTCTGCCTCTCCTGGGCTCTGAGAGCTTCGTTTGTTTGGTGACAGCTGAGTGACAAGGCCTGAAACCCGAGCCCATCGCCCGGCCTGATGGGGGGATAAAAACCCTGGATGTTCCCTCAAACATTTCAGGAAATGAAAGTTGTAACGCGATCCCTCCTGCGCCCACATCTCCCCCACCAAACACAAAAGCTCAAAGGAGCCTTCTCGGATTGAATTCGGCCTGGAGTTGATGGAGGGAAAGCGGAGCCTGGCGCTGAGTGGGGGGTGGGGGAGTGCGGGGGTGTGGGGGGGTGCGCGGGTGTGGGGGGTGGTGGACAAGGGAGAGGGTTGGGGCTGCGGCTGGCTGGCAGGTTTTCTGAGCCGGGGAAGGAGAGGAGAGGAGAGCAGGCAGAGAGCTGGGCGCTAGAGGCCGGGCGTCCCTCGGGGCCGGCTTGCAAGCGGCGTCCCAAGCGACCTGTGCCTCCAGACAGCGTGGGCCGCTGCCGCCGGCAGGGTTCCATCGGTCTTCAGGGTCAAGCGGGAGTGTGAAGCAAAACGCGTGGCCTCAGGCCCCGCGCTGACCCCTGCCGGGTAGCCTGGGCCCTGCACTGGGGCCTGTGGCCGCGGGCCGCGGCGAACCCTGAGTCCAATCTTTGTTACACTCTTGCCTGGTGGGAGACCGTGGGACCCCTCAACTGGTTTTGGATTGAGGTGTCCCTTCCTACCCGAGCAGAGACAACGTGACCAGCCTCAGCGTCCACAGCTCCCAGGATCCTGAGGCCTAGAAGCCACGACAAACAGGCCTCACTCAGCGCTGCGCGCACGCGGCCTCGGGCATCAGTCAGCAGCATCCATCTCCTTCCAGCCTCACCCACACCGGCTGTCGAAGCTCCTCCGTGGCTGCGAGTGGGGCGGGGGTTGGGAGTAATGGGAGAAAGGGGAGCTGAGAAATTGAGGCTCTGACCTCTAAGTGGCTAACCACCCTTGGGTTGTACTCTCCTGTCAATCACCATGCCCAGCACGGGTGTAACCACTGGCTTGGTAGGAGGAAGTATATCCAAGACCCCTCCAGGCTACTTTTTCTCCTGAACCCACACAGCTGCGATTGCTTTGTTTTCTTACAAAATCTTTTTTTTTTTCCTTTCTCCATTGGTTCAGAAGGCATCCCCAAACAGCACTATCAGTGCTCATCTTTCTGCCCAAACGTCTAGGGAAATAGAGAATAGAGAAAATGTAGACACGTGTAACAAAACTGGCACGTGAAGCAGAGTAACACGTTGCCGCAGACCCGTCACTTGCACACACTTGCAAATTACGTGACATTGGGCCAGTAACCCAACTTCTTTAAGATTCATCAGGGAATCTAGGGATACTTCAGTGCTGTGTAAGCTGTGAAAGGTACTGTGAAGCTTAAATGAACTCAAGTATTAAGTGTAAAATGCTTGGCACAATAGACATTTAATGAATAGTGCCTATAATTATACATGTTTGAAGCCTCCATAGACTTGCACAAAGCTGCCTGGGAAAATTCCCATGATGCTAGAGTTTCCCGTGAGGCCAGATTATGGCCCTTTCCTCCTTTCATCTGGGACACTGAAAAAAAAAAAAAAAAAAACAGGTTATTCTTGTGGATACCTAAAGTCTGATCAGACTTTGGGGGTAGCTGGAATGTTTCTTTCTTTTTTTTTTTTTTAAAAGATTTATTTATTTATTTATTTATTTATTATTCATTTATTTATACAAGCACTGGGTACAGTCAGAAGCGCGGGAGGGTGAGAGAATTCACCAGAGCCAGAGCGGGGAGCAGAACAGGCAGAAGGACCGAAGTCTGCTGAGGGGAGCAGCAGGCGGCAGGAGAGGTCTGCGCGCCATGTGGGACCATCCTCTGGTGGCCGGGGAGCAGCCGGGGGATCGAACCAGCGCTGCAGAGGCTGCGGGCAGCTTCACAACCCAGCGCTCAACCGCTGCGCCACCGGGGAGGCCCTGGAATGTTTCTTAAAGATCTGATTCTATGGGCCTCCCCGATGGGGCAGTGCTTGAGCGCTGGGCTGGGAAGCTGCCCGCAACCTCTGCAGCATTGATTGGATTCCCCAGCCGCTGGCAAGGGTCCCACATGGCGCACAGACCTCTCCTGCCGCCCGCTGCTCCCCTCAGCAGTGTACCTCGGTCCTTCTGCCTGTTCTGCTCCCCGCTCTGGCTCTGGTGAATTCTCTCACCCTCCCGTGCTTCTGACTGTACCCAGTGCTTGTATAAATAAATTAATTAATTAAAAAAAATCTGATTCTAGAATCTAGAAGTTTAACTCCAGTAATTTAGTTCCAGAATATTTAAATCCACAATACTTGGATTATATCATCTCCATTCTTTATGATTTCAATGTTTTAATAGATGTGATCATATGTGGTAGAAATTCATTGATGAAAAATAAAACCCACTTAAATGTGTTTGAAAATGACAAATTACTTAGAAGGGAACTAAAGCATTAAGTTGAGTAGAGAATTTAAAGCCCCACCTAAATGTGTCAACAAAACTGTAGAATATGAAACTACTTTGAAGATTTAATGCCTTGTTGATGTTAACATAGTGCTCAACATAATAACACCTGGTAAATATTTTTTGAGTAAATGCATGGGCTGCTGAAATGACAGAGAGTCTTTAGATAGAACATAACTCCCAGAGCTGGAATTTTGCAGGACCCTCTTGGGTACATTTCTTCTCTTGTGACACTCTAATGACCACCAGAGATGAATAGCTCATTTTGACATATCACACCTCCTTCTCTGATTTCAAGGACTTTTTCTCATCATTTTGTTTATACATGCACTGGGTACAGTCATCACCAGAGCCATACACTGCTGAGGGGAGCAGCTGCGCGCCATGTGGGACCTCTCCAGTTTGCGGGCAGCTTCGTCAACCGCTTCAAGGACTTTTTCATCCTGAATTATTGAAAGCAAAATGCACAGCTGAAATTTGCTTGTGTCAACAACACACACACACATACACACACACATCTGGGATTGTGTGTGGCTTTACTGATAGGAAGTACAACCCTGGCAAAGATAAATATAAAGCCTAGAGAGTAGGTGAAATGTGCATGTGGTAGGTGTCTCTAAGAATGGATTCCCAGGTACCTCAGTAAATTCACAATAATTTCATTGTCATTAGTGGAAAAAGCATTCTGTAGTCAGTCCTTTGGTACATTTCCCCAGCATCTTCATTTTCTTCTAAAGTATTTAGTCAAAACTGTATAGTTTTAAATTTTTAGTTTAGGGTTATTGATCAATTTGTAGATAATCACTATACATGAGCAAGAAGAGTTGAACACTTTTGTTTAAAAAATTCTTTTTTTGTAATTTTATAATTTTTTAGAGATTTATTTATTTATGCATACAAGAGCTGGGGTACAAGCCAGAGATGGGAGGAGGGGAGTGGTGGTGGTGAGAGGACTCACCAGAGACAGAGTGGGGGACAGAACAGGCAGACTGACTGAAATGCACTGCTGAGGGGAGCTGCAGACGAGAGAGGAGAGGTCTGCTGCACCTGTGGGTTGCTCCCTGGCCAGCTGAAATCGAACACCTGCTGCAGAGGTTGCGGATTGCTTCATAGTACGATGCTTAACCCCTTGTGCCACCAGGGAAGCCCTAAAAAATCCTATATTAGCAAAAAACAATTAATCGTTTATAGGAACAATTACCAGTTATCAATCGTATTTTCTTTCTACATGCCTTATTTGGCTAGACACCTTTAATTGCATGGTACATTCTTTGCTAATATTACAAGAAGAGCACTCCAAATCTTTAAAAATAATTATGTTACCCACACAAGTTTCTTGAGTAGAGGGAACAGATGCATATTTAGAAATTTACAAAAAAATCTGTTATATACATTTACTCTGCTTCATGAGGTCTGCCTACAGAATTGCAGTTGTCCATACAAATGTTTATTTTTGGCAAATGCACATTCTAATATTACCTTTATTTGCAAAGTAAAGATTTGAATGTAAGCAGTACACAAACAAATGGTTAGAAAAAGTAGAAGTTCAGGTCAACTGCTTTTAAGAATGTGTTTTATGATCAGAGAAACATTTGGTAGGAACTATGACTATATTACTGCTAAGTCATTTGCATATTGTGAAATGATTTGCATAGTGCCAGGGACAGAAGTTCTCAGAATTATGCTTTTTGCCACTGCTTTTAACATGACTGAAATAAAGAAATATGTGGTGTTTTTTCTTTCTAAATTGTTCCAGCATCCACATGTTTAGAAACACAAAAATATGTCCATGTGCTTGCTCAAAAAATAAAGAGAAATAAGAACATTTTATGCTGAGGAATAAGTTAATTTAAATTAGATTAAACTTTGCAGAGGGTGCTTCAAGGAGGTTTGGACAGATTCCAAGCTTTAGCATATCATTCAAGAAATGAAAGACCTCAGGGTATCCAAAAGGCATGTCCGCTCTAAATCAGCTTTAGTTTATTTCAAATAAAAAATATATGACTGAACTTGAAGACTGGATAAAGAGGGGAGTCTTATTTCCACTCTGCAGCTGTATAATAGTGAAATAAAATAAGTGTGGAAATCAGGTCTTTCAATTTTAGAATTTCTCTAAAGGATTTATACATAAGTGCTGAAGCAGTAGTTCCTGTTCAATCACTTAACCTTCATGAAACTGAAAGACTTATTTGTCAATAGCTCAGAAGTACAGTAACTTTCTTTCCACAGAAAATTAGTTATAGCTAAAATGAATTAGCCCTCATAGAGTTCTTAGAAGATAATACACTATGTTTTCTCTCTCTTTATGTATATCAATCTGTGTATATATTACATATATAATGCATTACATTTTGTGATTTTAATTATTGGTCAATCCAACAGTTGATTTGTCCTTCAACTGTTGAAAGCATTTTTTCCCTTTTGATTAAATTCAAAAGCAATGGAAAAATACATCAATTTCCTATAAAATTTAAAGATATCAACATTAGTTGAACTAAACAAGGAATGGAATGAAATACATACTTTACTTTTCGAAGTGTAACTTTTTAAGCATTATATATTGACAAATCTACTGTAAACACAAGCAGATGACAAAAATTAGAATTTGTGACACTTTTTAAAAATTAGATCATGTTTGACTTTGGGATAATGATGATTTCAATTTGAATAAACAGATGGGTAAAACAGAACAACGAAAGTACCAAATTCATTCTTTTAAGAATGAATTTAATCTTCCATTATACTTGATACGGACAACACAAATGATTAAGACCTCTTTTCTTTACTGTGCTCTCAACCATACTTCCCTAGAGAAGTGTACCAAAGGAAGTATGGTAATGAGGATTAGGAGAGTCAAATGCTGCTAGCCAGTGGGTGTATTGTGGATTGTATTACCTGCAGGAGTGGAGGCAAAATACCCATAAAATAGCCTTTCAGATTCAGTTTGTCTCAAGTTACATTGTGAAATTCAGTGGTTTGGTATGGTTCTATGCCCATTGGCTCTCAAGAATTAAACAGAGTTGGGGTGGGCCAACCGTAGTGCAGAAGGACATGCAGGTGGTACCAGAGGCATGGGGTTTGTGGTTTTTCTACTGGAAATTCTTTTGGTGATTGCATGCCCTCCTGGGTAGAGTGGGTAAGAAACAGAAAGTCTAGAGCCTGATCTATAGCTCCTTCTTAGTTTACAGACCAGTCTATATTGTGAAGACTAATTTAATGCAGACTGTTATTTGTAATTCTAGCATTGGCCCTCTTTGACCCAGTATACCAACTGGTTAAAAACTGAAATTAAATCTTTCATTTATTTAGATAGGAGAGTTCTAACATGCCATTTTTTCTTAGCTGAGAACTAAAACCTCAAGTCCTGACCACATAATTCACCTTAATATTCTTTAGTTCTCTTGAAAGTGGTATCAACAATCCTGGTATCCTAGCTGAAATTCAGGTTTCAGACCTCCCCTATTCTTGTTTATGTTCCAGCCATAGTGGAAGTGGTATTTATTCTTTTTTTCTGTTCTAGAATTTAGTTTGCTATTTTTTTTGGAGGGGGGGGATGGTTGTTCAGCTGATGACTGAGAAACTTTGAAGATTTCTCCTTAGACATATTTTATTTAATTGGTTTAACCCCATAAGATTGAACAAATAAATGCAATAACTATAAATATTTTTTCATGAGAGAAAAATAAAAATATTTGTAAAGTTTTGGTAAAATTGTAAGACCATATTCCTGTATGTGTACTTTATCTATTTGGTTTCCAGACTGATGAATATTTCTAGTGAGAAAAAAAATTGGGTTTTATAGAACTCAACTTTCTAGTAAGAAAAAAAAATTGGGTTTTATAAAATGAAGTACCATCTTAGACAAAGTACATACATGGTTCAACCCAATGTCAAATATTGGATAAGTCATTTAGCGACAAGAAACAAGACCAGCAGTGAATTTCTAGTAACTATAATTTTTGGTAAGAGTGAGAGATCATTGTAACTTACTTATTTTTTCAGCAAGTTGAGTTATTTAGCCATCCCATAAACTTACATGCTTCTTTTCCTTATGTTTTCCTTTTTCACACACACTCAAAACCATTTCAGTTAGATTTGATGCAATTGTGTATACAAATAGGAATAAACACTATTATTATTGAATGTTTGATTCATTCCTCAACATCAGGTAATAAATTAAAGCTAGTGGAAGGAAACAATAGAGTTAGTAATACCAGTGGATTAAGAGGTATAAGAACACATTTTTTTCTCTTCTCTTGATAAGGTTGTGCTTCCAATTAACCAAAGATTTGGGAAAGAGAAAATGTAATGCAAGAAGGGATTAGATGATAGAATGAACTTTACTGTGCTTGTGCTGCCTACTTGAGCCAATATTTTGCATACAGGAAGCAAACATGTCAGTACAATGACCTCTACTAAACTTCTGGCCCCTTTGCTTTCACTTAAAATGAATCCAAATATTTAGATATGCTCTCAGTGTTACAATTAAATTAGAAATTTCACTTAGAATGAAATCTCAGAAAAGGTGAAATTCTTGGCCATGTATCTGCAAGCAACGATAATAAAGGTAAGGTTAAAGACAATAAAAAGCTCATGAGATTTCATATTCAAATATTGTCTTTGTTTATGATGGATGCAAGGGACAGGTGAAGAGTGGAAAGTTCCTTTAATGCTTTTTTTTTAAAAGATTTATTTATTTATGCATACAAGAGCTGGGGTACAGGCCAGATATGCAGGGGGTGAGAGGTTTCACTAAAGTCAGAGTGGGGAACAGAACAGCCAGATTGACTGAAATACACTGTTGAGGGGAGCAGTGGGCAAGTCAGGAGAGGTCTGCTGAGCCATGTGGGTTGCTCCCTGGCCAGCCAGGAATCAGAGGCTGCAGACAGCTTCACAGTGCTGTGCTTAATCCCTTGTGCCACCAGGAAGGCCAGTTCCTTTAACTCTTATAGGATCATTTTTCTACCTTGAGAATTTGGCATCGTTAGAAAACCACCGTGGAAAAAGACCTTTCCCTTCCTGGTAGTATGATTTAAACTGGCTGTCCCAGAAGGAATCTGCTTACCACCACTAGCTAATTCATAGCATTGAGGTCACATTTATTATAAAGAGTTGACCAGTTAACTATAAAGAAAGTGCTCCTTTACAACAATGAGTGGGAGAATTATGGTTAAAAATGTTGTTCATGAGTAATCCACAAAACAGTTCTTGGGTCAAATGTAGCATTAACAGTGGAGATTTGGCCATGGACTCTGGATGCAACCTTATATGGGATAGCCTTATCTCCCTGGCCAATCTTTACTGATAAGATTGTACTGTTGGAAACTGAAAACTGTTCAGGTAGCTGAATCACTGCCCTTGAGACAGATTGTCCCTGAGAAACAGGAAGAATAATCACACAAAAAAAAATCATAGTAATGTATATATTTTGCAACAAAAATGCAAGCTGGTTTCATTGAGTTGCATATTATCATTTATGTTTGTGAGGATAAACATTTTTGCCATAAAATTTTCTAACAGAGGATCTTTGGAAATTGTGACTCTAGATCTTTACTAGGCATGATTTTTATTTATAAAATCCCAAAACAGAAAAAAATGTTGCCAGAGAACCCCAGAAAGGTGTTTACTATAGTAAATAGTCATAAGAAAATGACAGATTTTTATCTAAGTAGGCTAGGTGAATTTATTGGTGTTTAACTGTGTGCCAAACCAAACACCAAATCTAATATAAACATTGATAACTGCAACAATTGTAGTTATATGGGTTAACAAGTATAATTGTGTGTATCATGTGTATGAGCTATGGTTACACATTTTTAGCCATATTCTTATAAGTACCTAAGGTTGTAACTGGTATCATAATTAAAAAACAAACAAACAAACAAAAATACCACTACCCCAAACCCAGTGAACCTGAGCACTTGGCAACACAGAAAGCAACACACCTTTAGGGCTGAATGGTCCAAGTTTGTAAATTGTTTACGAATTTAAATTAGACAAGCAGCTTCAGTCACCCTTTCCTCCATGCCTTAGTAAACTATAGGCCTGTCAATGTACAATAAAGTTTTTATGCTGTTAGGGTTCCAGTCTGTATTTTTATATTTTAAGATTTCCCTCTATATTTTAAATCAGAACCACATTTGCACTGGTGTTCTGTCAAGGAGTATGCCAGCAGTCTGAAAGTCTTACTGTGTCCAACATATTGGCAAAATCAGCTTATTGTCCCTGAGAAACAGAAAGCAGTACATAATAAATAATTTATTTTATTGCAATTGTCTAACCTATTGTTTGTCATCTTATTGCTAAAGAGTTCAGGGGAAAAATTTGAGATTCTAGAGCACTGTCAAGAAGAAGTGGTGACTGAGTACTATTGTCTTTAAGGCTCTTGGTGAAGTATTTAAAGCTCTATGGTCACCTTTGATGCCCACTCAAGACTCCTCATTATCCTTTAAAAGAGAATTTCTGATATTATTTTGATCTCAATAAACCCCTTTCAGTCTAGTGTAAACTTCGGGTTCTTCACATTAATTAAACATAGAAAGGTTTAGGACTGGGGCTAAAATCCCAGCAAAATCTCCTGGGTTCTCAAATTGCCCACACTGTGGATGGGTCAGCATGCAATGAATTGGTCAACTTAGAAAAGGGCATGGTAATTTCTTCCACTCCTCAACCAGAAAACCTTGACCTTATAGGTTCATGAACAGTCTAAACACATACTTATCTGAGTATTCAATACATATTTCTGGAGTGCTCTTAGATTGTGAGATATTATCCTGATATTATATTAAGGGCTGCCTATTCCTTATTTTTCTTTAAATTTTATTTATTTATTTTTTTAAATAGAGGCATGTTTTATTTGTTTGTTTGTTTTGTTTATACAAGCACTGGGTACAGTCAGAAGCGCGGGAGGGTGAGAGAATTCACCAGAGCCAGAGCGGGGAGCAGAGCAGGCAGAAGGACTGAAGTACACTGCTGAGGGGAGCAGTGGGCGGCAGGAGAGGTCTGCGCGCCATGTGGGACCCTCCTCCGGTGGCCGGGGAGCAGCCAGGGATCGAACCGGCGCTGTAGAACCTGCGGGCAGCTTCGCAACCCAGCGCTTAACCGCTGAGCCATCGGGGAGGCCAAATTCCTTATTTTTTTTAAAGATTTATTTATTTATGCATACAAGAACTGGGGTACAGGCCAGAGGTGTGGGGGGTGAGAAGATTCACCAGAGACAGAGTGGGGAGCAGAACAGGCAGATGTACAGAAATACACTGGTGAGGGGAGCAGCCGGTGAGTCAGGAGAGGTCTGCTGCGCCATGTGGGTTGCTCCCTGGCAGGCCTGGGATGGAACTCGTGCTGCAGTGGCTGAGGACAGCCTCATAGGCTGTGTCTCAACCCCTTGTGCCATCAGGGAGGCCCTGCCTGCTCCTTTTTTAAGGTTCAGGTAAGTGACTCATAATAAGACCCCGTCCAAATGCAGGATCTGAGGAGTCTTATTAATCTACATTTCTCCAAAGTCTGTTCTTGAACATTCTTGTTCCTGCAGAATCAAATTTTCTCTTGTATTCTTTATTCTCTCTCTTTCATAATGCTAAGTTTTATAGCATGGATGGCATCTGAGGGAAGATAAGTAGAGGGAAAGATGAATATCTATCATTTGAGAGGGTATGTTTATTTATCTCCATATGACCAGCAGCCAGCTCAGTGCCCAACACCTTGAAGGGGCACTTTTTGACTGGATGAAAGAACGATATTCAGGAGCATAAGAGACAGTGAATGATAGGAGTGTTTCTTCTTCTCTTATTCAGTACAGCTTAAGAGGGATGAGACAAGCTACACTTGGAGAAATTTAGATGACACTGTGGGAAAAACCATGTGACCTGAACGAGTTTGGGTCTTAAGGACTTTTTACCTGGGAAAGTCTTTCTATTGGAGGAATTTAAAGAGTGGGGAATGGTTATTTTTGGAAGATACATACCCACAGTTTCTAAACTGGTGTTTAACAGGTGTGGTTTGTAGACTAGCTGCACCAAAATCCACTGGTGTAATTAACTTGTATTTAAAATAAATTATCATAAGTGCTTCTTCTGCAAACTAAAATTTGAGAATAACTGTTCTAGTTATTATTCCTATATATGACCTAGGTCATCATTGTTTCTTCTCTGGATTCTGTAACATTCCCCAGTGGTTCCCTTACCCTTCCATTATATTCCCCTTTCCAGTTTATTCTCAACAAAGCAGCAACCATAATGAGCTTTGCATCATGTCATTTTTCTGCTTGAAATCCTTTAGCAACTTCCCATCACACTTGGAATTAAATCTAAACTTCTTACCTGCATGATGTTTTTCATGATCTTATCTCATTTCATGCTCCCCTTCAGTCACCATACTTCAGTCCTGTGAGATTTTAGTGTTTCAAACAGACCAAAGTCATTCAAAATCTTTCAAGATTTTACAGACACCGTGTCCTTTGACTCTTAATATTGCCCCTCATCTGCCTAATCTGTCCTGCTTCAGAGTGAGTGATATATCCTCAAAGAGACTGTTTTAAACTAAGGTCAAGTATAGCAGCACAGAGATTGAGGTGCGTTTGGCTGAAAATAGCAGAAAACAGCAACTCAAACTGGCTAAAACAGTAGGACAGGCTCCCGGTCGGCCACCCAGGCAGCCTGCTCACAGGTCATCCTGGCTAGACCATCTCCTGCATGCCGATGTCATCCTTAGGTTGGTAGCAAGATGGTTATGGTGATCCTACCATCTCCTCTAAACACAACTGCATCTAGAGGGACAAAAGAAACTTTCTTTCACTGGAGCTCTCAGCAGGGAAGAAATCTTTTTTTAGCTTCCCTCCATCCCCAACAATCTTTTCTTTCTTTGGCTGGTATTGGATCATATGTCAATTTATAAACCAATCACCGGTGGAAAGAGTGGGGTTATTGTGATTGGCCTTGACCACCAAGGATTCTTATCCTATTTTGTACCAAGTACACCTCAGGCAGTTTTGTGAAATCTACATACCCCTTTGCATAATATTTGAAAATACATACTATTGAACTTAAGAATAAAGAACTATGCCTATCAAAATTAATACATTTATGATCTAGTAGTATATTTTTGTTAATTGCTATTAAGGCCTAATAGCAATTAATAATTGGTCTAGTAATAATTAGTGTAATTGTAAAGTAGTAACTAGTATAAATAGTATTTTCAGATATTTGCAACAACTATGATGTGACTTGAAAAAAATTTATTTCTATTGGTGACAGTCACAGATGCTATGAACACTACCTGGTTTACTGCCTATCGTGACAATTGAAAGAATGCTAAATTTCACTTTGAGGTTAATTAAAATATATATGTGATTTTTTTTCTCCCACCTAATACATGAATACCTGGAACTTAATCCTAGGTTAAGAACTTCTGGCCTAGATTATTCATTTGAAGATTAAATGATGTAGTAATATATTCATAGTACTAAGCATAGTGCTTAGTACATGCTCAGTGTTCAAGAAATCATAGTTTAAAACAAACAGACACAAAAGTCTCTAAAATCCAGAATGCAAGTAATATAATTTAAATCAATTCACTCTATCCTGATAAATTAGGAATGGGTTTTCAGTGCAATAATGAAATACAAGCTGCTTCTAAAACAGTTCCACATATGAATTCTGAGGTGGGTAGAATAGTTCTGATCAATTGTGATGATTCTATTCCTTTTGCAAAGCAATTCCTGGGCCTTCATGAACATGATATAGCAACTAAAGCCACAATTGACTCATGAAGAGAATCTTTAGTAAGAGACATCTTTTTCTCTGCTCAGTTAATTCTTAATCGAAATAGTTACTTTTTTAACATTCAAAGTGATATTTGAGTCCTAATCCTGTTCCAAATATTGTCAGATCAGGAAAGGGACAACAGAAATATCTTAGCTTAAAAACTATTGTCCTCTCTCTTATTCACTTTGGGCTGTTGTAACCAATTATTATGGGCATGGCAGCTTAAACAATAAGCAATTATTTCTCATAGTTTGTAAGTCCGAGATTAGGGTGCAGACATAGTTAGGGTCTTGGTAAGGGCCTTATTCCTGGTTTACAGAGATCTGTTTTCTTGCTGTGTCTTCACATAGCGAAAAAGAGCAGTTAGCTTGCTGTTTTCTTCTTCTTATATGGGTACTAATCCCATTATTAGCTCTAATCTCATGACCTAATCACCCTCCCTTGGCCCCACCACCAAATACCATCACACTAAGGATTAGATTTCAACATATGAATTTGTGTGTGGGGGGATACCAGCAGTCAGAACCATAAGAACCACAAATCTATATTTTCAGTAAGGAATTTCTCCATACTTGGATTACCTTATACAAAAAAAAAAAAAGACATAAATCTGCTGACTACTCATATTCAATGTTAAGACTTCACTTAAGAAGTTAAGAAGACACTAGGAGTGGAATTCAAGGTCTTTTTACTAAAAATGGTATCTGTCTACTGAGTTGTACCAAACCATTTTTTTGTGAACAAAGATTTTCCTGGCCTGAAGAAAGTCTCCCCATAGACTTGGATGTGAGTGCCACCTGCTGGATACTGAACACAAGAACTTTTCTGTACCCCAAACCAAGAAGGGTGAATCTTCTGCATATCTTAATGGGAGAGTGCTTAAGTAACACATCACAGATCTTAGGTCACAAGGACAGCTGTAATACCTAACGAGTAAGGTCATCTTTGTTTAAGTGTGAGGGCTTATAAGAAAAATATACTCAAGAAACAAACTCAATGCAAAAATGCTCCACCAAGCTATTGCATTTTAAGTTTTCCAGTTCCAACAATATAGTAAACAGCCCTCTAATTATATTATGAGCTCACTGAGTTTCATGCATTGGTGACATAGGCAGTTGGGGGACAACCTTTTACATATACAGGGAGACGGTACCTCCATCTCGCAGAAGGGCAGGAAATTAAGGTTCCCTTGCCTGTGACCATGTGTTGGTTTTAATGCCAAATATGTAACCCCTTCCTAGAATTTTGGTTTTGGAGATAGAGCCTGTGTTTGGGGTTTAGGAGAGAAATCTCTTCTTGTATCATTTTTATGGGTTCTGTGGAGTTAATTTCACCTGAAACTTATGGGGTAATTCAGTTGATTGAGACAGGAACATTGGGACAACTTATAATTTCCACATTGCAAGAAGGTAGAAATGACTCTTTAAAGGAAATAAATACTTGTTGTGGTCTATTAAGAGATTTATACAGTTTCTGTTGGATTGTTCTTTGGGAAGAACATGAAAATTGCACAGCATTGTTGTGTGCTAGCTACCTGGGAAAGGTAGAGGGAAATGGACCCTAGGGAAGGGACAGTCACTTGACCTTCTCCCCCTTGGGTCATTCTTGGTCACTTTTGCAGAAAATTTAAAGTTCCGTGAGCTCATTCTTAGGTTATCACCGATCCAAAGATGGTCTTGTAATTTCTTGACATGATGACAGTTTTCCACTTTCAGGATTTTACAGAAGTGAGTGATGTGTTTTTCTCCTACCCTGGTTTGCTTTTCCTATCACTGAAAAACATCATACATAATTCATAAAAGAGTTTGTTGCACTAAAGCAAAAATTCTCTTCCTTTGTTCCAAAGTTGGTTAATGGGTTTTTGTGGCTAAATTTCCAAACTTACAAAATAGGATTCAGATTTGGAAGGGATTCAAGGTAAACAGAGCTTTCTGTTTTTATTTCTGGTTATGTCCAACTTAGGACCCTGATAACACAAGGGTGTTGGGATTTAATAATACATGGGGCAACATGGGTGCTCTTCCCCATAGATTTATAGTTGGTAAGAATCTATGTTGGGGCCTCCCTGGTGGCACAAGGGGTTAAGATGCAACCTATGAAGCTATCCTCAGCCAATGCAGCACAAGTTCAATCCCTGGCCAGGGAGGTGACACACATGGTACAGCAGATCTCTCCTGTCTCGCCCACTGCTCCCCTCAGCAGTGTATTTCAGTAGATCCGTCTGTTCTGCTCCCCACTGTGTCTCTGGCAAATCTTCTCACACCCCACACCTCTGGCCTGTACTCCAGTTCTTGTATGCATAAATAAATAAATCTTTTTTTAAAAAAAGAATCTATATTGTATGAGATTACCTAATATTTGCTAGTCTTCTTTTTACTGACACCAGTGCCAAACTAGAATACAGAATGGAGATGTCACTTCTTACACCTACAGTGGCACAATGAGCTCATGATATTGAAATATTACTAATGTTGCAGGTTCAGATTTTGGCCTCTCTCTACATGTGCTTCCTGATTTAACTCAGGTTTGTGGGCTGGAAAACTGGAATTACTCTTCATTAGGGATATATCTCTACTTATTATTTGTCTCTTGGATTTTTCAGGATTCAATGTTTATTCTATGCTTATTCTATGTTTGTAGCTCTTCTAACCTGGGGCAACATTGTCAACATTGGGTTTCCTCCCTCCAGATCCTCTGCCCCATGAGAGCAAACCCTCAATCATTTCTTTTCACTGTGACTTTCCAGTTTTTTTAACTGTTGAGACAGTTGGTCAAATAGTGGTACCATGTAGATTTGTACTGCATCTATAGTATCTTCTTGATATTATACAAATTTATTTTAGTGCTTTTTCATCATTTGATTCTAAAAAATGTTACTACTGGGCAGAAATCTGGTTCTGAGCCCATGTGAAAAATGAGAGAAATCACAGTCATATGCTATAGAACTCGTCAGGTTTTGCAAAAAGAATTTGAAACAAGACAGGAATGGAAGTGAAAATCTCAGTGGGTTCTTAGTGTTTCATCACAAAGTTTTGTGGTAAAACCAAGATGAAACCACAAGTTTTACTGCTGTCCAGACCAGCACAGGAAGAACGATTGATTTCAAGGTTAGCCAAGGTCAGGCGGAAACTTGGCTTGTTTTATTCATATACTCAAACCCCAGACCTACTGAGTCTTGCATGGTTTGGGGTTTCCAAAACAGAAAGTATTTTGGGGTTCAGTCCAAAGCTGAAGTCTGGGGATTAAAAGTAAGGGAAAGTCATCCTGTCTTGGTTTTTACTTTAGCAATACCAAGGTGAGGGATTTTATCTCCAGTTACTAGCGGAACCTTATTTTTTAAAACTTTTTCTCTAATAGGAAGACCAGGATACTCCCAAGTGTCTCCAGACATTTCTACGGACTGCAGGAAGATTTATTTCTTGAGAATTTTCATGGCTGTACAAATCAGGACTCATACATGACATTCTATTTCTTCAGCTCAATATTTGGGTAATTATTTAGGGGCAAAGTTAGCAAGGTTGCCCAATTTAAGAGTTGGATATGATCCAAGAGTCTGAAAAAATGTTGCTCTTTCAGAATAAGAACTTGAAGAAAACAAAAGAAAAAGTCAAATTCAGAGACCAAGACCTGCCCTTTAGTGGAGTGTGGGGAATGTGACACAGGAAAGAATGATATCGTTGGCAACTTGTGGGCAGTCGAGGTTCTGATTAGGGCATCATTAGTGTGTGGGATGAGACTGGGAATGACTCTAATTATGGAGTACTGAGACTTCTAGTAGGTGGCAAATCCATTAAGTCATTTAGAGATGCTTTCAGTTGCACAAAATGGAAAGCCTTTCTTTTTTTTATTATTTATTTTTAAATTTTTAATTATATATATTTTTTACATTGTAGTTCATTTTTGTACATTATCTTATTTCTCCTCTCAGGTATATTCGGGGAAACCTTTCTATAACATTTCAGTCTTACAGGATGTTAATTGTTTTTCTCAATAGGAATTCCATGACTGGTGATGTGGCTCACTGATACCATCAAAAACCTAGCTTTTCTTCTTTACATTCTACCATCATCCTTATTCTGGTCACCTTAGGGTCATAAGATGACTGCTGTGTTTCCAGACCTCATGACTGCAATACAGACAGAAAGGAGAAAAGGAACTAAAGGTTCGAGGGCAAAGGCTTAAGGACAAGATGGCAAAAAGACCCATTTTATGAGGAAAATAGAGTTTATCAAGAAGACTCACCCAGCAGATTTCATACATACATGTCATAACAGGTAGAACTGTAACATATGCCTCCCCCAGTTGGCTCAAGATAGATGATCAATAATAATCGGATACCTAGAAATACACAAAAGAGCAGATGTGGAGAATTCATGGTAAGGCAAGTCTCGCCCATAATTAAGACCCATGGAATAATGGCCAGAAGACTACTGAACTGTAGAAGACTCTGGAGAGGAAGATTCTTTGCAGAGTTCATGGAAAAGTTCAGAGGGATTGGTATCACATGGTCATAAAGTGATTGTTTAAGTTACAATAATTGGATTTGTGGTCATTACAATGTAATGTCATGACCTACTGTTGACCATTAGTGTTCTCAGAATGAGCAAAACACAACTTTCAGGGTCTACATTAGGAAGATTTTTCTTCCTTTCTTCCATTCTTCCTTCCTCCCTTGTTTCCTTTCTCTCTTACTTTCTTTCCATTTGTCTTCTTTCCTTCCATTCATACTTTTAAGCTTTTATCATGAAAAATCTGAGCATATACATTCTGTGTGAACAAAGCAATGGCCATTTTAAGTTAACAATTTTTAAAATGTCCATTATAATAACCATCAGATTTTCCCACTATATAGTCCTTCTAGGAATCACTCTAAATTCAGATGGTACATTGCTAAAAATTCTGAGGAGTGATATGAAAGATAAATTTAGATTCTGCTCATATCACCACATCAAGGTAGTGATACTTAGAATGTTCTGGAAATAACCAGGTGTCATTCCTGTTAGTCTCCACAGGACTAAAATAACCCAAGGCTGGTTGTTACTGTTCTTATAACTTCAACGAAGACATCTTTTGAAAGTTAATCTTGAAGAAAGAAATCAACCAACATTTTATTTCTCAGATCCTGTCTCCAAAAAAATGAAAAGCTGATAATTTTCCAAATCAATAAAATCACATACATACAAGAATTATGTAGCTATAGTAATTAATTATTGAAAAAGTTATAAAATTCTCTTAAAATATGCTAACAAGAAAAAGGACAATAACCTTATATACAGAGACTTCAGTTACTGGACCAACCTTAGATTCTCTTAATAGCTTTTGAAGATTACATGTTTAAAGATCATGTACAAACTAAATAAATGCCTTTATATTTTCAAAAAGAAAAAAAAGAAAAATCTGAGCATGCAAAGAAAAATGTACATACATGTTCCTTTCATTAAGTTTCAATAAATTATTTTTACCTCTCTATCTTACCTTTATTTCATATATACAAAATGATACAAAGACATATATATGAATATATACACATAGGTATACATGCATGTGTATATATGCATGTGGGCATACATCTATGCACACACATGTACATGCATATATGCACACCTATCCATCATTTATCTTATCTGAGCTATTTAAGTAGGTTGCAGAACTTCACCCCTAAATACTTCAGCATATGTCTCTTAAGGAGATATTTCTGATTTGCAGTAAAAACACAAAAAAAAGGAAATGTGATTTATAAAGAAAATGAAAGAAAAGGATCCATGGAACAAGTATGTACAGAACAGGAAGTGTCTACACAGCTTCATCCTTTAAGATGATACTACCTAGGTTGTCACCAGCCAAATAGATCAAGCCCTCCGTGTACAGAGTGCACATCAGAGAAAGACATAAATCGGAAAAGAAAAATTCCAAATAGTGATTTTTCTAATTCATCCTAACTTTAACGAAAGCAAAGCTAGAATATGAAACATGTTTGAGTTCTTCTAATATCCTTTTCTTTCATTTATAAAGACTTATTCATTTATGCATACAAGAACTGGGAGACAGGCCAGAGGTGTGGAGTGTGAGAGGATTCACCAGAGACAGAGTGGGGAGCAGAAAAGGCAGACAGACCGAAAACACTGCTGAGGGGAGCAGTGGGCGTCAGGAGAGGTCTGCTGCACCATGTGGATTGCTCCCTGGCCTGGGATCAAACTCGTGCTACAGTGGCTGCGGATAGCTTCATAGGTTGTGTCTTAACCACTTGTGCCACCAGGGAGGCCCTTCTTTCATTTTTGAATTATGAAAATTGTTTCAGTTAGAGAAACATTAAATATCTATGTATGTGTCACAAGTATTTGTGATTAGAAATAAAAATTTAGGAGTCACTTTGTATTTTCAAAGGAGAACAACAAAATTTAACCTTTAAGTGCAACGGTATTAGAGGGAATGAAACAAAGGTGTAAGTAAAATATTGCAGAGAAGCATTGCTTGGGGAATGAAAACTATGCAGAACAATTGGAGAAGAGGAGGGTTAGTTTGATATGTGAGGACTTAAAATCACCAGGATAAAGTTATATCTACAGGGTTTAAAAGAAAAAGCAAGATAAAGTGGTTGGTACAGTCGTTCTTTATGCCTACCTTGTGGAAAGAACTACCATTTTTTCCTACTGTTGGTGTCAAAGTTCCTGAAGATTGTTCAGCAAAGAAACACAATCCTCACTGCTGAGCATTGTGGGAGGCTTGTGGGAGGCAGCCCTGGAGATGATGGATGTGGGGGCTGCCACCCCCTCTTCCCAGAGGCAGAGCTGTTCCGGCCACATCCTTGAGAAGAACCTAGGGTACACCAGAACCAATTGTGGAAGGTGTTGCCCAGACCTGCCAGCAAGCTCCTTTCAAGTGATTGGTGATGATAAGGGTGGGGGGGAAGTGGGGTTGTTTGAGAATCAAGGGTAAACAGTGTGATGGGAGTTCTTGAGACAGTCGACCGGAGGTGGGACTGGATTATAGCACTGGTGCCCGGATGCAGATGGCTTTTTCTAGCCCTCCTCACATAACTGGATAACTTATCCTGGAAGTTATCCACCACCTCCTTGATAACCAAAGCTTAGTCTGATCACTTGCACTGTGAGCTTGACATACATCCCTTTCCAAACCATCTCATGTGCAACATTAGGTTAGTTTTTTTTTTTCCAGGCTGCTTAAAGGACAAGCAAAATTGCTGTTTTCTTCCTTCTTGAATTTTCCTTTGCCACACTTTTATTTTTGCCAAGTTATCCTGCTGTGTCTGCTTTTGCTACTGCTTTTCTCACCAGACCTCCACTCTCACAGTCAGCGTGTTTATAGGCAGCTGGGCTAAAGGGGTGAAAAAAGTTTCCTCATTGGCACTTGCTCCTTCTGATATCTCTTTGGGGCAATGTGCTTTTATTATTCATTTCTCCCAACACTGCCTTGAAAGCTATTTTCCCTTTAATTAGGTAACCTAACCTTAGGGCTCTATTGATGGGAGAGGGCTTTCAGAAGATTTGCTTGCCAGAAAGGTTAGCCAGCAAGCACCCAGCTCTTGTACATGACCAAATGTTCTCTAAGGAACAGGACTCCATTAGTAGATTTTGTTGCCGGAGGGTTTTTTAATTCTTTCCTCTTTCAGAATTAGTGTTTATTATTAGCTTGAATGAGAGCAAGTGAGTGTCCTTATCATTCAAAAACAAATACACCTGTCTGGCAGCAGGAACTCTGCCCGGCTTTATGAACCAGGAAAATCAACACTGTATTCAGAGCCCAGTCAGTAAATCTGGGGGACCTGTAAAGTCATGTTGGAGAAGGGGTTCTTTGTGGAAGGATCCAAAATACCACAGACTCAAGAATTCCCATCAGAAGACCAAACTTAATAGTGATTTTTCAGCACAGACTCCAGTGTCTTTATGTACCCTATACTACTAAATGTAGAACAGGACTCTGATGGGTGGGGGGCACAGAAAACTAGTAGGAAGGAAGCTTGAGGAGTAAAGGGAGAAACAGTTAGAATACTTGTGACTTTTGTGAGGTTAGCATTTCCTCCTGCTATTTCCTGAATGCCCCACTCTTGATTAGTCTTTTTGCTGAAAAGGGAGCTAGTTTAGCTCCAAAACTCAGTTGTGCCATTCCTGAATTTCTTTCCTCTAGAATTAAAAAAAATTCAAAAAACTTTACTTTTCAAAAGGAAAAAAATGTCTTGATACGGCCCCAATTCACAAGGCTGTAACCCTCAATATTTATTCAGTTATTTGACTAACCTTTGAGAGCCTGTGAATTTTAAGACATTATGATGTTATGGACAAAATAAAGGTATAGTATGTGGTCTCTAAGCTTATGATCTAATGGGAATATCAGATACATCTGTTCAGGCCCTCCCAACATACACACTGATCCACATACCCATTGCTCCCACTTGGTCATCACTGACTTCAGGGATTTTTCATACCGGAGGCAATCTCACTCACCTCTTGCTCCTGATGCTTGCCCTCTGTAGTTCCAGACTTTTCCAGGTTGGTCCGCAAGGGGAATGCTTTTTTGGGACAAATTTAGAGTCACCTAAATTGGTGGGATACTATTGCTTCCTTTTACTTCAGCTTCTTGGTTGTATTGTAGTGAGATGATTTACCCGCATGGGACAGTTTCTTAGCCCGAGAAGTAGTGTGCGAAGGATATTTTTGATGGAATGAAGGAAGGCATTTAGGATCTGTCTTAAAAAAGTATCCCAGGGCCTCCCTGGAGGCCTAGGGATTAAGTCTCAGGGCTATCACCGCTCTGTTAAGGCTTGAGTTCTATCCTGGCCAGGGAGTTAACCCACATATGGCACGTAGACCTCTCCTGTCTCGCCCTCTGCTCCCCTTAGCAGTGTTTTTCAATAAAAATCTGCCTATTCTGCTCCCCACTCTGTCTCTGATGAATCCTTTTGCCCCCTGTACCTCTGGCCTACCCTCTAGATCTTCTACGCTAAAATAAAATCTTTTTTTAAAAATAAATTATCGCAAACTAAGAAATATTTAAACATATGGTTAGTATTAACGAATGCAATCAACCAAATTTAGAAGCCAAGCTTATATTTTCAAATCTATGGAAACCTGCAAGAGATGTAAGTTTTGAAATGAGCAGAAATGTGTTCAAATTTTGTTTCATCATTTTTATCTGTATAGCTGTAGACAAATACCTTGTTAAGTTTCTAAGCCTCTGCAAAACGAAGATTAGCAATATTTACTTTTTTAGAGAGGTGTGAAGATTGACACACTGTGTGTAAAAGTTTTTACTTCCACGCCTTGAATGCCTCTTCTGTCCTTGCCTTTTCCTTTACTTTTCTTTGGAGAATTATGCCTATATTTTATTTTAGCCCACCACCCCCTCCCTTCCAGTTCTTGGCTTTTCTCATTGTTTTTGTTCTTATTTTTTCTGGCTGATCTTGTCTCTTTGGTTTCCCTCTCTCTCCTCTCTGTGGATGTTTGTTTTGCCTGTGTTTATTTTTCCATCGTGAACTTTCTTTGAGTTCCTTTCTCATTTGCCTTTTTGCAGGCGTCTTTTGTTTTACCTGGGGCTCTAGCCCTTTGCACATTGATGTCAACACTGACTGCTGATTTTGGACTCTGCTGGGGGAAGGGAGGGATGGTGTGGGAAGAGAGCTCTTCGGGGCTTCCAGAAAGGATATTGGGAGGTTGAAGCGGTTGGTGCTGGCTATACATATTTTGCAGACATACATTTCAGTTTCTCTCCAGCAGTCTGACACTTTTCCCCACAGGTCCTCAGGGTGTTGGAGTCTGTTCTGATTTCACTCTTTCCCTTTCCTCCCTACTTTACCCTGTTTCAGTGGAACTCAGCTCTCCCCTCCCCAACTTCCTGTTGTCTTCCTTTCTCTGAAACATGTTTTACCTATTACTGCTCTTCATTTTACTAATGTGGAACACCCACATTAGTAAAGGGGAGCTATTTTTGAAGGGGGGGTTATTGTTGATAATAGCAATTAGAATAATAGGTGTGTGGGTAGCACTACTAATCACGGGAGGCCAAAAAACAAGACCGTGGAAACTCATGACCCTGTTCATTGGGCACAGATTGTTAATAGAATCCAGAGTCCAAAGGAAAGAAACAAACTAAGGGAGTGGTGGGTGGTGACAGGAGGCAGATGTCAGAGAGTATTTCTTGCATTTTAATTTCCACAAACATTTATTCATCACCTACTCTGAGCCAAGTAGTGTGCTAGTCTCTAGGTATAATTTGATGACCAATCTACAAAACAAAGTTCTGTTTTTAGTACTCCTGATGTTTACGGTTGTATTCTAAAGAGTTAGAATCTCTCTGCAACTCATATGTAGCATTTTGAATTTGAACCTAGTTTTCTACCTTGGAGGCACTATGGAAGGGAGGCACTATGGGGTTCCAGTGGCAACAACAGATCTTGTGGTGCTTACAGAAAATGGTTGGTCACACATCATAATTACCCATTACATGTCCTTAAGAATTTTTATTGTTGAAGTTTTAAGTAAATGTAGAGAGAACTACAGAATAAGTGTTTTCCAGCCATTACTCACCTTTAGTTGCTATCAACATTTTATCAATCTTGCTTTGCCTTCCCCCTCCACTGTTTTTCTGAATATTCCAGAATTTTCATGCAAATTCCAGATATCATGCTTTTTCATTGCATGTTTATTTCTATCTGCATTTCAATTAGACAAAAACATTTCACATAACCACCATGCTACTATCACATGCAACAAAATCAATAATAATTACAAAATTTTAGGGCCTCTCTGGTGGCTCAAGGGGCTAAGCACAACACTATGCAGCAATCCACAGCCTCTGCAGCATGAGTTTGATCCCCGGCCAGCAGGGAGCAGCCCATATGGCACAGCAGACCTCTCCTGTCTCGCCCCCTGCTCCCCTCAGTAGTGTACTTTGGTCAGTCTGCCTGTCCTGTTCCCCACTCTGTCTCTGGTGACTCCTCTCACCCCCCCACATCTCTGGCCTGTATCCCAGCTCTTGTATGCATAAATAAATAAATCTTTAAAAAATTACAAAATTTTATTTAATATTCACCCCACATGCAAATCTCCCGTTTATCTCAAAGATACCTTTGTATAGTAGGTTTATGTGCATGGAGATCTGAGACATTACATTATATTTAGTTACTCTGTCTTTTACATTTTTTTTAAGATTTGTAAAAATTTATTTATGCATATAAGAACTGGGTGTAGGCCAGAGGTGTGTGGGGAGTGAGAGGATTCACCAGAGACAGAGCAGGGAGCAGAACAGGCAGATCTACTGAAATGCACTGCTGAGGGGAGCAGTGGGTGAGACAGGAGAGGTCTCATGTGGGTTAACTCCCTGTGGGTTAACGCCATGTGGGTTAACTCCCTGGCCAGGGATCGAACTCATGCCACAGTGGCTGGTGATAGTTGATAACACTGAGACTTTAACCCCTGCACCACCAGGGAGGCTTGGCTTTTAAATATCTTGTTATATAATAATAATTCCCTTTCCATTTCCCCCTATATCATTGATTTTCATAGAAATTTGGTGTTGTGGGTGATATAGTTCTCTGTCCAGATTACTTCTTCATGACTAGACCACTATTCCTGCAGCTGCCAGGAGTGCAGGCTGCTATTGGCCCACAGTATTGTCCAATGACTGGTTGTTCAGTGGGTGAGAAGACCTGGCCCTTTTGTTTCAGTTTGGCATGACTCTAAAGCACCATCCCAACTCTAGAGCTCCCTGTGGGACTGGCTGAGACATCAGTTATGACTATAACTGAGATCAATCTCCTCTGCCCTAACTAGTTTTCCTCACTTTCTGGTATGTTCTTGAGGCTACTCCACAATAAACTGAGCCAAGTCTCCATGTCAAAGTCTATATCCTGGGAAAACTGACCGAGCCAGTTGATGCTGGGAGTACTCCTAGTAAACAGAAACTAAAAGGGGGATTTTGAAGCTGGATCACCTACCACCTGGCAATACAAACCCCATCACTGGGAGTGATCCCTTGATATGGTGTAGAAGTGTAGTCTTTAGAGCGTTCACTAGTGGCGAACTGGGAAAGGAGTAACATGGAAGGAAACCCTGGTGAGAAGAGTATTACAGGCATTTGGTAGGTTTGGGAGAAGTGGGGAGCAAGACTATGGAAGCTTGGATGGCTATTGCTGGGGACTACTGATGTAGCAGAAAGAGACAATCAAAGTGTGAGGCAGATTGCTCACCAGAGGGCTTCCTTGGTAGCATATAAAGGATTCTTAACTTCAATAGGTAGAGGATAGAGGAAACTCATGATGAGATCCCTGGACTTGATTATATTGGTAACTTAGCTCTAGAATTATGTTGGTGAATACACCAAGGTCATACCCTGATTGGGAAGAAATGGGACCCTGAGACTAGGACTGGAGACATTTAGATCAATAATGCCCTTGGGAGTGTTGAATTCTGAGTTTCTCCTGAACTCTCTGAGTCTGCAAAAATGGTCAACTCCCCTTTATTAAATGTAACTACCTCCCCTGGCTTATAGCAGATGAAAAGGTCTCTGACAACACAACACAGAATATAGTCCAAAAGGAATTGAATCAATTGGGATTCCACAGAACATCACACTGATGTGCTATCTCAATGACATCTTAATTGGGATGAATAAATAATAAGGTGCAAGTCTTTAGATATCTTGTCAAGACACTTATGCTCCAGAAGATTGATGACAATCCTTATAAATATTCAAAGGTATATCACATCAGTAAAAATTTAAAAATCCCAGTAGTCTGGAGTATGCTAGAACATTTCCTCCAAAGTAAAGAACAAATTCTAGTATTGTCCATTTCTAACTACTGAGAAGCAAAACACTTTAGATGTGGGTCTGCTAGACTTAAGCGGCCTGTTCAGCCCCCACTATGGTTACCTGCAGTTCTGCATTCCTATAGAAAGGTTGGAAATGTCCAGTCACAGTCATATGAGCCAAACCTTCAAGGTGCCTTTCATATCAATCAAGAGCAGATAGCTTGCTCTCTCTGGGAAGGGTATGCATCAAGAGGTATGACCGGGAATGCACAGGGGGCCAAGGACCTATGTATGACAGGGGACCCTAGAAGCTGATCAGTGGAATGCCTTGTTGATAAGATTAAGACCATGGCTGGGGGTCTGGGGTCTAGTTTCGATTACAACACTTGGTCATCAAGCTGATAACATGGTCAACAGACTCGTGTCCCCCAAGCCCTAGATAACATTCCTGAGTTTTGCCCATCCTTTTCTCCTTGACCTCCTAATGCATATAGCTGATGCTCTGTGATTATTCTATCAATAAAAACAGCCAGGATCTTGCTCTCAACATCCTGCCTTGTGCAGCCTGCTCCACAAGTCCTGTGTCTTTGTCAGTGTGGCGTTGCACAACACATTAGGTTCTTGGGGGAAGTATATTCTACACTTAGGAATATTGCTTTGACCCATTAGCAGAAGGCCATGAAACAGTCCCAGATTTGACTGCAACTCAGAGAAGGAAAAGGATCTGTAGCAGGTCCAGGTTCTAGTAAAAGC
The DNA here is from genome assembly GCF_014898055.3 of Talpa occidentalis. Lineage (NCBI taxonomy): Eukaryota > Metazoa > Chordata > Mammalia > Eulipotyphla > Talpidae > Talpa > Talpa occidentalis. The sequence goes on along the minus strand of NW_023601104.1, from coordinate 68,921,874 downwards.
AGCCCTTATGCTTGAACTATATAACCTGCAGAATACAGTATTAGAGGTATCCGTAATGAGAAAAGATGTCATGAGGAGTGGATGGCAAACTCCAATAGAAAAATTATAGCATAGACTCCCAGGACATGATCTTAAGGACGTGGCCTTAAGCTAGATCTATACCATTCATAAAACTGCTGTCCGTAAGCTATGGTAGTGCTGGAGAACCTATACCTTCCCTGGCAACCATTCATCTGTTCTCTATCTTTGTGATTTTTTCATTTCAAGAATATTATATAAATGGATCCATATAGTCTGCAAACTTTTGATATTATGTTTTTTTAAAAAACTCAGCATAATTCTCTGGAGAGTTAGCTTAGGTTGCTGAGTTTATTTAAGATTTACTCTTTTTAAATTGCTGAATACTACTCCATACTATGGAAATGCATCTGTTTGTTTAACCATTTCCCCACTGAAGCATATCCCTGTATTTATAGGGTGGGGTGAGGAGGTTGTCCTGGAGGCAGGCCACTCATCAGGTTTGGAGCAAGTACTTGCTTTCTGCTTGTCTTTTAATCTTGTTTTCTCCATTTAATCTTGTTTTCTCCATTATCAGTTGTAATGGCTGTCTTGTCAATATGTAAAAGAAAACTGTCAGAATGTTGTACATTTGGAGATTATACTCTGGGAGCATGTCTGCTGTCTTTCATGGCGTGTATTGAGTTTGGAGAGGTAGGTAGGAATCAGATCCTTTAGGGTATTGTAGACTAAGGAGATCTGTTCTGCTCCTGAGCAAAAGGAGGGGTCATCTCAGGATTTTAAGCCAGATGCACATATGGCATGATTGGTTTTGTGTTCTGAAATGATGTCTCTGGCGAATGTGTAGAGAACAGATTGCAAGGGGCCAGAGTAAATGCAATTAGCTCTGTTTGGAGGTCAATGCTGTGGGTAATAATGGTAGTGAAGATGGGACAGGACTTGGTGATAGATTGAATGTGGTATGGTGAAAAGGTGATGTCAAATATGATAGCATTTTGACAGGTAGAACTGAAGAATGATGGATTAATTCACTCTGGAATGGGGCCAAGTTTTGAAGTGTGAAAGAAATAATTTTGGTTTGGGGCAGCTTGAGTTTGAGTTTAAACAGCCTTTGAGACATACAAAAAGAGATGTCCAGAATGCAGTTTAATATTAAAGTATGGAGTGCAGATGAGAGATCAGTGCAAGTTTTGATTTGATAGAAAAAAATGTAGTTCATCTTTGGACCTTTCTTTGCAATTGCGCTACTGCTCTAGCAAATGCAACGTTTCACAGGTATAATGCATTGAAACATTTCACTGCTATATTCCTGTGAGAAGCAAGAACTCATAAAAACCAAAATAAAGTTTTGTTTTATTTGTTTCACAAATGAGCAGTTTCATTTTTATAGGAAAGCAGTTACCTTTCCCCTGCTTTTTATTTTTTTATTGTAAATGTTGAGGAATTCTGGCAGTAGCTAAGACTTTTTGGAGCCAAGTATGCCTTAGTTTTCTTCTATTATAACAGTTTCTCTTTTTCAATAAGTGTTTTTGCCAGTTACCAGTTAGAATAACTTTCCAATGAAGGAGATTTCTCTGGAATTGCAACCTAACAATTTCTAAGCAGGACCATCTCCCTCTTCCTCATTAAAGAAAGTCACTAGAGAACTATTAAAAACTTTTCTTAAGAGTCAGATCCTAAGTATATTTTAGGTGTAGAACAGATTGAGGTAAGTTGGTGGGGAGAGAGGTGGTGGTGGAAGGGATGCCAATTCTAATTCAATTTTTAAGAAAGTTGCTTCTAAATAGTTTTCTTAAAGGATTATAAGTCCTTTTGAACTTTTGCGAAATACAAGCATAGTCTGTGGTCAGTTGTCTTATTTTGGGTTAGTTTTGCTCAACCTCCCACAGGAAAAGGAATACAAGTTGATGGCACACCAACTGGTCCCTTGCCTTTCCTTGCTGCATCTGTTTGTTTACTTCTAGATTTTTCGTACTGTTCTGCAGATTAGTCTGTGGCTCAGTCAGTAGACAAAATTATTACAACAATATCTTTGATTTATCTAATGCCTATCTCTTGATTGACTTCCCATGTATGATTTCACCTAAATTTATATGATATTTCTGTCACTAAGTTAGAGAAGGCAGGCACTATTATTCCCACTTTTTGATCGAGTTAGTGACTGTTGGAAACAGGGCCAGAACACAGATTTAAATTTTTTTTTTCAGATTTAAAAATTTTATCTTAAAAAAGGGAAAAAGCAAAAAAAGAAAGGAAGATAAAAGATAAAGGAAGAAGGGCCTCCTCTGGTGGCGCAGCGGTTGAGCGCTGGGTTGCGAGGCTGCCTGCAGCCTCTGCAGCGCCGGTTCATTCCCCGGCTGCTGGTGAGGGTCCCACCAAAAAAAAAAAAAAAAAAAGGAAGGAGGTAGGAGAAAGAGTAACAAATAACAAGTAAAATGAGTTTATTTCTTCGAGAAAACTTTTTCTTCAGCATCTTCAAAGTTCTTATTGCTGAGAACACAATGATGTACAATGATGTACATGTTCCTGGTTACATGCCAGGAACTAAAACTCCAGTGGGAGAGATAAACCTATGAATGTTATGGTATAACGGGAGAATTAAAGAAGGGCCAAGGAACAAACTCTGCCTGAAATAAAAATAACACAAAGTAATTTTTGTCAATGGCCTCAATTCTCAATTCCAAATAGCTAATTTGTTTGTCTTAAAGTGGTTGCCATGTTTTATTATATGTTGTTATTTTTCATTTAGGTACTTTTGTGTCTTCATACTGCTTTGTCTATGTTTTGGCATAGGATTCTTTGATTTTCTCAAATGTGTGTCTCTCAATACACAGTAGCCCACTCAGGTTGTTGTAATCTCCCATTTTCAATTTCATGCTTCCAGAATTTTGGATTTGGAGGAGGATAGGACTACTGAAGTTCTTCCCACCCTGTCTCCTGGGATCTCTAGTATTTCTATGGCAAACCTTGATGGAGCATCATGTCTTACTGCTGGACTTCCATATACCAAATTTTCCCTATTACAATCTTGTCTAGGGGTAAGAATGGACTGGACGCTATACCTTGGGCTTACCTTGTTTTAAAAATTATAAAAATATAATTGTAAAAGATCTTGTTATAGCATTATTTGAGCAGAATTGTTTGGAGTTGAGTGCAGAAAAGGTATGGTAACTAATATAAATCATTTAACAGAAATTTAATTACCTTTTTATTTATTTATTTATTTTTAAAGATTTATTTGTTTATTTATACAAGCACTGGGTACAGTCAGAAGCGCAGGAGGGTGAGAGAATTCACCAGAGCCAGAGCAGAGAGCAGAACAGGTAGACGGACAAGATACACTGCTGAGGGGCGCAGCGGGCGGCAGGAGAGGTCTATGCGCCATGTGGGACCCTCGCCCGGAGGCCGGGGATTGAACCGGCGCTGCAGAGGCTGCTGGCAGCTTCGCAATCCAGCGCTCAACCACCGGGGGAGGCCCTTAATTACCTTTTTAGTGGAACATATCATGCTACTTTGTATGTGTGCATGTGAATTTTCAAGATGCAAACCACTGCTATTTTTTTTCATTTGAGATGTTGTAACTGATTTTTATGCTCAATTTGGAAAAGGAAAGTTTGCTTACATATACATTTATTCAAAAAGTATTTATTGGGGCCTCCATAGTGCCACAGTGGTTAAAGTCTCAGCACATACCAAGCTATGGCCAGCCACTGGAGCATGAGTTCTATTCCAGCCAGGGAGCTGACCCACATGGTGCAGCAGACCTCTCCTGTCTCACCTGCTGCTTCCCTCAGCAGCATATTTTAATAGATCCACCTATTCTGCAACCCCCTTCTGTCTCTGGTGAATCCTCTCACCCCCACACCTCTGGCCTATACCCCAGTTATTGTATGCATAAGTAAGTAAAAATAAATCTTTAAAAATAAAATGAAATTAAAAAAAAGTATTTATTGAGTACCTACAGTATTCAAGGCATACTTAGATACAGGAGAGATACAGAGGTGTACTACTCCCAGGGTGGAGGCAGGGTTCAAATGAGTACTAGTATAACATGTTTATGTGAAAACTGCTTTATAAAAACCGAAGTACCTGCAAATATTTTAGTATTGTTATTTAAAAAAATCAATTCATCTCTTCCTGTGGCTTTTTCAGCACAGAGGTGAAATCTTTCAGTTTTGCACTTATAAGCCCAAGCAAGTGAACAGCATTAAGTCTGCCTTGGACTTGGTTTACATTCTTAGATCTCAGGAACTATAGGGACTCTGAGTGTGACAGTACCATTCATCTTGTTCTCTGTAAGCCCATAGAGTTATAATCTTCACTCCAATTTGGGTAGAAGAGGAAGTTGAGACTAGTTTTGCCTTTTGAATCACGTAGACATTTGAGGAACATGGATTTTCATCCTCACTGATTTCTTTTGCAAAATGGCCTTGTATGTCAGGTGTGGACAGAGAAACTATGGCAGGACTCCCTCCCCTTGCAAAACAAAGTGGAGTGTTACTGTCACAACAAACACAGCTTTTCGTTTCCTCTAGTTTTCATAAATGTCCAGGTGCTTAAACAAATGTCATAGGAGTATTTGTGCGTTGCTAAAAGTTATAATAATTTCTCTGTCTTCCATGTTTGAGATCTACTTTTGCCTCTTTCCCTAAATTCTGTTATCTGGTTTACCAAGGGGTGATGCTTATTCTCAAAATATAAAGAAAACTAAGGCTCCATATAGGGAAACCAGTTCAACCTGTTGGGCCCTTCTTCACAGACTTGTATATCTTGTTATGGTGTATTAATTGCTCTGAAATCTATGGTACAAACTAGTAATGACCTTACTTGTATTTGGCATTAAAAATAGCAGAGAGTAGCACACATTTTATTCTGTGGAGTAGTTCCAGCTGGTGCTGACTAGAGCCACCTGACTTTTAAACAGTGTTTATTGCAAAGGTCATCTTACATCATTGCTCTGTCATCCAAGGTTAATTGCCAATTTGCTTTAAAATATTATGCAAAAGCATTGGCTTAGTTGTAGAAAACTTTATCTTAGAGAATTTGATTCACTTAGTGATGAATAATTAATGTCCCATGAAGTCACATACCTGAAAAAGAATCCTTAAGTTCAACAGGACCGTTCTTCCTTCTAAATGGAAACTATTTTTAAAAATTCATGGAAACTACTCTTTTTAAAAAAGAAACAAAAACATAATAACAAACATGCTGTGAAAATATTTATAGAAAATAATATAGGTGAAAGATGGCTAGTTTTGTTATAAATAGCTTTATATGAACTTATAAGATTTTAATTAAGAATCATTAGGTAAATGGAGAAAGGAAATGAACAAACATTTGCTAAAAGACAATTCAATTAATAAACATGAAAAATTGGTCAATCTAACAAGTATCAAAGGAAACCTGAGATTATAATATTGGTGAGGGTATGGTGAAATAGGTACTATCACATTATTTTTTGAGTGCATAAATTGATAAGATTCTTTACAAAGTAAGTTGGAAAACTATATGAAGATTCTTAAAATTACTCATACTCAATTTTCAGTAATTCCACTTCTAGGAGTCTACTCTAAGAGTATAATGTTCCACAAAACACATAGTGAATAAATATACTAAAGCAAAAACCTAAAAATAACCTAAAGCAAAAACAGAAAACCACAATTAGCACGTTAAACAGTAGGAAATGAAGTAATAAACTATATATATTTAATGCCTTGCCCTTTTAGTTTATTCATTTATATCAGCATAAACTCATGGATTCCTGCCTTATTTTTCTGAAAAAATTTTTTATTTATGCATTAAAATATTTTTTATTGATTTACTATTGGTTTATAATACAATATAGTTTAGAGTAGGATAGTTGCACACTTTGATATATACTTTGATATATGTATGATAAAGGATATATGTATGATGGTGTATGTATGTATAACATATGCGCCACCAAAGTTCTTTTTTTTTTTAAGATATATTTATTTATTTATGCATAGAAGAACTGTGGTGTGGGCCAGAGGTGTGGGGAGTGAGAGGATTCACCAGAGACAGAGTGGGGAGCAGAACAGGTCTATCTACTAGAGTACACTGCTAAGGGAAGCAGTCAGTAGCAAGACAGGAAAGGTCTTCTGGGCCATATGTGGTTTAGGTAATAGCTTGATAGCACTGAGACTTAACCCCTACACCACCAGGGAGGCCTCCAAAGTTCTAATACTATTCACTTCCATCTAATTGAGCCCCTCTACTCATTCTTCCTATTCCTCTCCCTTTTCCCATTTTGTTCTCAGGGTCTGAGATTTTTTTGTTGTGTTTTGTTTGTTTGGTTGCTTTGTTTAATATATGTCATCATGACAAAGAGAACTATTGTTTAATGGGTACACAGTTTCAGTTTGGGAAGATAAAAGTACTGGAGACAGTGATCATTGTTACACAACAATGTAATTGTACTTAATGTCACAGAACTATACACCGAAAGATGACTAAAATGATAAATTTTATTGCATTGCAAGATCCTTATAATAGTATGAGGAATGCTAATTATATGATCTTAATTAAAAAAAAAACAATATTAAAAAGTTAAAAAAAAATAACACCCCCCCCTGAAAAAAAGCATGCATGTTTTTGCAAAAGTGATTTTCAAGAGGAAGAGAAGAGAAACTACAGAATGGGAGAAAATATTTGCAGAAGACATATCTGATAAAAGAGTATTATCCACAATATACAAAAAGCTCTTAAAACCCAACAAAAAAGAAAACAAACCACTTGTTAAAAATGGATCAAAGATTTCAATAGTCTCATCACCAAAGAAGATATAATATAGCAAATTAACCCATGAGAAAATGCACAGAATATATCTTTAGGGACCTGCAAACTAAAACAGGAATGAGACACCACTACATGCCTAAGAGCATGGTAAATATCCCAAACACTTACAATACCAAATACTGGTGAGCATGTGGAGCAACAGAAACCCTTATTATACATTGGTTTCAATGCAAAGTGGTACAACCTCTTTGGAAGATAGTTGGTAGTTTCTTATTAAACTAATTATACTCTTATATGATGCAGCAATTATGCTTCTTGGTATTTTCTCGAAGGAAGTGAAAAGTTAACTCTATACAAAAACTAGTACAGATATTTGTAGTAGTGTTATTCATGACTGCCCACCCTTGGAAACAACTAACCTGACTTTCAGTAGGTGAATGGATAAATAAACAGTGGTATGTGCTAAAAAGAATTGCATTATCAAGCCATGAAAAGACTTGGGAGGAACTTAAATGCATATTACAAAGAAACCAATTTGAGAAGGCTACATACTGTATAATTCCAACTATATGATTTTCTAGAAAAGGCCAAATTATGGAGATGGTAAAAAGATCAATGTTTCCCAGGGGTTTGGGAGGTGGAAGAAATGAATAGCTACAACACAGAAGAGTTTGGGGGCAGCACTACTATTCTGTATGGTACTAGACTAATGGATACGTACTGACATATTTGTCAAAATTGATAGTACAATACTAAGAGTGAAATTGATTTAAAACTACAGTCTTTGGGTGATGATATGTCAATGTGGGCTCGTAGATTGTAACAAATACCCTTTATTTCTTCAGAATCGTCTTCATTTCATAAAAATTGAGAAGAAGATATAAGATGTATAAGTTTAAGTTGTATAACATGCTGATTTGATACGCTTATATGTTGCAATATGGTTGCCAGTGACACATTAGCTAATACCTCTGATGCATAATATACTTATAATTTTTTTTAAGATTTATTTATTTATGCATACAAGGGCTGAGGTACAGGCCAGAGGTATGGGGGGTAAGAGGATTCACCAGAGACAGAGCGGGGAACAGAACAGGCAGATTGACCAAAGTACACTGCTGAGGGGAGCAGCAGGTGAGGCAGGAGAGGTCTGCTGCACCATGTGGGTTGCTCCCTGGCTGGCCAGGCGATTGAACTCATGCTGCAGAAGCCGCAGACAGCTTCATAGGTTGCATCTTAACACCTTGTGCCACCAGGGAGGCCCTTTACATTTTATTTATTTATTTATTTATTTTGTAGTGGTAACAAAGTCAAGTCTCATAGCAACTTTGAAGCTTAAAATACATATTGTTGTTTATAATCACTATATACATTGACTCTTCAGGACTTAACTACTGGCAGCAAAGTTTAAGATACGTGGTTAAAGTTCATCTCCCAAACTCCCCGACCTTCAGACATTGGTAAACACCATTCTACCCTGTTTCTATGAGTTGGTTTACTTAAGAGTCCACATATAAGTGTAACATACAGTATATGTATTATTTGTTTTTTCTCTCTGACTTATTTTGACCTTCAAAGTCTACCCATGTTGTTGCAAATGGTGGGATTTCTATCTGAATCTTCTCTATTGATAGGCACTTGGGTTTTTTCCATATCTTGGCTATTGTGAATAATGTTGCCATAAACATGGGGTTATATATATCTTTCATATTGTTCTCACTTCCTTTGGGTATATGACCTGAAGAGGAATTGCTGGATCATATGGTAGTTCTATAGTTAATTTTTTTTTGGAAACTTGATACTGTTCTCCATAGTGGCTGAACCAATTTGTATCCCCCCACCCCCCAAATAATGCATATAAGTTCCTTTTCTTCACATCCTTGCCAACACTTATTGTCACTTATCTTCTGGATGATAGTCATTATAACAGGTGTGAGTTGATATCTCTTTGTGGTTTTGATATATATATATATATCTCTGATAATGAGAGATGTTGTGTTTCTTTTTGCCATTTGGATGTATTCTTTGGAAATTTGTGCATTTAGTTCCTCTGCCTATTTTTTTTATTGGCTTTTTGTAATTATGTTATTTCTTTGTATATTTTAGATATTAACTTCCTTAGATATATGGCTTGTGGATGTTTTCCTTCATTCTAGAGGCTGCCCTTTTTATTTTATTTTTTTATTTCTCTCTTTGGTTCTACAGAAGCCTTTTAGTTTGATGCAGAGTTAGGAATTCCTGATACTTTCATGAGTTTTACCTCTAGGAATTCCACTATATTCTTGGAGTGAAGAGTTAAGAAAAACCCTCATATTCTTGCTAAGGATAAGGGAAAAACAATCTTTTTAAAACACACCTTAGTATTCTACTTAACAAAAGTCCACTCAGCAACAGAAAAGATAACCAGATCCTTATCTGAAGTGGGGCAAGAAGATTACTCAATCCAACCTCCTCTTACTTAAGGGAGAAAAATAAAATAATAGCCATGGAACACAGACCCACTAAAAGTCTGAGACAGGATTATAGAGTGCTTCCCTCCACTATTATGACTGGGGATTCAACACTCTTCTTTTGGCAACTAATAGATCAAGGAGGCATAAAATCAGTGAGGAATTAGTTGAAGTAAACAGCACCACCAATCAACTTAACCTAATATTGACATTTATAGAGTACTTCATCTAACAACAGCAGAATACACATTCTTCTCAAGTTCACATGGAACGTTCATTAAAATAGACCACATTCTAGACCAGAAAACACACCTGAACAAACGTAAAAGAATAGGAACATAAAAGTATGTTAGTATGTTCCTCAAAGTACAATGAAATGAAACTAGAAATAATAAAACAGATAGATGGAAATTCTAAAATATTTGAAGATTAAATAGCATACTACTAAATAACACAAGGGTCAGAGAAGAAGTCTTGAGAAATTTGCTTTTATCCACATAGATATCCATCAAGCACATACTACACAAGGTATGGCCAAGCCTGACTGATTTGATCATAAAGACATAATGAATAACTTATAGATTCAGATAGTTTATTTTGACATAGTCAGTGAATAAATGAAAGCTGTCCATGGTTTTTGTCTCATACACCAAAAAAGATAATACCAAAACAGAAGGGGGAGGAGCTAAGGGGCCAAAGAATATGCTCTTTGGAATTACACAAATCTGGATTTGAAACCATATGATTACCCATATGATAATAAATGATATCTCAGAACCTTCATTTTCTCATCTATAAAGTGAAAGTACTATAGAAGTACTTCTATAAAAGAGTAATACTTCTCACTAATCTTAAATGATTATTTATCTAGCTAGATATAAATATGGAGGTTAGTACAAGTACATAGTGTAGGAATTTAATGCATATGAGCTATTGATAAATAAGGCAGAGAAAAATAAATAAGTGCATAAGAGCTTTTAACAATTGATAAGAATAGGTCTAATGGTCAAATAAAATCATGCATTTAATGATTACAGAATGCACAGTTTCCTCAAACACACACATTGAAAAATTGAACATCAAGGGCCTCCCTGGTGGCCCTGGGGTTAAAATATCAGCACTATCAAACTATCACCAGCCAGAGTGGCATGAGTTCAATCCCTGGCCAAGGAGATGACCCACATGGTGCAGCAGACCTCTCCTGTCTTGCCCACTGCTCCCCTCAGCAGTGTATTTCAGTCAATTTGCCTGTTCTGCTCCCTACTCTGTCTCTGGTGCATCCTCTCACCCCCTGCATCTCTGGTCTACACCCCAGTGCTTCTATGCAAAAATAAATAAATAAAATCTTTAAAAATAAAAAATAAATGGGTGTGAACTTTAAAAAAAAGAAAACTTGTACACCAAGCAAGTCTCAACAAATTTCAAAGAATCAATAACATACTATTCTCATCCTCTGACCATAATTCTCTGAGTTAAAAGTCAACCACAAAACAATCAACCTCACAGGTGTTCCAATCACTTTGGGAAACTGTTTGGGAAGCTGAATATACTTATAAACTATGACTCTGCAATTCCATACCTTTAACAGAAATGCATACATATGTTTAACAACAACAAAAGATGTACTAGAATGTTCTCAGCAGCACTACTCATAATATCCCAAAGCTGGAAATTACCCAAATGTTCATCAACAGTAAAGAAATGGTAGTATGTTCATACAACAAAGGCCTGTACAACAAGGACAATTAACAAACTAGTTATAAGCAGCAACATGGATGAATATAGATATAGGCTGAATGAAAGAAGCCAGACAAAAACAGCTAACATATTGTGTAAAATTTTATTAAATACGAGAGTAGGCATAGCTATGCTGTTGGAAGTTAGGAATGTACTTTACTCTTGGGGAGGGGTAGTAAGTGGAAGGAAATATAAAGATGATGTCTAGGATACTTGCAAAGTTCTGTTTAGTGATTTTGGTGTTGGTGACATGGCTATATTTAGTTTGTAGAAAATTTGCAAACGGTGCGTTTTTAGCATGTCCCTTGTGTATGCATATTGTTCTTCAATGAAAAGTTAAAATTAAACCCATATGACCTTCATATATTGGAAATTTTAAAGTGTTTACTAAGTAACTCATGAATAAGAGTATAGTCAACAAATCTGTAAATACCTAGAACTGCCAGAAAGTGCTAAACAAAAATTCATGAAACATAGCAAAAGCAGAGGAAAATGTCCAGTTTTGCATGTTTACATTATAAAAGAGGGAAACCTGAAAATTGATGAGCTAAGCATCCAACTTAAGATAGAAAAGTATTAAAGGACTAAACTCAAAGAAAACAGAAGGGAAGAAGATAAGGGCAATAGAAAAAACATAAAATACAGAGGGTCAACAAAGCTAGAAGTTGGTTCTTTGGAAAGACTAATAAAATAGACAAAACCTTGACAAGACTGATCATGAGGAAAAGGAGGAAGGGAATAAATAAACAATGTTAATAATGGTAGAGATCCATCATGCACATTCAGCAGAAAGTAAAAAGACAATAAGGGAAAGTTATGAATGACTTTATGTCAATGAATTTGCAAATGTAGATAAACTAGACAATTTCCTAGAAACCGATAACATGCCAATACTGATTTAGGAAGCAATAGAAAGTTTGAGGCATACTTAAGAAATATATAGCATAACCTCCATCCCCAACTTAAAGTAGAGGGTGATCCCTATAGACTCTCACTGTGAACATGAAATATAGTGCAGCTGTACACTAAGCCAATACTTACAAACCCAGTGTTGATTTAAGTTGTGATGTGGAGGGGCAGAGAGGTGATAGGTTGGACTCTGGACTAATATGGTGACATAGGAAGATCCTGACTTTTTCTCCTTCCACTGATTTACTGAATATAAAACTATACATGAAACAAACCTCTGAGAGAAATCCACAAACTAGATGAATGACTCCTACATTCAATGACTGAGAAAACACCTACCTTAAAATGGGTTGGAAAGTCTGAGACCATACTCTTGTCATAACCACACCTCAAGTATAGCACCACAAGATAGTGAGGGAATCCCCAATTTTACTTCTCTCTGAAGAGCAAAAGGTTTGAAACTGCACTTAGTGCCCCAATTTTTATGACTGCCAACCAAGAGATGGGCCCCCAAATCATCTAGCTCTGATAGCCAATAGGTCTTCATTCATAGGTCTCACAAACCTATAGCAAATTAAGAAGCAGTTTAGAAACTGGTATAGGAGTAACTCCCCAGTGGCTATACACCTGGGCTCAGTGGAGAAGGAGCAGAGAAAACCACCCATCTCCCAGTTTCTCCCTGGAGGGGATTTGACTACATACCTTATCAGTTGCTGCCGAGGGTTCCCGTTTCTAATAAGCCTTCATCTAGATGAAGACTGTAATCCTCTTTCCTGAGAAACTAATGTGTCTTATCACACCCTCAACTACTGACAGTCACTGAAAACAAAAACAGTAGTTTAAATAGTCACAGAGACTTGAGAGGCAACCAGGAGCTTGATGATTGATAACGTTTACCTCCAACACAAGACCAGTCTATCAAGACTGGAGGAGATGGTTATTTTAACTAATGTGCAGAAACAAACATAGAGAGTCAATGGAAGTGAATAAACAGGGGACTATGTTCCAAATAAAGACATAAGATACATCTCCAGAAACCAGTCCTAATGAAATTAAGAGAAGTGATTAACCTGATAGAGATTTCAAAATCACAGCAGTAAAGATACTCATTAAGGAAAGGAGAGCAAGGCAAAAAGAAATTGAGAACTTCAACTAAGAGAAAATATTAAAAAGTACCAAGTAGAAATCATAGAGCTAAAGAATACAAAAACTAAACTGAAAATTTTGATAGATTCAACAGCAGATAAGATCAAGTGGAAGAAAGGATCAGCAAATCCAAAAACAGGGCAATGAAATTTATTTAATTAGAGAAGTAAAAGAAAAATGAAGATAGCTTAAGGGACTTAGAGGACAACATCAAATAGGTCAGTATATTCATTATAGGGGTCTCAGATACAGAAAAGAGAAGGGACAAACTATTATTAAAAGACATAATGTGGGGGCCTCTCCAGTGGCGAAGCGGTTGAGCGCTGAGTTGCGAAGCTGCCCGCAGCCTCTGCAGCATCGGTTCAATCCCCGGCTCTGCTCCCCGCTCTGGCTCTGGTGGATTCTCTCACCCTCCCACGCTTCTGACTGTACCCAGTGCTTATATAAATAAATAAATAAATAATCTAAAAAAAAAAAAAAAGACATAATGTGTGGGGGACTTCCTGGCGGTGCAAGGGGTTATGCACAGCACTGTGAGGCTGTCCACAGACTGCAGCATGAGTTCAATCCCTGGCTGGCCAGGGAACTACCCAAATGGCTCTGTAAACCTCTCCTGTCTCACCCACTGCTCCTCTCAGCAGTGTATTTCAGTCTGCCTGTTCTGTTCCCCACCCTGTCTCTGGTGAATCCTCTCACCCATCCCCCACACCTCTGGCCTGTACCCCAGTTCTTGTATGCATAAATAAATACAATTTTAAAAAAAGGAGAAAAAAAAGAAATAATGTGTGAAAACTTTCCCAACCTGGTGAAAGAAATAATTAACTAAATCCAAGAAATTCAGGGAGTTTATTTTTGATATATATATATATTTTTACATCATTGTTCATTTTTAAAAAATGTTTGCCTCTACCTCCTCACCTCAGGCATAGTCCCTATAGAATTTCCTTCCCCAATGCACCGTGTGCCATCACCACAGGCCCCTGTGCTCCTCCCTCCCTCCCTCTGATGGCTCTCCCTCCTCCTTCCCAGTTCAGGGAGTTTAAAATAATAAGGTTGGTAGATGAAATAGAGAAAGGCTGCTAAAAGGTACACACATTTATAAGATTAAAAAAGTCTGAGTCTGTAATGTATAATACAATGACTATAGTTGATTATATTCTTGTATAATTGAAATTTGCTAAGTACAACTTAACTGTCACACACAAAAAAGATAAATATGTGAGGTGATAGGTATGTTAATTAACTTGATGGTGGCAATCCTCTCACAATACATACATATATCAAATCATCATATTATACAAATAACTTAAATATAATTTTCTTTGTCAATTAAACCTCATACAATTGATAAAAGGAAAAATAAAATAATTCTGCATCTGAATCACTTGCCATATTAAAAAAAAAAGTAACCATGCTATACTGATTCAAATGCTAGTTGTCTCACAGACACATCCATAATAATGTTTGATCAAAAGTCTGGCACAGTGACCTAGTCGAGTTGGTTTATAAAATGTCCCGTCAAACTCCATCACTTTTCTGCATACCTGTCACTTTATGTGACTCTCAGCCATATGCTTCCCACAGATGGCATGTGCTTTATTCCTGTCTGCAGATGAGATGACTGGGTCTTATAAGTATTCTCCCAAGAATTGAAGATGAGGGAGATATGATGGGATAGGATCAGTGATGTCATAATTGCATAGAAATGATAGAAATAGTTATAATTTGGCATGTGAGTACCTATTTTCAACTACAGGTTTCCCCTGCCACCCCAAAGTATAATCTCCCTACTTGGTAAGATCTGGTAAGTTATTTTTTGAGTCTGGAAAGTGCAACATTTTTTTCCATATAAATGAATGGTAATGGCATCCCCAGACCCAAGAAATAACCTGTCAACTCTAACAAGTAAGAAGGTTCTACCTTTTGATAGTGGAGGAAACGTGTATTAAGAACGACACTTTAGTTGAAAGTAAGTATTAAGATAAAAATGCTGATGATAGGGGGCCTCCCTGGTGGCGCAAGGGGTTAAGCACCGCACTGTGAAGCTTACCACAGCCTCGGAGGCATGAGTTCCATCCCTGGCCACTAGGGAGTAACCCACAAGGCACAAAAGACCTCTTCTGTCTTGCCCGCTGCTCCCTTCAGCAGCGTGCTTCGGTCAACCTGCCTGTTCTGTTCCCCACTCTGTCTCTGGTGAATCCTCTCACTCCCCACACCTCTGGCCTGTACCCCAGCTCTTGTATGCATAAATAAATAAATTTTTAAAAATGCTGATGATAATACTATAAATAACTACCAAATAAAAGCCTTTTGTGTAAGCTGAGCAGTATTCTAACTATTTGACATATATCACCTTATTTAATCATCACTACAATCAATACTACAAGATAAATCCTGATAACTATCTTACAAATTAGGAAATTGAGCAGAGATGGGTACAGTTACTTGGCAAGGATACAAAGCTTGATGGTGTGGAGCCGGGACTTTTTACCCGGGCATAAAAGTATATAATACCCACATAGTCATGGCAGAGGCAGAGAGGTGTGATGTTCCCAGGAGAAAACCTTCACACCTCTGTAATCTATTACACACATTCTTGGTGCCCCCCTCACCCCCTGCCCCCCAGCATTCCTTGTATTCTTGCCCAGCAAAGGTGTGTGTTTTTGTTCCTTTCCTCTTGTTTATTTTTTCTCCTTAAAAATACTAGTAATTATTTTAATAAAAACCTTTCTGGAAAAGCAACACCAGGCACCACTTGCATTCCAAGCCTGGTTTTTGTTACCAGATTTGCTTTCCACATATGATTCTCACCATGAGCCCTTCTTGTGACACAATGTAGTTGGCTCTGCTTTGTAGTTGGTGCTGCCAACCTCTGGATTAAATAATAAAGAGCCAATTGTATATTTCAGGGCTATTATACCGTTTAATCAGGATTTTAAAAAACTGTATAGAGTAATGGAATCTGTAAGTATATTTATAATTATTGCTATTTTCATTTCACTGAAGTAAAAACACATTATGCGGATTATGAAGGAAGGACTATTCTAATTTTTCTTCTCTAGAAATGAGCATTTTTCCATCTAGAGTCTCCCTTCTCAATACCAAAAAATATGCATGTCATTATAATTTCCTGTCAGAAAAAATGAGATTGGTCAACTCCAGCATATTTTTAAACTAAAAAAAAAACCCTAAATAATAGGGTATAGCTCACATTACTATATATAAATAAATGTAATGTCTTTTTTTAGTTTTCATACATCATAAGGAGGGGGAAAAGCACTGAAATGGGGTAAATATTCTGATAATTTAATTCCCTTCTCAGGATTTTTATTTTGCAGAAATCTTGTTAAATGTGCTTTTATAGGCAATGAACATTTACCTTGGAGGAAAAAGAATTGTCAGCATCTTAAGTGACCGCTCTATAAACTGTGGTGTTTTCAGAGCAAAATCAAAGTTCTTTCCCAATTTTTCTTGATTAACAAATGAGATTAAAGAAAATAACTATCCTACAAAGCACTTTTTGATGGAAGAGCCATAAACTGGGCATTTAAATGTTAGAATGGAGAAGTTTTCCAGAGGATTCGCTGGTACCAGACCTATGCATAAGCTGCTGTCTTTGGGGCTAAAAAGTTGAACTCACTGTCAGTTTTCCTTTGAGGGAACAACATTGGCTTCATATTGTGGGGCAGCTAGAGAAATGATTCCAGAGAATATATGAGAAATATACTATGTATTTAGAAATGTTCTTTCTCAGCTGTGAAAGGGTTGTTATTTGTGACCCTAAAATATTTTGGTAGAGAAGTCATTGGGCATTTTCCACTCAATAAAGACTTTTCAGTGCTTCCCTGGTGGCATAAGGGGTTAAGCATCGCACTGTGAAGAAATCCGAAGCCTCTGCAGCACAAGTTCAATCCCCAGACCGCCAGGGAGCAACCCACATGGCGAAGCAGACTTCTCCCATCTCGCCCGCTGCTCCCCTCAGCAGTGTATTTCAGTTAGTCTGCCTGTTTGGTTTCCCACTCTTTCTCTGGTGGGTCCTCTCGCCCCCCACCCTCACATCTCTGGCCTGTGCCCCAGCTCTTGTGTACATAAATAAATAAATCTTAAAAAAAAAAATAAGGACTTTTCAGGAACCCATACCCATATAGAAAAACTGCAGAAAAATCCATGCTCCAACCAGAAAAAAATATATCCCTTTTGTCTTTTAAATTCCTTTTGGTGTCTGGATTCATGAATTCAGACAATTCTGGAACAGAAGAATTGGAGCTATAGAATTGGAATAGAAGTTTCTGGGGCCAAATTTGGATTGACCTTGTGCAAGTCACTTACCTCTTTGGGCTTGGTATTTTTTCCCCTGCTGCATTTATTTATTTATTTTTAAATTCTTTTTTTTTTTTTTAAGATTTATTTATTCCTTTATACAAGCACTGGGTATAGTCAGAAGTGCGGGAGGGTGAGAGAATTCACCAGAGCCAGAGTGGGGAAGAGAAACAGGCAGACTGACGAAATACACTGCTGAGGGGAGCAGCGGGCAGCAGGAGAGGTCTGCGCACCATGTGGGACCCTCACAGGTGGCCGGGGATCTAACCGGTGCTGCAGAGGCTGCAGGCAGCTTCACAGGCCAGCGCTCAACCGCTGTGCCACCGGGGGAGGCCCCCCTGCTGCATTTAAATAAACTGGACTGTTTTCCAGATTTTCTCATCTGGAAGAAGAAGAAAATGTGTCCTTGACAAAGAAGTTAGAAGTCAAATGATAATTTTATGTGCTTTATTTTTAGCTATTAAAAACTTACTTTCTAACTTAAAAGTAGAATCATTATAGGTATTGTCAAGAATTTGATCAATGAATGGACGACACTGATGGACATGCAAATTACTGCTTCGATGTGGCTTTCTTCTCTCAAGGATCATAGGGACAAACCTGCCTGTAATTATATGTCGCTTAGATATGGCACTTTTCATTACAGGATGTCAAAATATTTTGTAAACATTAATTAAGGCTTGCATCTTTCCTGTAAAGTGAATATGATTGTTTTCCTATTACAGAGAGCAGCAAACTGAGACACAGAACACTTCAGAAGCTGCCCAAGATTAGATTCCTAAACAGTGCCATCAAGAACCAAGTTACTTGCTCTAACTTGCCACACCATACGTTATTCGGTGAAGGTCAAATAATTAAGAAACTTCTGAGCAGCTACCCTTGTTTTGGGGCTGTTCTGTACCCAAGGCAGGAGGAAGGTGGCTGCAAAGAAGACAAACAGAGTTGCTGGAGTTCATCAACTGTAGTCTCCAACTTGCTATGAAAAGTAGAAAGTACCTACTGGAACACAGGCAGATTCTGAAAATGATTACACATGGCAAAGCAAAACCTGTCAGCCTCACAAATAACTTCCCGCCTAGAGGAAATCTGAAATAGAATACTTCCCATATTGGCCCAAACTGGTGACAGTAAGTTGCAGTGGCCATAATACTGAGTTGGGCACAGCCTGTGGAAAATACCACAGAGTAAGCACACTGGCTGTCTTTGATCCAGGTGATTCTGATATCACTACACTTGATCTTGGCCAAAAGACGGAGAAGTGATGGCTCTATCATTAGATGCAAGCCAGAACAGACTGGTGAAAAGTAAATCCTGCAAAATGTTTAATAAAGCTGACCAAAGCTTGTTTTAAAAGATGAAAATAATACAAAAAAGACATTTTTGAAGAAGGCCAGTTAGCTTTGGTGCTTCTCAGATGCTTGGGAATATTTGTCTTTGTAGAAATGGAGACAATCCTACCCATGAGCATGAGGGAAAGGACCCAAGAAGTGGGCCGACTCTGTCTTCTCATCAGAAGTTGTGGGCTTCATTGCCACCTGGTGTGCTGGATAGATTCTACAGCATGAGGTGGAATTTGTCAAAGCAGGGTTTCTGAGGAAGGGGCACACTGCCCAAGGGTTACCGTGGCCTCACTGGGAGCCTCAAAGTCTAAGTGGAGCAGGCAAGGGTTGAGTAAGTGGCCCTGGCTGAAACTGCTGGAATAATACCTGATTGCCTTCTAGGATTATCGAACTCTATTTATATAGGTTTTCAATGTGGGAAGATTTTGCTGTCTTGATTGTCCACATGGAGGCCACTGGAGAAGTGGCTGACAGACAAAAATAGTAGTTACAGTGGAACTTATTTTTTGTTCCTCTGCCCTCGTTGCTCACTCCAGGATCACTGCCTCCTCTTCAGCTCTGTCATATTTAGTTGTCACTTCTTCACTCTATCCTCTGTAAAACTGCCAGATTATGCTAAAATACTGAGTGCCTGGCACATCTCTTAGAAATTTCCCACACCTTTTCATTGCACGACATCAACAATGGCAATAACTAATAAAGCGGAGTCCCTAATTATGAATAGACAGTGAACTCAGGGCTTTACATGGCTAATTTTTATTTAACTCCAGAGTCTGTGTAACTTTGAAGACTCCTCCAAAATTGGATCCTACCATCCACCCCCCCTTTTTTTAAAGATTTATTTAATTATTCATACAAGAACTGTGGTGTAGGCCTGAGGTGTGGGAGGGGGTGAGAGGATTCACCAGAGACAGAGTGGGGAACAGAACAGGTGGATTGACTGAAATACACTGCTGAGGGGAGCAGTGGGTGAGGCAGGAGAGGTCTGCTGTGCCATGTGGGTAGCTCCTGGCTGGCAGGGAACGAACTCGTGCTGCAGTGGCTGCGGATAGCTTCATAGTGCTGCATCTTAACACCCTGTGCTACCAGGGAGGGTCCCTACCATCCCTTTCCAATTATATTTTCTTCTGTTTTAATGTGAACTCTCCGCTGGGTTGAGAGTCTGTCTCTTTTTTGTGCCTACTCCCCTCCCCCACCCTCAAGGCCATTTTCACTGCTTTGGTTCAATCTGTTTTCCACCCATTGAATGGGCCCATTTCCCTCTGCCCATTCAATTCGTCTTTCAAGAATAAACTTGAATTCCACTTTAGGCTTCTATCAACAATTCTATCTTCTTTTTATATACTTTTCACTGATGTTTAGCACTCAATTACCTGCCAGTCCATTTTCTGATAGACTGTTAGGATGTATTGAGTGTCGATATACAAGATATTCCTTGATCTTTTCACTTTGTCATGGATCATATCTTTTTGAAACTTGGTTCCTATACCAGACAGGATAGGTAAAGTTACACTGCAGTAGCAAATAAATCAAGGGCCCAGCACCCTTAATCTTTTGCAAATTCCAAACGTCTACTCAGTGAAAATCCCAGCCCATACATCTTTATATCTATCCTCTTGCTACTAAATACTACTAGTGAAAAATCATCTCCTCATGAAGACTCCGTGGAGGGTGGAAGCCATACATTTGTAGAGATCCACTCCCTAAAATGGTGTGATCCATGCAGCACCTCTCCATGCGTCCTGACCCAGCACCCTCTTCTCTGCAAATGTGTAACAGTGGAGGCCTTTTTGGACTTGCTCCTACAACTTTTCACCTCATGTACATAAACTGAACAGTATCTACATTCATTTTCTTTCACTTCCTGGTCTCAGAGAAGGAGTTGCTACATTATGATATCTTAAGGGCTCTTATTATTTATTATCCCGATTCCTCCAGGAGCAGTACTATTTCATTGGACTTGCATTCTAATCATCCTACCTACCTACTTACCCTACCTGGATATAGGATGTCTTTGGTAAGGTGTTACTTTTCTCTTGGGCTCATTTGGTGGCTGGTGTTCTTAAATGGCAGCAATCCTACAGGAAGTGCAAGGCAAATAATCTTTGGTCTTCGAAGCCAGCCCCTCCTGAGTCACCTGGAAGAGGCCTCTGTTCTCTGTTTTCCTAGGTTGGGGGTCAGGGAAGATCTAGCCTTACCATTGGATCTCTCCTGACTTTGGAGGTTGGGAAGACCATCATGCTCATGTGTAGAGTCAAGGTCAGCTATCCCCAGGAGTCAAGCTTTGCTGAATACCATGTGTCCACTGACTCCATTCTCACCCTTGAGTCTAGTTCACAGAGAAGGAAGCACCATACTAGGTCACCTCACTGGGAGGCTATATAGCTACAGCTTTATCCAGTTGCCTGAATGTTTCAGCAACTCCATGACTTAGGAGAGTTAGATACTTTTGGGGAATGGACAGGAAGGAGCTGTCTTCAGGATGCCCTTTTGGGGGGATCTAGATAGCTAATTATCTCTCTAGTTTTGTGCTTATAGATTACTTTCATGTATTGCCAATATTCTAATAAAATAAAACTACATGTTTTCTCCCTTTCCTATCTCATGTGCACTTTCAAATTCACTGCAGTAAAGCATTATCTCCACCACTTCCCTGAAATTGTTTTGGTAAAGACAACATTGACCTAATTGCCACATCCCTTGGAATCTTCATGGTTCTCAGGTCTTTCTTGACTTCTCAGCTCCATTAACTCTTGGTGATTACCCTCACTCTCTTCTTGACTCTTTCTTTGGCTTCCATTACAATTCTCTCTTCTAGTTTTATAATATTTTCTTATTTCTCTGGTTCTTCTTAGTCATCTCTTTTGACTTTCCATCTCTCCTAAGCTCTTAATTTTGGTGTCACTTGTAGTTCTGTTCTCACTTTACTTGCTTTCTCATTTAATTTTTTTCTATATTTAGCCACTTGTATGTGAATGATTCCCAAATTCAGGTCTCTAACCCAGATCTCTATTCCAAACTACAGATCCATTTATATAACACTCACCCAGTAGGATATTTCTACCTGGACATTCCATAGGTGTTCTGAGCACAGTGATCCAAAATGCAAAGTAATCTTTCTCAAAAGCAGTACCATAAAGCTCAAGGATTGGAAAATTTAGATTCATAGGTCAGATCTGGCTTGCTACCTATTTTTTCTATGACCTGAGAATACAGGGTGTTTTTTATATTTTTAAGTGTTTGGAAAAATCAAAAGAAGAATATTTCATATACACATGGAAAGTATATGACATTCTAAATTCAATGTTAATAAGGAAAGTTTTATTGTAACATAGTCCCAGCCATTTATCTATGTTACTGTTTATATTTACTGATAGCTTTCTACTTCAGTAGCAGAGGTTAGTAGTTTCAACAAGTATCAAGTGATCCACAAAACTGAAAATATTTACTATATGGTCCTTTACAGAAAAAGTTTGTTGACTCCTGGTGTAGGTAAATGGACCTAATTTTAAATCTCAGCTCTATACTTATTCTTTATGTAACCAGAGGAAATTATTTCACATTTCTCAATCATTGTCTCTTCATCTATAAAATGAACATAGATGTATTTACTGCTCAAAGATTTTCTGTAGCTTAAGTGAGACAAAGCATGTAGGACACTTGGTCCAATGCATGGTATGAAGGTTTCCCCAAACTCACTCCTCCTCTTGATTTTTCTCTCTGGGAGAGCAACATTGTTCTACCAGTCACCCATGTCAGAAACTCAGAGGTAATTCTAAACCTTACATCATATGTGTTGTTGGTTTTACCTCCTCAAAATCTAAGATGTTCTCCCTTTTTTTTTCACATGCACTGCTACTGCCGTAAGTCTCACCTAATCTTTTCCTGCCTCATCTAATATTGTTCCCATTTCTCTGTTTTCTATACAACACTTGGAATTTTTTAAAATGAAAAATTGATCATGTTACCCTTAAAGCCATTTAAGGACTCACCATTGTCTGCATGAAAAAGCTGAGACTCTTTCTTTGCTTCCCCCTTAACTCTTATTATGTCTACCTTGGACACCAAGAGTCAGTCCTATTATGGGTTGGCATTTCCAAGGCAGTCTAGAAGACTTTCCCCAGCTGTGAATGCAGGTAGCTCTACTTCACTTTCAACATGCAACTCAAGCATTACTGCCACAATGAAGTAAGTCTTTCTTCTAACCTCTTCTATTACTTTTTTACATCCTGAAAGGACAGGTTTATTATGAAAAAGGGAAGGAAAGGTAAAGATGCTTGCATAGACATAAGCAGGCAGCAACAGCTGCCCCTGAAAGAGACAGATTTGTGAAGCGAAACACCTACAAAGCCACGGGTGGGCAGGAGATCTGCTGACTTCCCCTGTTCTTGTACAGAACCAAGCACATCCTTCTTTGGGTTTCATGGACCTTTAAGTTCTTTTGTCACAGTGTGTAACTGTGATTTTAGGTTCTAAGCTCCCTGGGGACAGGATGCATATTCAAATTTAGGAGTTTAGTACAATAATTGACACAGTGTGGATCCTTACAAATGTTTATTAAAAGAAAGGATGAATAAAGTTCCACAAATACAGAATATAGACACACTATAGACAGCCAAACGATCACTTACCTACCTATCTTTTCACTCTGATTTAAAAAAAAACAAAATGGTTCTCAAAATGTGGTCTCCTTGGATAGCATTATCTGGAAATTTGTTCAAAGTAGATATTCTTAGACCCTATTCCTCATTTCCGGAATGGGAAACTTTGGAAGTGGGGCCCAGCATACTATTTCAATAAGCAGTACGGGTAATTTTGATGCATGATAAACCTTGAAAACCACTGCCCTATACTAGTTTTTCTCAAATTGTATCCGTGGGGCCCCTGTATTAGAATCACCAAACCTCTTGTTGAAGCTAACGATGCTAGTCTCCAGACTCCATCCCAGAGACTGTGACTACATAAAATAGCCATGGTTTCAATCCTGGCTGTATATTGGAAGTATGTGGGCAAGACTTGAAAAAAAATAAAAACAGTGCTCTGTCTTTATTCCTAGAGATTCTAGTTCTCTGAGACCCAGCACAGGTACGGATGTTTTTAAAGATACACATCAGCTCTCTGAGCATTGGCTCTGAGATCTGATGACACCTCTAGTCCTAGCCATGTGGCTTTGGGTTAACTGCTTCAGATTTTTCTTTGTCATAAGGATTAAGTGAAATAATATATGTAATGTGCTTAACACAGGGTCTGGTCCACAGCCAGCTCTGTAATAAAGTGAATTATATATTTTCCTTAATGAATATGATCCCCTAAGATTCTTTATGCACATTAACATTTAAAAAGCATCAAACTAGAGAATATTCTTATTCCCTGAAATGGATTGGGTGCTACTTTGCTCTTCAGATGGTTTGATCTGGAACTATGGCCATCTCTCAATTTTTTGTTGTGTTATTTCATTCAGATAATTGGTCTGTTTATTCCTGGTGGTGGTGACAGGTGCACTTGCAGACACACACAATGTTGGAAGTAACTTAAAAGTGTATATCATGATCTCTTACTCATAAATATCTTATAGGAGTATCTCCTTCCTAAAGAGATTTCATTTTGTGGGCAGAATCAACTTATACTTCCGTTTCGTATCACAGCATCTAGCAAAGTGCTTGGCCTATAAGATCCTTACCTTGACTGTAATGCAGGCTCTGCATATGCCAATGTCAGCACTACCTTGTGTGATCCTGATTAGGTTTTTTGAATTCCATTTGTCTGGATTTTCTTATCTGGGAAATAGAGTGCATTAGATATTTCAATTTATACCTCAGGGCTTCTGTGAAAAAAAAATATCTACCTACACAAAATGAAGCATGGCTTCATTTTGCAAATAAACAAAGAAAACAGATATAAAACTTCCCCATAGCTGGTGTTGGAGATCTGAGTGTTTATTTTAGGTTGATGTTGCTGGTATTACCAGGTAGCTGAGTACATACAGCTACCCTCACTGTAATAGCTCATTGTGGGTGGTCATTTTAATATGAATTGTATAAATGTCTAACAACAAAAGGAATAGTTTTTCAAAATGAAGTTGCTTCCTTTTTTCCTTTTATTTTCCTCTTCTTGAAATTCCAAATGGCATCTGTTCTCTAAGAGTTAATTGGCATTTTTTTTAAAAATGAAAATAGTTAATTATGGAGGCACAGAAAGCCTCTCTTTAAATCTTATATATTTTATGGACTAAGAATATGTTAAGTAAGCAAAGACTGGGTTTTTCATCTATGATGAAATACACAAATCTTACTTTCCAGGATATTGATATGGGTGTTTCAGTAATCAAGGCTTTGTAATGATGCCACCTACATGATTTTAAGTATTTTAATCCCATTAGGAATGTTTTTCACCTCTCAAGTGTTTTGGTAAGAAATGGGTACATCAGAGACTAGTTCCTTTGAAATATTATTTAAGTGGAACTTTGACTGAAGTAGGCTGGAGTGATTTTCACAGGCACCTTTTCTCACTAGAGTTATGTTCTGTACCTTTCTCTATCTTCAATTTATATTACATTACATTTATATAAATTTTTATATAAAGTCATTCTACTGCTTCAAACAGCTGGTTTTTATTTTAGTTAGGATTAGTCACACTGTTCTTTGGCCTTGGACTTTGTAAGAGTTTTGGATTGAGAGACAGTTCTTGGAAGCTGTAATTTTGTTAAAGTTTTTTTGGCTCGCTAAATTCACTGTTGTGGTTCTTGACAGATGAAGGGTGTGTGTGAACTGGCTGTATTTCTTTGTTGTATCAGGCAAACTCTCCTCTAGTGACTTAATAAATCAGTTTGATTTACTTTGTGAATGTTAGACTATTACGTAGACTCCTATAAAGAAGTTGGGTAGTTTTGAGTGCTTGCAGATTGTTTTAACACTGTAAGATGCCTCAAAATGTCTCTAAGTGTGTACTGATATAAGATAATGCAATTAAGGTTTATGAGCATTTGTAAGATTATTCCAATTTTCTTGAATGTTTGCATTTGGATAATCTATTTAAGGAACTGTCATATATATATATCATAATTTATCCTACAGATAAGCCCATTAAGAATCACTTAATTTTCCACAATGGAAGTTTCCAGGAATATTGTGCCTTTGTATATCAAAGTTGGTTTAATTTCTTGTATTTAATCAAACCAAAAACTAATGTTTTGCATTGCAATGTGCAGAGCTAGTTGGTAGAAAACATTTAGTATTGATGTTAAGTTTGATTTATTTTTCCACCTGAAAATTCCAGTGGGTTCTTTCACTTGTCAGATGTTTGTTGATTTTCTGCCGGTGCAGAAATGCCTGCCCATGTTCAAGGCTGGGATAGCTTGGGAATGCACAGATGGAGGGCAGTCTCTTCTCTAGAGCCCACAGTCAAGAGGATGTCATTTGAGTAAGCAGTCTAATACAGTGTGCTAACGGGCTGAGCTGGACACTGTTGCTTAGAGCGAATTCCAGTAGTTTCCTCCTTCTGTCCAGAGAGAATCAAGGGACAGTCTTTCTGGTCTTTTCCCACCTGCAACTTCTCCAGAAAACTAGTGAAGGCTCCATGATTCAGAGCAGAGGGATGTAGGCTTCTGATTGGTTCTTGAGGAAACAAAGCAAAACAGAAAGCAGAAAGCTTTGCTCGCGAGGTGGTGCTGCTGCTCCACTTAGAGCAAGAACTGGCCGGTTCGCTTGAATTCTTAGACTGCTCTCCTTGGCTTTCTAGAACTTTCAATTCATAGGTACATTTATTTTCTGAATGAAAAGACCTACTTCATCTCTGAAGTGCTATTCATCTCCCAGCTTACAAGGGAATGCTTTTGCTTCCATTGAAGTTATCAAGCGGGAGTATTCTTGAGAAATATGGTATTTACTGCTTGAATGCCCAAGGTTTTTTTGTTTTGTTTTGTGAGTTTGGTTGGCCTAAAAAGTTTTGGAATGGCTTCAGCTATTGAAGGGGTTTTTTGGAAGGGTGGAATGAAGGCAGGAGAGGGAGGCCCCGAAGCACTGAATTGCATTAGAGAATTTTACAATTGCTGCAGTATTTCTGGTAAGAAAAGTTATTAGGTGTTTATGGATGTTTCAAAAGACCAAGGGAAAATAAGCAGATTCCATGTTAAAATATCCACTTGGGGACCCTTAACACTCAGAACAGAACCTACACTGGGAATGCTGAGGGGTGTGATCAGTGTAAAGCAGCAGTTGTTTCTAACATGGGGGCATTGGTTGGCTGCAGTCCAAGAGGAAAGGGGTCGCCAGGGCATTCCCAGGGGCCGATGGGTTGCCAGGGCCAGGTGCATCAGGAATATGGGTTTTCTTCCTACTGAGTCATACCAACTTCTTTCCAAATAGAGAAAGCCCAGCTTAGTTAATGGAGGACTCTTTCCTTGTCTGCCTGCTTTAGGAAGTGTGGCGGAAAGCAGGCTAATGGGAAGAGGTGGAAAACCAGAGTTCCATGAGGGACACAAAAAGGAAATGTTTCAGGCTAATAATTTTGGGTTGTTCTTTTAGAACAAAATAATCCCTTCCAATTCCCATTAGAGATGAGGTTGCTTGGAATTATCTTTTGTTGTTGTTGTTTTTGCACGACAAGTGAGGGAGTGGCCTTGATCCAGTCCACTTCTCCGTCTGACCCACTTGGGAATCCACAATAGTAGAATCCAATTCTACTATTACCAATTTAGCATTTGGCCATGGACTACTTTACATTCCATAATTAGAGTATTATAGAGGGAAAACTTGTTTTTGAGGTTATATTTAAGAGATGATGAAAATTGTGTCAGATATTCTTTTCCATATAGTGTTTTGAATAAGTGGTATGAATAATGGGGGTCAATGTTCATCTCTTTCTATCTCTTCAGTGGGATGTAGTGAACAGAGTGTCCTGCCACTTCTCATGATACCGTTAGATGTGTATTATAATGTATTATGGAAAGAACTTGTATTCATTCATATTATATCAAAGTTTAAATAGTACACTGTGTATGAGTCATGTATACAACACTAAGATAGGCCTGTAATCAACATTGTAATTTTATATTAATGTATATGACTTCTATTTATTGTGTGTAGTGGGATATGGGGGGGCAATAAAAAGATTTCTACTTTGTAAGGCCTAGAACTATCTAAATCAGTAATTATATATTCTAAAGTTCATTACTTTGGCCCACTCTATAAAATTTTTTTAGATACTCTATTTGATATATCCATAAATTCAGGACAAAGTTATGAAAAATTAAATGAATTAAGCAATACCCAACT
This sequence comes from Talpa occidentalis, assembly GCF_014898055.3. Lineage (NCBI taxonomy): Eukaryota > Metazoa > Chordata > Mammalia > Eulipotyphla > Talpidae > Talpa > Talpa occidentalis. The sequence continues at coordinate 68,893,923 of NW_023601104.1, read as the reverse complement.
TAAAATGGGTTTTGTTCCAAATGTTTCTTTTAAACCTTCTTGTAAATCAGAATGTATTTCTATTAAATGTATTATATATGTTGTTAGTTTATCTGAGCACCCATCAAAAGCTCAACTCAAACATGAAGGTTTTTGCAATTAACTCCAACTTGATTTCTGGGTCTTGGAGGGAAGAAGCCTTGCAGCATAGATTAGAAGAAAGAAGAGTTTTTCTGCTTTTTTGAAGCAGAACAAATTCTAGGCAAAACATTTTTAAATAAGAAAAAATTTTGTCAATACCAATTTCCTTTTTGCAAACTTCTGTCAAGGATGCAGGGCGCCCATGCCATCCTAAATGCTTCCCACATTGTGATACCCCAAGCAAGTGTACGCTCGTATTGCTCCAGGTTCTAGAGTTACCCACCCTACCCACTGTATTAGTGATTTAGAAAATGTGATCATTTCACCACCTGCATTCAAATCGCCTGGCTTACTTGTTAAAAACAGATTTCTGGATCCCACTCTAGACTTGCTGTCAATCAGAATCCTATCCAAGGACGGGGACTGGGAATCTATCTGGATTTATAATTCCTTGAATCATATTTAGATTGTGCCTCTGAAATGAAATCTCTTCTTTCATTAAAGAGACTATAGCATACAATATTATTCAATCTTAAAAAAAGAGATTATCCTATTTATGACATTGTGGGTGAACCTGGGGCAGGGGGAAAAATGGGAGAGATGCTGGTGAAAGAATACAAAGTTGCAGCGCTGTGGGATGAATAAGATCAAGGACTAGTGATTAACTTAATGACTATTGTCAATAATACTATAGTGAATAATGGAAATTTGATGAGAGTGGATTTCAGGTGCTCTCAACCATACACCAAAAATGGTAACTATATGAGGACATGTATCTCTTAATTAGCTTAGCTGTAGTATTATTCACTATGTATATTATATCAAAACATCTTGTTGTAACTTTAAATATACACAATTTTTCTTAAAAAGTTGTCTGCGGGGGCACAGTTAATTGGGTAAATCAATGTTTTTCTAACTTTGGATATATCAGAATTCCACGAGGGTTTTCTAAAGCACAAATTACTGGGTCCTGAGCCCAGAGGATTTGATTTAGAAGGTTCTCAGGTGCCTCATGCTGCTGACATGAGGACCACACTTTGAGAACCACTAATCTGTTTTGCAGATTCTGAAATCCAGAGACATTTGCATTTTAGAAAGAGGATGCTCAGTAACCCACACGGATCTCAGAAAACAGCTCATTGTGAAATGAAGATGGGAAGGATATACATGGTTAAGACTGTTGGGTGAAGGCGTGTGTGTGTGTGTGTGTGTGTGTGTGTGTATTAGATCTAACTATGCATTTGTCTGGATTCCTCCCTACTAGACTGTTTTTCAAAACTTCTTTTTTTTTTTTATTTATTATTATTTTTTTTAATATTAAATTTTATTTTTATATTCCCCCATACAATTGCAAACGCCCCATTCTGACCCCAATCCTTCCCCTCCCGCCCCCCACCCCCAACAAGTGTCTCTGGTTCATAGTTTTTTGTTGATTTTGATTTTCACTTTCTTATATTCATTTTCCTGGTCCCTTATTTAAGTTTTCTAGATTCCTGCTATGAGTGAGACCATCCGGTATTTTTCTTTTTCTTTTTGGCTTATTTCGCTGAGCTCACAACTTCTTTTTAACTTCTCTTTAGCCCCAAATTTTCCCCCTAGTAGTTTCAGTTGCAATGATAATAAGAATATGAAAACCGAGTGAACAGATGTAAGGCACGGAAGTTAATGCCTTTTCTGGAATTGTTCATTTCTGGAAAGCTATTTTGTTCCAGTTAAAGTTTCCATTAGAATTTTACTTTGGCCACCAGAGGGCTCTCCTAACATTGTTTAAACTGATTCTGCCACAGTGGAATAGAGAAATGGCTTAGCTCTAAACCTAAAAAGACTAGAGTGTATGATAGAATTTACAATCAGGTGATTTCACGCTATTTTGATCATTAGGTTTTCCCTGAAAAAGTAGTAAGATTGCAAAATTAGTAATAAGTAAGTAGAAAAGAACAGTGGAATAGGTAACAATTAGGGGGGTTCTGCGTTATTTTAAGTTTTCCTTGAAATTATAATAAAATTTAAAAATTACTTGGTGAGTGGAAAGAACAATAATAGGTAAAAAACCAATAAGTAAATAGAGATATGGAAGTATGAGTTCTTACTGTGGATTTTGTCTAATATATAGGTATGATAATTGCCAGATATCAGATATTTGGGGCAGGTATGTAAGAATGAGTTCTTAAAAGAGACTTTTATTTCAGACTCAGAGAGGTTTTGTTTTGTTCTGCTGTCTAGATAAGGGAGACTTTATTTAGAGTTAACAGTTTGTAGGTAAGATTTTTTTTCTATTGTGGTGGGGTTATGAAATATGAATCCAAAATGTCTCTACACAGTGGTTCTGTAGTTCAGTCTTTTATTAGACTTGACAAAGTGAGGGTGTTTTCAAGGCAAATTAAGATGTTTAAGTAGACAATAATATTGCTTAGAGAACAGTTATTTGTGGGGTCTTAGAGACAATGAATACCACATTGAGAAAAGACATACATATCCTAGCTATTCCAAAGAGACTTGTTTCTAAAAAATAAAGTAAAATACTTAGTTTGGTTTAGTAAAGAATGGAATCAAGGCTAGTTTCACAGGAACGTGGCCTGGACAGTCACACAGGGCCCTGTGCTTAGAAGGACCCAGTGCTTGGTTCAATACTCTAGTCATCTTGAATTCTTAATAATTTTTGAACAAAGGGCTTGTAGGAGCAGGAACAGGGCACTGAGCAGGTTTTCTATGATCTAGCAGACCGGGTAAAGGAGGAGTCAGTCCTCAGTAGCTTTTTGCTTTTATCGGGGTTTACCAGGTACACAGCAGGCAGGGGTACAGGGGGGGCAGGAGACTGGCAGGCCTCCCAGCCCCCAGCAAGTCTTCACTCTATCTGGGCTCTCCGGCGTTCTCTCTCTCCCTCTCGGCTTCTGCTGCTTCTTTCTCGACTTCTCTTTCAGCTTCTACTGGCGTCCTCATGATGCTGCCCTTAAAAGCCCAGAAAAAAAACCTGAAAACTATCTAGCTGATCCTGAAAGGAATAGATAATTATCTTCCATCCTACTGTTTAGCGTTTCTCTAGAAAGGCAGTTCTTGTCCTTGGTTGGATATTAGACTCACTTAGGGGGGTTTTGAAACAACCAATGCTCAGGCCCTCTCCCAGAACAATTACACCCTAATTTTTATTTTATTTTATCTTATTTTCAAAGATTTATTTATTTATGCATACAAGAACTGGGGTACAGGCCAGAGTTGTAGGGGGTGAGAGGATTCACCAGAGACAGAGTGGGGAACAGACAGGCAGATCTACTGAAAAACACTGCTAAGGGGAGCCATGGGTGAGACAGGAGAGGTCTGCTGCACCATTTGGGTTGCTCCCTGGTCAGTTGGGGAATCAAACTCGTGCTGCAGAGGCTATGGATGGCTTCATAGTGGTGTGCTTAACCCCTTGTGCCACCAGGGAGTTCCACACCCCAATTTTATAAGTGGGCTCCAGGCACTAGAATTTTAAAAAATTCCTAAGGTGATTCCAGTGTGCAGCCCAGGTTGAGAACCACTGTAAATTTGACACATCTCATTTTCAGAACCTTCCTTCTTTACCAATCTACTTGGATTGCTCTTGCAGCTTAATGGACTTGGAAGATTTTGGCTTCTTCACACAGGCTTTAAGTGTGAAGAACATAAAGAAGAACAAAACTACGGAACTCCCTGGTGGCACAAGGGATTAAGACGCAGCACTATGAAGCAATCTGCAACCACTGCAGCACAAGTTCAATCCTGGGCAAGGAAGGTAACCCACATGGTGCAGCAGACTTCTCCTGTCTCACCTGCTACTCCCCTCAGCAGTGTATTTCAGTAGATCTGCCTGTTCTGCTCCGCATTCTGTCTCTGGTAAATCCTCTCATCCCCTGCTTCTCTGGCCTGCACCTCAGCTCTTGTATGCATAAATAAATAAATCTTTTTAAAAAAGGTTAAAAAAAGAGCAAAAATATATGAAACTTGAGTTCTCTAAATAATGTATTTTATTTTTATTGCTTACTTTAAACATTGTTGCATTACAAAGAAAACCATCTTCCTTAAAAATAAGGTCTAATCACACCTATTCCCTTGTAAGTAGCAAATGAGCACACTCTGGGAGGAAAAACCTCAGGTATTTAGTAAGATTAAAACTGAAGAGGGAAGTACATGGACTTTCCTTTGCTAATAGCTGAATATTTCCTAAATACCTTGCCCTGGCTGGCCCTGCATCAGGTTTCATTAAATGCTTCTTTTTCTATCTGAAGGTTTTTGGGACACTAATTGTTTTCTCCTCATGAGTCACCTGTGGGCTTTTGCAATAATCTAGAAGCATCTGGTCCCAATCCTTCTGGATTACAGGAATTGAAGTTCCCAATTAGAGACCTGGGGTCCTGCAAGGGCAAATCCTTTTACCTTAATTCACTGGAGGCCTCCTCTTAACAGAGCTGCTTTTGCTTCCTTCAACTTTCTTGTTCCCTTACAAAACTGCACAAAATGAATTGCTTTCTTCTTAGTTTGTCTTTCTAAAGTTATGCCTACATGCAGGTAAATTAAGGATTAATTCCAATCCTAGGTATTTTACTATAAGATTTATATTAATTCGTTCCACTTGTTTAGCTTTGAATTGAGCACTGAGCTGGGAAAGAATCACTTAATAATAAAGTAATTAAATGTTTAATGAAAATATTAGTAAGCTGAAACCCAAAGGGAGATGAAAAACAGAATAATCCTTTGGCTCTCAAAGCCCAAAGATTCAGACTCACAGGGAGATGACCTTTTACTGCTATTGTTTATGACCAAATTAGAAATAAAGTTTGGGGAAGTTAAAGTTTGAAATAAGATATTTTGATATTAATAACTGTCTCTTTAGCAATAAATAGGAATCTAAATAATTTATCTATAACTTCAAATTTTGAAAAGTGGATTTGCTCTTTAAATGAAATTGAAATGGGTATTTTTTTTTCATAGACTATCATTTAATGAGCACCCACTCAGGTGCTTTACATATACTATCTCTAAACCTCACAGCAATCATGCAAAGTAGGGATTTTCCAATTAAAAAAATTATGATAAAATATTTAAACCTTTTCAAGTATACAATTCAGTGGCATTAAGCACGCTCACATTTTTATGTAACCATCACCATTTTCCATATCAACAATTTTTTTTGGATCTTAAATTGAAATGCTGTTCCCATCAAATAATAACTCTCTATTTCTTTCTTCCCGGCTATTGGGAAGCACTCTTCTACCTTCTATCTTCATGAATTTGACCACCATAGGGACTTCATATAAATTAAATCATACAAAGTTTGTACTTTTGTGTCTGGCTTGTTTTACTTGGATATTTTTAAAGGTTCGTCCATGTTGAGGCATGCATCAGAATATTATTCTCTTCTGAGGCTGAATAATATACCATTGTGTGTATATTCCACACTTCCTTTAGGCCCTCATATATCCATGGACAGCTAGATGGTTTCCACCTTTTGGCTGTTGTGCATAATGACGCTTTGAACATTGGTGTTCAAACAGCTGTTCTTTTGGGCCTTCCTGGTGGCGCAAGGGGTTAAGCACTGCACTATGAAGCAATCCTCCACAGCCATTGCAGCAAGAGTTCACTCCCAGGCCAGCCAGGGAGCTGCCCACATGGTGCAGTAGACCTCTTCTGACTCACCTGCTGCTCCCCTCAGCAGTGTACTGTACTCCACTCTGTCTTTGGTGAAACCTCTCACCCCCCGCATCTCTGGCCTGTACCCCAGCTCTTGTATGCATAAATTAATAAATATTTTTTAAAAAGCTATTCTTTCAATTCTTATGTGTGTTTACCTAGAAATGGAATTTATATATCAAATGGTAATTATCTCTCTTTTTTTAAAGATTTATTTATTCATACATACAAGAACCGGGGTATAGATCAGACGTGTGGGAGGGTGAGAGGATTCACCAGAGACAGAGTGGGGAACAGAGAGGTAGATCTACTGAAATACACTGCTGAGGGGAACAGCAGGCGAGTCAGGCAAGATCTGCTGTGCCATGTGGGTTGCTCCCTGGCTGGGGATCAAACTCGTGCTGCAGTGGCTGTCAATAGCTTCATAGATTGTGTCTTAACCCCTTGCGCCACAAGGGAGGCCCTCAAATGGTAATTCTAAGCCTAATTCTTTTTGAAGAACCATCAGACTGTCTTGAAGGCAGAAAATATTACATTAGTGCATCTGATTAAAAAAAAATCCACTACATAGAATATTGAGGTAAAATTCAACTACTTAATGAGTCAACAGGACTAGATCTGTGTCCTTGGTTTGTGGCTTCTGGGTCAGGTGTAGAATTAAGGGAAAAGTCTCTGAAGGAGATGTAGTAAGGAACTGATCTTCCTCTTCCCTGTGGGGCCTAACCAACAAGTGGCCATCCACAGTTGTCTCTCTCCTACCATGAGTATTCCAGAAAAAAGGAAGTTCTTTTGAAAGTATGTACGTAGATTTATCTTTCTCAAGAAAACTAAATCCTAGTATCTTTCTTTCTGGATGCTGGAGGAGCAAGACCTAATTTCTGATCAGACAGCAGAACCACCTTACTGTTGGTTTGTATGTTCTCCTGATCGCTAAACCAACATGCCTTCTTGTTTTCCTTGATATCTCAGCAGGAATCCCATAGGCACTTCAAACTCCACAACACCAAAACTGAGCTCAGGACCTTTATTTATGCCTGCTTTTCCTCCAGTATTCACTGTCTTAATAAAGGGCACTGTGGAAACCATACCTTAGCTATTATAAATAGTGCTGCAATGAAATTAGGAGTACATAAAATTAGATGGATAATTTAAGCAGAGATATAGAAACCATAAGAAAGAATTAAAATGAAAAACCAAAAGGGCCTCCCCGGTGGTGCAGCGGGTTGAGCGCTGCACTGTGAAGCTGTCCACAGCCTCTGCAGCGCGGGTTCGATTCCAGGCCAGCCAGGGAGACACACACATGGCATGTCAGACCTCTCCTGTCTCGCCCGCTGCTCCTCTCAGCAGTGCTTTTGGTATGTCTGCCTGTTCTGCTTCCCATTCTGTCTCTGGTGAATTCTCTCACTCTCCTGCGCCTCTGACTGTACCCCAGTTCTTGTATAAATAAATAAATCTTTAAAAAAAAATTAAAAAACAAGAAAATTTGGCCTCCCCGTTGGCAAAGCGGGTTGAGTGCTGCACTATGAAGCTGTCTGCAGCCTCTGCAGTGCGAGTTTGATACCTGGTGGCCAGGAAATACCCACATGGCGAGGCAGACCTCTTCTGTCTTGCCCACTGCTCTCCTCAGCAGTGCTTTTGGTATGTCTGCCTGTTCAGCTCCCCATTCTGTCTCTGGTGAACCCTCTCATCCTCCCACTCCTCTCGCCTGTACCCCAGCTCTTGTATAAATAAATAAATCTTTAAAAAAATTTAAAAATAAAAAAACCAAGAAATGAAAAATACAGAAACCGAAATGAAGAATGCCCCTTTTGGACATATCTGTGAACTGACCTGGACAGGGTAAACAATCTGCAGTTTGAAAAAAATGTTAAGAAGGGTAAATTATTTAAAATATTGAAAGAAAAACCCATAATTCTAGAATTTTGTATTCAGCAGACATATCTTTCAAAAGTGAAGGGAAATGAAAACTTTTTCAGACAAGCAAAATTAAGGGAATTTGATGACTGTAGACATACCTTGCAAAAAATGTTCTACAGAGAAAAGGGAAATGTTAGAGGTCAGAAATGCAGATCTACATAAAGAAATAGGATTAGAAAAGGAGTAAATAAATTAATATAAAATCTTTTATTTTTCCTAACAACTACAGATAATAGTTTGTTTAAATTAATAATAGCAATAATGATTATAGCTTATAGATAAGTACAATTAATCATGGTAGAATAAGGGACAGAAGTGAGGAATTGGGAATGCTTCTACTCTAGTAGAAGGTATTTTAACTACCTGCAAAGTAGTAGTATTATTTGAAAGTGGACTTGGATCAGTTGTAAATGTATATTGTACTTCTGGAACAATCACTAAATTTTGTTTAAAATTAAGTATGGTTTATATGTTGAGACACAAGAGAAAATAGAATCACATAAATTTCTCAGTTAAAACCAGAAAATGAAGAAAAAAATGAAACAAAAGAAACCAACAAAGATCAACAGCAATGAATAGAAAAGTTACAAATATGATAGATAGTATTGCAACTATATCAATAAATGGGAGTAGCCTAAAGATACAAATTAAAAGACAGATTGTCACAATGGATAAAAAAAATAAGTCCTAGATATTTGCTGCTTGCTAGACACTTATTTTATTTTATTTTTTTAAACTGGTACCACTTTTTAAAAAACATTTATTTATTTATGCATACAAGAGCTGGGGTACAGGCCAGAGGTGTGGGAGGGGTGAGAGAATTCACCAGAGACAGAGTGGGGAACAGAACAGACAGATTCACCAAAGTACACTGCTGAGGGCTGCAGCAGGGAGAGTCAGGAGAGGTCTGCTGCGCCATGTGGGTTACTCCCTGGCTGGCAGGGAATCGAACTCATGTTGCAGTGGCTGCGGATAGCTTCATAGGTTGCATCTTAACATTTGCACCACCAGGGAGGCCCCTAGAAGCCTATTTTATTTTATTTTTTTAAATAAATCTTATTTTTATATTCCCCATACAACTGCAACCCCCTTATTTTGACCCCAATCCCTCCCCTCCCCACCGCATACCCCCCATAGACTGTCTCTGGTTCATAGTTTTTTGTTGATTTTGATTTTCACTTTCTTACAGTTATTCATTTTCCTGGTCCCTTATTTAAGTTTTCTAGATTCCTGCTATGAGTGAGACCATCCGGTATTTTTCTTTTTCTTTCTGGCTTATTTCGCTGAGCATGATCCCTTCCAGCGCCATCCATGTTGCTGCAAACTGCATGTGTTTATCTTTTTTGAATGCTGAGTAATATTCCATGGTGTATATGTACCACATCTTCTTGATCCAGTCATCTATTTTTGGGCATTTGGGTTGTTTCCAAAGCTTAGCTATTGTAAACAGTGCTGCTATAAACATAGGGGTGCAGGTGCTCTTTGGAATTGATGTTTCTGTGTCCTTTGGGTAAATACCTAGGAGTGGAATTGCTGGATCATATGGAAGCTCTATGTTTAGTAGAAGCCTATTTTAAATGGAAAGTCTCGGGTAGATTAAAAATAAAGGGATGTGGAACAGAATTCAAAGTCCAGATATAGGGCCTCCCTGGTGGCGCAAGGTGTTAAGATGCAACATTATGAAGCTACCCGGAGCCATTGTAGCATTAGTTCAATCCCGGTCAGGGAGATAACCCACATGGCAGAAGAATGTATTTAGCACACAACAGTTACATGAGTTTAAGAAATAATTCAGAGGCAACACCATGCTATGTTTTGCCTCAGAGATTCAATAGTAAGAAATAGTACATTTTAGGAGGTCTCCCTGGTGGCACAAGGGGTAAGATGCAACCTAAGAAATTATCTGCAGCCTCTGCAGCATGAGTTCGATCCCCAGCCAGCCAGGGAGCAACCCACATGGTGCAGCAGACCTCTCCTGTCTCACTTGCTGCTCCCCTCAGCAGTGTACTTCAGTCCGTCTGCCTGTTCTGTTCCCCACTCTGTGTCTGGTGAATCTTCTCATCCCCCACCTCTGTCCTGTACCCCAGATCTTATAATCATAAATAAATAAATCTTAAAAACAAACAAAAAAGAAACAGTACATTTTAAAGGAAACTAAAAAAAAAAAAAAACCCAAAATCTTTGATTAGGAAATGCCACGTTAACAAGTAGATAAAAATGAAAAACCAACATGCCAGTGGTGATTCCTGATGACTCAGCAAAAGCAGTCTGGTAATTCTAGTACAGGTTGTTTTTTGATGTCCTCCTCAGTTTTAGGATAGTTTTTGTTGCTTTTTTGTTGAGGAGGGGATGAAGAAGGACAGAGGAAATCTAATGTTTTTCATTTAGGAGAATTAAAATTATGCAAAATTACTTTTCTTGGTTTTTGCAGTATGACTAGCAAATGAAAATAAGCACATGTCTACTTGGCACACTCTATCACACCTACCCGGAAGCTTAAACATGCAGGAGCCCTCTCTTACAAAGAATGTATGGACTCTGGAATAGTTGACAATAGATATATTTTACTTTTGCTCTTATAATAATTTTAGACATAGAATTTTTGCAAAGATAGGACTAAGATTTTATGCTTCCCCCTGGTTCCTCTAGTGTTATCTTTTTAGGTAACTATTGTACAATTGAAAGACCAAGAAATTAACATTTATCAATGACTATTATCTAAATTAAGTGCTTTATTTAAAGTTCACCAGTTTTCCCCCAATGTCCTTATTTTCTGTTTTGAGATCCTATCTAGGATTCCACATTGCATTTAGTTGGGGGTCTCTTTAGTTAATCTGTGACATTCTTAAGTCTTTCCTTGTCTGTCCTAACCTTGATACTCAATTTGGATTGAGTATCCAAATTTTGCATTTATGGCAAAAAACGCCATCTAAGTCACCTAGTGTCCTCAGGACATCATAACAGAGGTCCATGATGTTGATGCATCTTATTACTAGTGATGTTTACTTTTATTGCTTGGTTAACTTGGTTGTGTTAGCTTAGGTTTCTTCACTTATAAGTTACTATTTTCCCTTGTGTAATTGATAACTATTTGGGATATTTCAAGAATAAGCCAAGGGCCTCCCCTGGTGGCGCAGGTGGTTGAGCACCGCGCGCTGTGAAGCTGTCCGCAGCCTCTGCAGCCATGGTTTGATCCCGGCCAGCCGGCGAGGGTCCCTCCTCTCCTGTGGCGCCTGATCCTCCCCTCAGCACTGTATTTCGTCAGTCTGCCTGTTCTGTTGCACGCTCTGTCTCTGGTGAATCCTCTCACCCTGCCGCGAATCTGTCCAGTACCCCAGTTCTTGTATAAATAAATAAATAAATCTTAAAAAAAAAAACAGCCAATATCTTGTTTCTTCCCAAATGTTTGTCCACTGAATTTTGCATCCATATGTACAATTTACCTACAATAATTATTACTGCAGGACTTACCTAATAAAACTGATGTTTCAAATCATGAAACTCCAGGGTCTCCCTGGTGGCACAAGGGGTTAAGCACTGCACTATGAAGCAATCCGCAGCCTCTGCAGCATGAATTTGATCCCTGGCCAGCCAGGGAGCAACCCACATGGTGCATCAGACCTCTCCTGGCTCACCCGCTGCTCCCCTCAGCAGTGTATTTCAGTCAGTCTGCCTGTTCTGTTCCCCACTCTATCTCTGGTGAATCCTCTCATCCCCCGCATCTCTGCCCAGTACCCCAGTTCTTGTAGGCATAAATAAATAAATCTTAAAAAAAAACCCAAATCATGAAGCTCTAGAAAGAGTTTATGACCTAAATGAAGTCATATAAACCACTATGATGGATAATGCTAATAGCAATAAAATTAAGCAGGTTTTTGAAATCAGTTTTATTGAAGTATAATTTACATACAGCAAATTTCACCCACATGAAAGTATAAATTTTGATTAAGTTCTAACAAAAGGGCTCTGTGTTCTGGAAGGAGAAACACTAATTTTTAGATAAAGAATTCTGAGTTCTCTGTGATCCTTTTTTTTTTATGAAATAATTTTGCTTGAACCCTTTGCATTTAGCTCCAACATTACTGTCATTATCATCACCAGGCCTGTTTGCTTCATTTGTTGAGACCTCTGATAGTGCATATCATCTTTATCTCTGAATTCTTTGAGCTATCACATTTTTTTAAACCAGAGCATGGTGCTGTCACTATACATATTAAGAAAGTAGGTTTTTCCTTTCATCTTGTACGCAAATGATCTATAACCAAATTAATGCTACTTTTATTTATTAACGTATTTAGTTTTAACTTAACTTTTGAATAGTCAGTGATTCACCTGGTTAAAAACATACCAAGTATACAGTGAGAAGTCTCTCACCTCTGTCACCTTCTCTGCTTCTGCTTAGTTGTTCCCCCAACTGGAAGTCACTGTGTATAGTTTACTTGTATTATTCAAAAGTTTACTTAGATATGAATAAATATGAATATACTGTCTCATTTTTCCACCTTTAAAAAATCTCTGGCACATTTATTATTCACTATTTTTTCCTAGTCATGAGTGGGCCATTTCTACTTTAATTTTTTTGCTGTAAAAGACCTTTTTTAATAACTTTAGATTATTCAGGCTAAAATATCTTGAACTGAAACAAGGAGATTACAGGTGTCTTTTAGTTATGTTCATTTATTCATTCATTTAATTCATTCATTCAGCAAAGCTCTATTGATTTTCTGCTGTGTCAAAGATCTTGCACTCATTTCTAAGCTGATTACTGAGATTATGAATCTTGCTGTTGAAGAATATAGATATAGTAAGATATATTTGACATGAAGTTAGGTAACTAAAAGAGATATATGACATGCCAAAGCAGTTCACAGAAGGCTTTAAATCAGTTAAATCCTAGGATCCAGGAAGGCTCTGGGGAGAAAATGGCCTTTGAATTGAATCAGGAAAGTTGGTTCTATGTATCTGTGGAGACAGGGTGAAGAAAAAGGAAGAACATTCTCTGTTATATCTTAGTACTCTTGTTTGAATGTGACAGAAACTCCAAGTAACTTAAAGAAAAAAAGAAGTACAAGGGCAATAGTAACCCAAATCTACAAAGACAAGACTGGAGCTAGCTTCAGTGTCAACAACATAAAAGACTGCATCCGAATGAGCTTATTCTGTTTCTCTTTTCTCCATCCTGCTGTTTCTTGTAACAGGTAATAGAGTTGCCAACAACTTTGGCATCATATTCTTACCATTCTCAATCCAAGTGTAAAGAGAAACAGTGCCCCACTGCTTCCAATTCAGAAATTTCTGGAAAGAACTGGCTGAGTTTGGGGGTTATGCCCCAATGTGAATTTGGAAGAGAGATCCTGTGATTGGCAGCCTCATCAGAAACACACTGAATGTGAAGGAACATTTCCCTAAAGGTGCTGCCACCAGGAGAAGGTAGGACCCGGCACAGGGCAGGCACAAAATACAAAGGTTCATTTACATTCGTAGCATGAACAAAAGTGTGAAGGCAGCAAATTGCAGGTCATGGATGCTCTGACTATGTTGAGAAGCTCAGTTATGTTTCAATAGCAGGGCTATGTTTCAGAGAAGTCAAGCATGGATGGTGCAAAATTTAAGGAAATACTCTCTGGTGCCAAGCCTGAACTTGTAGGACCCTGAGTAACAGCGCCTCCTTAAATTTTGTTCCTGAGGCCCCCTGCTTGCCTTAATCCAATCTGTACCTGTTTAAAAGGAAGGGATGCCCAACAGTGTTGAAGATCAACAGGATGAGTAGTATGAAGATCAAATAAAATGACCTCTGATGGACAGTTTTGATGCAATTATGCAAGTAAAAGTCAGATTTGCAGGGGTTAAGGAGAGAGCATGTAGCAAAGAAACGGAGGCAAAGAATGCAGGCTATTCTCTTATGAAGTTTGGTGATAAGGGAATGATGGAGAAGAATTTGCAACTTAAGGGAACATTGGCTGACAAATTTATTTTACTTCATTTTAAATATTGGTGATATGTGACACAAAAAGCAGTCATCTACTTCCATGGAATGATTTGAAGCATTCCTGGCTCTCTTCCAACCAAAAATAATTTCTACTAGACCACTAGGGATGTCTGAATTGCTACCATTAGTGATGTGGGGTTATTGAATTAAAGGATTATCTCTTAGCAGTAAGTACCCTCCCAGGTCCCCATCTGTAGGTAATTCATTAAGCTTTTAGCAGCTATTTGTGTGTTGATGTGAATTGGCTTATCTGATTTTTTTTTCCTTTGGCAACAACTGAAAATAGATTTTGATAAACAGAGGTGGAAGAGCACTGAAGGGTTTTTGACAGCTAGGGATGGGGCACCAATAAGGAGACAGGTGAAGAACCCCCTAAAAGGAAAGGTAACCAGGTTCTGATAGATTATCTTTCTACCTCACAGTTCTACTCAAGGCCAGCTTTCCATCTGCATTCTTCCTCTATCCATCAATGACTCTCTTAAAGACAGCTGTTGAGTAGAACCTTGTTAAAACTCTCTGGGAAAAATACATTATCCCAGACAACAGAAAAGGGTACTGCATTTGGAGACAGAAAACTGTACATCTCATCAACTACTTCCTGGGACCCAGGTTAAGGTAGAATTACATTGAAGTAAATGATGCCTAAGTTTTAAGACACCTTACCGGTACAGACTGCATCTGTGGTCTGGGGGGAGATCCTAGCAATATGTTCATATTACCTTGCATTTTTGAAATATTTGCAAAATCAGATAATTTAACTATAACACACCACTGTCTCTTTCCACTCTTATCTATTCTTTGTCACATTTCCCTGGTGTTGGGTGGCACATTTTTGCAATACAGAAGTTAAAAGGGAGTTGAGGGCCTTCCTGGTGGCACAAAGGGTTAAGACACAACCTATGAAGCTATCCGCAGCCACTGCACCATGAGTTCAATCCCCGGCCAGGGAGCTACCCACATGGTGCAGCAGACCTCTCCTGATTTGCCCCCTGCTCCCCTCAGCAGTGTACTTCGGTCAATCTGCCTGTTCTGTTCCCCACTCTGTGTCTGGTGAATCCTCTCAACCCCCCCCCCCAACACCTCTGGCCTGTAACCCAGTTCTTGTATGCATAAATAAATTAATCTTAAAAAAAAATAAGGGAAAAGCGATGTTCCAGTCACTAAATATCTATTATCAGGGTCAATGTGTTGGTGGGGTGGGAAGGATGTCCTGTAACAAATGCTAGGTGTTCTATATACAATATCCCACTAACAATGTTCCACTTTGCAAATGTGAAAATAAGGCTCAAAGAGTTGATTGACTTGTTCAATTTACAATGGTTTTAAGCAAGGTCTGTTTGATCCTACCTACTCAGGTGCCAGTCTGTTGCCTCATGCTGCTTATCCTACAGTTTTCCTTTTTCTATATGCTTGTCTGTTTTAAATTGAGTCTAGCTCATACAGTCACCATTGCCTGCAAAAATGATTTTGTAGATCAGCTGCTGAATATATACTCATAGATCTTTAGTTAAAATGCGTATATTCTCATGACTTTATGGAAAATCAGTATATGCAAGGCAATAAAAATCTGCTATAAATGGTGCTTAATTTAAATGGACAAATGTTTAATAGGAATTTTAAATATCTGAAATGCATAATAAATGAGTATGCCACCAACCAGACTGATCATGAATTAATACATATGATCTGATCTTAGATATTTGATTTCATCTAGAAAATTCAAGACTAATCTCTTCAGCCTGAAAAAGAAAATATTCTCAGGTTGCAGATTGATAGTGCCAGACCAAAATGGCTTTCCAAGAAGATAGACAGATAGATAGTCAAAACTCAAAATTATAGTTCACTGGTTTCTGTCTATCAATTTGAAAACTGAGATGAGTTTGTAGCCAGTAGACCTTCACCAGGGTTTCTGTGATTTAAGATTTTAATGAAAACTCCGGGGTTTTTCCCTGGAGTTAACCTAAATGTGGCAGTGGGATGCCCATGTACTGTCTTAAAATTGAACGCCTTGTCTGAGTCTACGATTGTGTGTGTGTGTGTCGTGTGTGTGCGCGCGCGCATTTATTTTTAAATTTGCAGGTTGAGTTTAAAGGGGGGGGTAGGAAGAGATAAAAAGGGTAAGTTATCTTAGAAAGGAGAATGCCATTCTAAACTTCTATCATTCTAGAACAAATACTAGGTATTATATTGTATAGGATTCAGAAAGTGCAATAACTAGAATTTTTGAAATATGAGATGATGCTTACCTTAGTTTGAGAAAGTCTGTGTATGAGAAAAGATAATTTTCATTTTATGAACCCAAAGCCACAGGGGATTCTGAAAAGCCACATGCCTAGAGGCAGAACCATCCCAGTGAATCTGAGGTAAGAGCCAGTAACCTGAGCTGGTAAGGATTACCAGCTGGTAGGATAAGTAAACTGCGGATCCAGTCAAAACTAGTCCTCTTTGTTGTTCAAAGAGGAGCTAGGCTTGCTCCTCCACTAAATCGGCAAAAGCTTCAAGGAAGATTCATTAATTCATTTCGTTCTAAAATATCTATTGAGCGCCTACTAATGTAGGCCAGGTACTAGAAATATAAAGATGAATAAGATTCACTTCTTGCCCTTAAGGAGCTTACACGGGGGGGGGGGTGGTGGTGGAGGAAGGACGGGTCAAACATATAGAAAAATAAACGCACAAACGTATTACGAAATTTAAAACAGACGTTTAGGTAAAATACAGTGGAAACATTAAAAAGGAAGTGGAAAAAGTCTTTGTTGGGAGCCGGCTGGATGGAAAGAAAGTCGAGGTAGGGTAGGCTCGAAGAATTGACAGGTGAGCTGTCGTGGCAGGGGGCAGCGACCCAGCCCAGCGGCCCGGCTGGCGGAAACCGCGTGAGCAGAGGCCCCATGGCGCGGAGCTGCTAGTTCTGCCCCGGGCTCGCCCTCACACCCCTTTGTCTGCAGACAAGGAGGCGAAACCGGTTCGTTCCCCTACATTAGAGTAGGTCTGAATAACTTTAGGAATATAAATCCTAAAAAAGAGAGCTGCAAGGCAGACTATAATAACCTTGGCTGCATAATAAAAATGGGCTGAAATGGGAGCCGTAAAATTTCTCAAAGAGGGAGAAACGAAGAGTCGGGGGCTTATGGTCCTCAGGGCGCCCTGGCCGCGTCCCAACCCGGACAGTCGCCCCCAAAATTGCCCAGACGGTAAAGTCCTCTTCAGGTGTCAGCGCCCACAAACCCCGCTCTCCGCGTCTGCCTCCTCCGTCCCTGCTCCAGCGACTCGACCGGCACCGACGCGAAGGGTCGACGGCGACCTTGGCTGTTCTCCCGCCTGGCTGGGCCACAGCGCTCGCGGCGACCCCCCCAGAGCGCGGCGCTCCGCGGGTTCGAAGCGGGCGTCCCGGGTGCAGGCGGGACCGCAGCATCTTGCTCAGGCTGAGCGCAGACGCGCGCGGCGACCCCGGCCCGGGGCTCCGGGTCCTTTACCCGCCGCGCCGTCAAAGGCTCGAGCGCGAGCGCGCGTTTGTGTGTCTACCTCCTCGCCTTGGATTCAGCTCCAGTGCCCCCCGTAGTTTGGAGAGGTGTCCCTCCTCGAGTCCCTCGGGTCAGGCAGCCTAACAATAGGAGTGGCTCGAGGCCGGGCCGTCGGGGGGCTCCCGGGCGCGGCACGGAGAAGGCGAGTTGTGGTTTCAGTAACTCAGAGTCGCGATTGGGATTGGGACCCCGGGGGGACCACCCGCCCCCAACCCCCGGGGACCGTGGGCCTTCGCAGAGAACCCATTTCGGGCCCTGACTCCTTGAGAAGGGCTGCCTCGCCCAGGGCCCCGACGGGCCGGCTACTCAGGCACGCACCACCTCCCGGGGGGCCTCCAGGGCGCCGCGTCCCAGCCCGGTGGGGGCGGGGACGCGCCTCGGCGCCCCGGCCCGGCCGCGGACAATGACTGCTTCTCCCCTCTCGCCGCCGCCTCCCGACACCGCCCCCCTCGCAGCCCCCAGGCGAACCTATTAGCCATTGAGGCCGACAAAACCCCGCGGCCCCGCGCATTGTCCCGCGGAGCGCCCGGCCGCCGTCATTAGCCCTGATTACGCGGAGCCGCCCCGCCGCGCCGCGGGCCGCCGGGCAGACCCCGCGGGCACCGCGCCCCGGCCCCGCCGCACAAAGGGAGCGGAAGCCGCCCGCGCCCCCGCGTCGGGCCTGAATAGGGCGAAAAGCTGCTGCTCTGCTCTGCCCGCCCTATTCACGTTCTCTTTGGATACATTTTTTTTTCCTTTTTGTTAAAATTTGGGAGAGAGAACGAGGTCAAGGAAGATTTTGCTTGAGCTCTTTGCCTGTCATTTGTTTAATGTAAACAAAGAGCAAGTCCTCTCCAGCCCCAGCCTCCCATCCCTCCCGCCCAGATTTTTATAAACAAGCTGGGGAAGGCGGCGGGTGGAAGCGGAGTGGGTCGTTCAAGTGACGGAGACTGGAACGGTGGCATTTGGGGGACAGGAGCCGTCGCGCTTTTGGTGGAGATGCGGGTGGTTGTAATATTCATAAGCGGTAAAGTTGCCCGAGTTAGAACCAGGGCAGGGGAGGGTGTAAAATCCTCTCATTGAGCAGGCCCGGTGAAATGTAAAAATGTAGTTTCTTTCCACTCCCCTGGTACACGTGCTTTTTGGGAAAACCCAAAAGAAAGGAACCCTTTAAAAAAAAAAAAAGCATCTTGACCAGAGTAAAACTAATACGAAAAAAAAAAAACAAAACAAACAACCTTTACAATACCTGTCCGTGGGAGGATTTGGACCAATTAAAAGCAACTGAATCTCTGTGAAGATTTTGATCAATTTCCAACATGTGGTAGTCAAAGAATTAATTATTCACAAAAACAGGGGCCAACCCAGATAAACATTTAAAAATATTTTATATAACATTTCACCCCTAAGAGACTAAAAGGAATTATGTAAATAAATCTCCAGGTTGGTGAAACAGAATAGCAGAATATACTTTATATGTAATCCTTAATTTAAGCATATAGTAAATGTACTTTAAAGACTTTCACCAAAGAATGAAGAAAAATCCTCTCTCTCTCTCCTTTCTCTCTCTCTCTCTCTCTCTGTAATTAAGCATTATTTAAAATGTGTTTTCTAAGGAGAAAGTCTTATTTCTAGGTGAATTCTGTTTTCTTGAGAATGCATAATAGACATTTCCTTCTGCTTTTAGGCACCATTTGAACTGGTGAGTAGGATAGATTTTTAGAATCTATAATTCCTTTACATCATTTCACTAATTCTTTCCCTTTCCTCTTGAATATGGAGGTGTCAGTTTAAAAGATAAAAATTGTCAACTAACTTCTCCAATTTGAGTTCTGGAGAGCCCGATTTAAAAAGGGGGTGGGAAGTGTGACTGGTAAGCAAGATTGAACATCCCTATATTTTTCATTGAAATACAATGAAATGAATGGCAGCGCAGGGCTAGGCTGAAGCAAATGAGACCCTAAGAGTGCTTTAAGGAGGCACTCAATCTCAGATGCCTTGCATTTTCCTCATGGAGTCCAGGAGCTTCTCCTTGGCACTTTAGAAACAACCAGGGCTCCATGAAACAAAATAGAATTTGGGGACGCTCTACCACGCTAGCCTTTCCAGACCCACAGAAAGCCCTTTGCTTGCTTTCCGTTGCTTGTTTCGAGGGAAGAAGACCAACTTAATCATATAGACTTTCCCACTCCTTCGATCTAGAGCTCTTGTACAGTAGTTTTGATATCAACAATTCTCTGGATAAAGGCTACTGTATACACAGTGACAACCATTTATAAAACCTACGTGAGGTCAAATCTGTTTAAGTGATTTGGAAACCCCCAAATCAACCCTTATTCATGTCATGGGCTTCTCCCATATATTGCTTTTTGTCTTCCGTGACTTCACTTATTTTGGGTTGCATTGCATTTCAACACTTGTACCCAAGTAGGTTAACCAGTTTCTGAATCCAAGAACATCTGCTAAGGACAGAGAAACATCCATTGAGGGCTGAGGGTGGCTTGAGAAGGGAAGTTCAACTCAACTGATTTAAAGATCAGTGTCAAATTTTATAATAAACAAACATTTCATTAGAGAAAAAGCTTACAGAATCTCTGGATAGCATTTATTTTCTCTAGTGCAAGGAGAGTAGCTGTGTGTATGAGTGTACACACTTTGGGAAGGCAAATTAGGTCTTAGGACTATTTGATATTTTCAAGTGAGGCCATTACCAGGATAATGGGTTCTGGATGATGTTTTATATTTAATACAGAGGTCATATTTTTAAATAATTTCTATGCAGCCTTCTAATTCATCTCCATATATGATGCCATCATATCCTTATTCCCATTTCAGTATTCCTTTTATTGAAAATAATTTGTTTGATTAAAAATGGGTTCTTTAGGGCCTCCCCTGGTGGCGCAGCAGTTGAGCACTGGGCTGCGAAGCTGCCTGCAGCCTCTGCAGCGCCTGTTCGATCCTTGGCTGCTGACGAGGGTCCCACATGGCACGACAGACCTCTCCCGCAGCTCCCGCTGCTCCCCTCAGCAGTGTGTTTCATCAGTCTACCTGTTCTGTTCCCCTCTCTGGCTCTGGTGAATTCTCTCACTCTCCCGCTCTTCTGACTATACCCAGTGCTTATATAAATAAATAAATCTTTTTTTTTTTAAAGGGGTTCTTTAGCAAAAAGATGCTAGTCTAGGTATTAAACCTCTCTTATCTTCTTTTTTCTTATTTTAACATGAGTTTAATCCTAAATGTAGTGTATTCTTACTCTAGCCTAATCATGAGTACCTACTGCTTTTGAATGACCTCAAAGGAGATGGAAAGTCTTTCTCATTGCACAGTCTGTGTCAGAACAGTCTTGCATTTTATAAATGGGACTCACTATTGCATCCCAGAGTTTATGACTTCTTAAATTGTTCCTGAAAACTACTGATATGTCATTAAAGTGAGTGTCAGGTGAACACACCATATTTAGCCTGTGCTGGCATGTGGGGAGTTGTCTTATAGGGGATGCTCATGTTGCCAATTTCTAGGTTTAAATATACATACATGCATATAAACATACACACATATACAAACACACATACAATTTGATGAAGGAAGTGGTTATAGGACTACTGTGGGCAATTTTTAGAATATACTGAGACATCAGAGAAGACAAAAGATACAGAGAGGACAATTTGTATAAGGGCCCCTGCCTGCTTAGTGAAGAGAATGGTTGGTTTTGTTTGTCAGGGTTTTTTGTTTTTGTTTTTTTTTTTAAGGAATCTGAGCACAGCTCCCTTAATTAGGAAAGATTAATCACCAGTTTTTATTGTTTGGCTTCTTCACACAGAACCCATGACTCCACCCTGTGCCTTTAGAAACAGCAAGTTCCCAATATATAGAAGAAACTACCTCTGGCCAGTCACTTAAATAAGTAAATAAACAGCATATTTATGTTTTGTTTTAAAAATTTTAAAGCAAAAGTTTGTATATATATATATAAACGGTGTCCTTTCGACGTGAAATACCCAATGGAGATTCAGGATAGCATTCAGCGTGCAATTCGGGTTCTATGGGCATCTTTTCGGCACAATCCTTGGGAAAAAGCAAAGCAAGGAAAACGTGGCTCTAGGTTGGGCCTCACTGCCAGGTCCTGTGGTGGCCACTGGACCCCGCCAGTGGAGCCTGTCCAGAGGTGGGGCGGGTGAGCAAGCAGGTCCCCGGGTCTCTGGCCACCGGGAGCCTGGTTACCTAGTTTCACAAGTGCTGGGTTTGCTTGGTCTCTCATCCTCCCTCCACTTTGTCTCATTTTTTACACCGGATTCTGTTCCTGAGCGTGCTGTGTGGGCAGCTCAGATATCGCACTCGCTGTCGCTGGAAGTGATGGAGATGGCCGAAGTGGCTGCCTTGCTGGATAGGCTGGCGGCGGGACTGGCTGCGGTGCCCAGCACCTCGGGGGTGCCCTCTTCCTCTGCCCTTAGCACCCGCCCAGAGCCTTGCGACAGGACCTGCTGCTGGAGTCTACGGGGAAGGGAAGGGATAGGAGTCACAAGTAGTAATGCAGCCATCTGTGGCCTCCCTCCCTCACCCTCCAACAGTGTTTCCCTTGTTGGCAGCTCTCCCTCAGATTTGGGCAGTGAAAGTGGGTAAGGTGACATAAAAGAGGCCAGGCAGGTGTTGGTGGTCGCCACTTGGTGCCCCATCCTTCCAGTCTTCTCTGCCTGTTTCCCGCATGTTGGGGGTGCTGGGTTGCAGGGCCATTCTCTGTTGCTCACCACCCTTGAGAGACTAGCAATACTGTCAGGTGTGGGTGATAAGGATAGATTAGGCTCTGGGTAGGGGAACCCCTTCCCAGTCTGTGTCTGCCTGAGGCCCACACCTGTGTCAGAGACTTCTAGGCTAGCTGGGTCCAAGTTAAAGGCAAACCCGACTGCCTAAAGAACTGCATGGAGCTTTTGGATCTGTGAAGAAAAGGCTGGGTTCTTGGCCAAAATATCTGACTAATTGAGAGTCGCACAGTGGGTATGAAAAACCCCAACTATCTAGTTTACTGTTTTAAGACAGGGCTGGTGATTAGTGCAAGAGGGGACCTCCACTTCACACTTCTTAGAAAGAGAAGCCCATCAAAAGGTGATGAGGGAATCATCTGAACTTTCGTGAGGGAATCGTCTGAACTTAAAAAATGACAACACACTCACAAAACAACACTAAAGTGCCATCTTGCTAACAAGTTAGACTTCATGTGATAGGAGCCCAGAACTGTGCTGAGTTAGCTTTGAGCCAATGTCCCTAATTATTTCTGGGACTTTATTTTTTATTTCTTTCCGCCTCCCAAAGCAGCCTTGGTTTGGTGAGAAACAGTTGTTGGACTGTCCCCCAGGTGCCCAGAAAGGAGAGTGGAGAACCAAGAGCAGGGAAGGTAACTCCCACCCCAGATCCCAAAACACAGAAGGCTCATAACCCAGACAGACCCGTTCCCCACTCGTATGGAATCTAAGTCCCAAGGGCGCCCAGGGTGCTATTTATTACCCGCCAGCTCCTCGGTGAGAGTAAAGCGCAGAGGCCTTTAGGTACCAACCTGTTCTTGGCTGCAGCCGCCCGGTCCCTCTGTCGGCGGTTTTTGAACCAGTTGCCCACCTGTGTAGGGGTCAGTCCGGTTGCCTGGGCAAGCTCCCGTTTTTTGCTGGGGTTGGGATATGGGTCCTGCAGGTACCATTCCCGTAGCAGGTGCCGCGTGCGCTCCTTGAAACAGTGCGTCTTCTGTTCGCCGTCCCAAATGGTGCGTGGCAGCGGGAACTTCTTCCTCACCCGGTACTTGTCCACCGGCCCCAGGGGCCTTCCGCGCAGCTTCTCAGCCTCCTGGTAGTGCGCCTCGAGCCACAGAGCCTGCAGCTTAGCGTGCGACTCCTTGGTGAACTTATGATTTTCCAGGATATGGTAGAGCTCGCGGTAGTTGCCACCGTGAAAGGCCACGATGGCCCGCGCTCGCAGCACCGATTCATTTTTATTGAGGGCCTCGCAGGCCGCAGGGGCCACGGGTAAGGACCAGAGGAAGCGACCCAGGCGCTCCACGTCGCCGCTCTCCTCCAGAGTCTCGCATACCCCGGCCACTTGCTGGGGGCTGAAATTCAAGAGTGGTAACTGGAACATCGAGGCAGCACTGGCGCCGGTGGGGACGCTGAGCCTGGAGCGGGACGCGCAGTGGGATGCCTCTGGCTTCGGCCTGGCGCGCCAGGCTCTCCTCGGTGAATCGACTCGGGCTACCCGGGAGGCACCTGGGCGGCGGCTGCCCTACAAACGCCGGGAGCGAGTGGAGCGCAAAAGGAATGGAGGAGGTGCAGGCTTAGCCGCGCGGGTTCAGCTCCGCTGCGTTAGGGCAAGCCGGCGGGGCGAGCGGGCGCCGCTACTGGGGTGGGCGGATTGGCGGCTCGGGCGCCATGGAGACCCCCTGTCAGTCACTGGTCCTCTCTGCCAATCAAGACTGCGACCTGCGCGCCAGGGACATTTCAGCACCTCCCCGCTCTCGACAGCGCCCGCCGTTCACCCGTGGACTTTTCCTCAGTTTTTGCAGAACCTGGAGGAGGAAAAGACCGCGAACGGCTGTGAGAGTGGCAGCGTTTCAAACCCCATCTCCCCAGCCTCGTTGCTCCTTCCTGTCCCTCCATCCCCACCCCCAAAGGGGCAGTGATGCTACGGGAATCCACTGTGGGACGATGAGCTGCCTGGGTCTAGAGGTCTCCAGAGGACAAAGAAGACGGGGCCAAATCTCAATCCTCCTGAATTCGCTGTTTCATTGTAAACGAAACAGCAAACCTGGCGGGGAGCGCGCGAATGGGAGGGAGGGGAAATGGATCGTTTCATTTCTTCCCAGCACCTATCCTTCCGCGCCTTAGGTCCTTTTCTAGCTGCCAAAGCACCCGAGTGGGAAGTGACTCTGAAGCAGAAGGACCGGGACTGGGGATCTATAAGGAGGTCAGTTTGGATTCCATCCCCACCTCCAGACATTCCTGAAATCATTTGAATTACCAACTGGGACGCTTTTACACCTGATAACACAGGTGTAAATCTAACACTCGCAAGACAAGGGGGTTGCACCCAAATAAAGTTTTTACTTTTTAGAACCCCTTCCCTCCTCCCCAGTTTAATGGACTTGCACAAATGTGCAGCCTAGCCGCATCTAGAGTGAGAAGTCATTGGCAGGTCAGGACGGCAACTTGAAAGCTTATTTCAAAATATCGATTTGCTTTTCTTGCGGGTTAATTTTGTCCTACTCTGTGTTAGCACATTTAACTCTTGAGCTGGGGATAGAAACTCTAACCTTTACTTTTTAGCCCAAACGGTTTTTTTTTTCTTTCTGTAAAAGCTAAATGAAAAAAGAGGGAAGTACTGCAATTGTGTGCCTGCATACGTGTGTGTTTGTGTGTGTGTGTGTGTGTGTGTGTGTAGAAAACACTTCCTAAGTCGCTGAGCACTGCAGAGAGGAAGAATTTTCTTGGCAGTTTTATATTTAGATGAGTAGGTTGAGTTGACAACTTTTGTTGATTTCCAATTGGCATTCACATCATACCACTTTCTGAGACTTTGTCAAAAGAAACCATGATCTCACCTTGACCTTTGATAGGGGTTTGTTTAGCTTGAAGAAAATAATTGGGACAAGGGAGTCCTAAATATTCATCCCTAGAAAGGAATCAGATAGGAATGTTCACCATGGAACTGGACTGCGCCCTGCTGTCTTTTTTTTAGTATCAAGTACAATTTGTATGTGACTTGTACCGATCTAATAAATCAGAAGGCAGATAGATAAGCTCAAATGGTTGGAGGTGCTGAGCAGATCATGCTACGCATGAGTGCAAGGCAAAGCTCTTCGGGACGGAAAACCCTGATATTATTTTCACAGATCTTCACCAAAGTGAAGATTTTATTTTTAGTTCACTTAAAAAGAATCGGGGGTGGGTGAGGGGAGTGGAGAAAAAGGCCTGCAACCATTTACATCATTTTGGTGAATTTGCCAGCCATCACAATGAAGAGACTTTCTTTTCTAAGAGCTTAATTTCTTGAAATGAGCCTTGGGCAAGGAAAAATAGAGTGCCATGAGGATAAAGAGAAAGTTCAAACCGTCTCTGGCACAGGACTCCTTCCGAATCCGCCGGAAGGACAACTTTTAGTGAGAAACAGCGCGTCCAAGGGCTCAGGATAATCTGTGCAGAAAACCCCACTGGTTTTGAGATCCCACTGGGGTAACCAGGGCCCCTGGAGGGCTGCGTTCCTGGCAACTCTTACCAGAGTAAAAAAGCATCCTCACATGCTTCATTTTGCCCGCGATTCTTAATTTTTCCTCTCAGGTCTTCTCCCCGGGCTCTGAGCAGAATCGGTTCTGGTTAGCCCTCGGTGCGCAAGGGAGTCGCAGGTCAGCTTACTGCGGCGAGCCCAGAGCAGATTCCAACCTCTGCGCTTGGTTAGCTGCTGGAGGTGAGAAGCAGTGCGGGTCCAGGGGCAGCTCTTCCCCCTCGCGCTTTTGGCAGTTGAAAGCCGCGAATTTGAGGGAAACTGGCTTCTTACCCTTAGTCTTTGTGGGTGAGTCAGGTCAATTTTTCGAGTCTCGGTGCCCTATTCAGGAAATGCGGAATTGGTCCCATTTCTTGGACGACAGTTACACAACAAGAGATGAAAGGGCACTGTGGCTTCTACACGTCTGGGGTTCTCAGGAGACTGGGCCCCAAAGCCTGGGCTGGGCGCGCTGAAGTCCTCTGGCAAGGGGCCGCCGAGGCTAAGCAAGACTGGACGCGGCATCTTACTGGCGGGTCCATACAAGTGTTTAGAAGTCAGGTCCTATCTTCGCCATTGCAGGGAAAGTGGAACGTTGTTTGATTTTATTAACTCAAAGGAAATAAACTCCCCGGGGCCACCTTGGAATCACACATTAGTGCACCCGCTTTAAGAGGGACAGCAGGGAATGTGTGAGCCGCCCTCTCCCCCCAATCCCTGGAAATGAGAGAAACTGCTAAGATTCCTTAGAAATAACTCCATTGTTATGCAATTATCCCAACCCCTTTTAATGTGCACTTCTCCCAGGTTTGCCAGGTGAAAGCTGGACCTTCAAGTTATCTTTCTTAATTTAACAGGATAGATTTTTTTAAACCAACTTTGGAACTTTGTGTCAGCCCTCCAGGCAACCCCGACTTGCCACCTTTGACTCAGCTTTCTTCTGCGCTTCATCAGGAAAACTAGAAAGTGCAGCAGCATCCTTTGACTAAGGGCCTATCTGGGCAGCATTGCAACTTTCTGCTATTGCTTTGCAGCTAGCAAATTTGGTTCACAAAGCTGTGGGCAATGCTTTATTCTCACCAGGAATCATTAAATGTCTTTTCTGCATTGTGTAGACTCAGGAGTTTTATTTTATAGGGGAAATATGGAGGGAAAATGTTCTGGAGTAGATTTCTACGTGTAACAGTTCAATGCTGGACTTAAGGCAAAGTGCCCCCTGGGAGCTGCCAGGGTCCATCCAGAAATCTTCAGTGTTTAGTCTGCGACTTATTGCATGTGTCTGGTCAACCCTCATTTTGTGCCTTCTGACTTTACTGTGTAGACTAGAAAGACATGTGAAATCCTACTATACCCCAAGAAACAATGATTCCTCAACGGGAAGCACTGCTTAGAGGTCAACACATTTTTACCTAATCTCTTGTCTTGCTTTGTCTTATCTTTTCTTTGACTTTCCCTAAGTCAGCCAGATGCCTATAAAAATTTGTCTTTGTTTTCTAACTATTTCACATACTCAGGGATTTTATGAATATATTAATTGAATGCCTCTGAATTCTGTGATAAAAACATCTGTGTTGCATGTGAGAATCACAGACTGGAAGACAATGAGGGCCCAGCTTTTTGTGTACATCCATTTCCACTTGTGAGAGAGATCTTGGTTTCCCTTTCCCATGCCTCAAAGCTGCATGCCGCTGGTGGGTGAGAATAATGTAAAATAAAAAATCTAAAAAGGCACCTTAATATCTTTGAAATTATAGGATTAAAATTTCACACTCTCAAACATTTATTCTTGGATTTAGTAATCTGATAGTCAAGTGATACCATATGCATAAGTAAAAGATATAGTTCCTTTCAAGTAGTTGGTGACCCAGATCTTCAGATTATGGAATTAATTCAATATCCCAGTTTTAAAGTACTAACTACCTAATAAGCTTCCAAAATAGATTGCTCTATTTCATGCATTCCTTTCTTTCCAGTATGCACCTTGTAACAAAGAATAGATGCCTCTTTATTGTGCATTCCTGAGAACAAACATCATTTGAGAAATGTTTGTAGATTTTCTGGTAAAATTAACTGATAAAAAATACTGATCTAATTTTAAGAGATTATTTTGTTGTTATTTACAAAATTATTCAGTTATATTTAAATGAGGTGCAGTTGCTTATATTGTTAAGTGGAGGAGATTTTTAAAGTTGAAATATGGCAAGACCAATTGAAAGTAATGATTGATGCTGGGTTTTTTTTTTTAATGTTAGGATGACTATACAATTCTTTTTTGACCTTTAATCAATGGTTGCTCCTAGGCATTTTGATGAGAATTTGTACTTAAGCCGAAGAGTATATTACAACTCATTGTCTTGTTTAAATTATGGTCTTGAATTCGCTTCTCTGTCTCTCCCTCTCCATCTTCCTCTCTCTCTGTAGGGTAAACCTAAATCTTCAGAGGACTACCTATACCACCACATTTCTTGCTTAAGGCAACATATCAGTGGGTTCTTGTGTGATTAATGCTTAAAAATGTAACCTACATGTCTTTTATAAACACATTATCATCAGAGATGAAATACTAATTGAATGACTAAAGGTGTGGTTAATTCACAGTTCTCTACTTGAACACTTTTTTCTACCAGCATTTTTTCATCATCCTCAAATTCAGGATGAAAACATCTTTCTAAAATACACACAGAAACATGAAAATTCAGTGATGTGAAAGAGTGTAAGTTTATTACATTCTCTGAGACAAACATTATTCACATTAAATAGTGTATGTATCATATATGTGTGTTAATTACATATGTTACATGTGCACTAAATACAATTCCCATCTAAGCGTGGTAAAATCAAATAAATGCATTAGCCTTCAATAAATCCTTTAAATGCTCTGAGTTAATCCACTAAAATAGTATAAAATTTTTGAAATTATATTATAAAAATATATTTACAGCCCTCCCTGGTGGTGCAAGGGGTTAAACACCACACTATGAAGCAATCTGCAGCCTCTGCAGCATGAGTTCGATCCCAGCCGGCCAGGGAGCAACCCACATGGTGCAGCAGACTTTTCCTGTCTTGCCTGCTGCTCCCCTCAGCAATGTATTTCAGTCACTCTGCCTGTTCTGTTCCCCACTCTGTCTCTGGTGAATCCTGTCATCCCCCACATCTCTGGCCTGTACCCCAGTTCTTGTATGCATAAATAAATCAATCTTAAAAACAATATATTTAGATGCATCTTACCCTTCAAAGCAGCAGATCTCACTGAGGGCATTTTTACTCCCCACTACCAGGGGACACTTGGCAATGTCTAAAGCACTTTTGGTTGTCACAACTGGTATCTTATGGATGGAGGCCAGAGACTATGCTAAACATCTTACAATAAACAGTAGCTCTCCACAACAAAACATCCATAGCACCACTAAGAAATCCTGCTTCACAGGATCTCAAAATATTCAACAAGACAAAGCATACAAAGCCTGCTAAATTCTGTTTGTTCTAGAGTTGAAGCACTTTGAAAAGACTGAGTGACCTTTTAATTTCAGCTTACTTCTAGGTCACACCAAAAAATCTGTTCCTAAGAACCTATGGTAATTTTGTCTCATCTTAAAATATATTGTTAATTATACTCATTATAACTAGTTTATAACCCATTTATAACTATCTCTGGGAAAAGATAAGGTTTTGTTCCTATTATTTTGGAATCTATGCTTTTTAAGAAATTGGTGGTCAGGGTCTCCCTGGTGGCGCAGGCAGTTGAGTGCAGCGCTGTGAAGAGCCAGCCGCAGAGCAATCCATATGGCGCAGCAGACCTCTCCTGTGTCGCCCACTGCTCCCCTCAGCAGCGTATTTCAGTCAGTCTGCCTGTTCTGTTCCCCACTCTGTCTCTGGTGAATCCTCTCACCCTCCTGCACATCTGGCCTGTACCCCGGTTCTTGTATAAATAAATAAATCTTAAAAAAAAGTTCCCATGAGAAAAGAAAGAAAAAATAATAAGAAGAAATTGGTGGTCAGACAACAATGGTTGGATTACTCCCTTTCCATCTTACAGATGGATAAAACATGAAAACCAGAGGTTAAATGATTACTGTATTACACAGTTAGTTAGCAGTAGAGATAGGTTAAAGACACAGATTCAAACCTGTATCTATTATATTTGTTTTTTTTTCCTATATAAGGAAGATAGTATAAATGTTGGTGAGTGTGAGGGCAGAGGGTCTGAATCCACATGACTATTTCTTGGTGACTGCCATGTCTAAGATCCTATGCCTTTTCCTGTTGCTGTGACTCAGAATTTACTACACTCAGATTTAAACTTTACTCTGGATCTTTGAATCTCAAATATAACTCCGGAATTTTAATCATCTTCTTTGCGGGTGTGGAATGTTGGAGCCAGGTTTTATTGAAGACCTTTCCCTTAGTAATTGTACAGTACACTAGCAGGAAAATGGAACTAAACCTGGGTTCCTGGGGAGGAGAGGTTAGGCTTTGAGGTGCTGTAAGGCTTGGCTTAAATAAAAAAATAAAAAAATAAATAACTGAATTCTTTTGTCAGGTATTTCTAAAGAATAAGAGTGATGCTGACTAGCATTTCTATAATTAACAAGCTGTCAACATTTCTATTATGATCACAGAAGTCTATTACAGACCACAGAATTGTGATAAATGTTTCTTTAGATCTGAAATGTTAGCCTTCATCTTCTTTTCAGCCTTAGGGCAATTTTTGAAACCAATTTTGTTTCAATCATTTTGGATCAGTTGTGTGGTAATTTTGGAAGTGCAGATGCTCTAGGCCCACCTATTGAAATAAAGATTTTTAAATGGAAACACAGAGAGGAGTCTGCTTAAGCCCCAGTAGGGACCAGCTGCCAAGCTCTGGCAGAGGGAATTATATAGGCAGACAGTAGGAGTAGATTTAGAAAAAATTAAGGGACAGAGAAATGCGTGCATGTTTCCTTTAAGAGCAGATTTTTTTTCCTTCAGATCCTTCAAATTATGAAATTTAAATCTACCATTTTTTCTCTTTTATATTTTATCTCATTACATTTTCTATCATTCATTGGTTTTGGTGAAATTAATGTGAGAGAGTTTGTCATTATAGCAATTCAGGTTTGGGGCTGAACTTCTTTTTTAAAATCTAATATTTAATTTTTACCCTTCACTAACTTAAATTTTCTGTCTACCCCATTCATATTGTTTCTGCTTTTTACTTTATCTTTATCAATCCCTTTCTTAGACTCTAAAAGTTCATATCTCAATGATTCTTTGTGTTTTTTTGTATTGTAATACTATGTATTTAAGTTTTCTCTTCTGCTTGTTCTGACTCCATGACTCTTTCCTTCTGTTTCCCATTATTTATTGCAAAATAACTGCTTCTCTAAACTAAATCTTGTTGAAATTGTGAGATAGAAAAAGTGCTCATTCCTGAAAGCTAGCTGGGAGATGGGAGTGATATTCAGAGAAGAGGGATATAGTGTCACTATAATGATATTTTTGGACAGTGATGCTTCTCAAATTAAACTTTATGAAAGCAGACAAAATAGTAAAAACAGTAAAGACTTTAGCTAATTTATGTTTATTTCTTTTAAAATTGTATTTTTTTAAAGATTTATTTATTTATTTATGCAAGCACTGGGTACAGTCAGAAGTGAGGGAGGGTGAGAGAATTCACCAGAGCCAGAGCAGGGAGCAGAGCAGGCAGAAGGACCGAAATATACTGCTGAGGGGAGCAGCGGGCGGCAGGACAGGTCTGCGCGCCATTTGGGACCCTTGCAGGTGGCCGGGGATTGAACCGGCGCTGCAGAGGCTGCGGGCAGCTTTGCAACCCAGCGCTCAACCGCTGCGCCACCAGGGAGGCCCTAAAATTGTATTTTTTTAATTGAGACAACTGTTTGTAACACTGTATTTGATTTAGAGGTATAGTTCACACTTCAGATGTAGGTCACCATACCACATCACACCCAACAAGCCACCACAGTCCATGGGCCCCCTCTACACTTTGCTCCTCATTTCTCCCCCTCCCCTTTTGGTAACCTCAATTCTGTAGTCAGATTTCTAGGATTTGTTTTGATTTAGTTTTGTCTGTTGCTTTCTTTCGTTTCTTTATCATCCATATATGAGTCCACATATGAGTGAAATCATCAAATATTTGTCTTTCTCCTTCTGGCTTATGCTTAGTATAATCCCAACCAGTTTCATTCATGTCACAATGGCAAGATTGCATCTTTTTTTTTTTTTTTCTTTTATAGCTGAGCAGTATTCCATCACATGTATGTATTACATCTTTTTTAACCTATATATCTGTCTTTGGGCTTTGAGGTTGTTTCATTAACTTGACTATTGTAAATAGTGTTGCCAAATACATAGGAGTGCATATATCCCTTCCAACTAGGAGTGGAACTGCTGGATCGTAAGATTGATCTATTTTTAACATTTTGAGAAATCTCCACACTGTTTTCCATAGAGGCTAGACCTGCATTTCCACCAAGGGTTCCTTTTTCTCCACATCCTTACCAGCACTTGTTGTTTCTGATCTTTTTGATATGGGTCATTGTCAAAGGTGTGAGATGGTATCTTATTGTGGTTTTGATTTCATTTCCCTGATGTTGTGATGATGAGCACTTTTCATGTGCCTTTTGGTCATTTGTATGTCTTCTTTGGAGAAGTTTAGTTCTGACAATTTTTTGATTGGTTATTTATTTTCTTTTTATTGAGTTGTATGAGTTCATTGTAGATCTTGGATATTAGCTCCTTGTTGGATGTATGATGTGAAATACCTTCTTTCATTTAGTAGGATATCTTTTCATTTTAATGAAAGTTTCTTTTACTATGCAGAAACTTTTCGGTTTGATGTTTGTTTGTGCTTTTGTTTCCCTTCCTGTTGGAGTTACGACCCAAAGACATCCCGAAGTTAATGCCCTGCAGTGTTACTCAGATTTTCTTCTATTTATTTTGTGGTTTCAGGTCTTACATCGAAGTCTTTAATCCATTTTGAATTAATTGCAGTATGTACTGATCTCAAATGTCTAAGGGTGTTCCAGTTTTTCCCCCAAATACACAGCCTTTTGAGTGCAGAGTCCCTCTGGTTAACTGTTAGATGATGCTCTCAGGAACAAAGGAAACTTTTGTGTTGCCATCTCTCTCTGTTGTTTAACCTTAAATCATTGTATTAATCACATGATTTTAGACCACAGTCTATTGGATAAATAGCATGTTTGTTACATAGAAAACTCTCAACAAATATTTCCCCTCTTTTAGAAGCCCATCCACTTAATATGTTAGTTCAATCCTATGTATTAGTGATGTCTCAATGTTGATCTTCTTTTGGTTTCATAACCCCTTTGTGTTCTCCTCAGGTCTCTTGAAACTTTCCAAGCAATAGGTTCTTTTGTAATAGACTCTCTTGTTCTGTGGACTTTATTTATTATTTTTTAAAGATTTATTTATTTATGCATACCAGAACTGGGGTACAGGCCTGAAGTGTGGGGGGTGAGAGGATTCACAAGAGACAGAGTGGGGAGCAGAACAGGCAGATCTACTGAAATACACTGCTGAGGAGAGCAGCAGGTGACAGGAGAGGTCTGCTGCGCCATGTGGGTAGGTCCCTGGCTAGAGACCAAACTCGTGCTGCAGAGGCTGCCAATAGCTTCATATTGCTGTGACTTAACCCCTTGCGCCACCAGGGAGACCCTGTTCTATGGACTTTAGTCTCTACAAGTCAATAAATAGCTTACACAAAATTCCCCCAAAGCTCACGCCATTAATTTCCTGTATTATAACAAATGGTCACAATCTGGGTGGCTTGAAAAAAACAAACAAACAGAAATTTACTGTCTCACAGTTTTGGAGGCCGTAAATCTAAATCAAGGTGCTCTGCTTCTTCCAAAGACTATAGGGGAGAATCAGTTTCTTGCCTTTTCCTGATTTGGGTGGCTGCCATTATTTTCTGTTTGTGGCCACATCTCTTTAATTTTTCCCACTTTCTTCATCTCTCCTTCTCCTCCTCATCCTCTACCTTCCCTCCTGATTTTTTTCTTCTTATTCCTTCCCTCCTCCTCCCTCTCTCTCTCTCTCTTTCTGAAAATTCTTCTTGCTTATATTTTATAAATGCATGTGATTACATTTAGGGCCTACCTGTATAATCCAGGATGAGCTCCGCTTTTCAATATCCCTTACTTAATCATCTTTTGACATATGTAGTGATACTCACAGATTCTAAGGCTTAGGAAGAGACGATATCTTTTTGGATTTTTTTCTCCCTCAACTGACCACACTCACTTATGTGGCAAATGTGTTAGTCTCAAATGTTTCTTGGAAGTAAATTAAAAGGATAGAACAATTTAAGTGGCCAATCTATAAGTAGTAAAATAATCCTTGTGCTTCATTTTCTTTTCTTTTTTTTTTTTTTTTTTTTTGTAAATTATAGACTTTTCACCTGAACATTATTCCATGTTAAGATTGGGAAGAAAGCTCCCAAACAAAGGTGAATTGTCATTAAAAATTTCTTCATGTTTATATTGAGTTTTGCTCTTAATGCTTCTTTTGAGACATTAGTAAAAATTAACAAATAAGTAATAGATTTACATTATTAGATAAGATAAATGAAAGAAGACTTCATCTTCCTCTGCAAGGGTTAATTAGCATAGTATGAAAACATGATATTATATTGAAATATAATTCACAGATATAAGAAGAAATGTGTGGTTTATTTTGTATTTTTCTAATTGCAGTGAGTTGGAATAGAACTCTTTCCACTTTTTAGTGAAAACATCTGAAAGTAATCTCTAGTCTTATAAGACAGAAGGGTCAAATGAATTTTGTAACAATAAAGATTTTTACCAAATGATTTAGTTGTTCAGTACAACTTACTTAATATATGGCAATGAGTTATTTGGGTTTAGTATATACCCCTATCAGTTAAGATCCTACTTTATTTTACTTAGTCTTCCCCCCCACCTCATGAAGGAGTAGTTAATATTGCAGTAGCATTATTCTCTTAGATCTCACCCATGTGGTAAACAAGCAGATGTCAAAATATGCATATACAAAACTCATTTGCTTGATTCAAAAGAAAGCTCTGCCGGTCTAATTCAAGAAGTTAACTTCCCCCAACCCCATTATTGGTGTGGCTGTTTCCTCATTTTGCAATTTCTTATTTTTGTTGGCTTATGTGACAATATTCCATTTTTTGGCATTAATTTGAAAGTTCTGTTGTATTTTCTAGGCCATCACACGTTATCTTTCCTTTTCCTGTTCTTGTAATTGTTACATGTGACACTACTGTTTAAAAACAAGATACTGGGCCTCCCCGGTGGCGCAGCGGTTGAGCACTGGGTTGCGAAGCTGCCCGCAGCCTCTGCAGCGCCAGTTCGATCCCCGGCCACCAGGCGAGGGTCCCACATGGTGCGCAGACCACTTCTGCCGCTCGCTGCTCCCCTCAGCAGTGTACTTCGTCTGCCTGTTATGCTCCCCGCTCTCACTCTGGTGAATTCTCTCACCCTCCCGCGCTTCTGACTGTACCCAGTGCTTGTATAAATGAATAAAATAAAATCTTTAAAAAATAAAAAAATAAAAACAAGATATTTAATATACCCCCATGAGGTGCATTGTTTTTCCTACCATGCCATGCCTACTGTACCCATTCCTTTCTTCACCCAAATAGGATCAGACTTTTAGAGTAGTTTCACTTCCTCACTTTCTTCTTCCTCAATTACCCCAATCCCAAAGTTTTCTGAAATGATGTAATACCTAGACTTTTCCTTTTAGTCTATTCCTTCTGATTCAAGAATATGTAGTAATTGTGTCACAAAGTTCTAGACAGTCTAATACCACTTTGTTTTACTCCTGAAAAAAAGAACTACAAAAAGATTATCTCAGGGACAATTACTATTAATGTTAGGTATGTATCTACATAGACTTTTTTTTCTACACATACAAAATTACATTTTTTAAAAAATGCCATTATATTATGCATATTGTTTTATAACATTTTTTCATGATAGAACTTTTGTGAATATTTTTCCTAATAACAATTACATGCTATCATTGTTTTTTAAGATTTAGTTATTTTTATACAAGAGCTGGGGTACAGGCCAGAGGCACAGGAGGGTAAGAGGATTCACCAGAGACAGAGTGGGGAGCAGAACAGGCAAATGACCAAAATACACTGCTGAAGGGAGCAGTGGGTGAGAGGTCTGCAGCGCCATGTGGGTAGCTCCCTGGCCGGCCGGGAATCAAACCAATGTTGCAGAGGCTGCAGACAGCTTCACAGCAGTAAGCTCAACCCGCTGCACCACTGGGGAGACCCCACATGCTATCGTTTTGAATGGCATTGTATTCCACAGCATACAGGACATAACTTGTTTAACCAGTCCCTATTAATGTTTGTTTAAATTGTTTTCAGCTACCCATCATTATAAACAATAAAGCAATAACATCTTTACACATTATCTCATTTTTTTCTTCAAATTCTTATGTTAAATAGAGGGTTAAAGGACTTGTACTTTAAAAATATTTATTCAGATTTGCAAATTGCCATCCAAAAAATATTTTTACAAACTTTTATTTCTATCCATACTGTATGAGAGTGCAATTCCTCCCTTTCCACTCTCCACACACTTGACAGTGTTCTTTAAATTTTTGCCCATTTGATAGATGGAAAAAATGGTTCCTCACTTTTAAAAATAGGCATTTATTTGATTATTAATAAGATCATGCATGTCACATTTTTTTGGTCACTTATATTTCTTTTGAGAATTTCCCAATTATATCCCTTGATTGGGAAGTTTGTTGCTTTGTTACATTATTTTCAAATATTAATGACACATTTTTTCCTGTTATTTACAAATATTCTTTCCTAGTTTTTCACTTGCCTTTTAAATTTATAGAGGTTTTTTTTTTTCTTTTGGTCCTATAGGTTTATAATATTTGCATAGCCAGTTCTATCAAATTTAGTTCTGTCTTAGGGTCATGCTTAGCATAAGCTCCCATATTAGTTATAGAAATAAGTTATATTTTCTTTTTCTACTCTTCCTAGATTTAAAACATCTTTAAATTTTTTAAACCATCTGGATTTATTTTAGGGTCTTGTGTAAATCTGGAATCTAATAGATTCTCCCACTTCAAATCATTTTCTAGTTCTCCTGCCATTGTTTATTGATTGATACATTGTTTTCCCACAGAATTGCTACACATTAAATTTCTGTATATACATAGGTATTCTTCTGGACCTTATATCCTCTGTCACTGATATGTCTATTTATTCCTATACATTTACAACTGGAGTTCAAATACATATTAATATTTGGTAAGGAAAGTTATTCTTCAGCATTTTTAGGAGAATTCTTTAATGGTTCTTTAGAAATTTCTTCCAGATGAACTTTGAGGTCAGTTTTGTCAAGTGTCTTTTCCACCACCCCAAAGAGTCCAGTAGGAGTTTTCATGGAATTTCATTTTACAAATTAATTTGTGATAAACTATCGTTTCAATGTTGAATATTCCCATTCAGGTACATGGAATGGCTCTCATTTATAAACATGTTCTTTAATGTCGTTCAATAAAATTTTAGTTCCCTCATGTGGGAAGAGGTGAAATGAGAACTCAAAAAACATCATATTTTAGGCTGTTATTGTATCTTTAGGTTATTACTGTTTGCAGCTCCATAGATTCTGAAGACATCATTGTATGAGAGCATTGTATTACAGCACAGTACAATAATTAAGACTTACTATTGTTTAAAACAAATGAGAAAGTTTTTCTATTGAGACCCCTTGAGTTGGTAGATACAGATAATTGGAAGGGGAAGAACAGAAAATGAGGTTAGAGCATGGAGGACTGTCTAAAGGAAGGCTATAATAATTGGTTTCGCCCAGCTCTCCCCACTCCTAGGACTGCACCAACCAAAGCCTAAGAAATAATCTCACATAAAATCACGTTCTTTCAAAGTGCAGGGTTTGTGTATATTTGTGTTTACTCTGAGCTTAATCTGACCATTCATCAATTAGTAAGGAACTAGAGGGATTTAGTGATATAGTGAAAAGACGTATGATTCTTCTATACATGAGAGAAAAGTAAATTCAATAGTGTCTTACAGTGTTCATTGTATAGGTTTTCCACCTTTGTTAAGTTTATTCCTAGTTTTTAATTCTTTTTGATGCCACAGTAAAGGGCATTGTCTTCCTGATTTCTCTCTCTTCTGGTTCCTCTTTGCATATAGGAATGCAACAGATTTTTGTAAAATGATTTTTTAACCTGCCACTTTAAAATACTGGTTTATTGTTTCTAATATTGATTAGTCTTTAGGGTTTTCTATGTGTATTATATGCATATTTATATTTAAAGTTTCATGTCATATGCAGTAGTGATAGTTTTACTTCTTTTCTCCCAATATGGATCCTTTTATAGCTTTCTCTTGCCTAATTGCTCTAGCTTCCAATACTATGTTGAATAGTAGTATGAGTTAAAGTGGACATCTTGTCATATACCTGATCTTAGAAGGAAAGCTTTCAGTTTTCACTATTGAGTATAATTTTGTCTGTGGGTTTGTCATGTATAGTCTTTATAATATTGGGGAGTCCTCTTTCTATCCCCATTTTTGTTGGTTTTATCATAAATGGATGGTTTTTATCATTCTTGCAACTTTGGAATAAACTCCACTTGCTCATGATATTTGATCCTTTTAATGTATTGTCAAATTTGGTTGCTAAGTTTTCTTGAGGATTTTTGCATCTATGTTCATCAGGAATATTAGTCTGTAATTTTTTGTTTATGTGATGTATTTGTCTGGTTTTGGTATCAGAGTAATTCTTTTTATTTATTTGTTTATTTTAATTTAAATTTTATTTTTATATTCCCCATACAATTACAACCCCCTTATTTTGGCCCCAATCCCTCCTTTCCCCACCCCCCACCTCCCATAGAGTGTCTCTGGTTCATAGTTGTTTGTTGATTTTGATATTTTCTTTCTTATAGTTATTCTTTTTCCTTGTCCCTTATTTACGTTTTCTAGATTCCTGCTATGAGTGAGACCATCCGGCATTTTTCTTTTTCTTTCTGGCTTATTTCACTGAGCATGATCCCTTCCAGCTCCATCCATGTAGCTGCAAATTGCATGTGTTTATCTTTTTGAATGCTGAGTAATATTCTGTGGTGTATATGTACCACATCTTCTTGATGCAGTCATCTATTTTTGGACATTTGGGTTGTTTCCAAAGCTTAGCTATTGTAAATAGTGCTGCTATAAACATAGGGGTCCAGGTGTTCTTTGGTATTGATGTTTCTGTGTCCTTTGGGTAAATACCTAGGAGTGGAATTGCTGGATCACATGGAAGCTCTATGTTTAGTAGGTCCAGAAATCTCCACACAGCTCTCCATAGTGGTTGGATCAGTTTGCACTCCCACCAACAGTATCAGAGTAATTCTATCCTCATAAATTGTTTGGAATCATTCCCTCTTCCTCAATTTTTTGGAAGAGTTTGAGATCTTTTCTGTTCTCTGCTTTGGAATGGGTGGTGTAATAGTGTGGACTGGCTCCATTTGGCCTTTTGGAGTGCTGTGCAGGCACCCTTTGCTAGCATCTGGGCTTTTAGATATTTACCTTCAGAGGTAAAACACTATACATATTGTCCTCTGTCCATATACCTTTATAATTAGTCTCTTTACTAAAATTTGAGTGTTCACTTGAGTACTCTGGAGTGATTTTGTTTTCTTCTGGGACCAGAGTGATAAAGTACTGCTGACTAATTTTAAAAGGTCACTGAGGTCATTGATTTAATATTCCCAATTACCTATGTATGTGTCTACTATAGTATTTATCACATTAAAGTCTATCTCCATTGTTAAATGGTGAGATTTTAGAGAGCAAGAACTTTTTCCATTTTTGTAGTCCCAGTGTTTAAAATATTTTGGAATTAAGTACTACACACAGTGCCATAAATGTCAGAGAAATTGCATGGACTTGGAGAAATGGGTGTCTGTAACAGTCAGGTCAGGCTTTCTGGGAAAGTTGGAACTTGAACTCTGAAGAATGGATAGATCTTGATTGTGTCAAGTAGTAGCAGTTTTCCCGTTGAGAGGAACAACTTGAACACAAAGCTACAGATGCTTAAATGACCATAGTGTCTTCACTAGTCAGTGAAGGAACTGGCATGCTTAAAATGGAGAATTTTTTTTTTGGAAAATAAAGTTGAGATCAAATTATAGAAGTTCTAAATTTCTGCCCTGTATGCAAATGGATAATGGTCACATTAATAGAAAGAGAAATGAAAAAGGACTGACAGAAGTGAGGAGAATACATGAGTTGTTTTGGCTCATTAAGTAAACAATTACATATGTGAATCTGGAACTCAGAAGGTCAGTATTACGGAAAGTTGCTATTATTTTGACTTCCAGCATTTATTTTTTATTTTTTTAAAGATTTATTTATTTATGCATACAAGAGCTGGGGTACAGGCCAGAGGTGTGGAGGGTGAGAGGATTCACCAGAGACAGAGTGGGGAGCAGAACAGGAGGAATGACTGAAATACACTGCTGAGGGGAGTAGTGGGCAAGTCAGGAGAGGTCTGCTGCGCCACGTGGGTCGCTCCCTGGCCGGCCAGGGATCAAACTCGTGTTCAGTAGCTGCAGATAGCTTCATAGGTTGTGTCTTAACCCCTTGCGCCACCAGGGAGGCCTGACTTCCCAGCATTTAAATCTACTTCTTATGTTGGAGAATTTCCTACTTTTACAGTCTGGGAGGAAAGAAGAGATAGAGTTGGCAGAATAGGTTTCTCCAAACAAATGTATCCACCTAAAATTTTGAATTGGGAATGAGTGACACAAAGCAGAGTATTCTAGAAAGACTCTTCTCTTGCAGTGGCATCAGTTGAAGTAAGATCAAGTTTGTAGGGCAGATGTAGTAGTGTCAGGAACAGAAACATCATGTGCTAGTGGTAGTGGTTTGAGCTGCAGTGTGGGCTTGTAGTCCTGTTGTCTTGGGATATGGGTCTGGGCAGCTTTAAACCTATTTTTCTAGCAATTTGGGGGATTTTGTTAAACACAGTATGCTTTTCTATTTTATTAATTTTTTAAAGAGCAGACATTCTTTTTTTTTTTTTTTAAAGATTTATTTATTTATGCATATAAGAACTGGGGTATAAGCCAGAGGTGAGAGGGTGAGAGGATTCACCAGAGACAGTGGGGAGCAGAAAAGGCAGATCTGAAATATACTGCAGAGGGGAGCGCGGATGAGGCAGGAGAGGTCTGCTGTACCACATGCGTTTCTCCCTAGCTGGCCAGGGATTGAACTCGTGATGCAGTGGCTGGCGATAGCTTGATGGTGCTGTCTTTAACCCTTGTGCCACCAGGGAGGCCCGGTATACTTTTTAAAAAAAAAGATTATCTATTTATGCATGTAAGAATTGGGATGTGGGCCAGAGGTGCAGGTGTGTGTGTGAGAAAGGATTCATGAGACAGAGTGGGGAGCAGAACAAGCAGATCTACTGAAATACACTGCTGAGGGGAACAGCAGGCTAGACAGGAGAGGTCTGCTGCGCCACATGGGTTAGCTCCCTGGCTTGGAATTGAACTCAGGGCACATAGAGTGATAGTTCTGATACTTAACCCCTACACCACCAGGAAGGCCCCACACAGTATACTTTTAACAAATTTTAGTTTTGCATAAATCAGTCAGAATCTGCTTCTATTGCTTGCCACTAAGGACTTAAATTGATCTCCAGGTCTAGACTAGAGATACACATCTGTGAGCATCATGTGCAGTACTTGTATTGGAAGTTGTGGGTAGGAAAGAGAACTTAAAGCTAGAGTAAAGAATAAGAAAAGGGCTAGGCTCAAGCCTAAGAAATTTATAACATTTAATAGCTGAGTAGAAAAGAATGAGTCTGAACGAGGAGATAAATTATTAGAGATAGGAGATAAGTCAGGAAAATACCGTGTCTTGTTTTGTATTTGAGGATATTGGTCTAGGTTAGAAAATTCCTCATTTTTAACTTAACAAATGTCAGAAGTTGAATTCATATCTGACTGCAGAGACAGTTTTTAGAGTTGATTTGATGTAAAGGATATATCAAAGAAAAATCAACAAGACTTTGTGCATTATTTAAGAGAAATTAAGGGAGAAATGAGTCATAGTAGATACCAACTGTTCTTGTATTGATTTTTGGGAGAATTACTGTGCCGCTGAGACTGTATGTTAGAGGGAGAGGAAGAGATAACTTTGGATTTAGATTAGATAGAACCTAAAATGATGGGGAAAACATGTACATATTTGGACAACTCTCAC
Organism: Talpa occidentalis; assembly: GCF_014898055.3. Lineage (NCBI taxonomy): Eukaryota > Metazoa > Chordata > Mammalia > Eulipotyphla > Talpidae > Talpa > Talpa occidentalis. The sequence goes on along the minus strand of NW_023601104.1, from coordinate 68,852,255 downwards.
ATAATAGGATAAAATTGGAAATAAAAATTTGGCAGTTTTAAGCACAGAAGTGAATTGAAGCCATTATGGGTGAATAATCCAAAGAAAAGTGTTAGAAAAAGAATTAAAGAAAAAGCTTTGATAAGAGTATATAGTTGGGTAGTAATGGTGAAAGGGAAAGTAGAAGCCAATATCAAAAATGCAGATTGGGGAGGTGGAAGGACTAGAAGTGGAGTATTGTATTGAAAGAGGTTGTAGAGAATTTGGAATAAATATACTTTATCAATTGAGAAAGCAGTTAAATGTGATGGGATAGTGGCAGAGTGAAAATGTCACCATGGAAAGGAATTGTAGGGAGACACGGTTTCTGTTGTATAACTTAGTAAAAGAAGGATAGGAAGATAGCACAATTAGAATAGTTAATGGGTTTAATTAAGGATTTCTTCAGATTCTGATTTGCATGTATGGAGTAAGAAGGGAAGGTGCTAATTACAGGTGGGGGAGACTTTTGTGTTAGGGGAGTACTTTCCAGGAAAGTGATTTGTTAGAATAAATGAGTCAATGCTTTATAAATTTTCAAATGAAGCACTCTATTTCATTGGGGGGATTTAGAGGGAGGAATCAAATTTATTATTTAAATCTTTCCAGTAGATGGGGCATCTTCATCGCTTTTCCAGAAGAAGGGGTTTTTAAAATAAGACAAACTCATGTTTATTTTCATGACAATAACCATAATATGCATATAAAAAATTAAATGTAGACAAATTTGATTTTCAGGTCTCAGTGAGGTGATGTTTCTAGGTTTACACCAATTTTCATATAAAATATACTGTTCAGTTGAATGTAGTAACCCTTTGACTTGTCAAATTTTCTTGACAGTCCTAGCAATGTAGTGCCAGCACGACTAAACAATAATTTATCTTCATTCACTCATGTCATCCTAAAAAGGGGGTGGTTAATAAATGTATTTAAAACAAATATAAAAACAAAGCTGCTCAATCTCTTACACCATCAAACTTACATTGTTTTTGATGACTCACCATTATTGAGCAACATTACATCACGTTATTATTAAATTCCTGCGCATACCTTATCTGAGGTACTTACCCGCAAAACACTGCTGAAAGTTTCTTTTTCATTCTAATAATTTGTGAAACCACTTAGGCTATAGTGAATTGAGGCAATTGTTTAGATGATTTAATATTAAAAATACTACCTAGAAATATACCAACAATTAAGGCAAGTTGGGGGACTGGTTTGTTTAAATTATTTTTCTCATTCTATTTCACTTTGCTAGGCAGTTTAAAAACATACATCATGTAAAGACAGCATTTTGGACAGAATTTGTTCATGTGCACATTTGATACTAAACACATGCATCACACAAAATGTTGAACGACAATAAATACGATTTGTGTTTGCTTTCAAGAAGTTTTGAAAAAATGCTGAATGCAAAATTGAATTTTGACGGATGGTTCGTTTTTACTGTCATATTAAAGTTAATGTTAAATTTGGTACTTAAATTTAGTATTTACTGTCATGTTAACATTAAATTAGAATTAGTACTAAAGTTAATTTTATGGCTGTTCTCCAAAATATTTTTAAAAATGTTTCGTTACAAGAGGAATGAATTTTTTTTTTTTTTTAGTTGTCTGTAAGGCAACAGGAGAGACACTGACAGGTGCCCTACTCTTTAAAAAAGCATCTCTCTGTCTCCTTGCAGCGGTGCTGGTCTTGCGGGGCGGTGGGGGGGGAGTGGAGGGGACGCAGAGTCTGGCGGGGGCGGGGGGGGGGTCTCGATTCAGCAGGCGTCTCCGTGTCCCGCGGGGAACCCGGTCTCGCGGGGTCTCAGTCTCGCGGGCGTCTCGGTCTCGCGGGAGCCGGGTCTCGCGGGGGTCTCGGTCTCACGTGGATCCGGGCCTCGCCCGGAGCGTGGCCTCCTCAGCGTAATCTGCCGCTGCCGCTGTGGGTCCCACGGGCCGGGGTGCGGCTGCGCGGATCCGGGGATCTGCGGCCGGACGCCCTCCCTGCTCGAGATCCCGAGTGGGATCTGGGGGCCGGCGTTCGTTGGAGTCCTGAGGGGCCGTTGAGGTGGGCGGGAGAACGGGCCCTGGCGCGGCTTCGCCCAGGGTAGCAGCTCTGTTCCCGGGGTACGACGGGAGGTCGCGTTCTGGAGGCTTCGCGGCGCGACCCTCGACGTCGGGCGCGGTGCCTCCCGAGGCTGCGGGCGTCGCCGCGAGGCGGTTGGAGGGCTGGGGGCGGGCGGGGCGCCGGGAGAGGCGCCGCGGGGCTCGGGGGCGTCGGTCCTCAGGCGAGTGAGCTCGCGGGGTGGGTGGCGCCGGGGTCGGCGGGGACGAGTCTCAGAAACCCCGCCTCAGGCGTAGCTGGGGCCGCGCCCTGGCCGTCCTTTGAAAACCTCCACATTTTACTTTCTTGATGGTAAATGGGTAAGTGTAAAATCGCGCTATTCCTGTGGGTTTTACCTCGCAGACGGTGAAGAATTTTCCTCAGGGCTCTTGGCACACGTAGTAAGTTGTACACACGAGAGAGAAGACACTTTCAGAGATAGTGTTTATTTTGTTAATTTATTTTCTTTTGAAAAATCTGGAAGTCCATGGACTCCAGAAGATTTAGACAAACTGCGGTACCACGTACGAGCAACTTCCAGTCGGCGGCGGCATTCAACAAGTACCCAAGTGCCTACCAGGCCATGGCCAGCAATAGACTGGAAGGTTCTCCCTTCCAGTTCTTGGCGCCAGCCATATTTTTCCGTGAGGAATACTGTGTTAAAAGGTTCTTGTTCCTCAGTATATGCTTGTGCTGTTTTGCATAGACTCCGAAAATTCTTTATAATTTTTTTTTTTTTTAAGCCATAGTGTCCAAGATGAATGACAGCCTATTTGTCAGTTTGGACAGACTTCTGCTAGAATTTGGTAGGTATAAAATGAAAATAAAGAGAGAACGTTTGTATTATTGTTTGATTTTAACATGAAATGAAGTCACACAAAATTATTTATTTTAGTTTTCCAGTATGAGCAAGATAAAAGTACTAAAGAAGATATGATTCAGCGGATTAATAGTAAGTAGTTTTGCATGACAAATATATTTTAGTCTTTTTTGGTATATTAAGAAATACACAGTTGTTTTGTTTGGGGTAACTTAGAGTTGGCATTGTGACTTTTGTGCAGGTTCTGTCCAGTCACTAATAATGAGGCATTTTCCCTAATTACAGTTTTTGAATAATTTCTGTATTCAGTAGTTAAATTACTTTATGTTGAGGAATTTTGCTTTAAGCTGAAATAGCCCCTTATTTGGGTGCAGTTGAAGATATGTTACTTTTCTCAAATAGCACAGGTACTTTAAAATATTTGAGTGAATTTTTAGAAATCTTTTTAGAAATCACTAAAAATCAGAAACCAGAATTGATGGGTGCTACATTTTCTGGAATAATAATTCTGAAAAATTATGTGAGTGAAATGGCAAGGCAAATTGCATAATGTATTTTAAGATCCTACATAAAAACTATCAAAAGAAAATACAACCATTCTTTTTTTTTTCTGTGGAACCCTTGCCGGTGGCCTGGAACGAACCTGCGCTGCAGAGGCTGCGGGCAGCCGTGCAGCCCAGTGGTCAACCACTGCACCACCAGGGAAAGCCCATACAACCATTCTTAATAGCTCTTAAAAAATAAAATTTAGTTACCTTTTCTGCAACAAAAAAGAGTAGAGTGTGAAGAATCATTTTTATGTTGTGTTACTAGTAACAAGTGGGTTGAAAATGTACTTAGTAATTAAGTGACATGGAATTAATGACTATACATTTCACATTTATCAAAAACAGAAGTCTTATGTTAGTATTGTGTTACTGTTCACATGAACTCATAGCATCATAAGATTCCATGATCTTAGATATCACTTAAACTAACATTTTAATGTTAAGGATGACATTAATTTCTCTTCACCCCAAACATAAATCCTTAGTTTCTGTGACAAGGATTAAATATGCTTGATTCTGCAGATTTTGTTTATGCTTTTTAGTACTGGCTCCTTCCCATTTCAAGCTCCTTTCCTCTCCATTCTCTGGCTCTCCTCCTTTTTTAAGTAGGAGAACCTACCCATACCATGTTTCTACTGTGTTTTTATACTGAAGTTATGATTTGTATTTTAAGAAAATAAAATTTTTCTCCTTCTAGAATGCTGTGAAGATATTAAACAAAACAAAACAACTATTAGTAAAATACATGAAACTATAAAAACAACAGATGAGGAAATTGGTCATTACTGTAAACATAGTGAGGAGATCAAAGACAGTTGTAGTAAGTGAGTATTTGAAAGAAATGATTGTTCAATAATTGTCACCATATTGTTTTATTGTTTCTGAGTTTATAATTGAAGATATTGGTGCTCTAAATTAATATTTTATATTAACAAAATGATAAATCAAGTCTTAAATTGCCTTATTAAATGCCTCTGTAAAAAGTTATCAGGGATCAAAAGAAAAATCTAAGTGCTGTAAGAGCTAATTCAAATCCAGTTAGTTTAAATACAGATTTTTGATAATCTAGGCTCAGTATATAAAATTCCTATTAGATAAATAAGAAAGAATTTTCATCTTAGAATTTTTAAGATCTTCTCTTTTTTTTTTTTTTTTATAGAGGCATGTTTTTATTTATTTATTTGTTTGTTTGTTTTGTTTATACATGCACTGGAGCGCGGGAGGGTGAGAGAATTCACCAGAGCCAGAGTGGGGAGCAGAGCAGGCAGAAGGACTGAAGTACACTGCTAAGGGGAGCAGCGGGTGGCAGGAGAGGTCTGTGCACCATGTGGGATCCTCCTCCGGTGGCCGGGGAGCAGCCGGGGATCGAACCGGCGCCGCAGAGGCCGCGTGCAGCTTCGCAACCCAGCGCTCAACCACTGCGCCACCGGGGAGGCCCAAGATCTTCTCTTTTTGAAAGATTTATTTACTTATGCATACAAGAACTGGGGTGCAGGTCAGAGGTGCAGAGGGTGAGAGGATTCACCAGAGACAGAGCATGGCCAGAAATGACTGAAATACACTGCGGGGGAGAGCAGCGGGTAAGACAGGAGAGGTCTGCTGTGCCATGTGGGTCACCTCCCTGGTCAGGGATTGAACTTGTGCTGCAGTGGCTGGGAATAGCTTCTTAGTGCTGCATCTTAACCCCATGGACACCAGGGAGGCCCCAGGTCTTATTTTTGACTATAGGAATCTACCCTAAAATTAGCAGTTTTTCAAAGTAAAAGTACTCAGTGTTAATTCAGGTTCTGAATTCTAGTAGTTAAATAGGAAATTTTGAACACAAAGATGCTAATGGAGCTTTATTGTATATTATAAATACTTACAAAAATGTCTTTATTTCCTGTGTTTAGTTTTACATTACATTAACTAATATAGAATTATGCTTGTTTTAAAATGTTATTCAGAATTTTAGTAAGTCATTCAATGTTTTTTTTCCCACGTTACTTTTTTATACTGGTTGTAAAGTAACACATACCTAGTATACAAATTTTTAAGTTATACAAATGTACGGAGTAAAATGTTTTCCCCTTCATGTACTCCTCACCCCATCCTCTCCTCTTCTTTATGAATAATAATTCAACAATTTGAGTAGCCTTTCATACCTTTTCCAGTAAATATTCTACATCATTATTACATATACTTATATACACCTTTATTTATGTATCTTTCCTTTTTTGAAAAAATGGGACCATACCATACTTCCTTAACGTGTTTCTTAAAATATAAGCAGTATGTAATATAAATGATATGAAACATGTCATGGTTATATATAGATTTCATTCTTTTTAACAGCTCTGTAGAATTGTTGTATGGATGTATCCTAAGTCATTTAACCATTCTATTAAAGAGAAGGTTATTCCTTGTTTTCCCCTATTATAAGCAACATGTAGAGATATCCTTGGATATTTACAAACATATTGCTATAGAATGAATTCATATAAATGAACTTACTAGAGCAGAGAATGCATATTTATACATTTGATAGATGACAAACTGCTCTCCAAAAGGATTGTGCTAATTTATATTCCCACCAAAGTATATGGGAATTCCTATTTCTTCACACCCGTGCTAACACTGAAATTATCAATGTTAAAATTTTTTGACAATCTGATCAAAAAAACCCTACAAATTGTTGAGCTTTTTGACTCAACTTATGTTTTATTGTATTAGGTTTTACCAGTCATTGCCCTCAAAGAGCACCATTGGGTGCTGGAAAGGTATTGAATGTTTTTCCCTTAGAACCTGTCATATTCAAGATGTACATATTTTATACAACATAATCTCTGCTGGTTTTTAATGACATAAATTCCTGCTGTTCATGATTTCAGCATACTGATTAAGAAATTTAAATGTGAAATATGAATTAATGAAAGTACTAGAAGAAAATAAGGGTGATCATGTAATTTTTAAGAGGTCTTTCTCAGTATATCATCAAAGTAGATCAGAGTCCTGATGCATCCACTAGGAAGCAATGGATAAATGTTCTACATAAAAATTAAAAAATGTGGGCCTCCACTGGTGGTGCAGCGGTTGAACGCTGGGCTGCGAAGCTGCCCGCAGCCTCTGCAGCGCCGGTTCGATCCCGGCCACCAGCGAGGGTCCCACATGGTGCGCAGTCCTCTCCTGCCATGCCCGCTGCTCCCCTCAGCAGTGTATTTCGTCAGTCTGACTGTTCTGTTCCCCGCTCTGGCTCTGGTGAAGTCTCTCACCCTCCCGCACTTCTGACTGTACCCAGTGCTTGTATAAATAAATCTTTAAAAAATATTTAAAAATGTATATGCCAAAATGATGTAAAAGGATAAGGTAGTAAAATGTCAAATACAGGTTAATTAAAAACTATATAAAAAAAAGAAAAGGCCCACTAGACAAAAGGGCAAGAAGGTAAACAGGTAAATCCGAACATGAAGAAAAATGTAAGTCTAATAAACATGTGGATAGATATTTAATCTTACTGATAATCAGAGACATCCAAATTAAAGCAATAATACTTAACCGACAGTTAAAGATAATACCCATTGTTGGTCAAGGAATAAAAAAATGAACTCTGACACGCTATTGGAGTATACATAGGGAACAATCTTTTGTACGATATGTCACTATATTTTTAAAAACTTTCTGATTGAACAGTTTATGAGAATTTTTCATAAGGAAATAATTGGGCAGTCTCTCAAAGATAGAATTACAGCAAAGTGGTTATTCCAACCTTTTTTATGATAGGAAAACTGGAAGCAGCTTTAATGTTCAACATTAGGTAATTCGGTATATTCATATGAATGAATATTAGGCAACCAATAAAATTATGTAAGTGTATATTTATTGACATGGAAAGATCTTAATAGTGTGTTACAAGTTAAACAAAGCAGTATTCATAGTAACATTCACAGTATGAACCCAATTTAGCACTGTATATTTATATATAATTAGAAACTATGTATAAAGGTATACATCAGAATGCTTACAGTTAATATCTTTTTAGTAAACAAGTATTTCTTATGGATTTTTTATTTTATTTTTGCATGTAAGAACTGGGGTGTAGACCAGAAGTGTGGGGGGTGAGAGGATTCACCGGAGACAGAGTGGGGAGAAGAACAGGCAGATCTAGTGAAATACACTCATAAGGGGAGCAGAAGGTGAAACAGGAGAGGTCTGCTGCGCCATGTGGGTTAGCTCCCTGGTCAGTGATCAAATCAGGCCATGGTGAAGGTCCTTTGAGTTGGTAGTGCAGGGATTTAACCCCTAGGCCACCAGGGAGGCCCTCTTACGGATTTTTAAAAATATTCAGACTATATATATATATATATATATATATATATATATATATGTAACCTTTGACACTATAATTCCATTTGGAGAATATTTTCTAAGAAAGTTATTAGAAATTCAGACAAATATTTAAGTATAAGTTCTGTTTACTACAGAGAAACTTGGAGTAAGCAAAATTGGTAAACCGTATGGGAATAGTTAAATTATGTTTTTGATGTATTTATTAAAACCTTTACAGTAATACCTAGTATACAATTTAAAAGTAAGTGATAAAGGAGATATTGTATATGAATATAACCTCAGAAATGTTCAAATATATATGTATAGTAATATCAGGAAATGATTTATTAAAATAATAGTATCAATGTAGTTACATAGGTAATAATTGTTTTTCTTAAATGTACTTTTCTGTGTTTCCAAAGTGGGAATGTATACTTTTTGAATATGAAAAAATAAAAAGGACTAGTAAAAAGAGTAAGAGGAAATATTTGACTAATACTTAGAAGCCTTCATGGCATAATCCTCATTTTCAATTTTTTTACATTGGTAACGTTTTTGTCATTTAATAAAACAAAAAATGTAGGGCCTCCCCGGTGGTGCAGCCATTGAGCGCTGGGTTGCGAAGCTGCCCGCAGCCTCTGCTGGGCCGGTTCAATCCCCGGCTGCTCCCGGCCACCGGAGGAGGGTCCCACATGGTATACAGACCTCTCTTGTCGCGCCCGCTGCTCCCCTCAGCAGTATACTTTGGTCCTTCTGCCTGCTCTGCTCCCCGCTCTTGCTCTGGTGAATTCTCTCACCCTCCCACACTTCTGACTGTACCCTGTGCTTGTATAAATAAATAAACAAACAAATAAACAAACAAATAAATCTTTTTAAAAAATGTATAAGATGAATATTTTTTCTACTATCTGATTTTATAATTAATTTTGTCCTAGTTTCTGAGGAGGTTGTAAACAACCTGACTTTTTAAGTTGCAAAGGAAGCTGCTCTTTAGCCCTTATGCTAACTCTTTGAATGCTTTTTCCAAAAGAATTTAACAGTATCTTAGACGTATGATAAGCAAGAACACCTGGTGTTGGAATGTTGCATAGATGCCATGTCATATTTGTTCATTTCCTAGTCATGATTCCTAAGCAAGTTTAATGTAAAAGTTAATGGATATTGATGTTTGAGCATCTTTATAGTTGCGTGAATGATGAATGGTAATGGAAGATGGGAATGTTTTTCTTCATGTAAGCTTGTTTCTCCAGCATGAGAAAGATTCCTCTATCTTTAAATGATTACTTTAATTTTTATTATCTCTTATTTTGCTTGTAATTCTGAGATGCTAATTGTAATTTTTCTCATAGCTGGAAGCCAACCTGTGATGTTTTTCATAAACATGAAGACTATATGCAGGACCAGTTTGCTGTTTTTCAAGAAGCTATTGAAAAAGACAAGTACAGTACATATTTTTAAGCTTATCAGTCTTATAAATTAGTATTAATAGGACACGCTTTGATAAGAATGTTAAATGAAAAATGTAGAAATTTTGTATATTGTGGGGGTTTTTGTTAAATCTAGTGGTTTGTATTTTTTGGTTACCATTTGAGATCTACCTATTTTTTTTATAAAGCTCTTGAACCCTGGATTTGTTTAGAAACTGTTTAACAGTAGCACTTACTATGGCATGGTGCTTTAATTAATGAACTTTATGACTGAATTGTTACAAGCAAACATCTGGGGAAATAATTAGCTGTAGAATTAGCTTATGAAAAATGAGAGTATTTACTTAGAGTATTTTATGCCAAACTTCTGTTTTAAAGAATGCTGACTTAGTGAAGTGTTGTATTCTGATGGAGAAACACCAGTATGACTTTATTATGTGTAAAATCACATGGTCTTGGGGACTAAATGTAATTAGTAAATATAATAAAATAAGTTGAGGGACTTTGAATAGATTATATAGTGTTAAAATTTCACCTAATTAAAAAATTTGAAATGTTTATATTTTTAGCATAATTTCATGAGAGCAGTATCTATTTTCATATACGTGTATTTGCATGTGCATGCACACACATATATATGATTTTTTAAAAACTATTTTTTCCCTGGCTGAGAAGTATGTGCTCTCTCTCCCAGGCTGGACTCAGGGAACTCAGGGGGAGGAAGACAGGTATCCCTCCTGGTGAACTGGGACAGTTCTTACTGTTTATCAATTTCTTCTACCCTTTCCAATGGTTTTTATTTCACCTCTTAGTCCTTACATCCCCATTTCCATTCCATGTGCCTATCTTCAGTGTCCCTGAAGGAAGCAGTAGCTCAAGGATCCTGTCTATCCATCATCTTCCTTCAGCCCCACCTTCTATATTCATCTTTTTACCCCACCGCCATTATATCCCTGTCCCTTTCTCCCTTTTCCTTCTTAACCTCAGAGCTCTCACTATTTTTTTTAATGTCTGCTCATTTTTGTATTTTACTTTGTTAAATCATATGTTAAATGTCTGCTATTTCATTTTGCAATTCTGACTTGTTTTACTACAAATAATTCCCTCAATTTCTCTCCACTGAAAAAGGAACTCTTCTGCACTGCTGGTGGGAGTGCAAACTGGTCCAGCCACTATGGAAAGCTGTGTGGAGATTCCTCCACCTGCTAAAGATGGAGCTTCCATATGATCCAGCAATTCCACTCCTAGGTATTTACCCAAAGGACACAGAAACATTAATTCAAAAGGGCATCTGCACCCCTATGTTTATAGCAGTATTATTTACAATAGCTAAGCTTTGGAGACAACCCAAATGCCCAAAAATAGATGACTGGATCAAGAAGATGTACATATGCACAATGGAATATTACTCATCAATCAAAAAAGATAAACTCATGCAATTTTCAGCAACATGGATGGAGCTGGAAGGGATCATTTTCAGCAAAATAAGCCAGAAAGAAAAAGAAAAATACCAAATGGTCTCACTCATAGCAGGAATTTAGAAAACCTAAATAAGGGACCAGGAAAAAGACTAATTATAATAAAGTAAAAATCAAAATCAACAAGCAGCTATAAACCAGAGACACACTACAGGGGGAGGAGAGAGTAGGATCAAAACAAGGGGGGTGATGAGAATTGTATGGGGACTATCACCAAGATGAAAATGCATACATTGTGCAAAAATGAAAAAATGATGTAAAAAATATATAAAATTAAAATAATAAATTTTAAAAAATTGCTGTCCATTTTGCTGTGAATTGCTACATTTCATCTTTTCATTATGGTTGAACATCATTTCATAGTGCGAATATATCACATCTTAATCTGATTGTCTGTTGAAGGGCATTTAGGCTGCTTCCATATCCTAGCTGTTGTAAATAGTACTACTCTTAAACATTGTACTATATTAATTTTGCATTAATGGTTTTGTGTTCTTTGGACAAATGCCCAAGAGTGGAATTGCTGGATCATAGACAGTATTTCCATTTTTTGTTTTTTAAGATGAATCCAGATAGATTCATCACTTCCAGGTATGGAAAGGCTTTCCATAATGGTTACACTAGTTTACATTCCCTCTAAGAGTGTAATAGGGTTTCCCTTTCTCAGCATCCTCTTATCCTTGTTGTTGGGGGTCTTTTTGATATGTGCCATTCTCACAGTTGTGAAGTGGTGGTATCTCATTGTGGTTTTAACTTGCATCTTTCTTATTGGAAGTGATGATGAGCCTTTTTTTTCATATATCTGTTGACCTTCTGGATGTCCTCTCTGGTAAATTGTGTCTTCATAGCTCCTGCCCATTTATTAATTGGGTTGTTTTTCTGTTGTTAAATTGTGAGGGTTTTTTTATATCACTTGGATATTAACCACTTATAATTTATATATTGTGTGAATATTTTTCCTTCAATTACAATGTCTTTTTAAATCTTTTATACATGCTTTCACTTTGCAAAAGCTTTTTTTTTTTTTTGCAAAAGCTTTTTAACTTGAGGTAAACCCAGTGGTTAATTTTTGCTCTCATTCCTTTTGCCATGAAGTCAAGTCTCCAAAACATCTTTTTTTAAATTTTTTTTAAATTTTTTTTTTAATGGAGGCATGTTTTATTTATTTATTTGTTTGTTTTGTTTTGTTTTTGTTTATACATGCACTGGGTACAGTCAGAAGCACGGGAGGGTGAGAGAATTCCCCAGAGCAGGGAGCAGAGCAGGCAGAAGGACCGAAGTACGCTGCTGAGGGGAGCAGCAGGTGGCAGGAGAGGTCTGCGCACCATGTGGGACCCTCCTTCCGTGGCCGGGGAGCAGCCGGGGATCGAACTGGTGCTGCAGAGGCTGCGGCCAGCTTCTCAACCCAGCGCTCAACTCTTGCGCCACCGTTGAGGCCCTCCAAAACATCTTAATTGCTGATGTCATAGCTTATTACAGAATCTTGTAAGATATTGTATGGCTTGATTTAAAAATTTAGGGAATTTTGAGGAACATTAAAAACTATATATATTTGGAAATTTTTCTATGAATATTTTTCCATGAAACTAGATATTTAATAATTGGGTAAAAGCAGGATCCAAAAATCTATTTTTTTTTTTTAAGATTTATTTATTGGGCCTCCCTGGTGGCGCAGGCGGTTGAGCAGCGCACTGTGGAGCTGTTCGCAGCCTCTGCGGCATGGGTTTGATCCTGGCTGGCAGGCGAGAATCCCCATGGTGCAGTAGACCTCTCCTGTCTCGCCCGCTGCTCCCCTCAGTAGTGTATTTTGTCAATCTGCCTGTCCTGTTCCCCACTCTGGTGAATCCTCTCACCCTCCCGTGCCTCTGACCTGTACCCCAATTCTTGTATAAAAATAAATAAATCTTTTTTTTTTAAAAAAAAAAAAAGATTTATTTATGCATTCAAGAACAGGGGTACCGGCCAGAGATGTGGGAGGTGAGAGGATTCACCAGAGACAGAGTGGGGAACAGAATATACAGATTGACTGAAATACACTGCTGAGGGGAGCAGTGGGCAAGTCAGGAGAAGTCTACTGCACCACATGGGTCGCTCCCTGGCCTGCTGGGGATCAAACTCATGCTGCTGTGGCTGCGGACAGTTTCATAGGCTGCATCTCAACCGCTTGGGCCACCAGGGAGGCCAAAGAATCTAGTTTTTATAATGAACCTGAATTGAACTTTTTTAATGTTGTAGATCAGGTTTGGCAAACTTTTTTTAGGTTTCAGGTGTTACACAGTTTCTGTTAACTGTTTAACTTGCTATAGTGGTGCAAGAACAACTTTATATAATACATAAATGATTGGGTTCTGATAAAATTTTAATTATGGACATTGTAGTTTGAATTTCTTATACTTTTAATGAGTCATGAAGTATTATTTTCATTTTTTAATCATTTAAAAATATAAAAACCATTCTTAGCTCATGGACCATACAAAAACAGGTTGCAAGTCAAATTTGACCCATAAGTCAAAACTAACCCCTGATCAAGGCCAAATGGGAAGGAAGAATGCTCATTGCAAAAATTATGTATCCCACTCAACATGCTTAAATAGATGATCACCCACACACATACACACACCCCTGAATTTGATAGGAGTTTCTCTGAATAGTGCTTAAGTTTTGAAGATAAAATAAGTTGTGGACTATACAAGAATGATTGTGAACCCAGAGTTCTGACACTCAGAACATGACATCATGTGATAATGTTCACTTAGAAAATTGAAGTAAATTTAAAAGTCAAAGTTGTAGGGGTATTTGAATTTGGAGAGAGTAGAGACTCAGAATTCTGTGAGGATAGAGATTCAAAGGTGACTGATCAAAAGAACCAGGTTCTGTAGTATAGTATGTCAATTATTAGGATGAGAACTTAAAAAGAGATCACTGAGTTGGACAAATTAGGTCATTATTGATGTTGGGAAATAGAGTTTCATTAGAATAGTGGGAGTGGAAGTTAAATTGAAGAGATTAAGTAATAAATAGGTAGTAAGAAAGAGTTGATAATTAAAAATATGTTGGAGTTAAGTGAGGCAGACAGCACTGATAGAAGCAAGCATGGTAGATGTTTTGACTTATGCATAATTTAGTAGACTTTAACAAGTTATATGTAGAGAGTTTCTAGATAAACTTGTTATGTCAACTTCATTTATTTTCATTTTAACAGAAAAATGTACCATGACTATGTATGTCAGTATAAAGATGTTTTGAAGCAATATCAACTAAAATACTCTGAAACACCCCTTTCACATGAATATTATGAGAAGAAAAGAGAACTTGAAGAAATTCAAAGCAGAGTGTTGGCATGTACTGAAGAACTAAAAATGAATGAAACTATTTTTATGGAATTTCTAGGTATTCACATTTTTTTGTTATAGTTTTAATAACAGTATTTTTGTAGTGAAAATAATGTATCAGTCTAAAATATGATTTTTTTTTTCAGTGCCTGCTCCTTTTCCATCACTTACTAAATGGGCATTACATATGTATCCACAATAGTATTTCTACTTGGAATTGTATTTTTAGAAAAGTTAGAAAAGTATTATTTCTGCATTTTAATTGCTATTATGTTTTCTTTGGAAAAGTCACATGAATTTGTTCTATATTTAATTTAAAATTTTTAGAAGTTTAGAAGTTACTTTAAAGGTCATCTGGAATTTGTTTTCATATATGAGTATTCAATCAGAAGCAAGCATTTTTAATGAGAATCAAGTGGTATATGTATGTGACTTTATGTTGTAATTCTTAGTGACCAAACCAGTGAAAAAATCATGTTTGTCTTAGAGGTCCAGTTAAATCAACTGATTATTGCTTGGTAGGATGGAATATTTAAGGAGATGAGTCCATTATTTGTTCATATATAGAAATTCATTGGCTAACTATGTTGTGCCAGGTAATACTCAAGAAGATACAGCTTTCCTTTCTGTCTGAAAGTAGAGTATTCCTATTTGGTAGATTATTACTATTTTTGGGGGGGTGGAAATGCTATTCCCATTAATTTTTATGGAAAAATTTTTGAGCATTCTCAGACCCAAAAATAATTTACCAAATCATGCCAAATAGGAACATTGTTATTTTGGATAATGGGGGAAAATCTGTACAGAACTTTTTTGCAAGGAGCTTGTAGTTTAGTAGAGGAGGCATACTCATGTATTAATTGGCATTGCTCAATGCTTAAGTAATTCTTAATTGTTCTGAGTCTCTCGTGTTTGTCAGGATCTTCTCTAGTATAATCTTGGAACTTTAATCTTTCAATTTCCATAATTCTTCATATGCTTACCTATCAAAACATAACATTAACTGTTTGTGCTGAGTCTTGTATATCTCTGTGCTTTACCTTGCTTTATTCTGCTTCATCCTAAATCATCCTTTTAACTTCTTTGTTGCTTACTCTCTTCATGTTTAGGTTTTAGCTTATTCTATTCTTCGTTACTCATTTGCTTTCCATCTGTGTTTTAACTTCTCTGTGGCAAGGGGCAGAGATTGGAGAAGATATACCAAGGGTTTAGGAAGTTGGATGTAGGATAGGATGAGATGTAAGATTACATGGTTAAGAAAATAACTGAAATGTTTTCTTAAGTTCTTGTTCACCATCACTATTCTATTCATTTCTAAATTCTCCTAGTGGATTGTAGAATAACTCAGGAATTTGTATTAGCTAATAACAAATCATGCCTGTTAACAGCTGAGAAATTCTCTACTTTAAATTGGGTATGAATCCTGCTTAAGCAGAAAGTATAGATGGAAGATCTAGCTCTTTTCTGAATTCTTCAGGGTACACTGATGCTTTTATTGCCTTACAGAGCAATAAAAAGGGAAATTGGGTGAATTTTTAATGTTAATTTTATAATAAAAAATAGAAAATTAAGATGTTAAATTTGAAGCTGAATTGATTTTGTTAGTCTAGCCAAATGACATGATGAACTTCGTTTAAAAAGCAAAAGCAAAACACCATCCTGTGAAAAAATTTAGCTGAAAGAAAAAAATCCTACCAGTATTTTGGAAGAAACGTTATTTTTTTAAGCTTAATATTTGACATAGATTAAAAAATTATCTTTGCCAACTAATTGCTCTTATCTGTTTCAGATACTATTATTGATATTGTTATTTGCTTATATGGAACATATGTAAATAATGTTACAGAGGAGAAATTATTCTGGTATAATACATCATTATGTATTATATATTTCTTATATAATACATATATTATAAATGTAAATTATTTTTCCATAACATAGTTCCTTAACCTAAAAGGGTTAATTTGAGAGGGAAAACACAAGATATTCTTAAGCAGGTCAGCAGCTTTTCCAAACATTCATCTGAATTGAAGAAAGAAGTACATGAAGTGGAAATAGAAATTAATTATTTAAACCAGGTATATATTTTGTTATATGTTTCTAGTATAAGTATTAATGTGTGAGTGTAATGGTATGTTAATTGACAGAACTATTTCTAAAGAGCCTAAATATGGACAAGGGCTTAAAATAATTTATTTGCTCAGATTCTTAAAGCCAAAATGTGTTTCGGTATTGACTGTGTTGAACTCTAAGCTTTGGGGGAGTGTTTAGATTTCTTTGTGGGAGAGTGGTGAGTAAAGAATAGAGATAAGGCATTAAAAGAGCTACAACAGTGTTGTCAAAAATAAGAGCAAGACAGTAGTAAATGTTTTAAAGAGCTTAATATTGAAAATTTATGACTATAATCTTTTTAGATACTCTTGATTTTCACAGCTGTATGATTGACATGGTATGAAATCTTTATAGAGCCAGACTAAAACTAGCTAAGTTTTTAAGATTGATGGTGTATAATATTTTCTTGAATATATTTTTAGTGACATCTATTGAACTATGGCTTCCCTTGACAAGTATGAGAACCCATCAAAGTCATTCCCAAATTTTGAGGAAAAAATTGAATAGCTAACTTTCTAAATTTTTTGAAAAGTGTTAAAGATGGTATCTTTATCATTCATAGGTATGAAATTCCAAATAACAGTTATGTTTTAGTAATAAGAAAGTAGAAGTAATTTTCTTTAAAAAATATGGTAACTTTGTCTCAGTATAGGGAATTAATATATACTTTGCTTCTGACCTTTTTTGAAAAGAAGATAGAAGTTCATTGAAATCTAGGTTTGCTAATGCAGTTATAAGGAAAAGTTAAAGCTATATGATTTATTGTTAATTTTGACTCTATTAGTAGCAACTTTCACTAAAAGATAGCTAATACTACCAAAATTATGTCTTGTGATTACACAGAAAACAGTCACAGTCATTTTTTAAGATAAAGTGTGTTTCTTATGCTTTGC
Source organism: Talpa occidentalis (assembly GCF_014898055.3). NCBI lineage: Eukaryota > Metazoa > Chordata > Mammalia > Eulipotyphla > Talpidae > Talpa > Talpa occidentalis. Next base: position 68,835,234 of record NW_023601104.1, on the reverse strand, counting down.
AGGTAATTATTTTGCTGTCATTTTTCTTTTTCTTTTTTTTAGCATATTACAAGACTTTATAAAACTAAAAATCTTTCAGAGACCATAGAAGAAAAAAGTAAAAGTATAGAGAAGAGAAAGGATTTGAAAGAAAGGTATAGGTCAACTTTAAAACTCAATTTCATGTGACTAGATATTATTTGTCTAAGAAAATTGATTCTAGGTATTATCCCAAGCCACTATTATTTATATAGTACCTGTATAATTTATTACGCAGATTATTTTTTATTCATTTCTTTTAAAATTTATATCTTTAAAAATCTGTGACTAATATTCAAATCTGTTTGTTATTTAGTAAGTCCAAAGATAATATATAGAGAGAAATAAGGTGGTAGCAACACATCTGCTGTTCTGAAGACTGTCAGTTGTACTTTTTATCATATTCTCCATGATGATCACTAATAGAAGTAAAACAAGAGAAGAGTTTTTGTATTTACCTTTTAAACACCTGTTTGACCAGTTTATCCTTTGCCATAGAAAGTGAAGAAGAGCCAAAATACTATTGAATCTATGACATAATGGTTTTCTTTGTCTTTCATCGTAATAGTGATAAAATAGACATCGGTGTTTTAGGCATTTAAAAAATTTTCATTTTGCCTGTTACTGTTGCTATTTCTGATAAAAGTTTCTATGTTTTCTCTTCTGCCTACATCATTATTCATTCTTGAAGATTTATGTACTTATGCATATAAGAACTGGTGTCCAGGCCAGAGGTGTGGGGATGAGAGGATTCACCAGAGACATAGCGGGTAACAGAACAGGCAGATCTACTGAAATACACTGCTGAGGGGAGCAGCGGGCGAGTCAAGAGAGGTCTGCTGCGGCATGTGGATATCTCCATGGCCAGCTGGGGATCAAACTTGTGCTGCAGAAGCTGCAGATAGCTTCATAGATAGCTTCATAGGTTGTGTCTCAACCCCTTGCGCCACCAGGGAGGCCCATTATTCATTCTTAAATTCCTTTCTTCAGGCTTTATTGTGCTTACCTGATTTTTCAATGCACTGCTTTTCCAAATTAACTTCCCTGATTCCATTTCTTTGGATCTGTTATTTTACTTTTCTTTCTTTCTTTCTTTTTTTTTTTTTTAAAGATTTTATTTATCTATTTTTGCATAGGCCAGAGGTGTGGGAGGCCAGAAGTGTGGGGGGCGAGAGGGTCCACCAGAAACAGAGTGAGGAGCAGAACAGGTGGATTTACTGAAGTACACTGCTAAGGGGAGCAGCAAGAGAGACAGGAGAGCTCTCCTGTACCATATGTGGGTTAGCTTCCTGGCTGGGGGTCGAACTCAGGCCATTGTGGTGATTGTGCTGAGACTTAACCCCTAGGCCACCAGGGAGGCCTTGGATCTGTTATTTTCTTAGTTCCGTTACTCTCACATCTCACATCTATGGTCATGTATCTTTAATTTTATAATAGAACTAATTAGGAAAATAGGCAAATGTACAGAATTTCACTTCATTGACAACCTTTTAATATTATAAAAATTTTTCTGTATTGAAAGGAACTTCTATAACTTGAAATTTTCACTCATATGTTATTTTGATGTCATTTAAGTTATTTTGATTACTGTAATCAAAATTATTTAATTTAGGAAAATTCAGTGAAATTATTCCAGTAAAAATTGTGAAGACCCAGTTATGATTGGAATACTGCTGTAATTATTTCTTTATTCATCCTAGTGGATTTGTTTCTGAGTAAACAAAGTTTGAAATACTCTGAAATATTAAGCATGCTATCTGTGGATAGTTTTGATTTAAAATGTTTTGGATATGTTTAGAAGGTCTTTAAAAATGATTAAATTTTAAAAATGATCATGCTATGCTGAGAAGAAGCACTGAACTTAAATTATATTTTAGCTATGACACTAGTAAGTAATTTAATAATATTGAACAGATCTATTAAATTCTCTGAAATTCAGTTTCATTATTTGAAAAATAGTAAGTTTGAGCTATTCATTATCCAAATATCTCTTCTATCTTTAAAATATTTTGATTTCTACTTGACTATTTGATGTAACTTTCTCTTTAGAATTTTTGAAAAAGATGAAATTGTACTTATGTTGAATAAAACCCCTCAAGATAACCAAGTATTTCTTCCTTACGAATCTCAAAAACTAATCACAACAATAAAGACATATTCTTCAGAACCAAGAGTTTTAGGTATAGTATCAAAAACAGCTTTCTTTGCAAATACATAGAAGATATAGAAGCAATTTTAATTATCATTTGGTATAGAAGCAAGAACATACTATAGTAGAGACTGATAGACTCAGGAAAGCACAACTTTGATTTTTTTGTGAGAGCAAACAAGATATATCTTGTATACCTCATTTTTTTCTCTTTGAGGGAGATATTAAAGTCTTGTCTGGTTACACAGCTGTCAGAGGAGATTGAATACTTGCATATTTTTCATTTGAAAAGTTTATTAGCCTGTTGATTATGGTGAATATCAGATTTGTGTTGATATTTGTGACTTAATCACTGAGATGTTTGAGTCATGTTGCTTGCAACGGATCTGCAGATTAGATTAATAACTGCACTGTATTAGATTAATTATGTTGTCTGTTCCTCCACCAATTCCCCCTTTACCACAGCAGTTATTAACATCACCACTCTGTTTTCTTTATTTCCTCATAAAGATGTAGTGTTGTCAGGTGGTTTTCATTTTACATTCATAGTTGTTGTAATAACTATTATGTAGTGAAAGAATTGAGTTTTTAATAATTTTTTTCTATATTCTAATTTAAATATTCATGTAGACTTTTGTAAATTACAAGGTTTGGTTAAGTCTTGGGCATAGTATTTTATTCTATCTTCAGAATTGATTTTAAAGTTTTATTATTTAATAACCTAGATAAAAAAGAAGACCATTTTGTGAAGCAGTTAAAGCTTGCCAATATTGAGCTTGGACAAACAGAAAATGATACACAGGTTGGTATTTTTTTTTTAACTAGTACAAATTAAATTCTTACTTGCTTTATTTATTTTTTTTAAAGATTTATTTATTGATTGATACATACATACAAGCACTGGGTACAGTCAGAAGTGCGGGAGGGTGAGAGAATTCACCAGAGCCAGAGCGGGGAGCAGAGCAGGCAGAAGGAGCGAAGTACACTGCTGAGGGGAGCAGCGGGCGGCAGGAGAGGTCTGCGCCATGTGGGATGGGACCCTTCTCCAGTGGCCGGGAGCAGCCGGGGATCGAACCGGTGCTTTAGAGGCTGCGGGCAGCTTTGCAACCCAGCGCTCAACCGCTGCGCCACCGGGGAGGCCCTTAAATTCTTACTTGCTTTAAATGAAATAATGAATGTACTACATTTGGATATAAGGTTATGTTTGTGTGTGTGTGTTATAAACATGTTAAATCAGCCATCAGTACAACCTCAGGGTCTAAAATTCCTAAGAGTTTCAATATGGCAGCTTGAGTATACTGTAACCTCACTGCTAAAAATATTTGAAAATATATTTAAAAATACCAGGCCATGCACCTGGTGGACCCAAAACTGTGAGACATTTCTGAAAGAGAAGATTGGTTTTGAAGAGGGAAATTGTAGCCCACTACTTGCACAGGAGAATACTTTTTTTTTTTAAAGATTTATTTATTTATTTGTTTTTTATTTATTTATACAAGCACTGGGTACAGTCAGAAGCGCGGGAGGGTGAGAGAATTCACCAGAGCCAGAGCAGGGAGCAGAGCAGGCAGAAGGAGCGAAGTACACTGCTGAGGGGAGCAGCGGGCGGCAGGAGAGGTCTGCGCGCCATGTGGGACCCTCCTCCGGTGGCCAGGGAGCAACCGGGGATCAAACCGGTGCTGCAGAGGCCGCGGGCAGCTTCACAACCCAGCACTCAATCACTGCGCCACCGGGGAGGCCCAGGAGAATACTTTTGCAGAAGGTATATGTCTGGGGACAATAAAAAGGGTAATTGTTTGGGTTTCTTCAGTGTTGAGGTAGTTTAATTAACTTCTACTTTTGGCCGGGCATAAGCAATGCATGGCAGTGATATCAGGGGGAAGATGAGCATGGGAGCTTGGGTTAAAAAAGATGAATGGTACTCTGGGTGATTCTTAATTTGGTTCTTAATGCTCATGAAGAGCAAGGATCATACCACCCAGAAGGAAAGTTTTTGATGTAGCACATCAGTCTTCTTCCATTCCTTCTGAAAATATTCCAGAGGGAAATTCTTAAAGAAAAATATAGTTGCATTTAATTAATTCATAATTTAATTAATTAATACAGTGTGACCATAGAAATCTAAATATGTTATTAATTATAAAAATTTTAAAACCTGTTACTAAAATTTCAGACTAAAATCCCATTCCATTATGGGATGAAGGTGGGAATATAAATGAGGAAAACAAAACTTTATTCAAGGTCTTTTTTTTGTTTGGGAATGGAGTTAAGGAGGAGATAGGAATAAAAATGTCATGAATGAATGCTTAGTAAACATTCAATGTAATCACTAGACGAGAAATGGTATGTGTACGTCTTAAAACAGTAGAAGAAGAAAAGATTAAACAAAGAAAACTTGATTGGTTCAAGAAAAGGCAAGAATGAAAGTACAAAGCAGGTAGACAGTAAATAGAAAACAAAATGCCAGAAATAGCTCTTGCCAAATCAGTAATCATAAAAATGTGACTGAGTTAAATGCCCATTAAAAATAGAGGTATTCCGGTGGCACAAAGGGTTAAGATGCAACCTATGAAGCTATCTGCAGCCACTGCATCATAAGTTCGAACCCAATCCAGGGAGCTACCCACATGGTGCAGCAGACCTCTCCTGACTCTCCCGCTACTCCCCTCAGCAGTGTATTTAAGTCAACATGCCTATTCTGTTACCCACTCTGTCTCTGGTGAATCCTCTCAACCCCCACACCTCTGGCCTGTACCCCATTTCTTCTATGCAAAATAAATAAATCTTAAAAAAAACAGAGGTATTCCTATGGGATATTAAAGAAAACATAGTTATATACTATTAAAACAGAACAACTGAAACAACTTGACAAATAATGACTAAAAAGAAAATGGAAAATATGTATTAGGTAAATGCAAATAAAAAAAGTAACAATGCCATATAAAACTGAGTTCAAATAAAAAAATTAATAGGGATAAATATATTTTATATTTTAGAAATGATAATTTATAAAGAAGATATAAGAACCATGATATACCAAATTATTACAGTTACAAAATATATAAAGCAAAAATGAACAGAATTCTAAAGAAATTATTGAATACACACTTAAAACAGGATAGTTCTCTCAAAAAAAGTATTGACTCTGAGTTTAGGAGTTGAGTTTGACTACATATAAAACAATACAAAGCCAAACCAAAGAAATAATATCGTCTTAAACAAGATAAACATTTATTTTTTCCTTGCCTGCCATGAAATTCTAAAATACATGATTCAGATTTACTTATAAGGGCTGATAGCATCATTTCACAATGTCATTATTTTTCAGACTTTATCTATACTTTGTTTTCCTACTGTCTTTGATGCTGTGGTTACCTTGTGCTAAGGTTACCAAGGTTACTGCATAATCAGAAACTGACCATTGCGACTTTGCCATCAAATCTGCCTCCTAGGCAGGAAAGAAGAATGGGGTGGGGGATGAACTAGCTGTATCAGCCCCATTTTTAGTGATCTTTCTTGGAAGCTCCCTAAGCAATTTGTAATAAAGTTTCATTGGCCAGAATATAGTCATATGTACACCTCTATTTACAGGAGAGGTTGAGAAATACAGGTGTTCTTTTGTTTTTAAAAATAAGAATACAGGGGAAATGCAGACATTTGATAAGGATAACTATCAAATGATAACTGTTGTTTCTGCCACAGGAACAAATCAAGTAAGTGGAAAAACAAGTGAGGATGTAGACAGTCTAACACAACTAACATACTGTGTGTCCAGCATACACAGAATTCATTTAAATTTTTGCTTGCACTATTCACCAAATATTGATCATTTACTATAACAAAAAAAGATAATCAATTTTTTTAAGTTTCTGTCTTACATCAATATTAAAAAAAAACAGAATTTAACAAAAAGTTAACCCTGGCCTCAAAAATTACTTTGCTGAGGAGAAAGAAAATCATATACTTTCCAGTTACCTTGGGTTATAAAAGAAGTCAAAGCAGGCTATTAAAACTTTTTTAAAAATACTATAAAACAAGTCTTTGGAATAATAGCCAAATTGGTCTTCAGAGAGAGATTTATATTTGAAAACAAGAAAGATTAAAATTAGCTGAACTTTTAAGAACCCAAAGTATGAAAAGAACAAAATAAGTGCAAAGAAATAATAATAAAAAAAAAAGCAGAAATTAAGGAATAAAAAAGTTGTGTTGGTCAATATAGACAAAAGCTAATAATTTTTAAATATCAGTAAAATTTCAGCAAGTATAAAGAAAAAGAAAGCCCCCCCCAAAGAAAAAAAAGGGGGGGGAAGTGCATATCAATACACATATGGAAAAAATCTTTTCAAATTCCTAAGAGAATGCTATGTAATGCTCTATAATAATGAATTTGAAAATTTAGGTAAGATGGACAATTTTCTAGGACAACATAAATTGTTACATAAACTAAAAAGAAATACATGAATAGATCAATAACCTAGAAGAAACTGAAATGTAAGCAAATACCTGCTTCCCTCTTTTCTCCATTCCCAACCTCCCTCCCCCCACACTACCACACATATACCCTCATGCACCCTTGAGAAGACACCAGCTAAGTTCTTCTGGTGAATTCTATAAGACTTTTAAGAATTAGGTCAGTTTCTCAATTGTGATACTGTAGATATTTGGATGAGGTTATTTGTTGTGGAGTTGTCTTGTGACCCAGTAGAAACTAGCACATCTTACTCCCCAAAATATCTCCAGACATTGTCAAATTTCCATAGAGAAAAATGGCTGCTAGTCAAGAATCACTAGATTACATAAGATCTTTATACAGAGCAATATCACAGTATTGAAAAAGTTGGGAACTACCCATCAAATAGCATGACTGATGCATTAGATTGCAAGGATAGTGATTATGAAAGAAAAGTTATGTCAGTCTGAAGAATGAGCATAGATGTAAAATTATTAAATTATTAGAAAAGCAAATTTGATATATAACGTTAAAAAATAAATATTATGACTAACTTTGGTTGTCCCAAGAAATGTAATTACGGTTTGACATTAGAAAAATCAATATGTTTAAATACACTAACTGACTAGTACATGATTTTAAGTAAAGATTGAAAATAAAAGATTTTTGAAAAGAATGTTAGAGAGACTCACCTTACCAGATATCAAAATGTTCATTTTCCCTTTTTCTGTTGAGATATAATTCACATGCCATAAAACTCACCATTTTAAAGTGTATAATTTAGTGGCTTTTAGTTTATTCATATTGAGTATAACCATTACCATTATCTAATTCCAGAATACTAAAATGCATCAGTTTTAACACTGGTGTAAGAAAAGACAAATTGATCAATGGACTACATCAAAATAAAAAGCTTCCGTGTGACAAAACACTAAGAAAGTTAAAAGACAATGACAGAATAGGAAAGGAAATTGGTATCCAGGGTATACAATAATATATGAATAAATACATAATTCTTACAAATTAATTTAAAAAAATGGGTAAATGATAAGACAGCTTATAGAAAAGGAAAGACAAAGTTGTTAAAAATAACAAGATGCCTGACCTTGGGGTTACAGGGAAATGCAAATTAAACTGAGATACCAGGTTTCATCTATTAGAATCCAGATATTAAAATGTTCAATAACGTTTTTATGACTGTAAAAGTTCTTATTATCAAAAAGATGGTAGAATTAAGGCCAATGACTATTATAATAAAAATTAGTGAGATAAATTTTTCTATTAAAATATTTTCATTTTGGACCAATAAGAATAATCAGGGACTCTTCAAAATGTGTGACTCAAGGAGAAAGAAAGTCTTAAAACAGTCAATACAAACATTAATGTGGGGCGCCCTGGTGGCCTTAGGTTTAAGTCTCAGCACTAGCACTGTGAAGGCCCACCACTATGACCTGAGTTCGATCCCCGGCGAGGGAGTTAACCCATGCAGCAGACTTCTGTTTCGCTCACTGCTCCCCTCAGCAGTGTATTTCAGTGGATCTGCATGTTCTGCTCCCCACTCTGTGTCTGGTGAATCCTCTCACCTTTCCACCTCTGGCTGACACCCCAGTTCTAAGCAAAATAAAGATCTTACAATAAAGGAGTAATTCTTTAAAAAAAAAAACCCAAACATTAGTAGAGCAGTAGTTTAGTTATTCATATTAAACTATTTATAGCTAATAATGAAATACTAACTCTTTCATACACATATTAAAGGTTCCAAGTTTTAATCTTTTTTTTTTAAAGATTTATTTATTTATACAAGAGCTGGGGTACAGGCCAGAGGCACTCGGGAGGTTGAGAGAATCCACCAGAGAGGGAACAGGGAGCAGAACAGGCAGAAGAACTGAAATACACTGCTGAGGGGAGCAGAGGGCGAGACAGGAGAGGTCTGCTGTGCCATGTGGGAATCTTCCTGGCTGGCCAGGAATTGAATTGGTGCTGTGGAGGCTGCATACAGCTTCACAGAGCTGCATTCAACCCGCTGCGCCACCGGGGAGGCCCTCAGGTTTTAATCTTTTAACCTATTTTCCTATGTTCAATTTGAGAGATTGTAGAAAATAGAGGCACACAAAAATCAAGTCATCAGTTAAGAAAATGCTAAGGTTCGGGCCTCCCCTGGTGGCACAACGATTAAGCTCTGGGCTGCGAAGCTGCCCGCAGCCTCTGCAGTGCCGGTTTGATCCCCGGCCACCAGGGAGGGTCCCACATGGCGTGACAGACCTCTCCTGCCGTGCCTGCTGCTCCCCTCAGCAGTGTGTTTCATCACTCTGCCTGTTCTGTTCCCTGCTCTGGCTCTGAAGAATTCTCTCACCCTCCTGCATTTCTGACTGTACCCAGTGCTTGTATAAATAAATAAATAAATCTTTAAAAAAAAAAACCAAACTAAGGTTCACTTTAGTTATCAATAGGGGGAAAATTTAAATGTAGAAATACTACCATCCATAGTTACTATACTTGGTACAAACATCAAATTCTTTGAGAATCTGAAACCTTTTTTGTTTCCCAGTATTTGACTTAATATTTTGTATGTAGAGTTTTCAGTTAATGTTTATAATCATTATTGTTAATAATGGTGACTGTGACAAGACTGACAATACTAAAGGAGAGTCCTGATTAGCCATAAGAAACAAAAAAATTTTATTGTTTTTGTGTAGCTAATTTTAATGTTTGATTTCTTTTGTTCAGGTATTTAATGATTCTTCTGTGAATAACCATTCAAAAGGTTCTGCTATTAAAAGTTCACAGGATTTTTTGCAGTTCAGGTAACTTAAAAAATAAGAAATGCTATAATTTCTGAAATAATTTGTCAATTCAGCAAATAATACAAGCATTTTATTTATTGTGTTTTAGATTGCTAACCCCACAGAAACAACCAGCTTGTAATTGGTGGTCTGAAAAAGGAGATAAAGGTATTTGCTATTTATGTTTTTCCTAAGAATTGAGAGTAATAAATTATATCAGGTTTTTATACTGTTCAAATCAGATGAAATGCTTGGATGTTTGCATCTCTGCTTAACTAAACATGCATGCCTAAATACATTTCATTGCAGAAAGTTTGAAAAACAGAAAAATGTAAACAAAACAAAAATACACTACCCAGACATAAACTGACACCATACCTGCTGGTGTATATTTTTGTCTTTTTTTCTATGTATATGTATGTTTTGTCCTTCTGGTTTTTCTCCCCAAATATTGAACGATACAGCATGTATGATTTTGTATCCTTTTCTTCCACTTGATATATGGTCGATGATATTTCTTCAAGCCATTTAATAGATTTTATTTGTAATATTTGTGTAATAATCCATTGTATAGATGTTACAATTTATTTAGCCGGACTCTCATGGAATACTTTGTTGTTTCCAGGGATTTTCTTTTGCTATTATAAACAATGCTTCTATATTCTTTTACATAAATCTTTTAATATCTCAGAGTATTTTCTTTGAAGAATCATAAAAGTGTATTAGGATATATGTGCATAAATAAGTTTATTATCTTAGGACCTATTAGCTATTGGAACTTTTACACACCTTTGAAAATAACTCATTCTCTGTATGTGTAAATACATTATACATACATCTGTAGTTGACCTTTAAACAGCACAGGGGCTAGGGGCACAAACCCTTTCCTGCACAGTTGAAAATCTGATACAACTTTTGACTCCCCCAAAACATAACTACTTAAAACCTACTGTTGTTTGGAAGACATACCAATAGCATAAACCATCAGTTAATATATACTTTATAAGTTATATGTATTATACTACTGCAATCTTACAATAAAGAAAGCTTAAGAAAATCATAAGGAAGAAAAAATATATTTATAGTACTGTACTGTGCTAGTGCTGAACATTTACATAATCTCTAACATTACAAGAAAATTTGAATAAGTAGATTCATGCAGTTCAAACCTGTGTTGTTCAAAGGTCAACTGTATTTATATATTAGCATCCCAGTAAAGAATAACAATTATCCCACTCATTAGGTTATATAAAAGTCTATACATCTTTTTATCTGTAGCAAGTAAATATTAACTTTTATTTCGAATTTTACAAATGCTCATTCTGGCAATATAAGTATTTTATAAATATATACATATATTTAGAATAGCCATATAATATACTATGGCTCTATTTCCCCCACTCTTGATATAGGATTCAGCCAACACAATATGCTTGTTTTATGCAGATGGATATTCTTGTTTTCTTCTGAATGAAAGAATTATATTTTATCTGGACAGGTGATCTATTCCACCTACTTACAATCCTCTATAGGAGCCAAGCCTTAAAGAGAGTCAAGGGAGAAATGGGTGTTATCTGAAACATTATGCCCCTCATACAGATATGTGGGGAAATGTATATATCTGGCATAATCCTAGCTGTCATTGAACCTATATGGTGAGGCTTCATAAGAAAGTATCTTTTCAAAAATCTATCATTCTGTCTTTTGAAAAAGTTAATATGTGGTGAAATAATTAGAACTTAAATGTAAGAGGCAAAACTACAAAGCTTATCTACAAAGCTTGCAGATGATCAAATAGAAACGTGTCTTTTTGATTTTAGTATATCAAAGAATTTCTTAAATGAAAATTTAAAAACCCAATTATAAGAGATTGATAAATTTGGCTGTATTGAAATTAAGAATTTCTGTTAATCAAAAAAACACTGTGAAAAGAATGGAAGACAGATCACCAAGCCAGAGTATATATTTTCAATACATAAATCTGTTAAAGGAGTAGTTTCCAGAAATGTATAAAGGATGCCTACAACTCAAGAAGAAAGACAGGCAAACCAAGTATGTACAAAATACACAAGTAGTCACTTCAGAAAGAGAAATCTTTGTGGAAGATAAACATGAAAAGCTACTTAGCAAATGAGGAAACTGAAAAATAAATCCATAATATTATACCATTATATACCACCAGATTAGCAAACTTCAGAACGTCTGATAATAGTGTTAATGAACATGTAGAACAGTATATTCTACTGTAGGTAGAAACTGTTACTTATAAATGAATATATATTGAGACCACATCTAAATTATAATTGGAGCTAATGATTTTGTCTGGTGAAATTAAGTGATTTCCTAGTGTACCCCAAAATAATGTGTTGCTATAACAAAAATTGGTACAACTACTTTGGAAAAATAGTTTAACATCTGGTAAAATGGAAGATGCAAATCCACTCCTGGGTATATGTCTAGAGAAATACAAGTATGTATATACACATACATATGTAGAAGAATGTTCACATTGTCATTGTTTATAATAGACTCAAAGTATAAATGTCCCAAATGCCCATTTGTAATATAATGAATAGACATATTGTGTTGTGTTTTGTACAGTGGAGCACTTTACATCAGTATAAATAAGCGAACTATTTCCATAAGCAAAAGTATGCATGGATCTTACAAGCATCTGCTAAGCAAAAATAAGTAAAACAAAGAGCACATTTATAATTATTTCATTATGTTAGATTTTATCATGGGACTAATAAACTATATTGCTTATAGTTACTGTGTATCACTATGTTAGATAATGAAAACTATATAAAGCAAATCAAGGAAATGATTATCACAAAAGTCATAACAGGGATTACCTCTGAAGAAGAAGATACAAGTTCTCATTATCTTCCAGGTTTTTTAGCCTGACTGGTATTTAACATGGGTGTTCTCTTTGTAATTTTGTTTGCTAAACTACTCAGATTTTATTATCTGATTTGGGCTATATACAAAATTGCCATTTTGTGAGGTCATGAGCAGTTTAAATATTCAGACTATCGTATGGTTCAACTCATCTGTTTTATTTTACAATGAAATTGCAAAAAAAAAAAAATAGTTTGTTCTCATTTAACAAACAGATGCTGAGTGTGGAGATAAAGGAACAGTAATACAATTAAGAGAATCAAAATGTACTCCACAAGTAAGTCAAATATTTGGTTTCTAACTTCTAAGCAAAATTTAAGTATTTTTTCCATTTTAATATCAGATTTAGTGTGATGAAGATTATTTATGTGAAGTCTAGATGTTATTAGCTTGGTAATTCAGTTGCTATGGTGTTACTGATTCTACCCTTAGAAGAGTTTTAGATTAAAAAATAAGACGCAAAATATTTACATATAGACATACAAAAAGAGTTGTTATTAATAATTAATTATATATATTGATACCACAACTAAATCATGACTGAAGAAAACAATTTTATTTGGTAAGATTGATTTGCGAAGATAATTAAAGACCAGTGGGTTGCCACAAAAATATCTTTGAATTTTTTTAGTAGTGGAATGCTCTAATGATGATATAGAAAATATGTGTCAAACTTAACATACTACTAATGGTTAAAAACAAGAGCAGTGATACACTGGTATGTTGCTGTAAAGAAATACAGGTAAAGTGTACATTTTATTTTTTTTGGTGGAAGTACCCAAATTGCTTCTGTAATGGGATTTAGTATAATGACCATTTGAGAAATCACATTTCTAATCTACAAAATGAAATAAAGAAAATAATATTTAGATTCTCAACTTTTGCAGAGGGACAGTAATGAATTTACAAAGGCCAAAAAGTACAAAGAACATAACTATGAGAGCAAGATTGCTTAGTACTAAATTACTTTTCCCTTTCAAGGAGGTATCATATACAACTCTTGGCCCAAAGCATGATATGGAAATTTTAAAGGAAAAATCATTCTTAGTCAATCTTTTTTTTTTATTAAAGATTTGTTTATTCATGCATACAAGAACTGGGGTATAGGCCAGAGATGGGGGGGCAGTGAGAGGGTTCACCAGAGACAGAGTGGGGAACAGAACAGGCTGATTGACTGAAATACACTGCGGAGGGGAGCAGCGGGTGAGTCAGGAGAGGTCTGCTGCACCATGTGGTGGCTCCCTGGCTGGGGATAGAACTTTGCTGCAGTGCTGCGGATAGCTTCATAGGTTGTGTCTTAACCCCTTGTGCCACCAGGGAGGCCCTCTTAGTCATTCTTAACATAAATTTGAGTATGTCCTCGTTATCATTTACTTTTTCAGGGAAGGTTAGGGATACAGGAAAAAATAGATAATTAAATATTATACTTAAAAAATGTTGGGTGCAGATATATTTTGTTATCAGTTTCATCAATCACTGTTACTGATTTTGATTGTGAAAAGGTAACCGCATAGATTAATATGATGTTTTCTACCTCACACATTTTTACATGTCCGTTTATTAATGCAATAATGTTCATATTTAATGTTCTGTTACTTTGAATTTGCAGGTTATATTTACAGAAAATTTGGGGAAGTCAAAAGAAAATAATAGTGATGAAGTAGAAGAAAGAACTGAGAATTTTTCACAAACTTCTGAAATACCTATATTTTTAAGAACTCCTGAACCTGTAAAAGCACCTGAATCTTTGGAGAAATTACTGTTCCCTAAAACCCCCTCATTTGAAATGTAGGATTTTAATTAATAATTATAAGTAAAGAATCTACATATTGAGTTGAGCTATGTAAATAATTGATAAGAATAGAAAATGCTTAGTAACCTGTAGCTTTAATTGTTTTTATTATGTAATATTTCAGATATACAAAGAAGAGAGACTAGAACAATGAACCTTTATGTACTTACTACCCTGTTGAACAATTATTAATATTTTGCCATTCATGTTTTATGCACAGTTTATCCCCATTTTTCCTGCAACACTTAGGTGAAGATGACATGATCATGAGTGCTTACTTGGTGTAGTAATATATAGATTAAAATTTTTACAAAGGATTAAAAAATATGGATATATGTTAAATGTCAAACTAAAAAGCAACTATTGCATATGGTAGATTTGGGACTTAGCGTAATGTTTCAGCAATCATTTTACCTTATGTTGTGTCTAAAGCAAGAAATGTGATTCTGTTGAGTAACCTCAGTAGACATAAATGTCTCTGGTTTGGTTATTTAACTTGAGTAATCTCAGTAGGCATAAATGTCTCTGGTTTGGTTATTTAACTTTGGAAACAATAGATTTGTAGTTTGCAGCTGAGGAACTGTGTTGCATTCAGCATTTTGTTTATTTCAATCCATTCCTTAATTTTGAACACTGAGATTCCTCTAAGCCATATGTCAGACAGATGTCATTGCATCAGGGACCTGCAACCTGTGTTCTACTTCTATATTTTAAGTTTATAGTAAGATTTTATATTTGAATGTCATATTGTTGACTCAAAAAGCATATTCAAAGAGAAACTCATTATGAAATCTGAGAACGCTAGAAGGATATGACAGTCACACCAAAACCTGTCTCCCAAAAATTTATCTGTAAAGTTAAGTGACTCATCAGTAGTTATGGAGATAGTTATGGAAGTATATTTAGACTGGAAGTATCTTCTATTATGTTTCACAAATACTTAGCACCAACTGTGCCTAAGCATTTTTTGAATATTGCATATTTAATATCAATAGCAACTTTGAGATGTAAGTACATTACTAGCTTCATTTTACAGATCAAGAAACATAATCACAGATGAAGAGCTTGATAGTGATTGAGTTAGGCAGCTCTGCTTCCAGAATCCATGCTTTACACTGTGTTATTTACTGCCTTGTCTGGTTATTCCTTCCAGACCATTTTATTGTTTAGCCCCCTGTAAGAGCTGCCTGCTCATCAAGACCAAAATCTTGCAATTGGATTTCAAGATCTTGGGGACAGTAAAAATCAGGTTTAAGAACTTGAATCTTGAATCTGGATTACTACTTTCAAATTCCAACTCTGTCACTTGTGTTTTTTGAGCAAATCATTAACCTTACCATGCTTCAAAATCCTCTTCTATTAAATGGAAGTGATAAGAGTATCTATTTTATAGGGTTATTATGAGGAATAAGTATGTTAATGATGCTGGAACTACCTAGAATAGAACATGACAGTATATGCTCAGTAAGAATTCAATATTATTATTCCATAATTGATTGTTCTACTTTAACATTATCCTCCATCCAAACCATCTTTTGCTCCATAGGTTTGTCATTTGAATGTCTATTTACTCCGTTTACCTACTTCACTAATTCTTGCCTCTGTGTCATTGCTTATAGTGCTTACCAGTCTGTAATATTAAATAATAGATTTTTAGCATTTTGATAATTTCTTATTTCTCTGTAACAGAAATAGAAATACAATTCCTGAAGGTCAAACACAGAAAGAATCCCCTGGACTTTCTTTTCTTACAAGTTTTACGTCTAGATCACCTGGATTGAATCTTTTTGATTCTTCTGTATTTGATTCAGAATCATCATCATATCAGGTAATATGAGAAGCTAAAATTTCATTTCTAAAAAATATTGTACACTGGAAACCTTAAGTGATTTTATTTCTTTAGCACCAAATTGTCTTGGGAGCAGAGCACAAAAAACAGGCAACTAATATTCTGAATATTGATGCTATAGTAAAGTTCCTTATGAAAGTTTTTGTTTTCAACTTCAGGTACCCCAAATTGAATATGTTTATAAAAAAAAAAAATCTAAGAATGATTTCAATGGCAGTACTGGCTGTTGAAAAATTAATATGGCTGTATAGTACATGTGTGAAAACTCTAAAAAAACTTCAGATATACTTCATGTCAAAAATGTTCCAGCTTAGGGGCTCCCCGGTGGCGCAGCGGTTGAGTGCTGGGTTGCGAAGCTGCCCGCGGCCTTTGCGGTGCCAGTTCGATCCCGGCTGATCCCTGGCCACCGGAGGAGGGTCCCACATGGCGCGCAGACCTCTCCTGCCGCCTGCTGCTCCCCTCAACAGTGTACTTCGGTCCTTCTGTCTGCTCTGCTCCCTGCTCTGGCTCTGGTGAATTCTCTCATCCTCCTGCACTTCTGACTGTACCCAGTGCATGTATGAACAAACAAACAAACAAATAAATAAATAAAACATGCCTCTATTAAAAAAAAAAAGTTCCAGCTTATTATTTAGTAATTACATCTGCATTATGTATACATTGCAACATTATCATTGGCTAATTTAGAAGAATTACCTTCTAATTAGTGATTTCTACTGTTCAGTGATAGAAGTCATAAGAAAGTGCTTATTTCTGTGTTCAGCAGTTAAAAGTGAAAATTACAACCTACTTTATTTGATCAGTAGAGACAGCATATTTGTCTCTACACATAGTAGTGTAGTCGTCTCTTAACCACATAGTAGTGGTTAAGACTGGACTCTGAAGCCATATTATGTGGGTATGTACTAGATTTGGGATTTGGGGATTCTCATCTGTAAAATGGAAGTAATAATTTTTACCATGAAGTGTGTGAATATTGAGTTTATATACATAAAATATTAGAAAAGCTCTAGCCAATAGTAATATTATGAGTCTCAATGTAATGTAATAATCATCAGTGTTAATTGTCATAGTTAGCCACTTTTATATGAATTAGAATATTCCTATAATCCCATCATTAAACTGTTGAAATTAGAAATGTATTGATGGATGATACACTATTGTACATTTCATAGTATTTCATGTGTTCAACTGTTGTCTCAATTTTAATTTGAATGCTTATTTCAAAAACAGGTAATTTCTAGAAGGGGTATACGTGCTTGGCATGAATATATAGACTACAGTTACTAACTCTCATTTATAATAGTTACAAATCCAAAATACATGTTTTAGCCTTAATAGGGAACATGTATATATCTGGATAAATAAAACTATAAAAATTACAGATAAAGCAGTTGAATACATAGATATACTAAGTACCCATGTAGGAAGAAAATATTGTAAATATGTTTCTTCCCGAAATAATTTATAAATGTGATCCAGTTCAAATCTAATTGTAATCCTGGAATTCTGGCAAGATTGTTTTTCTTTAATTTTTGTTTTGTTTTTATAGTAGTAGGGTTAGAGAAGATAATTGGCAAATAATTGCTAGATTTTCTGATTAACAATAATCAGGAAAATGTTAAAAAATAAGATTTGTAATAAAGTAAAATGGCATTCTATGAAAAGCTTAACCCAAAACAAGGCAGAGAAGAAGGGCGATAGTAACAAAACAAGGGACAAGAAGAAAACAATTAGTAAAATGTTAGAGCAATAAGAACTTTCAATGATTACATTAACCATGAATGGATTAAATACTCTATTAAATATCCAAAAGATTGGATAAAAAGCACAACCAAGCTTTATGCTATTTATAAGAGACACCCCTCAGAAATAGAGTAAAGGACAGACTGGAAGTAAATGAATGAAAAAATAGACATCATAAAAATTGTAATAATGGCCATATTAATATAATTTAGGTAGTCTCAAGACAAAGAATATTGCTAGAGGTAAACAGGGATTTTTCATAAGAACAATAAGTCAATTTTCATAAAGAATATATATAATGGTGACAACTGTGTATGTGTCTGACAACAGCTCCAAAAAATTACAAGAATTAATAGAATTAAAGGGAAAAGCTGACAAAACAACAAACATTGTTGGAGATTTTAAATACCTCAACCTCAGCTATTGTTAGAAAACACAATCAACAACAAAGATCTTCTATAAAATATGAATACTGTCAATCTCCATGATCTAATTGATACTTATAAACACCACATCCAACAATTACAGTATATATATTCTTTTCAAGTACTGATGGTACATTTGCCTAGATAAACTATATTATGGGCTATAAAATAAGTCAATAAATTTAATTTAGAAGGATTGAAATTATAGAGTATGTTTTCTAACTACAGTAGAGTTAAATTTGAAATCAGTAAGATACTAGAAAATCTTAGTAAGCTATGGATCAATGAGGAAATCATGAGAGAAATTAGAAAATACTTTGAAATGAATAAGAAAATTCAACATGTTAAAAAATTATGAGATGCTGTCAAAATAAGAGCAAAATGATAGCTTTAAATAATGTAGTTAATAATTAAAATAAATTAATAGAAAGGAGGAAGCCTAAAATCAGTGATTTAATCAATATTGATTAAAAAAAAAAGAATAATGAACTAGACAAAATACATTCAAAAATAATAAAATCAGCAGCCTCAGGTTCCACCTTGAAAAGCTAAAAAAAGAAATAAACCTCAAGTAAGTAGGATTAAAAAAATAAGAAAGATAGGAAATCAGTGATAAAATAGAACAACCAATCTGGGTCATCAGTCTGGGACCACATATTAGTGGGGATAAATCAGTCACTTATATGGTATACCAATGGACGTTACATATGCATTAAATTAAAAAATGTTAACTATAAAATATTTCAGGGGAAATATGGGTGACTGCTAGATCTTTAAAGGAGGAAAGATTCGCTAAGCCTAAAAATAGTAGAGGAATATCCAAAAAAATGCGAAAGAGTTTGGGTTTGGAAACATAAAATTTAAACTTCAATATGCTAAAAAAAATTTAAGAGAAAATTAGAAAGTGATATAAAATGTTTGGAATAATGATAATATTATTGTTAACCTATAAAGAACTTATATGTAGTAGTGGGAAAAATTACTTCCTCAAGTGAGATATGGATAAAGTCCATTTGGTGAAAAGATAACCAAAAAGTTAAAATAACATAATAATCTGTGAGGAAAACAGATTTCCTTACTGATTGCCAAGAAATGTAATGTACAACATAGTGTTTATTCATGTGCAAATGATATTAGAAAAAGAAATTGAGACTACCTAAATTTCCTAATTAAAAGAATGAAACTATATGGTATGTTCATATGGAGGAGTATTATAATGTCACAAAAAGACCAGGCTTTGTAAGAATAATGGGATGGAATAATGCTCATAATGTAATATATTAGGCAAGGAACTATGTTCTGTGTTCCTGTTTTTTTAAGGCTTTTTTAAAATAGAGAAAATATGAAGCAAAACTTGGAAACAAAACTTGTTCTGAACTGACATGAAGCCATCATACTTCCTATTCCTTTTTGTAGGATGTAAGACAATACCAAGAACCTGATTTATAAAAGGCCTTTATAATAAAGCGATAAATTATTTTTAGAGTTATTGGTTAATTTATTTAGAATTTTAGATTATATTTACATTCCAAACTAGGAACTATTCTGTTGGTCCTGGCAATAGAATATATGTAGTACATTAATATTTTAACAATTGGCAGAATCAAGTCATGAGGCCTTATTTTAATATAAGTAAATGATAGATTTTCTTTTTTTTTCTTTTTTTTTTTTTAGTAAATGATAGATTTTAAAGATCAACCTTTTTTTAAAAGTGTAATAATGTGCTGTAGATACAGAATATTTTCATTTCATCCATTCCAATTTAAATACTTTATGTACTCTTCTACTGATATGAGTATAATATTAAATGGAAATTATTTTTCAGTTTAATGAACATTATTCTTCTGGAAATTCAAATCCTCTCTCATCACAACATGAAACTGGTAAGTAATTTGAAGTTTGCTACATATAAAAACATAATTTTTTTTAAAATTTATTTTTGCATAGAAGGATGGGAACATAGGCCAGAGATGTGGGTGATGAGAGGGTCCACCAGAGACAGAGTGGGGAGTAGAACAAGTGGATTTACTGAAATACACTATTGAGGGGAGCAGCAGGCAACATAGGAGAGGTGTGTTGCACCATATGTGGGTTAGCTCCCTGGCTGGGTATCAAACTCAGGCCATTTTATGATAGCACTGAGACTTAACCCCTAGGCCACCAGGGAGGCCCATATAAGACCATTTTAACATTCCCCTTTTGTATTGTTTCTGACTGATTTTCTTAGGTACTCAGTTTATTCTTAAATTACTGTTATTTCTGTATCACTCTTGATTATTATTGAGTTTTGCAGTTTAGCTTCTCTCACTACTCTAGCAAAATTTGCTTTCTCCCATATACCTGATGACTTCCTAATTATCAAACATTATGGGTATTTTGTACTTAGTATCATACTCAGTCTCTGTAGCATTGTGTATACTTGACTATTTTCATCTTTCTGGAGTTTTTAAATTTCCTTCTATCTCTGGTGCTTTTTATTTGATCTTTATCTTTTTATTAACTCATTCAAAATATTTATATGTCTGTATACATAGTATATTTTATATCAGGAACTGTTTTTGACTCTGGCATAGAACATAAACAAGAAAGCAAAGTTCTTATTGTAGTGAGAGAGATTAAAAATAAACAAATGGTTATTTAACATGTGAGATAGTGTACTAAACAATTGGCATAGGTTTGAGTTAGTAGACTCAGATCACAATTTTTAATCTAATATGACATTACTTAGATGTGTGGAAAGATGCAGGACTAGAGATAACAACGTGTGCAACATTTTTATATCATTGAGAGGCCCCCCAGCTACCCAAGTAATAACCTTTCTTTCGCTTCTCACCCACATGACACATACAAGGCTACTGTGAACAAAAGACCTGCTTCAAGAAAGTTGCATACTCAGTTTCCCACTAGTCTTTTAATACTGAGATACTAACTCATAGTTCTTCTAATTCAGGTGCAATCCCATGTAGTTGACTGGGCAGACACATAATCCTACCTTTACATTTACCTTAATTCTGTATTGTCTAAGAAAAGGTCTTTCTTCCAGGTAGATCTGGATCAGCCAGACGATGTTAATGTTTTACTCACTGGTGGTAATAAGTATGAAAAAGAAAAGTAGAGCAGAATAAGGAGACTAGAAGTACTTGGATTAGAAGGTGGTTGCTATGTTTATAAGTCAGGGAAGTCATCATTTAGAGGCAACATTTGAGCAGAGACCTGAATAAGGTTTAGGTATAAATTGCTGAGATAAGTGTTTTAGGCACAGAGTGCACAGGCCTTGAAATGGAAACATGCTGAGCATGTTCGTTGAACAGGTAAATTGATGTGATTGGAATCAAATAAGAAAGGAACAACTGGCAGAAATGATCTCACAAGTTTTAAAAGAATTATTTGGCTGTTAAATGGAGAACAGATTGTTTAGAAGTAAGGGTGAAATTAGGGAGATTACTTTGGAAGTTATTAATATAGGTAAGAATTGATGGTGAGGTTTATAGCAATGGAAGTGGTGAGTGGAGTCAGATTTTGGTCATTATGGCTTCTGAAGGTAGAGTTGTAAGGTTTTGCTTATGGATTGTAAGGAGGGATTAAAAGAAACAAGGATTATGCCAAGACTTTGACATAAATAACTGTAAGAATGAAGTTACCATTTATTGAAATATGGAAAGTTGTAGAAGTTAATTTGAGATAGACAGAAGCTGGAAGTTTAATTTTAGAAGTCTTATCATTGAAAAATGTTTTGAATTACTATATTATATATGTAAGTGAAAATAAAGTAGGAAATTGTGTATATGAATTTGGTATTCAGTGGAATAGACATAAATTTTGGAGTAAATCTACCAATTGTGGACAGTTTTTAATGTCTTTCATCAAAAATGCTAGATATTTATATACACTTTTAGTAATCTCGTTCAATACTCACTTAAATGATTCAAATATTGTAATGCAAGTGATGATCAAAATCATGTCTTCATTCCTTAATTTCTCCTAAATGCTAGGACCTTATTTCTGATTGGGTAGTTAATATCTTTTTATATCTAAGGCATCTGTTTGCATTGAAAACTCAGCATAGTTGAAATAAAAATTGTTCTCCTTCTGATGTACTTAATGATATTTCCATTATTCTAGGTACCAAGACTCAGTACATCAATAATAATTTTAATTTCTCTCTATGCCTATGACTATATTCAGCTAATCATCAACTTTTATCAGCTTTCCCTCTGAAATACTTCTTTTTCTGCAATTTTCATTGAGACCGTTGTATTATATTTCAAACTCTTACTACCATTCACGTGGGCTTTTACACTAACATCATAACTGGTCTTTTCATACTTTCAATTTACCTATAGGTCACCTATAAGGTAGATCCTTTCAGCTTACCTATATATTACAGCCTAATTAATGTTCCACAGATGTAATGATGATCACGTCACTGCCTTAGTTAAATACCTTCTGTGACTCCCCAGGGACTGTCAAAGTATACTCCTCCTTTTCTACCTTAGCTGAAACATCTTTTTTTTTTTTTAATGCGGTTCCCTGAATTAACTTTTATTTTGCAGGCTTCCACTTCTGGATGTTCATATAGTGTACATTTTCTCCTTCTGGTTATTTAACAAGTAACTGAGCACACATACAAATGCTAATCAGTGGTTGTATACATTCAGTAGCAAAATC
Source organism: Talpa occidentalis (assembly GCF_014898055.3). Classification (NCBI taxonomy): domain Eukaryota; kingdom Metazoa; phylum Chordata; class Mammalia; order Eulipotyphla; family Talpidae; genus Talpa; species Talpa occidentalis. Next base: position 68,812,453 of record NW_023601104.1, on the reverse strand, counting down.
CCTGCAGTCATGGAGCTTACATTCTAGTGTACATTGATTCTGGAATGCCCATCATTATACTTTTGTTACACCCCAATCCAAATTCTTTCCCTTTCTAAATACTGTCTTCTAAGTAACATCTCATATATTTTAAACCTGCTCTATTATAGGAATAATCTCTGTTTTGGCTTGACTGAATAACTCATTGCATAGCAAATAAGGCTACACTTCCTTACCCACTTTTTTCTTCCTGAAGTTTTCAGCTTCAATCTCGGCCTAACCATATTTTCAAGATCTCGCTTCCATAAAACCTTTTATTTCCCCCTTCAACATTTATTCCATTCCAAGAAAGAACTCTCCCTTACTTTCCTGGTCTCTCTTCTTTTTTAACCTTTTCTGTGTGTGTGTATTTTAATTTCCTCTAACCAGAGGTTCTTTGAGAGCAGGGGCTCTTGTTTCATTTACCTTTGAAATCTCCATAGCACCTAGACATACTGCCAATAATCTATTAACATCAAGAGGAATTGATTTCCTGTTACCCTATGCTTCCTATACATGTCTGTTTACCTCAGTGCTATTAGTCCATTTGAAGTGTTTTACTCATTTTTCTACCTTATATACTACTTCTTTATACACTTGAGTTCAGATTACTTGCATGTTCAGTATAAATTTGAATCTTTTTAGCCTTCCATAGTACCTAGGACAATGCTTTACATATAAGAAGACAGTTAAAATCTGGTTAATAGACAAATGATTCAATGCTACCCTACTTATGGTATACAATAGACTATAATTTAGTAGGTTATGTAAATACTATGACAAGAGTAGCATGGTAATTGTAATATTTATTTTCCTTAGGAAACTTATTTGGGAAACCAGAAAGAGAAGAGGCCTTTACATTTTCTTTTCCATCAGACTCTTCAACTGGAAAAGATGATTTTAGTTTTCCATTTTCATTTGATCAGAATCAAAGCACAGCACCTTCTTCTATAAAAGGGTTTTCATCTTCACAAAATACAACACAGTTTGCCTTTTTTTGAAGTAATGACTAATTTCTTGAATTATTTATTATCTCTGTAATCATCTAAGATATATATTTATATTATTATTTAAAATATGAACACTACCTTTCTTTTGTTAGATAAAGCAATATCAGGTTATCATAGCTACATAATTTGATTCTGTTTATTTAAATATTGAAAAATTTAGTTTGTATCATCGAATTTTGTTTTTATTTGTAGAATCAGCTATCATTATTTATTTTGGTTTTGACTTTCCAAGCCATATTCAGACAAGAGTTGTTATTAATCTTAATAGATTTTCCAATTAATCTTAATTGTAAATATTAAGCCTGCTTCTCCCTGGAACCTGTTTCATTCTGATGGTATGTTAAATACTTTGATAAGTACAAGAACTTCTAGAGGCCATCAAAAGATCTTTTAGGGCCTCCCTGGTGGCTCAGGTAGTTGAGCAACACACTGTGAAGCTGTCCACAGCCTCTGCAGCGAGGGTTCGATCCCGGCTGGCTGGTGAGAATCCCATATAGTGAAGTAGACCTCTCCTGTCTTGCCCACTGCTCCCCTCAGCAGTGTATTTTGTCAGTCTGCCTGTTCTGTTCCCTGCTCTGTCTCCAGTGAATTCTCTCACCCTCCAGTGCATCTAGCCTGTACCCCGGTTCTTGTATAAAAATAAATAAAATCTTTAAAAAAATAAATGAAATAAAAGATCTTTTAGCAATAACTGTGCAGAGTTAGCAGTGAGGTGTACTTTTTTACTTTGTACCAAAAAATGATTCTAAAATTACTGTGATGCAGCAAAAGAGACAATAACAAAAACAAAGAGAAACCCCACCAACTGGGAGAACATTTTTGCACCCAACACTAATGATAAAGGACTGATCACAAAAATCTGCAAAGAGCTGATGAGACTCAACAACAACAAAGAAAATAATCCAGTCCAAAAATGGGCAGAAGAGCTAAAAAGAAACTTCTCTGAAGAGGAAATGCAAATGGCCAACAGGCATATGAAAAAATGTTCAACATCACTTGTCATCAGGGAAATGCAAATCAAAACTACCATGAGATACCATCTTACACCAGTGAGAATGGCACATATTAAAAAAACTAGCAACAACAAATGTTGGCGAGGGTGTGGAGAAAAAGGAACTCTTCTGCACTGTTGGTGGGAGTGCAAACTGGTCCAACCACTATGGAGAGCTGTGTGGAGATTTCTGGACCTACTAAACATAGAGCTTCCATATGATCCAGCAATTCCACTCCTAGGTATTTACCCAAAGGACACAGAAACATCAATTCCAAAGAGCACCTGCACCCCTATGTTTATAGCAGCACTGTTTACAATAGCTAAGCTTTGGAAACAACCCAAATGCCCAAAAATAGATGACTGGATCAAGAAGATGTGGTACATATATACCATGGAATATTACTCAGCATTCAAAAAAGATAAACACATGCAATTTGCAGCAACATGGATGGCGCTGGAAGGGATCATGCTCAGCGAAATAAGCCAAAAAGAAAAAGAAAAATACTGGATGGTCTCACTCATAGCAGGAATCTAGAAAACTTAAATAAGGGACCAGGAAAATGAATATAAGAAAGTGAAAATCAAAATCAACAAAAAACTATGAACCAGAGACACTTTTTGGGGGGTGGGGGGCGGGAGGGGAAGGATTGGGGTCAGAATGGGGCGTTTGCAATTGTATGGGGGAATATAAAAATAAAATTTATTATTTAAAAAAAAAAAAAGAAGATGTGGTACATATATACCATGGAATATTACTCAGCATTCAAAAAAGATAAACACATGCAATTTGCAGCAACATGGATGGCACTGGAAGGGATCATGCTCAGCGAAATAAGCCAAAAAGAAAAAGAAAAAATACCGGATGGTCTCACTCATAGCAGGAATCTAGAAAACTTAAATAAGGGACCAGGAAAATGAATATAAGAAAGTGAAAATCAAAATCAACAAAAAACTATGAACCAGAGACACTTTTTGGGGGGGGGGGGGGGAAGGATTGGGGTCAGAATGGGGTGGTTGCAATTGTATGGGGGAATATAAAAATAAAATTTATTATTTAAAAAAAATAAATAAAATTACTGTGATGCCCTTATTCTTTGTTGCAGCAGACAGAATGGTGCTTTAGTAATAATCTCAAAGAATTTGTTATTGATAGTGAATAAAATGTGTTATTTTCTTTAATATATCAAATGGTAAAATTCTAATTTTTCAGTTATTTTAATATCTTCAATGTAAGGAACTTAGGTGAAATTAGACTGGAGAAATTTCTGAAAATTTTATTGTTATGTTAATGGTAATACTGTTAATATAATTTTTTGTTTAAACCTATTAAAAAACATTTAAAATTTTGTTTCCTGGCTTCAACAACAACAAAAAAACAACTTTAAATTTTATTTAAAGTATTTGTTCATCAATCAGTTTCATAGATTCCATGAATATATTTAAAATTTGATGGAATTATATAAACATATGGCCCAATATCTTTGTATTTTTGACTTAGGTCTATTAAGTTATGAAGTAATAAACAGTCTCACTCCATGTCTTGCTATGTGACTGATGACATATTTCAGCCTCACCTGTTTTCTTCCCTTCTGCTCCACATCTAGTCAAGCTGATAATAATGCCTGGATGCTTCCTCCTTTGATACTAGTGGGAAGTTCAAACCATGTATATTAACTCTTGCCATGCACCCACCCCTAACCACCATAAAAACTCAAAGCTGGTCTCTGCTCTCTTAAACCATTTCCAAAATTGTTGTATTAGGGTTTAGAGAAATAAGCAATGGCAAGCATATCTTATCTATAACTAGCTATTATGTATTATCTTCCTACCTATCTAGCTGGTTTATTTCAAGAAATTGACTTTGATGATTATAGAGATTGTGAACCTGAAATCTGTAAGACAGGTTGGCAGGCTGGAAATACAGGTGACAGTCCGTGTTGTGCTCTTCAGCCTTTATTCTGGCGGGCAGACCAGAGAGGCTGGAAATTTAGGCAGATGTTACAGACTTGATGCCAAGTTTCTTCTTCAGGAAACCCACCTTTGTTCTTAAGGCCCTCAACTGATTGGATAAAACCCACCCACATTATGGATATTTATGTGCTTTACTAAAAATCTGCTGATTTAAATAATCACATTTAAGAAATACTTTGACAGTATCATTTAGAATGGTATTTAATCAAACTGGACACCATAGCCTAGCCAAGTTGACACATAATTAACCATCACAATCAGCATCTTCTGCTCACTATTCTGCTCTGTCTTCACATGGCCTTTCTTACTGTATATGAAATCTCCTTCTGCTTCCATTTTATGAGGATACATGGTTGCATTTAGGATCTCCGTGGGTGGATAATTCAGATAATTTCCCCAACTCAAGATCCTTAATTTAATCACATCTGCAGTGACCTTCCTCCTTTTTTCTTGCCATATAAGGTCATATTCACAGATTCCAGAGAGTAGAATGTAGATATCTTTTGGGGGGTCATTTTGTGGCCCACGATCATAGGATTTGATGTCTGTGTACTTTCTTTTAGTCTTTAGCCTTAGAGTATGTAGTCAAAACACTTTTATAAAGTTACTTAGGATAACTCCTGTCTTTGATGTGTCACTCATTTATAATATAGTTAAATTCTTTTGTAACCTTCTGCATTCTTCTCAACTTTATCTGAATTCCTGGCTGGCTGATTTTAAGAAATTTGTATATGTAAAATTTACTCTTCGTAATGTGCAGTTCTGTTGGTTTTGACAAGTAGAATTGTGTGTCCACCCTTTCAGTACTATATAGAGTAGTTCCATCACTCCCTAAATTCCCTAGCATTGACCATTTGTAGTCATGTACCCCTTCTTTTAAAGCCTAAAAACAAAGGATCTGTTTTCTGTTCCTATGGTTTGTCTTTTATAGAATTTCATATAAATGCAAACATACTCTATGTAGCCATGGGGGTTTGTCTTTTACTTAGCAAACTATATTTACATTTCATCCATGTAGTTGTGTGAATCAACAGTTTGTTCCCTTTTTTTTTTCATTCTTCCTTCTGGGCTCAATGCCAGCACAGATTTTATTTTGGATAGTTGCTATGAACAAAAATACTGTGCATTTGAATTTCATTTTTAAAGAGTAAGAGATAATTTGTCATTGTCGGTTCATTAAGTGATTGTTCTATGTACCTCAGACTCCCTTTTGACTTTTGTTCCCTTTTATCACTAAATATTCCACTGAGTGGATATACTATAGTTTGTTTTCCTCTTGACTGGCTTCTAGAAGGCTTTTTGGTGAATATGAATAAAGCTGGCATTCATATATAGGCTATGATCTGAACAAAAATTTTCATTTCACTTGAGTAAATACTTAGGAGGGGAATCTTGGGTTGTATAGTAAATATATGTTTAACTTTATAAGAAACTGTTAAACTATTTCCTAAGTGATTATCATTTTATGTTCCCACCAGCAATGTAGGAGTTCCACTTGTTTCATAGCGTTGTCAGTGCTTGTTATCATCAGTTTTTAATATGTTATGTATTCTAATAGCTATAAAATAGAATATTGTAGCTTTAACTTGTATTTCCCTAGTGTCTGATGATGTTGAGCATCATTTTATATGCTTATTTGCTATCTGAATACCTGTTCATTTAAAAAAATTGCTTGGTGGTTTTCTTAGTGTTGAACTTTGCAACTTATTTATGTGTTCTGGATACAGACCTTTTATGAGATAAGTGAATTGCAAATATTTTCTCCCTATCTGTGGCTGTAATTCTGGTGTCTCATCTAAAAGCTCTTTTATTTATTTATTTATTTATTTTTATTGTTATATTCCCCATACAATTGCAGCCCCCCCATTCTGACCCCAATCCCTCCCCTCCCACCCCCGCACCCCTAAAAGTGTCTCTGGTTCATAGTTTTTTGTTGATTTTGATTTTCACTTTCTTATAGTTATTCATTTTCCTGGCCCCTTATTTAAGTTTTCTAGATTCCTGCTATGAGTGAGACCATCCGGTATTTTTCTTTTTCTTTTGGCTTATTCCGCTGAGCATGATCCCTTCCAGCGCCATCCATGTTGCTGCAAATTGCATGTGTTTATCTTTTTGAATGCTGAGTAATATTCCATGGTATATATGTGCCACATCTTCTTGATCCAGTCATCTATTTTTGGGCATTTGGGTTGTTTCCAAAGCTTAGCTATTGTAAACAGTGCTGCTATAAACATAGGGGTGCAGGTGTTCTTTGGAATTGATGTTTCTGTGTCCTTTGGGTAAATACCTAGGAGTGGAATTGCTGGATCATATGGAAGCTCTATGTTTAGTAGGTCCAGAAATCTCCACACAGCTTTCCACAGTGGTTGGACCAGTTTGCACTCCCACCAACAGTGCAGAAGAGTTCCTTTTTCTCCACACCCTCGCCAACATTTGTTGTTGCTAGTTTTTTTAATATATGCCATTCTCACTGGTGTAAGATGGTATCTCATGGTAGTTTTGATTTGCATTTCCCTGATGACAAGTGATGTTGAACATTTTTTCATATGCCTGTTGGCCATTTGCATTTCCTCTTCAGAGAAGTTTCTTTTTAGCTCTTCTGCCCATTTTTGGACTGGATTATTTTCTTTGTTGTTGTTGAGTCTCATCAGCTCTTTGCAGATTTTTGTGATCAGTCCTTTATCATTAGTGTTGGGTGCAAAAATGTTCTCCCAGTTGGTGGGGTTTCTCTTTGTTTTTGTTATTGTCTCTTTTGCTGTGCAGAAGCTCTTTAATTTGATGTAGTCCTAGCTGTTTATCTTTGCCTTCACTATCACTGCTTTGGGTGATGTGTCTGTAAAGATGTCTTTGATGTGCAAATCACGTAGTGTTTCGCCTATATTTCCTTCTATATATTTTATGGTTTCAGGTCTTATGTCTAGTTCTTTAATCCATTTTGAGTTGATTTTTGTGTATGGTGTGAGGTAGTGGTCAAGCTTCATTCTTTTGCATGTAGCGACCCAGTTTTCCCAGCACCATTTATTGAACAAACTTTCTTTGCTCCAATGCATAGTCTTTGCTCCTTTGTCAAAGATTAGTTGACCATAAATCTGTGGGTTTATTTCTGGATTTTCTATTCGATTCCATTGGTCTGTATGTCTGTTCTTGTTCCAGTACCATGCAGTTTTGATGATTATGGCTTTGTAGTATAGTTTGAAGTCTGGGAGTGTGATGCCTCCATTCCCTTTTTTTTTCAGGAGAGCTTTGGCTATTCGGGGTTTTTTGTGATTCCATATGAATTTCATCAATAATTGTTCTATTTCTTTGAAGAATGACATTGAAATTTTTATTGGAATAGCATTGAATCTGTATATTGCTTTTGGAAGGATGGCCATTTTAACAATGTTTATTCTTCCAATCCATGAGCAGGGGATGTCTCTCCATTTCTTTGTGTCTTCTTCTATTTCTTTTAACAGTGTTTTATAGTTTTCTTTGTATAGGTCCTTTACCTCTTTTGTTAGATTTATTCCCAAATATTTGATTTTTTTTGTTTCAATAACAAAAGGGATGGTTTTTTTGATTTCTTCTTCTTCAGATTTATTGTTTGTGTATAGGAAGGCTACTGACTTTTGCGTGTTGATTTTGTATCCTGCCACTTTACTGAACTGATTGATGAGTTGAATTAGCTTTTCTGTGGAGTTTTTGGGGTTCTCTATGTATAATATCATATCGTCTGCAAATAGTGATAGTTTGACTTCTTCTTTTCCTATTTGGATTCCTTGGATGTCTTTCTCTTGTCTTATTGCCCTGGCTAGGACTTCCAGTATTATATTGAAAAGCAGTGGTGAGAGTGGACATCCTTGTCTTGTTCCAGATCTTAATGGAATTGCTTTCAGCTTTTCACCATTGAGAATGATACTGGCTGTTGGCTTGTCATAGATGGCCTTTATGATGTTAAGGTATGTTCCTTGTATCCCAAGAATTTCAAGGGCTTTTATCATGAATGGGTGTTGCACTTTGTCGAAAGCTTTCTCAGCATCTATTGATATTATCATATGGTTTTTATATTTCTTTTTGTTGATGTGTTGGATAACGTTGATTGATTTTCAGATGTTAAACCATCCTTGTGTCCCTGGAATGAATCCTACTTGGTCGTGGTGAATTATCTTTTGGATACATTGTTGGATTCTGATAGCTAAAATTTTATTGAGGATTTTTGCATCAGTGTTCATTAGGGAGATTGGCCTGTAGTTTTCCTTTTTTGTGTTGTCCTTGTTCGGTTTTGGTATTAGTGTAATGTTGGCTTCATAGAACGTGTTTGGTATTGTCCCTTCCTTCTCAATTTTTTGGAAGAGTTTGTGAAGGATAGGCACTAATTCGTCTCTGAATGTTTGGTAGAATTCATTTGTAAATCCATCAGGTCCTGGGCTTTTGTTTTTGGGGAGGTTTTTGATTACCATTTCAATTTCGCTAATTGTAATTGGTCTGTTTAGGTGTTCTATTTCTTTATCTAGCTTTGGGTGATTGTAGAGTTGTAGGAATTTGTCCATCTCCTCTAGATTGTTAAACTTGTTTCCATATAACTGTTCATAGTAGTTACTGATTATTCTTTTGATTTCTGCTGTGTCCGTTGTGATTTCTCCTCTTTCCTTGATGATCCTGTTTATTTGTGCTTTCTCCCTTTTTTCCTTTGTGAGCCTGGCTAGGGGTTTGTCTATTTTATTGATTTTTTCAAAGAACCAGCTCTTGGTTTCATTGATCTTTTGGATTGTTTTTTTAGTTTCAATTTCATTTATTTCTGCTTTGGTTTTTATTATTTCTTTTCTTCTACTGGTTTTGGGTTTTTTTGTTGTTCTTTTTCTAGATCTTTGAGCTTCGAGATTAGGTTGTTTCTTTGAGTTCTTTCTTGTTTCTTGATGTGAGCTTCTATTGCTATATATTTTCCTCTTATTACTGCTTTTGCTGCATCCCATACATTTAGGATATTGGTGTCCTCCTTGTCGTTCAATTCAAAAATTTTTTAATTTCTTCTTTGATCTCCTCATTAGTCCAGTGGTCTTCCAGTAGTGTGGTTTTTAATCTCCATGAGGTAGGAAAGTTCCTTGCCTTCTTTTTATGGTTTATTTCTAGTTTGATGCCTTCATGGTCAGAAAAGATGGTTGATATGATTTCAATCTTGGTGTATCTGTTGATGTTTGTCTTGTGCCCCAGTATGTGATCGATCCTGGAGAATGATCCATGTGCGCTTGAGAAAAATGTGTACTCCGTTTTTTTGGGGTTTAGTGTTCTATAGATGTCTGTTAAGCCCAATTGCTCTAGGTCCTTATTTAGAGCTTTGGTTTCTTTACTTATTTTTTGTCTTGTTGATCTATCCATTGTTGATAGTGGTGTGTTGAAGTCTCCCACTACGTATGTGTTTTCTCTGATGTCTGTTTTCAGAGAGGACAACAGTTGTCTGATATATTTTGGTGCTCCTTCGTTTGGTGAGTATATGTTAATGAGTGTTATTTCTTCTTGAAGTATTGTCCCCTTGATCATAATGTAGTGACCATTGGGGTCTCTTTTTATCTTTTTGAGTTTGAAATCTGTTTTATCTGATATAAGTATAGCTGTTCCTGCTTTCTTTTTTGGTCCATTTGCTTGTAGGATTGTTTTCCATCCTTTAACTTTGAGCCTATTTTTATCTTTTATAACTAAATGTGTTTCCTGGAGACAGCAAAAGGTTGGGTTTTGTTTCTTAATCCAGGCTGCAACTCTGTGTCTTTTTATTGAAGAGTTTAGTCCATTTACATTTAGAGTTAATATTGATATGTTAACATCTGTATTTGCCATTGTGTTTGTCTTTCCTTTGATTTTATTTATTTATTCTTTTAATAACTTTTTTTTTTTTTGGCCTTCTTTCATTGTTATTCGTCCCTCTGAGGTTCTGGCTTTAGGACTCCTTGTAGTATTTTTTGGAGTGGGGGTTTAGTTGCAATGAAATTCCGGAGTTTCTGTTTGTCTGGGAAGGTCCATATTCTTTCTTCAAAGAGGAAGGAGAGCTTTGCGGGATAGAGTATTCTTGGTTGGCATCTGTTTTCTTGGAGTCTGTTGGCTATGTCCCTCCACTCTCTCCTTGCCTGTAGTGTTTCTTCGGAGAAGTCTGATGTCAGCCTGATTGGCTTTCCTTTGAATGTTATCTGTTTCTTCCCTCTTGCCAGCTTCATTATTTTTTCCTTGTCCTGGATTCTTGGGAGCTTTACTATTATGTGTCTTGCTGTATTTTTCCTTTCGTCGTGGAAGTTTGGTGTTCTTCTTGCTTCTTGTATATCAATTTTCAGCTCCTTCTTCACATTTGGGAAGTTCTCTTCAATTATCTCTTTGAATATATTCTCTGTTCCTACTTCTCTCTCCTCTCCTTCTGATATTCCTATAACTCTTATATTTCCTTTCCTCATGGAGTCAGATAGTTCCCGAAGTCTTTCTTCATTCTTTTTCCTTCGTACTTCTCTTTCCTTTTCTGTTTTGGTTCTTTTTATTTCTGTGTCTTCAAGAGTACTTATTCGTTCTTCCATTTCATCAATTCTGCTTTCATTGCTTTTCCCAGAATTCTTTAGTTCTTCCATTAATTCTTTGATCTCCTGCATTTCTTTTACTTCCCTCTTTAGGGACTCAATTTCATTCTTCTGATCGTTGATTATTTTTCCCTTATCATTGTTTTCCTTTATGACTTCTGTCAGTTTTTTAATCACGGCAATTTTAAATTCTCTTTCTGGAAGGCTCAGAAGTTCTTCCAAGTTACTGTCGTTGCAATCTGGGGGCTGGTTTTCTTTTTGTAGTGTGCTTTTTCTCTGGAGAGTTGCTAGGTTGCGTGTGGTTCTTCTCCTCCCTACTGTCTGTTTTCTAATTTGCCGTATGCGTTGGGACACTGTGTTGTTGGGACTGGCCGGCATCTTGGGTGGGCTTCTCTGCTCCCCTCTGGTTCCTCCAGGAGTCATCTGTCAGTTTCAAGCAGTCTTTACTGGAGAAAGGTCCCTGTTCTAAAATGCCGATGTGGGGACACACTCCCCTGTGCGCCTGGTCTGCCCCGGCGGTGGGTTCCTGCTCCCCCTCTGGGCTTGGACTGCAGGCCAGAGGGGGTCTGGCGTGGGCGAACTTCCCCCGCTCACCTCTGGCTCCTGAGGAAGCCTTCTGCAGGTAGTCTTTACTGAAGAAATGTCCCTGTTCTATAATGGTGATGTGGGACACACTCCCTGCGCGTCCGGTCTCAGGCACACTCTTCTGCGCGCCTGGTCTGCCCCGGCTGTGGGTGCTCGCTCTCCCTGTGGGCTCAGACTACTTGTTCGGAAGGGGCCCGGTGTGGGCTAACTCCCAGCTGGCCACTAGCTCCTTCAGGAGCCTGTGTTGGCTTCAAGTCACTAGGTGGCGCCAGAGATCTCTCCTAGAGCCCTTGGGGAGCTGATTTTCCACCCCGTGGGACAGGGAGCAGAGCGGGGATGGTAGGGTACACCTCAACAGCTTTGGGGTGCTGTGTCTGCCTTGTGCCCCACCGTCATGGGGAACCCACGCCCCTAATTTCGCGCCCTGGGTCTCAGTTCCAAAGCCCTCAGTTCCAGGACGCGGGCTGTAGCCCAGATCAGTGGCACGGGAATGGCGCCTTTTGAATCCCGCTCCCCTGCCTGGGCGCCTGGTTCCTGCTTACTCCGGGAGGGCCTCCGCGCGTCTCCCCGTAAGCCTAGGTCGCAGGCACAGGGACCTGGGCAGCTGCGATCCCATCCGGACCCACATTTGCTTTTCAACCGCACTGCTTTTCAGCGCGATCCGTGCCGCTTTCCCGCACAATCCCTATCCGCGTCTGCTTTTCCAGCGCGCTGCTTTCCGCGCAAGCTTACCGGGCGGCCCGGGGCTGTGTGCTAGTGCTGGTCTCCTCCTGGGCGGGGTCTCTCTTTAATGGCGCCTGGAGCTCACCTCCGTGGCGGATCCTGCAGGGTTCTCCACAGCTCCCGTTCACGGGGTGTGGTGGCTGCAATAGTTCCTTTCCACTCACAGTCCCGCTTGCTGCGTCCTTTGTTCTTGTTGGCCGTTTTGGTTTGTTGTTTCCCTCCTCTCTGCCGGTCGGAGAGTGCCGCCTCTGTGGGCGGGGGAGGGGAGCAGGGTTCTGCGCTTTCCTCCCTTCTGGTCCTCTTTTATGGCCACTTTCTTCTTCAGGCAGTTTGCTGGAGTCACCTGTTTATCTTCCATGTCCCAGTTCTCACTGGAACCTGCCGCTTTTCCTCCCTATTAACTTTTTTTAATGGGAGATCTTACTCGCAGCGTCTCCTCGCCGCCATGTTGCCTCTTTTTTTTTTTTTTAAAGTCATCTAAAAGCTCTTTACCACCCAAGGTCATAAATTCATCTCCTGTGTTAGGTCTGTGATCTGTATTGTTAATTTTTTCTGTAAGATATAAGGTATGTATTGTGATACAATTTTTTGCACCATTTGTTGAAAAGATAGCCATTTCTCTGTTGTGTTTGCACCTTTGGCACGAATCAGTTGACCACGTTTATATAGGTCGATCTCTAAGCTCTCTTTTTTCATTGATTTGTGTGTCTACCCTTTAACCAATACCATGCTGTCTTTTTACTGTAGATTTATAATGAATCTTGAAATCAGGTGGTGCAAATCCTGCAACTTCTTTTAAAATTTTATTTTAGTTCTTCTAAATCTTTTGTTATTCTATGTATATTATAGAATCAACTTGTTGATATCGTTAGAATGCCTGTGATTTTAATTACTATTGCATTAGACGTATAGATTCAACAGTTTTGAGTCTTCCAATTATGGGCAAGCTATATCTCTATCTGAATTCCTGCATTATATTGTACCTTTTTTACATTTAAATCTATATCAAAGATCTCTGAACTTATATCATCTTTCATTTCTTTCATCAGTATTTTATCCTTTTCATTATGCAGATCCTGAAATATTTTGTTGGTTTATACTTATTTTTCTTCTTTTTCTGTTTTTGGTACTATTGTAAATGAGACTCTACATTGTATTTTGAATGTCAGCTGTTTATTCCTAGTACAGGGAAATACAGTTGATTTTTGTATACTAACCTTATATGTTGTGATCATACTAAACTCAATAGATCTAGTAGCTTTTTTGTAAATTCTTTGAGATTTTATATATAATTTATCATGTAACCTGCAAAGAGAGACCATTTCTTTCCTTCCTTTTCAATGTGTATGCTTTTAATTTCTTTTTCTTATATTATTTCACTGGTTAGGGCTTAAAGTAGGTTGTTGACTAGGGATGAGGAAAGTAGACATCCTCACTTTGTACCTGATCTTTCCTTTTTTTTTTTTAGTTTTTAAAAAATTAAATTTCCCCCCTAAGGATAATAATACTAACATGGACATGCGCACACACACATCAGGGTGAATAATGGAAAGTCCCCTCGCCTTTGTCTTCTCTACCTGTTTCCTATCTCCTTCATATGTAAGCACTGTTATTTTTCTGTTCTAAGATTTCTGTGCATAAAAAGAAAATAAGGGCACTCATATTATTTGCTTGTTTTTAGATTTAAGATAGTACATATTTTTTATATGAATTTTTAATTTTTTATATCATTGTTCATTTTTAAACAATATTTGCTTCCCTCCACCCCCTCAGGTGTAGTCCCCAGAGTTTCCTTCACCAATGCACCTGTGCTGGACAGGGATCAGAGGGAGGGAGGAGCACAGGGGACTGAGGTGATGGTGTAAGATAGTACATATTTTATGATACATTATATTGTACCTTTTCTTACATTTAAATCTATATCAAAATCTCTGACTTAGCATTTATATGAAAGTTTGACTAGAAATTAACATTTTAAAGAGTTGCTTTTGAAACTGAGGCATATGGGGGAGTGGAGGTGGAGAAAATATTCAGGGGTCAGCTAACCTGCCTGCATTTCTCAACTCTAGACCTTGATGTTTCCCCACCATTCCACATCAGCAACGTGTTGCTGCCACCATTGATAAAGGGCATATCTTTAAAGTTCATTACAGTGTAGCTCTCCCAAATTTGTCTGGGCCACTGGGTATCTATTAATTCCTGAGTGTTTCTGGGAGAGTGCCTGGATGATTTATGAACTATCTTAAATCTTAAATATTTTGATCATTAAACATTGAATCTGTAGATTGACCTCCCAAATGTAGGAACTCATTTAACCTGCTAAAGACCTGAATAGAACATAAAAGGCTAATAAGTAAAAGAGAACTGTTGACTCTTTGTTAGGCTGTATTCAGCTGGGACATTGGTCTTCTCCTGTCACTCCAGTAAGTCTAAAACTTACACTATTGGCTCTCCTGGTTTTCAGGCTTTTGGGCTGAGATTGAACTTTACACCATCAGCTCTTTTTCTTCTTAGGACTTCAGACTCAGACTGGAATTATACCATTTGCTACTCAGGGTCTTCAGCCTGCCTACATCAGATCTTGGAACTTTTCAACTTCCATAATTATATAAACCATTTCCTCATGATTTCATTATATATACACACACACACGCACGCACACACACAATACCCCTACCCTATTGGTCATATATATATTATACACACACACACACACACACACACACCCTATTGGTCATATATATATATTATAAACACACACTATACACACACACATACATACACATCCAATGTAATACTAGTCAGCTGTAAGAAAGATAAAATCTTGCCACTTAGGACTATATGGATGTATTTTGAGCAAATTATGCTAAGTGAAGTAAGTGAGATGGAGAAATACCATTTAATTCATTTGGAATATAAAGAAAGGCAAACAAACAAAACAAAAGCAAATTCTTAGATGTAGAGAATAGATCAGTGGTTACCAGAGGGGAGGTAGTTGGTGAAATGGGTAAAGGAGATCAGTTATATGGCAGTAAATGAAAACTAGATGTTGTGATTATCATGATGTACTTTATACAGATGTTGAATCATAATCCTGTACACCTAAAATGTAAACCAATGTTAAATCAAAAATTTAAAGAAAGAATATAATGTAAAAAAAGTTTATGTGAAGAGGCCAAGACCCAGAATAATGGGATGGAGAATAACAAAATTGGAGGACTGAAGCTACCTGATTACAAGACTTATTATACAGCTGTGGTAATCAGAAATGGTATGATGTTGACAAAAGAACAGATAAATATACCAATAAAATAGAATAAATGCTCAGAAATAGATCCACATAATTCAGGCAACTGATCTTTGACATAGGAACAAAGGCAATACAATGAAAAAGAATAATCTTTTCAACAAATGGTGCTGGAATAACCATATCCATTTATAAAAAATTATAAATCTAGAAACACAGACTTCATGTTCATCATAAAAATTAACTCATGTGGCACAGATCTAAATGTAAAATGCACAACTGTAAAATATAGAAGAAAATCTAGATGATTTACAGTTTGGTGATGACTTTTTAGATACAATACTAAAAGGATAATCCATGAAAGAAATTCTTGATACACTGAAATTCAATAAAAAATTTCTGTAAAAGACACTGTCAAGAGAATAAAACGAAGTCCAAACTGGGAGAAAATATTGGCAAAGACACACCTGATAAAGGACTGTTAATTCAAATATACAAAGAATGCTTAAAAGTCAATAATGAGAAAATATACCACTGATTCAAAATATGGGTCACAGACTTGAACACAGCTCACCAAAGATGGTGGCAAAGATGCATATGGAAAGATGCTCTACAATATAGGTCATCTAAGAAATGTAAGTTAAAACAGTAATAAGGTACTGGTGTACGCACATTAGAATGGCCAATATCCAGAACACTGATACCACCGAATACTGGTAAGAATGTTGTGCAACAGGAACTTTCATTCATTGCTGATGGGAATGTAAAATGGTACAGCTATCTTGGAAGACAGTTTCACAGTTTCTTACTGAAGTAAATATATTTTACCATATGATCCAGCAAGAGTGTTTCTTGGTGTTTTACCCAAAGAGAGTGAAAACATATATCAATATGAAAACCTGCACTTGGAAATTCATAACAGCTTCATTCATAATTCCCAAAATTTGGAAGCAACAAAGATGTCCTTTAGCTGGTGAGCAGTTAAACAAAACATGATGCATACAGACTACAGAATATTACCCAGTGTCAAAAATAAATCAGGCCATGAAAAGACATGGAAGAAACGTATATTACTGAATGGAAAAAGCTAGTCTTGAAAAGACTACATACTATATAATTCTAATTTTATGATACTGTAGAAAAGGCAAAACTAAGAGACTATAAAAAGATCAGTGGTTATGAGGAATTTGGAAGGAGGGAGGAATGAATAGACAGAGCATAGAGAAATTTGAGGGCAGTGAAAATAATCTATGTAATACTATAATGATGGATACATATTATAAATTTGTCCATACCCATAGAATGTATAATACCAAGAATGGGCCCTGATGCAGGCTTATTGACTTGGGTGATAGTGACATGCCAATGTACAATAGATTCATTGATTATAACAAATGTATCACTCTGGTAGTAGATGGTATGTATATATGGGAGGAAAGGGTATATGGGAAATATCTGACCTGTTCAATTTTCCTATAAACCTGAAACTGCTCTAAAAAAAATAAAGTCTAAATAAAAAAAATGATAGAGGGAAAATTTGAACAGCACAAACAAGGTTTACTTTTTATTTCTACTTTGCCTATAGCATAGTTGTAAATCTGTCTTGGATAATGAAAGATATAAATATTAATTTTTTATTATATCTAAGTAGGTATTAGAATTTCAGGGGCTTAATCATGTAACTGACTAGAGCTTTCATAACTTCTAACTTACAAGAGAATATTAGTAATTTTCAAGTAGTAGTATTACAATTTTAAATATAAAGATTTTATGATCTTTTGTAAGAATGAACAAGCAATAAACAATATAATCCTGACTGGCATGTCAGTGCTTTCCTTTTGAATTTCAAAAGCTGCCATATAATTTGCCTTTTATATTTTGCTCTTGATTTTTTCAAAGCTGACATAGGTCACATGCAATCAAATATATATATTTGGTGGACAGGCCTGTCTAATATTCTCTGACTCACACTCAGGTTATAATTCTGTTTGTATTCTGATTGTAACATCTTGCTGAGAATTTGTGACATAAAATATTATTTCTTTAATATTGTATATTTTTTCATTTGATATGACTAATACTTTTTTTTAAAGATTCATTTATTTTTCAGATTTTTTTCTTTTTTTATTTTAACCTTTATCATTTTTTACATTTTTTTAGACAATATTTGCTTCCCTCCACCCCCTCAGATTGAGTCCCCATAGAATCTCCTTCCCCAAGGCACCCGTGCACCATCACCACAGTCCTCTGTGCTCCTCCCTCCCTCCCTCTCACCCCTCTCCCTCCTCCTCCCCTAGAGTATGTCTCTGGTTTATAATTGTCTGTTTTTGCTTTGTTGTGTTTTGTGTTGTTATTATTTTTTTTACACTGATGTCTTATTCCGTTCCCCTATATCCCTGCTATAAGTGAAACCATCCGATATTTTTCTTTTTCCTTCTGGCTTATTTCACTGAGCATAATTCCTTCTAGTTCCATCCATGTTGCTGCAAATGACATGAGTTTATCTTTTTTGATTGCTAAATAATATTCCATTGTGTATATATACCACATCTTCTTGATCCAGTCATCTATTTTTGGGCATTTGGGTTGTTTCCAGTTTTTACCTATTGTAAATAGTGCTGCAATAAACATAGGTGTACAGGTGCTCTTTTGAATTACTGTTTTTGTATCCTTTGGATAGATCCCTAGAATTGCTGGATCGTATGGTAAGGATTTATTTATTTATGCATAGAAGAACTGGGGTAAAGGCCAGAGGTGGGGGCGGGGGTGAGAGAATTCATCAGAGACAGAGTGGGGAGCACAGCAGGCAGACTGACTGAAATACACTGCTGAGGGGAGCAGCGAAGGAGTCAGGAGAGGTCTGCTGTGCCATGTGGGTAGCTCCCTGGGCGGAGATTGAACTCATGTTACAGAGGCTGCAGATAGCTTCATAGGTTGCATCTTAACCCCTTGCGCAACCAGGGAGGCCCTGTAATACTGTTTTTAAAAGTGAACTACCCTTCATTTATTGAAGTAGCATTGCATTATAACAGGTTTCACGTGTGCATCATTATACATCAATATCTGTATATACTACATTAAGTTCACTACTGAAAATTCAATTCTACACCATACAATTAACCCCCTTTACTTGATTAAATCACCCCATCCCCCTTTACCTCTGGTAACCACTAATTTGGTCTAAAATTTTATATTTGTTTCTTTATGTACCACATATGAGTGAAATCATACTGTGTTTTTCTTTCACCATCTGAATTTTTCACTAAGCATAATATCCTCTAGGTTTATCTGCTTCTTGTAATGCCAGGATTTCATCATTTTTATAGCTGAATAATATTCCATCATGTATATATACCACATCTTCCTTATCCAGTCATCTTTCATTGGATGTTTAGGTTGCTTCCAACTCTTGATTATTTACAAATTTTTTATTTTACAACTATGATATTTGCATGGATACAGTCCAGATACTTAGCAGTTTCACAAACATGTGTTGCCCTTTTATAGCCACCCTCCCCCATTAATGAGCTTATTCTCCATTATCATTTTAAGAATGTTATGTAAATGGAATTATATGGCATGTAATTTGGGGGATTGGATTTTTTTTCTCTTAACATAATTTCCTGGAGATTCATCCAAGTTGTTATCTGTCTATACATACATAAATACACATATGTATATACATAGCTCTTTCCTCTTTATTGTTGTGAATTATTCCAGGGTGTGGGTGTACCACAATTTGTTTAGTCATCCATTGAAGGCCACCTTACTGTTTCCAGTTTTGCCTTTTATATTTTGGGTTATCATAACTAAAATCCTGCGAACATTTAGTTATCATAACTAAAATCCTGTTTTTCAGTGCTCTAGGATAAATGCCCAGTAGCTTAATTGCTGGATCATATGGCAGTTTCATATTTACATTTTTTTAAAAAGCTATCAAACTACTTAGTGACTATACCATATTACATCCCTACTAGCTATTCAATTTCTCTGCATTCTCACTAGTATTTATTGTTACCACTACTTTTTTTTAGCCATTACAGTAGGTATGTAATAAGATTTCATAGTTTTGATTTGCATTTCCACCATTGGTTAACCATGTTGAACATATTTTCATGTGTTTATTTGCCATTTGTATGCCCATTTTTAAGCTTTTGCCCATTTTCTAATTAAACTATTTTAAAATGTTACATTAATATTTATCCATTTTTTGAGTTAATTTTTACATAAGCTATGAGTTTTAGGTTAAAGTTTTGCTTTTTGTTTTTTTTACCAACGAATGTCCAATTATTCTATCACCTTATGTTGAAAACGTTCTCATTCCTCAGTTAAATTGCTTCACACCTTTGTAAAAAAATTAGTGGAGCATACTTATGTGGCTCTATTTCTGGTTTCTCTCTTTTGTTCCAGTGATGTATGTGTCTCTCCCTTCAACAGTGCCACACTGCCCTTATTACTATAACTAGAAGGTAGACCTTAAGAGTAGAGTAATTCTTCCCATTTTATTATTCTTCTTAAATGATGCTTTAGTTATTCTAAGGTCTGTGCCTTGCCATATAAATTTTAAAATAAGTTCCTCTATTCTACAAAAAACTTTGCTGGGATTTTTTTAAGCAACTGTTTTTAATCTATAGATCCATTTGTCCCTACATGACCTTTAGCATCCTGCAGTATTTGCAGCTTCTCAAGCACCAGGCTCCTGTAGTGCGTGGTGACTAGCAGCATCCAATGACATAGCTTTACTTCAAAACTCCCTCAGGCAGTTTTGTAGTAGAGAGCTCCAATAAGTCATCACCTAAGAACAGCCTTCATCAGTGCTCTACTGGACATATTTCTAGTACGTTCCACTGATGTGACATTACAGTGATTTCTGTCAGTCATGCCATAACCATACCTTTAACAAGTCTGCATGTGAGCTGTGGTGGTACTTCTTTCTTGGGCACTATTTCTTGGTCCTAGAAATAATAACTGCTCCTTAAATCTGCTTTCTTTAGAGCTCTCTTTCTTTCTCACTAGCCAGGCTTTTGTTGCTTCAACCTGTTCTATTTAATAATGCTTAGCTATATTAAACTTTTTCTATTCATATTACTATATAGATAATATTTATGATACAGAATATGAAGAAGGACTTATATCCAGAAGATATAATGAATTCCTACAAATCAATAACAAGAACACAGAACAATTAGTAAAAATATGCACAACAGAAATGAATACACCCTTCTCAAAAGGAGATACGCAGGTGACTGATACAAGAAAATGTACTCATCATCGGTTATAAGGAAGGTATAAAATAAAACTACAATGAGATCATATTCCATACCTATTAGAATGACTAATCTTAAAAAAGTTGACCACAATAAATGGTGGTGAGAATGTGGAGAAAGAAGAGCTTTTTTCACTTTGCTGGTAGGAGTGTAAAGTGGTGAATCACTTTGGAAAACTGGCAGTTTCCCATAGTGTTAATTAAGCATATATATCTTATAACCAATTGCTATACCATTCATAGGTTTTTGCCCAAGAGAAAAGAAAATATCTTTACACAAAGACTCAGTAATATCCATAGTAGTTTTATTTATAATAGCCTACAACAATGCTTTGTACATAATTGGCACTCAGTAAATTTATGTTAAATCGATGAATAAATTACTCTTTCCTTTTCTTCCATTACTAACAAACCCCCTTACTAGTGTAGTTATTTTAGTACTTTCAATCACCTTGTTGGTCTGGAACTACAACTTTAATAATAATAGTAATTAATAAAAAATTAAATAATTACAACATCCAGATGTTAGTCCAACAGCTTTGCATGTGTTAATTACTTTATTCTCAAAACAATCCTATTAGATAGGTACTATTTTTACTGCCAGATATAGAGGAGGAAACTGAGGAAAATAAATTACTTGTTTAAGGTTGCATAGCTACTAAACAGTGGAGCTGGAATTTGAGCTAGTCTGTATCCAGTGTCATCGTTTATGTTATATTGCCTCTAATGTGATATTTTTAAGTCACCATGATTACTTCATATTTGAACTCTCAAAAGCTAATCATATTTCCCAATTCTCTAACCTTAGAAGTCAGTTATCTCATTGTGACCATACGTGACATATGGTCTAAAATGCATATTTCAAGCATAAAAAGTGAAGGAGCAGATTGTGAGGGACCCACCTAATAGTTGCACCCATTGAGACCGATTGCAGTTGTTTAAGTGAAGGAAGATTGTAGCGAGGTTGAGAGTGGTTGTGATGGTAGGGAGGTGTATAGATTTGAGAACCATTTAGAAGGGAAAACCAACAGGACACATTTATGGACACATATAAGGCTAGCTGAAGAGTAGGGAGGTGCCAAAGCTGACTCAGGATTCAGTCATGAGCAGTTGGGAGCTCATGAATTCCGTTTTGGACAGATTGAATTTTGTTGGATATATAGCCTAGAGCTTAAAAGAGAGGAGGAGGGGAAGAATCAGGACTGAACTTTAAGAAACTCTGATGGTGAAAGATAAAAGGATAAGGCTGCAAAGGGGATAGAGAATGAACTGCCAAAAAAGTTGTGCAGGAATTAGGAGAGAGTTGTTCCCCAGAAGTCAGTCTTTCAGAATAGGAGTAGTTAAGTGCCCCACTTGAAGCCTATTGGGATTTTGGGAGCCCCTCGCTTGCCTCCTGAAAAATGTGGAAAAGATAGGTAGTTTCTGTCCACTGTCTCACACTGTGTCTACTAGATGGTGCCGATGCTTCTCTCCCAGGCTTGCTATCTGCTGAGGTTTCACTGTGAGATAGGACCCAGGTCGTCTGTACTCTGCATCTGGATTCATGAAGTAATGGCTAAATGTTCAACAAGTAAAATATCTTTTTGAAATCTAGGCCATATAGTCCACTCTAATCCCACCCCCAATACGTTGAGCTCTGCTTCAAACGTCATGTGCCTCAACTGCCAAAATATTTACACCAAGCATTCTGAGGCTCCTAATTTTAGCATGAATTCTGGGTACCTGATGCTGGAACAAACCATCCCCAAAGTAGTTGTTTATCACCATAATGTTGGAATTTGCTTTGGTCATGAATCTGCAAGTTGGTCAGGGTTCCCAAAGAGACAGCTTGTTTCTTCTCCATTTGCAGAGACTAGAAGTCTGGGGTTGCGATCACCTAGGAAGACAAGATCAGCTAGGTGTGGAACCACTGGTGCTCCACATGCATCGCTGTATGGTGTCCAGCTTGGTAGCTTAAGAGCAGTCAGACTTCTCACCTGTCAGCTCAGGGAATGAAAGAAGCTATATTGCTTTATATGACCTACCTCAAAAGGTCCACAGTACCTCTTCAGTTACATTCTCTTCAAAATAGCAAGCTTCATCTAAACAAAATTCCCAAATTTCTGAAAAGAATTACAAAGGATTATTGCAGAAAAATGGTTAATAAGTTAACAGTTTTTAACAGTAAAGGGAATATTAATAGAGTTCTATTAGTGCCTAGCTCTCATTATACATACTTATGTCAATTAGCAGAACTTATTAACTAAAAAGTAAATTTTTGAGCACTAAATGAAAAACAGACTCTTTATGTTTGCTGCAAAATCAAAGATAATCAGCCACCAAATATTAGAATTTACTAACGAACTTTATTCTAATTTTCTCTAATTATATTTTACAATGACAAAAAATATAATGGCTCTTGGTACATACATATAACTTACTTGTTACATTTCTTTAAAAACTCATTAAACTGAAAAGGGAAAGATATATGATTTCCAACTTTCAAGTTCAGATTTAAAATTTGAGCATTCAATCCATTTTTAATTGTCAAAACCACTGAATATCAAAAGACTAAAATTTTTTATTTTAAACATCTCAAAAATTAAAAACAATAAATAAATAAACATTTCAAAAATTTAGTCACTTTTCCTCAGGAACAGGCAATGAATAAAAATTGTTTTATTCTATTACGGATACGGAGAAATTAAACCGATAGGTTTATTTTGTGATTTTAAACTAATAATGAAATTGCTTAGCAGTTCACTGAAAAGCCAAGAATTTATTAAAAAGAGAACAGGAATGAAAATGAGAAAATTTAAAGTCAAGTTTAAAGTAATCTTTCAAATTCATTTTAAAGAGTTAGATTTTTATCACTTTAAGAAAAAAACTAGTGGAAAGCCATGAATTCAAGAGAGCCAATAATTGATACCAGAATTTACCTTTAAGCATATTAGGTTATTAATTCTCTTGCTAACTAGTTATTGTTAAGCTATGATATGAGCACCTACTGTGTACCAAGCACTGTGCTCAGTGCTCGGGATACAGTGATAAACACTGCTCATGATCCCCGCCTCGTGGAGTTTCAGCCGCCAGTGATGCTTTATCTGGCAGAGACATACTGTGAAGCCTCACAAACTGACTACGGTTTTAATCTCTTATATGACTTGGTTTTGGAGCAAAATCTTGTAAAAGTGTCCAAATATGAAGTAATAATTCTATAAATTCAATTAAAATTGTCACCTAAAAAGTCACCTAGCTTTTTTTCAGACACAAGAGAAACAATTTATTGTTCTGTCTACATGTACTTGAATCATCAAGGAAAATTAATAGGGAAATAGTTTGAGGCATGACCCAAAGGAAGACAGATCTGTATTTCAATTACTCTCCTGTTGTAGAATTACTGGGTCATCTGGGGAAATAAGTCAACAAACAGGCTTACACTTTCTCACTTATAAAATGGGATTATCTATGAAGACTTTAAGATAATTGAGATCAAATGAGAGTGCTCAAAGGAGCCACCTATATGAAACTACTGTGTTTATAACTATAGTTATAAACTATTAGTTTATAACTGATGGTCAATAGGAAAGAAAGGGAAACAATATCCTAAAACAAGTTCCATTCATTGTGGTATGTGGGTTCAGATGCTCTTCATAAGAGACTGGGACTTGTAGCTTACGCTTAGAATATCGGAAATAAAAGTTTTCTAGCTGCCTTGTTATGTTTGGTGGTGTAGGGAGCACTGATCTGGGCCCATATTCACCAGCAAGATGATCTCATCTCCATCATCACAGACACAGATTTGCAGGCAGCCACATTTCATAGACATGTATTAGAGAGAGTCAAAGGCAAAGAATTAACACCTGCATAAAGGATGCAAACCAGGCCATCACATTAAAGAGTATAAATTGATCAAATGAAAATGTAGCAAATGATGTCTCCTAATGGTCCTTATTCTGGCTTCCTAATTCTCTATGCACAAGGTGCTTTTATGCATCACTGAAGTAGAGCCATCACAACCGCCAACTAGCCCCAGTTAGTCTAATTAGAGCCTAATGCTCTCCAAATATGTCTGGCATAAAAGCCTGCATAACCTGCCTTTCTTTAATTTAGATGGGTCAGATTGAGCACTTTTAAAAACCTGAACTATAGTATAACCTTATAGCATACACAAAATATACATTGTTAAGAAAAATGTGCATTTATGCTGAGTTTGGCATGGCAACCTGTCTCTGTACACAGATGGAGAATTTGTGAAACTAGAGGAGTTTGAGGATTAATAAAACATGTGATTAAACTGCTCTGAACACCAACAAAAATTATTTAATATCCATGTCTTAATATTTTTATTTGCCATAGACATGCAGCTTTGTCATATTAAGACATGGAAAAAATCAGTCATATTACTGTTTCATTTTATTACAGTATAATAAATAATAGCTAAAAATCAATTTACATAGATTAACTCACTTAATCCTATAACAACTCTAATCAGAAGGTACTGTTATTATTATCACTATTTTAGAGTTGAAGTAACCAAAGCACAGAGAGGTTAAGTAAGTTACTTTGGGTCACACAACATGTAAATGGTAGACCTGGGATTTTAAACCAGCTCATAAGTCTGTTTCCAGGTCAGATTGTTTAACTACTATAGGAGACTGCCCAGGGGGTGTAGAAGTTCAGGTGAAGGCCTATTGTATCAGTAAGGGTTCTTAGACTACATCTTATGTCACAGAGTATTCAGAAAGGTCAGAGAAATAGGTGTGGGACCATCATGACAGGAACAGTGTTGAAATCATGCCACAGACCTTACGGTCCTTTACAGCCACTTTAGTTCTTCCTCTGGATATAAGGTCACACTTGAACCTCTGACATCAGCCAGACCGAATTCTGGAAATAATTCTACTATAGCTAGAAAGAAGCAACTATAGCTCCCCCCAGACACTGGAGTAACCACTGTCTCGCCAGAATTGATTCCGTCAAGTCCCTGCTTCTTAGCATCCTGCATCCAAGTCCAAGCTGTGTGGCTAATAATGACCACAGAGAATCCATCCTATAAGATGTTGGAGACAACACATTTGAGGTGACACGATTACGTAAACCTTTGAGAAGGAAAGCAATTTTTAATTGATTTGTGTCACCACTGAGAGGAATTTAAAGTCACCAAGAACATTTCAATTAATTAGGCATAAGCCAGCTGTATAGATAATGGAAAACAGAAGTGTCTCCTTAAGGATGTCTTTTCCATTCAGATTAGCAAAAAGTATCTGAAAATCTTCAGAGGAAGTGAGTAATCACCAGCAATATTTACTGAGTCTACATCTTTCATTGCACTGTAGAATGTTTCACCTCATATGACGCTAATGGAGAAAAAAATAGTTTGTTGTTTGAGTGTAAAGACGAAACAATGATAAATTGGTTGCCTGAAGTGCAGTAAAAAAGAAACAAATGGATGTGTGCCATTAACAGAGTTAATTATAGATGCAGATTAAAAGGCAAGATTAAGTAGTAGAAGAAAAGCAGAGTCACCTTCGGCCCAGACCAGCCAAGCAGCAGCGGTCAGTCACCTAGCAACAAGTTTCCTATCCCCGCTGTGCTCTTTAATTCAGCAAATCTGCTCAGGATGGCAGGCTGTTCTCCTGACAAAACGCATTATGTTGGAGACGGAGGGATACAAAAATCCACTGTACACAGCACTCTGCTCCCTATTGACCACTGATCCTTTCTCTCAATCCACAAAAGAGGCCCACATAATGCCCTGAAAGGAGAAGAGTCTCCACAGAGAAAACATTTGTTTGTAATTGAGATTGACTACATAATGAAAATGATGTTCTTTTTAAAATTCTGCTTGTTGAGGCCACACTTTTTTGTCTCCTGGCACTCAAAACACATCCCTGCTGGGAAAAGGGGCAAACATTGTAAAAACTCAAAACTGTGATTTTTTTTTTCCCTTTGCATTGAAAACACCCATTCTATAACAAAATGTCCAGGTCTCTCTCCTTAGAACTTAAACAAGTGATAAGAAGGTAAACAGGAAAACTTCTATTCAGAGTTACTGTCACAAATGCTCGCTTTGCTGAAGGCACACAGGCAGTGCGTGCTCATTCATTTGTGCAACAACTGAACAAAATGGTAGAGAATTTTGATTTCCTCATTGTGCCCTCTTTTAAAAGACCATAAATTGGTGGTCAAATCTCAGTCACCAATTCAAACATGTGGGTTGAAAAACCCATTAAAATTTAACCTGGCTCAGGGGAGGAGGTGGAGAAAAGGAGAGGGCAGAACAGCTCATCTTAATCTAGAGGACACCATTAAAGTGACCTGTGTAAAACTTAAGGTGATTTCCTATAAAAAGATTATGTTGGGATCTCTGTGAAGACTGATCTAGCAATCACAATGATTTAAAGTTATTTTTAGTAAGTTAGCAAGCTGTAATATATATCCCTGGTTCTCATAACTCAAGGACTTTATCGTCAAAGTGAATGACTTTCACAAAAAAGAAGTAATTTCTCACACATTAACAAACCATTCTTATGGCACATGCATTCAACATTTGCAAGGTACCTGCTTGTGGCAGGCACTATTCTAGATGCTGTGGATTCAGAGATAAAAATACGGCGTCCTGACCCTCAAGAGAAAAGAGGAGTAGCACACATTTCCAGCATGGAGTGAATGGTGTCCGGTAGAGTTCAGTGCAGGGCCTGAGGCTCACCTGGAGTGATATATGACCAAGAATGTAGAGAAAGTGGTTGTCTACACTCAGTAAGATTCTCTGGGGAAAATGACACCAGAGCTAACCCCTGAAGCATGTGTTATTTATTAGAGATTGTCCAAGTGAAAAGGAAGTACTATGCAAGGGGAACATTGTACAAAGCCTAAAAGAGAAAGAGTGTGGGGGCCTCCCCGGTGGCGCAGCAGTTGAGCGCTGGGTGTGAAGCTGCCCGCAGCCTCTGCAGCGCCGATTTGATCCCCGGCCGCTGGCGAGGGTCCCACATGACATGCAGACCTCTCCTGCCGCCCGCTGCTCCCCTCAGCAGTGTACTTCATCAGTCTGCCTGCTCTGCTCCCCGCTCTGGCTCTGGTGAATTCTCTCACCCTCTGCGCTTCTGACTGTGCCCAGTGCATGTATAAATAAATCTTTAAAAAAAAAAAAAAAGAGTGTGGTATTTTGTGGTATTATGATGGGAGGCTAGATAGTGAGGGATTGGAGGACCAGATCATATAGAACCTTGAGTGCCAGGTTAAGGATTTTCCTGAAGAGAGTGAGGATTGATAGGTCTTATTCAAGGATGATTAGACTTGTAGTGACATTAATAGGTGATTTTTATTTCCTCTTCCTGAGGAAAACCGTCAGATAATAAAGGAATGCAATTTCTCCACTATAAGTTATCGTTTAAGTTTGATGATAGAGTTGAGATTTTGCTGAAAATTCTGATGGAAAAAGAAGATTGTCAGCTTTGAGTGGTTGAAGATGAACAATAATACTTCAATTTTCAGGGCATTGTGAAGTAGTGGGTCCATGATATTAAAGCTGCACAGAGAGAAACAAAACAGAAAATAGTGAAGACATTTGAGCAGTATTATGCTGATTAATAAAATTGTGGCAGTGACTAAAATAAAAATAACGGGGCAAAATTGGTTATTTTTTTAAAGACGGGTTTTATTTATTTATACATACAAGGACTAGGGTGTCGGCCAGAGATGCGGGGGGATACACCAGACAGAGTGGGGAGCAGAACAAGTGGAGTTACCGAAATACACTGCTGAGAGGAGCAGTGGTTGAGACAACAGAGGTCTGCTGCGCCATGTGGGTCAGCTCCCTGGCTGGGGATCGAACTCATGCTGCAGTGGCTGGCAATAGCTTGATAGCGTTGAGACTTTAACGCCTGTGCCACCAGGGAGGCCCCCCAAAAATTTTATTTTCTGCCTTTCCAGCCTTGAAAGTGAAAGTGTCATGTCCCTCTAATGGAAAACACTAATATATTTTACTGTGTCACTGCATGGACTGAATTGGTGGGTTGTGTGGACCATGCATCTAGGCAGGAAAATGGATTACATAAAACACAAAACAGATCCCAAAAGACCAGTGTAGTATCTTTAGAGACATGATCAAAGACATGTAAACACATAGTATAGTGGTTGTGTAGTTGGTATCATAGGAAGGCAGGTATATGTATTGTCTGCAGGCATGAACACCTGCCTGCCCTTACCACCCATCACCTTTCCCACAGTGCCTGGGCACAGTTCTGTGTATGTAAGGCACAAGAGGAAATGTCTGGTATATCAGAACCAGAGATGAACCGGTTCTAAATGATGATGTCATAGCTCTGCTGAGTGGCACACCTCCACATTTGTCACATTGCTGATGGCACCCAATCAAAGCCCTGCACAAAACAAGTCCAGGGCCTCCCTGGTGGCGCAAGGAGTTAAGACGCAACCTATGAAGCTAACCCCAGCCTCTGCAGCACGAGTTCGATTCTTGGCCAGGGAGTTACCCACATGGCACAGCAGACCTCTCCTGACTCACCCGCCTCTCTTCTCAGCAGTGTATTTCCGTCAGTCTGCCTGTTGTACTCCCCACTCTGTCTCTGGTGAATCCTCTCACCCCCCACACCTCTGGCCTGTACCCTAATTCTTGTATGCATAAATAAATAAATCTTTAAAAAAAAAAAAAACACAAGTCCAGGCACAGGACTTCTTGCTTGGATGGCTACCTAAATTTTAAAAAGGCATGTCAGTACTCAAGATGTAAAAAAGATGATGTAAGATGATAAAATTGAACTACTCTGCTGTACAGATAGGCATGATGTGAATAGTAGATGTAGGGCCTTTCTATTTTGTAACAACTTATAGCTAAACTGATGCTAACTGGCTTAGCAAACTTCAGCATTCCCTTTTTCCTTTATCCAAAGCTTATCCTTGCAAAAAGTCCCATCGTGGGTATTTCAAATAGTGGGTATTTCTGCAGTAGCTTTCTAGGCAGACTTCATTGGGAAAACAGGGTCACAACAATGGTGATCATGTCCCCATAAGAGGTGAATTTCAACTTTCAAATGAAAATGGACCATATGAAGTGTGCACCATGAGCCACAGGGGATTCATGAAAGACAATTATGTCTGGGGTTGTGGAAATGTAAGAGTTAGGCAGTCTCACTCCAGTAGTTTCTTTCAGAGCGCAAGCTTACTAACTTTGCAAATATTACCTCCTCGCATTTATGTCTAATCAGTTAAACCACATTATATACCCTCTTAACTTTCTCATAGAAGATTATCTGGCATTTAGCATTCACCGATTTTTCTGAAAAGGTTAATAGTTCACCAGCCAAAGTTAGAACTAAACAGAATTGATCATTCCTAAAACTCTAGGCTGAAATGTGAGGGCTTTGTGTTGACAGCCTAGGGGTTGTAATGAGTCCCTAGGACATTCTTAAGGCTTGTTTCTTTTACCCTGTGAATGGAGTGAGCAAAATTATAGTCTCTAGGTGTTTTCCACGGTTCTTTCACTTGCAGGCTTCCCGACACCAATTAAAGAGATTATGTCATCAAGTGAAAGGAAAGCTATAACTTGTATGTTAATGCTGTGATTACTTGAGACAGGGTCACAGGACCCAATAGCATAGTGGCTGACCTTCGAAAAATTAACTCTGAGTTCAATTCCTAATTAACCTTTTTTTTCAATACAAGACAGTATAATTTCAGGCCGTTGTCCTCCCACCCTCTTACTCACTTTTTCTTATGCAATGAATGTATTACCAAAATCAGTAATTATGGAGTTTTTTTTTACCCCAATGATGTCATCTTTGAGAATGAATTTTTATATCTACTCAAAAATCTAATGTGCAGGAAACACATTTAATCCTGGGAAAAAAAGTGTTAAAGTAAGTTGATGTCGATACACAAAAATGCAAATAAGTATTGTACTTTGCCATTGTATATTCAACAGTAGAAGATTATCAATCATGTGAACATATGGAAATTTATGTGAATTTTTAAAAGATTATATTGGAATACTAAATTTAATTCTTTTGAATTAATGTGCTCTGTAATTCTTAAAACCTTACTCTGCTATGTGATGTGTATTTTATTCCAGAAATTACTCTCTGATAAAAGTCCTCTAGTTATTTTAACACTTAAGGCCTGAAGTTAATGGCTGATGGACTTCACATTTCTTATAATCTCTAGTACCCTCTGGCTGAACAAAGGGAAAAGCTACATTTAAAGTAGAGCTGGTAATGGTTGGTAGCTTAGATTCTCATGTCCATGATTTGCCCCTGGAGGTTATAAGGATTCTCTGAATAAGTGATTTTTTAAATCACTTATTAATTATTCTCTTTTGACCTCCATATTAAGGCAGCATTTATCATATTTAAAATCAAAATTACCGCTTTTGCCATAGATTTAGTAACTACTAGGTCACTTCTTTGACTGTTGTGAATCCAGATTTTAAGTAACACAGGCCAAAATGCTGTTTTACTAGTAAATTAATCAGAAGCTATCCTAGCAACATCTATGTTTTTCTCTTACATTTTCCCCTCATTTTTTAATAACAGCCCTTTTTGTTCGGTAGTAGTGGACAATGCTGCATAAAATCCCTATAATATTTTAAGGGAAAGAATTCATTATTATTCTCCTGGCTAAATCACCCCAATACTCAGGTCTAAAGTGGTAGAATTGGAGCAATAGACATTTTTAAAGGACCCCACAAAATGCCCTGCAAAACACTGGCAGATATGAATTTTTCACACACTCTCTGCTTCATGAGTAGCATAAGAATATACTGCTGTTTTGTTTATTGGTGGTTTTTTCTTGGAGCATTCATACATATCAGCATTGAAAAGAAGAGCAAAGACCAGTAATGAGACACAATTAATGTCTTGCATAGGTTTCCCTTAAATCAGAAAAATGACACCAAGGACACGGTAGTGAGCACAATAGAGAACAGTTGGAGCACAGCTGGAAAAGTTGCCTTGATATCTAACTATGCAATTGGCATTGATCCTTAAGCTTTCAAAATGAAACGGGAAAAATATCTTCCAGTTCTCAACCCAATCTATAAGCTAGAGAAACACATAATGTTAAGAAGGAAGGCAAGAATTGCACATTTTAAACTAATTTTAAGTAGGTTTACTGTTTCATAGTAAAAAAATATTCCTTGAAAGACAGTTCAAGGTCTTTGTAAAGTATGTGTGTGCATGTGTATGTGTGTGCATGTTTATGCATCTACTTGTCACTGAAGAAATTGGCAAAAAAAAAAAAAAAAAGAAATTGCCTACAGAAGGATGTTTAGCATGGTTATGAAATGGAATTTTCAGTTTCAGGGAAAGGCAAAATGACTTCTAAAAATCACCATCAACATGCTTGTGTACTTGTGATTGATTCTTTTGTACTCTTTGATTCCCTTGAATTCACTTTAAAAGAACAGTGTAATGAAGATTTGAGACACACTAAATAAGTCCCATTCTTCGACTGGTGGCTAAGAAGATTGTGAATAAGCAGGCACTATTAACATTTACCTTTATTTGGTCAGCTGAAATACATGACAACTCGTTAAAAGGTAATGTGTAATTCCAGAGGTCAGTTATTAATACAATTTATTAAATCTTAGCAGCTGTGTTAAAATATTCATAACATAAATGAAATAGTTACTGGATTTTTAGTATTCAACTGGAAATATCTCCATGGTACATGACGGCGATGAAATGTAAGGATTTCTGGGTGCTTTTCTCCGCTCTCATCGAACTTTATTCTACCCCACCAAAATGCTCTAAAATTGGGAGGAAGGCTTTGCTCTCTAGTTTCCAAAGGAAATAAACACCAGAAACAACCACTACCAGCAGTAATTCTCCATGCCTTCCACCAGTTGTAAAAGATCAATTCCCATAACATAAACATTTTCTACTTTCCTACTTTCTTGCTACCTAGAACTCACCTGTTCAAAAATATATCTTTTAAAGTCTGAATTATTCTCCCTATTATTAATTCACAAACATTTGATTATCACCTCTTACTCTACTCCCTCCTCAGTCTCTAGTTATCTATACACATTGGAGTGAGGCCCTTAACCATTTTGAATCTTAATCTTTTCATTTAATACAAAATTTCTGAAGTCCTTAGTGTGTCTATTTGAAATCTTTGGTAACTCTGCAAGGCCTGTTGAAACCTTTTCTTGAAAAAAGACAAAGCGTTTATAAAATAGATAATGACAAATGTATTTTCAATGTATGTTTTCTATAATCAATTCATTTATAGATGCCTATGTATTCATGACAAATCTCATATCAAGAAATTACTGCAGATAAAATATCTTCAAGTTCTTAAATAATAAGTAATAGAGAGTAGGTAGTATCACTTAGTCCCTACCACTTACAACCCAGTTCCTTTCATTTAGTTGAAACATATTCAAAGCATCAAAATTCTAAGACGATTGGGAGAATTGGTAATCCAATAAAATTAACTTCCATGAGATATGATCTTCATACATACGTATTGCAACTATCTACATGTGTATGCAAAGATAAGTATATGTATGTGTGCAGATGAGAATATGTATGGGTATAATATTTATATGTAAGATTGTGTTATAAGTAAATATTTCTGCAAATGTTTGGATGGAAATCTCTTTTAATCATTATTGGTGTTTGCCAAGAATGTTTGAAAGCAACTGAAGAAAGTATTTGACAAAGGAGCTTGGGAACCTCGAGGCTTACAAGCCCTGTTAATCATCGTACTGTAAAGTAGGACACTATGAAGGAGAGGAAGGAGGCTTCTCCAATTGACCTCCCTGTGGAGCAGCTCAGGATGCAGCCAGGGAGTGTAATGTAATTCCCGTTGTTCCCACTGATAAGCTTCCCTGAGCCCCGGGCCAGGAGGTATTGGGAAACTAGTGCTCAATCAGGAATCCTTCATGAAGACATTCCTGGACCTGGATAGAGCTCTACTGTTTGGATAAATGTCACACCTAGCTAACAACTACAAAGATTTACAGAGAACACAAACTGGACAAGCAATACGCTTGCTTGTCTTTGTGATTCAGCAGCAAAGTAAAAGAGAATTTTTTAAAATACCGAACTTGCAATGGTGTTACAGTGCTTAGAAAAGCAAAGCCAGCAAGTTAGTTATAGGAAGGATTTCGTTTGACAGTAGACTTGTCATTATTTTAAATATCATTGTTGATGTTTTAATGAAACAGTGAATGCTACATTTATTGGAGTTAATACTGAATTTTTTCAGCTTTTGTTTTCAGGCGACTTAAAACATCACTGAAATACAATTTGGGAGCAGGGTTTACTCTGCCATCTGCTGGCCATTTGAAAATAATGCTACTCCCAGGAGCTTGCCACCTGAATAGCAAACAAGTCTTAGTAGTATTGGCTTGTGAAAATATCTTGCTGTAAGGAAAAATTCTTCTGGTCTGGGGGGTAGAAACAGCACTGTCAGGGGATCTGACATCAGAAAACCTGGGGTGAAGGGAACGGGGGTGAGGGTGCCAGAGTCACAGTTTCACCTCTTCCTCCATGGCCAGTTGCCTAAATGCCTCCAGGTTCCTTCCCTATATAGGTCAGGATGAGGGATGGAATAAACGGCCATGCCGTTATCCCTTGGCTTCCTGCAATCCGCATTTCATGTCAATATTGTCACAAAACTTTTAAAGTCCAAAATCAAACTGAAGTCACCTTAAATCATCTCGAGAGAAATGGTAAAGTGTAGTTGTGTGTGCATATTTGCACATAAAAAAAAATCAGTTTCTAACTTTAGCAGATGCCCTGACCTATATCTTTCAAAACCCATGTTCCAATTAAAATGCCAAGAGGTTCCAAAATGGGTGGTTTGAAAGGGAGAGTACCAGTAATCATAAAAACACAATTACTTCATTATCTTTCCTAGTTATGCCAAATAGTATTGGGACTTGGGGAGACAAAACTGAGATACACAAAACATAAAGGCCAAAGTAGAACTGATTCAAATAGCCACACTGAACTTTCTTTTCTTAAAAAAAAAAAAACAAACAGCAATTTCTTGATTTCCTGGCTGTGGACGATTCTGCTTTTAAAAGCCCCAATAAAATTTCCACAGTTTATCTTTGTGAGGGACTCTGTTGTTGAGATTTCATATAAATTTGCAGGTATTCACAACAGGCAGGTCAGGCAAAATCACATCCTCCCCAATTGCTTTATTTCTTCACATAAATATCCCTTAAAATAGGCTTTTTCATACCCCTAAACAGCACTACAATCACTCTCACAAAACAAACACAGAATTCTGAACCAAAGCAAGCCACTAAGTCTATTTGAGGGAGACAATGTCTTCCTTGTCACTTGATTTTGTCTTTTTTTTCTTTTTAAGAGGAAAGGTTTTTTTTTTCTTCCCCCTCCTGTTTGTAGACCACCCATGAATCTTTTTATTTCTCTCTTTTAATCTGAGAAAGAGGAGAAAAGGAGACTTGTTGCCCTTAGCAGTTCTTGGCTTTTCTCCCAATAGGGTAAGTTAATTATTTTAACCTACTGATGAGGGGTGGCAGGGCGGTGGGCGTGGGTGGGAGGGGGAAACAGGTGTTTCAAACACCTGCATTTCTAGGCTTAATTGCTAAAATCTTCTAGGCTCCTCAACTGCATTCTCCTTTCTTTACAGACACTCAGGGGAAGGGGCTCATTTGTGGAGTTCTTAACTAATTGTAACATAAATATGCAACCATTTTCAATGGAACAAATTATTTTCTTTAAAATGAGCTCCAGGTAAATTTAATTAGAAAAAACGTGATTGACAGGTATTGCTCTGAATGCAGGGATTAAAAGTCCTACTGTTGTTAAAGAAAAAGGCAGAGTCAGGAGTCAACCATATTCTTGCTGTTTTCTTGTCACAAACATGAGTTTGGGTAAAGAAAACTGGATTAATAATTCTGGAATTCTCCATTTTGTCTGACATAGCCACCACAATTAAGTACAAAAAAGTAATTTTTTTCACTAGGGTGCATGGAAAACTGCTTTTAAAGGATAACCTATGTGCCAAAATGAGCATTTAATGTAGTATCTTATATCCAGTTGAAATGTTTTTATAAACATAGCTTATAATGATTGAATGCTTAGTGTTAGCCAGGTCCTGTTTTATACATATTTTTTCATTTAATCCTTACAGCAACCTTGTGAGAGGCTATCATTAGCCTCATTTGACAGGCAGAGAAACTGGGGCATGAGTGGTTGAGGAGAAATGAAATTCAGGCAGCAAGACTCAGAGTCTTTGACTTCTATTCATATTCATTGTATTTCTACACTTCACTATTAAGTATTTCCACACTTTACTATTCTCCAGGAATTTTTCTTCTTGGTTTCTGAGGGTGGTAGAGACAAGATGGGGATTAGAACTTCTGTGATAAGCAAAAAATTTGAAGAGATCTGTTGCTGAGCCCTGAGCTGTGAGAACAACCCTGGGTCACATAGAGTATTTTCTAATAAATGGTATGGGAAGAATCTAGAAGAATCATCTCCAGGATATACCAAACTTGAAGTTAGGAAATCTTGATTGCAATTCTGAGTTGGAAAACCAAATATTTGGGAGCAATTCCCTCTGTTCAATAAATAAGTAATATATAGTCCAACGAAATTAAGGGCGGTTTGATCAGGCTGTCACAGTGGAAGTCAGAGTCACATGCAAGATTATAATCTAGAAATACTACTTCACAGACAGTGCTTTTTTATTCCCAGTAACCAATTGTTCTTCCTTAGGTGAGGATAATTAGACCAATGAGCTAAGCCAACAACTGAATGACCTTGCTATATGATTGACATCTTGTGTATTGGAGGAAAGGGCACTGAAATGCAAATACAATCTGTTACTGACATTAATGGCTCTCATCAGGCAGCAGCTAACACATGCTGCCATGACACAGGAAATCAGGTGTCAACACCGACTGACTGTGGGAAGTAAATATTATCTACCTCAAACAAGGGAGCCTTAGTTCCTACTTCTTACTGCCAGACTTTCTGCCCGTTCATTTTCACTTATGCATTTTCAGGGTGTGAAGCTGTGGGAATAGGAAAGGGGGGATTTCCCACTGGGAACTGGACGCTCTGCCTTCTGATGGATCCCAGGTACATCCTTCCACTAGGCCTGGCTCTACCACCATTTCCCTCCCTGCAGTCTTTTGTCAGCCTCTCTTATGACAGTAACGTGATGTTAGAATCGAGGTCAACGAGACATTTTTACAGTTATGAAAAGGAAGTGGTGCATAATTGCAACATCAGTAACATGGCCAAGATCCTACTGGAGGCATACCAACTTAATACAGGAGGCTACAATACAGATTAAATTGGGAATTCCAGAGAAAGCCATATGTAAGGAAAGGAAACTTTTGTGATTGGTTGTATCTCAAGCAAAGAGCAGGTGTTTAAAAGGTTGGTGTAATTAGACAAAATTCAAGCACAGAAAGAGCTCATCCTAATAGCTCCTGGTTTAGTCTTGGGAGGTCCATCCAGGTGTTTGAGTTTCTCAGGTCATAATAGAGTTGCTGCCTAATTAACTTTTCCCATTCTTGGATTACAGTCCCGAGTATTGGATAGCTTCTCAAACATGAGCTATGCATCCATACCACCTAGGGGGTCTTGTTAACATAAAGATTCTGCCATAGGAGGTTTCAAATCAGCCTGAGGATCTGCATTTCTAACAAACTTTTAGGTGATGTTGACACTGCTTCATCTGTAGCTCCTACTTTGGTTGACACTGCTTGGTCTTTATCAAAGTGATAGAATAACCCCAGTTGCTTTAAGTCAGTTCTGTTCCTTATTTTTGGTATGAACAAATTTATATTCTTAGGGAATGGAAAGTTGGGATATCTGACTTACTAACTTTATAAACTTAGGAAGTTCTTATTGATTTTGATGTGTAGGTGTATTTGAAAGAATCAGATATGCTGAATGTATTATTGTATTTTGAGATGTCTAAGGAAATTTGAACAACTATGTAAATGTTATTAAATTTAGGGGAATTTGCCCTTTTATATTTAAACTAATTGAGTATTAGAGAAGAAAGAAACATGCTTAAATAATTCATAGGATAAGTAAGAAATTATAATGAAAATGAGAGATTATTTAGAATGGAATGACAACAAATTATTACCTTTCAAAATATGTGGGATAAAACTATAGGAAAATTCATAATTTTAATACTTCTGTTAGAAAATACAAAAGTCTAAACATTAGAAGTTAGAAAACTGAGTAAATTAGAAAGAAGAGGAAGAAAATAATAAAGATAAGTACATAAATTAGTGAAATAGAAAATAAAGAGAATCAAATATGTTCCAAATTGGCTATTTGAAAAAAACATACATTACAAATCTCCATAAATAAATAAGATTGATGACTTAAAAGGTAGAAGACACATATAAACAAAATAAAATATGAAAAGGATGGGCCTCCCCGGTGGCGCAGCGGTTGAGCGCTGGGTTGCGAAGCTGCCCGCAGCCTCTGCGACGCAGGTTCGATCCCCGGCTGCTCCCCGGCCACCAGAGGAGGGTCCCACATGGCGCGCAGACCTCTCCTGCCGCCCGCTGCTCCCCTCAGCAGTGTACTTCGGTCCTTCTGCCTGCTCTGCTCCCCGCTCTGCCTCTGGTGAATTCTCTCACCCTCCCGCGCTTCTGACTGTACCCAGTGCATGTATAAACAAACAAACAAATAAATAAATAAATAAAACATGCCTCTATTTAAAAAAAAAAAAAAATCTTAAAAAAAATATGAAAAGGAATCATAGTTTCAGATAAGGCAGAATTTTTAAAATTTTGAGGATGTTATGAACTGTTTGCAAGTACATTTGAAAACTTAAGAGAAATGGACTAAGTCTAAGGAAAAATAAAAGTGGTAAAGAAAAAATAGAAAACCTAAATGGTTTTATAACAATTAAAGAAACTGAATTTGTAATTTAAATTCCACAGGGATTAAAAACCCAGATTTTGTCATTTTTAGCAGTTTACTAAACAGGAGAGGAGTACAGGAAAAAAAAGTGAACACACCTAAGCACACATTTAAAAGGAAATTCCAGGTGGATTAGAGACTT
The DNA here is from genome assembly GCF_014898055.3 of Talpa occidentalis. Classification (NCBI taxonomy): domain Eukaryota; kingdom Metazoa; phylum Chordata; class Mammalia; order Eulipotyphla; family Talpidae; genus Talpa; species Talpa occidentalis. The sequence continues at coordinate 68,774,085 of NW_023601104.1, read as the reverse complement.
AAATGTGAAAGGCAAAACTATAAAGCTTTTAGAAGATGAGTATCTTTATGACCTGATGATGGGGAACTATTTCTTAAACAAGAAACTATGGAGAAAACTAACAATAAAAAAAACTTATCTTAAAATACTATAAAAAAAAGTTAAGATAACAAGTTGGCAAAAATTGAAAAGTGTGGCCAAATCAAGTATTGGCAAGAATGTGGAGGAACAGAAACTCACACACTGCTGATGGGAGTGGAGACTGTTCCAACCACTTGGGAAAACAATTTGACCTTATCTAGAAAGCTGGAGACATGCATGTCATATAGCCCAGCCAGCCGCTGGGTACACACAGAGGGGAAATGATGCACGTGTACCAGGAAACATGAAATTTCATAGTAGCAAAATTCTAACTGTAAAAAACCTGGAAATAACCCAAATGTTTATTCATGTTAGAGAAGATAAATTATGGTATTAATCATATAATAGATTAGGAAACAATATTGAAAATGAATGAACTATACACACAGCAACATAAATGAATATCAGAAACATAACCAGGAAGCATCGAGCCCCCCATTGCTCTGCCTGGCTCCCCGCGCTTTCCATAAGCCATAAAATCCATGCAATCCACCCAATCTCTATCCTTCTCCCAAATCACATTAAGGCATTGAATCTACTAGGCACTGCTTTTTGGCAATTGCTCCTGCCTGCCAGATCTGTCCACCTGCCTTGACCTCACTTAGCTTGTCACCAGTCTTGGAGTAGACGTCCCTCTTCTCACTCACTGGATCAGCCCAGGTCTTCAGCACCCCCAACTCTGTACCGTCTTCCCCCCACCCACCCCAGCTTTTTGTGGTACTCCAGGAGGGCTCTTCTGAACAGCCACTGAATTTACTGTCAGAACCATGACGTTTTGTGATTAATTGTTCTCCGGGTAAATTAAATTTAACAAACAGGTACATAGTGTGTTTCCATTAAGTGAGGCATGTGGAGGTGCTGCAGGGGGACAGAGGTGAGCACAAGTTCTAAAGGGTGGCCTAGCCACGCTGGATGGGAGAGTAGGCGGAGCTTCCTGGCAGACACTGGCAGCTCTCGAGAAAGGCTTAAAGCATCAGGCAGTTTGGGTGTGGGATTCACGCGCCTGACTTCTAGTCCTGGCTGGGCCCACACGCTAGCGTTGTGACTCAGGGCAAGTCATTTTCTTTTCTATGCTGCCGATTCCCCGTCTGTAAAAGGGAAGGCTCTGCTGGGACTGGAGATGCCCTTTTTCAATGCTCTAACTTACAGTAATATTGAAATATTGTGAACATGTTGCGTCTCTTAACAATAATAGGAATCATTTACTGAGAACATGTGGTGTGCCTGGCACTGTTCTGAGCACTTATGTGTAAGGATGTGTCTCATTTCATCATAACCTGATGAAGTTGGTACCATTATCATCTCCATTTTCAGGTAAGGAAACTGAGGCTTATGCATGAGAATTGCCCAAGGTTGCAAGGTGGGAATCAAACCCAGGTTTGCCTCTCAGATACCCAACTCCTAAATACTGTGCAGCCCCATGCTCCAGAAAGCTCACGTTTAGTGACCTCTGTGACTGCAAGTGCTGGCCTGGAGTGGACCTTTGCCCGTGTGGTAAAGGGATGTCAGCACAGGCAGAGCAGGAAGGGTTCATTCCTCCTGCTCCTCAGACCTTTCCTGCTCGTCTTCACCAAGAGGTCAGGTGGAAGTGATGGAGCTGGATTCCATCTGCTGCTTCCTCTCTCTGCCATTCTCTGTGTGTACCCAGGAAAGCTTGTCGCCTGGGGTGGAGCTCGTCTTCCTCTCCCCTCAATGGAGTACAACCCAGAGCTGCATCCTCTCACTGTTCCTAAGTGATAGCTTGGATTTTTTTTTTTAAGATTTATTTATTTATACAAGAACTAGGGGATAGGCCAGAGGGACGGTAAGGTGAGAGAATTCACAAGAGACAGAGTGGAGCAGAAAAGGCAGAAAGATTGAAAACACTGCTGAGGAGAACAGTGGGCGAGACAGGAGAGGTCTGCCGCACCGTGTGGGTTTTTCCCTGGCCAGCCGAGAATTGAACTCGCACTGCAGAGGATGCGGACAGCTGTACAGCGCTGCGCTCAACCCGCTGCACCACTGGGGAGGCCCTGATAGCTTGGATCTTTGGGCTTACCGTGTAGCCCTCACATTCAAGGTCTCTCAGTCGAGGGGCAGCCACAGTCTGGTTCTGCTTGCATTGAGCAAAGGAGGGTTTTCTGCCCCGTCCATATCCAGGCTGTGGAGACAGTAGTGGCAGGGATGAATATAAGGTGACACTCAGGCAGCACCTCTGTGGAACTCCAGAGTCTGGAGGCAGTAGAGGCCTGGCTCAGTGGGAAATGAAAGAGGGTACCACTCAGTACATAATATCTAAAAGTATAAGCAGTCTCGCTGTGGGACCCCCAAATGGGCAGAAGTAAACAGATTCTCCTCTCTATACAAGAACAATGGTGCCCTCTGGTGTTGGGGCACAGAACATTTTTGGCCTTTATCACATAATACCCGACAGATGCAGCCTGAGCAGATGCCTCCATGGACTCAGTCAGGACTGAGCTGTGATTGAACAGAATCAAAGGATTACCAAGACTACTTTGTGGATACCTGTGAGGACCCCAGGGAGTTTCTAGAAATACTTTAGGAGGAGGGGGCTATGTAAAAGAAGGTATTTTCTCTGGCCACATGGGGGAAATGGGGCTTGGGGGCACTGAAATTTGGGCACAACTGGGGAAGGCTGAGAGATGTGGGTTCCATCAGAAGACACGGCCACCATGGCTCAGCATGGCCAACTGCTGGAGCAAGAGGTAGTGTGTGGTCGAATGCTCTTAGTGCTTACTAAATGTTTTACAAAATGAAATGTTATAAATATCTAATAGCTGAATGACTGACTGCATGTCTTTCTCTTAGATCTTTCTGGAAGGAAAACCTCCCATTATGAAAACAGAATTTTCGTGACACAGAATGAGGTATGTGTACTTGTAGGCATGTGCTTGAAGAGAAATGTGGTGAAACTCCTTGGGACCTCAGTTTTTCAGACAAAAACTAAACAGTTGCACTAATAAGTAATTTAAATATTTTGTAGTACAACAGGCAATAAAAAACAGTACAATAAAAACAGTACAATAAAAAACACATTGAATATAGCACACTGTTTGAGTGATATATGAAACTAAACATAAATGATTTCAAAGGCATTTCAGGTTTGTGTTTAGGACACTTATAATCTCATCTCCCTCTATCCTCCTGAGGCCTACATCTTCACTGCCATTGGCTAGTAAGACATTTGTTTAGAAAAATCTGAAAACCGCTGGTGTATGCTTATGTGAATGTGTGTGTGTTTAGTAAAGAGATGCATGTTCTGTCTACTCAATAAATAATTATCCATTTTCTACTTATTATTAGTATTGAATTACAATAACAACTGCTACAAAAACAACAGCTAATATTCATCATCAGATGCTTACTAAATGCTACGAACTCATCCTGTTTAAACTTCACTTGTATCACTCAAACATATCTTTTGAAGTCTGTACTATTAATGTGTGACTAAAATTAACAATGAGACACTGAGGCACAGACAGCTGAAGTTACACAAGGCCTATGAAATGGAGCTGGCTTTCAAATCCAGGCAGGGTGGCTTCAAAAATCACATAGAACATGGGCTCTTCAGATGCCCGTGAGCTATGCTGCCCCCTGCTGGGGGCTCCTAAACCAAAGCATAGGCTTTGGTGCAACAGTGGCCTATGGCACAGCCAGGCAAGAACACTCCATCCCAAAGGTATGATTTCTATCAGTGATATGCAATGACCCCATTTGTATTTTCTTGAGGAACGTGTGAATGTAAGACAGTCAGAAAGAGGGTAGCAGGGTAGGGCCATTAAGAAAACAGTTTGAAGGGAAGCAAAGCAGAAAAAAGAGGGAGAGGTTGCACAGTCAAAAGAAAGCCTGCACTTGTGCCCCTGAGCCCCTTGGAGAAGGGGATAATATGAGTAAGTCCTTACAGTCACCCTTGAGGCCTCGTGTCTGCTGTGGAATCCGCATCAGTGCTCTGCTTCTCCTAGCCCTGGCAGGCAACTCCTAAGATGTTTCCTAGTTTTTCTTACCTCCCATTTAATTTTTCAGTCATCCCAAGCATCTCAGGAGGTCCGATGCTCTCTTTCTTCTTTTCCACCTAAAAGTCTAACAAATTACAACTCAATGTAAGTCCTTGGGCAAGGACTATTCTCCTTTGTGGGTCTCCCGTTTCTTTTCAGTATGTAGCTATAAAGGCTGAGAGACAGTGCCTCACGAGTAGATGGAGTGCGGAGTGTGTGTTTGGGGGGCAGCATTTAGTACCAAGGAGCCAGCAATGCTCAACATCCCACCGAGGCCATTAGTACCCCTGCTGGGAAGCACCAGTAGAATCCACATGGGTGATCCTCCTTATAAAAATATTTTTAAAAATCCATTTTAAGATTGGGAATTCTGTTGAGTGGGCTTCTTAGAATTGAGTTTTAAAATGTTAAAAGGAAGCAAAAAATAGCTCATGACTTGTGTGGAGCTTTCCAAACAGGCTTTTAAATATTGGGTGATTTTCTAAAGGAAATAGCTTTGCTGTGACTGGAGGGTTTCTGGCATGTTTCTCATGCCTGCGAGCTCTAAAGATCTAAAGTCAGGATCACATTAAACACAGATGTCCTGTGAGCCGGAAAGTGTTCTTTTGATAAAATTGTATGGCAGCATTTTCTTGAGTCTGCAGAAATTTTTTTTCTCAAACCCTTGGTACCTGATTTTGTCAGCTCGTAGGACTCCTGGTATATTTGGTAAAGTTAGGCTGGAGCATATTGGTGGCGAGCTCCTCTGTGAGGCCAGCTGCCTTTTTTGGTCCTCCTGCATCACATAACACCTGTGACCTAAATCTGAAGGCCTCCCAATGGCCTATGTCATTCTTGCTGTCTCTGACCACCATGTGCATTGTACTTAAAATTGTATCTCGACTCATTTTTTTGAAAAACTTTTGGTATCCTAAGCCATTTCTGTGAAATGATGATTTGATGAAATGTATTTTCAGATTACTATTATAAATTAAAATAGTTTGTATTGCCTTAAATCATCTTGAGGAGATGGAACCATAATCATAGCTATAATAATAATACAAAGGATTTTTAAAAAATAGATTCTGTGCATAAAACAGGGGGATTAAAAGAGACTAAATAAGTTATAAATAATATTTACACTTGTAAAATGGGTACAGATAAGCTTTTGACAGAGTTGACTTAAGCATGAGTGTGTGTGTGTGTGTGTGTGTGTGTGTGTGTGTGTGTGTGTAGGACAGAGAGAGAGAGAGAGAGAGAGAGAGAGATTAGTTACATCTGTTGCTCGTGGTGGCCTGTGAGGCATTCTGGTATTAACTTCCCAGGACGCCTGAATAAGTAACTGGAAAAATACTCAGCCAGTGTTGCCACAACGAATTACTATTGCTGTATCCAAAAGCAAAGACATTTGGTTTTTTTTTGTTTTTTGGTTTTTTTTAAAGATTTATTTATTTATGCATACAAGAGCTGGGGTACAGGCCAGAGATGTGGGGGTTGAGAGGATTCTCCAGAGACAGAGTCGGGAACAGAACAGGCAGACTGAGTGAAGCACACTGCTGAGGGGAGCAGTGGTGAGACAGGAGAGGTCTTCCTTGCCATGTGGGTTGCTCCCTGGCCAGCCCGGGATAGAACTCATGCTGCAGAGGTTGTGGATTGCGCCATAGGGCGGTGCTTAACCCCTTGCGCCACCAGAGAGGCCCAACATTGTGGTTTTATACACCAGTAAGACAGATCCTGTGGCAACGACAAGGGAATAATTATGATGTTGGGCCATGGTGGGGAAGGTGGGGAAGGAAGGACATGAGGATATGAGAGGGAAAGTTAAAAGGATTAATAGGTTGTGGTTCCAATGAAAGTGGGTACCAGCGGCCCTGCCTTTTCTGTCTGACCTAAGAGTTCTTGAGAGTAGAAACAGAAAGTGCATGTTCTTTAACACTTCAGGGCCAGATTCCTACTCAACCCACAGACTGACATCACTAGGAAGGGTTTGCATGTGGCAAAGACCCCTCCACTAGATAAGTTTATAAGAAGGCTTTAGAACGTTCTTCTCTCTCAAATATTTGGGCTCCCCCATCAGCTATGCTTTTATCTTTTAGATAACTGATTAATTACAGTAGTACCTTTAAAATGTGGGGGACCCTCAATGTGCCAGAATTCTCATTAAAGTCAAAAGGAAGGATTCTATTTACGGAAACTAGCACCAGCTCATTGTCTGGCGACACTGTTCATAGATTTTGATTTATTTTGATTTTTGCAACTCCACAGGGACAGGCATTCTCACCTTCTTTGTTCAGAGTCTGAGTACCTGGCACAAGGCTCTTAATAAACTTGTGCTGAGTGAATGAATGAACCTTGACCTTTCTTGGCTTCAAGAAAAAACACTGCAAGACTATGGGAAGAAAGTAAGAAAGCCTCAGTCTCTGTTAATGATGGGGCCAAGAAGCTCTGGGGTGGGGGAGTTGTGGGGGGAGCGGGCACAGCAGATTTCTCCGCGGACTCAGCCACACAGACCAGAGGGCAGTGCGTGCCTCCCCAGGACCCCTGGCCTTTCTTGCAGCCATTTTGGAGACTCAGAACCTGCACAGGGAAATGCCCGCTGCCCTCTGCTCTACCCCGGGCCTCTTCCCGCTGATTTAGACACAGGTAGTCTGACATACGCAGTTTGCCGAGTCTTCGATCACTAACCGTCTTTGTAGTTTGAAAATGATAGAAGCGCATGCCTATTTAGTCCCCAGAACTCCTGAATCCCCTCCCTTTGCCCTCCTACCTCCCAGCCACAGCTCAGAAGCCGAACCGCCTCACCCTGACTTCCAAGACACCACCCCGCCCGCCCCTATTAGTGGTATCCAGTGTTATTTAATTTCATTGATTTTAATAAAAGTATGTTTAATGTGTCTAAAAGGGCGTTAACTTTTCTAGCTATTGAAGAGGTTCTCCCCGCTAAATAAATGCCCAAAATAAATCCCCCAAATAAAGGGAAGCAGTCATTTGACACATAGCAAAAGGCAGCAGTAGTACAGGGATGACTGAGTTTGCAAAACAGGTTTCCCAATGGACACCCGGGCTATGACCTATTTCTCACAAAAGCAGCCCTCCGCCGCGGCCGGCTGTCCTGCGGTCTGCGCCCGCCAGCCAAGCCCCAGCTCTCAAAGGCTGCGCGGCCCGAGGGTTTTGCTAACATCTCCCTCCTTGGGAGCTGGGGCCCGGGGTCGTGTCCCGGGCGGCGGGGCCTGGGGAGCGCGGGCCGGTGCAGGGAACCCCGAGAGGCCTCCTGGCCGGCCCTGCACGGACCTCGGACCTGTGTCGTCGGGCCTGGGGAGAGGGGGGGCCGCCCCCCGCAGTCGCGGGCGTCCTCCGAGTCCTTCGCAGGCGGCGCGCTGGGAGCGGGGCGGGCAGCCGGGCGGGCAGCCGCACCCACGCCCGCAGCCGCAGCCTCCCACGCGCACCCCGGGGCGCCCAGGGCGCCGTCCGGGAGATTTGTCAGTGCGCCCTATATAGCTGCAGACAGCTGCCATCTGTTATGTTTAGTAACAACCCCACGCTGCTCCCCCTTCCCTCAGAACCAGCCTGCCTTGGTCATTAAGCCAGGAAGTAATTTTTTTTTTTTTTTTTAACCGACTCCCACTTTCTCCCAAGCGGGCTTTTCCCACTAGGCAGCGGCTGACTGTTCAGCTCTGAGTCCTCACGTCTCCCCTCCGCCTGGGGCTGCAGGCAGGTGCTTAAATGGAAAGGCGAGGGAGCCCTTGATCCCCGGGGTTCAGTGAAGAGAAAACTCTACAACGTGAGCTCCCTTTGAATGCATCGCATTTCGGTTCTGCAAACGCGAAGTGTAAATTGGGTTAGAGGATTGTGAATCAGACCGGACGTCATGATTAATTTATCACCGTGTTCCAGATACATCAGCTAAAATAATACGAATGTAAAGTAACGGTTCCTCCCCCTTTGTGTTTGCTAAACACACAGATCATTAGAGAAATAAAGGAACAGACGTTTCCCCCTCTTGTTGTCCTGGCAAAGCATGCATGTAATGAATCACCCTGTGCCAGGTTTCATTCACCCCCTGAAATGAACGTGCCTGCTCACGCTGCACACTGGTCTGTGCCGCATCTTAGGGACTCATCCTGAGCCGCTGATCACCCATTGACATAGAGAGGAGCTTTTTCATGTTTCAGGCAATATGAAATGCCCCACTGGTTGATTCTTAGAACGTTCTTAGGCCTTGCCACTGCAAGTGTGGCCTGCGAAGCAGCAGCACAGTCTCATTTTTCAAGATGGATGGAAATGCAGACTCTCAGGCCTCACCCCAGATCTTTGGAATGGGAATAAATTTTTTTTTTAAGATTTATTTATGCATTCAAGAGCTGGGGTACAGGCCAGAGATGCTGGGGGAGGGGGCTGAGAGGATTCACCAGAGACAGAGTGGGCAACAGAACAGGGAGATTAACTGAAATACACTGCTGAGGGGAGCAGCAGGCGAGACAGGAGAGGTCTTCTGCGCCATGTGGGTTTCTCCCTGGCTGGCTGGGGATCAAACTCTTGCTGCAGAGGCTGTGGATTGCTTCATAGTGCAGTGCTTAACGCCTTGCACCACCAGGGAGGCCCAGGAATAAATTTTTAATAAGGGATAGTGTCCCAGCCAGCGTGGCCTGGGCAGTGCCGGCATGTGCTGGGCACCAGCAGTCCTCACATTAAAGTTTGAGAACCAACCATGTTTTTCAAAGCCACAAATACCTTTGCCCAAACACCTATGTATGTTTAGTAAGCAGCCCAGGTGATTCGCATAATGAGTAGTGTGTTTGAAGGTGACAGGTCTCCAAGGTCTTGAGGTTCAGATGACTTTTATGCTACTGGCATCAGCCAAATTTATGATGCAGCTGAGCTGTCTAAGAGTTTCCTGCAGGTGAGTTCATCTGTTTGGTCATCCATGGTTACGCATACAAGAAGGCTTATGGATTATTTGGCTAAATAACAACACATTTATTGCTCCATTAGGAAAGTTCAAAACCCAGAAAGTAGATTTTATCCTTGTATAGCTGGCTCCTGTAAACGTAAGAAAAACTTCTGCTTGGCCAAATATTTTTTGCTTGCCCCCCTCCTACACCCCTGTTCAAATGATCTGACTTTATTTAAAACAGTACCTTTCATTCAGAAGGACACAAAAGTCCTTTATGCTGATGCTCAGTCCTATTTAGAAGTGCTAGAGAACTGTCCCTAGTTCTGGACATCACCATAAAAGAGGGAGGAGGAGATCTTGGCAAAGGTTCAGAAGAAATTCCCTAAGGTTATTTTTTAAATTCTAAATGAATCTTCAGATTTTGTGACATTATCTAGAAAATGGCCATCTGTCATGATAAAAACAATATGAAATGAGCCCTGACTGCAGCTTGAGAGATTTTCACTTTTAGAGAAATAAATGTTGTCAAAATCAGTAGGGGAAGAGGAAAGAATGTGTCTGGAGTGCAAGTTCTCCACCTTGGCTGCACATTGCAACCACCTGGGGAGGTTTTAAAACTCCCAATGTCAATTAAGTAGAGATCTGTTAGGGTGAGATCCAAGCATCAGTGATTTTTAAAGCTCCCCAGATGATTCTCATGTGAAGACAGAGGTGCATCTCTGGGGGTTCTGTTAGAATGTAGATTCTAATTCACCAGTTCTGGGGTAGGGCTGCAGTTTCTACATCTTTTTTATTATTTTTTTAAAGATTTATTTATTTATGTATACAAGAGCTGGGGTACAGGCCAGAGGTGGGGTGTATGTGTCTAAGAGGATTCACCAGAGACAGAGTGGGGACCAGGACAGGCAGACTGACTGAAACACACTGCCCAGGGGAGCAGTGGGCATGGCAGGAGAGGTCTGCTGTGCCATGTGGGTCTCTTCCTGGCCAGGCCATGGATCGAACTCGTGCTGCAGAGGCTGTGGATTGATTCATAGTGCTGTGCTTAACCCCTTCTGCCACCAGGGAGGCTTTTAACAAGCACTGGGATGATGTCAAAGGTCTGTTGCTAGCAGGGGCTAGCATAGCTGTCATCCAGAAAGAGCCCATGGTCTTATTTTCAGGCCATTTCAAAGACCCTGTGGCTTTATGACATTTATCAAAATGCAAAAGAGATAACTTCAAGTATCATACAAACCAATGAGAAGGAAATCAACATCAAGAATAATATTTTGGGGCCTCCCCTGGTGGTGCAGCGGTTGAGCGCTGGGTTGCAAAGCTGCCCGCAGCCTCTGCAGCGCTGGTTCGATCCCCAGCCGCTGGCAAGGGTCCCACATGGCGTGGCAGACCTCTCCTGCTGCCCGCTGCTCCCCTCAGCAGGGTACTTCGGTCCTTCTGCCTGTTCTGCTCCCTGCTCTGGCCCTGGTGACTGTACCCTCCCATGCTTCTGACTGTACCCAGTGCTTGTATAATAAATAAAATAAATCTTTTTAAAAAAAGAATAATATTTTGGATAAAAATATTTAAGTGAACTGTATCTCCTTGAATGGAGAAGTAATTACAGAATTTAAAGGTCATAAACATGCCTGGCTTTTCGGAACCCTACTCTCATATTACTTTTCTTCAAGATGGCTCTAGTTGCAGAGTCCTTGGAATGGCATCTGGTCAAGGTCAGAGGCAGCTGGGGTGCAGGAGCTGCTGCATCTGTGCTGGTAACATCTGGTCCAAAGCAGAGCCACCTCAGAAACCTGGAGGTTTTTTTTCTGAGTACTGGGCTTAGGAGAACCAGCCGTTTTGTCAAGCGATCCTACTCAAGTGTTAAAGTGAAGCAAAATTTAAGAAATTTTAAATTTGAACATGTCCAAGGAATATAATAGCTATCCTGACTTGTAGTGCTCTGCATGTATTACCTCACTTAATCCCCTCACCAAATTTATGGGGCCATCACTATTTTTATACCTATTTTTCTTTTTTTTTTTAATAATAAATTTTATTTTTATATTCCCCATACAATTGCAGCCCCCCCATTCTGACCCCAATCTCTCTCCTCCCACCCCCGCCCTCTTAAAAGTGTCTCTGGTTCGTAGTTTTTTGTTGATTTTGATTTTCACTTTCTTATAGTTATTTGTTTTCCTGGTCCCTTATTTTAGTTTTCTAGATTCCTGCTATGAGTGAGACCATCCGGTATTTTTCTTTTTCTTTTTGGCTTATTTCGCTGAGCATGATCCCTTCCAGCTCCATCCATGTTGCTGCAGATTGCATGTGTTTATCTTTTTTGAATGCTGAGTAATATTCCATGGTGTATATGTACCACATCTTCTTGATCCAGTCATCTATTTTTGGGCATTTGGGTTGTTTCCAAAGCTTAGCTATTGTAAACAGTGCTGCTATAAACATAGGGGTGCAGGTGTTCTTTGGAATTGATGTTTCTGTGTCCTTTGGGTAAATACCTAGGAGTGGAATTGCTGGATCATATGGAAGCTCTATGTTTAGTAGGTCCAGAAATCTCCACACAGCTCTCCACAGTGGTTGGACCAGTTTGCACTCCCACCAACAGTGCAGAAGAGTTCCTTTTTCTCCACACCCTCGCCAACATTTGTTGTTGCTAGTTTTTTTAATATGTGCCATTCTCACTGGTGTAAGATGGTATCTCATGGTAGTTTTGATTTGCATTTCCCTGATTACAAGTGATGCTGAACATTTTTTCATATGCCTGTTGGCCATTTGCATTTCCTCTTCAGAGAAGTTTCTTTTTAGCTCTTCTGCCCATTTTTTGACTGGATTATTTTCTTTGTTGTTGTTGAGTCTCATCAGCTCTTTGCAGATTTTTGTGATCAGTCCTTTATCATTAGTGTTGGGTGCAAAAATGTTCGAGCTTAAAGAAGGCGAGACACTCGCCCATGGCCCTACATCTGGAGAGTGGCAGCACAGAGATTGGACTCACTTCTGCTCTACTCCAGAATCCCACGTATCCATCCACATGATAAATCCACTGATTGTTTGGAATTTTCTGTGAGTATTTCGGCTGCTGGAAGCAGTGTGCTCTTGTTTCCCTCAGCTGCATTCTAAATATTTTTTACAAAGCAGTCTTTTAATTGTTTAATTAGCCTGGTTCCCCAAAGATAAAGCTCTTTAAAGGTCAGATGTTAACTTAATCCTCTTTGGGTTATCATCGAAAAAGATCAGCTGAATTGACCTTGACAAAACTGCCTGAGAGGCTTGAGGACAGACAGGCCCTTCCCTATCCATGTATACAGACAACTGCTGTTACGGGACGGGGCATTTTCTGTGCCTTTGATAGCAGGTGGATTTGTTTCTCTTGACAAGACCCTGATAAAAAAGACTTACTATCCATCTTCCATGTGCATTGAATTGTGACCTACTAACATTAGATCCTCAACCCCAGGGAGCACCAGGCTGGCGCTGAGGGATGCATTGGGCCAACTCAATGACCGAGAGAAGAAACAGAGCATGACAGGAACCCAGGGACAGCGCCAGCAGGGCGGGCTCACCACACAGGCCTCTCCTGCCTCCACTGGGAGGCCAAGCAACAACAAGAGATAGCAAAGGCCCTCACAACCACAGTGGGAGCAGCTGTGACCAGTCCCAGCCTGGCCACCCTGGGCTAGGTCGATGGATGCATGACCCCATTGAGCCTACCAGAGTCCTTGTCTGGGATTTTAAAAACTGAATTGGAAAAATGATTTTCTGTCTTCCCGGTGGCAATGGTGGAGGGATTGAGGCCTAGGCACCATCAGCAGCCATTTTGCCTCCCACATGGTGTGTCCAGCTTAGACGATAAGAAAGACAAGGGAGACCATAGAGAGAGTGCTCCGATGCCTGCTCCCACTTGTTCCCCAAGCCCAGCTGCATCCTTGACTAGCCATAATTTAGTCTTTTAATCACAGATACTTTGAACTAACAAGTTCCCCCTTTGCCCAAGCTAGTTTAAGTTTCCATCACTTGTCACCATGAAAGTCCTGACTCATACAGAGGAAGTGTGTGAAACATGAGTTTAGCCCTCCGCTTCCTTTTCAGTGTCCTCTCATACTTTCCTACAGGGGACACTGTTTTCCCCCATTAAACCAGCCTGCTGCTAGATCCGCCCCAAAGGCGCTGGCCCTCGGCTCTCTGCCATGTAGCTTTAAGCAAAGCTAAGAATTTAAAATTTTCTACCTTGGGGAAAAGCTGCATCTTTTTTTTAAGAATTGGAAAAGGAAGGCATTTTGATGAGCTCAGGTATTTTGAGCCAGAGATGGTCTTCCAGCTGTTGGCCATGTGGCACCTCAGGTTGAGGCTAGTGGGTTAGGAATGGAAGGAAAGGGTGTTTGTGGAACCCTCATGACAGACATGACAATGTGTGTGACACATTTTACAAAACATCCTTTTCCAGTAAGCCTCACAATCAGTGACATGAGAATCGCTACTCCATTTTGTAACGCAGTTGAGAAATACCATAATTTTAATGTTTTCTAATCCTTTCCTTACACATATCCTCTCAAACATTAAACATCCATGGGAACTACCTATGGCCCTCCCTGGAGGGTAAGGGAAATATGCCTGGAAAAAAGGAGGGGGTCTTGGTGCTCTGAGTTCAAAGGTAGATTTTAAAAATCTATAGCAGTTTCATTTCACTTTGAAATGAAAAAGCCAGGCAGTTGAATAAGTTTTCTTTTTGTATCTAAAAGCTTGTTTCTAAATACTAAGCATCAAAGACAAGAGGATGACCTAGAATCCTGGGGTCTGCAGCTCTAGCCTTGAGGAGGAGGATGTTTAGAAACAAAGTTTTATTGATACAGTTTCACCCATTTGTTTCTGTTTTGTGTGTAGCTACTTCTGCCCTACAAGAGCTGCACAAACTGGATGGTTTCCAAAGCCTAAAATATTTACCATCTGACCCTTTTTGGGAAGTTTGCTGACCTGTGTATAAATCATAGGAGGGGGAAGAACGCAAGAATGTTTTCTCCCCCTAAAAGGAGATAGAGGTTTGACCTTCAGGAGGAAGGGAGAAGTTTAAAGATGGATGACTAGAGTTTAGAACATTCTGAGCCCCGGAGAATGGCAGAGTCCACTGTCCTGAGCTAAGTCCAGAAGAGTGCTACAGAGAGTTGGAAGGGATTGGGGGACTGGAGGTGACCACAAGAAGGATCTGAAGGTAGCCTCAACAGAGTAGTCTGCAGGAACATCTGGAGGTGCCCTGTGTCCCCTGAAAGGGCTGGAGGTGACTGAGAGGAGTGGGAGCCTGGGTGAGGTGCCTCAGTTATGACATGGGAGTGCCATCAATAATGGGCTAGACCATCCATGCTGGGTACCCCAGCAGGACGAATGCATCAGCAGAGACAGCACGGTGCCAATAGGCAAATGCCTGCAAGACCTGAGCATGCCACTGAAACCAGAGGAACCTCCCCCAACCCCGGGCTTGCCCCAGAGCGCTGCTTGTGGCAATGCAGTGCCAGCAGCAGCAGGTTATGGGCACTTTCCTGCCCACCACCAGTGCCCCCCCCACCGCCACCCCGCTCCCCGGGGCTTAGGCTGTAGGCAGAGGCTAGCAGTGATGGCTGGTGGCAGTGATTTCCCTATCATGCTGCCCCAGGGCAGGCAACTGTTGGTTCTGGGCTGCAGGGAGGAGCATGGAGCCCCACTGGGCTGGCTCCAGTGCTGTGGCTTCTCCAGCTGCAGGCCCTTAGAGAGGCCCATGGACTTGGTGACTGGATGGTAGAATGGACTGTCAGGTGTGAGCTGTGAGCTGGTTGGTAAATTATCCAATCAGCAGTAGGATTAAAAATGGTCCAATCAGACTCGAAGGTGGGAGGCCCTGAAAGGGGATATAAAGCAGGACAGGGGCCGACATGGGACAGGTTGGGCTGTCTCAGACTTGCTCTGACTCCAGTGACTCTAACTGTCCTTGTCTTCCAAAGAAGAAAGAAGCATCCAGCAGCTGGCCTCCAAAGGAAGAAGAGAACCCAAAGAGCTTTGCAGAGGACAGGCTGGCCGCGCCTGCCTTGGGCCTGCCTCTGACACTGCCTGAAAGGAGTAGCAAGGCCTCAGCCTGGTGTCCCAAAGAGCTATTGTTGTTGATGTGGCCAGCACCTCACAAAGAGCTGTAACTTTGGTGTTTCTGACACGGCTGCCTCCTAGTGACCAGGTGACCAGCACTGCTGGCCAGTGTTGTCCAGCACTGTTGATGGGTGACTGGCACTCTATGTCCGGGTCACCTCTGAGAGCTGTTGATTGTCTGGGACTGCCTCCTGCTGCCTGGTCCACCATCTGCTGCTATCCCGACCTTCAGACTATGGCTAAGGGCTGTTGTGGCGTCATCTCAGGCCCCGCCTGTGAGCACCTCCAGCTGCGGTGAGTTGGGTCCTGGGCCCCTGCTACTGGCTGCCATGAGCTCCAGGCCCTTATTGGCAGGACAGCACAAAATGGCCTTTTGTTTGGGACTTCTGGACACTGTAGACACTATCTGGCATGAGATAGCCGGTCACTTGTGCCCTTAAGAAGTTGTTTCCCAATTTGTTAAATAAACCCCATTATTCTCTGAACCTGAGTGGTCTTGCAGTTGTGAATGCAGGTGAAAACCCACCGACAGTGACCTGTCCTCGATTGGGCACTGTCCTTGGATGGCTATGGTCCTGCTATAGCCCCCCTGTAGCACTGTTTCACCACGTGTCCTAGATGCCCCACTCTCACCACTGGGAAAATTTGGAGAACCTCTATTTCACCCTGGAGGGGAGGAGATCAAGGATGCAATCACTGATTAAGTGGTTTCCAAAAAGTGCAGTGTGGTCTTGCTGGAGGGTTTATACCTACCCCACTATTGTTTTGTTTTGTTTTTTTTAAGACTTATTTACTTATGCATACAAGAAATGGGACACAGGTCACCAGAGACAGAGTGGGAAACAGAACAGGCAGACTGACTGAAATACACTGCTGAGGGGAGCAGCGGGCGAGACAGGAGCGGTCTGCTGTGCCATGTGGGTAGCACTCTGGCCGGGGATCAAACGCATGCTGCAGAGGCTGTGGATAGCTTCATAGTGCTGTGCTTAACCCCTTGCACCTCCCGGGAGGCCCTCTACCCCACTGTTAACAGAAGTTCTGCCCAATAAAGTATCATCATCAGTAGGCCAATAATATTAGAGTCTAAGTGTAGGGAGGAAAAAATGTCAGGCTTTTCTGCCCTCCCGCCATGAGGATAGATGATGGATCCTTGCGGTCCTGAATGCATGCCTGATGGCGGGCACCTGGAGTAGGGTGTGGGCATAGGTAGATGGGATTCACCTGGGCTGAGACTGGGCTTTTAAGGGCGGCATCATGGGGACGCCAGTAGCAGCCGAAAGAGAAGCTGAGAAAGAAGCAGCACAAGTTGGGAAGTGGAAAAGCAGGAAAACAAAGAAGCAGAGAGAACGCCGGAGAGCCCAGATAGAGTGAGGATTTGCTGGGGGCTGGGAGTGTTATAGAGCAGCCCCGATATTGAACGGGTTCCTGGCTGTGGGTCCTCACCCACGCGCTTACAAGGGACTTATGAATACTCCACTACAGACACACACAAGATTAATAAAAGGTTTATTTACAAGGGAAAAGGAAATAAGGAAAATGTACAACTCAGGGAGAAAATAGGGAAATAAAGTCTTTAATGCGTCCTACCCGATCCGACGACCTGGAAACCCAAAGTCACTCTCCGAGCTGGCCGGACGCTGCGAGCTGGCGGGGAGCCAAAATGGGGGACCCCTCCAAAGCCCACGTGTCTGCCTTTTATATCAACCTGGCTGCTTAACCCCACCCTCAGGTCCCAGCCACCTTCCCTTTGGTGGGGATGGGATTTGGAGTTCCCAGTGTCTTTGGCTTTGGCCTGGGGTGGGGGTGGAGTCCACAAAGCCTGTATGGAATTAGCTTTAGGACATCCTTTTCCCCCTAACAGGAGGACTGCCAGCCTCCTGGCCCCCCAGCACCCCTACCTGCCATGTACCCGGTAAATCCCCAATAAAAGCCTGAAAAGCCACTGAGGACTCTGACTCCTCCTTTACCGGTCTACACGGGATCAGAAAACCTGCTCAGTGGTCTTCCTGACCCCTTACACGAAGTCTGCTCTGCCTAACAGAACTTTCTTCTATAATGAGATGTTCTGTATCTGCTCTGTGCAATGAAGGAACTGGATTTTTAATTTTGACTTTTATTAGGTTAACTGATAACTTAAATTGCCACAGTACAGATCTAAGAAACGGGATTATTTTTCCTAGGTGCAAAATGTATTAATGCCACTTTTTTTTTTAAAAGATTTATTTATTTATACAGCACTTGGTACAGTCAGAAGCGTGGGAGGGTGAGAGGACTCACCAGAGCCAGAGCAGGGAACAGAACAGGCAGACCAATGAAATACACTGCTGAGGGGAGCAGTGGGCGGCAGGAGAGGTCCGTGTGCCATGTGGGACCCTCGCCCGGTGGCTGGGGATCGAACCAGCACTATAGAGGCTGGGGGCAGCTTCGCAACCCAGCGCTCAACTGCTGGGCCACGGGGAAGGCCCTTAATGCCACTTTAAAAAGGAGTAACTAAAGATTGTCCAGGTTTAGGGATAGTGGACATCACGATCTCTCACTTCTATTCCCCCTCAGTCTTGTTCTGAAGTAAATTCCTGAATTGTTCTGGCAGGTTCTCACAGGTAATGCAGAACAGAGAACCCAGATGAAAGCAGCAAAACACAGGTAATTTGATATGGGGATGCTTCGAGAGCTTTCATTTTGATCCTCAAGGCCAAAGAGATCTGAGATGAGGAAAAGCACATCAAGAAGGAAACCCAAGGTAAGGAGTAAAAGGTGTAGGGCGGAGAGGGGAGTGGGTGTGCAATGGTGTTATCAGCTCAGCTGCCAGGTTCTCTGGCTTTCAGTCCCCAGAGCTCTCAGTTTCTCCTGAGCTAGCTCACACACCCAGTTGCCTCTGGACTGCCCTCACCCCTTCTTTCCTCCCTGTCCAAGCCTGTAATGACTGACTCCAGGGGCTCTAGTTCCACTGTCTCCTGTGACTTGTCATTCACAGAACTGTGAGTGGTAATTTGCCAACCTCCATCCAAGTTTCTTTTTAAAAGCAGGAGATGCTGGGTGTAATGTTACATCGCTAAGAATCCTTAGACAATAGAAAAGGAAATGGAATTTACCCAGGGAACAAAAGAGTTTGCAGCTCACAGCTCTTTAGCCCTAGAAAACACTGTGGAATCAACTTCAGGGCTCTGGGGGGACAGAGATTGTACCCAAAACAGGGAAGGGGCTTGTTGCAGGAGAAGCCCACCGCTCAGTGCTTAGCAGCTCCAAATAGGGCATTTGCCCTCATGCCAAACTGGGATTAAGGCAAGGATGCGAAAGGCTGTGGTTCCTCTGCTCCACAGACCCAAGTGGAGGCAACAGAGTGGTTAGGAGCTTGAACCTGAAGGCAGACTTCCGGGGTTCACATTCATTGGGGCACATTTCTTTTTTTTTTCCCACAGCAAGGAGCCCCTGTGTGTTGCTGTCCGGTTGCTGGTGTCCTAAGAACCTTTGTTTCATGTATTTTCTATTTCCTTAAAAACAATTTCCTCATGTGAAAAAATAAATCTCCCTGATGCTCCATTATGACTAGATTCTTAAGTCTTTGGCTTCTTGAAAACCATAACTCTTTAAGCCCCAGCCCAGAGGCACCAACCTGTGATCACAAACTCTCAAGAAACACTAACTTCTAGGCAGCTTTTATATTAAGATATCCAAACAAAATCCATGACATTTTATTTCTTCTAACTACATCCAGACTGGATGTCCTCAAATCCACCATTTTTTTCGGAGAGATTCTGTACAGGCTGGTCATGTTATAAGCTTAACCTAAAACTAGTTTTATTTTCTAGAATGTAGTTATTGTTGACTATCATGTCATGTCATACTTGTTGGCAATGCCCAACATAAGCACGTTTACTCCTTGTATGGATATATATATGGTTTTATGTCCATGTACTGCATAAACATAATTCCCATTATATGGGAACAAGTAAACTATAATGCAGAGAAAAACACACACTTTGAAAAAAAATTCAACTTACCTAGAATTAAAAAAAAAAGGCCCCTTCATGTTGACAGGCATCTACTGTTAGTGCCCCATGGTAACAGTAGACCCATGGTCAATCTATTGCCACCTTGGAATGCTCCTCACTAGCCAAATAGAAATATAACTTATCCCAAGCATTTATTTTCTCAACCCACAGTCCCTTGAAAGAACAAGGCAGTGACCTATAGTCTAGCATAATAGACTCCAAGGCCCGAAATCCCATTCCAGAAAGCCATGTGAGACCTTGAAGTTAGGTGAAGAAGACACAGGAGGAAGGTACAGTCAATGAACAGTGCTTGGCATTTTCCTAAGTTTCAAAACAAAGGGTTCAGCTAAGAAACTATCTGCTTGGCTCTTCATTTTGCTGTTCCCCCCGGGGAGGGGCTGGGCACCAGAGAGAAGGAACCAGGTGGAGTCTAGTGACATTCTTGAGTTGAGCAGAGTTGGGAGTTCAAGGAGGACAAGGCCACAGAATTCTCAGGAGTCTCTAAGAAAGCTGGAGAGGGAAAGGATGCTAGAGCTCTGCAGAGGCTCCTAAGTTCCAGTCAGCTTGTGCACATGCAAGGCAAGGAACAGAAGCACTCAGCACTGCCATGATGGTATACAAACTACAAACATTAGTGGCAAACCTTATGTGACTTCAATTTGGGGATATTAAATATTAATATTAATATATTAAATATTACTCTCTATTTGACAAATAAGATCAGTTAGTAAAAAAAAAAACCTCTTTGGGCCTCCCCTGGTGGTGCAGCGGTTGATCGCTGGGCTGCGAGGCTGCCCGCAGCCTCTGCAGCGCCAGTTCGTTCCCCGGCCGCTGGCGAGAGTCCCACAAAAAACAACAAATAAAAAAACTCCTTTTTTATACTGATAATTGTCTTCACTCAAATGGAAAACAGGCTCAGGAGGGGGCCTGGTTAAGCTGGAATTAATAATGAAAAGACAATGGACAAGCCCAAACTGAGGCATATCCTCAGAATAATTAGCCTCCACTTTCAAAAATGATAAGTTATTCAGGCTTAAGCTTTCTTTTGCTGTTCATGCTTCCTGTTTTATCAGTTTGGGCTGCTACAACAAAGCATCACAGACTAGGTGGCTTATAAACAACAGAAATTTATTGCTCACAGCTCTGGAGCCTGAAAGTATGAAATGAAAGTGCCAGCTTGACTGGGTTTGGTCCTGGTGAGAACCCTCTTCTCGGCTGCAGACAGCTGGACAGCTGACTTCTTGTATCTTCACATGGTGGAAGCGAGCTCTCTGGCCTCTTCCCTTGAGGGCACTAATACTATTATGAGGGCTCCACCCTCATCACCTAATTACTTCCCAAAGATCCCACCTCCAAACCTTAGGATTTTGAGGATTAGGGTTTCCACATAAGACTTTTTATATATGAACATATGTAACATGACTATTTAGCCATTTCATTTCTTTGAATCCCTCCCTATTCTCTAAAAAAATCACTGGGTTGTATATTTTTGGAAAAGCACTTTTAGAATAAAGTATAAACAAATAGTGAAATCAGCTTTTGAGGAGAAAAAGCCTAGTTTTGACTTTTGAACAACCCACTGAAACAAAGATTAGCAATGAAAGTTTGTCAAAATTCAGGGTTGATTAAAAAATAATATAAATCTAAGGTATAAGAGGGAATAAAATCCTTGAGATTGGTGTACTGTTTTCTTTCAGGGATAGATGCTTTTGATAGCCCATTATAAATGTCCACCCTGCTCTCCAGGGGACATTGTGCACACGCAAGGCCAAAGGTGGGCTGGGAGAAAGAGACAGGAAGGCATGGAGATGAGTGGAGCTCAGATATGGAATCAAGTCAGGATGCAGGACAGGGGGGCAGTCAGACAAAGACAAGGCTCAACCTTGGCATGGGACCAATGGTGGGTTGAAGTTAAGGACTGGGGGAGTCAGGAAATGAATGAGAATATTTTGGGCAAATGTTAATTTTCAAAAAGCTAAAAACTAGAAAGAAAGGAAAAGCCTTTCCTTAAAGTTGACTATAGAGGGCCTCCCTGGTGGCACAAGGGGTTAAGCACTGTACTATGAAGCTATCCGCAGACTCTGCAGCATGAGTTCAATCCCTGGCCGGCCAGGGAGCAACCCACATAGAGCAGCCAACCTCTCCTGTCTCACCCGCTCCTCCCCTCAGCAGTGTATTTTGTCAGTCTGCCTGTTCTGCTCCCCACTCTGTCTCTGGTGAATCCTCTTACCTGCTACAGCTCTGGCCTGTACCCCAGTTCTTGTATGCATAAAAAATAAATCTTAAAAAAAAGTAGACTATAAAGATTGGAGTTAGAAAAATGGATGCTAAAACTGGTAGGTGAGAGTTTGATGAGAAATGGACTACACACACTTCATACTAATTATACTGGAAAAACAATGACTTCACAGAGAAAAGCAGACATCACCTTAACCATGTGATAAAAGATGACATCACCTGCAATGGGACAAACACATTATTTGCCTCCCGATGTGATACACCGAGGAAGACATGAACTCAGTTCTGTAGTGGTCCTGCCAAAATAGTACATTCTGGAATTAATAATGAAAAGACAATGGACAAGCCCAAACTGAGGCATATCCTCAGAATAATTAGCCTCCACTTTCAAAAATGATAAGTTATTAAAGACTGGGGGACTGTCACAGGAGGAGGGATCTACAGATGTGCTGGCTGAATGTGATTCATGAGACTGGGTGGAATGTGGATTGGGAAAAATAGATGTTTGGGGGTAACTGATGAAATTCTGATATGGATTGTAGTCTAGATAACTATTTTATCAGTGTTATATTATTGTGATAATTATGTTGTGATAATGTAAGAATACATACTTGGTCCTGCAAGAGAGTGGCAGAATAAAGATGTCAGGTTTGCCGCCTCCATATAGATTATAGCAAACAAAGTTTGTAACCCCTGAAAGACAGATGACGGAAGCATACAACAGGAGCAATGCTCAGGTGAAAGGGGTGGGACAAACTGATCAAACTCTGCCATGACACCAGTGCGGTACAGCCCTTGAGAAGGAAGCAGTCATGCCATATTAAGCCTGCTCTGTAGCTGCTGACTAGGGAATGTACTCACATCGGGAACTTTGGAGACCCAACACAGTGCTGGATAAGGGGGCACCCTACTGGAGAACTATAGAACGGGTGCAGAGTAACAATAACTGGGTTGAGTTTGAGACTTTCAATATAGAACAGCTGGAATCAGACAGGCTGGAAGAGCCAGGCTGCATCATAAAAGAGGCTACTACTTGC
Source organism: Talpa occidentalis (assembly GCF_014898055.3). NCBI lineage: Eukaryota > Metazoa > Chordata > Mammalia > Eulipotyphla > Talpidae > Talpa > Talpa occidentalis. The sequence continues at coordinate 68,751,734 of NW_023601104.1, read as the reverse complement.
ACTCTGAGGTTGTGGTATTAAAGACAACTGCCATCTGCACCCTCAGGGCCAAACCAAGACAATAACTGAATGCTTTAACCAGAGTTTAAGCACCTGGATCTCCACAGGAGAAAGCGCCTCAGGGTAAGGCTCTGCACTGGAAAGACTGAAGGAACAACACCCAGCTTGATGCATTGGCTCAAATAGCATCCGTGTCCAGTGCAGCTTCTGGTGCTCAGACGGCTGTGGCTGGCACAAGACTCCATGAGCTATCTAGGCGGAGGGGTTGGCCTAGAGCTGGGGATCACTGTGGATTCCCACCACACAATTGTGGTACCCACAGTACAGTAGGAAGCCTGAATTCCTGACATAGTATGCGAGTTTATCCCTACAGTAGCCATAAAAACTAAAAATGAAGAGACAAAAGGACATTATAAACGTTAGAGCGAAAACCCTGAGAGAAGTCTCAGTCTAGCAGAACTACAGAATAGCCTGAAGAGGAATTCAAGGTAATTATAACAATGTTTACTAAACTGAAAAAAAAAAAGCAAAACAGGAACAGAATAAAGACAAAAAAAGACTGTAACAATAGAACTAATGGGTCTAAACAAAATACTATAAGTGAACTAAGAAATACAGTGGAGGGCCTCAGGAAATACAAGCAAATGCAATAATTGGAAAGAATTAATGAGCTTGACAGCACAATTTCAGCGAACACACACACATTGAACAACAAAGAGAAAAAAGAATTTGAAAGATGAAAACCTAGAAAAGATGAGACTGAGGCCCCAGGGTACACAAAGCATATAGCCAAGATAGCACAGACCTCATGTCTTTAGGGATAACCTAAAGAAAGAATCTGTATCAAGGGGGGTGGGGGACAGAAGAGAAAGACAAAGGTGTAGAAAATTTATTTAAATATATAATTGTTGAGAACCATTTTAGCAAGGAAACAAGACCAAGAGTCTCAGGGTCTCCCTGGTGGCGCAAGGGGTTAAGCACAGCACTATGAAGCTATCCACAGCCTCTGCAGCACAAGTTCAAACCCCGGCCAGCCAGAGAGAAACCCACATGGCGCAGCAGACCTCTCCTGTCTCACCCCGCTGCTCTCCTCAGGAGTGTATTTGTCAGTCTGCCTGTTCCCCACATTGGTGAGTCCTCTCACCCCCCACATCTCTGGCCTGTACCCCAGCTCTTGTATGCATAAATAAATAAATCTTTAAAAAAAAAAAAAAGACCAAGAGTCCCAAACAAAGTAATACCAGACAGATCACAAGACATAAGGAAACGGTTGAAAACTAATAGCAAAGACAGAATACTGAAAACATGAAGAAAAAAAGTGTAACCCATGAGGGAACACCAATTAAACTGCAGTGAACCTTTCAGTAGAAACACTACAGCCAAGGAGGGAATGTCAGGAAATACTTAAAGTCCTCAAAGTAAGATTTCCAGCATGATTATATTGAGGAAGGATAGTATCCTTTACCCTGCATGATTATAATGTTCAAGATAGAGGAAGGATAAGGAGCTTCATTAACAATTTAAAACTAAAGGTATTTATCAAAACCAAGCTGTCCATGATAGAAGTACTAATGAGGTTTTTGTAAAGCAACAGAACAACAAATAGAGGTACAGTCACCTAAGTTATTTATAAAAACTCAGCAGCAAAGACAAACACAAAATTAAAGGTAGGAGGACTATCCTACAAATAAATAAATGACAATCATGGGCCTCCCTGGTGGCACCAGGGGTGAGAGTCTTGGTGCTATCAAGCTATCACCAGCCACTGTGGCCAGGGAGCTAACCCACATGGCACAGGAGACTTCTGTCTCACCCATTGCTCCCCTTAGCAGCATAATTCAGTAGATTCACCTGTTCTGCTCCCCACTCTGTCTCTAGTGAATCCTCTCACCTCCCACACCTCTGGCCTACACCCCATAAATAAATAAAAATAAACCTTTAAAAAAATGACAGGGCAAAAAAGTCAGGAGCTGCTATATTTGTATCAGATTAAATAGACTCCCAATTAAAAATGGTAATAAGGGCCTCCCCAGTGGCGCAGCAGTTGAGCACTGGGTTGCAAAGCTGCCCACATCCTATGCGGCGCTGGTTTGATCCCTGGCTCGATCCCCGGCTGCTCCCCGGCCACCAGAGGAGGGTCCCGCATGGCGCGCAGACCTCTCCTGCCGCCCGCTGCTCCCCTCAGCAGTGTACCTTGGTCCTTCTGCCTGCTCTGCTCCCCGCTCTGGCTCTGGTGAATCCTCTCACCCTCCCGCACTTCTGACTGTACCCAGTGCTTGTATGTATAAACAAACAAACAAATAAATCTTTTTAAAAAATTATTAAAAATGGTAATAATTTGATAGAGATGGACATTACATTATGATTAAGGGCCTAATACAAGAGAAAAATAACATATATGCAATGAATGATGGAGCACCAAGATACATAAGACAATTACTAGTAGAATTAAAGAGAGATGATGACAGGAAAATAATAGGGAATTTAACATTCCACTTACATTTATGGACAGATCAGCATTTTAGGGAATAAGTAATACATGTTACAATATGGATGAACCTTGAGAACATTATGCTAAGTGAAATAAGCCAGACAAAAGGGTAAATAGTATATGATTTCACTTACATGAAATATCTAGAATAGGCAAATTTCTTGAAATAAAAAGTAGAACAGAGAGGTCCAAGTGTGAGGGGTAGTGAGTTACTGCTTAATGCACACAGAAATTCTGTTTGGGATAATGAAAAAATTCTGGAAATTGTGATGATGGTGAAACAATACTGTAAAAATACTTAGTGTCATCGAGTTTTGTTGTTAAAATGGTGAATTTTATGTATATTTTACCACAAGAAAAAAAAGTCAAAAGATTGGTAAAGTTGGTGACATCTTCCCAAAGAAGTTAATTCAAGTGCTTAATCTTGATAAACGTGTTTGAAAAAAATTTTTTTTCAATTTGAAATTTTTTTTTGGATACAGGTTAAATTATGGTGGGGGATAAATCTAGCATATTTTAATTATTACTAGTCCTAAATATACAATAATTCATACACATTAGAATGCCTATTTGCTTTTTTGTATTTTCCCTACATTATAAGAAAATGATTGGAAACTCATCAAATCTGGAGGGTTAAGGTATCTAACTTAAAATATAGTCTCTGTGGCAAATATAAAATTCACGTGGGCACTCCCAGAACCACCTCAAAGAGATGCTCATAGAGATACATGTCTTTTCCAGTGTTTTCATATATATATTTTTTTAAGATTTATTTATTTATTTATACAAGCACTAGGTACAGTTAGAAGAGCGGGAGGGTGAGAGAATTCACCAGAGCCAGAGCGGGGAGCAGAGCAGGCAGAAGGACCGAAGTACACTGCTGAGGGGAGCAGCGGGCGGCAGGAGAGGTCTGCGCGCCATGTGGGACCCTCCTCTGGTGGCCGGGGAGCAGCCAGGGATCGAACCAGTGCTGCAGAGGCTGCGGGCAGCTTCGCAACCCAGCGCTCAACCGCTGCGCCACGGGGGAGGCCCCATATATTTTTTTTTTAAAGATTATTTATTTATACAAGCACTGGGTACAGTCGGAAGTGCGGGAGGGTGAGGGAATTCACCAGAGCCAGAGGGGAGAGCAGAGCAGGCCGACTGATGAAGTACACTGCTGAAGGGAGCAGCGGGCGATAGGAGAGGTCTGCGCACCATGTGGGACCCTCACCCAGTGGCTGGGGATCGAACCGGCGCTGCAGAGGCTACAGGCAGCTTCACCACACAGCGCTCAACCGCTGCACCACCAGGGAGGCCCTGTTTTCATATTCTTTAGGTAGATACTTAGAAGTGGAATTGCTGAATCATAAGATAGTTCTATTTTTAATTTTTTGAGGAACCTCCATACTGTTCCTACAGAGGCTGCACCATTTATAGTCCCACCAACATGACGGACTGGAGGCGATTATGTTAACCAAAGTAGGTCAGAAAGAGAAAGACAAATAATGGACAATTCCATTTATATATGGAATATAAAAAAACAAAGCAAAGCCATAGACCCTGACGAGAAAGTGGTGGTTACCTGATGGGGAGGGGAAAGCAGTGGAAGGATCTTAGGGGGCCAAGTAGATAGAGGTGAGTGGTACTAGAACTGGTGGTGGGTGTATTGATATACTCATTTATCAAGATGTGAAGCTGTAGTCCTGAAACCTAGGTAGCATTTTAAACCAATGATACATCAATGAAAAAAAAAAAAAAAAAGCATAACTTGTGTTTAGTGAGAGAGATGAGGAATTATTACCCAGAGAAGATGAAACTGGGGCCCCAAGGTACACAATAGAATGTAGCCGAGACAGCACAGACCTCAGGTGAACTGCCCAGCGAGTCTCAAAGGCTGAACTCCAACTGCCTGTGTAGGTGGGGTCAGGAGCCTGCTGACGGGGCAGCTGTAGCATATTACAGACTTAGTGACAGTGGGTGTTGGTTTAATATTGGTTAATGATTCTCTCCAGCAACACTGGGCAGAACAACTGAAGCAGCAGGAAGATGAAGTATCCAGTGAGTGCGAAGAGCCCATGCTGTTGGGTTTTCCTTTTTGCTTGCTATTCATATAGAGGATTTCTACTCTAAAAAAATATTTACAAAGAAGAAAAATAGATTATTACCATATTCACAATGAACGGATTTGGGTAATACCTTTAGAAGTCGCTCAAAAAATTCACATAATAATTATACATCTTAAAATAGCCACATCAGAAATAAGTTGTTGATAAATTGCAGCCTGTTTCATAATGTGTTTAATTATGAAATGCCTTATAAAAACTTGGAAAGTGATCAACTATCAAATGCTTGACTACCTTTAGCTTTAACTCCACCTTCTGAATGAAACTTGTTTTGGAATGGAGTGGGTGGTGGCGGCGGCAGCAGCAGCAGCAGCAGCAGCAGCAGCAGCAGCAGAGCTAGAGCAAACAGGAAACCTCAAATAACATTTCACGTGGCCCCTGCCTCTCTGTTCCCACACACTCAAAGTGCACAGTTCAAATTAAACCACGGCTCCGGCGGGGGCTGGCCAGGTGCTAGCCAGACCAGCTAAGCGGGGCTCAGTTCAAGTTGGAGGGTGTCTTTTATGTGGATCCACAGCTGAGGCTCCCTAAAGCCCACATTTCTTCTAGAGGATCCAGAACATTCCAGATGGGTAGAGGACATAACAGATAAATATTCCTATAGAACAATTAGCCAAAAATTATTTAAAGACTATTAGGTTTGGTACAGCACTGCACTGGGTAGTTTAAGAAGGGGAGGACAAGTCTTCCAATGTGTTACTGAAATGTCATTGGATTTGAGAGTAAAGCTGATTTGAGATAAGCAATGCTTATTCCTACTTTGTGTGTCTATATAGTGAAAGCGCTTTTTAAGAAGCAAGGGACATAAAAGCACTGAATTAGGGATGAGCCATTATCTACACTTCTCAGTGTCTTAGGGGGTCTGAACAGGAAGTTTCTGCTAAGACCAACATCCTGGGTGGCCTCAGCATGCTTCCCTACCAGATACTTCTTTTCCTTTGCTCACCTACATCCTCTGCTTAGAAAACTCTTACTTGGCTTTGCCTATGCAAATCTTACTTTACCCTTCCTGCTGGGTATTCTACTTCATGCCCAAAGATGCAAGAACAACCTTTTATTTTTAATAATTATGAGCACTTACAATATGAGATCAGCCGTGTGGTCTCAATCAACCTTTGTGCTATCAGCACTCATCTGTCTCAAACTCACAGTTCACAGAATAAGTTTCCTGGAGTATAATGACATCAGTCACATTTTCCTGCAAGGCACACACACACATGCACAAGCTTATTCAGATATCACATATATTTGGACCCCTGACAGTTGATTGTTCACAAATATTCTGATTTGTTCCTTTCAGGTCCTCTTGAAGTTAGATGTGACTTGCTTTGGCCAGTGCAACAATCCAAGGAGAGGGAACAGCCAAAGTAAGGTACCTGCAAGACTCTGGGTTTGAGTGAGACAGGTATGTTCTGAGGACAGCCAGGAGACCAGTGTGGCCAAAGCAGAGATGTGAGTCCCAGAGGTAAGTCACAGGGACCAGATCATATAGGTGGCCTTGTAGGTCACTGTAAGAACTTTGCTTTTTTCTGAGGGAAACAGGAGCCATTGCAAGGAATTCAATAGAAACTCCGCGGAAGGGTAAGGGAGGAGGCAGGTTTTCACTGGGTGAGGGTAACTTTCAATGTGAACCTTCCAACTTAACCTCCAGTGATGATGGTTTGTTAAGCTTCCCAGCTCATTCTATCTTGTCAGTAGGCTAAGAACCACTGCTTCAGAGAATTCAGGGAGCAGATAATAGAAAGAAAATCTGTAATCCTTATTTTAGATATCATTTTAATTGCTTCCCTAATCAAACTACAAGTGAGAGTTGACAATTAAAATGGGATCATTCCCTTTCCCCCCTAAAACAGGGCTTTTGCAGGGACATAAGGGTGAGAAAAGAGACTTTATACTAATCTACCAACCAGTGATGCATTATTGACTACTATGAAATATAAGGATTAATTTCATTTTAAATTTCAGAAAAACAATTAAAAAAAAAAATCACACACACAAAATACCTTGGTTTTCCAAACAACCTCTTCTTCTTGCCTTTAGTATATCTTTTCCCCACCACATTTCTTCCTCCCTTGCCAAAAAGGAAAAATGCCAACTTCATTAAAACTTCGTTATTCCAAGGTTAGAAAGGACAATGATTTTCACATAATCAAATTGTTTATACCTGAACAAATGATTTTTGAACATAGTGTTTGAATTTCAGTCCAATAAACTAAGAATATCAAGACAATCCCAACAGATTTGAAGAACCAACTAAATGATCTCAGTTATAGAGACTTGCACTCCCGAAGCTTCCTTCTTGGAACTCTGCTCCTCCTGAGATGAAGCTTTTCTCAACACTGTGGTCCTGTCAGATGCCAATCCATCCGGCTGTGAAGTGGCAAGCTTTTGAAGGTCAAGTTGAATTAGTAATACTAGTGACAGGAACTGTGAAGTCACCCTTGAACAAGGATATTTACACATGCAAATATAGTACACTTATAACCATACTGTCATCAAATAGTTCAGCCTGTATGTTACAAAAATCAGGACAGAGCACATGGCAAGCAATCCCTTATGGTATGCAGGGATGTATAGAATTCAGTGACCTCAAACTTTTCTACAAAATATTTACGGAAGTCCTAAAGCAGAATGTTGCCTAGGAACTTACATATTTAAAACCAAAATAAAGGAAAAAGTCATGGCAGGCACTCTGAATTAGATATAAAAGTAAATACTATGGAAGAACATCTGTGATCTAAGCACAGAAGCCGTTTATAAAATGCTAATACTCCTCCCTATTTTATTGAGGATCAGTGTAGCAAAATGTCAGAATACACCAGGAAAGGCAGACAGTGATAAAAACTGAATTTATACCAGTTATATGAAGACTTCTATTTGCTTAACAAGTTAAAAAAGTCACTTCCCATGTGCTTCTAGTACATCCAATCACTAGAACATTTTAGTTAATTGTGTTAGGGATGTTCTGGAGACTTTTAGTTAAAAAACACAACCTTTCAGTTTTGTGAGCAGTTGAAAATTCAGAGGTTAAAATAATTAGGAATAAGCTTTTCTTAGAAAGATGACTCTCTGCAAAAACATTTTCTTCGTTAAGTACAATGAAATACACATCAAGACTGTATACTGAGAATTTAGAAGACACACATTCTGTAAGTGGGGACCATATGCTAACACAAGGTAAACACAACCCTTCTGACCTACACCAGTTACAAACTTGGCAAACCTTTTGATTTTAAAAGATAAATTCAGTCTACTATTACCCAAAGAAACACAAATAGCACAATATAAAAATAGGGCACTACAATCTAAGTCAGAATCTGATTGTCACCTAGAACAGAGCATTCATCCAGCTTTAACAGACTGTACTTAAAGAATGATTTTCAGAGACTTCTTCAGTCTTACCGCACTGTTACAGACTGAGTTGCATCCATACATCTCAGCACGCTTAATAAATGTTAGGAACTCTCCTCTCACCTCACTTAATTCAAAATAAAACCTTAAAATCATTTTCCTATCTTTATTATTTAAATCCTACCCAAGCATACTTAAATTCAATACTGTTTCCTTACGAGATTACTGCTGGAATAACATTTCTCATAACAATGTCTAAGTAGCATGTTGATCTAATTAATACTATAGCATCTGTAGGGACTCCCTAAATAGTAGGGCTGACAAAGAATATGTTAGTAATTAAAAAGCTATCTTAAGATAAGAGCATTGTTAAATTTAATGTAGAAATTATAAACTTGGCCTTGTCTATAATGGTGACTTACTTACAACATTGTTCAAACACATACACACATGCACACATACTGTTACCCAGTTCAAAGGGTCTGTTTTAAGGAGACATGATTAACTTGAAATACAAATGAGAGAAGTACTGACTTGCAATCTGATCATGTAAGAACAACTGATTTTAGAAATGATTGGATTGAACCAGATAAAACTGTCGTTTTGGTAGATAAAAATTATTAAATATTACAAATTTCACTGGTTCAAATTAACATCTGGAAAAACTTGTATCATCAGGAAAGCCATAGAGAAAGTGCTTTGGTCTGGAAGACCCAAGCCCACATCTAACCCACAGCAGTGAATGGCACACCTGTAGTGTTCAGCTACTCCACCATTTAGGTAACAATACAATTAACTCAAAACACACATCTTATAGAAAGCTTAAGATTCTCCAGGGCACCCTATATAAGGTATCAGGACAAGTAAATATCAATCTTTTTATAGACAACTGGCAGCAGCGGAGCACAGATCTTTTACTGTTCTCTGGCAAATGGATCTTGTGGCAGGTAACGTCCTATAGAGGGCATGCACATCAAATTTTTCTGCAGTAGTTCATCAAACAGGCTTTCCAACTAGAATCGAAATTCCTGTGATTTGATGGGAATTTCGGTCTGAGCTATTAAATGATAACAAGGAAAAAAGAAAAAAGAAGAGTAGCTCAGTATGAGTTTCTCAGTAACAACGGGAAAAATCATTTTTACTTAAAAAGCCCTTACCTTCAATGTTCAAAAAAATAATTTAAAAAGATAATAAAAGTACAACATACTTGGATAGGTGAACCCTTGTTCTAGTTACACATGTGCCATATGAATTTTTGTCTCAGTCTTACTGCCTTTGGTTAGGATCCCTCATTGTTACTAACAACAAACAAAATAAATGCTTGCAGTTTACAGAATTTCGTTTACATGACCAGTTCGACATACCCTAAAGTCCCTCCAATTATGTAAGGTCTATTCAGGCAGATGGAAGACAGGAAAAAGGTAATACAACCACTTAACAGAATTACAAAAGAAGTAAGCATTCACACTCACACACACCACACCCGAGTTTACGTGGAAGCAGGCACCCTATGTGGAGAAAAGTCCTTTCCCAGATACCTCCCAATTCCCAATCTCATCTCTTTAAAGAAAAAGATATCATCTGAAGAAAACAAAGAGGAAAAACTTATGGCTACTTTATTTCTAGAATGTTTTCATGAAACTAATCATTTAACCCAAATTTACTAGTTTCGGAAATCTTCCTAAAATTAGGAAGGGACAAGTCTAGTTAGGATTGTGACTGATTTATCTTTTTGAGCAAATTAACCAAGTTGAGTTGAAAAAAATTCTCTTAACGTCTCCTAAAAACTGATTTAGAATATTCTATGTGTCTAGTCAGAACAAAATCATCCCTTGCAATATCAATCAATCATAAACACACACATTATGCAATTGCCTGTTTATTTAGTGGAACCAGTTTTGCAAACTAGAAATTTCTACTTTTCATCTCACATACAATCTGCAACTATTCACAGACTGAATGCAATTTCTTCAACGAACTTGAAAACAAAAGTACATTCTTAAAGTTAGAACTGAATTCACATATTTTCTTTGGACCAGGAAATGGTACATAATAAAAAATATACATTTATGGAAAAATTTTTTAAAAGATTGGATCACATAAACTGCAAAGTGTGGGTGAGTTACTGTGGAGAACTTTGCTACACACTGTAAGAAAAATATTTTTGCAGTTGTATTAGTTTTACATTTATAGATTTAAAAAGTGACACTATATGTAATGCAAGATGCTTTTAACATGTGCACGCTCCACTCATAGCATTTATACAAATTAAGTAAAATAAATCATTTTGAGTGAAACCAACAGTATTGGAGCATATTTCTACAAACAAGGTATTTTCCTGCAGATGTGCTGTTGACTTAGGTCTAAACAAGTAAAAAAATGGTTTCTGTGTTTCAAAATTCCATCAAAATAGGAATAGGCTCCACATGAACATCCAGTTTTGGCAAGAACTGCAACAAGCTAATCAATTTTTTCATGGTAGTTATATTTGAGTAAAAGTTTCATTAACCCTGTGCATTTCTGGCTTAGGTTAGTTACATCCTATTTTAATATTCTGTATTAGTAAGTAAACACCTAGCTGCTTAGACTCTGAAGTGAATTAAACATTTAATCAACTCTTACACCAGGGAACTCAATCCTGAGTTAGAGAAGTGACAGATGTGACATCTGCATGTGACTTTATTATGTCTGCACTCTGCAGGACAGACATATTCAGTTATTGTCTTTCCTATTTTCTGTTGAATTTCAAAAGTGGCAATTTTAGAAAAGAATGTTAACCTCCAAAGCTAGCTCAAATACTCTATCTTTTCACCTTTAAGCAATCTCCTTTTCTTCAAAATGCAACATATAAAAAAAGTATTATACTACAGATTCTAGCTTAGGTTTCCTCTACTTCTGCTACTTTTATCCTTAACTCAATTATTTTGATGCCCTTTAGACATTTTTGATGGGCTTTACAGAAAAAAAAGACTATTCTGTTATAGTGTGGGATCAAAACCATGGGACTCATGAATCACTGAAATACTGTAAACTTTGAGGAGTTTATGTACATTATGCATTTCCCTGTGTAAGGAAGTTCTTAGAATTCATTAATCTCAAAGGCCCTGTAATGCTAAAGGTTAAGAACTATCACTATAATAAAAGTTGTGCCATTCATTCTGCCTAAGCTCTTACTATTTTGTTCTGCAGCTACCCAATCTCCTACTCAAATCTAACTTACTTCAGAAAGAACCATACAAATTAAGTGTCACTAAATAATCCTTTACTATGTCAGGAGGGGCTATGTAAAAAGAAAGGAATAACTATAAATAATTGTCCTAAACAATGAGAAAGCTATTAGTAGAAAACTGGGTTTGGGAGCAATGAAAAGAATTGAAAGGTTGGGTTTTTGTGATGAACAGTGCATTTCTTTTTCTCAGTTATTTCTTTGTTAAAGCAGCAGTAATTCTTTATCATTATCTCCCTTGCTGGGAAAATCAAATTATCTGAAGAAGCAAAGGTTCATTCTCCCTAGTTTATGTAACAGTTCTTAACCATATATATAGATGGGACCATGGAAGACGTTCTTCTTGCCTTTCAAATAATCAAGAATTATCCTCTTTTCTCACTGGCATCTCCCCACTCCTCTTTATCGCCCAAGTTTTCCTGGTTTTGGCCCAGTGTTACAGTATTAATTAGATTTGATGAGGCAATTTGAAAAAAGAAAGAGAAACCACCAGACAGGCAGCAGAGGAAATGAAACAAAATTTTGTGCAGGACAAAGGAGGGAAAAAATAAGTCATTTTATAGTGTATCAAAAACAAACTCCCCCCACCCGCCTAGCATCTAATAAAAGTATCAACTACAATTTCAGTATGTGTTAAGTTTTTCTAGTTGGCACAAAACTACTTGCTAGTAATATTAAGAAAACATAAGAAGACCAGTAGCTTAATGTATAAAGCAAGTAAAAGGGAAAGAATCTATGTTGAAGTGAACAAAAATGGAAATGTTCATTTGAAAATGAAGTGGAGCCAAATCTCTCTCGTTTCTGTATAGCATTTGGACTACCACTAATAACACTTAACTGAGACTTAGTACTCTTACCAACACAAAGTACAGTATTATAACATTAGAAAATGTATTCTTAAATATTTCAAGCATATTCTGAAATGTATAATTTAAAACAAATATAATCTCAAACTCATGACACATCGATGAATTCTAGAATTAAAGGAAGACTTTGAACTATAATGACGTCTTCCTAACACCTAAAAAAAAATTAGACTAGATCACTCAGAAATGATCATCTCACCAGCAGTATCTGTAAGCAAAAAAGTACATGGAACTCTTAAGGTTTCTTCAAAGAAAAACCTCAAATGACAAACTTCTATATACTGATATATTTATATATTTTCTAATACCAAACCCTAAATTAATACTGTACAAATAGCAATCAAAATATTATAGTCATAAACCTCTTTCAAACTTTATGAATTAAGTGTATACCTTAAAATTCAAAATTCAAGAAAACACTGGTACCCAATTTCATCAGTTCTTTCAGAAATCACTGAATTTCCATATGGGAACTTGTTCAGTAATGATAGGCAGTGAAATTATTTAAAAAATTTAAAACATAGCTAAAATTGGCTATTAACACTGGCAGTGTGTTTTCAAGAACAGTTTTCACTTTAATAAGACAAATTAGAGAGATATATTTGTTAACTGCCCTCAACTGACAGGCCACCACTGTTTTCAGGGTGGGAGAACTTTAAGAAATCTACCACCTATTTCTCTGACTTGCTGCGGTCAGTAGGAATGGAAGAAGGCCATTTGTTAAGGCAATTAAGTATTCTGAATAGATTTACATCTCATCAGTCCAAATTTATTCCTATGCTAAACAAAATTTTCTTTTGAATGAGATTTTTAGCTTAGTGGAGAAGAAAATAAAGGGAAAGAATTTTCAAGGTGAATGAAGTACAAATGAGTTCTGCAGAGCAGAGACCTGCCTTGTTCAAGAAACTATCTGGCAGGTTGGCAATAACAATTTTTTTTGGACGAGTAACCCAGTTGTAATAGCATACATTATATTAAACTCAACTTGAATGCAAACTTCTTGAAGGCAAGGGCCTATTCACTTTCTTTATAGTTCCAAGGTGCGTGGCCTAGAACAGTGCTTTGCAGATAACACTGAATACATCTGGTGAAAAAGCTGGGTTATTAGTTGGACTAACATGGTCAAATGGATGGTCACTACAAGTACACCTATATATCAGATTATTGGATTTATGTAATTCTTCAATCCAAATTTTGTAATGTAATTAGTAAGAAGAATTAAGTGGCTGAAGCAGTGTACTAATTGCCCTCTACTAGAAAGCATTATAATTAAAAATGTCTGAGTTAGTTCTAAAGAAAAAAATATCACTTTGATTTTAGGTCAGTGCTAATATTAAGATGCTTCAGCTATCTGTAAAAGTATATGCTCTAAAAAATTGGAAATAAGAGATCTTGCCTTGCTAAAACAAAGAGATCAGAAAAATTTAATATTAGGATAAGAATCTGCTATATAGTTAATTTCCCATTAAAAGCAGCAAATTGGCTTCATGCTATTAAAACACTTAAATGAAATTTAAGTATATTAACTATATTAAATGAATATTAAGTATATTGTCTTATAAGAACTTTTCCCCTCCAAATAACATATAGCACATCAAAAAAATCTGAGGCGTTGCCCTGAGATGCTAATTAATTAGCACACGAAAGGGGGCATGGGGTAAAGAATTCAAGTGGTACAAAAATGAAGTGTATAATAGAGGTGCAGAGGTGCATTTTGAAAGTGTAGCTGGATCCCCACTACCACCATTACCCCCAGAAATCAAGAACACACACAGTCTGCTGTATATTTCCTTCCTGTATTTTATAATGAAAAATTGTATCTAGTATGGCAATGCTGACTCATGTGGAAAAGATTTAGTCTTCTTAGATCACACTTTAACAAGTTTTCTCTCACTTCTAAACCTAACTTCAGTACTTATAATTTTAACAGAGGAATACTTTAATCTCCTTTTTATTTAAAGACTCAAATAAAAAGGGCTCTAATGTTGTTATGGTTTGAAATATAGCTTTCCATCACATATTTTACTTGTGATTTAAGGTTTTACATCTCAAGAATTCAAGATACTGAAATTTCCAGAACTAAAAACTTCAATCTATTTATAAAAGCTAAGGACCTGGCTTATTGTAAATAGGGATTTAGTTTTCAATACTAGTATGCCTGGTAATCAATCTACGTTAAAGCACTGGTATTCATTAAATGTACATTTAGATGCTTGCAAAGCTATAACTTAGAACATTATCATACTTCTCACTCTACCAGATTTAGACATTAAGCATTTATTTGTAAGTTAAGTACGGAATTGGTTCTGTAATTCCAACTGTTATGAATTTCTAAATATAAATAGTACTTGTTTTTCTTCATGCTGGATTAAGATATATATTAAATACAATTAAGTTACATTTAATCACCTCACGAATAAGAGGGATGATGAAAAGATTTTGCTGGTTTTAACTACTTAAGTCTGAGACATTTCACATTACTTTTCCCACTACTCCCCTAACTTTACATTAGTTTTAAGGCTATATATACAAATATGTATATTTCCAAATTAGAGAAAAAGCAAATTAACAAAATTGATTATACTATCTTTTATACACAAAGCTTTGATTTTGTAGTCAATGTTGTATTTTAACCATACATTTTAATAGTTTTCTAGTGGGGACTCTGCCTACTGAATGATTAAATTACATGGCAATAAATACAATATGCAACCTAAAAAGACAAAAATACAGAAGGGCACAGAACAGTTTTTTCAATGTGACAGATTTTAAAAACCTTACTTTCACATGCTTAATCAGAGGAATTTAAGCCTAAGTTAAATTAGGCTGTTTTTATATCTACAACTCTTTAAGTTTTGAAAATTATTTTTAAAGGCCAACAGCTAAATATTATCAACATGCTATATTTCAAATCACAAATACATCTTAACTACTTGGATTCTAAAGACATGGGCCAATTAAAAATCACAGGCGCGCGCGCACGCACGCACGCACGCGCGCACACACACACACACACACACACAGACACACACCCCTATAATAGAGTGTTAGATTGTCACCCTTTGACAATTATTTTAATTAAACAGTAGGCAAATTTAAGCTAATAACACATCTTAATGAAAAACAGCCAGAAAAATCCATTTGAAAAATTAAGGAACAACAGAGACTTGAATCTTTCAGTCTTTCTAATGGAAGGAAAACAGTTCCATCTATGCTCTGAGTAACAGTACTTTCCAATTAAAAAAGACTAACATCTTTCCCCACGAGAAACTTCTCTTTTACAATGGCATCATGTTTTTAAAGGACGGGGCTAAAGGAGGAATTACACATACATGATTAAATTTCTTGTTTGTTAAATCAAGCTTTATTGATAAAATGGAATTCAGAATATCTTAATAGGAACAGCAGCAGGCCCAGCCAATCATGATAGCAAAAATGTGGCAGTCTCCTACTATGTGTAGGAAGCTGCTGCTTATCAATTAGTAATTAAATGTAAGGACTTGTAAAAGAGGTGCAAAGAATCAAGGCATTCTAGCCCCAAGATTGATATTCTTATGAATATACTGTATTACCTGCAATACTTGTGGCAACAAGGAGAGGACAACCTAAAAGACAGTTAAATGAGGGGACCATTTTCAACAATGCCAATCCCACTGCCAAGAACATTAAGATAGTTTGCAGTAACTTACTAAATGTTTGGCTTTGTAAAGATTTTGAAATTATTTTCCATAATCATGTGTACATTTGAGCATGGAGCTGACATGGCTGCTGCTCTCCCTGTCCCAACCCAAGTCCAAACACAACATGACTTCAAGGGCTATTTATCTGTTGCATCACACAACAAGCCAAACATTTCTTGTAACTTTGATAGTGATTTAAAGCAGTTCATAATTAAATATGAGCATTTTGTACAAGAACAATTACACTTTACAAAAAAAAACAAAAAATCATACAACAAAAATTGCTGGAGTCTGATTTACAACATGAATTATGGTTTGAAATCACGTTTACATAAGTCTCAAATTTACAAAAAAAAAAAATCAGTTCTGGGCTTGCTGTTGTACTGCTGAAGTTCTCTGGTGTGATCACTCTCACCCATCACATGCCCTTCTTTAAAGTTGAGGATGGATGTTTAAAAGGTTCAGTGAAGTTGAGCTGTACTCTCCTTTGGAGGTGAAGGTAAACTCCATGGCTAGATGAGCAGTTTCACCACATATCATCAGTTGACGTAGAGTCCTTTATAAATTAAGGAAACACAACAAGGAAATAAATAAAATTTTAGATGTGCCGATACATTACATCCTGGATAATGTAAAAATTTAGTAAAGTTGGCATTTAGAATATAAGGACTTTATACAGTACATAATATGTGTATGTTTGTATATAAAAATGGCAATATTTAATCTGTCCAGAGAATTGTTAACCTTTTGTTTTGGAATATTTGAAATATTATACTACCCATGAAGTTGACCAAATGACCAAATCAAAACTACTAAAAAGAATTTTTTTCCTCAACAAAACCCAATTTATCTTCAGAACATTATTTTTTTATAAGCTTCTACTGCATATGAAGAGATTAAGACCTCAAGAAATATGAGATTTGAAGAGGCTTTATAATGCAATATACAAAATATTTCAGAGTTATACCTAAATGATTTCAAATTGCCACTCTTTGGAAAACAGCATACTACAAAAGAATTTTAACTGGAAACTTAACTGGAGACTATAACATCTAAATGTTGATTTATATAAACAGAATTCAATTCTTCAATATTTAAATGAAGTACATCAGTGATCCCGGCAAAGGCATGTCCAACTATTTAATGGAAATTGGCATTATGAAGTTCTGCTGCAACTGCTTACAAAACTCAGCCTAATTCAAGATTGAGTAGATAATTACAACTTCAAAAAAAATGAATGGACGAAAACCTTCTAAAGTTGGCCATCTATAGAAGATTCAAATACACAGAATAATTCAAAGGAATTTTCTTCTTTTTTGAGAGAAGTGGTTATATCCTCAATCACTAGAACTATGGTAAACAGAGTTCAGAACAGTCAATCAATCAATCAACCAGCCAGGGTTATGTATGCAAGAATGGCTGCATTGAGTAACTCTGGAAAAACAGGAAGGATATGCATTTCAAGTGGAGGGGAAGGGAAAGCAGTGGGGGCTAAAATGTTACTTACAGTGTCATCGTTTTTGTAAGGATTCAGTCTATTGTAAACGGCTTCGATTATATTCCGCCTAAATTTTTAAAAGCAGAAAGTTAATTCTTCAAAGTACAAAATTATTTATCTCATAGCCAGATGTTCATTAATATGCCAAAGATAATCTCACAGTTTCTCGAGTTCTATTTCTTACTGTCAATAAGAGAGCCCCACTTTAAGATATCTGGGCCCCAATGTTAGAATAGAGGAAAAGGTAAATTTACTCTGAAATATACATACTATCAACCCAATTAGTAGAAGACAAAAGAAAAAAAAAACAGCCTATATAGCGTACTCTTATGTGAACTCCTATGGTTATGAGTCAGCAATGGGAATGGCAGTTCTTGAAATAAAGTAACTAATATATTCTGGTTTAGAGTTAACTATTTTGAAGTAAAAGTTACTTCACTATCTATTGTAGTAAAATAATTTGATCTTTTTAACATTTATTTTCTGCTTTTCATAATGCCCCCTTTAAAAAGCTCTATTAAAACTTTAATGTCAAATGTAATATTTTCTTGACAAGTCTAGAAATTAGTTTTTGAATAGTATTTTGTCAAATAATCCAAAAATAGTATATTTATAAGTGATAGCCTCCCTATTTCTACAATTGATTTGGAATTTATACGCCAGTCATGTCACAGAAATGTTACAAGAAAAGGTTTCTAAAAACTAAAAGCTTCAAACAGGAATTTTTACAATTACTATTTAGTACAATGATTAAAAAGAACATAGTTTCACTTGTAATCAAGGAAATCAGTCAAAATCAAGTGGTAATCAATGAAACCAGTCAATATACCATATGCCAATTATGTGAGTATCTGAGGTAAAAAGTTTTAATTTTTGATCATAAAACTGCTTGAAGTCTCCATTTTAGTTCATAAAGACATAAGCTTAATATTTAACAAAGATTAATCCAGCATATGAAGTACAAAGGGGAAAAGGAAAGAAAGGCATCCTTCTATCTTCCCTCGCACCAAAAACTAACCAACCAGAAATAAACAACCAAAAACACTGGGAAAATCAGAGAGGTAGAAATATGACCAGATGGGATGAGAGCTAGATGCTTATCCCTGGGTTTTACAGCATCCAGGGAGCCACCAAATCAAATTACAACAGTTGGAAAAATTAGGACACAGAATTTTGTGGTGCTGTAACTTAACTAAAAAATAATTCACTGTATTATAGCAACGTAAGCCAACCCTCCACTAAAGACAGACTTTGGTGTAATTAGTCACAATGACATTCTGGTATCTATATTCTAAACAAGCATCATATATCACTACTGAAAAACAGTGAATCACATTTTGAGTATACAGATAATTGCATCCTTGAGAAATTAGGTAAACGTGTGTGTACAAAGGACACCTAACATTTTCATTTACTGAGAGAAACTGAGAATATACAAAATGTAACTTACTTGCTTGCCAATTCACCCCCTGGTGGGAGGCTGGGGATGTTCTCACTGGCTAATGTGCGCATCACATGGACTAAGTCAGGGACTCCTTCCCCCTGCTTCTTTATGATTTCTGGGAATCAGAAGTACTTTTTTTGTAAGTGTTATCCAAATTTAATTTAAAAAAACTGAAACAAAGATAACTTAGGTTTTTAAAGATGGCATTTACCACATCTGAGATTTCCTAAACTGGTATAAAAGATCACCTTTGAAAATTTATGACAAAGAGGTGCGCAAAATGATACAAAAATCAAGGTAATTTCCAGATCAGCTTCAAAAAATAAAAATAAATGATAATGTGAAAAAATTTCACATTAAGATCAGTATGTTACATAAGTAGGGATGGATATGTGTGTACAGATGAGAATATTCTTAAGATGCCAACTAGTCACTTCTGAGATCAGCTCCTCTTTTTACCACTGGAAACATGTTTTCTAAACTTTGCCTTGAAAATATACTGCACAATTTTTTAAAAAATAAACGTTTGAAAAAAGATAAACCTTTATTTAAGTACAGGGAATTTTTTGCTCTAACCCAATCATTTTTACATAAATACTTATATTTGCAAAGCATGTGCAGATTAGGTTACGTACTTAAACACCACTCTCAGCTTAGTTTTTGTCTAGAGTATTTCTAAGCAAAAAAATAGATATATAATATGAACAAAGTCTGGATTGGAAAAAAAATCTAAATTCATTATAAACCATACAACTACATTTAAAGTTGTTAATTCCAAACCATCCAGTTATTAAATGGATATAATATGATCTGCAGTGTTGCCATGCAGATGCACGTTTTTCATACCACAGAACACCAACAATTATGTACAAACAACTTAAAGAACTCTCAAGCTATTCACTTTTTGCACTAGAAGTCTTTAGTTAGAGTTTTAGCACATTAATTCTAAATGCAAGATCATGCCAAAGGTACCTGTAAATTGTATGTTCAAGTTTTGTTCAATTTTTGGGTTTTCAATGTTTATTATAAGAAATTTTCTTTGTCATCATTGGACATCATTTGTAAATATAACAATGCATGTAAAGATCTTTCTTTAATCCAGTCTCAAATAATAACACTAGAGCCACATATTAAAAGACACACTGCTACCCATATTTCTTTAAATGGCTTGAATTATCATTTCAGAATAAAGGTCAAATTTTACCACCTATTTTTTGCCTTTTTAAAAAAAAGTCTTAAACTGAACAAAAAGCAAGGATCTCAGATTTGGTTTGCCAAGTTCCTTTATTGTTTAATCTTTAACATCTAGTATTATATTTATTCTACATGGTTCTAATGCTGGAAATTTGCTATACAAAAATAAAGGGATTTGATGTTTACCTAAACTGCACAATTTCACAATCTAGAGTTGTAACATACTTAACATACAGTCTCTGCTAAACCAATACAATTACTGGATTGATAACTAGATACATTAGAATGAACACTGATAATAAATTCAATCAATGATGGCTTCAGGTCTAAAAAACATTACTTTGAATCATCTATATTTGATGTATCTTACATCTCTTCTGATGAAATATAAATTAGGATATTTTAATTATGAAAAAAATTACATGAAGACAAATTCTTTAAAAAAAATTATGTAAGGCTTTGAAAACAGTTAATATTTCCCATTCCACATGGGACAATACACTTAAAACTATCTGATATTAATACTACACTAGTCTTGCTTGTTTCTGCTTTTAAAAGAGAAAAATAAATTTTAGGAAATAGTCCTTTAATTGTATTTTAAGTAGAACTGTAAAAAGACCAAATTTTTTTTATTAAAGCATATATATGTATAGAAGATCTATGTTTCACACACACATAAACAAACACATTCTGCCCCTTCCCTTTCCCTCACCACCAAAGCTGAAGGATTCTATCAGTTATATCCAAATTAGCAACTAAAAGTTGGGGTGGTCAATAGCAAAGATTTTAAAAATATATACACAGAAATATAATCTTACATTGACTTAGAAGGACCACAACCTTAAGTGGTATAGTTTAAATTATGAGCTGAAATCTTTTTACAACCCAGAAGAGTCAAGTATTTAGAAGGGCACAGATAATAGGAAAGAGAAATGCTTTTGTCCTTTTTATAGTGTGAAGTCAAATAGAATTCAAGGCAAATAAAGCGAGGTTTAGTAGGTCACAGCAACTTAATGGAGGCATATATTTAAAGAAAAAAAGAGTAAAAGGTATTTAGTGCCTGTTTTGGTAACTGACTGCATGCAGCATTTTATATTTTTTTACGACAAGTTAACTTTTTTTTTAACAAATGCAGTTACATTCTTCTGTGTTTTTGAGTAGAGCAGCAGTTTTAATTAATGTAATATTTATTCTCTTGTTGCAGTCTCATCAGACCTACCTCAGTAAAGAATGTTTATGACATAATAGTCTCCAATTGAATAGTACAAGTATAACAACACTTCAACAATCAAAAATAGCGAGTATGTAAATGCTGTTCAGGTGGCAATTCTTGATAGATAAAAAGCAATATAAAACTATTATAACAAAATTATCTAAAGCAATTATTTAGAATTGCATTAAAAACTTACTTTAAAGAGTGCACACTAAAGAAAAAGGTAGTTTTTAAAACTTGACCCCATTTCATAGTAAATAAAATTAAAGTACTTACTTTTATTTCTTTAAATCAGTAAGAAAACATGTATGACCAACTTACTTTAAAGTGCCAATAAATTATCAACTTGAACCAATGTTATATGACTTGGAAGCATCTAAATATTTTACTTTACTGTATTTATAACTTAGATTGAGATGATTTAAAATGTAAAAATTCCAAGACCCAAGGTAATAGGGATGAAACAAACTTATTGGATAGTGTCCAATAAATGAAATACTAAAAAGTAATTATACATACTAGATATATCACTATCAAGTGGTGGGAGCAATAAAGACAAAATAGCAGCTTTAGATAACACTGAAAATCAAAACCAACCATGATTCTAATATCAGAAAGATTATAATTGATATCAAACAATAAAAAGGGAGAAAACAAAATTAAAGTGCATATTGTTAATAGGACAGGCACAGCAGGATATAATAGTGTAGTGCTTACATGCTATTAAAGGTTTTAAGGTGCAAATTAATAACATCAGAAGCCCAAAATGCATTTTAACACTATTAAAGGCATGTGAAGTTTTTCTGCTTAAAGAAACTGCATAATCTACATGCTTATTGCATATATGCAGCACACTGTAATTCTTGGGGGGGGGGCCCTTAATATTTATACCAAGTAATAGCTGTATCAAAGATGACTTGATTTTTTTGAAATATTGAAAGACATTACACTTCAGAGTTACAAATATCTTACTAATCGTCCAAAGTAACTTGTAGAATTATGACAACTATTTTTTGATTTTATTCAAAATTTACATATCTGCCAGCTAGAGACCCAATATATTTTCTTTTCAGGTCTATGTTGTCTAAGTGAGGAAATTTATGGCTTAAGCAAAACCCTGAAAGAATTTAAAATAAATTTTTCAAAGCTATGGCACATGAAAATTGTTAATAATCAGAATCTTCAAGTTTTTTTTTTTTTAAAAAAAGGCTTAAAGTCACATACATCACTTCACACAGAAAGATGGTATTCAAATTACCACCATCATAAATAATCTGTTTATAGTTAAACCACAATCAGCCTTTCATGGCATAAAATTACTCATGCCAGTGAATTCACCAAGAATTTTAAAGCATACAAACACTTTTAGCCTTTTTAAACATAGTATCCTGAACAGACTGTACAGGACCACACTGGTTGTTACAGCTAATGTAACTATAAGAAGACGATCACATACATCTAAACAGCTACAACAGAAATGCCCTTTCCCACTTTGTACACTAAACATTAAATGTCAAAGGCATGTAAAGGTCTAAAAGCTAAAATGTTAAAGTTTGATTGTGTTGATTTTCTTTAATAAAGCTACTTATTTTTTGTTAAATGATCCACCTTCTACTCTGCTTTCCAGATACTTGTCCAACTCTGCCTCCTTCTTCACTGCTTCTGGGGATACTTTGGGTGCGTTTGGAAAACAGATCAGTATCACACTCATGTTGTCTCGACTTCCCTGGGAAGAAAAAGTTTGAGAAAATATTTTCAGTTTTGTTTTACTCTTCAAAGCCTTTCAAATTTTTATAGCCATGCCAATTGTATTTATACTTGGTCTAAAATGGCTTGTATTTATACTTGGTCTAATGAAAACACATATTGCTTTTAAGGTGGAAAAAATATATATGCACATCGGGGGAACACCCCACATACAGTATAGCCAGCACTCCAAAAAGATGAGAAACACATGGGTTAAATCACACTCTAACAATTTTTCAAAATTTTAGAAAAAAAAAAAAAAACCTAAACATTTACTGGAGGCCTACTTGTAGTGATCACACACACACACTTTCATTCAATTTAACAAAGGAAAAAAATCTAGTGGCATTCCTTACAACTGGATCTAACTTATAATTAATTATATGTATACCTGACCAATTTACATTTAAAATGTATTATAATTAGTTGTGGGGCTGATTGTTTCATAATAAGTAGAAACATGGACTTAGAAGATTACATATATAAAGTTTATGAAACAGTTTTAACTCTCACAGTTTAGAAAAATGACTTAATAGGGAGTATATTCATTTTTAAAGACATTTCATTTTTAAAGACATTTAGGTACTCCATGTTATTATTAAAATACTTGAAATGATGTTGACAACCCCACACTTTTCTTTCAATTAGGAATTGGAGCTTTTGCATTATTTTAAGATTTATTTATGTATACAAGAGCTGGGATATAGGCTAGAGGTGCAGGGGTTGGGGCGGGGGTGGCATGGGGGGAGGAGGGCAGTACTAAGAGTCACCGGAGAGTGAGTAGGGAGCAGAACAGGCAGATTGACTGAAATACACTGCTGAGGGGAGCAGCTGGAGAGACAGGAGAGGTCTGCTGCACCATGTGGGTTAGCTCCCCAGCCTGGGATGTGCTGCAGTGGCTGCTGATACCTATATAGTGCTGAGACTTAACCCCATGTGCCACAGGAAGGCCCTGGAGCTTCTACCTTTTAAGTATTTTAATTTCATTATATGGGAAAACTGACCTTATAATGTTAGTTTAAGCAATCCAAAATAATTTAACGTGAAAGATAATCTTGGGGGAAATTGCATAAAATGTGGCTAACAATAATTACTGAATAATTTATAAAATATACAACAGAATAAGTGGAATTGAGTCATAATTTGCTAATATTTGAATCTGGCAATTCTTTCAAGAAAACAGCTTTTATTTTAGCTAATAAGTAGTTAACTCTCAAGTGCTACAGAATAATCCCAACAAATGGATTCTATTTTCATGAATATTAAAAGGGACAAAGAACATTTACATTGTTGTTTGGTTCTCCCAAATTTAGAAATTAACTGCACTATCAAATTGTTCCTCTATTGATTTTTTTTAACATGTATTTGATGTCACATTAACTTATGTTGGATATTACATAAATCTGATTTCTAATTATCAGATTTTAATTAAGATTTTTTTTAAGATTTATTTATTCACGCACACAAGAATGGGGGTACAGGCCAGAGGTGTGGGCAGTAAGAGGATCCACCAGAGACAGAGTGGGGAACAGAACAGGCAGATTGACCGAAATACACTGCTGAGGGGAGCAGCAGGTGAGCCAGGAGAGGTCTGCTGCGCCATGTGGGTTGTGGGTTACTCCCTGGTCGGGGATCGAACTCGCGCTGCAGTAGCTGCGGTTAGGTTCATAGGTTGCATCTTAACTCCTTGCGCCAGCAGGGAGGCCCATTAATTAAGATTTTTAAGTAGATCCAGCAGTGTGCATAAAACTGAAGTATAATGACATTCTACTTTTGCATATTAAAAGAAAATCAAATATTCTGAGCGTTATAAAATCAACATTTGTTAAAAAATCAATTTAGTTAATTATTAGAGACAAAACAGTGTGGAAGAAATAACACTGAATCTAAGGTAAGGGTTTATAATCTATTCCTAGTACTGCTACTGAAGTTTACAAATCTGTAGAAGTCATTTTCAACTTCTTTAGGAAAGCAAGCAACATGTATCAAGTACATACAATTTTGCTATACTAGGTATAGCATATATATATATATACACACACACACTATATATATATATATATATATATATATATATATATGTACACACACATCAGCATAATTTAATTCCTCAGTAGTCCTATGAGTTAGATACTATTATTTCCTCTCAATAGATGGGTTGAATAATTTGTTCAAAACTGTAGAGTGCAAAAGTAATAGAGGTAAATCTTCAGTTTCCTCGCCTGTAAAAATAAAGAGGCTGAACCAGTTTATGTACATATACAAATTAATTTGATCATCCCAAAGACCCCTTCAGACATGGTAATAGTGTTTCTTACCTTTTTTTACAATTAAAGAAACTGATTTTCCAGATAGTTTTAAACAGCTTACCTGAAGTCATACAGTCTCACACAAAGTTCTTCTGACTCCATATCCAAGGCTATTACTATTACATCACATCAAATGATCACTGGTCTTTCTGTTGGTGCTACAGATTCATTAGACCAGAGTCTCAAAGTAATTCCATAAATGTACTGATATTACATGCTTAAAATATTAAAAATTTTAATATGCACATATCATATATAGTATGTTATATGTACTACAATTGTTTATATATTAAAAATATTAAAATTCTAACACATAGACATCGAGGCCTAGCCTTCCCCACCCACTTTCTTTTCAATGATGTACTTTGATATAATCTCTTTACCTTTGATAATCTTCCCCCATATTCAAAAGCTCAAGTAGTCATGGTTACTAAAAGACTATAAACATTCAGACCATAATGTTTGCATATTTGTTAACTGGGTAATTTATTTCTAAAAAAATTCCTATATTTTCATAGAGTATCCTATGCTTGTGCCAAAAACTTATTACTAAGAACTACAGGGACTAAGATGATTCAATACTAGAGCAGTAATTAAAGATGACATAAAAATCACTTTATCTTTAATAAAAAAGTCTAGCTACCTTATACAAACAGGTGTCGACTACTTCATTGCAAACTTTCTCAAGGTCATCAGTGACTTCAAGTCTGGATCTTACAAAATCACAGAGCTCTTCATTTCCCATAACATCCCAAATACCATCACATGCAAGGATAATGAACTGATCATCTTCTTCAGATCTTTCAATATCATGGACTTCAGGCTCTGGTGAGACAAGCTGCTCTGTAGGACCTTTTCCATGAACACATTTGTAATCAAAGTCCCCAAGGGCCCTCGATACAGCCAGAGAGCCATTCACACGCTGAATCATTACAGAGCCACCTGCATTCTGAATTCGTTCTTTTTCCAGCGGATTACTTGGTTTGTGATCCTGTGTGAAGAAGTGAACTTTCCTGTTCCTACAAAGTAAACCTCTCGAGTCTCCACAGTTAATGAAATAAGTATGTTGAGGAGAAATTAAGACACCCACTGCTGTTGACCCACTTCTATCTGCACCATGTTTCTTCTCTGACATAACTCTCATGTGTTCATCAATCTCCAGAAAACCTGTTCTGATTCCATTCTTTACATTTTCCACAGAAGGTGCTCCTGCAGACCCTTTAAAATCCTGGTTATTGGTGATGTGATCTAACAAGTGCTCACAGCAGTATTTGGCAACCTGAGAACCAGCATGCCCATCATATACAGCAAAGAATGACCATGTTTCAAGTCCACTTGGCAAACCGATCACAGCCGTATGTGCATCCTCCATTTCAACTCGCCAGCCTTGCATGCTACTTAGCCCATAACGCAACCCATTACCCTGCCCCTGGGCATTATGCTTTTCCATCTTTGGCTTATCTAAAAATGCTCCCATTATGTCTTGATCCTCTCGGTCTGCAAAGGAAGAGAAACAGAAAGTTACTAATTATCAGGGACACAAAACATATATCTAAGAACATTTTTAAGAGTGAAGGAGATACAAAAAACTTTAAGAATTTTTAGCCCTTGTGATAAGAGGACACTCACTGTATTGCTGGTATGCAATCTGGGGATATGGGGAATATGGGGAAAAGCAATAAGGGGGATATGGGGAAAAGGCTGATAAGGTACTGCTCAGCCTGGACAAGAGAAAACTAAAGCACCAGGATAAAGGTAACTGATCTGACACTCCACAAGGCACCACTTGAGGTAGAAAGGAGACTTGACGATGGCCTTCAGTTTACATCAACCACATAAAGCACTGAAGGGTACTGAACTTGGGAATCTCAGAACTAAGTTGAATGTGTATCAATCAAGGAAGTCAAATGAATTCACAGGATATACCAAAAACCTACTAATTCAAACACCTTAGCTGAACATTCAGATTTTCTAAGTTTGCATGCTTCCTTAAGTCACTGCTCATTATCAGTCCCCTTAACTGGAATCCCTTACTCTTCCTCTCCACTTAAAGAAACAAGTATGCCCATACTTTAATGTCAAGCTCAAATTCTACCTTTTCCATGATACAGTTATCAAATTACTTAAGTGGTACAGTCTCAATTTTCAAGTTGCAAGGCAATTATGCATATATTTAACAAAGCTTATATATACATATAACAAAACCTGGTAATAATATGCATTGTTATTATTTTTTAAAGATTTACTTATGCATAAAAGAACTGGGGTACAGGCCAGAGGTGCGGGGGGTGAAAGGATTCACCAGAGACAGAATGGGGAACAGAACAGGCAGATGTACTGAAATATACTGCTGAGGGGAGCAGCGGGCGAGTCAGGAGAGGTCTGCTGCACCGTGTGGGTCAACTCCCTGGCCTGGGGATTGAACTAGTGCTGCAGTAGCTGCGGATAGCTTCGTAGTGCTGTGACCTAACCCCTTGCGCCACCAGAGAGGTCCTGTATTGTTACTATTATGTGCTGTGACCACTAGGTATAAATAGTAAGAGATCAGAGGGTCTAGGAACAGCCTGTAATCTTAGCTAATCTAATCCTTCCCCAATAAGGATTGGTCTGGTATATAAAGTTAGGATTTAGGTTGACCTCTATTTGAGTAATAGCCTAGGAATTTAGAGACTTGGGTCCAAGTCATCAAATGAGTCACAACTGAACTCAGAAATCTGAAAGGGCAGAATGAGATATAATACAGGTGAAAGAGATGGTTAGTAGAGCAAAGGGAGGGGGGAATGTACTTAGGTAAATCAGGAAGCAGTTCTGATTCCAGGGGATTGATGATAGTAATGCTAAACTCTGAGAAAGGGGGAAGAAAAGCCCCTTAGGAAGGTAGTTTCTAGCAACCTTTTCTATTTCCTCTTAGGAAAAATAATACACTAATAATAAACTAATAATACATGTAGTTAGAGTAGTCTGGCTGATTAGTGTGGAAAAAAAAATCTTGTCTACTCCTATGACTTCTATTATAATTCCACAATGAAAGATGAATAATGAAAACTATTCATTTTTATAGTGGTATTCATCAGATTACTTTTCTGACACCCAGTTGATACAGATGAGTATTCTGATGGACAAAGGGTAATGTAATAGTGACACTTTAACAACAATGTTTAGGAAAAATTCTACATCACTAATGATAAGTGTTTTTGCAAGTATAACCTCATTCATTCTCCACAATCATCTTTAGTAGGTAACAGTATTATCTTTCATTTATAAATAAAGAAACTTACCAACATGAAAAGAACTTGACAAAAATTAATCAACTGGTAAGTTTAGTGGAATCAGAACTCTAATTCAAGTCTAACTGACTCTAAAACACTATTAACCACTGAGGCAATGGTTCCATCATATCTCATTAGCAAAAGATTTAAGATTAATTAATGAGATTTCTAGGGTAGAGTTGGTACCTAGGCATCTGTATATCTGTGGAAAAGATTAGTTGGACTGCCTAGATAGGTAGAAAATTGAGCCATGGTGATGTTAAGTAACCTGCTAATGATCAATAGCAAGTTGTCTCACTTGTGCATTTCCATTCCTTTAGGTAGAGGACAAAAAAGGGGTGTTATACATAATACTCTTGATACCCACTATTTGTACAATATTATATGAATATTTTCTTTATCTGTACAATGGGTGTATTAATATTTACCTCTGAATGTTGCAGTATGTTTTTTTTTTTTAAAAGATTTATTTATTTATGCATACAAGAGCTGGGGCACAGGCCAGAGATGCAGGGGGTGAGAGGATACACCAGAGACAGAGTGGGGAACAGAACAGGCAGATGGACTGAAATACACTGCTGAGGGGAGCAGCGGGCAAGTCAGGAGAGGTCTGCCTCGCCATGTGGGTTTCTCCCTGGCTGGCCGGGGATCAAACTCGTGTTGCAGAGGCTGCGGATTGCTTCATAGTGCGGTGCTTAACCCCTTGCGCCACCAGGGAGGCCCTGTTGCTGTAAGGTTTAAATGAGGAATGACTGTAAAGTAGCCAAATAGATCTGGCAAAAATGAGATACTAAGCAAATGGGAACTCTTTTTAATTACTATATCCCCAACACATAGCCACAACTAGATTCTGATATTATCTAATAGTAATCTCACTCTCTTTTATAGAAAAGTCCAGTAATTATTTTTCATATATATATATATATATATATATATGAAACTTCCAAATAAATAATTACTTGAAGATAAATAGGATACACTTTCTAAAATGAAAACCCAAAATTTTAAAGTACATGTACTGGAAATATAGAAGTGTAACAAGCCATCTGATAAAATTTTAGGTTCTACTCCATAATAAATAAAGTCAAGGGCAAATTAATAACTTTATGATTGGACTATCACATGTTGAAAATAGATGACTTAGAAATCTTACCTCTTTGGATTCTGACTAAATGGTAGTCCTAGCAAACTACAGCTACATAAATATAATAAATAACCCAATACTAGGTTATGTAAATACAATACCAGAAATTATTATAAATACTATAGTAACTTAGTCATTTTCCATAAGTAGTCTACTAAAGAGTATCTTATTCAGTCAAATTATGAAATTGACATATCTATAAATAGCAACCCCCTACAGGATTCAACTTGCACATGAAAATTTTATTAATAGTTGCTGAGAGAAATTCTAGTTCTCTTCTAAACATGCTGAGTCTCATCACAACACTAGCATTATCAGTTAATCTCATCTTTGCTAACAAAGTACTATGACAATCATAAGACTAAATTCATCTTTGATATGATCAGAAAATTTGAACTTTTTTGTCTTTCAAAATGAAACTAATTCCTAAAATGAAACATTCTAAGGCTAGGCCAGGGAGTCAGTTCATTAAAATTCAGTCATTAAAATTCAGTTTTTTAAAAACAAAACTGATCTTTTAATCATAGTAAAGAGTTTTGAACCTGGTGATTTGGCTTAATCTGCTCAGAATTATCCTTGTGTCATCCCACCCCCATACTATATAGTCTACTGTTAAGATCCCTAAACAACATGTAAGTCCAGAAACAATTTATCCAATCAACAACTTGGACAGGGTCCTTTATTAAAAAGTTGAGGAATAAAACCCTAAAAGAGTTTTCTTTTTTCTTTTTTTAAAGCTTTATTTATTTATTTATTTTTATACAAGAACCCGGGTAAAGACTACATGTGTGGGAGGGTGAGAGGATTCACCAGAGACAGAGCGGGGAACAGAACAGGCAGACTGACGAAATACACTGCTGAGGGGAGCAGTGGGCGTGACAGAAGAGGTCTGCTGTACCATGTGGGACCCTCCCGGCTGGCTGGGAGTAAGCAGGGCCTGCAGAGGCTGCGGACAGCTTCACAGTGCGGCACTCAACCGCCTACGCCACCAGGGGAGGCCCTAAAAGATTTTTCTACATGCCTATGAACAAATAGTCTAATACAGAACCCCTCCAAGGCTCTATAAACAGAAGATAAAATTTACACATGCAAACAGCTGAAAGAGAATTATACTGTCTCAGCAACTGATAATCTGAATTCTTCTTAGGGCAAGACCTACCTTTTCTGAGAAATATACTTTGTTCAGATACTCAAAATAACAAAAAGATTACCGCTTAACAGGCATATAAAGGACAGTAGATGCTGCCAATGGGCATACTTGTGTTTGATGAACAAAGAGATAGGTTTGGCCCTAAAATTGGGGAGGAAAACCTGGAATAGGTCTGCATGAAAAATCAGAAAACCAGGGCCTCCCCGGTGGCACAGCGGTTGAGCCCTGGGTTGCGAAGCTGCCCGCAGCCTCTGCAGCACCAGTTAGATCCCCAGCCACCGGGCGAGGGTCCCACAAGGTGCGCAGACCTCTCCTGCCGCCCGCTGCTCCCCTCAGCAGTGTACTTCAGTCCTTCTGCGTGTTCTGCTCCCTTCTCTGGCTCTGGTGAATTCTCTCACCCTCCCGCGCTTCTGACTGTATAAATAAATAAATAAATCTAAAAAAAAAAAAAAAGTCATAAAAAAAAATTTCCTTTAAAAAAATCAGAAAACCAAAGATTTTGGGGGAATGGGGAGAGAAGCCCAGTTGGGGAAAAAATATATATAGCAAGAGAGATGTAGCTTCTTGGCATAAGAAGGGGAAAAAAAATGGAACAGTAGTTCACAGCAAGAAGCAAAGTATAATAAGGCCCCATTGAAGTTATCTGCAGTAGGATGTAAACTACTACCACCATATCTTTAGCATATTCTACATTGTCCACTGATGTTTATATATGAATAGTATTTGTCAAACATGAGGACAAATAGTCAGCTGAACTCTAGATTGCATATTTATTGAATAATAGGATATTAAGCAATATACTGCAAGTTGGGATTCAGTGGAAAAAACCAGAGTTCTTGAAGCCATATCTCTGCAAAGGATAAATTAAGTACACAAAATACTTTTAACTTCCCAAGCTATAAGACTAATAATTCACAAACTTTATTTTGTAATCCAAGGCAGACATCTCAAGTTATCTATGGTAATGGTAAATAAGTATATGAACAAAACAGCAATTTGAGAGGGGAAAAAAAGGTTATCTTTGGGTAATCTTTCTCACATTTGGAGTCTGAAATTTCTCAATTGATCATTAACTTTTAAAATTATTACATTTATATTTACAATCTGATTTTGATATTTTGTTTAATTAATCAGAACCAAAATGGAGAAATGATCTGTCTAAACCCATTTTACAAATATGGCGCAATGAAATAGAATGGTCTGCTTAAGTTCACAAGGTAGTCTCAGCAGTAAGGCTGAGACTAGGTAGGACCTAGGATTAGGACCTGGACTGGCACTCCAATTCTCTTAAACAAAATACCCTATGTACTTGTAAATAAAGTATTATAAATTTAAAAACAAGTTTTATAAAGAAAATACAAGGCAGACAGGTAGAGGGCATTATTGCAGAATAAAGTTGAAGCTTCCTTTAGTGCCATGTTTTCTCTACCTACTCTATCTAATGTTTCTACGCTGCCAAAGATAAATGACAAAAGGAAAAAGAGAGGAAGGACAGTTAAGTCAAGGAAAAAGAAAAAAAGAATGAGAATAACCTGAACTTTTTTTTTAAATATTGCGAACATTTTTTTTTTTTTAAAGATTTATGTATTTATGCATACAAGAGCTGGGGTGCAGGCCAGAGATGCAGGGGGTGAGAGGATTCACCAGAGACAGAGTAGGGAAGAGAACAGGCAGATTGACTGAAGTACACTGCTGAGGGGAGCAGTGGGTGAGTCAGGAGAGGTCTCCTGAGCCAAGTAGGTTTCTCCCTGGCTGGCTAGGGATCGAACTCATGCTGCAGAGGCCGTGTATTGCTTCATAGTGCGGTGCTAAACCCTTTGCACCACCAAGGAGGCCCAAACCTGAACTTTCAATTGCAATTTCTGGCAAAGACAATCTCAAGTACTCAGACCAAGTAAAATACAAAAACAAAGAAAAATAAGAGGAAATGTCCATTTACAACTGCATCAAAAATATTTAAATACCTAGGAATAAATTTAACCATGACACTGAAAGACTTGTGCAGTGAAAACAATAAGACATTGTTAAAAGAAACAGAAGACACAGAGATGGAAAGATAATCCATGCTCTTGGATTAGACAAATTACCATTGCTAAATGGCCATATTAACTAAAGTAATCAATATACAGACTTAATGTAATCCCTGTCAAAATTCCAACAGGACACTTGACATAAATAGGGAAAAAAACTGAAAAATTTATTTGGAATTACAAATAGTCAAAACAATACCTCTACAAAAGTAGAGGTATTGTGCTCTTTGACTTCACCCTATACAACAAAGTGATAATCCTCAAGAAACATGATATAATAAAAACAGAAACATAGATCAATGGAACAGACATGAGAACCCAAGGATAAATCCACACCTATCTGGATAGCTAATTTATGACAAAGGAGCCAAGAACATACATTGGAGCAAGAAAAGCCTCTTCAATAAATGATGCTGGGAAAACTGAATTACAACATGCAAATCAATGAAATGAGATAACTAACATTATACACAAAATTAATTCAAAATGGACTAGTGACTTAAATGTATGAACTGAAACTATAACATACAATTATGAGAAATACAGGATATGCTCCTTGATATCAGCCTTAGAGCTGTCTTTGGAAATTTGCCTCCACTGGCAAGGGAAACCAAAGCAAAACCAAATGAGACTACATCAAACTAACAGTGCAAGGAACTATCATCAATATGAAAAAGCATTCTATTGAAAGGGAGAAGATACTTACAAATCATACATCCAACAAAGGGTTAATATCAAAAATCTATAAATAACTCCTACAACTCAACAACAAATAATAACATGATCAAAAAATGGGCATGGGATCTGAATACACTTCTCCAAAGGAGATCTAAAGATGGCCAAAAGGCACAAAAGGATGTTCATTATCTTTTATTATTAGGGATATGCACATTAAAACAACAGTGAGATGTTACCTCACATCTGTAAGAATGGCTCCTATACAAAAGACAAGTGCTAAAGAGGAGATGGAGAGAGGGTAGCCTCTGTACACTGACAATGGGAATGTAAGCTGGTGCAGTCATTGTGGAAAACTGTGGAGGGTCCTCAAAAAATTAAAAAAAAAATCCACATGAACCAGATCCCACTTTTTAGTATTTACCTAAATACAAAAACACTAAATCAAAGAGACAGATGCTTCCCCATTACAGCATCATTCACAATAGCTAAGAGTTGGAAACAACTGAAGTGCCCAATCAATAGGATAACTGGATAAAGAAGCTGTGGCATATATACATAATGGAATACTACTCAGATATAAAAAAACATGAGATCCTGTTATTTGCCATACACGGATGGTCCTAGAAGTTATTATGCTATGTGAAATAAGGAGGAGAAAGACAAACACTATATGATTTCAATCATAGAGGGAAATAAATAAAACTAATGACCAAAATAAAACAGAAACAAATTCTTGGACTGTAATAGCAAAATAGTGGTTACCAGAAGGAGGAGGAAG
Organism: Talpa occidentalis; assembly: GCF_014898055.3. Classification (NCBI taxonomy): domain Eukaryota; kingdom Metazoa; phylum Chordata; class Mammalia; order Eulipotyphla; family Talpidae; genus Talpa; species Talpa occidentalis. The sequence goes on along the minus strand of NW_023601104.1, from coordinate 68,717,562 downwards.
TGGGGCCGATAAATACAGTAAGAGGGGTCATATGGTGAAGGATGTAAACTAGACTTTCAGTGGTGAACCTAGTGCAATATAAAGAGATGTGGATTTATAATGCTGTAGGCCCAAAACCTATATAATGTAAATGTTAATAAATCAATGTTACTTCAATATAAAAAAAGTTTTTTAAACTATAGCACTGGATAAGTAAAAAAATAAAGATTAAATACACGTATATATTTAAGGGACAAAAAGGACATGTATTTAAAGATTCAGAAGTAAAAGGAGGTGGCATTCAGTAGTCTTTAGATCTAAACTAGAAACTACCTGATCAAGATATGACAATGAAAAATAAAACAATAGGCCCCAATGCGGCTCCCTGGTCGGCGCGTGCACTTGGACCCCGCGCTGAGGTGGTGGAGCTGTCGGAAGGGGGCGCAAGAAGAGCCCGAGGCCGAGGGTCTCCCCCACCCAGACTCGAAGTGTCTCAAGCCTCGAGGAAAATGGTGGAAAACTCACCGTCGCCATTGCCAGAAAGAGCAATTTATGGCTTTGTCCTTTTCTTAAGCTCCCAGTTTGGCTTCATTCTCTATCTTGTATGGGCTTTCATTCCTGAATCTTGGCTAAACTCCTTAGGCTTAACGTATTGGCCTCAAAAGTACTGGGCGGTGGCCTTGCCTGTCTACCTCCTCATTACTACTGTCATCGGCTACTCCCCTTATTTGGAGTAAACATGATGAGTACCTCTCCACTCAACTCCATTCATACAATCACAGATAACTATGCTAAAAATCAACAGCAGAAGAAATACCAAGAAGAGGCCATCCCAGCACTAAGAGATATTCCTATTAGTGAAGTAAACCAAATGTTCTTTCTAGCAACCAAAGACCTTTCTTACACCAAAAACTGAATTGAATGTAGACTAATACCAAGCATTTGTTTTAAATTGTTGGGTTTTTTTTTAAAGATTTATTTATTTATTTATACAAGAACTGGGGTACAGGCCAGATGCATGGGAGGGTGAGAGGCTTCACCAGAGTCACAGCGGGGAATAGAACAGGCAGACCGACGGAATACACTGCTGAGGGGAGCAGCGGGCGAGACAGGAGGGGTCTGCCGCACCATTTGGGACCCTTGCTGGCCGGCGGGATAGAACTGGCACTGCAGAGGATGCGGAAGCTTCACAGTGTGACGCTCAACCGCCTGAGCCACCAGGGGAGGCGCTTGTTTTAAATTGCTGACATAATTTTTGACCACAATTTGACTCAGTATTAAAATGGAAAAAAAAATTGAGAGCTTCTCTTGGGTTAAGTTCTGTTAATTTATAAATGCCTCCATATATTAGTCAATAATGGACAGAATAAATAAATTAGTGGATTGCCATGTAGCAGACTTGGAAAAAAAGTAAGTATAAGATGCTCCAGTTGTTATTTGCAAAGGGCAATGGTATCCTTTCAGCTGTTTGGTTTTAGAGGACCCAGAATTCAAGTTCTTTGATTTGGGGAAAGGGTATGTTTAATGTGCGTGGCCTTGCCATCAGGTTCATGTCTAGAACAGAAATAAATATTGAGTGTTGGAAAAAAAAAAAAAGAAAGAAAAATAAAACAATAGGCTATCAATACAAAAAGGCATTGTGAAAGGATGTTCATGGAAATGAAAAACAATTACTAAGAATTTCAACAGAGGCAATAAAAAGTCAATTGGAGGCCACTGGAAAACTCATTCCAATAAATGAAATCACCTAAAGGTTGTTTCCCTCATCTTACTGATTCCAAAAATACAAACTCGTCCACATCTTTACTTACCCTATCCTCTTACCTTTCTGATATAATAGAAGACTCATCGTCCTCTCACTTAAGAAAATTCACTAGAACTTTGGAGCCCATGCTTCAAAGGAATCTATACAACTTAGATATATTCTCAGGAACCTTACACTATTATCTTTTTCTTCTCCTTTGTATTCCACTAGAGTACAATTTTTAAAGACAGTAAAAAGTCACACATTAAAAGTAAGCCTTTATGTGACCGACTGTTCTCTCTAGCTACCCATCTGCCTTTCATTCCTTTATAGTTTAACAACTTCTTCAAGAAAAAAAATGTTGATACGCCAAACTATTTTCTGGTCATTCCATCAAAACAAGCTCCTCCCAGTTGTCTCATTCAATTGTCATTTTTATCTTTCATTTCTGATTGCTCACAACAGCATTCAACACAACACTCCCTCTTCAAACACTCTTCCCATTGGCTGTTCAAGAATCTACATTCCCAGCTTTCCCTCTACCCTCCTTTTTCTATCCTTATCTCCTTTGCAGCCCAACTTCATCTCCCAAGCCTTTAAATACTGACATGCAAAGCTTAGATGGAGGCCCTCTTCTCAGTCTATGCCATTTCCCTAGGCACTCTTTCACATACCTACAGCTTTTGCTAGTGATGGCACCATCATGCATCAAAGTGAATAAAAAACAAGGGCATATCTTAGACATCGCTTTCCATTTCATTTTCCATTAGTCCATCATCAAGACCCATGGATTACACTTATTAAATAGTCTCAAATTCATTCACATTTTTTGCCCAACACCTTAGTCTTTAAGTTATCACCATCTCTCACTGCATTACTCTATACCAGCCTCCTATCTTGTCTCTTCACATGTATGCTGGTTTCCTTGCAACTTATTCTAACTGCAGCCTAAGTAAAAGACAAATATCACCATATTACTTTTGTACTAAGGTCATTCTATGGCTTTCCCCTGTTTGAGGAGACAAAGAACTTGAAGGGTTCACTTGAAGGCTGTGAGTGGTTAGACCCCTACCTACCTTCACCAGAGTTGTATTACTTCTAATGGCCCTCCTCCCGCATTCTTTACTCAACCATAAAGGCTTTCTTATAGTACCTACTACCTGGCATGCTCCCTTCCTCAAAAATAATAAGTTCAACACTATGACTTGTCATTTGTGTAACTCTTTAATAACATTATAGAAAAAGAAGTAACCTGCTTCTTAAAAATCCCAAATATATAAAGGAAAAGAACTTAGAATATTAACCAACTATCCAATTTAGTATTGGGGGACACTCTTTTTATGTATTTTAAAACCCCCACATCAACAAAAAAGTATCTTAAGGAACATTAAAACAAACAAACATGGAAATACTTTTCATAAGTTAAAATTATAAGTTAGAGATTTATGTAACATGACAAGTTCCTTAGCTTAATGTCTACCTTTCCTCATTGATAAATATGCAACTTTGATTTTTCTAAGAATTACTTTGTCCTAAAAAAGGTATAAGAGGTTAAGTTCTACAATCTAGATAAATGTCTTTAGTATATTAATACTTTAGTCTAAAATCATGCCAATGAATTCCCATCTAAAAACTCTTATTATCGAGCCTCCCTGGTAGCACAAGGAGTTAAGCACAGCACTATGAAGCTGTCCACAGCCTCTGCAGCACAAGTTCGATCCCCAGTGGCCAGGGAGCTACCCACATGGCACAGCAGACCTCTCCTGTCTCACCTACTGCTCCTCTCAGGAATGTATTTCAGTCAATCTGGGGTTCTGTTCCCCACTCTGTCTCTGGTGAATCCTCTCACACCCCGCACCTCTGGCCTGTAACCCACTTCTCGGATGCATAAATAAATAAATCTTTAAAAAAATAAAATAAAAACTCTTGTTCTCAATACCAATATGAAAGATTACAAGAAATAAACAAGATCATTTTATTGTAGAAAAATCAACCAATAAGGAATGAAAACAGAAAAAAGCAGCTACCAAGTAGGAGTGCAAACCGGTAGCCTGAATTTAATCTTCACCTAAATTGTTAGCCGCTCCTCACGAAAAGCAAGCGTGCCAGTGTCCCCACCAGCCATTATTAACCATATCCAGATCATTTAATCACTTTTCCACCATGGCATCTGTGTTTGCACCATTTCTAAAAAGAATACTATCTATGATTTTAATAGCATATATTGCATGAAGATTTACCTAACCTGATTTTTGCTAATTAGTAGCCTCATTCTGAAATAACAAAATGATTTAGGAATATAAGATGCTAAATAATCACTTCCAAAGATACCAATCAAGTTCTAATCCTGTAAATGTTACCTTTTTGGAAAACGGATCTTTGCTAATGTGATTAAGAATCTTGATAGAGATTACCTTGTATTATCCCAAAACCTCTAAATGCAATCACAAGTGTCCTTATAAAAAAGAGGCAAACAGGAAGATTTGATACATTAATATGAGCAGGTAATGTGAAGACAGTGCAGAAATTTGAAATGTTGGCCTGGAAGGTTTGAGTGATGTGGCTACAATCCAAGAAATGCTGACAGCCACAGGAAGGTGGAAAAAAGCAAGGAACAAATTCGTCCCTTATTATAGTCTCTGAGTGAGCACATTCCTGCTAGCATCTTGATTTCAGCCTAGGAAAACTGATTTTGGACTTGTGACCTCCAGAACTGTACAAATAAATGTGAGTGAAAAATAAGACAAGATAGAATATAAAAAATATTAACAGACTAAGGAAAGAAATTTATTGTATTATTTTAAATGGTGTGAAAAGCAATGAGGAGCAAAGAACCTGTAGAAAACAATCTGGAAGGGGCAAAAACAAAATTAAGAGAAAAATCATACAGTGTGTAGATAATATATAGGATAAAGAGATAAGGTGAGAACAAAGGAAAAGATACAGGCAATAAGGATTCAATAGTTTAATTAGTAGATTATGAAAAGAAAATAATGGAAGCGAAATTAAACTCTAATCCTGAACGGAAGGAAATTTTAACTTGAAAGGGTTCATCAAGTACTAGATAACTTTAGTAGAAACTGACTACCAACACTAAAGCATAATATTGGTGAAGAAATAAATTTCAAGAATATAAAAATTTAGACAAATGAAATATGCCAAAAAATAAGACAAAACCCAAATCAGGCTGGCCTCAAACTTCTTTGTGATATCAGATGATAAGCAGTAATGAGTAATACCTATGATTATTTAGGGTAAAGGGGCATATTCTAAGAATGCTATACAAAGTTGGCATTATACTCCCAAAGTTGGCTCTATACCCAAAAGATTCGGCATTGTATATAAAAAAAGGTATCGTATGCTAGGCACTAAAAGAGTATGTCATCTTTATATCATTACTGGAAAATCTACTTAAAGAGAGTAATGCAATTAAGAGATTAATCAAAACAAATTCAGTAAAGGAGATGTTATAAGATAAAAGGCTTTGGTAAAGTCCTGTGTGTGTACACACACACGTACACTAAGTAAATATATATATATAAATATATATATATAAAGCAACTATAACCAAAAAGAAATCAAGGATTGCAATTTTATTTTTTAGATAAAGGAAAGCATAGAGAAAAAACAATTAATAGGACAAGTGTCTTATATGATGAATAATATAGTTTAAAATTACAATTTATTTATTTATTTATTTTTTTTTTTATAGAGGCATGCTTTATTTATTTGTTTGCTGGTTTCTTTGTTTGTTTTGTTTATACATGCACTGGGTACAGTCAGAAGCGCGGGAGGGCGAGAGAATTCACCAGAGCCAGAGCAGGGAGCAGAGCAGGCAGAAGGACCGAAGTACACTGCTGAGGGGAGCAGCGGGCGGCAGGAGAGGTCTGCGCGCCATGTGGGACCCTCCTCCGGTGGCCGGGGAGCAGCCGGGGATCGAACCGGCGCCGCAGAGGCCGCGCGCAGCTTCGCAACCTAGCGCTCAACCGCTGCGCCACCGGGGAGGCCCTAAAATTACAATTTAATTATGAATTTCCATGTGCCAAATATTGTCAGATAATCTGTAGCAAGCCTATTAAAAATACCATATGCTGAAACCAAGAGTACATATTCTGTTCAAACACAAATAAAACATTAAAAATCAAGCACTTACTGGTTTATTAGAAAACAAAACCTCTACTCTACACACTCCCCACCCACCCACCTCAGGGATTTAAAAAAAAGAGAGAAAGAAAACAAATGATACAGACCATATTACTTAACTTTAACACTATAATGCTAAATACTGGTAACAACAAAAAGAACTTCAAACATTTGGAAATTGCTATAAAGGAATGCTTCTAACCAACTTTGCATTGAGTTTGTCTAGTTTTACAATTACAAAATGATTAGAAGCAACAATAATTTGAAAAACCTCATCAAATTTTGTAAGATTGGGCCACTTTCTTAGAAAAAAAAAAGTAAAATTCAGTGTATTATAAATATTCAACTCAAGAAATAAAAAAAGAACAGCTACACAGACATAGAAAACCTAAGGAGAGCTGAAGGAATATATTATGAAAGATTAAGTAAAATATAAATTACATGAGAGAAAAGTGAATAAATCAGAAACTAAATAGCTATTCACCTCACAGATGATTTTTTTGTTGCTATTGTTTTTAAAGCACACTGTATAATTCTTTGCTAATAAATGTGAAAATATGGAGAAAAACAGCAATGTACCTAAAAAACAAATTATAATATTTTTTTCCCAAAAGTGAGACTAAAGAGTAGTAACTGGAACAAAAAGATAAAGCTGTAAAAAGAACTAATTCTAAAGTACTAAAGCTGCAAAACACATGCAAAACCAAAACCAAAAAGGTTAATGAACCATTCCAGGTTAAAGAATACCAAAGAGTAATACACATGTGCACAGGAGTTTGAAAAAAGGAAGTTTTATACAATAAATGTGGTAAAATGCTAACAACTGGTCATTTATGTAAATAAGAAGGAAGTTCATGGTAGTCTTTTTTTTTTCAGGACTGTTTGTTTTGAAAAGTTATTTAAAAGTATAAAAGTACATCAGGCAAGACAAATTTTACAACCAAGATCTTTCAAGCCTTAAAAGGATTATTACTCCAAATTACCTAAACAGAGAGAAAAAAGTTCCCACTTCTTTTTACATAACTATCATAACCGTGATACAAAGCACTAAAATAATAAACCTAACAACTCTTAATATAATCATATATTACAAATCACTAAGTAGGGTTCATTTGAGGAACTGAATTATGAGGCAACATCCAGCAACCAGTTAATAAAGTTCTTTTCAAAAGTTCAAGGAAGAAAAACTATACGAGATCTCTTCACATGCTAAAAGTTTTGATAAATTCATTCCAAAATTATAACACATAGCTCAAGTCAAACAGGAAAAATAGTAAATAGGACGATTCCTAGAAAACAATCAAGAACATTACCTGTTCTTTTTTTTTTTTAAGATTTATTTTTTTTAAATTTATTATATATATTTTTAAGATTTATTTATGCATACAAGAGCTGGGGGGCAGGCCAGAGGTGTGGGGAGGAGAGAGGATTCACCAGAGACAGAGTAGGGAGCAGAACAGGCGGATGTGCTGAAATACACTGCTGAGGGGAGCAGTGGGCTACAGGAGAGGCTGCTGAGCCATGTGGATGCGACAGCATCATAGTGCTGACACTTAATCCCTTGCATCACCAGGGAGGCCCCCATTACCTGTTCTTATCCCTATTATTTATCAATATATAGAAATAGTAATCAATGCAGTAAACCAAGATTAAAAAAGAGGCAAACAATATATGAAGAAATCAAATTATTATTTGCAGATAATGAAAGCAAACACAAAACCTAAAACATTATTAGGAAAAGCTCAATAGGTATATAAAATTATAAGAAAACTATTAACAATAATCACTCAGTAAATAAAGAAAAAAATGACAATATCTAAATAAATTACAAGAAATATTCAGGATCTTTAAGAGCACCTCAAAATAAAAGATATTCCTTTTTTCTTAGGAAGGTTCAGTATTATAGGCCACTTATTAATCAATAAATTCAAAATAATCACAACTGGGTCTGTCTTTTGTTCCTAACTGTGTTGAAGTGATTCCAAAATTTGTAAGATTAAACGTTTAATACTAGCCAAAGCATTCTTAAAAAAACACAAACATGTGCCATAATTAATATTAAAACAATGTTAAATTACAGAATTTAAGAGGGAACACTATTGAAGGAATAAACTGATCAGTGGACCAGAAGTGAGATTCTACAAAGAGCTGTGGCAACAAAAATTTAGTAAGACTCCAGAGGAATAAAATGTCTATAATATAAAACAAAACTCATAAGCTTGAAATGCAAGTGCCTTTAAAATATATGTGCAATATAAATGATAAAGTTAATATTCCTAAAATAGACAAAGGGCTCTCATAAAACAACAAAAACACTTAAAAGGAAAAGAAATTGACAAAGAACATGAACATTCAATTCATGAAAGAATACAAACGGCCTTGGGCTTCCCTGGTGGCGCAGGGGTTAAACATGGTGCTATCAAGCTATCTCCAGCCACAACTGCAGCACAAGTTCAATCCCTGGCTGGTCAGGGAGCAACCCCACATGGCGCAGCAGACCTCTCCTGCCTCACCCGCTCCTCTCACCCCACCCCCACCTCTGGCTTATACCCCAGTTCTTGTGTGCAAAAATAAATAAATCTTAAAAAAAGTTATCCTCAAAAAAAAAAAAAAAACAAACGGCCAATGAATATATGAAGCAATGGCCAATCTCACTAGACACAAATTTATTTTTTACACATTACTTTATCAAAGATTAGAAATTTATAATTCCACTATTGGCAAAGGAGTGAAAAAATACACTTCCCATTGGTAGGGGAGTAAACTGGTGTCTGAAGGATATTTAAAATATAATGAATTTTAAATGCTGACTTGACTTCCATTTAAATGATTTTATACATTCACACTTTAAAGTGCCTGTCTGTTCCAAATGTATTTTAAAAATAGATAGCTATAAAATAGAGAAGCAAGACCAAACCACCTGCCAAAGATAAACTCTTGAAATACAAAGCAGTTTGTGAAGCTGAAATTGTGAGCCTCTGGGCTCAAGTAACAGAGATAGAAGCCCACATCCTGTAGGGATATTAACAGGGACTGAAAATGTCCCCATGCCAGGCAGGGATAGAAACCAGGCCCGCTGAAATTAATGCCTGTAAAAGGAGCTGGGAAAAGCTACTCACTAACTATTGCTTGGGACTAGACTTTAAATGAATAGTGAGCTGAAGTATAGACCTTAGTCTGTGTCTTATTCTTAGTGAGATAAAAGCCTGATCCTGATGTTATCAAGAATAAGGGGAAACAAACTTCCAATACAAGACATAGTTCCAGAGTGGGTACCCCAGGACCAAGATAAAGGCACATGCCGAAACACTGTGTAAGAAGGGTGAAAAGAGAAAAAAAACAATAAACTTCCATTTAATGAGACTACAAAAACAAATTCCAAGACACATGAAGAGAATTAACCTAAATGGACAGATAATATCAACAATTGTAGTATTTCTTTTTAAAAGAAACAATCTAAAAGTAATTTAATGTGCACATTTAGGGTGCTCTCAAGTTAAAAAGAACAGACATGAAGGAAAGCAATAAAAAACAGCCAAAAATCAAACCAGTATAGGGGGCTATTAGAAAGGAAAGAGCAGGGCCTCCCTGGTGGTGCAAGGGGTTAAAACGCAACCTATGAAGCTGTCCACAGCCTCTGCAGCACAAGTTGGATTCCCCGGCCAGCCAGGAAGCAACCCACATGGCGCAGTAGACCTCTCCTGATTCACCCACTGCTCCCCTCAGCAGTGTACTTCGGTCAATCTGCCTGTTCTGTTCCCCACTCTTGTCTGGTGAATCCTCTCACCCCCACCTCCCCTCCCCACACCTCTGGCCTGTACCCAGCTCTTGTATGCATAAATAAATAAATCTTTAAAAAAAAAAGAAAGAAAGAAAGAACAGAGAGCAGGGAGACAGTAGAGACAGAGATATGAGAAGTGATGAGAGAGGGGAAAGAGGAGAGACAGGTGGGAGAAGACAGAATGAAGCAAGAAAATACTCATTGAGAAATAAAAGCTGAGACCACAAAAATTCTAACTTAACAAAATCAAAGTGTGAATTAGTAAACTTGAAAATGATGCTCAAAGAACTGCAGAGAGCATCACAGAACTTAAGAAGGAATACTAGAAAAGCAATATTCAAAGGTATAAGCTAAGGAATTTCCTAGAACTGAAGATGACTCTTCAGATAAACGATGTATTTCAAAGAGTACCTACAGACAACACACACACATACACACCCAGGGACATCACAGGAATATGTTCAGAAAACCAATATGGTAAAATAAACAATACTAACATTTATCACACTTAAAACATTTAGGGCTCTATGTGCTTTACATATATTAACATAATCATCACTACAACCCTATGATACAGAAACTATTTCATTATTTCTGTCTAGAATGTGCCTAAGGACACACAGTAAATAGTAGTAATAGGATATGAAAAAGAATCTTTTTAAAAACCACCAGAAAGAAAAATTACAAAATACAAAGGTATAAAAAAACAGGTAAAAACCAGGCTACTCAGAGATCCAAATTTCCCAAGTTTCCTAATATGATAATATCTTGAACACGTTGATAGAGGGGAAAATCCTAATAGCCAAGAATATTTGTTTCCTAAAAAAAGAATGTAAAATATACTTTTGAACATTTATAAGCCATACTCTCCTACTGAAACGATTACTAAAGAATACATTTTAGGGCCTCCCTGGTGGGGCGCAAGGGGTTAAGAACTGTACTATGAAGCAATCCGCAACCTCTGCAACATGAGTTCGATCCCTGGCTGGCCATGGAGCAACCCACATGGCACAGCAGAACTCTCCTGACTCACCTGCTGCTCCCCTCAGCAGTGTACTTCAGTCAATCTGCCTGTTCTGTTCCCTATTCTGTCTCTGGTGAATGCTATCACCCCCCCACATCTCTGGACTGTACGCCAGCTCTTGTAGGCGTAAATAAATAAATCTTTAAAAAAAATACATTTTAGCAAGAAAGGTGAGCCCAGGAATGTGATACAAGGACAGTAATTATAGGAGCAGGTAAAAATGTATCAGTTGATTAAATTAGGTATTAATTTAAAAAAATAAAAATAAAAACTAATGCTATAAAAAGGCAAAGCTGTAGGCAGTTATACAGAAGAACGTTTAGTGTTTAATCTAACATGAGTTCATTAAAAATCAAATACACTATGAAATAAGCTGTTATAACAGGAATTAATATGATAAATACAATAACATTAAGACTTCAGGCAGCAATCCTACTGCCCACCTGTGACTATGCAGGTGTCCCTTTATACCAACTCTCTCTCCATCTGCAGGGCAGTAGCTTCCTGCATGCCCGTGACCTGTCAAGGCCCGCCTGCCTGCAACTATGCAGGCCTCACTTAGCAAACCCATCCCTTTTGGGGCAGCTCCTCCACCTACTTGTGTCTATGCAAGTGTCTTTAACTGTTTTATCCCTCCCCTAATAAACCTAAAAGAAAAAAAAAAAGACTTTGGATACTAGAACTAATGAATTAGTGAGTACATATATAAAAATAATAAATGATACCTTTCCCTATAACATTCTACAATATCATTTAACAATATGTATAACAATTTAACAACATATATAGCATTTAACAAATGCTCCGTTGACACTTCTAAATACATTTAGATCACAGCAACCTTTAAATCTCACATTTTACTTTAGAAGTAGAAGTTTCGTATAAGGCCCATTAGTTTGCAGTTCACAGGGCCAAAGTCTCTAAAACACTGCTTTCATCTCCATCAGTACTAAACATGTATATTCAGATTTCTCTGGTTAAATATTATTTTAATAAAGCTTAATCCTATAGTCAGTTAAACATTCTTAAGTTTCTCCTTCTACAATATAATCTATAAAACAATTATGAAGATTTATATAGTTTAAAGGGAGAAATACTTGTTATTAAAAAAAAGTTATACACATTTTGTAAACTTGGTTTCCAATACTAAAAACACTCACTTAAATCATGTATTTTTTATCTGTTAACTAACTCAGTTGGGCTAAAGAAAATATATCTTCAGCACCTGTTCCTTAAAAAAATTAGACAAAATATTCTGAGCGGTATTTCTGATAGGGAAGTGAATATAGGTTTTCAGATGTATCATCTAAGTGGAAAATATAGATAACTAACAATTCCCATTAGTTTGCACTCTCCTCTCAAATTTCTAGTTTATTACAGGACTTTACTGACTTAAAAGCTGCATGTGGGTTTCTGGGTCTTCTGGGGCATTTTTACTGACTCACTACAATTTAAAAATCTCACAAGATTTTTATTTTTGGCAGAGGCAAGTTCTCAGCACTATTCTCTGGCTAATACTTTAACTCTGAAGTAGCCCACTTAGTATGGTGGTGGCATCCAGAATAGGATTCTGTCTGTCCAATTTGGAAACTACAGGAGGACAATGACACTTAATCTTCTGTAGGATATCTCTGAATAATCAAGGTGACATGGGTTTCCTATTCTGTATGAGTTCAAACATGAAGATCTTTGAACAACCCAGAAGACAACACATGACATGACACCATGACTCAGTGTCAAAATTCCTACACAACGTTCTGAAAAGGAAATATGTCAAGCATATTAAACCTCATCAGAAAATGGAATTATCATTTGTGCTTCACTGATATGATTAAAATGTGAAATTCAGAACTGGAACTTAAAACAAGAATCAACTATTTTATCTTCTACTACATTATAACCACTTTATCTTCTGTTTCTTTGCCCTAGGTCTTATTCTCCTAAGCAGCCTCCAAGTTTTATTATTCTGCCCACAAATTTAGTATTCAGTCTCCTTAACATTTCCATTCCTGTACTTACACACCTTGTCCCCTCCCTGGCCTGAGCAATCTCTTCTTCTATTTCCCCTTTCTTGCTTTTAATTCTTCCTCATTCTTGGGTTTAGGGAAGTAAGAAGGTAGAGTTTAGGCAAGTCAACTAACTACAAAGGCAAACATTTCAGTGAATGTAAGCAAGTCTGAGTTTGAGAGAGAAGAGAAATAAGAAAAATGGCTGCTACAGCAATATTTTAGGGAAAGCCTGGGGACAGAGGGAGTGGTTAAGCTACTGTGTTAGGTACTTCTGGAGGTGAGGGCTAATGGTACACATTCTTTTGTTACAATACCAGTGAAAAGACAGATGCTTAGTTTAACCTGGATACAGTCTCCCAATCACCAAATAATTTTTCCTCGTCAGAGGAGTAAATAGTCACTATTTAGACTATACAAAAGGTTACATTATTCATAGCTATCCATCTCATGAAATATACAAAATGTTTATAAAGGCTAGAAATCACTGATCAAAATTTACCTGAATTTCATTTATATGAAATATCCAAAACGAAAATCTATAGATACAAAGGAAATGAGTGGTTGACAAGGGCTGGGGGAGAAGTGACAGCTAAAGAGTACAAAGTTTCTTACAGGGGTTGATGACAATGTTCTAAAATTAAATTGTGATAATGGCTGCACAATTCCGTAAATATACTAAAAACTGAACTGTAAACTTTAAATGGGTTAATTTTAGGCTGTATGATCTCTCTCCCCCCTCATTTTTTCTCTCGCTCCCTCCTCCCCCATTTCCCCCTCTGTCAATAATGCTGTATAAAAAGATTACTGTGGCTTCATATGGTTTTCTGTATATTATTTTACACAAAACAGTTTAAAAGATGACGAGATTCTATGCAGTAATAAGGAAAATACTACTATGATTTTTCCAAAGATTAAAAATTTACCTGAGAATTTCCCAGCTGCCCAAAATTTCAATTAAATGTTTCATTCTTTCAATTTTTAAATATTTAACCTCCCAACAAACCATACTTCCCCCAAATGAATTCAGTTGCAAAAGATGTTACTGAGATAATACCCTAATTTAAATGCCCTAAGTTAAAACTTAAAAAAAATGAAATGTCATCAAGTTAAACAAGTTGTTGTAGAGCAACCCCAATACAAAACGGGGTGCCTGACTGTGGGATTAGCTCAGGACATCATTTCTCCCTAACAAAGTCAGATAAAGTTCTTCTACGCTAGAGTATTTCCAAAAAGCCCATTATACATATCTTTTTTTCCTACCAAAAATCATTCAAAAATAGTGTTTGCTGAATTATATAAAAAAAATTTACAAGTACTCAAGCCACAGTTTGTACAGATTTTAGCAAGTTTCAATTTCACCATTTCCATTTTTGATGTTACTTTAAGGCTTCACAAGTTTCCAATGTATCATCATCTTCTGGAGATGTCTATAATCACAATTATGTACTCCATAAAGTAATACCTTGTTAAATTTCTACAAAGGTAAGTACTGCACAATTTTTAAAAGTAATCTTGAGAAGTACATGACTACCTGAGAAACATCTAAATTCAGCTGGAGGATTCTAGTGACTATAAAAATCACTATCTTCACTTGCTACACTTATAAGCAAACACTGAAAAAATTTGAACAGCATGAAGCTATTTAGTTTCTAAAGTTTTCTAAGAATGTTGTTATTCATAATCTCAATTTGCCTCATCTGTTAATTACATCAAATTTCTTAGTTTGGGATAACTTGTCTACAGACTGAAAAGTTAATTCCTAGTTTGCTATTTTTTTTAATCTCTGCAGTATTTGAGGATTCAGACTTAGGTTAACCCACAAAATAAAAATATGTGGGGATTCTAGATATTTTACACATATAGAATGTCCCTGCTGGAAGAAAAAAGTATTTGCCTCTAAAAGACAGACTTCTTTTCATAAAATCTAATATTCTTCAAAACAGAATCATTTACTGAATCTATAAATTGTCACATGAGATGCTTTATGTTTATGAAAAAGGGTGCTGGTGAATAAAAGGTTTTTGTTTTTTTTTTAAGTGAAAGCGCTTATCTTTCTAGTAGCTTACAATTATATATATCCTTATCCTTCTATATATATCCTACTCCCTTCTATATCTTATCCTACTCCCTTCTATACAAAGAAACTGTTGGACTTTAAAGCAAAACTAGTTTACAAATCAAAAACTTGATTTTTTAATTAATCACTTCTAAAAGCTTCTCAACACCATTAAATACACTCATGAGTGAAAAAGTATATTTCTAAACTTCTATACTTCACACCTCAAATGACATGACCCAAAATGAATTTCTCAACTCCCTGCCACTACTCCTACCTATCCAGTTCCCTGTCTCAGGAAATAGATCTACCATT
Organism: Talpa occidentalis; assembly: GCF_014898055.3. Taxonomy (NCBI): domain Eukaryota; kingdom Metazoa; phylum Chordata; class Mammalia; order Eulipotyphla; family Talpidae; genus Talpa; species Talpa occidentalis. The sequence goes on along the minus strand of NW_023601104.1, from coordinate 68,702,511 downwards.
AGTCATGAGCTCACTGAATCCTGTTACTTCCCTTATCATAGCACATAAGACCCTGTGATTTATGTCTCATTTTAGATTTTAGGATTTATGAGGAAAGGGATCATGTCTTTTTTGTTCACAGTAGTGAGACTTGGATACATTGTAGACAAATTAATACCAGTTATTATGGTGACTTCTCCCTTCCTTTGTCAACAAAGTTAGGAATTCTTTCCTACCCAGGAAAATGTATTCCCACAGAAGCTGAACTGCAAACAGGCTGTATCCTACCATTTCCATTTTGTTGTTTCATAGGATAGTTCTAATTTGCTTATCTCTGTAGCAGTAGCATAATTAATTTCTAGTAAGAAACGATTGGACTTTGGGCCTCCCGGGTGGCGCAAGGGGTTAAGCACTGTACTATGAAGCATTTTGCAGCCTCTGTTGCATGAGTTCGATCCCCGGCTGGCCAGGGAGCAACCCACATGGCACAGCAGACCTCTTCTGACTCGCCCACTGCTCCCCTCAGCAGGGTACTTCAGTCAATCTGCCTGTTCTGTTCCCCACTCTGTCTCTGGTGAATCCTCTCACTCCCCGCATCTCCGGCCTGTACCCCAGCTCTTGTATGCATAAATAAATCTTAAAAGAAAGAAAGAAAGAAAGAAACTATTGGACTTTAAAGCAAAACTAGTTTACAAATCAAAACCTTGATTTTTTAATTAATCACTTCTAAAAGCTTCTCAACACCATTAAATACACTCATGAGTAAAAAAACGATGCAACATAAAATATATTGGTGGGGACAACAGAAAATAATCTAGTTTTGATTAGAGGTTCAAGTTCATATATTATTTGTCCAAGCTATTTATTTATTCATTTGCTTATTTATTCAATATTCAAAAATGAGTAATTTCTTGTAAGGAGCAAAGTATAAGGCAATTTAGACACAAAGGATAAATTTCTAGCAACTAACAAATCCACTCTCAGGGTATTTTAGACAAAAATATCTTTAACTTAGTCTGGATGTTTTACTGTATAAAATGAATAAACCATTTGCAGTTCAGAAGCTTCTTAGTCTACCAAATGTGTAGCAGGCCAATATAAGATCACACTTCATGGCTGAGCAGGCGCTGAAGTATTGCTTATAGTACCAGAAAGCAGCCAAGCAGACAAAAAATGAAGATGACAGATATAGAGTAACACAGGGTTAAACTGGGTTGATGACAGAACAAAGTTGCCACTTTTAAGATTGGCTCCTTGGGCCTCCCTGGTGGCGCAAGGGGTCAAGCACCGCACCGCACTATGAAGCAATCGCAGCCTCTGCAGCATGAGTTGGATCCCTGGCTGGCCAGGGAGCAACCCACATGGCGAAGTAGACCTCTCCTGTCTCACCTGCTGCTTCCCTCAGCAGTGTATTTCAGTCAGTCTGTGTGCTCTTTTCCCCACTTTGTCTCTGGAGAGACCTCTCACATACACCACCCCCACCTCCCGTATCTCTGGCCTGTACCCAGCTCTTGAATGCATAAATAAATAAATCTTAAAAAAAAAAAAAAAAAAAGATTGGCTCCTTGATAACCAAAACAGACTATCCAGAAGGATCCCATTCTATTGCTTTATAAAAAGTGATGATTTTATTTACTACCTATTTATATTCTAATGCATGATGACATATTACAAAAATGCTTTTCTAAAAGCCTGTAAAGTAAGTCTTGTGACTCCATTTGTAAAACAAAACAAAAAATAAACTGCAATTCTGTGCTTATCCTTATTAATGTTTCACTTCTGAATTTTGGTAACAAAGGCTAAATTACATCTCCTATGGCCATTAATAACAAATTTGATAGTTTCTGCCACTTACGCTAAAGAAAAAGAGTAGTGCTAAGAAGCCAAGACATTCATTTAAAATTGGTAAAGAATTATGTTCTATTCTTTGAAGCAGTGTGAGAGTTTTTGAATAACCTATCCTTTAAGTAAAATTAAGCCACATTCAGCAGGACTCAAAATACAAACCCTGTTAATCCACATCAGTGCCTGAGACATCATATCACAGATGATTAAAGAGCATCAGCCTAAATTAACTGGATTATACACCACCTCTGCTCTCTCACACTGTTATATTTCTGGCTCACATTAACTTTTCTTTGTCATGTGTTCATCAGAAAATGAACAGGAGACTACTAAGATTAAACGATCATTGTGCAGCAATTTAAAATAAAACCTGGCCTCTGCTTTCAAGGAATTTATTTTTAATAAATCTCAACAGTGAAATGTTCTATTTATAGTATAATGTCTATTGTAAGTCCAATTAAGTAGCTTGTATTTAAGACTAGCTTCTTTAACTAAAAATTTCAGTTGAATAAAAAACTGACAAAATCATTTATGTCAGTGGCTTGCACAGTATTTGATATTAATAAATCATAAAAACATGCATGGCTTGGAGAAATATCATTCTAGTCACATCCTACATGCCATTTTATTTTTTAAAAATTTAATAGCTGTTCTTGGTGAAAATGATACTGTACTTTTCAAATGTAGTGTATCATTCCACCTCAGGTCCCAATTCAATCATAAGATTTACTCTCCAGGAACTGTCATGCCCATAGTCCTGCCTTTACAAACCCATTACTATTGCCAACATTTTATCTTAGATTTTCTAACCCATTATTATTGCCAACATTTTATCTTTTAGTAACAGCAAAAAACTGGAGTGACCCACTTAGAATATTACTTTGAAAAAATCCAAGCTTATGTGTTTGGATTGTTTCTAACTGTGAAACAAATCTTAACCTTTGTCTCAATTTCCTCACCTGTTAAGATACAGGTAATAACAAACATCCATTGCACAGAGAGCTGTGAAGACCTAATGCGACAGTATTCGAAAACTGCTATGACAAATATTCAATAATATTAGCTGTCAGTTACTAGCTAATATCAAGGCAAGAAAAATGTAAGAGGCACACAAAGAATCAAATTTATGGTTCTGCCCTCATATGTATCAGTCTTTAATAAAATTAAGCAGCCACAGAGTGCCTATGTTAAATTATCTGTGTAAAAATTCAATATGGAAATTTTATTTTATTTTTTGAATAATGGAAATAAACAGTTGGAAAAGGTTTAAAGGCTAAATTAGTGGCTTATATGAACACAAACTATTCAGACATTAGACATTTGTTTGGTTCAAATTAAATTAGTTGATAGTTATCCTTCTTTAATACACTAATTACTGTGATCTTATAATTCCTTTGTTTAAAAGGATGTAGAGGTCATAATAATATTTACAAATGTAACTCTACAAAGAGATATGTGATTATAAATTTCCTGTTAACCCTCAAAACCAAAATGTAGCAGGTTAAAATGAAATTTTAGGTCCATAATCAGTCAACCTAATTTTCTATACTAACATAAGAACTCTGCCACACTTCACATTTGTATCATCTTTACACTAAAATATTGAGGTTCACCCAAAATAATATATAGGAAGTCAGAAATGTCTGCTACTGAAAGTTTTTAACTTCTACCACCTCCCACAGCAATCACTACTACTCTTAACCTACAAAATATTCATAAGAATGTTTACAAGGCCTCTAGTGCTAGGATTTGGCTATAATAAAAAATTATTGTATTTTCCCCTTCAGAAGTTTGTCATTACACAATCACAATTAAAACACAAATATCTAGCAGTAAAGTATGTAATTAAAATCATACAAGTACAATACAGCCAAATAAGTTCAAAGAAAGACAAGATGAAACACTGATAATCAGGAAAGCCTATGTGGAGGAGAAAATATTAGAAATGAGATTTGATAAAGGGGAAAACAAAAGCTGGAGAAGAGCAAGATTTCTAAGTTGTGAATTAGTCTGAGCAAACATCCGAAGAGAGTAAAGTATAGGGTATGTTCCACAGATGGCATATGTACCAGTTTGGCTGAAATAGATTAGTCCTGAGTTCCAATCATAGTGTCAAAACCCAAGAATTCTAAACTTTATTTCAGAAGCAAAAGGGAGTCAATATATAGAGAGGAAAATAACATGATGAAACAATATTTTAAGAATTGTATAGACTGGGAGAGGGAGATACAGTACAAGACCAGTTGGAATGCTGCTGATACCATGGTTTGGGTATAAGGCATAACAAGACCAGATATGTTCCCATACAATTTTTCAAGCTTAAATAACCTTAAGACTCACATATAAAATCTTAATGCCTTTTGTGGAGACTTTTTTACAGGAAGAACTATAGCATTAATTATAATGATTAACATTATATTATTATATATTAAAATCTAATATATTAATACAGCAATTAATATATTAATTGATATATATTGTGTTATTAATTATAATAATATAGTTTCCTTATTCTCTTGAATCTTTTCCTGTAGCAATCTTTGTGCCCATTCTAATCAAGAGCTGCAACTTCTCTCCAAAATACCAATCCTTGTCCTTCCTTACTTATATGCACATTGTTCTAGTCTGAACATTCACCTTTGTTTTATTACTCTTACTCTTCAGCCTCTATTTACCCATGTACTCCCACCTAATCATTAACTCCAAAGCCATGACTTCTTTCCAGCTTCACAGTATCAAATAAATTATCCTCAACTTTCTCTTCCTTCTATATTACTTTAGATTTTGTTTTCCAGGCTTGCTGCTAAAACTATACTGAATGACAACCCTCTCATACCCACTAAGTCTCTATTTCCCCCAAGTATCTCAAGGTTTCCTATACAGTACTTAATAATAGCAGCTACCATTTATTTGGTACTTTCCTCATGACAGAAAATATGTCTGGTACTTTACATAATTATCTTTTAACTTTCAAGATTACCTTAAGAAAAAGGCTTAGATATGCTGAGTAGCTTGGCCCAATATCAAGTGCTCTAGGAAGGACATTTTACCACTATTTTCTATCTGGAGCATTCAATGTGGCTCTCCTGACTATATATATACCTCAGAAACATTTCCCTTAGTTTTTCCTTAAAGATATCACCACTTGAGAATTACCAGTAATTCATTGTCTCAATCTGAACAATTAAAATTAATGACACATATTTTTTTTTTTTTTTTTGGTTCTGTTCACTTCTGAAACTTTGGGAATGAGAAAATAAGCTTAACTTCTTAAATATTTTGTGATGGTTGCAGAAGGGACTCTTGCTTTGGAAAACCTAACTATATAAATTTCTATGGTCTCTTTTAACTCCAGAATTCTGAGTCAGAAGAGGTAACATTCAGCTCTTTTAAATTCTGATTCTAGGAATAAGACTCATCTATTAGGAAAAAAATCCAGTCAGAAATATTTTGAAAAAAATTTTATATCTATATACATCAGATCCTGGCAAGTTACTTAGATTCTCTGAGTCTATATTTCTTCATTTGTAAAAGAGAGATAACATTTATTTTTGAGAACTGCTAAAAACTATGGCCTGACATAAATAAATGATCAATAATTATTTCTTTTCTTCTATAACTAGTTCAAGCTCACAGGATTTTAATTCAAATCTTATCAGTCACAAAAGCTCCAATGACTTTCAATCCAGATCTTAAATATGAATACAACAAAACTTGGTCAAAGGATTTCAAACAAACATATTAATAACTCAAGCTCTCTTATCACATTTGTTTAAAAATCTCTAAATTTTAAACACAATTACCAACAGTTTACTAATACACATTAGCATTCCGTACTTTTCCTTCAGTTTCTTACACAAATTCTAAAGTCTACTACATTTTAGATAAAGGTACCTCTCTTAATCTTTACTTTCTCTAGCTCCTCCTACCTGCCTCAGCAAAAGAAAAGCTAGGTAAAGAGATTATCTAGGTAGTACTTAGCTAGGACATGCAAAGGTCAAAATCATGAAGTAATATATTATTCAGAGTCATAATGAAGGTATAAAACTGCTATTTTTGAAATATGGAGCACAGTAGGCATTAGAAAGAGAAAATATAGTAAGTCTTTTGATTTTGATATAATTTATACATACTGGATAATCGTGATATAATAAATGAAGCTGCTGAATTTAAAAAATTTTGTCATCAAAAATTTTGGTGACATTTGAGATGGAAGACAACATATTCTGGTTTAAAGTTCCTACCCAAAGTATACGGAGATATGAACTTTTGCCTAGTTGCCTTACAATCTCCCTCCCCTAAGGTCCATAAATTTCATGCAACCACACCTTGTTTCATCTCTTGCTTAAACTCTTTTTTTTTAAAGATTTATTTTTTTAATACAAGAACTGGGGTACAAGCCAGATGCACAGGAAGGTGAGAGGATCCACCAGAGACACAGCAGGGAAAAGAACAGGCAGACTGACTGAAATACACTGCTGAGGGGCAGCAGGTGAGACAGAAGAGGTCTGCCCCACCATGTGGGGAGCGGTCTGCCCTGCCATGTGGGTTGCTCCCTGATTGAACTGGCACTGCAGAGGCTGCCACAGCCTCACAGTGCTGCACTCAACTGCCTGCACCACCAGGGAGGCCTCTTGCTTAAACTCTTTTAGGACTCTACTTGAGCTATTTTCTTTAATGACTGCCCCCTTCCTCTGATTTGATTAAGGAAGTAAAGTAGTAAAGATTACCACTCAGAATCAGGTACCCCAGGCATAAATATCTGAGATCATCAAAGTATCACCTTGTAATTTTAATTATTTCTAAATGAGCTTAGATTTAGACCTTATGAAATTAAGCCAGTTCTCATAGGTGAGTATTTCAGGGATAAAAAGCTCCCTGTGTTCATGTCGGTCTTTATAATTTTACATTATTAAATAAATACACTTTTAAAGTTAAACCAGAATCGCTACACATTCTAGTGACATTTTAATAAATTGTCTATGTGTAATCTGAACAAATTCAAAGACTGGAGGTTTTCAGTAACTTTACTAAAATTAAAGTTAAAATTACTAACAACTTTGACCAAGTGACAAGATATTGCTATAGATTTCTCTGGGGAAAAATAAGTATTAGGGAACAAATTTTCAAACGAAGGTTTATTAATAAGTCAAGATAAGCAAGACCCAGCTTGAACTGACAGAAAACCTTCTTAGTGTTTTTATAATGCCCTTCACATTCAACTACCTTGGGTCTTGTGCATGTTCAAACCTGTAGTGTCAACCACCCTTTGTCTTCTGTGGAATCTCCATCCTCCTTTCTGCCATGAGTTTTTCTAGATTTCCAAGTTTCAACAGAAAAAAATCAATAAAGGATACCTATGGGAATAACTTTTCCAATCACCAACTTAATTATTTCAAATAAGGCACAACCCAAAAAGAATGCTAAAACATGTAAGTGCCTGTCATATATTAAGCATTTGGTCAAGGCATACTGAATAGACAATGTTGAGAATGAAAAAATTTAACAACTGGACAGTACATTTTATACTATAAGCTATCCCTTTGGCTTTACTATTTGTAAGCTGAGACTCAAAGGTTAAAGGACTTGTCCATGGACAGAGATATTCTGGAGCAATGCCACAACTAAACAATTCTTATCTCCTAGTGCAGTGTTCCCTTCAACAGGTTATTCTGTAATTATGGTCCTCACTTCAATCCTTCAAACTAAAATATATAAAAAAAATACAATCCGTTTGAAAATGTGTACACCATGTAGAAAGAAATGTATTATTCTAGCATTCAAGCATATTTCTCAAACATACAGAGGTGACTAGTCAAACTTTACCAGTATTACCATACCTTTCACATAATTACGTCACTAATGTGATAAACGTTTACTGACATTGAATAAAGACTATCAAGCAACTTCCACACCACAGTTCATTAGTTTCAATAACGTGGTATTGCTCTAACTTGTAAGTTAAAAGAAAACATACCTATATGGTTAAATGTTTAATCATATATGTGAGTTACCTATAAGAACAGAACTGTAACATCAAGCAAAGTATGCTACTTTGTGCCTGAAATTATTGACGAAGGAAACACTGTATCAATGAAAGTAAACTCCACGATTAGAAAATTGCGGGTAAGATGGGTCACTATTTCCCCAGTCAAGTTTTTTAATCTGTAAAAGTGTAACAGAAATTTAATCTTTGGAATAGATCCAACATGTACAAAGTATAAAAGTGAAATTGTTTCAGTTAAAAAGGAGTTGCAAGACCAATCCCGGCTAGACTCCTGAGCACTCTGGAACCCTCAGCAGATACTCTTTCATTAAATAAGTCCCCTGCCTCTTCCGAGCTCTTTAAATGCAAAGAAAATGATTGTTTAAAATTCCAAAGTGAAAGTTTGAAAAGATTAAGCCTTTTTTCTAAGAATATTTTTTACATGTCTAATTTCTCTCAATAATGTCAGAAACCTTGACTCTGGGAAAATACTTTATCTCCCACAGATTTTTACACCCCCCATACTCTACCCATCACTCCTGGAAGTGCATTCTAGTCACCATTCCAATTAGCAGAAAACTTGGGGAGGGGGTAAGGAGGGCGGTCCAGATTTCTTGACTTGGACAATTAATGTAACCTTTGTGGATTTCTAAGGACCATGCGGTGCTTGAGAAGTAAGGAGGGAAAATACCTCACGAGATTTAATTTTCAACACATTATCTAAAACTGCGGTTGGTAGGCGGCTCGCCGACAGCCAGCTGTCTTTCAAGAAAATATTTAAGATCTCTAGGCAGAACAGAGCCAGACCTCAACCTAACTGCAACATCACCAACTTTCACACCAACGTACAACGGTTAAAAAGACGAGAAGAAATCAGTGTAATTTACTTCCACGATGTGTTCGATGGCTTAATAATGAATGAACTGGAAACATCACGACTTGAATGCTGAAGGAGCCTCACTCTCAGCTCTGCCCCTATAAAACCCGAAGCAAATTCCCCAGAACCTGGAGCTGAAAGGCTAAGTGGGGTTCAAAGCCAGCCCCCCCTTCTTTCTCCCGCCCCCCCCCCCAGGGTTGTGCGCCCCGGGCGGCGCGGCCCCGCGGGTGGGGGCGGCATGGCCCCCTCCCCTCTCGGGAAAAGTTCCACCGGCCGATCTCGGGCCAGGCCGGCCCTTGGCCGTGGCCGGCGTCGCCGCCGCTAACACCCGGCCCGGCCGCCCCGGCCCGGGAGTCGCGCCCCCTCCCCGCGCCGCCGCCACCAACACCCCGCCTCCGCCTCCCGCCGCCGCCCTCGGCGAGCGTTAACCCCTCGCCGCCCGCCGCCGGCTCCCGGGAGGAGGCCGGGCCAGGGGGTGGAGTTGTCGCGTCTCCTCCCGGGAGCGCCCGGGCAGACGCCCGGCTTGTTTACAGGCCCCAGGCCCCAGGCCAGGCCGCCGCCGCCGTCGCGCAGGCCCGCGCCGCCCGCCCGCCCTCGGCCCGAGCGTCGCGCTTACCCCGAGCAGCCGCGGGCGGGCAGGTCCCTGGTCGGCCGAGGCGGCGGCGGCGACGGCGGCCGGGGGGGGCGGGGAGGGGGTCACCGCGGCGGCGGCCGACCGGGTCAGGCCGGGGAGGGGGCGGAGGCGGGGAGGAGCCGGGCTGCGTCCGGGCCCCCGGCTCGCTGCGCCCTCGCAGCTCAGATCATCCGGGCGTTGGAGCGGGAGGCGGAGAGCGGGTCCCGGAGGAGGAGGAGGAAGAACCGAAGATTCATCGCTTCCGCGCCCCACTTCCTTGGCGCCCCCCCTCCCCCCTCCCCAGCCACCCGTTCCCGAACTGCAGCCGCCCGAGCACCCAAAGCTGCGGGCCGGGCCGGCGCCGAGACCACAGCTCCCTCGCTCCCGCGCGCGCTCCCGCCCCCAGCGCCGCCGCCGCCTTGAGCGCGTCCCCGCGCAGGCGCGCTCACGACAGGACTGGGCCACCCCCTCCCCCACTCGTCCGCCCGCCCCGCCCCGCTTGCTCAGCCGCCGCTACAGCTGCGGCGCGGCGAAGCAGCTGGAGAGACCCGGATGTCGCAGAGCAGGAACTGCAGGGAGGACTGGTGGGCGGGGGAGCGGCGGCCGCAGATAACGTCATTGCCCTGCCCAGCTTTTCTCGCCGCAGTCGCCTCGCCGCGCGGACCCTAGGCCAAGGCCAAAGGGAGCTTCCGAATGCAAGTCGGAACTGCGGCCCCGGGCCTTCATGACCCGACGCCTGGACTGGAGAGTGTGCAACTGCGAGACCGTGGGAATCGAGAGCCCCTCCGAGCCGGCAGTGTGCCAAGCCGGGACTGGAAGCTTCCCTAGGGCGTCCGCGCCTCTGCTGGGCGCTTCCACCTGTGTGCACACACGCACCCGCGCTGCGAAGACGCTGTGTGTAGAGCCCGGAGGATCGACCCCAGGCTTTGTACTCCACTCAGGCGCCCCGGTAGCCTGGCTACTGCAATTGCAACGAGAGCTTGCTTGGTCCCAGGCCGCCGCGAGACCCCCTCCTAAGGGCTCCAGGCTTCGGAACCACCCTCCAGTGACCCCAGCAGGCCCACACAGGTGCCCGGGCCACACACACCTCACGTCTCGAAGGGCAGTACACACAACTCCCAGCCATCCACATGTGAGTGCAACTTACACACGCACAGAGCACATGCTCTAAGTTTCTGGCAGGTTTTCCCTCTGTGGCTCACGGAATTCCACATTGTATTATTTATATGCACTTGTTAGACTGTCACGTAATTCTGTCTCACGAGACCGCCAACGACCTCCAGTACGGTTAAAAGAATGAGGCTTTTTTTAAAAATCAGAAATGTAACAGTGGCTTCTATTAAGAGTTAGAGATCTGCTAAACCTAATTGAAACTGCACGTGCAAGAGGCCAAAATCCAGTTTAGCTAGCTAGACTACGGAAAACCCGACCCACGCTGTTTGCAGACGCTGGGTATAGAATGACAAACCCGAGGCGGCCAATGAATCAGAACTGGAGAACAGTACATCACCAACAAGGTTTCCCATTGGCTGGGGTGCCTTTCCCTTTCTTGACAGAGGCTTAACCTATTCATGAATTTGACCTACACCACATTCTCAGAAACAGAAGTTTTAAAGAAAACTATGTGTTTTAAAAAGATGTTCAGGTGTGTACAAAGAAAAAACAAATATAGCATTGTAGGAGGCAGGTACTTTAAAAAGGACACCTGAAAATATTAACCAAATTGTGTTCTGGCAGAAAAAAAAAAAGCTGAATTTGTGATGAGGCCTCTCCATTTTTATATCAGGTGCTTACTGTAGCAGTTTAAGCCCTGCTACTTTGCATCTCCTGAAACCATTTTGTTACCCTAACTCTTAGATAAAAAGCAATGTGTTTATTTTGTTTTCTTTTCATTTGGCAAACATTTAACTGCTTTTTAAAGTTGTAAAAGTCATGTCCCACGTTTTTTCCAACATGAAATTTTGGGAAGGTTCTATTCCTTTCACATTGATCTTAACAGGATCAAATGATATCACCAAATGGTCACTGACCGGCCAGATCTTCAAGGAATCCCAAATCACTACCCAAAATCTTTGGGGTTAGAATTTCTTAGAGTAAGATGAAGAGAGATTATTGCCAGGTATACAAAGTAAAAATAAAATTCACTTATGCCTTTGGTCCCAGTATCATCTGAGGACACATTTTCTAATTACTTCTCCACAAATGCCAACAACAAAAAAAGGAAAATTAGATTGAAGATCATTGAAATGCTGCCTTTTGGGAATCCTTAGTACTGCAGAAAAGTAATAGCATGATTATCATGCTAGTAGACTCAATGCTATTCTGAAATAGAAAAGCCCATGTGATAACCACTATTTGGAGTGCCTTTAGGAAACAAATTTTCTTACTCATAAGGCAGAACCTGGGTCACCAATGGTAGGGAACCACAGAGAACTGCAAAGTCTTATTCATCTTTTTGCTTCCCTCCTTTAGGCCTTCATGTCTTTCTTCACTCTGCTCTACACAGATGACCCAGAATTGGGGTCAGCTGTATAAGAAGAGATGGAAAAATAGAAAACGTGAGTATAAAGAGAATTTTAAGGAGTCTGTCTAATGTACCATGAACTGCTGATAAAATCACACGTTCCTAAGACTGGCTACAACTCACAGGGACATATTGGCTTGAACTAGGAAACTTGTAGGTTATAAGATTAATATTTTAAAATTTAGAACAAAGATACCTTAATATTGTCTGAAAAATATGCTTGGTATTATAATATCTTATTATTTTGCTAATTATTAATTCTCCAAATAGCATACTAAATCCTCTGCAAAAATTTATACCAACTGGAAAAAAACTTAAATAATTAGGAGGTGGGGAGAAGGACATTGAAAAAAGAGGGTTAAAAGAATTTTCCCTTTTGAACTACAGGGCTTTGTTTGGACCTCTACACATATTTGGAATGTTCATAGTAAGTTTTTGTGAAACATTAGTGGGAATTTATCCTGCTAACTGTGTTTTAGTAATTTTATAGGTATAAAACTAACCTTTTATGCTTTGGAGATCTGTATATCTTTCAGTTACCAAAGAGGAAGAATTTTTCTGAAAGATTAGCTTTTGGGTCCTGAATTAGGCAGGCTATCTATCTAAAAATTAGGAGGCGTGATGTGATGACAGGGGCTGTAGTAAAGAGTCTAAAACTTAATCAGGTCAACAATACTCTCTCCTCTTTTCCTCCGCAATCATGACTGAAAGAAAAATTTTACATTTCTTATTTCCAAATAACTGTTGTGAATCCATCCACGAGAAGCAGCCTCATGGCAGCCTTGCTTAGGCATCTCAAAATAAATCCCAGCAATTTAAGTGACCCCTTCAGCAGGAATACCTCAGGATTCTCTCACCTGCACCATTCATCCTTTCACACTGAAGCCAGTCACTACCCAAGAGTTACAAAGTCAAGTAGAAAATAGGTTCAACTCTTCCTCCTCCTCCTTCACTACCTGTTTCATGATTTTTTCTCACAAATATCATCCTCCTGTGTCCTCCTCTTCTCTCTTTTGCTTTTTGAATCACTCTTCTCCCTTTCTTCTGTTTTCTTTTTGTCTCCTTTATCCTTCTTTTCCCCATTTTTCTTGTCTTTTCCTTAGCTTAGACCAAATTACAGCAACTGCTAGTTGCTTCTGTTGAGTATGAATATATAATGCCCCTAAGCTAATTTTGTTGGGGGGTATACCCCCCCAACTCAATCCTACTACCTCCCTTCCCCCCACCCACCATATCCGGTAATGGAAACCTTAGCTATTTAAAGAATGGTCACATAAAGAAATGGATTACAGAATCTTGTCCTCTGTGACATCACTGGGTGACCCCGTAAGGATGGGGCAAAGTAGAGTCAGCACTTTGCCACAGTGGCTCCTCTTGGACTCTGATATCAATGTGGGTTATAGAACAACCGAGACCAAGCCTTGGAGAGTCTTTAGGATAGGCCCTTGCCTTAACAAAACTGTATATAAACTACACCCCTGCAGCATTAGAGTGGATCTTGTCAGACAAGTTCATCTCTTCAACAGATAGTTTCTCTGTGCCAGACACTGGGGTAGATGCTGGTGGTAAATAAGGAAATCTATGGGCAAAGTCCCCAACCCCCAAGTAACTGACATTATAATGAGGGAGATTGGCAAAGACATAAACAAACAAGGAGATTGCAGATTGTGATCAGTGCTATGATGGAAATGAATAGGGAAATAAATTGGGAGATGAGTTTAAACAGGTGTTCAGAGATTTTTTTGAAGAAGGTAATGTTTGAGCTGATGCTTGAGAAGGAATCAGTCTTGCAAAGACTCAAAAGAGAGCTTTCTATGCAGAGGGATCAGCATGGGCAGAGGGCTTGATGTGAAAAAAAAATTTGGCAGAAAAGATCTATCTAGAGATTAAAATATTCAGCAAGCTTAAGGGAAATATAACGTCAACCTAGGATATCTGGTTTACTTTACAATTAGGAAACCATCTTGAGCAGAAGGGTATACGCAACACAAAATAATTTAGTAAATTGATCTTACTCAAATAGCAAAGCAGTTTGAAAAATCAAAGAATATTAAAGTTTTGACATTGAGAAGCATTCCATAATCCTAGGAAGAAGTTCCTTTTGATAACCCAATAGCAGCTAGAAATGAAAAAAATACTTTTTCTCCCAATATAGATAGTCATTTTTTAGATAGCCTTTTTCTTTTTATGAGTAAAGACTAGCAAAAATTTTAATAAACTTCTTGGAAACAATTTTCTGAGTATTTACTGTCTGTCGAGCATTGCAGAAGATCTTAACACCATACTCCTGAAAGCTACAACACATTTTGCATCCTTAACAATGGTGGCCTGGTTGAAAAATAGTGATGAAATGACCGTCACAATAAAGGCTTTTATCTGTATCTGACTCTGCAGTTTACAAAGCACTATCACTTAGAGCCACCAATTTAATCCTCACAACTACCCTTGTGGGTAGCAGAGCAAGGACTATTAATCTCATTCTTTACAGAAACTGGACAGAGAGCTATTATTCAGCTTCAAAAAAATCTCTGAACACCTGTTTAAACTCATCTCCCAATTTATTTCCCTATTCATTTCCATCATAGCACTGATCACAATCTGCAATCTCCTTGTTTGTTTATGTCTTTGCCAATCTCCCTCATTATAATGTCAGTTACTTGGGGGTTGGGGACTTTGCCCATAGATTTCCTTATTTACCACCAGCATCTACCCCAGTGTCTGGCACAGAGAAACTATCTGTTGAAGAGATGAACTTGTCTGACAAGATCCACTCTAATGCTGCAGGGGTGTAGTTTATATACAGTTTTGTTAAGGCAAGGGCCTATCCTAAAGACTCTCCAAGGCTTGGTCTCGGTTGTTCTATAACCCACATTGATATCAGAGTCCAAGAGGAGCCACTGTGGCAAAGTGCTGACTCTACTTTGCCCCACCCTTACGGGGTCACCCAGTGATGTCACAGAGGACAAGATTCTGTAATCCATTTCTTTATGTGACCATTCTTTAAATAGCTAAGGTTTCCATTACCGGATATGGTGGGTGGGGGGAAGGGAGGTAGTAGGATTGAGTTGGGGGGGTATACCCCCCAACAAAATTAGCTTAGGGGCAATTAGCTATTATTCAGGACAATTATTCAGGGTCACTGAAAGACATATCCATGTTGTTCCCTGTATCCTACAGATCCGACTAGCTTTTTACATGCCTGCAAGAGAGGCAGCGAGGAGAGTCAGGAGTGGAAAAAGAATGGATTTAAGAGTCAACAGTAGTTGTGTGGAGCTGGCTTATATTAGTTTATGAGAGCAGTCTTATATTTTCAGGAATTTTGGCTACTGTTGTTAAATACAGCCATTATTAAAAAATTAGATCATATAAGCTTCCAATTAAATAAATTTCAGAGGTAATGTATCCTAGACATTTATTACTTCTAAATTATTTTAACATATTTTACTATTATTTATGCTTGAGGTTAAACTTCTATCTATTGCTGTTACAAGGTGAAGAACATTAACCATTTTGTGCTAAGATGTCACATCAATAACAAATAAGTTTTCCTGTACATATTCATCACTTTTATTTTACATGAAAATATTAACTAACATAAGTGTCAGAACTACACTTGGAGAGCTGCCTGTTAAACAATTACCAGCACACCACCAGATCTGAATCTACTATACCAGCTGAGCCACTTACAAGCTCTGTGACCTTAATCAAGTCACTTAAATAAAAACCTCAGTTTCATTCTCCACAAAATATTTCCTCTTAGTATGTATTTTGAGAATCGGAATAGATGAGGTATCTTTCACCACCATATACACCTTCCTTCTCACTGGTAGACCCTTTTCTCACTCAAGTTTGCATAAGGAAACCTGCTCTCTCAGTCTCCCTTGTAGCCCAGAGCAGTTACCCAATCTTTGTACCAGCACACACTGGTATGTCTTAAATGCATGATAGAGATGGCATGGTATTGAGCCCTTAAACCCTTGGGACATTTGAGTGAGACGCAGCTGAAGTCCTGAAATGGTCCCATCTGGCCATAAGTGACCTCATCTTGCTGCCCCTCTGTGTCATAAAAACACCTTTCTATTTGTGTCATGATGTAAAAAGTAGGAAAGCAGTGGCTCAAAGCATATGATGCAATTCTGGCCAAAGGTACCTAAGGAAAAATCTTAGGGAGTGGGGGATGAGTCTGGCAAAAGTTTTCCTCCCTAACAAAAAAGAGACACAGGAGAGAAAATGCTTTCTTCGGCCATTTTTTTGTTATGTCTGTATGTGAGCCTGGAACTTCTGGGTCAACTTACAAAGAGCAGTTGTTGTGTGAAGAAGGGGGATGGTGGCAGGAAGGCTGGGTCCTTCACATTGTTGAGTCATCCTGCAATTGCCTACCTTTGGGACTTATTTTTAGGAGTAGATAATAAATGTTCCCTATTGTTTAAGCTGCTTTTATTTTTGTATTCAGTTATTTCTAACTAAAACTACCCAAATATAACAGAAGAATGGGTATATCCCTGACACCTAGTGAATGCTCAGTAGATTAATTAATCACCAAATTAGATCCTTTGCCTATAGAAAAGCTGCTATGGTCAGTTATGTCATTTATTCTTTAAATATTTGAGGAATTTGTTCAGTACTTAAGATTCACTGTTAATTTTGATTGCTTCCTTTTTAAGAGTGAAGTAAAAGCAATAATTGAAAAATGAAGTCATGTTAAACTTGAGAGCAATCAAATACAGAAATGTTAATATGCTTTTTCTCTTCTTAAAAAAATCTAGATAAATTAGAGCTCTCTAATTGGCAGAATCTGTTCATATTTGGCAGAGTAGACTAATTCTACTCTGAATTGGTAGAATGAATTCATGGGAATTATAAAGATCACTTTGGTTCAATATAATGGGAAGGGAATGAATTTGGCCTAGAGTGTGCTGAGTTCTTTCCCATGCCACTTATGGGTGTTGCTCAATTTTCACAATAATCTTGTGAAGAAGATACTGTTTTTCCATTTTATAAAAAAGGAGAATGAGATTGAGGAAAAGAGCTCTTTGGAAGACTTAGTATCATCTGATTGCAAAGTCCCCACTTTTTCTGTTGCAGAAGCTGACCAGACCTTGTGGGTGACTTGCTTTCTCCTTGAAGCCCCTGTATTTTCTGAGGGGCGGGGGTGGATATTTCAACAATGGTATCCTTACTGAACATATCTTGGTGAGATGGGAGAGGAATTAAACTGCATGTTACACAGCATAATATTTCTTAAACTCCGTGTAAATCATCACTTATCCCAGAGTTTTACTTCCAGCTCTCACCTTCTCCATTCTCCTGTTCTCTCCACACAAGGAAAGCTTACTTCCCCTCTCCTAACAACACTCATTTCTTTTTGGCACACTCCTTAAAAATCTCACTTAGAAAGGTGAAACCTAATACAACTCCCATAGACTCCCCCCCACATATTCATGGAAGGCCTATCTTGCTGCCTCTTTGCAGAAACAGCCGATAGTGTGGAGAATTCAGGCCAACATCAGAGACCGAAAACTCAAGTGCCTGTAGTGTGCTAGGAAGGTACTCCATGTGTGAATCAGGTACAACAGGCAGTGATGAGAACTATAAAGGATGGCATAATTGTTCCATTTGAAGACACTCAGAACAAAATGATAATTTTTAAACATTTTAACCCTTTGGAGCCAAAGAGGACATGCTCTGACCTCAATAAGTGACTTGAGTTCAAAGCCCATCTCTTGTCTGTTTGCTGGGTATATTATTAAACCCTGCTCAGCCTTGGTTTCCTCATCTGAAACTTTGGAATAATCACCTTGTAGAAACAGGTGAAATCCTACACATGCAGCAGCTGTACCTTAATGTGTAGATGCCCCCAAAAAGTAACTGTTACTTTTAAGCTATCTAGTGAAACTTCAAAAATAATAATACATTATAAATGACTTGATGCCATGCAAGCAATATTTTATAGGCTCAGGTATAGCTTTATTGAGCTCTAGTTATAGAACTAAAATAATTCTTTTCAAGACATGTTTTAACTTCTAGACTTTGGGCCTACAGAAGGCCTGTTAGAATGTATAACAGGACCATGACAAGGATACCCTGCTGGGGTGTTCTGCCTCCTCCACCAGTGCTGATCCCTTGTGTGTGAGTTTCTCCTTCATCTGCACCAAAGGGTGACCAGTTTTGAACCTAAACTGAAGATTGTTCAAAGAAAAGTGCTCCAAGCCCAATATTTCATATGTTGCAGTATTTATAATTTTTTTAGTATGCATTTTAGTCAATCCATAGATGTAAGAGCACCTGGATATGCCAAGCACTCTTCAACATGCTGGGGATGTTGTGCCAAAGAATAGAAGTAGTTACATGGCATTTACTGGGGTCAACACAAAGCAAACCAAGCCAGTGCAGAGATTCATAAATAATATAAAGAGCGTAGAGCAAAATCTGATGTGAACAGGCAGGGTGAGAGAGGGAGCAAAGGAAAGGTTACTTTAGGCTAGTTGGTCAGAGAAGGCCGTTTAGAGGAGGTGGCAGCTGGGCAGGTCTGAATGACAGGGGAAGTCACCATGTGAAGATCCAGGTGAAGAGTGTCCCAAGTCAGGTCATAGAACTTGGGTGGGAATGAACTTGACACATCAAGGAACAGAAGTCCAGGTCATAGTGAAGGAGGGAGAAAGTGCCTATAGGCTACAGTACGGATTTTAGATTTTATTCTAAATGTGAAAGTCACTGGAAATTCACATGCCCGTAAGTGACATGATCTGATTTGTTTTGCTCTTGCTGTGGTATGAAGAGATTTTAGAAAAGCAAAAGTGGAAGTAGAAAAATCCTTTCATGTCAATTTTACAAATCCTTAAAGAGGAAGGGAATTTAACTTTCAGCTTTAAATGGCATAGAGTGATTACATTTTGGTGGTAGGAATGTGGTCTTTCAGAGAGCTTTGTTCCTGGGACTCATGTTTTCTTCTCAGGGAGCTATACTTAGATAATTTTACCAGTGACTCATCAAGTAACCTTTCTTGGTAAATTTTGTGAAATGTAGCAAGGAGTACCTTGTAGGAAAGGCCAAATTAAATTAGGCAAAATAGAAGCGCGTTTAAGCAGTTCAATTTCAGATGAATACCTAATACTCTCAAAAATTTTCTTTAAGAACCACTTTACTCTCTTCCTTTCAACAATATACTGAAATTGTGGCTGAAAACTAAAATTCTACTTTGTGCTAGCCAATGAGTTAAGGTGTCCTTACCTAAGGCAAGCATTTACATCTTAATCTTTCATAGAGTGAAGTTGTCTTGGCCTGCATTGATGAGATGGGGTAAAAGAAATTTAAGAATAGATTTAGTGAAGAATTCAATAACGCTACAAATGAATTCTACTTCTTACACAGCTGTGTCTCAGTACAGTCTTACTCCTGTACCTATGAAAGAAATACATATACTTCAGACATGTGGTCTTATTTACTACTAAGTTTTCTTGACTTCGTTTAATGGTCATATATTGGTAGTCTTCAAAGTAGTTGTAAAGTAGGTCTTTGGAAAAGGACCATGATTAACTTTATGTTTAATCTTTATACTAGTATGTTAAAGTATCCAATGAATATTTCGTAATAAAATTAAATTATGGTTACTGTCGTGTAAGTGTAGAATCTGTAATGTCTGCTTTGATGAGCCAAAGTACAATTTCTGTGCAAATTCAGCCTATGCACTAGATTGTATAAATCTAAGCATTCATCACAGGAAAAACTATTCTGTCATTCAAAACCAAGTACTGATTAAGAAACTACTATATCAAACACCTTTAAACATGGAGAGGGAGTATATATATAGCTGCTGGAATATATTGCAAACTTTCTACTGCTACACATGTCACATCAATTCTATTGAAAATGTTAAAAATTAATTTGTTCAAATTATATTTTGTGGCAATTATAATTTATTGAAAAATATTTAATAAAATTATGGTTCTGTACTTTTAAAGAACCATATGTACATCTCATGGGGGTCTGTAAAAGTACTGACCTTTGTCCAAGTAGGCAAGACATACAAAACTCTTTTGTGTTGTCAATCACAACAAAAGCATGGAAATGTTAAAGGGAACAATGTGAGTACTTGAAACATGCAATGCCAAAAAAAAAAAAAAAAAAAAAAACAAAACTTGGCTTGGTATAAAATACCAGTGATTTATATGGCCTGTGAGTCATGTGTATCATATCTGGGTTATGTACCCATAAACATTGGTTTAAAGGCAGTCAGACTATTTAGACTGTCATCACTAAACTTACCATCACATGTTAGTCCTGCCTAAATTCAAAAGCAAAAACAAAAATACAGAAACACATGAAATTGACAGCATATAAAAAATTCCTGCTGTCCTACACTTATATTACCAAAGGCAGTGTAACAAAAGGGTGTTTAAAAGTTCATGAAATGCTTCTTATAATTTTATCTATTTTGGATTATATAGATCCACCTTCATTATTTAATATTTGTTTCAAGCCTGATAAGGGTAAGAACTTTCACTGACTTCTCAGTAAAATGCTCTAGATGATGTAACTTACAACCCCTGACCTATGAAAAGAGTTAAGTCAGTCAAATACCAAGTATGGAATAAAAACAGAACATGTGTCAAACTATATTAAACATGGCAACAGGTGTAAATAATAGTCACTGTTTAGCGAGCTCTTCCTGTTTATTAGTATTTTTATTTCTACAGTTTCTAATTTAATCCTGAAAATATCCCTTTAAGGTAGCTGAAGATATCCCTTTAAGGTTCTTACCATATTTCATTGAAGAGAAGTGGAATTCAGAGAGCTCAGGACAAGTGAGTGGATAGAATCTGAACCCCATGTAACTCCAATTTTTGCTTTTTTTGTAACATAAAATCGAAGTTTAAAATATAATTTTGGTGGGCCTCCCTGGTGGCGCAGTGGGTTGAGAGCCACACTGTGAAGCTGTCCACAGCCTCTGCAGCACAGGTTCGATTCCCGGATGGCCAGGGCGATACCCACATGGCACAGTAGACCTCTCCTACCTCGCCCACTGCTCCCCGCAGCAGTGTATTTCAGTCAGTCTACCTGTTCTGCTCCCCGCTCTGTATCTGTGAATTCTCTCACCTTCCTGTGCCTCTGACTCTACCCCAGTTCTTGTATAAATAAATAAATAAATAAATAAATAAATAAATAAATAAATAAATAAATAAATCTTAAAAAAAAATAAAATGTAGTCTTGGTGTCTCTTAAGATAGAAAGACATTCAAAAGCCCTGTGGCTTGGGGAGTCAGATCATAGAGCTTTGGTCTTGTTTCTGACACTATGCTGCTGTGTGCCACTTAGGAAAGTCATTACATTTTTTTGAATCTCATCTTTCTACTTATGTATAATAAGGTGTTTTGAACAAAATAATCTTTATAGTCTCTTCCAGGTTCAGCATTCCACCAATCTAGCAAAGAGAAAACCCTAACTCTGGAATTGAACATCTATTTTTCTCATATTCTGGTGACAATAATCCATATTTCTTTAGGGGGAACCACCTCATCCTGTCCCTTAATATAAATCCTTCCTTTGACCTCACAATTGGGTGCACATTTGGGCACATGACCTAAAAGGACCAATTTAGAGTAAATCCCAGGAATTGTTTTGGAATCATTGGAAGAAAGACACCCTGTTCCTTTATGATTGCTTGCAGTAAGGATAATGAGAGTTTGGAGAGTCTCGGGGCATGCCCAAAGCCAGCTTTTAGGAGTGTTCAGAGCCTTGAGGCAATAAGATTATCTGTGCTCTTATGCCTGTTTAAATTGGAGTTTCTATTTAAATTTGTAGTTCATAGATGTCAGGATGGAGTGATTCTTGAAAGTTAGGTTATGTTTTAATTTTGATGAGACTTTTGAGTAGTGTTTGGGTTAGGAGTGAGGGGCAGTGGGAAACCATGCCCAGAATCCTGGGATGGAAATAACTCTCTTAACTGGATTGGAAGAAAACGTAGTAGGGGACTAAGTTGTCAGATTTTGAAAGCCTCCAGGAAGATTTTAGACTTGATGATCATGTCAGATTTTATTTTTCAAAAAAAACCTTTATATTTCCAATTTAACATCTCCTTCTCCAAACCAGGCCATTCTCCCATCAAAAGGTGAGAGGAGCTCTATATCTTCTCCCGTTGATTTTGGGTCAGTCTTTGGAACCAACCCAACATATGGAATGTGATTGAAGTGACACTGAATTACTTTCAAGGCTAGGTCATAAAAGGCAATAGAGTTTCTACTGGCTCTCTCCCTTTCAGGACATTTGCCTTTGCAACCATGAGGAGAGGCCATGCATAGGTGTTTTATCGGATAGTCTCTATAATAAAGAATTTGACCAGACTTTGTTTCCAGTTTCTGGGAAGTAGCCTCTAAATCCTTGGAAATTCTGAGTGATAGGATTGTCTTTGTTATTGGTCATGTTTCCTGATAGTTGATGCTGATGAAGTGACTAATTGTGGACCCTTAGTTTAAACAAATGAGATGAGTCAGGATCAAAGCTTACCACATCAGAAAAACCAACCATCTGACTAGAGGGTTGGCATTTTGAATTGGGTGATATTAGGTCATTCTATGGGGAGGTGGTAGGAAGATGGTGATTGAGTCCTGTGGTCAAAGAGTCAATTAATCATGCCTGTGTCATAAAATCCTAATAGAAACTCTGGACGCTAACGTTTGGGTGAACTTCCCTTATTGGCAATATTCTGTACATTTTAAAAATTTATTTTCTATTGAAGTAACTGCATTATAACATTATGTAAGCTTCAAGTGTGCATTGTTAAAGATTGATATGCATATATACCATGTTAAGTTTATCACTAAAAGTCCAGTTCTATCCTCCATACAATTGATCCCTTTTACCTGACTTTACCTGACTTATCCCTCTTCCCACTTCCTTCCTGGCAACCACTAGTGGTGTTATAATCTAAAGGTTTCTTTTGTTTTGTTTGTTCATTATTCTCATTTCTTTATCATCTACATATGTGTGAAATTATATGGTATTTGTCTTTCTCAATCTTACCTATTTCACTTACCATGAGACTCTCTATGTCCATCCATTTTGTGGCAAGTGACTGGATTTCATATTTTTAAGATAACTGGGTAGCATTCCATATATCTCACAGCACATCTTCTTTATCTACTTGTCTGTTGATGGAATCTCAAGTTGTTTCTAGCTCTTCACTGTTGTAAATATTGCTGCAATAAATATAGAGATGCATATATCTCTTCAAATTAGTGCTTTTGTATTTGTGGGGATAAATACCCAGAAGAGGGATAACTCAATCATATGGAATTTCTCTTTAATTTTTTGCGGAATCTCCTTTCCGTAATGGTTGAACCAATTTGTATTCCCACCAACAGTGTATAAGGGTTTCCTTCTCTCTACTTCCTCTCCATCACTTGTTGTTTCTCGTCTTTTGGATAATAGCCATTCTTATAATTGTTTTGGTTTGCATCTCTCTAATAATAAAAAATGATGAACATCTTTTCATGTGCTTGTTGACCATCTGGGCAATACTCTCATAAATATTCTGTCATAAGTCAGTGTGCTGGGAGAGTGATATGTTATTTTTCCAGGTGAAGAAGACAATGGAAGCTTCACATCTGGAACTCTCAGACTTCATCTTGTGTCTCTTTTTTTTTAAAGATTGATTTATTTATTTATACAAGCACTGGGTACAGTCAGAAGAGCGGCAGGGTGAGAGAATTCACCAGAGCCAGAACGGTGAACCTAACAGGCAGACCGACAAAATACACTGCTGAGGGGAGCAGTGGGCATGGCAGGAAAGGTCTGCGTGCCATTTGGGACCCTTGCCAGGGGCTGGGGATCGAACCGGCGCTTCAGAGGCTGCGGGCAGCTTTGCAGCCCAACGCTCAATTGCTGCGCCACCAGGGGAGGCCCCATCTTGTGTCTTTTAACTGGATGGTTCTGATTTGTAGACTTTAATTTGATGATAAAGCATAGCAATTTGCCAAGTTCTATCAGTCATACTAGTAAATTATCCAACTGAGATGGTAGTGGGAACCCCTAAATTTGTAGCCAGTGGGTCAGAAGTGAGTGTGGCTTGTAGCTAGTTCTTGAAGTGAGGGCAACCTTATTAAAAAACTATGACCTTTGGCTCAACATTGGATACCTGGTATAGAGGTCAGCTAAGGTCCAAGCTGACAGCAAACATCAACCATTAGACTTCTGATTTTATAAGCATTTGGCTAATTCCAGGACCCAGTCATCAAATTCTCTTTAGTCCTACACAACATGGATCAGAGAGAGTCATCCTCATTGCATCCTGCCCCACAGAATTTGTTAACATAATATATAACTGTTTTATGCCACCACCCAGTAGAGAAATGTATTACAAAGCAAAAGAGCTGGAACATGTATATGTACCTATAAATGGGGTGTAGTTTGTAATCTAAAACATGAGGCAGTGGCTTTCAGACAAAGTGCCAAGGAGAAAGTGAAAGGACCATGAGGAGAGGTACTGAAAGTCTAAAGGGTGTTAAAGAGACCATTAGGGAAAGTTTTGTAGTCCTCAGCAGGCCTACTGAAAAAAGGATTAGGAGAAACTCAGGATGTTATTCAAAATGTTATTTGAAACTGGAGGAATACAGACCTTTTTCATGTAATGGCAGAAAATTTAGCAATAATGTTGTCTGCAATAAAGTAGAACAAAGGAAATATACCTAATTAACGGGGTGATCTAGTTAAGAAATATTCCAGGCAGGGTATTAAGTATGTCCCATGGCTTCTTTTTTTTTTTTTTTTTTTTTAAAGATTTATTTAGTCATTTACACAAGAACTGGGGTACAGGCAAGATGCACGGGAGGGTGAGAGGATTCACCAGAGACAGAGCAGGGAACAGAACAGACAGACTGGTGAAATACACTGTTGAGGGGAGCAGCGGGTGCTACAGGAGAGGTCTGCCACACCATGTGGGACCCTCACCGGCCAGCCGGGACCAAACCGGCACTTCAGAGGCTGTGGACAGCTTCACAGCATGGCGCTCAACTGCCTGCGCCACCAGGGGACACCCCCCATGGCTTCCTTTAACTGCCCAGGTAAAATGTGAAAGGAGAAAGAGAAGATCTTTCTAAAGAAAGATATACCAAAATTAGAGAATCCAGACTTCTCAGGTTTAAAACAAGAAATGTTTGTCATTCCATTTCTTTGGACAGCAAAAAGTAAGAAATGACTTCCTGTTTGAGAGCAAATCGAAGGTTCTTTCAGGAAAATATAGTCTAAAAAAGAAATCACAAGTATAACTTTAAACCTTTAAGACTAGAAAGATTTAAGATGGTACCCATAATCCTTACAAGCAAGTCAAAAGTCCCTCTAAGGATCTTAATGGTATGCCTCACAGAGCCTCTACATTAAAAACTAGAACTCTCGGGCCTCCCTGGTGGCGCAGGTGGTTGACTGCCTCACTGTGAAGCTGTCCACAGCCTCTGCAACGCGGGTTCGATCCCTGCCGGCCGGCGAGAATCCCATCCTGTCTCACCCACTGCTCCCCTCTGCAGTGTATTTCATCAGTCTGCCTGTTCTCTTCCTCGCTCTGTCTCTTGTGAATCCTCTCACCCTCCCACGCATCTGGCCTGTACCCCAGTTATTGTATAAATAAATAAATCTTTAAATAAAAAACAACAAACTAGAACTCTCAAGAATCTTTAGGGTGTTTCCCATACCAGCCATAGGAAGGCAAAGTCTTATCTCAATGAGATGGAGTGGATAAAAATTGATACAAAAGAAAGGCACAAAAATTTAATGGAATTTTATCAACTGCAGAACATGGGAGAGAGCCAGCAAAAAGATTTTTTTGGTTTTTGGGTTTTTTTTTGTGGGACCCTCGCTGGCGGCTGGGAATGAACTGGCGCTGCAGAGGCTGCAGGCAGCCTCGCAGCCCAGTGCTCAACCGCTGCACCACCAGGGGAGGCCCAGCAAAAAGATTTTTTAAAGGCCCTTCTATCCCTTGAACTTCTATAAGCTTGAAGGAGGTTGAGAAAATAATTTATATTCCAGCCTCAACTAATTATGAGAAATAAGGATGATTCAAAGGATGAAACTAAGAGCTTAGGGCAAGAACCAAGAGCTATGAAGCCTCATTTCTAGGTAAAAGGAGTAGGCCATAATCAGAACTGGCAAAGCGTGCCCAGTTGCATTTTAGTATTGCTATGGGCCAGTGACTGTTTGGTGTTTCTCATTTCTCCTTTTCTGGGGACTGTAATATCTACAACAGTTAGCCTAACATTATATTTTATGACTCTAGCTTGTAGGTCTGGTTTGTAAGATCAAACTCTAGTTTGTAAGATCAAACTCTAGTTTGTAAGATCAAAAGTATTCAAGAAGCTCCCTCCCCCCAAAAAACAACAATAAGAAGAAGATCCATACCTATATGTGATTTAGATGATGAAACTGTGAACTTTGAGCATCATGTTGATGCCCTAATCATATAAGATTTTAAGGATTCATGGGAAAGGATAGAGGATTTTACATGTGGGAGAATTATAAATTGTGATGGTTAGACTGTGACAAATTACTTTCTTAGAATGATCACAATAATATTTTTAGGCTCATATGTTCTTCCAGAACCTCGCCTATAAAGAGTTGGCATCAATGTCCCTTTCCCTTGGAATTAAATATGCTTCTGAACTACCTTAATAAGAAAATATGGAAGACCCTATTCTTGAGACTACCTTTATTTGACTTGACTCAAAGCTTGCACAACACAAACATCCTTTTCTCTGGGGAAGTTTGTTAAAAATAATTAGCCTCAGGGCCTCCCTGGTGGAGCAGGGTGTTAAGTCCCAGCAATATGAAGCAATCCACAGCCACTGCAGCACTGAGTTCGGTCCCTGGCCGGGGAGCTAACCCACATGGCACAGCAGATCTCTCCTGTCTCACCTTCTGCTCCCCTCAGCAGTGTGTTTCTGTGGATCCACCTGTTCTGCTCCCCACCCTGTCTCTGGTGAATTCTCTCACCCTCCTGTACCTCTGGCTTGCATCCCAGTTCTTGTGTGCATAAATAAATAAATCTTTAAAAAAAAATTAGCCTCAGTTGTTTAATATTGTGATAACTGGAAGCAGTAGATAAGAGTTGAGGCAAAAAAAAAAAAAAATAGGCCAAGTAAAGAGCTAAAAAGGAAAAACTGAGGGATGAAATGTCCATAGAAGACTTTGAAAAGTGCCAACATATTTCCGAGGGTTGAGAAGGCCATGCACATGTGCAAGGTTGTGCGTATGCTCAGGGCTACAGGCATGCTCATAAAAAACCTGAGAAAGCCCTAACCTGTCACCTCTGGCTAACTTTGAGGCTTCACTACTGCAGACAGGAAATTTAAAGGTGGACTCACGTACTGCCTGACTGAATGTGCCCCATTATGCATGCAGTGCCCAACACTGGAAGAGGCATTGTTTCCAGGTATTTAAGGAAATTTCGTCTAATGACTAGTTGACTTGTAAGTTAATTGAGCAGAGACTTCAAAGACCACACATGACAAAGAACACAGATGTTAAAGAATTAGTTTGGAAAAGCTGTTAAACAGACAATTACAAGAACAAAGTAAGCCACTGGAAAGAGCAGAGAATCTGATTTCTATATTTGCCACATTATACTATTCGTAATGGCCAATTTTCAACAAAAAATTGTAAGACATGATGTAGTAGTAAGGGTTCTCCAGAGATGTAGAACCAATAGGAGACTTACCATGATTAGATTAGATTAGATAGCTATTGGGATTTCTCATGATTATGGGGACTGAGAAATCCTATGATCTGCCATGTGAAAGCTGGACCCAGGAAAGCTGGTGGTATAGTTCCAGTCTGAGTCTTAATTTCTTTTTTTTTTTTAAAGATTTATTTATTTATCATTATAAGAACTGGGGTGTAGACCAAAGGTGTGGGGGAGGAGGGTGAGAGGATTCATCAGAGGCAGAGTGGGGAGCAGAACAGGTAGATCTTCTGAAATATACTGCTAAGGGGAGCAGCCGGTGCTGAGACAGGAGAGGTCTGCTATGCCATGTGGGTTAGCTCCCTGGCTGGGGATTGAACTCATGTTGCAGTGGCTGGTGGTAGCTTGATAGCCCTGTGTCTTTAACCCCTGCACCACCAGTGGGGCCCTGAGTCTTAATTTCTGAGTGAAAAAAAAAAAGTATTATTTTAAAACACACAAAAAATCACTGCTGTGGAATTACAGTCCCTAAGAACCTATCTCCTTGCACTAGTTTTTAACCCCAAGAACTTAAAATGAATAGCTGGGACTGAGGGAAGGCTACATTTGCAATCCAAATCATGTAATCATGTATGTCAGTTTATGAGCATCCTTATACTCTGATTAAATTCATCCTCTTTGCTTAGAAATCTGCACCAGAAGTTGTGCAAGCAAGGCAGGCCTTGTGAGCATGTAAACTATGCAGGCACACAGTTATGGGAACCTGTGCTTAGAAAGGTCCTGGGCTTGGTTTAATGCTATTCTGTCACTATCTTAAAATTCCAAATTTTTATATAAGGGCCCAACATTTTTATTTTGCCCTGGGTCTAGCAAATCACATAGCTGGTCCTGTGTATAAGACATATATATTTTTAAATCATGTGGAAATGTTAAAGTCCATTTTTTTCATCTGTTTGTTCCATCCGTTTGTTCAATCACTTTGTCTTAAATGTTTACTAATTATCACTATTTGCTAGGCCCAGGAAATAAGACAGATATGATCCCAGCACAATGGAGCTTATGGTTAGTGGAATATTTTTCTAGCCTTATTTGACCATGTCCTTGCGCAAACAAATATGGGTGTACATGTGTGGAGAGAAAAGAGTGTAAAGGAGAGTGAGAACATGTGAATGCAGTAAGACAGAGAGAGAGAAAGAGAGAGAATTGCTTCATTTCACATAAAATATATAACATTTTGAATATATCAATTGGTACATATGAATTGAAGGAAATGAAATACATATATCCTTACTACATGGGTTGTACTCTGATGTTTTGTATTATTTTATTCTTTAAAAAATTTGTTTATAATTTACTAATTTGATTTTATAATCCACTAGTGGGTTAAAAATAAAAGAACTCTGCTGTGGAGAGGTAACTGATGAATAAATGAATAATTATAATACAGTGTGCTAAGATGGTAAAGAACTGAGTACTATGGGAGCAGTAAACACGTAGTAAAATAAATATGCAGACTCTTTTGAGAACAGACTAAACCTGCCATATAAGTATACAATTATTATATAAAGTCCCATGACAGAAATGTGCACATATTACTATGATTTGAATCAAGTTAACAGGGAGGAGCAAGCTGGTAGTGATGTGAGGGGGTAGGGAAGAAAGATAGATTTCAAGCGAAATAGCACTTCGGAAAAAAAACTTTATAAAAATTATAATGGCCTTGAGCAACTTCAGTTAATTCAATGGTACCTGGTTATTTCGTGTGGGAGGGAAGGGAAAGTGCCAAAAGTTATGGGGGAAAAGTTGAGTCTCAGCTTAATAACGGTGGTCCTTGCATGCTAGGTCAAAGTTTTACTGAAGAACAGTGATGAGCCAGGAAGGAATAAGTAGGGAAATGATAGGAGTAGATAAACATGTTGGAAAGATTACACTGCTGGAAGTGTGAAATTTGAACTGGAAGACAGCAATCATGGAGGTATAACATTATGTGCACAGTTGGGAGTCATTGCAGAGTTTATCAGCATCTACAAACATTGAAAATGACTAGGTCAAAAAGCAAGTTGCCTCCGTTCCTGTAGAGATAATGACAAACCCAGTGACGGACAGTCAGAATTACGAAAAAAAGGGAAAGTCACAAAGTAATAGAGCAGGAGGAGCCCAAGAAGCCATCTAAAATAGATGCCTGTTTTTATGCTTACCATCTGTAGCAGACAGCCTTCTAAGCTGGCTCAATGATTCCCTATCTCCTGGTATCTATATCCTTGCTTAATCCCCTCCCCTTGAGTGTGGGCAGGACCCAGTGACTCCTTTCTCTCTTTCTTTCTTTCTTTCTTTCTTTCTTTCTTTCTTTCTTTCTTTCTTTCTTTCTTTCTTTCTTTCTTTCTTTCTTTCTTTCTTTCTTCTCTCTCTCTCTCTCTCTCTCTCTCTCTCTCTCTCTCTCTCTCTCTCTCTCTCTCTTTCTTTCTTTCTTTCAAGATTTATTTATTTATTTATACAAGCACTGGGTACAGTCAGAAACGTGGGAGGGTGAGAGAATTCACCAGAGCCACAGCGGGGAACAGAACAGGCAGACTGATGAAATGCACTGCTGAGGGGAGCAGCGGGCACGGCCGAAGAGGTCTGCGCGCCATGTGGGACCCTCGCCTGGTGGCCGGGGATCGAACTGGCACTCAGAGGCTGTGGGCAGCTTCGCAGCCCAGCGCTCAACCGCTGCACCACCGGGGAGGCCCTCCTTTCTCACATAATGTACAAGTGATAAGATGTTTCTTCCAAGGTTAGGTTACTGAAAGCTGTGGCTTTTGTCTTGCTGGAACTCTTTCTTGTCTCCTAGCATGTTTGTGCTGATGAAGCAAGCTGTTGTGGGGTGAGCTGTCCTTTCCATAGAGAGGTCCATTTGGCAAGTAACTAAGATGGACTGTAGCCAACAGCAAGTGAGGAATTAAGATCCTTTCTCCAACAGCCTTGGAGAAACTGAATCTTGCCAATAACCACTGTGTGAATGTACTTGAAAGGGAATCCATCCCCTGTCGAGTCTTGAGATGATTGCAACCCTAGTCTACACCTTCATTGTTGCCTATGAGGACCCAGCTAAACTACACCAGATTATTGACCAGAAACTGTGGGATTAGAAATATCTGTTGCTTTAAGGCATAAAATTTGGGGGGTAATTTTAAGCAGCAATGGATAACTTGATCTAAGCCCATGACTTTTATCCTTTTTTCCCTGCAATATTTTATTTTATTTATTTATTATTTTTTTCTTGGTAAAAATGGTTTTTTTTTTTTTGGATTTTTTTTTTAAAGATTTATTTATTTATTTATTTATACAAGCACTGGGTACAGTCAGAAACGCGGGAGGGTGAGAGAATTCACCAGAGCCAGAGCGGGGAGCAGAACAGGCAGAAGGACCGAAGTACACTGCTGAGGGGAGCAGCAGGCGGCAGGAGAGGTCTGCATGCCATGTGGGACATGTGGGACCCTCCTCCGGGGGCTGGGGAGTAGCCGGGGATCCAACCGGCGCTGCAGAGGCTGCGGGCAGCTTTGCAACCCAGCGCTCAACCACTGCGCCACCTGGGAGGCCCGATTTTTACTTTCTTATAGTTATTCTTTTTCCTGGTCCCTTATTTAAGTTTTCTAGATTCCTGCTATGAGTGAGACCATCCGGTATTTTTCTTTTTCTTTCTGGCTTATTTCACTGAGCATGATCCCTTCCAGCGCCATCCTTGTTGCTGCAAATTGCATGTGTTTATCTTTTTTGAATGCTGAGTAATATTCCATGGTGTATATGTACCACATCTTCTTGATCCAGTCATCTATTTTTGGGCATTTGGGTTGTTTCCAAAGCTTAGCTATTGTAAACAGTGCTGCTATAAACATAGGTATGCAGGTGCTCTTTGGAATTGATGTTTCTGTGTCCTTTGGGTAAATACCTAGTAGTGGAATTGCTGGATATATTTTTTAAAGTTAAGGTGAATAAAAATGTTTTATCTTGATATATTATTTTTGAAATTTTAAGAATATCCTTTGATGTAGTTAGAGAAAACCCTCTAGTGTCCTAAACCCAGGGCCTATAATTTGGAAACAAAAATAGACTGAAAGAGATTATCTTGTCTGCTTTTCCAAAGACATTCAAATACTAGAAACTTTATCCCAAAATTTACTAATAAAATGCTAGTTCTTAATTTTGAGAGTCAAAATGTAGAGAAACAGCCTACAAATTACTATAGGCCTAAAGAGTCCAGAATTGCAGTTAGGGATGGTGTGCATTTTTAGCATCTAACAATAATAATTTTTAATTAAAAACAAACCAAACTTATTACATTGTGATAAACAGGATAATGGCGCCACCAAAATGTTCACATCTAATCTTAGCCCCCTAGAAATATGCTACCTTTCATAGAAAAAATAATTTTTTGGGTGTCATTAAGTTAAGAATATTGAAGTGGGAAGATTATATTATTTGGCAGAGAGGCAGAGTCAGAGGTGGAGAGGTGATGATGGAACCAGAGGCCAGAGTGATAAAAGGAAGGGTCACAAGCTAAGGCAGGCAGCATCCAGGCGCTGATAAACACAAGGAACTATTTCTTCTCTAGACCCTTTTAGAAGAAACATGGCACAACAAATGGATCTTACTATTTCTAATGTTCCAAACTGAAAGATAAACGTCTCTTGTTTTAAGCCACTAAATATAAGGTAATAAATCCCTCAATAATAGGAAATCAATGCATATACTTTCTTTGGATTCTTGGTTTGCTGTTTATTGTTATCAGGGGATATTTTCAAATGTAATTAAATGTCATTTTTTTCCCAAAAATCATCCAGGTGAGCACTTAGAAAATTTTTTAAACATACATTTTCCTGAGCTTCATCCCAGAGATTCTAGGTTAGAAATTCTTGCTCCAAAAATAAGCATGGATTGAAGAGAGAAGCCACTGTAACAGGGTGGATAGTTAATTTTAAATAGCAAATTCATGCTTATTTGTGATTAAGGTATATATATATATATATATTTAAAGATTTATTTATTTATGCATACAAGAACTGGGATACAGGCCAGAGGTGCGGGGGGTGAGAGGATTCACCAGAGACAGTGTGGGAAATAGAACAGACAAAATTTACTGAAATACACTGCTGAGGGGAGCAGCAGGCAAGCCTGAAGAGGTCTGCTGCACCAAGTGGGAAGCTCCCTGGCTGGGGATCGAATTTACGCTGCAGTGGCTGTGGATAGCTTCATAGGTTGTGTCTTAACCCCTTGTGCCAACAGAGAGGCCCTTAAGGTATATTTTTTTTAATGAGACTTTTATAACCAGACCATTTTTTTGTACAACCTTCTTCAAGATTTGCAGGTTTTCCCTTTCATGACCTTTCTCTGATGAATGAACATGAATGCAAGAACACATCACAGAGGGCAGCTGATTGCAATCCAGTTATGGTTAAAACAACAACAACAACAACAACAAAAAACTGTGATGGGCCTGTGAATAAGTACTGATACAGCTGATGCATACAGGGTAGGGAACTGTATTAGTCTCCCAGGGCTTCCAAACAAAGTACAAACAAAATGCTGGCTTAAACTCCCCAAATCTATTGTCTTTCGGTTTGTAGGCAGGAAGTCTGAAATCAAGGTGTCAGTCAGGCTATGGTCTCTCAAGGCACTGGGAGAAAGCACTAGGTCTTACTACTAATATCTGATAGTTTTGATTTGTTGCAGCATAACTATAATTTCCACATGATGTTCTCCTTGTGTGTGTTTCTGTCTCCAACTTTCCATCTTTGTGAAAATACTGGCCACACTGATTAGGAGCTACCCCAGTGATCTCATTAACCTTAGTTACTTCTTTAGAGACTATGTCCCCAAATAAAGACACATTCTGAGGTACTGAGGGGTTAGGAGTTCAAATGAATTTTGAGGGGGCACAATTCAACCCATGACTGGAATGTAGGTCTCAGGAAACTGAAAATTCCAAGACTTGTCAAGGAAGTGGTGGGGTAATAAGACGTCACTTTATATTCTCACTGAGACTCTGCAAGATAAGTGTTTTTATCTTTGACTCAGAATAAGGAAACTAAGACAGAGAGGGGCAAGGCCATTTCTCCAAGTTCACAGTTAGATAGGGACAGAGCTGGGTACATAGAAATTTGTCTGGCTCCAAAGCCCAAGTTCTCAACACTTTGCTCTGAAACTCCAGGAATAGTCAAAAGAACAGAAGACCTGATTTCCAGACCCAGTTCTGCTGCATAATAAGCATGAGATGTTTGATAAATAATTTCTCTAGGGCTTAATTTTCTCTCCAGTAAAATGAGCCTAATAATAAATGTGTGGGGAAGTACTAGAACTTCATAAACTGTAAAGCATCCTGTCACTGTAATAAGAGTTATTAAGAGCAATATCAGCACAAGGCGAAGACAATTAACATGTTTCCAGTGGAGGATGATAGATTTGTGTTCCCTAGATTTTTAAAGATGTGTTGCTTTTATGACCCTCCATCTTCTCTGTGTGGGCCTCCCCATCATTCTACTCCTAGCTCAAGACCTTCTGCTTTAAGTGGATAGATGCATAGATGCAGTCCAGGTTATTTTAATTTTTTAAACCAAAGCTTCTAAGTTGTAGCTATTGTTTTATTGAGACAGGTCTTTGGGTAGTTGTGGAAAAAAAAATATAGTGTCTTATTTGGGGTTGCTGTGACAAAGTACTACTTACTGGACGCGTGACTGATAAACAACAGAAATTTATTTCTCACAATTCTGGTGGCTAAGAAGTTCAACTTTCCAGCAAATAGGTGTCTGGTGAGAATCTGTTTCCTCATTCATAGACAGCAATTTTCTCATTCTGAGCTCATGGTGGAAGGAGGGTGATAACTTTCTGGGTTCTCTTCCAAAGGTACTTATCCACTCATGATCTAATCACCCACCTAAGCTCCCCACTTCCTAACACCATAAGTTTGGGGCTTCAACATATGAATTTGGAGGGGGTGTTAAGCATTCAGTTAATAATATACAGAAAATGGGGCATTAAAATTCCTCAGAAGCTTGTTAAATCTTTCCTTGTCCTTTGCTAGCTGAAGATCTATTACAAAACTGCAAAAACCAAATATACAACCAAATAAAGATCAGTTAACTCACTACAAAATTTCAAGTAAATAAAAGTTTTCTGCTTTAGCTTTTGTTTATTTTTTGATCTCAGAAAAAAAAAATATGTTCATTGTAGAGGATTAGAAGATAAGCAGTTGTACAAGGAAAATAAACCTTACCAGTAATCCTAGATCCCATATTTTGGTTATTTATAAAATAATGGACTTAAACACTTTGTATTTTAAACTAAATAATATGAATATTAAGAATATCTTCATATCATTTAATATTCTTCAGAAATTTTAATTACTATATAATTTTTCATGCTATAGATGTATTATGATCCACTTAACTTTCTATGATAGAACAATCAGGTTGTTTCCATATTTTTACTGCTCTAAGAGGACTTACGAGAATATCCTTTCATGTAATTATGCTTATTTCTAGTTACTTACTTAGAGAAGTGAAATTATTAGGTTTGGAGATCTTTCTCTCTCTATTACTGTATCAGTCAAGCAACATAAACCTCCACAGGAATTTATTACAAGTGATGGGTAGTCCACAGATTTGTCAGGAAAGTGAGAGCTTCAGGCTTAGTACATGGGCAGGAAGGCCATGTAGTCAGAGTCACAGCTGGGGCCTCACCACAAATTCAGCACAGTAATACTCTGCTGTAGCTGCTGAGGCTGAACGGGAGCCAGCAATTACTTGCTGCCACTGCTGGCACTGGGGCTGGATAATGGATACTGGACATCAGATACCATGCTGGCACCAGTACCTGGCTGATCCTGGAAACTGGATGTTGCTACTTTGGCTAAAAGAGTCCTGCTCTCTCTCAGTTTCTCAGCATGATGAGCAACAGACAAATTGTCTTGGGTCATCACATCTGAAAACCTGAGCCTAGGGGTTGGCAATGAAAGTATCTGGTGTTTGAAGATGACCCCTGCATGGTGGGGAGAGTCCATTCACTGCCACTTTGATAGGCAAAAATAATACCTTAGTCTTAATTTGCATTTCTATTTTTGCTAGAGAGTATGGACATTTAGGATAGAATTATTGGTAGTTTGTGATTCTTCTTTTGTTAACTACATAATATCTTTTGATTTTTCTATTGCGATAGTTTTCTGTTGGGACAAATATCTAACTCTTTTGTAAGCCCTCTTTTACCACTAAGACTATGAAACATTGACAACCATAGATGCTTCATCTTTCATCCAATTTGACCTTTAACTTCATTTCAGAATTTAAAAATTTTGCCTGCGGAAGTTTACCTTTTTTACATTATTTTTATTGCAGCAACATTGGTTTATAATATTGTATGTTATTCAGAGGCATGGGGTCTTACCTCTTCAGATGCATCTCATCACATCACCAAGGCACTCACAGTCTTTCACTGTATGTAGTTCATTTTGCTCCTCCCTAATGTCTTCCTCCCTCCCCCTTTTGTAGCCTCACTTCCACAATGAGATTTCTAGGCCTTGTTATTGTCTGACCCTTTGTTTTGTTTCTTTATATTCCACATGTAAGTGACACCATCTGGTTTGCCTCTTTTGTAAAGTTAAGTCCATCACTTTTTTCCACTATGGGAGCAATCTGTCAAAATTCAATTCAGGCAAGGCAAGATGGGTGTTCTTTCCCCTTTATTACTCTTGAAGGCATGGTAAAATTCACTGCAGGTCAGAATTACATTAGTCAGTTAATAATATGATCAGCTGTGACCATGTTTTTATCTGCTTACATGTTGCAAGGAAGTGGAAAACAAACAAACAAACAAACAAAAAAGCCAAAGTAGGGCCTCCCTGGTGGAGCAAAGGTTAAGCACCGCACTATGAAACAATCTACAGCCTCTGCAGCATGAGTTCGATCCCCGGCTGGCCAGAGAGAAACCCACATGGTGAGGCAGACCTCTCCTGTCTTGCCTGCTGCTCCCCTCAGCAGTGTATTTCAGTCAGTCGGCCTGTTCTGTTCCCCACTCTGTCTCTGGTGGATCCTCTCACCCCCCACATCTCTGGCCTATACCCCAGCTCTTGTATGCACAAATAAATAAATCTTAAAAAAAAAATAAAGTTATTAAAAAAAAAGCCAAAGTCATTTCTACCTGAGACTAGTGAATATTTTAAAGGTATGCTACTCTGTAACTATTTGACATTTGAGTCTCCATTGCAAAAACTCCCTTTCACTCTCAGAATATGTGTGGATGACCCTCAGAATGGTGAGATGGACATAATAAAATATTAAAGAGGATTCAGAGAACATTAATGTTGCCCGAAAAAGAAAGTGAAATATTTAATTATATTTTATTGACCTGAATGAAGTTGCTTCTGTATATCGCCCATGTTGTTCCTAGTATTATAAAAGCTGGAAACTTGTGCTGAGCATGAAGAGTTGAAGGTGGAGAAGTAAGGGAAAATGCAACACATTTTGCTCTCCAGAAGGGCAGCAAAAGGAGTTAGCAATTTGCAGGGAACAGGTGCAGCCTAGGAGACCTGAGGAAAGGGGACCCATGGTAACAGTCAGGAGAACTAACAGCCCTGGGGTTTGCTTCAGGAATGGTGTGGGCATAGCTATTTTAAATCTCCTTCACATCATTGATGAGGAAGGGATTCTCATCCTGAAATTAGAGGGATGGCAGAACATCTGACCCCTGACACCAGATAGGAGAGATCAACAGCAGTTCATTAGTCATATATACTTATAGTCTGGGGCAGGAGGCTACTGAATGCCATGCAGTCCTCGTGGGTGTTGCACTTGGGGACACAGTGAAAAGCAGAGACTGTGGAAGGCAGATTTTGTGATATCAAAAGGGTGTAATGTTCCTTGAGTCCCATAAAAGGACGTGATGGGCTTGTTTGAATATTTCCATGAATTGGTAGGGAACTGAACCTGGCTCTTCAGGAAGAAGCAAACACTGTGACTGGTCCTTTTAACAGGAGGGTGGATTTGCTAGGAGACCTTATCCACAAGAACCTTATCACAAGAGCAGGAAGGGGAATGTTAGGCCATTAGAGGACTTCTGAACTTTATATGCCGAAGCAGTGCATAATACTGAGTCTTCATTTCAGGCCTTACACCATAGTAGCATTTAAAGATATTAGTTGATGATGAGTGCCTGTGGTTAGAAGGAGAGAAAATTCCAGAAGAGGAGCTCAAGTCCGAAGCAAGTTAGTCTCTAACTTCGTAAATCAGGAATCATAAAAACAAAATGACAGAAATAAGACAAATTATCAAGACAGATTGGGCAGAGGATGGAAGGTAGATGAGGTGGGTAAAGAAGAAGTCAAAAGAACAAACTTCCAGTTATAAAATAAGTGAGTCTTGGGGATGTAATGTACAGCATAGTTATCATAGTTGATAATATTGTATATTTGAAAAAGTTACTAGGAGAGTAGATTTTAAAACTTCTTATCATAAGCAATTTTTTAATTAAATTTGTTTATTTTCTTATGTCATTGTTAAATTTTGTATAGAATTTGATTTCTCCCCTCTGGTATAGTTCCCACAGTTCTCCCACCACCAGAGCCCCTGTGATCCACCACCTCCGTCCCTGTGCTCTTCCCTCCCCTGTTCTGACCACCTCTTCCACCCTTTTCCCAGCTGCATGCCTCAGATCTATGGTCAGCTTACAAGTTTATAAACAAAATATTTAACTGTGGTGGTGGATGCTAACTAGACTTACTGACCATTTTGCAATATACACAAATATTGAACCATCACATTGTACACCTAAAACTACTATAATGTTATATATCAGTTATGTTACAAAGAATGAGAAGAAATGAGAAGAAAAGACAGGTTGATTGAGCTAAGAAGAAGCCCAAATTGGTAGCAGTCAGAGATTGTTTATTGCCCAAGACTTTTGCCCAGTGAATTGAGTAGTGGACACAATGTAACCTACTTGTAACCTAACCTGCCCTTCAGAAAAGTATGTACCCTTTATCTGACAGGGCTGCACTGTGAGGAAAAGATGAAGAGAATGTGAGTCCCTTGGGCCTGGTTTCTAGAGACTCATATAACCTGTCACTCAGGTGGTAGCAGTTATAGAGCTTATGTGGCTTCCTAGGGAGAATTTGTCATAGTCTGATCCAAGATGCTAGTATTTTCCAAACAAGTCAGCCTTTTTCTCGGACCCAGGTTTAGCAGAATAAAGTTAAAGTTACTACATTATTTTTCATTTCATCAAGTGTTTGATGAGTACCTGCTAAATAGCCAGAATTTTATGTCAGGTTGCATAGGACAGATTCCCTTGGGAGCTCCTAACCAACTTGGGGATATAGCATACCTTGATATGAAATAGCAATGTAAGAAAATATATAAATATGTTCCAAGACAAAGAGAATAGAAAAAGAATGCCGTAATGGAAGTCAGTGTATTTGCCTATAATTGTATTGCTTACATTTTATACTTTAAATAACTCAATATGCCAAATGTGTTATGTGGCAAGATGCTTTCTTGACCTATAAACTGAATCCCTTATGCATCCACAAACTAAGTAATGACTGAAGTTTCTCACAGCTTTAGAATATACCCGTTTTAGCACAAGTACTTTCAGGCCCCAGCTTAGAGGAGATATGGTAGAGAAGTCTCATTCACTTCTCACTTAATTCTGAGTACCTGTTTGACAGTCCCTGATCCTGATGTTGTTTAGTCTCCCCAATTCTTCAGTCAACTTTTCCAAGGTCATTTGCCTTGC
This sequence comes from Talpa occidentalis, assembly GCF_014898055.3. Classification (NCBI taxonomy): domain Eukaryota; kingdom Metazoa; phylum Chordata; class Mammalia; order Eulipotyphla; family Talpidae; genus Talpa; species Talpa occidentalis. The sequence continues at coordinate 68,663,263 of NW_023601104.1, read as the reverse complement.
TCCCCCCAAGATACTTCTGAGATACCTTGAGGTAACAGAATAATAAACTGAGTTTTGATCACTTGAATGATAAGTCGGAGAAATCGAAATTAAACCAGATATATTTCCTTTCTTTCCACTTAGCCAAACTTCTATCCAAGAGTAGAGTTAAATCCCACTGGTTGCTTTGATCCTTGCCATCTTCAGAACTTGATCATGTTAATGTTAGCCCTAGACAGTTCTGGCCCAATTCCAGGCCATTCTTGGTCATTGGGGGTGGGGGTTACAAGCTCACTCAAGTCTTGTCCTTGGATACTCTGATTTAGGAGTCTTGGTCCTATGAAAACCATGAGTCAGTATTAAGGTGAAGATAGGCATACACTTACTGTAAAAGAAAAACTTTAAACAATTAAATCAATAATGTAATCACCTTTCTGTGAACTCGTTTTTACTGGTAGTTTTCCAGCAGAGGCTAAATTTATGAACAATCACTCTCCTTTCTCTATCATAAAATATAGCTATATCCTTAAGTACCTTTTCTATATTATCTCAGTAATTTGCAGAAATATTCTATGGGATAGGTGTCATTAATAGTCTCACTTGCAAATATGGAAGTGATTTTCCTAAAATCAAATAGTCAAGAAAAGATGAAGCAGAACTACTGTGAGAATAATTCCTCATCTGCTACCCAGTGTGGAGTAAACCTGGAGTTATGCCCTGACCCAGGGGGATAGCTGAGATCCTTGGCCACTTGTCAGTTCATTCAGGGACCTTTAGATCTGGGTGGAGATCAGAGTGGGAAAATGCAGGATCACCAGAACCAGAGATTACACTGCTACAAATTTTCTCATGTTTGTCCATCTTGGATCCTTGTCTTCATCTCTTTGGAAATAACTAATGAAATAATTGCTACTATTTATTAGGGACTTACCATTTGCCCAATGCTGATAATCAGTTTATGTAAGCGAATGATTTACTTATATTCACTCATTTAATCATTACAACAATCCGAACTGGAAGGCATTAGGCCCTCATTTTACAAATGTGAAAACCTGTGTTTGAATGTTTTTTCCAGGGTCATATATCAAGGCCATGAATAAAACTCAGAAACATGTGTGATCTAAAGTGTGTGCCCTAGCAAGGAGTTGCCTTTTGGGCAGTGATAGTCTGAAGCCAAGTAGAACTTATAAGAATTAGTTGCATCCTTGGGGTCTCCCAGTATTTCCCCATGTAATCCATTGGTTATTTGTATGGTCAGCCTGAGGGAGCACCCTGAGGGCAATTTCATGCCCATGGGCGATGTTTCATTTGAGCAACTTCAACCAGAACCACTGTCAGATACAAGAGGCTCCAGGATTCTTGGAATTCAACTGAATGTTAGGTTGACAGAGGGCAGCATGCTGAGATGAAAGGATACTCTGTGTGTGTGTGCACATGCACAATGCCATATGGTTGTATGGTGTGGAAGATGTTAGGGAGACGGGGTTCTGGCTCCATCTGCCATTCTTCACACAAGAAAATCCATAGAGGAAGTAGGGCAGACCTTTTGAAGACAAGTTTTTATTCCATAGATGAAGCAGTCTGTCATTCTTAGATCTAAAACCAATTCCTTGAAACCAACTCCTCTTCACCCTCCAGCTACAAGCACTCTTTGGCAGCTGTGAATCTTCTCACACCACATCCAAATTACCAACTTTTGTCCTGAGGGGCCCTGGAGCTTCGCAGAAGGGACCTGGGATCTGTGGAGGCCACAGAGTTATGCTCCTCCACATTTCAGGACTCAGAAGCACATGGAAATCAAGACTTCCAAAGGGAATTCCAGTCTTCCTTTCTGCATTTGGATGTACAGCCTTGTTTAAAGAAATGGAAAGTTGTATCTACTCTTGGAACTCAGACTCTTATTTTGAGTTCTGAAGGGTCCTCCTGATGTCCTACTCCCATGCTTTCTAATATTGAATGAGACTTTTGCATTCCTCATCCTTTGGCTGTGCCCACCTGAGGTCACAGGGACTGGAATCCTACAGAAGCCTTCAGGAATTAGGTGGTCTGGGGACAAGGTATGTGATGGCACATACCTTGTGCCATCTTTTGAGCAGGCAGGTATCTTTTAGCAGGCTGGTGTCTTTAGGAGGTCATCAGTTTGGTACATAAATTAGAGAGTTTGGCATATGCCTTAAACTCAGAGTTGAGTCTAAATCCTGACTCTGTCTCTTAGTGGCTGTATGTTCTTGGGAAGGCTTCTCTGACTTCTGCTTCCTCTTCTAGAAAATGAGGGCAGTAATGCCTGCTGTTAAGTGACCCAGTACAGCTTCTGTCCAGGACCTGGCAAGTCCCCAGTGAACAGAGATGGTGTGATTTCAGTGGTACCTAGAAGGACCCTGGGGCAACAATAAATCCTTCCTCAATCACCTACCTGACATGACGTGGCCTCTACCCACCTCCTCAGCCTCCAACAGGAAGAATGTCCTCACTCTGTTTCCTTGAATAGCACCATGCTTTCTCTGATTGTAGGATATTTGTCTCTGTGTTCCCTCTTCCTAGAATGCTGCTCCCCTCAGTCCCTTCCCCTATTCATTTAGTTTGTTCATACCCCTAGATGCCCTCAGTCATCTGGAAGGGAAGCTTTCAGGGCTGCCCTGGCTCAGTCATATGCTTGCTTGTATGGTTATTTTATTAACATCTATTAATTAATTATACTATAAATAGAAGGGGAAATGAACATTGCTTAAATAATGTAAGTTTCATAAAGGTTCCTGGCAAATACTGGATCTCAATAACTATTTGTTGAAAGAATAAGTGAATAAGAGGTGACTTCATCTAACTAAAAGCAATGTTTCTTATTATGCTAGTTCTCCTCCAAATGTTAAGTCATTCCAAGGGCAAAAAGAGGCCCATGGTCAAATAAGTTTGGACATTTTGGGCAAAACAAAGTTACCAGGTTTCTCCTCTGTGGGATTTCTTAATGCCTTAAGATGCTAATGTGTATTGTGATCTCCAGTAGAAGGAGGGTCAAACTGAACAAAGGACCTCACTTTTTTGGGTGGGGAGGCAAGTCCCTTTGTCCATTTCGTCATCTGGAGGTAGATGAGAATAAAACATCAACTTTCTAAAATTATTGAGGATAGAGAAAATGTGAATAGCAGGCACACAATAGCATCCCAGTAACTGAGAGATAATGTTTTATAATTGGTTGATACCCACCTTCCCCCAAACACAGTTGGAGAAGTATTCAAGCCCTGACCCTGTGGTTGGCCAGCCCCAACCTTTGCAGGGTCCAGATGAGAGTACTGGACCAGTACAATGACCAGTTTGACATTGTTCATTTATGCCTCAGTTATGAATGAGCTTGATCACAACTTTGCCAGGGAGTAAATGATTGTGGGAGCATAAATTGTGGGTTCTGAAGGTGAGGAACTCGGTCTGTCTCCAGCCTCCTTCCAAAGACAGAGCTCCTGGACACCTGGGAACAAAATCAAGTCAAGTCATGTATATATGAAGCAGGTAGGCTATTCAGTTCAACTCTCACAAATGAATCTTGGCGCAGCATCCCAACTTGCAACTAAACTCTCTTAACTGCTATTCTTACAAAAAAAATATTTTACTTATATCAGCCTTGGAGGGATTTTATCTGTTTTTCATATTTAATAAAAAGTGACTCCAGCAACATAGTGTAAGGTTGATGCATCCCAAGAAACAGACCTGTTCTCTGTTGGGTTTTGTTTTCTTTCTTTGCTTTTGAAATCCAGCATTCCTCTTTTTGTTGTTGGCTTAGGATACAAGGCTGTACTGATTTTGCTCAAGTGGATATCTGTTTGGATTTGATTGAAAAAACAAAACTGGCTAAAAGAAGATCGACCAGCCCAAAAGATAATTACAATATAAACAAAAAGGGATGCATAAACCAGACAGGTGTCCAAACTTGGTTGTTTATATATTCCAAATATTGACTTCTAAGAAGCCATGTTGAATGAGTGTGGGGATGCTGCCTGAAACCTCACAATGGATGAAGTATGAGAATTGGACTGAATAGAACAGAGTCAAAATGTTGGCTGTGGTTCCTAGTGCTCCCAATATGTCCCCACAGTACCGGGGATAGTATTTATTGGCAGATCAAAAACTGCTAAGTAGAACGAGTTTGTCTTCCACCCTCTTTTACACATTTACCAGGGGGAACTCAGACTGCCCCACCACCACCACTAAAGATACCATTGCTGCCTCCCACTTCAGCCTGCCCCAGAATCTAACTTATTTCCTTCCCATTCATTCAAGGTCCTGACCCTGTTTTTAAAAGCAATCCTATAAAGCAGTTTATTGGTTGTTGGATAATGGTTTAAACATGTAACTTCTTCCTGCATAGTAAAGTCTTTAGATTTTTAAGAAGGGTCTTCTGGCTGGATCCGTACAAGTCATTTTAATGGTGGCAAGTCAAGCACTAAGATAGACATTTCAGGGTAGATTGTCCTTCAGTTCCCTTCAGTTCCTGTACAGGGGCAGCTGTCTGCTTTGGCTTGCTAGGACTGGCACTGTTACAGATCTTTGCTGTGCAGTGAAGGTAGGTTAAAGGGCAGCAGTGCACCAAATGGAACTGAGAATAGAAAACAGCACATGGAGATGGTATTTTGTCCACAGATTGAGGATTACTATCCTAAGCAGTCAGAATTTTTCCAGTAGAGTTTTATACAATAAAATAAATATGTTCTGTACTTTTCGTGTTTAAATAAACATGGAGGATTTATTTCTAGCCATAATGTAAATTGGTGATGTGGATAGTTATGAAAAGAAAATGCAAACTAAAACTCCAGACCTCCTGGTTTCTGTCACTGCTCTGTGGACATATACAACACTGATTTCTACATAAATAACTTATCTCATACAATATTTGTAAGATATTTTACTCTAAGACTTCCCACCTTTTTTTTTTTAAAAGGTACTATTAATGTGAACATAAGTCTATGGAAACTAGCATGAGTAAACCAAAAGTACAGTGTGTGTGTGTGTCCTGTTTGAGCTTTTGTTTATACTCATGTTTAAAATTAAAATTGAACACTAAAAATGGTCTAATATATCCTAAACTATACCCTATAACAGTGGTTTTCCAATCTTTTTTGACTTTGACCTGCAGCAATAAATCTATTTTATTTTGTGATCCAAAATACACACACAAACACACACACACTCTGAAATAAAAGTTTCATAAAACAAAGTTTACCTTTGTTACATACAATGCACTCTGGTATTTCCATTCTATTCTTTTGTACTTATTTTTTCTTTCATCTTTTATAAAATTTATATTATTACCCAACAGAAATTTGAAAAACATTGCTTTAGAGAAACTTGCACACACATGTGCACATACACACACAATACTCATAGCAGTGCTGTTTTATGTAGCAAAAAAGTGGGAAAATGCATATGGTCAATGATAAATATTGTGTATAAAGTAACAATAGGGTATAACTTGCATTGGGGTTTTAGGAAAGGACTTTCTGAGGAAATGACATTTAAATTTGAACTATAAGGCAAAGCCCTGGCAAAGTATATTTACACTGAGCAGATCTTGAATAAGCAAAGAACTTGGCACTCTCAAAAATCTAAAGGAGGCTAATGTGGTTGGGTTACAGTGAACCAAAGAGAAAGACATGATGTAATTGGGATGGAAGGTGGTAGGTAAATTATACAACAGCTTGAAGATGATATTAAAGAGCAGATTTTATCGTAGTGCAATGGGTAGCCATTGAAAGGTTTTAAATTGGGAGATGACATCATCAAATTGAAATTTTCCACCATTACTCTGTCTCTTATGTGAAGAATGGACTAAAGCAAGGATGAAGGAAAACCAGTTAAGAAGCTATTATAAAAGCGTGGTGGTTTGGATTGTTGTTAAGAGTGGAAACAGGGCCTCCCTGGTGGCACAAGGGGTAAAGACACAGCCTATGAAGCTGTCCGCATCCACTGCAGCATGAGTTTGATCCCTGGCCAGGGAGCTAACCACATGGCACAGCAGACCTCTCCTGACTTGCCTGCTGCTCCTCTCAGCAGTGTACTTTGGTCAATTTGCCTGTTCTGTTCCCCACTCTGTCTCTGGTGAATCCTCTCACCCTCCGCACTTCTGGCCTGTACCCCAGCTCTTGTATGCATAAATTAAAAAACTTAAAAAAATTTTTAAAAAGTGGAAACAAAGAGAGTGGATTGATACAGGGAACATTTTAGAGGTATAAACTATAGTTCTTGGTGATGGTTTATTTGGAATTGAAGTTGGGGGTTGAAAGAGGGAAGATGAGATTAAAGGTAAGTGCTATGCACTGGGTTGTGAAGCTGCTTGCAGCCTCTGCAGCACCGGTTGGATCCCCGTCCGGATCCCCGGCAGCTGGGTCCCATATGGCACACAGACCTCTCCTGCCGCCCACTGCTCCCCTCAACAGTGTATTTCGTCAGTCTGCCTGTTCTGCTCCCCGCTCTGGCTCTGGTGAATTCTCTCACCCTCCCGTGCTTCTGACTGTACCCAGTGCTCGTATAAATAAATAAATAAATCTTTAAAAAAAAAAAAAAAAAAAAAGGTAAGCGCTATGTCAAGTATGATGTACCCAGAAATCTAGCAACTTATCTGTGTAGATGAAGGTATTATATATTGGTAGAGACCAAAGTGGGAGTAAGTACATTTGAGTGGGTAAAGATTAAGGGTCTGGTTTTGTAAATCTTAACTCTGAGATGCCTGTGGTTCTGGATTGATTTATCCAAATACATATATCATGAAAATATTTATTAAACATAAAGGAAAAATTCTTCTTTTAATGAAACTGATAGGATTTTTAAAGGTGATTTTATTTATCAATGGATGATATCATTTGTTGTTTGAGAGAGACGGCTTCAGTTTCAAGTCTTTCTATTTTTGTTTTATAGGTAATAATGAAAAATGTTGAAAAAGACTTATTCATGCAAATAAAATAGGTAGATGGTAATAAAAGGAGATTTATTAACCAGCTCTTAGAATTATTCTAAACATATGAGGAAAAATATTAAGAAGGTCTTGTGAAATGTCTTTTCATTGACTATTAATTTCAATAGACTAAATGACTATTATAATTATACCAATCTCTCTTTCACTTAAAGGCACCTCATTTAAGGAACTAAAATTGGCTCACAACTATTAAAGCACTGTAATATTGGAAATTGTTTATATAAATTGTTTATATTTTTCTTTCTTGGCTCTAAACAAAAACATGTACATTCAGATCAAATTTAAATTTTTTAAGTCTAATCAAGGGCCTTAGGAAGCTGAAAGAGTTATATCAGGAAACAGATACTGGGAAATTACAATTCATAGACAAATAGTTCCATTTCCTGATTGAAAAAGATGAAATTTCTAGCTGAGAAATCTAACTGAGAGGGTGTAACCAGCTTTCCATCCCAGGCTGTGTCAAATGAGTTCATGGTCTCCACTTGTGTAGAAATGGAAATTCTACTTTTCATACTGCAGTTGAATCTACTTTGTGAAAAGTTACAGAAAACAAATGAGAAAGAGGGGCAGAAGGGAATGGGACCTTGTAAATTCAGATTTACAAAAGGATTGTTAGTGATTGTTGTTAATGGGTCTGCTTGGGAATGGTGCCCTCAGGGGGATTGTGCAAGTAGAATCCACTGCATATTGCTGTTGGGATAGTCCAGAGCATGTTAGGAGACAGCTGGTATAAACAAACTAGTGGAGAAGTGTTTGATGCAGACAGTCATAGGAGGTGTTCCCTTAAGGAAAAATGAATGTGGATTTACAATATCCAATAATCTTTGGGTAAATATTAGTGAAAATGTTTTCCTACCAGTCTCCACAAATGAATAAAATATTAACTCTGATCAATATTTCTTTTTGTTTTATTGTTTACCTATTGGAAGTCAGCATAGAAGTTTTCACCTCTCCCTCCTTGAAATACAACAAAATATGTATCTGAGACATAACGTAGACACAGATAAAGAAAAATACTTGGGCCTCTCCAGTGGCCTACTGGTTAAGTCTCAGACCTATCACCTCTATAGCCTGAGTTCAATCCCCAGCCGGGGATCTAACCCATATGTGGTGCAGCAGACCTCATCTGTCTCCCCTCAGCAGTGTATTTCATTAAATCTGCCTGTTCTGTCTCTGGTGAATCCTCTCACCACCCCCCGCACCTCTGGTTTATACCCCAGGTCTTCTACACAAAAATAAATATAAAAAAAAAAAAAGAAAAATACTTGTCCAACACTTTCTTACTACTGTGAATGGTGACGATTTACAGAGATTGACTTTGATGCAGATTGGTATTTCTCAGCATGCCTTCTACAGGCTTGAGCATGTGAATTCCAAGACAGAGAGACATACTGAAACCTTGCCATTTCTTCTAAGTCATTAGATGAAACTCATCATCACTCCTACTGTCACACTCTACAATTTGTCTTAAATCAAAAACATCCAAAATAGGCCAAATGCTCCATTTGTAAAATTATACTCACTCTTAATGGAAATATATTATAAAATCCCTGAGTTTAAGGTACCCCACAAGTAAGGAAACTTCTTTGAAATAAATATTTCAAAATATCCTTTAATTTAGTTCATAGAGTTTATATCCCCCTATGATTTCTCTCAGTATGATTTAAGAACAGTAAGTTATACAAATTTGGTAGATTACCATTTGTTTATTCATCCACTACCTTATCCAGGATTTAGCCTTCTATCCATTTGTCAGTAAACATTTATTATTCACGTAATTTGGGCATAGCACTGCCTTAGCACCTTTGACCACTGTGTATCTGAAGAGATCCTTAAACTAATTGTGGGTCTGATCAGTAAAGATAATTTCTTAAATTCTGAAAAGTAAATTTTATTAACATCTGTCATTGGGTAAGGGGTATGGAGATGATCACAAAAATGCTCTAAGAGGCAGCATGATGTGGCTGAGTTGTCTGAGAACCTGCAATTTGAAGTCAGAGAGATACGGAGTTCAGGCAAATTTAATCTTTATCCCTTTCAGCTTCCTCATCTGTAGATTAGGAGTAACACTTATGGTATGGAGTTGTTGAAACTGAGCAAGGTAATATCCAAATGGTGCTTATCCACATAGTACTTACTAAATGACATGATACCATTGAAAAGTCATTAAAACACGATGGTATGACAGTACTCTGTTACTTCTTCCTTGTCTTCCTTACTGTCAAATTCAGTAACAACCACTTTGAAAAGAAAGGGCATGAAAACACACACATACACATGCAAATTTGTGGCTCTACAGGCATTTGTAGAGAACCCTGGCAGCCTAAAAGTGTTCATGTAACCTCTGTGAAACAAGGCTTTTCCCATGTCATCAGGGAATGATCTCTGAAGAGTATTGGTAACAAAACCCAGTTTTCTAACAGAATTAGAGTCACATTCATTGTGAAATGCTTTTTACTGGAGCTGAGAATACACACTGGTCCAAATCTAATAGTGTCAGCATTTGCCAAATATCTGTTGGTAGGTGCTGTAGCATAAGCCCTCATGGCTTCTACCTGATAATGGTAACAGTGAGTGAAGGTTGTTCATTCCTGTGGGTTAACTAACTAGTACATTCACTTTCCATTGAGCAGAGGCTTTTCAAGGTGCCTGTACACTGGAATGACTATGGAAGTGTTAAAAAATATTGATGCCAGGTTCCACCCCTGGAAATTCTGATTGAATTGGTCTAGCATGCGGCCTGGGCATAGGGATTTTTAAAGCTTCTAATGACTAGTTAGGGAAGAGAACTCCTGCCCTGGGGCCTAAGGGCCAATGTAACTCACAGGGGAGTTCCTATCTATATTGTGTGAAGCAGATAGTATACACATACACAAACACATACATACACACAGACACTCTGGCTACCTGCTGTCCTTGCAGCTTCACTGAGAAACCACCAAGTTTGTGTTTGGTCAGCAGGGAGATGGAACACAATGCTAAGATTTCCATCTCATTGTTTACTGCCTGCTCAGTGCATTATCATTCTTAGTCATTTCTCTTGGGCTACAATTATAGAAGTGCCATGAGCGAGAATAGCTGCTCTCAGCCTGTGAAAGGCCATGGTGAAGATAGAGCATATGAACAGTGAGATTCAGGTTAGTGGCAAGGCCTGGAGAGAGGAGGTATATTTGCTGAGGCCATGAATGAGGCCCATCTTGCTTTGCTCAGTATCTGTCTCAGTTCTCTCTGTGCTTTAAATGGGAAGCTGTTGATCCTCCTTGGGGTAAACAATTGTTAAAATGCAGAGTTCAGATGATTGTGTGTGTAGAAATTTCTTGGGAGCCTTGTTAGAATACAGATTCCTGGGCTTTACCCTTCAACACCTTCCTATTCTGATTCATTAGCTCTGCATCAAGGAATTATAACAGAAATCACAGGTGGTTTTGGTGTAGATGGTTCACTGGTATTAGAGGACTTTAAGGAAATGAGTTATAAATATGAAGTTACTTCTGAGAAGCATTAAGTCTAGTTGCTATTAGAGGATGAGAGTGTAGGTGTGTAAAAAACAAGGCCCTTATAACAAGAGATAGGATAGTATTGAATTGGGCTTGTAAGTGTGGGTAGTTCTATAGTTGGCAATGAGATAGAGCAGAGAAGAAAAACATTGTACCAGAAGTGTCAGTCATTTCCTGTCTACTCACAGTTCCTAAGGGAACTTGCCCCATCCACAACCCTAGCTGATTGAATAGTAGATCTTGTGGCCTCATCCTCTGATCAGAGTTGATTGGAACACCAGTATGCACTTGAATAGGGCTCCCCACTTAGAGGTTATCCTTGATGTGACCTGGCTCTCAACTCTTGGGAACAGGGTATTGGGAAACTGAGAGATTGAGTCATTAAAAACAAGGGCACAACGGAATTAGTTATTTGGAATTATGAAGAATTGCACTGGGCATAAACATCCCAATTTGTATTTGGAGGACACTTAAAATTATTGTTCAATATGTTAGAGTAATCCGACTTTATTAAAGTAAATTTAATAAGTATAACAAAGTTGAATGGAAGATAAATTAATGATGGGAGGGCAATTGGGGGGCTGCTGTGACAGTGTAAGGAAGAATTAGTAATAATAATAGCAAGTACCTATTTAACATTTATTAGATTCTAGGCATAGAGCTTGATATATATTGTTTTATTTAGTCCCAACAATAACCCTATTAGGTAAGTATTATTGTTATTCCCATTTGAAATGGGAAATGTGGCTCAGACGAGTTAAGCAATTTACTCAAAGCTATTACTATAAGTAGTAAAGGCAGAACCAAAGTCTTAACCTAATGTGTATAATTCCAGAACCTTTGCATTTAGCCATTACTCTTTGTTTCCCAGATTGCAGAGTGAGGACCTTATGGTAATGATGATGATAGACATGGAAAGAAGGGGTAATAGCAGGAGGCAGCATCCACTGAAGCACTGGCATCTATACAACGAGTGGAAATAGATCTTAGAGCTCTTTGATCCTACAGCCTCTCTATTGTCAGTGCTTTGAGATCCTGAAAGGAGAGCAATTCTTCTCCCATAAGCTCATCAAGCCACAAACAAAATCTTAATGTGGAAACTAAGTTTTGGGCAAGGAAAAAGGGAGAATCAGTAATACCTCTGAATTCTGGCATTTAGATGATCAACTTTAAAGGTAGAGGTAGATGGTGATGCTGAATTTGAGATACTGGCAGAACCTAGAGGTGGGCTATCCCATGGACTAGAAGCTAAGTTTGAGTCAATCATAGAAAAGAGTGGTAAATGGTTTATTGGGAAAAATAGAGAATAACACAAGACAAGAAGAATGGTGAACCAGATTGAGAACACTGGTAGAATACTGTGGAGCCATTAATAAAGATGCTGTGAAACATTTATTGACACAGAGGTGTCCACAATATAAGTTAAGCAAAAATGAAGGTGGCAGAGCAGTGTGATACCGTTATGGAAAATCTGGAAGAGGCACATTATAACGTTACCACATTATAGTGGTAGTTAGAGGAGAATCTCGCTTCTTTACTACTCATTGATTTTTTTTTTTTTACAATAAGCATTCATTGCTTTTATAACCAGCAGAAGCACTAAACTATTCCACTCACAACTCCCATAAAACTCACAACCCCCAAGAAGTAAAAGCATTTGTGTGATCTACATAAAAGATGATGCTATTGATCCCCCAGACCTTTCCCCTGGCATTTGTGGATTCCACAAACCAGGCAAAGTTTGGTAGAAACATGATGTTCAAAGAACTTAGTTGAAGAAATTCGCAGGCCTGAGGATTTGAGGAAAGTCTAAAAATCTGTGTCCTCTGATGGTGCTGTATGTGTATGTTTGCTTTAGCCTTAGACATAGGTTCTCATACATCTTTTACAATGAAACTAAGAGTCTCTGGGTGAATGTCAAGGGCACAGACTCTTTTCACACTCCCCCTGATCTGATTCTCAGACTAGCCCTCCTGTTAGAATGCTTAGCTATACTTGGACACCCCATCCTGGGAAAACTTCAGGTGGAAGAGGCTCTCCCCACAGCCTCTCCACAGGATCATCTTCTTCTCATTCTCCCCTTTCAATATCTTGTGTCACCCTCAGGCTACTCTGTCCATTTTTATTGCTTGTGGTCTCCCACTTGCCTGCTTTCCTCTCCAGGCCCAGAACAACACTGACTTCTTTTGCCATCTCCCTGCTGGACATATCTATTATGTTAGGATGCACATAGTCAGAGGAAGTGTTATCACATCACAATATAGATAAGAAATTTCACAAGGACTTGTCACATCTTAGAAAGAGAGTTAGTCTGGAATAATGAATCTGTTAGAGTGGAATTTGAATTAGAGTTACAGATTAACAAGAAAGATATTTTGGAGTTAGCACCAAAATGATGTCTAGAACGTTTCCTATCACCCAGTCCAGGGCCTGTCTGCCTCTTACTTTCTCCTTTGTCAAGATTCAGTACTCTTAACACTAGTTTATCATTTAGAGAAAATTCCATCTTTCATCACTTTGAAACAGAACAGAATATAGTGTATAGAATATGCTATAGTGTATGCATACAAAGCTGATTTAGTTATTGTGGTATCTCAAAGACTTATTACTTTATAGCACTTCCATTTTAAAGCAAAAAAATTAAGATAATATTACCTCTGCTACATTATTTGAAAGACGATGAGCTCTGGAGTCAGACTGCCTGGTTATAGTGAGTGTATTATATGCAAGATACTTCAGCCATGCTAATTATGTGACCTTGGGCAAGTTTATTTCACCTCTATTTGCTTCCATTTCCTCTTCTAAAAATACAGACAGTGAAAGTACCCACCTTACAAGGTCCAAGCTAGGATTAACAATTTGATGCATGTAAAAACACTTCAATGATTTAATGATATGAACAAATGCTCACAGTATATATTAAAAAAACTAGCTAAAAAGCTGGAAGGATATACTTTAAAGTTCTTAAAGGTTGTTTATTTCTAAGGGATGGAAATGAAGATTATTTTTTTCTTCTTTATACTTTTTGTCTTCACTTTTTATAGAGAACATGTATTGTTATTTTAGTTGAAGTATTAATTCAGATAGTTGTAGATTCACATGAAGTTGTAAGAAATAGTATAGAGAGACACTAGGTATTCTTTGCCTAGTTTCCCCTATCTTGCAAAACTGTATCACAACCAGGACATTAACACTGATACACTCCACTGATCATGTTTGGACTTCCCCATTTTTATTGTACGTGTGTGTATATGTTTAGTTCTATGTAAGTTTATCACATCTGTAGGTTGTTGTATTCATAGCACAGGTAAGGTTCACCATAAGAGGCTTCCCTCTGTTCTCTTTTATACTCATACCTACCTCTCCCCTCAGCTTCCGTTCTCATTCCTGATCCTGGAAACCGCTCATCTATTCTCTATTTCTAAAATTTTCTGTTAAAAAGGTTAAATGTTTATTTGCTAAATAATTTTAAGTATGGATGTTAAATGTCCAAATGTTAACATATGTTAAATATTGAAATATTAAATGGTAATATTTAAATGCCACATAAATAGAATCATACTGTAAATAACTTTTTAGCACGAGCTTTTTTCTCCACTCAATATAAGTCCCTGGATTCAAATTATTGCCTACATCAATAGTTTTTCCCTTTGAGTTGTTGAGTAGAATTTCATGGTATGGCTGTATAAAACGGTATTTGTGTGCTTACTTTTCTGAGAAATTACCTAACTTTTCCAGAATGGCTGTGCATTCTCATCGGCAGTATAGGAGTGATCAGTGTTGAGTCTCCAATTCTCTGTATTCCTCACCAATATTTAGTGTGGTCATTATTTATTTATTTATTTAGTGTGTGTGACTTTTTTTTTTTAAGATTTATTTATTTATTTATACAAGCACTAGGTACAGTCAGGGTGAGAGGATTCATCAGAGCCAGAGCAGGGAACAGAACAGGTAGACTGACGAAGTACACTGCTGAGGGGAGCAGCGGGCGCAGCAGGAAAGGTCTGTGCACCATGTGGGATGGAGCCAGCAGCCGGGGATGGAGCCAGTAGCCCAGCACTCAACCGCTGTGCCACCAGGGAGGCCGTATTTATTTATTTTTAAAGAACAGGTTTATTAGGGAAAGGGGACAGAAGAATAAAGGACACTTGCATAGACACAAGCAGGCAGAAAGAGCTGCCTTTTTTATGTTTCTCATTTTGATAGGTATATAGTGATAACTCCTTGTTGTTTTAATTTGAATTTTCCTAATAGCTAATGATTTTGAATATTTTTTCATGTGTTTGTTTACCATTTTCACTGGAGTATATGTTCAAGACTTTGACCCATTTTCTAATTTAATTATTTGTTTTTTTTAATGTTAGGCTTTAATTTTTTTTATGTATTCTAGATACCAGTACTTTGTTGAATATGTGGTTTGCAAATATTTTCTCTCAGTCTGGAGCTTGTGTTATCACATTCACATGATCTTTCATAGGGCAAACCTTCTTTGTTTTTTAATTTTTTTAATAAATAATTTTTTTATTATTTATTATTTTTTAAGATTTATTTATTTTTATACAAGAGCTGAGGTACAGGCCAGAGGCACGGGAGGGTGAGGATTCACCAGAGACAGAGTGAGGAAAAGAACAGGCAGATGGACCAAAATACACTGCTGAGGGGAGCAGTGGGCAAGATAGGAGAGGTCTGCCAAGCCATGTGGGAATCTCCCTGGCTGGCTGGGAATCAAACCCATGCTGCAGAAGCTATGGACAGCTTCACAGCGCTGCGCTCAACCCACTGCGCCACTGAGGAGGCCCTCTTTGTTTTCTTTTTTTAAATCAATATGTAATTGATTTTAAAACCTGCCCAAAGAACATTTGAGAAAGAAGGTATTTTTGACAATGCTAGCATAAAATTTCTGGGTTTACACGAAACTAGTTAAGCTCCAAAAAGTCATAATACAACCTTGGGGTTATCTGTCTACCAAGCAGAAATCATTTGCATCTCTACTAGAGAAGACTGTTTGTTCACCTCCATTCCTACAGAGTTGTAAATAGCCTAGACATAGAAGTCAAGCTCAGTGCTACAGTGTAAACACTTGCTTCTTTTGAAGTTTAAATGTGTATCAAGAACACAAAACTAAACTAAAGCTCAAGTCTTGAGCTTTGGATGATTTCAAATGCACTGGAAGTTGATATGTTCTTTTGGTTCTAATAGGTTGTTTAGTATGGAACAGATCAGCCATAATGATCAATCAACTGAAAAATTGCTACATATTTTTTTTCCAAGTCAGTTTGAAGAAGGCTCAATAATTCTTTTTTTAATTGATTTCTTTCTTTTTTAAAATTTTTTTTTATTATTTTTTTAAAACAATATTTGCTTCCCCCCACCCTCTCAGGTTAAGTCCCCATAGAATTTCCTTCCCCAC
Source organism: Talpa occidentalis (assembly GCF_014898055.3). Lineage (NCBI taxonomy): Eukaryota > Metazoa > Chordata > Mammalia > Eulipotyphla > Talpidae > Talpa > Talpa occidentalis. The sequence continues at coordinate 68,647,419 of NW_023601104.1, read as the reverse complement.
AGCACCTGTGCACCATCACCACAGTCTCCTGTTCTCCTCCCTCCCTCCGATCCCTCTCCCTCCTCCTGCCCTGCAGTATGTGTCTGATTTGTAATTGTCTGCTTTGTCTTTGTTGTGTTTTGTACTGTTATTTTTTTTACACTAATGTCTTATTTGGTTCCCCTATATTCCTGTTATAAGTGAAACCATGTGATATTTTTCTTTCTCCTTCTGGCTTATTTCACTGAGCATAACTCCTTCTAGCTCCATCCACATTGCTGTGAATGGCATGAGTTTATCTTTTTTTGATTGCTGAATAATATTCCATTGTGTATCTATACCACATCTTCTTGATCCAGTCAACTATTTTTGGGCATTTGGGTTGTTTCCAGGTTTTACCTGTTGTAAATAGTGCTACAATAAACATAGGTGTACAGGTGTTCTTTTGAATCAATGTTTTTGTGTCCTTTGGGTAGTAGTGGAATTGCCGGGTCTAGTAGTGGAATTGCCGGGTCGTATAGTAGCTTCATTTTTAGTAGACTGAGGAACCTCCAGACAGCTTTCCATAGTGGTTGGACCAGTTTTCACTCACACCAGCAATGTAGGAGAGTTCCTTTTCACCACAACCTCACCAAAATTTGTTGTTGCTTGTTTTTTTGATATGTGCCATTCTTACTGGCATAAGGTCTATCTCAGTGTGGTTTTGATTTGCATTTCCCTGATTATAAGGGATGTTGAACATTTTTTCATATGACTGTTGGCCATTTGCATTTCCTCTTTGTAGAAATGTCTTTTAAGTTCTTCTGCCCATTTCTTGACTGGATTATTTATTTTGTTTTTGTTGAGCCATGTGAGTTCTTTGTATATCTTTGTATATCCCTTGTTTTTGTTGAGCCCTATATCCCTTGTTTTTGTTGAGCCTTGTGAGTTCTTTGTATATATTTGTATATCCCTTATCAGTTGAATGGAGTGCAAAGATTTTTTCCCAATCAGTGGGGTATCTCTCTGTTTTGGTTAATGTCTCTTTTGTTGTACAGAAGCTTTTCAGTTTGATGTAATCCCGGGTGTTTATCTTTGCAGAAGACTCAATAATTCTTAATTTCAATCTTCCTGGGCAGTAGTTTATAACCTGGAGAATCAGTCATAGCAAAATATAGTGAAAATGTTCTAGATTCCATTTAAAATTGTTGGGGTTCTGCCTTCAGGTTAACAGTCCCTGAAATGTTTCCCCCTTCATCTCAGGACACTGTGTTTAGTTAATAAACACATCTCTGTCCATGATTCTTCATGGCAGTGATGGACAACTATAGAAGTTGCAATCTTGACTTCTCTGTTGGCAGGTCTGTGCCTTTATCTTGGGTTTCTCTTTTAGTACTGGGTGAGTTTAAGGGGACAGAAGCCAAGAAGTTGCCTGTGTAATTTAAAAGAGAACACCTCCAGTATACCAGCCTCCAGGACCTACAGAGAGCTTCTATTTCCACTGCACATAACCTCTCAAAGGAGTAATTCCTACTGTCTTATACCTTGCTTTGAGGAATTCAAATAACTAAACCCTAGAGGTGACTCCATCTCATTGAACAAGGTCTTAACTAACTTTCGTACCCTTCAACTCCTATTTCAATGGCCTGAAAGTTGTTTGTTTCTAGAAAAGGTGATTTCTCTAATTTCACACCCCAACACACACAACTTTTTCTTAGAGTTTCTTCTCTTTGTTTTAAATAAATACAAAACATAGTATACACAAAGAAAGTAGCATAAGACACAAATGTACCACTGTTTAAAATAATGAAGCAACCATCTGAAAACACCATCTAATCAGAAAGAACATTGCCAGCCAGAAATCTGAAGGTAGCCCTTTGCAAACAAACTCCTGTGCCTCCTTCTCTCCCCAGAGGTAATCACTATCTTGACCTTTGACTTAATCATCTTTTTATAATTTCACCAATTTTGTACGTATCCCCAAAGGGCATAGTTTATTTTTACCTGCTTTTAAACTTTCTAAGAATAGAGTCATATCTTGCTTCATTCTTTCATCATTATATTATGAACTTCATTTGTTTTGTTAAGCCTAAATATAGTTAGTATACACTTATTGTTGTGTAGTATATGATTATACCATACATTTACTCATGTTTAATCCATTTTCTGATTCTACAGTCTTACAAGTGACTATTTTACATATGGGATGAAAATAGGTAAGTCATCTTTTTACTGTATAATAAACACTTTACAAACAAAGTCAGGAATTGGATATTTCTCAGTTTTGGTCTATCTCATATGCCCTTTATACAGAACTGTACAACTGCCAAGTCACATTCTCAAGAGCCAGGGCTTTAGCAGCATTCTTTAGGGCACCAGGCCATGCTTTTTTCTCCTCCACCAGTAAAAGTATACAAGGTGCTGGTTAACTCATAGACCATTGCCCAAATGCCTACATCATTATTGATCAACTTCCCATGCTTTCTGACACATGGTTGTGCCCATGATTGTGAATGTGTGTGGAAAGACTTTGATGGATGAACGGCACTTTCCACTACTTGGTAAATTGTGTGCTCCTGTGGATAATAAAAATAAATCCAACCAACATGATTGCATTTCAGAGACAGGGTGGTAGAGCAGGGAGCAACCAATCAGAAGTACCTAAAGCACCAAATTATGCCCCCGAGGAGACATCTTGCATATCTTTGGTTGTGTTTCCATGGTAGTAAGTCTTGCTTGGGATATTCAAAGGCAATTTAAATGCATTTAGGCCACAGCTTACAAGGGGATAATCTCAGTAAAATCAGAAGCGAGTAAACATTAACAGCTAGTAAAATAAGCAGTATTAAAAAGTGTACTCCATCTTTCTTACTTTTTTGTTTAGTGAAAAACATTTTTTGACATCTAAAAACTATTTTTATTTCTAACTTGGGTTAAGAATGACTCATTTCAAGATGGTACCTCCATTGCCATATGCTAGCAGACAGAAATTTGAAGCCCCTTATTTTATAATTTAAGTTTTAAGCTCAAAGGTATTAATTCGCATTACTGTTCTCCCTAGGGCCAGTCTCATAAGTATACGACCAGGCACAGAAGAATCCCCCCACCTGAAAAGACAGAGCCTTCCAGATGTGACAGCTTTAGAGATTCATTACTTCAAGGTGACTTTGCAGCCCTTTGGGATCACCAGGGGAATTCAAATGTTCCTCAGAAGGCACATTAAACAGCATCCATTGTGATCTGCTAACACCAAGGAACCTGGTAAGGGGGCTTACAATGAATATGAAAAAAGGAAGAAGGGACTGAAAGAAAGAAGTGGGGATAAGAAAGACAAAAAACTAATTTCATAATTTCCCCCTAGGTTATTGCTTGATTACAATCCTGAGACAAAAGCCTCATGTTGCTTTATTTTATAATTCTGTTTAACAAGTCCCTTTGTAGCACTTGACATGTTAGACACCATTTTCACTTTATAAATATTAACACACTTATTCCATTTATTCATCTTATGAAGTAGGCACTTTTGTAATCTTCATAATAGAATAGATGAGGGATCAGGTACACAGAGGGTGAGGTGAAGTTACCTAGGTCATGAATTAGTAAGTGGCAGAGATGAGATTCAGGGTATCTGACTCCAGAATTCTAGCTCCTAACCACTCCATTCTGCTCATATACAAACCTAGGATGCTTTCAACGCTCCGGGAAAGTTTTTATCTTAAGAGATATGGATGAGGAGGGAGGTCAGTTCAATGGTAACAGCCAGTTCCCAGAAGGCAGCTTTCAGATGGAGGATTTATATCTAGAAGGCTCAGAAGACAAGAATCCTATAATTCCTTCCTTCCTCTGCTCTGTGTAACATTTAGCAAGGTATGGCAACTCTGTCTCTGTATTCGTCTTTGGAGATTTTGATGTTGAACAGATAAGAAATTTAATTTTCAAATAAAAGAGGAGTTGAACTCCCTCAGGGGGCTATTGGACATTAACTTGATGGGCTGTGAAGGAGATTTCACTTTTTGTTCATTTGAAAGTACAGAATAGTGAAATAGGAGAAAAAAGTACAGAACTCAGGGTACTTTTGGAATCTGTCCTTTGCTTAGGATCATGGAAGTTTTCTTGGTCTGTGTTGTGAAGGTAGCATGACCTTCTCTCCTTGAAGAGTATGAGTTGTTCACTATTATCCAACCATACAATTGATTCATTATAACCACACCCATATTTTCTGTTTATGAGAAACTCTGCAATATAACATTCAAGAACCTCATTTATAGACTTTTCTTATACAGACCCTTCTTTTTATGTTGCTTGCTTCACAACTCGTCTACCCCCTATACACAGCTAGTTAAGTCATGTTGGAGTTTATCAGTTTGCATGCGTGCCCAGTGGAACTCACTGTCCACAGAGGATTAGAGAAACTCTTATTTCAGGGCTTATAGTTCTAAAGCCCACTAAAAACAATTATGTGAGTGAGCTTAAGAACTTAACCTTCATGTTTAATTTCTAAAAATATTTACCAAGTTCTATTCTTGGCATGAATTTTTGGAATGCACTTGTTTGAAAACTGGATACTGTCTTGATGGCATTTCTCAGTTCAGATAATTGGGATAATAGTTATATCTGCATTATTCAACTTCCTGCTCTTTAATTCTTGGAAATAGTAAAGAATAAGACTGTTAGCAGGATCTTCTGTTAGAAGAGTAGTAAATGATGGGCTTTGATTCAAATGTCATTGCCTTTGAGTGTGTGGTCTTCCTAGTACTCATCCTCCAGTATACTCATCTGAAGATACTGATTTTTACACTTATTTGGATGGCATGAAATGGTTTATCCAAATCCTATGTTCCAGTGCCTGACATACAGTAGATGTTCAATTAATGCTAATTCTCTTCCCCCTACTTAATTTTCTTAGGGAAAACTCTTCCCTTCCTTTCCTACTTATGGCTACCAGGGGCATGGGGGAGAAAAAGGGGAAGAGAACAAAGTGGGAGGGAGCACTGTGGGCTGTGATTGTCCTGCTGGTGGGTGTGGTTTGATAACATGTGAAAGGAGACAGCCTATACATATAAATCATATACAGTGTTGTAATGAATTTTACCTCAATGAAAAATATTAATAATTAAAAAAACAAAGAAATCATCCACCTCGATGCTTTGGGAAACATTGAGAAGGGAGCTTCTGTCCTTCCTTCCCCAGCTATTTCATTACTCTCCCAGGGAGGAGGAAAGATACATCTGCTCAGTGAGAGCTGAGAAAAATGTATTTAGTAGAGATCCATGAGTTCACATGGAACTTTTGTACATGTGAACACAGGTTCCCCTCTGGGTAGGCACAGCTCTCAGGCCATAGGACTTGATGAGCAGACAGTATCTTTAAGTAAAACACTCAAACCAGGGGCCTCGCTTGTGGTGCAAGGGGTTAAGCACTGCACTATGAAGCAATCTGAAACCTCTGCAGCATGAGCCCACCAGGGAGCAACCCACGTGATGAAGCAGACCTCCCCTGTCTTGCCCACTGCTCCCCTCAGCAGTGTATTTCAGTTAGTCTGACTGTTCTGTTCCCCACTCTGTCTCTGGTGAATCCTCTTACCCCCTGCATCTCTGGCCTGTGTCCCAGCTCTTGTATGCATAGATAAATAAAATCTTTAAAAAAAAAAAAAACAAGCAGGGCCTCCCCTGGTGGCTCAGCGGTTGAGCGTTGGGCTGCAAAGCTGCCCACAGCCTCTGCAGTGCCAGTTCCATCCCCGGCCACTGGCAAGGGTCCCACATGGCATGCAGACCTCTCCTGCCATGCCCGCTGCTCGCCTCAGCAGTGTATTTCGTCAGTCTGCCTGTTCTGTTCCCCGCTCTGGTTCTGGTGAATTCTCTCACCCTCCTGGCTTCTGACTGTACATAGTGCTTATATAAATAAATAAATAAATAAATAAATAAATAAATAAATAAATAAATAATAATAAAAAAGGCAGACTCAAACCAGCTGCTCAGCTTGGTTAGTGAAGTATAGGCCAGATTTAAGTCTCCACCTCCCCTCTGCCAACACCCTGCACAGGTAGCAACTTTCATGATGTATTATGTTTTAGCACTTCCTTACCTGCAAAAAACCTGCAATTTCCTCACCCCTATTGGTTAATACATGTGGGTCAAGGCCCACGGGCTTCTAGAGGCAGGCCTGTCTACTGCCTACTCTGCTTGGCAGGTATGGGGTGGGTGGTTATTTCCCTTATAGGAAGGTGACTGTTCAGCAAACTTGCCTGATTTCCAGGGCCTAGAAATCTAAACCTGGGGGAAGGAAGAAGTTCACAGGGCGTATTCCATCTGACTGACTCATGCTCCATGGAAGAAAGGTATGAGACAAATATTTCAGAAAATTCCAGTACCATTTCCATTAAGCCATTCTTCTGTTTATTCATTTATTCCACAAATGTTCTTCAGCATCTTCACAGGGCTGGTATGCAAGAACTTGGGTGTAAAACTTTGAATAAGATAGTCTCTGCTCTAAAAGTACTCATGGCCCAGTGGGGAAGAGAAGCAAGTCACAATGTGGTGTAACTAGTTTTCTAGTAGGTGCATATATGGGGTGCTTTGGAAACATGGGAACAGATCAAGAACTTAATCAATTTGAGAGGAGCAGAGAAGTCCAGAAATCCTCTTTCTAGGAGAGGTGATATCTGACCCAAGTCTTGAAAGCAAAGAAAGTTTTTCAAGCACATGCAGAAGTAAGTAGGAGAATCGCATCTAGGGTGATGTTCATAATTCTGACTTGGACAGCTAGGTAAATAATGGTGTCTGTAATTTGGAAAGACATAAAGGGAAAAGAACTTTAGACATGTTGCTGGAAATTATGGCCTCTGTGTCCTCTGGAGTTCTCTAGTGACTGGGTGAATAGAGGCAAAAGAGAAAAACATTTTTTTTTAAAGATTTATTTATACAAGCACTGGGTACAGTCAGAAGTGCGGGAGGGTGAGAGAGAATTCACCAGAGCCAGAGCGGGGACCAGAACAGGCAGACTGACGAAGTACACTGCTGAGGGGAGCAGCACGGCAGGAGAGGTCTGTCACTCCATGTGGGACCCTCGCCGGTGGCCGGGGATCCAACCGGCCCTGCAGAGGCTGCGGGCAGCTTCGCAGCCCAGCTTTCAACTGCTGTGCCACCAGGGAGGCCTGAGAAAAACATTTTTTGACTGAAAACCTTGTATATGCCAGGTACTATGAAGTGATTTACCCATTTTATTTCATTTAATTTCCTTCATACTGTTACTTATTATTATCTCCACTTTACAAATTAGGAAATCATACACTTTCTCAAGGTCACAAAAGAATGGAGCAAGAACTTGAATACTGCTTGTCTATACCAAAGCTCATGTTCTCTCCTGAATTTAAGAATGCTTCTGGGAGAGGTGAGGGATAGGGTTGGAGAATGTGGTTTGGGAGTTTTTAATCCAGAAATGGTGGTTCACTCTGTATTTGTATTTGTCTTAGTAAGGCAGTGTCCAGGTGTTCTTGTCTGGTAATTTATAGCACATCATTTAATTTATATTAGGCCCGCCTGCCTGCCTCCTTCCCTCCTTCCCTCTCTCCCTCTTTCCCTCCTCCTCTCTTTTTTATTTGTAAGAGCTACTTATATAATGGTAGTATTTCTCTTAATTACTGCTTATTTTTTCTGATCCTGTAAGTCAAATTTTGAGCTAGATTTCAGTTTTAATGCTGTTGCTGTATTGAGTACAACAGTTTTCTGGCTGACGCCAGCCAACCACAATTTAATCTGTTTTGATAGAAGCATAACATTTTCACAGCAGGAGAACCAATTATTATAGTTCACTAGGCTCACAGCTTATATTTTGTCTCAAGAAGATACAAAGTCTATCCTATGAGCTAGAATTAACATGCACATTATAAGATCTGCAGCTGGTGATGTCACAAAGAAAGCATTTACTTGAGTTTATTTTGAGGATGCCAAAGAAGGAAAACATTTACTCATTTACTCAAATGAGAACTGGGTCTCAGTCCTTGTCTCATTTCTCTCTCTTGTCTCTCATCTCTACCTCTATCTTTCTACCTCTCTGATTCTGTCTTCCTCTTTGTTGTTAACGTTCATTTTTTTAAGATTAATTTTCTAAACTAGAAAATCAGGACTTCTCTTGAAAGAGAATTTATTTTACCAGAGTACTATCTATGAGGGAATATCCAGACATCTTGGATGTCCCGGTTTCTGTGCATCTTTCATTGAAATTTAGAATTAAATAATCAGTCACTAGAAAGAAAATACAAACCAATCAGTAGAGGGCAGTGTTGACTTATTCATGGATGCCTTCAATAGATGATCCAAAATTTAGTAATAAAAGTAATAAAATTTAGTAATAAAAGTCTTTTCTTGGGCCTCCCTGGGGGCTCAAAGGGTTAAGCACCACACTATGAAGTAATCCACAACCTCTGCAGCACAAGTTCGATCCCTGGCCAACCAGAGAGAAACCCACATGGCGCAGCAGACCTCTCCTGTCTCGCCCGCTGCTCCCCTCAGCAGTGTATTTCAGTCAGTCTGCCTGTTCTGTTTCCCGCTTTGTCTGGTGAATCCTCTCACATACACCCCCGCTGCCTGCATCTCTGGCCTGTACCCCAGCTCTTATATGCATAAATAAATAAATCTTTAAAAAAAAGGGTGTCATTAAAAAAAAAAGTCTTATCTTGATGTAAATTGTTCAACAAACATGCAGAGCAGATGGTTCTTAATACATTAAAATCATATTAATTCACATTTAATTGAACCAGATTGTGTGATAATTTTCAAAATAGTAATAGGAAGAATCCTGGACTGGGAATCAGGGAATCTGCTTTCATATTTCTTCTGTCTCTTGGCTTTGTAAGTCTTTTTAGTTCTTTAGGCCTCACTTTTATCATCTAGAAAATGAAACATCTGGCTCAGATAATGGTTAAGTTCCCTTTTGCTGTAATAAACACTCATTCTATGAAAGAGTATAATAAATAGTGTAAGTATAATAAAAAGTATAATAAATTTTATTGAAAGTGGGAAGTTTAAAATGATAATTCCCAAGCCTCAATAATCATCAGAATCAGAGGTAGTCTGACTCCAAAGACCTTGAAGGGTTTCCCAGGATAACAAGGGGCCAGGGTAGGAGTGGTGTGGGGAAATACAATACTGGCCCTCCCAATCCCTCAGTCTTTGTTCACTTAAGAAGAAATTCTCAGGTCATACCAAGAAAGTGGCTTGAGTTCAAGGTAGATGCTGATATGCATCATTTCATCAGATGACAAGTTCATCTTTCCAGTGTGACAGACATTACTAGTGCTTATGTACCTGGTCACCCCATCCTCATTGGGTCATGAAAAACTCTACCTACCATTCTCACATAGGTTTTTTTTTCTGTGAAAAGCTGGAAAGTAAATATATTAGGCATTGTGGATCATCTGGTTCTGTCACAATAATCTGACCTGATGCCATAGTGCAAATACAGCTATATTAGCTATTTCTGTGTAACAACTTACCCCAAATTTTAGTGACTTAAAACAACACGAATGAAATACACAAGGGGGGAGTTCTCCTATACTTCCAGAATACTAAGAATAATGTAAACCAATATTACCTCAATTTTTAAATTAATTAATTAATGCAAAAAAACCCTCCTCTCCCTCCCTTCCCTCCCCACCTCCCCACATATATTTGTTAGCTCACACTTTCTGTGGGACAGGAATCCTGGCATGTCTTAGCTGGGTGCTCTGATTCAAACTTCAGTCAGCTGTTGGTTGGCTGGTGGTATGGTCTAGGTTCACCTGAGAAAGGATCATTGCTTCTTTGTTCACTTACATGGTTTATTTCCCTCTGCATTTTTCTGGTAATCTGTTTACTATTTGTTGACAAATGTCTCTAGCCTTTTTTTCCTGCTTAAACTTGATGACTATTTTTTTAAAATGTAGGACTTTGCCACACTAGTTCTTCATGGACAGCACTTCATACTAATTGCTGCTTCCTTTGAATACACTGCAGTCCAACCCAACACAGCATACACTCCATCCAAGACAGAGAAGACTATCTTCTGAGTCTGCACCCCAGCATTCACACATTTGACTTGCATCGTTGTAGAAATAGTGACAAAAATTGTCAGAGGAATAGTGAGGATCAAAGTCTGAGCCAGTAAGTGGCATCCTGAATGAACTCACCCCTTCACATCTTTACAGACTCTACCCTCATTTCCATGTCAATGAAATCTTGGGCTCTGAGGGTTACAATTCCCAGAATGCCATGGACCTAACTGTCCTGAATGGGGGACCACAGGGAAATAGTGGCAAAGTTAAGCAGCCATGCTTGGCTTAAAACCTGAGCATGTATGCTGTTGCTCTCTTCCTCCCTTCTCCTCCCTTCCTCCCTCTCTCTTACTTCTTTTCACCATTCATCTCAAATCTTTATTTGTTTTTGCTTTTCTTTGCATGCAGCCTTCATTCTCCACTATTTCATGATGTGCCTTTTCTATGTGGTAAGTTCAGTACAAACTGCTGCATTTTCCCCAAGCCAAAAATTTCCCTGACAGTAGCTAGTAAATAAATCCTGGGGAGGATACTGCATGTTAGCTGGGGTTACTTGTCCATCTCTGAACTCATCACGTAGGCTGGGAATATGAAGATTCTTTGATTTGGCTAGGTTGAGTGTACTTGTGCACTGACTGACTAACTAGTTTTCAGATGCTCTTCTTTTCCATATATACAATTTTAAAGGTCCTCCTGCCTGAAGAAATGTAATTTCCTTCTAGAAAAAGATAACCCAAAGTTGCCTACATTTATCTTCAAATTATTCTTGATACTTCTTGATGATATGCATTCTTTCTCATCCAGATGTGGTCCAAATACATACTTAAAGATGTTAAATGATAAATTTAAGGTCCTGCAGCACACACCATATCCAGTGTTAATGGAATGATAGGAAAACCACCATAAAACCTCTCACTGATCTGGGACAGAAAGACCTCACTTTCTAACAGCAAATTGCTTTCCTCCCATGGCCAAACTGGTCACCCTAATTTTTACTTGGTAGGAGGAGCAAAAGTGAGGAAAACTCTTCCCTCTCTGCGCTGTTGTTGGGTCCTTTTTTGGTATAGGCTCTGTGAATGGCCTGAGAACAAAATTATCCTCACTTGTGCTATTCATCAGTAGATTCTGAGGCTGGATTTTTCTCCCTCATGAATAGAACAAATGAGAACAATTTTGCAGAGTAAATATATTAGTTATAATAGCTGTTTTCATGATGATAGTGAATTATTATTTAAGTATGTAACTGAATTCTGAAATGAATTATGAATTCATTTAATTAAAAATTAATTATTCAGATAAAATGAAATTTCTGATGTTGAAATTTATATATTAAATTATTTTCACTTTCCATTGCAAAAACTGCTGGCGAGGTAGAATGACTGTGGTTTTGTCATAATATGTTGGTTAGTTAGGGTCTCCACAGAAACAGAAAAAAGGGATGGGTATATCTAAACCACGCATATACATGCATGTACTGATGACTTAGAAATAATCAGACTGTCATATAATTTAAAAAGTGTCTATTCGAGAATAGGGAGCATGATCTAGGTGCACAACCCAGTGGCAGTTCCAAGATGCATTCCACTGGGGATAGGGAGGACATAGGGTAGTTTTTTTTTTTAAGATTTATTTATGCATACACGAACTGGGGTACAGGCCAGAGGTGTGGCCAGAGGTGTAGTGGGGTGAGAGGATTCATCCAGACAGAGTGGGGAACAGAACAGACAGATTGACTGAAACACACTGCTGAGGGGAGCAGCTGGTGAGCCGGGAGAGGTCTGCTGTGCCATGTGGGTGGCTCCCTGGCCGGGGATTGAACTCGTGCTGCAGTGCCTATGGATGCTTCATAGGTTGCTTCTTAACCCCTGCGCCACCAGGGAGGCCTGACATAGGGGAGTTTTAAAGGATTAAACAGGAGAGTGGTCTAACTAAGCTTAGGTCATTTGAAAATTTTGTATTGGTTGACAGGAGTCTTCAGTGTTGCATTGTGGGGTCATTTTTTTTAACAGCTAGCAGAGATGGCCTTTCCGTCTTTCTTAATCATCCATTGGAGAGAAGAGGATACAGGCATTCTTCTGTAGTCACCAACAAAGAGAAATCAATGAGTGGATATTCTGTCATAGTCCCTGTCAGGGAGCTGAGTTAGGATGTTTAGTCAGGTTGCTTATTTTTTGCCTAGACATCTCAATGACAAGAGATAAAATGGAGTCTGTTTGATTCAAAAAGGATTCTACAAAACAGAAAAACCCTGTTTGTTTATTTGACTTAAGGCCTTAGTAAGACTAACATGTTCCAAACGGTCACTGTTTCTTCATTTTTTCTTGCTTGATTTAAAAATACCAAGGATTAGGATGTTGCAATAAATGGGTGAGGTGGGGCAAAGGGTAAGATTGAGAGGACCTTGGGGCGCAGCAATCATGTTTATCAATAACTCAATGAATTGCATCTTCCAACTAAGGCTTTATTATCACTAATTCCCTGCCTTTTCACATAAAGTTACTGGTTAACAGACAAATGAATCAAGCATACTTGCCTCACAAATATTCAAACTTAGGCCTTTGCAAAATTCCAGACCTTTCCAAAATTCTATATCCAATAATGAGCAACCACACGTTTTTGTCATTGGTACTATGTCCTCTCCTGAAATACCTTTGATATTCCTTCAGAAACCAGATTCAAGCCACTTCTCCATGAAGTCCTATTAGAAAAAAGCTCCTGTTCCTTCGGTCATTCTTCTTAGCCCACTAGAATTTAATTCTGAACTGTGCTTACTGAATAACTGGAAAGGATAATCAGTTTAAGAAAAAAAAAGTCTCAAATCATTAGTAACTTTTATTGTGTCTTAACGATACATCACAAGTGAGTGTGAGAAATCATTCAGTATCTTGCTGTTTCTGTAGCTGGAAAACTGAAATCTTATTTATCAGCCTGCTGAACTGCTCCTTTTTCAGAAACATAGATCCAATCCAAAATTTCCTGGTTTCCTTGTTTTTAAATATTGTGGTTTATTGAATCAAAGTGGCTGAATTTGATACAAATTGAATGTCATTGCCTTCAAGAATTAACTCATATTTCTGGGCTTGAGATACTGGACAAGCAATGCCAGACCTCATTCAAACCTTGCAAATGTATTTTTCTCCCAAGAAATTTCAGATTTCAGCAGGAGACTCATTCTCCTGAATAACAGTGTTGGTGGCGAAGTGATCCCTTGAGTATGCTCTACAGATAGTGACTACAGATAGTGTGAACAGTAGCTAGTTCCTCTCTGTTACCCCACCATTAAAACAAAGAGTTTTATGTCAATGTATGGCTTGGCAAAACTGAAATTTGCAGGGTTAGGGATTCTGGGAAGAGTTGCTGTGGCAGCTCAAGTTCAAAAGCAGTTCCCCTTTTTGGGGGGATATTGGTCCTTTTTTACACAAGGTCTTCAATTGGATGAAAATCATCCACATTATGGAGGCTAATGTGCTTTACTCAAAATCTATTTAATAAAATGCTAATTGTGTCTTGAAAATAGCTTCACAGCAACATTTAGATGGATATTTGACTAAAACTGGGTAGCGTGGCCTAGCCAAGTAGACACACAGATTATCAGTTAACAAATGGATGTTTAATTATGTAAATGAATTTACAACAAGTACATACACTGGAATGAACAAGACATTCATACTGGGCCAAATCGTCAGATTAAATGACAAAAATACATTTTTGAGGCTTACGTGTTCAGGGTTCAGGTAGATCTCTTAATCTCCAGCACTGGACAGATCAGAGATTATACCCTTTGGACAATTTTTCTCCCAGCCTTCAGCCTGCTATCCTGTCAACCACTCCCACAACTACCACTTGCTACACTGTTCTTTCATCCCATACCCCCATGGCTGGAATTTTTAATGGAGAATTTAGTCATCCATGGCATGGCCTGACTTGAGAGACTAAATCTAACTTTTGTTTTATAGAAGAGGAAAAGGGCTCTGAGAAAACTCTTAGAATAGAGTCTGTTTCCTACAGTGAGACATTTTTAAAAGTGAGGCATTTTTAAGTACCATATTTTAAGTCATTTATCAAAAGGAAAATAAAATCCATACTTTAATACTTTGGCCAAAATTTAATCTAAAACAGTTATTTATTCTCATCTTTTTTTTTCAAAGATTTATTTATTTATACAAAAACTGGGGTACAGGTCAGATGCACGGGAGGGTGAGAGGATTCACCAGGGACAGAGCAGGGAACAAAACAGGCAGACTGACGAAATACACTGCTGAGGGGAGCAGCGGGCGAGACAGGAGAGGTCCACCACAGCATGTAGGACTCTTGCTGGCCGCTTGGGATCAAACCGTTGCTGCAGAGACTGCAAACAGCCTCATAGCGCTGCACTCAACCGCCTGTGCCACCAGGGGAGGCCCTATTCTCAACTTTTATCTCCAACTTTCACACAGTTTTTAAGCATATCTATATGTACTAATATTTAGTTAGAAAAATGGAACACACATATAAAAGATGGTGAATTAAGCTGGAAGGAGTTAACAGTAGAGGTTGTCAGTGGTGAAGAAGTCATCAGCAGAAATAACCTGTGGCCAATAACACATGGCCTTGAATTGATTCTGCAAAAAAGTGATTATTGTTATCATTTTTAAATTGAGGTAACATTGGTTTACAAAAGTTATCATGATTTGTGGAATAGGTTGACATGAAGGCAACTCTTGCATGTTACTCTGTGTTGTAAATGGGGTAATCAGTCATGATAAAAGTTTAGCTAGCTCACTCACCTCTTCCTTTGGAAACCCAGAACCATATCATAATTTCTGATTCATCACAATTTATTTTTTTTTTTCACAAGGTCACTGGGTGTGGTGAAGCAAATGTTGTAGGGGGCGCCCTGCTGCTTCTCTGTCTGTCTGCAGTCTGACCACCTAAAATTTAGATGTCACTTATATAATGTTTTAAATTAAACTTCTTAAGGTAACGTGTGAAAACAGTGTTTGTTCAGTATTTCAGGTACTCATACGAGTGATAGAAAAATGGGACAATACCTCCTCAGTGTAATATGACTGATAGAAATTCAACAGACTACCATAGACTTTGGAACTACAGAAAGATAAAAAATTTTTTTCTGAAGATTTATTTATTTATGCATACAAGAGCTGGGGTACAGGCCAGACATGTGGAGGGGGGGGTGAGAGGATTCACCAGAGACAGAGTGGGGAAGAGAACAGGCAGATTGACCGAAGTTACACTGCTGAGGGGAGCAGCAGGCGAGGCAGGAGAGGTCTGCTGCACCAAGTGGGTTGCTCCCTGGCCAGCCGGGGATAGAACTCGTGCTGCAGAGGCTGAGGGTTGCTTCATAGTGCGGCGCTTAATCCCTTGCGCCACCAGAGAGACCCAAGATAAATTTATTTTGACCATTCAAGATTTGGGTTAGAACATCTTGAATTCCATAACACATGTTATACATGCATTTTTAAAATTCATTGTTATTGAAGTACCATCATTTTACATCCTTGCTAGTGTTTTGACAGTATAGGATTTCCCCCTCAGGTGTAGTGACCATAGCACTCCCACTGCTGAAGCACCCGTAGTCCTCCGCGATAATCTCGTGTGTTTTCACCCCTTTCTTCCCCTTCCTGATTTATCATTAGTTAAGCATTCTTATTGCTCTCCTATAAAGGGGACCTCTATAGGTACAGAATACAGACCTTTGTCAAAATCCTGTTTCATTTACTCTAAGAAATGATCATTATAATGGAAATAATATCTAATAACAATTGTTAATACTAATAATTACAAAAGGGAGAATGCATTAATGACTGTACTAGTCACGGTGCTCTTCACAGGCATTTTCTCATTTAAACCTACTTACGTGTTCTTTGTGGGTACAGACAAGGAATTTACTCAGGGTCACTGTGAGCACAGCTCCTGAGTGGTCTCAGGATCCCAAGGGGGCAGCTAGTGCTAGAGCTCTTGGACAGTTACTTTCCAGCAATAGGGCAAATGTTATTTGCAAGGTTCTTTCCGAATTTAAGACAAGGGGCCAACGTAGAGACTGGGTTAATTCATTGGGGATAGGGGTTGGCGGTTGGGGGTGTGAAAAACAAGCTAATGGCTTATTCTGTTCACCTACTGGGGGGGGGCGGGGAGAAAGAGAGAGAGAGAGAGAGAGAGAGAGAGAGAGAGAGAGAGAGAGAGAGAGAGAGAGGGAGGGAGGGAGGGAGAGAGAGAGAGAAAGAAAAAAAGATGAGGAGTAGACAACATTGACAGGGTGAAATGTTTGTGCTGTTTCTGTCGACACAACCAGACACTTGAAACAGTTTGCCCTCAAAAAATTTTTAGAGTCGTTCTTGTGGCAAACGCTGTGATTACGGTACCAACAGGAGTATCACGGGGTAATAAAGTCATCCAAGTCTTTTGTCCTCTCGCAACCCTTTATTAGGCGACACCCGTGCAGCTGTTGCTGCGCTCGGAGCCCTGGCGCGTGCGGTCGGGCGGGACCCCGCGACAGGGACGGCCGCTTCCCCCGCGACGAGGCTGGGCCGAGCCCCGACGGCTCCTCCTCCCGCCTGCTCTCGGGGCGGGGCCGCGCTGCGTAGCCTCAGCTGGGCGAGGCCGGGCGTCTCTCTCGACTGCAAATCTCCCGGCTTGGCTCGTGCGCGGCGGGTCTTCTCGCTCCGAGTCGGGCGCACTCGGCCGCGATGACTTGGGAGCTGCTGCTTTCGCTGCTGGCTGTGTGCGCGCTGCTCGCGGTGGTGGTGCAGCTGCTGCGCTTCCTGCGCGCCGACGGCGACTTGACCCTGCTGTGGGCCGAGTGGCAGGGCCGACGCCCAGGTGAGGGCCGGCGACCGGGCTTCCCGCGTGGGAGGCCGCGTTCGGTGCTTGATGGGTCTCCGCCGCGCAGCTCTGGGTTCGGTGGAGCTTCTGACGTCCAGCCGGCGCCTCTCCTGAGGGCTGGGGGTCTGTGCGGTAGAGCTCATTCTGAGCCTTTGACTTTTTTTTCTAAATATTTATTTATTTGTGCATACAAGAGCTGGGGTACAGGCCAGAGGTGGGGTGAGGGGGTAAGAGGATTCACCAGAGACAGAGCAGGGAGCAGAACAGGCAGATCGACCCAAGTACACTGCTGAGGGGAGCAGCAGGCGAGACAGGAGAGGTCTGTTGTGCCATGTGGGTAACTCCCTGGCAGGCCTGGGCTCGAACTTGTGGTGCAGAGGCTGTGGGTTGCTTCATAGTGCGGTGCTTAACCCCTTGCACCACCAGGGAGGCCCTGCCCCTTTGATTTCTGACCTGGTTGTCACGGACTTGCCTAATTCTAATGTAAAAGAGCTTTGGAGGCACTGGGCATCCACTGGATCCTGGATAATCAACCCGGCCTGCAAGGATTCTGATGCAGAGTAGGAGGAGGCTGCTTAGAGAAAGTGCACATCCCATCAGAGCTTGCAAGGGAGCCTCCTTTTGAGGACTGGGCTTGGCTTTTCGACTCCCTGAAGTTGTTTATACTCCACTTCTCACTCTTCTGGAGTTTTGAAATAAAAGTTAAGTTTCCGAAGTTACCCACTTACTTACTCATTGGGATAAAAACATGCTATTAGAAAGAACTGGATTGGGATTTTGCCTAGAGCAAGTATTGGCATACTAAAAGGGGCATTCTGCCTATCCGGCTTCTACCTGGTCTTGCTTAGTAGTGTTTGTTCCTTTACTAAACACATCCATGTGCTAAGCAGTGAGCCTGGGTCCTTGACCTCCATGATCGCTAAACTTGACAACGACTCTTACAAAGTAGGTATTCTAAGTCTTATTTTCCAGATTTGGAAACTTATGTTTAGAGAAGTTAAATGACCTGCTCAGGGCTAAGCTTTGAGTCCATAAGGGCTGGAGGTAAGTGGGGTTCCCCAAGCAGGTGAAAAGTAATAACTTGAAAGTAATAGCTGGCAGCTCAGAAGGTAGACCTTGCTTTCAAAACTGAGCAGGGAAGGAAGGGAAGTGGCATCACTTCCATGGATGTGAAAATTGGTTATTGGCTAGGGGGTAAAAAAAAAATCTTAGATAGTACAGTATTTTGTGTCTTGCCACAATTCAACCCTACCCCATATAATCTTTTTCCTCAGTGTTTCATTTCTCTTGATCGGTTTTCTTGGATATAAACTGTGCAGTGCTGATATCATTAGTGAGTTCATTGAAAGTACACTATTCTTATGCAAAGTCAGTGCTACTGAAATATGGCAAATATATGGCTGTGATTGAAGAACTTCCTCTTGAGCATCTGCTCCATTTTAACAGAGGGAGAATGGAGTGCCTTTCAGCCAGCTGTTATGTGGATGTTTGCATTTGATCCTTAGTGCTTTTGTGTTAACTTGGACTTTGAGGATTACCTAGAAAGTAGTTAATATTTTAACATTTAATTCTACAAAAGTTATTTAACTATTATGCCAAGTCCTGAAAAAGAAAAATGTTGGCAATATTTGAATATCTAACAGCTAGTTAAAAGTTATTTTCACACATCAAGCAAAAAGTTACAAGTTAAGGTGACTAAAGAAAGTGACAAAACTAAATCAAAGCAAACCTAGAAATATGACTGCAGAATTAAGGCTGCTAGAGAGCCAGGGTAAAAGAGGTGGAAACAGAGGTGGGGGGCATCCAATAGCCTAGGGTGAAGGACTATGGGTACTTTGATGGGAGATGGTGTGGTAACACATCTGAGGAGTGACCCTTTTCCCCTAAATCATATACAGTATTGTAAACCAACATTACCTCAATAAAGGAAAAAACAACAGAATAGTCCTACTCCAAATTCCGATGGTCTGTGGTAAGACCCAGAAGTGTGTATTTTGACAGATCCCTAAATGATTCTTTTCTGTACCATAAGCCTGAGAACCACTGATAGGCTGAATGAAGCATTCTATTTACATGAATTTTCCAGATAACTAGGGCTTACCCATATATAACTCTTTGAAATGTTTTACAGTTCTATATATGTATAAAATAAGTTTGTTCAACAGAGTTTAAGGTTTTCTTTATGACCAAGAGCCATGTCCATGGCATAGTATGGACATTTCTGTTGAGTTGTGTGGGATTATTTCCCCTTCTATACAAGGGGAATAATGAAAAAAAAAAAAAAAGTTAGGGACCATGGACATAATAGACAGGTTCCCAAAAATGACTAGATTGGAAATACGAGTAGACTCAAACAAAGGGAAACACTATCTCTGTCTCCTGTTACTATTTTTTTGTCACTTGAAAAACAGACAATGCACTCACATGATGCAAAATTTTAAAATACAAAAGGATATGTGGTGAAAAGTAAAGTTCTCTTCCATCCTTGTCCCCCAGCCACCCACTCACTGTGTCTCCCCATTGCCATCTTTTATGTATCCCAGAGAAATTCTCTGTTTCCAAGGATTATATCCCTCATGGTGATATTTAAGGGTGTCTAATTTTATTTTATTTATTTATATTTTAAGGTTGTCTAATTTTAGATGTTACATTTAGATCCAGAATATTCCCTGGCACAAGTCCAGAGTAGGAAAAGTCAGTAGCACATGTGAGGAAAACTCAGTTTTAGTTGACAGTAACCTCAATATGAGTCAACTGTAAAGTGACTGCCAGAGAAGATTAGGTAAGCCTAGGAGACGTTTAGTGTCGGAAGCAACAAACCACAAACAACAACAGATGTCTTCTGAATACCTGCTTGTATGTGTGGGCCTCTGTGCTGGGCACTGGGGACACAGAAGTGCCAGAGTCAGCCACTGGCCGGGCCCTCACAGAACCTATCTTCTGGGAGACAAGGGAGGTCATATAGCCGTCTCACCTCTCTGAACTCTCCAGCCCTGTGGGATTCCTGTGTCCTGCTCTGACCAGCTCCCTTCAGTGGAAACATTGACCAACTAGAGCTTGTGCAGAGTGGAGTAAGCACAAGAGTGAGGAAACCTGATGCCATGTCATCTGAGGGAAGCTAGCAGAAATTGGAGGCGCATATTTAGCCTTTGAGAAGCAAGAGATGAGAAGAGTTAGGGAGGACTAACAGCTGTCTTCAGATACATTTGGGATTATCATGTGCATGACAGGCTTGATTTATTCTTTTTCTGATATTATAAGGCAAAAATGATGCCAATTGCTACAAGTCAGTAGAAGTTAAAAGTATATCATCAGGGGCCTCCCCTGGTGGCGCAGTGGTTGAACGCTGGGCTGCGAAGCTGCCGGCAGCCTCTGCAGCACCGGTTTGACCATGGCGCAACAGACCTCTCCTGCCATGCCCGCTGCTCCCCTCAGCAGTGTACTGTTCTACTCTCCGTTCTGGCTCTGGTGAATTCTCTCACCCTCCTGCGCCTGTTCTACTCTCCGTTCTGGCTCTGGTGAATTCTCTCACCCTCCTGCGCCTGTTCTACTCTCCGTTCTGGCTCTGGTGAATTCTCTCACCCTCCTGCGCTTCTGACTGTACCCAGTGCTTGTGTAAATAAATAAAAAATCTTAAAAAAAAAAAAGTGTATCATCAGGATAAAAAAGAACCCTTGAACCCTTGCATGATTAGGCTTGTCCAATAAAAGAACAGGTGCTTGAGGAATATCTAATTCCTGATCTTCTCAGGGAGGAAATCAGAGATTAGTCAAGAGCTTTAGGGAGAATTCTCAAACTGGGTTGGGGGTTGAACTTTAAATTTCCTTACAATTCTGAGAATCTGTTTGCAGAGGCTCTTTAGGGGAGGCCATTATGTATGCCAAATTCTGTAGAGTTGGTAAACAAAAGTTGGTGCTAAATCAAGGTTTGTTCTCTGGAGTTGGAGGAAGCACACCCTTCTGGTCTGCTAAAGTAAATGAGCCTGAGGGCTTCATCATTGGTTTGAAATAATGTTTGCTTATTGGTATAAAATAAAATCTTTGTTAATTCTATGCTAGTTAGAAAAGACTTCCAAAAATACCCTCTATTCAACCTAGAGTCTGAGAATTGCAGAGCTTTAGAACATGAGTTGTTAGGGAATGAATAAATGACTGGGAATATATGTTCAACTATTACTGATAAAGGCCTACAGGAAGTTTGCTCAGTTCTGACTTTCTGTAAAAGTATATCATCCAACAGGATTATTGCAGCCCAAATATACTATTTAGGATGTTTCTATCCTTAGTTCAGAATGTGGACTTTGGAGCTCCGTATACTTGGGTGGGTCTCCCAGTTCTGCCAGGGTTCTTGAATATTTATTCAACAGTTGTTTATGAATTCCTTTCTATATTCTATTCTTTATGCTAAGCACTGAGGACAAAGCAATGAGCAAGGGAGACAGGTACCCAGACTTAAGGAAACTTAGAACCTAATGGGTTAAATTAATCTCTGTAAACCTCATTTTCTTTTTTGAAAAACTGAGATTTCTGTTTCATAAGATTCCTGTGAGGATATTAATAAGGTAATATGTTTAAACACATAGACAGTAATAAAATGATGTTAAGCCCCTAATGTTAGTAACTCCATAGCCCCTGGCTGGAGAAATTAGAACACACAAGACATTGAGTTAATGTTCTGTTGCTGAAAAGTCCATTTGTTAAACAATTTTAGCAATTTCAGTTGACATCTTATTAAGCATTGAATATGTGTCAGCCACTGCTGAATGCTTTACATATTTTAACTCATTTCTCTTAACAATCCTATGAGGAAGGTATTATTATTCATCCCATTTTCCTGTGGCAGAAAATTGAGGCACCACATTCTCAAACTGGAGCATTCACTGCTGTATAATGGAGCGGAGGTTTAAACCCTGGCTTGAATCCAGAGTTCAAATTTGATTTGAATCCAGACTCATACTGTTCACCTGACAGATTTCTAGTTTTCTGATGTTAATTTTTATCTGATCTACACATTTCTGATCTAAAGTCAGAAATCTAAAGGCAGACTTTAGATCAGAAATGTGTATGTTAGGGGATACCTTGTTTGCTGCTTTTGTAAATTAGTTTTTTAAAGATTTATGTATGTATGCATATGAGAGCTGGAGTATAGGCCAGAGGTGGGGGGTGGGTGTGAGCGGATTCACCAGAGACAGAGTGGGGAGCAGAACAGGTGTATTGACTGAAGTACACTGCTGAAGGGAGCAGCAGGACAGACAAGAGAGGTCTGCTGTACCATGTGGGTTAGATCAAACCCATGTGGCCAGGGATCGAACTCGTGTTGCAGTGACTGCCGATAGCTTCATAGTGCTGAGACTTAACCCCTTGCCAAGCCACCAGGGAGGCCCTTGTTTGCTCCTTTTGATACATAACCTATTTAAATAAACAAGGCACTCGGACCATTGTACCACAGTGTCTACAAATTCAGATAGACAGTGAATGTCATCTCCTTCAGTGCAAATATATTTTTCACTGGACAAAGGGTGAATAAGTTACTCCTCATTGCTATAGATCTGTAATATTTTTACAATCTAACAAGAACATAATTGGACAAGCAGAGTACAACATCTTTTTTGTCGTATCTATTTCATCTTGGGGGAACTACTAGATTCTCTAAGATGAAAGTTGAGGCATGTGGGGAGCACTTTTACCAAATGATCCTTAGTTGATATGCATCAAATATGATTGCCAAATTGAAAATCCAGCAGTTTCACCAAGCCATAAAGTATAACTTGGTATGTTCAGATTCATCACTAGTACTGCCATTGCAAGAAATTAAAATAGTGGAATTGAAAACTGATTGGGACTTTTAATGAAAATCTTATCTGAATCCCTCATGGGTAAGGAAAGTGAGAAAGTAAGCATACTTTCCCTTCACTTAGCTATATTTTTCCCCATTGAATGCACAGATAATGGAGCCTTGGAGTCAGACCATGGAATTATAAGGCTTATTTGAAGTAAAGTCTGGCAAACTCACATAGGTATCTGGAGTACACAAAATAATGTAGCAGTTGATTTGTATTTGTGCTTTTTAAAAATTAGATGTTTTAAGATTTTTTAAAAAAGATTTTAAATCACTTTATTGAGGTGTAATTGTCACAAAAAATTGTATATACTTAAAGTATATGACTTAATGAGTTTGAGGACACAAATATTTACCTCTGAGACCATTACCACAGTCAAGGCCATAAGTACAGGATATTTAAATTTTTAAGCTCTGCAACTTGTCTTCAGATGTGATGGTATTATTTAAATCCTTTGTAAAAATTTTGCTAATCTTTGATTTATGGGTATAATCCATGGCTTATTTTCTCTCCTCATACCCCACTTCTTTCTCAATAGAATGGGAGCTTACTGATATGGTGGTATGGGTGACTGGAGCTTCAAGTGGGATTGGTGAAGAGCTGGCTTACCAGCTGTCTAAACTAGGAGTTTCTCTTGTGCTATCAGCCAGAAGAGTGCCTGAACTGGAAAGGGTGAAAAGAAAATGCCTTGGTAAGTAAATCTATAATGCCAGCAGTGCTTCCTAGAAATAAATTAGAATCCAAACTCAAATATTGCTTTGGGAATTTTAGGGGTAAGAGTGGGATTTTCCTGGGCAGTACATTCTGGTTCCAAATGTTTCAAGTGTATTGACTTCAAATCTCCTTCCTTCTATCATCTCTAAATTTGCTGCCCTTGCCTTTTTCTTCTGCTGTCATACTTTTTTTTTTTTTTTTTTTTGCATTGACTCTTGGCATTAGGAAGTGACCACCAATTCTCAAATACTGGTGGATTTTTAGTGACCAAATGTCTTATATTTTTGTCTTAGAAAAGGAACAGTTTGGTTCTTATGTATGAAATATATATATATATGTAACCTTAGAAATTTAATTAGAAAGGATCCTTACTAATTGTATTAAAATGTCAGATATTAAAGTCACATGGGATGGTATAAGACTTTTAATAAAGGGTGAAAGGCAGGAACGGAATTAGGTAAAAAAACCCACAACTCTAGAGGTACGATCTTTCATATTCATGTCATAGGGCACCAACATCATTTTTTGTGTGTTTTATTGTCATTAAGTTCATAATGAATGCAACTTCAAGAATAAAGTTATTTCTCATGGGACATTTAGTACCTAAACTGAGATTATTTTGAGTTTTTCAGCAGATCATTCTGGTAATTTCTGCCTGTCCTCTTAAAATCATTCACTCTGCTGATGAAGCAAACCACCCAGAAATGAATAAGTTGCCAAGCCCACAAAGCATCTTTCATAATAGTCCTTTTAAAGGCCTCTTGGGTTTTTGCACCGAGCCACTTTCGGTGAAATATTTTTTATGACCTTTAAAGTTCATTTTCAGTAGCATGTTTCACTCTTGGAATAATGAGACCCAGTAGTTGGGTGGCTACCACCCAGTTTCTTGAAAATACGAAGCTCTGCTTCTTTGGGATATCTTTCTGCTCTGAAGAGCAGACAGTTGCAGGAATGTGGTTACTCCTCCCATTGTTAAGTCTTATAAATCCTGTTCTTGCAAAGATGAACCACGTCTGCATTTTTCTCACTGGAGTGAGGCTTGTTGCTTTCCTTTTAGTGATCACATCATTGGTACAAACTTTCATTTCTTTAAAAAGTTAATGTTTCAGAATTTACTCCTTGGCCCAAAAACTCTTTGTATTTTTAAAATTTTTTATTTCCTGTGCTTGCTTGTTTTTCTTATTGGTACTGCTAGTTTTTTCAAGGTTAAAAAGTCCAAGAAAACTAGTTTCAGCAGTTCTTTTTGATGAACAAACCTAGAAAGGTCTATTAATGGCCCAACATGTTTCTTGTTTGGGAACTTAAGGATTGCATCCTTTTCCTAGTTTGCTTTGTAGAATACTTAGCCTCTGGAAGGAGGCTTTTCTGTGTGTCCTGTGACTGGATGATGGATATTCTTACTGATTTTAAAAACAAATTGCTTTTTGTCTTTTAATGTGAGTAAAGAGCAACTTTGCAAACCTCTTGTAAAACAAATGTGCCCCTATACTTCTAAAGAAATTGCACTACAACTTTTGCTATTTTCAACTTATGGTGTAATTTTTTTTTTTTCTAGAGTCTGTTTCAATGTGAGACTATATATTCAAATTGAAGGGAATCATTCTACTTCCTGTTACCCAGCCAGCCTTTGTCTGATAAGATGTTGCTATATTACGACCAATCCTTTTTGTCACTGAGAGAAACTCTTCCACAGGGCCACCCAAAAATGAGTTTGTTATCAAATCTGGTTTTAGAGTGGGTATTAAATTTAATGTGAGTAGCAAGGAACTTGACTAAAACATTGCATGACTTCTATGCTAATTTTTAAGTGTCTTTATTTAGAGAATGGCAATTTAAAAGAAAAAGATATACTTGTTTTGCCCCTTGACCTGACTGACAGAAGTTCCCATGAAGTAGCTACCAAAACTGTTCTTCAGGAGTTTGGTAAAGTAAGTAGCATTTTGAATTGATAAGTCTTCCTTTGAAGTAGCCGCAAAAGCGATTCCCTTTTGTAGTGTTATCATTAAAAGCAGCTGGGTCTATGCAGGGAAAATATGGCCCATGAGTTGGGCCTAATAATCTCTGAGTCTTTAGCTTTATGTCATCACTACTTTCCAGTGCCTCCACACATCTTTTTATGACACTTGGTACTTACCATTAAAAGTCACTTAAAATGAGAATTTAATTCCATAGGTAAATTCTGTTTTTTATTTCACCTTTTTATTACTAACTTCTAAAAATACGCTCATCCATTCCATTGATTCTTCAAGTTAATAATATAGCTAACTATCCCTAGTAATCCTATTAGTCATTCATACATCATCCCCTTTTCTGACTTTTTTTTTTTAACTAGATTGACATTTTGGTCAACAATGGGGGAAGATCTCAGCGTTCCTTGTGTGTAGACACCAGCCTGGATGTCTTCAAAGAGCTAATAGAACTTAACTACTTAGGAACAGTGTCCTTGACTAAGTGTGTTCTGCCTCACATGATTGAGAGGAAGCAAGGAAAGATTGTTACTGTGAATAGCCTCGTGGGTATCATAGCTGCACCCCTTTCCAGTGGATATTGCGCCAGCAAACATGCTCTTCGGGTAAGGCTGCCGAAACTCAACTCTGATATTATTGCCCCAAGTGTTTATATGGCCATTACTGCAAGAGGTCACTGAAACTGTGGGGTGATATGGGAAAACAGAGATCCAGCAAAAACCTTTGGTAGAGTACATCCCCCAAAGAGGCTAAAAAAGACTTGAACTTCACATACTTCTTCCTAATTCAACATGTATTGAACTGCTATGTATTGCAACAGATCCTGGATACATAAGATAATATAATCCTTGCCCTCAAGAAATCTATAGTCAACATGTCACCTTTCACCTTATCTTTATTTTTATCAGGTCTACATGGAATATTTGTGTCCTACTTCTAGTTTCTTCTACACTCTCTTCAGGATGTACTTTTTCCATTTCTGTGACTTCACTCTTATTACCCACTGTAGCTGGTGCTTATTTTATTTTATTTTATATTATTATTATTTATTATTATTAATTAATTATTTATATTTATACAAGCACTGGGTACAGTTAGAAGCGCGGGAGGGTGAGAGAATTCACCAGAGCCAGAGCGGGGAGCAGAGCAGGCAGAAGGACCGAAGTACACTGCTGAGTGGAGCAGCGGGCGGCAGGAGAGGTCTGCGCGCCATGTGGGACCCTCCTCTGGTGGCCGGGGAGCAGCCGGAGATAGAACCAGCGCTGCAGAGGCTGCGGGCAGCTTAGCAACCCAGTGCTCAACCGCTGTGCCACCGGGGAGGCCCTATTTTATATTATTTTTTAAAGATTTATTTATTTATGCATACAAGATCTGGGGTACAGGCCAGAGATATGGGGGGTAAGAGGATTCACCAGAGATAGTACGGAACAGAACAGGCAGATTGACCTAAGTACACTGCTGAGGGGAACAGCAGGCGAGATAGGAGAGGTCTGCTGTGCCATGGGGGTAGCTCCCTGGCCAGCTGGAGATCGAACTCATGCTGCAGAGGCTGTGGATTGCTTCATAATGTGGTGCTTAACACTTTGCACCACCAGAGAGGCCTATGGTGCTTATTTTACCTGGCATTAATATATGTAAACATTCAGGAATCACCTACTGAATTACCTGTCCTGGGCTTCATATCCCTACTGTGACTAGTTTTTACCCTGGTTTCACTGGAAGAGAAAATCTAGAAAGGCAGAGGCTAGGAGAAAAGCTTGATTTGTGTTTCTAACTTATGAGTTATGAATATTAGAAACAAATTTTTGCAGATATTGGAAGTAAACTTGGCTTAAGAGTGGGTATGAAAAAATGTTACTAAACTATAATATAAAATTCTAAGGCCAATATGAGAACAGTGATTAAAAGAGACACATTTTTTATTTATTTATTTTAAGGATTTATTTATTTATACAAGCACTGGGGTACATGCCAGAGGTGTGGGAGGGTGAGAGAATTCACCAGAGACAGAGCAGGGAGCAGAACAGACAGAAGGACCAAAGTACACTGCTGAGGGGAGCAGCGGGCGAGACAGGATAGGTCTGTTTTGCCAGGTGGGAATCTCCCTGGGAATCAAACCAGCGTTATAGAGGCTGCGGACAGCTTCACAGTGCTGCGCTCAACCTGCTGCGCCACTGGGGAGGCCCGAGACACATAATTTATGTTCAGTGCTTTTGAAGGTCAGTTTAAGTAGAATGTTTCACTGTTGGAATGAGATACACTAGTCGAAAAGTCATCACAGTTTCTTAAACATAGGATACCATGTTTTTTGTTTTTTTTTAATATATTTTATTTTATATAATTCTTACATCATTTTTTGTTTATGCACAATGTATGCATTTTCATTTTGCTTATATTCTCCATACAATTGCACCCCCCCTTATTTTGACCCTAATCCTTCCTCTCCCCACCCCACCATAGTGTGTCTCTGGTTTATAGTTGCTTGTTGATTTTGATTTTTTTCTTTATTATAATTAGTCTTTTTCCTGAGGACACCATGTTTTGTTCTTTAGGACATCACCTTCTTTTCTTAAGGGCAGACAGTTGTAAGGAGTGATGCAACAGAATGCTACAGTGATGATTTTCTTCATATTTGGTAATGGGCTATCAGACACTTCCTCTTGAACAGTTGGGCAAGTCTCAGGCAGGCAGATGAGGAAAGGAAAACTACCCCATCTGTTTGGCACTAAGTATCTCATAAAACATGCAGAATATTTTCAGTAAAATACAATATGATTTGTCTGGCTTGCCCTCCAAGTCTCACTCTCATTACTAGATTTGATCTTCTGATGCAGTATGGCAGGTTGAGATCCTTATTATACTGGTAGCTGAAAACTAAGACCAAAAAGCTCTTTTTAAAGAGTCCATTTCCCTCCCAGCTCCCAGTGAGCAATAGAGTAAAACTACCTATTATTGAAAAGTTTACTTACTCTACTAGGTGCAATTTCAAACAGGGAGATTGTGGTGTCTGATGTATTGGCGTTTATGATGTTCTCATCGTCATCTTTTGTTCCAGAGGGGCAGAGGGTTAAGGGTAAATGAGTTCATTCATTTACAAAGCCCTTTTTCCTGCTTATCCAAGACTGGCACTGTATTAGTCTCTGATAGCATGAACCCTCATAGGCATTATGTTTGTTAGGGGTCAGCATTAAAGGCTGGTACCTGTTTAATATTGGATCAAAAATGAAAAGCTAACCCTGGGTTAGCTGTTTAGGCTTTTCAATAGTTATCTCAGCTTAGAATAATGTAGTCTGGGAGCATTTTCTAATTTAGGGAAAGAGATGGGGGAGGTGGATGTTAACTTCCTATTGGTTTTAAAATGGCCGCTATCTTTAAGTTTAGAGGGTATTGCTTTGTTTTACAAGTCACTGAGTAAGCAATAACATTACATTTTTAACTAGCCATATATGTTCTTTCTACCAAAAAAGATGTTTGCTGAATAGTAATCTAAATAGAAAAAGTATAATTCTTTCTTAAAGATACTTCCACTTGCCCCAACATTGGCACTTTAAACAACTTTGAAGAATAAAAAGAAACCTCTGTGATTCTCAGTGAGATAGGAAGTGGTGTGAGGAGGGTGTATCAGAATTTCCAGAAATAATTTTTAACCTATCTAGTACTTATCTATGACAAAAATCTCTGATGGCATGAGCTACTGCTACCAAAGAGTGGGGATCCACTCATACTCAGAAAGATTTGAGAGTGTGAGTTCTAGATTGCCTCCAGTTAAAATTGCCAAGCAAGCTTGTACAATTTGC
This sequence comes from Talpa occidentalis, assembly GCF_014898055.3. Taxonomy (NCBI): domain Eukaryota; kingdom Metazoa; phylum Chordata; class Mammalia; order Eulipotyphla; family Talpidae; genus Talpa; species Talpa occidentalis. The sequence goes on along the minus strand of NW_023601104.1, from coordinate 68,618,292 downwards.
AAGGCTTTTCAGAAACAATACATTCTTTATTCAGCCATTTCAGAACATATTTTGCTAATGTACTATTGTTCTTCATAGAAAGTAGAAGTAAAGAAATTTCATGCTTAGTGAATGTGAGATGTGTGTCTATATTTAATATTTACTATTTTCCTGTTAGGGTTTTTTTAATGCCCTCCGAACTGAACTTACTGCATACCCAGGTATAGTAATTTCTAACATTTGCCCAGGACCTGTGCAATCAAATATTGTGAAGAATGCCTTAACTGAAGAAGTCACAAAGGTAAACATTTCTAGTTGGGGAATAATTTGAATGCATTAGTAGTAATATACTGGTGTTGTATTACAATGCTTCAATATTTTCATGTTAAACTGCTTTGAGGTATTTACAAAACTTCACTAATGGCATTAGGAAAATTGTTAAGATAAGCACTTTGGCATCCAGTTTTAATAAAGCTAAAGAAATTGCTAATATACTGCTCTTAAGTAATGCACTATTCTGTAGGCTATCAATAGTTTATCAATCCAAAAATCATCCAGCATTGAAAGACTGTGTGGCTGAGTATTAGGACAATAAATCTTACTGGAATTTTAAAGAGGGATTATGCTGAAAGAGCCAAAAAGGGCCTTGCTGAATTGTGATATTTTAGACCGGCCTTACCTAGAGTTGTACTTCCCTTAGCAAACATATTACACATAGTGATCTATCAAATGAATAGTAAATGTCTCATGAAGAGTCCAGTATTAATAATAATGAATCCTCTAAAGACCATGAAATTTCCCTTCTTTTTCATTAAGATCCATTTCTACTGAGACATAAATCTGTATTTTCTGTGAAGGCGCCAAGTGAAATAAAATAAACATGTATTCTAGACTTGGAATTTAGAACTGCTTACTATTAATGATCTTTGTGAGCACAGATAAATTACTGCCTTTCTGGGCCTGGCCTTAACTTAGTTATTTATAGAATGGTAGTGGTTAACTAGATGAATAGTACCACACTTTTTGCACTACCAAAAACTGTTTTTATTTTCTTCCTCCATCTCATCCCCATGAACTATGTTTGATAGAATTTCATTTGCCGAATACATGTATCAATAATTCATTAAAAAATTTTTAAAAAGATTTATGCATACAAGAGCTGGAGTACAGGCCAGAGGTGTGTGGGGGGTGAGAGGATTCACCAGAGACAGAGTGGGAAACAGAACAGGCAGATTGACTGAAATACACTGCTTAGGGGAGCAGTGGGTGAATCAGAAGAGGTCTGATGCACCATGTGGGTTTCTCCCTAGCTGGCCAGGGGATCGAACTTGTGCTGCCGACAGCTTCATAGGTTGTGTCTTAACACCTTGCGCCACCAGGGAGGCCTTCATTCTCATTTAAAATTTTTTATTATTGGGCCTCCCCGGTGGCGCAGCGGTTGAGCGCTGGGTTGCGAAGCTGCCCGCAGCCTCTGCAGCGCCGGTTCGATCCCCGGCTGCTCCCCGGCCAGCGGAGGAGGGTCCCACATGGCGCGCAGACCTCCCCTGCCGCCCGCTGCAGACCTCCCCTGCCGCCCGCTGCTCCCCTCAGCAGTGTGCTTCGGTCCTTCTGCCTGCTCTGCTCCCTGCTCTGGCTCTGGTGAATTCTCTCGCTCTCCCGCGCTTCTGACTGTACCCAGTGCTTGTAAAAATAAATAAATAAATCTTTAAAAAAAAAAAAAAAAAAAAATAAAATTTTTTATTATTAAAGTGATAAGTAATTTTCATTAAGCACATTAAGGTGATATAATTCTAATGAAAAACAAAGAAACTAAATCTTTTAGTTAACCTGCATAATCTTATCTGATAAGTGTATGACTTCTGTTGGATATTTTAAAATATCATATATAGCTTATAGACACCCACTCGTACCTAAGCGAACTTCTGTGGGACAGGAGGTCCTGCTAAAGGAGACACTCAGTCAGATAACTTCTAGGTCCCTGTATCTAAAAGTTATGTGAAATATTTTGGATAAATACTCAGCATTCATTTAAATTTTTAAAATTTCTTAGGCAGTAAGCAATGACGGAGACCAGACCTACAAGATGGCAACCAGTCGTTGTGTGAGACTGATGTTAATCAGCATGGCCAATGATTTGAAAGAAGTTTGGATCGCAGATCATCCTTATTTGTTAGTTGCATATTTGTGGCAATATTTGCCAACCTGGGCCTGGTGGATAACTGGGAAATTAGGGAAGAAAAGGATTGAGAACTTTAAACGTGGTGTGGTAAGAGCAATTTACAATTTTAATACACATAAATCTTGCATATGAAATTTTCCAGTGCTTAAAAACTTTTCATAATAGCCCCAAATTAACTTCATCATATAAATACAGAAAATAGAAAAACTATTCTGTCTTCCATGCAGATCTGTTGATTTACTAGTCTTGGAGAAAGAAGTTTTCTACAAGTTAAAAATCAAATCACTTTTTTTCTTCTACACTCACTGTTTGGTCAGTATATTTGTCAAAATGCTCTTTCTTCACTGTTTCTCCCCACAAGCTCCCATCCATTTTTCAAGTCTCAGCTCAGGTGTTACCTTCTTCGGATGGCACCTGTTCTCTCCTTTTTCTTTCCAGGACTAGCTACATCTTAGCCCCATGCTTACCTCTGACAGAATACCAGCTATGATTGAAATAGACACATGCTCATTGTGTAGTATTGGTTCCTTAGAGTTCACTCTGGAAGCACCACACCTGAGGTGTGCCTATGTCCTTAGAGGAAATAGGTTGGTTACTCATTCTTTCAGCACTCATTCATACAGAAAATAGTGAGGAATATAATTAACTATTCTGGAGAAGATTGTAACCATTGGAAGAGTTTAATGTGTAAATAGCACAGGAAATGGAACAAGTTAAGCAAAAAATCATACCTATGATTATGCAAAGAAAGATTGTTTCAGTGGGTGGTTTTTATTGCTGAAGTATTTAAATAATTATGGCCTCCTTTTAAAAAATAAGTTAGGTATTGATACATAGAGAATTATAAAATGGAATCATACCATATATATCATTATATATATATTATCATGCCACATATATATATATATTATCATGCCACATATATCATTATATAACCCTTCGTTAAGTAATCCATGAAATGTAAGGTGTTTAATTTGTCTGGACTTGTAGTAGGAATGTGAAAATGAATTAGTGCAAAAAAGCAACAAAATAAAAGGAAATGCATAAAGAGACTCAAAGGATTTAATACTTCCACTAACATGTCCAGAGCTTGAAAAAACATGAAGAGAGCTTATCATTTCCTACCAAGTTGTAATGTAGATGAATGTACTTTGGGTTAAATCATTTATAAATGTTTTGGTAATATTGGGACTTGTTAGTATGGTTGGTTCTAAAGGTAGACTTACTTCAAAGATTACAGTAGAGCATTAAGTTTGGAGGATAGCTGATGCAGTGGTATTGTGCCAGTGATGGGTAAGAATTGGGAGGGAAAGACTCCCTCACCAGCATTAAGAGCATGGGGCTGCAGAAATAAAACCATATATATGGTCAACTAATGTATGACAAAGGAGCAAAAAATATACACTAGGAGGGGCAGGAAGAGGAGTCAAGACAGGGGAGGGAAGAGCATAAGGGATAGTGGAGATAGATCAAGGGTGCTATGGGAGAACTATGGGAACCACACCTGAGGGGAGAAATCAGATACTCTGTCCAAAAATTGACAGTGATGTAAGAAAATGAATAAATGATTTTAAGTAAAAAATCAAAAAGAACGTGATAGAGGGAAAATTGACTATCATGAAAGTTACAGAAAAAAAGAACCTAGCATCTGGTGCCAGGCTACTTGGTTAAAATCCCAGCTCTACCCCACACTTGTCCAGTGATCTCTGGAAAGTTCTTTTCTATAAATCAATCTCCCCATCTACAGAAGGAGATTAATGATAAATAGCACCTAATCACAGGATAGTTTGGGAATTAAATGAAGTATATGGGAAGCTCTTAAAACATGAGTGTTATGCTTATTATATGTTAGCTGTTAAATCTCAGAATACTCAGCTAATAGATAGTAAAGATCAAAGAGTTAATAGGGCAGAGAGACAATATATTATAGAAATAATTGTTTCAGAGTAGGAAGAGGGACAAGAGTCTCAAGTTTTAGTATTACTAGCAGTTACTCTTTCAGGAATGTTTTTAAGAAGGCTGTTTTGTCTTGTTTACAGGATATCTAAGTCAGTAAAAATAGCATTTTTTAAAAAAAGATTTACTTTTGTTTATTTATGCATACAAGAACTGGGTTGTAGGCCAGAGATGCCGGGGGTGAGAGGATTCCTCAGAAACAGAGTGGGGAACAGAACAGGTGGATCTACTGAAATACACTGCTAAGGGGAACAGCAGGCGAGACAGGAGAGGTCTGCTGTGGCCACAGTGGTGATAAAATGATAACTTGATTACATCTGAACTTTGCTAAAAATGGCCTTTTTCTTCCTACCACTAACTTTAATATATTGCTTATTTTGTAGTCTTACAGCTTTACCTCCTTTTTAATGACAAGATGGGTGTTCTTTCTTCTCCAGTACCATTTCTGATAATAATCTCATTCTTCACATGAAACCATAGAAACTGTAAAACATTGAATAAAAAAATCACTTTTTTATTCAATTCTCTCCTCCCTACTTCTTTCCTCCCTACTGTTATATACATATATCCTGTTCCTTATTGAGATTTGTTTATAAGCATCTAAGTTAAGAGAATACAGTATAGCATATCCCAAATTAAATGTGCCAGTTGATAATACTTTAATTTGTTTCTATTCCTTGGTCTAGGAATAATATGTCTGAAACTTGCTTTTTATAAATAACATTTTTAGGAATCAAGAACAATAGTTGCACTAAATTTTGTGGTTTATTTTGTTATTTAGTAGAAATTCCTGGCATGCATATCTTTCCAAATGAAGGTAACATCTTAGGGATTTTTGAGTTGCCTTGTCTTATGCTTTAAGCAATAAACTAGTCCACTTTATAGTTTTCTGTCAATATTTCAATTCTAAGTACCCTGCCCTTTTCTTTTTATTTATTAAGGCAAGTCAGTGTAGGCATGATATGCAGATCCAGAAGAGTAATAATAAAGTTTTCAGCAGTTAGAAAATGGCATAAGGACATGCTAACAAGTGATATTTATACCAAATAGAGGAGATAGTGATACTAAGCTCTCTAGAGATATTTTTATGTAGATCTAGATCTTGGCTATAATTTTTTTCTAATTTTAGCACTTGTTCAGGTTTTATAAGGACTCTTAACAGTGAATCATAATGACAAAGCTCCTCAGAACAGAAGTGATTAATTTTAAAAAACAGGGGTAAATGCAAGGAGGGACTAATTCATTTTACTGTCATTCTATTATAGGATGCTGATACCTTTTATTTTAAAACCTGGAAGACAAAACATGACTGAAGGAATACTTGCATTTTTCAAGCCACTGGAGGGAGAAGTGGAAGACATGAGCAATCCTCTTACACATGGAAGACTAGTAATAGTTACAATGATAAATAAAAGATTGTTGTGAATCTTGCAATAAAGATATTAGCAATATCACATTTGTGGGTAAATGAATATTTTAAAATAGTCAGCAGATGTGCTTAAAGTCTAGGTTAGCAGAATTCAAAACAAAAATTAAAATAAACCATTTAACATAAATTTGTGGAGTAGTATATGGAGGCCAGTGCTGGGTAATGAGCAGATATACAGAAGTATCTGAAATAGTCTTGCTTCCATGGTGCTAACACTCTTAGAAGAGTTGACAGGTACAAATGACTGTCATTTGAAGCAGTAGGTAGGGTTCATAGCTGCCACAATTTATTAAACAAGTGTTATTGTGATTTTCTTGGATCTTGGTATGATAGTTTTTGAATCCTACACATTTTATCTGTTATTTTAAGAAACCATGGGTCCTATTTAAATCTTATTTTTGTAAGCATTTGCCCTGTTTAGTATATAGATCACTTTAGTATATAGATCACTGAGCTATATTCCAGTAGGCTTCATGGTGTTATTTTGGTATACTTGGTTAACCCCTTCTAGTGGGGGCTCCTGGTGCTGCCTGAGAAGATGAAAGTGGTTCTCTGTTCCATGCCCCCTGGTGTCCCAGCATCTCCACAGGGAGGAGAGTCTTGGTTCTGCAGGGGCAGAAACTTCTTAGACAGGCCATGTGCTCTGAGTGTGTTTTGCCAGTTTTACCTGCCCACCTTGTTATCTTTTGTGGAAAGGGAAAGTCTTAAAGCCAGTAGGAAAGGAAAGTGCTTGCTCTAGTCACTTGTTTTCAGCAGGGCTACCAATTGATCCCCCTTGCTGGTGATGTCAGACTTGCTTAGTGTTACCAGAGGAGATCTTATTCAACTATTTAACCTGTGTTGCCTTAAGTTGTTGGGTTGGAGGTCAAGAACTGTTGAGTCTTGGTGGCCTTCAGCTGTTGGCTGGGAGGATGCAAAACACCATGCCACTCTGCTCCTCTTCCAGTCCTGGGATCCCAAAGCAGCTTGCTTTCATCTTACCACTTTTTATGTTCTCTGTTGCTTATCTGATGTATCACAGGGTTTATGTTTGGGCTTAGCAAAGAGGAGCAGGATAAAGTGGTTTTACACCATTCTGTTCAGAGTAGAAGTCAAATATTATCTTTTAAAAATTTGAATTTGTTTATTGTCTATATACAGAAATACTGATTTTTATAACTTGGTGTTAAGTCTACCAGTCTTGAAGTTGTTCTTGTTATTTTTGTATGTTCTGAACTTTTATTGTATTTTGTATTTTCTGAACAAACATCATGCTCTCTGAATAATAAGTTTTATTCCTTCATTTTCAGGCCTTAGATATTTTATTTCTTTTCCCTGTCTTATTCTTTCTGGCCAAGACTACAAGACAAAGTTGAATGACACAGTGAAAATGCTTCCTATATTTCATTTCCAGTCTAAGAAGGAGACTGTTTAACACTTCACTGTTAACTATTATTAGTTGTAGGTTTCTGAAAATACCCTTTATCAGATTTAGGAAGTTCCTCTTTTACTTCTTTGCTGAACATTGTCATAGCAGTTTTCTTCATTTCTATGGGTAAATAAAACTTATGTGGATTTCTCATTCCTCTTGTATGAAGCCATAACTTCCTGAGATTCTTCATACACCTGAGAACTAGATTTATAGCAATTTGTCTAATTACTCTGAACCTAAGGTATAATAAGATGTCTCATTTCCCTAAGAAGCTCAAATAATTACAGTCTGGTTTGGCCCTTACATTAAGCCCAAAGTGCCAGAAATACTGAAGTAACTATCTTCTTAGCTGTTGCCTGGGACCTAGGAGATATCTCTAGGAGACACATGGGGGCCATCTGACTCCTGGAGAGATTTTTTTTTAAGATTTATTTATGCATATAAGAGCTGGTATGTGTGTGATAGGGAGGGCAGGTGAGAGGATTCACCAGAGACAGAGTTGGGAGCAGAACAGGCAGATGTACTACAATACACGGTTAAGGGGAGCAGTGAGCGAGAAAGGGAGAGGTCTGCTGCACCATGTGGGTCACCTCCCTGGCCAGGGATCTAACTCATGCCTCAATGGCTGCTGATAGCGTCATAGTGCTGAGACTTAACCCCTTGCGCCACCAGGGAGGCCCTGTTTTTGTTTTTTAACCTAACGGGAGAGAAAAGGGGAGAACCTTCCAGGAGGGGAAGAGAACAGTTAGGGATTGAGGAGATTGAGGAGATCATTTTTTTTCACCCTTAAATTTAGGATATAGTCCTGGAGATCCTAATCCAATGTGTGGTCTGTTACTAAGATTCCTTCCTCCTTCACAGGAGAACCCTGGCCTCCAATTTTTGTCCCTTTAACTCATCAGTAAGGCTGACAAAAGTGTTACTTAGCTTTTCTCTCAACCATCTCTTCCTGAATTGGCAAATGCTGAGTTCAAGTCTCATTCTGCTTTGTACCTTGGTGATGTAATTCTTCACTGTATTTTGTTTCTCTGATATGTAGGCATATTAAACTTATTTTATCCAACATTTCTAGTTGTTCTCTGTGAGATGACTGGTGTGATTTGCCTACTTACCACTAAATGTGAAGTCAGTAAAACAGGTCTTAGGGAAAATGCAATAGTCAGTTTTGAATATCTCAGATAACAATAACAAATAAATTAGACATACAAGGTTCAATGCTAAGAAGAGAGGTTGAGTTAAGTAGGTATATTTGAACACTGATTGATGATAGTTCAGATCTTGGGTGTGAATGGGACTATATGGCAAATACAGAAAAAGACGATTGGAACCAAGTGCTGAGAAATTCCTAAATTTAGAGATTTTATGAAATTTTTTAATTTTTATGAAGTTTATGAAAAAAAGTATTTCATGTGAGAATATTCTGACTAAAAATAAATCACACACAGTTTAAAAATACTATAAAATTTAATATTGCAAATAAATATATATACATTATATAACCTTCAATAGTGTCCATTATCATTATTTAGAAACACTGATATGTATATAAAATATGTAAAAATTACACAGTTGTTGGCTTCTATAAAGCAAGTCACCTATTATACATAAGAAAGCATTAACAAATTCATTATCTAATCTTACATAAATGTTTTATATATACCAAAGCCTATCGCATTCCATAGGGCACAAATATTGGCCAACTTGTTCTAACTTTTTTGTTTTTAACCATTAAGATAGCTTTTTTCAGGTATCTGACTTGTGAGAGCAGAGAGGGAAGTCCAGTGAAGTTATTGAGGACTCACACTGATATTTTTCTAGAATGAAAAAATAAAAACATCTTACTTGATAATACATTTACAAGTCAAAATGGGCTCTAATACAAATGTATATGGAGAGGTTTTGAAGAATAAATTGGATATCCCAGGGGAGGATCAGCCGCTTGTACTGTAAGGTTTCTTAAAAGTAGTGGGTGAGCCTGTATACTATAACGTTCCTCATCATCGTTTGTCGCATAAAGCAATTCCCATGAAAGATTGGCCCACTGACCTCTAACAGCTTCAGCATTTAACTTCCCAACTTGGATCAATAATTCTTGAAGGGTAAGTACTCTCCCAGTGTAAACTCCCTTTAAAGTATAAAAAGAGGGGTGGGGAAGGGAAAAAAGATTGTATTAAAACTTTTATATTTTATATAAACATATATAACTATATACTGTGGAGGAAAAAGTCCATTGTAATTGGCAAATATAAATGTACACGAGTTACTTATTTTCAGAATTAAGAATCACCTTTATTTGGTGACTCCGAATAGATATAAGAGAAGAAATTCTCGGACAGTCATTTCATTCAACAACCAGCGCAACAAAATCTCAGTTCGTTTCCTTTCTATCCCCTCACTCTGACTGACTTCCGCAGTGCATGAACCCTAAGTACTAGTCAGGGAAAAATTACACAATAGGCTCTTACTAAAAATATTTATTGGGATAAAATCATATTGTTGGGAGGTTTTCATTGATTCAAACTTGTTGGTAATCACTGTTCAGATTTTCTATTTCTTCACCATTCAGTTTTGGAAAGTTGTTTCTAGAAACATCCATTTCTTCTAGTTTGTCCAAATTTTTGGCATATAATTGTTCTTAGTAATTGTTTATGATCTTTTGTATTTCTGTGGTATTGGTGATAATGTCTCCTCTTTCATTTCTGGTGTTGAATACTCTTTCTCTTTTCTTGGTTAAGTCTAGCGAAAGGTTTGCAATTTTATCATTTCAAAGAACCAGCTCTTAATGTTTCACTGATTTTTATTACTGATTATCTTTTTAGTTTCTGTTACATTTATTTCTAGTCTGATTTGTCATTTCCTTCCATCTTCTAACTTTGGACTTCTTTTTTCTAGTCCTTGAGGTGTAAAATTTAGATTATTTGAGATATTTGTTTCCCGAGGTAGGCATTTATTGCTATAAATTTCCCTCTTGGAATTACTTTTGCAGCATCCCATAAAATTCTGTTATGTTGTATTTCCATTTTCATTTGTCTCAAGGTACTTTTGTTTTTTTGAAACCTTCATGGGTTATTGGTTGTTCAGTAGCCTGTTGTTTAATTTCCACATATTTGTGAATTTTCCAGGTTTTTTTCCTTATTAGTGACTTATATCTCATACCATTGTGGCCAAAAAATATGCTTAATATGATTTCAATCTTTTCAAATTTAGTAAGATTTGTTTTGTGGCCTAACATGATCTATCTTGAGAGAATGCTCCTTTTACACTTGAGAAGAATGGGTATTCTGCTTTCCAATGGAATATTCAGTGTATGTCTATTGAGTCCATCTGGTCTAAACTCATTTAAAATTGATGCTTCCTTTTGATTTTCTGGATACAAGTCCAATAACACATTGTTACAATTATTTTTATAGTTTATGTCTTAAAAAGAGGTCAAGAGAACTAACACATATTTATTGTTTTGCTACATTAACTTATTTATCATTTCTTGTTCTCTTTATCCCTGTATATTCAAATTATCATCTGTAATTTTTTTAAAAGATTTATTTATTTATATAAGCACTGAGTACAGTCAGAAGCGCAGGAGGGTGAGAGAATTCACCAGAGCCAGAGCGGGAAACAGAGCAGGCAGACTGACGAAATACACTGCTGAGGGGAGCAGTGGGCACGGCAGGAGATGTCTGCACGCCATGTGGGACCCTCGCCGGTGGCCGGGGATCAAACTGGCGCTGCAGAGGCTGCGGGCAGCTTCGCAGCCCAGTGCTCAACCACTGCGCCACCAGAGGAGGCCCTCATCTGTAATTATTTTTGTCTAATACTTTATTCACAAGGATTCCTTTGTATTTTTATATGTTATAGGTCCAACAATATATTATATACATATTACTTTACACAATTACTTTTAATGGTTTCACATTATTATCTGGAGCCATTTACTTCCAGCCCGAAAAACTCCACTGGTATGTCTCATGGCCAGGTCTACTAGCAACAGATATTCTTAGTTTTTGTTTATCCAGGAATGTCTTTATTTTGCCTTCGTTTTTTAAAGAGATCATTTTATTGGATATAGGATTCTTGCTTGATGACTTTTTCTTAAAAAACTATTTGAATTTTGTGTACTCTGGTCTCCACTGTTTGTAATGACAAGTCAGCTATTAATGTAATTAGAATTCCCATAAAATTTAGAAGTCATTTTTGACTTGCTATTTTCAAGAGTTTCTCTTTGGTTTTCAGCATTTCTCCTCTGTGCTTTTTCTACTTCAAGTTCACTGAGTTTCTTGGATGTGTAAGCTAATGTTTTTCAATATATTTGGAGTTTTCGTCATTATCTCTTTGAATAATTTTTCTGCCCTATTCTCTCCTTCCGTACACTAATTGGTATGCAGGTGCAGTTAATGGTGTCCTACATTTCTGTGTAGCTCTCTTCCTTTTTATTCATATCTTTTCTCTTGTTGGACTGCACAGTTTTGATCAAGAACCTTCATTTGCTTATATGCCCTTAGGACTATTTCTAAGATATTAAATGGCTATTTTTAAAAAAAAATAATTTTAATTTTCATTGAGGAGTACATCTGTGGAGCTCTTTATACGGTAAGGCCAAGTGTGGAACCTGCATAGGCTTGTAACATTGAATCTTTATATTGTGCATACTTGATTTTTTTTAATGTAAAAATGAATACTTTATTCATAGAGAGAAGTTAGAGATTTCAGTACTGAATTTATAATTTTTTTCTGCAATATTTGTGACAACTCAAAACCTCAATCACAATCTCTACACAACATTCACTTCCAAATCTTTTTCACAAATATGAACTAAAATTTTTTTTTATATATTTCTTACATCATTTTTCATTTTTGCACAAGGTGTGCATTTTCATCTTGGTTATATTCCCCATACAATTGCACCCCCCTTATTTTGACCCCAATCCCTCCACTCCCTGCCCCCCCCCCCCGCCATAGTGTGTCTCTGGTTTATATATGCTGGGATCATGCTCAGTGAAATAAGCCAGAAAGAAAAAGAAAAATACCAGATGGTCTCACTCATAGCAGGAGTTTAGAAAACCTAAATAAAGGACTACACTTGATACTTTATAAGCAATGAGAAAAAGCACTAAATCTTAGGGGAAAAATCATCACTTATTTTCACCCATCAGATTTGCTTCAAATAGAATATATAGATGTCAACAAAAGAAATACTTGGCCATTTACAAATTAATTTTTCTTCTAGGAATCAAATCCAAAGTGGTAATTTATACACTTGAATTTGGGATAGGAATACAACCCGTTTAGTCAAATATGCTACCGTGAAATACATATACTTGGCTATCTTACAGGTAAGTTACTATACAGTGGCTACACAAATTTTTTTATCAGCTATGAGATTTGTAAAAAATAAATGAATCATTTTAGGATTGGACTATGTTGGCCATAAATTCATGATAATACATGCCTTAGAATGTAATTAATATATCCTTATCTAGAATGTTATAACTCTACCATTTAGTTCAAACACTTTATAACTGATTTTCATTATTAAAGGTTAATGTATGAAAATGTTTTAAAAAATATTTTTAACCTTACCATATTAGGATCATACCCCAGAGAAAACAAATAGGGTTTTTCTTGTAAAATTGCTTCCTTCCACTTTTCATCAGATGTCAAACCAATGTACCAGTCACTTTCATATTCCTCAAGGTAGGTAGTCATCTCTTTAAAGTCTTCTATTGGACCTAAACTTGCTTTATCAATCATCAGTTTCAGAGCATATCTGAAAAATGGAGGAACAAAGAATTTTAGATTCTGTAAATCACATTGCCAGATGAAATAGATTTGTTCAATAAACATTTTTAAGACACTGTACTGAAATCATGCATATTTCAGATAAAAAGATGAGGGAAAAATGAATGCAGTAAAAGAAAAATAAAACAAGGAAGTACAAATTAATGTGCTCAATATAATGATATATACTAAGATTTTTTTTTTTTCATTTTTAGGAAAATGATTATTTTTTAAAGTTAAAAATGAAGGCGTATTTTCAGTTACATATAAAAAACCCCTACATTTTCCTGCCCTTGCTAAAATGTACATGTAATAAAAAGGAATTACCTGAAAGCTTTCAGGGTTAGCTGGAACAATTCAGGTTTTTCTGTGAGCCAATCCAAGGCAACAGACCAAGGCAAAACACCATTGTAAACTCTCAAAATATGACCAGGACTAGGAACCATATTGTCTATTCCAAATAAACTAAAATAACAAGTCATTACTGCGTGAACATAAAAGTCTTTTAAAACTCTGTCCTTTGCAATTTCTTCTAGTACATTTGAGGCATTTTCTTGTGAATGAAAGCATTCCAACTGCCTTAAAACAAATTGGTACCAGTCTTCTGGAAATAATGAACTCATCTCTCTCATTTTGGAATTAGGCAAACAGTTAGATGTCCATTCTTCAGGTAAGCTTAACAAGTGAGAATGAGAACAACTGAACTCCATGAGAGGGATATATACCATGTCTTCTTGTTTTCCTTTGTCAACAGCAGGATATCCCAATATGACTGTTTTATAAAGATTGTTTTCAGGAACTGTGCCTATAGAATGGTTATCAACTATCTGTGAGTTAATGGATCCTGGAATAGGCAAATTTATACTAGGGAAACCTTTCAATTGATTTTTTTCTTCTTTTCCTTTTTGAATAGTTGGCTCATCACCAAAAATATTATCATCAGACCAGTCATCAAAATTTTCTGAATTTAAACTATCTGTGTCATCTGAGGATTGGGTGTGTGGTGAAGTGTTCAGAGCAGGCAGGATTATGAGAGATGCTTTCCCTTTATTTTCAGTGTTGAGGACAGTCTCCTGCAGACTTGGCCTTCGGGAGCAGTACTGAACAAGTATCCACACAAGTACTTTCACAAGGTCACCTTTAAATTCTTTTAAGTTATCATGAGAATCAATTATCCCAGATAAGACATTCCGGGCATCAGAATATGTTTTCACAGGCAAAACAGTACAGGGTGTCAAGATATTTCCAAAGTGTTCGTTAATGGAACATACTCCTACATATTCTTCTTGTTCAAAGGCACTTTCAAAAACTTCATCAACTTTTTGTGCTTCAGCTGTATGACAGGATGTCTCTTGTAATTCTAACCCCTAAAGAGGAAACAAAAAATACTTGGGCTTATGATCATTTATTTTGCAGAGAAAAGCAAGTAGTTTTGAAAATTTCCACAGAGCTCTAAAAATATGAAAAAAAAAAAATTCTTTAACTCAAGAGCTACACCTTAAGGTCAAATTTAATGGCACTTAATACTTTGATAAGAAACAATGCTACCATTTTAAAAGAAATTATAATATTTCACTAGAAATTGGAGTTAAAAAACATTACTGAGTCACATTTTTGAGATCCTCAATTAGATAAGGATAAAAGGACAGGAAGAAAAAGAGACAGATATTTCATTATGTTCTATTATGTTCTATTCTACAATCAATATTAGCCTACTATTAATATGTGCATATGGACATATACTATTAAAGTACTTAGGCATTTGCACAATTAAAAGGACTTTTTTTTTCAAACTGAGTTATTAAATATTTGATGTGTACATATTAGGTAAAATTTATGCATCTACTATAAAAATGCGAGGTTTCAAATGCACATTGACCTTAATGTTAATACAGCAGTAAGAATAGCCATGTTCTAAAATCATTATCCATATTAAACGATCCTGAAAACGGCCCAAGTAATGAGATCCAGGTAAGAGGAGACCTAAAAAAAATTAGAAAAACAAAGGAATTCATTGTTCATCTTGTTTTATTTTATCAAGTGAATCTTCAAAATTGATAACACACTTGGAGCTGATCTGTAACTCCTTCCACCCTTTATTATGTCAAGAATAGAAACAACTATTCATTGCATATCGTGAGGCATTAAATTAAGCTCTTTACAAAAGAATGGTTGGAAGAGAAAAGTTATAGTTATTACAAGAATATAAGGATTTTTTTTCCAGAGAAACATCAAATTATTACCTGCTATATAAAATCCTAAATACCCATTAACCATATTAGTAAAGTATTAAATACATAAAACAATTTCACATCAATGATTTAAAACATTTTGTGGTGTTAAAAATTTACATGAAGTGCTACTTACCCATAATGTACAAACATTTAGAACTTAGTTTTTCTTTTAACATTATGTTGCTGAGATTTGCCCATGTTGAAGGCAAACAGCTCAGTCATTCATAATTGCTGTTGAGAAGTCATTGCATGCATTTAGCTGAATTTGAATATTCATTTCCCTGCTAACAGACATTTCCTATGTTCCCAATTTTCACTATTATAAATATTGCAACAGAAATTATCTTTGTGCAAGTATGTTTGTACAAGTATGCTTGTACAGAAAGAGTAACAAAACTATTATTATCTTTTGAAAGATCTGTTTTTCAAAGTTGGCCTTTGGCATATAGGAACTTGTATTTCAAGAGTTCTTACTACCCAAACTGGGAAAAAGTTTATGTTTGTGCTTAATGTGTTCAAACGATGAAGTTCACGTTAAACTTGCTTTCTTTTGGGGAGTCTAGATTTTTGGTACATGCTAGGCACAGGGTGCTACATACCAGCTCCTGAAAAAAGCTTCAGATATTGAGTCTTAAATGAGCTTCCCTGATAGTCACTTATCACCCAAGTTGTTACAGTGTGTTTCTGGGGAATTAAGCACATTCTGTGTGATTCCACTGGGAGAGGTGGCCTGGAATCTTATACCTGATCTCTTACTCCCTGTGAGTTTTCCCTTCACTGGTTTTGTTCTGCATCCATTTCTTATAACAAATTTTAGCCATGAGAATAACTGCACACTGAGTCCTGTGAGTCCTCCCAGTAGATCATCAAATCTGGGAATGGTCTTGGGGACTCCTACAATAAATGTGAATGAGTTTCTCTAGAAATGCAATCTAAATCCTAACCCCTGGGCTGTGTGATATGTAAATCTTTACTCACACAAATACTCTTTAAGGTGGTTATATGAATTTAATTCCCTGCCAACAGGACTTGAGATTCCTTTTTCCCATGCCCTAGTCAATTTTTGACAATATTCAACTTTTTACATTTTCACCAGATGTTTGTTAGATATTACCTCACCCCTCCTTTCATCTCCCTACCAGGAATAATGTACTTCTTAGTTGAATGTAATTGATTTGATAATACAGTATAGCTTCTATCTAACTGTTAAAGTATTTATTATTTAAGATGTCAGTTTACCCTCACAGGTATTTTAAAAACTAGCATTGCGTTATATAATAAAAAATTAATTAGAACTGGAAAAAAGTAACAGTGTAGAATAGTCCCCAAAAGCGTTATTCAAAACGAATACTAGAGGGCGGAGCAACATGGCGGCGAGGAGACGATGCGAGTAAGATCTCCCATTAAAAAAAGTTAATAAGGAGGAAAAGCGGCAGGTTCCAGTGAGAACTGGGACATGGAAGATAAACAGGTGACTCCAGCAAACTGCCTGAAGAAGAAAGTTGCCATAAAAGAGGACCAGAAGGGAGGAAAGCACAGAACCCTGCTCTCCTCCCCCGCCCACAAAGTCGGCACTCTCCGACCGGCAGAGAGGAGGAAAACAACAAACTAAAACGACCAACAAGAACAAAGGACGCAGCAAGTGGGACTGTGAGTGGAAAGGAACTATTGCAGCCACCACACCCCGTGAACGGGAGCCGTGGCGGTGAGCGAACGGCTCCGGGCGCCATTGGAGAACAAAGAGACTCTGGAGGAGGCCTGGCAGAAAAGCGGAGCGCTTGGCGCGCTTGAAAACCAAACGCGGATCGGGATCGAGGCTGCCCAGGTCCCCGCGCCTGCGACCTAGGCTTGCAGGGAGACGCGCGGAGGCCCTCACTGAGGTGAAAGTCCCTCACTGAGTAAGCAGGAACCAGGCGCCCAGGCACGGGAGCGGGTGCAAAAGGCGCCATTCCCGCGCCACTGAACTGGGCTACAGCCCACGTCCTGGACCTGAGGGCTTTGGAACTGAGACCCGGGGCACGAAATTTGGGGCGTGGGTTCTCCACGACGGGGGGGGGGCACAAGGCAGACACAGCACCCAAAAGCCATTGAGGTTTACCCTACCATTCTCACTCTGTTCCCTGTCCCACGGGGGGGGGCGTCGAAAAGCAGCCCCCCAAGGACAATAGGAGAGATCTCTGGCGCCACCTAGCAACCAGAAAAAAAAGTCACTAACACCCCATAGAACAGGGAAATTTCTTAAGAAAAGACTTCTTGAAAAGGGCAGAAGGCTTCTGGAGGACCCAGTGGCCAGCTGGGAAGTTAGCCCACGCCAGGCCCCTTCCAACCAGCAGTCTGAGCCCACAGAGGGAGAAGGCACCCATGTCCGGGGCAGACCGGGCGCGCAGAAGAGTGTGCCTGAGACTGGATGCACAGGGACTGCGTCCCGCTTTGCCATTTTAGATCAGGGACATTTCTTCAGTAAAGACTGCCTAAAACCAGCAGAAAGCTCCCCCAGAAGCCAGAGATGGCTCCTGGAGGAGCCAGAGGGGAGCGGAGAAGTTCACCCAAGATGCCGGCCAGTCCGAGCAACACAGTGTCCCAATGCATACGACAAATTAGAAAACAGACAGTAGGGAGTAGAAGAACCACACGCAAACTAACAACTCCTCAGGAAAGAAGCACACCACAAAAAGAAAACCACCCCCCAGATTGCAACGACAGTAACTTGGAAGAACTTCTGAGCCTTCCAGAAAGAGAATTTAAAATTGCCATGATTAAAAAAGTGACAGAAGTCATAAAGGAAAACAATGATCAGAAGAAGGAAATTGAGTCCCTAAAGAGGGAAAACAATGGTCAGAAGAATGAAATTGAGTCCCTAAAGAGGGAAGTAAAAGAAATGCAGGAGATCAAAGAATTAATGGAGGAACTAAAGAACTCTGGGAAAAGCAATGAAAGCAGAATAGATGAAATGGAAGAACCAATAAGTACTCTTGAAGACACAGAAATAAAAAGAACCAAAACAGAAAAGGAAAGAGAAGTACGAAGGAAAAAGAACGAAGAAAGACTTCGGGAACTATCTGACTCCATGAGGAAAGGAAATATAAGAGTTATAGGAATCCCAGAAGGAGAGGAGAGAGATGTAGGAACAGAGAAAATATTCCAGGAGATAATTGAAGAGAACTTCCCAAATGCGAAGAAGGAGCTGAAAATTGATATACAAGAAGCAAGAAGAACACCAAACTTCGACGACGAAAGGAAAAATACAGCAAGACACATAATAGTAAAGCTCCCAAGAATCCAGGACAAGGAAAAAATAATGAAGCTGACAAGAGGGAAGAAACAGATAACATTCAAAGGAAAACCAATCAGGCTGACATCAGACTTCTCTGAAGAAACACTACGGGCAAGGAGAGAGTGGAGGGACATAGTCAACAGATTCCAAGAAAACAGATGCCAATCAAGAATACTCTATCCCGCAAAGCTCTCCTTCCTCTATGAAGAAAGAATAAGGACCTTCCCAGACAAACAGAAACTCCGGAATTTCATTACGACTAAACCCCCACTCCAAAAAATACTACAAGGAATCCTAAAGCCAGAACCTCAGAGGGACGAATAACAACGAAAGAAGACCAAAAAAAAAAGTTATTAAAAGAATAAATAAAATCAAAGGAAAGACAAACACAATGGCAAATACAGATGCTAACATATCAATATTAACTCTAAATGTAAATGGACTAAACTCTTCAATAAAAAGACACAGAGTTGCAGCCTGGATTAAGAAACAAAACCCAACCTTTTGCTGTCTCCAGGAAACACATTTAGCTACAAAAGATAAAAATAGGCTCAAAGTTAAAGGATGGAAAACAATCCTACAAGCAAATGGACCAAAAAAGAAAGCAGGAACAGCTATACTTATATCAGATAAAACAGACTTCAAACTCAAAAAAATAAAAAGAGACCCCAATGGTCACTGCATTATGATCAAGGGACAATACTTCAAGAAGAAATAACACTCATTAACATATACTTACCAAACGAAGGAGCACCAAAATATATCAGACAACTGTTGTCCTCTCTGAAAACAGACATCAGAGAAAACACATACGTAGTGGGAGACTTCAACACACCACTATCAACAATGGATAGATCAACAAGAGAAAAAATAAGTAAAGAAACTAAAGTTCTAAATAAGGACCTAGAGCATATGGGCTTAACAGACATCTATAGAACACTAAACCCAAAAAAAACGGAGTACACATTTTTCTCAAGCGCACATGGATCATTCTCCAGGATCGATCACATACTGGGGCACAGGACAAACATCAACAGATACACCAAGATTGAAATCATACCAACCATCTTTTCTGACCATGAAGGCATCAAACTAGAAATAAACCATAAAAAGAAGGCAAGGAACTATCCTACCTCATGGAGATTAAAAACCACACTACTGGAAGACCACTGGACTAACAAGGAGATCAAAGAAGAAATTAAAAAATTCTTTGAATTAAATGACAAGGAGGACACCAATATCCTAAATGTATGGGATGCAGCAAAAGCAGTAATAAGAGGAAAATATATAGCAATAGAAGCTCACATCAAAAAACAAGAAAGAACTCAAAGAAACAACCTAATCTCGAAGCTCAGAGATCTAGAAAAAGAACAACAAAAAAACCCCAAAACTAATAGAAGAAAAGAAATAATAAAAACCAAAGCAGAAATAAATGAAATTGAAACTAAAAAAACAATCCAAAAGATCAATGAAACCAAGAGTTGGTTCTTTGAAAAAATCAATAAAATAGACAAACCCCTAGCCAGGCTCACAAAGGAAAAAAGGGAGAAAGCACAAATAAACAGGATCATAAATGAAAGAGGAGAAATCACAACGGACACAGCAGAAATCAAAAGAATAATCAGTAACTACTATGAACAGTTATATGGAAACAAGTTCAACAATCTAGAGGAGATGGACAAATTCCTACAACTCTACAATCACCCAAAGCTAGATAGAGAAGAAATAGAACACCTAAACAGACCAATTACAAGCAGCGAAATTGAAATGGTAATCAAAAA
The DNA here is from genome assembly GCF_014898055.3 of Talpa occidentalis. Taxonomy (NCBI): domain Eukaryota; kingdom Metazoa; phylum Chordata; class Mammalia; order Eulipotyphla; family Talpidae; genus Talpa; species Talpa occidentalis. The sequence goes on along the minus strand of NW_023601104.1, from coordinate 68,598,274 downwards.
CCTCCCCAAAAACAAAAGCCCAGGACCTGATGGATTTACAAATGAATTCTACCAAACATTCAGAGACGAATTAGTGCCTATCCTTCACAAACTCTTCCAAAAAATTGAGAAGGAAGGGACAATACCAAACACGTTCTATGAAGCCAACATTACACTAATACCAAAACCGAATAAGGACAACACAAAAAAGGAAAACTACAGGCCAATCTCCCTAATGAACACTGATGCAAAAATCCTCAATAAAATTTTAGCTATCAGAATCCAACAATGTATCCATAAGATAATTCACCACGACCAAGTAGGATTCATTCCAGGGACACAAGGATGGTTTAACATCCGAAAATCAATCAATGTTATCCAACACATCAACAAAAAGAAATATAAAAACCATATGATAATATCAATAGATGCTGAGAAAGCTTTCGACAAAGTGCAACACCCATTCATGATAAAAGCCCTTGAAATTCTTGGGATACAAGGAACATACCTCAACATCATAAAGGCCATCTATGACAAGCCAACAGCCAGTATCATTCTCAATGGTGAAAAGCTGAAAGCAATTCCATTAAGATCTGGAACAAGACAAGGATGTCCACTCTCACCACTGCTTTTCAATATAATACTGGAAGTCCTAGCCAGAGCAATAAGACAAGAGAAAGACATACAAGGAATCCAAATAGGAAAAGAAGAAGTCAAACTATCACTATTTGCAGATGATATGATAATATACATAGAGAATCCCAAAAACTCCACAGAGAAACTAATTCATCTCATCAATCAATTCAGTAAAATGGCAGGATACAAAATCAACACGCAAAAGTCAGTAGCCTTCCTATACACAAACAATAAATCTGAAGAAGAAGAAATAAAAAAAAAACATCCCTTTTATTATCAAAACAAAAAAAATCAAATATTTGGGAATAAATCTAACAAAAAGGTAAAGGACCTATACAAAGAAAACTATAAAACACTGTTAAAAGAAATAGAAGAAGACACAAAGAAATGGAAAGACATCCCCTGCTCATGGATTGGAAGAATAAACATTATTAAAATGGCCATCCTACGAAAAGGAATATACAGATTCAGTGCTATTCCAATCAAAATTTCAATGTCATTCTTCAAAGAAATAGAACAATTATTGATGAAATTCATATGGAATCACAAAAAACCCCGAATAGCCAAAGCTCTCCTGAAAAAAAGAGAAGGAAATGGAGGCATCACACTCCCAGACTTCAAACTATACTACAAAGCCATAATCATCAAAACTGCATGGTATTGGAACAAGAACAGACATACAGACCAATGGAATCGAATAGAAAATCCAGAAATAAACCCACAGATTTATGGTCAACTAATCTTTGACGAAGGAGCAAAGACTATGCAATGGAGCAAAGAAAGTTTGTTCAATAAATGGTGCTGGGAAAACTGGGTTGCTACATGCAAAAGAATGAAGCTTGACCACTACCTCACACCATACACAAAAAATCAACTCAAAATGGATTAAAGAACTAGACATAAGACCTGAAACCATAAAATACATAGAAGGAAATATAGGCGAAACACTACGTGATTTGCATATCAAAGGCATCTTTACAGACACATCACCCAAAGCAGTGATAGTGAAGACAAAGATAAACAGCTGGGACTACATCAAATTAAAGAGCTTCTGCACAGCAAAAGAGACAATAACAAAAACAAAGAGAAACCCCACCAACTGGGAGAACATTTTTGCACACAACACTAATGATAAAGGACTGATCACAAAAATCTGCAAAGAGCTGATGAGACTCAGCAACAACAAAGAAAATAATCCAGTCAAAAAATGGGCAGAAGAGCTAAAAAGAAACTTCTCTGAAGAGGAAATGCAAATGGCCAACAGACATATGAAAAAATGTTCAACATCACTTGTAATCAGGGAAATGCAAATCAAAACTACCATGAGATACCATCTTACAACAGTGAGAATGGCACATATTAAAAAAACTAGCAACAGCAAATGTTGGCGAGGGTGTGGAGAAAAACGAACTCTTCTACACTGTTGGTGGGAGTGCAAACTGGTCCAACCACTATGGAGAGCTGTGTGGAGATTTCTGGACCTTCTAAACATAGAGCTTCCATATGATTCAGCAATTCCACTCCTAGGTATTTACCCAAAGGACACCGAAACATCAATTCCAAAGAACACCTGCACCCCTATGTTTATAGCAGCACTATTTACAATAGGTAAGCTTTGGAAACAGCCCAAATGCCTAAAAATAGATGACTGGATCAAGAAGATGTGGTACATATACACCATGGAATATTACTCAGCATTCAAAAAAGATAAACACATGCAATTTGCAGCAACATGGATGGCGCTGGAAGGGATCATGCTCAGCAAAGTAAGCCAAAAAGAAAAAGAAAAATACTGGATGGTCTCACTCATAGCAGGAATCTAGAAAACTTAAATAAGGGACCAGGAAAATGAATAACTATAAGAAAGTGAAAATCAAAATCAACAAAAAACTATGAACCAGAGACACTTTTTGTGGGGGGGGCGGGAGGGGAGGGATTGGGGCCAGAATGGGGGGTTTGCAATTGTATTGGGGAATATAAAAATAAAATTTATTATTAAAAAAAAAAAAAACAAACAAACCTATGACAAATTCCTTTTCATATAAAGCCTAATTTGTTACCCAGGAAAAAAAAAATGAATACTAATTAATGATTATTTGTAAACAATTTGTACTACAAAGATAAAGTGTTTCCTAAATTATCTCACATAATAGAAAATTAGAAAAGCATAACTCAAGTAAGCATTTGATTAAAACTTTTATTTTAAATTGCTACTCTGCTTGGTATTAGTTTGCCAGGAAGGTACTAGACATTTCTAAAACAAATTTCAGGGGCTAAAGCATTTGGTAGGAGACAATACACTTTTGACATCAGCTTGTACCTTATTGAAAGCTAGCCTTGAGAAGTATAATATAGTTGATTTTAGTAAATACACAATGAAATTATAAAACTATCTAAAATTAGTTCATTCTTGTCAAAAATGTATTTTCTTACTCATATTTGCACAGCATTTCATTTTTGGAGGTTACTCATCATTAACCAAAATTTTTGTTATGCCCTGTCACTGGTCAGACTATTTAAATTGAAATACAACTATTAAGATATGAGTAAACTCTTTTAAGCTCTACAGTCTGACATTATGTAAAGCTAGTGTTCATTCTTTATGGCATTTACTTGACAATAAACTCCTTATACATTCACAGAAATTTTTGGAAATAAGATGTTATTATATTTCAATGGTGGGACGATAATCTGATTTTATTCAAGAAAATATTAAAAAAAAAATTGTCAAGTCACCTTACTGAAGTTTTTCGTTGGTATTTTTATTTTATAATTTTACCTCAAAATAAGTAACAGAGATATACTTCTATTTTATACATAGTCTTTCTGCATATACATCAAAGTATTTAAATGTGTATAGGACAGGATCAAGAGTTTTTCCTTCGTGTTCATTTTTTATACTTTCAATATATTATTGAGGATTTTCTTACGCACAATCCATTCACTTACCTAAACTTCCAGCTGCCATAGCAGACTGCAGTGCAGTGATCAAACTTGGGACCATCTGGTAGTAGTACATTGTATCTGCACACACACAGGCTGAGGCACCCACTGCTCCTGGCCAACTCTGATTTGGTCGGGGAAACCCCACCAAGAACAAAGGAAGGGTGAAGAGTGGAAGTAAGGGTGAAGAAAGAAGAGTAGAAAAAACTATGAAGATCAACACAAATGGTGAGAAGACAATGTTGAGTACACATAAACTGGTGGTTGATTTTCGACGCTTTTTCTCTGTCCATGATGCCAAAAGTACAGTCACAGCAAACTGCAATTTAGAGATGAATTGAATCAGACGATCACGTAGGATGCCAACCTGTAGAAGTATAAAATGACTTTTTTTTATTATGGAAGACTTTTCATGAAGTTTCATGGTCAAATCAAAATCACAAAGAGATAGCAGTTCACACCCACTAGGAATGATTATACTGAAAAAGTCAGATAATAATAAGTCTCAAAGACGGTACAGAGAAATTAGAATATTCATATATTGCTGGGTGGGAATAAAATAGTTCAACCACTTTGGAATAAGGTGTGGCAATATCCTGAAGTTTTAAATATAGTTACTTTACGACTGAAATTCCAATCCTAGATATATATACCCAAGAAAAATGTAATCATATGTCCACACAAAAGTTTGTACACAAATGTTCATAGAGCATTATTTGTAATAGTCAAAAAATAGAACTAACCCAGATGTTTATTATCTGATAAATGAATAAATCAAATGTGGTATGTCATGCTAAGGAATATTATTTGGCAATAAAAAAGAAGTGGGCATGAGTAAATTATATATAAAAGGGGTCAATTATATGGTTAAGGATGGAATTAGGCTTTTAGTAGTAAACTTAAAATTAGAATTTACAAATGTTGATTAATAATGATGTACACCAGAAACCTATGTTATTATAAACCAATGCTACTAAAAAATTGTTTAAAAAAGTCAAACACTGATACATGCTACAAATGGATGAACTCTGAAAAACATATAAATGAAAGGAACCAGATGTAAAACATCATTTATTATATACTTCTGTTCATGTGAAATGTCCAGAATAGGCAAATCCAGAGAGATTAAAAAGTAGGTGAGTAGTTGTTGGGGCTGGTTTGGGGGGTGGAATGGGATAGAGATTGGGAATGGGGAAAATTTGGTGATGTGTATGAGGTTTGGGATGTTGAAAATATTCTAAAATTAGATTGTGCTGATGGCTACAAATATCTAACTATATATCATTCAGCTGTATACTTTGAGTGAATTTTCTGGTATGTGAAATATATCTCAATAAGGCTGCTAAAACATATATTTACCAGTAAGAGTCTGATTCCTGTATCCAGGCTTCTGTTCCACCACATGTCTGTACTGGAGACAAACAAGTGTACTGCTGATACAATGACTGTCTCCAATAAAGCATTTTCTGTATTCTGCCATACCTACAGTACACAAATTATCTCCTTTATAAGGTAGAATTTTATCATGTAAGCAAACTATTAAACAAAAATCAGTTATTAGCAATAGGAAAATGATGATAAGCAAATATTAGGATTACCATTCTAAAAGCTCTTGTGAATCCAATGGAGACAGACACAGAATGGAGTTTTTGTAAGGAGCTGTCCAATGAAAGAAATGCTAGCACAGCAAAAGGTGACACTAAGAAAATAAAAAAAAAAAAAGACAAATTTAATAAAGGCAAAGTAACCCCATCCACCATATTTTATTTTGGCCACTGACTCTTTTATGAGCATATCTAAGTAAATTAATTTTTATAAACCCAATTAACAAACTAAAACATAAAAAAAAACTATACAGATAACATAAATATGGGCATTCTGTAACATTTTTGCACACAGGTTTGATTTTATCTTCCTACCTAGATTTAATACAAGATTAGGAGATTTTATCTTCCTACCTAGATTTAGTAAAATCCGTCTCACAACACCAATCTTCATGAGCCTTGTTTGCTTTTCTAAGAATAACGTCATGGTATGCACATCCTTTGGATAGAAAGGGTTTCGGAAAATTCCAAAGATATAGACACCTTGAATTTCTCTAAGTATCCACAGTATTGTAAGTAGTATTATCAAAAGATAGCTAACAACAGCCTGGGGATTGTTTTTGGAAATATTTGAGAAACCCGCAAAGTGATGCAGCAAGCTTGTCTCTAAGAGAGCCAAGACTAATATGGTAATGTAGAAAAGGCATTCCTTCCAAGTAAACTGTTTTTCTGAACCGATAGGTAAGGCCTTAGATTTGGTTCCAACTCGGGGTCCGATCACACTGTGTTTGAAGACAAAACCCATCTCTCTTAGGTTAAGACTCAGTAAGAATCCAAGTCCAGTCATGAAAAGAACCACACCAATAGTGCTGGGAATAAAATACGATATTACAGCTGTTCCAGCAGAAATGATGAACATTATTAATAACCTGCAGAGGAAAAAAAAAAAAACAACTTTCTTGAAAAGAGAAGATGTGTTTTAAGAATAAGTCACGTGTAATTTTAATATTTAAATTAATTACCAGAGGTGGGTTGACACAGATGAGCCTCCAAGGCCAAACTCTAAAAACTGTTCCATTGCCCATAAGAAAAGTGCATCGGGTGGGGGCAAAATCCCAAGTGCCCACAAAAAGGGTAAAAATATAAACAAAATATGTAAAATCTGGTTCATCTGTTCTAATGCTGGTATATTTACTATAAACCTATAAGAAAAAGAAAACAAAATCATGAAAACAATGTCTAGAAGAGGATATTTCTAGTTAAAAAACAATCCACACACTACCATACCCTTGCCTCAACAAAAGAACACTTACAGAATGCTCCTAATCCTGATTTGCAAAAGATCATAGAATGGGGGGGGTGGGGAGTAGAGAATGGGAATGGATAATAATTATTAATGTGTGCGAGATTTCTTTTGAGGACATTGAAAATGTTATGAAATTAGATAGTGGTGATGGCTGAAAATTCTAACTATATACCATTCAACTTTAAGTTGATGAATTTTGTGAACATTGTTCTTCCCCTGTACTAGCAACTATCCCTATTGTGTACAAATTTAGCATTTAAAGAATATGTGGATTCAAGTGTGGAAAAAAGTAATTAAAAGTAATTTACTGAATAAAACTGAATTTAGGGATTATAAAACTGAACAACTCATCCCAAGGCAAAAATATTTTTCCTCTGAATGTCCAAACCACAAAGGTAAATTTCTACCAATGATTCTTTTAGAATTTAAAATATTTACCAGTGATTCTTTTAGAGCTTAAAATGTTTAAATAAGAAATTGCAAGTAACTCTGCCAAGGGCAGAGTGCTTCCAAAATAAAATGGTAGGACAGGCATAGGCTGGAAATTCCCATTCTAAAAAGGAGAAAGAGGAAAGGAGGAAGAGGTGGCAGATTCCAAAGAAGTCCAAAGGTTAGCAAGGAGGATTCTATTAGATCTCAAGTCTCTTTGTTTTCCTACTCTGTCCTCAGCAATGTCACCCAAACATCTGTAGCTGGGGGTCCAGCCCCATTGCTTTGCAGGGTGGTACCAGCCCCAACTCCCAGCAGAGGACTTCTAGTTTGTTGAAACCAAGGGAATGCCCTGATAATCTCTCAAAGATTTTGGGAGTAATTTTTCCCTCTTGCTAAAAGAATAGTACATGTTTTAAGCCAAACTGTTCTATCACCCTCTTCCTGTCAAATCTAAGATACAGTGTTTGTTCGTTTTGTCTTTTCTCTATCCCCGCTCAGTTCAAACTGGCAGTGCTTCTGTTGGAATATCTCCATAAACTCTCTATTGAATAGTTTAATCATACCCTCAGTGTTCTTTTCAGAACATGCTTTCTCATTTTTGATATGAATAAGCCAGCAGTTTCCCAAAAATTTCAAGTTCTAGTTCCTTTCTACTTAGTTCCTTCTTTAATTCATTTCTCTTTTTTTATATTTTAATATAAGCAGCCAGGAGGAATCAAACTGTTCCTTCAATAATTTGCTTAGAAATTCCCTCAGCTATATATTCAATTTCCTCTGTATCAAGTTCCACTTTCCATAAAAAAATAGAAAACAGTTCAACCAAGTTCATTGCCAACTTAGAATAAGGTTTGTCTTAGCTCCAGTTAACATGGAAACTGCCTAAAACCTCACCAGAATTGCCCATAATGTCCATATATCTAGCAGGCACTTCAAATTCTACCACTTTCCACCCATTTTCCAGTTCCAAAGGCACTTTTCTACTTTTAAGTATTTGTTACAGGAGTACCTCTCCTCTTGGTATCAAAATCTTAGCCATCTTGGGCTGCCAAAACAAAATACCATAGACTGGACAGTTTAAACAAGAGATTTATTCTCATAGTTCTAGAGGTTAGAAGTCTGAAATCAGAGTGTCAACGAGGTTGGGTTCTGGTGAGAACTCTCTTCCTAACTTAAATAGAGTTGCCTCTGCTCTATATTAATAAGGTGAAATGAGAGCTCTCAAGCTCTCTAGTATTTCTTTATAAAAGGACACTAATCCCATCAGACTAGGGTGCCACCTCATTATCCTAATTACTCCCCAAAGACTCCATTTCCAAATACCATCACATTGGAGGTGAGGATTTTAACATATGAATTTTGAGGAGACACAAACATTCAATCCATAATATGTCTGTACATTTCTACCTAAACACTAACCCAGGAAAGAGAAAGTTGCAATCTAAGGAAACAGAGATAGCAAAGTCAGATTTAGAGAGACAAGCAAAAGAAATTATCGATCTTGTTATAACATTTTCTATTTTTCTTTTGTAGCAAAATGATTAAAAACCAACATTCTTCTATATAGTCATAACAAAATTAGAGATGTTATTCTAGTCACCTTAAATTCACTCAATCTGTGCATAATATTCATATGTATCAATATTAAACTCTTTATTTCTCCCTCATATGACAGTTCTATCTCTTTTCAGAGATTTCAGGCAGATTTTGTCATAGATTCATAGGCACTATTTAAAGCAAAACACAACATTGAAACTTTGTTCATTTTTCTTATCTTCAATAATTGAATTACTGCTTCAATGAATGAATGTCTAACAGAGATTAGTCCTCAGGTATTAAGCATCAAAACAACTGGTCACTCAATGGTTTGTTCTTGATGACTTTCATCTTTTAATAGTAATAAGAGCGCTTTTACTGTGCATGCTTAAAAAAAGCAAGTTATAAAGTATTTGACAGCTTATTACCTGTGTGCAAGATCTACGAAAACAAAGAAAAAAATATAAAGAGGTCTCATAAGAGGAGTGATTTCATAAGTATCCTGTGTTTGGAAAGTCGCAGTCTCCGTAGCTGTGTTTACAATTAATGAATATTCTGCTATACATAATGTCAACCATCCAAAAACAAATAGCAGAGCAGTGCCTCCCACACTGCTGTACAGCAATGTTATTCTGCTTGGGAGCAGATACCATGTTCCAAGACCACATACTAATCCAGCAAGAACAGAATGAAAAATTATATTGGCTATATATTTCTTGCCAGGAATTAGAAATTTGATAGTTTCAGCACCAGCACAACTTGTAAATTCATGTTCATCTTCCTCTGCCAAGATATCTGTAGTTAGCATTCTTTCTACTGTTACTGATTTGCTTCTGGCATATAAACTTGTGAGCTGGATGATAAATGCAGTTAAAAGCATTAGTCCACCTGAAAGTGCTGCTGTGTAATAGTCCTCCAGGATGCTGAATTGGTACAGAAGTGTTCCTATTCCACCCAACACCCATGGCATTAGAAAAAGGATAATTTGATTAACATATATGTAAGAAGGGGCACAATAGCCTAATTTGAGACGGGGGCCTCCAAGAATAGTTTGTGGAAAGCGCTTCAGAAAGAAGTCCTGTTTGTAATCATTCAGCAAAGGCACATCTGGACTCATTCTTCTCACTCAGTATTCTGAAAGTCACATCATCTTCTGTAACACAGCAGTCTCTAAGAGAAAGAAACAAGTCATTATGTGAAAATGTCATACTCAAAACACTGCAGGAAGGAGGGTCTCCTGATAACTCTATTTTATCTCCTTAGTTTGTTGTTTCAAGAGGATTTATTATAACTTTACTTCTCTGGCTTCTCCCCACTTTCTAACATAAGGTTGGCACAAAACAAGTTCTTGCTAAGTTATTTTACTTGAAAATAATCTCATACAGTATTAATTGATATAAGCTTTAATATGTAAATTAGATTTTAAGCTAATTCACTTTTTTAAGATTTCAAGGTTACAGGAAAGTTCAAAAAAGTCATTACTTTCAACTCAAATCTGCCAGTGATTTAACCAATCATTTTCTTGAGAGTTGGGTTGTTTGTTTTTTAACTTCTTCCTCTCTTACAAGAGTCTGCAACTTTATCTGTAAAGGGTCAGATAGTAAATATTTTAGGCTTTGTGGACCATGTGGTCTCTGTTACAATTATCCAAATAGGATGTCAGCCAGATTTAGCCTGTGGGCCTTAGTTTGCCAATCCTTACTTTATAAAATAAGGATATTCTCTTAATTTCCTTGAATTGATAGTGAAATTGAAATGGAAAACAGAAACAGAAATACTAAGTTATTATTAACATTGCTTAACAATTATAATGAATTCATGATTTTCTAGTAATCTAAAAGTCAAATCCTGCTAAAATAGTAGCATTTCAGAAAAAAAAAAAAAAAAAACCACTGGAAGCTCAACATGTAAAAGGAAGAGCAATGCACTGAAAATCAAAAATTTTCAGCTGCCAGAATAGATGCTTATTGTTAGCTATGCTACCTCAGGCAAGCTGCTTCATGATTCAATGTTTAATTTTTCTGTTGTCAATTACCAAAATCTATCAGAATTAGTAAAGTATGAAATGATAATAGGACCTATCCATGGTTTAGTTTATTTTCATTGAAAGGCCCCCAAAGTGTAAGTATCAAGTAAGAAGGATTATCTTCAACTTTTCTTTTTCCTGGCCTATACTCAGCAGGTTAATCTGAAAAACAGTTGTCTGACATAAGATAAGCTAGCAAAGTTAGTACCTCGGGGACAATACGTTGGGCTAGAAAACAAAAATTAAGTTTAAAGTCATTTTCATCAAAACACATCTATAGATGAATAGAATAGAATAGAATAGAATAGAATACCCAGAAAAAACCCTTTCATATGCAGTCAGATATTTGACAAAGGTGCCAAGGAAAGACAGTCTTTTTGTAACAAATGAGACTGGGAAAACTAGGAATCCTCATGCAAAAGAATAAACTCTGACCTAACACCATATACAAAAATTAACTCAAACTGGATCAAGGACTTAAACATAAAACAATACTACTTTATTTTTTTAAAGATTTATTTATTTATGCATACAAGAACCAGGGTACAGGGCCAGATGCGCAGGACGGTGAGAGGATTCACCAGAGACAAAGTGGGGAGCAGAACAGGCAGACAGATCGAAATACACTGCTGAGGGGAGCAGCGGGTGAGACAGGAGAGGTCTGCCACGCCATGTGGGAATCTCCCTGGCCGGCCGAGAATCGAACCAGTGCTGCAGAGGCTGCAGACAGCTTCACAGCACTGCGCTCAACCCACTGTGCCACTGGGGAGGCCCAAAACAATACTACTTTAAAAGAAAACGCTGGACAAAACACCAAAAGTAAAGATAACAAAGGAAAAAATAAACAAATTGGACGTGAAAATTTAAAAACTGTGTGCATTAGAAGACACTATCAAGAGTACAAAGATAGCCACAGCTAGGACACAACATTTGCAAATCATATCTGATAAGGAACTAATATACAGAATATATAGAGAACTCCCAAAATTCAACAACAAAAATATAAGCAATCCAACTCAATGAAAAAGAAGCCAAATAGTTCTCCGAAGAAGACATATGAAGAATCAATAAGCACATGAAATGATGACATAAGATCAGCTATGGTTATCAGTCACAAAACAATCACTATGGTAATCATTTCAAAACTACAATTAGATACCACTTTACACATATGAGACTGGGTTCTACTATAAAAACATAACACAAGTGTTAGCAAGTATGTAGAAAAACTGGACCACTGTGCACTATTGGTGGCAATGTAAAAAGGTACACTGCCATGGAGAACAGTATGGTAGTTCCTCAAAAATAACAAAAATGAGTTACCATAAAATCCAGGAATTCCACATCTGGATATATGCCCCCCCCCCAAAATGGAAAGCAGAATCTCAAAGAGATATTTATATGCCCACGTTTACAGCAACATTATCCACAAAAACCTTAGTATTTGAAAAGAAACAAATTAGTCTATACCTGAGTACTCAAGATATAAAATAAGTTAATTCTCAGTGCTTTCTATAAAAATCACCTGTTACTACCAGAGCAGTTCTGAAAAGTACACACACGATTTTTTTTTTTTTTGATAGCCAAGTGGCTAGTGTTGAGGGCATTAGTAGGAATTCAGAAGTATTCTGATACTTCTGAAAATACTCTATGGGATCTTAACTAAAGGTCTTGCCATGGACAAAGAGCTAAATTCTTCGAGAGATTTTTTTTTTTTTAAAGATTTATTTATTTATTTATTTATTTATTTATACAAGCACTGGGTACAGTCAGAAGCGCGGGAAGGTGAGAGAATTCACCTGAGCCAGAGCGGGGAGCAGAGCAGGCAGACTGACGAAGTACACAGCTGAGGGGAGCAGTGGGCAGCAGAAGAGGTCTGCGCGCCATGTGGGACCCTCCTCTGGTGGCCGGGGAGCAGCCGGGGATCGAACTGGCGCTGCAGAGGCTGCGAGCAGCTTAGCAACCCAGCGCTCAACCGCTGAGCCACCAGGGAGGCCCAAGAGATTTTTGAAAGACATTTGGTGCTTAAAGATGAGAACTACATTTCATGCCACAGTTTACTGATCAGGTAGTAAGCACTATTCTCCTCCCCCTCTCCCCAACCAATGAAGAAACATCTACTAAGCACCTAAAGAGAAAGTCTCTTCTGGGATCTCTTATAAAATATAAGGCTATAAAAAAGAATGAGGAAATACATTGGCTATAACATGGATGAAACAAAGTGATAAGTGAAAGAAATCAGTCACAAAACAAAACAGATATGATCCTACTTATATGGAATGTCTAGAATAAGCAAATATATAAAGACAAAACAGATTAGTGATTGCCTAGAGCTGGTGGGGATAGGCAGAGGGGGCAGTAATAGTTAAGAGGATACTGGGCTTCTTTTTGGGATCATGAAAATGTTCTAATACTGATTGTAGTAGCAGTTGCACAATTCTATGACTACACTAAAAAGCACTGAACTGTACACTTTTAATGGCTAAATGAATGGAATTGGAATTATGTCTCAATAAAACTCTTAGGAAAGAAAAATAGACTAGTTACTAGTTACTACCTCGACCTGGTGGTAACTAGTTGGCATCTTTTTAAATAGAAAATTTAGGAGTAGTGGACAGATGCCCTAAACAGATGGCAATTAACTTAGAGTTTGGCTTTAGATGCTATGATAAAAGCTTGTAAATTTTGCATGGAGGCCAGGCAGTGGATACTCAATAACATAAAAGATGGTATTTACCATAATTGGAGGAATGGCTTATAAAAAAACACCTAATATACATGTAGACGAGAACTGATTGGTGTAGAGCAGAAAGTCAATTCAGAGGTCTAATAAATAACTTCTGATGGAATCAACTTCACTGAAGCAAATGCTGGTCCCTGACAGTGGGTTGTGGAGAGAGCAAGCAGATCACTGGAGAAAGCTATTCATGTTCACGGGGCAAAATGACCAATTGAGGCAAAAGGGGTTTACTTGGAGTTAAGGGGGAAAACTGTAGCTAAGAGGCACAGTTTGTAAACTTTAATGTAGTACAGGGCCATCTCTAAATCAAGAGTCAAAGGACCATTTTCCATTTCATTAGTGTCTCCTGGAAACAAAATGCTTAACTGGGGGGTTGCGAGGGGAGGTAGAGGTTTGCAGGGGGACAAAACAAAACAAAACACCCAAAAATAAAAACTCAAAATGCTCAACTCAAGCTAAAGACTTCTTTCGCAACAATTACAATAATGATACTTCTAATGACTGAGCTCATTTTAAGTTTTAGAAAAATGCAATAGTCTCACTTAAAAGGTTTTTATAAGGAAGAACGAGAAATCTGCGGCAGCTGAAACTGCAAGAAGGTGGATCTGCACAGGTCTGGAAATTAAGGAGAGGATGAAGACCCCAAGTAGGTGTACACAGCCTTGGAAATTAAGGAGAGGACGATATTCCTGGGTGTCGGGACCAAACGTACCTAGAGTCACCCGAGGGAAGAAGCGATGCGAAGGCATCCCGGGGACTGCATTTTTGCAGGAAAACCTGGAATGGGAGATCCCGCCGGCGAGGGTGCTGGCTGCGGCCGGAACGCTCAAGCTAAGAAGTTGTGGCGGCCGAAAACCAGCACACCACGGCCCCGCCCCGGCTCCGCGTTTCCATGGTTAACGTCAACTCCGGCTGGAGCACCAGGCGCGGAATGATGAGCGCACTCGGGGGCGGGCCCCGCGTCCGCTCGCCCCGCCCCCGGCCTGCCCAGGCTAGGCGGCGCGGAAGACATGCGCTTCGTTCGTTCCAGGCCTGTGCTGCCGTTGGCAATCGCCTGGACTGTGGCCTCGCCTTGGACCCCGATATGGTGGTCGCGGGAAGGGGTCCGGGCACTAGCCCTGAACTTTCCCCGGGGCCCTGCCCCTACGCAGAGCGTCGCTTCCCTGGTGACGTGACGCTCTTTCGCGGCGCACTTGTTCCCGGGCGGGTAGATGCGCGGCCGCCATTTTGCGAGCGTTAAGTCACCTGAGGTCTGGCAACTTTAGAGTGTTGTGGAACTCAAACCGTTCTGGGTCCCGCGACATCCGTGCTCTGTCACCAACAACGACGGTAATAAATGTTTTTAAGTGCTACGTCATACATCCTGTTCGACATGGAAGTTTTGGAACTGTATATACGTCCATTTCCTCGCCCCATTTTTACATTTTTTTCCACAAGTGGATTTGCGGTGGCCTTTTTATATATAAGGAACCAGAATGCTCATAATTGAAACATTATGCAAAAGTATCTGTTTGTTAATATAATAAGGAAACGTTCCCCGAGTCAAAAACAAAACAAAACACCTCGGCGGATTTACTAGTGGCACTCATTTCAGGGCCAGGAAAATCTACCAGGTTGCCACAAAGTCCCCAGTTTTGCTGGAGTTATAAAGTTATCCAAGTGGCCCGCGTCCACCGCCTCCATTTCCTACGATTTTTTATTTCTCCCCTTTGTTCTGGGCACCTTCCAGATAGGGGGTTGGAAGCCCGCGGGGCGGCCCTTGAGAGCTTTAAATTGGTCTCAACTGATTTAGAGGCTCGTGTAAGGAACGTTGAAGCCAGTTTGTTTGGTACCAGGGCACCTGTCTTTCTCCAGGGGACTGATACCCTCGCCATTCTGTATACTTGGGCTCCTGAGTGACAGGAGGAGGAAGGGTTTTTTGTTGTTTTTTTTTTCTTCCAAATTGTTGATTGTTTTTCAGGCTTTCTTAGACGTGATGGCGTAGTTTTTCATTTTTAAATTTTGCTAATTGAGGTAAGGTTGATTTACAACACTGTGTTTTAGAGATAACAGATTCACACCTCTGCAAAGCTAAGTTATCACACCAGGATCACCAAAGCCCCAATGATCCATCACAGCCATTGGGTCCCCTCCTTTCATTGCCCATCCCTACTGCCCCCCTAGCCCCACCCTCATTGGTGGTAATCTCAGTTCTGCCGACAGATTTCAAAGGTTTGTTTTCTCTGTGCTATGGTTTGTTCCTTTATATTTCATGAGTGAAATCATCTGGTATTTTTCTTCCTCCTGACTTATTTCTGCTTAGCATAATCCTCTCAGTAATAAATCAGTTCTTAAGTGCTTAGGTTTTGAGGCCAGAATGGAAAAAGAATACTTGTGTTAATATTAAAAGGAAGTCAAGGCTTACTTTAAAAAAAGAAGCAGCAATAACTGCCCAGAGGAAAAAAATGTAGTTTGTTGAAAGCATTGTTAAGGAAAGCCTTGTGTGGTATCAACGATAGATACTTATGTTCAAAGACACAATTTACATGTAGAACCTTTCTTAGTTCGGTGTGAACATAAATGTGCTCTTGGCCCATCTATAATGTTTCCCACTCTTTTAGGGAGGACAGTGATCAGTCATCATAGGGAGAGTACCACTTTAAACATCTTTGAAGCATTAACTGCTGCTAGTAACTCAGCGTGCTGTGCTTAAGAGTAGAGGTGCTGGGATCGGAGCCTGCTTGGAACCCTGACGCCACCCCACATCTATCATCAGTGTCATCTTGGTTTTACTTAATCTCTGGTGCTCAGTTTCCATATCTTGTACAATAGTGCTGATAATAAAGACAGAATTTACACTATGGCTGTTGTGCCGATTGGATGACATCAAATGATTGTAAATCTCTTAGTGAGAATAAGCTGTTATCTTTATGCAGAGAGGCTGTCACCCAGATACAACCAGGAGGAATCTTTTTTGGTTGTTGAAATACCAGATGCAGATATTTGTTTATTAAATTCTTTTCGAATAAAGTTACTTTTGCTCTTTCTTAGAGTAAAATTACTAAGGCTCATGGCACAAAGTCTTCGGTTACTTTTGGATAAAACATTCATTTAACATCTGTTGACAAAATGGATGCTCTTTGGCAGGCACCACATTAATTGCTACACATGTAACCTTAAGTAAAATATGATCCCTCTCCTCAGGGTATTTACCAAAATATGGCTTGGAAGAACAATAAGGACCATTAGTAATTGCAATGTATGTGATAAACAGATGTGCACTGGAGCTACAGAAACAGAAGAGGAATACAGAAATCATTCTGGGGAACTAAGGAAGGCTGTGGTCTGGTTTTAAAGACAAGTAGAAGTTAGCTGGATGAAGATGTGGGAGAGAGGTATTTCAGGTAGGAAACATTCATTCATTCATTCATTCTTTTAAAAAATGCACAGCACATACAATGAGGTGCCTTATGTACCTCATTTAATTTTAACCTTATGAAATAGTTTGTTTTCATAAGGAATCTGAACTTCAGAGAAGTAAAATAATTTATGAGATATGGGGTTTAGGACATACCTATATGTCCCCAAGATCCATATTTTTTTCTTCCATATTTTTGATTCACATAAAATAAAAATATCAAAAATCTGATGCTGCTTCTTCAGAGAGAATGTTTGCTGGGGCATTATGGCATACAGGTTTTGTGTAATGGTAGTGTGCCCATTTTCAGTTCATGCCAGTTACTCCTCTTTGCCCAAAAAATAAAAAAACACAAAAAAAACAAACACACACAAAACCCCAAACCCAATAAAAAACAATAGAACCCTCACTCCACCTCACTGCCCAGGGAGCAGTGACCAGAGGGCTATGAATATAATATGAAGAGCTGTAGCACAAGGTAGAGTTGTTTAAAGAAGAGGTGAAGTTGCCTCAGGGAATTAGGGAAGCCTAATTGCCTGTCTGGATGGAGTGGTAGAATTGTCAGATTGGGTAAATGATTGGGAAGGGGTGGGAATGGGGTGGAATGGTAAGGATACCATAGGAAAAAGGGAAAAAACTAATTTCTAAGCTGGGTAGAGAGAGTTTGAGGTGCCCTAAAATACAGGAGGAAGAATAGGTTTAGAAAGAAAGATAACCCACTTTGAAATATATGTATTTTGAGGGACTGGTAGAATATGTCCAGTTTGAAATACAGGATTGGACCTTAGGGGAAAGGTTGAGAGAGATCTGGGAGTATTTATTCTACATTGAAAAAAAAAATTGAAAGAAGATTGAAAGAGAATGTCCTGATTTATATCTTTATGGGTACAAATAAAGCCATCAGGAAAGAAAGGAACTATGAGATGATTGATTTCTTAAATGGCTCATTGCTTTATATCTCACATCATTATATATGTACATAAATGCATATAAACACGATCTAATGAGCATGTGGGTAGAAATTTTAGCATGTTCCAGCATGGTCACAAACATATGGGTTGGGTGACATGGGGTTATGATATTAAAGATGGGGAGTGACCAGTTGTTAATTATGAAGTTTCATACTTAAATATTCTCTCTAAAGCATGCCCAGCTTAAGTAGGAAAAATTTCATAATACAGAAGCGTAAATAGGACCATCAAATAATATATAATGTAATTATAGCTTTGCTCTTAATTGGTTTCAGATTTTATTGTAAAATACATTTATTTAAAAATGTATTTATTTTAAATTACAATTCTGAAAAATTTACAGTAATTTTGGTTTTGATTAGAATTTTAGATTTTCTTGTGTAGCTCTTTAATTTCATTATTATTTCACATTAATAACTTTATAGACTTGATTTTTAATTTTAGGACTGTTTCAACTAATATTATTTTAGAATGTTATCTCCACTGGAAACTTATTTTAGATAACTGTTAAAGTTGGGAGACTAAAAATCACAAATTGGAATATAAAAGGTCAGAGTTTTTTTTTTTTTTTTTTAAATAATAATTTTTATTTTTATATTCCCCCATACAACTGCACATGCCCCATTCTGACCCCAATCCCTCCCCTCCCGGCGCCCACCCCCCAAAAAGTGTCTCTGGTTCATAGTTTTTTGTTGATTTTGATTTTCACTTTCTTATAGTTATTCATTTTCCTGATCCCTTATTTAAGTTTTCTAGATTCCTGCTATGAGTGAGACCATCCGGTATTTTTCTTTTTCTTTTTGGCTTATTTCGCTGAGCATGATCCCTTCCAGCGCCATCCATGTTGCTGCAAATTGCATGTGTTTTATCTTTTTTGAATGCTGAGTAATATTCCATGGTATATATGTACCACATCTTCTTGATCCAGTCATCTATTTTTGGGCATTTGGGCTGTTTCCAAAGCTTAGCTATTGTAAATAGTGCTGCTATAAACATAGGGGTCCAGGTGTTCTTTGGTATTGATGTTTCTGTGTCCTTTGGGTAAATACCTAGGAGTGGAATTGCTGGATCATATGGAAGCTCTATGTTTAGTAGGTCCAGAAATCTCCACACAGCTCTCCATAGTGGTTGGACCAGTTTGCATTCCCACCAACAGTGCAGGAGAGTTCCTTTTTCTCCACACCCTCGCCAACATTTGTTGTTGCTAGTTTTTTTAATATGTGCCATTCTCACTGGTGTAAGATGGTATCTCATGGTAGTTTTGATTTGCATTTCCCTGATTACAAGTGATGTTGAACATTTTTTCATATGCCTGTTGGCCATTTGCATTTCCTCTTCAGAGAAGTTTCTTTTTAGCTCTTCTGCCCATTTTTTGACTGGGTTATTTTCTTTGTTGTTGTTGAGTCTCATCAGCTCTTTGCAGATTTTTGTTATCAGTCCTTTATCATTAGTGTTGTGTGCAAAAATGTTCTCCCAGTCGGTGGGGTTTCTCTTTGTTTTTGTTATTGTCTCTTTTGCTGTGCAGCAGAGTTTCTTTTTTTTTTTTTTTAACTTTTAGCTTTTGTAAAAGTTTGTGAGTGAAATTTCACTGAAGGATCAAAATTTAAGAGTAACCAAACAGTGTAAATATCACAGGCATACTTACAATTTGACTTATAAAAAGTTACACACAGATCTCAATGACAATGATTTCCTTTTATTTTGGCACACACAATTAAGAGGTGACTGCGGATTTAATAGTAAGATTAGGTTAGATCCTCCAAAAATATTAATCTCATGTTATTAGCTATTTGTAGATATGTATAAGAAAACTTTCTTTCAAATAATAAGGCATCAGCTAACCATATGATGTGTTTTATTATTAGTAACTTTAGTTTCTAAATCTGAAATATCTATCATTTTCCTGGCATTTGCCTGCTAACTTCCTTGTTTATAAATGTACCTACTGTTTAGAATTATGAGAACACTACCTCTACTTTCCTGTAGAATGAATATGTAAGGAAGTGCAATGAATAAGTTAACTTATAAAATCTCTCTTTGATTTCATAATTAAAAAAGAATGTTGAGGAGGGTAAGGGAAGAGGTAGATTAACTTGCTTACAGGTAGAGGAAAGCCCTCTCAACTGCTCATGATACTATGGTTATGAAATGGAATAGTCTACACTGATTAGAATTAGTATTTATAGTTTACATTGTGATTCCTTCTTCATGTTAATATATTTAAAAATATGAAAACTGGAGGTTACTTACTGATAAATATTTCACAGAAATGAAACCACATTTGGCAAATGAAATTTATATATAAAATATAAATAACAATACTCATGTTGGTGAAATGGTAGGTTGGGGGCACATTTTGAAACTTAGCTTGACTCTACCTAATAAAATTTAAAATTTGTTTCCTTTGACTGACAAATTTTTGCTCTAGAAATATACTTTATAGGTACTTCCACAAATAATCTAAGTATGCAGTAATATTTGTATAAAGCTAGAATATTTGGAATAGTGAAACAAACATTTGCAGAAAGGAATAGCTTAAATAAATAAAGTACAAAAGGAGGTATAGGCCAGCATGCCCAACTTAAGTAAAAAAAATTAAAAATTACAGTTTGTATAGTATGCTTTGTGTAAACTTACTTTTGAAGGACACATAAGAAACTGATAATTTAACTTCTGAGTGTTTGATAGGACGGGGAACTTTTATTTTTTATCATATCTCTTTTTGTGCAATTAGTATCTTTTTAACAGTATGCACTACTTTTATGATCTTTAAATCATTAAATTTCAAACAAAATTAAATAATCAAAAATATCCACTCTACTACCAAAAAAACCTCCCACCAGGCTGCCAAATAACCAGAAAAATGGCATAGTACACTTTTGTTGTCATAGGCCATAAGTTCAAATGAAAATCAATGTATTGTAAAGAATATTCAAAGAATTCTTGATCCCACTGAATGTTAAAAATGCTGTTATTTATGAATTTCAAGCCAAATATTGCCTTCATGTTCTTACATAGAAATTTTCCACTAAAAAGACTTTGTAATTAGTAGAAAACGTATATGCCAGTAAAGATCAGCATGCAAAAAGAGATGCATTTAGTGGTAGAGGTAACCATATATTAAGAAACAAATAATAAATTTTTATTTGTGGATTTTATGTAGAATTAGCCTATGGATTTTTCCCATGGAATGTTTTCCCTTAAAAACTTTATTTTGACAACAATAATGAATAACATTTTGAGGAAACTTTCTTTTAAGGGCATATGTGCCCTCTCTAACACATGTAATGAAACCAAACAAATACACTCTCTACTGAAAAAGTCAAATGAAAATATTTTTATTCTGAATGGCCCATTTACTATAGAAGCATACATTCTAAATTCCATAATTTATTGGTTTGCCCAAATATATTTTGGGCTAGAATATTGGACTATGAAAACCTACAAGTTATACTTATTGTGTGAAAAGATTTTGTTCATTCTATGCCTCCTTTCCCCAGTATACATTGTAAAAATTAGTGCATTTTTTTTTAAATATACTAACCTGAATGTGATGTGGTGTTTTCCAGAAATAAATTTTTATTTCTTTTTCTCCTCATGCACATATGAATAGTATTTCCTTTAGGAGGCAGTGAACACTCTTTAAGAATAAGAAAGGCTCTGAACTGATTTCCCCTCCCTTTGATTGTAGCACCAATATCACACCTATTATTGTCTTCTCCCAAAGAGAATGACTCCTTCTGTTCAGAAACAAAAGCAGTCTGACAACACTAAGAACACTCTGAGATACTTGGTCCTTTTCATGATCTCTGATTACTAGACCAATATTTTCCTTTATATATATATTAACTCAATAACTGATTTCTTCCTTGTTGGATAAATGAACATGGGCATTTATTCCAGATGGAAACATTGGAAATTTAAGAAAACAGTGCTTTTCTTAGTATGATTTTCATAGTTATAGAAAGCATATTTAATTGGAAACTAATATTCAAGTTAAAATTCACTCTCTGCAAAAAAAAAAAAAGTTAATTTGATATTGAGCAAGTCACTGAAACTCTGCAGACTCAGTTTCCTCAGTAATACTAAGAGATTGGGCTACATCTCTAAGTTTCCATTTAATTCTGTATTCTGCTGTTGCATTATTTTTGTATCATGTATGGGTGAAAATAAAGACATCTACAACATTTTAAGGTATGTAAGTTTTCTAATCATACTTTAAATATGAGTATACTTTCTTTATTGTTAAGCAGACCTAAACAAAAGATAATTATCACTGGTAAACTCTGCTAACTTCAGAGTTGATGATTTTTACTGGGACAGTGATTTCTGTCAATATTAGCATCAGGTAATGTGTCACCTTAATCAGAATTCATTAATACTAAAAATTACTTCAATTAAATAAAGATATTAAAACCAGTGTTAAGATTTCTGAGACATAATAGTGAAATTATATTTTGCCTGTTTGATTAAAAGTAGTGGTCAAAAATGTCCTTGAAGGTGATTTTGAGGATGGAGATGCACTAGAGCTACCCGGGCAGCAATCAGAAACAATTAGGAAAAACGCCCCCAAATGCTTCATTCTTTCTCTAGGCATCATGACAAATTGCATTTAATATTTCAGGCTTGCTGCATTTTAAAATAAGGCCTCCAACTAAACAATTTTCAAGACAACTCCAATCAAAAGACATTGCTTACAATTTTCTTATTGCTATAGAAATGAAAAGAGTGATTTGTCTATGTTGATTAGCTTGAAAATTGCTTTGGGAAGACTTTGACAATTCTAGTAACATTCCCATTATAATTTACAATCTATAAAGAGGAATTGAATACTACATTGAATATCAGTATAGTGTAAGACTTTCTTTTTACCTGATAGTTTTATTCTATTTTAACATGTAGAGGGGATCCTTGTAACATGTATTTTTAAATCATATGTAACTACAATTCTTTAAAATCATTCTCAGGTCCAGCAAAATAAATACATACCATAATAAATATACTAAAATATTTATTGATGCCTACGATGCATAAAATTTTGTGTCAGTTTGGTATATGATAGATTTTTAAAAAATCATTAAAGTTAAAAAGCTCACAGTTAAACAGTTAAAATTCACAAGAAATAAGAAATCTTGCAAAACAAATTCTCCAGTCACTTTCCTCCAAGCATTAAAAGTTCATTTCAGCCTTTCTCTTATTTCTTGTGATCAGGAGACGGACAGTGGAAATGGTTGCACAACAATGTAAATCTATTTAATGGTTCTGAACTGTCCACTTAAAAATGGTCAAATGCCAAATTACATGTGTATTTCACAAAAAATAAAAACATTAATTAAAATGGTAAATTTTCTGTTCTGTGTATTTTACTATAAATAAAATTATTTCAAATGGCCCAGACACTACAGTTGTTTTTATAGATATGTATCAAATTGAAAAGAAGGCTAATTGATTTAAGAGTGCAGTACTATGAAAAATTAAAATTCATGAAACAGTTGGAAAAAGAAATTTAATTGGTAGTTTTAATTTTAATTGAATGTCACCAAATTCTTTGTGCTATTGCTCAAATTTTTCATTTAAAATTAGTTCTTTTCATGTCTTTTTAAGCTCAAATATGCTGTAGTAGCAAAAGATGTCAAACTGAAATGAACTTTTAATGCTCAGTCACAGTTTCATAGGTAAAAGAGATGCAGCCTTAGAGGGGGAGGAACCAGAGGTCTAGAAAAATTAGGATTATGTAGATAGGTAATAAAATAAATCTTGAGTGGATCTCTTAACATTTACTCCAATGTTATTTAAACTTTATACTAGCTCAATCAGGCCAGATTCTATTCCTTTCAAAAAGTTATCTTTCGTTCAGTTATTTCTTTTCTAGTAGGAAATGCTTATGTCCAAGATTAATTTCCTATTCTGTAGCTTAAATCTATGTTTTTTATTCCTGCTTTTAACATTTTCAAGTAATTGTTAACTTTTTAGCTTTCTCTTTTCCAAATCAGAGTTCCTTGTTTCTAGAAGAAGTTGCATTTTAATTTTTTTTTTTTAAAGATTTATTTATTTATTTATACAAGCACTGGGTACATTCAGAAGCGTGGGAGGGTGAGAGAATTCACTAGAGCCAGAGTGGGGAGCAGAGCAGGCAGAAGGACCGAAGTACACTGCTGAGGGGAGCAGCGGGCGGCAGGAGAGGTCTGCGCGCCATGTGGGACCCTCCTCTGGTGGCCGGGGAGCAGCCGGGGATCGAACCGGCGCTGCAGAGGCTGCGGGCAGCTTCGCAACCCAGCGCTCAACAGCTGCGCCACCAGGGAGGCCCTGCATTTTAATTTTAAAACTACTCTTATTTTATGAACTTATGGCCAGATATCCTTCCCATTTTTACTGTTAATTTTTAACTCTATTTCTTCAAATTACTCTTTAATTGCAGCATTGACCTTATCTCTCCTTGATCTTGTACATTGCAGTATGTCATAAAACTTTTGGTTGCAAATGACAGAAATCAACCCCCCCCCCCCAAAGGATTTATTGGCTCATGTAATTGAGAAGTCCAAGGGTTGGTCTTAAAAGACTACCCATACACTGAAATTTTTGTTGTCAAAACTTTCTCCATTCTCTTCATTTGTATTACTTTATTCAAATAAATGCTCTCCTAGAGGCAGGCAAACGTTTTCAAGAGGCTTCAGACTAACATATTCCCAGTTAAGCAATTGCAGTGGAGGAAATGATCCAAAGAACTCTCTCCCAACATCCATATCTCAATTTCAGGTCCTGTGCGCCTAGATTGG
This sequence comes from Talpa occidentalis, assembly GCF_014898055.3. Taxonomy (NCBI): domain Eukaryota; kingdom Metazoa; phylum Chordata; class Mammalia; order Eulipotyphla; family Talpidae; genus Talpa; species Talpa occidentalis. The sequence goes on along the minus strand of NW_023601104.1, from coordinate 68,573,991 downwards.
TAACTCCAGCACTAAACGAGAGAGCTGAGGAAGAGTTTCTCAAAGGAATCTGGAGAAAGGGAATGGAAAAATTATCTGGGCAAACAAAAAGAGCAACTCCCATAGTCTACCCACTTTATAGTAAAGCAGCTTTAAAAGAAGTTCTAGATAAATTAAACCTTACTGTTCCTCTTCAATTTTATTAAAATATTTTATATCATTAATATATGGTATTTTTGTCTCCATTTAGCTGCCCAGCATTTGAATCCTTTTCCTTTGTGGGAGTCTTAGTGGGAAGACAGCACATATCCTCTACCATAGAAGCTGAAAAGTACAAATACTTTTAAAAAAATTGGCATAACTAAGTTCTGACAGGCAACCTAAGTTTGCTAGTTTTCTTTCTGGGCTTTCAATATAAAGCATGGGATGAAAAGAAGTAGAACTAGTTAGAATTCATTCTGATGGCATCAGGAATAGCAAGAGCCCAGTTGTACCCCTATTGAACAGCAAGACATACACCTAAGATTAATACATTTTTTCCTATGTGATGTCAACGCTATGATTCTAGCCACCCAGCTCCCCTTGGTAATTACTCATCGCATGAACCCAGTTTTCTAATCCTCTGTTGATTTTGTGGGCTATTCGATTTTCCTATCAATTCCTTTTCTGTTTAAGTTAACCCAAGTAATTTTCTTTTCCCTGTAACCAAAATCACGGACTGGTGATTTTTAGCCAAGTGATTTTGAACTATTATTATTTTCTCTAAGGTGCTAATCATTGGTTAATTTAAGTATGATTCCTGTCCTTCATCTTTTTTAGCAGTAGCATTTATTCTTCTGTGGCTCCCTCTATATTGGTCTTTAAATTACTTTTAGTAACCTTCTAATATATTCATTCAGAACATGTTGCTGCCATAGATTTTATATCCTTCCCTGAGATCTTCTTTGTTTCTCCTTTACTCTCTCATTTCTCATTGAGTTGTATCTTTCTGCTGTAATTTTAATATAAAAGTCCTTTATATTTCTTTGCTGAGAATGTTCCTGTATCAGTTAGTATGAGGTTCAGCTCATGTAACAGAGAAGCCACAACAGCAATGGTTTAACAAGTTATGTATTTCTCTGCCATGTAATATAATTCTGGACTTAGGTATTTCAAGGTCAATGTGGCAGTTCTATGGACTGGTAGGGCAATTGAGTTTACTATCCATCAGACCTAAAGTCCTTTTCCTCTTAGTCCAGCTAGAGCTTCTCTTCCTTTTTCTGTACAAGTCATGGGATAAAGGGAAGGGAGTTGTTTTCCTTTCCTTTTTAAAGAGACTTCCTGGAAGATTCCATGCAACACTACCACTTATATGTCATAGACCAAAACAGATGGCCACATTTAGCTGCAAGGGAAAGCACTGTGCCTAGCTAGTAATTGGATTTATTTTACTAAAAGAGAACAGCCTCAGAACAAATTCTGGTAGGTAACTACCTGTCTCCTACAATTTCCATTTCTTTTCTATCTCTAAGTAATTTCTCATCTTTCTATATAAGCCAGTTTACTTCTAGAATTACTCTGTATGTCTTTAGTTCGATTAATAGAGTATAAACTTTGAACAGAAAACCAAAATAGTGGCCCTATTACAACAAAAATCTTTTTTGTGATTATACACTTTCTATTTTATAATTATTGATGTAATCATTTCAGCTATTTAACTAGAGTTGCTGTTCTATTATTTTCAAAATAGGACTTCATAATGAGTTAAATTCTTATAAAAGCAATGCATATTTTAAGGAAATTATAGATTGAGAGACGAAAATAAAATACAGAAGAATCTCCAATTCATGAAGAATGTATGAAGTGTAGTGATAGTTATGCTCATTCCCTGACAGTTTTCCTGGATAATGTCACTATTTGATCATGCTGAATCTTAAAAAGAATAAGTAGGTAATTAAAACATTTAATAAGATAGCCTTTAAAGGATGACAGTTATGGAACTGACATTCTCAAAGTTGTTTTTTGTTTTTTTTAAAAAGTGAACAAAGGCCCTTTATTTAGTTTTTATTTATAGAGATCTTGGATATATTTCCATGAATATACCTTCATTCATAACATAGAAATATAGTAATGCTTTAGTTCACTGTGTATGAAAATATTAGAAGCTTCACCTGACTAGAAAAATTATTTCAGCATATTAGTAATTAAAGCTACACAAAAACAATGAGATTTGAAGAGGAAAAAAAAAAGCGTATATCAAGGTTTTGGGCCATAAGCAATTCCAAGGTTATATCTTCAGTTTGGGACATACTCTACATACTTTTTTTCAGCTAAATTTCTCTAAAATTATAAATCATGTACCACTATGGCCCTGAGGCACTATATCATTGAAAATAAAATTCTCTTTATTCTAGTCTACTTACTGAAGCTGAAACTATGAATACATTTAATAAAAATGTTCCTAAATTGTAGAAATCTTATGATTGACTTCCTAATGAAAAATATTATGCCATTCAATCTTTCCAAAGTCACCTAGACATGTGCTACTTGTATTAATTTTCTTTTTTAAGTTTTTATAATTGTATACTTGCACTTCTGCCTCTAAATCTAAATTAACCTCTTTTTTAGCAGGGGGTGGGGGAATGGGTGGAGGGAGGACAGGAAGCTCGACATACATAGTATATTGCTTTCTATAGACTATGATATTAAATTGCTACAATTCTATTAGGCTGTGGTTGTATTTGCACATATACATGCATATGTACACTATGTATCTACATCTGTGTATATATATATATTTTAAAGATTTATTTATTTATTATTTATAAAAGCACTGGGTATAGTCAGAAGCGCGGGAGGGTGAGAGAATTCACCAGAGCCAGAGCGGGGAGCAGAGCAGGCAGAAGGACCGAGGTACACTGCTGAGGGGAGCAGGGGCGGCAGGAGAGGTCTGCGTGCCATGTGGGACCCTCCTCCGATGGGGTGGCCGGGGAGTAGCCGGGGATTGAACCGGCGCTACAGAGATTGTGGGCAGCTTTGCAACCCAGCGCTCAACCGCTGCGCCACCAGGGAGTCCCTACATCTGTATATTGTTGCTTAAAAACACCGGTGGTGGCAGCTTAAAGACTGTTTTGTTGCTAATAATGGCTACTACTAAAAAAAGGGACAGAGTCCTTCACAAGGTAAATTAACCCGGGAAATATGCCAATTTTGACTTCATTTCCATCCTGTTGTATAACTGCATTCATTCTTAGATTAGATTTTAGATTTTAAGCTCTTCATTCTACTGTTCTTCAACACTATAGAATCCCAGCCTGCTTTTCACCTATCTTTTAACAGTTTTACATAGATGGCTGGATCAAATCCATTGTTCCAATTGTATGTAGCTTAAAAAGCTCTGCAGTATTTTACTCTTTCCATTGTATCTGGCTTCCCTGAGTGCTCTGCTCACTGCATTTTACTCTACTCTCTCTGTGTTCTAAATCCACTTATGCCTATTCTTTCTGAAGACACTTCTTCATCTGGGAGCTCAAATTGACTTCTCTCCATTCTATTTCCTTAACTAAAAATGCACCATTAAGGATGATTGAACTCTTTTAAAGCACTTCATTAAAAAAAAAATGAAAAGCCATACAGAAGTAGGTTATCAGTGTTTGTAAATACCTGTTTTCAGCCAAATTGATATCAAGGAATAAGAAACAATTGGAAACTTAAAAATGCTGTATATACGTGTGTGTGTGTGTGTGTGTGTGTGTGTGTGCCTGGTTGTTCTTTGAGAAACTTACCTGTAAAACATTCTGATGGGTAGATAAAAAGGAAGGCATTATTTTATAATTAAAGATGGAATGAATAGTAGAACCAAACTACCCAAAATTATCCTGAATGTTGTACAGTAAGATGTAAAAATGCAGATCTGTAATTGAAATCGTCAGCTTTTAAAAAATGTGACCTTTTTTTCTATTTAAAGTATAGACATTGTTATTTAATCATAAATATAATCACACCTGGTTATTAAAACTATAGACCATACAGTTTACAAAACTAGTAAGGTCATCACTAACATTTTTACCTATTTATAATGTTTAGAAATAAAATTCTGCTGGTATGAAATATTTTTAAACATTTGGAAGTTAATTAGAACTATAAACTTTCAAAGTTATATATGTAGAATACTGTTTGTGAAAATACTTCATATCCAATTTTAATGTTTGATTAAAATATAATCAACTTTTAAAGGTCACCAAAATATGTTATTCTGAAGAATTTTTATTCAGAGCATATGGAAGTTCTCTTATACGTATTGATACAATATATAGAAAAATCTATTTTTAAAATTATTATTTCAGAATCATAGGTTCTTATATGGAAAATGACAATCTTGATAAATTGGTTTTTTTTGGTTTACCTAATGGAGCATGTTTTTAACACCTAATCAAATATAAATTATAATTTTATTTCAGATAATATTGTCAAAGCTACTTAGGTTTCTTTGAATATACTGTTCTATTTTCAGGTTACAGCATTTCATGTTTTTGCTATACAATCATTCATTTAATTTGAACTATAAGGAAATAACACCAAAACAAAATTTTAAGATAAAAAAATCATAAACTGGGTCAGAGAAATGTCCTTTCAGTAGTTTACAGAACAGTTTTATTCACATATGAAAGAAAAGGAGTGAATGTTATAATTCATATTTTATAAGAAAAACTTATAAAACAAAATGTTATTAATTAAATAACTATATTTCTTGCTGACCTAGTTGTAAAGCAACTGTGAATAAAGTTGCAATTCAGTATAAGCTCTTCTTTAAAATTTAATTTCAATAATGGAGGAAAGTGAAGAAAGATGAACAAGTCAAATTAAGCACTTGGAGGTCATTTAGAAATGCTAAGTTTTACAACAGGGAATTTAAAAATCCAGCCAGTTTTTAATCACATAAAACATCTGATTTGATTTAAATAAACAACAGAACCATAATGCTTTTATTCTTTTGGAATTATATTTTTTTTATGCAGGTGGCATTTAATTGAAAATTAGGATCTATAGCATGACTAAGGGTAAGACCTAATATTTTATTTATTTATTTTTTTTTTTTTGAGTGAACTGATGCAAGATTATTTTATTTATTTTTTTTATTTTATTTTTTTTTAAATAATAAATTTTATTTTTATATTCCCCCATACAACTGCAAATGCCCCATTCTGACCCCAATCCCTCCCCTCCCGGCCCCCACCCCCCAAAAAGGGTCTCTGGTTCATAGTTTTTTGTTGATTTTGATTTTCATTTTCTTATAGTTATTCATTTTCCTGATCCCTTATTTAAGTTTTCTAGATTCCTGCTATGAGTGAGACCATCCGGTATTTTTCTTTTTCTTTTTGGCTTATTTCGCTGAGCATGATCCCTTCCAGCGCCATCCATGTTGCTGCAAATTGCATGTGTTTATCTTTTTTGAATGCTGAGTAATATTCCATAAGACCTAATATTTTAAAACAAAACTTCTCATAATGTATGTTAGCGTATAAATACTAAAATGACAAGGATTACCTAAGAACTAATCCTGAGAGCCTGCAAACACACACCGTGCATACTAAGTGTTCTAGGCAAAAATATGCTCACAATCATAGTTAGTTTTGTGTCAATAGGTCAGAAGAATCCAGAACTATAATGAAGTCAATCATAAATTTACTATTGAATAATTACTTAGTTATAGCCAGTTGTCATATATGTAAGTCAGATGATCACTTTGACGTTTATCTACATTCGGTTCAGCATCATAGGCTCCTAATGTGTAGAGGGGCCTAATTTTAGCTAACAGGTTGTTTATGAAATTGTTCTTTAATTTAAAACAAGTCATATAGTCATGCATATGACTGCATACAAAATAATTTTGTCAAGATATTTGCCAATAGCAAAGAACCAATTTTACTGTAGAAATAAGACATTTTGCCTAAGCTAATCTTGTGGAAGAGGAAGAATACAGTTTTTACATAGAGAAGGACTTTACAACAGCTTATTAAATCACAAATTAGTAAAAACTAAATGTTAATTCACTTGAGAACTGAAAAAAAAAAACAATGATTTTGGAGTTGAAATATCGAGGATTTCACAGTGTGATATATACTTATTCCCTTTTTAATTATTTATCTATAAATGGAGATAATACATGTCATGTCTACCTCATAGTATTGTTAAGATAAACCATGTATAATATGGACCAGTTGTTTATAAATTTAAAGCATAAAACTTAACCTTTTTTGTTGCAATGAGCTGTGCAGTATATTACAAATAATATGTAAATACATTTTAAAATTTGTGAGTGAAATTTAAGAAATTATTTAAATTATTTAAGAAAATAATTTAGGACAGATCTAAAGTCACTCTTAGAAAACATTCCTCATATTCAATTACACCATTATTTGTTTTGCTGACCAAAACAATGAAGGATGGAGTGATAGCTATTGCTTTATGAATTGCAAGTAACAATGACTTAATCTATATATGAGCATTCCCAGGGAGTATTTTGTACATCATGTTAGTGTCATCTGCTATCATGCAAAAAATCTTCAGAACTACTATTGTGTCACATTATATTAATGATCATCCCCTGCATTATTTATTTGAAATTATCATATATTTATATTAAAATGTTCTTAAGGTCAGATCTGTGTCTTCTTTCTGTATAGCACTTAGCAAAATAATAACATGTATTTAAACATTGCTAATGTTTAAATACATGTTACACTTTCTAGTGTTATTATCAAATTATGTATTAAAAATTATTTCAAGAAATTCAGATGTAATGAAAAACAATAGAAATAAGATCTCAAAATTTAACAATATATTCTTAAAGGTCAAATCATTAATCTCAAATATATTACAAGAATATAGACGAATGACTACAAGAAAATATGGCAAATGTTTAGTGGATGCTGGATAATGAGGTATGCTTTGTCTGCTTCATACTTTTTTTGTAAATTTTTCTCCAGTGAAAACCAATAACATTTATTTTTCCCCATCCATTTCATTTGTTTATTATAAAAGAAACATATAGTCCATATTTCATTTATACATAATCATAAAAGGAAAAAAGCAGATGATGCCAAATTAGTGATAGTGAAGAGCAGACTTTTATCACAACACTATAATGAAATCAGTTGTCTATATGGAAGGGCAACAAAGACATCTTCTGGACATCTTAAGAACTGCATAGTTGTTTTTCAAAGCAAAAGCTCTATTTCACCCTATGTGTAATGGTCATTTAAAAACCACACGAGGGCCTCCCAGGTGGTGCAAGGGTTAAGATGCAAGATATGAAGTTGTCTGCAGCCCTGGCCAGCCAGGGAGCAGCCCACATGGTGCAGCAGACCTCTTCTGACTTGCCAGCTGCTCCCCTCAGCAGTGTGCTTTGGTCAATCTGCCTGTTTGTTCTCCACTCTGTCTCTGGTGAATCCTCTCACCACCCTGCCGCCATCCCCCTTACCCCACCCGGCGCCTCTGGCCTGTACCCCTGCTCTTGTATGCATAAATAAATAAAACTTTAAAAATAAAAACGAAACGTTAAAAAGTGCAAAATCAGCCTCTATTAGATTTGAAATTTTAAATACCACATGATTAAATTACAATCATACAATATTTAGAGAAGATACAAAACTGTTACATATGCACTAGAATTAGATGAAGATATTTTCAAAATATCTTTAAAACTACTTCCAGATGGGTTATATTGTACAAATATTTTAGTAAAAATAATTTTTTTAATCTAAGGAACATTTAATAAAAGTCTGAGAACTATCTGCAGTGTTGAGCAAATAATTAAAAATTTAGATTACTTCATGAGCCACGAAGTCTATTTATGTCAAAATAGGATTGCTAATTTAGTCAAAGAATTATGTGTAATAAGCAAATTCAAAACCATTTGATTGATTTTTGATATGTCCTAGTACAATGCTTATAATATTTTAGAAAAACTATTCCCATTGAAATATCATTTTTAAGGGTTTAAATTTTAAATGTGTTCACTTAGTTAGAATATATGTTCTCTTCAGCCTAAATTTTTAGCTTGTAAAATTATGTTACTGTGTGCACTATTAACAAATTTGTTTCATTAACTAATAGTATATTTAATAGTATACGTGTATACTATTTTGTATATAAAAATAGTACTTTCTTTTAGCATGAATGACTGATTATACCTAAAGTTAGTCATCTCCAGGAAGTATTCTTGATTCCCATTTTTTGCATCTCTTAAACAAGTGTGAGGGCAGATCTAGTTTGAGGGTTTTTTGTTGTTTTTTTTTTTTTAAATAGTTCAAATAGGAAAATTCAAACTGCTTGTTTTTGAAAGAAATGTATGCTAGTTTTAGATAACCCCAAGTGAGTAGATGTTCTACAGTGAAAATATGCTTATTTCCTAAAATTACTTTTTTCTTAGTATTTTCATATGACATGCCCTAATGAGATTTTGTAACTAAATGCTTCTGGTACCAGTACCAAATATTTGATTCTCTGGGCTTTGTTTCATGTCATTTCCAAATTTTTTATAATAGTTCATGATTTTTCAAATATAGGAACTTCAATAATTACAATAACCATGAAGAAAGTTTAAGAGAAGTGATGTTAAATGAAATTACCAAGGGTATAGAGATTATATTCATAAGGAACTGAAAATGTTTCAGTAATATAAGTAATATGATTATTTTATATCATTTTCTACCAACACTATCTGCTAGTTTTTGCACGACTAAATAGAAATAGGTTTCCTGGTATATATTCATTTCTCTCTAGGCAGTTACATTAGATTTGATCTTGGAAAGTGGCTGCCAGGAATTCTGTCAGAGATAAAATATTTATGAGTCAAATGATGGTGACTTTATTAATTGGATCAGCTAACAAGGTGATTCTGTAATAAGTAATTTCCATATATGTGTACAATTTGAAAAAGGTAAAAGGAAATTATTTTGTTTTTGGCTTTTCAAAAATAGAATTATCTCTAGAAATATGACTGCAGAATTGAGGCTACTGGGGGGAGGGCCAGGGTGGAAAGAAAGGGCGGAGGGGCTCCAATGATTTAAGGTGGTAGGTATAGGTGCTTTGGTTGTGGGTGTGGTAACATATTACACATTTGAAGAGGTGTGAACCTATCCTCTGAATCATACTGTTACCTAATTAAAACAATGTTAAAACTTCCCCATCCTCTCTGCCCCCCCCACCCCCCCAAAAAAGAAAATAGGACAATCTTAGAACTCAGTGGGATATGACAAATGAACCAGGCCTAAGTTAGCTCTACTGTGGGGAAATTCATTCTGATAGATGAACCAGCACCAGCCAGAGCCTGACTCCAAAGTGGAGGGGGACAGGAGAATCTAGGAGAGGTGCTGTGCAGCAGAGTAGATTCTTAATGAGAAGTAGCAGATCTAAAGTCTATTTAGGGAATAATGTTTTTAGGCATTGAGCTGGCATCTAGAGCTAGGGTCCAGATTAGAGAAGGGGCAAATGGAAACTATAAGGAGAGATTTGACTTAAAAAAATTTTAGCCTTCATGATTTCACAGAGTTGAATTTATCCCCTGTTCAAAATATAAGCCAACCACTTTGCATATTCAGTGATTTAGGAGAGAACACAATTAAAAGCAGTTCTCCTATAATTATTTCAATGTTTTCTCATCACATAAGTACTCAGTAAGCACTCTTGTACCTTGATAACTATTTCTAAGCCCTTTTACATTGTACTGTAAATATGACAATTTGGAGGAAAGCCTTGGTGAATGCGAGGAAAGAAGCCTTATGCTATCTGACAGTTTTTCCCAGTTCTGAGAGTAAATATATAACAAAAATTCCTGTTTTTATACACAACTAACAAATTTGGGCAGCGTATTTTTTAATGATAAAAAATGATGTTGAAACATAGAATTGCTTTACCTTCCCTCATCTTGATTGCTCTCGCATGCTTGTGAAGTTGGAGATGCCACCTTCTGGTTTGATAAAGAAGATGGAGGGAGATTTATCCCTCTGAGTTGCTGAAAAGCTATTTCTGTATGGATGCTCCGAGGACTATTTGCTAGAATCCCTGCATTCTTGTTTTTTTTTCCTGAAATTAGGAATTATGAAAGAATAAGATAGCATTGTATAAGTTATATAATAAGTGCATCCTTCAGTTGAATATTTTACATATTTTACAACATGAATTAAAAATTTAAATAAAAATGTAGAATTAGAATACATTTCTAGCAAAATGATGCTTAAATTTATCTGAGCTAGTGAATCAATCTGATTCCCTTTAGGCAATTTTTAAAAATGAATACCAGAACCCTATGCTATAATAAATGTCCAGATAAAGTGATCATATTTTTTTGAAATAAAAATTGGGACAAGTTAGTCAGAAACAGGAAAAGAAATTACAAGACTTTTATCTTAAAAAATAGTCACTCGTTGAATCTTGAAGAGAGATACCTGGGAAGGAAGTTAGGGTGATGATTCAGGGTTGAAATAATGCCAAAAAGAAAAAAACTGAGGACATTCCTCCAGCGTATGTTAAGGAGACTAACAACAATTTGGTATATCCAATTTTACTGATAATTCTATCTATTGGTCAAAAGTATTGACATTCTTACTATGATTAAAATCTTAAAACCTTGAAACTGTATGTGGAGATATGAAAAATAAGTTAAATAAAAATAACATCTTTGAGTAAATTATGTTGGGTTTCTTTTAATTGAGTTTCTTTTAAAAACATAATCACAAAGAGAAAACTGCTATTCTTAGTATGCGCCTAGATCATTCTATAATGACTGTGATGTTTAATTTACTGTCTAACAGTGGTCTGAGGCAAAAAGGGAAGTTAAGAGGAATGGAAGAGATGAGGCTACAGAGGAATAGTTTTCTCCCATTTTTACCAAAATGATAGTCAGTGAAGATCTGGAATTATGGAAAAGGCTTTTTCTAAGTTGAATTAATAGAACATATAATAGAATGAGCCATTTTCATGATGTGTCCTTTTAATATACTCCCTTCTTTAAAGCTCTGCCTCTTGAAATGCTTTCCTAGTATTAGCTTCAGGAATATTCTTCATTGTTTCAAAGAAAAAGTCTGATATTCCCTTTGTAAGATATCCTTCACCTGAAGACTCTCTTGTTACCAATATTTTTAAACTTTTAATTACTACTTTTTAGCAGGATATACTAATAAACATGTTTTAATAGTCATTCCTGTGACACAAAATGAAATAAAAGCTTTAAAAAAACTAAGTTAGAAAATGCTAATCTTAAAATTCACATTTCAAGCAAATGTTTAGTTATAATATAGTAGTAGTTGAGCAGAATCAAAAATACTATATACTCTGAAATTAGAATGGCCATAAGAAACTTGAACAAACATGCAGTTTTAGGAAATGCAATTTCAAGTTAGAAATCAAAGTGAAATTTTTGTTTTTGTTCCAAAGGAAGTTTTTTTTGTTACATTCACACTGAAACTGTAAAAATACCTTCAGCTTCTGGAGTTAAAGTGAAGTCAGATCCCAGGTAATGGTTAAATCCACTAGGCAGAATTACATTTGTTATCTTTATGGGAGGAGCTTTAACTTGGCCAGATGATCCATCATCCGTAGGTGAGTTGGTAACAGGAATAAACTACATAATAAAATAAAATGTTAAGAACACCTCACCTGTGGAACTCAGATCAATAGACTTAGACTTCTTACCATAAGCCCCAACTGATGACTTAAATTTTTCAGATCAGCAGTTATATGCTTACCTAAAATCAGAGTGGATATTAGGCAAAAATTATGCAATAGACTCTTTTGGGCCCTTCATCTCCTGCAGAACTTTATATTCTTGTCTTTTCAGATTGCACTGTTCTTAGTAGAAGAGACACTTCCCCCTCTCCAAAGAGTATTAATAAGGTAAGTATAGAATTCTGAAAAGGGGAATTAGGATTTTCTCCTTTGTGATGTTTCTTTTTATGAATAGGAATTCCTGATGGTAAGAGCTATGTCTTCTACATCTTTGTATCCCTTACATTACCATTAAGTGCCTGATAGTTGATTCATTTTTCAAAAACAAATAAGTAAATAAAATGACGACTAAGAAAAGCAGCTTATAGCAATTACTTTTATTTCTCTAAATAGTGTTTACATTTTCAGTTAGTTGAGGATTAAGAGACTTTTAAAAGAATTTCAGGAATCAGCAAAAGGAATCGAGACTCTTGATTTCACTAGAAAGAATTTCACTATTCTTGCTCTGCCTTCATTAAGACTAATTTATATCCCTAAATCATATTGCAGTGATATAAAATAATGTTACCACAATAAAAAATACAACTCTTTAAAAAAGGAAAAGCAAAGGCAAAAAATACATGAAATTAAGTTTACTCACCAGTGTCTTATAATTGTTATAATTTTGTGCTCACAAATACCCCAAAATGTTAAATTTATGTTTTTAAAAATATGAATTCTGAGTATATGATTCATCTTACTTAGAGATACAGGCTTTTGCCATTGTGTAAAAGTAAAGATACTATCATATTTGAGTGAGTATTACCAAAAATGCAGCTTCCTAATGAGCATTGAGGTGTCAGGCCTTTTGTTAAAACTAGCTTGACCCAAATTCCCCAACTAATTCCTTTGTGGGAGTTTCTTCCCATTACTAATGTGGAATTGTAACAGGGTGGTCCCCAGGAAAGGGGGAGGTTCCAGGTTTCCTGCCTCACCCAACGGAGGGTGGAGCTGAGCAGGGAGAGAAGAAGCTGCAGAGGAGACTGAGGAAGGAAGCAGGATGGAGCCAGAAGGAGACCTGGTGGAGGCACATGGAGCCTAGAGACACGTGAAGAAACTGCGCTTGCCTTTTGGTTGTGGACTGGGTGACACAGATGTGGGTGAGACCCGTGGGGAGGTGACAATGGCAGCTTTTAACTTTATTTTGCTTTTGTTCTTTTCCTTCCGGGCTTGTGTGGTTGTTTCTGACCCTTTTCTCTGGGTTCCCACTGGAAGATGCTTTAGACTTGTGGCAGACTTTGGGGCCTTGCTCTGGGCCAGTCCCATTTGGATGGAGTTTTACCCATGAGGGGACGGGTAACTTTGGGTGCTTGATTTAGAAACTAGACTCTTTGCCTTTCCTGTATTGTTTCCTAGTTTTATTAAAGTTCCTTCCCATTAAAGTCTCATATGTTTTTGTGTTGATGCGGCGGATGGCAGAACCCATTTAGAATAGGCAGGTATGCAGGGTTTGGGCTCCCCCTCTCCCTGTCCTGTAACAGATTGTTGTCAAATTTTCTTCTGAAACCAAAATGTTCTGACTTAAACATACATTAAACTGAACTGATAATGTTTTCTGTTGAGCCTTCTGAACACTTAAAAGAAATGAATGTTCAATTTCTAGACATAAAAATAAAAACTATTATTGAATCTTGAAAATAGATTCCATTTAAAAAATAGGTTTCTTTAAAGACTTCAAATTCTTCCTTTATTTTACTAACCTCTATGCATGTATAGATAAATGGAAAATAACTTTAAGACTCTTTAAATTTAGAACAACTAGGTGGATAGTTATGTTCTTATCTATCACACTAATTCAAATGCAAAAACCAGAATGACTTAAGACAGCACCATAGTATAGTGACAGAAAAAAACCTGAGTTCATGAGAAACAGAATAGTGAACCAGCAAATCCTTTAGTGAAATCCTTATCATTGACTAAAATTTTAGTTTATGTACTTTTTCTGGTATGTTAAACCAATTAAAATTGTGTATGGAAATTGGGATATTCAAACTTGCTGAGTCATTTCTTCATATGTAATTTAGTAAATTTATATGTAATTTACAGCAAAAATTAGCCAACATTACCTTAAAGTTATTTTGTGACAATTTTTATAGATCTCTCACTGGAACTCTCATATACATGTTGTGAGAGGCAGAATAATACCTCTATCTCCTTCCCCTCCCAAGATGTCCACATCCCAATATCCGAAATCTCTGAATACATTATCTTACATGCAGGCATAATTAAGGATATTGAAATGAGGCGATTATCTTGGATTATCCAGGAGGGCCCAATACAATTACAGGGGTCCTTATTAAGGGGAGGTAGGAGAGTAAGAGTGAGAAGATGTCATGATGGAAGTGAAGGCTGAAGTGATGCCATTGCTGGAAGAGGCTCATAGACTGAGGAATGCAGATAGCCTCCAGATTCTAAAAAGGCAAAGAACAAATTTCTGACCTTGTGCCTCCTGAACACCTAAAAGAAATAAAGGCTCAATTTTGTTCTAGACATAGAATTAAAAATTATTATTGAATCTTAAAATAGATTTCTCTAAAATATGTGTCCTATAGTTTGTAGAAGTATTGCAGCCCCGCTAATATTTTTGTTAACACTGTAAGACTGATTTTTGGGACTTTTGGCCTTAACAATTAATTATTGTTTTAAGCCACTAACTTTGAAGTAATTTATTACAACAGCAATAGAAACCTAAAATTTCCTTTAATTTTCTATTTCTTGAAATAAAAAATTATGTTCTCCAGAAATATAAAGGACAAAGAGGCATACATAAGTCATGGAACTAAATATTATTTGTTCATTTGTTCTCTTTTGAAAGATTGAAGCCTCCCTCTGACAATAATTTCAATAGATGACCTTAGGTAGTATTCTTTCTTAGTTATATCAAACAGATTAGTAGCTAAAATTTTATTTATGAAGTATAGTTTTAGAAACATTTTTGTAGCCATTAACCACAGTCAACCAATTTACTTTGTATAAACTAGATAATCTTTATTGACATTGTGTAACTTTAAGTCCCATAAGTCTCTGCAACTAGTTTGGCCCTTCAGGTAATTGAAAAAAATCAAGGCTAATTAAAAAGTCAGGGAAGGATCTTCCTGGTGGTGCAGGTGGTTGAGCGCAGCGCTGTGAGGCTGTTTGCAGCCTCTGCAGTGCGGGTTCGATCCTGGCTGGCCAGGGAGCTACCCACATGGCATGGCAGACCTCTCCTGTCTCCCCCGCTGCTCCCCTCAGCAGTGTATTTCAGTTCAATCTGCCTGTTCTGTTCCTCACTCTGACTCTTGTGAATCTTCTCACCCTCCTACACATCTGGCCTGTACCTTGGTTCTTGTATGCATGAATAAATAAATCTTTACAAAAAAGTGTCGGGATAATTAAGAATTATATGTATAATTCATATTTATCTTCTTTGAAAAGTCAAAACCAATTTTTTTTTAAATTTTATTTTTATATTCCCCATACAATTACAACCCCCTTATTTTACCCCAAGCCCTCCTTTCCCCACTCCCCAACCCCCATAGAGTGTCTCTGGTTCATAGTTGTTTGTTGATTTTGATATTTTCTTATAGTTATTCTTTTTCCTTATCCCTTATTTAAGTTTTCTAGATTCCTGCTATGAGTGAGACCATCCGGTATTTTTCTTTTTCTTTCTGGCTTATTTCGCTGAGCATGATCCCTTCCAGCGCCATCCATGTTGCTGCAAATTGCATGTGTTTATCTTTTTTGAATGCTGAGTAATATTCCATGGTGTATATGTACCACATCTTCTTGATCCAGTCATCTATTTTTGGGCATTTGGGTTGTTTCCAAAGCTTAGCTATTGTAAATAGTGCTACTATAAACATAGGCGTGCAGGTGCTCTTTGGAATTGATGTTTCTGTGTCCTTTGGGTAAATGCCTAGGAGTGGAATTGCTGGATCATATGGAAGCTATGTTTAGTAGGTCAAGAAATCTCCACACAGCTCTCCATAGTGTTTGGACCAGTTTGCACTCCCACCAACGGTGCAGGAGAGTTCCTTTTTCTCCACAACCTCGCCAACATTTGTTGTTGCTAGTTTTTTTGATATGTGCCATTCTCACTGGTGTAAGATGGTATCTCATTGTAGTTTTGATTTGCATTTCCCTGATGACAAGTGATGTTGAACATTTTTTCATATGCCTGTTGGCCATTTGCATTTCCTCTTCAGAGAAGTTTCTTTTTAGCTCTTCTGCCCATTTTTGACTGGATTATTTTCTTTGTTTTTGTTGAGTCTCATCAGCTTTTTGTAGATTTTTGTCATCAGTCCTTTATCATTAGTGTTGTGTGCAAAAATGTTCTCCCAGTCGGTGGGGTTTCTCTTTGTTTTGGTTATTGTCTCTTTTGCTGTGCAGAAGCTCTTTAATTTGATGTAGTCCCAGCTGTTTATCTTTGCCTTCACTATCACTGCTTTGGGTGATGTGTCTGTAAAGATGTCTTTGATGTGCATATCATGTAGTGTTTCACCTATATTTCCTTCTATGTATTTTATGGTTTCAGGTCTTATGTCTATTCCTTAATCTATTTTGAATTGGTTTTTGTGCATGGTGTTAGGTAGTAGTCAAGTTTCATTCTTGCATGTAGTGACCCAGTTCAAAACCAATTTTTTGATGAAGTGCCATGGTCTTTTCTGTAAGCAGGAGTCCCTTGACTAGTATTTTATCTGATTATTGAACACATCAACTCCTTAAGGTTTTGCCTATAAGTTTTAGTTTTGGTTTCTTTAAAGTAACAAAAATGTAAAGACATGGGGAGAGAATTTGAATACAGGATCTAAGTTAAAAAAATAATTCTCCCATATATTGTGTGAATTTTTATAATTTTCTCCCATTATTACTGATTTCTTTCTCCCTTACCCAATTTGCCATGTGTGAGAGATTGATCTTTATTCACACTTTCCAAAGTATCTCATTTGATTTTCATAAAACATAAAAATAATAATTTAAAATGTGCACTTATATCTGTTCATTTAAAATAAAAGTACTGGGCCTCCCTGGTGGTGCAGTGGGTTGAGTTTACCGCTGTGAAGCTGTCCGCAGCCTCTGCAGCACCGGTTCGATTCCTGGCAGGCCAGGGAGATTCCCACATGGCGCATCAGACCTCTTCTGTCACGCCCGCTGCTCCCCTCAGCAGTGTTTTCAATCCGTCTGCCTGTTCTGCTCCTGAGTCGGTCTCTGGTGAATCCTCTCACTCTCCCACGCCTCTGGCCTGTACCCCAGCTCTTGTATAAAAATAAATAAATCTTTAAAAAAAATAAAAGTGCTGACATGAGATTTTGAAAAAATACAGGCAACTCGATAAATATGTGAATCTACTGGAGGAATCAGTTTGTTTTACAGAGGAAGTAGAAAGTAGCACATAGTCCTATGAGTTAAGTGAAAGCACCTACAGTAATGTTATCTTTCCTCTTCAACATAAATTTTAGAAGTAATCTTCCTTCACTGACGAATGTCCTTACTCTTTGGCTTTCACTTACAAAGGGGTTCACTTACATTTAACTGTCCCATCCTATCCAGGTATTTGTAATATCTCTGTTGGATTATCCTAGAAGTCTCTTAACTGTTTCCCTGCCTCCCATCTCTTCTTCCACAAACCTTTCAAAGGTACAGCTCCAAGAATGTTACTTCTTTGTGTAAAAAAACCATAACTTTTCTGTGCTAAATCTAGTCTTCGCAGGATAGTCATGGAGAATCTAGATTGTTATAACAGAATTTCATATTGATATGCTCTTATGGCTTCTTTCTTTAATCTCTCCCTTTTTTTTTAATATTTGTTTTTTATTTATGCATACAAGAACTGGGGTCAGAGATGCCAGGCAGGGGACAGTGTGTGTGTGTGAAAGGATTCACCAGAGATGGAGTGGGGAGTAGAACAGGTGGATCTACTGAGATACACTGCTGAGGGGAGCAGTGGGCAAGACAGGAAAAGTCTGCTGCCCCATGTGGGTTAGCTCCCCAGCTAGAGATGGAACTCATGCTGTGGTGGCTGCTGTTGGCTTGATTGTGCTGACCTTTAATCCCTGTGCCACTAGGGAGGCCCCTTTAATCTCTTTGTTATCATAGAGTAGAACTTTTTAGGGCTTATGGGTAAAAGGCCCAATTATTCTAAGAATAGAATAATAGAATAAAATAATGAAGAAAGGCATAAATCTCCCTTGGTAAGTAGCTATATGATCCAGAGAGTTGAGGACAGAATTTCTTCCTTCCTTTCTTATCTGCTAAGTAGAAAAAGTTTACTGTTAGTTTATATTAATAAAAGTGTTATGTTATAGCGTCTTGCCATCTAGCATTAGCGGACATATTGAGCAAGAGATACACAGATTTCAAATGATTTGCTTTATGTCACAGTACGTTATTAGAAAAAAGGAGCTTCTCTGGCTTGTGTGTGTGTGTGTGTGTGTGTGTGTGTGTGTGTGTTAGTGTGTGATCTACTTACAGATCAAGCAACCTTTGACAGCAATTACTAAATATCACTAAAATGATCTATATAAAACATCATATTCTATATTTAAATACTTAGTAAAAATGCACAAGAAATAATATACTGTTTACTTACTATTAACTTGTATGTTTTAAAAGAAAAGTGTAAATAACATCATTATTACCGAATGTTTCTTTGCTTGTAGTTCAGAGAAGTGAAATTCAGCTTTTGCTCTATCATCTGAATTCACAGGAATTCCATCTAACATCTCTAAATTAGGCAGTCGAAATATGATCACATGGCGATGTAGTATTTTTCTACAAATCTAAATAAAGTTAAAAATAGCAATTTATTCCTTAAAGACCTTTTATTTTAAAGATTAAGCTTTATAGAGAAGGACATTTAGCACACACAGCAAAGATAATAGGTAATAGTTAATTTACAGTATTATTATTTTTTTTTTCTAAAATGGATAGCAGTGATTTTTTTTTTTTTTTAGATTTATTTTATTTATACAAGCACTGGGTACAGTCAGAAGCACAGGAGAGTGAGAATTCATCAGAGCCAGAGCGGGAACAGAGCAGGCAGAAGGACTGAAATGCACTGCTGAGGGGAGCAGCGGGTGGCAGGAGAGGTCTGCGCACCATGTGGGACCCTCCTCCGGTGGCAGGGGAGCAGCCGGGAATCGAACCAGTGCTGCAGAGGCTGCGGGCAGTTTCGCAACCCAGCGCTCAACCGCTGCACCACCAGGGAGGCCCCAATTTACAATATTAGATGAAAAAAGTACATTCTGCACTTTGGAAAGGTTTCTCAATTTCTTAGTAGGCTTAATGAAGAGCTTTTTAATTACATATTAAACAGATTAAAGAGAAAAACTGTATTGCCAACTGGATAAAATCCAATAAGCAGTCATGATAAAACAGGTATAAACTGGGACTCAAAAGGAACGACCTTAAACTATTTAAGGTTATCTACCCATAACAAATAGCAAACATCTATGTAATAGTGACAACTAACAAGCATTCTTTTGAAGTCAATAACCTACTATCAGTGCTTCTATTTAACAATGTACTGGAGTTCCTAGTCAGAACACTAAGAGAAGTAAAGAAAATAGTAAACATAAGCCTTGAAAAGAAATAATAGTATCATTATTTATAGATACGGGAGTCTACAAAGAAAAATCCAACAAAATTTGCACACTATTATAACTTATAAAAGGATTCAGCAAACTTTCTGGGTAAAGAGAAATTTGAAAAAAATCAGAATTTCTATAATATAGCAATGGAAAATTAAGAAATAATTTAAAACACTGTTTAAAATAGGGAAAACTGGACAATCATGTGCAAAAGAATGTATTTAGACCACTGTCTCACACTATACACAAACATTAGCTCGAAATGGATTAAAGACAGTGGATGTAAGACCTGAAGCCATAAAATACATAGAAGAATACAGGAGAAACACTTGTGACTTCAGGGATGTCTTTGGGGACTCAACTCCCAATTACAAATGAAATAAAAAGAAAAATAAACAAATGGGACTACATCAAACAAAAAGCTTCTGCACAGCAAAAGAAACTATCATTAAAACATACTGAATAGAGAAAATATTTGCACATGATACATCTGACAAGGGGCTAATATCCAAGATCTACAAAAAACTCATACAACTCAACAAAAAAACCAAATAAGCCAATCAAAGAGTGATGATTTCATTAATATGTTGAATATAGAGAAATCTAGGAACAGACAGAACTAAACCAAAACAAACCCTAGAAATCTGACTATAGAATTAAGGATACCACAGGGGCAGAAAGAGGATAAAGAGTAAAGGGTAGAAGGGATCAAGTGGTCTATGGTGGAATACTATGGATGCATTGGTAGTAGGTGTGGTGTGGTAACATACATCTGAAGAGGTGTGAATCTTTACTTCTGAGTTAACATACCCCATGTTGTAAACCAATGTTACCTTAAAAAGATACAAAAAAGAAGTAAAATTGTGATTCTGGACAGATTTTTTTTCTTTTAATTATTATTTTTTAAAGATTTTATTTATTTATACAAGCACTGGGCACAGTCAGAAGCGCAGAGGGTGAGAGAATTCACCAGAGCCAGAGGGGAGAGCAGAGCAGACAGACTAACGAAGTACACTGCTGAGGGGAGCAGCGGGCGGCACGAGAGGTCTGCGCACCACGTGGGACCCTCGCCCGGCAGCCGGGGATCGAATCGGCGCTGCAGAGGCTGCGGGCAGCTTCTCAGCCCAGCTCTCAAACGCTGCGCCACAGGGGAGGTCCTCTTTTAATTATTTTTAATAGACTTAATTTTTTAAAGGATTTATTTATGCATACAAGAGCAGGGATGCAGGCCAGAGATGCAGGGGGTGAGAGGCTTCACCAGAGACAGAATGGGGAGCAGAACAGGCAGACTGACCGAAGGGAGGGGACTGCAGAGGGGAGCAGCAGGCGAGATAGGAGCAGTCTGCTGTGCAATGTGGGTTGCTCCCTGGCCGGCGGGTATTGAACTCATGCTGCAGAGGCTGAGGATTGCTTCATAGTGCAGTGCTTAACCTCCTGCGCCACCAGGGAGGCCCAATAGACTTAATTTTTTAAAGAGCAGAATTAGACTCAAAGCATCCTGTTTGTTTGTTTGTTTGTTTTTGCTTCAGCTAAGATAGCAGAAGGGAATGATTTATTGTACCCGTGTTACATTCAGCCATGACTGAGAAGGTCCAGAAGGTCACACACAAAAGTCCAGGGCAAAAGACAAAAAGGGATTGCTTTGGTACGAGCAAGATGGGTCTCTCAAAGGTGGTCGCTGTGATGAGATGGTATTGGGTGTTTAGGTCCACTGAGACAAGTTCCAGAGAGTAGCATTCGGTCCAAAAATTTGTACCAGCATCTCTGGCTTCTGGCTTTCCTTTTTTTCTGTTTCTGTGGCTTCCACGGCTACCACGGTTGCTACCTTACTTGGACCCCTGCCTCATCTTTCTTTTTTATCAGCTTCAGTCTGCGTATTCACTTCTTTCTCCACGCTGCTTTCATAGCTCAGCGGCTTCCGAGAAGATGATGCTAAGGCCGAGAGAGGAGCAGCTTTTTATTTTTTTAATTTGTTTTTTAGTGTGGTTGTTTCTGAAGGGCAAATTCTTAGCTAGTACTTGGTGCGGAGGAGGGCAGCCTGCTCCGACCAAGGTGGAAAGTCGGTTACTCCCCCTCCCAGCGCCGAACAGGTAACAAGCAAAGGCACAATGAAATGCCGACATCGAGAATACCGCCCCAGGAGCCAGCCTTCACATTCGCCCTAGCTTCCTTGTCGCAAATGCAGGAGGCAGAAACTCCCGACTCCTGCTGACTTTCCTTCTCCGCGAGCCGCCTGAGGTCTGGATCTCTTCCTGATTTTGTGGCCGCCGTTGCATCCTTTCCGGGTTTCCCGGCTCACCGCCCCTCCCGTCCCTCAGAATAAATTTATTAAAATATGATTAAAACCTTTATGGAGAAAATTATAAATATTGAAGGATAAAAAACTGTTGGGGTATTTGTTTTTATGAATGGAAAATCTGCTGAATACTATAAATATTAGGGTAAGAGGTCTCTACTGCACTCTTTCAACCCCTTCATGCCTCCAGTAGGGGTAGCACAACTACTTGTGGTAAATCCAAGAAGATTAACCTGGGCAGGTTTTACTCCAGTCTTTCCTCTTGGGAAAGAGCTTATTGCTGGGCCAATAAATTCTTCTGCTATAGGAGAAGTTTTCCACGCATGTGGGAAGGCCTCAGATAAGTATTTCCTGTTATTGGGTGATCATGATTGTTTATTTCTGGAATCCGTTAGCATGCCCATTTGGCATTCTCATTAAGCTAAGCAAATATTTTCACTTCTCTATCTGCTACTGTATATTTCTCAATTTGTTCAGATGTTAGGTGAACAGAAACTTTTTTGACCCCTTCAAAGATTTCAACAGAAAAGGTGGCAAATTTCTTCCAAAATTAACTTATGAATTCAATGTGATTCCAATTAAAATATGAACAAGAGTCTCACATAACTTGAGCAGTTGTTTCCTAAAATTCATAAGTGTAAAGGGTCAAGAATAGTCAAGACAGTAAAACAAGAAAAAAAGGTGGGGGAGAAATAATTAGAGGCACTTACTTTACCAGACAACAAGACTTAATATAAAACCTGTAATTAACATACAAATACTGGTTCAGTGATAGACAAGTAAGTCTGAAATAGGTCCTGAAAAAGACCCTCTTATATATGATAATGGCAGTTTGTTTTATAATTAGTTGGAAACAGATACTAGCCAATGAATTGTAGTTAGGTAACTATGCATATGGAAATAGAAAAAAAATTCTCAAATTATATAAAAATGAGTTACATACAATTAAATTAACTAATAAATTAGAATGGTACATACTCACCGGATTGCCATAAACTGTAAGCTCTCTGAGAGAAGAAATAACATCAAGTTTTTCCAGTTCTGCCATATCCTATTCAAAAGTTTAACAAGTTATTTTCTTTTTGTTAGTTTCAAAATTTTCAAGTATAGGCTAATTTGAAATAATTATCAGTATTGTTGATTAGAGACAGATCTGTGTACTGAAGATTTTAAAAGCATGTTTGGCAAAGATGACATTCTAACATGGGCTATATGGCAGCAATTATAAGATCAAACTTCTTTTTTTTCCCAGAAAAACTATGATCTATTCGAGGATATAGATTATACTTGGTTAACTTCCCCGAAGATTGACTCAGAAGTGTGAAAAAGAAGGTGAATCCAGTCTACAAACAAATTTCAAAGATACATTTTAAACACAATCTTAGCCAAAAAGGAGCATATTATTTTTTATTACCTATTTATCATTAGTGAAGATTTAAAATTATTTCTAAAATGCTATTTCTGATAAAATTTAGGCAGCAAGTTCAGGTTATTGCTAGTTCATATTAACAAAGCAAATTTAGTGATGTGTTCTTTTTTAAAATGTAACCATTAGGAACCTTTTTTTTAATGAAGTAACATTGATTTCAAACACTGTATAACTTGAAGGAGTATAGCTTCTAATCCATTCAAATGTATGATACTACACTACACTCACCACCAAACTTTTAAAAACCCTCTACACCTCCCTCCAATTGGTCCCTTCTATCTGTTCCTCCCACTTTCCATCCCCTTAGATAATCATCATTTTGTTGTCAGAGGATTGTTTTTGTTTGTTCTTTTGCTTTGTTTCTTTAATATTCCACATATGAATGAAATCATGTATTTGTCTGTGACTTTATGCTAAGTGAATTATGCCCCTATATTTATTTGGAATGACAAGTAGACATATAGCCAATTTATCCAATAACTAAAAGATTTTAAACCTATTTTAGATCATTTGTAAGTAGAATTTGATGTTTAATGTGATTGATTTTTACTATTTTGATTTTGGAATTATCATTAGACTTTACAAAGCTCTAATAGTCATCTATAAAGACATTATACACCTTGACCCCTAGGCAGTTCCTATAACCTTGTAGTCTAAATAGAAAGCATGGAAATGTTAAAAGTCTTATATTATTTTCTCAAATTAAACAGGGTTTAAGTTCATTAGTAAAATTTTTTTTTTTTTTTTTTAAAGATTTATTTATTTATTTATACAAGCACTGGGTAGAGTCAGAAGCGCGGGTGGGTGAGAGAATTCACCAGAGCCAGAGCAGAGAGCAGAACAGGCAGACCAATGAAATACACTGCTGAGGGGAGCAGCGGGTGGCAGGAGAGGTCTGCACCATGTGGGACCCTCCCCCAAGAGGCCGGGGATCGAACTGGTGCTGCAGAGGCTGCAGGGCAGCTTCGCAACTCAGTGCTCAACCGCTGCGCCACAGGGGGAGGCCCAGTAAAATATTTCTGATCAAAATGTTTCTCACAGAAAATGTAAATATGAGAGCATGCTAAATTTGTGGATGATAATGCTGGTAAAAATTTTTGTAGAGTCATCAAGAAAAGTAGCATGTCATAATAGGGGGAAAAGTACTTATGGCTTCCCATTTTTACTATACAGTTCATTTTGTTGTTGTTTTCATTTTTTGTTTGTTTGTTTGTTTTTTAACAGTGATATGGTGTTACCTCATACTGGTTCAAAAAAGCTGATTGGCAAATTTTCAGGAATTTTGTGAGATGGTGTTTTAGCTTGAAATTGGTTATAGTAGAAGAAATTATGTTTTGGAAATGGGCAAATGCTGTTGATTAAGGACTTTTTTCCCCTGAAGAGCCATCTGTTAAACATTAATCAGTACACCAATGGTTGTTACCTCTGAGTACATTGTCAAGAGAAGAACTTAGGAGAGTCATTGTAATATTAATAGTTGGGGCATTTCATTTAGGAGAAAAAGTAGCAAGCAACTATTTCAATTTTGAAAATGGCCCCAGGTCATGTCATTACTGAGTTATTTGAAAGTAGAGTTGGTGGATGCCAGATAGGGGAATCATTTAGACACAGGAAACAAATGGAACTGCAAAACTTAATAACTCACTTTTCAATTGTGTTTCTGTGATTCTTCCTGCAGAAGACAACAGTTTTCCATATCTATAGTATTGGTCATGATGGCTAAAGTCAAAAGCGTCACAGTGGAATCTGTTATTAAGGATATGCAGCTTATGAAAGACTCTAAGGTAGGTCAATGAGGTATTATAAATACCTTCATTAGGAGTGTTGTCTTGCTAATTTTTTTAATGCCTCCTAACCTATAAATTATTTGGAACCCAAAAGGTTACTTGTAATCAGTTGTGGAAATTAATGCTACTATCAGCCTTCCCATGTTGGTATGACTCTAGAGAGAAAATCTTTTCCAAAAAGAAAATTTGAAATGAGAACTAAGAATTTTGAAGAACAATGTCTTCAGCAGAATCAAACAGTATCTCCAGCCTAACCTAATCCTTCTAAGTTCATTTTCCCTGCTAGCTGTATGATCATATTAAGCCACTATAATTTTAATGGTTGGAATAAGTTTGATGGTAAAATGATTTATCTAAATTCAATGAAAAATGTCATTTCAAGGGTAAAAATAAACCAAGATGGTCTGATCATTAAATAGTCAATAACCTTGCATTCAATGATATATGTATACTCTCCCATGATTTAGGGTTGTCCTTTGGCTATATTAAATTTTGAAAGCAAATAAACTTGACTAGGTCTTATCCTGTTTAAGTTACTAGGATAGGAAATAGCTATATCAGCTGATTGCCATCCATTCACTTCCTTTAGGAGAGAGAACAGAGGGGATACAGAGCAGGACACTCCTGGGGAAGTAGGTTCCTAGTCTGTTTCCTTTTAAGTATGCTGGTAACTTGGTGTTCTGTTAAAATACATTTGCTATGAAGCAAGTCCTTATTTATGAGATACTATAAGCAGGATCTCCCTGGTTAAGGATTTCTTACAGTAAATAAACCTAGACTTTAAGGAATGGCTCCCTATAAAATGTCACATAAGCTTAAGTATAAAATAGAGATATTTCATAAATGAAACACTTGATTTATGAGATCACCGCCACAAAATTTTACTTGGAGAGCTCATATTTTTATCTAGGTTAGACAGTGTCCTCGTATCCTCAAAATAATTAGTAAAGCTTGATACCAGGCAAGATCTGATTTGATAACCCTGTATTCGTTCGGTTGTGATCACTGGAAAGATTTCTAATAGGATATCAATTTTCCTAATTTAGATTTCTACCAGATAAGTCTTTTCTCAGATGAATGTTGTCTGAACCTGGATAGATTAGTTGTATGTCATTTTTCTCTATCTGTATGTATATTTCCCAATTTGTACATAGGAAAGGATATTACTCATGATTTCCCTCTCTCCTTGTACAGGCTTTTATATCACACCAGAAAAGGTTTCCTGAACTCTAGCAAGTGGAGCCACAAACAAATATTGATAGAGTATCAACTATATACCAGGTACTATATTATATGCTGATACAAGTGTGGATAAGATAAACTCCATCCTTGCCTTTGGAGGGCAGGCCATAGCTCAGGTTGTCTTTGAGACTGTTTTAAAGGTATGGGCAGACATAGTAAAGCTGGTAAAAAGAGGGCTATGAGATTATTACCAAAACACTGAGAGACATGTTAGGACTGCAGAAGGTTATGTATACATCAATCCTCTTATCTATATACTACTCTGGGAGAGAGACTAGGCAGGCTCTGTGGAGCAGTAGTTTAATAGAAATTGTTTGAATTCTGAGCAGGTAAGGATCTTAAAACTTAAGATCCTATCTAAGGAAGGCTTGAGTGGGGAGAGATGGAATATTGAAACTAAGTCGCAGTCCATTATCCAGAGTTGATTTAAATGTCAGACCAAATACCAATGTCAAATTTAAAAGGCCCGAGAAAGTCTGGGGTTGAGATACAGCTGCTTGGATCTAGAGTAATCAGGACAAATGATGTCTATTAAAAAGGACTGCTAAGGAAAGCCTTAAGACATTTAGAGCTAATCTTTATTAGCAGATTATTTGGGTTTATAAGTCTAGAAGCAGGATAGACATCTTTGTACCACTTAATATTTATATGGCATATAAATAATAAGAAACACCTAGCAAAAATTTTATTGGGGTGTTTGGAAGCATTATGTTCAGATGAAATAGAGAGTAAGTCTCATAACAAAAAAAAAATGTTACCTGTATTTTATTATATCCTAAGAAGAGTTTCTCTAGTTTTACCAAAGGTTGTAATTTGCTCAGCTCTCGTAGTCTGTTTTCCTCCAGGTGAAGTGCCAGCAGAGAGCTTGGTTTGGCAAAGGCACTTTCATTAAATGCTCTGATGCGGTTGTGGTCCACTACCAACTCCTGAAGGACTACTAAATTGTCAAGTCCTTCAATTTGACTGATTTCATTCCCTGAAAAAAGATAACTCATGATTTGTCAAGTGAGCCCAAACTTTTTGAATGAAAGGTTACTTATTTTCATTTATATTTTGTATCAAATGATTTTTTTAAAAAAGGATTATAAATAACATTTTCAAGGATAAGTGAAAATAAAATTTACAGGAAAGTAGCATCATCATCAAATAATATTTATGAAAATTTCTCCTTTATCTTTTAAGGAGTAAGATGATGTACAAAATGTACTGAATTGATCAGATCTGTCTATTCAGTGATAAAGCTCTAAAATAATTGTTCATGACAAAAGTAAGTGTATGAAAGTACTGCAAAAGATATGCTTCCAGTATATTGGATTATTCTAATAGCTATTCTGATAGGTAAATCTAATTATTTCTTAAAATAAACCACTTAATAAGTTGTAACAATATATCTTAATTATACTGTTATTTCTTTTTCAATATATTTTTGTACTCAACATTAAGCAAATAGAATTAATTACATTCTTTTCTTTTAAGATTTATTTATTTATACAAGTACTGGAGTACAGTTAGAGGCGCAGGAGGGTGAGAGAATTCACCAGAGACAGAGCAGGGAACAGAACAGGCAGACTGACCGAACTACACTGCTGAGGGGTGCAGCAGGCAAGGCAGTGGAGGTTCTGCCCTGCCATGTGGGTTTCTCCCTGGCCGACTGGGATCGAACTGGTGCTGAGAGGCTGCGGACAGCTTCACAGTGCAGTGCTCAACCTGCTGCGCCACAGGGGAGGCCCAAATTCATTACATCCTTTAAAACCTCAGTCTTTTCTTGTCCAACAGTCATTGTCCAACAGTGATGATTGGCAGCCACCATGGGTTTGGGAATAAATGTCACTCACAATTTCCAACTTTTGGAAGAACTCAAAGAAGGCCAAAAAGGAGTAGGAGGTGGGATGGTTAGTAGGAGGTTGGATGGCTAGATGGTGTCTACAAGATGATGAAGACATGACACAAGTTGGACATGATAATTGGGTCTCCAATAATAATTTATGAAAACTGAATATATAGTTTTAAAATAGAATGTGGGCCTAAATACCCAGAAACACCTCCCTTTGTAAGATGTTTAACAAAAATTAACATGGAGTTAATAGTTCTAATGGAGGGGGGATCAACCAGCTGCTAACATCTTGGTCTTGGACTTCTAGTCTCTAGAACTTTGAGGAAGTATATTTCTGTATCTAGTCTGTGGCATTTTGTTGGCAGTCCTAGCAAACTAATGTACTATTGAACATGTGGCTCCTGTGATCTTGGAATTTATCATATTTCAGTGAATTCAAGACATAAACAATTGTTAAGCTTTGCAAATACTTTATAACAAAAATAAAGAAAAAATACTTGTCTAGATAAATGACGACATGTCATCTATTAAGAAACAACCAGATTTCAGACTTGTTAAAATATAAAATATAGGTTAATTGATTGATTAAATATGATTGAATTGATTAAATATGGCAAATATATTTTGTTTTCTACTTTTATAGAGAAGATGATAATATAACAACTTACAATAAAAATGCTCACAGTACTAGGCCTCCCTGGTGACGAAAGGGTAAAGACACAACCCATGAAGCTAGCTGCAGTCACTGCAGCACTAGGTCGATGCCCGGCCAGGGAGCTACCCACATGGCGTAGCAGACCTCTCCTGATTCACCCACTACTCCCCTCAGCAGTGTGTTTCAGTCAATCTGCCTGTTTTGTTCCCGACTGTCTCTGGTGAATTCTCTCACCCTCCCCCGCTACACCTCTGGCCTGCACCCCAGTTCTTATATGCATAAATAAATAAATCTTTTTAAAAATTGCTCACTACTAAAAGTTTCACAGACTTTGAAACACTATCCATGCTTTGCTTATAAATGAAAAAGAAAGTTTATTCAAGTCAGATTGAGAAAAATTACTCTGTTGTGCGAATATATTAGTTTCATGAAATTATAAATTTAGATTCACTTTTAATATTTTAAGTACAGTGGTATAAAAATCACATGAGATAGCTTCAAGTGATGAATGTCTATAGTAGCTATTATGAGTCTTACAGTTCTATATCTAAGAGCATTTACCACTGTGTAAAAAGCTCCTACTTATTTAGCTATATAGATAAACACACTGTCCAATGTCTCAGTTAATGGCAGTCATTATTGTCAGAATAAATGTCCTCACTTCCTGCATAAGGCTGTCCTACTCTCATTAATCATGCTAGCCATGGCAACAAAACACTTTACACCATTAGATTAAAGTAGACCTTAGATTAGGTTGTCTGATGTTTTTGTATGTCAATATATTATCTAAAAGATCTGTGGTTGCTATGTTCAATTTCTTGTTCTCTTAAGGCAAAATATTTATGTTTTTGACCTAACTCTCACACAACTTTGATAGAAAAAAGATGCATTAAAAAATTAAATATGGTATAAAAGTCTGTCTTAGAAAAAGTTACTCTACTCTAATTGACTATATAGATCTCTCTCCACGTTTCACTGATGGATCTCCTAGTCATTAAGTGATTGTCATATTATTGTTCCAAATCCTACTTTTTCTCATGGTACTTTTCTAATAATTTGCAATTCCTACCTATTGTCAACTGAGCAAAATGAGCATTATTCATCAAATTGATAATGTTTAGAGGTTTTATAATTTATGACTCTGTCTATAACTGCATACTTTCTTTTCTCTTCAGCTTGGTCCCTTTTCAAGTAGACCCCATAGTTGTGGTCTTGTGATTCATTACCTCCTCCCTACTACTTTCAAACTTCTCTGTCATGCTCACTTCTGATCTAAATTCTATGAGTCTTTCAATGACTCCTAGATATGTAGAGGGGTTAATATTTCAATTTCTTTTTTACTCTAAACATCACTTGCATTTGTTAACACATGGCATTTAATTCATCTTTGTTTCAATATATTTCTGCAGGCAGATCCTAAACTATTTTAAGGCAAGGATCTCAATTATATATAATTACAATAATAAAGTATCTCTGTATCTTTCATAGTACTTAGCACAATTCTGGGTTTAATAAGTGCTTGTGAATTATCCACTGGTTACTTTTTATTCTTTTTTATTGAAGATGATATAAAAGTAAATTATGATATAATACTGTACTCAGCTCTAGAATGCTGCATTTCCTAGAATATTTCCATTATTTATGTAAACAAAACCCATTGGTTGTTACTAAAATATTTTGGGGGGTTAAGTGAATCCATTTTAAGTAAAACTTGATGTTAGATCTGCTTACCTAAAGTGAATAAGAAATCAGCTTTTAATAATAATGATTTACACATTCATAGTATAGCTACTCACCTTGTAGAAATAGAAATTTTAGATTTCTTAGCCTGTTGAGTTGTAGTTGAATTAAATTACAAATTCCATTGTAGCCCAAATGAAGAACTTCCAAACTGAGCATTATTGGAGGCAAATTTTCATTGTTCATTATATCTCTAAAACACACAGATAAGTTTGAACCCTTAAACAAAATTCCAAGCCATCTGTATCATAAAAAGATAGTCTGATTTGTACTACTATAAATTCAATTTAATAAAAAGAAAACTGATGAATTTACAAGTACAACAGAATTAAAGTATAGCATGTTTTCTCTTTATAGCTTATAATCATATTTTATTCTTTAAAATATTTTTATATGATAAAGAATAAAATGTACAGAAAGAGTTACTTAAAATGTAAAGCAAGAGCAAGTGTAGCCAAGCAAGAAAAAGGAAAATAAAGTATTGGAATTATTTTCAGATTGGAAAAGAATAAGTAAATCTGTCTTTATTTTCAGATGATATAATTTCATATTTAGAAAATTCTAAGAAATATGCCCAAAAAAGACTTAATAAGGATAATAAATGAGTTCAGCAAGATTACAGGATAAAAGATTAACATACAAAAATCAACTGAATTTCTAGATATCAGCAATAAATTGAGAAATAAGAATTCTATTCATATAGTATGTAAAGATAAAATACTTCAGAAAAATAAAACAGAAGCAGTAGAATGTTCCACAGAGTAATAAAAAACATTGCTGAGATTAATTAAAGAAGATCTAAATAAGTACAGAAATATTAAATATGCATGCATTAGAAGACTCGTTATTACTAAGATGGCGGTTGTCTACAAATTGGTAAATAGATTCAAAGCAATATGTATCAAAAAACCTGGTAGGTTTCCCTTCACCCTCCAGAATAACCTTAAAATAACCATCTTATTTTAAAATTTTAAAGAAAATGTGAAGTACCCATAAGATCCAAAACAATCTTTAAAGAGAATAGTTATAGGCTTACAACCCCTGATTTTATTTTATTTTATTTTATTTTTAAATAATAAATTTTATTTTTATATTCCCCATACAATTGCAGCCCCCCCCATTCTGACCCCAATCCCTCCCCTCCCACCCCCCACCCCCCAAAAAGTGTCTCTGGTTCATAGTTTTTTGTTGATTTTGATTTTCACTTTCTTATAGTTATTCATTTTCCTGGTCCCTTATTTAAGTTTTCTAGATTCCTGCTATGAGTGAGACCATCCGGTATTTTTCTTTTTCTTTTTGGCTTATTTCACTGAGCATGATCCCTTCCAGCGCCATCCATGTTGCTGCAAATTGCATGTGTTTATCTTTTTTGAATGCTGAGTAATATTCCATGGTGTATATGTACCACATCTTCTTGATCCAGTCATCTATTTTTGGGCATTTGGGCTGTTTCCAAAGCTTAGCTATTATAAACAGTGCTGCAATAAACATAGGGGTGCAGGTGTTCTTTGGAATTGATGTTTCTGTGTCCTTTGGGTAAATACCTAGGAGTGGAATTGCTGGATCATATGGAAGCTCTATGTTTAGTAGGCCCAGAAATCTCCACACAGCTCTCCATAGTGGTTGGACCAGTTTGCACTCCCACCAACAGTGCAGGAGAGTTCCTTTTTCTCCACACCCTTGCCAACATTTGTTGTTGCTAGTTTTTTTAATATGTGCCATTCTCACTGGTGTAAGATGGTATCTCATGGTAGTTTTGATTTGCATTTCCCTGATGACAAGTGATGTTGAACATTTTTTCATATGCCTGTTGGCCATTTGCATTTCCTCTTCAGAGAAGTTTCTTTTTAGCTCTTCTGCCCATTTTTTGACTGGATTATTTTCTTTGTTGTTGTTAAGTCTCATCAGCTCTTTGCAGATTTTTGTGATCAGTCCTTTATCATTAGTGTTGGGTGCAAAAATGTTCTCCCAGTTGGTGGGGTTTCTCTTTGTTTTTGTTATTGTCTCTTTTGCTGTGCAGAAGCTCTTTAATTTGATGTAGTCCCAGCTGTTTATCTTTGCCTTCACTCTCACTGCTTTGGGTGATGTGTCTGTAAAGATGTCTTTTATGTGCAAATCACGTAGTGTTTCGCCTATATTTCCTTCTATATATTTTATGGTTTCAGGTCTTATTTCTAGTTCTTTAATCCATTTTGAGTTGATTTTTGTGTATGGTGTGAGGTAGTGGTCAAGCTTCATTCTTTTGCATGTAGCGACCCAGTTTTCCCAGCACCATTTATTGAACAAACTCTCTTTGCTCCAATGCATAGTCTTTGCTCCTTTGTCAAAGATTAGTTGACCATAAATCTGTGGACAACCCCTGATTTTAAAAGTTGCTTTAAAGCTACAGTAATCAAACCATTCTGGCAAGAGGACAGATACAGAGATCAATGGAACAGAATTAAGAATCCAGAAACATACTTTTACATATATGGTCAATTGATTTTCAGCAAGTGTATCAAGGCAATTCAAAGGCGGAAAGGATTGAATTTAAAAATAAATGGTGCTGGGACAAATGGATATCCATATGCAAAATAATGAATTTAGGTTTCACATTTTATTTTACAACACACACCTATACAAATATCAACACAAAATGGATCATAATTCTAAATGTAAGATAAAAATCATAAGACTTTTTAAAGGAAACATATGGGAAAATCTATATAACTTTAGGTTAGGCAAAGAGTTCTTAGGTATAGCAACAAAATCACAATCTATAAGAGAAAAAGTTAATGAATTGGACTTTATCAAAATTAAAATTTCTTTAAAAGTCACTAAAGAAATAGATAAGACCACAGACTGAGAAAAAGTATAAATCATTTATTTGATAAAGGGCTTATTATCCAGAATATTTAAAGAACTCAAAAAATAAAAAAACAAACAACCTAATTTGAAAATAAACAAAATTTCAAAAACATTACTCATTAGGAAAATACAAATTAAAACCACAGTGAATCCACTAGAATAGTTGTAATCAAAATGAGAAAATTAATAAAAAATACTGGTGAGGTATGGAGAAATAAGAACCCTTATACAGTGTTGTTAATAATGTCAGATGGTATATCACTTTGGAAAAAATAGTTGGGCAGTTTCTTAAAAATATAAATAAATTACCATGAGACCTGGCAATTTCATAGCTAGGTATCTACCTAAGAGAAATGAAAAGCATAAGTGCACACAAATGCCTCTTCACAAACATTCACAGAAGCAAAAGTCATACTAGCGAAAAAGCAGAAACCAAATGTCCATCAACTGGTGAATAAACATAACATGGAATATCCATATAATAGAATACCCAATATATTCAGCAATGAAAAAGAATGAACTGCTAATATTAATACATGCTACATAGATGAACCTCTAAAACATCATGCTAAATGTGAGATGTCAGATGCAAAAGATCACATATTTTATAATTCCACTTATATGAAATGTCTAGAAAACACATTTCTATAGAAAGTAGATTGATTAGTGCTTTCCTGGAGCTAGAAGTAGGAAAAGGGAATTGATTGCAAATGGACATGAGGGGTCTTTTGGTGTGTGATGGAAATGTTCTAAAACTGTATGGCAGTGATGGTTGCACAACTTCACAAATTCAGTAAAAATTATACACTTAAAGTGAGTGACTATGATATATAATTTGTATTTAAATAAAGCTAATAAACAACATGAATAGTTCTAAAATCACTGGCTTATACACAGAAGGGTGTTATATGAATTGTATTTCAGTTAAAAAAAAGAAGCTCAAGGTAGTAAACCCTCAAATTTTTTCACTTTGTTTTCAATGAAATGGAGGAAGCAGGGAAAAGACAATGACAAAGGAATATTATGCATATCTTTTATTTGCTGTTTATTTTTGGTGTGTAGCTTTTAATAAGTATTAAAATAAGCTAAATGTGTGTTACTGTTGTCATTAATGTGACCAACTACTTTATAAACTTCCAACCAAAACTATTTATAATTCTAAAAAAAAAAGAATAATACCTGTTCACTTTTGAAGTTCCTTGCTGTCCATAGCCACTTGAAGGTACTTTCTGGTAGAGTAGTTGTCTGTTGGTTAAGTGAGTCTGCGGCTTTAATCTGGGCATGATTGATTCAATATGATTATAGTTAAGGCACAGGACCTACAGAAAGAATACCGTATTAATTTAGATATAAAATATGAATATTGATAATTTATGTCTTTGATTTAAGATTATAAACGTCCTGAAGTTATTATAATGGTACAGATAAAAGTTAGATTGTACAACATAATTTGATAATAGATTAGTGTTAAAGATAACAAATTTTCACCCTAAGGAAATAGATAAGACCACAGACTTGGAAAAAGTATTTATAAATCGTTTACAATCAAATTATCTAAATTTGGCTTTGATGTGTTTTTATTATTTCATATGCTGGGAAATGACACCATATCAAGCAAAATAATGGAGCCCCTAGAAAGCTACTCAACTTTCTCAAGCTGCACCCCTCACTTCTCCAAGGTGACTTAGATGAAATAACTCATTAGTTGGAGAGATCAGTCTTTCCCTGTGTTTAAAAGGTCTTAGTAAATGGCTCAGCCATAGCAATAGGAGAGGAGACAATGAGGTTACTTTGAGAACTGTAGTGTCCTTCGACTTCATTCTATACCCGCTCATGATAGAGGCAGCATTCTTCCCATCCCCTTCTGCAGAATAAGATTATTTACTGTTTAAAAGATATTCATAGAAAACTGAGATCAACCAAAATAACTTTGGAAGGTAACACTTTTTCTTGCTGGTGGAAAAAAAAAAACTTAGGAGTAACTTATTTTTTTTATAACATGAAAATATATCTTAATTCAAAGTAAAGATAATTACAGCTTACATTGAAAACCTTGAAAGAAAAAAAGAAAATTTGTTAAGTGACTCACCTTTACATTAGGCAGATAGATTAACCCACTGAATGAAGTAAGATTATTGTTCTGTAGATTCACATTACACACATTTCTAAATTGGTCAACTGGTATCAAGTCCACAGTTCTGAATGTAGATGAAGTAAATGTTATAATTTTAATAGGACAGGAAAAATACCGTACAACCATAAAGGCATTTTAAAAATCTCATTTGATGAATATTATAAAAAAGAGTTGGCTTAATGTAAAATATATGGGTTAAGTGATTGGATATATACATATTTTTGTCATATGTGTAAGAAAATGAGAATTTTATTGCTTAAAAAAAAGGTCCAATACCATATAAACATGACAGTATCATAAGAGAAACTTTAAAAATATTTCCAATTTCTTTGTATGTTCATATACATGTTCATGAAATCATAGTGATGTTGATATGGAAAATCATAAGATTTTCAGGTTGTAAAGCGGCAGAGGACATGCGGGAACTAAGTTATTTCTGAAATGCCAGGAAGAGTTTAGGAGTAGAAAAGAAAAGGAGAATACAGGTAAAGTCTGAAAACAGAGTTTTCTGTGGGATCTCCTAAAAGATTTTATGACATTCCTCCTTGTGAGGATCTTTTGGTAATTAAACAGAATGCTCGATTCCTAATCCATAGCTTTATGCCATGATAAAGAAGAGCATAAAGGTAAATCTTCTTGTCCTAACCACTTTCAAAAAATTCTAACCCCCCCAAAAGTTACAATTCTGACACACTTTCATCCATTAATAAATCATTCATTTATTCCACATATTTCCATTAGTGTTTCCCAAGTGCTGACAATGTGTTTAGAAAGGGCTACAATAAATATGAAAAGATACTGTCTTTGCCCTCAAGAATAACTAAAAGAAGGGAAATTGTAACAGAGTTAGGTGTAATGAAATTTTAGAGAAAGAACATTTGGGAGGGAAGTCAGAATGACTTCACATGGGAGAAAGACATTAAAATGAGACTTAGAGAACTTCTAGGTATTTGTCAGACTCTATCAGAGTCATAGAGACCGTGCAACAGGAGGAAGCAAATACAGAAACATGAAACAGCATCTTGTGATTGAGAGTTAGAAAGTGGAAAGATTCTGTACATATTAAAAGCCACTGAGGGCCTCCCGTGGTGGCGCAGTGGTTGAGCGCTGGGTTGCGAGGCTGCCCGCAGCCTCTGCAGCGCCGGTTTGGTTCGTTCCCCGGCCACCTGCGAGGGTCCCACAAAAAAATAAAATAAAATAAAAGTATAAATAAATAAATAAATAAAAGCCACTGAAAAGTTTGTGAAGGGAAGTGATGTGATAAAACTTTAAAGATATTACAGGTAATAGAAATGGTTTCAGGGGTGATTACATAAGACAAAAACCAAAAGATCACTAAGAGTTTGTAAAAAAAAGTTCATTTTCTGTCCTAGGTAAATGGTAGTGAATATGGAAGGCAGGGGAGGAGGGAATCATGAGACACACAAGACAGTCTCTGTAGAAGTTGGTGATTAAGTGAAAATGGAAGACAAAGTTGAGAGAAATGACTCCTGGATTTTTGGTTTGGGCAACAACAATCAGGTGAATGTTGTCTCCTGGATGCTATTCTAGAGAGCAATTTAATATTCAAGTGAGGTAGGCTTGTGCTAAACTTGGGGACCATCATCATCAATTAAATTTATGGCTAAATATGTCTGCCTGTGAAGAGTACAGAATAGGAAAGGGAAAATGATTTTTCTAACCAGGAGTACAATGATGACATTGTTGAGAACAACATCAGAGGAGTTGTGGTAGGAAAACCAAATTGCACTGAATTAGAGTGATATAAT
This sequence comes from Talpa occidentalis, assembly GCF_014898055.3. Taxonomy (NCBI): domain Eukaryota; kingdom Metazoa; phylum Chordata; class Mammalia; order Eulipotyphla; family Talpidae; genus Talpa; species Talpa occidentalis. The sequence continues at coordinate 68,536,963 of NW_023601104.1, read as the reverse complement.
GTGAGGAGGAAGCCTAGTATTTCTAAGTTTAAAAGCCCGGTTATAAAAGAAGAGAGAAATTTAAGATCTTAGAAAAAGATTGATGACATTTTTAATCATAGTGTGTGATAATAAGAATTATTAATGCATTTCAAACTGTTAAAGTTAGCATGAGATTTTGAAGTAGAGTAGATAATTTTCTGAATTATTGGTTATATTTGGATAAGATGTATAAATGGTAAGACTTAGGAAAATGATAATCATTACACATTTAATTATAATGTCAGAGAGAATATAATAAAATGATTATACCTGATGGATGATGAAGTCCAACTTAGTTCTTGCATTTGAACAAAGTTTGAGTGTCCTTGTCGTTCTGCAATCATGTCAGAGGTAAGTCTGCCACCAAACAAATCTTTTGCACACTCAGTCTCTGGTGATTCCTACATATGAAGACATTTAAAAAGTGGGCTAAAGGATATGGGTTTGGTGCTAAGGGGATTCTCTCTTTTTTTTTTTTTTCCTTCTGGTGGATCTTGGGGAAAAGGAGCAAGAGAGAAGCTGGCATGACTGCACTTTTTGCTAAAGGAGGCTGATACTGGTATAACCTTTTCTCCTCTTTCCTTATCTCCTCTTGCTCATACCACCTCAATGTTTTCCTTTATCTGCTGCAGTGGTCACAGAACCACAGCTCCAACTACAAGTGCTGGAATCAGGATGATTCCTAAGCAAAAACTGTAACTGTTTTTAAACCTAATGTCAGAATTCCTAAGGACCTGATGAGGTGGGTTTTGCTTTCACTCCATCTGGCACAACTGGAGTGAGAATAGTGAATGCAGCTGTATAGCTCACTCGTTCTAAACCTATATAACCTTACCCTGTCTAAACAGGAGTAGACTAGTGGGTGGAGGGGTGGGGATAGGTGTACTTACTAGAGGCATTGCTGTCTGCATTCTAAACCAGACAGTGACTGAACATATCATCCCTTCTGAAGTGGAAAAGTATGGGTATAAATAAAGAGGAAAAATAGTAGTTATGGATAATGGAATCAATAAATAGTTCATGCAACCAGGGAAGTCCAATTATTACATTGATGCCTCAAAAGCAGCTCAGAGAAGCAGATGGCATTGGCTCAATTATATATCTGGAAAGAGTAAGTCTATATTTTCTGAGACCACTCCTCCTTTTGGAACCTAACAAAATCTCTAATGGAAGCCTGCAAATCTGAGTGACCTCACTGGGTGACAATTTCTTATGATAACAACTGAGTAGTGTTATAGTAATATTCCAGTATTTTTTTGAATTTTATAATCATTTTGCTGTAAAGGATCTATGTTCAAAAACTAGGGGTGGACTGTGATGGTTGTGATTTATAAAAGATTTATATTTGGATTTCATTCACTGTTACTGGCACCTAGCGCCTAAAACCCTTACAATTTCCTATATAAGTTCATAGGAGCAGCTTTTGTTATATTTAGGTTTTTGTTATCAGTTCCTAAAATAGCTCCAGAGCCATAAAGGTGAAAAGAATGTCTAACAAGTACTTTTCTATTGCATCTGAGTTTACATTAGTTTTTAAGGATATGGGCTAGTTACCAGGGAAGCCAACCAAGATTAGAGAGTGTTGGAATTTTCGGTCCCACATGGGAGAAGGGCAGAACCAGTTGCCAGTAGTCAGTGATTTAATCAACTGTGCCTATGTAGTGCAGCCTCCATAAAACTCCAAAATGAGGGGTTGCGGAGAGCCTCCTGGTTGGTGAATACCTGAATTTCTGGGAGAGAGGTGTGCTCAGAGAGAGCGTGTACATTCTGTGCCCCCTTCCATTCTTTGCTTTAAGTATTTCTTTCATTTGACTGTTCCTGAGTTATATCCCCTTTTAATAAGCCAGTAATGTAGAAAGTAAATGTTTTCTGGAGTTCTGTGTATGAGCTGTGCTAACATATTAATCAAGCCCAAGGAGGGAGGGTCAATGGAACCTGCTATATATATAGTTGATTAGTCAGGAGCACAGATGACAACCTGGCCTTGTAAGTGGCATTTGAAGGGGAGAGGACAGTAATATGGAACTGAGCCCTTAACCTGTGGGATCTACTGCTATCTCCAGGTAAACAGTGTCAGAACACAGGTGTTTTTTCTTTAAATAACAGATTTATTTATTTATTTATTTATTTATTTATTTATTTATTTATTATTTTCTTCCAATTATGTTTATTGAGCTAAAGTCAGTTTAGAATACCCAACTTAGAAGTGAGTTTTTCTTTTACAATGTGGTTTTCTTTTTGTCTCCTATGTGCTGGACTAGGTGCATTATGATCAACAAGGTAATTGGTATGATTTCAATCTTCATAGTTTTATTGACAGTGACTTGGGTCCTAACATATGGTTTATTATTGAAAATGTTCCATGCACATTTGAAAAAAATGTATATATGCAGCAGTTTTTGGGTACAGTGTTCTATTAATATATATGTCTGCTAAGCCTGTTTGGTCCAGTTCCTCATCTAAAGCTATTGTTCCTATATTTATTCTGTCTTGCTGATCGGTCCCAGGTTGCAAGTGAAGTATTATATCCCCTAGTATTATTGTCAATATTACTCTTTAGTTCTATTAATAATTATGAATCTTGGTACTTTATCATTTGATAAATACATATTTATATGTGTTATTTCTTCTTGTTATATTAGGGTACATACTTGTAATGTGATGTCCATCTCTAGCTCCTATTACCTTTTTAATTTGGAAAGCTATTTTATAATTTTCTAACTTTTACTCTTTTGACCACCATTTGATTGTAGGATTTCCTTCCAGCCTTTATAAGTCTGTCCTTTGTTAGTAAGATTAGTACCTATAGACAGTAGAAGGTTGGTGTTTGTTTGAAACACACTCAGTTACTCTAGCTTTTAACTGGCAAATTTAAGCCATTACATTTAAGGTAATTATTGAGATATAAGTGCTTATTGCCATTTTGTTATTTTTTCAATTTCTTTTAGTTTGTATTTATTTTGTGATATCTACCTTTTATGTTTTTAACTGTTTAGATTCCATTTCCATTGTTACTTCTATTGATTTTGCTTGAAGTTTCTTCTATGTATAGTATATAATCTTTACCTTTATCAGCAGGTAGTAGTTTCATAAAACTACTCCTAAAATATCCCTCATGAAAGCCAATACATACATAAAACCTAGGATATAAAATTCTAGGAAATTTGTGTCAGAGGAAAATGTTTTAGAGTCTCCATTTTGAGGAGGATCCTTTAAAAAGCAGAACTAGAATTAGTGAACTTCTTAGAGCACCTTAAGGTCCCAAATAATCCTGAGCCATCCTTTAATTTTCTAGAAAATTTGATGAATTTCATTGTCTAACAGTAGGTAGGCAATGTTATAAGGCAACCTTTTTACTTTTCATATATTTTCACACGTTTACCCTTTAATATGGAAATCAGGAGCCTGTATGAACTTACGTGTTACAGAATCCCAAGTTTGCACTCATTTTTAGTCCTTTGTCCTTTGTTATTTTGCTTTACAATTTACTAATAAAGTTGGCATGCCATATGTTGGTTCAAGTATATTTTTCTTAAATATTAACAACTGGGCCTCCCCGGTGGCGCAGCAGTTGAGCGCTGGGTTGCGAAGCTGCCCGCAGCCTCTGCAGCACCGGTTCAATCCCCGGCTACTCCCTGGCCACAGGAGGAGGGTCCCACATGGTGCACAGACCTCTCCTGCCACCCGCTGCTCCCCTCAGCAGTGTCTTTGGTCCTTCTGCCTGCTCTGCTTCCCGCTCTGGCTCAGTGAATTCTCTCACCCTCCCGCCCTTCTGACTGTACCCAGTGCTTGTATAAATAAATAAATAAATATTTTTTAAAAAAGTCTTTAAAAAATAATAAATAAATATTAACAACTACATTTTTTTCAGGAATTAGAAGGTATTTTAGGCCCAGGAGGATGGTAGGGTTCCACAACAATGTTTTCTATTCTTTGCCCTTACTTTTTAGTTATTGAATTCATGGGTACAAATGTAGGCAGCATCTTCCCTCCACTGCCACTTCAGTTTGGATAGTTAAGAATTAGCCACAAGAGAAAATTTTAAAACCCAGATATAAAACGTACTTTCGAGACTAAATTTTATTAAGTATACTAAATGTGGGTATCATACTAGTATCAAAACAGAGTAAAAATGATTATGGTTTATCAATATTTGAATATGCAGCTTAACCCAAGTCCTATGAGTTATAAAACAACTTACAATTGAGATTCCATCCAAAGCTTTCAGTTCTGGAAGATGAAATATTACAAAGAACCGGTAGTTTTCTTGGTTCCATATTATAATATTTCCATAGGTATCTAGAATGACCAGGTTACATAAATTCTGGGTAATAAAAATACACACATTAAATTTAATACATACATTTATTCTAGCAAGTTTTTTCCGCTCAAGACTTTAATTATTCTTTTAATATTTGAATTACTCTATAATTTTGTATTGATTTGAGTGCTTTTAAATGTACTTTTTTCATGCAAGGGTAACCTTTTCAGACCACTAAGGTATAATTTGTGCAGTGTTTCAGTGGTCTATGTTTAATGATCAGAGACCCTTTTAGGATGCTGGTGTTAAAGATACTGTTAGGCTTGGAAAGAACTTTGCTTAGTCTAAAACTTTGTTTATGGAATAATGGTCTATTAAATAGCATGTATATAGGTACATAGATATAACAGGAATGAGAGCCATTGCCTTTTGTAAAGGGATAAAATGGAAGACTTCTGAATGAGTAGCAGAATTCATCATAAGAGGAAATGTACTTTCTTATAGACAAAACATTCTGATATGTCTTTGTTGAAACAATGTCAAGTAGGTATGGATGGGAGAGGTTAAGACAAGAAGGAGTAAAATTTACTTTGCATCTTAAGGTAAAATTGTTAATTTTCTTTCTATCATTGATTAAGTTGCCTCTGCCATTTTAGATGAAGAACTCATACTGGGGGAGTAGGCATGGGAAGAAGACTGAAAATAAGGAAAGACAGGCATGGATAAATTTTGGGTGGGAGATAAAGTTCTAGCAGTCTGGTATCAGCAAAAGAAAAGAGGCCATTGTGAAAGTCACTGTGATAGCAAATAGCCACTGTTTAGAAACGATCAAGTCACATGTTATATTTTAAGGGAATTCCTATTCTATATTGTAGGAAAGTTCCATATTATTCAAACCTTCAATGAAGCCTTGAATTAGTTTCTTTTTGGGGAATTAAAGAGAGCAAAACTGGGTAAAATTGACAAGAAAGAGTTGAAGTCACCAAGTAAGAACCCACTGAGAGATAATCAAGAACTACTCTGAGAACAGAAGAATATTAAAGAATCTTACTCCTCAAACAGTTTGGGGTATCCTTGGAATTATCAAGAAAAGCACTAGCTAGGACGGATGGGGCTTGGGTTCTTTTTTTAGGTTTTTAAAAAATTTTACTATAGGAGGTTATCAATTTAAGGATATTATGTTTACACATATATTTGTATGTACACATAAACTGAATACATTTTAATAAACCTTGCTATTCTTGATTTTAATTTTCTTTATATTTTTCTTCTATATCCCAAATCCTGTACAGTGGAACATGCATTATTTTCATAGTATATATAAACAATAAGTATTTTAAAATACAAAAACATTACTATCCCAGATAGTTACCTTTAAATTGTAGATCTCTTGATTGAGAGCAATATAGTTATTGCTTATATATAATTCAATTAGAGTAAAAGCTTTTTGTAAACCACTCAGTGAAGTGATTCTGTTGTTCTCAAGAGAAAGGGAGTGAAGATGAATCATGTTATCAAAAGTATGTTTTTCCAAACCAGTAAGGAGATTATTGTTTATGCTGAGACGGGTTAATTTAGTCATCTTGGAAAGGCCTAGAAAAATAAGCAAATTCATGAAAAGATTCAGACAGCACTAAAAGGTTAATTAAAAAAATAACTGACTTGTCATTTTACTATTACTCTTTTTCTAAGTTAATAACTTTAAGGATTTTGTACTATTAACCTCCATTATTTTTCCTTTTATAAAAAGAATAAAGTATAAAGTCTCAGTTGATACATTAAATTCCAATTTTGGATTTTTATGTAGACTCATTCTTAGGTATGAGTAGAAGACATTATGTTGGAAATATTGAATTTTGTCTTCAAGAAACCTTCAAATTAAGATTTTTACCATCACAATAACACAAATCAGTACACAAAGCTCAAAATAATCACCAATCCCCATTTTAAAACATTAAGAGTAAAGAATTTCTCACTTTGGTATCATTTGTATTAAAAAGAATGACATAACTTTGAATGCCTAAAAATACTCCAGGACTAACTTTAGAAAAAGTTGTCTCTCACCATGGTCTAACTCCTATGTATGTTATTTTTGTGGGCACTTTATAACTGTAGCTAGCATGGTGCAATTGAAAGACAAGAACTTTGGAGTTAGAGTTGGTTTCAAATATATTACTATTAGAGTAGACTATAAATCTATTGAATTATGTAAAATTACATAACAAATCTAGTGAATTATTTCCTCATCCATAAAATGGACATAGTAAAATCTATTTCTCAGGAGTATGTAACTAAAGGGAATGGCTTTTGGAATGCTTGAGTTATAGCTTCTGGCAAATAATTGGCCCTCAGTAAATTTTATCTCTGCTTCCCTTTTACATCAGCCCTCACTGTGGGGCTATTCAATGCTGAAAATAAGTTGATCTAGGTAAGTTAGGATAAAAATCATCAAAGCAAATACTTATATGGATATTAAACCCAATGCCTGGAAAAAAGAAGAGAGCTATTCATTATTTGCTTTCATTAATTAGACATTCAATTTTAAGGCTTTAAAGCTCTCAAATCCCTTACCTTCTATCTTTGAGATACAATTTCCATCTAATGTAAGCTCTTCCAAATTAATACAGGATTCCAAGCCATCCATTTTAGTGAGATTATTATTGCTAAATGATGCCCATTTCAAATTCTCCAATTTTTCTAAATTTGTGATTTCAAAGAGATGTTGCCCATCTAAATTTAAGGCAGTTATCTGTAGAATAATTCACATTTTATATTACCTTTTGAATCTTAACAATAAATTCAATGTTATAAGATAAAAAGTCTAATGAAATAATTCTAAGTGGTAAATTTCAAACTAATTCCTTCAGGAATTATTGATAATGTGAGTTTTTTTTTAGTTTACAAAAAAAAGTAAAATTTGGGCCTCCCCGGTGGCGCAGCAGCGGTTGAGCGCTGGGTTGCGAAGCTGCTCGCAGCCTGCCGCCCACTGCTCCCCTCAGCAGTGTACTTCGGTCTTTCTGCCTGCTCTGCTCCCTGCTCTGGCTCTGGTGAATTCTCTCACCCTCCCGCGCTTCTGACTGTACCCAGTGCTTGTATAAATAAATAAGTAAATAAATAAATAAACAAACAAACAAAAATTTGACAAGATTATTATCCCAAGAGGGATTTATATGGTATTATGGACACTGTGATGTGCCAGATTCCTACTTCAGTGAAGGATTTATCCCAGTTGCTGGGAGACCTTTTGGCAGAAAGTCTTCAGTTATTATCCCCTCAGGGTCTGTCTTAGCTGCAGTCAGCGGCCTTGTCCAAGGTTACACTCTCCAGGTTGGCCCACATCCAATGATGAAGGGCCACTTCAACCCATCTTGGACAAATTCAAAGTCTATTCTAATTCTAGAACTCCTCTAGGAGCCCAGGCTATCATTGGGCCTGCATCACAGCCCAGTATTTGTATATCCCATAATAAAAATAATGCCATTAAATCTTCCATTTTCAAGGTTGATCTTCTGCTGGTTCAGTTTCTATCTTTGGCAAGAGATGGAAGAGTGCCTTACTAGCAAGAAGCTGTTGGTGCTCTGATAACCTCCCTTGTCCTTTGACTGAATCCTGACCAGTTCCCCTATTCCTTTCCAGAATTCTGAGATCCCTTTTACCTTGCCACCCAAACTTTTGGGTTGAGCTCTGCCTCTGAGCATTTCAAGTTTGCTTGTTTATTTTGATACACTATCAAAATTACTTTGGTTTTGTAGTATACTTCTTATCCCACACCACCTATCCTACGATGACTACGGTCGTGGTCTACTCCCTTTGACATAATCACTCATGACCACCTCAGTATTTTATTTTAAATGGGCTCTTCCAATTTTCTGCCCTTTATCTATTAATGCCCTCTTTATGACACACAGACCAAAGCTGACAAAAAATCAACTGAAATTAAATTTTCATATTCGGTTTAATAGAATTAGCTTTTACCTTCAAGTACCAATTTGCACTCAGATGGGAATGTAGTCCTATCTTTGAAATCTGTGTCAGAATTTTGGCAGAAGGCCATATACTAAGTATCCGTGGTCGTTCCTGTTTAGTACTAGAATGCCTTAAGAGAGATAACTAATAAAATAAAAAACAAATGATGAATAAAGGAAATAGCATATAGAAGTTCAATTATATAGTTAATAGTAGTATTTACTAGATAGTAGTCCAAGAATAATTTTAAAGAATTACATTTTCTTTGCCTTCAAATGTCTTCAATATCTAGATATATTTTAAGTTATATATCTCACTGTTTTAGCAATTATTTAACCATTACAAAATATTAAAATATAAAGGTTACTATAATATAAATATCCATATGATTCGCCAGTCCATGAAACCAGCTATAAGAGCTAGAATATTATTTCCCTAGAATCAATTTGTGCACTCCTCACCCTATTTCTTTGCCATTCCTTCCCCTCTGTAGCCATCAGCCATCTCAAGCCAATTAGTCTCACTTGCTTTTTTTATACCTATGTTTGTGTCCATACTAAATATATCTTTAATCTTGCACACATTTGAACTCTATACAAATTTAATATGTATGCATTCTTCTATAACTTGCTTTTTACCTAAATACTGTACTAATGAGATTCATCTAGGCTGCTACATGCAGCTGTAGTTCATTCATGTCATTGCTACATACCATTCCCTTGTTGAATCTCCCTTCAATGAACATTGGGACTGACTTGAGTTTCTTGCTTTTATAAATATTGTTGTTGTAAACATTGTACATGACTCTGCTGCATATATCCAAGATCTCCTTTAGAATATATACATTGCTACGTTGTCAGATACATATATATTCAACTGTACTAGATAATGCCAAATTGTTTTCCAACATGGTTATATCAATTATAACCTTTATATTAATTTTTTGCTAAAACTTGACATTATTGGGCCTTAGTAATTTTTTGCCCATTGGTATCTATAAATTGTGGTTTTAATGTTCATTTTCTTGAAAGAAGCATCTTTTCCTTAATTGTTAACATGATTTCTTCTCCAGTGAAGTGTCTATTTAAATATTTTGGTTATCTTTTTCCTTACATACTTTGGATATACAAAGAATATCTTTTACCAGTTTAAATATTTTGCAAATTTCTTTTCCTGGTATGTAGCTTGTCTTTACTGTCTTTAAGGTGTGTCCTTTAAGGACCAACTCTATTAATTTAACAAAGACAAGTCCAATCATTTATAGCTTATGCTTTTTTTCTTTCATAATAATTTCTCCCCTAGTTCAAGATAATACTGTGATCTCTCTGATCTTTTCTTTCTAAAACATTTTTGATTTTGCCTTAATGTACTTGTCTCAGAGGCTTTGATTGACTATCCTCCCCGATATATAAAGATAGCTCTATTATTTATTTATTAAGTTTCTATGTATGTGTAGGTCTCTATTGGGCCATTATATTTTGTTCTACTTTTTGTCCAAAGTACTGCATTACTAATCTGGACATAATATAGGTAATTCCCTCCTCCATCAATTTCATAGGTTTTATTTTTTTTCAGCCAGATACATGTAATTTCAATACTAGGTAGATAGTTCACTAAATGCTTTCTCAGGGCCATTAAACTTACCTTGCCCACAGAAAATTGCTTATGTTCATGTAGGTTTTAAAAAGGACTCTGATAAGTTCAGGATGAATAGGAAATAAACAGTTACACTAAAGATATTTTTGGAGTAATGTGCAGGAAGGAGAATCTAAACAATAATCTATACCAACAGAAAAAAATTTAAGTGATATATTGTTATATATTAATTTACTTTTTATTAGCATATTAAGGAGAATACAAATCTTAACAACAAAATAAGATTGTGAGAAATATTAATTGTATATTCTAAATAGCACAAGAAATATTAAACAGTAGAATCCAACCTGAGTGATCTTTGTTCCAGTAATAAATTTCAAAGCTGCGGTAGTTTCTTCTTCAGAAATGATGAGTCCATCTAAGTGAGTAAGAGTTTTTAATCTGCCAATGACACTCAGCCTTAATGTGGCTGGCTTGGGAAAAATAACACAAAGTTAATTTTTACAAAATATTACTTATGTTATGGAATGGTAAAGAGTCTTTCTTTGCTCTTTCTATTATATCTCAATCATACATTTCTTATTATATATATATACATACATACATATACACACACATATACAGCTGAGCTTAAATATTTAAATAATAATTGAAATGAAATTATATTTTGGAATCAACCTTTTTTGTTTGACAGTAGATGGTTCTACTCTTATGAAGGGGAAAAAAGTCCCATAAGGTGTTCAAAGTGACTGGTGGAAAAAATGCAAAGAACGACTGCAATCCTTCCTGTTTATCTAGATCAGTTGTTAGTCAACTCCATGTGTGATTCAGTATGGATCTTTAGCGCTCGACATCTAATCTGACAACAGGAAGATAGCTGTATTGTGATTATGGAGGAAGTCTGCTTTGGCAAAATAAAAATATTCTTCAATTTTACTTAGCAAAAATGAAGAAATACAACATAGTGATATGAGCAATTTAATAGAACCTATCATGTTTAAGTTTCTTTTTAAAGTGTTGAGCACTGCCATATACACACTCACCCCTATATATATATATATACATATATATATAGGGGTGAGTGTGTGTATATATAGGTGTGTGTGTATATATATATATATGTATGTATGTATACATATACACACAAATATTTGAAAAGCAAGGGAAGGAAGATTCTTGAAAATATAAACTTGGGGCTTATTAAAAATAGTTGGAATACTTTTAAATGTAGCATTCTTAAATATAATCATTGAATAGGGAATTTTTTAGCATGGATCTACATATTTTTGAGAAAAAATTTCCAAAAGAACATAAGACTTTACAATCAGGTTTATGACTCACGTTTATGAGGGGAGGCAACTTTCAGTCTTAAAATAGAGTACAAATAATTCAAAGAACTATTATAAAACATGTTTTTCAACCAAGAGTAGGATAGATTATAAATCAAATTATGTTCCCCCCTTAATAGTATGCTTCTCTTGCTGTATTCTATCATTATTATTTGCTCCTATGGTTCAATAGAGTAGAGTACTCTAGTAGGCTGAGCTATATATACTCGCTGGAGGGTTGCAAATGGAAGTGGCATCTAACTTTCTTAAAGCTATAATACTCTCATACTACTAAAGGTTACAAAATAAATCTGATATGAAATTATAGACTTTTCTTTTAGTAACATTTGATTCATTTGATCACTCCACAGAATTTAGCTTATGAAAAACTTAAAGGAATTCTAGTGAAACAAAGACAGTTTACCTATTTCATGTGATTGTTGAATAGTAGTGAGAAAATGGCCTTAAAATAATTGTTTGATCTTTTTTGTAAACAAGTTTATTGCATACCTTTTGCCATGGATTATGTCGAATGTCAAGAGTGAGAAGATTTGTGGTATGTTTGCATAACACATTTATTTCATCACCAGATTTTTTCAGTTGATTCCAGCTCAAGTCTAAGTACTTCAGTTTCATAAGACCTCTAAATCCCTCAAGGGTTATCACATGGTTATGGCTTGCATCCAAATATTCAAGGTTATACTGCAACACATACAAATAGAAATGATGCAAAAAGGATCATGGTTTGCATGTACACAGTTCTTTTCTCTGCTTTTTCCAAGTACTTTACATGCTTCCTGGTAATCCTCACAGGAAACCAAATAGTAGTTATGCTGCAATAATGTTATCAAGGTATGTATTCTACTAAATAGCTACAGGTATTTTATTGAAGTCATTCTCTCTTAATTTTTACCTCATCCTTCAGTAACATAGAGTGGCAGTGCTTATTTTTATAAAGGAGAGACTGGCAAAATAATTTATCTCCAACAAATAAGGAATCATACTTCTTAATATCTAGGCTTCTGGTTTATACCATTGTATCCATAGACTGGTTTAAAAAGTTTCATCTTGGGAATTGGTGGTGGCAAATTCTCTGCTTTGTTTCAGAAAGAATACATTGAGTCCAGATAGAATCTGAAGTTGGGGGATCATGCAATGTGGGACAATTCTGGAGTACATCAATGTGAGACAATTCTGGAGTACATCACATCACAATCGCCAGAGTACAGTGACAACTGAGTGCAACAAAAGATATGTGGGAGAATTTCAACTCGAGGGAACACCGGATGAGTGGAGGGAGTAGTGGAGGCCAGGGTGGAAACCTCAGTTCATACTGGAGCCTCAGGAAGGCAAAGCTGAGTGTCATGAATCTGGCCACAAGAGATAAAAGAATGAGTGGTATGGAGAGCCAACCAAGAGTCAGGGGTCCCTCATGAGAGCACGGCTCACTGCACCCAGTTCCCTGAGGAACAGACAAATATAGGACTGAGCAGATATAGTGAAGATGCTTTGGAATGTGCTGGGGTCACCCACGGGCCCCAGCTTGCAAACTGCAGAGACATGGGTCTGAGGCCTGGAAAGGAGGGCCAGATGTATTGACTCAGGCACATACCACCAACATAGCCTCCCATGAACAATGGTTTTTCTAGGACCATGCTCCTACTCACCGACGACCCAGCTACAAACTAGTTTTCCCTACCATACAGTGCCATTTACTGAAAAAGTGGAAGTGCCATATGCTTAATTTTCAGAAAGTAAATAATGGGGAAAGGAAAGAACACAATACTGGGTAATAGGACTCCACAGTGGAATTCTACACCATAGAGAGAGAGAGCAGATCTCCAGAACCCAACCACAAATACATGGAAGATACTTTCTTCCTATCAGACATAGAATTCAACATTGCCATTATAAAGAAATTCAGGGGCCTCCCTGGTGGCACAGGCAATTGAGCGCCGCTCTGTGAAGCTGTCTGCAGCCTCTGCAGCATGAGTTCAATCCTGGCCAGCCGGCGGGAATACCACATGGCAGACCTCTCCTGTCTCGCCCGCTGCTCCCTTCAGCAGTGTATTTCTTCAGTCTGCCTGTTCTGTTCCCGCTCTGTCTCCAGTGAATCCTCTCACCCTCCCACGCATCTGGCCTGTATGTACCCCAGTTCTTGTATAAAAAATAAAATAAATCTTAAAAAATTCAAAGAAATGGAAGAAAATATAGAAAAGTTGTTTGAAGATATACAAGCAAATGCAGAAAGTCGAATAAAGTTCTGAGAAATAAAATCAATAATCAGAAGATTGAAATTGAAGCTTCAAATAAGGAAATAATGAAGTTGCAGGATGTAAAAAGATCAATAGAGGAGATTAAAAACAGCTGTGGATACAGAATAGGTCAAAGGGAGATCAAATCAGTAACCTGGAAGACGATAATGCATGAAAAAGTCTACTGGAAGAAGAGAGATACAAAGGAAAGCATGAAGAAACATTTTAAGAACTATCCAATTGCATGAGGAAAGGCAAGAGAAGAATAATGGGTGTCCCTGAAGAGGAAGAGAGAGAAGGAGGGGAACAGAGAACTTATTTAAATAAATATTAGAGGAAAACTTCCCCAACTTGAGAAGGAACTATATATACAGTTCCATGGAGCTTAAAAAAACAAACAAACAAACAAAAAAAAAGAACTAGGTTATCTGAATGTAATGAGACTAAATACAAAGATAGAACAGTGAAATTTCCAAAAGTTCAAGACAATGAAAGAATATTGAAGCAGGCTAGGGGGAAGAAGCAGATAAACTATAAAAGAACCCTTATCAGGCTTACATCTGACTTCTCTGAATAAACACTATGAGGAATAAGAGAATGGAATGATGTGATCAAAATACTTATGGATAAAAACTGCAGCCAAGATTACTGTATCCTGCAATGCTCTCCTTCAGATATAAGGGAGAAATAAAGGCCTTCTCAGATAGGCAGAAGCTGAAGGAGTTTGCAAACACTAGACCTTCCCTCTAAGAAATGTTGAGAGGAGTTCTCATATCTAAAGCAAAGAGAAGAATGCCTACAAAAAAATCAAGCAAGGAAACAGAATAACATTTCAGACAGAATAGCTTCAGAAGACTCTTATATATCAATAACCACTCTAAATGGAAATAAACTGAACTCACTAGTTAAAAGGCACAAAGTGTCTGGTTGGATTAAAAGACAGAAGCCAACTGTCTGCTCTTTCTAGTAAATGCATGTGAGTTCCAAAGATAAACACAGGCTCAGAGTAAAGGGTTGGAAAATAATCCTACATGAGAATGGGACCCAATTCTAATAAAAGGACTTTGCATACTAAAAAAAAATAAAGAAGAGAATTTAATACTAAAACCTAAGACTAGTAAACAAAGCAACAGCTCCCACCACAATGGTTTTGATGTGGTTGAAAGGAGGTAGAGATGATAAAGAACTGGGAATTATGAAATATACTGAAAAGATGTATCAATGATTTGGGAGGTTGGAAGTGGGGTGCTGAGTTGGAGTGTTGGCACCACATACATGATTAATTTGTTGTGTAACATATAGCAAGGTAACAAAAGCCAGACCCAATCCATGCCTACATTTACACACATTACGGTATTTGTCCTGTGATCTGTGAAAGGCAAACATAGTCAAATAATGTCCAGGCATGTGGCATTCAGGTAGAAAGAGAATAACAATATGGATAATGAACAACAAGAAAAATTGGCATTAGGTGTGAAGTGGAAAACTAGAAAATGAAGAACAAGAAGGACTCACGAGGAAGCGAAAAATAAATGTGGAAAGCAAGAACAGAAGAAAATGGAAATGTCATTTTCCAAAGGGCATTTAATAAACAAGTCTGGAGTAGTTTTAATAAATTTTTTAAAAGAGACTAGAAAGCAGAGGTGACTACAGGTATATATTTGGTCTGCAAATATTTAGTTTTTGTTGAATCTAATCTATTTTAGAGAAAGTAACAATTTGTTTTTGTTCCTGATTTGGCTATATAATTTTAATATGGTATTTATGCGGTCATAGTTACGAAAATAACTTACCCATTAAATTTATAATTTTATTTTAATTAATTTCAAAAGGTCCATTCTTACCAAATGATAGACATCATCTAAACAAGTAAATTCATTAAAGCTGATATTAAGTTTTCGAAGTCCTGTTAACTTGGAGAGATCTCTCAGCTTACTCAGACTGTTTCCATGTAGATTCAGATTCTGAAGCAAAAAAATATTAAAAAAATATTATATGCTGTAGCATTAAATAACACTGAGAGTCTAGAAGAAAAAATTCTAATATATGATTTTAAAATGTATAATTTAGAAATCATCACTGAACTCTGTTCCTGATTTATTTGATTTTCCACTCAGATTATCAATAATTAACATGAAAATCTTTTTAGGAAATAGTTACATATATTGCTAAGATATTTAGTGGGGCAGATCTATTTCTCAAACTAGCCAGTAAACAATGAAAACTTTAGAGATTTGGGGTATGTAGGATACCAAGAGGGAGATATATTTTGGATATATTTAGGATACCAAGGCAAAGATATATTTTGATTGCAGAAAGCTGTATGTGGGCACTGAGAAGGAAAGGCTGAGTATATTCCATGTAGAAGCACTAGTAAGTTCGGAGGGTCTCTGTTGGTTACAATCAGGATAGCCAGAAAGGAGGCTGAGCACAGAGAGATAAAGGGAGGAGAACATAAAAAAGAATCTGGAAAGGTAGACCAGGGACCAGGTCATGTAAAACCTTAAGATCAAATTAAGGAATTTAGTTTTATTTTTAAATAATGGAAAGTCATTTGAGAATTTCAAGTAGGAATGGTGAAGGAGGACAAAGGTAACACAATTAGATTTACATTTTAAAAAGATTACTCTTGCTTCAATATAGGGCCTCTGTTACATACCCTCATACCTTGTATTGAGGAAAGGCATACCTTTACAGCCCTCATACCTTGTATTGAGTTATATTTCATTAATTAGCAAATGCACTCAAAAAGCACAGAATGTAATATGTATGGTGCCTTTTGAAGTTATGTAGTGGTAGAGTGGAGGGAGGCTGGTCAGAAGACTATGGTGGTAGTCTAGGTCAGAGATGATGGTAATTTCAATAGAATGATAGCAGATTTGAAATAGATCTAAAAGTCAAGATATACGGAGGTAGTCTTAACATTGTAATAGAATTGCCTCAGTAAGTAGTTTCAATAAGTAACTCAAATTCTGTTAATTAATTCTGTCATATTTTGGATCTACTGGACTGAATAAAATATAATATGAAAGTTAACCTTCCTTACCTTTTAATTTTTTAAGAATACCTAAAACACAGTTAATAGAAAAATTACAAAAATTAAATATGTAGTTCATATTATATTATTATTGAATAGCATTGATCTAGCCACATAGAAGGAAAGGTCTTTGGTACTTTCAACTGTGGCAACATGATACCTAGCATCATCAGATAGGTGTTTTGTATCTTTAGACTTCATATGCTAACTTTTGATTATAAATTCAAGGTTCCTATTTCCAAATTGTATTCCTCCTAATACTCACCACAATATGACTGTAAACATTAGTCTTGGCGAGGGAAAGTATTGTTTTCTCATCCAAACTAATAAGTTTTGGTCTGGGCTTGATCTTGGGATCCATTCTTAAAACTTCATCATCAAGTTTCAAATCCTGGGACAATAATGTTACATCTGAAATTTTTTTGCTTTCTTCTAGAATAATATTGTTGAATGAAGAAAATAAAGAGTGAGCCTTGACCTGAAAAATTTATTAAAAATATTGAAAGTTTGCTGTGTTTATCATTTTAGAAAAGAAGCAGGAAATGTAGAGGAGATTTATTAACTTTCTTCCATTATGTAGTGATATCTATGGCAATCAGAATACATTAGGAAATCTATCAGAGTAAATTAAAATTATGGGCTAAGAATGGGTATGTCCATGACCTCCCACTGAAAATTCCTTAAAACTGGCAAAAGATAATTATTTAATATTACAGTGGAGAGGGTAACAATGAAAGATTAAAAGTGTGAGGCATAAATCAGAAAGGTATGAACTCACAAATAGGAGCATAAATATAATGTGTAAGCCAAAGCACATACAGAAGACAACCACATAAAGAACAAATCCAGAGAAACTTTATGCTAAGAATAAATAAGTCAAACAGCAGGATGTACTAGGTAGTTATCAGATGAGTGAGTAGTTATGTTAAGAATTGTGGATGGATGAACATGAATACCACGAACAAATAGAACTGGCTCTAGAAAAACCCCAAAGATCCTCAAGAGAACTTTTTTTATATCTGGGAGAATTTTTAAAATATTGCTATAGAAGAGTAGAATGAATAATCCAAGATCAAAATAAAAACATTTAGTGAAATAAAAAATATTCTGTAAGTGCTTTGAGAAACCAAATGGATATGACATCAAATCAAATTAGCAATGTGAAGGCTAATAATAAGAACATCTTCCAGAACATAAAACTGAGAAATATAAAATATGAGTGAGAAAAAAAAATGACAAGAGGATTAATTCAAATGTAGAACGTTTAACTAAGTTCCAGAGGACTTAACAGAGAATGGGAAAGAAAAAATCATCAGGGAATTAAGAAAACTTCCAGAAATGAAGAAGTAGCTGAATTTTCAGATCAAAAGAAATCGTGAAGTGTCAAGCAGAAGGCTGATGGAGTAAAGAGAGAAGGTCTTTACAACATTACTGAATATTCACAACTGAATTTTCTGTATTGTTTGGTTCTCTAGGTTTTTTGTTCAAAATATGCTTGACTGATAGAACCCCATTCATAATAACAGTGCAAAATTTAATGCCCAGACAACACTAAATAAGTGTTTAAGACCTATGTAAAGAAAACTGTAAGAGAAGACATGAGTAAATGGAGTAACTTATGTTCCTAGATGAAGGGTCCAACACTGTAGAGTCAGTTTGCCTCAAATTAAGTTTTAAAATCAATATTATCTCAATCAAGTGCCAATAGAAATTTTAAATAGGTGGTTCTAAATTTCATTTAGAAAAGAAAATGTTCAAGAATAGTAATTTTTTAAAAAGGATGAGTAGATATAGGAGTAGGGAATTTACTGTCACATAACAACATATCAAGGTTGTAATAACTAAAACAATGTGGTAGAGGTTCAAGATTAGACAAAGACACCAATGAAACAGTATAGAGGAATCTATAAATGGACAACATACATATGAAAATAAATAATAAAGATGGTATTTCAAAATAAAGCAAAAGAGCTGATGCTTGGACAAATATACATTTTTAAGAAAAAAAGATTTGATTTCCCCTATCTCATACAATTTCTAGATGAATTTTGACTCATAAAACTATAACAATTCTATACACATATAAAAATGTCTGTTTGTTGCCCATCAGAGTGGGGTGAAAAGACTGATAATATGTTTAATTGGTAAGGATGCAAAGAAATATGTGCTGTCAAATATTGTTGGATGTTTGTAAGATGTTAAACCTTTGTGGAGCGTATTGGCAATTCTATCAAAATTTAAAATGCATAAACTCTTTAATTATCCAATTCTTCTACAATTCTATCCTGCAAAGAAACTCCCAAATTTATACAAATGCATCTCTACAATATTGTTCAGTGAAATACTATTCTAAATAGTGGATAAAACTGGAAACCTGTGTGTTTCACCAATAGGGGAGTACTCAAATATATTACTGAATACTGAATAGTGTTCATAGTATTACTGAATACTAAGCCAAATGCCAGTGAAATGTAGACCTATATTTATTGAAGTGGAAATATGTCAAAAACAGAAAAGGCAAAAAAAAAAATCACAGAATGCATAGAATTCAGTTCTACTGTATAAATTGGTATATGTTGTTATATATGTAAATGCATACAAAAAGATTGAAAGCAAATCCACAAAGGTATTAACAGTGGTTGCTTTGGTGAAAGGTAGAAGTAGTGGGGTTGAAATGAATGCAGCTTTTCATGTTTATTTTATATTCTTCAATATAGTTTGAATCTTTTCCAGTGTGACAACATTGATATATTACACATGTAATATATTTGCATAATAAAATATCTTGGTGTCATAATGATTTGTTTTGGAAATTAAGTCCTTCATAGAATATTTATTACATATAGACATATGTGTGTGTGTGTGTGTGTATAATAAACCTGACATAACATTATTTGAGTACTGTTCTGTTCTCATTTAAGGAATTCACTTTAAAAAAAATTCATACCACTGTAATATACTCAAATTCAGCAATGTATTCTGGTAAAACAAGGTCATGGTCAAAGACGAACCACTTGCACTGCCGAATGCTACAATTACAGTTTCTTTGTCCCATGATAGAATCTAGAATAAAATCCAAAACAAAAACAAGCAGTCAACATTCTTCAGAACACTCTTCAAAACCAAAATACTTTAAAATTTAAATGGCCTAATAAGCAACAAACTCAAAAAGTTTGAACTACAATTTTTTTTTTTTTTGGTGGGACCCTCGCCGGCAGCGGGGAACAAACTGGCGCTGCAGAGGCTGCGGGCAGCCTTTAGCCCAGCACTCAACAGCTGCGCCACCAGGGGAGGCCCTGAACTACTATTTTATTGAGGATTTTTTTATCTTCCCACCCTCCAAGTTTCTTAATTCTATAAATACTTAACTAATCACCCATTCACTACATAGACTAAGTAAAGTTTAATTTTTCATATCCCTTTCCTTTTCACACTTTTCAATGTGTGGTCATATAGTTTTAACAAATGTTACTCTAAAAACCTTTGTTGTTAAAAGTTGGGTGGGTTTTTATACTTTGAAAGCATAATGTTTTATTTATTTATTTATTTTGAAAGCATAATGTTTTATATATAATACATGTGTATATAATATACATGTGCAGGTAAAATATAAAAACAAAAATTTACAAAATAAAGTATGTGTACATATAAATGCCATTGAAATAGGGATTAGAAAAATAGCTCAATTAATAGCTGGAAATAGGTGTTTGTAGAAAAAGTTTACAAACTTTATTAGGTGGAAATTAAACCTAAAGCATTTATAGTAAATACATTTTGTATTCAGAAAGATGAAGGCACATTTCTCTTTATGCAGACATACTTAGTGAATATTTTCGAGGAACAAATACTGAATTAACCATTGGATAATTGGCTTGACTGATAGAGTCCTGTTCATGAGCCTGAACACTCTGGCCAAGGAAAACCTTTGTAATGAGGAGGATGCCTAAATATGAAAAAACAGAAAGCGTTTTTAACAATAATTCATTTTAATAATTTTCCAAAATCAACTTCCTTTATTGGACGCAGACTTGACTGTATATTCTGCAACTGTTGGCTATCTTCTTCGCCATTGTATTATACATAGCACACTGCTTAATCCAAACAAGTGCTCAATAAATATTTTTGATTAGATGAAATGGTTATAGAAGAGCATTGCTGTGATTATATCAAAAAAGAAATAGAGAAAAGGTGGAATTTAGCTATGTTTTATTAAGCAATGTAAAATAAGAAATGTGTCATTATTAACTGGGTAAAAATTCATCTCTGTATCATCAGTAACTAGCATGTAGTTTAGATTTTAGGAGGCTTCCAATACCTTTTCTCTTTTTGTGGAGAGACCTTGGGATTTACTGAACACTGGGGAACTCTAGAAATCACAGAATCTTATAAATTAACTCCTAATTACTATTCGTGAAACATTCAAATGACTGGTTACTATGTGTAAGTTATAAAATGGAAATTGGGAGAATCTGATTATTGTGGAAAGCATATACAAGAAGGATTTAGAAGAATATGAAGTGATTTTTAAGATGGGAATAGAGAAGAATGAGAAAAAGAAACACTTTTAAAGTGAGTTCTTCATAGATTCAACAAGCTGAATGAACACCTGCAAAACACACAAAGATTAGTTCAGCATGAATCATTTTAGCAGAGCTAAAGTCTGGAAATAGAGTATCACTTTTATAGAATTAATCAAATTTCTGCCCAGTCTTTAGTAGGTTGTGTAGTTGAGATGAAAGAAAAGGTGTCTTTATTCCCTTACCTGATCAATTCTCCTTATTACACATTCTTTAATACTATATATCAATACTTCTTTTTTGTAGCTCTTAAAAAAATTGTAACTTTAAATTAATTTGCATGATTATTAATGTTTGCAAGTATCATAAAGGAGAAACTGTCTAGTTTGGATAAACTGTACCTCTATCACCTACCAAGTGCATAATGTACAGTAAACATTGAATAAAAACTGTTGAAATTAAAGAATGAGCAGTGGAAGAGGGTGAGACAAGAGAGGACATGATGAGATGATTTATTTCCCCAATTTGTGAATGTCAGGGAACCTATCCCAGAAGTGTCCTCTACATTAGCTTGTGTCGACATATAAGATGCAAATAAATTACTGATAATTGAATAAATTAAAACACCTTATATTCCATAAGGTAGCTTATAAAGCAACCATATACTTCACAATATGTCTTTAGTCACTTTTAGATTTATAAGCAGGTTGTTTCATCAATTATGATGATTAAAGACAAATAAGGGTTACCTTTGTCAGTGCTTTGTAGGGTAATAAACATAAATAGGCCAAGTTCCTTTTTCTATGAATTTGGCATATGTAGTGTTATATGTGTTAGTATATATTAAATATATATATATATATAAAGTTCATTTTAAGGACACAATGAACAAACAGACTCTGAAAAGTGTTTATTTCATATAATGTGGATTAAATGGAAGGATTAACAATAAGTCTCTTTTATTAATGCTGACACATAATAATCACTGGGTAAATATTTTTTGAAAGTCTGACTAAAGTAATAGATCAAAGTCATGTATCACTATACTGGTAAACACCAAATAAAAGGGTTTCAGAAATTCTCCCAAGTTGATAAAACTAAGTATCAAAAGGGTTACAAAAATAATGAATTTGAAGAATAAGGAATTAAAAGTTCTAATATAGTGTGTATTTGTATTACCATGCCTGAAGAGTTCATGCTCAAGCGAGTTTTTCTTTTCATCATTGTACTTTTGCTGTAGAAATTCAATTCTGGGGCAATCACACACACTTAGGCTATTAGCAAGAATAACAGCTTCTTTTCTGAGAGGCAGCTGTAAAGAAAGAGTAGCATCTCAGTATTTTAATAAAATTGACAGCACTTCACCTTTAAATCAAATGGTTTTTTATTTTATGTTTATGTGTCTAAAGAAAAATAGAGGCCAGTCTCACTGAAAAGAGATAACTTTCAGCTGCAACTTCATTCTATAAAGCCATTCATATATTTAAAATTTATATGCAAATAGGTTTATGAAAAGTAACATAGATAATTTTTTCCTGTAAAAGTAGCAAGATTCAAGACTGACAACACTGTGGTGCAGGAGCTATACATCTTTACACATTTTCAAATGATATTCCACTAGTAATTATAAAAATCCCCAAAACAAAATTCTGTGAAAATGGTATTACATCAGTGAATATTCTAACTTGCAGTCATCTAGCTTAATTTTTGGCATACTGCTGTCCGATTTTCCCAGCACCATTGTATACTCTTGGCTCTTTTGTCCTAGATTAACTGTCCATACAAGTATGGGTTTATTTCTGGGTGCCCAATTCTATTCCATTGGTGTGTGTGTCCTTTTCTATTCCATTACCATACTGTTTTGATTATTATAGTCTTGTACTATAGTTTGAAGTCTAGGAGCATGATACAGCCATTCCTCCTCCTCTTCTTTTTTTTTTTTTTTTTTTACAAGATTGGCTATTTGGGGTCTTTTGTGGTTCCACATGAATTTCAATAATGTTTGCTCTATTTCTTTGAAGAATTCCATTGAAAATTTGATAGGAATTTCATTGAGTCTATTTATTTCTTTGGGCAAGATGGTGATTTTGACAATGTTAATTCCTCCAATCTATGAGCATGAAATATCTTTCCATTGCCTTGTATTGTCTTCTATTTCTTTTAATAATGCCTGATAGCTGTCATTGTTTAGGTTTTTCATCTCCTTTGTTAGGTTTAATTATAGCTATTTAATATTTTTATGGTATAGTAAATGGGATTGTTTTCTTGATTTCCTTCTCTTCTAGTTCATTATTTGCACATAGGAATGTAACAGACTTTTGTATATTGATTTTGTAGCCTGCTACTTTACTGCACTGATTTATTGTTTCTAACAGTTTTTACTAGAGTTTTTATGTTTTTCTATGTATAATATCATGTCATCTGCAAATAGTTTTACTTCTTTTCCAATTTGGATTCCTTTTATATCTCTCTTATCCAATTGATGTAGCTAGAACTTCCAATACTATGTTTAACAGTAGTGGTGAGTATGGACATTCTTGTTGTGTACCTGATCTTAGAGAAAAATCTTTCAGTTTTTCACCATTCAGTATGATGCTAGCTGTGGGTTTGGCATATATGGCCTTTATATTGAGGTATGTTCTTCTATCCCCATTTTACTAGATGCTGAATCTTATCAAATGCCTTCTCTGCATCTGTTGACATGATCATATGATTTCTGTTTTTCCTTTTGTTGATATGGTGAATTATAGTGATTGATTTGCATATGTTGAAGCATCCTTATATCACTGGGATAAATCCCACTTGTTCATGATATATGATCCTTCTGTTCTATTGTTGAATTTGGTTTGCTAAGATTTTGTTGAGGCATTTTGCATCTAACGCTAATGGACTTTCTATTCCACCTAGTAATGCATGCTTACCAAAAGGAGTTAATTTTGTTCCTACACTTGTTTATACTACTTGTATTTGTTTCTAAACTGATGCACATCACACAAAGATAAAGAATGAAAATTGTTTCAATATAAGCTAAGTGGAAAACTCTGGTAAGAATTCATAAAGGGTAATTATTAAAAAAATTTCTGTCAAAGTATATGTAGATAAGGCAAATGCAAAAGTTTGGTGGTGGCAGGGAAGATCAAGCTAACTAAAACTAGACAGATTCTTGCCCTTAAATTATTTTGCAAGAATCTTTATGCTCATGCTCAATTTTAAAAGAACTGAAACTAATATGTAATCCTGTTGTTTCTGGTGCAAGAAAACTGTTTAAAACCTGGAGTTTACACCTCATATTTAAAGGATTTGGCCTACATAATAAAATAGACAAATGAATGTAAGTTTTTATGTTTTAAGTTGGATTAAAGGGTTATTTAAGTAAATAATTTATAGTTCTCCATTTTAGTTGACTTTTTGATAAAAATATAAACTAGGTAAGAGGACTCCTGCTGTTTGAGAATTCAGGAAAGGCTTCACAGTGAGGGAAGTCCTTGAATTGAGATTTGAATGATAATTTTGCAATAGGAATAAAATAGGAAAAAAACATTTCATCTAAGGAAAGTATGACATTGATGTGTGTTTAGTAGACTCACAAGTAAACTACATACCTTACTTTGAACATCTATATATATGGTAAAGGAGGGTTAGGTTGAAGCTATAATGTAAAGGGCCTTAAATGACTGGCAGAGGAATCTGGGTTTCATTTTCACAAGTAATGGGAAGCTATTGAAGGTTTCTTATCATGAGAACAGTATAATATATGCTATAAAAGTAATGTCTTGGAGAACATTAATTAAAGGTGAAAGGAACAAAATTAAAGGAACAAAGGAACAAAACCAAAAACAAAACCAAAATTTAAGATGAAAGGAACAAAGAGCAAGACCAAGGGCAGGGTTGCCTATTATGAAACTACTGGCAAAGATAAGAGGAACATTCTAAGTGGTAGCAGGCAATGAGTGTAGGGAAGGAAAAAAAGAATGCAAGTGATATGGTAGAGGAGGAATCACCAGAAATGATGAATGATTTGGTGTAGGGTAATGGAAAAAGTAGTGGTCAAACAAAATTTCAAGGCTTCTGAACTTGGTGAGTAAGGAAATGACCACATTATTAGTAGACATAAACTCTCTGGGCCAGAGTTACTTTTGGGCAAAAAGTTAACCTCTACTTCCCCTCAGTCTAAAAACGAAGCCCAAAAATGTGGCCATTCTAGTCAAGTAAGATACATGAAAAGAAAATATTTACTGGTTTTATACACATTGTACAAGAAAATAAAACAGATTAGTCATGTAGGAATGGCATCTGTAGGTGTTAGAGCAGAGAACAGATCAAATAGCTGAGGATATACATTTTGAAGAAAGCTAAAATGGAATTCAATAATATTACCTATTAGCTAGTAACCAAGTCCTTGGGTATCAAAGAAAATATCTGGTCTTCCTCTTGTCAGCCAGAACTGTTTTGGTAAATTTTAATAATACACCTTATTTAACATATCCAAAATATTGTCATTCAACATGTAATCAACATAAGAAATTGTTTTTTATTCTAAGTATTCCAAAACTGGTATTTATTTAAAACTTTCAGTACACCTAAATGTGACTAGCCACATTTCAAATCATCAGCAGTCAAATGCGGGCAATGGCTATTGTATAGGAGAGAGCAGAACAGAGGGCTTTTGGGAGGATTAGAGATATCACAGTGAATGGCAGGCAGAAAACACACAGATTTGTTAGCCGCACTCTCTCTGCCCATGATGACTCACAGTACTCTGGAATGACTGAGCACTTCATTCTGCCTTCTAAAATCCTCATTCAGTTCTTCATCTCCTTTTCCTTCTCTTCCAAAAAGTACAGTGAAGGCAATCTTATATTCTCTTGCTGAATTCACCAGTGTCTTTGACCTTAGCTGCTGCAGTAACTTCCTCATAGAATGTCCCATTTATCTGCTCCTATTCCCTCCAATACAGTCTCCATTGAGTGGCTGGAATGCTCTGGTGGTGGTGGTGGTGGTGGTGGTGGTGGTGGTGGTGGTGGTGGTGGTGGTGGTGGTGGTGGTGGTGGTGGTATGTGTGTGTGTTTTGGAGGAGTTGGTAAAAAATACATAAGGTAAAAGCTATCATTGAAACCACTTTTAAGTATACAGTTCATTGGTATTAAGTATATTTATAATGCTGTGCAACCATCATTGTGCTCCATTTTTAGAACTTTTCATGATCCCAAATAGAAACTCTGTACTCATTATACAATAACTCATCATTCCTCCGTCTTTGCCATCCCCTGGTAATCTCTAGTCTACTCTGTCTCTACCAATTTGCTTACTCTAGGTACTTTACATAGGTGAAATCATATACTATTTAACCATTTGTGTCTGGATTTTTCCACTTGCATAGTATTTTCCAGGTTCATCTACGTTGTAGCATGTATCAGAATTTTATTCCTTTTTATGGCTGAATAATATATCATTCTATACACATGCACAACATTTTGCTTATCCATTATCTGTTGATGGACATAATGTTTATTTCTGCTTTTAGGCTATTGTGAATAATGATGTTACAAACACTGATGTAGAATAATCCAAGAACTTTTTTTATGTCTAGCTCACTAAATCCTAACAATATCTGTCTACTTGTGAAATAGATACAATTATTAGCTTCATTTTACATATAGGAAGAAATAGAGCAAAGTAAAGTCACATAGCTGGTAGGTAGGAAAACTAAGATTCAATTGCAGTAATTTTTTTTATGTGTGTTATGATGTGGCAGTGTGATACAGCTGTCTCATCAAGAGGCAAGGGGACTGGCAAAGGTTAATGGGATATTTGAATTCAGGAGTAATCAGGAGTAAAGCAGTATCAACAGCAAGGTGGAAACAATGAGCAGAAAATAAATAGTGGTAGTAAAAGAAGAAAGAAAAAAATAGATAGTTCAGAAGCACAGCATTGGAAAAGATCTCAGAGAGTTTAAAACAGATTAAAGAAGTAGATATCAAGATCATTAACAAAAGGCTCACAACATAAAAATAAGATGCCTAGAAAGACTAAACAGGTAGTCATACAGATAGAAATTAATAGATTTTTTTTCCTGGTATAATTCAAAGATGTTATACTTTCTATGATAGCACTAAGCTTTTTGAAAGAGCAGAAATTTGCCATTAATATGAATGAAAAAATTGAGAATATAACTATACTTAACTAATGGAGGAGCTTTATTCATTAGAAAGAAAACATTATTCTGAATGACATTTTATGCTACCTTGCTTGTCTCACTGTCTTTGAATCCTTTCTCAATTATTTGTAGTAGATGCTTTTTCTTCACCATAACTTCAGGATCAAAAACATAAAAAAGGCATTCCAGCATCTTTCGATAGTTCCTTAAGAATAATTGAGACAAAAATGTTGGAGAATTGATTTCAGAACAGCTTGTCCGTAGATAAGATGACTGTATGTTCAGCCTGGGATATCTCCCATTTATATTCGACATTCCAGGCATCATTATTAAACCTCTACTCCCCCTCAGTCTGAAAACAAGGCCCTATGTGGCCATCCTTCTCAAGTAAGATGCATGAAGAGGAAATATTTACTAACAAGGCATACTCTCAATAGTGTAAACTTTGAAAATAAAAAACTTTTTATAAAATAAAGTCAAATTTTTGTTTAAAAATTCCCTATGGAATTTAACTTCTTACTCTGAATCATGCATGTCTTCATTGCCCAAAAACTTTTGGAATTTCTCTTCAAATTTGAGTCTCAGAATACGGTTGTTAACTTTAATGACACGTTTTACTTTCACTCCTGTAATACCGTATGTTCTGAAGTCCCATGTACAAAAACGTGATAGAATTAATTCATAACAGGAATTAAACCTATATGGGAATACAGAAAATACCCTAAGAAAATCATGGATTTTCTTAAAATGTTGAAGAACACAAGGTTACATATTGATAAAGGTTATAACCCATAGTTTATGTTTTTTGCTAAAGATATATCATCAGATAGTAGCTCTGTTTGGGTTCATAATAATTCAATCAATTAAAGAGATACTAAACTTTGAAAAATAATAGTTTTTTAAAATTAATAATTATATATTTGTTCTGACTAAAAGATACATTGGTTAGGCAATCCTCCATTACTTAAATGATATATATGAAATCATGTATTATATTTATATACCATAATTGTATATTATATACTTATGTATTATGCAATATATATTGTATGTATACACACACACACACAAATTACATCGCTTTATTTCCAGATTTGGTTTCTACCCAACCTAGCTGGATATTCAACTGTGTGCTTGATATAGTCACCTGTATGCGTAACAGGCCTCTCAAACTTCACTTATCCAACACTTGTCCCAAATCCTACTCCTTGAGTGTTCTTTATCTCAGTATATGGTATCATGAGCTAACTGATAACTTAGGTTAAAATCCCAGAAATAAACTGCCTCGCCTCTTCTTCACCAATGTTTAATTCTTCAGCAATATCTAAAATACATCCTGGGCCTCCCCTGGTGGCACAGGAGGTTGAGTGCAGCGCTGTGAAGCTGTCTGCAGCCTCTGCAGCGCTGGTTCAATCCCGGCCAGCCCGCAAGGGTCCCATATGGCGCAGCAGACCTCTCCTGTCTCGCCCACTGCTCCCCTCACCAGTGTATTTCGTCAGTCTGTCTCTTCTGTTCCCACTCTGTCTCTGGTGAATCCTCTCACCCTCCTGCACATCTGGCCTGTACCCCGGTTCTTGTATAAATAAATGAATAAATCTTTTAAAAAATTTAAAAAATACATCCTGAGTATGATCCTATATCATTATTAGAACATATTATTTTTATTACTTTAGTCCAAATCACTATCAACTCTTGGACAATTACAATAACTTCAGAATTAGGGCAATGGAAGTGAAAGAGGCAGGGTCCCTATTCTTCATGGAGCCTGTATATCAAGATAGTTGGACAAAAAATAAGGCATAAATAAAATCATTTCTAAACTGATAAATGCTTTGAAGAAAAAAGATTTCAAGCTAGGAATAGCATGAGGGGTGCTTAAGATAGGGGTTAGGTAAGTCTTTTCAGAGAAGGTGTTTGCGCTAAGAACTGAGAAGGGTCAGTTACGTGAAAATGTCAAGAAAATGTCTGAAAGTGTTCATTTGCTCTCTGCTGCCCTCACCTGGCCATGCTCACAATAAATTGAGGTCCTGTCTTAAAGCCGCACAGAATTTTGATTAAGATCAGATTTAAAAATGGATGAATTTGAAAAGGAAGTTAATTGATCCTATATGGTATACATTTGTGATAGGATACCTTGTCCTCACCTGCATAATCAACCTTGGCCTGAACATGGGTATGAGCTAAGATCACAGATCTACCCACCTCCATCTAATATCTGAATTCCAAATTTAGAGCATCTATCTTTCTCACTAACAAAAACTGAACCAATCCAATTAGGAGCTGCCAAATTACTCCATCCTTTGATTTTAAAGTGAGTTGCTTGAGCAAAAATAATCCCAGAGGAGTGCACAATCTGGTAGCAGAGACCAATATCAGAATGAAGACAAAATCCAGAATGAAGCTCTTAACTAGTTCAGAGATCTAGCTAAACAGTCACAGTATCATCTCAAACTTATACTCTCACCAGTAAAGGGATCATGTTCTAGGCCTAAATCAACCCAAATCAGCCCTAAGTAACATGTCCTGGAACCACTAAGGCTCTCATTATTACTTATATACCAATTATTATTATTATTAGTAGTAGTAGTACAACTACTGCTATAGGTATTTTATTTAGATAAGGTTTTTGTTATATAATAACAAAAGGGTAATCAACAATATATATAAGAATACTCAGGGAAGATGGCATCAGAGGACGTACCCTACTTTGCTCTGGAGAGAATAGACTGAGAAAAGTATAGCTAGGCACTGTACTCAGAGGATCCCATGACGTGGAATGACGAGCCTCATGATCACAGGGGACCAGTGCCGACTGTGTGTGACAGGGGAGACACTGAAGAAATTCACCACAGGGGAAACAAAAGTGTGAGTCCGGGAGAAGCTTCTGTTGGTGTGGAAACTATGGATCATAGCTGTGTCTGGGGAGAATGAAACTGCTTGTTATTGATCTAACTATGGGAGATACGGGCAAGGGTGCTGTAGAGAGCCAGGAGAACAGGGATCCAGTGAGGAAGACAAAGCTTAGAAAGGTCTGATTTACCTCACCCATTTCCCCCTGGAACAGGCAGATAAGGGGACCAAGCAAATACAGTGAAGCCAATTGGAAGGCACCAGGGATGCACCAAAAGCCCAGCTCTCTGACTGCAGAAACATGGTTCTGAAGTCTAAAGAGGAGAGCTGGCAGTGGTAACTTGGGCACGAGCCACACCCACACTCCCCAATTCCACCAGCAACAAACCCCTTCAGAGTCTTCCCCCACCTACAGAAGACCCAGCAACAGGTTAGTTCTTCTTTATACACAATACCATCTGGGAAAAGTGGAAAGTCTCTACACTTAGATTTCAGAAGGGAAATAATGGGGAGATGAAAAACACAACAAAAGGCAACCTGAGCTCACAGGGGAATACTACATCACAGAGAGAACAAGTCTCCAGAACCATCCACAAAGACTTGGAAGATGTTTTCTTCCAATCAGATACAGAGTTCAAAATTGCCATGATGCAGAAATTCAAAGAAATGGAGGAAAACACAGAAAAGCTGATTTAAAGATATACAGAAAATTAGAAAACCTAATGATGTCCAGAGAACTAAAATTAACAACTAGAAGATTGAAATTGAAGTTTTAATAACAGATGTAGGAAGTACAAAAAAATCAATACAGGAGATAAAAAATTCTGGGGAAAGTTATGGCAGTAAAATAGACCAAATGGAAGACTGATTAGCAACCTTGAGGATGATAATTCATAAAGAAACTAGGTGGAAGAAAAGAAATACAAAGAAAAAAATGAAGAAACACTTTAAGAACTATCCAATTGCATGAGAAAAGGCAATATGAGAATAATAGGTGTCTCTGAAGGAGAATTTAGGGAGATGGGAACAAAGAACTTATTTAAAGAAATATTAGAGGAAAGTTTCCCAAATCTGAAGAAGGAATGAAATATACAAGTCCAGTTAAAGAATACCAGGTTATCTGAACATAATGAGATTATACCAAGTCAGAATAGTGAAATTTCCAAGCTGTCGTGGCAGGATGGCCACAGAGCAGGGTATCTATGATTTGAGCAGACTGGGCAGGTAAAGGAGGAGTCTTATAGCCCTCAGTGGCTTTCTCAGGCTTTTATTGAGCTTTTACATGTAGTGTGGCAACCAGGTACATGGCAGGCAGGGGTGCCAGCAGGCCAGGAGGCCAGGAGGCCTCCAAGCCCCTGACAAGTCTTCACTCTGGGCTTCTCTGGCATTCTTTCTCCCCTTCTCTCTCCTGCCTCTTCTGCTTCTGCTTCTCTTGGTGGATAGCTCAATACTACTGCCATGATCCAAGAAGTAAACAACATAATATAATAATGTAACAAAATGCAGGTTCCCCATCAGGGGAGGGCAATCCTAATGGCAGGAGGGCAGAAAAACCTGAAAACCATTTACTCTACACAAGTGTTCAAGACGAAAGAATATTGAAGCAGGCTAGGGGGAAGAAGCTGATAACCTATATACAAACCCTGATCAGGCTTACATCTGACTTCTCTGAATAAACACTATGGGCAATAAGAGAATGGAACGATACAATCAAAATAGTTAAGGATAAAAACTGCAGCCAAAATTACTCTATCCTGTAATGCTTGCCTTCAGATATGAGGGTGAAATAAAGGCCTTCCCAGGCAAGCAGAAGCTGAAGGAGTTTGCAAACACTAGACCTTCCCTCTAAGAAATGTTGAGAGGAGTTCTATATGTAAATCAAAGAGAAGAACACCCATAAATATTTGAAAAAGGAAATAGAAAGAACCTTAAAATTTTGGACAAAAGGGCATCAGCAGACACTCATATGTCAATAACCACTCTAAATGTAAATAAACTGAACTCACCAGTTAAAAGGCACAGCGTGTCTGGTTGAATTAAAAGACAGAATACAAATTTCTGCTCTCTTCAGGAAATGCATGTGAGCTCCTGAGATAAACACAGGCTTAGAGTAAATGTCTGGAAAAATACTCCTACATATGAATGGAATCCAAAGGAAGCAGGGACAGCTGTACTTAGATAAAATATATTTTCAGTTAAAAAAAAAAGTAACAAGAGATAGGGATGGATGTTATATAATGATGAAAGGAACAACTCATCAGGAAGACATAGCACTCATCAAAATATATAAAGCATTTGGTATCAAATCTAAAAACAAACATTGAGAAAAACACATTCATGGCCAAGGACTTTAACACCCTACTTTCACCAATACACAGATCAATCATACAGATAATAAGGGCAGAATAAATAAGGGCAAATAAATAATGGCAGAATACCCTTAACAAAGAATAAGACCACATGGGTTTAATAGACATTTATAGTGCATTGCACCTCTTGCCCCCCAAACTAAAAACACTTTCTTCTCAAGTGCACCTGGAACCACATATGAGTCATAAGTAAAAACAAATTCATGAAGCTTGAAATCATGGCAAGCATCTTCTTTGACCACAATAGTATCAAACTAGATATCAATCACAAAAAGCAGGAAAAACCTCTAATATGTGGATACTGAACAACACACCATTGGATGACTAATAAGTTAATGAGGAAATCAAAGAAGAAATTAAAAAAATACCTCAAGACAAATGATGATGAGGACACAACCTTCCAGAACTTATGGGACACAGCAAAAGTAGATCTAAGAGGAAGATATATAGCAATACAGGCCCATATCAAGAAATAAGAAAGACCTAAAATGAATAATCTAATATTACACCTTAAGTTACTAGAAAAAGAAGAACAAATGAAACCAAAAGCTGGTAAAAGGAAGTAAATAATAAAAATTAGAGTGTAAATAAACGAGATAGTAGTCAAAAAGTTCAAAAGATCAATGACACCCAAAGTGGTTCTTTGGAAGAATAAACAAAATAGACAAACCTCTAGCTAGAATGACTAAGAAAAAGGAAAAAAAAAAACTATAATAAAAATCATAAACAAAAGAGATGTTACTACAAACAGAGGATCATAAGAAACTACCAGGAATGTCATTATGCCAACAAATTGGAACATCTGGAAATCAGATAATTTGGAATAAACCTAATAAAAGAGTAAAGGATCTATACAAAGAAAACTATAAAACACTGTTAAAAGAAATAGAAGAAGACACAAAGAAATGGAAAGACATCCCCTTCTTATGGATTGGAAGAATTAACATTATCAAAATGGCCATCCTACCAAAAGCAATTTATAGATTCAATGCTATTCCAATAAAAATTTCAATGACATTCTTCAAAGAAATAGAATATTGATGAAATTCATATGGAACCACCAAAAACCCCAAATAGCCAAAGCTTTCCTGAAAAAAAAAGAAGGGAATGAAGGCATCACACTCTCAGATTTCAAACTATACTACAAAGCCTTACTAATCAAAACTGCATGGTACTGGAACAAGAACAGACACACGGACCAATGGAACCAAATAGAAAATCCAGAAATAAACCCACAGATTTACAGTCAACTAATCTTTGACAAAGAAGCAAAGAATATGCAATGGAGCAAAGAAAGTTTGTTCAATAAATGGTGCTGGGAAAACTGGATCGCTACATGCAAAAGAATGAAGGTTGACTACTACCTCACACCATGCACAAAAACCAACTCAAAATAGATTAAAGAACTAGACATAAGACCTGAAACCATAAAATATATAGAAGGAAATATAGGCAAAACACTACATGACATGCACCTCAAAAACATCTTTACAGACATATCACCCAAAGCAGTGATAATGAAGGCAAAGATAAACATCTGGGACTAAATCAAATTATAAAGAAATGAACATATTCTTAGACACCTACAACCTTCTAAAACTAAATTAGGAAGAAATGGAAAACCTTAACAGACTAATTACCCCAAGGAAATTGAAAGAGTAATCAAAAGACTCCCAAAACACAAAAGCCTGGGACCACATGGCTTTACAGTGAGAAGAAACCTTCAGAGAACTAATACCTGTCCTTCTCAAGCTTTTCCAAAAGATTGAGGAAGAGGGAATGCACCCAAACACATCTTACAAGTAGGCCAGCATAACTCTGACAACAAAAGCAGACAAGGACATCACATGAAAAAGAAAACTATAGACCAATACCCCTGACAAACACAGATGCAAAACTCCTCAACAAAATCTTAGAGAACCAAATTTAACAATATAGTAAAAGGATCATACATCATGAAATCCCAGGGATGCAAAGATGCTTCAACATACATATATCAATCAAAGTAGTTCACCTTATCAAAAAAAGACAAAAATCATATGATCATGTCAATAGATACAGAGAAGACATTTGACCCAAGATTCAGGATCCATTTATAATAGAATCTCTTAGCAAAATGGGGATAGAAGGAACATATATCAACGTAACAAAGGTCATGTATGACAAACCCACAGCAAGCATGAAACTGAAGGGTGAAAAACTGAAAGCCTTTCCTCTAAGGTAAGGTACACAACAGGGATGCTGTATATACACAATGGAATACTACTCGGCTATAAAAAAGACAAACCTGCCATTTGCAACATCAATGGAAATGGAGGTTATTATGCTAAATGAAATAAGTCAGAAGGAGAAAGACAAATGCCAGATGACTTTATTTATGTGAACTAAAGGAACTGATAAAACTAAACCACAACAAACCTTAGAAATGAGACTGTAGAATTGAGGCTGCTAGAGACAGAGGATTCAAAAGAAGAGAAGGGGGCCCAATGCCTTAGGGTAAAGATCTATAGAGGCTTTGATGGTGGGGGTGGTGTGGTGACATGTATCTGAGGAGGTGTGAACGTCTTCCCTTAAATCATATACAGTGTTGTAAACCAATGTTACCTCAATAAAGAAAAAAAAGAAAATATTGAGTGATTGAATTAGAAATATATAATGCTCTTTAGCTAAAGAAATAAACAAAAGCTATTTTGACGGAAAACCTTTATATTTGAGTTCTAGCCCTCTTCCAGTACCTTAACATGTAATGTTAGATTACTCATTTGAGGTCTTTCTTGTTTCTTAATGTGGGCCTGTTTTGCTCTATATGTCCCCCTTAGATGCTTTTGCTATGTTCCATAAGTTCTGGAAGATTGTGTCCTTATTATACTTAAGTACTTTGTATTTAAGTGCTTAATCATTAACTTTAAAAATATAACAAAATAGAAAGCAGTATTTAAATAAAACAACCAGATATGTGGCACACAGCCAGATAATTTAAGCACTATTTTTGTTTGTTTGTTTGTTTGTTTTAAAGATTTATTTATTTATTTATGCAAGCACTGGGTACAGTCAGAAGCGCGGGCGGGTAAGAGAATTCACCAGAGCCAAAGAGGGGAGCAGAGCAGGCAGAAGGACCGAAGTACACTGCTGAGGGGAGCAGCAGGTGGCAGGAGAGGTCTGCGCGCCATGTGGGACCCTCCTCCGGTGTCTGGGGAGCAGCGGGGGATCGAACCGGCGCTGCAGAGGCTGTGGGCAGCTTCACAACCCAGCGCTCAACCGCTATGTCACCGGGGAGGCCCAATTTAAGCACTATTATAGTTATCAGAACTAAGTTGACTGTGTTATCCTAAAAGTAAAAAAAATAGTCCTTAAAATTCTACGCACATATTTGATTTTCTCTTTAAGATAGATCAAGGTTATTCATATAAACAATTGTTAATGCTCATCAAAGTTGATCAAAGCTACCTAATTTATTATCAGTATGATGAAGTTACCCAAATGTCTTTTTAGTCATTTTGCTTTCATATATATTTTTTCACTAACTTACTTGTTTTGTAAGGAGCTGACTTGGCAATAAGTAACAACAAAAATCTGTTTAGGTTGAACGAATATAAATGAAAGACTGAAAAACTTTCATGCACCTACAGAGAGACATCCACTCAATTGCACTTGAAAAATCAAGGACTTTACTTGTTTACATGGGCACTGGGATGAACACCTTTTCTACATAAAAATCAAGCATGTGGTTAAGCAAATAGGGGCTGCTGCTGGGTAAATGAATGCATTGATACAAAATAAAGTATTTCAAAATGTCTCTTTCTTCCTTAGGCAGAGCTTCTCACACTTTTCCACTAATGTACCTCCAGAGCCCCTCAGAGGTTTTTACTCACAGAGCTGAATAAGAGCCACAGCTAAGAGAAAACAGGGGGCTTGATTTTAAAAAGTAAAAATCAAAATCAACAAGCAACTATAAATCAGAGACATACTATGGGGGGTCAAAATAAGGGGGAAGGGAATTGTAAGGGAACTATAACCAAGATGAAAATGCATACATTGTGCAAAAAATGAAAAATGATGTAAAAAATATATAAAATAAAAATAAATTAAAAAGTAACCCATAACAATCACACATTTTTATTTCTAAAAAGTTCATGCAAATTTTGCATTTTATTCCATAAAAAACAGCGTTTATTTCAACACTGGCTATAAATAAAATTACCCTCCAGGGTGATATGCCAGTTTTATTCTATAGCTTTCCATATCTCCTGGTTTCTCTCCACATACGCAAGTTTGTAGTATGCTTCTAGGGCTTTGGTTCATTATTGGGGATCTCGATTTTGAGAAAATGATTGCAGAAATGTGAAAGTTATAATTAGAGATATTTTTCTGCTGGTTTTCTTTTCCTTTTTAAGGATCATTCCTTTGGTTGGGCCTCGAAGGCAACACAACCATTTCCTTTCTTCTATCAATAGACTTTGATTCTGAAGTATAGATGCCTGTTTCCTGCTTCTGTTTCTAGTTGTTCTCTCCCTCCATTTTTGTCTAAATGGGCTTTTCACTCAAATTACTGGTTTCATTTTAACCTTGCCTTATTTTATGCACCCTGACTACAGTTAACTCTCTAAAACTGGTTTGACTTTGGACTCCCAGGAAATTTGCCAGCAGCCTGCTCTGGTATTGCAACCTGCTTTTGCCAAGCCTGCTTTGGTATTCCATCTCTTTTCTAGCTTCTCACACAATATTCAGAATCCAGTCCAGAAATGAACAGGATAAACATAAAATTTATTCCTGACTGTAAACTTTTCTAAATTTTATTCTGATCTTGGGTGAAGGGAAATGAGGTAGAGCAATGAAATACCACTTGGACATTTTCAGTATTAAGTTCATGGCAAAGGTGTAAAATGGGAAAATGTGTAGGTGGTAAATTTTTCTTTTTTGTAAAAAGATTTATTTATTTATGCATACAAGATCTGGGGTACAGGCCAGATGTGCAGGGGGTGAGAGGATTCACCAGAGGTAGAGTGGGGAGTAAAACAGGCAGAACGATGGAAAACACTGCTGAGTGGAGCAGCAGGCGAGACAGGAGAGGTCTGCTGCGCCATGTGGGTTAATTCCCTGACCAGGGATAGAACTCATGCTGCAGTGGTTGCAGATTGCTTCATAGTGCTGACGCTTAACCACTTGCGCCACCAGCAAGGCCCCTAGGTGGTAAATTTTTCAACGGATGAATATTGTATAAGAGACGTGTTTTGAAAATGGGACACTGTTGATTTTATAAGTTGCTATTTTGGCTGATGATTCTAAGCACTTAAAATAATTTTTAAAGGTATAAGTAAATTTCAAACAGATTTACCAGTCATCAGATCGAGTGCCTTCTTCAAAGTGGATGTTTCCTACAGTTTCCAACTCAATTAATAAAAATGGGATCAATAAACCATGACTTTTCTTCTTTTGCTTCACTTCAATACAATAAATTGCTTCAATTCTATTTAAGAAAAAAAATATATATGGCTATTAGAATCTAAAAATCACATTAAAATTCATGATAATTTTTAAAAAACTCATGTTAAAATACAATGGTTAAGAGAACGTTTGGGGCTAAATCAAGTGAGAGACATCCTATTTTTGATGATTAAAATCACCTCAAAATTTTGTTAACCTCAGACTATGGAAATGTTAGAAGATTATTTTGACCTTGCCATTTATGGTTCTTGATTCTTAGACTAATTACAGTCTTTTTATGCCACAGTTTCTTAGTAAATTGGCAATATCAATAGTACCTATACTTGAAAAGACTTTCCTGGGGTGTATTCTATGCAAAATAGATGCAAGGCAAAGAGTTTCACACAGAATAAGAACCCAACAAATGTTACTTATTATTAGTATAATCATAGGCCAAACTAACTTATCCACTTAAAGTAAATTTAAAAAGCCACAATATTTACTAAGCCTTCTTCCTGTATATTTCTAGTTGATACTCAACCCAAATTCGTTCTTGATGATTGTAGACAAAGGTGCATGTACTTTGCCCAGTCTCATCAGTTTCTGCACCGTGCCAGCTCAAATACTTTAACTTTGCAGACCCTGGAGCAGTGATTTGACTGAAACCATTCAAGGGAAGTTCACTATTCCTAATTAAGCATACATGCCAGTTTTGAACCAGTGATGCCTCTCTTTCTGGGAATTGGACTGGAGACACATGTCATATTTTACTTCATACTACAATTCTTTTTACTCCTAAAGAAGGGAACTGAGTTCAGCTGACATCCCAGGACATTCTTTTCTCTCATGTTTCAAATTGGGACAGTCAGACAATTCATTAAACATACTCATCAAGTTTTTTGCTCCAGAATGTTATCCTTTCATTCAAGGCATTTAGTTTGGTCAGTATCTTCTGTTGAAGACTTGATTCTTCCAGGACAGTTTCGCAGTTCTTTGACTTTTCAAGCTCAGTTACTTTATTGTTATTAGATCTGTCATTCTGCCCTTTGCCAGATCCCTTGATTTCAGCCAGTTCACATTCCAACTGTTAAAATCAATATACCAGACAGCAAGAAAATGTTAGTGGAGTCTATTAAATATACGGTTAATTAAAATTGTGATAAAGTAAAACTCTACATCATAAATATGCTAATCTTACAAAAACATGCCAAACCTATAATTATAACTTTGGTACAAGTTTGGTCAGCCAATTTCTCTGGATCAAGTGAAAGATAATGTGAAATTTATCAGTTGAAAGTGAGAAAAGCAAATAAATAGGTTGGTAAATATTACTGATGAGTTTGCTTCTATTAAAGTCAAAGTAAAATTATAAATGCTATTTTTGGCTTAAAAAAACTTGAAATAATGACTTGTCACACCTACTTTTTTTTGTATTTTTTCAACTACCTTTGTATTCTGGATAAAAATTGACTATAAAAAAAAACAATTTATCTTGATTACTGTGGTTCTGTGCACTCCCTTAAATTTTGGAGCTACAGAGAGTGCCTTATTTGCCTTGCCTTTAAACTCATCATGTTTATTGTAGGACTCAAGATACATTGTTTTGCACATGGGTAAGTGTATATAAATAGAAATTTACTAATTATCTATACCACACTCTATAATTGCCATATACATCTGTTAAAAAACTATTAAGCACATTTACTAAAATGTCTAGTTTACATATACTATAATTAATATTTTTTTAATTAAAGTAACATTGCATTATAAGATGTAAGCCGCA
Organism: Talpa occidentalis; assembly: GCF_014898055.3. Taxonomy (NCBI): domain Eukaryota; kingdom Metazoa; phylum Chordata; class Mammalia; order Eulipotyphla; family Talpidae; genus Talpa; species Talpa occidentalis. Next base: position 68,497,399 of record NW_023601104.1, on the reverse strand, counting down.
GGCGTGAATTACTAAAAGTCAACATGTGTACATATTACCTTAAGTTCATCACTGAAAGACCAGTTCTACTTTCATCACACAAATGACTCCTTTTAAGATATTTACCTACTTCCTTTCCACCTTCCTTTCTGGTAACCACTAATTGGACTTGTTGTTGCAACATATTTGCAGGTTTTAATACAAGTTTATACATGAAAATGGTAGATATAAAATGGTGCCCATATACTTTTAAAATTTTTATTCAAATAAATTATTCAAATTTTGTTAATGTTTCACTTTAAGAGTATCTTTCTGACTATATTATTAATTAAAATCTATTTGTTTTAGAAAGAGTATTTTAAACATGTTTAAAAGATTTGGCTTAATGGCTATGTACTAAATACTATTCTCTCTTGAAAATTAATAATTCTTCCTCTCGTTTAGTTTTCAATGTGTTGTTGTTATTGCTTGTGGCAATAAATATCCTTATATATAAACAGATAAGCGCTTTTATGCTGTTAATACATATGACTCAAATTATACTCCTATTGGTGTGTAAGAGTGACATCTGTCTTCACCAGCCTGCATACTACCATGTTTTATGATTTTGACATTTTTTAGGTAAAAATTATTTCTTGTTATCTTCATTCACATTTGGAAATAATCAGGTTAAGCTCTTCTTTCAAATGTTTATTAGTCACTTTTTATTTCTTCTCTTATAAAAAAAGTTTATGTACTTTGCTCAATTTTTCTATTGGGATATTTTGATTTTTGAGAATGTTTACCATGTTTGTCCATTATTTATTGAAAACATTTTTTTTTCAAATTGGCAATTGTTGTTTACTTTTATTAATAATTCTTTTTAATACAAAAGTATTTTACCTTTTTTTGGCAACCAAATCTACATTCTGTTCCTTTGTGATTTCTAGTATTTCTCTTATTTGGTAGGTTGAGAACGGTTAAGTATACTTGTCTATATATTCTTATATATTCTTTTTTTATGTTTTTATCTTTACATTTAATTTTTCCCCCACTGGTATCTATTTTTGATAAAATGTAAACTAAAGATTCAATTACCCTATTCCCAAACAGTTTATTTTTCTAACACCATTTGTTGAATAATTGTATTTCATATCTTTTAAAAAATACAGTAAGTTATTACATATACAGAGTTCTGTTTTGAGGTTAATAAGCCTTAATGTTAAAGGAAATACAAAAAGCAGATATAATTTTTAAAGCATAGTTTGATTAAGTTCCTACCTTCTTATAGACCACAGTAGTATTAGTAAAGGGATACTTTATAGCACTTTAGACAACAAAATGAGTTTTGAGCACAGCCTGCTGGTATCTAATGAAAATGCAGCTTAATAGATCTCTATAACTCTTGGAATTACACTGAATTACATAACTTTTAAACATTTCATAAATTAATAAGCCTATATTTTTTCTCAAATGCAGATTTTTAAAGCACAGAATGGAGCTAAGTTAAGCAGCTATAATAAAAACATTTTAGAAGCAAACTATATATATAATTTATAAAATAATACTATCTTATCTGTCAGTTTACTTAAGATATAACTATTCAAACTTGAGAATGTAAAATTTTACACTTTTTTTCAGAAAGCTGAATAATTTTATTCGTTCTTCTGGCAACTTCTGTAATTTGCATTTTCGATCATTCAGTTTTTCTAGGTCTTCATTAAGATGTCGCTGAACAGTTTTTATACGCATATTGTAATACATTTTTTTTTTCATTGCTGTGGTCTAAAGTGAGAAAAAACAACAAAAGATTAACTGAAATAGAAAACATAGGTAATTAGTAATGGTATTTTAAATAGTATTATATGTTCTATTTAACAATTTGAAAGTTTTACATTTTCAGTTACTACTAATGGTGATAGCTACAGTGATAATAGCCACAAAGAGTTCTTTTTAAACTTGTTTAGAAAAATATAAACTTCCAAAGGTTTTCTATGTGGATAATATTTTAAGTGTGAGGCATAGTCACATTTATTTCTAGGATGACATCATAAAGAAACTATAGATAAAATTCAATTTATGAAATAGTACCATCTAGCTAATGAAGCAGTACTACTAAAGCAAATATATGCCTAGGGAAATATAGGGAAAATAAATTTAAATATTTAAAATTTAAATTTAAAATAATTAAAAGTAAATGTAACATTTAGTTCATTTTTAAAGCATTGCTAAGAAATAAGATTTAATGGTTATTTTTTTCCAAATCTATAAAGTGGTGCTCTAATTAACTTGTTTTAGATTGAGTAAATTGATTAAATGTCAATGAAATACAATTATCTAGAATTCCGTAATACCAATAGATCATATAATTATTAATAAACTTATCAGTTTCAATTGGTTAAACCCACTATTAAGATACATACCAGTTAAATGGTGTTTATAAGTTATATTAGTTAAAAAGAACTAACTGAAGAGAAAGTAAACATATCAAGAACACTATTAAAATGTGATGTTAACCTCTTAAATTTAAATTGAGGGAATTCTGCTCAAGATTTTCCAGTGATGGGCCTCCCTGGTGGCGCAGGCAGTTAAGCGTCACACTGTGAAGCTGTCCATAGCCTCTGCAGTGCGGGTTAGATCCTGGCTGGCCAGGCGAGAATCCCACATGGTGCAGCCGATCTCTCCTCTCTCACCTGCTGCTCCCCTCAGCAGTGTATTTCGTCCGTCTGCCTATTCTGCTCCCCGCTCTGTCTCTGGTGAATTCTCTCACTCTCCCGTGCATCTGGCCTGTACCCTGGCTCTTGTATAAATAAATAAATCTTTAAAAAAAATAAGATTTTCCAGTGACCACCATCTCACTCAAAAGCAAAGTCCTTACCACACTCTCCAGTCTCAAATGATCTGCCCACCCACTCCTGTCTTCATCGTACTCTCTCCCCCTCACTTACTCAGCTCCAGCTACACTATTGATATTTATTGTTCTCCAAAAGAAAGCAAATGCTCCTACCTCAAGGTCTTTGCTTGTGCTGATTCTTGAAAAACTCACTCTTACCTTAAATCTCTTTTGAAATGTCACCTTAGCAAAACCTTTCCTCACAAGTCTGGATAACTACCCAATGCCTTTTCTTCTCCCCCTACCAATAATTCCATTTCCTTCACCCTTATTTTACTTTTCTCCATCTAACATATTAGCTGTTTATTCATTTAATTGCTTAATGTCTGTGCTTTCTCACTATTATGTAAGCTCCCAGAAAGTGGGGATTTGCCTCCTGAGGGGGCATCCACGTGTTTCACATTCTAGTCAAAAGTATTTATTGGATATTTAAATGAATGAACAAAGGCTTTTCTATTTTACCTTCTAGTGTTGTCATCAGAATTCAGATTCTAGTACTAGTATTATTTGTATGTGCTTACATTAAATATCCAACTCACTGGGGCAAAAGTAGAAGTGGTGACAAGAACTGACAGTACTGCCTACCATAAATGGAAGCTGTCAGAAAGACGCAGTTAACTAATTAAACTAAGTCACAGAGAGTTGATTAGGAATATACTTACATCAGCCAGTTCCTTGATTTGCTTTGATGACACATCAAACGTATCAAGTCTTTCAAGACAAGGCAAGTGATACAATACATGTGTGGCATAATTACACAGCAGACAAACTGGATTGGTTTTATATTGAGGATCATTCAGACACAAATCCTTTAAGTGATGCAGCCTGGTTAAGTTAGTAAGGTCCTAAAACAACAACATTTAATTAATTAATTGCTACATTCCATTTCTAAAGGAGGCATTTGAAAACATAAGATCACCTACATTTTATGTAATGCATTCTAATTGCATGTTTAATTATGTTAAAGTGATTTAGATGGAGAAAATGTCTTTCTGTAGTGAAAAACATGTCAGATACATGAAGAAAGATAAAATAATAATTAAACATGGACTGTACATGACTATGTAATTTAGATATAAAAAGCCAAAGAATATTTACTAAATCATGTATTCCAGTTAGAAACCCAGAGTTAGTCACGTGAGTACCTCTTTATTCATAGGACAATGTTGGCTCCTCTGCACAGCCCCTTTTCTAACAATTGCTCCCCAGTGTACCCACAGATGTCCAGCTTCCTTCACTGCCATCCCACATACTTAACCCGCTATGAGGAATGCTCATCATTTTCCTTGGCCTCCAGATCTACTCTTCTCATCAAAGCTGGTGGGATTCCTTTTCTATTCAATTACTACTAATGGTGATAGCTGCAGTGATAATAGCCACAAAGAGTTCTATTTAAACTTGTTTAGCTGAATTCCCATTTTTTAGCTTTCTTTTTGGTTTTCTGTAAATGCCCTTTCCTCCTTTTAAGGGCAACTGAAACCTAGTTTTTTCCTGAGGCCCTCATTTTCCTCACAACCTATAGAAGGGGAGATGTTGTAACATACTCCCATACCAGTGTTTCTCCTTAACATCTTTTATCCTGAAATATAAGTCATTGCTTACCACCTTACCTTATTTGGCATCTGGCCCTTGTTTAATTATTCAGTTTTGTCTCTTCCTATTTAAACCCTAACATTTTGTGTTTTAGCCATACCAAACAAATTCAAGTTTCAGAATGTCCTAGACCCTCTCTTATCTTCACTCATGCTGCTCCCTTGCAGTGGATTGAATTTCGTTCCAAATTTACTTATTAATCTTTCGAGACTCAACCTAGTCATTATCTTCTCTGGGAACCTCATTTAATCCCCTAAGATTAAGACAGATGCTCCTCCTATGAGCTCTTAGCAAATGGGCATGCTTTTGTTGTAGAATTTATCATACTTGTTGTCAATGCTTATATATCCAGAGTCTATAAGCCAGGAGTTTATGTGGGCTTCAGCCCTCCCTCTATAAACTAAGAACAGTGATTATGTTGTTCAGTATTGTAAAAAAAAAAATAATAAAGGGGCCTCCCCGGTGGCGCAGAGGTTGAGCGCTGGGTTGCGAGGCTGCCCGCAGCCTCTGCAGCGCCGGTTCGATCCCAGGCTGCTCCCTGGCCACCGGAGGAGGGTCCCACATGGCGCGTGGACCTCTCCTGCCACCCGCTGCTCCCCTCAGCAGTGTACTTCGGTCCTTCTGCCGGCTCTGCTCCCCGCTCTGGCTCTGGTGAATTCTCTCACCTTCCCAGCTTCTGACTGTGCCCAGTTCTTGTATAAATAAATAAACAAATAAATCTTTAAAAAAAAAATAATAAAGAATTTGCAACAGAGGTCATGTGTAGCCCACCAAACCTAAAATATTTTCTGTTTGGCCTCTTAGAGAGACAGAGAAAAAAAAAAGCCAGTTCTCAAGAGCAGAGTTTGTATCCTGTTTAACATTGCATTCTTAGCACTCAGATTTACATCACAAGAGGCACTAAATAAGGGTGAATTGAACTGAATGATTATTATTTTCTAACAACCTCCAAGATGTCCTCACAACTTCCTCAATGGGAGGAAGAGTAGAACAGTTCTGGTAGGTAGTGCCTGAAGTAAGGGGGTATTAGGGTGGAGTTGGACTAGAAAGGATGCAATGCCATGAGGATATCTAAAACAGAGTTAAGGAAAATCTATAGGAAGAACTAGGAGGCATAATTTCTGAAGAAAAAGAACAAAAAGAAAAAGAACTAACTTTTTCTGAAGAAAAAGTACAAATGGAATAGTAAGTGAGCAGTGAAGTCAGTTTACAAGAGTCAAAAGTAAAACAGGGCCAGGTGGCCTTTGTGTGCTCAAACTCTCTTTGGACAAGTGAGAACTTGGGTCACTGGCTTTGACTGACACTAGGGATGGGCCCGTGGCAGGAGTGGTACTAAGCAGACTTGTTCTGAAAGAGAATTCCTGGGCAGAGATTGCAGAGAATTATTTTGTCAAATTCTGCAGAGGTGAGGAAGGTAAACCACGCTTCTAAACAGTAAAGTCATGCTGGGTGTTTCTGTGTGGCTGTGTTGTATTTGATCATAGTTTGGACTAGGAGACAGTGGATGTGAACTTAGAAGTTTTACACAGGAACCCCCATTTACATTCAAATTCAGATGACATTGGAATCTGTGAAGGCACACAATCTTACTCAAAATTAATGTTGTGGTGCCTGGAGTGAATGAAGCGCAGCACATAAGTTACTCATCACCACCAGGATAACATGATTTTAGAATGTGAGAAAAGGCTTGAAATAAAAATCCAGGATAACAGTGTTTCATGAACATTCTTATGAGAATAGTAGAAGTTCCTGTGAAGAATGTTCAATGTTTTAATGAGAAATAGCCAGTTTAAGATATAGATTAGAGACCTTTTTTGAATACTATGCCAAACAATTATTTCTACAATAATTCTGCTTTATCATCATTTTGGCATGAGATTAAAATAGAAGAGAATGCTAGCATATCTGTTGAGTGCTTACTGACTGCTAGACATTATTTTAAGGGTTTACATGATCATTTCACTTAAATTTCATGTTAACCACCATGTGATACTGTCCCTGTTTTGTGGGGGTGCTAGAATTGACAGATCTTTCTGCTCAGCAACCTGTTCTCTTAACCAATGCTGACCAGAGTAAGATAAACTTCTGCATGGCTTCTTGGCAGGGAAATCCTTTATCCTTCTAGCATTCTGCACTTACTTCTTCAGCTTCAAGTCATGATTCTCTCCGTTGGACTATTCCAGTCACACAGGATTTCTAATTTTTTGAATTTGACTTGTTTCCTTCACCACTTAGGTCCTTCTCACATTTGCCTGCAATAGTCTTTCCCAAATCAACCCCTACGTGTCTCACAGTTTAGTTTACAAGTTACCTCCTCACGGATGTCTTATCTGCACCTCCCAAACAAGGCTAGGCTGCCCTTCTGCATGTTCCCACAGTACTCTAAATTTATCTCTCAAAGGTCCTGATGATCTCTTTGCAATTCTAGCACATTTAAACATAAAGCCCTGACCACATTTCACATTATTTTCTTGGAATGGATTCCTTGGAATGCAATTTATTTGATAGGTCAAAGAGTAGATATCTTTTAAAAGGACTTTGTACATACTTCTAAATGTTTTCTAGAAAATCTCTGTCAATTTAAACTTTTAAATGTCCATCTTACCCCAATTTTGTTAGTACAGAATACTATGTTTATAAAAATCATGAATATTTAAAATATAATCAGGTAAATGTTATGTTGTATTAATTTGCATTTTATTCATTCTCATGAGGCTGGAAATTCCTTTATAAATTAATGGGCAAGTAGAGTTCAATTCTATGAATTGACCTATTCATTTGTCCCTTTTTCCATGGGTATCTTAAATTACTTTTCCCAATGGATTTAAAAGACTTCTTTTAATAATGAGGATATTAATTCTTAGCTTATTATATTCTCCACAAATAATATTTTGTTTTCTTCTTATTAATTTTATGATGTGTTTAATGGACCAAAGCTTAACATTTCTGTCGTTAGTTTGACTTGAAGATTTAGTGCACCTTAAACTGGCAGGAGTAGAGCAGGATTCCGTTTCTTTTTACCTCTCTCTCTCTCATACACACACACATTTAAAGGAGCAGGTTGATGTGTGCAAAACACATTGTTAGTTAGGGCCTCCCCCGGTGGCGCAGTGGTTGAGCGCTGGGTTGCGAAGTTGCCTGCAGCCTCTGCAGCGCCGGTTCAATCCCCGGCCACTGGGTGAGGGTCCCACATGGCGCGCAGACCTCTCCTGCCGCCCGCTGCTCCTCTCAGCAGTGTACTTCGGTCCTTCTGCCTGTTCTGTTCCCCGCTCTGGCTCTGGTGAATTCTCTAGCCCTCCCGTGCTTCTGACTGTACCCAGTGCTTGTATGAATAAATAAATAAATCTTTAAAAAAATAAAAAATAAAAAAAAAGCTTCTAAAAAAAAAAAAACACATTGTTAGTAGTAAAATGGTAAACACAGGGTGATCTATTTGAAGCCTTTTCAATAATGCAGTTTAGAGATGCTGGTATTTTGAACCAGGTTAGCAGAGTGATACAAGTGGTAAGAAACGGTCAGACTCTGGACATGTTCTGAAAGTGCAGCTTAAAGAATTTGCTGGTGGACTGAGTTTGGGGTATGAAGGACTAAGAGGAGCCTTAAAATGAACTCTCAAAGATTTTGGCTAAAGTTAATTGAAGAATGGAGATGCCATTTAGAGGGGTGGAGAAGTCTGCAGGGGAAGTTATTGCCTCCATGAAGGCATCTTTGTTTCTCTATATTGGAATGTGGAAAGAATTATTGGAGGAAGTAAATGGAGTCAAGTTGAGAGAAAAACAGGAGGAGGAGGAAGGGAATGTGTTTATAATCTTAGGTTAATGTGTGTGTGTGTGTGTGTGTGTGAGAGAGAGAGAGAGAGAGAGTGTGTGTGTGTGTGTGTGTGTGTGTGTATCTTAACTCATTTTGAGTTAGGATGGAATATGCCCACAGTTCTGGAGAGTTGTAAAGAAAAAAGAGTTAAAAAAAAAAGAGATTGTTAAAATCATAAGGCATGATGAGATTATTGAAAGATTCCAGCCCTTTTCTGGGGAGGTCCATTTTCCTGGATGCTAGGAGAAGATGAAAAAACAGAAAATTAAAATTAAAAACCAGAAAACTTGAAAGCCAAGTAATACTTGTTTGATTTTTTACAGTGTCAGATCAATTATTACAGCATCAGAGCCAATTTAGTCAGCTGACTCTAAAATTTCTAGGAGATTTGGCTAGCCCACATAATTATTTCTTGAAGGTGCTGAAGTCCATTTTCTGCAAAAAGATAGTTCATGATCTGAGTTGATAAATAATGAATTGTTCCACTTAAACATACCTTGAAAGAACATATCTGGTTACCAGAAAGGTTTAATCTTTCTAGCTGTTCATTGGGATCAAGGCACCGACCTTCAATTTAAAAAACAAGATGGAAGAAAAATTAAATTTCTGGCTATATCTCCTGTTCATATCTTGTATTTCTGAGTTGCATATTGTCATCATTTCTTGCATATAAAAAGACTAACAGGGAGCCTCCCTGGTGGTGCAAGGGGTTAAACACTACACTATGAAGCAATTCACAGCCTCTGCAGCACTAGTTCGATCCCCGGCTGGCCAGGGCGCAACCCACATGGCACAGCAGACCTCTCCTGACTCGCCCACTGCTCCCCTCAGCAGTGTACTTCAGTTAATCTGCCTGTTCTGTTCCCCACTCTGTCTCTTGTGAATCCTGTCACCCTCTCACATCTCTAGCCTGTACCCCAGCTCTTGTATGCATAAATAAATAAATATTAAAAAAGACTAACAGTCACACTGTCTAACTAGTAATTACTGATAAATGAGTTATATTTTCCTGTCCTGTAGTGATTGATTTAGAAATGCTTTGCAAAGATATATTTAAAAAAGTCTGAAAGAAATCTAAGAGTGTACTCTATATACTGATAAAAAAAATATTGTAGCATTATCTCAGACTCAAAGCAAAAGAATACATACCAATGCTGCTTATTAGATTTCCAGCAAGGTTGAGATCATTTAAATTCTTCAAAGTGTGCAAGCCCTAAAAATTTAGATAACATATAATTTAGAAAAAAAATTACAATCTATATTTCTCAAACATCTAGTTAATTCTCCAGGTGTTCTGAACACTGGAATTTGTGCACTGAACAAGCAAAGAAGTGGGTGCCCTCATGAAGTCACCTTTGTTTCTCTATACTGGAACCTAGAGAGAATCATTGGAGGAAGGAAATGGAGTGGAGCGGAGAGAAAAACAGGAGGAGGGGTAAGGGAAAAAAGATACCACACAGAGTGCGTTTATAATCTTAGGTAAAGTTTGTCGTGTGTGTGTGTGTGTGTGTGTGTGTGTGCGTATGTAACTTCTCTAAATCTCTTTTCTTCACCTTCAAAGAAAAAAATAACACCTTGCCTTTCAGATTTGGTGGAAAGAGTAAAAAAAATGATGTATACAATGTTCTCCATACAATACAGAATGCTACATATATGTTAGCTGATTTTACCAATGGTAATTAAACTAGTCATGAATATTTTGGTCCTTTAACTGTAATATGATGTTGGATGTTATGGTTTAAATTCCTCAGAAATAACTGACTTTACATATAAATTAGTGAAATTATCTTACCTCAATATTTTTAATTACATTGTGGTTTAGCCAAAGAACCTCCAATCTTAATAATTTTTCTAAATTTTCTATTCTGGAAATTTTATTATAATATAAATACAATTTTTCTAAATTTCTACATTCTTGAAGACCTCCAATTTCCTGTAAAAAAGAAAAAGAGAGAGACTGGATAGTGTTAGCTTATATTTTGCCATTAATCCTTTTAATAATGTAGATTTTAAGTACAATTTCTTTTTAAAAAATCACATTTTATTGTAAAGTCACTATCCCCAAAATGAACTAAATTTTTTAAAGAAAAACAAAAATCTATCTACCTAAATACAACTATTTTTAATTTTCATATTCTCTTAAATTTTAATCATCATACCTATTTCTATAGGGTAATAATCATAATACCTATACAGTTTTGTGGGTTTTTTACTTACTTTCATCTAAAATGCTTTCATAATCTCTGAAGTTATAACATTTTATTATAAAATATTTCATGAAGTTTACAATGATTTTCTTAAAAACAACCCTATTTAGCATATTTGTGTTTCAAAATTTTAGCTATCATAAATAATACAGCAACAAATAACTTCATTCATACAGTTGTTTTCTGCTGTTGAATTAATTCTTAAGATAAAATCTTAGAATAGGGGTTTCTGAGTCAAAAATCATGTAAATTTCTTTGCCTCTAAAGTATATTTTACAATATTGCTTTTCAATGTAAGCATTATAAGTTTCACACAACCAGAAGTGTTAAGTGAACCAGTTTCATTATTAAGCAATACTGGTTTTATTTGCACTGACTTGATTACTAAAAAGTAGTATATATCTATTTTTCTTCAGCAATAAAATACTTGATGTAAGATTGCATGTTTAGAGCCTCCCTGGTGGTGCAGCGGGTTGAGCACAGCGCTGTGAAGCTGTCCGCAGCCTCTGCAGTGCAGGTTCGATTCCCTGCCAGCCGGGGAGAAATCCACATGGCACGGCAGTCCTCTCCTGTCTCGCCCGCTGCTCCCCTCAGCAGTGTTTTCCGTCGTTCTGCCTGTCCTACTCCCCACTCTGTCTCTGGTGAATTCTCTCGCCCCCCACGCCTGTGACCTGTACCCCAGTTCTTGTATAAATAAATAAATAAATCTTTAAAAAAAAAAAGATTGCATGTTTAGACTTACCTCTAAGCAGCATTCGGCAATCCAGAGTTCTTTAAGTTGTGAACAAGTCTCCAACCCTGAAATTTCTTTTATATCTTGAGCAACAATTGTGAGACTTGTTAAATTAGGAAATAATGATAATCCAACTATACAGGGATACCCTGAGAAAAACATCTCTAGTTTTGAAGTATCTGATCCTTCTGGTCCAATCATCTCATATGATAAACCATTGCATAAACACTGTTTTCAAAAAGAAATTGGGTTATTATTCATTTAAAATAATCAAAATATTATTTTTGTTATTAAAAATTATCAATTATCAGTTGCATGAGGCAAAGTTGTACCATGTACTCCCAAAAGTCATTGGGTAGAAGAAATTTCTAGGTAAACTTCAGAAAGGAATATAAAAATGTTCCATTTAATTGTCTTATAAAAGTAGTTGAAAAGAAATTTGGCTTTGACTCACCAGTTCTTTGATTATTTCTTCTTGGTTTAAGTTTTCACATTCAATCATCTTCCATTAAAATATAGGTCATAATAATAAATTTGTTAAGGAAAATGAAAAGCTGAAATAAAATAAACATGAGTTGTACCTTTTCAAGTTGAAAGGGACCTTAAAGCAACTTAGGTGGAATGACCCACGTATGCCTTGTATTTCCACATGTACGTAACCAAGGATCTATCTGGATCCAAAGATATTCCATTCTGTCTCTGAAATTTTCTGTTAGAAGGTTATTTATTATTCCGAGTTTAACTCTGTGCTCCATAACTCCTACCGTTTGTTCCATTCTGCCTTTTGTGTTCAAATAAAACAAGTATAATATCCCCACACAGTAAGCCTTGAAGATCAATGACATCGTTCTTCTACATCCTTATATCTTGCCCCTCGTTCATGTATTTTAGTTCTCTTACTAGAGATACCCTTGTTTCTCTCCTTTGAGGTTCAGTTTATCCTTTATTCAGTCCAAAACTGAACACAGAACATCAGGGCTTAGTGACATACTTGGCATGGTAATAACTGTTTACTAAAATGAGTAGACCATTTCTTCATTTTAGGTGATATGATCTACTAATACCAAAATAGTTTCAATAAATCTAACCTAATTTTTGTATTGTTTCTAAAATATATGAATCCTGGTTCTAATATGATGATATGAAAAAGATGTAGAAACAGTGTATATTTGATGTAGAACAGTGTATATTGTGAGCCCATTTTTTATAATAACTCTCACAGATATATGTGTATAGATATATATACATATATACAGAGAATATGCACACACACATATATATGTATGTATATGTGTCTCTGATTATGTCAGGAGGAAATATGGAAAGGTACATACTAAGCTGTTAGCATGAGTTCCCCTGGATGCAGGTTAAAGTTGATCTAGATAGAATAGGCATGAGAGGTTGGATGCAGAAAGATCTAGGCAAAATGGTAAAGAAAAACACTACACTTTGAAGAAGTATGTTCAGTAGTGTAGAGTCTACTGCTAGTAGACATTTGGATTGTTTATAATTTGAACATTTTTGTTGTGCAGGGTATAGGTACATATTTCTTTTGTTTTTATACCTAGGGATAGAATGAGAAAGAAAGGACTGTTGTATCAACATGGATGATTCTCACAAATCATCTAGCAATGTTGAACAATGCATGCACACTGCATGACTTCATTCACATAAAATTTAAAGCCAATATTTATGATATTAGAAGTTTGGGTGTGGCTGAGTGATTAGCAGAGGAAAAAGAGGGGCATCTGGAGTGTTGAGGAAGATGCATTTCTTGATCTGGGTGCAAATTAAAGGGATGTGTTCTCTTTGAAAAAAGTAAAACTAGATACCAAAGATTGATGTGATTTCTATAGTATGTTGTATTAAAGTTTTGAAAACAGACCGTAGGGGTGGAGGGCAGAAGCACGGTGGCCAGTTCAGGGGCTGCTGTAATAATGAAAGTGGGATAGAATGGTGATTGGAATATGGTAGAAGTATTGAGGTTAGTGAAAAAGGGTTAGATGGTGGAGAGATATGGAAGATATTACTGTTCATGTCTTCCTTGCTTTCCATTGGCAACTGTATCTTTACCCCATTCTTGGACAACCTCCCAGATATTACAGCATCTCTCTTAGACAACCACCAGATATTATATCACAAGCTGCTGTTGTGGGCAGGCAAGGCAGAACTTAGCAAGAAACAACCTGGAAGAATTTAGATACTCCATCAAAGGTCTTTATGCAGGCCACAGTTTTCCCTTCCTAGGCTGAACTAGATAGTATGCCAAGTAAAGGAGGCTTTGTTGAACCTCTCCTCATCCGAAGAGGATTCCTACAGTCAGTTTTAAAGTCTGTGAGCACCAGAGGAAAGCCTGCCCACCCCCACACAAGGGATAAACCCTGTTGTCAGTACCCCCAACATCACCTAATGGTGGTCCAAGTAATGTAGTCTATGTCCAAGATATCATTCCAGAAGAAAGGAACTGCTCCTTTTATTATTCATTAAAGTATCACTTGTATTTAAGTTTAATTTTAGACTTTTAAATCTATGCTTTTTATCAGTTCTGTCTATTCCTGTGGTATCTGTTTTAATGATTGATTTATATTATAAACCCCAACCCCATATTCTTTTTTTTGAGATGTATTAATTTTTCTATCACATCTGTTTTTTCAAATAAGATTTATGATTATTTGTATTTAGTTTTTTAAAAATTCACTTGGCATTCTGATTTAGAGTCTATGTAAAGATTAACTTAGGGAGGGCTTCCATTTCTATAATATTGAGTTTCCCTAAAGGAAGTAGGTCTCCATTTATTTAAGGAAACTACTTTATCGCTTCTCAGCCTTTTGGCTAAGATCAAGTGTAGGAAACTACTTTTTTTTTTATTGAGAAATATGCATATTTGGGATATCAACTTTATCTCTTACCTCTCACTTCACCTTATCTAGTCATCATCAATGCCCTCATTTAGAAAAAAATATTCTGATTCAGTAGCTAATTAGTAAAATAATTAGTAAAATAATTCAAAATCCTCAAATTCTATAATTTGCATAATTCCATTTGAAAGATGAGGTACCTGTACCTTCCTAGTATTTATGAGTCTCCTGTGCTTGCTCCAGTCATGAGTGGATCTAGTCTTTTAGTTGAGTTTCGAGTCCGTCAAGAGGTGTGTCCTAAGACCAGCTTGCATCTACTCTCCTGCACTTTGGGAAAACTCTTTATAGGGCCTTCTTGTTTGAGAAACCACAGGTCTTCTCTCCAGGGAAATCCCTCCAGGGAACCAGGAGCAACCAAGAGCTTCTACATCCTTCACTCTTGAAATCTCAAATCTTAGATTGGATTGATCCAATCAACTCTCCTTTCCACTTTGGAAGATTTCACATAACTAGCATGGAGCTGAAGTCGCTATAGACATGTGGCCTGTAACTTCAACAACAGTCATTTTATATTTTCCTCTTCAATGTCCTCTCCTAGGAAAGTGGGGCTATAGATACAGATCTAGGATTCACGACAGTAATTTTTATAAAGGTTCACCATTCTTCTCACGTTCTTTTCCAGAAGATGATCTTGTCCCCATCCTTCCAGAGAACAGCCATTCCATCAGATGTACCTTCCTTAAATTTCTTTTTCCTCTAAAAAACTTTTTCAACCATTATTAACTCTAAGTGAAATTATTCTCCCTTTTGCCCAAAATGAATCTCTTCATGTACATGACCCTATCCTCGTATTTCTCAAAATATTTTTATCTCAAATTTTCCTCCTCATTTCTGCCTATCTTTCCTTCTCTGAGGTCACTTTCAGGTAAATATATGAAATGTTAGGTTATTCCTAACTTTAAAAAAGTCCTCCTATCCTGTATTCTACTATGAATAGCTGATTTTAGACAACCTCATAGAAAACCTCTAGACAGTAGTATTAGCAACATGCCACTATCTCCATTCAGTTGTCAAGTCAATGTAATCCTGCTGAAGACACCTCAGGCCACTAGAGGTTCTCTTATCAAGTTCAACAGTAATCTAACTTGCAAAGATGCTGGGCATGTTACAGCTCTCAACTTAACCTTAGCATGGTGTTTGACAATGCTGATGAGTCTTTAAGTTTATTCTTGGGGCCTCCCTGGTGGCCTAGGGGTTAAGGGTTAAGTCTCAGCACTATCACAGCTAAGGCCTGAGTTCAATCCCCAGGCACAATCTCCAAACAGGGAGTTAACCCATATGGCAAGGCAGACCTCTCCTGTCTCACCCTCTGTTCCCCTTAGCAGTGTATTTCAGTAGATCTGCCTGTTCTGCTTCCCACTCTGTCTCTGGTGAATCCTCTCACCCCCTGCACCTCTGGCCTATACTCCAGTTCTATGCATAAATAAATAAGTAAATAAATCTTTAGAAAAAAGTTTCTTCTTTGTTTTGTCTTTTCTTCTTCTGGTTTCTACTTATTTCAAACCTACTTTTCAGATTAATTTTTTTTCTTCTGGGTGAAAAACAACTAATCCTTTTTCTTTTTTAACAAGAATGCTTGATTTAGCTAGGCCTTAAATTTTTCTCAATGAATGACTCAGTTTTCAAGATACAATTTTTGTATATTTTATTATATTCATTTTTATGTATTCTATGACTTTAAATTATGGTAAAATTGCAATTTTGAATTAAAATGTTTTATTTGTTGCTGGAATATAGAAATATAAATTAATTTATTTATATTGAGTTGTAATGGAACAAAGTTAATAAATTCACTTATCATTTATAGTCATTTGATTACACATTACTTAGGAATTTCTCCCTATACAATCATGTTATCCTCAGAAGGTCTGTTTTCAAGAGGTGATGTTTAAAAGGTGATGCCCCTAAAATTTTCATCCCACAATCTCTTTGTTAGTTTTTTTTAATCAAGTTATTATGGTCTTGATCTTGTTCCAATCTCTGAAAGAGTTTGTGTAAAATGATTCTTATTTCTTTCCTTAAGTGGGTAAAAGAAAGTCATGTAGTCCCTGAGAATTTGGAAAGATATTTAATAACAGATACAATTATATCAGAGTATCCAGACTTGTTTTTACTTCTTCTTTTAGACATTTAATAATTTCAAATTTACTACTGATAGTTATTCTTTTTGATGTCTTTTTGATGTCTGTAAGAATTGGGCTATGTCTTCTTTAATTCTTGGTGCTGTAAATCATGTTTTTAATCTTTTCTTAATTGTATTAGGGTTAGATCAGTTTTTATTAATTTTGCAAAGAACTAGTTTTTGTCTTGATTTTCTAGTTTTCTTTTTATTGATTTCTTTAAACTTTTTTATTGAAGTAGCATGTATTATAACATTATATAAGTTTCTGGTGTTAAAATTACTAATCTATATCTTCCTTGTTTTCTGTGCAAAAAGCCTAACTACCCAAATGAAAAGCCACATCTGAATGTCACAGGCTTCTCAAAGTCAGTATGTTCACAACTGAACTCATATTTTCCAAACAGCATGCTTCTCCTCATGCATTGCCTTGTCTAGGCAAAGGACACTGTCCAAATCACCCAATTCAGAAACCAGGGCTTATTCTTACTCATTCTTTTACTCTTTCTCCTGTATTGTGTCATTCATTAAATCCTGCATATAACTCTTAAATATCATATGTTTTCTTCCTGTCTGTTCTGATCATCTCTGCCTTGGTTCAGGCCCTCACCACTTCACCGTAACTGAATGTCCTCCCTATAGTCTCACCTCTCTCCAACCCATTTTACACCACTGTGCCAGTCAGTATCCTCAAAGGCAGATCTGATCATGCTTTCTGCCTCCTGGGGATGGTTCTCATGCTCTCCTTGCTCTGGCTCCTGCCTTCTCCTCAAGTCCATCAACCATAAACTCCCCGGAGAATCCCAGGCTCTGGAAACATCTACAGTTTTCTATTTTGGCTGATTCTCGGTCCTAAATAACAATAGTCTTTTTCAATTGACTTTATGGCCTATTTCATACATAATTAAATGATTTTGATCAAGGGTCTTCTCTGTGAAGACTTTAATTCTTTCTGGTTGTACTGCATTATTCTCTTCTTTGTGACTTCTGGTAGCACCTGATAAGTCCTGTGTATACCGCCTGTCACACTGTATTATGATGTTTGCAGGTCTTCCCTCCCTACTAGTTACATGTTCTTTGAGCGCAGTGACTATGAGCCTGTCACAGTATCTGACATGTCCTAGGTGTTCACTAAAAGTTTGTGGAAAGGTTTGAATTAATTTATTATGCCACAGACAGGACAACATAGTATAACTTAAAACAATATATGCCCAACATGACCAAAGAGAGTATAATAACAAAGGACCATGTTTCTGTCTGCCATGAGAGCTGGGTAGGATCTCATTCCGGGGAAATCAAGTTTCTTTTCTTTCTTTTTAAAAAACAAACAGAAGCCCTCTATGGTTAAATCGTTCCCTCCCTTGAGTATAAAAAAGGATGAGAATACACCCCTCAGAGGCATTGTGGTCCAGACAAATGCCCTTTCGGCTCTAGGTGAGGAATTTCAGGTTTGGTCAATGAGCACCTGGTACTCGCAGCCCACTTTCTTAACTGGTGCAGAAAAGGTTGCACAAATGACGGAGGGTCACTTTCCTGTTCCTCCTCCTACTTCGCTTCAGTCACCCTGCCAGCCTCAGATAGAGCCACCTCACTGTCTCTCATTATGATTATTATCTCCGCTGCACCATTACCGGAAAACTCCCGAGGCCTGGCCAACAGTGATGTATGCCCGAAAGGCCACCAGGTGACAGTCACTCACCTTATCCCAGAGAGGATGGATTCTGGGTCAATCCAAGACAAAGCAGAGCCACTCCGATCTCTCACTCCCCGTCTTGCAGGAGCCGGCAGGACACCATCTCCAGCCCAGGACCTGGTGTGTACACACCACCCGCCACGGTTACCTAGGAAACCCGCTTTCTGCTTTCCGCTACCTCGGGGTGGGGAGGGGGATGAAAGGAGCAGGCAGAGCCCGGCCTCCGCGTTTCTGGATCACGTGGTGGCAACCTCCAACCAATCCGTAGAGCTCGGGGGCCTCCCGGAAGACCCCGCTGGTGCTCCTGGGAATTGGTGGGTTGCTTCCAGCTCGCGGGTGTATTTGTACCTGTACCATCTTTCCACTTGCCTTCCTGGGGTCAGAGGACTGGACTGAAAGCACCTGGAATGTGGGCATGGAGCGGCGACCTAGTCGTCGCCTCCTCCCATCCTGTCTCTTTCCTATTGAAATAAACCTCGTGCTTTCTAAGTCCGGAGTCCCGCTGAGCTCTGGAATGGTGCTGTGATGTCACAAGGCGGCACCGGGCCGGGACAGACCCCAGTCCCCAGGCTTGGTCCTCCTCTGCTGGAGGAATGTAGCCGACAGCCCCCTGGAAACCTCCAATCGAGGAGCGAGCAGAATTGATGAGGGCGCAGGCCCGCTAAAGCCCGGTGCCCTCCGGGGACGAGATGAACCAGTCAAAGGCCTTGTCCCTCTCGGACAGGATTTTAAGGTCCCTTTAAGTATTTTGTCCAGGAGGCAAACATTATTTGCAGCTCTTACAAATTACAATTATTACAACATTATTTACAAAATAAAGTAGAATTTAAAAAGCGATGGGCAGGAGCTTTTTTAAAAAAGAGTGGAGGAACTGAGAAATTAAAAGAAAAAGTAGCCGCATGTAACGTTTCTTTCTCTAGATCTGCTCTACCAAGTAAGGTAGCCGTGGCCACAGACACATGTGGCTAGTTAGAATTGAGATGTGCTGTAAAATGCACATTTGAAGATTTGGTGTGAAGAATATTGGGTTAAATGGAAATGTATTAAAATTACTGTTTCTTTTTAGTTTTTAAAAGCCGCTCTTAGAAAAAGTTAAGTTACACATTGTCTTCATTGTGTTGCTGTTGGACAACCGTTTTATATTTTTCGTGGTTCATTTGGCTTGTGTAGATTTATGACTTCGGTTCACGCAAAATAGTGTCTGTAGTACTTCTTTCTGTCACCAAGTGGCCACCTCACTCAATATACTAGTTTTAAACTGCTTTCTCGAGAAAAACGTAACTGCAGATTTAAAAAATATTTCCATTTATCTAGCATTTGTCATCAATTCAGCGTATCTCTAATGATTCAATTAATTTTATTCATAATCCAACTTTAAATATACATAACAGTATGCATATTTTTTATTTTACAGGAATTTCAGTTCCCTTCTGCCATTGATTGATTAATTAAAAATAAACTACTTGTGACTGCACAATGTTTAAAACAAATACCAGAAAAATATGACTCACATTTGTACTTTTAGAATTATCTTCCCTGAAAATCAAATTGAACAGGATGACCCATCTTGGGGCAAAATTTCTTCTTAGCATGTGAAGACTAATTAGATGGCAAAAAATTCAGAAATCCAAGCTTAGATACTAAGAAATTGGATCAGAAATCAACTACGTGAATTATTTACTTCAACTTCATTTTAGAGAAGGCAGCTGTTTTTAGATAAAAGTATAGAGAGTATCAAATTATATTGTTAGAAATCTGTTGTGTCTTTTCTAACCTGTAAGATAGGGAGAGAACTAATGCACATTTTTGTTTATATCATATACGCCAATAATTTTTAGAATGTTTTTCCGAGGTAAAACTCAAGGATTCAACAGTCAACAATTGAGTCACTGTGACTTTAGAACTACAGCAGTAAGGATAACTGGGGCTAGGCTTGTGTAACATTCAGAGAAATTTCTGCCACAGAGGAAAAGTCCCTTAATCTTGGCTTATAACCAGATCATCTGAGATGACTTCTTATTCTGGCTTCCCACTATTGTGTTCATATTTAAAGGCCTAGTGTTGTCATGTGCCCAAGAAATGTACTAAATTGTACTAAATTGAAGTAGTTCTAAAAGAACTATTTCCTGGAGAGAAATGGACTAAATGGAGAATGACTCCATTTCTCCCTTTTTGGCAGGTTGCTTTGTACCATTTCACCATCTTTTTAGGTCTCTTACTTTTATTCCTAAGTATTTGTAAATACCTCATAAGAAAAGGGCCTATAATTTTTGCTTTTGTTTTTCCCAGACACAATCTTAGTAGAGTATTTGGATAAAAAGAGTTTTGGTATTTTTAATTAAATAAGTTGCTACTTTAAAGCTATAAATATAGGGCAAATATCTAAGGTTTAGTGTTACAAGTAGTACAAAAT
Organism: Talpa occidentalis; assembly: GCF_014898055.3. NCBI lineage: Eukaryota > Metazoa > Chordata > Mammalia > Eulipotyphla > Talpidae > Talpa > Talpa occidentalis. Next base: position 68,477,062 of record NW_023601104.1, on the reverse strand, counting down.
ACTCAATGTCATAGTTGTCTTGCTTTTCTTCAAAGTGAGTTTGTCTACTTTCTCAAGACACTTAACAGTTGAAATAAAATTCTTCCGATCACTATTACTAATTACTAGTCTAACAAAAACCATCACTGTTCCCAGAAAATTACTTCAACTGTGTGGAGACTTAAGGCCTAGTGATAAGCAAATGGGTTTCCAGCCCAGGTTTTTATGGTACCTTAGAGTGACTTTAAAAATCAAAACAGGTACATTAAAATTCTCAAAATGAATTCGTTTTATCTAACTTAGTGAGTCCATTGACAGTACAGGTTTGTTTGAGAAAAGGAAAGAGAAAGGAACCAATGAGGGGAAGTAAAATATATCAAATAAATAGAAAAGCATCACCATGTCAGTTCGAGCTTCTCTGTTATTTCTTCTGTTTCACTGGATCACTCCAGGGGACAAAGTCCCTGCCCTACTGTGGTAACTCAACAGGGGTGAAATTATGGCACAATTAAGACTCTTTTAATTATTCTGACTCTAAAAAATAACACCTAATATACTAATATCCTTTTAGTAACCAAAGTTTGTTGAAATTAAAAAGATACTTGAGTGAAAATTACGATTTTAAAGAAAGCAGTTACCCCGTGAATGTCAAACTCTTCTTGAGAAGTTTAATCATGGTTGCAATTCTTATTTAGAACTATTTTGGCAGCCCCATGTTTAAATTCAAAGGAGAAAATAAACTAGAACAGATTTAAACCCCCTCTAAATTTGTAGATTAGAGAATGGAGAAGAGAGAAGAAATGAGGTGATTTCATATGAGATCTTTGTTTTCTTCAGTTTCTCCTTCCCCCAGATATATTTTGCGTCTGTAATTCTTCACTTATCACTTCTACTTCTTCCTAATTCAATTGAAATGATTACTTAACTCACCTGCAGTCCTTGTTTTGAGCCTCAAATCTTTAGATTGTCATTAAGTAATTTCTAACTGGAGATGCCATTGAAAAGAAAAAAATGTTAATTTTTCAAGGCTTTTAAACTGTTAGGTTTTATCACTAATTTTCTTCCCTTTGGTTCTAATTTCTCAGTTCAATTTAAATGAGCTGCTAAGTATAAGGAGTGTTATTTGAGCCACAAATACAGGGATTCTAATGCAAGCTAAGCTGGACATTGAGTGGTCATAATGAGTGACAGGTACATGTATTTCAATATACAAGTTTTTGTTTCAGGTTTTTGTAGTAACAACACACTCTCATAATTTGTAGAATATACCTATTCCCCCCCCCCCAGATTTCTGGAATACCAAAGCATATTTATTAGAGATAGCTTTTAATTCAGAATTTCACCACAAAAATCTCTTGATTAGAAAGAAGAGTTACTCTCAAACATTTTGGTCTCCTTTAAACTCTTAAAATTTATTCAGGACCCTAAAAGGCTTTTATTTCTGCAAGTTATATCAATTGATATTTGCCATGTTGGAAATGAAAACCTGGAAAATAAAAAATTAATTTATTTTGAACAATAAAGTCATTATATGTGCACATAAGAAACTTTTCTATGAAAAATTACCATATTTTGTGAAAGAAAATCTTAGATGATAAACAGCATATTTTTCATGTTTTTGAAGTTCGTTAAGTGTCTGACTAAGGATACTGACATCTACTATTGACTTCCGCAATTAACCTGTTGCAAAACCTCGGATTATGTAGCCTCTGAAAATCTGCACTGTACACTCATGAGAGTATGAGAGTGAAAGGTAAATAGCATCTTAATATTATTATGAAATCAGTTTTGACTATACAAGCCCTGAGAGATACCAGCCATACACTGAGAGCCGCTCGTTCAGGACAATATTTATCCCATTACGAAAAAAAGAAAAACATTCATAATTAGGAGTAAGTAGACTTAGAATTCTAGGTCAAGAAGCTGTTCCACCACCCAAGATGCCGGCAAGTCCCAACAACACAGTGTCCCAACGCATACGGCAAATTAGAAAACAGACAGTAGGGAGGAGAAGAACCACACGCAACCTAGCAACTCTCCAGAGAAAAAGCACACCACAAAAAGAAAGCCAGCCCCCAGATTGCAACGACAATAACTTGGAAGAATTTCTGAGCCTTCCAGAAAGAGAATTTAAAATTGCCGTGATTAAAAAACTGACAGAAGTCATAAAGGAAAACAATGATAAGGGAAAAATAATCAACGATCAGAAGAATGCAATTGAGTCCCTAGAGAGGGAAAACAATGGTCAGAAGAAAGAAATTGAGTCCCTAAAGAGGGAAGTAAAAGAAATGCAGGAGATCAAAGAATTAATGGAAGAACTAAAGAATTCTGGGAAAAGCAATGAAAGCAGAATAGATGAAATGGAAGAACGAATAAGTAATCTTGAAGACACAGAAATAAAAAGAACCAAAACAGAGAAGGAAAGAGAAGTACGAAGGAAAAAGAACGAAGAAAGACTTCGGGAACTATCGGACTCCATGAGGAAAGGAAATATAAGAGTTATAGGAATACCAGAAGGAGAGGAGAGAGATGTAGGAACAGAGAAAATATTCAAAGAGATAATTGAAGAGAACTTCCCAAATGTGAAGAAGGAGCTGAAAATTGATATACAAGAAGCAAGAAGAACACCAAACTTCCACGACGAAAGGAAAAATACAGCAAGACACATAATAGTAAAGCTCCCAAGAATCCAGGACAAGGAAAAAATAATGAAGCTGGCAAGAGGGAAGAACAGATAACATTCAAAGGAAAACCAATCAGGCTGACATCAGACTTCTCCGAAGAAACACTACGGGCAAGGAGAGAGTGGAGGGACATAGTCAACAGACTCCAAGAAAACAGATGCCAACCAAGAATACTCTATCCCGCAAAGCTCTCCTTCCTCTTGAAGAAAGAATATGGACCTTCCCAGACAAACAGAAACTCCGGAATTTCATTGCAACTAAACCCCCACTCCAAAAATACTACAAGGAGTTCTAAAGCCAGAACCTCAGAGCGACGAATAACAATGAAAGAAGGCCAAAAAAAAAAAAAAAGTTATTAAAAGAATAAATAAATAAAATCAAAGGAAAGACAAACACAATGGCAAATACAGATGTTAACATATCAATATTAACTCTAAATGTAAATGGACTAAACTCTTCAATAAAAAGACACAAGTTGCAGCTGGATTAAGAAACAAACCCAACTTTTGCTGTCTCCAGGAACACATTTAGCTACAAAAGATAAAATAGGCTCAAAGTTAAAGGATGGAAAACAATCCTACAAGCAATGGACCAAAAAAGAAAGCAGGAACAGCTATACTTATATCAGATAAAACAGATTTCAAACTCAAAAAGATAAAAAGAGACCCCAATGGTCACTACATTATGATCAAGGGGACAATACTTCAAGAGAAATAACACTCATTAACATATCTCCAAACGAAGGAGCACCAAAATATATCAGACAACTGTTGTCCTCTCTGAAAACAGACATCAGAGAAAACACATACGTAGTGGGAGACTTCAACACACCACTATCAACAATGGATAGATCAACAAGACAAAAAATAAGTAAAGAAACCAAAGCTCTAAATAAGGACCTAGAGCAATTGGGCTTAACAGACATCTATAGAACACTAAACCCAAAAAAAACGGAGTACACATTTTTCTCAAGCGCACACGGATCATTCTCCAGGATCGATCACATACTGGGGCACAAGACAAACATCAACAGATACACCAAGATTGAAATCATATCAACCATCTTTTCTGACCATGAAGGCATCAAACTAGAAATAAACCATAAAAAGAAGGCAAGGAACTTTCCTACCTCATGGAGATTAAAAACCACACTACTGGAAGACCATTGGACTAATGAGGAGATCAAAGAAGAAATTAAAAAATTTTTTGAATTGAACGACAAGGAGGACACCAATATCCTAAATGTATGGGATGCAGCAAAAGCAGTAATAAGAGAAAATATATAGCAATAGAAGCTCACATCAAGAAACAAGAAAGAACGCAAAGAAACAACCTAATCTCGAAGCTCAAAGATCTAGAAAAAGAACAACAAGAAAACCCCAAAACCAGTAGAAGAAAAGATAATAAAAACCAAGCAAATAAATGAAATTGACTAAAAAACAATCCAAAAGATCAATGAAACCAAGAGCTGGTTCTTTGAAAAATCAATAAAATAGACAACCCCTAGCCAGGCTCACAAAGGAAAAAAGGGAGAAAGCACAAATAAACAGGATCATCAATGAAAGAGGAGAAATCACAACGGACACAGCAGAAATCAAAAGAATAATCAGTAACTACTATGAACAGTTATATGGAAACAAGTTTTAACAAATCTAGAGGAGATGGACAAATTCCTACAACTCTACAATCACCGCAAAGCTAGATAAAGAGAAAATAGAACACCTAAACAGACCAATTACAATTACGAAATTGAAATGGTAATCAAAACCTCCCCAAAAACAAAAGCCAGGACTGATGGATTTACAAATGAATTCTACCAAACATTCAGAGACGAATTAGTGCCTATCTTCACAAACTCTTCCAAAAAAATTGAGAAGGAAGGGACAATACAAACACGTTTATGAAGCAACATTACACTAATACAAACGGAAACAAGGACAAACAAAAAGGAAAACAACAGGCCAATCTCCCTAATGAACACTGATGCAAAAATCTCAATAAAAATTTTAGCTATCAGAATCCACAAGTATCCATAAGATAATTCACCACGACCAGTTGGATTCATTCCAGGGGCACAAGGATGGTTTAACATCCGAAAATCAATCAACGTTATCCAACATCAACAAAAAGAAATATAAAAACCATATGATAAATATCATAGATGCTGAGAAAGCTTTCGAAAAGTGCACACCCCATTCATGATAAAAGCGCTTGAAGTTCTTGGGATACAAGGAACATACTAAACATCATAAAGGCCATCTATGACAAGCCAACAGCCAGTATCATTCTCAATGGTGAAAAGCTGAAGCAATTCCATTAAGATCTTGGAACAAGACAAGGATGTCCACTCTCACCACTGCTTTTCAATATAATACTGGAAGTCCTAGCCAGGGCAATAAGACAAGAGAAAGACATCCAAGGAATCCAAATAGGAAAAGAAGAAGTCAAACTATCACTATTTGCAGACGATATGATATTTATTAATAGCAGAACCCAAAAACTCCACAGAAAAGCTAATTCAACTCATCAATTCAGTTCAGTAAAAGTGGCAGGATACAAATCAACACGCAAAAGTCAGTAGCCTTCCTAATACAACAATAAATCTGAAGAAGAAGAAATCGAAAAGACCATCCCTTTTGGTTATTGAAACAAAAAAAATCAAATATTTGGGAATAAATCTACAAAAGAGGTAAAGGACCTATACAAAGAAAATATAAACACTGTTAAAGAAAATAGAAGAAGACACAAAGAATGGAGAGACATCCTGCTCATGGATTGGAAGAATAAACATTATTTAAAATGGCATCCTTCCAAAAGCAATATACAGATTCAATGCTATTCCATCAAAAATTTCAATGTCATTCTTCAAAGAAAGAAAAATATTGATGAAATTCATATGGAATCACAAAAAACCCCGAATAGCCAAAGCTCTCCTGAAAAAAAAGAAGGGAATGGAGGCATCAGACTCCAGACTTCAAACTATACTACAAAGCCATAATCATCAAACTGCATGGTATTGGACAAGAACAGCATACAGACCAATGGAAATCGAATAGAAATCAGAAATAAAACCCACAGATTTAATGGTCAACTAATCTTTGACAAGGAGCAAAGACTATGCATTGGAGCAAAGAAAGTTTGTTCAATAAATGGTGCTGGGAAAACTGGGTTCGCTACATGCAAAAGAATGAAGCTTGACACCATCACACCATACACAAAAATCAACTCAAAATGGATTAAAGAACTAGACATAAGACCTGAAACCATAAAATATATAGAAGGAAATATAGGCGAAACACTACGTGATTTGCCATCAAAGACATCTTTACAGACACATCACCAAAGCAGTGATAGTGAAGGCAAAGATAAACAGCTGGGACTATATCATTAAAGAGCTTTTGCACAGCAAAAGAGACAATAACAAAACAAAGAGAAACCCACCAACTGGAGAAAACATTTTTGCACCCACTAATGATAAGGACTGATCACAAAAATCTGCAAAGAGCTGATGAGAACTCAACAAAAAAAAGAAAATATCCAGTCAAAATGGGCAGAAGAGCTTAAAGAAACTTCTCTGAAGAGGAAATGCAAATGGCCAACAGGCATACTGAAAAAAATGTTCAACATCAATTGTCATCAGGGAAATGCAAATCAAAATACCATGAAATACCATCTTACACCAGTGAGAATGGCACATATTAAAAAACTAGAACAACAAATGTTGCGAGGGTGTGGAGAAAAAGGAACTCTTCTGCACTGTTGGTGGAGTGCAAACTGGTCCAACCACTGTGGAAAGCTGTGTGGAGATTTCTGGACCTACTAACATAGAGCTTCCATATGACCAGCAATTCCACTCTAGGTATTTACCCAAAGGAACAGAAAACATCAATTCCAAAGAACACTGCAAGCCTATGTTTATAGCAGCACTGTTTACAAGCTAAGCTTTGGAAACAACCAAATGCCCCAAAATAGAATGACTGGATCAAGAAGATGTGGTACATATATACTGGAATATTACTCAGCATTCAAAAAAGATTAAACACATGCAATTTGCAGCAACATGGATGGCGCTGGAAGGGATCCTGCTCAGCGAAATAAGCCAAAAAGAAAAGAAAATACGGATGGTCTCATCAAGCAGGAATCTAGAAACTTAAATAATGGACCAGGAAAAATGAAAAACTATAAAGAAAGTGAAAATCAAATCAACAAAAAACTATGACCAGAGACACTTTTTAGGGACGGGGGCGGGAGGGGAGGGATTGGGGTCAGAATGGGGGGCTGCAATTGTATGGGGAATATAACAATAAAATTTATAAAAAAAAAAAAAAAAAAAATTATTCCCCAAAAAAAAAAAAAAAAAAAAAAAAAAAAGAAGCTGTTTCCATTAGATATTTGACACAATTTAAAATTGCATTTAAAAACAATGCTCCACCAAAATATATCAGACAACTGTTGTCCTCTCTGAAAACAGACATCAGAGAAAACACATATGTAGTGGGAGACTTCAACACACCACTATCAACAATGGATAGATCAACAAGACAAAAAATAAGTAAAGAAACTAAAGCTCTAAATAAGGACCTAGAGCATTTGGGCTTAACAGACATCTATAGAACACTAAACCCAAAAAAAACGGAGTACACATTTTTCTCAAGCGCACACGGATCATTCTCCAGGATCGATCACATACTGGGGCACAAGACAAACATCAACAGATACACCAAGATTGAAATCATACCAACCATCTTTTCTGACCACGAAGGCATCAAACTAGAAATAAATCATAAAAAGAAGGCAAGGAACTATCCTACCTCATGGAGATTAAAAGCCACACTACTGGAAGACCACTGGACTAACGAGGAGATCAAAGAAGAAATTAAAAAATTCTTTGAATTGAATGACAAGGAGGACACCAATATCCTAAATGTATGGGATGCAGCAAAAGCAGTAATAAGAGGAAAATATATAGCAATAGAAGCTCACATCAAAAAACAAGAAAGAACTCAAAGAAACAACCTAATCTCGAAGCTCAAAGATCTAGAAAAAGAACAACAAAAAAACCCAGAACCAGTAGAACAAAAGAAATAATAAAAACCAAAGCAGAAATAAATGAAATTGAAACTAAAAAAACAATCCAAAAGATCAATGAAACCAAGAGCTGGTTCTTTGAAAAAATAAATAAAATAGACAAACCCCTAGCCAGGCTCACAAAGGAAAAAAGGGAGAAAGCACAAATACACAGAATCATAAATGAAAGAGGAGAAATCACAACGGACACAGCAGAAATCAAAAGAATAATCAGTAACTACTATGAACAGTTATATGGAAACAAGTTCAACAATCTAGAGGAGATGGACAAATTCCTACAACTCTACAATCACCCAAAGCTAGATAAAGAAGAAATAGAACACCTAAACAGACCAATTACAAGCAGCGAAATTGAAATGGTAATTAAAAACCTCCCCAAAAACAAAAGCCCAGGACCTGATGGATTTACAAATGAATTCTACCAAACATTCAGAGATGAATTAGTGCCTATCCTTCACAAACTCTTCCAAAAAATTGAGAAGGAAGGGACAATACCAAACACGTTCTATGAAGCCAATATTACACTAATACCAAAACCGAATAAGGACAACACAAAAAAGGAAAACTACAGGCCAATCTCCCTAATGAACACTGATGCAAAAATCCTCAATAAAATTTTAGCTATCAGAATCCAACAATGTATCCATAAGATAATTCACCACGACCAAGTTGGATTCATTCCAGGGGCACAAGGATGGTTTAACATCCGAAAATCAATCAACGTTATCCAACACATCAACAAAAAGAAATATAAAAACCGTATGATAATATCAATAGATGCTGAGAAAGCTTTCGACAAAGTGCAACACCCATTCATGATAAAAGCCCTTGAAATTCTTGGGATACAAGGAACATACCTCAACATCATAAAGGCCATCTATGAGAAGCCAACAGCCAGTATCATTCTCAATGGTGAAAAGCTGAAAGCAATTCCATTAAGATCTGGAACAAGACAAGGATGTCCACTCTCACCACTGCTTTTCAATATAATACTGGAAGTCCTAGCCAGAGCAATAAGACAAGAGAAAGACATCCAAGGAATCCAAATAGGAAAAGAAGAAGTCAAACTATCACTATTTGCAGATGATATGATAATATACATAGAGAACCCAAAATCTCCACAGAAAAACTAATTCAACTCATCAATCAATTCAGTAAAGTGGCAGGATACAAAATCAACACGCAAAAGTCAGTAGCCTTCCTATACACAAACAATAAATCTGAAGAAGAAGAAATCAAAAAAACCACCCCTTTTATTATCGAAACAAAAAAAATCAAATATTTGGGAATAAATCTAACAAAAGAGGTAAAGGACCTATACAAAGAAAACTATAAAACACTGTTAAAAGAAATAGAAGAAGACACAAAGAAATGGAAAGACATCCCCTGCTCATGGATTGGAAGAATAAACATTATTAAAATGGCCATCCTACCAAAAGCAATATACAGATTCAATGCTATTCCAATCAAAATCTCAATGGCATTCTTCAAAGAAATAGAACAATTATTGATGAAATTCATATGGAATCACCAAAAACCCCGAATAGCCAAAGCTCTACTGAAAAAAAAAGAAGGAAATGGAGGCATCACACTCCCAGACTTCAAACTATACTACAAAGCCATAATCATCAAAACTGCATGGTATTGGAACAAGAACAGACATACAGACCAATGGAATCGAATAGAAAATCCAGAAATAAACCCACAGATTTATGGTCAACTAATCTTTGACAAAGGAGCAAAGACTATGCATTGGAGCAAAGAAAGTTTGTTCAATAAATGGTGCTGGGAAAACTGGGTCGCTACATGCAAAAGAATGAAGCTTGACCACTACCTCACACCATACACAAAAATCAACTCAAAATGGATTAAAGAACTAGACATAAGACCTGAAACCATAAAATACATAGAAGGAAATATAGGCGAAACACTACGTGATTTGCACATCAAAGACATCTTTACAGACACATCACCCAAAGCAGTGATAGTGAAGAGAAAGATAAACAGCTGGGACTACATCAAATTAAAGAGCTTCTGCACAGCAAAAGAGACAATAACAAAAACAAAGAGAAACCCCACCAACTGGGAGAACATTTTTGCACCCAACACTAATGATAAAGGACTGATCACAAAAATCTGCAAAGAGCTGATGAGACTCAGCAACAACAAAGAAAATAATCCAGTCAAAAAATGGGCAGAAGAGCTAAAAAGAAACTTCTCTGAAGAGGAAATGCAAATGGCCAACAGACATATGAAAAAATGTTCAACATCACTTGTAATCAGGGAAATGCAAATCAAAACTACCATGAGATACCATCTCACACCAGTGAGAATGGCACATATTAAAAAAACTAGCAACAACAAATGTTGGCGAGGGTGTGGAGAAAAAGGAACTCTCCTGCACTGTTGGTGGGAGTGCAAACTGGTCCAACCACTATGGAGAGCTGTGTGGAGATTTCTGGACCTACTAAACATAGAGCTTCCATATGATCCAGCAATTCCACTCCTAGGTATTTACCCAAAGGACACAGAAACATCAATTCCAAAGAGCACCTGCACTCCTATGTTTATAGCAGCACTGTTTACAATAGCTAAGCTTTGGAAACAACCCAAATGCCCAAAAATAGATGACTGGATCAAGAAGATGTGGTACATATATACCATGGAATATTACTCAGCATTCAAAAAAGATAAACACATGCAATTTGCAGCAACATGGATGGCACTGGAAGGGATCATGCTCAGCGAAATAAGCCAAAAAGAAAAAGAAAAATACCGGATGGTCTCACTCATAGCAGGAATCTAGAAAACTTAAATAAGGGACCAGGAAAATGAATAACTATAAGAAAGTGAAAATCAAAATCAACAAAAAACTATGAACCAGAGACACTTTTTGGGGGGTGGGGGGCGGGAGGGGAAGGATTGGGGTCAGAATGGGGCGTTTGCAATTGTATGGGGGAATATAAAAATAAAATTTAATAAAAAAAAAAAAATAAAAATAAAAATAAAAACAATGCTCCTATCTTTAAGTTGTAGAGATTACTTTTAAAATTCTGAAGAATTCCATGTTTGACATTTGGTGCCAATATTATAATGCACATTGAGCAGAACGTTTAAAATATGATTTGGAAGTTGTTATTGTGGCCTTACTAATTTTACTAGTTACCACACAATCATATGGTCTAATAGAGTCAACATGATACAGTAGAAATGGCTCAAGGTTTGGAATTCTAACTTCAGAACTAACTGATTTTGTGGATTTGGGCAAATCATGTCACTTCAGAAAGCTAATAACTCTGATTTTAAGGATTAAGCCCCCAGCTCAGGTTTTTGCATAGGGTTTTGATGGATAGCCGTGTTGAATTCCACCTGGGATCAGGTGGTGCAGTGATGGACTGCATGATTAGGACGTGTTGGCAAACCTTTGCTGAGGATGGGCTGCAAAGACCCCACCCAAAGAACATGGGGTCAAATCCAACTAAGTTGCAAGAGGAGTGGCAATAAGAGGAGTGGGTAGATCAGAGTCACTAGGAAATAAAGAGACAGAACCGAGTCAGACCAAGACCAGAAACTAGAAACAATTTTAAGACCTGGAAGAGCTGCAGAGAGAAATTTCAGGCCCTTGTTGAACTTGAGAAAAGATGAACCTCTTTAAGGTGGTGACCTAGGCCAGTCGCACAGGCCCAGCCTTATCCCAATTACAACCTGTTTCAATATAACCGCAAAGAAAGGAGTGGGTGGGGCGCTTTTATCCTGCCTCTATTTACCCAAGCACAAAATACATTCCAACTGCGCGAGATGAATATTCCCCCTACTTTCGGCTTTCTTACCTCTTCATCTTTAAGAAATATGCTTTCCTGTGGAGAACTCATACCATATAGAAAAAAATAAGACTGACCTCACCAAGGGTGACCAATCTTTCTGGATTGCTTGGAATTGAGAGGATCCCCCAGACAGGACTTTCAGCTTGGAATAATCACAGGTAAGCTGTGGCAAACTGGTCATACTGCATCATACTCCAACCCACATCCCTACCCCCATTCTCAAGGGACACATCACTCCAAGTCAGTCTGATGGAAGTCCTCCCTATATCATTCTTCTCAGAGCTATCAGCAGTTCTCTTACTCCTGCCTAGACTAAGTTGGTGGGGTAGATGTCATAATCTGCCAATGACCATTACACCCATTAAAAAGAGAATTTCATTCTGACCAATAAAGATAAATCTTGATCTCTGATTTAGGCTCCTTGCTGAGTCTGAAGCAAGACTAACTGAGGACCTTTCAGTGACATGAACTTATAAATTCTCTCTTTTGTGTAAGTTTGGATTTGGCCTCTGGCCTGATTTAATGTAGTGGGTACCTTAAATAGAAGGCATCTGTAAATCACAGAATATGCTTAGCTACCAGAAACCTTACTTACTTTATAAGAAATTATAACTGACTAGGTTAAAAGCTAGAGTACAGGGCAGCCTAGTCTATAAACTCTGCTTTGACTGGTGCCAAATGATTGCTTGTCTTGTATATTGATGTGACTGTTAATATAGCCCCAATAGATTAGCCTGTTCCTTGAATTCTCCTCCTGCCCTAACTGTTCTGGAGATTTCCTCATTCCTTCTGTTTTAGCCCTTCTTGCATTAGTGCCTTGTTGTAAATATCCAACCACATTTCCTCCAGCTACCTGCTAGTATTAAATGCTCCCAATTCTGCCAGTCTTTCTGGGTTCCTGGCCACAAACAATTAAGTCCTACCTAACTGCACCTTGCCGATGTGTAGCTGCACTCTGCTGTACCTACTTGGTCTAGTCTACCCTGACCTTGGCATCAGGAGAGATTTAAGCACCAATGAATGGAACTTTGACTTAGTCTTTAGACAACTGAATGCTGTTATTGTTTCCAATGGTCTGTTTTGTCCTTATTGGAAACATGACCCTCTTCCAAATGCTTTCAGGCTTTATGCTGCTTTAGTTCTCCTGTATCATATAACTCTGGATTGTTCGGGGGATATGTGGCATGGGGAGTGGTAAATTTGCACAATGGATTTGTGAAAGTGCCACGTCAGGGATGAATTAGGAAGGATGCTATTACAGCTACAGTTTACAAATTTCAACGGTTATAAGAATAATGAGTTGCTTATTTAAATTGCATATTCCTGAGCTTATTTCCAGTGAATCCGACTCAGTAGGTCTGGAGTAGGACCCATGAATAAGCATGTTAAGCTAGAGTGTCAAGCGATTCTGATGTAGTTGGTCTCCAGACCATACTTGGAGAAATATTCTACCATGCTGTGCTCAGAACATATGTTTGGGGGAGGAAAGACCCTGATAGTCTGGGTGTACTAGAATAGATGTAGGATGGATCATCTCTATGGTTTTCAAATGTCTTTTGGACCTTTAATTATGCTTGGCTTGTTTTCCTTAAGCAGTTTTGTAAGCTTGAAAATTTAGATAGAGAAATATACCCGGAACTACACACACACACACACACACACCCCTGCGTGTGCTTCTCCCCACCTGCCCCCCAACATATTCTGCATCTGTTCCATAATATTTCACAAACCCCAAAAGTTAATTAGGGACTGTTGGAGTTCAGCGGTCAGCCCCCCCGTTATGCATATTATGGAGTATCCTGAGGGGAGAAAATTCCAGAGAATTGAACTTTATATTTGAATTGATTCAGCTCACCAAAGAGCCAGTATTGATAGCAACAATTCAGTATCATATGAGAGAATGCCCAGTTTTGAAATAATCATTTACAATTTAATAGCTCCCCAATATAACATATACTCAAAATGGTATTCCTCAGTCGTGGTATCATCACAGACTGTTTGGAAGGATGTCTAAGTACCTGAATCTGTATTCTGGGAGAGAGGAATACACCCTATTAGAACCAAGGCTCCTAGGACCAGGATGGTAGTTACAATGGTTCTACAGGTATACTGTAGTCTTGATACTTCCAGAATATGTCAGGAATGATTTGTTTGGATGCTGGCTTCTGGAAAGAGTCTAAGAAGTCTTTCTAGGAGATCAAAATGCCAGCTCTGAGATGGACCACAAATTCTGAGACTTATGGGAAGAAAGTGAGATCTATGCATCACTCTAAGGGTTATATAGTCTACCTGTGGAGCTGAATGGTTATCATGAATACTGGTTCTTAAGGTTGGCCCTCAGTGCTTTCACATCCAGTGTGGGTAATGAAGGCTACTGAAGAGTTTGCCTCCTGGGGGCGTAATTCACATAGAATGTGATGGGCATGGAGTGTCATCGATTCCCAATAGGAGCAGAGTAGGAGATTGTATTCATTATTACTAGTGATTTTCATTTCTAGTCCTCCTGGAAAGGTGGTTTATGAGGAACTCCAAACTTGACACTTGTGCTGAAGTATACTGGTTGAAGATTTTTGCAAAAGATAGAGCCATACGAAGAGTTTGGACAGTCTTATGTTTTTAAAATTTTACTTGGAAGGTTGAAGGGGTTATAGAAGAAACAAGAGAAAAAGGTGATGTATTTCACTCTTCCAACTTTTAAGGAATATTGTGGCCTTGCTGGATATGTGTTGGGGGTTAATGGGCAGAGTACACAGGGACTGATAGAACCGAAGAGATTAGCTTCAGTGTCTTTATGTGAAGTCTCTATCCCATGGATCCCAAAACTAAAAAAAAAAAAAAAGAATGCCAAGCAGTGGAAAGCAGGTTACTTTGGTTTATCTGTGAAGAGGGTAGGTACTTGCAAGGTGGAAAGAGGCTGAGTGAAACTAGAGAAAGCCAAGTCACCAAAAGAGAAGAACATACGAGAGGAGAAACCAGGACAAGCTGGGATTGGAAGCTGAAGTCTAAGCCACTCTCTATCCAGAAGGAAAATATGAGTCAAACTCAGGACGCAAGATGTAATAGGAGGGCCTCCCCGGTGGCGCAGTGGTTGAGCGCTGGGTTGCGAAGCTGCCCTCGGCCTCTGCGTCGCCGGTTCGATCCCCGGCTGCTCCCCGGACACTGGAGGAGGGTCCCACATGGCGTGCAGACCTCTCCTGCCGCCCACTGCTCCCCTCAGCAGTGTACTTCGGTCCTTCTGCCTGCTCTGCTCCCCGCCCTGGCTGTGGTGAATTCTCTCACATACATATTCTGTCACATACATATCCTACAACTCTCAAAACCTAACTCAAATACTCCTGTGCCCATCAGATTTTTCATGAAGTCTCCAATGGCTGTAATCTTTTTATCTTCTGATTTGCCATAGTACTTTATCTGTGATGTTTTCCTAGTGCTCATAACCTTCTACTTTGGATTTTTTGCATGCACATTTTCTTATATTCATGATTTAGTTATTAGCATCTTGAAAAACTGGTTCATCTTTGTATTTCTAAAATAACTGGTAAAAACACTTGGACAAATTGATACAGTTCACCAACTATTCCATGTACTTCTATTTCCCAGTATCATCTAACATTAGACTTGGGGCATAGACTAGTTCTGGCTAATATTGTGTAGGAAATGATGTGTATACTTCTAATTTGAGGTGTGTTAGAACTGATGCAAATTCTCTACTCTTTTCTCTTATCCTTCTGTGACAATTTACAAGATGATGTGTTCCAGATGGTATAATTGTAAGTTGGTTGACTTTCTATAAGCCAGGGTTCCTGATTGATCATGTGGATTGGTGCATCTCCTGCACTACATTAGGTGTGAGTCTAAGTAAGAAATTCTGGTGTGTTAAGCCACTGGGTTAACATGTTACTGCAGCCTGTCATATCCTAACCTAACCAAGGGAAGTTTTCATGAATGAGCAAATGAAAATGAAGATCTTATCTATTGAATAAATTGCTGGAACTGCTCAAGGAACTTAATCTGCAGGAAATTCCTGCTTCATATCTTCTGTACAAAAATGATCAATATCATCAGATTGCAAGTATATCATTTGATTATGCTGCTTCTACAAATGTTTTTAAAAACTTGTTGCCTTGAAAAATTCATTTGGTCATCTTCTATATATGTAAGTTTTATGGTTTTGTTTTTCAGATTTGAAGTTAGGCCAATTTTAGCTACATTACCCATTTAAAGAGATACATAGCGTTTTTTAATTATGCAGTCAAATGCACAATCCTTATCATCTTCTGGCTTACTATCAGCCTGTAGTGTTCCTTTCTTAAACTGATCCTTAATGGTAATGGTATAATTCACAAGCAAAACTTGTAGTATTTAAAGGATGCTGGATGATTACTTTAGGGACTTTAATATAACTTTCTTTCTTTCTTAGGAAAGATGGAAAGGTTTAAAGAAGAAAGTAAACATTTTCATAGTCCTATAGATAACTTCTGTGACAGTATTACAATCTGCAAGGATTGTTGAGCATGTTCATACTTTGCTGAAATGTATTCAGCCCTGGATAAGTTAAACATCTTCCTCTGGCTCTCAGGCCTGTGACTGCTATCCTGCAGACTGTCTTCCCTGATATTGTGGAGTGCTTTGGCTCTAGCCTTTTTCCAATATAAAAATACAAGGTCAGTTTAGCAAAGATGTCTTATATCCACTTAAAATTACCAATGCTGTGAATGCTGACTTACTTTTTTTGGGGGGATGCTGCCATTTATAATGATACTGACTGTCCAAACTTATAAAGTCAAAATGTTACATTTCTAACCCAATGACAACCTAGAATTAAGAGCAATATTTGGCAAGAAAATCTTTCTAAAGGCTCCAAAGCTAAGCTCCACAGGAAATCATGATTCTATTGAAGAATAACACTATTCCAGAGAACCACCTAGATGTTTCTGCAGAACAATTGTTCTCTACCTAAAGTTGACCCATTACTTTTGAAATAGAAGTCTAGTCCTTTAAAAGATGTTCTAGTATGCCATGCCCATTTCAAAGAGATGAAGTTTAGTGTTCTGTTTGATTATTTCTTCAAGTGAAATGAAACAGACCCAGTTTTTCCCTCTCTTTAGTAAAACCATGTGCCAGGTATCCAGGACTATCTTCATGCTAAGGACTTTTGTTTCAAACCTTCTACTATCATCAGGATCTTCACTTATGTTGTTTTCTTAATCATGATAAGCTTACCTTGATTTATAACTGTCTTACATCTATATCAAAATAGGGAACACAGTGGGCTAAATGACCAGTGACTCAGGACTGCTTATAAGTGAATAAAGCCCCAGAGTTTGTGTGTTCCTCTCTGCTCTGTGACGTCAGATTCAAACTTGCATTATATTGTATATGAAATTGTAAATACAGCCTGACTGAGTCTTTTTATACCAGTATTCCCCTCAAGACTCCTTAGCACTCACTATACATTTCTGCCAATTACTACTTTAGGTACCCATTTATAGTGCAGTACTGCCTACTTCTGCCAAGCAATTCTATTCCCTGAATTTAGTGGAAAGGAAGAATTTTGGACAGAGAGCTCCATGAAAAGGAGAAAGCAAATTTCTTTTTGGATCAGCTTAAACCCCAAGAAGCTCCAGGGACCTGGGGTTTCTAAATATATGTCAGGCCCAAAGATGAGGTTATGTCACTTCAGAGATACAGACTTTCTCTTAGGAGATGATATGACACTTTTCCTCAAGAGAGATAGGGGGTATATGAATAAGGCCAGACCCCTATAAGTAGGAACTACTATCATAAAATACAAGTCAACCACTAATCTAGGGTTTCAGTGATAGCATTGTAAAGATAAAACTGGATTTTCCCTAATGTGCTCACTGAGCTGTCCAAGGTTCTGACTGCTTCACTGGCCATAAGTATCTTTCCTTGAGCTTGATGGTGGTTTTGCTTTAAATTTTGAATGCCTAGGATGTAATCTGTTACTGCTAATCCTGACTACCTCTGTAGTTTACCTTGAGATCTGTTGAGTCAGGCTCTTGTTAATGGCAAACTGCCCACGTACTGAAAAATTGATTATACTGTGTCAGGACTTTTAAGTTTGACAGCATAAGACATAGAGGTAGAAGTCTTAGATGTTAGTAAAGAGCCTCATTTATCCATGTGACTTTAAAGAACTCTGATGTTTTTTCAGAATCTTGGTTTTCTCATGATCCCTGAGCAATAAAACATGAAAAATATCTGCAACATAAATGACAAAAATACAATACAGAAAGCATCTAAAAATATTTGAGAAAAAATATGCCTGGGTGGAGAAGTAAACACAGTATACAAAAGGCAATTAACAAAATAAGAAAGACAAAGTGCTCACATGATAGACAAACACTAGTTTGAAATGGACCAAGGACCTAGATATAACTCCAAAAATTACAAAACTCTTAGAAGAAAACATAGATATAAATCTTTTGACCTTGGAGTAGGCAATGGTTTCTTAGATATGACACCAAAACCATAACAATAGATAAAATAGATGAATTCAAATTCATAAAAATAAAGCATTTTGTGCTGCAAAGGACCACTAAGAAGTAAAAACACAATCCAAAGTGTAAACATTTTACAAATCCATGTATTTAATAAAAAAACTTGTATCTACCATATATAAAGAACTTCCACAACTCAATACCAAGAAAATAAAATTTTAAAGTGGGCATAGGATCTGTAAATCCCCGAAGAAGATTTACAAATGACCAATAAGATTATTAAAAGATGTTCCGCATCATTAGCTGTCAAGGAAATGCAAATTAAAATTACAATGTGATACTACTTGACATCCACTAGGCTGGCTGTACTAATATTTTTAAGAGATAGATAATGACAAGTGTTAGTAAGTATGAGGAGAAATGGAAGCTCTTGTGCACTGCAGAGGGACTTTAAGTAGTGCAGCTAATATGGAAAACAGTCTGACAGTCCCTCAGAGTCTGCATATGACCAGCAATTCTAATCCTAGGTATATACCCAAGATAACTAAAAATGCCCACAAGAATATTCTATTTACAAACAAATAGCAGCATTATTTATAATTATAAATAAAATTAGCATTTATTTATAATTGATCAAAAATGTTCCTGAATGTTCACCAATTGAGGAATGGACAAATTGTGAGAAAGCCCTACAGTGGAGTATTTATTATTCATCCATAAAAATGGATGGAGTACGGATATCTGCCCTAGCAAAGATAAACTTTGAAAACATTATGCTAAGGGAAGGAAACCAGTTACAAAAGGCTCCAAATTATATGGTTCCATTTACATGAAATGTCCAAAATTGGCAAATATATGGAATCAGAAAGCAGATTACTGGCTGCCTGGAATTGGATTTGGTGTTGTAAGAGTAGAGAATGGCTGCTAATGGGTATGAGGTTTCTTTTTTGAGCGATGATAGTATTTTAAGATTGATTTTGGTGATGCTTGCACTCCCTGAGAATATACTTAAAGCCATTAAGGTATATACTTTAAATTGAATTGTATATTATTTGTATTTCAGTAAAGCTGTTATTTTAAAAAGAAATACAAATTACCATGAAGCTCATGGGAAATTAACTCTTTGGTCAACAAATACAGAAAAATTAAAATAGCTGTGAGATATCTTGTCCCACATGAAATTTTGGAAATCAAGTGTGTATGTGTGTTAAAAAGAGAGATCTGTATATAAACTGCAAAGAACTATTCAAAAGAAATTTAACTACATTTGGAATCATCTATGTTTTAGTCCCTTAGATGGCAGATTAAGTAACAGCAGCAACTCCCCAGGGACAGAAGTAGACTATTGAGTTCCAAAAGTGTAGTGTGACATTCGTGAGTACCGTTCTGCTCTCCTGGTGAACACACAGCTGTAATGTGCACCAGCTTGCAGTCTTTATAACTTAGTTTCAATGCAAACATTGTTTCACTGCAATAGGAAATGGAGAACTCTTTTCTATATCAAATTCAAGAACTTCCACACATGCTCATTTTGAGTCAAACACTTGTCCTACTAGGTAAATGGAAATGATTCCACAGTTATATGCGTGTCTAAAAAGAGTCATAAGCAGGGCCTTGTCTTCGGTGCTGATAAGCCTATATATAAACCAGAGAAGACATGTTTTACCTCCCTCCCCTTCACTTGCTTATCCTTCTAAACATTCTTTGCTACTGAATCTAAATATGGATCAAGATTCTGTCTCAACAGAGACCGCCAAGCGTTCGTCCCTGATCAATGAAGTGTGTTTTATCCAACTACTTAAAAGAAATGTAAAGTTTTCCTTTCACAACATAGGCACTACAGGCAGAAATAGACCAATAATTGTGTAATATAGGGGATGACTCCTCATCTAATTTGCTTAAATGCTTGATGCAGTTATTATTGACCCTAGTCTTTGCAAACAAATATCCAGGCAGAGTTTTTACCATAATAAGCTATTATCTGGTAACAATTTGACCTGTGCCATTATATCTTAACAATATGCCTATTTGGTGCTCCCCCCAAGCCTTATGCAGGTTAAATATCCAGGTTATATTGAGGAGATTAAGGCACAGAGCTATGAGAGAAATTTAATATCGAGGCTGGAAAGGATTTCATCTTGGTTAAAGTTTGTTACATGGTGCTGTTCTTTAAGTCCCCCCTCCCCTTCTTCCCATGATATAAGGTTTGGTCTAAGTTAAGAAACTAGTGTTAAATAAATACTCCTCACCAGATTTGATCCCTTCTTTTGAAGCAATGAACAAAAATTCTTTTCCAAAAAACAATAGCTGAAGACAAAACCTGACAGTTCTTTTGTCTTGGTTCTTCTAGCTAAAATCCTTTAAAAATGCCAACACTATTTTCTTTGTCTCAAAAGCTTTTTAGAGCAATTTAGAACTTAGAGCAACTATGCAAGCCCTGGAATTCCATCATTGACGTTATGCTCTTAAATTTTCAATTCTTCAAGCTTTGTCAGTTCACATGGATGCAAATGTGAAATAAAAAAGACTGGTAAACATTCATAATTTCAAACCATAAGATAAACCAAAACATTTCTTTCCCTAAACAGATAATTATTTATACACATCTTGAGGTGGAACCTAAGTAAAGATAGTTGTGAAAATTGCTAAAAACAAACAGTGCATAACTCTTCAGAAGAGCAAAATAGAATCATTAATAAAAAATGGAATTGGAAATGGCCAATTTCAATCAAAATTAAAAATTTCAATTTCATCTATCAAGCAAAAGTTAGAAATAGTTTGTTGGCTATTTCCAAAAGACATATTCTCAATTACAGTATTGATCAGTATTTGATGAAAAATAGAAAATAATTAGAATCTTATCCTAAAATTCCTTATCTATTTTAGGTATAAGGAGGTGGAAATGCTTTCACAGTTTAGTTTATTACAGTTATTTTCAATGATGATTTTCATTAGTGTTTCTCAGAGAAACAAAGTAACATGCTATATTAATGCATATGTACACTAATTATCTTACCATAACAATTCTCAAATAGTCAGTATTCATCAGTAAACACTATACAGTAAACACTATACGTTATATCATTAGAGTTTTTGGTATCCTTGGTCTGTTATTAATATTGAAAATGTAAGAAATTACCATTTGGTATTTCTAATGCTTCAGGGAATGCTAAGCAAAAGATTTGAGAAAAGCTCACAAGTACTGTCTGATTACAACACAAGATTAAGGTTTTGGGGAAAGTCAGCAGTAGAATATTGTTTCATCTAAAAGATTCATTAAACAGGTTCTTTTTTCCAATGGAAAGATTTTGAAAACCATGATTCATAATAACCTAAGGTTTTGGGTTTTGTTTTTTTTTTTTTGGTTATTGAAGGGGGGTAGCTTTTTCTTCTATAACTTTATTAGGGTATAATTGACATACATTAAATTGCACAGATATACAGTAAACAAATTGATGAGTTTTGACATCTATACATCTGTGAAGCTATCACCATAACCAAACAAATGAGCATGTCCATCATACTTTGTGACTATATCAATAATGTAAAATTCTGGTGAACATTAGATCCCCGGTGGCATCTGGCAATAGTAGGCCAAATTTACTGTCTATTGAGTGAACACATTCACCGAATTTATTATCGCTGAACAGAAAAGAGAATTTGCCATTGCCAGAATTTAGACTTTAGTTGTAGCATTTTTGAGGAATTTCTGAGTGGTGCTGAAGTTGGTCTTTAAATATGTTACTGACAGGTATGAAAGCCTCAGTGTAGCTTTGCTGACTTAGTTCCACAACACCTCACAGCAGCTGCACCCCATGCACGACCTTTTCTAGAGATGATTGCAGGATAAGCCTGTCTCTTTCAACTTGTGTGTTGAAAAAATCTTATTTTTTTTAAACTATGTAACTATATAGACAATTTAGGAACCAACGAAGTACAAGTCTTGTTTGAAAAGATGGGTCTGAAAATGGGAATCATTATTAAAAATCATGTCCCTGCCCCCCTCTGAGTTTGGGTCTATCTGTCAAACATCTTCTACCTTATCAGAGAGAACTGTAAAGGAAAAAGAAAAAAAAAAGCAGCAACAGCAAACTTCCTGGAATGTCCAACTATTCGAATAAAACAGACCTGCACAGTTTACAAATTGTCTAACTTTGGCTCAGGCAGGGTTTCTGGAAGGAAACATAGCTGCTTTTGTCCTGCCTAGTGAGTTCCGATGTCCTCTCAGTGCTGGGGGGGATGTCTGGTGAGTTTGTTTGTTTGTTTGTTTCCCCCCCCCCCCCCCGGCTCTCCTAGTTCTTTCCTGTACTTCAGTCCTAAGAATGGCTGCCTATTTTCAGACTTGTTCTAGAAACAATCTAAGGACACAGCCTTTAACCCTGGGACTGCAGATTACTATGGCCGTTCCTCACTCCCCCCATCCCAGCCACCGACACACATCTCCACCCCTGCGCGGGCGCACGCCCCTCCACAGGGGATAGTGGGCCCCCTCCGAACTGTGGCCTGGAGGTCTCCAGCGACCTTTCCGTGCCTCGGAGGTCAGGACACCAGTCTGGGCTTAACTTTATGAGTGGGCAGGGCGGCTAGCCCAGTCGGTCACGCTTCAGCTGAGGCTGCCTCTACCTGCTCACCCTCCGCGAGTCCTCCCCAGTGAGGGGAAGAGGCAGCTGGGCTGGGAGCCAGCCCTCCTTGGGGGCCGGCCCTTAGCAGGCCTGGGGCTGCCGCGGGCGGAGGAAGCCTCGGACGAGCAGGCCATTTCCACCTGCGTAACAGCAGGCTCGGGAGCCCGGGGCCGCGGCGCGGCGGCTGGAGCGGGAGGAGGAGGAGCGCGGGCGGCGGCCGCGCGGGGCCGGGAGGAAGAGGAGGGGGAGGAGGAGGAGCTGGGCGCGGAGAGCGGCGGGCGGCGGCGCGGCCGGAGTTGCAGCAGCGGCGGCGCGGACACCGCAGCCTCCGCAGCCTCCCCGAGCCCCGAGTCCCGGCGGGGGCCGCCGCAGACGCGCCCGCCCGGCCGCCGCACCTCGGCGCAGCCCCGCCGCCGCCGCCGCGCCCGGGACCGCCAGCCATGGCCGCGCCGCCGGGTCCCCAGGACGAGCTGCTGCCGCGGGCCGGCGCCGGGTCCCAGCGGCTCCGGGACCGGGGGCAGAGGGAGGACGAGGCGGCGCCGCCGGAGGGGGACCCGGGTCGCGGGCCGGGCGCCGGAGCCGGGGAAGCGGCGCCGCGGGAACTGGGCGCGGGCCCCGCCCGGCCGCCGCCCGTTGCCATGGAAACTGCATCCACAGGTAAGGCGGGCGGGCGGGCGCCGCTGCCCGCAAATGGCGTCGGGGCCCGGGTCTCCCGGGCCGGGCTCCTTCCCCGCGGCTCGCCGCTGCGCCGTCCCCGCGGGCTCTGCCCTGCGCCCCAGCCCTCCCCCGGCCCTGCCTCCTGCGCCGCGGGGGCCGTGGCAGTCAGCGCGCCGGTAGAAACCAGGAATTGTGTTTTCTCAAAGGCTCGGAAGAAGCTAAAACACCATGGATCCTTTTATCTCATGATCCCTATTTCGACTTTAAAAAATTGTCCTCAGAGACAAACCGCAGCTTTCTGGCACCCGACGCGGCCGAAGTACAAGTTTCTTCCTTCTGCCAAGGGTTTGGGGGCTGTAGGACCCGCTGGGCCAGTGGAGAGGATTTTGGGGGGCGTGTTTGCGCTCAGTGTGCGCGCCGGCGGCTGAGGACGCTGACAACAAAGCGACGGGCAGGCCCGCTACGTCTACACCCGGCTGTGTCCGGGACACAGAAGTGGCTTCAACTCTCCCTTATCCCCTCCCGAGCTTCGCGGGTCGCCACACCCGACACCCCCTCCGCTCCCCGTCTGAACCCTCAGGTCCCCTTCTCCCCCTGCAGAAAACGAAAATCCCTACGTGTATCTCATTCAGGAGGGACAGCACTGCCGGGAGGTTGGGAGTTGTGGCAGCCCCCGCCCAGAACCTTTCCTTCCCAGCTGCGGGGAAACCCCCATCTTGCAGGGAGTATCGAAACTTGCAGTCCTTGAGAGCGGCGGGTCTGGCCGCGGTGTCCGAGGGCTTGAGCGGCGGTGAGGGGATCAGGCAGTTTACCAGCAGCGCAATTGGGTTTTTGGAAATTGCCCTGGTTCGGCCCCATCCTTTGGCTGACTTCCCCCAGAGCAGGAACACGCGGGTGCGGAACCAGGGCCAGAGCCTCCCCCGTCATTCCAGCCAGAGGATGCTGGAAGCGGGCTTTGGGGGCGACCTGGACGCATTGTGTTTCCATGGAGTGGAGTAAAGGGTGCTGTGTTGTGTTATTCCTCCAGAAAGCTTTATTGCGGAATGGGAGTTGTGTGATTTTGGGAATGTAGTTCTCAAAGGTTTGGGTTGGCTGTTGCTCCTGAAGGAGGGGAGAGGGTTGCACCTGGCTTGGGTATGCTTGTCAGCTGATTTAGGGAACCCTTTTAAGTCACCCTCCCTCTCAGGAGCCATGTGGTGTGCCTTAGGTAGTCTTTGCTCTAGTGCGAAAGAGTTGAGGAAAGGAGGTTTGTGAAATGTTGAAGAAAATGTGTGAACATTCTGAATGAAAGAAAAATTGGGGACCATATACAAACAAAAACAGAAAAAGAAAGAAGGGAAAGGAAAGAGAGAGGGAGGAAAGAAGGAAGACTCAAAAACAAAACCCCTTTTGTCATATATTAATTACTATATGGAGGGAGGGGAGAAGATTTAGTCCTAAGAATGGCTGCCTAGCCTCTTTTTCAACTTCTTGCCTAAATGAAGAAAAACCAGAACTTTCTAATGGCAAAAAAAAAAAAGATGGCAAAAATAAGCTATCTTTTTGTTGGTTTACCATTGCCATTCTTTGTTGCGGATAACTCATAGTCCAGAACTTTTATCTACCATCATCAAAGTAAATAAGTTCATTATAAACATTGCCCACCTCCCATTACTATCATTGAAGTGAGGTGACCTAAGGAAAACTAAGATACCTATGTTCAGTAGTACACTAGCCACTAAAATGTATTACTTTAAGGCCTCCCTGCTGGCGCAAGGGATTAAGCACAGCACTATGAAGCTGTCTGCAGCCACTGCAGACATCCCTGGCCAGCCTGGGAGCTACCCACATGGCGCCGGAGACCTCTCCTTTCTCACGCGCTGCTCCCCTTAGCAGTGTGTTTTGGTCAGTCTGCCTGTTCTGCTCCCCACTCTGTCTCTGGTGAGTTCTCTCACCCCTGGTGTCTCTGGCCTGTGCCCCAGCTCTTGCATGCATAAATAAATATTTTTTAAAAAATGACTTACTTTATATAAAATATTTAGAACAATTACTATCACTAAGTATGCATGTGCATTTTTAACATTATTGAAGTATTTTCCTTTATTGAGTGCATTAGGAATTTCCTTTGTCATGAGCAGCAAACACATTAGTCAAACATGATGCTAAATTTGGATGGGGGGAGAATGAAGAGAGGAAAGAAGTACGTATTCCACATATTCATATACAAGTTTTTTACTTTATTATTGTTACTTGAAGAAATTTCTTGTATAATTGTTGATTATTTGATATTTAAATCAGTATGCCTCCTATTCAGTAGGCTGGATTGGCTGCTATAAGAATTTCAGATGTCAGAAGTGATCTAAATAAATAACTAGATCTCAGATCCAAATAAATCTGGGCCAGAGTCCTTATCCATTATTTTGGCAGTTTCATTGCTATAAAGAAAGTCAGTAAGTGCATCTTCAGCTTTATTAGAGACAAAATCTTGACAAAAAGGCTGCTAAGCATAGTGCTTTACTTTTAAAAAAAAAGAATAGTGCTCTTTGGGACTCAAACTAAAAACTTTTGAGCATTATGCACTGTAAACAGATTTTATTTATTTTTAAGTTGGAAATATAAAATGTGAGACAGATATTGATGTTCTAAAAACTTTTTCCTCCTGAAAAACAGTACCAATGATGCCATCTGGACAGAATTCTGTTATTTATTTTTATACATTGATAGCAATTAAATATCCTAAAGAATCATTTTCAAAAATATTTTTTAGTACTGTCCTGGAGTGAATATATGCTTAAAATTATGAAAGCCAAACTATGACACTCCACCAGTACTGTGTTTTCATTGTTTCTGTCCCTTTTGTGGAATGAAAATGTACTTTAAAAAAATCACACTTGTAGTGTGAACATCTTTCATGGCTAAAATTGATAATGGGTATGTGAAATGATGTCTGCTGTCAAAGGAACATTTACTTTGGCACGGGTACGCTACAACACGTTAGAGTTGTTCCTCAGGAAGCAGTGCCATCAGCTAAATATACAAAAGATGTTAAGAGAAACTGTTTTATTTTTTTCATTAGTTGTTTTATTCCTGAAAATGATTCAGAAGGAGCATACAATAAAACGAGGGTAGAAGACTGACTCTTTCTTTGAAGAATTTAAAATAGAACATTTGAACAGATTGCAATAAGTTAACTCATTGACTGCTTTGGGCATTAACATGTATGGAAGGCAAAATAATGAACAGAGTGCAGAATAGTCTGGGGAAATCAGTATGATTTGCTTCATTAAATTGAGTTACAGCTAATTGGACTTAAATCTAAAGATTATTGCAAAAAAAAGAGAAAATTTTGCAATTTACTTAGACCACAGTACTCATAAATTTACATTTTTCAAATGCCACATGTGGTACTCTATCAGAAAGATGATTGTGATTTCAATAACTTTCAGAGTATTTATCCTGTGTTTATCCTGTTTGATATAATAAATTGTGCCATGTATATTACCAGTCATCTTCTATACTCCAGGAGGAGCCTGGATTGACTTCTTCATTTGTGCACATGTTTGATAAATGTATACTTTTTTTTTTCATTTTGGAGTCATTCCTAGTAAACCCCTTCAGAAGATATGAATTTTAGTTTCCTGTTTTCTTTCATCTTTTAAGAAAGCTATTGTTCTATTGAAATGTGAAGAATGCTATGCTTGCTTTTATAATATTTTGAGAACATATAAAAAGAAGAATAGAATTACTAATGCAATTTATTTTTCTGGATAGAATCTCTAGGTACAATTAATATTTCTGGCAGCACGTATGGTATATGTCTTTTCATACAGGGAATTTAAAGTAGGTTAAATTAAAATTTAGAAACACAAGTAAATGTTACCAAGACTTTTGGCATAACTGTCTTTTCATGAACTCACTGTTCCACTCTGCTCATGCCCTCAAATCCATCATAGGCCTTCCTGCCCTCATCTCTCTTTCAGGCTGTTCATATCCTTTTGACGTTTGGAAGGGGTGTTGCAGATTATCTTGCTCATTATAATGTCTATCCTGGCTAGCATGGATTACACAAGGTTTTTGTTGTCTGTCAAGTGAGAAACAGTTGCGGTTCCGTGTGGTCAGTGTTACTGAAGGCCTCCTCTGTGTGCGCATCTGTGCTAAACACACGGTGTGGCTTCTTAGCACATGTGCTCCTTTAGGTTTCACATTAGCATTTAATTTAGTTAAACAGTTCCTTTTGCATCATTTCTCATCTTCTTCATTCCCTGGTCATTGCTCAAAGCTTGTCTAGAGGGTATTGTAACACTCTAGCCAAATGGGCACAAGGGCACAACTTAGTTTACAGAGGTGAACACAGGATAAGTGAATATGTACAACTTGCTCAGACCACATAGCTGGGGGAAATTTATTTATCTGTCTATCTATCTATCTATCTACCTACCTACCTATCTAATTCTGTTTTCTTCTTAGATGTAACTGTGACTGAATATTACCTAAAGATTATTGTATTATTTAACTGTGCATTAATTTTTAAGAATTATTTATTTTTTAATTAAGTACCATTGTTTTACATCCTTGTTAATTTTCTGACAGTTTAAGATTTCTTTTCTCAGGTGTGGTCTCCTTAGCTCTCCCGCCACCAAACCATCCATAGTGCATTAATTTTTAAATTATTTCAGTGGTGATTAAGGGAGATTTGAAAAAGGTACTGTAAAATATATACAGCCAGGAAAAGAGAAGAGATATTTCAAGACATTAATATGACTAGAAAGTAATGCTGTCCACACAAGTCACTGTAGAGAAAGAACATGGTCACGAGATGAAAGACAAAACAACTGGCTTTGTTTGTTTAAATAATATTTGAGATCAGAAAGAACAATGAGAAAAGCATGCACTGGGAAGATGCTGTAGTGAGAGATTATGAAAGTGTAAGAATAGGAGCTTCTCAATTCATATTTAACATGTATTATTTAAAATGGAAAGTGATTCATACAATGGAAAATCTTGCATATAGAAAGAGATTAGATTCTGGAAGTTTAGGATTAAAAGATCAAAAAAAATCCAGTATCCTTGCTTTAATAAGATTGACTCCTCCGTGCAAACTACATCTCATGGTGTTGAATGACTCTACTGAGCCGAGCACTTTTTACGTAATTGCTAGTATCTTTTGAGAATAAGACTAATGTTACAAAAGTTGAAAGAGGAAGTAATTTTCCAAAGGGGAAAAATGGCAGTTTCTTAAAACTTACCAACCCTTATATTTGATGCTGATTGTTCATAGTTGAATAATGCATTATTATTCTGTATCTATAGACCCTTAAGAAAGAATAGATATGTGGATCACCAGAAATTCCTGTTGTTTATTAAAAATAGTACCCATAAAACATTTTCCTTTTTTTTTCAGATTCTAAATCATCATCATATGTCAGTACTTACTATGCCCAGAAACTCTGCAAAGTGCCCAACTTCTGTAAAGACACAGAAAGCATGTACTGTGATTTGACAAATGGTCCTTCAAAGGATCATAGATATTCAACAGAATAGCACTATTGAAAATTCTTTATCTTAATGTTTAGCCAAAAGCAAACTCCTTTGTGTATAGTCAGGAATACATGCATGTGATACTACCAATTTTCAAGTTACAAAGGATATACATAGAAAAGGAAGTCTTCACATTTTATCTACTAACTACTGTTAGTTGCCTCTCCAGAGGCACTTCTTGTTATTGGTTTCAGCAAGATCGCGTCATTTAGTTCATTCATGATTATGCTATTGTTTATTGAACTCCTTATATATGCCAGGCATTGTTGTAAGCATTGAGGATACAATAGAGAGAAGGACAGATAGAAAGTCTCTCTCTTATAAAGTATATATCGTGTGTGTGTGTGTGTGTGTGTGTGTGTGTGTGTGTACATCTGTTGGGTGGGTAGGAGAGGAGGAGAGACAAGGAACAAAAAAATTGTCAAAATATGAGAAGTCCTGTTTGATAAGGTGGCATTAAATCAGGGACTTACAGAAGTGACAGAGTGAGGCAGATGTCCAGGAAACGATCATTTTAGGCACCTGGAACAGCCTGTGCAAACACCATGGTTGAGAGTGCTCCCTGGGTTGGCAGGGAGGCCAGTGAAGTGGAATGAGAAATGGGAGAGTGCTGCGGGATGTGGTCAGAGTGCAGGGATGATACAGAACTTTGGATATTACTCTGAGTGTGAAGGGTGCCACTGGAATGGCAAGAGAAATGTATGTGAAAATTTGTGGAATGGGCGATTCTGTCATATGCTATTGGTAGGTGGGTTAAGATAATGTCTGGGAATCCACCATTGGATTTGACAATGAGGAAGTTGTGAATTTGATGAGACTTTTATTGTGAAGTGTTGGGAATGAACCTTGCTTGGAAATAGTTTTAGAAAAAATGGGAGAAGCAAAAAAAACGAAAGAGTGCACCTAAGGGCATAACTTTCTCAAGGAGTTGTGCTATAAAAGAAACTGAAAAAAGGGGAGGTAACTCTGGGGCATTGGGATCAAGAGAGGAAAATTTTTAACTTTTTACTTTGGGAGATTTTAAAACGTATTTGCAGTATGCTTTAAATGTTGTAGAAGAGAGAAGGCATTTCCTGTAACTTGTCCTTGATCGATAAGGATTGATGCTTGATAGTCCAAAGAACAGTTCATGAATACAACTGGAGGAAAGACAGAGACGGGGTGCAGGCTCAGGGGTGGGACTAAGAACAAGTGGAAATTCTCTTCCAACTGCTGCTATTTTATCATTTAAATGGAAAGCAAGATCAACAGCAGAATGAAGGCAAGAGTGAAGCTGGAAGTTTGAGAGGACACAGAAGGTGTGAAATTGTTGCATGGTGAATGGCAGATCGAAAGGACTAGGGGGAAATTGTGGGAATTCGGAGCAGCCATAGGGCTCACTTAGTGTTGGTGGCCATGAGTCAAGTGAGACTGGTTATGGTTATAACATGTTATCTCGCTCTCCTTTTTTTCCCCAGAGATGTTCAGCTGCCTGAGTGTTGGTTTGGAGTAGGTAGATGGTTGGATTGGCTTTTGTTTTTCTGGTGAGAATGACAAGAAGAGAGGGGCAGTGGTGTTGAGATGTGTCAAGGCAGTGAGAATACTGATAGGTCATGGAATCTGGTGAGGAGGAAAGAAGGACAAGAGTGGGGTTAAGTGTAGTAAAAAGGTGTTTAGGTGGTTGTTCATGCTAGTGGAATTGAAGAACAGCCAGAGCAGGCGAGCCAGTCAGGGAGTGAAAGGATAAGAAGGTGATATTTTGAGATTGGATGTATGAGACAGAGATTAAGGAAGGTTTCCAGATTGAGGGGAAAAGGAGATTGATATGAAGTGAAATATTGGAAGAGTGGAGTCAAGAAGAATGGCAAAGCCAGAAATGAAAGAATCACACATGTGGTTACTGAAATCATACAGAACCATGACAGAGATTAGATCAGGATTGAGCAGTCTGGACTTCAAAGGTAAGGGTTTTTAGAGGGGAGGGAAGAACAGTGGCCTGCAAAATTATAAATGTAAAGTCCTGACTATTATAGGCACTGAAAATTCCATTTTATTTATTAATTTATTTTTTAAAGATTTATTTATTCATTTACACAGGAACTGGGGTACAGGCCAGATGCGTGGGAGGGTGAAAGGATTCACCAGAGACAGAGCGGGGAACAGAACAGGCAGACTGACTGAAATACATTGCTGAGGAGAGCAGCGGGCGAGACAGGAGAGGTCTGCTGCGCCATGTGGGACCCTCGCCAGCCGGCCGGCATCGAACCAATGCTGCAGAGGCTGCGAACAGTTTCACAGCACAGCGCTCAACTGCCTGCGCCACCAGGGGAGGCCCTGAAAATTCCATTTAATATGTTCAGAATCTAGGAGCTGCAACTTAAAATAGTTCATTGTGGGGGATGGGAATTCTGAGGGTTGTAATTAAAGATGAGCTAGTGGTATGGTGAATCACTAAAATATCTTATATAATTTTTGGTAGTATTAATAGAAAGTCTTGGGTACACATTATATGAGGTAATAGTTTCCCGAGATCCTGTTGTAGACATGCAAAATTTAGAATCTTGTACTAGACAATGGATAGATACCATGTTTTGAGATGAGCTGCAGTATGGTAAGCTACAGTATGGTGAGAGAATGGTGTTTAGGTGGTTGAGGCATCTAGAAAAAAATGCTGTCTGAGAAATATCTAATTAAGACTTTTTAGCCAGAAGATGGGAAAAGTTAAAGGAGATCTCAAAGTTAAACTTAAATTCTAGAAGAGTTCTTATGACGCAAAGAAAGATCTCATGGGGTAAAACTGGGACTGGTTGGTAAATCAGAGAAGTAGATTTCTACTAAATAAAGCAGAAAGTTCAACAGCTCACAAAAGAGGTTGATTGTCCCCTAGTTATTATTTAAGCAAAAGCCAGGTTGCTGTTTATTGGGGGAAACTTAGAAAGGAAGGTGTTAGTTATACCAAGATATTTATACTTTCCTAAAACAAAACAGCACCTCTAACTCTACACTGTGGTTGTTAACATGAGCATGTTTTTCAAAAGTGAACAGCATACAAATGAAACCAGAAAAGTATTTATCACAAAGCTATAGTTAATTTCAAACTGATTGTCTAATCTAAACTGTTCACCAAGTCATGGCCTTCTTTAAATTCTTCTCTAGCTCTCCATTGTCATAAAAAGCTCCGTAATATAACATTCTGCCTCCTTAAGTATTAGACAATTTTATCCAATTTTGGGTTATTAGCCTATATGTAAAATATGATATTTTTGGGTATCTCATTTATTCTTTTTTCTGAATCATCTTTTTCATTTTTTACTACTACATCTGTTTCCATAAATATTCAACATATCCTGAAGTGTTTTGGAATTCCTTAAATAATTCTGTAATGCTACAAGCATCATGTGATTCTTTCTTTAGTCAACTGTCTAACTATCTGTATTTTTATGCCAGATTATTCATTATCAAACCATGTTTGCTGGGTGGCCTAATGAACTACATTCTTAGCTGGAACAGTTCTGCATTCTAACTTTTGTGCCCAACCCCCAAGTGGATTTTCTCTATCTATTGCAGGGGATTATTACAAAACCAGTTATAGAACAAATTCTTGTTTCTTGAATATGGAAAATTTATTGCATTTCACATCCTTCAAAATGGAGTTTTGTTTTATATATAGTAAATCTTCATTTTCCAAAACAACTCTTGGACAACAGAAACTAGTGAGTATTCAAGTTACTGCTGATCTCATTGACAGGCATAAGAATTTAAACCAATGTCATGTCCAGCTTTGGCATGGCATTTTCACCTGATTCTGAAAAGTCAGGCCTTTTCAAAAATATGGTCAGTAGAATATATGCTTCAAGGTCACATCAAGTGATCCACAGAACTCATCCCTGCCAAATGCATGTTAAACCTTAAGAAGGACAGATTTATTTAATAAGTAGATTATATACATTTATTTAGTTTATGGTTGACATTTTTCCTGGAAATGTGGGGAATAGAGTAGCACAAGCCATGTCCTCTAACCCCATTTCCTGCAAGCTTACGCTGTCGATGGGAGAAGTGACTAACTCACATAAAACAAGGGTAAACAACTCAGGGTGACAAGACAGCCCAATGCTTGGATGGGTGGTACAAGCTGTAAGTGCTGCACAAATTTCATGATTCCGTGGGGTCCAGAGCGTCTGACCTCTTGAAAGGGGTGGAGTGTGACCTGTGCCGAAAGGACAGATAAATTAGGGATAAACAGAAAGGACTAGAAAGGCATTTAGGTAAGGGGAAAAAGTGAGTGATTCTGTGGGAATGAGACCTTTGAAGATTTGTCTTAGGGGAAGATTATTCAAACAGTGGCATAGAAGATGAACCCAGTGGTGATCATCCTGAAACCTCTAAGTTTTCCTGAAAGAAAACATCAGTTTCAGAGCCTTGATAATCACAGGAACAAAGAGGACAGTCCATGGAAAGACAAGCCCGTCACACTAACGTTCACTGGGACTCTTGCCAATAGGATCTGGGCATGAGGGGAGAAGTGAATCAACTGTAAGGTTGGTGCTGTTGACTGGGGAAGGGGGGGGGGGGGGGGGGGGGGGGGGGGAGGGGGAGGGGGGCGGGGGGAGCTGCTAAAGAAGTGAGAATGACAAAATCATTTTTAGTCACTTGGAGATTGATATGTTGAAGAGACATTTACATGGAAATCTCCACCTGGCAATGCAGATTAAGGAATGGAGTTTGGCGATGAAAACAGGATTGTTGATATGGCTTGAGAAAATTAAAAGAAAAGCCTAGAATAAACATTTTTTTTGAAAGAGATTATGTAGTGTGGGAAGGATAAAAGGGCCAAAAGCCAGAGTTCTTTGCTTCTTATGGGCTGAGAGCGTTAGGCACGTTACAGAATGTCTCTGAGGGGCATGTGTATGTGATACTAGGTGTTGTCGAAGGCCTGGCAATCAAATGGTCGCCGCTCTCATTGTTTTGTGTCCTGGAAGTCAAGATGGCTTAGTATAGAGGAGCATTGAGCGAGAAAGCAGATTTATTTAGCTTTGGCTTTGGCACTAAGTATGTCAACATGGGCAAATCTGCTTTATGTCTCAGTTTCTTCATCTATAACATGATCATGATGCTGTTTTGCTGGCTATTGTACAGGGCTGTTAAGATGACAAAAAGACAATATGAGAAAGTACATGCAAATTTTGAATTACTGTATATCTCTAAGGTACTATTAATAGAAAATCTTGTCAGTACTGTCAGATTTAAAAGTGTGAGGTCTAGGAGAACAAAGATCAAGAAAAAGTCATGCTTCCTCAGCTCTAGTGTTTTAATGGAAAATGTTTGCTGTGTTTCTCTGGACCTCAGCCAAATAATTATAGAGCAAGGAAGAATGGGGGTAGAGGAAAAGGCAGTTTTGATGATTGACATTGGAAGACACCTTGACTATGAGGAATTTAGTATGTAGTGGTGACCATCTCCTCATATCCTAAAGAGTGACCTATGACTGGAACAGGCCTGAGGTGTACTCATGGGGGCCAGCTGGGGTGAAGGAGGATAGCAAGTGGAGTCTATTCTGATTCTCTTCAGTGGAAGGGCAACAAAACATAGGAAGCTTCCCCAAGCTTACATGGGAGTCTGTCTGGAAGAGTCTGCTTCTCTCACAAGAGAGGGTATCACAGTGGAAGCAGCTCCCACACCTCCCACCCCCAAAATTAAATCAACTGGCCCTGTGGGTTTTTGGGTATCTTCAAGTAGTCTTATTGCTCTGTTGGTTAAAAGTCTTCCAAAAATAGACTTCTGGAAGGATGGTATAGACATCCTTCTCTTTTCCTCTCTTGCTAAGTACGCGAAAGGTATATGAAAAGGTACTGAAAGATAGAGAGATGAGGGCAGACTTAGTAGGGATCTTGGGAGCTGAAAAACATGATGGTGAGTTCTCTGGGTTTTCTTTTTTCCTTTATATTTCAGACTGGATAATGGAAATTGGGAAATGCCAATGGCACAGACACAAAGCACCTACAAGAAAGACTATTCTCTCCCAAAGGACCTGGAAATCTATAGCCTAGCAACATAGGAAGTTTTTAGACCATAACTGCATTACTCAAGCCAAACACAATAGAATAAACTGCTGCTTCCACCCCCATTACACCAGCAAAAACTGAGTGGGGAGCCTAGACTTCCATCTTTGGGACTCTGTCAGAGGCATCCTCAATAACTCCCCACACCCCAATCCAGTGTCAGTGGACACCTCCTGGGAAATCTGGGCTTTGACTTCACCCAGCAGTAGTAAGGCTTTGGAACGTAATACACCTGCCAGCATGGTATCACAGGAAGCCTAGTGGTGAGTCAGGAGTTCTAATATTGATCAATGGTAATGAGACTAAGAACCTGACTTCTTCCTCCACCTGGCATTACTAAGACAGTGCCCTTCTTCCTTGTTACTGTGGCATTTAAATAAGACCCATGGTCTCTTTACATAATATCTCGAATGTCCAGGTTTCAGTTGAAAATCACTTGTCATGCCCAGAACCAAGAAGATCAGAATTTGAATGACAAAGGATAGTCAAACCAAGATAATACAAATATTAGAATTACCTGGCAAGGATAATTAAGTAGTCATCATAAAAATGCTTTAGCAAGCAATTATGAACGCACTTGAAATAAATAATAATAAAATAGAAAGCTCCAGCAAAGAAAAAGAACAATTGAACAAAGAAATACAAGATATAATGAAGAATCAAATGGTATTTTAAAATTGACAAATACAAAACAAGATTAATTAGGGGGGAAAACCTCAATGGATAAGCATAACATTGAATAGGAAGGATAGAGGAAAGAATAAGTGAACTTGAAGATAAACAAAAGAGATGACCAATCTGAACAACGGAGAGAAAAACAGACTGAAATTAGAAACCCTCCCATTCTGATGCACAGGGATATTTACCAGGAATTTGTTTCCTTTCTCAATGTTCAAATGTTCACTGACTCTTCATCCTAATAGAGTAATGTGAAGGCAGACTGAGTATGTTGCTTCCTGCTGCTAAATACATAAAATCTAAGCCGTGTTGGTTCAGTTATGGGTTTCGGGAGAATAACTGAATAGTACTGCTTTATGTCTTTGAGATAATTTTCACATTTATAGTATTCACTGATTTCTGACTCTCTAGTACTGAAATAGCTAAATATATGCACATATAAGCTAACTTATTATTTTTTTAAAAGATAGATTTATTTATTTACTTACTTACTTACTTACTTACTTATTTATTTATTTATATACAAGCACTGGGTACAGTCAGAAGTGCGGGAGGGTGAGAGAATTCATCAGAGCCAGAGCGGGGAGCAGAGCAGGCAGAAGGACCGAAGTACACTGCTGAGGGGAGCAGTGGGCGACAGGAGAGGTCTGCGCGCCATGCGGGACCCTCCTCCAGTGGCCGGGGAGCAGCCGGGGAGCAGCCGGGGATTGAACCGGTGCCACAGCTTTGCAACCCAGCGCTCAATTGCTGCGCCACCGGGGAGGCCCTATAAGCTAACTTAGTTTTTAATAAGCACTTGTATGTTCTGAGCTCTATACATTTAATTCTGATCACCCAATGAAGTGGGTGTAATTATTTACCTCATTTTATATATGAGTAAACTGAGATAGAGTTTAGTGACTTGCCTAAGGTCATGCAATAAATGGCAACCTCAGAATTTGAACCTTGGCAGCACTACCCTAGAGTCTGTTCTAAGGAATTAATCTACATGAACCTATCTGAACTAGAGTGAAAGAAACTGGCAGGGCCAGGGAGGATCTAAAACTAAAATTTGGGTTGATAGAATTTGCGAATTCATAGGAAGCTCAGTTGAAAGAATGTTATATTTAAAAAGTGGAAATTTGGCAGAGATCATTAGAAAATCTTGCAATAAGATCCTTAGACTGTGAACAAAGGGAGATTTATGGTGAAACTGCAGTGCTTGTACAGGAAAAACCACAGGCATTTAAGTTAACTATAAACTAACCCTAAGTCAGTGAGGTGAAGCAGCTGCCACTGAAATGATGGCCTGTTAGTCTTGTTAACTTAAGATGCCTGGAATGAGGATGAGAGTTGCATAAGGCTCTGAAATGTTACCCCTCATGTAGTTTTGGTCAGTGTCCTGGGTGTGCTGAGACCTCCAGGGTGAGGATGGTAGCAGAAACCTTGACTCTGGCTGAAAGAGCTGAGAGGTTGTATCATGCACGAGAGATGGGTTATGACAACTGTCTGAAAATACGTGAAGGGTTATCAAGAATCATAGGGACTGGACATGTTCTCTGCGACTCATGATGGAGCTATAGTCAATCAGGAATTATACTATTTATTTGTACTGTGAAATATGAAAATAGCCTAGACTGCCTCATTTAGTGGAGTTTCTTGTCAGTGGAATTATGTAAGCATAGATGGGCATTGACAAGACAGCAGGGAGGATGTAATGGAGAGGATACTTGAATTAGTAATTTTTAATATTTTCAGGATTTCATAACCCCATTGGAGACTCTCTACCTAGAAAAATGCACTCCAAAACCATTTTATACATAAATTTGAGATTTTTTTTAAAAGGCGGAGTGAGAGTCCTCAGTGGCTTTTTTTTTTTTTAAAGTTTTATTTATTTATTTATACAAGCACTGGCTACAGTCAGAAGCGCAGGAGGGTGAGAGAATTCACCAGAGCCAGAGCAGGGAGCAGAATAGGCAGAAGGACTGAAGCACACTACTGAGAGCTGCAGGCGCAGCAGGAGAGGTCTGCGTGCCATGTGGGACCCTCGCCTGTGGCCGGAGATTGAACCGGCGCTGCCAAGACTGTGGGCAGCTTCGCAGCCCAGCGCTCAAGCGCTGTGCCACCGGGGAGGTCCTTCAAATTCTGAGATTTTTTTAGAGGCCTTTTATGGGTAGAGAATTCAAATAACTTTATAACTCT
Source organism: Talpa occidentalis (assembly GCF_014898055.3). Classification (NCBI taxonomy): domain Eukaryota; kingdom Metazoa; phylum Chordata; class Mammalia; order Eulipotyphla; family Talpidae; genus Talpa; species Talpa occidentalis. Next base: position 68,439,330 of record NW_023601104.1, on the reverse strand, counting down.
TATAAATCAAGAATTCCAGATACTCTTATGCAGATCATATAGCAACAATAATAGTTTTGTGGTTCAATAAAATCTCAATCATCTCTTTATTCAGCAAATATTAAGCACTCACTCTGTGTGTGTGTATATACACACAGTAGGCAGTTGAGTATATGGCACTTAAACATGTAATCAGAATATAAATATAAATGCAATAAAATTATAATACACTCAGATTATGAGGAAGAGAATCCAAATTAGACACTTTTTGGGGGGCGGGGGTGGGAGGGGAGGGATTGGGGTCAGAATGGGGGGGCTGCAATTGTATGGGGAATATAAAAATAAAATTTATTATTTAAAAAAAAATAAAAATAAATATTTTAAAGTGCAAATAAAAAAAAAAACCTGCATTCCATAAATGATGTTATGTTAGTGCCAAGAATACAGTGTAAGTGAATTTAAAACTCTCAAAGGGTTGCTGACTATGGTCAAATGGGAGAAAGAGCATGACCTTGCAGACACCATAGTGGATTTTTGTGTGTGTTCTTCCAGAGGCTGGTAGCTAGTCTCAACTGCTATGGGAAGGGCTACAAGATGGGTCTATGTGAAACTTCAATGTCTAGGTAAGTGTGGTATCATTTGGTTCCTGCTTCTAAGTGCAGTGTATACTTCTATCTATACTGTAGTTATTGCTAAACATTTTGGAGCCAATTGTTAAGTAGGTTTAAGTAGGTTAGGTACTATCCCTTTACTGTTTAATCAGAAGATGCTTGATTGGGGGTAATGGAAGATGTTAGTTGTCCCTTTGATAATCTCCATAGGCCATCTGAAGTAAAAATAAATAAATAAATAAATAAATAAATAAATAAATAAATAAAATAAGTAAATAATAAATATTCTTTGATGTGGCCAGCCAATGTTTTCTCAAATTTATGTGAAGTATATATGTGGTATTTGAAGAAAATATGTACTAGTTTCATGTATGTGTGAACACATCATCCTGTGTTCATGAAGCTTCAAAATAAGTGAATTCACTTCTCCAGCCAGACTGTGTCCCCTAAGATAATCATCTACAGAAATTTTGGAGTTGCCACTACTTACCAGACTGTTGATTTGCTTAGCAAATTTTTTATTATAGATAATGCAGGGTCGATTGCGACCCGGCATGATTGCATCATTAATATCCAAACTTGTGTGAGTTTATTTTTAAAACTTTTTTTAAATGATGTATCATTATTTTACATTACTGTGTTTGTTCACAGTATAGGATTTCTGCCCTCAGGTGAGGTGTTTTTTTTTTTTTTTTAATTTGAATCCATGACATTAGGGAAGTGTTCCTATTTTATTTTCCCAGAAGGGTGAGAAAGAACACCTACTATTGTCTCCTAGCAATTGTACAATCTTTCAAGGCCAAAGGCCAAGCAATTACTGTTCATAGTTCGGATGTTTGCATGTCAGAAATCTCTAAAGTGAGAATTGATTTCATTACTATGAATAATGTGAAGGAATTAAAAGTCATTTTTAGTAAGAGAGGTAATGTATTTGACAGAGAAATGAGCCCCAGAAATATCCTTCTTGAAGATAGACTTGCATTAGGAGTGTGGATAGACTTGCATTAGGAGATCTGGTGGGCCTTCAAGGCCATTTGTGTGACTTTTATTTTTTTTTATTTTTTATTTTTCTGTGGGACCCTCACTGGTGGCCGGGGAAGGAGCCGGTGCTGCAGAGGCTGCGGGCAGCATCGCAGCCCAGCGCTCAACCGCTGCTCCACCAGGGGAGGCCCGGTGTGACTTTTATTTTTAAGTGTAGTAATCTACTCTGTGCTCAGTCCTTATTTAAGTGGTATGATAACTCCCAGAAGCAATGATTTACAAATGGAATCTTTACCAATCTGTTAAAAATAAAAAAGCTCTGCCATCCTGCCAGGCTGGGGACTTCAAGGCCAACCTTTAACCATGTCATTTAAAACATGATGACTATGTTTCCACTGTGATTTGTGTGAAAGTCTTTTGAATTGATAGGGATATGAGCCATTGTATAATCACATTATTGTGAATCTTGTGAAGCGTTATTTTCACTTCATAAAATGGAAAGTTGTTGAAATGTGCAGAACTTCTTGTTTTCCATGAGGGCCCTCTCCCACCGAAAAACAGAGTCAGCACTTGACTATTTATATGTAAAATCGAACTAAATTCAGTTAATTTTCTTAGTGAAATGGAAATATTCAACTCCACAGCCTTGTTTTAATACCATGAAAGCTGTAATAAAGAAATATTTGTAAGAAAAAATTTACTAGTAATCTCACCCTCTTTGCACAACTTTTAGGATCAACTTTGTAAAGTGGTTTGAAGATACAGTGAATTAATATTTCTTGCTCTTGGCATATAGTTAAAACTATATACATGTTTACTATTTTTCTCACTGTTATTTATTACCTGTCAATTTTATTTATTTGCATAATAATTACTCATCTTTTTCAAGTGCTTTAGGATGGATGTCATTTATATAGTGATTCTTATTGTAGCAACGCAAACTCTAAGCAAGACCAAAGCGCATCTCCAGCTGCCAAGTCTCACATTCTTTTGCTGCATGCCACCTTGTTGCTGCTGAAATATGTCATAAGGAAGAATAAATAAATTGCTTACAAGACAGCAAACCAAGTATGAAATTCACATTTACCTTCAGGAAGAGAAAGAAGTAATAGGAAGAGTCTTGACGGATGGTGATGGAGAAAGTCTAACTCCTGGGTGGACATGAAGGGATAAAAAGAGAGGGAAGGTGCAGGAAGACATAGAAAATGGGACAGTAGGGTCAAGGAAGAGAGCAGTACATGGTGGGAGAGGAGGACCCTTTGAAGAAGTAAAAGAAAATATATATGTTAGAAATGGATTTGTAATAAAAAGGAAGAGAGAGGCAGTCAGCAAAGATTTCCTAAATTCTGCACTCTAGAATGAGTACAACTGGACTGGAGTTCTTGGTTTTAATTTCCCTCTGAAATTGTAATTTACAGCTTCATAATTTCTTAGATCCTAGAGCCTGAGAGACCCTTGGGGCTTAAGGATAGGAGCTGATGCTCGGGTGTTCTGTCCAAGGCTGTCCAGAGCTTCCTCACCCCCAGGCTGAATGAAAGTAAGCTGTGGGCTGAGTTCCCCAAACTAATAATTTGGGGAACATCTGTGGGCACAAATGTTCCTTCCGCAGTCTGGGGATTTTCCAAAAGACTCATATTAACTTTATCTAAATGGGAAGAATTTAGTGCAGGGTTTTTCACTCAGGTATTAGAGATTGAAGCTTTTCTCCTCAGCATAACTTGCACTGAGATTTGTAAATGCAGTGGTTTGGATATCAACATCAGGGAATGAATTGGTTTTTCTTTTACCATGCTCAAGTATAAAAATTGAACTCCATATCTTGGCTAGGGAATGGGGATAGTTAAGGAACAGAGAGGAAATAGATAAAGTTAACATTTATTTAGTACTTAGTGATAGGCAAACACTGTAGTAAACACTTTCTATACCTTAGATTAGCTTTAGGACCCAATGGCCTGTTGAGTAGGTAGCAGAGGATCTCATTATCATTTGATTCATATCTCAGTAGTGTTGACAACTTAGGAATTATTTCCTTATTTGCTTCCATCCATGGCCATAACTAAACCTGGAAAAGAAGTTTTCAGTGAGATGCCCTTGATTGATCAGGATGTTGGGGTTCAAGACTGTCCTGGTAGCACATAAGCATTTCCAAGGATGGTTGTTTAAACCACATTTTTCCTAGGAGTCTACTGAAGTAACTAATAATTTGGGGATCTTCTGTCCTTTCATCAGTGATGATTTATAAACATGCATTTATTTCTGTTGTATCAAATACATGAATGGTTCTTTCTCCTTTAGACTGATCTAGACTGAAAGCCAGTGAGGTGGTGTTATGTTTCCAATCAGCTTTATAAGCCCTAGCAGAGGAGCAGGCAATTCAGTGTCAGAATTTTATCATTTGATGACTTATTTTTTTTCTTTGATTACATAAAATCATCTGGATACCATATTAGGTTCATACACATTTTTATAAGCTTTCATAGTTCACAGAACTGATTACTATTCAAAGTCTTTAGAAGTAGGATTTGAATCTTTAATGTATACTTCATGTGACCAATATTAAATAAATTACAATGCAAATTCCTGCTCTTATTTGTGAGCATTGAGACTAATCAGCAAAAATTTTTCACACATCATGCTTTTTGAATTTCTTTAAAAAATCTTAGAGTGCTAACTTTAAAAATAAAATCAATTCAAAACAGTTATGATTAAAACTATCTGATGATAAATGAATTCTGTTAACATTTTTTAAAATTAATTGGGTGGATGTCCTTGATAAGGCACTCAATTATCCTGAGAATATGCATCATAAAATGCCATAGTTTGCACTGAGATTAGTTTGACACAATTGCCATTAACAGCTTATCCCTCTCAGCACTGTCTGCTCACCTGCCCTCAAAAAGGGGCGCTGCATTGAGGTGCAGACCTTTACAAGTGAGACCCCGATTTTCTATTAATAATAGGAATTGTGATGGTGACCAGTCATTCATTAGTTGCAAAGACGTGACTGTCTTTTCAACTCTATTCTAGTCTTGAAATCTGGGTAGTTACTTTAAGAGGAAAGAGGAACCAGTAAAGTAAGATTTGAAAGCAAATTTAGGTAGGCCTCAGTGAAAAAAATTAATTCAGGTGCCCCACAAAGACGTCTTGCTTAAAAGTCTTCATGTGGGATTTGTCAGAAACTCAGGCCCAGGGCTCACATCCTGACTGGGTGGGTAGCTGTGCTGACTTTCTCCATCTCTGCTTGGCCCTGTCTGTGTTGCCCTCTCTTCATAGGGCAGGGAAGTTGTGTGGGTTCAGAGTTAGAGCTGCTTAGAAAGAGATGGAGCATAAATGGGCTGCTCTCAGTTACAGGAAGGGTTCAAGCAGAGACTTTGATCAATTATAAGAGATACTTAAAAGGAGGCTTATATTTCAAGTGGGAAGTTGGCCTAACTTAATGAAATATTTTTTGTATCCCTTTTATTTCAGGATTCCATGACTTTAGGATAAAATAGCACATTTTTATGCATGATGTCCTGTGATGTGACACACACATTTTTAACATTGGACTTTTACATTAGCTAGAATTTATATGAGTCCATATGAGCAAACCAAAAACACCAACCATCTAAATTAACAAGTAATTTTAACCCCCAAATATTTTCCTCTTATTATTTTTATGCCTTGCTCAGATAACATGTTTTCTATTAATAAAATGGAAATGTTTATTAAGCATTATATTTTTAAAATACTATGTAGACAAAAAATTTTATAATGTTCTCATGGGGAAGCAGTAATAAAGAGATGGGGAAACTATTCACTATTATGCTTATATACCAGATATTGTACTAAGTGCTATAGGCAGAACATTTTTTAAAAGCCCTTCTTTCCTCAAGAAATTTTTAGTCTAAGGAAGGAAGGTAAATAAAGCAGCAACTATATTATGAAGAAATATGTTCAAAGTATGTCCATAATGCTATGTCAAACTCTTAACAGAAGAAAAATTTTAAACAAGCTTTTTATTGGAATTGGTTCTAGAAATGAATTTTAAGGATGAGAGATAAGTAAGTTAAGGCATGAGGAAGACTCTTCAGAGAGAATCTTATTTCTCTCTTCCTGCTGTTACAAGGAGGAATCTTTATTTATTGATTTTGTCTCCCAGACTTGGTTTCTAGAATGGTTACAAAGGGGTAGAATACTTTATTGGCTTTTGTCATTCCTGATTCATAAACCATATCAGTGTCCTCAAAGAAGTGCTTTTCTGAGAATGTTTATGGTTTTCAGAATTCAGCAGGTTGTGTATCTCAAACAGGTATGCAGACACCTGGCTAAAGACCAAGCGTACTCAAAGCCAGACTAGATAAAGCCAATTTCCTCCAAGAGTAAGCCTTTCAAAACACTGGTTTTTTTTTTTTTTTTTTTTTTTTGTACATAATATAGTGGCTGCATTAAGGGGTAAATTCACATGCAGTTTTCAAATGTGAGACTTAAATAAACTTCTTGCATCATGCCTTTCATTTATTTCCACAAGCCTTTGGGATACATATTTACTCTTCTTCTTCCATTATGCCTGCTTAGTTGGAATATTTGCAAACATTAGGTAGGAAAGTGTCTGGGTAGGCACTCTAGGGGGGGTTCTGATAACCTTAGGAACTAGGCGGCAGGTGAATGTGAGTGTGTGATGTACTAACCCAGAGATATGGGTGTTGCAATGAGAAGAATGTTGTGGAAAGAATTCTGGGCTTAATGAATCAAACAAAGTTGTGACAAGGTTTATATCTTAGAGCATTCAATATCTCCTTCCTCACAAAAGAACCTGTGACCCTCTTCCAAGAAGGGTATGGATGCTGTCTTGGTGCTGGTCATAGTCCTTTCCTCCCATCGGCATCACTGACCTCTTGTGGTTAAGGATCCAGGTGACCCACCCTTTGGTGGTGGCATGAAGTCATCTGGGCTGTGATTATCGAGAATTCTCAAAAAAATTTTTTTTGTATGCAGTTGTCTGAAGTTCAGGTTTTTAAATAAATAGCCTTCATCAACTGTATGTTAATAGTTCCAACTATTCTTGTTCCTGATCTGCTCTAGGGCAGGTGTATATAATGTGGGAACTTAAATATATTTTTTTATTCTAGCATATCCTCATGTAGAAATGTTCGCCAGCCGCCTGAATCAGTTTCTTTTTCTGGACCTTGAAGGATGTCATATGTTGCAAAATTGTGGGGGGAAACCTTCTAAGGACAGGTTGCAGTGAGTATATGTGAATAGAGTGGTAAAGTTGGCATGATGGGATAATGGCAAGTGGCTCCATGAGCCCCTAGATCTGCCCAAGGAAAGGGGAGGGAGAATAGAATGGTGGATAGGGGCTGGATGGTGAGAAACTTCAAGCTGTTAGGTGCCATGCTAGGAAGTTCAGATTTTATTCTCTTGAAAATAGACTCACTTGAGATTTTTTTCAGTGAGCTAGGAGCTCTCATATTCGTTTTCAGAAAGCACTCTGGCAATGCGGAAGGTTGAGTGGGAGTATGGTGAGGGGTGGGAGATGAGGTAAGAGGCTTCCACAGCTGTCCCGTGAGACGTGGTGAGGCTGAAACTAGTGGTGGAGAGCTAGAGCATTTGAAATGGAGAGATTTCTATAAAGTATAGTGGGTAGAACTCAAGATGAAAAAGATTTATTTCCGTTTCTGGCTTGGACCTGTGTAGTGGGATGCATGGTGATGCTGTTAAGTGAAATGCGGATACAGGAAGAGCGAATCAATGTAAAACACTTTCAAAGATAATAGCATCCCACTGCAGATGTAATGTATTAATAGTCAAGTCATATTTCACTGGACTTGTCTCTAAGGTAATGGTCATCCACAGTATTGATTGTACAGATGTAGCAAAACCATTAGGAATCAGAAAGCTTGTGCTTTTATACACACTGTACAAAAAAATGCAAGCTGTAAATCCTTTGAATTTTACATTTTTAATTGGTGCAAGGAATCTATAATGTCAAGTTCGTGTTTAAGGTGGTTAAATTTTACTTTGGTTGTAAATTTTACTTTATTAGTACTTCATGATATGGTGAAACATTAACCAGTTCTAGTAACTGAATATAAGTTGATTGCATATCATCCTGATAATCTTATCACTTAGCATTCATATATGTTAACGGAAATTGTCATCTTTATTAGAGAGCAAAATAAACTCGACAAGTTCTAATAAGATGTATCAGAAAAACCCTTGCTTATATGCTAACCTATTTGATAATTTATTAAATAAAACAAGAGGCTTTGTTATTGTTAAGATATCCCCGTTAATGTGGTAAACCACACATAACATAAGATTTGCTGTCTTAACCATTTTTCAGTGTATGGTTCAGTCACTTGATTGGACAGTCTCTACCACTGTCCATCTCTGGACCTCCATCTACCCATTAAATTGTAACTCCCCACTTTTCTCCCCTCCCAGTCCCTGGCAACCGCCATTCTACTTTCTGTCTCTGTCAATCTGCCTACTCTAGGAGGACTCATTATTTTTTTTAAAACAGCCTCAAATAACATAGCTTTTCTATCACCTCTTATTTGTTCTCTGTGTTGGGCTTACCCTATACTGACTCGTTGTCAGAATACACTTTGAAAAGTTTCAGAGCAGCACAGTGCTTTGGGTTTGGTAAGAACATAGCACATTGCCGATTCTTGGGCAAGTCCTTCAGAGGCTTCCCTGCCCAGGTCAGGAGCCTAGGAAGGACCCGCAGTCTCCATGGGGCTATGGACTGAGAGCAGAGAACCTGGAGTAATCTGCCTGAGTTTGCATCCTCAGCCACCATTTTATAGTTGTAAGATGCTGGGCAAGTTCGCTGGACTCTGAGAGTCTCAGTTTCTTCATCTGTAAATAAGCAGAACCTGCCTTCCAATGCTGTGAGGCTTCAATGCATTATTTAGAACAGAGCCTGATACATCAGCATTTAATCAATATTAACTGCTCTTATTTCTCAGGGGAGTGGTTACTCCCAATACCTTGTATTGTTAGTCTGTGCTGACAAGGGAGCATGATTGGGTCATGGTCATGGAATATTTTATGACTTGGCCCCAGTGTTTTTTGAAATCTGCTAGAGCTGGAATGTGAACTGTGGTCATCGATGGTAAGGCTTCTGGGGTTCTGCTTTGAACCTATTTGTCCCTCTACCTTTAATCATAGAAATGTGAAATGTGAAAATTCTTGTGACCTTAACGTGATGACTCTCAACCCTGAACACACTGTGCAGTATCAAAAAAGATTGTGAATCAAAGTATCACATACCGGAAGTGTCACTTAAGTTCTCCTATACCACAACAAAAGCTGAATGTGAAATAGATTGTGGCCTCATGTAGGGATTTTCCTCTCATTTTAGCTGGAACCCCCATCCTATCCCCCAGGATTTTGTGGAAGAAATTTCAGTTGTACTTACTGAAAACTCAAGTGGCCCCCTAACCCCACCCCACTCTTAAAATCTGTTCCCCATTCCACTTTCACAGACTAAAACAGGGTGGTTCTCTCTCCAAGATCAGCTGTTTTAGCCTTCTCTTACTGCCAGTATTTTCTGATTGACATGATGAGGCAAAAAAGTTTCAGATATTCAGAAATCTGGGGATGATGACTCATTTGTAAATACCTGGTTCATATTTTGTGTTTGGATAACTTGTGTTCCCCGAAGGTTTTGTCTGATTCTCACTCCATGGTCTAGAAGAATGCCTGGCATAATAGAGTGTTCAGTGTTTATCGAATGAAAGAATCTATGGGAGAATGAGTGATTACTTTTCCTTGGCAGAGTTTCAAGGAAGATTACAGGATGACATCTAGAAGCAAAAAGGCGGAAGGCCTCCAATTTCCAGGTGCGCCATCCAGTTTCCCTGTTCGGAAATTGTCATGTGCTTCTTCACTGCAGCTTTCCATTTTCACTTTTGTATTTTTCCATTTTTCTACTTAACAGTCGCATGGAGATCTTCTTTTTCCTTTCATCTGAATGACAAGGCCACTATTGCAATCTGGTTTTTAATCCCTCTTCCATCCCCGAGTCGTGTGTAAAAGACCTGCGTAGCTGTGCCTGTGAGGATACCCGCCAGCTTGTTCTTTTTCCCAGGCAGGACTGGCTCCCCACCTTGCTAAGCCAGCCCGTGTTCTTGCAGAGACAGGAGCGAGGGTGTCCCCGGAGAGGCTGAGATTCTAAAGCAGCCTTTTTCATGGAGCAAATTAAGGACAAACACAAATCATTTTGGGATTTCGACCTAAATCTTAACCCATTTATTTTCTTAAAATAAAACTCTTTTTTCCCCAAGTGCCTTTAAACTGTTTGTAAAAAAGCACCGTGCTATAATTGTTGCTTTCTAAATTGAAGACTTCGAAAACAAATGACATGTGACTAAACGCCAATGGCAATCTAATTTAGGAATATTTTACAAGGTTTATCTATAACTCCCTAATCATTTGTAGGACATAGTTTCTATAGTAAAGTTGGGACTCACGTTTTCTCTTCTCGAATCACATGTGCCTTCCTTTCCTTTTTTCAACTTGCTTTAGCTTATCTTTCCAAGTGAGTGCAGTTATACTTGCTTAGCAGATATTAGTAGGTGTTTAAATTAGAATAACAATAATAGCTATCATTTATTAAAAATCATTCCCACATTAGGCTGATTCTGTGATTCAATTTATTTTATTTTTTTTTTTTTTTTAAGATTTATTTATTTATACAAGCACTGGGCACAGTCAGAAGCGCGGGAGGGTGAGAGAATTCACCAGAGACAGAGCGGGGAGCAGAGCAGGCAGAAGGACCGAAGTACACTGCTGAGGGGAGCAGCGGGCGGCAGGAGAGGTCTGCGCGCCACGTGGGACCCTCCTCCGGTGGCCGGGGAGCAGCCGGGGATCGAACCGGCGCTGCAGAGGCCGCGGGCAGCTTCGCAACCCAGCGCTCAACCGCTGCGCCACCGGGGAGGCCCTCTGTGATTCAATTTAATTTAGCCATTTAATTTTTTTTAAATACTGAGATATAATTTACATGCAGAAAAGCAAACAAATCTTATTTGTGTAGTTTGGTGTATATGTATCCATGTAACCATCCCCAGATCAAGAAAGAACATTTCCATTATGCCGGAAGATTCATTGAAACTCCTTTTCTAAGTCAATCCCCATTCCCAAGGCAACCATTATTCTGGTTTCTAAAACCACAGACTAGTTTTGCCTGTCTTTGAATAGTTATGAAGGGAATAATTTTTGTCTGGCATGTTTTACTTAATAAGATGCTTTTGAGATTCATCCATGTTATTATGTGTATTGAGAACTTAATATTTTTATATTACAGTGTAATATTCTACAATATGAAAATATGATTAATTTGTTTAGACATTCGTTTGTTAACAGACATTTTGCTAATGTGAAAATGTGTGTACTTTGATGAATATCAAAAATGTTTAAAACCACGTCACCACCACCACAACTTGTTTTTAGGTATGTAAGTTTTGTATTTGCCAGTTAGGTCAAGTCATTGTCTTACAGATTTACCTGTATCAACCCTTTGTAAATGCAGCTGGGCAGATAAGTAAGCCCTTGTGTCTTAAGGCATCCATTGTTTGGATCTAATGCTAGTTATGGATTGGATTGTTAGGATTGGTGCCAGTTAGATACCATCTTTGGGAAAATTGAAAAGCAATTATCAAATAATATATTTTTACTGAAGTAACATTGGTTTATAACATTATATAGGGTTCAGCTATACAGACTTCTATATCAGCATCTGTACATACTATATTATGCTTTTCACCAAAAGTCTGTCATTTATCATCAAACAGTTGGCCCCTTTTTCCCTTCTGAAAATCATTATCTTGTTCTTGTTTAAGAGCTTTTGTTTAGTTTTGTTTATTCATTTGCTTTGTTTCTTTAGCACATATGAATGAAGTCATGTAGTATTTGTCCTTCTCTGACTTATTTCACTTAGTGTAATACCCTCTAGGTCCATGCATGTTGTTGCAAGTTGCGGGTTTCATTTTTTTTTGATAGATGAGTAGTAATCCATGTGTACATACACCATATTGTATCCACTCATCTGTCGATGAGTGCTCTGCCTGTTTCCAATTCTTAGCTATTATGAATAATGCTATGATGAACAAGGGGAGTATGTATTTTTTCACATTAGTGTTTTTTTAATCTAATTTAAATTGGTACAGCCAATATGGAAAAGAGTATGGCGAGTCCTCAAAAAATGAACAATAGAAATATAATATGACCCAACTATGCCTTTGCTGGGCATTTATCCAAAGAATATGAAAACATCAAATCATTTTTAAGTGCTTAAATTTCTCATACAACTCTAGATCTAAAAGCTGTTCTATATATTTATTGTTCTTTGGGTAATTCTTTTAACCATTTCTGAAAAAGGGATATTTAAATTTCCAATTATGATTACAGATTTTTCTATTTCTTTATTTTTGTCAAATTTTGCTTTATATAATTGAACCTCTGCTATTAGATATATGTGCATTTATGAACATGATTTTCTTATTAATTTACTCTTGTATATTATAAAACTATGCTAATATTCCCTATTTTGAAGCATACCTCACCTATTTACCTTCTTGTACTTGTTGGCATGTATCTTTGTCTCTTCTTCAATTTTCAGTCTACCTAATCTTTATAAAGTATGTCTCTTATAAATAGCATGCTATTGAGTCTTGCTGTTTTACCCAGTCTGACCATCTCTTCTTTCTAATTCAAGTGTTTATAGATACTTTTATTTATGTTATTATCAATATAGTTGGGCTTAACTATATTGTATATTTTTATTTTTTGTTGGTTTCATCTGGTTTTTGTTCCTTCATTTCTGATCTCTTATGGAGTTAACCAAAACTTTATTATCATCCATTTTACTTCTTTAGGTGTCTTTTAGCTATTATTTTGGTAGTTATCCTTATGAAATTCTGCTTAGAATTGAAATTTGCCATTTTTAGCTGTTTAATCTTCACAACTGTACAATGAAGTATGTACTATTATCCATACTTTTTAGATAGAGGAAGAAATGGACCCAAAGAAGATTTAGGTAACTTGCTTACAGGTCACATAAGAAAAGAAATGGAACAATAACACCATCTAGAGAATGCTAGATACTTAAATGGCCGCAGTGATTTTTACCTCAATGGTTCTTTGCATATATTCATTGTGCAAGTTACCTCTATGAAGAGCATGAAAAAATATCTATGTTACATGCTTCGTGAAAGTTCCCTGTGATTTATCAACTAATACTTCTAGTGAGAGAGATTGGCATGTGGAGGCTACAAAGGTTGATGTTTTTCTCATTGAAAAAATTTTTAATTGGAATTATTGATAAGTTCCCATGAAAGAGCAAGTTCTTGAAAGAGGACTTACAGGGCCTCCCTGGTGGCGCAGTGGTTGAGCGCTGGGCTGTGAAGCTGCCCGCAGCCTCTGCAGCGCCAGTTCGATCCCCGGCCGCTGGGCGAGGGTCCCACATGGCGCGCAGACCTCTCCTGCCGCCCGCTGCTCCTCTCAGCAGTGTACTTCGTCAGTCTGCCTGCTCTGCTCTCCCCTCTGACCCTAGTGAATTCTCTCACCCTCCCGCGCTTCTGACTGTACCCAGTGCTTGTATAAATAAATAAATAAATCTTTAAAAAAAAAAAAAAGTGAAAGACTGACATGATATAAAAATTAAGGTAGACAGTATTTGTTAATCCCATAGTATGTGTTAATTGCTTTTCAAATGTTACTACATTTTTCTTTCCTTTTATTTTTTGTCCTATTGACCAACTTTTCCCCATTTCCTACACCTTTTAGACCCTGGTAACCATTCTTCCACACTCTGTTTCTATGAGTTTGACATTTTTAGATTTAATATATGAGAGACATTATGTAGTATTTTTTTTCTGTGTGTTGCTTCACTTTTTACAAATGGCAGGATTTCCATCTTTTTAACAGGATTTCCATCTTTTTAAAGGCTAAATGATATTCCTTTCTCTCTCTCTCTCTCTCTCTCTCTCTCTCTCTCTGCATACTCGTGCATGCATACGTGCACAGTGCACTTTCTGTGTCCAATCAGTAGGCAATTAGGTTTCCACTGGGTGTGAATAATGTTGCAGTGAACAGGGGAATGAGTATCTCTTTGAGATAGCTTTATTGTGTTTGTCTATATTCCCAGAAGTGGGATTGCTGGATCCAAGTATTGTCACATTTAATATAACAACTATGTGATAGGTACTTTTTAAAATCTTCAGTTTGCAGATGAGGCATGGAGTGGCACATAGCTGGAAAAAGGTAACAGGATATTCATGAGTTGAAAATCTTTATTTTTAACATGATGCATATTAAGGGTGAAGAAGAGAGAGTAGCTTTCAGTTTACAGCTTTTCTGGACTCTATTTTATGAAACTTACAACAGCTTTTTGAAGTTATTAAATGCAGATATTACTTTAATGATAGGAAATGGAGGTGATGGTTTGGTGAGCTCAACAGCCTCTAACACTGCTGGCAATAAGGTCTGCCTGGCCCACATTTTCTTCCAATGACTACATTGGACCCATTTGATAATGCAGTGTCTTCAAAAGATGAAGAACCACATCAAATGAAGTTCAGAGCCCACAGTGGATATCAAAGGTTTGAAAGTGGAAGAGTTTGGAAATGATTCTGGAAACCTATTTTGAAAATTTTGGGAGAAGAAATAAAAAATAGATGGAAAGAAAGTTTAGTTATAGAATACCACGAATAGAAAGGTTAAATTTATAAGACAGAAAGTAACCAGTTGATTTTTTGCATTTTTAACACCAAAGCAGATTCTCAGTTACCCTTTGTATAAATGAGAATTCTATGAAGATAATTCATTGTCTAAAAGGGGGAAAAAGGTGAGTTTTCCCTGTGAAACTGAATTTGTTAAAATTTTGGCTTTAGTTTATAGGGAAAAAAACTCCTTCTTTAGAATTGAAATTAGTAAAAATTTGAATCACTTTTTACAGAGTATCATTGATTTTCTTATAATTGTGTAGATTGATTGCAAAAGCCACAATATAATACATTTTGCTAATACGCTGAAGTTTTGCATTTACCAGCCTGTAAAATAAATGTTCTAAAGGGTGCCAAAGGAACACACAGACAGTTAATTTGGGCCCGCAGGAGATTGGGATTTGGATAGAAGAAGGAAGATTATCAACTCTTTCCTTACATTTCTGAGTTGCTTGACTGGCTACAATAAGCAGGTATTATTTGAAGTAGCAATAATTATAGTAATAATGAAAGGAAATCATAATGTATTTTAGAGCTGAAAGACAAGCCATGTTTTTAAACATCCTTAAAGAAACTGCAGGGTTGCTATAATCAAAGTACTTTTGTAGTAGTAGGTATATAGAATTTTGATTTCTAGTGTAAGCCAAGCTGCATTTGCATATATTTTTTTGGGAATGTGAAAATATGGTAGAAAACAAAGCAAAAAAAAAAAAAACCCACCTAAATATTATCTGTTCCAGTGAATTCACTTGATTTTCTAATTCTCTGATCATTTTCAGCCTTTCTTTTTGATTCATAATGATGAATTTCAATGAGAAATCTGGAAGGTCTTGCTAGTAAAATGATCAGGAGTAATCTGTTTATTTTTGTCTGAAGCTGTTTCCTTATTAAACTGTGGTAATATATAATATTCAAAGTTAGTGGAATGGGCTTAGTAAATAAAAATGGGCCATCCTAGAGAAGCATAGCATATTTAAGACACACAGAGACAGATTTGTAGATTTTCTAGATCACAAGCACAGTTATATTTCAGTTATCTTAATATTCTCAATCATATGTCTGTAAAGGCCATAATATTACATCTGAATTTTTTTGCACCCTCTGAATTTTCACATGGAATTAAATCTCATGGTTGTCATGCCCACAGTTATGTGCCCTGGAGAACTTGAGTAAATAAAGTTAATTCCTATTTAGTTGTATACACACACACACACCCAAAAAACATTTGGGACCATCTTCTACATACTATAACCTGTAATATTCACTTTGCAGGATCTCTGCAATATATTCTAATATCATTACTATTCTTCTCCAACTTAGTTTTAAAAAGTCTGTCCAATATTCATTCTGTAGAATGTTTCCTATCCAAGCATCAAATTTCCTATCACCGATACTTCATGACATGATTTTTCCTTTTTTTTTTCTATTAAAATACTCCTTAATTTTGAACCTTACTGTAGTTGAATCTTTGTGTACTTTTTTTTTTCCTTTGGGTGACTTCCTGGAAGTGAAAGTAGTAGATCAAAAGGTGATTTTTGATACAAATTGTCAAATTCCTTTCAGGAAGGCTGAACTGTGTATTTCCAGCAGCGCTATATGAGATTGCCTGCTTATCATAAAATAATTGGGGATTATTATGGAAATGCTTGTTATCAGTTTTTTAGGCAAAATAAGATTATTTAATTTTTGATTACTAGGAAAACCAGGTCTTATTTTTATGTTTGTAGCTGTTTGCATTTACTTATGCATTTTAATTCATATCTTTGCAGCTGGAATGTTTACCATGACAAAAAGAATCTTTGTTCCTTAAGGACATTTCTTTTTCTGTTACATACATATTTCTCAGCTTTTTATTTGATGTTTTCACTGATGTTTTTCACATACAGGAGTGCTTTTCTCCTCTCTCTCTCTCTCTCTCTCTCTCTCTCTCTCTCTCTCTCTGTGTGTGTGTGTGTGTGTGTGTGTGTGTGTGTGTGTGTGATCAAATCTATCATTGATTTTCTTTCTGTTTCTTCTTTCATATTACTCTTTAAAATACTACCTTCACTGTGAGGTTAAAAAAATCAGTTTTTTCTATTTCTTAATGTTTTATATATTACATTTCACTATTTAATCATTTTGGATTTGTTTTACTTAATGGATGTGGAAATCTCCATTACATGTAGGTTTACCAATCATCTCAGAATCCTTTACTGATTATTATTGTACTCTGATTTGCATTGTCTTTACAATCTACTAAAAATTTGCTTTTATTTATATCTGTTTCTAGGTTTTCTGTTCTGATTCATCAATTGCTTGTTCACACTAGTTCTATACTATTTTAGTTATTGGAACATAATATATTATATTTTGCTGTTATGTGATTTCCCCCTCATTTTGTTTCCTTTAATAGATGTTTGGTCATTCTGTCCCCCTTAATTTTCTATATGAACTTTAGCATTTTTACCCTTAGGCTACAGTACAAAGATTTTAATTGAAATTTTAAGCACATGATATACTTGCCATTTATTCATGTTTTTTTTTTTTTTCAGAAGTTTGGCACTTTGCTCCTATGCATTTCTCCCCCTTCACGCCTCCATTTTATGTGTAGTGTCTTTGGATTAATTTATCTAAAGCACACCTGTGATTGTATTATCCTTGGCTCCTTATTGGCTTCTTTTCTCCTTGGCCTACCTTTACTCACCTAAGTCCAAATCTTTTCTCCTTTCCAAGCCAGCTTCCAACTACTTCTTACTTTTATCCCCTATTATGTCCTAATGCACACCTTGGATATTCTGGGCTCCTTGCCTTTCTGCAATCAAGCATTTTAGCTTTACTTCCTGTACCCCATTGTTCACATAATTTTCTGTGTGGGATGTTAGCTTCTTATTTTCATCGGTTTTTCCTAGCAACAATTTATAACAAAAATAATAAATAAATAACAACAAATAAATAATAGCAACAAACTGTAACATGTCCATAGATGAAAACAAAATGAAACTTCATGACTTACTAAGAAGAGTTACAGGAGCTGACAAAATCACGTGTGTGACTCGGGAAATTCTTTATTGTCTCTCTGAGCTGTACTCTCTGTAGAATGAGGACATCAGTAGGACTGACCTCATAGTTGTTGGATGGGAGAATCATTTCCTCCCTGAAATGATTCAGGGAAAGCAGTTGGCAGCGTGAATGCTGAGGTTACCTGAGATGGTAGGCAGATCAAGGCTCCTCTACCAAAGGTGCCCATATCCTAATCCTACCTCCCTGTGAATGTGACCTGTGATTAATAAGGGCCTCAAAT
This sequence comes from Talpa occidentalis, assembly GCF_014898055.3. NCBI lineage: Eukaryota > Metazoa > Chordata > Mammalia > Eulipotyphla > Talpidae > Talpa > Talpa occidentalis. The sequence goes on along the minus strand of NW_023601104.1, from coordinate 68,421,766 downwards.
AGGGAGATTATCCTGGATTATTCTGGTGAGTGCAGTGTAATCACAAGGGTCCTCATAAAAGGAAGGTGGGAGGGTTAGAGTCAGAGCTGATAGGTGATTATAGAAGCAGAGGCTGGAAGAGGGAAGGGAGGAAATGATTCTCCCTTAGAGATCCAGAGGGAATGCAACCCTTACAGTACCTGGATTTTAGCCCATTCTGACCCATGTCGACTTCTTCCTGCCATAACTGTAAGGTAACACTTATTTTTTTAAGCCCCTAAGCCTTTTGTGATCTGTTACTGAATTATTAGGAAACCAGTACACAACTGTAATTAATATTATTATCATCAGCATTATAGTAACTATTAAACCTAGAAAAAAGAAACCTTAGGGTGTGATCACGGCCTTAATACAATTTTCACAAGGAAGAGTGTTTCTGTACAGCATCGGGGAAAGAACCAAGGTAAATGGTTGGAAGCTATAAGGAAGGACTTTTTGAGCCAATTAGAGAAAAACTTTCTGAAATACAATAAAGATAAATTACTGCTCTCCTGGAATAGTTCAAACAGCTTCTGGATGACCTCTTCTTGAATAAGTCCTACAAGACCCTATAAAGGGTCAGACTACATTTCAATCTTTGAACCTGTCATGCCTTCTCCTTCAGTGTATTTTTCATTATCATGCCAGTGAAAGTGGTATCATCTACATTCTCTCTGCTTTATTCTCATTACTCTTAGCTTTCCTACTGGCATGATCTATCTGATCTATCTTTAAGCCACTCTTGATTATTGTAGTTTTATAATGAGTTTTGAAATAAAGTATTTGCCTTCCAACTTGGTGCTTCTTAATGAAATGATTTTCAAATCAAAGGAAAATTCTGAAGTATTGTATAGAAAACTCTTTGCAATGTTTCAGAGCTAATATTTGATTTGGGGCACAAACGTGTGTATATCAGCTTTCTTGTGGTCTGTGTTCTGAATAAACAGAAATTACCGTATTATTTAATAAAACCCATTTCTCTAAAAGTAACTTTCACTATTATTTGATGGTTTCCTATAATAAAAAATTTTTACTTTAGTGTTGGGGATATTTATCAAGTACCACAAGATAGTTGATACATTCTTTTGCATTCTTTCTATTCCACTTAGACTTTTATCTGTCATATGAATCCATGCAGATATGAAAGACTCATTTCAGATAAATCTTTGAGTTATGAGCTGTTTTTCTAGGTCTGTAGGTTCTGCTTCTTGGAAAATATTTGTTTAAGCTTCAGTTTGACAGTTACCCAGATGTGTCTTATCATTTATTTTTCTCCAGAGATCCTTGGTCATATTCTTTTCTAGATATGCTCTGTGCACTCAATTAAAGAGAGGCTTTCTAATGTGTAATTTTCTTGAATGCAGTCTTGGTTTGATGTACATAGATATTTTATTTAGTCCCTACACTCTAAACAGAATAAGGGGAAAGCAAGGAAGGGGATTCAAATGCCATTTATGTTATCTGGGAATTCATAGATAAATAAGTGAGATAAATCAATTATATATATTTAATTATAAATAATTACACATTTAATAGTTGATTCAAGAGCAGTTATATTTATCTTTATAAAAGATATCAATCTTTTAATTTTTGTAAAAATATAAATATAATTGTATTTATAGATAAATATAGTATAATGTACCCTTTTCTATCCTTATTTCAGATTATGATTTTTCCAGTCTCTGCTTATCAGGTGCTGGACATACACTGTGATTCTCAGAAGCCCTTGATCTCTAAGTCAGATTTATAGCTTGTCCAGAGATATCCTTGGTGTGACTTCAGGGAAATGTTACCTCCAAAAGGCTTCAGGGAGGCTGTCTTTTTGCCACAGGGGATGAGGGGTGGATGAGGCAGTGTTGCCTGCATTGAGGCAGTGTGGCCCTCCTTTCAAGTATGGGAGATGATAATTGTTTTTTTTTTCTAATGTCAAGAAGCTAGAAAAATAATAATTTAACATTTCAAAAATAACCATAACTTTAGCTTTTCTTTTCAAACCTGTAAAAATTGGAAACTTATCAAAATTTACTTGCATCTTTTCAAGAATTGGTTGAGGATACAGAGCTGAGGTCTCTAAGTGTTGATGTGTCTTCCACTTTTTTTCTAAGATTTATTTATTCATACAATAACTGGGGTACAGGCCAGAAGTGTGGGGGGGGGTGAGAGGATTCACCAGAGACAGAGTGGGGAACAGAACAGGCAGATTGACTGAAGTACACTGCTGAGGGGAGCAGCAGGTGAGTCAGGAGAGGTCTTCTACGCCATGTGGGTAGCTCCCTAGCCACGGATTGAACTCATGCTGCAGTGGCTGCAGATAGCTTCTTAGGTTGTATCTTAACCCGTTGTACCACCAGAGAGGCCCAATGTGTCTTCCACTTTGATTAATAATAGTAATAGCAGTAATAATAATTAATAATGATTGAACCCTTACTGTATGCCAGGTACTATTCCAAGGTTCATACATATGTTAACTCATTTATTCATTATAATCACCCTGTAAGCTAGGTCCATTGCTCTCTTCCTTTTACGAAAAATTATACATAGTGAGGTTAAACACTTGTTGAAATCACAAAGCTAGCTATGGACAGAGATGATGTTCAAACACTAATGATCTGGCTCTTAATTAGGAAGGGGTTCAGAGATGATCTGATAGAATCCTGTGATTTTAAAGATGAAGACAATAGACTGGAAGAGGGTAAATAATTTTCTCAGAGGCACATGGGAGGGAAAGCTGGGATTGGTCCTCAGGCACCTGCCACCCCATCCTGGGTCTTTCCCACGATGCTGTCCTGGTACCCTCTGCTCACTGGACAACAGTCATCTTTCCCTGAGTTCCTCAGAACTCACCCAGCACTTCCCCAGCCCTTATGGCTGCCTGGGCTGCAGGTCTCCCTGTGCTCCCCTGACTTTGAGCAGAGGCTAGTGTTACAGACTTTGTGGGCAAGAGTGTTGGGTGGATTGGCTGTTGTGGCTTTCCGTTGGGTCATTTTCTTACAGTGTGCACTTGAAGAGCCAGCACAAAACGTCTTTGCTGTTGGCACTGATGAGGTTTGGCCACTTTAGAATTCAGACACGTACTCATACCCGATGTAGCTGGGGTTGCTTTCCAGCCTGCGCTGCCCTCATTGATCCAGGTTCTCTATAATACCCTCAGGAAGCACTGCAATGGCTGTGTGCTGCTGTGGAGAGGCCTCCAGGGTTACCCTTCGGCCACTGACCTGCTGGGTGACTGTGTCCCATTTAAATCCATTTCAGAAGTTACTCTGTAGTTACATTGAAGACTGTACACATGCCCAAAATAGCTGCAATTATTTTTCATAGAAAAACTCTTCAAAAACCACTGCCTGATTACACAGTTTACGTCTTGGGTAAGTAATCATTAGTGCTATATGTCAGATAGTTTTGGTTTTCCTCTAGACACATCCCTATCCTCTGAAAGTTAGGTATGCCATGTGGTTTGCTTTGGCCAGTGGAACTTGAATGGAAATGTGTGCTTCTCTGGGTGGAAGCTTTAAGCACTGGTGCACTTTCACCGCATTTCCTCTTTCTTGCTTCCTGGGAACACAGAGATGGAGCCTCCCTCAGTCTGGTCCAGCTGGGGGCCGCACCTGGCCTCAGCCCACCTGCCCTGGCCAAGTAGCATAAGCTTATTTATGCATTTGTTTATTTATGTTAATTTTCAAAATTTGTTTATACTTTGTATATTGCAGTGAATAGAAATTTACAGGATGTTGTAAAAATAGCACCAAGAGTTCCCTTGTAACCTCCACCCAATTCACTACATGGTTCTGTCTCACAAAACTATGAAGGGGGTTAGCTCGGCATTACCTATTTTGAATGATAGAGATTCTTCCTTTTTAAAAATGCATACCTTAATTGAAGGAGCATGAAACGCTTCCAAACTGTTATCTCATTTTGCTTACTGCTTTTTTTTTTATGTTTTGCCCTGTATTTTAGTCACTATTCTCCTGCCAGATCACAGATTCTCTAAAAGAACATATCTGATTTTCCTGTAGATCTTGCCCAGCACAGTGCTTGGATGGTAGAGGCGCACTGAAGTGTTCGCTGGTGAATGGATGATAAATTGTTGTGTATTCTTTGTAGCCTGTGGGTAAAAAGGAGAGGAAATACGGTCATCCAGGGACTTGAAAGACTATATAACCTAAAGTTCATTATTATCCATCTGCTTCAATATTTTCAATCAAATTTTATTGCTTTGCCATTTGTTATAAACTGATATCATTTGGGGAGTCCAGTTTCACACCTTGGTACACGCACATACCTCACTCACCCACCACCAAATCTCCACTGCTAATAGTCACCTGTCCCTCCATCTCCCATCCCTCCCCTCTTCGCCTTCCCTTCCCATAGTCACCATATTTTTCACAGAGCCTGAGCATTATTTTCGTTGTGTTTTGCCAGCTTGTTTTCTTTGGTTATTTATATTCCACAAATCAGTGAAACCATCCAGTAACTGCCTTTCACTTTCTGACTTCATTTAACATAGTCACCTCAGGGTCTATCTATATTGTCATGAAAGGCACAGTTTCATCTTTTTTTTTTTTTTTTAAAGATTTATTTATTTATTTATACAAGCACTGGGTACAGTCAGAAGCACGGGAGGGTGAGAGAATTCACCAGAGCCAGAGTGGGGAGCAGAGCAGGCAGAAGGACCGAAGTACACTGCTGAGGGGAGCAGCGGGCGGCAGGAGAGGTCTGTGCACCATGTGGGACCCTCCTCCGGTGGCCGCGGAGCAGCCGGGGATTGAACCCGCACTGCAGAGGCTGCGGGCAGCTTCGCAACCCAGCGCTCAACCGCTGCGCCACCAGGGAGGCTCAGTTTCATCTTTTTTAATAGCCCATCAATATGCCATTGCAGCTGGCTCAATATTAAGCTATGAGAGCAATCGGAGATATGGTGAAAGTCTGGGAGATTGAATAATAAAATATTTGGCAAAAGTAGGATGGGCAGAGATAGGCACTTCCATGAAGCTACTCCATGAGGCACCGGAACATCAGGTTTATCTGTGAATATGTCTTTCCAGAGTCAAGAGTTTTCATTCTGAAATCATGATACTTCTCCCTGCCCCAATAGATTTTTGTAACCTTCTACCTTTGGGGTCTAGGGGCAAAAATCAAGATTGTCATTTGCAGTAGCAGTGATTCACTGTGGCAGGGCAGCGAGCAGCTAACCAGCTGTTTTATGATGAGGACCCTTCTATAGCTGTATGTGTAGCAGGCCATTGCCTGAGACAAAAATTAAGAGATAATGGACCACTGACATCTGGTTCTAAGGTCCTTCTTAGTTCCCATGCTGCATGTAGTGACTGTCCTGCACCCTTCCCTCCAGCCATAGAGTAATAGTGCATCCTCACCAGTTTCTTCATTCAGGCCTCTGTATCTGCCCTCTGTGTTCTATCCACTGTTCACAGTCCTTTTAAGGTGGACTTTGTCCAGCCCAGATATTATAAGTGCAACATTCTATGGAGAGTTGGAGAGCCTGACTAGTGAAAACCCCATCCTTAACTTCTGTTTATTTAGGTGTTAGAGTCTCAGTCTCTCTCTCTCTCTCTCTCTCTCTCTCTCTCTCTCTCTCACTCTCTCAGTAGACTTGATCATATCTGAGTCATTCTTTACCTTCCCTTTTAGAATATAAACTAAGGACAAATACTTGAAGGTCTTCTGAAAATGCTTGCAGATACACAGAGCGAATGTCAGTATCAGGAGAGATGGTTCTGAATTATCATTCACCATGTGAGACTCTGTATACCCAGCTACATTGCAGGGTGAGGCAAACAGAAGTAAACTAGCTTCCCCGAACTCATTTCCTAAGTGATAAATAGGATGGTAACTTATTTTGGTCTTACATGCCTCATTAAACAAGGAAGTATCTTGTTCATTTGCTTGTATGGGAGAACTTAAATAGATGCCATAGATGAGTAGAAATAAACTGCATATAGGCTGTAACTTCTGAGATTGGGTCTTACAGACAAGACTTGAACCAACACAGATACACCCAGACCAGAAACACAGGAAAGTTTGGCTCCAGGGAGCTAGAGAAGGACAGTGTGTGGTCTCAGAAGGGCCATGATGGGTTGTTTGGGTTGGCTGACCAAGCCTTCTGTTGAAAGCAAGTTAGAAATAGTTTGAGGTGGCTAAGTTAATTACTTGTGATGGATAGGGAATGACTGAGGATTCCTGCTGAGACACGGCTGCCTGATTTATTTTCAGTTTCAGCTGAACAGTACTTGAAGCTGATGTACAGAGTTATGGAGCCTATTGTTTTCTAAATAATGTTTCCATGACTAGTTGCTAGGATTGGGTGCTGAGTGTGGGCTGAGGAGTAACTGGGTGGGCAAAAGAAAATGGTCTGCCCAGATTGCCATGGCAGCCAACAGGAGGGCATGTCCAGTGAGAAAATGAAACCAAGTGATATAAAAGAGAAGGCTGCAGTAAGAGTCATATGTGCGCAGTAGACCAACCCATTTAGTGCCTGGAACCTCCACTTTACTAAAAGCTCCCTGTCATCCAGATACTGGGTGGAAGGATTCTTGCCAGAGAGGCCTTCCCTGACCACCCACTCGAAACACCACCCTTGCCTCCCCACACTCCCTGTCCCCAAGTCTCTTTTATTTTCTTTTTTGTGCCCATCACAAACTAATGTTGTTTATTATAACTGGAATCTAGTAGCCATGAAACCAGGGTTTTGTCCTTCCTCCAGAGTAGCCTCCTATCCTAATATCGGTGCAAGTACAGAGGAGAAGCTCCATAAACACTGGCTATATGACAAGCCTGTGTGCTGCCTGTGAGGAAAAGTGTATTTTTCTTATTTTTGAATTTCAAACTTCTGACTCAGAAATATGTTTTGAGGAAAAGTGGGCCACTCTGAAGCAGGGAGATTATCCCTGTGACCTCTGCCTTTCTCCTCACTTTTTCCCAGGAACCATTAGTCAGTGCAGAGTCTTGGAGGGGAAACGTGTCTACTCTTACAATGTCTAATAGTGCAAAGCGTGCAGGGGCAAATGGAGCAGCCAGTGCTAAAGATTGAAAAATATGAGCTAGGATGCTGGGAATGGGTGCCACCCACTGGGAGGTGCTTCCTTCCATGCTCAGATTGAGTGGCACACATTACAGGCTCCTTGTCTGAATTTACTTGTTAAATAGTTGTGTGACATTGGGTATACCATTTTGCCTCTACAGTCTCTGTTTTACCTTCTTTAAAACTAAGGGTGAAATGGGACATTGAGGTGGATAAACCCTGAAATGCCTTTTAACTAACTCTAAACCACACCATAGCTGTATTTCATGCCTCTTTTGCTTTGTGTGGACTTGGTGGTTTGATGTGCACTGACCAGCCTTGTAGCTGCAGTGCTCCTGGAGACCAGAAAACCCAGATGTGATACAACTGCTTTCTTTCCACACTGCAGGCCACACAGCAGACAGCTCCCTCTCAGACTGATACAACTTTGGGGAAAAACCAAAACATTTTAACTATTTTATTAACATTTAAAAACAACTGATTTAGAACATTTTCCAGATACTGCAGGTTTTTGATATTAGGGGAGGGTGGCTAGGAGAAGAACAAGAAGCAGTGTTTACCTAAAATGAATTAAGGCTGCAAGAAAAGGTTATAGACCAGATGAGTCAAGTTCAGGACAGTTTTAGCTAAAATTCTCAGCAGAGGGTAGGGGAACAATTTTTCTTCCTAAGAGGCATTTGACAATGTCTGGAAACATTTTTGATTGACATGACATGACTGTTTTCTTTTTAAATATTTATTTATGCGTACAAGAGCTGGGGTGTAGGCCAGAGGTACAGGGGGGTGAGAGGATTTGCCAGAGACAGAGTAGGAACAGAACAGGCAGGTTGACTGAAATACACTGCTGAGGGGAGCAGTGGGTGAGACATGAGAGGTCTTCTGTGCCATGTGGGTCACCTTCCTGGCAGGGATCGAACTCACTTGTGATGCAGGAGCTGTGGATAGCTTCATAGCGCTGATGTTTAACCCTTTTGTGCCACCTGGAGGCCCCCATTTTGCTTTTCTAAAAATCATATTTTAGGCAATTTTAGGAAACGATTGTGAGCCAAAGAATGAACTGTCCATCCCCTGTGAATTTAAACCATCAAATAGGTGTCACCCAACCCCCAAAATGAAGCTGATATATTAGTGAAGGTCCATGTGTCCTCCTTCAAAATATTTATTCCACAAAGGTTTCTATAAAATAAGAACAGCAAATTTAAGGTAGTAAAGCAAATAACAGAATGGGAGAAAATATTTTCAATCATTTTGTCAGGTTAACATTTATTACATAAAATATAATAGGGGTACTTACATAAGTAAGAGAACATTACTAAATTGATAATGGATAAATAGAAGCAAAAGTTACATCAACTGAAGGTTTGTTGTGTCCTAAATGTTAGGCTTAGCATTTTTAAGAACCTAATTTCCTCTGCAATACTGCAGAGATGGTGTTATTATTCCTGTTTGTTATAGGAGGTCTAGTAGGCTTAGAGAAGGTAAGTAATCAGTTCAAAATGACATACAAGACAGTAAATCAGCTTTTGAAAACTGTTTAACATCACAGTAAAGAAATAGGACTAAGGCCCTGGTGTGCATCTATTCACCCAGCCAGCACAGAGGAGACGGTGAAACGTGTTGCTGACAGACAGTGGGCCCAGCTGTGCTGCAGCCCCATGCACTGCAGTTCCCAGGCTCGCTGAGCGCTCCACAAGGCATGGACATGCTTGCACTGTCCAGCCAGCTCTCCCATTCTTCAGAATTTTTCTTAGAGAAAAATAAAAGGAGAATAAACACGTAGACAGATAGATGTGTTAGTATGTTAGCAACTGGCCATCTGTTGCGTCGGCAACACCACACTGATAAAGAAACGGGAGTTGTGGAGCAGGCTGCACAATGCAGGATGCTGCTGAAAAAGCAAGATCCTGGCCTTTTAATTCTTAAAATAATCATACAGCATCAGTTGTGTGGGGTAGGAGGACAAAAAGAAAAGGGAGGAGTGAAACTAAAAAATGTGCTATGTCATCTTTCATTTCCCTAGGTCCTGAGTCTGACCCCCAGGCACTTCTCATCTGCTTGATAACTTGTTATTGTGATTGAAATCAAGCCCTGGATCCCCAGCCCAGGTTTCTGTTTTATCAACAAGGTGTTCCACAGATCAGCTTCTGGGGTCCCTTGTTATACATCAGTCAATGGCCCCCCAGGCGTTCCTGGTCATACCTGGTGCATAAGCTTCCCAGGGTGAGCAAGCTCTCTACTCTTGATTGATTTGAAAGGCACCTTGTAGGGTTGGGCTCCTATAACTGATTGACCAGGCAGTTCTGTCCTTGTACAGGAATGCAGAACCATAGGGAACAAAATGCTGGCTGAACAGGCTGCTTAGGATTAGCAGACCCACACCCGTTGATAAGGAAGTGGTTGGGGCATTGAGGCATGTTTATTAGGAGGGTACATGTCTTTACAAACAAGAAGCTTGAAGTTTGTCTTCTTCAGAACCCCCCTTTGTCAAGATTGTGGAATGTGGGGCTATTTCGACAGATGGTTTGAGGGAACTGCAAGGCAATGTGATGACTCTTTAAGAAATGGATTCAGATATGTCTTTTTCCTGCTTTTTTTTTTTTTTAATGGAAAATATTCCCTATCAAACATTGTTGGGTCAGGTCATCCTGCTTGTAAGCTCTAGGCATCCTTTATTTTTCCTTCATAGCACTTACTTCAGTTACATTTTTATTTGCCTTCCTATAGTGTATTTATGTCTGTTCCCCCCTGCCAGGCTACAAGACATCCTTTGCTCTCGTGAGCCTGGACTTGGCTCAGTGCCTGTCACACATAGGCACTTAGTAACAATTTCCTGAGTAAGTGGATGCATGAATATTAGAACCTGAGCTCTACATTTGATTATTGCCTTCAAGACCGAACTTGTTCTCTTGTTCTCTTATAAGTCCACTATAAATTGTTAATTGTGCTGACATTTGCCTTCAAAACATACATTAAACAACCTTTTTGGGTAACTGACATTTTATAATTTGATCCTTCATTGTAGTATCATGCACATCCCTCCCCCTCTCTCACATCTTAATTTTATCCTGGATGTTGGTTACAACCTTCCCCTAAAGCCCCTGCTCTGTCTTAGACATGGCGTGAGGGGCTGCAGATACAGAGCTGAATCATTGTGGTTTCCAAGGAGCTTTCTGGGGGCCAGAGAAGGCAGAAAGGCAGCCAGTTAGTCACATTACATGTGGTCAGCTCAAGGGTGATGGAGAAATGAACAAGATTCATGAAGATGGGTGAGGGTGGACAGCAACTTCCTGAAGAATGGCTATTCTTTACAAGAGATCTGAGTCATATTAATTATTTAATCACCCAAGTACCTATGGATTTGCCTGTGTGTTTATGTGTGTGTTTATGTACCGTAGTCTAAAAAACTATGCATGTGGCATTAAAATAATCATAAAAGAAAAGGAAGATAATACAGATCCCAAACTCAAGCATCAGGGAGAAACTGCTTCTGCGTATGGTGTGGTGGGGGTGCAGGGCACGGGGATGCTGAGTGATGTAAACCTATGGGGATTAATCGGGGAAGGCCGTGTGGAGGGACTTCTAAACTCTAAGAACAAGTGTACAAGTGACAGTTGCAGGGACAAGAGGCACTGCTAACAGAAAGAGGAACCTGAGCAAAGGCATGAAAGTTGGACTTAGTCAACAACAAGGAGATGGAGAGCAGATCAGCTGGCACTGGAGAGAGATGCAGATGCACAAGACTTCAAGGTCTGGGCTCAGCAGTGTGAAAAGGATGAAGAAAGGGGGACTCTAAGGAGAGAAGGGGGTACTGAACAGGTGACACAGGGGCACGGTTGGGAAGGGAGGCTGTGAAAGGGAGAAGTGTGGAAGGACAGAGAACTGGAAGGACGGAGAGGCCGCCTCCTGCGAGGGCACAGAAGAGGTCGGGCCTCCTCAGAAGACACCTGGTTGATGGAGCAGGAACATGTAGCGCGTTGAGCCGTGGGACTGGAGAGGTGAAGACAGTCAGGTTATCATCTAAGAATCTTGACTCAAAGAGAATGAGATAGGAAACCATGGTAGTAGATTCATGAGAGGATTTTTTTTTAATAATTTTTAAAATTTTAACATTTATCTTTTATTACTTTTTTTAGACAATATTTGCTTCCCACCACCCCCTCAGATTGAGTCCCCATAGAATTTCCTTCCCCAAGGCACCGTGCACCATCACCACAGTCCTCTGTGCTCCTCCCTCCCTCCCTCTCACTCCTCTCCCTCCTCTTTCCCTGTAGTTTGTCTCTGGTTTATAATTGTCTGGTTTTGCTTTGTTGTGTTTTGTACTGTTATTTTTTTTTATACTGATGTCTTATTTGGTTCCTCTATATTCCTGTTATAAGTGAAACCATCCAATATTTTTCTTTTCCTTCTGGCTTATTTCACTGAGCATAATTCCTTCTAGCTCCATTCACATTGCTGCAAATGGCATGAGTTTATCTTTTTTTATTGCTGAATAATATTCCATTGTGTATATGTACCACATCATCCTGATCCAGTCATCTATTTTTGGGCATTTGGGTTGTTTCCAGGTCTTACCTATTGTAAATAGTGCTGCAATAAACTCACAAGAGAATTTTTAAAGTTAGAAGTGGTTGAAGTAGAGAGTGAGGGGGATAAACAAGGGAGTGCAGTCTCTGAGGCAGGAGGGCTCTTGTGGCCTGCAGGGAGACTCGAACAGGATTGGGGCTCTTTATCCTCAGAGAATAAAATCCAAGTGGTAAATTTCTATTTCTGTTGCAAGGTATAGAGTGGAACTTTACCAGTGTGGTGTGCAGGAGAATAAAGAAGAGTATCATTAGGAGAGAGTCAGTGTCCGTGACAGTGACCTTAAAGAAAAAAAGCTCTCTGAGAAGAAATCATTTTTCAGAGTAAATATGAGCTGTCTGGCTCTAAGTGGTTGCATCTCAGCAGTAATTTATTACATGCCCTGCTTGGAGTAAATGAATAATGCACAAGGCTTTTGAGTCTTGAGCAATATAAAATAGCCTGGACACACTGTTGTGAGAGATGGAATCTTGGCCTTAAATTTCACTCTTTCTGCTGTTTTCACAAAGTAGCTGATTCAAACTATTACAGAGCAAAAATCTCAAAAATACTATCTATACGTATATATATATAGATAGTATTTTTTTGCATATATATATATATATATATATATATGAGAAAATTAGGCAGAACACAAATCAGGATACATGTATCTTATTAGGATAAAATTGTCCCAGAGAGAACTTGGCTGTCATTCTAAGCTGTGGACACTCTGTTTTTATTTCTTTGTTTGGATTCGCAGTCTCTGTTTGAGTTGCCTGAAAGCATTAGGGTTGCTTTACACGGGCTAGTGAATGAGATCATTTATTGATGAATTTTCAGCATTTCCAATCAGGATTTTCCCAAAGACTATTTTCAAGTTGACACCAATCTGGCTTGTTAATATCATAGATACCTCAGACATACTACTGTTCACAAAAACATGTTAATGAGTTTTTTAAAAAAGTGAGATGAATGGGACTTGTGAGAATATTTGGCTTTTCCTTTCCATAGTCCTCCTGTCCCTTGAACTGGTGACTCTTTACAGAGAAGTGCCGACTTTGTGTCTCCAGAGCCAGTGCTTTGGCCTCACATTGCCAATATGTAGCCATCGTCCCCTCTTCATAGTAACTCACCGATGCTCATCTTTCAGGTGCTGGTCCTGTTGGCTGCCTTGATGAGATATACAGTACAGTAAGAATCTTAGTTGACCTGCCTCGCTTTTTTGCCTTAGGTATCTAAAGCCTGGGTTATCTATCTAAACCTTTAGCTAATATATGTGATTTGCCTTTTATACCTTTGCCTTTTCCTCTTCCTGACTGGAATGTGCCCATGATGTACTTGAGTGCAGCAGTCATTTTGTGTGTGTGGCGGGGGGGCAAATCCATGTGTTAAATAAGGCTTGTGGAAAGAGAAGAAATCCAGGCCTTACTTGAGTCCCAGTCTAGCACTGTTTATACCTAGGCTGCTTTTATATGAGAAAATTAATCTCTGTAAAGTAGGATTTCCGATAGCAGATAGTTGAATGCAGTCCCTCTATCTCTTTATCACTGTAGCAGGGTCTCCAGATTTTTTCTAATCATAATGTCTATCTATAAAAAATTTGAAAACATTTATATATATACACATTGTATTTTTATTTATGAGCTATCCACATATACTAGTTTATTAGATAGAGAGAAAGAGATGTTAGAGGCCAAAAAAACTTTTAAAAATAACTTTTGTATTCTATTTATTAATGATATAAAGTCTTTTTTTACTCTAAACATTAAACAAAAAGAGAGCAATGTGATTGTCATTTAATATACTTACGTTTTCTTTCAAAACTTTGGAAAACCTTAGCCTCACGTGTTATAGTGGAGCAATCTGAAGACCCGTCTTCAAGGTTAGTTAAGCTCTGTGCTTCATTTTATTTAGGTCTGTATTTCATTGGCTGTCAAATCTGAAAACAGATATAAATTTTCCAAAGGAATAAGTAGATCATTGGTTTTATTGAATTTATTAAGTCTAGATACTCATTTTTCAATCTCATCTATCAATAATGCAAAGGTTTTTGATTAATTTGGCCAGTAGATTTTAATCTCCTGATGACTTTGACTCCTGCAAATTCATGGGGAGTGGATTTTTAAAATACTTTTCACAATTAGTTTCAAAACTTCCAGGCAGAAATTCCTCATGTGGGAGATTTTAAATGGACTGGAAAATTTATTTTCCATCAACGTGAGCAGATATGAGAATTTTTCTACATGACACACGTCATTTTCAGGGGAAAAAAAATCCAAAAATGGAGTCATTTCCAATTGCTCATTTTCAAAATGCTCCCTCTAGAACTCAAGTATTTTCTTTGGAAAAGCCTTTACTTTTTCCTTTATGGTTAAACCCCCAATCCCACCGCCCCCCCATGCTGAAGAGAAAACTTGGGTATATTTATGTTTATAAACATATCTACTTGGGGCCTCCCTGGTGGCTCAAGGGGTTAAGTCTCAGCACTATGAAGCTATCCACAGCCACTGCAACATTAGTTCCATCCCTGGCCAGGGAGGTGACCCACATGGTGCAGCAGACTTCTCCTGACTTTCCGGCTGCACGCCTTAGCAGTGTATTTCAGTCAGCTTGCCTATTCTGTTTCACTCTGTCTCTGGTGAACCTGTTACAACCCCACACCTCTGGCCTACACCCAAGCTCTTGTATGCATAAATAAATAAATCTTTAAAGAAAAAAAAATCTACTTGGTACTGTGATACAGAGGTGTTTACTATCCAAGGAGAGGTCAGGAAATTTAAATTATTTGTCTTTTTTAAAAGTAAAATAAAAATGAATAGCTCAACTTAAAGTTTAGCAATTACTTTCTTTAGAGATAACAACAAACCTTGATGTAAAAGATTTTCTTGGTCACTCACCATCTCATTGCAAATTATTGGAAGAGGATCCTGTATTTAAATGTGTTGTTTTGTAATATTAAGTACAGTCAGTTCTGCTCTTAAGCTTATTTTGAAAATATGAGTTTGTTCCAACATATTTAGTATATTAAAGAACATTGTGAGCATAACAATTTTTTGTTTGCTTTTATACAATTTCATCTAATAGAATTGCTAAGTGAAACTAGATAAATACAGAAAATAGTTGAACCCAACCACACAGGAATGTAACACACACAACATACATACACCCACTCTTCAACTAACTACCAGCTGCCTCAGTCTACCATGATATATATATATATATATATATAATTAAAATAATTAAATATATATATATATATTACAGGTATGTTTATGAACCATACTTGTTCACATTTGGTGAATCTATATCTATCTTTCTATCTGTCTGTCTGTATGTAAGTATGCATGTATACACACACACATAGATATTTCCATCCACTTTCAGATAACCCTCCTTCACTACTTCATAATAACCCACAAACTATAATCCTTCCAGCACCTATGCCCCAAACCTTCAAGCTTTTTTCAGTGTACAGTCCCAATTTTATTATCTATATTTCAGTCATTTAAATAATGTAAACTATGAATCTGTTATTAAATTTCTACCTTTTTTTTCAAAATGTGTCATAATGAAGATTTTGAGCGTATTGCTCTTATGCCATCCCCCCTCCCCATACCCTTTGATATTTATTGCAGTTTTGTACAAGGAAGTGTGGTGATTTCAGGAATGCGTATGTCTTATTACAGCATTGCTGACTGTACGTTGATGAACTCTGTTGCAGTTTACAACCCTGGCTTTAACTTCTTTATAGCAACGATTTGCTTGCGAATGATTTTGGAATGGATTTCACAGTGAGATGCTATCACAGCAGCCTTCTTCCTTTTCTCCTTCCTAATGAAAGAAAGAACTATTTACAGCAATAATGTTCTAATTGGTCTGGGAAAGGACCTGGCCAGAAGCATTTTTAAATCCTCTCTAGTTCATTCTAACGTTGAGAATAGCTGCTTCAGTCTTTCACCAAAAGTAACTTTGTGTATTTTATCATTTAAGCAATTACTAGCAGATTCCATAAATTAAGACATGTTGAAAACCCCCTACTTTCATCCAACTTCCCACAATGCATAGTGTATTAATTAAAGCCTTTTCAAATATACACCAGTATTTTATTTATTTATTTTTTTAAAGATTTATTTATTTATTTATTTATTCATACAAACACTGGGTACAGTCAGAAGCGCGGGAGCGTGAGAGAACTCACCAGAGCCAGAGCAGGGAGCAGAGCAGGCAGAAGGACCGAAGTACACTGCTGAGGGGAGCAGCGGGCGGCTGGAGAGGTCTGCGCGCCATGTCGACCCTCCTCCGGTGGCCGGGGAGCAGCCAGGGATTGAACCGGGGATTGAACAGGGGATTGAACCGGGGCTGCAGAGGCCGTGGGCATCTTCGCAACCCAGCGCTCAACCGCTGCACCACCAGGGAGGCCCTACACCAGTATTTTAAATGTATCTTTCAACAATGTTCTGTAGGTAGAGGCACACACAGCATTAAGCAGCAGTGAAAAAATTGCAATGATTGACTCTGTGCTTATGACACTCATTTTTTTTTAAAGATTTATTTTATTTATTTATACAAGGACTGGGTATAGTCAGAAGTGTGGGAGGGTGAGAGAATTCACCAGAGACAGAGCAGGGAACAGAACAGGTAGACTGATGAAATACACTGCTGAGAGGAGCAGCGGGCACGGTGGGAGAGGTCTGTCGCCCTATGTGGGACCCTTGCCTGTGGCCGGAGATTGAACCAGCACTGCAGAGGCTGCGGGCAGCTTCGCAGCCCAGCTCTCAACCTCTGCGCCACCAGGGGAGGCCCTGTGACACTCATTTTTTAAAGTATCTTGCCAATTATGATGACCTGGCACTGATATTAGCCATTATCTCAAGAATCAACAGACATTGATGGTGTAGTTCATCTTCACCCATAGTGGAGACAGATCCAAATTTCAATTAATAAGCAAATAAGTTCCTGTGGTCAGATCTGATTAAATTGTCATTGATTTTAGCTTATAATGTGGCTGAGAAGTGATCAGACTAGAAGTGTCAGCCCATTTTGGGGTCATCTGTTTGTATTTCCATTATTACTGCTATTGTCAGTCTGTGGTTTCTTTGTTGGAATCTTTTAAAGCCACTTTTCCATGTTCTCAGGGTTGGCTTAATAAAGCTATAATCTGTACATATTCTTAACAGAGCACTGATAGGTTGTAATGTCACAACAGTAATGAGGAACTTCACATTCCTCCCTTGGGAGTTCCCATATGCTGCGTGATATAGGAACATCAAAAATACAGGTCACATGCAGGGATCATTATTAACCCACATATTATTTTTTAATAATAAATTTTATTTTTATATTCCCCATACAATTGCAACCCCCTTATTTTGACCCCAAGCCCTCCCCTCCCGCCCCCTACCCCCATAGAGTGTCTCTGGTTCATAGTTTTTTGTTGATTTTGATTTTCACTTTCTTATAGTTATTCATTTTCCTGGTCCCTTATTTAAGTTTTCTAGATTCCTGCTATGAGTGAGACCATCCGGTATTTTTCTTTTTCTTTCTGGCTTATTTCGCTGAGCATGATCCCTTCCAGCGCCATCCATGTTGCTGCAAATTGCATGTGTTGATCTTTTTTGAATGCTGAGTAATATTCCATGGTGTATATGTACCACATCTTCTTGATCCAGTCATCTATTTTTGGGCATTTGGGTTGTTTCCAAAGCTTAGCTATTGTGAATAGTGCTACTATAAACATAGGGGTGCAGGTGCTCTTTGGAATTGATGTTTCTGTGTCCTTTGGGTAAATACCTAGGAGTGGAATTGCTGGATCATATGGAAGCTCTATGTTTAGTAGGTCCAGAAATCTCCACACAGCTCTCCATAGTGTCAACCCACATAATACTAAGAAACTTTATTTTTTATATTCAAATCTATTTTTCTAGTACCCAGTGGATTGCCTTGAGTGCCTCTTTGGAGATCATAGGCTACAACTAACATTTAGGCTCTGCTGATGAGATACGAGGGTCTCTGAACTGTTCCAGCCAGAGTCTAAGTGACAGGTTCCCACTTGATGCTCCTGCATAGTGACTTCTTTAGTTCTCTGCATCATTTTTGTTGTTTTGCTGCTATGACTTTGTGCTTGCTGGCTCTCTTCTTCACCTGGCTGACTCCCACAAATGTTTGGAGATTCTGTTACAAGTGTGATGACCTCCCAGAAACCTTGTGTGAAGGACCCTACTCCCTCCATGATTTGTAGTATGCCTGCCAAACCTACAGCATGTCTCCATTATTCATGTATATTTGATTTTTTTGGTGGTTTTCACTTTGCTTGAAAACCATGAGGTCCTTGATATGAGGGACTGAAAGTCAAGAACTGAGAATGATCACAAATTTTACTCGGTGTGCGGACTAATACGTCAGCCTGCCACGGTTTTGTGGGTACTGACTGAGGGCTGGAGACGCCTGGCTCAGAAACAGCCCATATTCCTCACAGCACAGAAGATGTCATTTACTTTATGTTTACAGGCCCGCAGGTCCCGTAGGTGCATGCAGATAAACCCTGGTGGATGCTGTACAAATAGTGGCTTTGGCCACAGACAACTCAGAGCTTAGGGCAGCCTCCAGTCCTCAAAGGGGTGCTCGCAAAACTGCCCACTTCTGCCTGCCAAGGGAGACATCAAATCCTGATTGGGAAACAGTCTGCCTGGGAGTGAGACACTCGTCCTGTTGTCCAGAGCTTTTTGCTCTACAAGCCTTCTTGAAGGGATAGTCAGAACTCTCAATACTTATCACCTCCTCATAAGACTTGCAGAGATGCAAGAGAGCTGTGGAGAATAATCTCCTACCCTTAATCTTTTTCTCTCTGCAGCTAGCACCATTTGGGAGCATAGTAGGTACTCAGTAATTATTTGGTGGAAGATGAAAACAGCTGGAAATTAAAAATATTTGTGAGACTATTTTTAAAAATTCATGTTTCAGTAGATTTTTCCTTCAGAATTCTTGGGTAGAGACCAATTTCTTTTAATACAAAAATAGCATGAAAGCTAGACTAACACAGTCTAACTGCCTTCCTAGAGGTGTCAAAGGCTCTGTCCCTTCTGCTCTTTGTAAGTCCCCAGCCTTTATTCAGCTGCTTTGTGGGAGTGGGACTCAAGGTATGGAGACTTTTCTAAGGAAAAACTCCTACTCACTCACATTTCTAGGTGCCTTGTGGAACTCTGTTCTTTCCTGTCTAAAGTGTATGTTAAAGCTAAATACTGCAATGCTGATGGTTAATAAGGAAGGAGAATTAGCAGATCATTAAGTAGGCTTCTGTTTACTCATATCCTGCTAAGCCATCAATTTGTATAATTGTGGCTTTTTGCTTTGACTCATTGTTATTAGCATCAGAAAGTGTTTGCTGAACCTGACTCCCAGGTGTGAAATATTAGGAAATTCCAATGTGCCCATAGAGATGAAAACAACATTTATTTACTATAGATAAGAACCAACTAATAATGTACTTTGGGCTATAGCGAAGGAACAGGGGCTCATCGGCTCAAGCAAAAACTGGATTTCTGCCCCTTAGTCCCTTTCCTTCTGCTTTATGGGACCAGTTCTTCCCTGCATTTTGAATGAATGCTAGAGTGGTTCCATTGCTTATCTGGTCACTCTTGGAAACAAAATTTCCTCAGCTACCTAGAGTGGCAAAAAGACACTGTCACGTTTTGCAATTGAAATGTCAAGTTGTGAGCATCAGTGGCATGCTTCTGTGGTGTTATTGGTACTAACGTTTTATCCTTTAACACACATCAGACGTTGGGAAGGTGGGCAGGCCTCCATGCCAGTGGTTCTGTCCTAGTCAGGTTGTTCAGTGGTGGACTGATGGCCAACCTAGCTGGGTCTTAGGTGCTCTGAGCTGCTGAGCTCTCTCTCTGCCTCTACCTTGCTTAAAACCTCTGAGCTGTGTGCCAGATACAATTTTGTAATTTTGGAATAGTGTCATGAAAAAAGAAAAGGTTCCTGTTATTATGGAGTTTAATTCTAGTGGGAGTCTGGGAGGTACAAGAAACAAACAGTATCAGAATGTGTCAGTGTCAAAAAAAAAAAACAAAAACAAAAACAGAAAAAGAGATAGAGACTAGGGCTTGGGGTGCTATTTTTTGGGGGGGGTCAAGAAAGGCCATTCTGTAGAAGGGACCTTTGACAAGGTGACATGGTACATGAAGAGATACAATATTATTTGAAGATAGATGCTGATAAGTTAAAGTCTTCTGTAGTTAGATATTTGGGAACATCCACTATTTTCAGTTCTTCCCTTGCTGTTCCATAGAACAACTCAGTAATTCTTGGGTAAACCATGAAAAAAAGGATCCCAAAATAAAATGTCTTGGGGTCAGTGTTAGCAAACTTCTGATAACATAACATCCATCTTCAGCAGCACTTCCCAAGTATGTTTGATCACGAAAACATCTCGCAATTCACTTGTGTTGCAAGGAATTTGGTTTGGGAAAGAGTACCTCGATGTAGCATATCATAGACAACTGAAATGCTTGAAGCAACTGATAGAGTTACCAGTGTTGAATGGAATCTGAAAAGTGGTGAGTTATTTTTTCTCTTTGGATTTGCTTACTAATAAAAATAAAGTCATGAAAAACTTGAGGAACTGTTTAAAGTACAGAATTTTGGGTCAAACCAAAGATCTCCTGAAAGTGGAGGGAGTGATTTTACTAAGCAAAGTAAGTCAGAAGAAGAAAGACAAATACCAGATGACCAAACAAGTACTCATATGTGGAATATGAAGACACAAGTCAAAGGTACAGGCAAAAGTAAAGCAGAGCAACCCCCAGAAATCTGAATATAGAATTGAGGCTACCAGATAGGGAGCCTGGTGGTGTGGAGGAATAGAAGCCCAGTGGACAATGGTGGAGGATTATGGGTGTTTTTGGTGGGGGAGGGGGGGGACATAAATCTGAAAAAATGTGAACCTATTCCTCTAAATCATAGATAGTTTCCGTAAACCAGTGTCACCTCAAAAAATGATAAAAAATAAACCACTGAACAAAGACATCTTGAATCCTGATCTGTATTAGGCTAGAAAAATCCATGGCAGTAGGCTACAAGTGAATGGGATATGACTTTCTGCATGTCATTTTACTTCCAGGGGATGTGATATAAATCTATTTGAATTTAAATCTATCTGAATCTGAGCATCTGAGTTTGTGTTTGTTTCAATGGCTATTAGAAAGCATACTGAATCCAAATTCTAGATACTAATATACATTCTTTATACTTAATATTTATGTGTATTTCCAGATGAAATAATCATCTGGAATTCAGTCAGACATTTAGAATTTTTATTGTTGGCATATATACTTTAGTTACCATTTTCAGTATCTAAGTGTTCACATCAAGGAAGGAAACTTCTGGATTTTTTAAGAACTATACTGGTGAGTGAAGTTTCACAGATTTTGCCCTCCTGACATCTTTTGCCCCTAACCTAAACCAGTGCCACTGCTAAAATGACAATGAATTTTAATTGTATTAACAATTCTTTTGTCTTTATCCAGAATGATGCCACAATCTAACTAAAACCAGAGGCAGGTCAGATACTATCTTTTTACCTGTCTTAGAGTAACAGTATAAATCTCCCTTTATAAAAGATCACTTTTACAAGGAGAAGAAAAGGAGTTGAGAATTTACAGGTGACATTTAATACTCTGAGCTTTCACCATTGGAAAAAAAACCTACAAAACAATCAACAATCCTCTGGGTGAAACTGATAAATATAACCTGTCATTTATTCTGGAATAAACACACAGGCCAGGCAGAAAATGACTGTCTATCTTAATGAAATCACAGGGGCAGGATGCCACCTCTTCTCATTTGACTAAAGACAGCTGGAGAGAGGACATCTGTAATTAGAGTCCCCTGGAGCTGTGATTCTCTCGGACTCACCTGACTGCCCATTGAAGAGAGCAAGTCGCTTGGGCTGTGCTGAGCTAGGTGTGGCTTGCTTCTAACTTAAGGAGTTTACAACTGAGTAAATCCCTTTCTCTGCTCATAATTCAATCCAGGTGTGAAAAGTTTCCAGCCCTTTCAGTAACTTTTCATCCTCCAGGAAGGGAGCAAGCATCTCAGGAAGTGAGTGGCCTATTTCCCTCCAAGGCCAGGTCTCCATAGTCAAAGCAAAGAATTAGGACAATTACCCAGATAATTCAGGCCACCCAAATCTACTCTGGCCTGAATTATTCAAGTTAAAAAAACAACTTTTTTTTTTTTTCATTTTCTGATTCCCCCATATAATACAGGGGAATTGAAACAGCCTCCTCTCCCCCTCAGCATTTCCTTACTTGGGAAAATCAGGATCATTGACTGCCTGGAGAAGCAAGAGATAAGAGTGTTGGTGTGACCCACTTAGATCTGTCCTCTGGCTCTTTCTGTATGGATACATGACACTTGTCTCCATTCTCAGCAGCACTTTCCTTTCCTGTAACCTGAGGGAGAAACAGTAGTAAATAGCAAAGGAGGCAGTACACAGGTAGTGGTTTAGGCCTCTTGGCTTGGAGATTCAGAAACCTGAGGCCCCAGTATTCTATGCTTCATTGTCTCTAACACATTTAGGGTTTTGTTATTTATTTAGGTAAGCAGCTGCCCCAAAGTCAGTTAGCTCTGTTAACATAGTATATTAGGGGTCTCCCTGGTGACGCAGGCGGTTGAGCGCAGCGCTGTGAAGCTGTCTGCAGCCTCTGCAGAGCCGGTTTGATCCCTGCCGGCCTAGGAGCAATGCACATGGCGAGCAGGCCTTTCCTATCTTGCCCGCTGCTCCTCTCTGCAGTGTATTTCATCAGTCTGCCTGTTCTGTTCCCCGCTCTGTCTCTGGTGAATCCTGTCACCCTCCCACGCATCTGGCCTATACCCTGGTTCTTGTATAAATAAAATAAATCTTTAAAAAAAAAAACATAGTACATTAGTGTAGTGCATTGATTGCAATTGATTTTGATATGCTTTTACTGAAGTCTATATTTTATTCATTCCTTATTAGTTTTCCTGCTTTTTCTTTTTTGCTTCAGAATCCCATCCAGGTTACCATATTACGTTTCTTGTCATGTCTCCTTGAGCTCCTCTTAGATGTGACATTTTTCTCAGACTTGGCCTTGTTTTTGACAACCTTAGAAGTTTTGAGGAATGCTGGTCACATATTTTAGAGAATGCTCTTCAATTGAGGTTTGTCTGATGGTTTTCCCATGACTACTCTGGGGTAAGGGATTTTGGGGATCAATTCCATAATGTTCAGTGTCATCCTCAGCATACCAATTAGAAGTACATGATATTTCCATGTACTTGACTGACTGACATGCTATTTGCCAGATTTCTTTACAGTAAAGGTCTGATACAAATTCTTAATGCCACACTACTGTAAATCTATATATTTATATCTATCAATCTATGTAAAATATAGTTCTTTAGAAATATTGTAACATAATTTATTTTAAGAGTTATAGAATGCATACTGCTAGTGAATCCTAGAGTCCAAAGTATTTACTGAAAGATTGTTCACTTCCCAAGTTCACAAAGTATTTTATTGAATGTTTGGCGTGAGGAGAGGTCAAGAGAATTATAAAAAAGAAGCAAGTAAGTATTAGCACACCAGCCCCTGGCAAAATTCAATAGGAGGTGAATTTCCTCTTAAGGTATTCAGCAGTACCAAGTACTGCTTCACAAAGTGTTTTAGGTGCCCTGATAATGAAGAAAGGTAAGTTAGCAAATGCTTGCTGTTGAAATTATGGCATTTAGAGGAAAGTGAAGGTTTTGCAGATGATGACTTTCTTAGTGACTGGCCCAATCCTGACAAGCAGGTCAGAGACCTTACCTAATGTTCTCAGAATGCCAGGCTAAATGAATTATTTGTATAGACAGGTCTTCAAACACAAACACATTTCTGTTACAGAGACTCAGCACTTCTTCCTGCTGCTGGGATGTTCTGTGCTAAGTCTGGTGCAGCTTGGTACCTTCTTCTAGCACAACCTATCTCCAAATACTCTCTCTTCTTGTGTAGTGCCATAGCTGCAAATTTGATTGGATGCATATTATTCCATTAAATGAAAACACAGTAATTTATTTAACAAATTCCCTACTATTGGATATTTAAGTTATTTCCATTTTGTGATTTTAAATATAATCTGTCAGTTTAAAAAATGAATTGATACATGGGCAGATGATCACATGGACAAAGATGTGACAGGACAAGTACAGGAACATATCTATGGTATATTTGGGCAAGTGGGAGTTCACTGTGAAATTCCTTTAAATACCATAATAAAATTCTGAAAAAAATAATGCTTCCATTCATACATATATTTACTTCATAATAATAAAAACACATTCCTCTCTCACATCTTTTGTGCTTTTGATGAGCAAGAATACCATTTGTTACTTTTGCTTCAGTTAACTTAAAATTATTTTAAATTTAGTCTCATTTTTATCATTTCCAGTGAAATTTATTTGGTCTATTTGAATTTGTAAATGTCTGAACTTCCATTATCTTCTATTTGAAGAATTACCTGTAACTCTTTGTCTGCTGGCAATGGATTCTCGTAGCTATAGTTCATCTAAAGAGACTTTGGCTTTGAAAGTTATTTTTGCTGAATGTAGAATTTTGGATTGACCACTATTTTCTTTATTTCAGTACTTTAAAGATGTTAGTTCATTATCTTCTAGCTTGTCTAGTTTCTGACAAGAAGACTGCTGTGCCTCTCTTCTTCAATCCTTTATTTGTGATGATTCTTTTCACTCTGTTGTCAAGATTTTACCCTTAGTTCCCAGCAGCCTAACTTGGTGTCTCTAGGTTTATTTTTTTTTAATTAATAATTTTACTGGCTTGAAGTTTCCTGTTATTTTCAAATCTTTCAAAAACTTTTGGATGATTCGCAGCTGTTATCTTTTCAAATAGTTTCCTCTCTCTCTTCTTGTTCTAAGAATCTAATTATAATATGTTGACTATTTGACATTGTCCCACAGACCTTGGTTGTTCTGTTATTTTTTTTCTTACTTTTTCTTTGTGTGTTACGTTGGATAATTTCTATTTACCTATTTCTATTCTCTGACTTGTTCCTCAGTTGTGTCTAATAAGTTGATAAATGTGTTGAAGAAAATCTTTTTACACCTTTTAACTTATTTCTAGTATTCACATTAGAATCTTTTATATTTTCTCTCTTTTGTTTTTATATTTCTCTGTTCATTAATTGCTTTTTCTACTAGATTTTTTTATCATATTAATCATTTATTTTGCAGTTGCTATATAATATTTTTGACATATGTGTTAGTTCTGAGTCAGGTTCTGTTGATTTTCTCTGAACAGTTAAAAAATATTTTACACCACAAGGGGAAGGATAACTTTGGGTGTTCTTTTGGGGAACTATTCTCTTCCCTTCTCTCTCTACACACTAACCATATTAAAGTTCTTTCACACTAAGAAAAAAAATTTAATAAAAATATTTTAAATTGTGTTTTTGTCTTTCCTACATATTTTGAATAAATGCTAAATAATATGTATAGAAAAATAATAGAGAATGCAGTGAATAGTGAATTTATACCCACAAATGGGCGTGCCCCTTCTTCTCTAAGGTTGTTAGGATGGGTGGTTGAGTCAATCTATTTAACAGTTGAACTTGATATGGTTTTGTCATTTCTTTTTTTTTTAATATTTTTTTTTATTGTAGTGTCATTGGTTTACATTGTTGTTAGTGTTTTACAAGTAGAGCATCTCCCCTTTTAGGTGTAGTATCTGTAGCACACGCACCACCAAGGTACCCACAGCCCTTCACTATTGTCCATTGTGTTCTCTCCCCATGGCTGTCATTTCTGTAGTTACTTTCATTGTCTCACAGTCTTCAAATTCCTCTCATAGTGGATTACTATTGCCTTGTGCTTACCGTGGTCATGTGGTATCAAAGGGTTTTTTTTTTTTTTTTTTTTTAAGTTTTCCTGCCCTGTTTTTAGCTTGCAGCAGCCTCTGCATATCAACTCCAGAGGGAGTCTCTCTTTGCCTTTGTTTCTCTACCACCAGTAGGTTTCTTTTGCTTATTACTTGGTGTAAAGTTTATGACAGTAGATGAGGGAATTCTCCTGGTCCAGCTTTATTTTTCATCAAGTCCTCGGTGCTTAGAGGTTGAAGGTAAGACTTTCTCACTGCTATTTTCTACTTTCCCCTTTGGCTATCAAACTCTCCCTTATATGTCTGGCAGTTTCTGGAAGTATAGAACCCTCTCTCCCAGTTACCTCCTATGTTTGCCAAGTGAAAGAAGACCTCTGCTTGGTACTGATACAGGATTCTGGCCCCAAAAGGTTTTCCTGCTCTTCCCCCAGGAGTAACAGGCTCTTATTTCTACCCTTCTCCAAGAAGCAATAGTTTTGCCTGAGTCTTGGTTGTAGGGCTGTTTTTTTTAAATATTTATTTATGCATACAAGAACTGGGGTACAGGCCAGAGGTGTGTGGAGGGGGGAGGAGGGGACTCACCAGAGACAGAGTGGGGCGCAGAACAGGCAGATTGACTGAAATACACTGCTGAGAGGAGCAGCGGGAGAGACAGGAGAGGTCTGCTGTGCCAGGGACTGTTTCTTAATCCTATTTTCTAGTGGCATAAAGCATTTACTTTGTAGGAGAGAAGAGTCTGGTGAGGTAGGTGGGTTTCATGTCTGTCCCTGCAAATCCATGCCACCAAGTGGGGCTCTCCTAGTCTCTTGTACTTTTCAAGTATTGTGTAAGCTCCCAGTGGGGGTGCATGGAGAAGGCTGAGTTTGAGACTCCCAGTTATTTAAACATATGCATTAGCCCACATGCAGCTCCTACAAATTTGTTAAAACTTAAGCTGATTTATTCTTCTATGGTGGCTCTCTCTTCCTCCCATTCAAAGATGAGTTTGTGTGTCCCATGTCTCCTTAGGCAGGGCTTGTCACCCTTTGAAGTTCAATTGGCTTAACTCTGATGGCTTTGAGAAAACTGATTTAGTGATTATCCAAATTCTTTTCCATATTAGAATCAGATGATTTTTTTCTCAATGTTTTTTCTTAAAAAGAGCAGATTCCTCCTTTATGGTTATTATGATGAGTGAAATTGGTGATGAGTGTGGCTTAACAGCTTATTCTCATTCAATAAGACATTTTGTTTTTATTCAGACTGGCCTTTTCTCTTAGTGCCATTTTGAAAGAACTTTAGTCTTTTATTTCATTTCAAAAAATGAGATTATAACCTAAGTTGTATAAATATATTTAAAATACAATTGTTTGTACAGTCAGTCATAATTCACTTAACCTCATTGCAAAGAATTGAATTATTACATTTTTAGAGAATGTAAACACATCATTATTTGAAATGTCTAGAATTGTTTTTGCAAGTGACCTAGGCAAATCACTGATATTAGGGAGCTAAAAAACCTTAATACTATCATTTTAATAATTTGAGTCATTTTTAAGTTGTCAGTATTTGAAATGTTTTATCTACAAAGGAATGCAGTCAGCTATGTCTAGAAAGTAAAAAAGACAAGGAAACAGAGTCTTTCCAAGATCCTCCAGAAAGAACCTATCCCTGCTGATATGCTGATTTTAGAACTTCTGGCCTCTGTGATTATGAGGCAATAAATTTGTGTTATTTTAAGCCAGTAAGTTGTGGTCATTTGTTATAGTGGTAGTAGGAAACTAATATAAATTTTGAAGGACTAAAACAAGAAAAGGAATTATCCGGTGGATGTGACCATTTTAAAGAACTTTTTGTCAGGTGAGCATTTGTGGCAATCTTGAAATTGGTCCTTTAAAATCGTTTGGACTGCTTAATGGATTTTGTCTAACGATATTAGCAGATATAAATTTATGATAAACCATCCATTTTAACAGGAGGTGAAGAGTCATATTTTTATTGGTCTCTTATCTTGGGAAAGTGTATATTACACCCTTTGTTCCAAGATTTACTGTGATACCCTGTGTTACGTATTATAATAGGCAATCCTTATAATAGAAAAGGAACTTATTTCTGACTTACTATTTAATATGTTGTTTCTTTAGGATCTGTGGCCATGATGCATTACTTCCCCTCTCAAAGCTGATTTGTTATCATTTGTTGTAGTAGCAATAGAAATAAAACAGCAATAATAATAATAAATTTCCATTTTCTATGCACTGTCTACCATACTAGGCACTGAATTTATCTCACAAAATCCTTTTAACTTTAGAATAAGTATTCTTGGGCCTCCCTGGTAGCTCAAGGGGTTAAGACACAGCCTATGGGGCTGTCTGCAGTCATTGCAGCCTGGGTTCAATCCCCAGCCGGGGAGATACCCACATGGTGCAGCAGACCTCTCCTTGCTTGCCGGCTGCTTACCTCAGCAGTGTATTTCAATCTGCCTGTTCTGTTCCCCACTATGTCTCTGGTAAGTCCTCTCACCCCCCACACCTCTGGCTTATACCCCAGTTCTTGTATGCATAAATAAATCTTTTTTTTTTTTTAAAAAAAGAAGTACTCTTATCTCTATTTTAAGATAGTAGAAGCTAAGAAAGTTAGTGTAACTTGCCTAAAGTCTCTCAGCTGGTCATTGGAGGCGCTAGACTTGAGCTGAAAGATTCAGTCTCCAAGTCTTGGGTGACTTCCTTTCCATGAAATGCTGCTCCTGATAGTGCTAACAACATTGGCACTGGGCAAAGGCAATGGGAAATCAGAATTTTATCTTTACTATGATTCTGGTGCCTTCAATTCCATGTAAGGAAGGAGTAGACCTAATACCTTCAAACAAAGAAATGACTAAGGGATTTTCAGATCCTGAGTCACAGTCCAAGGACTGACACTTGGCAGTATTCACACCTCTGTATCTCCAGTGTCGTGACCTGCCGCCCCCATCTCTGTTGCTGTGTTGGGAAGCATACCTGGGTTATTCTCAGTAAATAGTAGGCTCTGTTTACTGGAGGCACAGTGGACTTCTGAGTAGCTATAGGGAAAGATCCCTTTATAGCTGCGCAGGCCGACCGGTTGTTGCTCTGCCTTTTCCAAATCAGAACCCGGTGGTCCCGATTCTGACTGTTCCCAGTGTTGATTTTTAAATGACATCGTTAGTTGCATTCTCAAAATAATTAGCCCATTTGAGTTAGGGGATAAAAGATGGGTGATCAGCCAGGGAATTTTCCCCGCAGTCTTTCACTCTCTTATAGTCTCTATGCTTGTAGAAACTCAGAAAATGGGTCAAAATGATGATGGTGTAGGTTAATTTTGTGTTTAGCAATAGTTTGTTGCACGGACTAGGAAGTGCAGATTGCTTCATGCATAATAAATAATGAATCCTCTGTGGAAGCCAAAAGCTTGTATTATTCCAAATAATGATGAGAGGGAAGATTCCGAGAATTCAAGTAGCCCCCTTAGAATTAGAAGAAGTTAGTCATGGGTTTTAATAAATTGCATTTAGTTCATTTACAACCATATCACTTCTGATCCTTTATTCATTATTTTAAGCACAGAAGATATGAAGATGGACAGGATAAAATCACTGCCCCCAGGAGACCACAGTTTAGTGGGTGAAAAGGTCAGCAGAGTAAAAGTTAGAATAATTCAGTGAATGTAACCAGAGAGAATGATTTCTTAGGAGAGAATTAGGAATACTTAATACTTTTGATGGAGGCTGGGGAAACTTTCTTCACCCTGGAGATTAAGTTTGAATTGAATCTGGAAGAATGAGTAATAAACAAGGAAACCAGTCTGAGGCAGGAGTTTATGTGAAGCCATGAAACTGAAACAGCATAGAATGTTCTTGGAACTACAAGTGTTGAGGGTAAGGAAAGCTGTGGACTATTATAGGGAAGTGCTAAGTAAATGAGAGACAATGTATCATTAAATCTAGTGTATCTTTCCAAGAAGTAGGGGTATTTTCCTGCAAGAAACGGGGACTTTAATGGGTTCAAACAACAACAAAAATATGAGAAATGTTTTATCAATGTATCATTGCATTTGCCACCAACTGAATACATTGTAGGGCAGGAGCTTGTCTCATTCTTCTCTATCTGCTCTGTCACCTCCCATAGTATATGGGACATAGTTAGAGATTAATAGGGTTAACACAGGCTATTTTGGAAGCCATTTATTATAAAGCCCAATTCTGGTCTTTTCCTCATCCCATGTATGTATTACACTGCTGACTAGAGCTCCTGCTAAAGCATTGGGGTAAAAACAAACTCATCTTTTTCATATTAATCAGCAACAACTACATTTATATACATGTCAGTCCTGGCACTTTAGTGCTGCATATGTACTGTGTATCTGAGTCAAGGTTTGGTCCCTCATCATTTAGTAAACACCTTAATATTTGTTTTAACACTCTGTAAATAAATGCAGCTTCCTAGATGCTGGGATGTTCTTCACAATAGATTACATAGTTGAACACTCACAGACAATACAAACAGATGATTATAATGTGTTGAAATCAAATCAGAATTCTGTCTAGGGTTGCCACTGTCTGCAACATTTATCATTAATCTTGTCATTATGAAATGGTTCAAAAAAAATAAACCACTCTCATTAACTGGCCTCAGAAAGAAAGTGCCCAGACTTGGTATGCCACTATTTGTTTTTTAATCTTTAATGTCATCACGTGGAAACAATTTGGGGCTGATTCTGGTTTGTCCTATCAAAGATTAAAATTAGTCACAGAATATTGAAATTAGCCAGAGTTTGAACTTTAGTTGGTATGTACACAAACATACACACAATATGGAATTATTTTCATGTAGAACTCAGCAGATGGGATTGAGATTCTGTTAAATTGGAGTAGATATTAAATAGGTTTAAAAGAACAAATAAAAATGATTTGGTAGATCACAGGAAATACAGTTTTTTCTCCATATTGGACAATCTGGGTAAAGGTCAGGGTGCTCAAACTGCTGTTTTGTTTTTTTTTTTTGTTTTTCCATTAGCCATTCTTTTCTTCTCCAATAGAGAAAGACTTTTTTTTTTTTAAATCAAGGTAACATTTGTTTACAACAGTGTATGTGATTTAGTGCACCTCCTCAGATGCATGCCACCACATCACCCCATCTCTAAGGCATCCACAGTCCTCCACCATAGTCCCTTGGGCCCCCTCCCCACTACTCCTCCTCACCTTCTGTGTCTTGGAGCCTCAATTCCACAGATTTCTGGAGTTCATACTGGTTTTTTCTGACCCTTTGTTTGGTTTCTCTGTATTCCACATTTAAGTGAAACCATCCACTCTTTGTCTTTTTCCTTCTGACTTATTTCACTTAATCACCCCCCACCCCCCTGCCGCTGGTTCATCCATCTTGTCACAAATAGGAAGACTTTTTTTTGTATTAATTTTTTTACATCATTGTTCATTTTTAAGCAATATTTCTTTACCCCCACGCCCTCAGGTGTAGTCCCCATAGAGTTTCCTTCCCCAAGGCACCCATACACCATCACCACAGCCCCCTATGCTCCTCCCTCCCGCCCTCTGATCCCTCTCCCTCCTCCCCTGCAGTATGGCTCTGATTTATAATTGTCCATTTTTTGCTTTGTTGTGTTTGATACTGTTATTTTTTTTTTATACTGATGTCTTATTGGGTTCCCCTACATTCCTGCTATAAATGAAACCATCCTATATTTTTTCTTTTTCCTTCTGGCTTATTTCACTGAGCATAATTCCTTCTAGCTCCATCCACGTTGCTGCAAATGGCATGAGTTTATCTTTTTTGATTGCTGAGTAATATTCCATTGTGTACATGTATCACATCTTCTTGATCCAGACATCTATTTTTGGGCATTTGGGTTGTTTCCAGGTTTTAACTATTGTAAATAGTGCTGCAATAAACATAGGGAGGGGTACAGGTATTCTTTTGAATCAATGTTTTTGTGTCCTTTGGGTAGATCCCTAGGAGTGGGATTGCTGGGTCATATGGTAGCTCCATTTTTAGTAGACTGAGGAACCTCCTGACAGCTTTCCATAGTGGTTGGGCCATTTTGCACTCCCACCAGCAATGCAGGAGAGTTCCTTTTTCACCACATCCTCGCCAACATTTGTTGTTGCTTGTTTTTTTGATATGTGCCATTCTTACTGGTGTAAGGTGGTATCTCAATGTGGTTTTAATTTGCATTTCCCTGATTAAAAGGGATGTTGAACATTTTTTCATATGCCTGTTGGCCATTTGCATTTCCTCTTTGGAGAAATGTCTTTTAAGTTCTGCCCACAAATGGGAAGACTTTTTAGTGACTGAACATGTGACTGCCCAGATGAAGACCACATATCTCAGCCTACCTTACAGATGAATATGTTTATACAACCATCTCTGGTTGGTATAATATGACATGGCACCAAAAACACAGGAAATAGAAGCAAAAGTAGATAGAGGAACTGCATTAAACTAAAGAGTTTCTACACAGCAAAGGAAGCAATCAACAGAGTAAAAGGGTAACCACAGAATGGGACCAAATATTTGCTAACCATGTATCTGATGAGGGGCTAATTTCCAAACTAAGGATCTCCTACAACTCAGTACCAAAAAACAAAAACAAAGTAAAAAACCAACCTAGTAATCTGATTCCTAAATGAAAGACATGGATACATATTTCTCCAAAGACATGAAAGTAGCCAACATGTTTGTGAAAAGACGTTCAACGTTACCAATCAAAGGAAAATGCAAATCAAAACCACCATGCACTATCACCTCACACCTACTAGGACCATCAGTGCTTAAAAAAAAAGACCAACAAAAAACAAGACAGCAAGTGTTGGAAAGGACTGGGATAGCTTAGACCCCTTGGGCAAGGCTGGGAGGAGCGCACAGTGATGAGCTACTGCAACAAAGTGGCGCTACCCTGAGAAACAGAACCACCACATGTTACCACTTCTGGGCATATATCCAAAGGTATTGAAATCCCATCTCCTCAGATGGGTGTTGCCCTCCCCACCCCCCCAATAAGACCCCTGTGGTCCTTCACCCTGGAAGGACCTCTTTGTTTCCATCCCCTTTACCTCTGTTAGCTTCAATTTTGCAGCCATATTTCTAAAGTTTGCTTCATTTAGCTTTTGTCATTTCCTTGTTAGGTTTCTCTCTGTTCCATATAGGAGGACATCATCCCGTGTTTGTCTTTCTCCTGTGAAGGTGATTTTTGACAGGATCACAATAGCAAGTGTAAATTAGTATGATAACCCCTAAGACAGTCTAAGGGAATGTGTCTGGATAGTTTTATGATCTCATCACTCTGTGTGTGTGTGATGCTGGGAAGGTAATGGAATTTCTGTGAATTTACTGATAAAAGGTCCTGAGTAGAAGGAATGAAACATATGTGATTAAAACACACCCACACACTGATATACAGAAACTAGTCTCCATTTCTAGGTTATGAATTGGCTATTTCCTCTTGTTGCTCTTGTTTTGATTTTGCCTATATTATCCAGATAATTGACACAATTGCCTACTTTGCCTTTGTTGATCAGATTTGGAATCTAGCCTGGTGCTTCGTTACTTCAGAAATAAAAGGGTTG
The DNA here is from genome assembly GCF_014898055.3 of Talpa occidentalis. Lineage (NCBI taxonomy): Eukaryota > Metazoa > Chordata > Mammalia > Eulipotyphla > Talpidae > Talpa > Talpa occidentalis. Next base: position 68,388,676 of record NW_023601104.1, on the reverse strand, counting down.
CATTGATAGTTTAACACCACCTCTCATCCCGAGGGCAGCTGATAGTCAAGGTGGAGACCGTAGTTTACAGTATATCCTGAATCATGTGGCGGTCTGTGCCTATCACTTGGTAAGAGGAATAAAACTGGAGGATTGAGTTTCTGTAGAAAAAGAAATCTTAGTTTTGTGTAGAACAAAGTGAAATAATATATATTGCTTAAAAATGTGCTTTCTGTATTAATCAGTAAACATAGCTGTGTTAATACTAAATCTTCATTTCTCAGTAGAATTGAGATGTGTGTTCTTCAGAGTTTGCCACTTTCAATAATTTCTCCCTAGGTTCATTATGACTTGACCTTGGGGCTAGAGTGGATCAATGGTTTGAAACAGTATTTTTGGAGCCCTTTTAAAAAAATTCAGGCTAAGTGTCACAGGATTTTAGGGAAATGTTCATTGTCTTGTTACCTTGCCGTTGGCATATAAGTAGATCATTCCCACCCAGTGTGGCACAGAAAAAAAAAGATTTTGTGTTTAAACAATTATCTTTGTTGTTAGAAAAATATTTGCTAGAACTCCTAGAAAATCTGGAAAGTATTGTTGACCATTTTTTGCTTCCTAGTAGTACTTCTCGAAGTACCCAAAGTACCCTGCCTTTAAATTCTATTTTAAAAGATTTTGAGGTTATGATATTGACTATGACGTGTTACTGGGGGAGGATATGTTGCCTGGACCTTGGCATTTCTAGTAGCAGCAGAATGACAGTAAATACAAAGGAAGCACAAAATGGAAGACTTTGGCTACCTTTTCAGAAGTGAGCCATAAAGAGTATATTGTTGGTCCTGGTTTAAATTTCCTGGTGACACTAAGGCAATTGCTATCTTGTTAGGGCTTACCCATTTAGATATATTTGGTTTTCATTTTGACTTTCACATGCATGTACATACATAATGTATTTAAGTGGTTCTGTTACCTCAACCCTCTTTTTCCCAGGTTGAGTTGTTATTCTTTTATGAAAAATAAAACTTAGTTGCTTTGGGGAGGAGCATCACTGATATACAGTCTTTTTTTTTTTTTTAAAGATTTATTTATTTATACATACAAGAGCTGGGGTACAGGCCAGAAGCTTGGGACTTGAGAGGATTCACCACAGTCAGAGTGGGGAACAGAATAGGCAGATTGACCAAAGTACACTGCTGAAGGGAGCAGTGGGTGAGTCAGGAGATGTCTGCTGTGCCATGTGGGTTGCTCCCTGGCAAGGCCAGGGATTGAACTTGTGCTACAGAGGCTGTGGACAGCTTCATAGGTTGCGTCTTAACCCCTTGCGCAACCAGGGAGGCCCTGATACACACAGTCTTAGCTCTGCTTCCAGTCTGAGATGGCGGTGTAAAACCAAATCACACAATCTCCTTCTCCCACAGCCAGTGGCATGCCCACAGATCAAATAAATTTAAAAATTAGCAAAAAGTATGCTGACTACCTTTGTTGGTAGTGGCATATCCTCATGCTCTGAGGGCAAGAAATAAGCACAAGTCTCTAGGAATTGTCATGGCTACTAATTCCACTCCTTACTGCCTGCTCCCTAAATGAAGTTGAGGGACAGAATGTGAGTAGACAGAGTCATAAGAAATCTCTCCAGTATCCTCAATTTAGATAAAAGCAACCTGTGATGGGTGTAGGCAGTCCTGGGGAAGGAAAGAATTTGAAAAGCCCTTCCTATGCCCTCAGTGTCTTACCAAAGGAAGAAAAAACATCAGGGCAAACCTTTATGAAACTGATCACATAGCAAGAAAGTTGGGAGGGAACAGGGGCTGACTATAATTACCCTGAGCAAAATATCTTCAGCACTAATTAGTAATTTAGTCAACTGGAGGACAAAAGGTAAAATAAATGGGGGCAGCAGAAATCAAGAAAAAGAAATATAAGCAGGGTCCAGTTGTTATACCACAGCAAGATGTTATATGGCTAAAGTGATGTCTTTGGACTCAGTTGACTAGGAAGATAGTGGGATCCACTGCTAGGTAGAGGAGGGTGACTCAGGAAAAAAAGGAGTCACTGGATCTGTCTAGACGAAGCTCCCTTGGCTATATGTATTGGGAAAATTGGGAAAATGAGGATTATATAGGGTGAGTTAGAAAGTGTGCACCCAGATGCTGCTTATCAGGAGCAGAGATACTAGAACAGCAGTCAGGTCTACCAACTGTAAGTGCCCATAGTCCCAGGTGAGCTCACTCCCAGAAAGAAGTTGAAATAACCAACTCTCAGAATGGAAATCAAAGGAGATGAAGAAGAGTGGTCAGATAATAAGGAGTAGAGCCAACAAGCAATTGTGCAGTCTGATGGAGCTATTAGGTTACATACCAACAAGGGGAAAACATGGGCAAGTATCAAAGAGAAAGAAAGAAAAACAAGAGCAAGACAGAATGCCAGGAGCGAAAAAATTTGTTCTGCAAGGAAACTAGCCACAAAATGGAAACACTACATATTGCTTTTTTGTGAAAAAGAACTTAAAAGACTGTGAATTCAGTGAAAAGGGAAAGAAAGACAAGATGATACAACAATAGAATGAGACAAAAAGGAAAATGCTGGAGTCAAGGAGACAAATTGAGGGTCAGAACAATATTGTTACCTAAATGATAAATGGATTAGTAATAGGAAGAAGAGGACAGACAGACATGGATCAAACCTGAAATAATGACATAGAAGAAAGGGTTGAAATAATTTGTGGCTATAAAAGGAAGAGAAATTAGAAGATAACAGTTAAGGGTCTTAAGATGAAAGCAGCAAGAGGAAAATTGGCATATCTGAGTTAGAAAATAGAACAGATGGGACAGAAAAATACTTACAGAAATTACAAAAGCTTCTGAAATAACTGATTTTTATGGCTCAAAGGAACATACGATCTTCCAGGAAAAACCTGGATACAGAAACCTCAGGGCCAAAGTTTACATTTCCTGAAAGTTAGAAGATATATTCTGCAAGCATGTTCCTCACACATAAAAACAAATCACCTACAAGTAGGTCAGAATTCTCCAAGGCAACAATCAAAGCCAAAGACAATGGAGCAAGGTGTGCAACATTCTGAAGAAAAAGAATGACTCAATAATTTTACATAATTATTAGTTTAAAATTTAAATATGAGCAAGCTAAAAAAAAGAACACTATCACTCAGAAATAACTACTACTGTTTGGTCACATTCCCATTACTTTTCCCTCTGTGTGCAGGGTCAGGTTAGGGCCAGCATGGGCAGGGGTGTCACCATAATGAGTGATTACATTGTTACCATTTTGAAAGTTACATGATTGCAAGTAAGTTAAAATGTCCCACAACACATATCTAGCCTCCAGTCTTCATTTTATGCTTTTATATGATGTCTATAGAATATTTTTGTATTTTATTTAATGTACATAAATAGTATCTTGCTGTACATATCATTTTGTAACTTGCTTTATTTTTTAACAAAAATTTTTAGATCTGCTCTCTCTGATACTGATTAATGTCCTTATTATTTAGATATATTTTATTATATCATGCAAAGTCTAAGCAATTTCAAAGAATCTTTCTAATTTTGTTAGTTTCAACAAACAAAACTGTGTTGGATATCCCCAGGTGTCTTCATGTATAAATGTAAACATTCCTGCAAGGTAAACATCAGAAGTAGAATTTCTGAATTGTGGGACTTGTGCATTGTTTAGTTTGTCCCAAGCCTGTTAGATCCAACCAAATTGTCAATAAGGTGTAAGGGTAACAGAATGTTTCAAACGTTAAGATCACAGGCATATGCTTCCGAGAGAAGCATCCATTTCAACCAGACTTTCAAACTTATTTACATGAAGTTTGCAAAATGTTCTCTTATAAGTCATTATGATCCTTTTTCAAATTTTCTTTAAGTATAAAAAGCATGTAATAGTTCTACTAGATGACAAATAGGCACTTGGTAAAATTCAATCCTGAAAAAAAGGAGCAAATAACTTTTAGCAAAACAGGAATGAATGAATATTTTCTTAACATTAGTTTGAAAAATATAAATCATTCAACATTAAATGTTTTCTCATTAAAATAATAAATACATGACATCTAGTTTCATTATCATTTTTCTGTTTTAGCAAATTCACTTAGACAAAGAAAGCAACAAAGAGGAAGCAAAATACTGTATGTCAAGAAAACCTGACGAAAAACAAACTGAAAATCCTGTTCAAAATGTTAGCAGAATATGATAAGGTGGCTTATTATGTAATTAAGTTAAGGGCATAAATAATAGGGAATATGAAGAGAAAAGAATTATTTATAATCAGATCCAAAAGTGATAAACATGTATAGGAAAATTAACAATATTATTTAAATACAAAAGATTTATGTAAAATTAACATTAAAACTGGCCAAAGGATGTAGAAGGAGACATGTAAATGTATATGTTATTGTAATAGGAAAACTCTAAAATGTTACTTTTTCTAAATTAATCTCTCATAAATATCAACTAGAAATCAAGGTGTCATTTTTAAAATTTGACACAATGGCAAGTCTGCCTAGAAAAACAAACTTGTAAGAATAGCCAGAAGATTCCAGGGAAAGGAGAAAAATAACCAGTCAACATATGAAAACAGATTTTTTTTTAAAGATTTATTTATTTATTTATTTATACAAGCACTGGGTACAGTCAGAAGCGCGGGAGGGTGAGAGAATTCACCAGAGACAGAGCAGGGAACAGAACAGGCAGACTGACCAAGGACATTGCTGAGGGGAGCAGCAGGTGCGGCAGGAGAGGTCTGTGCGCCATGTGGGACCCTCGCCCGTGGCCGGGAATTGTACTGGTACTGCAGAGCTGTGGGAAGCTTCGCAGCCCAGCGCTCAATTTCTGCGCCACGAGGGGAGGCCCAACATATGAAAACAGATTTTGAAGCTATGGAAATCAAAGCTGTTTAGAACTGAAAAAGAAATAGACCAATGGAAAAGAATATTCCAGAAGTAAATTCAAACTCATAAACATTTGGATCTCAAAATGAATCATTTCAAATTACTGTAAGAAAAAATATGATAAATGACCAAGTTAGTCAAAAGAACAAAACCTTCTGAAAATAGTCTCAGCAAAGAATACAAACAGGAATTTCATAGAGAAACAAATATATCCCATATATGGAGATGGATCGTGGATGCTATGGTGGAGGGAGAAGCACAGGTATAACACCTATGGGGAGAAATCAAATGCTGTCCAAAAATGAACAACAATGCAAGAAAAGAAATTTTTAAAAATCTGAAAAAAATACAAATGGCAAAGAAACATGGAAAACAAATACTCTATCACTTATCATCAAAGAGAAGCCAGATAAAATGAGGTACTACTTTTTCCTGTATCTGATGGCAACATTTGCAGTGTTTGCTAAAAGTCATTGGTGGCCAGGGTGAGCAGGAGCAGAAACAGAAGCTCATGTTGTTGATACAGTGCAAACCAGTACACTTCTATCCTTTATATTTATATCTATGGGAAATATTTGGCAATATTTCTCAACAGAAGGAAAAGGAACATGTCCTTAAATTTAGCAGCCCTATTACTGAACATTTACTCTCTGGATATATTTGTAAAAATATGAAAATTACAAATAAAGTATGTTCATTAAAGAGCTTTTTTTTTAATAAAATACTGAGACAAAATTAAATGTCTGCCATAGGGTCAGGTTAAAAAAATTACAGTACAGTCATACCATCATTGAGTCATACGATCTCTGAATTATTACAGAGAACAAGACAGATCTATAATTGCACATGTCGAAAGAGCTCTGGGATTTATTATTTAGTGAAGAAAGGAAACTGGTGGGAAAGATCATACATAGTGCAGAGTCCCTTTGTATAAATGAGTAAGAGATCGCGACATGGGTATAGGGATGAAACAGGTATAGAGATCAAGTTAGGCACAATATAGGCACAATAAGAATTTCCTAAGGATCACAGAAGGATATTCAGTGATTGTTTATTGGAAGGCTACGGAAGCATTTTTCTTTCCTTCTATGCCTGTGTGCATTTGTAACCATGTAACCATGCACACACTTGAGTTATACAAATCACTTAATCTGTTGGCACTCCAGCTATATCAGTCCTGCCATCAGCCACTTCTCTTTCTCTGTGGTAGAGGGAATGCATGTCAGCCCGTTCATGGCTTTCTTGGCAGGCAGAAGCAGTCAAGAAGGTAGAGAAGAGCAGGCCTTACTCATGTTACTAACACCGGTGTCGCCAGAGTCCTGAGTGCTGGTTGTGCTGAGTGCCTTCCAGGCATGTGCTCAGTTCATGCTCACAGGGACTCATGAGACTGATAGTATTTTTCATTCCCATTTAACAAAAGAATTTCACCATTTGGAGCAAATAGGATGGATGGGAAAGACAATAAGTCAGTTACAAAAGACAAATACTATATATACGATTCCTCTTTGATCAGGCATCTAGAACAGTGAAAGATCCTGAAGGAGACAGTAGAATGATGGTTTCCAGGAAATGGAGGGGCAGTATGAGGAATTAGTTAATTGGTAAAAAAAAAAAGGGTTATACAACATGAGTAAGTTCCAGAGATCTTCTCTACAACACAGTGCCTGTTTATAGCTTGGACTTAAAGATTTGTTCTGAGTATAGATTTCATGTGGAGTGTTCCCACCCCCAAAACAAACAAAAAATGGAATTAAGAAAACTTTTGGAGCTGATGGATATGTTTACTACCTGGATTGTGGTGATGGTAGCATAAGTGTGTGCATATTTCCAAACTCACCAAATTGTATATATTAATTACATGTGGTTTCTCTATGCTCATTATATGTCAATAAAATTGGGGAGAAAAAGAGTGTACTGACAATTATAGGGATGTATTTACTTGCTCAGACCCCTACCCTATCTATCTTACCCACCAAGAGGCAAGTCAGGGTTCAAACACTGGTGTGCCTAACCCCAGCAAAAGCCTTTGATACCATCACACTATCTCCACCACACTCTTCACAACTCTGGGATAAGTTACATAGGCTCCGGGGTCAAGGCAGAACACCATTTAGGACTCTTTCTTACAGGGAAATGTAAGAATTACTCAAATGGACTTGAGGAAATACAATACTTTTATAAACCAAGGGCCTCTGAACTTAATGTTCTTTTCTCTTTAATAATAGATGTACAGCAGGAGTTCCATAAGTACTTTTCTGACTCTTGATTGCTTTCTCCAAATAATTTCTGATTGCTCACTTTTATGGCTGTCAGGACTATTTTTGCTACTTCAAAAGTGTATTTTTGGAATTACTCATTTTGCTGCTTTTCAGTTACTAAGATTTGACATGATGACTCTTAAAGTTGATAATAGTCCCAGGCAAGTCACTCTGTTTCTCTCATAGCGGATATATCGCTCATACAGCAGAAGTGAAGTGATTGGTGGGTAGTTTATGCTGATGATGGGGTTTTAGCCTATGAGTTCATCAAACTCCTAACAAAAGTGAAAGGGGGATTTCCAGATTATACATTTTACCTTTTTATGTTTTTTCCTCTTCCTCATCTCCTTCTTTATCCTTTGATGAGGCCAGTAGTAATCTTCCCTATGACTAATAATAATCATGACAGTACTTACAGAGTGCCCATCTGAGCCAGGCATTGTTGCAGGAGCTTTATATTCAGTATCATTTATTTCTCTGCAGAGAGGCAAAATAGAGAAGCTGCAGCCTACACTTCTGCTACTAGTAATGTTATTTGTAACTGCCATCTGGGAGTTCTATGAGGTGGTTCTATCCACTCCATTTTACATATCTACAAAGTCTCAAAAGTTGCTCCCAACATTATATGATAGTAAATAGTGTCTTTGGAATTCAAACATAGACCTATTTATTGGACTGAAAATCCCTTGTTCTATCCATGGATTTCTGTTCCAGATAGAGTTTCAACGGGGCCATCTTACACAATAAGGTTTAGTAATATCTAGAAAGGTGCTGGCCCCCTTTCTGCTCTGCTTCCTGAGCCCTCATTGGGCCATACACATCTGTGTGCTATTGATGGATTCTCTACCTTCTGGTGGTGAGGCAAACAGCTTCTGTCTACACCTTCCTGTTTGCTGACTGGAGGGGAAATTTTCAGAGGCTTTGTAGTCAATAAGAGAGAGCACAGGGAAGACTTTTGGGAGAAAGAGGAAAAGACTATTCACGGGAATTCCAGTTGTTTCCCATCACTGCTGGGGTTTGAGTCTATCATATCTCCCTGAAATATACTCTCTCCTAAGAGAGCCATGGTGAGCTCCAGTCCTGGCGTTTGAGTGACCCTCACCATACCTTCATAGATGCGTGGAAGGGGCAATTGCCCTGTTTTGGAAAAAGCAGAGGGTGTGAAGCTAGATAAGACTAACTCAAATTTGGGCCTCCCTGGTGGCGCAAGGGGTTAAGACGCAACCTATGAAGCTGTCCACAGCCTTTGCAGCACTAGTTCCATCCCTTGTCCATCCAGGGAGCTACCCACATGGCACATCAGGCCACTCCTGGCTCGCCCACTGCTCCCCTCAGCAGTGTACTTCGGTCAATCTGTATATTCTGTTCCTCACTCTGCCTCTGGTGAATCCTCTCTCACACACACGCACCCCAACACCTCTGGCCTATACCTCAGCTCTTGTATGCATAAATAAATAAACCTTTAAAAAATAAGACTAACTCAAATTTTCAATCCTGTACTTAAGGTCTGTCTAACTTTAGGCAAATTTTCACTTTCAGATGTAGTTTCTTTATCTGTCTAATGGGGATAATAATAGTTATAGCCAAGAGTGTGCAATGTGGACTAAATACTCAAGTATGCAAAATTTCTTCAAATAAGAATATTTGCCATTTGATATGAAAGCCAGAATAATTCTAGGAGAAATGTTAATTTGCTTAAATAAGTTTCCAAACAGATGGAAGAGAAACAAATGTACTTAGGTAGAGACAAAGCACCAGATGACAAAATTTATCTTGGCACTCAGATCTTATGTGTTTTACTTTTGTTATAATTTTCATATGGGTTTTAGCAATGCAGTGATATCATTAGGCACTAAAATTAACTCACGAAATGCAAAATGAGAGTGTTTTAAGAAGAAAAAATGAAATTGGTGTTGCAGGAGGAATTAAGATTTAAAAACAGCTTGAGCATTGGCAAGTTTTATTAACTAGGTTCATATAATGATTATTTTATAGGTGGAAAAGGTGTTTGAACAGCACCTGCAGTGGTAGGTTCGATGAAAACTCAGCCATTTAGAACATGCACCAACATACAGTTGTAAGACCCACACATGCCACTGTTTGAAGCAATTTCTGCAGGATTCATCTAGTGAGGCAACCTCGCAGCAAGTTTTGCAGTATTGTAGCATCTATGAAAAGAGATGACATTCGAAACTAATGATGCCAATCAGAAATGTATTTATCAGTAGAGTCAGGAAGATCTCCTTTTAGTAAAAATGTATGAACTAAAAAACAGAACTGTAAGTCTAAGAAGTTTATCAGTAACCACGCTCATTTTCTATCCTAGTTTCCTGCAGTATATGCCCTGGTAGTTACAGAATCAAGAGTATCATTGATTACCCCTCAGCTACTGACAGTCATTTAATTCTCAGAGCAAATATGAACTTGCATACAGTATGTTTCTTTCTATCAAAATCTTCAAATGAAGAGAGAAAAACCTCCTGGACAAAAATGAATTTTCAGTGTGAAATAGAAACACTGCTCAATTTTGTCAGTCTGCCTGTTCTGTTCCCCGCTCTGTCTCGGGTGAATCCTCTCACCCTCCCGCACAGCTGGTCTGTACCCTGGTTCTTATATAAATAAATCTTAAAAAAAAAAAAAAACACTGCTCAATTGCCTTTCTAAAAGGCTAAACCAAACACACTTGCAAAGAACCCCCACAATGGTGTTAGAGTACTGTTTCCTCACTGTACCCAAAATCCAAGGACATAATGGCAAAGATTCACAGATTTGACTACCTATAAACTAAAACTGCTATATAGTCAAAGATGCCATAATTCAAGTTGAAAATAGTGATAATGGAGATTTTTGAAACATATGTAAGACAAGATCAGTCATCAGATAGAGCATTCCCACGAAGTGATGTCAAAAAGACAAATGACCTTATAGAAAGTATGCACAGGCCATGAAGAGGCAGGGCGCAGAGGAAGGAGTGACAAGCGTTTGTAAAGATTCACATCCTTCCTAGACACTAGGAAAATACAGATTGAAACCATATATTTTGAGGGGCTACCAGATTGAGAAATTATAAGCTTCTATTGCCTGCTTTTTTTTCCTCACTTGTCTTTACTTTTTTTTAATTACTAGACGTTTCGGGAAAATTCTCCTTCCTAGGTCTCAACTCTTGTGTTCCTCAAACTAAGGAATACTTACTCCTTGATGCTGGCCCTCAGGCATACCCCATGTTATCCAGCTGTCACTTGCCCCACTCTCTTCCTCCCTTTTGCTTCAGGAGAAAGAAGGAAGGTTTGGCTCACAGTTTTCAGTGCATCTTTGGTGGGGAGTCCGCTGCTCCTTCACAGCTCTCAACAAGAAATCCTGGCCCATGCTGCGTTTTGTGAATTTAGTCTCTTCTGAAGATCAGAAGGCTGTGGGGGAGGAGACATACCCGCACCACACAGCTTGGATCACCTCAACTGCCTTTCCTCTCACTTGTCCGCGTACCTGCTCACCTCACACCTTCACACCTTCCAGCGTGTGACCTGCTGTGGAGTGTAACCCCGCCCCACTCCAGCTGCTTCTCTTACCAGATAGGACTCTACCAAGGGAACTTCCTTGCCCTGTCCTCGCTCTGCTCCCTACCTGCCCCCAAATTTTAGCAAGTATACTCTCCCTCATATTTATGTACACAGTGGAAATTTAAAGAGATTTATGATTGGTTGACTGAAAGTATACATACACGGGCAGCTGAAACAGGAAGGAGAAAAATTCCACTGACACAGAACTGTTGCAGTTTGGCAGCATCACATGGCAGCACCTGACAAAGGCAGTGGGGAGATGGTACATTTTCCTGCTGCAGTGGGGCAGCTCTAAGTCAGGACCCTGACCTGGAGAAATAAGCCTTACAGCCTTTTACAAAATCATGATCACATATTATTATTCTACTTTCACATTTGGTTACACATTGCCTCTTTATTGGCTCTGAATAATTTAAGTATGAGACTTGTGATAAAAGGCTGACTTAACTTCTTTCCATTTCTGCAACTGTGTGCAGTGAAGCTTTATTGGTACTTTAAGATAGTTCTAACTCTAACCCAGGGGGGAAATGGCACTATCTAAAATAATAGAGAATGATTTAATCTTTTCAACTTTAATTCTTATTCCCAGCTCTTTCATTGTACAAGAAGAGCCCAAAGCCTGAAGATTAAATTGTAGTATTCTTTCTCCTTTCTGTTTGTGCATATTGTTGGAGTGTTTCAGGGTAGCTCGTAGCTAGAAACAGTGCCTGTACAACCCACCTTTCCAGTACCTGTACAACCCACCTCTCATGCATCTATTCAATATATAATCGTCATCCTAAGTTCAAAAATATTTGTTTCATTCGGGGGAATTTCAGAAGTTGTTATTTTTAAAGTAATTTTTTGTGTAACCTACTCACTTAACATGTTTGCAATTTTAGCCAAGCGATATATCCAAGAAAGTCACTGTATGTGCAAAGTGGATTTCGAAGAGGGGATGTGGGGGGAGGCAGAGGGGATACTGGGGGGTAGTTTAGTGGAGGGTGAGTGGAACATATGTAAAAAATGTAACCTCAAAATTAAAAAAAAAGAAAGAGAAAAGTATTGTTTAAAAAAAGGAAAGTGCTCAAGAGGCAGGAAGAGGCTGCATCACGCATCCCTGATGGGCTCTAACTCAGTGTTGGTGATAGAAGGCTGTTTTAACTTCTTTCCATTTCTGCAACTGTGTGCAGTGAAGCTTTATTGTCTGGACTTTTCCCTCATCTCTGATTTCTGCAGAGAGGACAACCTGGAAGAGAAAAAGTTCATTGTTCATTATATTTTGCTTTTAATGTGGTTTCAATCTCATCAAACACCCACGTGTATCCCACGAAAGGGAAGACATCCCCTTGGTCCTAGGAGTACTCCTGAAAAAAAAAAAAAAAAAGGCCAGACAGGCTGGAATTCAAAGTCCAGCGTGAGGTCTGCATTCAGCTGAGCCAAAGAAGCCAACACTGACTTCCATTTTACTCTAGAAAGAGGTTGTTTGGGAGTGCCACCAAGTTAATGGCCAAAGGGAAGAAAGAGTCAGTAGCAGGTACCTGTCTTAATAGAAGGGCATTTGGAGGGCAAAACCATTGAATCTGCACAAACATGAAGGAGTTGTTGCTAAGCTGGAATGTGGCTTCATTCTTGTAACTTTAACAGTCTTGAAACTTTAACATTTGCGCATGTGCTCTATTCCAGTTGACCTATGGGGGGGGGGAACACTGAGGGGTGAAAAGTCGGTGGGCCAAAATGAAAGAGACAGAAAAGTCAAGCAGACACCCCAGGATTTTAGGGTATACTGCTGAGCCAAGAGAAGACGGCTGAGCCACATGCCCATGGTGCTGACATGTGGTGTTCACCTTCTTCTAGTCAAGGGGTGTCAGACTGTGAGGGCAACCTGGAGAGACTGTGTGTCTTTGCTTTCAGGACAGGATTTCCACAGTGAGGTTCCTGCACTCGGGGACATGTTGGCTCATGCTGACTCAGTCAGCCTCCTCAGGTGAGGGGCATACTGCCCATCACAACACTTATGTCATTGCCTGTCAGCCTTGGCAGGTAAATGACTTTTATTTGGGGAGCTGTAACTCAGTAAATAATCTAAGATATCTGTGGGAGTTTCCCAGTGCCAATTAATCTCATTTCATCCCCTCTGAGTTCTGAACCAACCCATTTGGATTGGTTGCTTTATTTTTGGAATCTGAGTTGGAGGGCACAGCCTAGACCTGTGGTGCAACAATGAGCTTCTCATTCCTCCTCCTGAAAGGAACTTTCCATCCAGTCCCTCTCAGAGCCTCCTTCTGGGTGAAGGAGAGGAGGAGGATGCAGCTCCGGGAGTGTCAGAGAGAGACCGCCCTGGAGGCCACATAAAAACTCAGCCCCATCCAGCAGAGGAAGGCTCAGCCTGTTTGTTCTCTTGGGTGGAGCAAAGGAAGCAGAAAGAAGGGATGAAGGGTTTTGCTCGCCCCACACACTTCCCAGATGAAGGAAGTTTTTATTTTATGAATCTTGTCAGAAATAAGGAGGGGAACAAAGACTTGGCAACTGATGTTTTCTCACTATTGTTGGAAATAATATTCTCCAAGAGGCAATAGTCTTCTGACTACAGAATAAAGGAGAATGTGGCAAACTAGTTTGATTATAATATGGTATCTCATTGAGGCAAATCTTAGTTTTTAATTTTTGGATATTATTTATATTGATTGACCTCTGCTGTCCCCAGTGGAGAACTTTATTCCTGGCTATGGGAGTAACAGTTCAGACTTCAAAGATTTCTTCTGTATCCCAGTTCCTGGAGTTAGTGACAACCTTCATGAATGAATGGCATATTTAATAAACCAGGTTATCAGTTCAATGATTTTTATTGCCTATTTGCAGGATGTATTAAATTATACATTGAAGAGGGTCTTAATATTTGTCATATGAAATAAAGTACTAAGTGTCTTATTTTTGGTCTAAATATGCATCATCTGCTATAATTTACTATGTTTTTAACCACACCATGCCTCAATTTTCTCATCTGTAAAATAAGAATATTGAGCAGTACCACTTCAAGGGGCCATTATAAGAACTTAGGGAACTAATGCCTGTAGGGGATTTAAAATAGTGTGTGACACAGTCATCGGTTCTTAAGTATAAGATGTCATTACCATCACCATCAACACCATCACCACCATCATCACCATCACCATATCGCCATTACCATCATCACCATCATCATCATTATCATCATCATCATTATCATCACCATCATCATCATCATTATCACCATCATCATCATCTTCATCATCTTTGAAAAAAGCCTCCTAGATAGAGATGCATCATGTTCAAAATGCTGGAAGGGCATGGCTTGCATGGAAGTGTAGCCTGAATACATGGCATGGAACCCACTTTACCATAGCTTTGAAAGAGGCTTCTGTTTATTATTGCAACAATTTCCTCCTGAAATTTTAACTCAGTAAAGCAATAGAAGTGGTCACTTGACCATTTTTGCCTCTTCAATTGATGAGAAAAAGAGGTACATTATCAGGAAGATTTTTTTGGAGTGACTTCTGATCATGTGGTCTCCCTGTGGGGATATTTGTGGATGTTTGGTGAGCTGGCTCTTGGCTGACTTTATCATGCCCCTCCTCAAAACCCCATTCTGGTGGTGGTAAAGCATTGTAACTGGGTTTATTTACCTTGGTGGTGGTTTATTCAGGAGGAAACAATAAGAATATATATAAATATTAGAATCTGAAGGAAAATTACTTGAATTTCATTAACTTCAGATGTATTTATTTGCAGTCTCTGGGAGAGGGTGGAGGACAAGAAAGAAATTGCACTATAATGAGCAGAATTTGATCAGTGTAGAGAGACATTGCCAAATAGCTTCCTTCTCAGTCATTTTTTGGCCTGAATTATTTGCCTAATTACTTCAGCTCTCAATTTTGCCCATGTTGACACAGCTAAAACAGCAGGTGATACAACTAAAACTGCAGAGGTTGAAAGAAATCAACGCTTTCAAGCCAAATTATAATAATCTGTACCATGTCTTAAAGATTAGACATCACTTTTATTTATTTTTTATTCAAAGTTGCTTCTACATTTTACCAAAAGGGATGAAGAATACTTGGGGGAGAGGGTAGATTCAGCCATTTTAAAAGTCACTTTAGTGAGAAACTCACATTATCATCATGGAACAATAAAGAGCTGTGCTATCATTAACTCAGCAGTTGCATTATGTTTTAATTCTGCTGCTTAAAGCATTTAAAGCTTCCCTTTCACTTAAGTGCAATTGATTGTTTGATGTAGATACTCAATCATGGTAGTGCAGATACTTGCTCAAAATTTATAAATATGAATTCTACTGAGCCATCATATATGCAGACATATCCCAATCTTTCAGTAATGGAGAAATAAAACTAACTCTCCTCTATTATCAAAAAGAAAAAGAGGTATAGGTGACAAGATTTTGAAGACAAAATCTTCAGATAATCTCAAATACCTAGTTTTGATATCTAAATCTCTATGAAAGTGCTAAAAATCACATACCAAAGGATGAGCTGAATATGCATTTCTTCTCCTGTCTCTTGTCCTTTTCTTTCATCTTTCTTGGTTAAGGTAATTAATGAGATTGTCAAAAATTAAGGTAGGAAGAAAAAGAAACACAGTATGTAAAAAGCAAGATAAATCAGTTCCTGAAATTCTGAAATATGATAGCACATCCACCCACTTTTAGCTTCATTAGTTTATTCATTGAATCTTAGACTTAGAGGTCTGAATTGGTAACACAGGAGGGGACACTGCAGTGTTCAAGAGACTCTTAACTTTGGAAAAACTAGATTGTGGAAAATTTAGCTTTCATGACATATTTAAAGGCATAATATTTATCATCTGGAAATGAGTATTGTTATTGGTTTAAAGTGTGTTCTTTCTGTACTGGTTTATCTATCAGAAATTAGCTTTTAACATCAGAAGATGCATAATAGGGCCTCCCTGGTGGCACAGGGGTTAAAATCTCAGTATTATCAAGTTATCACCAGCCACTGAGGCATGAGTTCGATCCCCAGTGAGGGGGCTGACCCACATGGTGCAGCAGACCTCTCCTGTCTCGCCTGCCCCTCCCCTCAGCAGTGTATTTCAGTAGATCCACCTGTTCTGCTCCCCCCTTTGTCTCTGGTGAATCCTCTCTCACACACACCCCTCCGTACCTCTGTCCTACAACCCAGTTCTTGTATGCATAAATAAATAAAAAGAAATCTTAAAAAAGATGCATAATAGATATATAAAACTTCCTCTTTTATTCTTAGGACCATCACAATGAATTACAAGCTACTGTACTACCTTTAGTTTTTTCTTAATTAAATTTAATAAGATAATGTTTTTACTATAATAAGAAATAAATGATGATTTTTTTTCTAATATGGTTTATAACTATGATCATAGTTTATAGCTAGTGAGATACCCTTTGAAATATTTCTCATAGATTTACACTTTACTCTCTTTGGGACTCTTACCTGAGAAACCAGTTAAAATACTTAAGAAAAGAACAGTGTTGTGAAGACCTAATTTATGAACTTTTCGAAAGTGAGGAATAGTATTCTTTTTCTGCAATTTGGTCAAAGATTTCATTAAGAAATATACTTTATTAACACATTTACTATCATATGAGTTTGTAGGCAACCATTTAAAATTCATTGCTCTAAAAATTTAACTATAACATTATTCATAGCAGACAGAATATAGTATACGTGGTACCTAACTTGGACCTCACCCAAGGGAGGGGATGCACAGAGGGCTGCATTTCAGCCTGGGCTTTTGCCCTGCATGGGCTTCATTCACATGGATCCTGAAGACAGCCTTGGGCTTTCTTAAGTAACACGTCTTTACTTTTTTTCTAATAAGCTCTACATTCCTCTGTCTCTGAAATGTCATAAAGGCCCCCTTACTCACTAGTAAGGGTAGTATTAATAGGTTGCCCAAGTTCTCTAAAAACCTGAAATGTTAAATAATTAAGGGCAGAGCTGTGTCTCATCTAGTTCATCTTAGACAATGGATGTTTTTTTGCTAATGAGGAGCCTCCTTAGAGCAGAAAGGGGAACCTAAAATATGCACACTAGAAATTTTATGATTTAGAATCATGTTTATGAAGGAGTCAGTTAGCAGCAAAGATTTCCTCATACTGGGTTTTTTGTTTTTTGTTTTTTGTTTTTTTGTCTTAACTCTTGGAGAAGAATAGGAAGGAATCAGGCTGGTGAAGCTTAATGTGGAAAGGAGTCAGCTGTCATTTTCACCTTTTTCTTTTTGGGTAGCACTCAAATCACCTGAGAGTGTTGAGCATACCCAAGACAGTATGTTCTTGTTCTGAAATAAATGTTTGTAAAATGTGTGTATAGGTGTGCGTGTTGATAAGTTGAGCAATGGAATTGACATAATGAGCGTATCTGTAATGAAATTGATTGAGAAGTAAAAAAAAAATCTATGAAGGATAACCTAATTCAGATTTAAAATTATCTCTGAGTTATTCTAAAGAACGTAGAAACAGTAGGTTGACTTATAATTTGTTTTTTTTTTAAGTCAATTGCACGATATAAAATCAAACAGGTTTTTTAAATGCTTAATATCAGTGGATTGACTAAATCTTTTATTTTTCCAGCAATTATGTGTGTCCTTAGTCTCTGGATATAAAAACTAATTTTATGCTTTTGTCTTCAGATGTTCTATTTGCTCGGCTTTTATGAATTTTTTAAATCTTTGTATTCTCAGAAGTAATTACAAAAGGCAATAACAATAAAAAATGAATTGTATACTCAAGTCTAAAATAAAATGACTCTGACAATTTAAACATAGACGTTCCTTCTCACTGTTTCTTATTGTCTCATAATTTTAGGAGGCATAGTGCAAAATGACATGAATCCATACATGAGTAATTCTTCTGAGAATATCTTGTCATAACTATAAGAAGCATGATTGGAATTGTAGATAAGGTATCAGTTTATTTACTGATAAGGAAAATTGAGCATAAAGCACTTTAGTGAAGATTTCACCATATGGGTGAAGTTACCCGACTTCACTGTTTGTTTAAAATTTATGGTGAGAATATTCACAGTTTAAAAAAAAAATCTTTATGACCTTCAGCAGCAGCTTGGCATTTTATGTTGAGGTATTTTCACCACTGAGGATGCAGCATTCCGTCGCTGATGTGCCTCGCACACTGCCATGGGTGTGCAGTATGTGGGTGTTTAATAAATACTATTTGATGATAAGACTTAATTTAGGCATGACATTTTATGAATGCTTATGATTCACATACCTCCATGGTGCTCACAGATGCACTTGGATTTTAATTTTGTAATAGTTAAGGAGCCAACTTGGCATCTTAAAAAGCGATGCCTGTGCTTCCTGCACACTGTTCAGAGAATGGGTGTATCAGCAAGACTTGCTTGTTTTTAGTCACCCCATTTGGTGAGAGGATGCTGAAGACCCCTTAGAGGTATGTGGTTTTCAGATTCCCTGGCTTAGGTGGCTCCCAGCTCCTACCCAGATATTTTGCAAATATGGGACCAATATATCAGTTGGGGATATGAGAATGGGAAATGAAAATATCAGTGGGTCATCACAAACCCATCATGGTTATTAAAAATAATTCAAAATATAATCCTATTGATCTTGGATGGCTTTGGTATAAAAAGGAGAGTTCATGTCATTGCACAATTCTTAAGTAAAATACTCAGAGGACAGGTCTTCTTAGAAATAAACCCAATTTACAAATCTAAGTTTTAATTTTTATTTTGAATACCTGTAGTTGATCTAATCACTATAAATTTCCATAAATTTCCAGTTTATGTAAATAAAGACATAAACATACATAAAGGTTGACTGTAGCGTTAAGATTTTCAGTGAAAAATTCTGGTAAAGAATCATAGAAATGAATAGCTCTGTGATCACTGACCTGGCCTTAGTGCAAATCTAATATATTTCCAGAGCCCAACCAGCTACCAAAATGGAAACCATGCATTAGTTGTCAAAATCCCAGGTTCTATGTTGGTTTGGCTTTTTGTTTGTTTATTTGTTTCATCTTGCTTCCCATGCGTAGAATCAACTAATACTAGACAACCCTTTTCTTAAGAGTGGGACTTTTCCATGACTTTGCCCATTTTGTGTCCTCTATCCAGGGAGTGTAGGGCTCTTATCTCCTCCTGTTGCCAGTCTATCCATCCACCCAAACACCAGCTTCTCTGGGTTGCCCCACCATGTCCCACAATTCAGAGAGCATATCCTCTGCTTTCCTATGGCACGATGTCCTTGCTGTGTCTTCTGTCCATTACCTCCCATCACAGCAGTGACCAGGGAGCTGCAAGCTTCTGGAGGCTGGCAGACTGTGTCTTATCTTGGTGTCATGAGAAGTGCACACTAATGCAGTGTCCCTAGATGGGCTCCCAGCGAATCAAAGATGTGTCAAAGTGGATTTTCCCCCTTGAAACAGCCAAGAGGTATCTAGGATTCTCATGCTGTCATGATTGGTGTTGTGTGTGATAAAGTCAAAGAGGAATAATCCTTTTTTAAAGATACTCATATTTATCGGATGATTGAAGTTAAATAACTGAATATAGAAGAAAGTCAAGTTTGCTATATCATTAGTAAGTTTGCATCGTCTTCATAATTCTCATGGCGTGACCAGATTCTTACTTTAGAATTTCTCCATGCTTATTTATTGGCATGATACTTTAAGCACATATCATTGGTGACTGGCAGGCACATTGCAATTATTTAGCAAATGCCCTTTCCTTCTATTATCTTAGTCAAGAAGAAATCCATATGTAGGATATAAACATACATTCAGAAATAACTATTTTTTAAAGATTTATTTGTATTTATTTATGCATACAAGAAATAGAGTCTAGGTCAGAGGTGCAGGGGGTAGGAGGAGTTACCAGAGACAGAGTGGGGAGCAGAACAGGCACATTAACTGAAATGCACTGCCAAGGGGAGTAGAGGACAAGACAGGAAACGTCTGCTGTGCCATGTGGATTAGCTCCCTGGCCAGGGATCAAACTCATGCCTCAGTGGCTAGTGATAGCTTGATAGTGCTGAGACTTAACCCCTGTGCCACCAGGGTGACCCCTTCAGAAATAACTTTGAAACTACTGTTCTTGTTTTCAGATACATTAAACATGAAAGAATTTAAGAATTCCTTAAATAATTTTCAAAAATCAGGTCTCTTTGGGATGATCTGACAGTGACTATTTTTAACCCTTGGTTTCTTCTCAAAAGACTATATACTTTACCACCTTCCATGTAAATAAAAAATAACTTGTTGAATAACATATATGACAAAGAAAGAACAGAAGGTAGCCATCCAATGTGGCCCATTTCTCATAGTTAGAAAAGGGAAACTTGACTCTATTTTCTTTCCAAGTGTCTCTTTCAAGAAGCATTTATTCTGAAAACCACTTTGTATTGACGAACAGATTATAATTCCAGTGACTTGTTAACCAAATTAAAAAAAAACTTGGGTGGTATTGACTTTTGTTTGTGGCCAAATCTGTTAAGTAAACAAAGTATGCTTCTTAGGCATAATTAGAAGGCCACAGACCACAGATGCAGTAGATAATGTCTTAAAGATGATTTTTTAGGACTTTTTAAAAGAACATGAAAATTTAATGTTCATGTTGAATTATTGACATAGTAATTGGTTGCTGGTTCCTCTTCCAGGACATATTTCGTTTTGTCTTCTGCTTTCATTTTATGAAATCTTACCAAACAAAGAAGTGTAGTCCTCTTCAAGTTCTTATTTGTTTATAGTTTTACCCATACTATTTTAACTCCTCACATACTAGTTGTTTAGAGAACCTCACTTTGCCCTCAGACAGGACAGATTCATTTCAAAAAGGATGACTGCGAGATGTTGTCCAAAATTGAGATGGAATTTAGAGAAAGCCAAGTAACTATCTACATTTATTTGACTGAACATCAAGTCAACACTTCTGTCCTTGTAAATTCACTACCTATTCCTTTATTATTTTCATGAGTTTGTTGTTTATTTTTATTTTCTTACATTGTTGTTTATTTTTACACAATATTTAATTTCTCCCCTCAGGTGTCGTCCCCCTGATATTCCTACCACCACAGCATCCATGAACCATCACCATAGTCCCTTGTGCTCTTCCCACCCCTGTCTTGATCCTTTTCTCTGCCTCTCCCCTGCTGTAGGCCTCAGATCTATGGTTTGCCTGCAATCTGTGTTTTTTTCCTGACCCTTTGTTCAGGTTCCCCATATTCCATCTATCAATGAAACCATCTGATATATTTCTTTTTCTTTCTGACTTAGTTTGCTTAGCACAGTCACTCCCAGCTTCATCCATGTTGCTGCAAATGGCATGAGTTTATCCTTTATTCTGTAGCCCAACTAAATCCTACACATCCTTCAAGATTGAACTCAGATTCCTTCAATTCTGTGAAACTTCTCCAACCAGGCACTTCTGGAGTAAAGGGATTTGAACCACCTTCCCCAGGTTTCTTGCCAGCTGTCTGGACCCTCGCGCACCAGGATGTACTTCAGGGCAGGCCCTGCTGGGTGGTTGTGGCTTTTCACAGCAGCTGCTGCTGGAGCCCCTCTCTCTGAGCTGCTGCCTCCTTGCATCCTGCTCCTTCTTTGCTTTGTTTTCTCCTAACCCTTTTGGTTTGACACACAAAAAAGAATATTTTACTGGGTCTTTTCCAAATGGCTGGATAGTAAAGTAACAAGACATTTAAAAATATTTACAGTCCTGAGCCTTGTTCTTATCAAAGAATCATGGGCTCCGAGGGTGTTGATTGCAACATTATTTATTAGAGCAAAAGAACTGGTAGCTGCACACTGGGCAACAGAAGAGGAGGTTTTCTTGAATTTTAGAGCATTCATTTTATGAATACTGACATTTTTACATATAAGCTAGAGCTACATAGATAAATAAAATGAGACCATTGTATAATGTGTCTGTATATCTGTATCTACATGATATAGTCTGTTTAAATGTACCTAATGATCTTACATAGAGAAAATCTTGTCTACAACTCCCCATATAGTAGCTGTTGTTATTTCTAAGACAGAGGGGGTAGGGATTGGGAGGTTACTTTTACACTGTGTATATCTACAGTTTAAAATCTTTTTATAATGATCATGCATTATTTTATAATTGAAGAAAATCACAGTTTATTTGATCTGACCCTCAAACATGTAACTGTCATTATAGATGTTATTTTTGGACTAATTGCTCTAAAGTAATTCATGGCTCATCTCTGAGGCCTCTTACTGGCTCCACTATCCCAATGACCTCTTCTGGCCTGAGTTCCCACTATTCCCAAACCTCCTGCTGCATTTGGGTTCTTTTCTACTCTCTATTTTGCCTTTTCCTTTGTTATTTATTATATCTGCTCTTAATGTAACTTCCTATCTCTTCCCTCTGCCTCTCTAAAATATATGTGTTTTCAAAGCCCCAGTGCAAACCTCACTTTCCTCACAATAGCAAGCCTTTCTAAAGTTCCAAAATACAATGTATTTGTATTGGTCATTACAGTAGATTTGTTACACTAGAAAGGTACAAAATTTTAATTACTCTCTTAGAATGGAAATTTGCATTAATGTTCAAAGTATACATGGTTTAGGTTTGTTGTGTATTATTTGTTGTTCTGTTTCTTCCTGGAGATGAAAGGGAAGGATATGGGAACAAAGGACATCTTGGTATAGATTCCCGACAGAGCACTCAGAGCTGCTTGGATCAATACTCTAAACTCTGCACATCAATGGCTGAGTTGTTGTCCTGCTTTAAGCACGTAGTTTACTTCGGACCACAGATCAGATCAGATAGCTCAGAGGAGCAAAATGAATGCCACTGTTGATAAAGGTCATTAATTTTTCTTGTCAATTTATTTGGGGTGTGTTTCCTAATAGAATTCATTTCTACATATATTTTGCTTGGATTGCATGTGAATGTGCTTGCGTGTACACGTATATGTGTGTGTTTATGAGAGAGAGAGGCAGAAAGACAGAGACAGAGAAAGAAAAATGGTTTGCTTTTGAATCTACCTAGAGATATGCCCTGAATTCCAGTTTCATGCTAATTTGTCCCAAGATGTCATTGACCTGTTCTTACAACCTGTTTCTGTTTCTACAACCTGCATTCCAACATGAGATTATGTTTGAAATTGGAACTACTCAAACCCAAAATTAAATCATTCGCATGACACAGGAGTTGGATTTTGAAAACTTGAGGAAGGCCACTTTATAAAGGCAAAATGGTAACTAATTATAATTAGTTTGCAAAATAAAAGCATTCTCTTCTACCTTTGTGCTCAAAAAGGTATTTAGCCTAGGAGCTTTGATGTTCTCTTAGGGAAACATAAGACCTAGAACTCATGCTTTGCTGCACAGCCATGTAATGACTGGACACTGAATGGTCACTGCATCTGCCTGGTGCAGAGATGGCTTCTCTCTGCTTTACTGTATCATCAGCTATGACAGATCCAAATTCAGATCCATCTAGCTTTGCTTAAGAAGCCAGACACAAACCAGTTTCCTTTAATCCTCATCACAATTCCAAGAATAGTGCTAATAGCATCTGCTTTGGAGTCAGATTGCCCTAAATCCAAAATCTGGTTCTGTCATTTCTGGCTGTGTTCCTTAGAGCAAGTTTCTTAATCTCTCTAAACCTCAGTTTTTCCCCTTCAATAACCTGGGTGTGGTAAAACAGAAAAGCAAAAAGCCTCATAAACTGTCCTTCTTATTGGTGCTTTGCATGTGGCAAATGTTCAGTAAATCTTCTTGATTGAATTCATATATGATTGATGGTAAAGTTTATTCTAAAAGCTCTTAACTCTACCAGATGGTGATATGGAGGTAATCATTCTGTTGTAAATAGTGAGCATGTACTATGGGCAAAGTACAGTGCTAGGAACTCCAGAATTTGCATTAATGAAGGAATATAAGATGTGGTTCTCAGCAAATATACCAAAATTAGGCAATTGACAGAAAGGCAGAAAGCTCAGTAAGTCCCACCTGAGTAGTCATGAGCATAGGTGTGAAGGCAAGGGAGAAGAATTGGGGTGTGGGAAGTGGGGAAGACTCCCTAGAAGAGTTGAGACATCTCCAGGGACTTTATTTGGGTTGGGGGTGGGGAAGCCTTTTGGTTGTGGGAAAGGACTTGAACAAAGGCACAGAAGTTGAACATTTCATGGTCTGAGCAGATGTGTTTCTTCTGCTGGCTCAGAAACAAAAACTGTAACAACAGATTGGGTCCTCACTGAAGAGGATCCTGAATTCTAAGCCAAGGAATGGGCAAAGGTGGCCACCAAAAGCATTAGGATAAAGAAATGGCTTGGTGAAAGTGAAATTTTAGGAAGATGAATATGTCAGCACTGTGCCAGTTTACACACAGAAAAGGTGAGGCTGGAAGCTGTTGGATACCTGGGAAACTATCAGTCATTCATGTAGAAGATGATAAAGGTTTAGCTAAGAAAGCAACCATGGCATGGAAAGTAAGGGAGATGAATCATGTGAGAGGAATTAAGAGTATTAGTTAGATGATTTTATGTGAGGGGAGAGAGGAAAGGAACCACAAAAGAGCAAACAGAAACATACATTTTTTTTGCTACTATCCATATATTTATAGTATTTAGAATGTGACAAAGAACAATTACTTTTCTCATTAGAAATCAGAGAGCAAAATTCTATCAACAAATGATAAATAGATTGGGATATCACTCATTTTGTTTGGTTTTTGTCTGTTTCCAAAGATAATTCTTTGTATGGTGGAGATAACTTGCAGCTTTCTCCATTCTGAAAGCACTGGTGGTGTATTGGATAGTGGTGATGGTGAAGATACAAATATAATTTTGTGAATATACGAATATACTGCTGAATGTATGCTTTGTAAATTTTATGGTTTTTTAATTATAAAACAATTTTTTAAACATTAGGGAGTTTAATGGAGTTTTAAGAGCTGTTTCTTAAAATCTAAGCAAATTATAAATAAAACTGCACCTTCTCCTTTCCCCCAAAACACATCATCTCTCAAAAAAGCCCACAGAATCACATTTCCACCTCTGGACAGCAGGCAAAAAAATGTAGACTTCCAAGCTCATCAGAACTTCCGCTCCCATTCCATCTCGTACCCTGAAGCTTAATGCTTTCCAAGGCACTGCTGAGCACTGTCAAAGAAACTTAGACAGTGGTTTGTCTGCCAGGCCAGGTTTTTTCCTCTAACAGAATTTTCTGCTAAAGTGAAAATGCCGCAGGCACTGTAGATTCTGGTTTTTCATCGAATGAAAACAAAAACTTGCTGAATCATTTCTTATTAAACATTAATTTTGTGAGCCCAACAGCTAAATCTATTATTCTGGCAGACAAGCTTTAAAAGGCAGCAAGTTGGGGAGAGAAAGAGTAGTTACTCATATTCTTAAACCCACAAGCATGTCAGAGGTTTGGCTTGGAATCTTCTGCTACAGAATGCGCTCGTTTTCCCCCACTTTCTTTTGTTTCTCTCTGTTAACTAATCACACAGATAACATTTAAAGAATGGGTATACCTGGATTTCTCAGCACCCCATTTGTCATGCTAAACCACTGGCCACTTCATTTTAGGAGAATGTTTTCTAGGTGACATGGAGGCTCCTTGAGCCTCCCTGGCATACCCATCCCTCATAGATGGATCTTTTGTCAAATGTGTCACAGCCTCCGTACTGTGGGCCTGCTGAATTCTTTGCAGTCAGAAAGATGAGTGGGCGTTTCAGAGAAGAAGCCTAACAGCCTGAGCTCTGTGCCGGTTGCTGCCATTCATCTCATGGGCAGTCTCAGGGCAAACGATTCTGGGAAAAGGGAATGTAGGTTCCCTTCTGGTCCCTGATTCTGGCCTTTAATTCTTGAATTTTAACATGTGTCTCTTTCCCCACCCCCACTGTCATTCCAATTTTTTTTTACTTCTCCCCCCTTGAAAAAAAAAATTGCTCAACTTAGTGGGACTAATGTCCCATATGCTTGTTAGGGTAGGCTCTAGTCAAACCATAATTGGTGCTTTGTTTGTTTGTTATTACTCCTGGGGAAGGATAAGCCAGATATTTCCTTAACGGAGCATGTCTACCTCGGTGCTCAGAAAACCTTTTGCTAGAATCGATTTTTCTCTGCTAACATTCTCTTGTTTCCGTTTCAGAGCAGTAAGAGGGGCTTTATTGAGATACAGAAGTAGGCTTTTAAATCTTAAACTGAAGAGTCAGTATGAGCTCTATCCACAGGAGAGGAAGCTTGCCGGTGGGCACTTAACACTGTCATTCCTTTATCCATTATCCTGGTAAATTCCAACTTTCACACTCAAGTCTCATCTCCAGGTACATGACAGAATCTGTGTCAGTTGCATCACTTAACCACCTACTCATGGAGCTGTGCAGACAGACCTGGCCTTGTCCTCAAGGGACTGTGGTGTCTAAAGTAGATACCAGAGAGCAAGTGTGGATTGACTGTTTAACTCCTTCTGACATGAAAGTCCCTGATCACATGTCATTAGAGACAAAGTGCCAAGCTAATGCACAGGTGGTAATAAGTTGCACGTGGTTAGTGTCCTCCCTGGAAAAAAAAAAAGCCTAAAATCCACAGCTCTCATTTATTGAGTGCTGTATGCTAGACACAGTCTCATTTAATCCTCAGAAGAGCCCACTAAGATGGGGATTATTATTGCCCCCATTTTCAAAATGAATAAACTGAGGTTCAGAGAAGCTAACTTGCCCAGAGTTCCACAACAAACAGTGGTAGAGCCTGAATACAACTTTAAACGCCTCCAGTCAAGTAAACTCAATTCTGTGAGGATGGGTTAGAGTTAAGAACTAGCTCTTGAAGACTGAAGTTTTAAAACCATTTTCAGCAAGTCATCTTTGGCATCCCACTCCTCAGTATTGCCAGAGAATAGAATAGAATAAGATAAAATAATATAAAATACCTGCTCTTTATGACATTATTGAATTTGTCTAGCTCATGGTTAGTATTTCTGATCTGTAACATCAGTAGAAATTAAAGCCTGATTCTATCAACACATGATTTAATGGTAACAATAAAATGTGATTTTAAGCTTATTTTCATCTTTCTTCAGTTAACTTTTGCTAGAAATGGTAATCTATGAGTCCTGCAGTTTTTATTGTTAGTTCTTTCCTGAAAAGTAATTCTTAAGTTGAAAAGTTAAAAAGCAGTTCCATTTAGAATGCATCCAAGTAGCTGAATGTTCTGTGCTTCCTGACCATCTCCTGAGGGGGCACCCGTGGGTGCCCACACTGACTGTCAGAGGACATCTGGCTCATGTGGCTCGGACCTGTCAATCACCAAGGAACCCGAGAGAATGAGAAGATTAGATGTTCCAAGGAATGAATCCTTGCTTATATAAAGAAAGTAATTTCTAGTCTAGGCAAGGAAAGCATTTTTATCTGGTGGATGTGTATTTAACAATGTAACCATATTGGTTCCTACCTGGGGCAGTTGGCTTCTGCTCTCTGCCTCAGTTCCCACATCTGCCAGCTCTGCAGGAAACACTGACAAGAATTAATTGGTTTTCCTGAGCCTTCAGGCTCAGTTCAGCTTCCTAATGCCAGCAATCCCACGGGACTCTGCTCTTGCATAATTTATTGTCTAGAAGAGCTTTCTGTTTTCAAGAGTTCTGTCTTATAGGCACCATATACATATAAATTTTCAAATGCCGTATGTCAGAACCTTGAGACTCTTTCATGGTAATTTGTTTAAAAAAAAATGGAACATGACCACATTCCAAGTATTCAGATTATTTGTTGCTTTTATGAGGGTTCTGACATGGTCCAATCTAAAATGTGTGATTTACACAAAGGACTTGTTCCCCTTCCTCTAGTTGGAAATATTTGTAGGGTATGGCAAAGTGGTCCTTCCATTTCATGATAGGTTCTCTGATCAAGACAGAACTGGTAGGGATATTGGTTTCTTCCTAATTGTCAATTCTATTTATAGTCTCTCAAATAATATGTCAATAAAGGCAATCTAGATTCTATTCCATTGTTTAATATCCTACACTAGGGAATCCCCTGTTCTCCGAGACACTACTTTGGGGATATTATATTGATTCTGTTTTAGAGGTAACAAACATATAAAGAAAGTTGTTTCTGACTCCAGGGCAGCCGATCAGTACAAAAATCCCAGAGTGTTGGAAGGGGCTTCTGATTGTCTCATCAGCTCTCTATGGAGTGCTGGTTCCTGTCTAGGCGGGTGCTGGATCTGCGTGTCTATCTGGGACATCACACTTTTGTTCCTAAGATGCAATCCCATGCTACTGCTAGATAACTCAAATTCTAGGTGATTCTTTTACACGATACATGATAGATTTAAAATACTCTTTGTAACTTGTATCAGTCTTAGTTTGTTCTCAGCAGCTACATGGGATAAGTCTATTGGTTCATTGATTGATCTACTCATTTATTTAGTCATTCTGTATTGAGTGACTACTATGTATAATAAAATATGCAAGACATGAGACTCAGACTCCAAAACAAGCCCTTGCGCTGAAAGCATTGAGTGAGAGTAGACTGGTAATGACTGACACAGTCCTGGCAACCACACACATGTAATCTCCCAGAGAGCACCCCCTTCCCTACTCTCCACCTCTCTAGACTATCTCTTTGGGCAAATCTGCCTTGCTTTCTGGTGAATAATTACTTATTAACATCTGGAAATGATTCTAAATAGTTGTGGTAGAGAATACAGGATCCAAAGGTATAGTGAAATATCTCAGGATTGATTTCCCTGCCTCCAGTGAGGTCTGCACGTAGGCTGAGTGCATCTAATCAAAGAAACTTTAAAGATTATTTAGGATAAAGGTCTTGTGTGTGCACACACATGGAGTTAAATGTAGTCTTTTCTCTAGTGGTCCATGTATGGTAGGCAATAATCTATCTTTACTATATTCCTTTGTTGCTATTTCTTTGTTCCATTTCTTTGTCTAACTTGAAATAACAAATGCAAAGGAAGTATAATTACAAACTTAGAAGAAATGTACAGATTTGAACTGGTTTGTTACTCACAAAATTAGACCATTTGCTGAATGAAGTGAATATTGTTAGCAATTTGGGGGAATCTTTCAACCTGTGTTCTACAACCCTGTTACTTGATCTTAACCCTAAACATCTTAATTACTTTCTTTTATTTTGCAAATAAGTACCTAATTGAGTATCTAATATGTGTCTGGCTTTATTCTAGGTGTTGGACTATGTTATCAAACAGAATAGTTTGATTTCTGCCCTCATGGAATTCCTCCCTCTATCTAGCAAGGGGACACAGTCAATAAGTAAATAAATAATTGAAGCGTGTGGCATATTAGCAGACAATGATGTGAGAGAGGAGTGAAAACCTAGAGAAGGTCAGAAGGGATTAGGTTTGCCTGGGAGCAAGGAGGAAGGGCAGATTTCAGTCTGAGATAGAATGGCCAAGGTCCTTAAGTAGGTAGCAGTCAAGCAAAGGTTTGAGGTAAGGGATCAGGTATGCAGGTATCAGGGGAAGAGAGTTCCAAGAAAAGAAAACAACTAGTGCAAAGGTCCTGAGGCAGGAGTGTTCATAGCCACCTGTACTTGGAGTCATTAATATTTTAGATGCAGAGAGAGCCATTTTTCTATTGAAAAATGCCAAGTAAGACCATGCCATTGTATACTGAGGTAGTAGATGTTGAAAATCACTTTTCCGGTTGTCTGGGTTCTGACCCCAGATTCTCTGGGCTGGGCAGCTGATGTAAGCCTCTGTGGTCTGCCTCTCTGAGACACCGGCGCTGTAGGCTCTCAGGGAGATGGGGCGTGTGAACATGCGTGCTCCCAGGGAACAAGGAGCAAACCCTGAGGAACGAGAAGGTCTTGAGGAGGAAGGATGCTATGTCTCCACAGGCAGGGGCGGGTGACGGGTGAGGCAGGAGAGAAGAAGCCAGGCACCCACTCACTGTCTGCTCCTGCTTTGATTCCTAGGTGCAGCAGATGTCGCTAGTGCCATGGATCGTACCTTTTCAACTGCATCAAAAGATGGAGAAGGAGCGTGCTACACATCTCTGATTTCTGACATCTGTTACCCTCCTCGGGAGGATTCTACATATTTCACTGGAATCCTTCAGAAAGAAAATGGCCACCTTGCCACATCAGAGAGTGCTGAGGAGTTGAGTACCCCCAGACCCTCCTTACCAGACGTGCCTGGAACGGAGCCTCATGGCTTACTTAGTTCTGATTCTGGAATAGAGATGACTCCTGCAGAGTCCACCGAAGTAAACAAGATCTTAGCTGATCCCCTGGACCAGATGAAAGCAGAAACCTATAAGTACATTGACATAACCAGGTCAGAGGAGGTGAAATGTCAGGAGCAACGCCACTCCAAGGTGGAGGAGAAGGACTTGGACATAAAGACTAAAAACTCTGAAATCTCAACAAAACCAGAAGAGGTCTGTGAGCCTGAGAAACCAGCTCCTGTGGAGGGAAAAATCCTCAAGGACCACTTGTTTGAAGAGTCAACATTTGCACCCTACATAGATGACCTGTCTGAAGAGCAACACAGCGCGTCTGTGATCACCGCCCCTGTCAAAATCACGCTGACTGAAATTGAACCTGCTGTTGAAACTGCTGCCCAAGAGCAGACCCCGGTGAAGCAAGATATCTGTCTGAAACCAAGTCCTGACACAGTCCCCACCGTCACCGTCTCAGAGCCTGAAGATGACAGTCCAGGATCTGTCACTCCTCCATCTTCTGGAACAGGTAAGCAAACTGGTGTCTCTGCCTTGGAAAAACTGAGCATGTGGAAATCTGAATGTTAAGGAATGAAGATTTGCATTTAGAATATGTTACTACAGGGTCCCCTTCAGTCTCTGTTTAATTGATTTAATTAACATACAAATTTTTTTCCAGTCTTTTACAAAGGTTGAGATCCAGGATTTTCCTTAAAGCCTTGTCAGATTTGCTTTGTAAAAAAGTTTCTTTCTTCATTGGTGGGAAGTTGTAAGGATATCACACTGGGGACATTAAAATGGTTTCTAAAATTGTTGAAAAATGAACAATGATGTAAAAAAGAACAAGAAAAAAAAGAAAAAAATTGGCTTCTAGGCTAGCTTCTCCCCCATGCCCCAAGGCCTCCTGCAGAAATCACTGGGGAGAACACCTTGGTTGTTGCCCCCAGACCAGCTGGACCTCCTTGGGCAAGGTATTCATAACCCCAGCTTCAGCTCCAGGTCTATGGTGAAGGAGGGAAGCCCCCAGGACATTTGGGGGGAGGGGGAGGTGATGAGGGATAGGAGGTTTCTCCTCTCCCTTCACTCTCAGCTTTGTCCTTTGCATCTTTTTTGTCTATTAAACTAAAGTATTTAGCTTCATTTTTTAACTGAGGATTTATTTTAACCAAAAGATTTATTTGGTCAAAATCTTAAAAGCTCGGAATTCTCTAGGCTGTGCTCTCTATTCCTCCTCTGACTCAGCCAGGATCTTAAACGCCACTGGGATGCCACTGGGATGCGTGCTCTGCTCCCAAACACAGAGGGCACGCTTCCAGCCAGGTGGAAGGCCAGAGGGGTAGCTGGAGCTTTCCCACCCCTCCCAGTGTGATCACCTCTCCTGAATGTCCGTAAAGCAGCAGGCTGGAGAGGTCAGTTGGGGGTCCTTGAACTTTCCCCACCTCTCTCTAGTGGCATTCTGACCCTCCCCAAAAGGTCAGCATCTCAGATGAAAGAGCTTCCAGTGGCCTCTCAAAATGGATTCAAACCATCATGACTAGGAGTGAGTGTTCCAAACTTGGTGCTACAGCAAGTCCAAATGTGAAAAGAGAACATTTGATGGCAATTCCTCCTGCCCTATTTCCCTATAGATTTTAGCATCAATTTCTCCCCTTCTCCAACTTTATGTCAAACTCATTTATTTTAAAACCTAAGGTCTCAAGGATCGATGTCCCTGATTTTTAAATTCATTCATTCACTCAACAAACACTTTCTACCTGTGTTATTTTTTGGTCAAGCACTGGCAATGTTGAAATTAAGAAATACATTAGAAACAATCCTTGCCCTCCAGTGGGACCAATGACCAGGATAGTGCTCACACTCTGCTGTCATTTATGTTCTGATTGGAGGGACACAGAATGCTGAGTAGCACTGGGAATCCTGCAGCTTCTTAGGTGAACTGAGTGTTAGGGCTAGAGTTACTAAATCAGTTTAACCTCTTTGAAAACTACTGTTGTTATTTCTTACACTGTTGAGGCCAGTGATTCTCCTGCCCATGTTGAAAGTCACTTTTATGCAAAAAAATACTCATTGAGTGATTTCTATATGTCACACATGTGCTGAGCACCAGAGATATTGCAGAAACCAAGATGTATAAAGTCACTGCCCATGGAGATTACCAGATAGTCAAGGAGACGATAAAAGGAGACACATGCTAGTGTAATTTCATGGTATGTGAGTGATAGAGTGTTGGGTAAGAGGTCAAGAAGAGCCTCTCTAATGAGGTAACATGTGATCTGAGATCTGAATGAGCAGGAGCCCACAATTCATAGAGTGCCCATAGGGGACCCCAGGTACCAAAGGCAGTACTAAGTCTACTGTTTGCAAATTGAGTGGTACCACAAAAAAAGGACAAGAGAAGTATGATATCAATAGCTGGAAGGGTAGGCAGGGGCCAGGGTTCATATGCTAGAATAGAGAATTGGGATTTTGTTTGAGATGTATAGGAAAGTTGAAGCTGGAAAGTGACATCTTTCATTCATCCTTTAACAAATATACATTGGCTGTGTGCTCCCAGCATTGTTCCCTCAGTGCTGGCGATATCATGGTGAAGCACAAGATCCCTGCCTGCATGGAACCGGCAATCAAGTTGGGAAGACTCACACATAGATAACTACATGCAGACATAATGTCAGGTAACTAGAATTGTTTAAAGAAAGGTACAGTATAGGAAGAAGGTGGTGAGGAAAGACTTGTCCCTGCTCATAACTTTGAGCAGAGACCTGAATGGGTGAGGGAACAAGCCAGGTAGACACCAGAGGAAGCGGCACTGACCTCAGGGGACAGAGTGCCTGGAAAAGTACTATGTGTTCAGGGAGCCAGCCAGAAGGTCAGAGTGACTGGCATGGTGCTTTAATTTTCCTTAGTCTCTACCTTCTTTTTAAACAGATATAGCATAAGATAGAGGGAAACACATGGAACATGAGTTCAAGTTCAAGACAGTCATATGACTACATGATTCTGGGTCCTGGTGGGAAATAAGCGACATACTCAAAGGTTGTACCCGAAGAGAGTTTAAGAAGGGGCTTCTTACAGATGAGTAAAGATGGCTAAGAGAACCAAAAAAAAGGTGGCAAGGCACTCAAAGACTTGCAACACCGGGGTGTCACTAGCAACCCTAGACTTAAAGGAACAAGGGGAGGGAAAACATTCCTGAAATTTTCCAAGACCTGGAGCTTCAGAAACAGCAAGAAGTATAAACAGGCCAACATTTCCTTGCTCCCACCCCTTCAGTGATTCCTACTGGCTGAAAATGACTAGAAATCAGAGGGAAAGGCATCCCAGGGAATGCCTTCTATACAATTCAGCCCCTTAGAGCACAAAACAGAACAGAGAAAGATGGATGTGAAACCAAGAGGGCCAAGAGAGGAAAACCAGCACTGTGACTCTGGACACATCACTTAACCTGTGGCCCAGGTGTAAATTGCCTGTAGCCCAGGAGATGCTCATGCAGGGGAGCTCTGGAAGTGTCAGCCACTCCATCTGCACCGGCTTTCCTTTACATCTTCCTCCCCCTTGCTCTGGCCTCCCATTCAGTGTAAGCTAAAATCACTTGTGCATCTTTCTGCTGTTTGAAATCATATCAAACAACTATGTGCGCAAGTTCATAAAGACCTTAACTGCTATAAAAATAGAGTTTGAAATCAAGCAATAAATCTTTTTAAACATAAACCATGTGAGAGATAATGAAGTGGTGGTTGTTTAAGTTACTGAAACAATAGGAACAATATAGATCATACTGTATCTCCACTCAAAAGTCTCCACCGGTCTCTCTTTTCACTCACAATAAAAGCCCTGTGGGATCCCACATGATTTCACTCTCCCTCCCTCTATGTCTTTGACCTCTTTTCCTGTTACTCTCCTCCTGTTCACTTTACACAGACACAGTGGCCTCCCAGTGATACCTCCATCATTGCTCGTACCAACAGACCTTTGCTCTGTCTGTTATCTGCCTGGCATGCTTTTTCTCTGGCTATCTTCATGAATCACACTTTCACTTCCTCTAATGTTGAATATAGGTGTTACCTTCTCAATGAGCCCCAGCTTGACTTCCCTATTGAAAATTGCAAACTCAACCTTTTGTTAACCTTTAAAAAAATAATAAATAAATAAATAAATAAAAGCAAAAAAAAATTTAAAAAATAAATTGCAAACTCATCTCCACCCTATCCCAGTGCTGCTAATCCTTTTACCCTACTCACATTTTCGTCTTATAGCACATAACCTGTAGCATACTACATACTTTACTTAATTATTATACATATATATGTTACTTATGCATTGTGTTCTCCCACAAAAACATAATAGATTTTATTATCTGTTTCATTTACTAATATATTTCAAATGCCCAGAAGAGAGTCTATTGCCTCAGTGAGGATAATAAATGAATGAATGGTATATGGATAAAGAAAATGTCAATTCTTCTTTATAGAGAATTAGAAAAATCTAAACTGTTTTAGCCATTAGAGTTCTTTCACAGTCAAAAAGCGACAAATTAACTAGCCAGAGATAATCTACTCCTCCCCCTCCCTGTATCTTAACCAGTGGCCTCAAAAGTTTGGAACAATGGCAAGTAGTTTTTGCTCACAGAAGAACCAGGGCCACTTTTGAGGATATTCTGATATAAGCCCCTGCCCAATATTTGAGGGAAGATCAAGCTCATAAAAACTATTGTCATGGTCACAGAAACATTAATTCCAAAGGGCACCTGCATGCCTATGTTTATAGCAGCACTATTTACAATAACTAAGCTATGGAAACAACCCAAATACCCAAAAATAGATGACTGGATCAAGAAGATGTGGTACATATATACAATGGAATATTACTCAGCAATCAAAAAAGATAAACACATGCAGTTTGCAGCAACATGGATGGAAGGGATCATGCTCAGCGAAATAAGTCAGAAAGAAAAAGAAAAATACCGGATGGTCTCACTCATAGCAGGAATTTAGAAAACCTAAATAAGGGGCCAGGAAAAAGACTAACTAATACAAAGTAAAAATCAAAATCAACAAGCAACTATAAACCAGAGACATACTATGCGGGTTGGGGCAGGAGGAGCAGGGAGAGGAAGGACTAGGGTCAAAATAAGGGGGGGTGCAATTGTATGGGGAATATAACCAAAATGAAAATGCATACATTGTGCAAAAATGAAAAATGATGTAAGAATTATATAAAATAAAATATTAAAAAAAACTGTTGTCATGGTAATCCAAGTAGTTCCACCTAAGGAGGGGGGTATTAGCAAGATTGCCAGTGGTTGTCTGGCCATCTAGATATAAATTCTCAAGAAGAGGGAAAGAGAAAGAAACAGAAGACCATCAGAGACCCTGCAGGGCTGGGTGCTGGGGTTATCTGCACAGCCTGCCTGGTGAAATAGCAAACACTATATTGTTCCACCTAGTTATGCTTTTCACTAAAAGAGTGAAAATCTTGATTGTTATGGCAACTGTAAAGCTCACAAGTCAAACTATATACAAGGATCCAAATTAACTTTCTTTGTCCTAAAGGAGTATTAATGACAACTGACAAGGAGTAATGGATGGTTTTCAGATTTGTTGATACTGGTTGGTCACCCTAAGAGTATTACATCAGATTATCTGATGAAATCTCTGAAATTGGAAAACTTCCCTGAGAGACTGAATCAGAAATTAAAATGACTTCCAGAATCTTTGCCTCACTGAAAAATGGAAAAATCAAGTCAGGTAATGTTGCTAAGAAATTGCTGGGTCACTTTTGAAAATAGATGGGTATGTCAAACACTGATTAACTGGGAGATAACAGTGTGTGCCTTTTCATTCAGGTGGCCTGTCTTTCCAGCGTAGCCCTGGAAGCACAGACTATTTTTGCCTTAATGAGATATGTGTTTCTCAAGCAAGGAGAAAACATTTCCTCTAATGGAATTTTGTTTTATTTCTTCTCTCCCTGTCCATCTGTCTGTCTGTGTGTGTGCCTCTCTGGCTCATCTTTGCTCTGTGGGACAACAGAACCATCTGCTGCAGAATCCCAGGGGAAATGCAGCATCTCGGAGGATGAGCTGATCACTGCCATTAAAGAAGCAAAGGGGTTATCCTATGAAACCAGCGAGAGCCCACGGCCAGCGGGCCAGGCAGCGGATCGGCCCGAAGCCAAGGGTAGGTCAGGGCTGCCGACCATCCCTAGCCCCCTGGACCACGAGGCCAGCAGTGCAGAGTCAGGGGACTCGGAGATCGAACTGGTGTCCGAAGACCCCCTGGCCGGTGAGGACGGGCTGCCCGCCGGCTATGTGACCTTTGGCCACGTGGGAGGCCCGCCGCCCTCGCCTGCATCCCCGAACATCCAGTACAGCATCCTGAGGGAGGAGCGCGAGGCCGAGCTGGACAGCGAGCTCATCATAGAGTCGTGTGACGCCTCCTCGGCCTCAGAGGAGAGCCCCAAGCGGGAGCAGGACTCGCCCCCAATGAAGCCTGGCGCCCTCGACGCCATCCGGAGGAGCCGAGCCGGGCGCGCACGGGCCGAGGAGGGTGCGCCCAGCCGGGGAGGCCTGGCCGAGCAGGGCTCCTTTCTAAAGTTCCCCCTCGCTGCCTCTCAAGCCGGTCCTGAGCTGCCCTCGGGAGAAGGCGCCCGGGCGCCGGAGGAGGCTGCGGCACAGCGGAAACCCGCGGAAGCCCTGAGTTCCAACCAAAGCCCAGCGGCCACGAAGGGCCCAGGGCCTCGGGATCCTGGAGCACCCCTTCTGCTGTTTCTCAATAAGCAAAAAGGTA
Organism: Talpa occidentalis; assembly: GCF_014898055.3. Classification (NCBI taxonomy): domain Eukaryota; kingdom Metazoa; phylum Chordata; class Mammalia; order Eulipotyphla; family Talpidae; genus Talpa; species Talpa occidentalis. Next base: position 68,352,011 of record NW_023601104.1, on the reverse strand, counting down.
AAGTGACAGCTTTCCTGAGCGAAGCTGTTGTCTGCTTAGTGTTCTCCCACTCGGTGCTCTGAGGTTTTCAGCAGAGGGGCAGTTCCCCCTCAGCTCTACCATCAGGCCCTCACCTGGTCAAACAATGACCAGAGAACAATTTCAGGTGCTGGGGAGGAAGTGGAAGATTCGATTCACAGTTGGGATTTGGGTGGCAGAACCACACCTCCAAGTGGTGCTGGGCTGACTGGATGGGAGCAACCCCAACAAAAAGTGATTTTGTGTACACACCCAGATCTCCTGGATGGAGAGAGTGAATGCGCCTTTCCTTTCATTCCAGGCTGGATTTCTTCGGTTGGGAAAGGGTGACTTTCTTGTTATTGACCGGGCTCATGTCCAATAGCTCTACCCCTCACTTCTATACTCCTACCCCCCGACACACACACAGTGATGAGGGAGTGACTCCAGTCCCTCTAAGTGCTGGGTTCTGGTTCCATTTTAGCACATTCCATTTTGAAAGTCAAATTTGTTGATCTCAGTGTCATCCTTTCTGTAACCACAGGAGCAAGGGATTTAGACCTTATCAAGGTGCCCCAGCTAGTCAGGAAAGACTGGGACCAAAGCTGGTTCTAGTTTCTCATGTCACAAGACCTGAGATGACCAATTTTTAAAGTCACTTATAACTTATATTGATTTTCTTTTGGCCATCATATTCTGCCTATGAGAAATCTTAAGTTGACATCTTTAAATGCAAGAAAAATGGAAGTCATCAATTTGTCTTCCAGACAGGGTATGTATGAAGGGCATTCTTGCCCACCCCACCACCCCACCTCGCCCTGCCCAATCGTCCTACACCCGATTGCAGTTGTATTTCAGAATTCAAGAAAGGAATGAGTTAGCTGAACAGATTAGGTGCTGCACAGCCAGGTTGATGAACTACACCGAGGGAAGGAAGAGAACTCTCCAGCACCTGGGTGAAGAACGTCCAGGTACAACTCTAAAACAAGCCCCCAAAGCACAGTTTTATTTAGAGTTTCCTCCCACCATCTCCTCTGCTTTTTGTTTCTTTAGATGTATTTTTTGCCTTTTTGGGATAAATTATTTTAAGGGTACACCCTCCTTCCTGTGTATATGCTAACTACAGTGATGTTAGTAGCAATTAAAGTGTATCATATAAAAATAGAGTACAGAATCTTTCTCATTAGAGATTAGAAGCTAGCTGCTGAATGCTTTAAAGTTGGGAAAGGAGAACATAAAGGAATGTATTAAGATAACCTGCTGCCTAGTTGCCGGTGGCTTAGACACATGACGTGCTGTGGGGATCAGTATAAGTGATTCTTGATTTCCCAAAGAACTCTCCCCTGAGAATTTAATGTGTTTTTTGTGTGTACAATAGGAAGGCCATTTGCTGGCAAATTTAGCAATGGGAATGTGTGTTTGTTAGGGAATATTAAAACGATCTTGGATGTTCTTGCCCCTACTCTGACTGTGGAGGGAGAGGACATTCCAGACAACGTTGATATTAACAACCGCTGGTCCCCAAACCAGGTAAGCTTGGGTTGTGCTGAGCATGAGTTCATATCACAGTCCTGGAACAGGCATGTGTTTCCGTTTGATCCCCCAGCTAATACCCTGAAATAGTCACTGCGTGCACAGTGCTGTTCAGATATACTTACTCTCAAAAGTAGATAAATCTGAAGGCTAATATTTAAAAATATTTATTTATTTCTGCATATAAGAACTGGGGTATAGGTCAGAGGTACGGTGGGAGTGAGAGGAATCACCAGAACAGAGAGGGGAGCAGAACAGGCAGATCTACTGAAATACACTGCTGAGGGGAGCAGTGGGCAAGATAGGAGAGGGCTGCTGTGCCATGTGGGTCAGCTCCCTGGTGGTGGTGGGGAGGGGGAACTCATGCCACAGTATCTGGCAATAGCTTGATAACACTGAGACTTAACCCTTGCACCACCGGGGAGGCCCAAATCTGAAAGCTATTAAGGAGAAAGTGGAATTGAAAAGGCCTACTTCCCTCTCTAGCAAATTTGAGACAAGTATGACAGCTGGGACTGATGGAGTGACCAGACAAGGGGTGAAGAGCTAAGGCAGTGGAAGGCTGCAGCTGGGGATGCAAAGGCTTCAGAGCACCTTTTATGGCCAATTCTGGTGTCATTCTAATCTCTGTGTGAGTTGCTCCATATGGCTTGGACCCTGTGCTGCCAACTTTAGATGTTAGAGAGGAAGGAGTGGCAGTCTTTTCAAAAGATGAAGTCCTGCCAGGGTGAATAACCTCTGCTCTTCTCTACACCGAAAGGTGCTTTGAAATCTAGTCCCCCACTGAAACTTACTGCTCAGCTGCATTATCTATAAAAAGAGCCTAAAAAGGCCCTTCTGGGGCAGCCCAGCACTGAAGGTCCTGGGAGGATGATTCAGTGCCGCCAGCAGGTAATCTGAGCTCTGAGATTCCTTCTGGTCTTGCCAGTGCCATCTCAGCAGGTGAGTGGATCTGTGCTGCCCAGCCTCCCCAGGCTGTTCTTAGTCACTGTCCGTGGACAGTTGGACTGTGCTTATGGTAAGTGCGACTGCCTTGGCAGTGAAGTCAAGTCAGTTTTCATAGTTTCCTGCTCTTATCCACAGATGCCTCTGACAGTATCTTGATTTCAGGTTCATGATTTCAGGTTCATTTGCAAGTGTGCACATCCTTGTGGCTTTGGAATCGTCCCACTGATGCTGAGCTAGGTTTCAGTAAGGTCCAGAAATATTTCAAATAAGGTTTGGCAAGTACCTGATGTCATCATAGCATGTAATGTCAGGGGGCACCAGGCTTCACTGGTACATGTGCCCCAACCCTAACCAGGTCCATTTCTGGAGGCTTGTTATCACTCAGAGACCTTTGTTGCTGTTGCACTGGAGACAGTGCAGGTTCTTGATTTCAGGTTCATTTGCAAGTGTGCACATCCTTGTGGCTTTGGAATCATCCCACTGATGCTGAGTAGGTTTCAGCAAGGTCCAGAAATATTTCAAATAAGGTTTGACAAATACCTGATGTCATCATAGCATGTAATGTCAGGGAGCATCAGGCTTCACTGGTACATGTGCCCCAACCCTAACCAGGTCCATTTCTGGAGGCTTGTCATCACTCAGAGACCTTTGTTGCTGTTGCACTGGAGACAAAATACAGGTCATCAGATTCCAGTTTCCCTGCTCTGTGCACCCCTGAACTCTGCTACCCTCTAATTCCACTCCTCTATACCTTCCAGAATGGCCTATCAAGAACCTTAGACTCTTGGGGTGGATACATTTTCATTGTTGTATGATTAACCCTAACTGTAAGGAACATCTGCTTTTAAAGTCAATAATAATAATAATTATTATTATAATTATATTATAATTATATTATATTATATAATAATAATTAATAATAATAATACTTTCTCAATAAAACACAAATACCCAGTGTGACTCATCAGGATGGGTATGTAGTATTTACCAAACCTACTTGATTGTAGAATCTTTCTTATGACAGAGTGCCTTGGAGTTCATCTCCTAGGGAATACTTTTTGAGAAATCATGATCTTTGTATTGACTTCCATTGCCTGCATTTGATTACTTTTCATTGCCAATCACAAGTACAGTGCTGGGGCCAGCCTTGTGAATACCATGTGGTAGCCTGTTAGAAATCAGATGCCACCCCAGACCTGCTGAATCAGAATCTGCATTTTCACAAGATCCACTAGCGATGGGGACATGACAACCTGTTTTAATGACAGTCAGCTTTCACATTCCTACCTGAAACCACTCTGATAAAGGTAGCCAGCCATAAACTTCTTGCCCTAAACATCTCCTCTTTTCAGTCTTATTTTCTTGTCTTCTCTGATGTCAACTGTTAATGTCAAATATCCTGAAAACTTTAGTAAGGAAGTAATGTGTGCTCATAATAAACTTAAATTGTACAAGATGGTGCAAAATAAAAAAAGTTTCCCTATTCTATCTTCCCCTACCTAATTCTCAGAGATAGCCACAGGCATTTGTTTTATATTTGTTGTCATTTTGTTTCTTTCAGAAGTACTCTTTAAATATTAGAGCATATGCAATTTTTTAATGCACATTAGGTATCATATTGGGCAGGCTGTTTTGTGACTTATTTCATTTAACTGCTAAATTAGGTAAAAGATCTGATCACAAGATCATACTCTCCTGAGAGTTTTTTTTTGTCCCCTACCTCCCTGGTGTTTCTCCTTCCCTTTCTTCCCTTACTCTCTAACCTCTTTTCCAGTCTCTCCTGCTACCTTTCTTGTAGTTCCTCTGTCTCCCTCCTGAATCCTGTCCCTGTCTTTCTTGGCCTTCATTTCTTTGCTCTCCCCCACACAGGTTTCAGCCACAGCCTTATGCACAGTACCTCCCAAGTCCTGGGTTTGGTGGTGTCCTCTTCTCACAGTTCCAAGCCCACTTCCTCCATTTATCAGACATCCTGTGGGCAACCCTCCCCCTTTCAATACATATGTGATTTTTGTCAAAATCTGCTCCTTCCCATCCTCTGCTCCCTTCCCGCATAAACAAAGGTGCACCATTCTGGCTTCACTTTAGTGTGAACAGGGAAACCAAGACTGGATCTGAGCAAATACCCTTTAGCCTGAGACAGTTGTAAAAGAACAGCCTGATTGTCAACACTGCCGTGGAAGTCTGTGTGAGTATCTGGTTATAAAATTATCCTCCAAGTGATCCAACATGTTCCTAATATTTGAAAATGTATTTCCAAAATAAAAATGCAAAATATGAAAATTCTCATTGTGGAGCTTTCAAGCCTGCAATCCAGTTTGAAAAATGTCAGTTTAAGCCACTGGTTCCCAAGATATAGCCTCGGTACCAGCACCTCAGACTCTCTGGGAGAGCTGATCAAACATGGCAGCTTTCTGCTCTACCCCCCATCCCAAAACTGCAGAGTCAGAATAAGCCAGAACATAAACCTGCACTTTTATCAAGCTTGCTGAGGGGAATTTTGGTTGTATGCAGATGAGCTAAGCAGCCTAGACCTGTAGTGAAAAGCACCTGGGCATATCATGTTTTTATAATTAGGCTGAGCAGGCCCTCGGCTGTTTCCATCCCTTCCTGGGTGGCTGCCTCTGCATCTTCTCTCCGTGGACAGCAGTTGCAGTGAACTGAGCTTGCAGTGCTCAGCTCCCTGTGTCAGGGAAAAGTGTCTCTTCTTACGAGAGTGATCTGCAGGAAGGTTACCAGGTGGGGGTCTCAAGCAGAGCTGCATTTATGATATTTTATTATTACTTTTCATTGTTTTATTATTACCAGATGGTGCTTCTGTCTCAAAATATTTGGCATAGAAATAAAGTGTGACCCACTTCCTTTTCTTCCTGGAATTCAAAAGGAAGTCGGTATTTCCATTTATTTCCTTGCTTCCATGAGACTAAATTCTGAAATCAACTGTCAGGATTCTTGGAAAGTCTCTTTAATGGTGCACATTTCGGAATCAGCCTGCTGTCTTTTGCCCCTTCATTTGTAGCTGCTGTGCCACCTTCAACAAGGTGAACCAGCAGCAGCTGGGTAAAGTCTGGCTTCTGTGACATGGAACCCTCTTCTTAGACTACTCATAGCAATGAAACTACCTTTGAGAGACTAGCCCAGCGATTGGAGATGCTCCGCTGGTCTAGACATTCCAGAAAGGGACAGTCGGTAGCTAGCTCACCTCACTGGCTTTTCCTTCTGAAGCAGTCACAAGGTTGGCATTGTTCAGCGGGTTGCATATTGGTCTATGTTTTTAACATCGTGGCTTCAAGACACTGGGGAGGTTTCCTTCTGAGCCTTGGATAGAGTTGCTCCAAATCATCTTGGTGACCCCAGCACTTATTATTTTTAAGGACAACCACTTTGCCTCCAGAGTGATATATAGATCTCAAATGGTTATTATCTATTTTTTTTTAAGATTTATTTATTTATACAAGCACTGGGTACAGTCAGAAGTGCGGGAGGGTGAGAGAATTCACCAGAGCGGGAAACAGAATAGGCAGACTGATGAAATACACTGCTGAGGGGAGCAGCGGGCGGCAGGAGAGGTCTGCGTGCCATGTGGGACCCTCGCCAGTGGCCTGGGATCAAACCTGCACTGCAGAGACTGTGGGTAGCTTCGCAGCCCCAGTGCTCAACCGCTGCACCACCAGGGGAGGCCCTGTCTATAATGTTTTGATGTCAGCTCCGTGATGTACAATAAACCCCAACTCCTTAATAAAGTTTTCCTGGGTGCAGAGTAGAATGCAGATTAACTCCAAAGATGGGTTCAACTCAACCTTAAACTTGCCTGTAGAGACAGAGTTCACAGATGGCTAGCATTTTGGTACCTCGAAGAAATAGTGACCTAATTTAGATGGTGATCCTCATTCCCTATCCATCCCTTTTACCTTGCCCATAAACCACTGTCACTTGTGGGTGCAATCATGGAGTATGGAGGATATAATTCACATACTTCTAATTATCAGAGCCAAGTCTGGCTGTCAGGAGGCATCTATTCCTTGTCAGTGTTAACCTCAATTTCCTCTAAAGTCAGATCTGGCATGGGGATGGGGGTGTGGATTAAGTTAAAATGGAAATCAACAGTGATATTTGACAGAGTACCCCATAGTAGTGACACTGAGATGCAAAGGTCAGAGGAGGCGGGCAGTGATGGGTCAACTATAGCGAGAACTAATAAAAATATTCCAAGCCATTGCAGATGCAAAGGTCAGAAGAAGGAACGTTCTAGGAATAGTCTTGAAATTGAAAAGAAGTCTATTTAGCTCGAGGGTGGTAGGCAACGGGAGTGGGCAGTGGCAAGAAATGAGTTTAGAAGGTTGGCATTGCCCTCTCATGCCCAGACCATGGTCAGAGTTGATCCTTATCTCAAACATTGTAAGAAATCACTAAAATATTTTTTAACTAGTAAGTAGGATGACTTCATTTGCATTTTTAAAGGTCATGTTGTCTGCTCTAGGGGGAAAGGATAGGAGAAAGACAAATGAGGAAGCAGGAATCTGGATTAGGGCTCCCTGAAGGAATGTAAGTGGGAGGTGATGGTGCCTAGGAGAGGCTGGTAGCAATGGAGATGGAGAGGAATAGGATTTGAGCTATATTTTGGAGATTGACTTAATAAGGTCCATTTATGCGTTGTATTGGTGGTGGTGGTGACTTTATCTCCAACACCTCTCAAATTATATTTCAGTTTTCATCACTATAATGATTATAAATAGAAGCAAAAATATTTACAATGGGAAAAAAAAAAACTCCAAACTTTGATACTATTTTACTAGTCATTGAGCTCATTTTTTCGGTCTGCTGTTGGGAAATCATCCCATTGAGTTATGAGGGATTGAAAAGTTCTCTCACGGTTTGAGTTCTATAGCTAGTATATTTTCTTTTTTTTAATTAATTAATTTATTTATACAAGCACTGGGTACAGTCAGAAGCGCTGGAGGGTGAGAGAATTTACCAGAGACAGAGCGGGGAGCAGAACAGGCAGACTGAAGTACACTGCTGAGGGGAGCAGCGGGCAGCAGGAGAGGTCTGCGCATCATGTGGGACCCTCGCCCTGCAGCCACGGATCAAACCGGCGCTGCAGAGGCTGCGGGGCTTCGCAACCCAGTGCTCAACCTCTGTGCCACCAGGAAGGCCCTCTAGTATATTTTCATGGCTAAGCAGATAGAGGTTTAATGGTCATCAATGTGTTTAGATAACAGTGATGTTTCAGTGACTGAGACAAGCTGTAGTGAGGGTTAAATTGGAGTTAAGTGAGATGGGTAGCAAGGTAGGCAATGGTGGGCAAGCAAGCTGTTTATATAGAATGAGATACATGTGGGCTAGAGCCAGAAAAATCTACAAGTACAGTATGAATCAGAATAACACTAGGCAAATAAAAGAACAGACTGCCCCAGAAAGCAGAAGTTAAAGTCAGAGAAAAGGTAGCATTAAGGCAGACATTCAAACTGGGGTCTGAGGAACAACAAGCACACCCCAGGTCTGGTCAATTCAGTTCAAGGCTACATTTGACCATAGTCTAACTGCAATTCCTTAGTCAACCCTGTCTCTGGAATGATCCTTCTGGATTTTAAGTGACCAGGGCCTGAGAAGTTGGTCCTCTTCAACCAGGTAAAACATTCATCTCGGACTTCTCACTCTTGTGAAAATTTGGGACAGCTAGCAGAGAGTAGATTAGGGGTTCAGTGAAACTGTTTGGTTTTTCCCTAAATGTGGTTGGTGAACCATTTATAGCAAAAGCTGTTGAAATGCTGTTTCCAAGGCTGCTTGCAGGATCTTCTGAGGGAGGGTCTGAGGAATCTACCTCATTAAGTAGGTTGTGAGTGGATCCTGGGCACACAGAGTTTGAGAATTACCTGTGCTAGGCACTGTGTTGAGGCTGATATCTCAAAGTGCTTTGAGAGCCCAGCAGGTTTTTTCTTGAGCACTTCAACTTCTTCTGGGGCCTGAGCCAGAATCCTGAGAGTTGGGGTTTCTGTTTGGGCTTAGATGTCAGTGAAAATAGTTTATGTGTAGTGCCTAGAATGAAATCCACACTGTGAACTGGGAGACTTCCATAGCCTCATGGGAGAAGTGGAGGACAGATGTGAGCATACGTCAGCCTTGCCACCTCACACTGGAGGATGCTTCCTCAAATCTTCCTTCCTGCAAAGCCTCCAGAGAACAAAGACCTCAGTTTGGGGGGTTTGGGGGAATCTGGGTTTGTGAAATTACATTCTATGACATTTGACCAATAACAAAATCACCCAACACATTTCTCAGAATGTATCCCCATTGTTAAGTGACACAGGGCTGTAGCTTGGGGCCTCCTGAGTTACAGGAGTCCTTGGAGATGGCCTGTCCTTGGTTGGAAAGTTACTGAGAGTGGGAAAAGGCCTGAGAGTGGGATTCAGCTGCATGTTTCCAGTCACAATCGGGACTGGCAAGCTTGATACTCCTACACAGACCAAAAATTTCACCACCACTAATAAATAATTCAGCTCAAAACTGCATATGCTGGTAAATTCAGCTTTCTGGCTTAACTCTTCCCTTCTGGCAGGTATCTTATTTTCTTACAACTCTTGGCTAAGCACTGAAATCTTTGGGGATTTATCTGCACACAGCACTTGCAAAAGCAAAATTATGTGTTCAAAAATGAACCCTTTTACTCCCAATCGCATGATTGTTTATCCTCCCCTTAACATCTCTAGAAGGTATGTTTGATTCTACATCTAAAAGTGCTCAGGAAATTTACTTTCAAGTGAAAGTAGAAGAGTGGCTTTCATATTGCTTGTCTCTGCTCGCAGTTACTGTCTGTTGCCATCCAGTGGTTGTGATGAAAATATCCAACCTCTACTTTTAAACCTCATCTCAAACCACCGTGATTGGAAATTCACAGAAACTCTTGGGTTATGATGTAATAAAACATCCCTTTGAATGATTCTACATTGTTACATGGCTGGATCTTTATGTGGTGATTGATCATCCATGCTTCCCAAGGAACAAACACAAGGACAGAGGTTCAAAAAATATTTGTGAATGTGTAACTTAGTTTTTAATAGAATTAAATTTGAACTAGAACCACTGGCCACTATTGCTACATAAAATGTAATGTACAATATAATAAACTCTAATGTAGGTCATAATAAAGTAGAATTTATGAACTAGAATTTCTACTAACTGGAATGTTTGAATCAGTACCCTCATACACACACACACACACACACACACACACACACACGATATAGCAAGGGTAGGAGAGCAAAAATTTAAAATAAGATCTGACTCTCATTTAGCTATGGCCTTTTACTAGTTAAATTGATTTCCAAATAGTTGATTTATTCATAGGCAAAGCTAAATTCTTTACTATGTTAAGTTGCTTTAGAATTTGGAGAGTTAATATTGATGTGGGGCCTCCCTGGTGGTGCAGCAGTTGAGTGCTGGGTTGCAAAGCTGCCCACAGCCTCTGCAGCGCCGGTTTGATCCACAGGCCACTGCGGGAGGGTCCTTCATGGCACGCAGACCTCTCCTGCTGCCTGCTGCTCCCCTCAGCAGTATGCTTCATCAGTATGCCTGTTCTGCTCTCCTCTCTGTCTCTGGTGAATTCTCTCATCCTCCCGCACTTCTGACTGTATCCAATGCTTGTATAAATAAATAAATAAATAAATAGAATTTTTTAAAAATACTTTAAAAAAGTTATATTGATGTGCATGGGACTTAAATTGTTATACTATATATATTTTATATATATATATATGTGTGTATATATATATATATATATATATATACTAGTTCAGGTGTTACATGATCAGTCAGCTGGAAATTAAAACCAGTCACCTAGAAAAGATGTAATTTTTTTTATATTTTAGATTATCCAGCTGATAGGTGAATCAATTTATGTAGAGTGATAGTTTTATCAAAGGTTGGAAATAAAGAAAATTATAAGTAAATTCATTCTAGATAACTTTGATACAAGAAAAATGGACTCATTGTCCAATGTATCCCTTTTATAAATTCTTTTCCTTCTTCCCTTTCTTGAGGTCCACATTTTTAGGTCCTTTCTTATTCTTCTGAAAATAGACTCCAGAAACTTTGTGTAATTTTCATTATTTTTCATTATGTTGTAGTTCCAAATCCAAAAATTTTGTCTTTGACTTTGAGATCTAAAACCTCTTATGACTAATAAACATCAAAACTGCATGGTATTGGAACAAGAACAGACACACAGACCAATGGAATCGAATAGAAAATCCAGAAATAAACCCACAGATTTATGGTCAACTAATCTTTGACAAAGGAGCAAAGAATATGCACTGGAGCAAAGAAAGTTTGTTCAATAGGGTGCTGGGAAAACAGGGTCGCTACATGCAAAAGAATGAAGCTTGACTACTACCTCACACCATACACAAAAACCAACTCAAAATGGATTAAAGAGCTAGACATAAGACCTGAAACCATAAAATACATAGAAGGAAATATAGGCGAAACACTACATGATATGCACATCAAAGACATCTTTACAGACACATCACCCAAAGCAGTGATAGTGCAGGCAAAGATAAATAGCTGGGACTACATCAAATTAAAGAGCTTCTGCACAGCAAAAGAGACAATAACAAAAACAAAGAGAAACCCCACCGACTGGGAGAACATTTTTGCACACAACACTAATGATAAAAGACTGATCACAAAAATCTACAAAGAGCTGATGAGACTCAACAACAACAAAGAAAATAATCCAGTCAAAAAATGGGCAGAAGAGCTAAAAAGAAACTTCTCTGAAGAGGAAATGCGAATGGCCAACAGGCATATGAAAAAATGTTCAACGTCACTTGTAATCAGGGAAGTGCAAATTAAAACTACCGTGAGATACCATCTTATACCAGTGAGAATGGCACATATTAAAAAAACTGGCAACAACAAATGTTGGCGAGGTTGTGGAGAAAAAGGAACTCTCCTGCACTGTTGGTGGGAGTGCAAACTGGTCCAACCACTATGGAGAGCTGTGTGGAGATTTCTTGACCTACTAAACATAGAGCTTCCATATGATCCAGCAATCCCACTCCTAGGTATTTACCCAAAGGACACAGAAACATCAATTCCAAAGAGCACCTGCACCCCTATGTTTATAGTAGCACTGTTTACAATAGCTAAGCTTTGGAAACAGCCCAAATGCCCAAAAAAAGAGCTGATGAGACTCAGCAACAACAAAGAAAATAATCCAGTCAAAAAATGGGCAGAAGAGCTAAAAAGAAACTTCTCTGAAGAGGAAATGCAAATGGCCAACAGGCATATGAAAAAATGTTCAACATCACTTGTAATCAGGGAAATGCAAATCAAAACTACCATGAGATACCATCTTACACCAGTGAGAATGGCACATATTAAAAAAACTAGCAACAACAAATGTTGGCGAGGGTGTGGAGAAAAAGGAACTCTTCTGCACTGTTGGTGGGAGTGCAAACTGGTCCAACCACTATGGAGAGCTGTGTGGAGATTTCTGGACCTACTAAACATAGAGCTTCCATATGATCCAGCAATTCCACTCCTAGGTATTTACCCAAAGGACACAGAAACATCAATTCCAAAGAGCACCTGCACCCCTATGTTTATAGCAGCACTGTTTACAATAGCTAAGCTTTGGAAACAACCCAAATGCCCAAAAATAGATGACTGGATCAAGAAGATGTGGTACATATATACCATGGAATATTACTCAGCATTCAAAAAAGATAAACACATGCAATTTGCAGCAACATGGATGGCGCTGGAAGGGATCATGCTCAGCGAAATAAGCCAAAAAGAAAAAGAAAAATACCGGATGGTCTCACTCATAGCAGGAATCTAGAAAACTTAAATAAGGGACCAGGAAAATGAATAACTATAAGAAAGTGAAAATCAAAATCAACAAAAAACTATGAACCAGAGACACTTTTAGGGGGGCGGGGGTGGGAGGGGAGGGATTGGGGTCAGAATGGGGGGGCTGCAATTGTATGGGAATATAACAATAAAATTTATTAAAAAAAAAAAAAAAAAAAAAAAGATGTGGTACATATACACCATGGAATATTACTCAGCATTCAAAAAAGATAAACACATGCAATTTGCAGCAACATGGATGGCGCTGGAAGGGATCATGCTCAGTGAAATAAGCCAAAAAGAAAAAGAAAAATACCGGATGGTCTCACTCATCGCAGGAATCTAGAAAATTTAAATAAGGGACCAGGAAAATGAATATAAGAAAGTGAAAATCAAAATCAACAAAAAACTATGAACCAGAGACACTTTTTGGGGGTGGGGGGCGGGAAGGGAAGGATTGGGGTCAGAATGGGGCTTTTGCAATTGTATGGGGGAATATAAAAATAAAATTTATTATTTAAAAAAAAAATAGATGACTGGATCAAGAAGATGTGGTACATATACGCCATGGAATATTACTCAGCATTCAAAAAAGACCAACACATGCAATTTGCAGCAACATGGATGGAGCTGGAAGGGATCATGCTCAGTGAAATAAGCCAGAAAGAAAAAGAAAAATACCGGATGGTCTCACTCATAGCAGGAATCTAGAAAACTTAAAGAAGGGACCGGGAAAAAGAATAAGTATAAGAAAGAAAATATCAAAATCAACAAACAACTATGAACCAGAGACACTCTATAGGGGGTGGGGGTGGGGAAAGGAGGGCTTGGGGTCAAAATAAGGGGGTTGTGATTGTATGGGGAATATAAAAATAAAATTTAAATTAAAAAAAAACCTCTTATGGCTATATTCTGGCTACTGTGGAGATTTCAGCCTTACTATTCATCTGTCAACTGTCAACTAATTTGCTCTAGGATGAGACATGTGATAATCCACTCCAACTGTATACAATATTGCCCTTAAATTTATATGATGCTCATTTTGTAAACAAATGTCTAAACTTCCACCAAATTGATGCTTCGTCTTCCACAGGATAGAGTAGTTGTTGGGAAGTAGCTGCTCAGTTAGGGACTACTACATCCCTAGCCCTTTTGCAAATAATTTTCTCCCATGTAAAGTTCCTGACATTTGGTTGTTTATCATTACTGTCCCGTCATCCTGACTTATTTAATAAGCCATGATGTATTGTGATAAATAAGATCTATAGTTAGGATATATGTTGAAGCATATATCCTGTAGTTGCATAGTTTATGTCTTGCATCTTATCTATACATTTCTCATTTTTCCTCTCCTTTGCTGATTGTCAAATCAGCCCCACTGCTAGAATTACTAGTAAGGTCATTCTGAGCAATCTAGAAAAAGGCAGTCTTACCTTCAAAATGTTGCTTTGTGAAATGTCATATGTTGGAAGCCTGCTGCCCCAAAGGGAGCTGGAGTTTTTGGAGAGTACCTGTTTACTCTGCGTACAGAGTTCCAGGATGTTAGAAGTTCTGCAAACAGAACTTCTTCCCAGAATTGACTCCTGTTTTCTGAGGACATACTGGCTTGTGTACATGTTCCCTACTTGTTTACAGCAGTAGTTTATTAATCTGCAAAAGCAAAAGTCATAGAAAGAAAAAGTCATAGAGTCCACCAGAGCAGGAGCACAAGAAGTTTCTATGAGCTAGTTCCCTGGAGAAGTACCTCTGTGTAGGGCTAACCCCAGGTGAGACTGGGAAATAGAGTACATAGGAATCCCCTGCCTCCCACTGTTAATGTATCGCCTGGCCCAGTGTTGTCCCTTAGCCTCGTGCTATCTCTGTGCTACTAAAGTTGTCCCCCTCCTGCACTCTGGAGCCCAGGATTCCTGAACTCTTCTTTCTTCCCTTTCAAAATACACATTCCCTGTATCCTGTTTCCTTGGGGTCCTTCATACTATTTATTTCTTAGATTACACTATACATTTGTATACAAACTAATCCTCTCTGATGTCTTAGTGAGCTAGAGTGTGACTGTCCTGTGCACAGAGCTCCAGGAGGCTCTGAAGGAATAGGACCACCTTAGGGTAGGACCAGTCCTCGCATTTAGGGAGTTCACCAGTCCATTCTCAGAACTGTATGGAAATCCAGCTGTATCTGATTCTGGTATAACCCAGAAAGACCATTAATACATGTACAATGGTGATGTGCCAGGCAGCTTCCATCCTAGTGAAGAGATCGGTTCATCATTGCCTCTGAGGAGAGTGTTGGAACAAGAGTAAATTGTTTCATGGGACATTTCCATCACTCTCCGGTGGCCTGTGAGCAGTTCTGTCCTCCAAGGACTGGTATCCTCAGGTAGAACCTGAGCCCATGCCTGGGGTTCCTTACTCACGAGCAGTGGCCCCGTCCCTGGATCCGCCTTCTCTAATCCCATCTTATGGCAAAGACTCTCTTGACGAGAACCAGGAACATGGCCAGCTGAGTTTGAGTCCCATGCATTATTACTCACCCCATGACTTGAACATGTTAACCTGTGTGTTCTTTTTTAAAAAGGGGACAATACCTACATCACAGGACTCTTGCTAGAATTAATTGAGATAATTTAGGTTAAGTAATCACCCTCATTACTATTTAAGGGTTTATGTTAACAATAATTATATGAATACATTGAGATAAGATTACTCATTTAATGTAATAATTCTTTCCACAATATATTGTTTCATAAAATTTCTGTTAATAAGTTTACAAGTTTTTCTCATATGTCACAGTTTGATTGGCTGCTTTCCAATGATTTATAGAAAGATGACTTGATCTCAGTAATAAGCTCTTTCCCAAGCATATTGTAGGACAGGCTGCCTCTGGGGAGGTTTGGAAAGCCAGCTGACCCAATTTATGATCTTCCGTTGAGTATTTTTTCAAAATATAGATGCTTTGGCCCCACCTTAACTATCTCAGAGTATAATTTTCAAGCACAATGTCTGTAGATCAGTATTTGTTGTATTCCCAGGTGACTTCAGATGCCCATCCAGGGTTGACAGCCACCGAGTTAGCTAGCCCCATCTGTGTATGGACTCCGTGTTCTAATTCTCAGTCCTATTTTTTGCCCCTCCCCAGGCTCAGGCATGCCTACTTTTGACTCTGAGTCGAGCCGTATTGCAGTCAAACCTCCAAATCTCAGAGACTTAGCTCAACAAACATTTATTTCTAGCTCACGCAAAATCTGATGTTAGTTGGTGAAGACTCTCCTTTATCCAATTAAGAGATACTAGCTCCCTTCCTTCTGCTCCACTGGATAGCAACATATGCTGCCCAGGTTGCTATGCCAGGGGAGAGCTGGGGGCACTCTGGAACTTCACAGCCGCCTCCTGGAAATGACACATGTCACTTTTGTTTATGGTCCATTGACCAGAATTAGTAACATGATTCTCCCTGATGCATGGGGCACACTGAGCATTTGAGGAGCGTTAAACCCTATCACAAGGCCTCTTAAAGAAGTATCTCTTGTTTTAGACTTTCATTGCACTTATTATCACCCCATGTGCTTTTGTTTTTATTTGCTATTATATAATTATTATTATCTGTGCATTTGTTTATTTAATGCTTCTCTCTACTGACTAGACTTTAAACTCTTTGGGATCATATACTTTCATTTGCACCTTATCTCCAGTACCTACAAAAATGCCTAGTAAGTAGCAGGGGCACAATAAACAATTGATGAATGGTGAATCCAGACATATAGGTAAGCCTCTGAAATACATTACAGCATTTTATTGTATGCTTCTTTTCTAAGAGCTCATTTAAATGTTATTGAGTCCAGTGAAAGGTTAAAGAATAATAGACCAATTAAAAAGTAAACATTGTGTGTGGCTCCCCTACTGTGACCCAGGAAGGGCATCCACTTCTTGAGTGTGCGCTCCTGTAGTGATCAGCCCAGGAAAGGGCAAAGACATTCAGCAGAGAAAGATGCCTTCTGAGGCTTAGCTGACACAGTCAGTTATAGATTTGAGATGACAAAGCAGAAGTTGACATCACTATAGACCTGTGGTCAGCCTTTCTTTGCTGAGCCTATGGAATTTGCACAAGACCAGCCTATTAAAACTTGATAGCCCCTATAAAATGGGAAAACTTTCTGCCATGAATGCACCTTATTATTTTGAATACAACAGAGTCCAGTTTAAAACAGGACTTGTTATTAAGGTTGTATTGCATCGTGATTAAGTCATACATTCTAGAATAAGATAAATTTCAGTCCGAACGTTGGGCCATCACTTGGAAGCCTAAAACTTCCCAAGGTTCATCTGTAAAATGTGACTAGTAATTCTTAATGCTGAGAATTGTAATGAAATTTAAGCAATTAAATTTAAACAATTAAATGTTTTTAAAGAACTTTAGCAGTAGACTGAAGTTGTCATCATAAATGACAGCAACTATTATCACAGTCTCTGATTGGATCATATTTTTTGAACTAGATAATCTACAGACCCCAGTAATGAGAGTTTCCAAGGATACAAGAGTATGTGAGGCAGCTGGATGCTCTCCTAAGGGGCTCAGCCCCTAGACTGACTGTGTGGCCGCATGTAAATAAATAAAGCATGGCCATCACAACTGGGGCATGCACTGAGCTCTGTCAGCAGCCTGCCCTCCTCCGGTGCACTTGGGCTCTTGAGAAGTTGGATGAACTCCATCCCATGTGGAGTTCACCTGTCACAGCCCACTGCAGGGATATTATTTCCCATCACAGCATTTAGCCCAATACCCTAACACTGGTCTTAGCATTTGTTGCCAGCCCAACAGGATGAAATCTCTCAACCCAGAAGAGTGACCAGGAGGGTAGCAACTTTTGCAGAATGAATCAGTAGGGCTGCTTTTCTTTAAAAGGGATTAAATTCATGGCTAGCTTGGAGTGTTGCAGACTGCTCTTCCCTGCTTCCCAAAGCACAACTCCACATTACGACAAAGGCTCATCCCTGTCATTTATTTTTTGGAAAGTTCCTTTCTGAACAATCAGATACTTTGGGAGGCAAGGTTTGGCTCGACTCTCACAATAATAAATATGCAGTCAACTCTAGAGTGGACAGACGAATCCTTGAGGGGTTATTTGTTTCTTACATAAAATGCTTCGGATGAGTGCATTTTTCCAGTAAAGCAAAAAAGTGCTTCCATTTTTGCTGTATGCTTTCCTGAGTGGGAGAGCAAGCTTTGGTGTGCATCCAGTCCAGCGCAGGCTCTCGTCTGCCCGGTCTCCCATGGAGGACTGGCACCAGGCAGAATTTCTGTTGTCATCTTGAAGGCTTCTTGTGACAACTTTCTTATTTGGTACATTTTGCTTCATCTTCTTTGTGCACTATTTTTGTGCTTTCAAAAATAAAAGAATCAACTCACTCCAAAAGTCTATACAAGGTTTTTCACAGCACTGACAAAAATTATCATCCATAAAATAGTATGTATTTTATCCATGCTTTAAAGAAGACAAGGCAAAGGCGGGTCTTTCAAATAATTAACTCTTATTTATATAAACATGAAAATGAGTACTCACGGTTCTATTTTTTTATTTAAAATAGATTATTATGGAAAGTTGCTTACATAGGTTGGAGAGAATGGTATAATAAACTTCCAAATAAGTATCAAAATTTTTAACAATCATTGCAATTTTATCACCTTTGTTTTACCTCGCTTTGGGGTCAGCGTTTTAAAGTTACGTCACAACCACGAAGATATTTTATCCCCACTGTACATCTCTAAAAATAGGGAATTTTCTTATATAACTACAGAATCATTATAGTAGCCAATAAAACAATACCTTTACATCATTTAATACCCAGTTCATATTCAAATTCCTTTAGGAATCGCCCATTGTCTTCCAATTGTTCATTAATACCCAATGAGCAAATATCTCAACTTCTGTTTCCATTGTATTGACTGTAATAAGAGCAATGAAGCAGTGGAAAATTCTCTTGGTTTATAAACTGTATGATGATTTGAAATGCAATCATTAGTTGAATGAATTCTTTGGTGCACACCTGTTTACATCATTTGGTTTTTAATTCTTTTCCCTGACTTCTTGGTGACTGGGACTTGGTAGTCTCTACATCTCAGACTCAGTAAAAATGTAAATTAGTATTCTGTGGCTCTTAAATAATATTTGCAAAGCAGATGGATAATATCCTGATTACTTTGCATGCTTTATAAATCTTGAGAGTATCTTCTCCTCCAACAGCTCATGCCAGCCTATAAATATTATTTTATCCTGACTTTCAGTTGACAGTAATTTTCTGGGGCATCTCCAGAGAGCCAGGTGCTGCACTGTGACAGTGGCGTCACCATTGTGGGTTAAGTGAGAAAGCGATGAGCCACCCTGTCTAATACTGAAGCCATTGTAACAGGCAATGTGTTTACACCTTATGCAATGTCAGTTGTATTTCAACATTGTCCAAAAATACCATGCAAAGGTATTTGAAAAGGAGAAAAACAAATCTGCTTTTAAAAGCGTCTGAGGGTTGTTGCTGTTACCATGGAGATCAGAGAAGCAGACTTTCACGGCTTTACCACACTGAGCTTGTTTTCGAACAGATTCATGAGACTGTGGGCTTTTTATTCTCCTATTCTGGGCGGTTTTGTTAGACATAACCTTGCCTGAATAATATTAACATATCGCTTGTGTGAAAGCACATTAGATGCTAATGCTTGGAGTTGTTTTTAGCAGGATGATTTAACAAAACAGAATTCTTTTTTTTCATCTGCATGTTTTAAAATAGACTGACTTCCCTAATAGCGTTAGCATAGAGCTCAGCTTGCAGCAAAAGGAAATGTTAGTTTAATATTTTAGTGCCATCTGCTGTAAGTTTCATGACATTCTACCCCATCTGGCTTACTTGCAGCAATTCCCCCACACCCCCGACTCCACACACTTTTTTTAGTCTTAGTAGAATGCAACAAATCTCTTTCCAAATCTTTTATACTTACTGGCCCTGTTTCTTCCTACTGATGACTGGATGAGTTTTTTTTTTTTTTTTTTTTTTTTTTTTTTTTTGTCAGAGGAATATGTTCCCTTGGCTCTAGGTGTTTATTTCCTAAAGACTTCTCTTCCAGTTTAATCGGGTGTGTGCGTGCGTGCACTGGCGTGTGATAATTGTGAAGCAGTTAACATTTTTAGACCTCTCTACTTTATCTCAAATGAAATCCTGACTCTCTATGAGCTGTAAATTGAGCAACATGACCAAATAATTATTGAGAACCTGTTACATGCCGGCCTCTTTCCTAGGCACTGTGGGTGGGATTTAGAGTAGAGAACAAAGCAGATGCCTTCCTTCCATGGAGACTAACAGTATACAAGTAAACGCTTGTAACGCAGTGACGGTAAATGCTGTGCATGGAAAATAAAGCAGACTAAGGAAAGCTACTTTCAATAGGGCACTCAAAGAAGGCCTAATACTGACAGCATTAAAATATTGCCATGATCATCTCTAATTGTTACTGTTGCTAACAAGGACAACAAATGTGCCCTTCAATCCTGTGCCTTGAGGCTCTTGCTAAGAACAGATTCATCTTATTGTTAATTAGTCATCTCACAACATTAACTAGAAATATACAGATGAGAAAAACCAATCTGTTCTTTGAAAGCTGTAGGACAGTTTCTGCTATAGCTATGGGCCTGGGTGGACTCTGAACTTGCCTAAAGTTAGCAGATCTTTAATTCAGCACATGCCAAGAGTCCCTGCATGTGTCTAGCTCTTTGTTGGGTTCCATGGGGAATATCAGAGAATTTTAAGTCAGAACTTAAATTTTGCAGGGGTTACTTTTAACTGAATGCTTCACCAACACTCAGCTCATTCCGGGGATGGAAGAAATGCATATCGAATATTTAACTAATAATACCACATAGTTATGATTAACTCTCGCTACAGATACTGTCAGTCTTGAGTGTAATCATACTGGATTTCAGAAGAGGGAGAAATGTTAGGTTATCCAGTGCATTTCTCTTTATCTGTTCTCTTTTTTATCAGTTTGAGCTAAACATTGAGTCCCATGGAGTTTACTAATTCTTGTTATTGGAAACAAATCAGGTAATTATTGTATAATCACAAAAAACCCATGTAGCTTCCTTTGTGTATACATGTGTGCATGTATGTCTGGGGGTGTGCTCACATGTGTTCACACCCTCACGTGTG
This sequence comes from Talpa occidentalis, assembly GCF_014898055.3. Classification (NCBI taxonomy): domain Eukaryota; kingdom Metazoa; phylum Chordata; class Mammalia; order Eulipotyphla; family Talpidae; genus Talpa; species Talpa occidentalis. The sequence continues at coordinate 68,331,489 of NW_023601104.1, read as the reverse complement.
CACCTGATTTCATTCATTCATTCATTCATTCATTCTGTCTCAGGTACCTACTGCTTGTGAGTGACTGGGCTGTGACTAAGGAAGCTAAAGTGAATACAGGACAGTCCTTGCCCACATGGTATTTTTAGGGATGTTCCTCTAAACCAAATTAGTGCATTAAAGTGTTATAGGAACATTGAAAGCAATACACATCCTAAACCTGTCTATGTTACTTATTTACATCGTGTTGGTTGCGATGTCGTAAGAGTATTCTTCTGTGCTTATTTTCCCATAACTTAAAAAATCTGGGAAAAGAAGAAGTATTAGCACTGTGATGATTCCTATCCTTTTCTTAGGAAGGGACTTCAAGGCCTTAAGAGGAAATACTGAATTATCCTGACAATGTTTGTTTTGACTTAATGGAATGAACTGCATGGCAGAATCATTGCTCTGGGAGCTTGAGCACCATGATCAGGTACTGGAATGATGGTGTGCCAGTGGGCCAGTAGCAAATGGCAAGGATGTATTTTCTTCCCTTTTCCTCTTTACATAATGTACTTGAAGTTGCTAGATAACTTTAGGGACTCATAGCTCTCACTACAATTCAGTGTAAATACTCATCTCAGTAGATCTCAGGGTAGCTGCAAGTTGAGGGGTAGTGAGGTGCTGAACCAACTCTTAAGTATGCATGGTACGCTTCTTTGTCTGGGAGCCTGTGGTGATCTGTATGGAAGCAAAATGGAAATTGAGATTGGGAATAGGAGGACTTTTTTGAATGTTGTATTTATCCTCTATGTTCTGGAGTGCCTTTAAAAGGTTTTCCTGAGCACAAAGGAGAGATTTAAGTTCATCATATTACCCTGACTTTATATAAAATTTCCATCCAGTTGAGTTCCACTTTTCAAAGTCAACAGAGCATTTGTTGGGCTAACAAAGTACTATACATACTACTTTTTTTCCTGAAGCTTTTTATTGATGATCCAACTCTCCGATTACCCACTTCTCCCCCCCCCCCCCCGCCAATCTATTATGCTCAGTTGGCATCTACACATGGTCTCTGTTGCAGTCTGTATGAGGTAGGATTTCTTCCTATCAGTGTCTGGGGAAGTCAGTCCCAGCAGCAATTGAAGCTCCAGGACCACCACTGGCTTTCCCCAGACACGTTTACTGCCATTTCCATTTTTTTCTCTCCTCTCCAATGTCTCGGTGGCTGGCAGTTTCATTGTTTTTTCAATTTTCTTTACTTCTGTGCTGTCTGCATAGGACAATGCTGAACTGAGAAATGAAAAACTTGGCCATCATTTCATTCTCATGTAGGAACACCCATCAATAGAAACACAGTCTTGTGTAGATTCTAGTGACTCCAGGCCTTTGGAACTCTGAAAGTTGACTTTTTAAGTGTTAGCAGGTTTTCAAAGCTCTGACTATTTCTGTTTCTCCTTCTCCTGATGGCATATCATATTGTACCCACTGCTCTTTCATTCCAGCCGCGCAAAGACATAAGGAGGAGTTTTCTGAGAGAGATCGTTGTTAAATATTGGATGGGATTCCTGAACAAAGTTGCATAATCTTCTCATTAGAGCTTTGAATATAGCAGAGATTTGACTATTTGGGACTGTTTCTAAAAGAGTTAGAATTCAGGGATTCTTATAGTGGGACCATGCTATTGTCTGAGTAATAATAGCCCCTGAAAAATTCACATGTTAAAATCCTAATCTCCAAGGACAATGGTATTAGTGGAATCTTTGGGAAGTGCTGAAGAAACCATTGTTTAATCCAAGATCTTGACGATTCATTCCTGTGTTTTCTTATGAGAGCTTTATAGTTTCAACTCTTACATTTAGGATTTGATCTATTTTGAGTTAATTTCTGTGTCCAGTGTGAGAAGAGATTCAACTTAATTCCATTGTTCTGGCATAATTTGTTTAAAAAGACTATTTCCTATTCAACTGTCTTGACACTCTGGTCAAGTAATAATTGACCATGAATGTGTTTATTTTAGACTCTCAATGCTATTCTGTTAATTTATCTTTCTAACTTTATGCTAGTATCTCACTGTTTGATTGAAGGTAGCTCTAGAATAAGTGAAATCTGAAAGTGTAAATCCTCCAACTTTGTTCTTTTTCAATATCGTTTTGAGTAGTCTGGGTCTCTTGTATTTCCATATGAGTTTTAGAATCAACTTGGCAATTTCTGAAAAAGAAAAACAGATTGAGATTGTTTGAACCATGATAGGCATCCACTGATGGAGATTGGCTTAACCTGTAGTTTGAAGAGTACTGCTCATTTTAACAACATTAAGTCTTCCAATCCATGAACATGAAATATTGTTTCATTTATTCAAGTCTTATTGAATTTCTTTCAAAAATATTTTGTAGTTGCCATTGTATAAAGTCTTGCAGTACTTTTATTGAATGTATTTTGAATTACTTTATTTTGATGCTATCATACCATCACCATTTTTTAAAAAAAATACAATTCTGTTGGAACACAACCATACTCATTCACTTACACATAGTCTTTGGCTGTTTTTGTGTTACAGAGTTAAGTAAGTAGTTGCAACTGAGGTGATACGGCCCACAAAGTCAAAAATAGTTACTATCTGTCTTGTTACAGAAATCTCTGTTCTAGAACATAAGTTGTTTTTTTAAAGTGCCAATTCTTATCTTTTACTCTCTCAAAATGCTGTGTGGTGAAATGGAAGAGAAATCAATTATTTGATGTTGAGAGATACATAAAATATTGAATGGAATTAGATTTGGAGTTAGTGAAACCTAATTCCAAATCCTGAATCATCACTTTCTGCCTCTTTGATCTGTCTGAATCTGTTTTTCCTTAAATTTTAGTTTCCTTTTAATATGAGGGAAGAAAGTGACTTGTTACTGTCTTACATGGAAGCCAGTGACAGAACTGGGCTTACGTTTTCTACTTTTTGTCCATTTTCTTTTCCATTGCTTGGAAATTAAGTCTTTTACCAGTAAATAAATCTAAAAGATGTTTCTTCCCTACTTTCCACAATAAATGCTTAATAGCAGTAGATACGCCTTTGTTATTTATTTTTATTTTTGCTTCTTTTCCATTAAATTTAAGTGTAGAAAGATATGTTAGTTACCTAGTATTAGGTGATTTTGCAACAAATTTTGTTTTGTTATGTTTTCCCCTTAAGAAAAAGGTGTTACCTCCATTTCTTAGTAATAGTGTTCTGGTTTGGCTCATAAACATGCAAGACATTTACATTAAGCTGTAATGAGATGGAAAATGTAGAGGTTTCAGCCACCACAAACTTGTCTCATGCAGCATCTATTTTGTTGATATATATCACAACACTCAGGCTTCCAGCCGAAATGGATTCAAATGGGCTTCCTCTTGCTCCAAATTTGAATCTATTCCAGAAGAAGGTTGACTATACCAAAATGGTTCAAAATCTCACTCAGCAACTCCAATTTTATAGGTAAAATGCAAACTTCCAGTCACAACTAAAAGTTTTGAAACGCTCCAGATGTGTAACCATGTGGTTATCTAGGAAACAAAGATTATATGGGAAGTAAGCCTTAATTCCACTTCTTCCAATCACAATATATTTTTTCAGTTTGATTCTTAATGCTTTACAAAAAATTAGCTGATGTAATCTATTAATAACATGGCAAGCTACTATGACTATTCATTCTCCACAATGGAACATAATGTTAGAAATGATCAAATGTTGAGAAGACATTACCTTTTTCTGAAAATCCAGGAAGCTCCATTTAAAAAAAAAAAAAAAAAAAAAACCCTGATTGGTCAAAGAGTTCAGAATCAATAATTTCTGGGCTGGAAGGAACTAGTAAAAAAGACCTTACAAACATTCTCAGTGACTTTCCATTGTTGGTCAATTCTGACTATAGTAAAGTTTTCTTACATATTGATGCCAGTTAACTACTAATTCTTTTGTATCATGTAGACTCATAAAACGAAAAGATAACTGTCCCACTAACCTTGAATCTTCACTTTTCTAGACTGTGTATTTCCATTGCTGTCAACCAACACAGGATGGTTTCACATTCATGTACCATTTGTCTCTTTAAATAATTTTCTGGATGTTATGCCCCAAACAGAACATCTTCATGAGTAGTATATGATCTGGGTGGTGCATGCCTTAGAGAAACCAATTTCACATCGCCTATTTGTCAGTTATCTCACACTGTTGACTTGTGTTGAGTTCATAAGTCTTATTTATATATGCTAGTAATAAACTCTTATTTCCTCTATTTCATGTTATTGTAGTTGGCACTTTGAATGGAAGTTCTATACCTTGCATTTTATCTCTGTTAACATTTATCTTGTTAGGTTAGCTTAATTTTTCCAGTCTGTCAAGATTTGGGGGAATGCTGTCACTCAATGCGTATGTTCTTCCTGCCAACTTTGCATTATCTCCAAGAATGATCACTTGTTTCCTCCTTATCACTGATGAGAGGTTTAAGAGACCCAGTCCTGTGATTTACTATTAGAACCTTCTCTCCAGATTTAAATTCAATTCCATAAACATTTATTCAGCATGTTCTTAAAAATGGTCTGTAGTCAGAGGTGGTATTTCATTGTTAAACAAAATGTATGGTAATTTCAAGCAAATCATCACTCTCCATATAAAGACATCCAAACAAGTAACCATAGTATACAGTAATGAGAATATTAAAAAAGATTAGAACATAGAGGAGATGCCAGTCATTCCCTGGAGAGGTTAATGATATGTATCAAGATAAGGTGATATTTAAACCAAGTCATAAAAAAGCAGTTATTTATGAGAGAAAAGAAGAAAGAACATCCGATTGCTATTCATTAATCAGCACTTATTCATAGTAAAATAAAACATTATTTTTCTGGGGTTTCTTCCATTGAGGAGCAAGTAGACCAGAAGTTGAAATTTTTCCATTACAAATAATGACAACTAACCAGACCTAAACTCAAGAGCATCTTAGTGGTTCTTTCATAATGTTAGAGTAATCACATTCCTTCAGAATTGGCAGTTTCACCGAAAATTTTTCTGGATCTTGTGTTTTCCTATTCTTTGCCCCTGGGGAGAGGGTGAATTGGAAGCTCTTACTAATTTTCCTTGGTGATATGGTTTAAGTGCTAAGAATAAGAAATTCTAAAAATTTGTTTCTTGATGGCCTATGCTTATTGACCTGAATCTCTGCTTTGTGAGACTCATCCAACAGGGAGGAACAGCCCTTAACCAGATTAGATCCTCCAACAGCGAGATTATAGCAACTTCTAGCTTCTTCTACCAGTATTTGTGATCCCTGGGACTCACAGGAAACTGTACACTTTCATAGAAATTCAGAAATATGTTGTTGACTACAAATTCATTTGTTACCAGGCCTGCCAGCCTTACCTCCAGGATCATCGTGGTAAGTAGCATTTTCCATTTAGAGATTTTCTTCTTTAAAAAACAAAATAGGGCCTCCCTGGTGGTGCAAGAGGTTAAGACACAACCTATGAAGTGATCCACAGCCACTGCAGCACAAGTTCAATCCCCACATGGTGCAGCAGACCTCTCCTGTCTCGCCCACTGCTCCTCTCAGCAGTGTATTTCAGTAGATCTGCCTGTTCTGCTCCCCACTCTATCTCTGGTGAATCTTCTTACCCCCCCACACACACACCTCTGGCCTACACCCCAGTTCTTGTATGCATAAATAAATAAATCTTTTTGAAAAATAAAAATAAAATAAATAAAAACCAAAATAAAATCAAAGCACCCCTTTTCTTTCACAAGACATGAAAATATACAAGTATTTTTCCTTTAATTATGTCACCAAACTTTTAAGTGTGTCTTGGCTCTGGGAATGAGTAACTTGGGAAGAATGTCATCTAAAGATGATGACACAGTTAATTCTGTCTTGGGCCAAGTCATTCATTTAGTCAGAATTGTCCATCAGCAATGATCCTGCAGCTTTTAAAAGCAGACATTCTACCTGCTGTGTCAGCATAAAGGCATGGACTTTGCCCACTGCCAGGGAGGTTAATGCAGGTATGAAACTGCTGTTAACAGTGGAGAAGTAGAGAAGATTAAAATTTACCTAAATTGCTGTCTTTCTTCTGTGGGTGCCTACCTTCTCCCACTCTGAACTGCTGCCAGCTGTCCACTCTGGGACCCAGCCATTGGTCTCCCATGAAGGGTTTCCCAGTTCTTAAGAGTTTCTGAGATCTAGCAGCGTCTTTGTGCTTCCTGTAGCATCATCAGCAGTGTTGGGTTTGGCAGAGGGAACAAGTAGCTGGTGTAAGTTCACAGTCTTATCAGGCTATTTTGTCTTGTATAATCAGTCATTTGCATACCTTACTATAAATTGATCCATACTATTGGGATCTTGGCAATCAATTTTGACTATTACAGAAGGTATAAAAATATAATAGAAACTTTCTTTTCAACCTGAAGCTTTGGGATTCTAAGATACCATACAGCATTTCTCAGCTGTTCTTCACTGTTTTCACACCATGCAAATTTTTAGGAGCCCGCAATTAATGTCTTTTGAAAAAGATATTTAATTATCCATTGTCATATGAAATATATTGTGATGAGATTCCCCCTCAAGAGAAGAGTGCTACATATACGTAAGTGCATACACACTCACATTTGTTACTCCTTCCTTCCACTCTTCCAGTGTTCATAAATCATTTATACCCATTGGGAACAATTTTCTCCTCCCTCTTAAACTATGACTTGCCTTATTTTCTGTTGCACTAAATTGTCATGCTAGCATTACCTTTATCAAGAGTTGACTATGATTAGTTTTTTATTGAGGTAAAAGCAAAATCCTAACTTAAAAAGCTCAATAGTGACTGGCTGAGGAATGAGAGTCTGTTAAAGCACTTGCTGTGGAAGAAAAAGCAATGAAGACCTTATACTGAAAGATGGTATTTAGAATAAAAGTAAGGTTTCAGAACCCAAATGGATAGGACTTTGGGCAATATTTAAAGAATTTGAGAACAAAGAAGGTATACCATATAAGTTGGTAGAATCTGATTGCTTTTTGCCGAATCATGGTGTAACCTGAATTTAGGTGTACAAGGGCTACAAAATTGAGCATCCCTCACTTTTTTCCTTGTTAAAAATTAATTTATACCTATATATATTATATCACTGTTTATTTTTGTACAATGTATGCTTATATGCTTTCTCCTTTCAGGTGTATTTGCTGTAAAATTCCCACCACCAATTCACCTGTGAACCATCATAGTCCCTTGTGCTTTTCCCTCCCCTGTTGTGATTCCTCTACCTCCCCCTTTCTGCAGAATGTCTCTGATTTATAGTTGCCTGCTAATTTTGTTTTTATTTATTTACTACTATTGTTATTTTTACTCCTGATGGCTTATTTGTTTCCCCTATATTCCTCATGTAAGTGAAACCATCCAATATTTTTCTTTCTCTTTCTCAAGGACAGCAAATGTTCTTAGTGGCCTGTAGTCTGAAACACAACCTGTCAACATATAAAAAATCTGTTTTTTCCTCATTTAAAATGGGTATAGGTATTTTTGTCCCATTGTTTCATTCTGGCAAACTTGCCTTGCTTTACATGCAAGATAAGCAGAAACAGAAAAGGACCCCAGGACCATTACAATCTCATTCCTTACTATGATTTGAAAGGCCTGTGAGATCTCATTACTGCCTGATCCTGACCTTACTTCCCTTCTCATACACCATTTTCGAACTGAGCTTTGCTTTTTTCTAGCATATCACGTTTGTCCATGCCTCAGGGAGTTTGTGCTAGTTATTCTCTGCCCAGCACTCTTTCCTTTCTGTTCTCAGCCTTCAGACACATTGTAAGGGCCGGACTGGGCACAGGTGCAGGTTTTCTGATCCCATGCAGACCGGGTAAAGGAGGAGTCAGAGTCCTCAGTGGTTTTGCAGGTCTTTTATTGGGGTTCACCAGGCATATGGCAGGCAGGGGTGCTGGCTGGGGGGCTGGGAGGCTGGCAGGCCTCCCAGCCCCCAGTAAGTCTTTACTCTATCTGGGCTCTCTGGCGTTCTCTGCTTCTGCGTCGGCTTCTCCTTCAGGTTCTGCTGCTGCTGGCTGGGGCTGCTGGCGTCCCCCCGTGACGCCGCCCTTAAAAGCACAGTCTTAGCTCAGCTGAATCCCATCTACCTATGCCCACACCCTATTCCAGGTGCCCGCCATCAGGCATGCATTCAGGACAAGGATCCATCATCTATCCTAATGGCGGAAGGGCAGAAAAGCCTGATATTTTCTTTACCCTACACACATCTTCAGAGAGACCGTCTGTGACTACTACAAGTAATATAATCACCAGGTTAGCTGCTTTTACATTTTCTAATGTTAGTTCCCTCTCTAAAGTGATAAACTCTAGAATAGGCAGCAGGGTTCTAATTATATAATACATGTATGTCCAGCCTTCCCATGTGAAAGAAGTATTGACTATTTTATGCACAGTAATTTTCAAATAATTGCAGAATCCTATGATACTAAAGACAATTTTAGCATCCTGTAAGGGCAGGACAGGACCACAGTGCAGGTTTTCTGATCCCATGCAGACCGGGTAAAGGAGGAGTCAGAGTCCTCAGTAGTTTTGCAGGTTTTTTATTTGGGGTTCACCAGGCATATGGCAGGCAGGGGTGCTGGCTGGGGGCTGGGAGGCTGGCAGGCCTCCCAGCCCCCAGCAAGTCCTCACTCTATCTGGGCTCTCTAGCGTTCGTTCTGCTGCTTCTCGGCTTCGGCTTCGGCTTCGGCTGCGGCGGCTGCGGCTGCTGGTGCTGGTGCTGCTGGCGTCCCCCCGTGACGCCGCCCTTAAAAACACAGTCTTAGCTCAGCTGAATCCCATCTACCTATGCCCACACCCTATTCCAGGTGCCCGCCATCAGGCATGCATTCAGGACAAGGATCCATCATCTATCCTGATGGCGGAAGGGCAGAAAAGCCTGATATTTTCTTTACCCTACAGTCCACCCCCTCAGGGTTTTCTGCCATACAGTCTATACATATATACACAATTTTCTAAGCAAACAAACAATGCAGCCATGGCCCACAAAAGCAAATACATCAAATAACAAAATACAACATAACAAAATACAACAGAAACACAAGTCCAGGCAGGGCACCAACCAAGTGCAAAAGACAATTATTGGTACCAGCAGATGAGCCACCAAATCTGCTGCCGAAGGCACTGCTCATACGAGGGAGGGGAAATCACACACGGCATCTGCTATAACACACCAGGAGCCGTCAGGCTTCCTGGCCTTCTCTGGCTGTAGTCTCGGCTACAAGGCACACACAGCATCCACCCCCAGGATGCACTAGCTCTGGGATTGGCAATTTTATTCTGTTGGGGGTAATCGCCAACCCTCAGGGTTTCTGTCTGCAGTCGCTCCAACACTCGGCCTTCATGGCCACCCATGCGACTCACAGACCCCTGCTCTCAAGCCAACCCACTGCACAAGCACATGGGTTGGGGATCCAAACTTTGCATTTGGCTTGGGCTCCACCCCAAGCCACATTCCCCACCCGTCCCCCAAGGACGGGCTCCTCAGCAACTCACCCTCACTCAAGAATGAGCAGGGCATCACCCATAGGTGATTTTACGAGACTCACAGGGCTTCAGCATACCCAGGCTGCTTAACAGCCGCTTTAGGGCTTCTCAACTTAGCATCAGTACCAGCTTTTGCCACCTTAGTTGGCTTTTCTCCTCCACCTGGCCACTGGGCATACACAGGCTGCTTTTGGCCATCTAGGCCCACTGGCCACCCCAGATTCTCAAAAAAAAAAAACCTGCCAAGGTCCTCCGCCTTCTGGCGGGATTGTCAGTCCAAGTTTATCAGTTCATCAGTCTATCAGTCCAAGTCCATCAGTTCAAGTCCATTGGCCTCTCCCTGCTTCAGCAACGGCCTGCTGCCTCAGGGGTCATTGGCTGGTCCTTTCCGGTGTCGTTGGCTGGTCCTTTCTGGTGTCGTTGGCTGGTCCTTTCGGGCGTCTCCTTCACGCCAGGTCTCATCCTGTAGCTCGTGGACGTATCCATCTTCTATACCGCCATGGTGCCTCCAGCGTCGTCACAGGCAGTCTTTTACTCCTTAGTCCCTCCAGGTCTTCGGAGGGCTCCAATACCTGTCTGCATGGATCTTGCCGACTTACGCCAATTGTAGGGGCCGACATGGGCACAGTGCAGGTTTTCTGATCCCATGCAGATCGGGTAAAGGAGGAGTCAGAGTCCTCAGTAGTTTTGCAGGTTTTTTATTTGGGGTTCACCAGGCATATGGCAGGCAGGGGTGCTGGCTGGGGGGCTGGGAGGCTGGCAGGCCTCCCAGCCCCCAGCAAGTCCTCACTCTATCTGGGCTCTCTAGCGTTCGTTCTGCTGCTTCTCGGCTTCGGCTTCGGCTTCGGCGGCGGCGGCTGCGGCTGCTGGTGCTGGTGCTGCTGGCGTCCCCCGTGACGCCGCCCTTAAAAACACAGTCTTAGCTCAGCTGAATCCCATCTACCTATGCCCACACCCTATTCCAGGTGCCCGCCATCAGGCATGCATTCAGGACAAGGATCCATCATCTATCCTAATGGCGGAAGGGCAGAAAAGCCTGATATTTTCTTTACCCTACACATCCCTAAATATTAATTTTAGGAAGAAATTTAGAAAATAATTATTAGCCTTCTTCATTTTAAAGATGACATAAACCCACTCAAAGGTGTTAAGCACCTTGCCCAGTAATTGTAATTGAATTCTAGTAAGGCCAGAAGCAGATCTGTATTAACAAAACAGTGGTTACTTGGACAGAGCAAAGTTTAATATAGTTAAACTTTCACCAGATTTGAGAAGATAGTAGGAATCACTTTGGGCAGTTCTTGTTTCAAGACTGTCCACCTGTGTCTATGTGGGTCTCTTCTAACAAACCTCTCTTGTAATAAACTTTCTTTCAAATGCAGCTGCAGCAGCATTTGCCCCCTGTGTCTATGCAGGTGACTTTAATCCTTTTCCTAATAAACCTTTCCTTTTGAAAATGCAAAAATAAAAAAGAATGACAGGCTTTTACTTCACAATGACAGAGCAAGCATTTGCATCCTTCTCTCCTGCCTCCCATTTTCCCATTGAGATGACGTGAAATATTTTTTAAATAGTTAATTTATATAAGCGCTGGGAAATAAGAACTAGTGAAATCAGTGGACTAGGGGTTTTGAAGAATTTCTGAGAAACAGCAGGTGGGATTGAATTGGGAGAAGAATTGCAGAGTAAACAGTAGTCTAGAAACTTGACACTGGTACAATTCATTCCAAAATAGCCCAGAGACACTCCCAGGTAACAAATACCACAGGAAAAGTGGGATAGGGTACCTCTCTGTGTGCATTTGAGTAAGTGAGACTAGAATTCATTCTCCTTCTTAAGCAAGGCTAGTAATGGGGTGTTACTCAGTTTTTATTGGGTCTCTCCCAGGTATGCCTAGGAGAAACAGAAGGGGACGGGGAACTCTCTTCCTCTCCCCCACTGAACTCTTCCTGAAGAGTTCAACAAAAATTTAAAGGATGAAAAATGACCCCCAAAAATAAAAGGCATAGAATCTATACTAGGATACATATAATCAGAGTTTCAGTCGCAAGGAGTAATTGGGGAAAGGTAATAATAATAATCATGGCATTAATAATAATGGAAGAAAAAAATTCCTTGAGTTTTAGAAAGAAATGACTCTTCTAGCTGAAAATATCTACCAAGTATTGAAGTAAATGGAATGAGACACATAGCTAGGTGTGAACTAGATATTTTTGAAGGTTCCATCCAAAGTGGAAAGGAAAGAGAAAGGAGAATAAAGAATAATGAATAAAGAATGAAGGGATGAGAATCAGTCACATATATTTACCATCAACAGCATGTACACAAATAAGGCAGAAAAACCATGACTTCAGATTTATGTGGAGAAGTTGTTACTAACCAATGAGCTCCTTGCTAGTATGCATACGCCAATTATTATGACACCAGATTTTGAGAAAAGAAAAAAGTTCAGTACAAGTCAACTAGCCAGGAGGCAAGAGAAAAAAACTCAAAATGCCTCCTTATATAGATAAGGGAAAAGGTTTCTGTTGTTTTGGGGAAGTGAGGTAGAAAACAAAGGAGTTAAATTTTATTGGCTAAGGAGTAAGTAAAGGGTAAAGAAATACAAATTTGATTAAATTTGATTAGCTACTTATAGAGGAGTCCTTACATGGAGAAGTATAAAAAGACCTTTTTTAGATAACTGGAATTTTAAATTTCTAATGGTGGGGTCTTCACTTCTGGGTAGAAGCACTCTTTAGCATCAAGTGGCTTGGGGCTTAGCTCAAGATTAGTCTCATCAACTCCTGCTCAGACTTTGTCATTTACTCATTAGTCTCAGGTCTGTGGTTTGTGAAAGCAAGCCTCAAAGAGAAGTTTAGATTAGTTTTCTTTTTTTGTCTTGTGCTCTAGTATCTGAGGGCAGTGTAACCCTTTAACCTTAATTTCAAAATTATTTTGAACCTGGATTTTTATACTCATCCAAACTACTATTCATGTAAAGGAGTAAAATCAAAACTTTTTTTGACATGCAGATCCTGAAAGTTTTTTCATTTAAATACCCTAGGGGGTAAAAACCTCAAGTTGTTCACTTTAACAAAGCAAAAATTAATTCCTGGAGGAGAGTAGAATAAAATGAAAGAAAGAGTGGTAAATGAATATGACCCACTAAAACAAAAAATTAAAAAGTTAGTGGAAAATTTATCAGTCCGCAGTGCTGAAATCTTTTTTCTTCTGATGAGCAGTGGAGTAGGGGGTTAGTGATACAAGATCAGGATTATGTACTTCCGTTTCTTTGAGTTTAACACATTAGTTGTTTTTGTAATAACATTGAAATATGTTATGTTAGGATACTGTAACTCTATAAATACCATAGAATCACTCCTTGGACATGGCAGAGAAGTTCTAGTTATACCTCCTGAAAAAAAATGAAAAATTTAGAAACTTTGGCAGTAAAAATGAAGTGAAAAGTCAGTGTCTGGAAAGGAAGTGAGTGATACTGAAAGTGCATTAATTTTTTGTTGTTGTTTATATGATAGATATTACCCAAATTTAATAAATATATATGCAAAATAATTGAATACATTATAATACCCACCATAAGCAAAAAAAGAGAAAGGAGTAGAATGAAGAATGCTTTGCATATTTTCAAAAAAGTCTTCTTCAATTAAAACATAATTCTCAGTCATATGATTCTATCATTACCAACTAAATGTACACTCTATATATTTTGCTTGATTCATTACAAAGTTTTAAATGCAGAAGTTCCCTGAGCCTGCAAGAGTCAATCACTATGTTGCATTAGCTTGAGAAACTAACTCAAAGCACAATACTTAATAATAAGAAAGACATAAGACTATCAAAATGCTAGGGTACTATTCATAGTGAAGGTAGTTTACTTTGACAAGAATAGAAAACCAAAAAAGCAAATTAGATGGCTCATCTTTTTTTTTTTTTTCATAGCAGACAAAAGTCAAATACACTTTCCTGACTAATAAGGTCAACTACCTGAAACCCAAGAGATTAGTGAAAGAAGAGAGCAATTGTAAAGTAAGAGAAAGAACCCTTCAAGGGACCTGTTATTGAGCTAGAGTTTCTAATCTTTCAGGAAGTAGAAATGAACAGATTTGTAACTTGCCTCACCTGGTTTGAGGAACAAAGGAAGTTTTCAGAAGTTGTAGTAAAACCTATTATTTGTGACATTCAATCTTAACAGTGGATGAATCTCAGGAAAGTATGTAGTAGTGTTTTGTGACTGGAGGAGACATACTGTAACCAAGCTTCTTTCAATTTTCTAAAAGAAAGTTAAAAAAAAAAGCAGCAGCCAGAAATCCTAGTCTAACATGCTTAATAAATTGACTGATAAAGATTTATACTGAATCCAAATCTGGAAAATTACATTTTCTATCTCAACTGTATTACAAATGTGCAACTTTTCATTTTCTGTATCTTAGGATGATTTGGAAATATTTATATATAAAAACATGTGATGGTGTTAATTCATGAAAAGCAATACCACTGTTAATCTCCAGTAAGAGAGCAGCAAAGTTAGTGAACAGGCAGAAATGTGTCTGGGAATACAGAGAATTGCAATTCAGGGTACAGATTTAGGTAGATACCTAAAAAACATTCCAAGGAAAAACCCAGGTGACACAGTTCTTGCAGAAAAACAAGAAGGAAGTGGAAGATGAGGTCATGGGTGAGGAAATGGTGAGGTATAGAGCATCACAAGGTGAAAGTAGTAGTTCACTTTTATTAGTATTTTCAAACTGGACATTTTCATTTTTGTGGCTTCCTGGAATTTTATAAGTTTCACCCTGTTCAGGGATTTGGCTCAGGAAAATGTGTGTGTGTGTGTGTGTGTGTGTGTGTGTTTCCTGCAGTAGCTTGCTTTGACCTTATTTTAAAATGGTTCCAGAAATGTCAACTATACACATTTCCTCCTTTTGATCAACATCTTTCTTTGATAACATCATTCACTAACCATTGGAAAGTATTGCTGATTAATCGCAAACAAATTCTTCTCATGTTTGCATTAAATCCCTCATTGCCAGGAAGTCTCATTCCCTGAATTAATGTCCCACATGAGAGGAAAAGTGATTTTCTTGTGAGACTTCAGTCCACGTTTGGACAACAGAGATCCAGGGGTAAAGAGAGGCTTTACTACCAATTGCCTTTTAAAGACTGGTATCTTCTACAGTTCCTTGAAATTTCTGTGTGAAGGCATAAGCACTAATGATCATTTCAGAAAACAAGGTTTAACAACAACAAAGATTTCTCTGATAACAGACAAATTTGTTAATCCAAACTGAAAGAGACCTCAACCAAGGGGCAATGCCTAAATGCAGTCAGAGAACCATATTAGAGAACTGTGGGAGTTTTAGCAGGTACTGCATTTTTTTTTTAATTTTTCACATTTTATTTAAATTTTATTTTTATATTCCCCATATAATTACAACCCCCCAGGTACTGCATTTAACCATTTGGCCTCTGATGGAATTTTGTCTACATTGCCAGAGGTGTTTACCCAAGTAATAAGAGATATTTGTAACAGAACAAACCCACCTAATTCTGCTAGAGTATAATTAAAAGCAATTCTTTTGTCTAGTGCAACTCATGCAAGAGAATCCGAAGATTTTCTTCGGTGGCTATTGATTTACTAACAGATTAAGCAATATTCCCTAAGGTTTTAGACAAATTCCTGGTCATGCCTTTATTTGATGCAGTGCCTGCCCAAGGGATAAATATTATTTTTAACTTGGCTGTTTTACTGGGTTTAATATGGCAGGTAATAAAACTTTTAACTTGTTTGTAGTCAATTTCATGCTATATTCTGTGGTATAGGTTTAAGGATGCTACCCAATGCCAAGGTTCTGATAGATTATACAGTGAAACAGGGGTAACCAATAATCCCACTGTGCTATATGAAAGTAGAAGAATTCAGTAAACGGATAGAAAATAAAATCATAAAGATAATTGAACAATTAAAATTTAGATTCTAATTGGTTAGAACCTAAATATGTATAACGGTATTTTTTAAACATTTTTTTCTCCTTACAGTTATCTACATTTCTATCAAAGATAATCATAGTAGAATTAACTTGTTGACAAAATGAGTCTATGCAAATGGTATATGCATAAGTACAGCAAGAATAGTTATTCTTCATATAGGCACTTTGAAATTTTCTTTGTTGTATGCCATGAGATTCTGTCTGCATTATCTACACAAAGAGAACTGATTTTTATTACCATGAAATAAGCTTGGGTAGGGAGAAAAGTGAATGGTTTAGCTTTGTTCACAAAGTTATAATTTAGTCTTTTGTTGATAGCATATTGATTGGAGCCAAAGAGGACATCGTTATCATAAGAAATTAACAGGCAAAAATCCTGGCTTCAAAAACTGTGAGATTTGCAGTTTTTAATAACAAAGTCAGGAGCATAACTACAAAGAACTGATTATAATATTTTAGTCTCATCTTAAAGCATTTATGGCACTCTATAGGAGTTATTGGTAATTATGAATTTTTTTATTAAGTTATCAGTTAAGATATTCATTTTCCTACTTTTACCACTATACAAGTTATTTAAACCTCAAAGCACAAACTTTTTATGTAAATTGTTATTGTTAATCATGTAATATTATTTTATCAGCTTTGAATATATACATGAATAAAAGTCAAGAATATCCAAAACTGATAAAATAGTATTCTTTAAGATAAAGAAAATAAGCTTTTTGATGGTAGAAATAAACAATTGCTTAAAAATGTTGTGTGTCATAATAAAAATATTGGAGACCTTTATAATTTAAATAGATCATAGCCCAATATAAGTAATACCCATATGCTATAGCTAATTTAAATTAAAATAAAATAAAAACTATAAAAATAGTTTCAGACATACTATTTTAAAAAAGAATATCTTATTTTTCCAGTCTTAATTTGATTAATTTTCTTTGCAATATTTTAAAAGTAGAAAATGTATACATCTGTATATGTCCATCATTGGAAGAATGTATGAATGTATGTACATTTATCTATAGACAAATAGATATAACTGTTTGAAAAAGATTCAAATGTTCTTTCTCAGATCTAAAGGGCATTTTCCACTTTAGTTACCTTTGACATTATTATGATCTCTTTTCTAACTATTATGATCTATTTCTAACTCAAAGCAAATAAAATCCAGTTTCAACAATATTTTAAATAAAAATTATGATAGTCTTCATTAGATTATTTAGTACCAGGCCTCCCCTGGTGGGCAGGTGGTTGAGTGCTATGCTATGAGGCTGTCTGCAGCCTCTGCAGTGCCAGTATGATCCCGGCCAGCCGACGAGGGTCCCACATGGTGTGGCAGACCTCTCCTGACACGCCTGCTGCTCCCCTCAGCAGTGTATTTCATCAGTCTGCCTGTTCTGTTCCCGGCTCTGTCTCTGATGAATCCTTTCACCCTCCCGTGCATCTGGCCTGTACCCCATTTCTTGTATAAATAAATAATCTTTAAAAAAAAAGATTTTTTAGTCCCCATCAAGTTAATTCTCGATCTTGATCTTTTTTAGCAGTTTATGAATTCAGTTTCCCCATAGTGTCTGGAACTTTTTATCCAGTTTAGTTTTATGATAAACTTGTGTTCTAGAGTATGTGTTGGTATTTTCTGTTAGTCTTCCTAAACATGAAACACATTAGTGAAGCATTAGCATAAATAATAACTTCTGTAAGTAATGAAAGACTTTGAAATGGCCGTAATTAAAGACCTGATGAGAATTCATTATTAATACAGCAGATTCTTGAATCATGTGATTTCATTCAACATTGTTTCATTATAATGTTGATGAAAAAAAAGTTGATTCCCAGCCAGAGCCACTGTTTGTGTTGAATTTCCACATTCTCCCATGTCTGTATGGATTATTTTTCTGGGTACTTTGGTTTCTTCCCACACCCCAAAGATGTGCACCTTAGGTTAACTGGCATGCCTAAATTTTCCTGGAATGAATGAGTGTGTACATACATGATTATGCCATGCAAGGAAATTGGTCTTTTATCCATGGTTGTTGGCTTTTGCCTTGTGCCCTGAGCTGGCGGGATAGGCTCTGACCAACCCTGAGCTGGAATAAAGGGGTTAAAAAGCAAATGAATGAATACAAATGATTATTGAATATTAGAATAATTTTACATGTTTATTTAGAAGTTTTGTGATGCCTTTGTAGCCAAAAATGTGATAGGCCTTGGGAACATAACTCTTGTTTTCATTAACTAGCCTGTGATAAAATTGGTTTCATCACATGTCATTTTGATTAAAATTGCAATTTCCCAAAACCATATCAACAATAGTGAGGACTATACAATTCACAAGGAAATTTGGTTATTGTGACAGACACATAACTGGAATCATAAGTAATAATATTATGCCAGGACAGTTTAGATTTTTAGAAATTTTATGCAATTTTTGAACGTTTGTCTTAATAATATATCCACATAAATTTAAATTAAGAAAGCTTAGTATTACTTCTTCTTTGACAGTGCCTCCCAAGCAATTCAATATACCAAATAAGCCTGATTAATTAAACCTTATTTTTATAAGAAGAGAATTAATGTTATGAGATGTTGTTCTAGAGATCCTCTGAGAAAAAAATATCATAGTAACTAAAAGAACTTCATTTTGATTTTGATTTGGGGAAGTTTGTCAAGAATTTCAAAAGCACTTCACTAAACAGAACCGCAGATCATTATGAAGCAATACTTGATTAGCAATTTAACCAAAGTGACAAGGCTTCTAAATATTCTAGGGCCGATTAGAAACTTTACATAATTTCTGCATAAAACTCAGCTCTTTATAAAATTAGAAAACTAGATTTATTTAATCAAAGACATGATGATAAAGACAACATGAATGTAAAATTTTTGCTTTCAAGATAAATTATTTAAAAGATCAAAGGGGGCTTCCCTGGTGGCCTAGGAATTAAGTCTCAATGCTATCACTGCAACAGCCTGAATTCCATAACGACCAGGGAGCTGACCTACATGTAATACAGCAGATCTCTCCTGTCTCACCTGCTGCTCCCTTTAGCAGTGTATTTCATTAGATCTGCCTGTTCTGCTCCCCACTCTGTGTCTGGTGAATCCTTTCACCTCCCGCACTTCTGGCCTGCACCCCAATTATTCTATGCATAAATAAATAAATCTTAAAAAAAAAGGAAAAGCTTTCACAGATCCTTACCAGCAACAATTAAAAGAACTTTGTCCCTACAGAAACATCAATTCCAAAGAGCACCTGCATGCCTATGTTTATAGCAGCACTATTTACAATAGCTAAGCTTTGGAAACAACCCAAATGCCCAAAAATAGATGACTGGATCAAGAAGATGTGGTACATATACACCATGGAATATTACTCAGCATTCAAAAAAGATCAACACATGCAATTTGCAGCAACATAGATGGCGCTGGAAGGGATCATGCTTAGCGAAATAAGCCAGAAAGAAAGAAAAATACCGATGGTCTCACTCATAGCAGGAATCTAGAAAACCTAAATAAGGGACCAGGAAAAAGAATAACTATAAGAAGGAAAATATCAAAATCAACAAATAACTATGAACAAGAGATACTCTATGGGGGGTGGGGGTGGGGAAAGGAGGGCTTGGGGTAAAAATAAGGGGGTTGTAATTGTATGGGGAATATAAAAATAAAATTTAAATTAAAAAAAATTTTTCAAAGAAAAAAAAAAAGAAGTTCATCCCTTTAGCAGATAAAAGAAAAATCCTTATAATTAATTTATTTAATCTTATCCAGTTTGACCACACATAAATTACCTACTATAACTTCCCTTTTTAAAGTCAATACTACTTTTGTACTCCAAAATAACTGTCACTTTAAAAATTACTTGCTTTGTTCCTGAAAAAAAAAAAAATACATCTCTGTTTCTTGTACCTTCTCTTATTGAAAATATATGATTTATTTTCTTTGCTCATAGATATAACCTTATTGTTTTTATTGCATTTACCAGCAACCTTAGCCTTTAGAAACCTTAATTTTAACGAAAATGAAGAAGCAAGCAATTGTGAGCATGTTAAATACATTTTATAATTTCTTGAAAAATGTTTCATAGGACATGTTTACTGATGTAGGTGCATGACTGAAGGATACTCCATAACCCCAATCTGTTACAGGGCAGGGAGAGGGGCACCCCAGACTCCCCAAACCTGCCTGCTCTAAATAGGTTCTGCCATCCACTGCATCAACACAACACATATGAGACTTTAATGGGAAGGAACTTTAATACAATTAAAAAACAATACAGGAAAGGCAAAGAATATAGTTTCTAAATCAGGTACCCAAAGTTACCCATCCCCTCGTGGGTAAAAGTCCATCCAAATGGGATTGGGCCAGAGCTAGGCCCCAAAGCCTGCCACAGATCTAAAGCATCTTCCAGTGGGGACCCACAGAAAAGGATCAGAAACAACCAGACAAGTTTGGAAGGAAAAGAACAAAATCAAAACAAAAGCCGCTATTGTCACCTCCCCACAGGTCTCTCACCCACATCTGTGTCACCCAGTCCATGACCAAAAGGCAAGTGCAGTTTCTTCGCACATCTCTCAGCTCCAGGTACTTCCTCCAGGTCTCCTTCTGGCTCTGCATCCTGCTTCCTTCCTTCCTCAGTCTCCTCTGCAGCTTCCTCTCTCCCTGCTCACCCCTACTCTCCTTTTGGTTGGGGCAGGGAACCTGGAACCTCCCCCTTTCCTGGGGACCACTGTTACAAAACTATTAAGGAGTGCATGTTCTGAAAGTAGCCACCATCCATGCACACAAAGCAAAGAAAGCACACTCTCATGTACAAGATATCTGTAATTGGTGGAGAGAGAGAAGAGAGGTTTTCAAAGAGAGGATAGTGAATTACTAAAATTGCCCATCCCCTCGTGGGCAAATGCCGAACCAAACAAGTTCCATCAAAAGCAGGGTGGCTGAAGCCCAAAAGCTTGCCGCAAGTCCAAAGCACCTTTTGGTGGGGAACCACAATAAAGGGGGTAAGCAATTCCCAGAGAGCTGAAATTCAAAATGTACCATATAATCCACCACAAGGTCAAGATAATGATTACCATTATCTCTATCGAAATGCTAGAGTCCCAGGTGTCACCTCTCCACTTCTCTCTCAACCACAAGTCTCCTCTCCAAATCTCTCTTGGACATGTCTTTCCTCCATGTGTCTCTCCTTCCTCCTTTGTCCTACCTCCATTTATATATCCACCTCTCTCCTTCCGAGCTGCCTCCCTTTTAGGAAGTCCAGTTCATGGTCTGCTGGAAGTTTTACCCCAAGGTATGTAAATGGGGGTGCTGAAAATGGCACCTGTTCACTACACCTTGATGCTCCTACCATATCATGGAGATGCATCTGCAACATTAACAGGCCATAATCTCTTGAATTCCTCCATAATAAGAAGCCAGAGTAATTAAATCTGTGTTCAGTCAGTATCTTATTTTGGAAACAATCCAGATTTTCAACAAATTGCCATCATTTAATTAAATTAAAGAAAATTATAAAATTACAAGTCATCAAAATATTTGAGAGACTAACAAAATTATTGGTGAATCATGCACCTAGGAATTCTATTTCATTTACTTCCATTAATTACGTTTAATTGGGGGTCTGTCAGGTAGGTAGCTTATCCTGACCAGAAAACTCCAGACTGGGAGGGGTTAAAACAACAATGGAGTATTAAGATTAGGCTTAACACAAGTGACTCCATTTTGAGCCTGTTGTCTGTTGAGACTGATCACATAAACTTCAGGCAATCAGTCATATTTTAAAAGTTATTTTTCTTATCAGATAACATGAATTCATTTTGGCTGATAAACCAAGTCAGAATAAACATTGTACTTAATGTTGGTGAGTTTGAAGACATGTCTGTTTTAATTCAACCAACAAATTCACCAATATTTCTCTAGAACACATGAACTTGAAAAACATTTGGGTTAGTTTCCGTTATTTTTCTGAGTTTTCATAATAATTTATGTAAATGCTCACAAATTAAATAAAACTCATTTACAAATTAATTTTAGGGAAGAGCAGTATAAGGTAACTCCAGGAACCCCAAATCTAGAGCCTCCCCCAAGGATAGTCAAAAGAAAGAGACACGTAGGTATCTAATTACCCCGAGGCCAGTCCATAGATCTAGCTGCAAATGTGGTATTTCTGCCCAGTTGTATTTGGTAGGCCAAGCCAAGGTCTCAGAACACAAGGACTAGTCAAAGGAAAACCTCATCCAACTTTATGATTTTCCTTCTTATGACAAATGACACAAAAGACAGACAGGGGATGGAAGAGCAAGAGGGGACAAGAAAGGGATGTGCCTGAAACTTTCTCATTTTCTTTTAATTGTATGTTGGACTCAGTTTTCTAGTATTTTTCTGGAGGGGCACAATTTTAGGGTCTTGATGTGCCCTGGAGACTCTAAAATACCAATTAAATAGGTGTTGTATTTTATTTGCTTAATTTTGGATCCATGGTTTTTTAATTTTGCATGTGAGAAAATAAGTTTGGGGAGGAAAAAGGCCCCAAAATGACCATTATAATTCTAAATTATCTTTAGTTATTCTGGTCTTTTTTCTCAAAAAGGCACAAGAGGGAAGAGCAAAATGCAGTTAATCCGTGAGCAAAATGGGTTTGAACAGTGTGGGTCCACTTATACACAGATTTTCTTGTAAACAGACAATGTAAACATTGATAAAGACAGGCTGTACTGGAAATGTATTTTCTCCTTCTTATGATTTTCTTAGTAACATGTTCTTTTTTCTCTAGCTTACTACTGCATTCTTTTGGCTTTGTACCAATGCTTATTCCAAACCCAAGCTCATGCTCTGTTTCCATTGGGAATCACTAATTGGCATCCACCTTTCCTCCAAATGCAAATAATATTTAAAAATACTAGGGTCTGAATGTTTGTGCCCCCCAGAAGTCATATATTGAATTCCTAATTCAGGATGTGATGGTATTGTGAGGTGGAGCCTTAGTTATTTGGGCCAAAAGGAGCCCTTATGAATAGTATTAATATTCAAAAAAAAGAGGCCCCATAGAGATCTCTCACTATGTGAGGAAGCAGCCAGAAGGCACTGGCTATGAACCAGGAAGAGGGCCCTCACCAGAATTTGACCATGCTGGTGCTTTGATCTCAGACGTCCAGGCTCCAGGGCTGTGAGAAATAAATTTCTGTTGTTTATAAGTCACTCAATCTATATGTTTTACTATAGCAGCCCAGATGGACTGAGATAAAAGATATGAGCCTCTTAAGATTCTTATTGCCAAATTGCTTTTTAGAACAATATCAACTTATACTTTTGTCAGCTTTGTATGGCAGTGCCGTGAATCATGTCATAATAAACCTGCATTTGTGATCACAGGGAAATTTAGGAAAGTGGTATTGTTATAGGGCAACCCAGTGTTAAATGGGGTGGCCTGAGTGTAGATCCTCACCCGTGCTTAAAGGGACTTACAATGAGACCCAACTGCAGGCACACACAAAAAGTTTAATAAAGGGTTTATTTACAAAAAGGGGAAATGAAGAAAGGAATAACTTGGGGAGAAAGAGAGAGATAAATTGGTGAATGTGTCCTACTAGTTTCTGCTAAGCTGGGACCCACATAGCATGCTGAAAGCAGCAAACAGTATTAGCCATATGTAGGTCCAGTGAGTACAGGATCAGTTCAAGTTAGTGTAAAGTAGCATTGTTGTAAACAAGCACGGTGTTCTCTTTTCCTATTTAACCTTTATACAAAAGCATCTTAAAATGTAATTCAACGCACAATACATTCTATACATTTTGCATGAAAATGAAACTTGGAATTACTTCTCTGAAAAAAAGGAACAAGAAATGTTTCCTAACTGATATGAAGAGGGTTTGTTGTTTTGTTTTTAGTAAAATCAAGCAATATTTGGCAACAATCGGGACTATTTTGGTGGGATTAAATGGCTTCTTAAAAAACAAACAAAAACCCAGAAAGTGTCCCAGTTATTTATTCAGAAGCAAAGCATTCAGGAGGCAGTAGCCCAGGGCTATATTACTAACTTGATTGTTCCTGAGAAGTGCTACCCAGCTGCCATGGTGACAGGTACCATGGAAATAGACACACTCTGTCAGATGTATTGTAGATGCTGTGGGTAGGAGGGCAGCAGTCAGCAGTGCACATTTTATGTTTGCTAGATTATAGAGGTTGTACAACATACTGGTGTCGTGGGGAGAATATTGGGTAAGGCCGAGACAAGGGGATGAAAGAATTCACCAGAGACAGAGTGGAGAACAGAAAAGATGGATTTATTAAAATACCCTGTAAGGGAGCAAAGGGCGAGATGGATGTTCTGTGTGGGAAAAAGGAATTGGGGCTCCCTTTTATAACCTGATTTTGCAGGCTTTTCATGACTGAGGAGTCGATCTCTGGCGCTAGTTATCTGCCAGAACATCAGGTTTCAGTGGGCTTTTGGCACAGGAAGTGTCCTGCCTCGTTCTGTGTGCCCTGTGTCCACATTCCTGGGAATTCTCCATAGCCCCCCATCAGGCCTGTGGACTTAGGGCCAGGTTTCCATAGCAACTCTATCAGTTTCCCTTTCATACCTATTTTGTGTCTCCCAGCACTGTTCAGAGCAAAGTGCAAAGACTAAGTTTTAACTCTATTAAATGATACCCTGACAACCAAGACTTATTTAAAGTCTGTTGATAGGTTTGACCTAGATTTAAAAAGAAAGGTTCAATTAAAAAAAAGTCACAGGAACAAACTTCAACCCTCTAGACCTAAAGTGAAATAAGAACAATCTGCAAGATTCACAGACATCTTTCAAGAGACTGCGCTGGTCTGTGTGGAAGCTCCAAATATTATAAAATATTCCAAAGAATTATGAACTTTAAAGTGTCTGTGGTAATAGGTGATAGGCAGTGTGAATAATTTAAATTTATTCATAATGACCAGACTTAGCTAAATAGCCAGTTTCAGTTTACTGGTCAGCTCAGTGTTAATTTTTATTGCAATGTTGATTATTAACAATGAATATTAGCATTAATGTCTATTTTGGGCCTTGCTTTTTTCATTGTTTAGTCCTCTTGTACAACCCTAAAAGGTATAAGCATGTCCCTTTCATAATGGGGGAATTAAAGGCCTAGAGAAGAAAAAAAGATCTCATGATCTCAGCTGAAATTAAAAATATGAGCCTCTTAAGACTTATTACCAAATTGATAAAAGTTAGATCCCCGAGCCCCAGCTTTATTCTATGCACACTGATATAATAGTAAAGATGAAACTTGCAATGTAAGGTTATTATCCATGGCTGTGTTCAATAGATTCAGTTTAGCAGAGAGCACTGTACTGTGAACTTTGGAGCTCCTAACCTAGAATATTTCCCCTATTACCCAAGCCACCTTCACAATTACACTAAAACAGGATCCTTCATACACTCAAGTTAAAGATTGCATTGACATTTTTCTACTAGGTTCCTACCTCTTCCCAGTCTTCCTCAAACATCTTTCCTCACAATCCAACCTCTCACTTTCCAAATCTCAGGAACCCATAAGACCCAGATGCTATCCCTTGCATTTTGAATTCACAGTTGATCTCAAGAACCAAATAGATCTAGAAACTCAGTCTTTGCACCTTTGGCTATGATTCTTAAACCTAATGTGCATAAGAATTACCTTGGGAGCACGTTAAAAATGCAGATTCCTAGCTCCTCATTCTGATGCTGGAGGCCTTGGGTAAAACTCAGGCAGCAACTTTCAACAAGTTTTGCTGATGTTTCTGATACAAGAAATCTGAGAAGCAGCTTGTTCATATGTTAGAACCTCATCCATCCCTGTGGTTCTAAACTTAGTGGGACAGTGGAGAGGTTGGGGAGGTGGCCCTAGTGAGAATGGAGGTGTTACAGGCAGGGAGAGGGGTGCCCCTAAACCCCAAACATGCTCATTCTAAATGGGTTCTTCCATCTGCCACCTCAAGACAAAACATATAAGACCTTTAATGGAAAGTAACTATAATACAATTAGTGTGTAATACAAAAAAGACAAAGAATATAGTTTCCAAATAAAGCACCCAAAGTTACCCATCCCCTTGTAAGTGAATATCCAGCCAAACAGAGTTGGCCCAAAGCAAGGCCCGAAAGCCTGCAACAAATTCAAAGCACCTCCAGGTGGGGACCCATAAAAAAAGGTCAGAAACAGCCAGACAAGTCTGTGAGTAAAAGAGCAAAATCAAAATCAAGATAAAAGCTGCCATTGTTAACCTCCCCATGGCCTCTCACCCGCATCTGTTTCACCCAGTCCAGGACCAAGAAGCAAGTGCAGCTTCTTCACATGTCTCTCTGCTCCATGTGCCTCCTCCAGGTCTCCTCTGGCTCTTCATCCTGCTTCCTTCCTTCTCTGTCTCCTCTCCAGTTTCTTTTCCTCCCTGCTCAGCTCCACCCTCCCTTGGGTGGGGCAGGGAACTTGAAACCTCCCCCTTTTCCTAGGGACCACCCTGTTACAGAGGTGTGCCCAGTGAGGAGCTTTCTGCTCTTGAAGTCTCTGCGTGTTCCATGGCCTGAAAGGGACATGTCTACCCAGGAAAGACCTTCAGTAATCACACAGGAGGAGCAAAAGGTAGAAAAACAGGGACATTTCCATCTGTGATCTGAGTAATTGGCCCCTGAGTTGGTAAAAGTTGGTCTATAACTATCTCTTTAAATCCATTTCTCTCCCAGATAGTGGCAACCAGAACAAAGACCAGGCCCCAGCCTTTCAGAGAAATGAAAAGTTTCATAACTCATTGATGGCTTCTTTCTTGCTATTAACAGAAGGCTCAGCCAGAGTAGCTAAAACAATTGAGCTGGGCTACTTAAGCATTAACATGCAATCCTTAAATAAAACTTTGGAGAAAAGACCCCTTTCTTATTCCCCACACACCCCCATCCCTGCCTAAGCTTTGGCAGTCTTCCAAATTCTCTCTGAACCCAAAGCTGGACTAGTCCCCTTGGCTTGTTTTCCAGGACTTCTATGACGCCCTTGTTCCTTTCTTGGCAATTCAAGCCAAGCTCTCTATCTCTGGCCACAGCGGTGGTAGTCATTGTTGTAAATAGCTTTGACTAATTTATCTTTCTAAAATGCTTAGAATAGCATTTAGACGCCAAGATACTTGGAGTGGGAAAAGAATGTTATTTTTGTAAGAAATGCTATTTTAGGGTATTGTTCTAAGATTAAAAGACAGAAATGGGCCATATGGTTTGTTAGGAAATTTCCTTGCAAAGCTAAAACGCACATTACTGCCTTACGTGAGTAAGGTAGCTAAGCTCTTTCCCACTTTCTCTTGAACAAGATTGTGCTTCCTGAGTTAGGGCAACCTCTTGGAGCTAGAAGGATGCATGGGACTGCCCAGTTGCTTTCAGTTGATTTAATGTAAGACAATATAGGCTCCTTTTGTTTCCAAGCCAGTTCCAGATCTTCCTTCTCTACCTGCCTCTCTTCTTTCAAATAACCTCAGTCACAGGTTTTTGTTCGATAATTTTAGTGATTAAAAATCTCCAGCATGAATATCAATCCTTGGTTTTGTTTCACTTCGTTTTCCATCATACTTAAGGCATTTCACACAGCATTTGTCTCCTCAAGCTATGCTTCAAGTCATAAATCTCTCCTCATACTTCCTGTTATAATGTATATTCTCTTGTTTTTGTCTATTGCTTTTATTCCCATTTATAACCACGGTTTCCTCATTGGAGAGCCTTTGCCTCTTAGAAGCTCAAAATCTGGAAAAATCAACTTGAGGTTGCTTTCTAAATTCAAAGAGAGAATAATGCCCATTAATATATCAAATCAGCATAACTTAAATTGTTGCAAAAAGTCTTTATAGAAGGTCTGTAGGACTGGGATGCTGAAGGATGGGGACCAGAAATTATGTCAGAAAGGAAGTGTAAGACCTAAAGACAAGTCCCTGGGCAGCAGCCAGCACCCCTCACTCAGGGGCAATGGGTGCACTTCAAGATTTGAGGTACAATCTGCCTTCCTAAGCAGGGTCCATGGAGTATGATGAATCACTGCCCATTATATGAATTCATAATGCCTGTCCCAAAACATCTCTTTGGGCTGCTCCTCTTACGTCCTGGAAAGTAAGCATCACTTTTCTACAGTGTTGTTGTTTTTTTAATCATGGTTCATGAATCTAAGAACCAGTGGCTATTTTTTCATTGCTTAAGATGACCTGAGAAATCTATTGAAATATAGGTTCTAGGGCATCATTCCTAGAGGTTCTGATTTAGTTAATCAAGATGGATGGAGAAGTTTTCATTTATAATGAACCTACTAAGCAATGTTAAAGCACAGAGTTAAGACAACAAAGCTACCCCACGCTATTGGCTTCCTTTTAGCTCCGTGGTTCACACTGTCCTGCCTCTTCTTTGGCATCCTCCCAACACTCATCATGTTTGTGCATGTGCCCTATGCCCTCAAAAGTCTTTTCCAGTTGTTAATTAGCTAGGTACCCACTTAAACTTTGCCTTCTCTCTTGGGCTCCTCACAGAATCTCATTAATGTTTCTTTGTGTCAAGCTCTGACTTTTCTCTCAGGTCATAAGCTGCTGGTAATTAATTGAACTTTTTCCCTAATTGCTGCCACTGCAGTTACTAATGATGACGGTGTTCTCCAGCTTATCCATATACCATGGAAAATAAACATTAGCATTTGCTGTAAACACAGAGCCGTCTGTGGACCTGGTATAGACAGAAGACATTTGCTCATTAATCTATATAAGTCTCTATGTACAAAAGCTAGCTAAAATTACCTCTTCCCCTTTCCAGTTGAAAGTAATTGGTCATAAATACATATTTCAACATTAATCTTTTTTCTGTTAACCATGATTTTAGCAAGTTTACTTAATGCATACTTATCATCTACCTGCCGTGTCTAGGTTTTGTGCTAGAGGCTAGTGATTCAGTGGTGAACCTGCCCTCACAATCTAGTTGGAGGGTAGACAAGAAGACATATGGAATTAGAAGTACATTCCAGAATTGAATGTGGGGCTGGGGGGGTGTCTTGGAAGGCTGAAAATTAAGTCGAGCTAAAAATTATCAATGGACACTGAGTGTGTGGCCTCCAGGCCAGGTCCTTTGTGGTTTCATTTAAAACAAAATTTCCAAATTCAATTCTTTGTGATTTTTATATTAATTATGAAATTGCAGAAGAAAATAGATAATAACTAACTGGGGTCCAACTAACTGAGGACCCTGGATGTTATAATTGACCCTCTCTGAATTTAAATCCAGACCGCAGCACTTCGCATGC
Organism: Talpa occidentalis; assembly: GCF_014898055.3. Classification (NCBI taxonomy): domain Eukaryota; kingdom Metazoa; phylum Chordata; class Mammalia; order Eulipotyphla; family Talpidae; genus Talpa; species Talpa occidentalis. The sequence continues at coordinate 68,302,736 of NW_023601104.1, read as the reverse complement.
TGTGACTTTGGACAAGTCACTTAATCTCTCTAAATCTTAGGCTTCTCACTTGGAAAGCAAAATTAATCATTCCTCAATCACAGGTTGTTGTGAGACCTAGTGAAGTGGCATCTGCAAAACATGTAGTACAGTGTTTAGACTATAGTAAAGACTCAGTGAATTTTAGTGTTCTCTTCTCTCCAACTCTTATAGGTCTCAATAATTGTGTTGTTGTTGTTTTTAACTTTAATTAGTCTCTACCTCACAAACTAGCATTCTGGCTTCCTTCCTGACTTTCCCCTCTAAATGCTCAGATCTCAAGGCTTTGCACATGTGCTCTCATTTTCTAGTTCTCCTCTTCCCCAACTCTCCCCATGCCCATATGCACACATATTGTGCCACTTAGTATGCTCATTCTTCAAGACACAGCTTAGACTCCGCTCACTCCAGGAAAGCTTTCTCTTCACCATATCATGGTTAGCCAGCTGCCTTATGTGCTTCCCTATAAAGGTGCCTCTCACACCATATGACAATGTGTGCTCATCCGCATCCCCACCAGGCCACCCCGCCTCATGTGTGTCTTGCTAGTCTTTTCCTGTCCAGCACCTAGAAGAAAGCCTGGCCTTATGATGGATTTTCAATAAGTAATTTTGAATGAATGAATAAATGAATGATTTAATTTTATTTTTTATTTAATTTTAGTTGAAGAACATGTTTCATCTGCTCTGGTCTTGTTGTACTCCAATTATTTTTTTACAGATTACTTTTCTTTACACTGCCATTTTTGAAGTACTTATTATTTACCTTTTATACTGCTTTCTCCCATTTTGCCCAACTAACCTCTATTGTTTCCATTTTTAATTTAGAATTATTCATGTTCAGGTGTTCACTTTATGTAAAGCTATTGTTCAAAATAATTTTAGAGACTGGCAACTTTTAGCTATCATTAAAGTAGTTCTTCATCTCTCCAACCCTGTACTACTTAGTATGTTTCAGAAAGCTTTGAGAGAAATGTGATATCACCTGCATTTGCAATTACTTCTTTATGTTTCTTCCTCCCAGTTGTTGATGAACACCTGTATATACTTTATTCATCTTTGATTCTTCAGCACCTCATACATGCCTAGAACACTTAGCACTCAACATGTGCCTGTTAAATTAAAATGTGGAAAAGTACCCCTTGCAGATATGTTTCCCTCCTGCTAGGAAGGAGCCATATGGGTGTCACCTGGAGGTATCTCCTTGCTCTCTGTCCAGGTTAACCAATTTATCCAACAAAACTGTGATGAGCTATCACTTGGTTTTTTAATATTTACTCATTTCTACTTATTTCCTGTGTACTTCCAAGCCATGTATAAAATGGGGCTGTTACAAACCAGAATTGGAGTAGGAGGGTTGGAAGGAAGTGGGTGTGGCTTTGACAGGGCAACAGGAGCGACTTTTATGATGTTGGTGGGACCTGTTCAGAATCTCCACAGTGGTGGTGGATATACAAAACTGCACAGGTGATTTATCATGTGGAATCTAATACACTTACACACATGCAAGTAAAATTGGGCAATCTGAATAAGGTTGGGTGGTTGAGTCAATGCTGTACCTTGGTTATGTTGTTGTATTATAGTTTTGCAAAATGGTACTGTTGAAGGAAACTGCACAGTATGTAAGTGATCCTTTTGTATTATTTCTTCCAATTGCAAATCTATAAGTATGTCGATAAAAATTTCAATGTAAAAAAATAAAAGCTAAAAGCATAAGAAATCAAAGCTAAATAGAAAAATGGCTAAGTAAATGTGCTATAACAAATGTTAGTATAGCTTCTCTGATTTTTTAATTAAATTGGACTGAGTTTCCTGGTCAAGCAGAAAAATTAAAGTAAGAAAGAAGTACTTTATATTCATTCAACAAATAAATTATCTCGTAAATGACTATCATGATCTAATAAAGTATAATTCAAGGGAGATGATCCACCTTCTTTGATATTGATTAGGAAAATAATTTGCCATCTGGTGTATATTGTGTGGACTATTTGAAACTCAAAGCACCATAGTAGAAAGATAACAATCCTTGAACTATAACAATGTTTTATTTTTTTTTTATTTTTTTTTTAAAGATTTATTTATTTATTTATACATACAAGCACTGGGTACAGTCAGAAGCGCGGGAGGGCGAGAGAATTCACCAGAGCCAGAGCAGGGAGCAGAGCAGGCAGAAGGACCGAAGTACACTGCTGAGGGGAGCAGCGGGCAGCAGGCGGGGTCTGCGCGCCATGTGGTACCCTCCTCCGGTGGCCGGGGAGCAGCTGGGGATCGAACCGGCGCTGCAGAGGCCGCGGGCAGCCTTGTAACCCAGCGCTCAACCGCTGCACCACCAGGGAGGCCCTATAACAATGTTTTAAAGTAACATCCTTTAAGAGCCAGAGATAATTTAATAGCACTTTGCTTGCTACTATGGTATGGCATTTTATGTTGTGATACACTGTCTAATATCACCCCCTCCTGAACTGGCAGCAGCTACTAGTAACTGAACACCTGAGGTGCTGGTGTATTTACATGTGTGTTGAGCATTATCTTTTCCCTGTTAATAAACTTGAGCTCAGTGAAGTCAGTGTCTGAAGCAGTAAGACCACCAAGAGTCAGAATTCTTGTCCCCTCCTTGCTGAAACTTAACCAGACTAGATTCTACCCCAAAGCTCAAAGAGAAAGCAAAGCTGACTTTAGAGGCTCCAAACTTTTGTGCCTCCAAGTGATTATTCCCATTCGCTGTTGCATTAGGTTGTACAGTGTCCATTTCAAGAAAAACAAAGACAGGAACTAGCTGTCAGAAATATAATATGTGAGCTTTCTTGTTTTCATTTTGTGAACATAGTCAAAAACTAAACAAAGCAGTGAGTACACAATATCCTCTCCCTTCACTGAATCCTGAGTCCTAGCCCGACTCTGTAGAGTGGACTCTGGGGAAGCTCGGAGCCAGCCCAACCTCCGAATTGGCCTTTTCAGTTTTAGAAGGTCTAGGTCCTTTCTTTATTGGACACCTCACTTGCCAGCACAGACAAAGGATGGTTGTTATGAAATGTCAGCAGGCAATAAAGTATCCTGAATCACAGATGGATTTCTGCAGCAGGACAGACCTGGTCTAAACCTGACTGTACTACTCAGGGGCTTTGGCCATAAAGTCAAGTTTCCTAATCTGAGTGAGATCTCCCTCCATCACACCCTCTCAGGTAAAATGGAAGTTTAGCAGCCCTTCCCTCTAAATTTGTTCTGAGGATTAAATGGGAGTATCCATGGAAACAACCCAGTGTCCATCACTTGATATTTGTCCATAAATATGTCTTTACTGCTATTGCTCTTATTTTCAGTGGGCAGCATTTTTCTCTGCTTTTTGACTAATGTATGAGCTTCGCATATTTTTCATTCCATGTGATCTGACAGCTCAAAAAGGAGGAACAAGGAGGACTTTTTTACCACAAACTTCTGATGGTTTGCCTTTAACTAATGGAGGTTAAAAATAGGAAGTAAGGATCCTCCTCCACAAATCTGGTAAAACTATATAAAGAAGGATGTTCAGAGAGAAAAGACTTGGACACCCCATTTTCTCCTTTTCATAAGTTTGACTCTTGACAGATGTCTTTGCAAGGCAAACACAAATCTTTTTTTAAAAGTGATATAACAACCTTCTCTCCTCCCCATGTACACTTCAGTGCATGCCCAGCACTCACTGAGCCACCACATACTTCTGTAAATGCCCCCACATTTACAGATGATGGGATGGAGAGAGGTGGGGCTCCTTGTGAAGGAGTGGAGGCTCTGCTGCTAGCTCAGGGTGGTGGCTTGGGTCAGAAAGTCCTCAAGAAATAAACAAAACTTTCCCAAGTTGCCTCAGTTGTCATAGGAACTACTCAAGAAGACTTGGTTTGTGACCTTATTATAACAGCCTTCCAAGAAAACCATTTCTTTTAATTATAGTAGACACATTCTAAAATGGCTCAAAGCACATATGCATAGACATTAGACATAATCTGATAACTGATGTCACTTACCTTCTTTGAGCATAATAATTTATTATATGAATACTTGCACAGTTTACACCAGCATATCTTTTTCATCGTCAAGCAAATGAATGGGCTGAAATGGTGCCATGCTCCTATGGAGCTACTGAAACATTTTGTTGAAGGAGATTGGTTCAAACATGCCAGAGTTCTTTTCACTTCAATTTCAATATCAAATGTCAGTTTTGCTGAGTGGTCTTTAAGTCAGTGTCTCCAACATGCAAGACTTTTAAAAACCATCATCAGTTAGAATATTATACTAAATTAAGGGAAAAATGAAACTAAAGTTGAACACAGCTCTATCTTTATTGTACCACAAGAGTAAGTCTGTGCTAAGGACACTGAAGTTAAATAAAGAACTGGCCCTAATTCTGCTGTTGAGATCAACAGAACATAAAGAAGTCTCATCTGTCTAGATCTTTAGCTAAGCAACTACAGATCATTCATATGAGATCTGTGAACAACAGTCATTATAATTATCTTTTAAGATTTACCTCACTTGAGTTTTTGACCTAGGACCTGCTATAGCCATTTTAATGAAATTTCTAGCCCCATTGTAACACAGATGCCATCCCATACAGTAAAAGTAAAATTAAATTATTATTAGATTAATAAGGGGAGAGGGATGTTGATATTCTAGGAAGCATATTGTTTTTATCCATTTGCTCCCTTGTGGTTGTATGCTGCTGAATATTGCAGTGGGTTTGTTCTAGCACATTTCCCCAGAAGAATTCACTCTTCTTGTCCTTTGCTTACTTTTTCCCTAGCACAAGAGCCCTCCATTGAAATGCCAAACCTTAAAAAAGTGAGACTCTGGTTTTGTGACTCAGGCTGTCCCTTGCTGAGAAAAAAAAACTTAAGTGCTGCTTCAGCAGCTTCCTGAGCTTTCAGATTAATATTTTTGATTTTTTTCCTTCTAGATATGTTGGCAATGGCTTGTAAAGTTGCAACTTTTTGCAAAAATTTACTGCTGTACTATAAATGTTTAATGAGATCATTACTTTTAATCTAGTTTCTCATCCTTGTTCATTAATGCATGTTCAGCAGAGAAACCTTTTTTTGGTGACTTTTACTAATAAAGCATTATTGCAAAATCATCATTATCTCTCTCCTATGATGATTTCTTGAGAATGTTTTCTTTTACATTGAAGTACAAGGCAAGTTTTTGCAATAGCAATCCATTCATTTAATTTTCAACAACTTGTAGTTTTCTATAAAAGTAATTAGTGATAAACTTTAAGGAAAATCATTGAAAATGCCTAACTCATTCATAGTGAGAAGAATCATCAAATGGAGACCCAAGATATTGGCATTGGTCCCTGGAATCAGTTTACAGGATGAAGAAGGGACCAGGAAAAAGTACAACAGGGCTAACCCTGCTGCTGACCCTCGGTCAGTTTATCAGTAGACTACTTTTGCTTATAAGTGATAGAAGATTCACCCATTATCTGTGCAAACCATAAAGGCATTGGCTGTTCACTTAGAAATTGGGAGGAAAGAGGTTCCAGAGACGTAGGTGCCTCAACAGGTCTACAATGTCAGGGCACTAGACTTTACAGTGATGGTGGCCCTCTCCTCATGCATGCAAGAGGAAGGCTACATTCTAATTATCGAGTCCTCATAAGAAGCTGGAGGAAGCCAGGATGACAAAAGAGTTCTCCTTGCTTTCCAGAAGGAAAAATATCTTTCGCAGAAATCCTCCAGCAAACTTTCCTTTATATCTCATTGGCTAAAATCTGACTCCACTGCCAGCCCTTCATACAAAGCATTCTGTTAAAAATTATCTGTATCTAGATATATATGTCATATAACTGTGTTACTGTATGCTTTTTATAATCCTTACAGTGGGAGAAGCACTTGAGAGGTTTGAAATGACCATGACATCTGCCAGAGTGGGTCAGCCCATTTTAGAGATTTCATTACATGCTGACCTCTGTGCTATAGCCTCATCTTTACCCCAGATATTCCTTTCAGATCATTTAAGTTTCCTTAGAGCAAATATCATTATTTATTTTCCTGGAAATATCAGAACATGTCTTTATAGCAATAAAATTAAAGTGTCGTTATGTTACTAGTTTTTCACCCTAGCCGTCTATCTCCCCCACCCATATGTAAGATTACCAGTTGATGTCACAGCATCAGTTTTAACTCAACATGCCAAATTAACCCCCAGTGCCAACCTGTATTGAATTAATCATCAAAAACAAAGAGAATAAAATGGAACATTGATCAGAGGAGGCTGTGAACAATCCTAACTCTAGTAATCAGGAGTTTAATTTACTTTAAAAAGCAATTAATAGGACTTATGGTCTGGACAAGATGGTAGAGGCCCGTTTCTTCCCAAACACTTCCACTAAGTATGACTATAAACTCTGGAAATAATGCAAGAGACAAAGGAGAATTCTGAAAGGTGGTAAGAGGGCAAATAGTTTAGAACTCTGTAACTGGAGGAAGTATGGCATCTTAGATCCCCCTGCTGAACAGAGTCCTTAAGACTTGATGATTTTTGATCCTCAATTCAGAAACAGAAGGAAGCCAGAAAGGTTCATTTCTCCCTCAGATCAAATGGGAGTCTCTCTGACAACACCAACCTAGCCCAGCAGAACTGACAAAATAGGCTCAATCAGGCACCCTGCCAGTAATAAGCATGCAGAGGAAATATTCTTCCTTCCAGGCCTGAGATTCCCCTTTTTTGCCGAGAGATACTGAGGCAGGCAAGCAGAATTGGAACCCAGCTGCATAAAAGATCCAGTTCTGGAAGCCTCATTATTCCTGTGGACTTGAGACTTGACTCTCCTGCCAAGAGGGGGATTCTACCATGCATCTCCCCTAATGAGATGCATTTGGAGGCCCAGTCCCATAAACCTTCATCTGTGCCTTCAGGAAGGACAAGCAGAAGCCAACAGGGACTCCAGTGGCACTAGATTAAAAAAAAAAAAGACCAAAATATCTTGCAAAGTATCTGAAAATTAAACTATTTTTGAAACTACAATTGGCAAAAGTTGACCAAGACCTGCATGCTAAACCTAAACAGTGACTGCCTATTAAAATAAAGATTTCAATAGGAAACATTGCCTCCAAACATTGAAGACAAAATATCTAGGATAATAACAGAGTATTGCCCATCATGCCAGGAATGAGGAAAACCACAGTTTGAATGAAAAAAGAAAAGCAACTGATGCCAACACCAAGATGACCCAGATATTGGAATTATCTGAAAAGGATTTTAAAGCTGCCATCATAAAAGTGTTTCAGCAGTCAATTACAGATTCTCTCAAAAATAAATTTGAAAACTAGAAATTTTCAGCAAAGAAACAGAAGAATTAAAAAGAATCAAATGGAAATGAATCAAATGGAAAATGATAAATGTAAATATAAAATGGAAAAAAATTATTTGGTGAATAGCTCAGTACTCAAGTAGAGATGAGCAAGGATAGAATCAGTGAACTTGAGGACAGATGAATAGAATTCACCCAGCCTGAGCAACCAGAAGACACATTGAGGGAGAAAGGCATGAACAGAGCCTTGTGGATCTGTTGAGAAACAACAAAAGAGCCTTGATTCATATAAACAGAATCCTAGAAGGAGTGTAGCTCAAAGAATATTTGAAGAAATAATAGTTTTAAACTTGAGAGAAAATAAGCTTACACATTCAACTAGCTGACAAGCCCCAAACATGATAAACCAAAAGACCTATTCCAAGACATTGTAGTTAAACTTTTGAAAACTGAAGTAAGAAAATGTCTTTAAAGCAGTCAGAGAGAATGACAGCAAATTTCAAATCAAAAACCATGATGGTCGGGGCCTCCCTCGTGGTGCATATGGTTAAGTCTCAGCACTATAGAGCTATCGCCAGACTCTTAAGCATGAGTTTGATTCCCTGTGGCCAGGGAGCTAACACACAAGGCGCAGCAAACCTCTCCTGTCTCGCCTGCTGCTCCCCTCAGCAGTGTATTTCAGTAGATCTGCCTGTTCTGCTCCCCACTCTGTCTCTGGTGAATTCTCTCATACCCCTACACCTCTGGCCTACACCCCAGCTCTTGTATGTATAAATAAATAAAGTAAATCTTTAACCAAAAAAAAAATAAACAAAACCATGAAGACCAATCAAGAATGGGCATAGATATTTTTTAGAGCATAAAAGAAAAGAAATGCCTGCTATAAATTCTATATCCATTGAAATAATCCATCAGGAATAAAAAAGAAATAAATGTTGGCGAGGTTGTGGAGAAAAAGGAACTCTCCTGCACTGTTGGTGGGAGTGCAAACTGGTCCAACCACTATGGAGAGCTGTGTGGAGATTTCTGGACCTACTAAACATAGAGCTTCCGTATGATCCAGCAATTCCACTCCTAGGTATTTACCCAAAGGACACAGAAACATCAATTCCAAAGAGCACCTGCACCCCTATGTTTATAGCAGCACTAAGCTTTGGAAACAACCCAAATGCCCAAAAATAGATGACTGGATCAAGAAGATGTGGTACATATACACCATGGAATATTACTCAGCATTCAAAAAAGATCAACACATGCAATTTGCAGCAACATGGATGGAGCTGGAAGGGATCATGCTCAGCTAAATAAGCCAGAAAGAAAAAGAAAAATACCGGATGGTCTCACTCATAGCAGGAATCTAGAAAACCTAAATAAGGGACCAGGAAAAAGAATAACTATAAGAAAGAAAATATCAAAATCAACAAACAACTATGAACCAGAGACACTCTATGGGGACTGGGGGGTGGGGAAAGGAGGGCTTGAGGTTGTAATTGTATGGGGAATATAAAAATAAAATTTAAATAAAAAAATAAAAAAAATTTAAGAAAAAGAAATAAGGGAAATTTTTAGATGAAGGAAGACTAGAAGAATTTGTCATCGGCAAAGTACACAAAAATCAACTCAAAATGGATTAAAGAACTAGACATAAGACCTGAAACCATAAAATACATAGAAGGAAATATAGGCGAAACACTACGGGATTTGCACATCAAAGACATCTTTACAGACACATCACCCAAAGCAGTGATAGTGAAGACAAAGATAAACAGCTGGGACTACATCAAATTAAAGAGCTTCTGCACAGCAAAAGAGACAATAACAAAAACAAAGAGAAACCCCACCAACTGGGAGAACATTTTTGCACCCAACACTAATGATAAAGGACTGATCACAAAAATCTGCAAAGAGCTGATGAGACTCAGCAACAACAAAGAAAATAATCCAGTCAAAAAATGGGCAGAAGAGCTAAAAAGAAACTTCTCTGAAGAGGAAATGCAAATGGCCAACAGGCATATGAAAAAATGTTCAACATCACTTGTAATCAGGGAAATGCAAATCAAAACTACCATGAGATACCATCTCACACCAGTGAGAATGGCACATATTAAAAAAACTAGCAACAACAAATGTTGGCGAGGGTGTGGAGAAAAAGGAACTCTCCTGCACTGTTGGTGGGAGTGCAAACTGGTCCAACCACTATGGAGAGCTGTGTGGAGATTTCTGGACCTACTAAACATAGAGCTTCCATATGATCCAGCAATTCCACTCCTAGGTATTTACCCAAAGGACACAGAAACATCAATTCCAAAGAACACCTGCACCCCTATGTTTATAGCAGCACTGTTTACAATAGCTAAGCTTTGGAAACAACCCAAATGCCCAAAAATAGATGACTGGATCAAGAAGATGTGGTACATATATACCATGGAATATTACTCAGCATTCAAAAAAGATAAACACATGCAATTTACAGCAACATGGATGGCGCTGGAAGGGATCATGCTCAGCGAAATAAGCCAAAAAGAAAAAGAAAAATACCGGATGGTCTCACTCATAGCAGGAATCTAGAAAACTTAAATAAGGGACCAGGAAAATGAATATAAGAAAGTGAAAATCAAAATCAACAAAAAACTATGAACCAGAGACACTTTTTGGGGGGTGGGGGGCGGGAGGGGAAGGATTGGGGTCAGAATGGGGCGTTTGCAATTGTATGGGGGAATATAAAAATAAAATTTAATATTAAAAAAAAAAAAGAAATAGAATTTAAGAAAGACATTCCATTTAATCTCACAAGAAAGATATAAATACCTGGGATGAAACCTAACAAAGGAGGTGAAAGACCTATACAAGGACAATTATAAAACATTGAAAGAAATTGAAGATACAAGGAAGTGGAAAGACAGTCCCTACTCATGGATTGAAAAAATAAACATTGTCAAAAATGGCCACCTTACCAAAGCAATTTGCAGATTCAATGCAATCCCAATAGAAATATCAATGCATTCATTCTCCAAAGAAATGGAACAAATGTTACTGAAATTCAATTGGAACCTCAAAAGACCTCAAATAGCTAATCTTTCCTAACTAAAAAGGGGAGCAATGGTATTACACTTCCAGACTTCAAACAGCATGGTACTGGAACAGAAACAGACATCATATTGAGAACGATAGAATAGGACTGAGGGCCCAAAATAAAACCACATATTTAAGATCAAACAATCTGCAGCAAAGACATAAACTCACGCCATTTGTGGCAACATGGGTGGAGCTGGAAGGGATTGTGCTAAGTGAAATAAGTCAGAAGGAGAAAGAGAAATACTGGATGGTTCACTTACATGTGGGATATATAGAAACTATCTCTGCTTTTTTAATATTTGAATAAAATTATAATCATACTTCAAAAAAAAAAAAAAGTACTTTAAACAAAAAGGAATGGTCAAAGAAAGAATCTTGATTCTTCAGGAAGGAAAAATAAATAGAAGTATGGACACATAAATAGACTTTCATAAGATTGACTTCTTTTACTTAGTAATATGCATTTCAGATTCCACTGTGTTTTCAAGGCTTAATAGCTTATCTCTCTTTAGCACTGAATAATATTCCATTGTCTGGATGTGCCACAATTTATCCAGTTACTTAACTGCAGGAACTAAGTTTTGATTGCTTCCATATTTTTTTGCAACTATGAATGAAGTGTCTATAAAGACCCATGTTTGTGGGTTTTGGTGTGGACATAAGTTTTAAATACCTTTGGGAAAATTCCAAGGAGCACAGTTGCAGGATTGTATGGTAAGAATATATTTAGTTTTATAAGAAATGGCCAAACTGTCTTTCAATGTGACTGCACCATTTACCTTCCTACCAGCAATGTGTGAGTTTCCTGCGACTTGTCATCTTACCAGCATTTGTTTGGGTTTTGACCATTCTAGTAGTGATGGCATATGGTTTTACTATTCTGTGTTACCATTTTCATAATTGGGCTCTTGTTTCTCAAAGTATTATTAACATAAAAATATCCGCCACTTCAGATGCATTTACTGTATTGTATTTGTATTTGTGACTTTTCTTATGTTGCTTATTCTTCCGTCTTTCTAACTATATGTAGATTAGGTATCCTTTTTCACTATAATCATGAAATGTTTCATGTGTGCTTGAGGAAAACAATCCTGTTAATTCTTGTTAGTCAGCCCCTGACTGGCGGGTAGCAAGACAAGAAACAGAATCCAGAACCACTTTTGGTTGGAGAGTGGGGATGTGTGAAAATCAAGTCCTGGTAAGGAAAAACCCCACATATCTAACCATGCCCAGGTTTGATAGGAATGTGCAGACAGCAGGAACCATCCTAAGTTATGTGTGTGAGAAGTCTAGCAAGGGAAATTGCAAGAGATATAATGGGAAGGGAGGGCCAGGAAAGGAATAGCAATCAACTGAGATTGTCAAGGAGCTCCATGGAGCAATTTTGGCCTGAGTCAAGGAATTGTGCTATCATTAGAGGCTGAGACAGAGAACAAAACTGGCCTGAAGGGTAAGCTAAGAAGCAGTCATGCAAGCTGCCAGGTAAAATTGCCAGTGTGCCTTGTGAGAATGCGTGGCCAGGATGGCCAGGGAGGTTCTGTGCCAGCTCACACTGTTCACCAAACCTCATGCTGAGATGCAGCATTGTAGCCACCTGGAGGAGGAATCTAATCCCAATTTTTTCTTCTCTATTCATTTTTTAAATCATAATATTCACATACCACATAGCACACACTTTTTTTTCACTGCCGTGATACTACAATTTTATTATATTTTATCTATGTATCCAAAAGTATTTTGAGAATTTGGTAAGGGTTGCATCTAGCCTTTATTTCTATTTGAGAAATTATTTCTAATTAATGTACTATATTGAGTCTTCTAATCCAGAAAACAGGTCTTCTTTGAATTCTTTTACCAGCAGTTTGACACACCCTTTTAAAATACACAATTTAATAGTTTTTAATATATTCACAAAGTTGTACAATCATCACCACTATCCAATTTCCAAATATTTTCCTCTCTCCTCTTTTTCCTCCTCCCTCCCTTTCCTTTTAATTCTCTTGGATCTATACCTAGTTGTGAACCTCTTGGGTCAGATTCTCTCTCTATTTTTAACTTTTGGAGGAACTGCCACAGTGTTTCCCAAAATAACCATGGTGTTTTACATTCCCACCATCAGTGTACTATGATTCTAATTCCACAGCCTCATCAACATTTGTATTTTCCTTTATTTTAAAATATACGCTGTTGTGGATGTGCAGGAGCACCACACTTTAGTTTGACTTCTCGTCATGGTTTGTCATTGGTACATCTTTTGGGAACTGTCTGCTCAAATTCATTGCTTATTTTTAAATTGGGTTGTCTTTTAGTTGATTTGTCAGAGTCCTTTGTGTATTCTGTATAGTTGTAGCTTGTCAAGGTGGAGGAGTTAGAAATATCTTTTCTTGGGTGTTTTTATATTTTCTTGATGGTATCCTCTTCATGTGCAAAAGATTTTAAGTCCAAAAAAACCTTCAAAATTGATGATCCAATTTGTTATTTTTCCTTTTGTTCCTTATGCTTTTGGTATCATATGTAAGAAACTTCTGTCTAATCCAAGGTCATAAAGATTTAGACCTATATTTTCGTCTAAGAGGTTTCCAGTTTTTCCTCTTACATTTAATCTTTGACTTACTTTGAGTTAGTTTTTGCATATGGTGTAAGGTAGGGGTTCAGCTTTGTTCTTTTGCATGTCCAGTTGCCCTAGCTCCAGCTCCATACTGTTCTCTTACCCATTGAGTGGTCTAGACACTCTTATAAATAATCAATTGACCATATAGGTAAGAGTTTAGTTCTGAATTTTCAATTCTTTCCCATAGCCTTATGTCAGCTCCCACTGTCTTGATTTTGTAGCTTTGTAGTCATTTTTGAAATCCAGGGGTGTGACGCCTACATCTTTGCTGTTTTTTGAGATTGTCTTGTTTATTCTGGGTTCCTTTCATTTCCAGATGAAGTTTAGAATCAAGCTATCAATTTCTGCAAAACAGCAGCAATATTAACAAGGTACCAAAAATCTAGCCGAGATTTTGACAAGGTTTGCTTTAAATGCATAGATTATTTGAGGAATCTTCCATTTTAATATTATATTTGAATATATGAACAAAATGTCATTTCATTTATTGTATTCTTTAATTTTCTTTTAGCTACTCTGTAGTTTTCATAGTATAAGTTTTGCACTTACTTTGCTAAATTTATTCCTAAGTATTTTACTCTTTTTTATGCTATTGTAAATGGAATCATTTTCTTTCAGTTCAGTTTTTGATTATTCACTGGTATTGTGTAGGGATGTAGTTGGTTTTGTGTCTTAATCTTGTATCCTGAGAATGTCTAGATTTTTCTTTCATTGCCTATTTTTCTTAATTCCTTACAACTTTCTATATACAGGGTCATTTTGTTTTCATGTGGAGATAGTTTTAGCTCTTCATTTTCCATCTAGTTAGCTATATTTCTTTCTCTTGTTACAGTGCCCTGGCTAGAATCACCAGTACAATACTGAATAGAAATTGCCAGAGAAAAACGCTTGTCTCCAGGGTAAGACCTGGAGATCTTGGAGGAAAACTTCTGGTCTTTTCCAGTGATTGTGTTGCTGTTGAGTTTATGGGGATTCTTTTCATCAGGTTAAGGAAATTTCCTTCTATTCCTGATTTGTTGAGTGTTGTTGTTGTTTTAAATCATGAAAAGGTATTAGATTACTCAAACCTGGTTTTCTGCATTATTTGAGATGATTGCATGGTTTTTGTTCTTTATTCTGTTAATACTATGTTTACATGGGTTAGTGTATTTCTTGGATTGTTTTGTCTCTGTGATAAATTCTGCTTAGTTATGTTGTATTCCTTTTATAAGTTGCTGGGATTCAGTTTGCCAGCATTGTTGAGGATTTTTTGTATCTATATTCTTAAGTTATATTAGTCTGTATTTCCCTTTGCTCATGATGTCTTTTTGTCTGGTTTTGGCACTGGGTGATAGTGACCTCATAGAGTGAAACGTAGGTTCCCCACCCCTTCTTCTTTTTGGAAGAGCTGTGAAGAATTGGTGTTAAATCTTCTTGACAAGTTTGGTAGAATTCATCAGAAACCATCTGGATCTGGACTTTTCCTAGTGGAAAGTTTAAAATTATGTATTCTATGTTTTTTTTTTAATCTCACTCTGTTCATATTTTCTATTTCTCTTGGGATCAGCTTTGGTAGTTTATGTCTTTCTAAAAAATTGTCCATTTCAACAAAGATTATCTAATTTGCTCATCTGCAGTTTCTTTTTTTCTCTTCCCCTTATTTTTCAATATTACAATGTTTTGGCATTTCTCTCATTTGAATTGTAGGATTAGTTTGTCAAATACTATGGAAAAGCTTTATGAAATTTTGCTTGAAATTTCTTTGAATTTACAAAATGATTTTAGAGAGGATGTCCATCTTTGCAATAATGGTTTCTGTAACATGAAATACCTTCTTATTAAAAATTTCCATATCCTTTAAAAATGTTTTATAATTTTCTCCTTATGTTTCTGTAGAATTTTATTTTTATATACTCTTTGACTCATATATTTACTTCTCTTATGCTAGGTAACTTAATGCATTTGCCAAATGATTTTTCTGTTCCATAGGAAAAGTATTTTTGTATATTTAGCTTGTATACAGAAATTCATCTTGCGTCAGCTCAGTTACTGATTGAAATGATGTGCTCTACCCCCATCCTAGCTGTTTAACTGAAGAAAAGTGAACACTTTCTGTGCAAAAATGGCATCAACCATCAGTCTCTTTTGTTTTTAATATACAGTGTATGGTGAATAAAGAGAATAAAATGATGAAAGGAAGAAAACAGAGTATAAAAAACTTATGAAACATATTCAGAAGACCTTACATATGAGTATTTCTATTCATAAGAAAGATAATAATAGGATAGATGAAATATTTGAAGATATATATATGACAGCAATGTTTTTCTAAATCTGCATTGATATGCAGATTTGTGAAGTTCAATGGATCCCAAAGGAAACATCATAATCAAATTGCATAAAATGAAAGCTGAAGAGAAAAACCTTTAAACCAGAAAGAAAAAAAGACATATTACTGAGACCAACTACTGACTTTCAACTGGTACTATGAAATATTTAAATAGTGAAAGGGGAAATATTTAAATAATTGAAAGAGGAAAAAACTGCCATGTTAGAGCTCTTTGCACAGTGAAACCATCATTCAAAAATGAAAATGAAATAAAGTGTTTTTATATAATTAAAAGCTGGCAAAATTGATTGTCATGACCAGAACTAAAAGAATTAATGAAAGAGCAGATACAATAGTGCAGCATGATATGAAGAACACTGAGAAAGTTAATTATTTGAGCAAATGTGAAATGTTATTGACTTTATAACAAGACAAATTAATATTTAATTTGATGTTTATAACATATATTTATAACATAACAAGCCTAGCACTAAATGGGGAAGGCAGTAAATAGAGTTTATCGTTGTAAGATTTTTTTATTGTGTAGGAAATTATAAAAGTATGAATTGAAGGTGACCTCCTGTAAGTTAAGAATGGACGTTCTAAGTTCAAAAATAATCACTAAAATGTTTTTTCAAAGGTATAACTAAAAAATAAAGTCATCTTAGTTCAGAGAAGAAATGATTATGCTCACAGAAATTTCAAAGGAATCTACAAGCCATTAGAATTAATAGCTGAATTTAATAAGGTCATTCCACAAATATATATATATATATACACATATATATTAATTCATTCAATACATTTAACACTTTCATACATATAATACATATGTACACTATACAAAAATCTATTAATATGGGATCGCTTTTTCTATTTCTACTTTCATTTTCTTATGTCAGTATGTTTTAGGATTTTCTTTTGTAAAGATCCTTTGTTTTTTTTTTTAAGATTTATTTATTTATTTATACAAGACTGGGCACAGTCAGAAACGCAGGAGGGTAAGAGAATTCACCAGAGCCAGAGCGGGGACCAGAATAGGCAGACTGATGAAATACACTGCTGAAGGGAGCAGCGGGCATGTCAGGAGAGGTCTGTGCACCATGTGGGACCCTCGCCGGCAGCCGGGGATCGAACAGGTGCTGCAGAGACTGCAGGCAGCTTTGCAGCCCAGAGCTCAACTGCTGCGCCACCAGGGGAGGCCCCCTTTGATTTTTTTTAATTCAATCTAAAGGTTTCCATCTTTTTATTTGGCATTATTTGAATATATTTAGATGTATTTATAGTACCTTATTTTGTGCTTCCTATGTGCTAGTTCTTTTCTTTGCTTCTCATTTTCCCCTTTACTGACTTCTGATTGATTTATCAACTACCTTGTTTAAGCATTTTATTTACTTAGAAGTTACATGTTCTGTTTTCTTTTAGTGGTCACTCTTAAATGTTTAACACACAAATCTACTTTTTATAGTCTAAAATTAATATCTTCCTCCTGAACAACAGCAGGGCCATAGAATGTTTTTACTCCTATCACCCCTTCCTGCCTGATGATCTGCTTTTGTCTACTGTTTTAGTTTCATCTTTCTTTTATAACCCACCACTTCAGTTAGTCATTGTCAATTTTATACTCAGCCTTCTTACATGCATTTCGTTTCTCCCTTCAAAGTTCAGTTTTCTTCTTCCTCAAGTACCAGTGTTGATAGATTTTTCTTCTAGGTCTGCAATCATTAAATTCTGTCATTTCTTACATTTTTGAAAGTGCTTTTATTAGTTTTGCTAGGTATAAAATTCTAGATGATCATTTTTTCCCCTCACTCTTTTGAGGACATTATTCTGTTGCCATCTGGCTTCTGTTAGTGTTAATCCAACAGTTTATTGGAGGTAATTTGTGTTTTATATATGCCTGCATTTATATTTTTCTCCTTATCTTAGATGTGTTGGACTTTCATTATGCTGTAGTTCAGGGCATTGACATTTTTTCTTACTTGTCTTGCTCAAGGCTAGCAATTTATGCCTTTTATCATTTCTTGAAAATTCTCAGCCAAATTTGGGTAAGTTATTCTACTTCTTATGTTCTCCTCCCTTTGAAACCTTGCAGCATCTCCCTCATTTATTGAATGTTCTGTGGACTGTTCTTGACCTGGCCTCTGCACATGTCTGTAATTATGTTTCCATATCTGTCTGCCAGGAAAACCACATCTGTTTATGCTGATGATCCTGTTTCTTGCTCATAACACAAATTCATTATCACCTACTCTCTAAATCCTTTCCTGCACCTCCTCATCCCTAATCCACTCTGTTCTGTGTATCTACTCTTTCCTACTCATATATCTATCAGGTGATTCCACTGAGCTATTTCTGTATAAATATCCCCTCAACTAGATTCAAGTTCCTACTGAGAAGTTCCCTTTGTGGTTATAAAGGCAGGCACTTAGTATGATATGAGCTTTATAAGTGTGCATTGAATGAATGAATGAAATAATCGAGAAAATGAAGGAAAACACTATCTGCTTATAGGGATTTTGTAACAATTAAATGTACACCATATGAGAAAGCAACTGGCAAATAACAAATGCTAATTTGTTTTTTGAATTGAAGACAAGACAATTCATTTATTATTTTGTATTTTGTTATAGTGGGCTATATACCAAATTGGCTGTTCCTGTAAATTTCATTATTCCACATGGCTTAAAGAAGACTTCTTAGTGTTCTTTGATCATAATGAGGTATTTCTTTGGTTCTATGCCTTTTCTTCCAATTGATATACTCTCAGAGCATGGGGGGAAAAAACAACCAAGGGGTTTTATGAAAATGCTTGATATAGTTTGCCAGCGATTACACTATCTTGAAAACTCACTGAATCTGTGAATGTTCTTCTCCTATATATTAACAGCTTTCTCCTTTTCTTTCATTAGGTCTCCACTCTAATTTTACCTTCTGAGTTAGGTCCTTGTTGATCCTCTTATGAAACAACATTTTCCATCCCACCCCATTTTCTCTACACCCATTTTGTCTGTTTATTTTCCCCCATGCACTTGCCCACTCTTCATCTATTCCCCCACATACTAACATATAAACTACTTAAAGGTAGGAACTCTGCTCCATGCTTAGAGCAGTGTTTAGTACACAGCAGGAATTCAGGAAGTATTTATTGAGTAATGTATCAGTGAAAGTGCTACTGATTCTGATCAGAAAAATCCCAGTGCTACAGGAGACAGACATGATATATTCACTCTGGGCGTGGGAGCCTTCCACATTCATCTTGATCTAGAATGAAATTACAAAACTTGACCATTTTGTTTTTCCTCAGACTAGAATGCGTAATGCATGATTTCATCATGAAAACTAAAGAAATCACTTCCTTTCCTGGCAGGCACCTAAACCAAATTCTAAGCTGGCTGCGTACAAAGCCCGTCTGTTCTCTCCCAGTTTAAAGACGGTGGCAGTTCCTGCCTGCTTTTAGCAAGCTTTTTTTTTTTTTTGCTTTCTGTTTCCTTTCACTGCTTAAGGATAATTTACATATCTTTTCCACCCATTTTATCATTTGATATTAATGAGAGCTTTCACTTAAGACTGGGGGGCACTTATGCAAAGAAAGCAACACTTGACAATGACTATGGGAAATAAAATCTTGTTTCATGGAAACAAACACCTAAAGCTATAACTCATTTGTGTATTATGAAAGAGTAGTCCTGAGGTGATAAATGATTTGGTAAAGACCATGCCACACAGGCAGGGCTAACATCCCAGTCAAGTTCTTCATACTCTCCTGCCCGGTTTTACTTTAGTTAGTTCATTTACATTTCTCATATCACCTGTACATGAGCCAAGAGACCCCTAATTCTTATTCCACTAATGTTTGTCTTTTTGACTTCAGATATCTTGCCTCCCCCATCTTCAACTATCAAACTGCTACATTGACTTTGGGGGGTGCCATCAGGCTTCTCTCTCCAGACTTAGCACAACCAAAAAGAACATAGTCTTTCAGCTAAGCTGACATTCCAAGGTCAACATGTGGCCAGTGAAAATGTGTGGCCCAAGAAGTTTGGGCCTTCCTTCCACTTGAGGGAGAACTTGCCTCTGCTGGCTCTTCCTGATGCTGATATGCTGCTCTCAGTTTGCTTCTCAGTATTGAATGTCAGATTAGCTGCACACACTGACCCCGTATGCTGGTAGACACTGATCACTCACCATTAAAGTTACCTGGAGGATACCTCCAGGTAACTTGGACTAGCAGTGCCTCCTAGTGGCCAAGACTTCAAAGGTTTCCAACTAATAAGTAGCCAGCTGTTGGCAGCCTGCTGAGTCTTATCCCCACCAGTGTGCACTTGTCTATCCTGACATCATGCTGTGGAAATTCAGTCCTGATCAGGTCATCAAGTACCAGGCTTCCTAGTATTTTGCTGTCAGAATTCCCAAACATGATCATGATGATGAAAAAAATTGGGAATATTACATGAATATTAAAAAGTAACTAATATCGGGCCTCCCTGGTGGTGCAGGGGGTTGAGCGCAGCGCTGTGAAGCTGTCCACAGCCTCCGCAGTGCTGGTTCAATCCTGACAGCCGTGGAGCAACCCACATGGCGTGGCAGACCTCTCCTGTCTCGCCTGCTGCTCCCCTCAGCAGTGTATTTCAGTCAGTCTGCCTGTTCTGTTCCCTGCTCTGTCTCTGGTGAATCCTCTCACCCTCTCCTATATCTGGCCTGTACCCAGTTCTTGTATAAATAAAAATAAATCTTTAAAAAATACATATAAAAAAAGTAATATCTCTAAAACAGTTCAGTTGGAGAAGTTCTTTGTAATAATGAGGTCCTGTTAGCCTCAAGGGAGCCCTGACATCCCCCTCCTGTTGGATTCTCCAGCTTTCTGGACATGCCAAATCCTCCTGAAGTCATTCTTCATTAAGTGTTCACAAGGAGGATCTATGACAAAGATATGCAGAGAGGCTTAGTTGGTTTCTCCAGAAATTTGTAATTAAAAAAAATCACACATGATCCTGAAGACTATATTTGAAAGTACATTTAACTTCATAAAACGAAAGAGCGCGTCTCCAAGCTTAACCTTGAGATTACTGTCTCTGGGCCTTTACTGGTACAGGATGTGCTGATACAGATGCGGGTCTGGGAAGGAATCTCTGGGAATAGTGCAGGAATCTGAAGGGTTCCATTTGGGAATTCTTCCTTCTGTCTGTCTCTGTGGCCCTCAAGGTACCCTCTGTTCTCATGCTATACCTTGGCTCCGCAAGGTCCCTCTACCAGGATTTTATTTCCCAGACAATGCCCAAATTCCAGTCCTTTCTTTGTACTATTTTTACATTTTCATCAAAATGTATCAATCCCCTATCCATTCTCTCACGGCCTTGGTGTATAATCTGATGAAGTACTTCATGCTGAGGTTTTAGTAGATCACTGCCCATAGTTCTGTTCCACTGACAATGGTTTTGTTGTGAGGGATTCCTGAAGTCCTTGAAAGCTAATTTCACTTCCCAAAATCTATACACTTCAACACTCCCTCATTGCCCAACCCACAGACCATGTTGTTGAGGCACAATGCTCTCTGCTTTCTTGAGTTCTGTGTGGACCCCCTTCTCCCTCCCCCACTACACACACACACACACACACACACACACACACACACAGAGCCACTAATTCTCTGTGCCAGGGTCCAAGGGCTCTGACCTGGAGCCTACAAACAGGACATTCTGGCAGACACTTATTCACTCCACAAGCAGAGGCAGAGAAGGGCACCAGGAGAAATACCCAAGGACTGAGGGGTAGGGTTTCTTTGCAGTGACTTTGTACTTGCTAACAAAGGTTTCCGGATAGCTGTGGAATATTCCAAGAGTAAGAGAAATCTGGCAAGTGTTTGGAAGATGTCAATTAAAATAGAGCATGACTCAAATGTAAAGAAATTGGAAAGAGGTGAGTGAACACCGGGGACAATTAAGGGACATGCTGAAAACCTGACATTTGTAATGCCATCAAGACTATCTTAGCCAACAGGTTTCTTGGGTTTCTACGAAATTTCTAGAATATGTGTACTGCCAATCCGACTCCCTGAAACAGTCGAAGTTCTCCTGCTCCCTTCCCCACCCTCGTAGGTGTTCCCCGCCCCCCCTTCTCCCAAACCTCCCGCACCCGGTGCGCTGTTGTGCTTTCCCGGCCAGAACCGGTTTACCCGTCCCCAGGGCAGCACCCCCAGACCCAGACCGCACAGCCCTCGCTCTCGCGTCGCGTGGCGCCCGCAGCCGGGTGCGCGCTGGCAGCCCCGGGGCCGCTCCGCTCCGCGCTGATTCGCTGCCACGGAGACTGCGGCGTCCGCGACGCGCCCGCCCCTCTAAGCGCGCCGGCTGGTGCAGCCTCAGTCTGTCTGCAGCCGCGCGGCCACCGCGAGCCCAGCCGCTGCACCGGGGCATCGAAGCCTGAGTGCCAGCTCAGCGCCCCCAGGACAGCAACGGCGAGCCCCCCAAGCCGGCACGATGCAGGCCTCTGCCGATTCCACCAAGATGGACTGTGTGTGGAGCAACTGGAAAAGTCAGGGTATTCTCTTTATTTCAGTAGTGCATGCCTGCGGCGCACGGGAACCCCGGGACCCGGACTCGGCCATTGTGCATCATTTCACCTGTGGGACCTATGCATGCCTTATACCCAAGAGCTTTCTGTTGGGGGGAGTAAACTTGTTATGTCAAAAATCAAAATGGATGGTGTTTGTTTTTTTTCTTCTTTTTTTTTCTACCCCCACCCCCACCCCTTTGTTTTCTGGCTGTAATGCTGATATTTTAAATAATGCATCATTTGCCTCTTCCGGGAGCTCTTTTGGTATCCATTGATAATCATCCAGTACTTGTTTAATCTCTTCGCATTCACGGAGTTAAAATGCTTTCTTATTGTTCCATGCCTCCCAGTGCATTTAATTTCTGCGAAAAGGTTGAAATCTCCTGGTAGAACCATTAAGGCTCTAGTACATCCTTTTAGAGGGACACACCCATCCCAGGGTTGTTATTTGTGGTCACACAAAGGAGACTGGAAATGCAGATTAGCTCTCGAAATCCTGAAAATATGATGGCGTAGCCACATATTAGGAGGATTCACTTTGAAATCTTTCGGGGGGTTTTGTCTGTCATTGGGTAACCTGTAACAACTATTCATTAATAATGGTTATCGGTAGGACAAATGGAGGTAAATAAACAACCAGTGCCGATTGCCCTTTGCTACAACAGATTTATTTTGAAACAGTCTATATTAGCACTGGGTGTGGCCACCCTCAAGCCTGGCTTGGCTTGCTTTTCAGCCATTTTTATTCAGCCTCATACTTCACACATCCATCTCGCCTTTGTTCCATTAAGATTCCTTCACCTTGCTCAGTTTGAGATCATGAGGAGAACGTGATAATTTGCAAGAATGAATTATGTGAAGTAAACTCGAGTGTTTGTAAGATAAAGTGGTTTTTTAAATATTTAATAAATACGGTTCTTGAAGAGGCGCCTTTGACTAGCCTGCAGGGTTACAGCATCCCTCAGGGGACCAAGAATACTCTGGAGCAGAAGCTGATTTTTTTTTTTAAAAAAAACCTGGCATCGTCCCCTTGTAATTTTATATCACCAAAAGACTAGGATGCCTTTTCATTTTTAATGATTTGTGGCCTTTTTCTTCAACAAAATTTTTTTAGGAAGACAAGTCAACATGTATCTCAGAATTAAGAACACACTTGCGCTGCTTCTTAATTGTTGGTTTGGGTGACAATGACAAAACACGGTAGTCGAGTTCAAATTATGTAGGTCTGTTAGAAATACAACTGCCAAAGTAGATAAATGGACCTAATACATTTTAAAAAGCTAGGGAATAAGACATAGGTGGCAATTTATAGGCATAATTTAAGAGAATGATGACAACTACATGGAATAGCATGTGTTTTCTACAGACGGCAGCTGTGAACATTCTTTGTGACATTTCATTCTTGTTATGTGTTTAAACTCCTCCATTTTTTGAAACATACACTAGGCAAACAAGTGTGGATTCAAATGTCAAGTTTAGTTGGACATAAAGACAAAAAAGTTGGTTTTTAGATTATGATTATCTATTTCTTCCTGCCAAAAGTAGATGACAAAAAGATGTCATGTTTTCTTTTTTTTTGTTTGCTTGTATGAAACATAAGACACTATTTCATCACAATCCTGTGTTTTGCCTTTGTTGACCTTCTCATGGCCAGGGCAGGGAAATGCCTTTAAAAATGCATGAGCATTTATAATCATAAAATAGCATAACTTGTCTTTATCTACTGAAGGCAGTCGTTTTCATTTTCAATATACTTATTAAGATTAATGTAATTTCACTGAGGGTCTTTCACACTCATTGACCCAGGTAGTCTTCAGTACCATTGATTCCTTTTGTCAGAACAAAGCATTCTCTTGAAAATGGACTAATAATGGTGGGTGGGTTTATAGGCAAAAAAGCGAAATAATTAGTAAATTATCCTCTTTTTGGTTCCCACTGAGAGAAATTTTCATCCAATCTAAATCTACAATAAGATTTTTGTCTAGCATCTTTATCGTATCTTCTTCATTTTAATTCCCTAATTTCCAAAACAGTTGTTCTTCACCCTAACTGCAGATTAGTATCATCTGGGGAACTTTGACAAACACAAAGGATGCCTAGGTCCCACCCCAAGAGATTCAGATTCAATTGGACTATGCTTCATTTTTTTTAAAGCTTTTTCAAGTGAGTTAAATACATAATCAAGGTTGAAGCCACTAGTGTGTGATTTTTCAATATACGGTTAATTCTTAGGGAACCCAATTCATAGCCCAGCAGAGCAAGGCACAGTATACAAAGGATGAAATAGGTATCACCTGGGAGCAATGGGCACGCAGTTAAAAGAAGACAGTGTCAATGATGCCTTCTAGGAGTATTATGGGGTGAAAGTTGTGCTTGGAGAAGGGAATAAAGAGAGCTTCAGGTTCCCTCCATATTATTAAAAATTCCATGGAGAAAGCTCACCCTTTAAATACTTCATGAAGATGCTGCTGAAACTAACACAATGTCATAAAAGCTGTAGTTCACATGTAAAAGGAGCCATATTTCTTATACACACACACACACACACACACACATTTTGACTATAGACAAGATCATTTAAAGAAATGGAGGCTAAAGTCCACATTATACTATATTACACAGATTCTAGTTCCAGTTTTTTAAAAAGGTGCACTATTGAATATTGGTTAATAAGCCATAGCCCAATGAAAATGAAATGAGACTAGAACAATAACCTAGTAAAATACCTACACAGATAATTATCCTATAGACTGCAGCAATACTAGTATTTACTAGGCATCTATTACTGTTCAATTGCATGATTGCATTTAATCTTTACAAATCGTATGACATCCATTTTAATGTTACCTCATTGTATAGGTGATCAGCTGAGGCTTCTGCCAGGGTACACAGCAGTAATGCCAGAGGCTGGACTCAAGCCTAGACTGCCTGACCCCCAGCCCCTCACATCTCACTGTTCTACCATCTGCCTTCTAAGTAGATGGCCTTGTCCTCAATGGTTTTTCTAAAAGTATGATTTATTTGTGTTTATGGAGATTGTGTGCACCTTAATAACCCCTCATATTTATATGGTTTTCATTTTGCCAAACATGTTCTCATTTGAGCTTTCCAGTTTACTCTTAGATGTTGTGAGGCTTCAAAAAGATTAAATTCTCAAGGTTTTTGGGTACGTGACAAATTGAGCAGTGAAACATGTTGGCTTCAATTTAGAGCTCCTCCCATTTCAATCACCCTCTTTACTAATGCTGAGTTGAGAAATGAATTCTCATTTACTTCTGGGATATTTTCAAATAGATCCTTTCTTTAAAGGGAGGCAGTGATCTAGACCATTTGATGCCATCCTTGTCATTATCACCATCATCATCAATTCATCATGCTAAATACTCCATGAATATTAGCTATGTCACAGTGGCTCTCCTAGGCTTTTACACATCTTACTTTAAGCCTTTAGGAGATGATTATGTTACTCTCATTTTATAGCATAGGAAACTGTTGGTCTTAAGGCTGAGGGGGCCTGTAATTTTCCCTAGGATTTAACTGGGCTCCAAACCCACACTTTTTGACCAAAGCCATTCATCTACTCCTTTTATGCTCTAAGATTGTTTTTTCCAGTAGTCACCATGTTCAACAATCTCACCTTGCAGTGAGTTTGGTGCTGTGGTGGGTTATGTCAATGTGTAAAGTTAGTGGCCAGCTCCTACTTCACCCTGGTGGAGCAGCATTCTGAGTTATACTTTCCCTGAGCATGTAAAATAGAGAAGATGACGCACTTTCAGAGGATATAACATAAGATATATAACATAAAATAATTTTTCCTTAGCAAAATATTATGGAAATGTTTGGGTGATTTTGTGTTTTGTGCAAGCACTCTTTCAGCATGGTACTTTCTGAAAGGTGCTGGTTTGAATCAGTCAAATGTCCCAAAATACACAGACAAATGTGTCTGTTTTAGCCATAGCAATTAAAAGAAACATTTATATTTTGAAAATGGCATTTAGTAAAGCAATCTTACCATCTTTTATCAAAAACAGTATCTTATTTGGACTCAGTGTCATTGGAACACTGTACAAATATTACAGCATATATGTATACTACGTTTGCAAACTCCCTTTCTGCAGATTCTGATGAGATCCAGTGGGAAAACTAGTTTAACTGGGGACCTGGGGATTATTTTTTAATGAAAGAAAACTCATTCTATAGATAATGTATTGAATGTTTGTAATTATTGCATTAAAAGTAAAACTTCCCTTTTGTGACAATGTATGATTACTTTCAGGAAATCTCTGTAAGTGAATATTTCAAAGTTTGGGGGAGAAGAATACTGTTTGTCATTGACCTAAAAATGATACAAGCACATTATGAAAATTTCCATTCATCCAAAGAGGTTTAAAGGGAAGCCCCAAATCACCCAAATTCTACCTTCTAGAATTAACTATGGCGAACTTTCACTGAATATGCTCCAGTATCTCTATACCATATAAAATGAAGCTAGAGAGCTAGGAAGGCAACACAATTAGCTCTTATGAAGCAATATTATATGTATCTCAAAAAATATTTGAAATAAGTTAACAGAAGAAACTGACATGATACACAGAATGGCTGGATTTCAGATACATGTTTCTCTAATATGAGTTTTTCATTCTTAAAAATTAAAGTCTATGGTAACATCAATAGAGAATAATATTTTAATTGCATGCCTTGATTTAGACTGTGCACATGCACGCTGTGATTTCTAGCTTTTTTTTTTTTCAAAGGAACATCTACCATGGGTGAGAAAGGTTGACAAAAATGGTGTCTACATCTTCAAATCTATGATCTTCAAATCTCAAATTTCCTTGAATTAATATTTCTTTCATTAAAAACAACATTTCTGGTATTCTGGATAAAGCATTATAATCAGTATGTGTTAACAGGGACTGGATGAAATCTTCCATCAGCAGCAGTAGACCCTTCTAGAAGTCTTGCCCTCTCCCTTCCCTCCTCTTGTTTCCTCCCTCCTTCCCCTCCTCCTATTGAAATGATATGCTGTACTCAGTTCTTTTTCATCTTCAGTTAATACATTTGGGAACAGAGTCTGTGAAGTGGTTGGTATATTTTTAATTAGCTTATAATATAATTAAATTATAAAATCCACTGAATTCAGAAACAAAAACTAAGTGGATATTCTACGTGAGTAGTTTTCAGAATATCATTCAGAATATTCAGATTATCCTTTTGGAAAGTAATTAACTGTATGTCACCACCAGATTTCCCATTTTTGCAACTTTATCTCCTAAATTGTATGCCTATATGTGAATATTTATACATTATCGTCTTTCTAGTTCTAATGAAAGTTGACCACCATTGAAGGAATGTAGTGACCTTATAGTTAATCTCACAATCTGAAAACTCAGAATTTGATGCTAATAATTTTTTAGTATATGTGCTGCCGAAGTCAGCACGATGCTAATAATTTTTTAAAGCCATCTTCTGCCTAGCTGACAATTAGTAATACAACTACATTAAGCTTTGATAATTATAATAGTATTCCAAATTTATAGCACAATGTCAAATAAGATGAAATTGTTAAGGAATTTTAGAACTTAGAAGTACAAAGTTCTATTCCCCTATATACATTTGAGCTATATATTTAAGTTAAATCTGGTCAAAGGTATCTTATTTCACAAAATCAAACGCTTAAATTCTTTACCTCCTTTATTGTTTAAGGGGGAAAGTAATTCACACATTATTTATACATTCTTTGCTCAAACTGGTGTTAATTTTTAAGTTCAAATGTAGCAGGTCTTAATAATTAGAATTTATTGCAGTTCTACCCTTTCCACAATGGATGTGCTTCAAACATGGTCATATTTTTTTCTCCTGCCTTCAGAAACATTTTACCAAGGTACTGATCAAATCTAGTGGTAATAGGGGTCAGGAATGAGTTAATGTTTTACTGAATAGAACGAAGTATGAAAGGTCATTCCTTTTTCCTTGTCTTTCATCTTTTTAGTTTGAGACATTTATGATCTCGGTCAAATTATATATATTTTATTTATAGATAATTTATATATAATATATAATTTTATTACATTATATTTTATATAATGATATGTTATTATATATTTATTATATATGTATTTTTTTAAAGAGCCAACAGCAGCCTACCTCCATAGTTCTTTTTTATTCCAGTACAGTGAAGGATTTTAAGGTGTGTGCAAAGACTTAAGATTATGTGGCTAATTGTAAATGATGATCAACCATCCAAATGAACAGTTTTGTGGAAAACTTCAAGATAACTTCAAGAAAGAAAAAGCACATGAAGATGTTCATTATTCAATACCAAATGCTTTCTGTGTGTCTCCCTCAAACCCTTGTTCCCACAGCATGCCCCTCTGCATATGGCCACCTCTTCCTTTGATCTAGTTGTCCTGCCCACCCTTTTCTTCTGAGCCCATGTGCTGGAGGCTTGGAGGAAGGAGCTCGTCATACTTTCTTAAGCACTGGGCTGTGTTTCTTTTCCTGGCCAAACCCTCTCCATCAAGGTGACAGAGGACCAAGGCATCATTGTGTGACTTCACAGCATGGAGGGAGCTGGGTCCTAGTGGTTAGAGCTAGCAAGTGGGAATCACATTCAGCTGTTATCTCAGAAAAATGGTAAATCCTCTTGTGCTTGAAAGCAGTTTTTGCTTTCAGTCCAACGTGGTGGATAGTCATTTGATGAGTATGCTTGCTCTTGTCTCCCTTGGAAGAAAAGTGCCAGAGATCATTGTTGGCTGTGGCTTTAGCCATTAAATCCTTTACTTTCTGTTGTTCCGCCAGAATTCATTTAGGGTAGAGGATAATCCGAGTGGATTAAGTGCTGTGCTCCTTCACTATCTATAAGAAGCAGCAAGTTTAGTGTATTTTTTCCTTTCAAGGCATCCGACGAACTGTTTAAATATTGAGAAATAGTGTTGGCATTTTTCTCTTCACTGTCACTTTGGTTACATTTAATGGGTGTAAAGGAAGGGCTGGAAAATGCAATCACTGGAGGTGTCTTCTAGTCGAAAGTCCCCATCAGCAGTTTCTCCTCTGGGCTCCTGGATTACTATTTGGAGGTTTGACTTATCTAAGAGGCTATTTCTCGGCAAATAAAACTTGTGGATTATTGAACCAGAAGATGTCATCGCTGAAGTTCTCTATGTTTAAAGTGTTTTCTTACATCTATTTTTATGTTCCTCCAATTTGATGGCAAAATTAGGGTAAGCAAAAGGAGGGAAAGTTGTTACTGTTTCAAGTTTTTGTGGTGAGATTTCATTTGCCTCATGAAAATCAAAGAAATGCTTTTCTATCACTGCTTTGGTCACTGGGTTTTAAAGAACTGAAGTTTTTCTGATCCTTTTCACAAGGTAGTCAACTATTGGAAACTTGCTAAGAAGTAAGTAAAATTCAACAGCGTATCATTTTCAACACTTCTTTTGTCAAAAAGCTGATAATATTTAGGAACAGGAATTTCTTCCATAACTTTTAAAAATGTACCCTTAACTTGTTTCATAGTAAGTGGTGCAATGCAGTCTGAAATTGCTACTGGACTAAAATGGGATATAAATAATACATTTAAGAATATGGCGCAACAATGCAGGTAATTATGCACAATTTATTGCCATTTTATATTATCCACTTATACCATATTTCACCTTATGAATAAAATATGAATAGCTACATAAAGGTCTTTTCAGTTCATCTATTTTAAATAAACTTTCTAAATACTGCAGCCAGTATCAGATCATATAATTGAATACATCTAAAATAGTTTCCCAAGCCAAAATATATGGATGGCAGGAGAGGGCTTTCTTTCCAGAAATGTACAATAGCATAGGATTTTATTTCTTGTAGCTATGAACTCAAACCTTGGATCATTTCTGTTTTCCTTTTCTGTTTTTGGTTGGGGTATAGAAATAAGCATGGCATGGATTTCAGCATTTGAGATTAGGATCATTAATGTCTTCCAAATCTGCCTGTGTACCCTAGTTTTAAGGTAGCCCAGGCAGACCACAATATGTGCTCCCCTCTGTGGTTTGGGGACTAAGGTGAGATTACCAGCCCAGTCCCTTTATATAATAATGCACTGCTTGGTTTTAGCAAGTAAATTTAATTTTTATAACTGGCAAACAATACAATAATTTTCCTGTCCTAGCAAATACGCTTAGTGATTGTGTCCTGGGGCATTTAACTCTCCCCTGAGCTTTCTGTCTTAGGAGGACATTGAAAGAAGAGAATAGCTATCTATACTGTGTTGTACCCAAAGGCTACAGGGGGGTGACTTGTTGCAAAGTTACACACACACGCACACACACACACACTTTTTTACTTGGGTTCTGAGATTCTAAATAAACTTTATTCATTTTTCTGGATTGGTCACTGTAAAGCTTCCTACACAAGTGTGCATCACTCTAAGCAAAATTAAAGTGTGAAAAATTCAGCATTTACACAGCAGATTGGAAACACAGAAATGCTTTTCTCTGATCTCACTTCATCACTTTTTACCTTCCCACTGAATCAACCGAGCTCTGGACCATTTGCTGACACTCCGACCACATGCAAATTGTCATTTTTTGCCACTGCTTTTCTCCTGTGGGTTCCCAACCATCTGACTGCCTGTCATTCCCAACCTGTGCCTAAGGTTCGTTTCAATTCTATCCACTTGGATCTTCGACTCTTCGGCCCATGTTGCTGCTGCTAGTTACTGCTGGGTCAGCCTCACTGTGTCCTGCTCAAAACACTCAGCCTCTCACCTTCTGACTGCATCACTGAGAGATCCATGCATTCTACCAAATCCTCTTTTTCATTCTGGCAGTTCTTCCATTCCATCCTTTTTGAATCCTCACTGTATTTTTCAAAATCAACACTGTCCAATAGAAATTTAATAATGGGGCCTCCCCAGTGGCACAGCGGTTGAGCCCTGCGCTGCGAAGCTGTCCGCAGCCTCTGTAGCACTGGTTCGATTCCCGCTGGCCAGGGAGAACCCCACGTGGCTTGGCAGACCTCCCCTGCATCGCCAGCTGCTCCCGTCAGCAGTGTCTTTTGCCTGTTCTGCTCCCCGCTCTGGTTCTGGTGAATTCTCTCACCCTCCCGCGCTTCTGACCTGTATCCCAGTTCTTGTATAAAATAAAGAAATCTTTTTTTTAAAAAAAGAAATACAATAATGGCTACATATGTAATTTAAGTTTTTCCAGTAGCCACATTAAAAAAGTAAGAGAAACAGGTAAGATTAATTTTGGTGACATTTTTATTTGACCCAACATATCTAATATATCAGGCTAACAGCAACAACAACCGTTTTGGTACTGAGTCTGAACTCTGACAAGCAGTTTGCCCTTACAGCACATCTCCCTGGGCACTGGCCACATCTCTGGGCTCAGTACTCGCATGCAGTTGGTCATTATTGTATTGAACAATGCAAGTCTTGACTTTCCCTAATTGCTTCAAGCCTGTCCACCTCAGTCTTGGGAAGACCTCAAGACTCATTTCCCAGAAAGATTTCAGTAGATCTACTTCAAGTCACTTCAAGCCTCTTTAAATTGTTTCCTTTCCGCCTCAACACTTCTCCAGACATCTCTCTCTTTACACCCATCCCTTCCACCCTCTCCCTTATTTGAAAAGAAAAAGCTAAGCCTATTCCCATCCTTTCCCCATCTTCTGTAAGCCTTTGCTTAGTCAAGTATCTCCTCTTTCCAGAATCCTCACCTCTTTTTTCTACCAACATTCCCAAATTTTGCTCAACCTGAAGTTTTGCCAGTTGCTGATACTCCCCAAACTACCTTTCTATTTACCATCTTCTTTATTACTTTGAACTTCCCACCATTTACCCAACCTTCATAATGCATGGCTTCCTTCCCCACTGCTGGGAACACCACTAGCTGCCAGGTGATGAGTGACCTGCCAGTCTCCTAATCCAACTGTCCTTTCTCTCTTCTCATTTACCTGTCATGTCT
This sequence comes from Talpa occidentalis, assembly GCF_014898055.3. Classification (NCBI taxonomy): domain Eukaryota; kingdom Metazoa; phylum Chordata; class Mammalia; order Eulipotyphla; family Talpidae; genus Talpa; species Talpa occidentalis. The sequence continues at coordinate 68,270,929 of NW_023601104.1, read as the reverse complement.
ACAGTCTCCACACTGTTATCCTACTGCTTCCCTCCTTGACTGTCTCCGACTACTCCAGTGTATACACTGAGTCAAATGCTCAGACAGGACTATTTTTATCGCTCCACTCACTCCTTTGAATCTCAGACTATGTTTCCATCCTCAATTGCATCCTGTAGTGTCTCCTCACATGGAGGCTTCCTCTGCTCTCAAGCCTATAAAAGCCTATAAAAACAAATCATTTCATCACCAAGATTTTAAGCAGCATGCATTATGTATATTTGTCAGCTTCATCTCATCCATGATCCCTAATCCATCTGCCCCAGGCTGTGTCAAATGCCCTACTTCTGCGTCATCACTTCAGAACCTGCAGGTTTAAAAACAAGTGCCAGCTTTTCCACAAGCCAGCTCACCCTCAAATGTTCTATTTTTTGTTACTGATTCTTATCACTCAGTCATCCAGCTTTGAAATGGTGCTTTTACCCTTAGTGCTTCCTCCCTCTCCCACAGCTAATTAATTAGTCACCAATGTTGTCGACTAATCCCTCATAATATTTCCCTTTATCCACTGCATCTCCTTAACAATTTTTCACCACATTCACAAACCATCCCAAGTCCTCTTCCTTCCTATCCCTTCCTTGAATTTGACTTTTGCAGCTTCTGGCAACACAAGACATACTGGCATTGAGACAGCATTTTTTTAAAACAATGTCTAAGATCTTGAAATCATAAAATTTTGTTCCCGCTTTAAGAAACTTTTCATTCCTGTGCTCACTAGATAAACAGATGAACAATAACTGTTTACCATGGATAAAAACTCCTTTTCACTTAAAGAAAAAAATGCACACTTTCTATACTTAACCCCAAAAGCAAATATAAGTATAATCAAGACTAATCCCAAATTAGTCTTCATGCATTGGAGGCTCATCTAACATATAATCACATGATGTGAGAGAGGTGACTATTTTGTTTTAGAAAAAACTTCAAATTTAGGGATTGATCTTGCTCCTCCAATTAACTAGTCATTGTACAATTTCCTCACCTTTTACCCTCCTTGTCTGTTATGTGCCAATGTAATGGAGTTCCCATGAGATTTAAATGAAGTAATATCTGAAAGTACTTTCAGAATCTTTGTAACTAGGCAATCATGCCACAAAGTACCCAGAATCAGCATCCTGTTGCTTTAGGACAAATCTTTCATTACCTTCCTAATTAGAAGTCTCCTGTGGTGTGATGATTGAACATCAAACTAGGTACTTAGTTGCCAGTTGACACTCTGCCCACAGTTTTTTCAAGTGAAACCCAGACCTGGCTACATAGGTGCCCAAGGATGCAGAAGGCTTCTCTAAGGGCACATCATATTTAACGGGTGTTAAGCCATTCATTAAGTGGGGAGTCACTTGAAAAGAATGAATTTTATCTCCTCTTTACCTTTTCAGGTAAAGTACCTTTCACCTACTTGTGGGGTATGTTGTGCCCCTTTGAGTCTCAGAGGTGGGTAACCTACCTTCCTCCACTGAACACCCCTTTTGCACAAATATTGCTCACTTTTAATGTATTTCTGAGTCTCTGGGTGTCATAAAATAGAAGACTATGACTATTTAAGTAGGTTTTCCTTTTTATAGCAATTTATTTTTATATCTCTGCAACCTAGCACAAAACCTGGCATGTAGTTCTTACTCAGTAAGTACTGAATAAATGGAAGAGGTAATAACTTTTAGTTAATAGAGATGTTTTACTCTCCTCCCAATTCCCCTCCCTTCTCCCCCCCTCCCCAGCCATGAATCAATAAATCCTAAGAGATTCCAGGTCCCAGGGACCTTTAGCTCCACTGGTCTAGACTAAAGCTTACTCCTCAATGTGTTTCCAGTTCCACTCAACCCCGGGATGAGCTTCTATGGATTTCCCTTCTTCCCCCACTTCTATCTTCAATCCTCAGAGATCCTCTGATTTTTTAAGGGTCATGTCTTCTGAAAGATCCCTCTTCTCTGCCCCAAAAGGATTATTGATTTAGTGGTATGTTCTCAGCAAACTCTTCCAAGAGGAAAATTATTTGGTGGTCTTATTTTATATTGTTGTTAATAACAAGCTAATCTTTAATACATTATCCCTTTCTGGGATTAGTGTGTTAAAAATAGCAAATACTTTGAAAATAAAATGAATTAGTCCAAAGGAATGAATTTCTAGTAGTGGAATGTCACTCAGTATGACTGGTGATTGGAGTTGGATGAAAAAAGAGATTTGAGTAGCAATGCTAGTCTTGTATGCCCAGAAACCTACTTGTAGAACTATCCATACTCAAAAAAAGAGGAAAAATTATTTGTTGTACCTGAAGGCATGCTTGTGATATAAACATGACATTGGTGAACCAGGTAGTGGTGGTGGGTGGGGAGTAGGTGAGGGTGAATGATAAATCAGCTTGAAGGTAAATTTTGTCTCCAATTTCAGATTTGCTGGCGTACCTTAAGCCTGTAATAAAAGAACCTCTTCACCTTTAAATCCCTAATTTACTCTCCAGCCAGCCCTCAAGAGGTCTGCTAGCCAGGGTTAAAACTTTGCTCTGCAGCACTCCTTATGTCCCCTCTCTAGTGTTAGGTCACCAACCTCCATGATCTTTCCCACTGTATGTTCAGCTACTTATGTGCCTATGTGATGAGAATAGCTTTCTGCTCTCTTCAACCTGGTCATCTCCATTTTCTTTGAACAAATGACTGGTATCTTAAAGATTAGCTTGTGTCACCACCTGCAGTGCACGTGAAGTTGGCAGTGTAAACAACTGCCACTTTCACTTGGATGTAAAATGGGAATTCTGTGTCTTATTTTCTCTTTCTGAAAATTGATTGACGTAACATTCTTTAAAAAACCATTTGTTGCAATAACTTGGATGGACCTTCAAGGCATTATGCTAAGTGAGACAAACCAGACAGAAAAAGACAAATACTGGATGATGTCAAAAACCAAACTTGCAGAAACAGAGAGTAGAATAAGTGATCACCAGGAGGTGGAGGAATTAGTTACAAATTTGCAACTAGAGATGACTAAATTCTAGAACTAATCTACAGTATAGCAATTATGTCAGCAATACTGTATTAAATATGCATCAAAGTTGGTGAGAGACTGGATTTTAAATGTTCTCACTCACTTTGATAGATGTACTAGCTGACTCTGATGGTCATCATATTCCAGTAGCAACACTTTGTACACCTAAACTTACATAATATTCTCGGTCAATTATATCTCAATAAAAAAATCCATCACTTGCCTAATTAAAGAATGAATTGCATATATTCCTAAGTAAGCCTTTGCTTTTTCATTATCTGGTGAGTGAAATATTAGAAATATGGGGTTGTTGGGAAAAGTATTTTTTTCTATGTTTTTCAAGCAAAAATGCATCATGACTTTTCTGACAACCCAATATTTCCATTTTATATCCCCTTTGAAATACCACAAATTATTCTTTTGAATTTAATATCTTGTTTCTAAGTTAAAAGAAGGTAATAACAATGCTAGCTAGACATGATCTAGATTTTAAAGTCGTATTCTGCATTTTTAAGTCATCAAATTTAAGTGAACCAATCATGGTGTACAGATGGCTAATCCAAGTGTCTGCTCCATGCATTTCTTTAAAGTCACTAACGCTTCCGTTTTGCTGGTTTGGAGGCAGGCTGTCTGCTCACTCAGAAGCCTCTGCATTAGCTCTGGTCTCCCAGACCTGTGGCCTCACTCACTTCTCCAGAACCTGTACTTTCCTTGTTGCTGCCTCTTCTCAGCACCAGGAACGTGTGTATGACTGACGTACACGTGGCCAGGCCATGCAGAGACATAAACTTGGCAGCAGGGCAGCAGGTGCACGCTTAAACGCTGCCATCCAGAAGAGCGCAGGTACTTGCCAGTGTCCGCTGAAGCTTTCCGTTTTGATGCGGTCACTCAGGCGCCGGCCATTGAGCAGACGGCGTGGCCTGGTGAGGTACCCACGAAGGGATAAGGTCACTGGAGATTCAGCGGCCTTTTCTTATCTCTGAATTTATGAACGAACTTCAGGGATGGAAAATAGGCTTCTGAAGCGAAACAAATGGACGGGAAGTGCCCAAGGCACTGCCCACGCCTGCTCGATTGTGTGTAGGAAGCTGGACAGCAGCTGCCAGGCCTTCGCGGAACGAGCCGCCCGTTCCCCGCCCAGGGCGCGCTGGGTGCTAAGTGGTGTGTGTGCTTTGTGTCTCCTCCCCACAGCTATTGACCTGCTGTACTGGCGGGACATCAAGCAGACCGGCATAGTGTTTGGGAGCTGCCTGCTGCTGCTCTTCTCCCTGACTCAGTTCAGCGTGGTGAGCGTCGTGGCCTACCTGGCCCTGGCCGCGCTCTCGGCCACCATCAGCTTCCGCATCTACAAGTCTGTGTTACAAGCCGTGCAGAAAACCGACGAGGGCCACCCTTTCAAGTGAGTGCCCCGCCGGACCGGCCCTCGCCCAGCCTCTTACACGGGGTCCCTCCATCTGCATCCTTTCAGCTCCCAGGCCCATTTGGTGTCGTGTTTCTCTGAGACCTAGTGGGCCTCCTATCTCCTTCAGCAACCAGTCTTTGAACAGCTAATATTTCTGGTCGATTTCTAAAACAAATTCAATTATAACCCTATCCTAACACATTGCTGTGTTAGCTCTGGTACTAATTACTTTATATTATACTTATATATAATTTATAATATAAATTTATAGAATAAACGTGTATATTTAATATTTTATTTTTTTAAGATTTATTTATTTATTTATACAAGCACTGGGTACAGTCAGAAGCGCGGGAGGGTGAGAGAATTCACCAGAGCCAGAGCGGGGAGCAGAGCAGGCAGAAGGACCGAAGTACACTGCTGAGGGGAGCAGCGGGCGGCAGGAGAGGTCTGCGCGCCATGTGGGATCCTCCTCCGGTGGCCGGGGAGCAGCCGGGGATCGAACCGGCGCTGCAGAGGCTGCGGGCAGCTTCGCAACCCAGCGCTCAACCGCTGCGCCACTGGGCTGGCCCCATATTTAATATTTTATAATTGACTATTACTAATAGTAATCATAATCCATTTTATGTGTACAGTGTTTTATTTTTTTTTAAATAAAACACATATGCAAGGCTTTAGTCATTTATAAACTCCAAATTGTTAGCAAAGGTTTTAAAGTACTACAGCTTGTCTTAGAAGGCTTCCCCATCATTAAAATTTCTTGTAGCCGAGCCTCCCTGGTGGCGCAGAGGTTGAGCGCTGGGTTGCGAAGCTGCCCGCAGCCTCTGCAGCACCGGTTCGATTTCCGGCTGCTCCCCGGCCACTGGAGGAGGGTCCCACATGGCACGCAGACCGCTCCTGCCGCCCGCTGCTCCCCTCAGCAGTGTACTTCAGTCTGCCTCTTCTGTTCTCCCCTCTGGCTCTGGTGAATTCCCTCACCCTCCTGCACTTCTGACTGTAACCAGTGCTTGTATAAATAAATAAAAATAAATCTTTAAAAGAAAAAAAAAAGAAAAAAGAAAAAAAATTTCTTGTAGCCACTTTCGGGGATCCTAATGACTACAGTGTCTTTAAGGTTCGTGACATGGCTGTGCCATTGCTAATTTTTTCTAAAATTTCAGCAAACACATCCAGGTAAGCAGATTCACCGACTGGCTTTACAGTGTTTTATAATTTAAAGGGGGTTTCAACAATTAATCCTCCCAACTCTATGAAGAAGGCAGAGCATTAAAATTATAATCCCTATTTGTGGGTGAAACACCTTAGGCTGAAAAGTGATTTGTACGAGGCCAGTAGCTACCATGAGGCCAGTAGGTATCTGGTTTTTATTCCTATACTTACTCTGAAAGCTTAATAGCGTAGCGCCAAGCTTCTAAGAAGTGCACAGTTTTATAGTGTGCCCCCCTCTGCATTTCTATAGCAATACTGGGGAAATCTGATTAGAAAGAACATTGAAAAGTAGGAAAAACATTTTTAAGGCCATATATTAAAAGGATATATGAAATGTGACAAAACTGCCAGCTTCACGCCACCCACTTCCACCCTGACTTATGTCCCTGTTCTAGACTGTGAGCCCAGGCACCTGGACCACTGATGTCAGTGGCTCTGCCCCTGGCACTGGCCCCAGGTGCAGACCCCTCGGCAGGTGTCCTCACCTCTGTAACCAAGGACAATCCTGGTTGAGGCATGTAGGTGCTGCTGCTGAATGGCTTCTCACTCACCAGGGATGCCTCTGGCTCCTCCCTGGCTCATCTTCACAGTCAGCTCAATCAAAAACTGAGGAAAAGTACCGGAGTCATAAGGGCTTATTGACAAAAGGTCTAATGCATCAGATCTCCTTTCCCAGCCTCTGAATACGGCCTCAGTATCAGTTATACATGGAGTGTGTTTGTCTTTAGGATGTGTTTGACCTTCCAATAGAGTAAATGCATCTTCTTAGCTATAACACAGGGCTACACAAGTTCCATCCCAAAGGTGGGAAGAGCGAAGAAATGGGGTGTCACTTAACCAGGGCATGTACAATGCCCATTTCAGTGACACCAGCCTGAGACCTTAAGAGTTCTGTGCCCCTATGTCTGCTCTCAGCCATCCAGGGAAGGCTTATTTCTGCCACTTTCTTGGCCCCTAAGGCTGTCAAGTTACAGGGGAACTTGCTGTCATTGACTTATTTCTACCAATACTCACTTTTAGGACCAAGAATCTGACTACGGTTAGCTCCTCTACTTTATCTTCCTTAAGGAGACACATTTATAAGGTAAACCTTTTCTCTGGCTGAGTTGTTTTTATCAGTTAAAGGACTATCTGACTCAGAGTAAGTTGGAATCAAAACAAATGATTTAGATAAATTAGGTTTTTTCCCCACTTTTTTCCTAAAGAGGAGAAAGGTATAACATTTCAATATAAACTCCCTAAAACATAAATAAAGTGTTGCTTTACACTATTAATCTCAACTCCTGGAGTTAGGAAGCACTTTGAGAGCTCCAGGAATAGCCTTTAGGTAGACAACACGGTGCTAGCTCAAAATAGGAGAGGGAGTGGAGGATGTGACTCTGGGCCTTTCTGGAGGAGCATGACCAAACAGCAGGGGGAACTGATTGATATATATGTGTGAAGAGCCTGGTTTACCTACCCAAGTGTTAAGTTTAACTATTTGAACAAATGAAAAGTGCAGTTACAAAAAATAACACTATTAATAGAACAGGTGAGTGCTTTCATATGACCCAGGTCACTTGCGTTTTCGTGGCTCTCTAGATAAAAACTGGATTCCTTTCTGGAATTTAAACATGAAGTTTTAGAGTTTGATGAACAATAATTGGCAGTTAGGAGTTTTAGCTATCTCTATTTTTCAAAACAATTTTTCAAAAAAAATTCACCTCTGCATAGCCAAGAAGAAATAAAGACTCACGATCACCTGCTGGGCAGGGGTGAATGGAGGATTCAGCAGAGATGGCACTGACTTTCCGCGGAGCCCAGTCAGTGGCTCTGAATTATCATTTGTGAGAGACACAAATAGTCACAGCACCTCACGAAGAGCCATGATTCCCAAGTCCCCCAGTGCATGGAACATGGGTGTGTATCAGGTCCTGCAGCCCACTTGCTGGATTACCACCCCCGAGAAACTCAGCTGTGATCCTCAGCACCAGAGAGAAGGCAAACGTAGCTGTTTCAGGATTCCCTCTGATAGAGTTCTCTGTGGGATGGTTTGTTGACAGGACCTACTTGGAGCTTGAGATCACCCTCTCCCAGGAGCAGATTCAGAAGTACACAGACTGCCTGCAGTTCTACGTCAACAACACACTTAAAGAACTGAGGAGGCTCTTCCTCGTCCAGGACCTGGTGGATTCCTTAAAAGTATGACTTTTTAAGCATTCGCTTGAGAGTCTTGAGGGATTTTTGCCCCTATTATAAACCACTACATGATGGAGATAAAAGCAAGTTACTTATATTCCAGAGTCAGAAAACTCCAGCTGTATGGTACCATGGGGCTCATCCAGTCTAACCCCCTCACTGTACAGACACCAGAACTGTAGTTCAAAGAGGTTAAGACACTTACCTGGGGCTGCACAGATAGTTACTGGCAGAGCTGAAATTTAATCCAGGTCGCCCAGCTTCTAGTTCCGTACTTTGCAATGTGCTAAGTTGTTTCTCCTGACCATATCCAGTCCCTCAGCCAATGTCCTACAATTAATTTTAAAATAAAAATATAGTGCATGGAATGTGAAAACACATGCTTTTCCACTGGCATCTGCTAATCGTAAGACGTCCAGGTGACCCCCCACACACACAGTGTGACTGTGAGGTCGAGCCCCTGAAGGGCAGACGTGTGACTCCTGGGGTCCTCATGGGATTCACTGAGTGCCTATGAACAAGCCGTCAGTCAGTCATGATTGGGGGATGTTGTCATGACTTCCCTGTGCTCCCCGAGCACTTATATGGCCCCAGCAGGGGTCTGCCCCATAACTGTGGGAAGAAGGGGAGAAGGACGATGAGTGATGTGGCCTGGACCCTCAGGGGACTTCCTGGCATCACATCCTACCAAGTAATGGCTAAAGAGAGATACCAAGGAGACTCTAGTTACTTGCCATAGGGTTTTTAAGATGATGTTTGTATTTGTACTCTGAAAACTGTGGGCTAGAGCAGAGGGGGCACACCTTATCAATAACGGGCCGCCTGGTAGGTATTTTAGACTTTGCAGGACACATGGTGTCTGCGGTGGCTGCTGGACCTTCCTCATTGCGGGGAAAGCAGTCAGAGACAGCCCATAGGTGAATGGTGGTGGCCACTTTATTTATAGATACTGAACACTGAATTTCATAGCATTTTCATGATATATTATTGGATATAATTATATAATATTTCATGGCATATTATTTGTTTGGATTTTATTTGACCATTAAAAAGGTAAAATCAATTTGAGCTTATGGGTTCTTACAAAAACAGGGCAAGGGCCACTGCTGCTGACCCCTGCCCTAGAGTTTCATTCCATTGAGTCTCTCAAATCTTATAAGGAAGCGCTCCGAAGGGCTCCTGGAGAGTAAAGGACATATCCTCTTCCAGTGTTTCCGTAATGAGTTTTGTATGCACTCACATTTCCTGCTGAAACCTCCATGCATGTTGCCTCATATTCTACTCTTAAAAAAAAGTCAGTGAGATGAGACTTTATCTGTCACAAATGGTTTGAGAAGCTGTGATCATTGTTTCATCCCCCAGTTTGCAGTCCTGATGTGGCTCCTGACCTACGTTGGCGCTCTCTTCAATGGCCTGACCCTGCTGCTCATGGGTAAGGATAGCCCAGGGTTAGGACTCACCCTCCTCGAACAGCTGCCTAGGCTGCAAGCTGTTGGCTCATTTAGAGAGATTCCCAGGAATAAATACCCGATGTCCCAATGTAGACCATCTCCTTGGCCAGCACAATTCAAGGAAGAGTATAATTTTACATGTGGAGAATAATTTGTGATTTTTTTTCCCTAACAGAACTGGTTTTATTTTACTTCTGATGGAGAATCTGTTTATAGTGGCAGTTATGAACACAAATTAATTTTCATCTTGGGAGGGCACAGTCACCCTCATTCTGGAAATAATTATTTAAAATCTATATGGGGCTCAGCATCTCTTTGTTTTCCTTATGAATTGTCTGTCTTATCTAGAAAGCTGGCTATTATAAATAATGCTATAATAGCACCTATCTATATAGAAATGTATCTATATACTTATACTTACTGATGGCTCAGAATTTTAATACTGTATTTGTTTTTTTATCCCAGCTGTGGTTTCAATGTTTACTCTACCTGTAGTGTATGTTAAGCACCAGGTAAGTTCTGTGTGATGTCAAACATTCATGTTGAATTTATACCTCATGACTTTTGGATGTACTCATGATTTCTTTCTCTTTGTAGGCACAGATTGACCAATATCTGGGACTTGTGAGGACTCACATAAACGCTATTGTGGCAAAGTAAGTTATATAGTACAGTTTGTTAAAAGGAGAGACTGTCTTAGTCACATTTGAGTGGATTAGGTAAGGGGCAGTATATAGGTAGTAAGACAGTATGTTAATTTATGATCATTCATTCACTTATCTGAGTCATATATCCATGTCTCTCCTAATTAGATTGTTTCAGGAAATAATTATAAACTTTTAAAGTCCCAGTTAGAGAAAACTTTCAGTGGTTCATTTCAGATATCACGATGAATGAGTTTTAATAAATTAATGATATTAAATTCTATCTGGGGACTGGCCTCATATTCAAAAACAAATGGGTTGGAGGAAAGCAAGAAGCTTGAATCAGAAAAGTAAACTTAATTATAGTAGATTAATTTAAATGAAAACAAGTCAAAAAACAATTTCAATCTTTTAAACAAATATTACTAATTTTTTTAAATCACTGAAATTATTTTCAGAACTTCAAAATTTTAAAAGATCTTTAAAACATTTATTACACTTTAAGTTATACCCCATCTTAACAAGCGTGCATGTTTGTTTGCTTATTTATTTCATACCATTGCTTTTTAAACCCGAGTCTTTAAATAGATTCTACTTTATGGCTACTTTGTATATTTAGGAGAAAAAGACTCCAGTTCGAAGTATCCACAGCTTAACATGGCCATTAAACTTAGTCATTTTTCTTCATTTTTAAACTAGTGATTTTAGACACATCTCCATCTAAAATCATGATTTTTATATTGCATTATTATTCAAGATTTTGTTTTAATCAAAGGCTGATCTAGATTTCAACAACAAATACATGTCAAGAAGAACTAGACCTTGTCTACATGATCCCCCTCTAGCAATCTTAGAGTCATGTGGCTGGACTAGGTGATGAGCAGAGCTAAAGCAATGGATTTGAGATAGTCAGAATGTCTGAGATAAAACAAGCAAATAAGCTCTTCAAAAGAAACTGTTTTGCCCAGCACTAAATTTTGAAGGAAATTTCTTGGTGGGGTCTTACTTCGTGGGGTCAACTTCAATCTCTGAAATTTTGCTTCCATATTAGAATAATTCCAGCAACAGAACTCACCATTTTTATCCACTTGTTTATTTCTGGCTCCCCAATGCTGATGAGAATGAGAGGTCCGTGAGAGCAAGGCACCTTCTCCCTTTTGTTGGGAGGATGTCTGGCACAGAACAGTCTCAATCAAAAGCTGCTTGATTTAGTGCATAAAGCTTTGATTTTAGAAAACAGAAAGTTTCTAGCATAACTTACTTTAAAAATAATGCTGCCATACTGTGAAAATCACAGAATTTTCAGGGTGCTGGAGATATCTAGTCTATACCACATAAAAAGATGCACATTCTAGGAACAGGAAAGCTCATTGACTGGCCTGTATCACACAGCTAATTAGTAACAAAACGGGAACGAGGACCCAGTTTCTTCATTCCAGTTGTGAGCAGTTTAGCTCTGCCAAGTGTGCTAAGTTCCTTTACCTAGAACCATCCCTGTTCATATGTGTCCATGAAATAGTAATTGCAACCCCTTTCTCTTTCAGAAGTGTCCCAGATTGGGTGACAGTCACCCTAACTATATCGTAGTTTCCATAATCCTGAAATAAATTGACACCTTTGACTACTTAAAAAGTTATCACTTAACTATAAAGGAAGACTGTAGGTGCCCTGGTGGTGGGGTTGGTGTGGAGCATACACTTGAGGGGTGGGGAGTCCTGTGTGCCTCTGCTTTGTAAACCGGTGTTGTCTCAATTAAAAAATAAGTTATTTAATATTGTTTTAAAATGAAAAATGATGTAAAAAATAAAAATGAGAGATTCAAAAAAAAAAAGTTATTTCAGGAATGCGACTTTCTTGTGTCATTCAATTCATCATCTAATTTATACTTTCTTAAGGCTGCAGAGAAATGTTCTTAGAAGACAATCACACATCATGTCTTCTGGAATTTTCAACTACTTGGTCACTTAGCTAGTTACAGCAACAACACATTATAAACTCACAAAACGCTTAAGTTCATAACACTTGTGACTTACTACCCTTTGATATTGCCTTTTTAGGATCCAGGCTAAAATCCCAGGCGCTAAGAGACACGCCGAGTAAGCTGACATCCCACCGGGGACTGGACACAAACAGGAATGTCTGCCGTAGTAACAGCTCTGTTCTTACATGTTACTGCAAATTGATTGTTTCTCTCTCTCCCCCCACCCCCCATACCATAATCTTAGAGACAAACTTTAAAACAGCTGTTTTTAGGCTGTTCCTGTACTCTTAGGATATTTGAGTCATTTGTGTCAAGCACTAAAATATAGAGAAAAGTGTATTAGATGTGGTTTTTAATTTTGTGTTGCTAAAAAAAAAAAAAAGTGCATGATGGTGAGAGCCCACGGCCCTTCCCTCCCCCACAGTGTTCTCCTCCTCTGCGATGCTCTGTAGCTTCTCTTGTTCCTGTGGCTACGCCTTCCCCGCCAAGTGCACCGATGCAGTAGTGGAAGTCGCTTCTATGTCCTCGGGTTGCTGGTCGGATTAACCTTTACTAACAACATATAGAATCGTAGACTGATGTTTTAGTGTTTTTCCAACACACACACACACACACACACACACACACAACGTAAAAATAAAAAGTCGACTGTACTTATGGTAATCAGTTTTGTATAACTTAAATCAATGAATAAACCCCAAACAAACATGCAGTACTTTTGTTGTGTGGGACCGATGGACTGATTTACATGTATGGTAACTAAAAAGTACCAGCATGTCAACTTTATTACAATTTGTATTACTTCCTCTGTAGTTCCTAATGGACTTAATTATGGACTCTGGATATTTGCACTTATGTACTTGATACTGAATGCATAAATAAATGTTACTAAATGTAGATGCTCCTCCTTTTCTTCTTGTGCTTTTAACAGAAAAGTGAAAGCTCTAGGGGACGACAAGTGAGGAGGCTGAGACCAAGGGCTCACTCTCCTCCCGTCTCTAGGACGGCAAGGTTCAGCCCCAGCCTGGCACAAGGCTCCTGTCGGACAGCAATAGAAGTCCCTGAAGACTCGTGAGACTGGGAAACGTGCTTCTGTGGGGTTGATGCAGATATTTTTAGTTTTTAAAAAATGTGAAAGTGATATCAATTCTTCCACAAACATCTAATATGCACCCCAAGTGCTGGCACAAAACATAATTGCTATGAACTCACTTTTAGTAATTATTTATTGAGCATTTATTTATTATTACCCTGTGCCAAGCACTGCATATAGGGCTGTGAATAAGAGAGGACAATTCCTGTCCTCACCAAACTCAGTCTTCTAACAGGGGCTTGCACTTTGTGCAAAAGCCAATTGCATGTGTTATTTCACTGTTTTAGTCCAAACTTAAAGAGGACAAGGTAGACGTAGATAAAGGTGGTAACAGTAGGAGAAATGGAAGTATTAGGAGAAAAAAGAAACTGTCGTTGATAAGAAGCTACCGTTGAGCAGTTTAGCACTTGGGATCACTAAGCTCATACAGCGTCACCCCGCTGTTCAGTGTGGTGTGGCAACCCCCAGGCAACTGGACACAGTGCCAGCAGCCCAGATGCAGGGAGGGGGGAGGCGAAGGTGTGGCAGTGCCAACTAAATAAAAGGCAGCATGACATTAAAGGCTGCAATACAAGACTTGAGCAACAGACAGGTATTTCAGGGGAGGCAAACTTTGAGGCTGGGTCCTAACCTGGCTTTTTCTAGACAAAGAAACTTCATCCCAGTGTGAAGAAAGAACATATGATGCTAAGACATTGAACTACCCAACCCATGCAGAGAATGGTGAGCACATTGGGGTGGTGAGCACATTGGGATGGTCAGGTAAGGTTGGAGGGTGGGTGGAGGCCACATGGGAAGAAATCTGAATACTAAAGAGTCTGGGCTTATTCCTTAGATCCCAGTGAATCGTATTAACACACTGAGTCTGCTTGACTGGCAATTCGGAGTCTATAGGAGGTCATAGTTGCATAAGTAACAGCAAACAGGTGACAAAGGACTAGGCCTGCACTAAAGCAGTGAAGAAAGGAGAGACTCACCTGGGGCTGATGTTTGGTTTTTTTTTTTGGTTTTTTTTTTTTTTAAGATTTATTTATTTATTTATTTATACAAGCACTGGGTACAGTCAGAAGCGCAGGAGGGCGAGGGAATTCACCAGAGCCAGAGTGGGGAACAGAACAGGCAGACTGACGAAATACATCGCTGAGGGGAGCAGCGGGCGGCAGGAGAGGTCTGCGCACCATGTGAGACCCTTGCCTGTGGCCAGGGATTACACTGGCGCTGTGGACAGCTTCGCAGCCCAGTGCTCAACCGCTGCACCACCAGGGGAGGCCTGGGATGATGCTTGTTATCAACCCCTGAGGCCAAGTGCTCAGAGCAGCAGCAGCAGGTGATGTGGATGGTAGTGGGGCCAGTGCTGGTGATTGATGAGGGGTTTCAGCACCAAGGTCAACCTTGAAGGTGAGTGCACCCTTATATTTTGCACCCCAGGCCACTCTTCTCTTACCCTAGCCCCAGGTCTAGGACAAGTTGCTCAAGAGGGTGCAGTACCATTTTTCAGGTTAGAAAGCCCAGAAGAGCTGGATTGTCAAGGAAGATGATAAGCTTAGTTTGGTGCCTGTGGATTTTTCTGGCTACTAGATACAGAAGAGGCTTTCTTTTTCGGTCTCCAACCTTCGCCAAAGTTTTTCTAAATGACCTCATTATGTAGAATTAACCTTAAACATCTGCTTTGGCAGCATCTTCCTCCTTCCTGTCGGCTTAGAATTCCTCTCTAAGCAGCTGCTCCTTAGAGGAGGTACAGTGAGGAATTCCACTTGCTGGCAGTGGGAAAGGAAGTTTCCTGAGGAGCCTCCAGCCACCCAGATGACAGGTGTGGAACATGAAGGCCTTGGTGTCCTCCATCGGCAAGATCAGTCGGGTGCTGTGGAAATAGTGTGAGGACCCAGTGAACAGGTAAGAAGAGGACCAAGATCAGCACCCCCTGGGGAACCCAGAGTGAGTGAGTTACTCTAAAAGCTGCAAAAGTGAAACATTCTTAAACCTGAAGATGAGTTCAGTAGGCAAAGGAATGGGCAGATGACACAGCTGCCATCCGCTTTACCTGTCATTTCAGGAATAAAGGAAGTACATCCTCTGCTCTCTCTCCACCTGTACTAGTTTTCTGGGGTTGCCCTAACAAAGTGCCAAAAACTGATGCCTTAAAACAACAGAAATGTGTTCTCTCACAGTAGTGAAGGCTGGAGGTCTAAAGCCGAGGCGTTGTGTGGGCCCCACTCCCTCTGGACTCTCTGGGGGAGGATCTTCCTGGGCTCTTCTGGCTGCCACTTGTTCCATCATCCAGGTTTGTAGATGCATCAGCCCAGCACTTCCCATCGTCTCCCTTCACTTTTTACTTGTCTGCCTCTTAAAAGAGCTTATTCCAGGGCCTCCCGGTGGCGCAGCGGTTGAGCACTGGGTTGCCAAGCTGCCCGCAGCCTCTGCAGCGCCAATTCGATCCCCAGCTGCTCCCCGGCCACCGGAGGAGGGTCCCACAAGGAGGGTCCCATGTGGCGCGCAGACCTCTCCTGCCACCCGCTGCTCCCCTCAGCAGTGTATTTCATCGGTCTGTCTGTTCTGTTCCCTGCTCTGGCTCTGGTGAATTCTCTCACCCTCCTGCGCTTCTGACTATACCCAGTGCTTGTATAAATAAATAAATCTTTTAAAAATATATTGTTTTTAAAAAAAAGAGCTTATTCCAAATAAGGTCACATTTTGAGGAGTGGGGATTTGGGACTTAAACATGTTTTTTTTGGGGGGACACAATTCAATCTATGACAAACCATGACACCTCAGACTGGCCCTGATGCTCCTGTGCAGTCTACGGCTGTTACTCCACCTGTTTTCCATTGTAAACAGTCACTACTGAGAAGTGGGGGGACAGCGCCCTCCTTCCCCGAATGCACTTGAGGGAGGCTGGGTGCTGGCCTTGCTACGCTGCTATGGGGCTTCAGTATCTACCACACTGTGCTTAGATAGAGCAGCTCCAAGTACCCAAACTTCTGAGAAACCGGTGGGGAGACATACAGGAACCAGCGCGGGTGTTTTGGCTTTAGCCAGCGTGGCTGTGGTTTAAGGAATGAATGAGCTCTGCTGAGCCGAGCAAAAGTGCCGTTCTCATCTTCAGTCTGAGTTCTTTTTCTTTTTTTTTTTTTAGTTTGATGTTTATAATATTAAATTCAATATTACAAAATCAGTCTGGCTGGCCACAATTTCTTTGATGAATAAATTGAAATGAATTCTTTTGTGTCCTGGGTCACAGTTGCCTTTTAGGGGATGCTGCTGGAAGGAATCTGATTGCTCCTTAATCTGCTAGAGCGCCCCCGTGAATTGGCACTTTATAGTTGCCGGCTTGCCTCACACACACAAGTGTTCTAGTTTATGCCTTCTTGAAAGGAAGTTGTTTTACGGGTTGTTTTTCTTTATAAGACCAAGGAAATCATTACTAAATTAGAACATGAGTCAAAGTCATAAGTGAATAATAGCAGACTATGTAAAAATAATACTCTTTCAAGAGTTCATAGTAAAGGCCATTTTTATAAACCTTTGTTCTTTTCCAATCATCTCTAAAGGAAATGACGTAACCATGTATAATAGGTGAGACATTCTTTTTTTAATTCAAATAAAGTAATTAGCATTGTCTATATTACTATAGAATTAGATCTTCCCTCCAAATGTTTTTCTTTGTGAACTTTACATAAGAATTAAAATTCTTAAGACTGATGGACTTTTTCATTTTTCTACTTCGTTATTAAATTAAATTTAGCTGTATGTTTAATGTGGTGTTAACATATCCCAGGTAGTTCAAGTACTCATCAGTAATATGGCAGAAATGCTTGTTTGGCTTAAATAATGGTAAAACTTCCTTTGTCAAAGTCAAGTAGTGAATAGGTCACTAAACTTTATTTCCTTCCCACTTACACCTGGACCAGATAGGGGGAAAAGAGGGTGAAAGAGGCAAAGAGGAAACGCTGCCTGCATGAACTGGGAGGAGAAGCTAGATGGAGACCATAAATGCACGCTCTGCCTTTCCTGAGAGCCTCATCATTTCAACGTATCTTCTCCGGTGTGGGGGTCCTCTGCGTGCCTCCCCCGCAGAATCAGCCCACAGGCCTACATTTCCCTAAAATGTGTTCCTGTATTGCTTTCTCGCATCTCAGTGGTTCAAGGGTTACACGCAACCCCTGGAAGCCCAGGGTGCTTCCTGAGCCTGATTCCCCCTCTTCAGGGGAGCCTGCGCGGGCATACAGGGGGAATGTGCGCCACCTGCTGGGGAAGGTGCTTCTGCAAACCGTCTCTTTCAGAAGTTAAAAAGACTTTGTTTTCTTTTTCATGATGCATTTGTATTTATCTTAATTTTAAAATTCTTCACCATATTTCTGCTTTATATTAACCCATGGGGAAATGTTTCTCTTTTGATGCCAAGTAGTCCAATTTGAGTTGAGTGGTCTTCAATACATGCTAGATACCATGAGGAAAATTTTGAATGGGAGGTAAAATAGATTCGAACCTTGAAGGGTGGCTGTGCCCCGGCATATCTAGACCATGCAGGACCTTAGCCGCACTTAGCCTTCATCCTCACGGAAACCCTGCTCTTTCTGTCCTCCAGTAGAGCAGCTATGACTTTTACCTCCAATTAGTTAACAATAAGGAAGGATTTTGTTTTTAAATACTCACAAGACCAGATATATTCCCAGAAATGCATGCACAATAGTTTTACAATAGCAACTGCTGAAAACAACTAAAAAACATCAAATATTAAGCAGTTGAATACGTAAAATATATTGACATGGAAAATTTCATAATAGGGCACTGAGTAAAAAAATGTACGCCACAAGAGTATGAAATGCAGAATATCAATTAGCAATAATTAGAAAGTCAGTGTTATCTGATATTTTCTCAGTTTAAGGCAGATTTTGAAATCAAATGGTGAGCTTAACTACTCCAGAGATCTTTACTAAATCATCTTCAGGTGAATCATCTCATGCAACCTACTTTTGAACAATAAGAATTAAATAAAAATAAGAAAAAAATAGATCACTATTGCTACATAAGTCATGGAAATGTCTATTAAAAAATAAACGAGCCTTAACAATTATCACTGTTAAAGTCACAA
The DNA here is from genome assembly GCF_014898055.3 of Talpa occidentalis. Lineage (NCBI taxonomy): Eukaryota > Metazoa > Chordata > Mammalia > Eulipotyphla > Talpidae > Talpa > Talpa occidentalis. The sequence continues at coordinate 68,252,861 of NW_023601104.1, read as the reverse complement.
TAAAATAAGACATTCTTGCTAAATATGGCATTGGCTGTTTCAGGCTCAATTTAACTCCTGATTACTCTGCAGATGCTCACTTGGAAAAAAAATCATAATGCCTGTAATTGATAATGATATTCTATCCTACCATGAAATGTTACCTCAGGCAGAAATAAACTGAATTCCAAGCAGCGGCCAGCAGGAAGCTATTTAATCTGTTCTCCACTGATATTGTCACAGCAGCATTGCCTACAACATAAAATCTAAACTACTTAATTTGGAATCAAAGGTCTTTTACAGTGAGATCACAAGCCAGACTTCTGCTGGGCTCCTGCTTTTCCTCTCCATGCACCCTGTGCTTATCAGCGACACTTCTGTGGCTTTGCTGATGTCCTTAACAGTCAGGAGCACCCCTCGTGCTGCCCTCCCTCTCCCCCACCCCTGGACTGGTCACATGGCCACAGGCAGCAGTGGCACAGGGGAGAATGCCCCACACCTGGAGTCAGAAGGCCTGAACTCCTATTGTCCATCTCTAAGGATTCGGCCTGAGGTCATCCTCAAGGTTGTGGAAACACTCCTCGGGTTATTTCCTGAAAAAAGAGGATAATCATAATAATTAGGTAGGAGAGTTAGCATAAAGACGAAATCATTTCATAGGCGCAAAATGCACATTTTGTAAAGCTGCAAAATGCTTTGCAGGTGCGGGTCATAATTACTATACCACTTCACTGTACCAGGAACTTCACCTGCTTGTGATTGTGCTTCAAAACCTTACCTTCTTTCCCCACCTTCAAGGCCATTTTCTTGAAACAAGGTTTAAATCTCACCCGTGTGCTTAGTCAAAGCAATTATTGTTTGGGATGTAATAAAGCTGCCTGGATTGATCAAACTATGTGAACTTTTAGGGAAAGCAAAACTGCCCAGAACGGGGAGGGCTTTCGGGAAGGGAAAGAGCTCTTGTGTGCTTGGCTGACATCTCCAGCTACCTACCTCTTCCTTCGCCCCTTCCTCTTCTCTCTGCTTTCCCCTCTCTGCCTGGTCTTTTTCTGATCTCTTTTTTTCCGTTCACTAAGAGAATAACAAGAGAAGGCTGACTGCTCACTGCTCACGTCTCTTCCCTGGCGCCACCTAGCGGTATCTTTTGTAAATACTCAGTGCCCAGCAGCTCACATTAAACACTCCACCATCGCCAAGTCCGGGGCTGACCCATAGGGATATGCTTTGCCCTTGCCTGCGTTCCCAGGCTTAAGCTGAGCAGCTGGAGGCTGTTGGAACCCCCTACTTACAGAGCCACCAGGATGGCTGAGACTCACCATCAACTGTGGCAGTCAGAGACCACCACTCCCAGAGACACAGATAGTGGTTTCTTGGCCAGCAGTCGCCCACAGGTGGAATATACCTGGAGACAGGCTGGCGAGGGTGTTTGGGTTCCAGGATCCTTGCCCCTGCCTGAAGAGGAGAGCACAGAAGGCGGGGGCAGATCTGAATACCAAGACTAGGTCAATTCTGGCATACGAGGGGACTCAGCACTCAGAAGAGTGTGCAAGGCCAGGAAGGAGGCTCTGATTCTAGAATGAGTTCTGCCATTCATATGAAGTTTCCTCTTTAGGGCAGGAAATCACAGTGGCTCTGGCACAGGTTCAGTGTACCCTCATTTGCAAAAACACCTGTCTCAAAGGGTTATTATGGGCTTTACAAGGGTTACTGGAGGGGAAGCATTGGGGTCAGTTCCTGGAACCCAGTAAGCCTCCTACAAACGGGAGCTATCATCATGGTTGCTAGCATTCTGACTTTATTTTTGTCAGCTGTAAAGGAAGGGTAACAAAGGGAGGTTGAAATCATCTGTGCTTCTTTCTAACCAGCCAGAAAAGAGGGGAAGGCAAAGTTACACTCCATCTGAGCCTGAAGCTGAACTGGGTTTTGGAGTGCAGAGAAAAATAATACTCCTGCGATCAGACAACTTACAGTTTGCTGGAAAGACAGAGGGAAACTACTGATTCAAGGCAACACGTGTTCAGTGATGGAACAGACACAGGGAAAGTTCTAAAGGAGAACAGACATGGGTTTGTAGCATAGTGAAAAGATGTACGCGGACCCTGTCTTAAACCCCAAATTTTCCTCTTGTGACCCTGGGCCGTTCTCTTCGTCATCTGTGCCTCAGCTTTCTTGTCTGTACAACTGGAAATAATGAGAGCCTGTTTCACAAAGTCCTCGTGAAAATGAGGCCAACAACTGTACATAACGCCGCTCCTGCTGTACTGGAGAGACTTTCAAGTGAATGTGACAGGGCTTCCGCGAGAATGGTTCAAGGCCCGGGCTAAAGAAATGGGCACGGAAAGGGCGATGGAAGAGGGCCTCGTCCTTCCAGGGTCCCTTCATTCTTGTGGATAAAGTCAAGAGAACCAGGGAGGTGGCTGGCTACTCCAGATTCTGGTCTGGCGCAGGCGCCCTGGGTCCTCTGCGTCCTCGTTGCCCGTGGCAACCGGCAGCCGGACGCTCTGGCCGAGTATAGGCGCCGAGGCGGTAAGATGGCTCTGAGCTCCCGGTCGCCAGAGTCGGGGTTCGGCGGCGGAGAGAAGATGCGCCAGGGGGCCCTTGTCTCCACCGGCCCCTCCCTGGAGTTATGCACGATCCCTTCCACCCTGGGCTCCTCGGTCGCGGCCGACGCGCTGGAGCAGCTCTTTGTTGTGGGTAAGAGACCGGGGCTCGGCAGGCCCCCTCCCTGGGAGCTGGCGTCCCTCGGGAGCCCGCCGTGGGGACCCCTGGCGTCCCTGGCTGGGGCGAGCCTTCTCCATCCTAGGAGGCAGGGATTCAGAGAGGAGTGGGGGGGACTCGGTGCTCAACTCTCCGGCCCCAGCGCCAGTGGAGGGACCCAGGGCTGGTCAGCTGGTGTCTGGAGACAAATGCTGGACGCCGTTGCCGTTTGCCTGCGCTCGAGTGCCCACCTGCTTTTAGACTATGCCCTCGATGTCAGCTAGTCCTTTCCTGGCGTTTCTTTGCAAGTTAATTTCCTCCAACATCTTGTCCTAAAGAACTGGAGAATTTACCAGGCAAATAAAAAAATAAAAAGGAAGGGAGGCTTAAGAAGTTAAAAAGTTTACTTGCCTTTTAGTAACAAGAAACAGAGAAAGACCTTGGATGTGACTGAGTTAAAATACTTTTTCAGTAAAAAAACTGAACACTTAAGTTGAAGGTAAGATATAGTCCAAGAAAGTGCATGTAACCATCTAGGTTACAAAGCAAAAGTATCCCCTTGCTTCACTAGATCACCTCATAGCTTCAAATTAATTGTTTGATCTCTACTGTAATGTTACTGTTTGGAACATGTTCCTTTTTCCTTCTGAAATGAACTAATTTGACTTCATAATTCTTGTGCGATTGGCTTGGACAAGTATTATAAAGAAGATTAACCACCGATGAGACATAAACAATTTCACCTGTGCCCAAGGTCGTACTTAGGGTCTCAAACTCTCCTTGTATTTCATCTCCAGATGAGCATGTTCGTCCACCCCTGTACTTAGATACTTTTTTTTTTTCTGCTAATAATTTCTGGGCCCTCAGTCTTTTGTAGAAAAAACTTCATCGAGCCTTCTTGTTCTCAGTATGAGTTCTAAAATATGTAGCTCTCCAGTCCGTTTGCAAGAGGGAACATGCTGTGTTCATTCATTTCATGGTAGAATGGAAAGGAGTTAACAGGCCAAGCCTGTGTCGCCTGAACACACACCTGTTTGCAAACTCATAACTGATTTTTCACTTGGTTTGGGAGGTTAGTCATTAAGAGATTCCAAGTTCCATGACACTGAGGGCAGACATTTCTATGTACTCCTCTGAGAGTTGATGATGGTCATTAAGGGCATTACGCTGGAGTCACCTGACTTGCATCAGAATCCAGACTCTACCACTGATGGGCTCTGAGACCTTGAACGTATACATGGCCTCAAAGTCACCTGTGTAAGGTTGTAAGAATCAACTAAGATGATCCGTGTAAAACATTAATCACATCAAATATCTCACACATGGGCGTGCAAGCCTGGAACCCAGAGACAAAGTTCCTAAATTGCAATGATGACAAAGGTGGGGTAAGTAGAGCTTCCTGTTTTTTTCTTCCCTTTACCCTTTCTTTTCTCTTTATTCTTCCCAACCCACCTGTAACTTGTCATTAATGTCTTTGCCAACATTTCCTAAGCCTCTCGTGTGAGAAGGAAGGGGGCATCTGAAGGTATGTCAATGAATGAGAACAGCAGACTTTGTCTACCTCACACCTACCAGTTTTACAAAGAAGTTTTACAAAGAAGCAGTTACATGTGCTTTTTGGGAAAAATATTATGTTTAGGGTAGATGTATACAAATACATAAAACTATATACATATATATGAAAACATTCCTAAATCTGCTTTATGGGCGTGTTATAATTAGCCCTCTCATAAATATTTATTGAATTTATTTATTATTTATACAGATTCCTTCCTTGAACCATGAGATACAAAGATGGAATATAAAAAGAGGAGTTTGTCCTCAAGACACTTAAAATATATACACACATTAGAATACTATGAAATAGGAAATAAACTATAAAAGAGAGTCATATAAAGTACTGTAGAAATTCAGATATAGAAGTTGTAATTTCTAAGTGAGTTAACATTTGAACTAGTTCTTCAAGGTTTAAGTAGAATTTGAACAATAAGAGACCTTAATCTTCTGATTTCTTTTTTTTAGAAAAAGCGCTGCAAAGTGACTATTTTAAATGCAACGAGGAAGCTAAGACCTTTCTTAAGGACATTGCTATAGCTGTTAAGAAATTGGTATTGTATTATCTACAAATTTTTTTAAGTCTTTCTCTTATTTCTTCATCAAACTTTAATTTAGCATCAACTCTGTTCAAGATATTTCAATAGATCAATAGACAAAAAAAATTTAACCTGAATTAAAATTTTTTTTCTCAATTTGCTAGATGTTTGCTCCACCTTTAAACTGATTGAAAATGGATGTAAGAAAGACATTTACATAGTGAAAGATGGTTTCTGCACTGAAGGAAAAAGTCAACAGAAATTAAAATTACAATACCTTAAAAAAATCAATGATAGCATATTTTTCAAATTTGCTATACCAAGTTAAAACAGGCAGATGTTTAATGAAAATCAAATTTTAGCCCCTGAGACAGATGTAGACTATTATTTAGAAAATCAATCTTATTATCTAAGTGCCTTAACTTGGTAAATATGTCATTTAAATTTTCAGGAAGAAATGAGAAAAACCACCATAGATCTTCTGGAAATTGAAAGCATGGAACTCAGTAGACTATATTTTCTACTGGAAACTCTTCCCACTAACATTAACAGCGAACTGGAAGGTAACTTTGTGGTTATCACTGTAAAAATTTAGTTTTTCTAATAAGAAAAGAGAGCCAAGAACTTATAACAAGATGAGTTTAATGTGAAAAACATAGCTAGAAAGAGTACACAAGCACAATGAGATCCATAATATTTTTTCCTTAAATTTTAAGTGAAAATAATATATATAAAGGTTGAATTTTAAAAATTTAGTTTTTAAATGGACTAAATATATGTGGATCAGCCCATTCCTAGTTGATGTTTATATAATTAAATTAGGCAGCTTGGCTGACCTGAACAACCATTCCACTGTCTATGAGTTTGGCTACTATAGGGATCTTATATAGTGGAATCATACAATATTTGTCCTTTTGTGACTGGCTTATTTCACTTGGCTTGTCTTTGAAGTTTACCCATGTTATAGTATGTGTCGCAATTTCTTTTTAAAGGCTGAACAATAGTCCAGTGTGTGTGTGTATGTCATGTTTTATTTATCCATTCTTTCATGGACCCTTGGATTTGTCTCCGCCTTTTGGATATTGTGAATAATGCATTTATGAACAAAGGTGTGCAAATATCTATTGGAGTCCTTGCTTCCAATTTTTGGGGGTATTCTATATTGAAATGAAATTACTAGATTATATAGGATATATTTATATCCTTTTACATTTAACTTCTTGAGAAACTGCCATACTGCTTTCCACAGCGGTGTATGTACCCTTTTATATTTCCACTGACAATGCACAGGGTTTCAACCTTTTTAAATTCTCACCAACATTTGTTTCTTTAATGATAGCCATCCTAATACACATGACCTGGCATCTCATTGTGGTTTTGCATTTCTCTAATAATTAGCAATTTAAGCATCTTTTCTAGTATTTAGTGGTCACTGGCATGTTGTTGAAGAAATGTCTGTTCAAGTTCTTTGCCCATCACTTAATCCAGTTGTTTATTTGTTGAATTGTAGAAGATCTTTATATATTATGGATGCTAACTCCTTATCAGGGTAATCACCCCTTATCAGGTGTAATCATATACTGCTTAACACTGGGGATACTGAGAAAAGCATCATTAGTTGATTTTGTCATATGTGTGAACATCATAGAGTGTAACTACACAAACCTAGGTGATATTGCCTGTTGCACACCTGAGCAGAGCCTATTGGGACTGTCTGTTGTTGACTGAAATGTTGTTAACTGACATACAACTATATACAATTTGCAAATATTTTCTCCCATTGCTGTTGATAGTGGCTTTTGATGCACAAAAGCTTTGAATTTTGTTGTCCTGTTTATTTTTTTCTTTTGTTGCCTGTGCTTTGGGTGTTACAACTAAGAAATCATTGCCAAATTCAGTGTCATGAAGTTTTTCCCCCTATGTTTTTTTCCTAAGTAATTTTAACTTCCATTAAGGTCTTTGATCCATTATGAGCTAAGTTTATATTTGGGGTAAGCGCTTGGCATTTTTCCAACTACCAAGAGTGTTGTCTATACATAAGTCCAAGTTTGCTCCACCTTTCCTACATCTGGGTTACACATGCATGGGTATGGGTGTCTGAAGGAGTCCCCTGGAGGAGGTGACAGGGACATCCTAGACAGGAAGTGAGGAGCAGGCAGAACAGTCAGGAATCAGGTGCTGCCCATCTGCACCAGCCTGTAGCTGTTCAGAGCCTGCAGAAGCCTGGTCACAGAGCAGCTGCTGAAATCAGGGAAATCCCCAATGGGTAAGATCAACAGGGTCTAAAGGGATGAGGAAGAGGGGACCAGTACAGGGACACTATTAAAAGAATATTTCAGAGAAAGCTGTCACTTGCCCATGATTTGAAAAGTCAGTATCTATTCTTGTGCTATTTCTCAAATAATTCGGTAACATTTCCACTTACTTTTAAGAATGTGTCAGAGATGCTCGCAAATTAAATCTTTGTGAGAAAAAGAAATTACAAACAAAAGTCACAAACCAGAATAATGAAATACAGCTTCTGGAGGGGACAATAATTGATATGAAAATAAAGAATGAAGAACTGGGGTAGGTATTTTTTTAATTCAGTACTTGAGGGAGTCAGGGTCTGGGGCTGGAGTGGGGAAGTTCTCCTAAGATAGGTTGCCCCCTGGTCTGACTGGCACAGGGCCAGTTAGGAAGTAGAGATCATTTGTAGAGATAACCTGGGCTGCAAGGAGCTGGGCTGCAAGGAGCTGAGAGAGACAGCCAGAAGACCAATAAAGTTTCAGAGGCAGTCCAGCCTCCCAATAGCAAAGACAGTTTGTAAATCACACACTGCCTCATATGCCACCTTTAAAGATGGAGGCACATGGTGACTTTAGTTTCCATTTCTAATACAATTCAGTTTACAAACCTCACCCACCAATGCAAGAACACTTGCTGGGTATTATATTGAAAATAGAGCATTAAGCCAGATATGTTACATCTACTTTAGTTACTTAAAGATATTCAGTCTTATAATCTATTGGAGGGTTGAGAGTAGGACCAGTTGCCAGGTGGGGGTTCAGGATATGATGTTTCATTGATAATATCGCACTGACAAACGGGAGTCGTGGAGCAAGCTGTAGGACGTAGGATGCTGCTGAAGAGCAAGATCCTGGCCTTTTTATTGATAGAAGAATTATACAGCATCAGTTGTGTGGGGAAGGAAGACAAAAAGAAAAGGGAGGGGTGAAATTAGCAAAGGTGCTCTGTCATATATAGTTTCAGGGGTTGTGAGTCTGCCCTCCGGGCACTTCTCAGCTGTTTGATGACTTGGTATTGTAATTGAGATCAAGCTCTAGTTCCCCAGCCATGGTTTCAGTCTTATCAACTAGGCTTTCCAGTGATCAGCTTCTGGGGTCCCTTGTCATATTTCATCCTTGCCCACCTTCCGCCCCTCCTCACACCTCGAGATGCATTGCCTTCCCAGAGTGATCAAGCTTTAAACTCTTGGTTGATTTGAAAGGCATCTTACAAGATTTGGCTCCTATGACTGATTGGGCAGTTCTGACCAAAAAATGGTGGCCAAACAGGCCATTTAAGAGTAGCAGACCCACAGTATGACACCTGTTTATTTCCTTTAATCAGACCAGCAATTCACCCCTATTCGCTTCACTTTCTCTATCTGTAAAATGGGGATCACAAGTCTTGACTTACTCAGCTCATGGAGGAAGAGGTGGATTCTGAAAGAGGGGGGAGAACGCACCCTGAATAATAACTTAGCACTGTGATCAAAACTAGAAAACTAACGTATAGGTAAATGTCAGTTTTTCAGAGTAAGAAATGATCAAAGAGCCCTCAGCATAGTGAAAAAAATCTTCCTCGGAAGCTAAAATAATCACAAAGGTTGCTTGGTGAACAAGATACCCAAGCATTAGAAATTGGGTGGCCTAGGGAGGGAACATTTTCCTGAAGTAGGCCCTCAGGGTTCTTGTTCTGGGAGAGGCTCCATGAAAAAGGAAGTCCCGTGATCACATAGTTTGAGAAATCCTGCATACTGTAACCCCAGGTGGGGATTCACAGCGCAGACCTGTGCAGGGTGCATACTAGCCACAGCTGCCAGAGGATGCAGGTGATCCATTGCTAAGCTCTAGAGGTGGGAGATGATACCCAGACTGGAATCCTCATATCAGTCAGCCAGCCCCATCACACCCCTGCAGACCAGTGATTCTCAAACTTGAGGAGGCATCAGAATCACCTGGAATGATGGTTGAAACACAAATTACTGGGACTCTCCTGTGCCAGAATTTCTGATTTAGTACATCAGGGGGTCGGGGCTAAGAAGTCACATTTTAACAAGTTCCCAGGTGATGCCACTACTGGTGGTCCTGAGAATTTCTTTGCGGAAAGACAAATCAAAAACATAAAGCGGGCTGCTTGATGAGCTAGCATCATCAAGCTACAATCATTGTTGCATCCACTTTTCGAAGAAAAGATACATATCAAGACACCCATGTGCCCTGACAGGTGAGCCCCTCCTGAACAGCCCTCAAAACCTGGGTATGTGTGCAAACCCCTTGGGTGGGTTTTCCTTTGGCCCCACACTGGGTTTCTGAAGGCTTTCTTCTCAACCCATTATAATATTCCTAGTTAGGTTTTGTTTTTTAGAGAAGACTTGTATTTTGCAAATTATTTTTTTTTGGTAGCATTGGTTTATAATGTTATGGCAGTTTCAGGTGAACAGCCTTGTAAATCAACATCTGTATAAGCTGCTGTAGTGGCAGGAAGGCATGGTGCAGGATCTCTATGATCCTATGCAGGCGGGTGAAGGAGGAGTCCTGGAGCCTATGGTGGCTTTCCCAGGCTTTTATTGAGTTTACCAGGCTCATGACAGGCAGGGGAGAGGCCAGGGGGCTGGGAGGCTGGCAGGCCTTCCAGCTCCCAGTGAATCTTCACTCTTTCTGGGCTTGCTGGCGTTGTCTCGTGGTCTTATTCGCTTCCTCTTTCTCTCCACTGCTCTTTCCATTCCTCTGGCGTCCCATGATGCTGCCCTTATAAGCCCAGTCTCAGCCCAGGTGTACCCACCTACATATGCCCACACCCTGCAGCTTACATTGCCCCACAGCTACATTGTGCTGGCCACCGAGAGTCTAGTTTCCATCCACCATCAAGCAACTAACCCCCTTACCCTGGCGTGTCCGCTCTTCTTCCCACTCTCCTCCCAGTAACCACTATTTTGTTCCTAGAGTTTAAGAATCTGTTTTTATTTTGTTTATGTGTTTTGTGTCTAGTTAGGTTTTTTGATTTGACGTGTTATCTTTTTTTTTTTTTTTAAGATTTATTTATTTATACAAGTACTGGGTACAGTCAGAAGCGTGGGAGGGTGAGAGAATTCACCAGAGCAGGGAGCAGAACAGACAGACTGATGAAGTACACTGCTGAGGGGGAGCAGTGAGCGGCAGGAGAGGTCTGCATGCCATGTGGGACCCTCACCCGGCTGCCAGGTATTGAACTGGCGCTGCAGAGGCTGCAGGCAGCTTTGCAACCTAGTGCTCAACTGCTGCACCACCAAGGAGGCCCCTGACGTGTTATCTTTTGCTTGTTGCTTGGTCACTGTGCTGATTCATTCTTAAGAGGCTTCCTCTACTAGACCCATGAAGCCTCCCTTCCTGACCCTTCTGAGCTGGCTTGCTTTTTCTTGCATCTCTGTGGAGGAGTTGCCTTCTGGAAAATAAATGTACCAACAATCTGTTTGCCTTTTCCTGAACCACAACACCCTGGATTAAAGAGTTTAGCCTTGGGAACTAGAAAAAAAGGAAAAGTCCTTTATATTGCAGAAGATTTTAGAAACAGAAAATAAAGAAATGGCACCAACTGTCGCTCCATCAAATCTTTCATTGTTAGTGCCGGGAGAGATGTTTCTCACAATCTTAAGGTCTTTCTCTGCTAGATAGGACCAGCGATGGATATATGAGGTTAATGTCTCCTCTTGCACTCAGATTTGGCTGCAGTTGGGAGAAGATGTGAAGGTTCACAATAGGTTTCAAGCAGCCTCTGAATAGTGAAAGTGCACTTAGCTCCCTCCCCCACTGACTCCCACCCATCTGTGGAAGGCTGGCTTACTCCTGGGCCCTGCCTAGGAGACAGTGGCATCAGAAGGTGGCTAGAAGCATCTTAATCTGTTTTCAGATTCACTATATCTCTCAGGATTATATAATAGATGTGGCAATGTTACACATCAAACCATCATCTAGCCAGATTCCATTCCCTGTTCAGAACTGCTTTTGAATTATTGTATACTTTATCAAAGGGTCCCAGAGTCACTACTTGGTATGTGGGATGGGTGGGGTGAGGCAGGACCACATGACATTTTTTTTTAAAGATTTATATATGCATACAAGTACTGGGGTACAATACAGGTCAGAGGTATCAGGAGTGAGAAGATTCACCAGAGACAGAGTGGGGAACAGAACAGGCGGACTGACTGAAATACACTGCTGAGGGGAGCAGCGGGCGAGTCAGGAGAGGTCTGCTGCGCATGTGGTTAGCTCCCTGGCTGGGGATCAAACTCATGCTGCAGTCGCTGTGGACAGCTTCATAGGTTGTGTCTTAACCCCTTGTAACACCAGGGAGGCCCCACATGGCATTTTTGCAGTGTAAACACTTGCAAAGTTAGCCCTTGTGGATTTCCTTCTGTCTTCATCTTCCCTAAGTGTCTGCAATCACATACAATCCTAAGACAAGTAGCCCCTTTAATTTCCCTCTTTAAGGGGTCTTATCTCACTGAAGAGTCTTTAAATTCCTTTCCTGAGATCCATGCTTCTCAGATGCCATGAACAATTCTTTTCTCCTAGTGAAAAGCAACAGAAGCTGCTGTGCCAGCACGAAAAGTTAGTCCTGTCCCTCAATCACGCAATGGCACAAAAAGCCCTAATCACAGTCTTCATCAATGAGACTTATACCAAAATAAAGATGGAGAAAGAAGAAATAGAAAAGCAAAAAAGATCTGCTCAGGAGGTAGAAGAGCAAATAGAAAGAGAAAAAGTAGAATATTTGCAAAATAAGCAAAAATTGAATGATCAGGTAAGTGGTTTGATTTATTTATTTTTTTAAAGACAGAATTATACAGAACCCCAAGCAGGTAATGGGATTTTTTTTTTTTTTTTTTTTTTTTTTTTTTTGTCCTCGAGACTAGCAAGAGCGCCCTGTGGTGTCTTCTGTGCACACTGGGATGGGGAGAGAGCTGAGGCCCCTCGGGGAAGATGTTTGTGGTCACTAGCAACACAGGAAAAATATGAGTGACAGGATTTGTAAGAGTGGGGTGACTCCTTGATCATGTGCACCCCTAGAAGGACAAGGAATTAGCCCCATGTCATCTGTTGCCTTGACAGTTCTGAGGCCTTGTCTCTACAGACAGGACCAGGAGTTCAGCTCCACTGAACCTGCTGCTCCTGTGGAGTGAGCCTGAGAGCAGCAGCCTGTGGAGGGGCCCATGGGCTCAGGAGAAGAGTATTTTGAAACCAGGAATTCTGTGAGGGTGGGCACAGGGGAGAGTGACTGCATCGTGCTGTCTGCTGGCTCATGATGATCAAAACTCCCCATCAGAGTGGTTTATGGTCAGTTCTTTGTTTCTGGTTCCTTTTCTGTTCCAGTTGTTCCAGAAGAGGCAGAGCTGCCTTCTTAGCTGATCCCAGCAGAGATCTTTTGCCCTCTTTTGCCCTCCCTTTTTCCCTAGCTCGTGTTGACATTGCCAAGCTCCTGATGTTGCCCTCTCTGGGATGGAAGGTGCCATAACCTCAGATTACAGATGCAGGAAATTAGACTCTAACTCACAACCCTGCTGTCTGTCTGTCTGTCTATCAATCAGTCATGTATATATAAATCATCTATCAATCGTCTATCTATCATGTACCTGTCATGTATCTATCAATCTACTATCTATCTTTAAAGAAAGGAGCATTTATCAAATTATTTTCTCGTGTCTGATTTAATATTGAGAGGAAGTCAGTCAGTCAGTGACCAATATTTAGTTCTTATGGTGACTGATTCCATGACTAAACTTGGGCTCTTTAGCACTCTTCATCAATTCCAATCAGGTCTGAGCTTTTTTGTCTTTCAAAGCATCGTGTCTTCCATAAGTTTTACCCTAAAGCCAAGGATTATTTTTTGATATCGCTAGCTCAGCCCTAGCCATCCCTCCTGTACAGGCAGATGGTGGAGTAGCTGGCAAGGTACTCCTTGGGCAGTCTGCAACCTCCCCCAAAAGAACTTGTAAAAGCTAAACTCCCTAGACCTTTTCAGGCATTGAAGCCAGGTTCTTGGCCTGGGCTTATTGGCAGTGCTGGAATCAACTGAAACCCATGTCTCAAAACCAGCAGCAGCTTCCTGGCCCTGGACTAGACCTTTCTTGCATTCATTGTTATAACAGTAAAATGGAAATTCCAGACAAGGACCAAAAGGACTTTTACTGTTTTCATCCCCTAGCCACAATGAGGCTGTGCAGGATTCTTATTACTTTATGTGCCTCCAGAAGGCACAATTTAAGAGGCACTTAAATTACAGGAGCAAATGGTGAGGAGTGTGTATGTGGGCACAGCTCAGTGATGAATTCTACCACAAAGGGGGCCAAGAGAGAGGCGTCCTGTCCCTTTTTTTCCCCTGGGATGAAAACACAGCCAGTGGTGGCGTGGGATATGGAGATTTGCTCAAGCAAGGGAGGCCCCATAGGCACAGGTTTTGTCTGTTTTATTCACTGCGGTGTCCCGGCACTGGTGCTGAGCAGTCCCTGCCAAGCCTCACAGGACGGGCAAGCTATATTACTTAATTGAAGGAATGAGTTTCAAACTTTAAGTCCTAAGTCCTTTATTTTAAATCCTAGGGGGAAGTTTTGTTCCTCCTTTCTATTCGTAATATAAATGTTAAGGTTCAAAAAAGGAAGCCCAGTCAGGCTTCAAATAGGGGATTTGTAAAAATGGCAAGTTCTTCTTCCTTATTACAATGTGAATAGTCTATCTTAAAGGTCCACAAGCGTTATCTGAAAGGGACCAGGTAGTACATGTTTAGAGCTTTGCAGGCTTTCTTATAACTACTCACCTCTGCCATGTTAGCCCCAAAGTAACCATAAACAATACCTAAATGAATGAGAGTGATGACAAAATCAAGTGGTGGTGGGACTTAGCACGCAGGGAATAGTCAGCCAACCCCTGGTTTAATTCCCTGGGAAAAGGCAGGAGTTAAGATGTATTCAGATGCATGTAATAGAAGCCCTCACTCAAATGGGATTAAGCAGTAAGGGCATTTATTCTTCCCAAGGTAGGGCAAACTCCAGGACTAGTTATTTCGGGGGCCCATACCTCTTCTTTCCCATGTTTTATCTTAAGACACATTCCCCTCGTGGTTGCGAGATGGCTGCCAGTAACAACTGGGCTAAATACTTCCCTTACCCAAGTAGAAAGAGAAAATCTTTTCACCATCTGGGAACTATAAGTCTTCTTGCTGTGTCTGATCTGGCCAGGTTAAGACGGCACCCGCTCCTGGAACAATCATGGATCCCTGAGAGTATCACGTGTAGGTTAGGCCAACTGGGTAGACGTTAAGGAGTCAGTCACTAAAGACACAGGAAAGGTTGTGCCTCCCAACAGCCTATTAATTCCCTGTACTTCCTATGAGGAAGGAAAAACTATTACAAGTATCAGACATGTTCACATCCTTAAGATCTCCCCTAATGCAAAACAAATACTTTCAGCTAACAGTATTTCAATCATTGCAAGACCTTGGGAGAAGGTTTAGGCGAAGTTGGAACACAGAATTCCAGTTTTCAACAAAATGTATTAATCACAAATTTTCATTGGGATGCAGAGATGACTGACAATTATCCCATTTACTCAGAGTTGCCACTGGTAAATGGTAACAATAGCAACTGCTCTTATGACTTACTCTCAGTAATCTTAAGCTCTTTCTATTTCAATACTTTGTACAGCTTAGTCCTTGTTCACTATTTTTCCCATGATACTACCAAACAAGTAAACCCAGCTATTTTTTTTAAATTTGTCAATAGGCTTAGATTGAATACAGCATGTGGCCCTAGAGTGAAAATAAATTAGACTGACAGAATAGGGCCTCCCTGGTTGCGCAGTGGTTGAGCGCTGGGTTGCGAAGCTGCCCACAGCCTGTACAGCACTGGTTCGATCCCTGGCCGCCGGGTGAGGGTCCCACATGGCACACAGACCTCTCCTGCCGCCCGCTGCTCCCCTCAGCAGTGTACTTCGTCAGTCTGCCTGTTCTACTCTCCGTTCTGGCTCTGGTGAATCCTCTCACCCTCCCTTGCCTCTGACTGTACCCAGTGCTTGTATAAATAAATAAATAAATCTTAAAAAAAAATTTGACAGAATAAAAAAAAGATTTCCTAAACTTTGCTGTTCCCCCGAAGCTTCTGATTGGTTTATTATTTTTGTCACTATAGATTGAAGAACAAAGAAAACTCTATGACCTTAAGAAAGAGGAGACTTATAAAGTAAAGAAAGAATTGAAAAAATTGAGGAGCAAAGTGACAAATATAAAAGAAACAGTTGCTACCAAGACAGTGGTAAGAAAGAGTAAACTCTGTTTTTCAAGTATGAGGTGGCCTCTGTTCTGGGACAATGTTTTTGAAATGTTAATATTTCCCGGCAATTGTGCTTTCTCTTCAGGAATACAGTAGAAAGAAGGAAATTTGAAATGCCTTAGGTATAAATTGTATTTGATAAGCCAAATACTGTAAAAATTATTTTAAAAATGCACATGGCACTGACCAAATGCACACAAAACTGTATGTCACAAAATGAATAACCAAGGGCTGATTCCTTAATCCTGAATAAATGAAAATAAAATGAAGCTTCTACTGAGTACAGAAGCTTTGACATAAAAGGGGACTTTGTCTATTTGAATTAGGAAATATTCAGAGCCCTGCATTCTATTTAAAAAATTGATAACATCAATTAAAAGTCAGCACTGTAATAAGTATTTTATTTTGTTAAGGATATGAAAACTGAAGCTTGTGGAGGTGACTCTAATTGAAGAAGTTAATGTTAACACTACTTTATCATATTAGTTGAAATAATGAATCTTTAGTGCATTTATTTCTATCTGTGTTGAGAATTACTTGGGAAAGCATATGATGCTACAGTAATAAGAAACATATTACTACTGAACGCTTCATTAATTGCATTCTATTTTTTAATTCTGATCAAAAAAGTTCTGGTCATTGTAATTACCATATATTTATCATGATATCCAATTACAAAACATTAGTAAAATCAAAAAATTTCCCCAAATGGGGCCTCCCTGATGGCACAAGGCGTTAATATGCAGCATTATGAAGCTATCCACAGCCACTGCAGCATGAGTTTGATCCCTGGCCAACTGGCTAGGCCTCTCCTGTCTTGCCCGCTGCTCCCCTCAGTAGCGTATCTCAGTCAGTCTGCCTGTTCTGCTCCCCACTCTGTCTCTGGTGAATCCTCTCACCCCGCCACCTACCTGCCCCACGCCTCTGGACTGCACCCCAGCTCTTGTATGCATAAATAAATAAATCTTTTTTAAAAATTTCACTAAATCTGTGCATTTTTAAAAATCATTATCTGCTTTTAAAATTTCATCATATTAAGGAACGTGAGTTGGGCTAGACCCAAAGCAGAACATACAGATTATATTGATATAAAACAGATTTTATCTGATATCCAAGCTCATATCTCCAATTTTGAGAGATAAATTGCTAAATTTATCTCATAAATTGCTAAGTCAAACACACCACCAACCTAACTTGGGAAAATGAAGTGTATGTTTCTTAACCTGGACTGCAAAAATCTTGAAGGCCAAATCCGATAATGCTTGGAGGTGGCAGGGATAAACTCACCTCCAGGGTCATTCACCACCACCCACAATCCAGCCCACCCCCCTCCTCCCACCGTGATAGTGGAGAATAGTGTTTAAAGCACAAACTTGAGTGTCACAGAAACCTGGGTTCAAATCTTGGCTCTACCAACCCAAAGTTTCCTCCCTGTAAATTGTACGCAAGAATATTACTGTGTAAGGCTTATGTTTGAATACAAGTGAGGTTTATGTTTGAATATATTGTAATTGGTTGTCATAGTTGTCATTGCCTGAAATTAGAAAACAACATTTTGGCTATGGACTGAAGGACAAGAGAGAATTTCATATTAATCTTCATGTGGTACCTTCAGTTTGGAAAAACTCAGCAGCCAGGTCAAGCTGATATGATGTTGGCAGAAAAGAATAATGGTGCATGACTCTTGTGGTGACCTCCATGTCCAGGGCAGGGAGAACAGAGGGCTGGAGGTAACCAGTATCAGACTTGATGGCAATTAGTGTCCTCTAGACATTCTGCTAATTTTGATGGCAGTTTTAGGATTTCAGACCCCTATCATCTTTGGAACCAGTTGTGAACCAGAAGTTTAGTCATATGGGCATCTTATTTGTTTTTTTAAAGATTTATTTATGCGTACAAGAACTGGGGTATAGGCCAGAGGTGGCAAGGTGAGTGGATTCACCACAGACAGAGTGGGGTACAGAACAGGCAGACTGACTGAAAAACACTGCTGAGGGGAGCAGGGTGCGAGACAGGAGAGGTCTGCTGCGCCATGTGGGTTGTTCCCTGGCCAGCTGGGGATGGGCTGAGGATCAAACTCATGCTACAGAGGCTGGGGATAGCTTCACTGGGCTGTGCTTAACCCCTTGTGCCACCAGGGAGGCCCCGTTTGGGTGTTTTAAAGGAAGAAATAGTTTGTTGGAGTCGTAGCACTCCATCACCCCCACATCTCATCTGGCATGAACAAGGGCCTCTGTGCTCTCAGCAGGTGTTTCTCTGACCCTGTCGTGTTGTGGACAGTCTGGTGTTAAAAATAATCTGTGCATGGTGACTCTGCCTGAGAGAAGAGCAAATATTTTCATCAGTCTTTCTTCTAGCTCCCTTCTCTCTTGCAAGCTAAAATGTGAACCCAAGGCTTTGATAAGTTTGGCTTCCCTTTTCTTTTATTCCAAAACTGTACTGTGAAAAAAATGTTTCAGTTTTAATCTTCTGCATGTATATTTTCCTTCCTTTAAATCATGCTAACATTTCTTTATAGTACCTAATTTTTCCATTTCCAAAACACCAATCAAATATTAAGAATGAAAAAATCTTTTTAGCTATCAATTAAGGCAAAAGATCTTTTATTTACCTTTTTAAAATAATACTACTTCTCGATCCTGGGATAATATTCTGACATTCATTATGAAAATATGGGATTTGTTTCATGCTTTTTAAATGGTTGACAAGATGAATTCATGTCTTGAATGTTGTTTTATATTTTTCACACTCTCACTGCTACTTTTGGTTGTTCTCTCCTCCATATTTTGTTTTTATTTGATAATTTCAGGATATTTCTGTCAAACTTTGTTTTACGAAGAAAGAATATAGATTTGTTTTTTAGACAAGGACATCTCCAATATGAAAGTTGAATAGAGTCTATGGCCATACCACCCTGAACGCGCCCGATCTCGTCTGAAAGTTGAATAGATAATGCATGAATATTTATTGAATTGAACTACTGTCATGAATTATCTGGTGATAATTGAATTCCATATTTTTATTGGATTTTCAATAGGTTATTAGCGATCACACTTTAGAAATAAGAGAACTCCAGGAATCAATAAAATATTGGGAAGAAAAGGTGGAAGAGATGAGGAACTCTTTTAAAATCCTGGAGGATAAGATGTAAATATGATACTTTATCTTTCCTTAAGCATTTCTTATATTCTGACTCTACCACTAGAGTATAATCTCCATGAGGATGGAGACTCTGCCTGTGATCTATCTCTAGTACCTAGAACACCTGCAGAAGGTGGGTGTTCAATAATTGCCTCTTAAATGAATGAATGATTGAATGAATGAATGAATCAAGAGTAATATTTTGTTCATTCTAATGAATATATAAATGAATATGTTACATAGGTTGATAGGACTGGAAGTTTCTTTTTTTTTAAAGATTTATTTATTTATACAAGAACTGGTGTACAGTCAGAGGCGTGGGAGGGTGAGAGGATTTTGCTTGGCCAATTCGAACTATGAACACCAGAGACAGAGCAGGGAACAGAACAGGCAGACTGACTGAAGGCACTGCTGAGGGGAGCAGTGGGCGAGGCAAGAGAGGTCTGCCGCACCATGTGGGTTTCTCCCTGGCTGGCCAGGAATTGAACCCATGCTGCAGAGGCTGCAGACAGCTTCACAGCGTGGTGCTCAACCTGCTGCGCTACCGGGAAGGTCTGGGACTGGAAGTTTCTGATGTCATAAGTAAATGTAGCTTTGCTGAAAAACATGTCCTAACTTGAATCTGTTTGGCTTCCTTTGTTCACAGTAATTTTTTTGTGACTAGCAAGGAAAAATTGGAAACTGCATCAAGTATTGGAAAAGAAGAATATTTGCAGAAGATAAAAGAGGTAGGAAAATAGAAATGATGGCTTTTATATTATATTTATTTTCTTTTTAGTTAATATTCTAAATATTTGTGAGAAATGTGAAAATTTTCTGAAAGTATATATATATATATATATATGTATATACATAAACTGATAATAATCAGGGCCATTCACAGTAATGATTTAAAGATTTTATTCTTTCCTAAAGTACTTTAAATATGTGAACAAACAGAAGTTGTGCATGGGAAAATGAACCATGTTTTTAACTTTTCATGTGGATATGGTTATTTTACATTAGGGATATCCATCGCTAATGCCTTTTATCATTTTAATTATTTTATTTTTCTATTTTAAATTTAAATTTTATTTTTATATTCCCCATACAATTACAACCCCCTTATTTTGACCCCAAGCCCTCCTTTCCCCGCCCCCCAAACCCCCATAGTGTGTCTCTTGTTCATAGTTACTTGTTGATTTTGATATTTTCTTTCTTATAGTTATTCTTTTTCCTGGTCCCTTATTTAAGTTTTCTAGATTCCTGCTATGAGTGAGACCATCCGGTATTTTTCTTTTTCTTTCTGGCTTATTTCACTGAGCATGATCCCTTCCAGGGCCATCCATGTTGCTGCAAATTGCATGTGTTGATCTTTTTTGAATGCTGAGTAATATTCCATGGTGTCTATGTACCACATCTTCTTGATCCAGTCATCTATTTTTGGGCATTTGGGTTGTTTCCAAAGCTTAGCTATTGTAAACAGTGCTGCTATAAACATAGGGGTGCGGGTGCTCTTTGGAATTGATGTTTCTGTGTCCTTTGGGTAAATACCTAGGAGTGGAATTGCTGGATCATATGGAAGCTCTATGTTTAGTAGGTCCAGAAATCTCCACACAGCTCTCCACAGTGGTTGGACCAGTTTGCACTCCCACCAACAGTGCAGGAGAGTTCCTTTTTCTCCACATCCTCGCCAACATTTGTTGTTGCTAGTTTTTTTAATATGTGCCCCAAAATATGGAACACTTCATGAATTTGCATGTCATCCTTGCGCAGGGGCCATGCTAATCTCCTCTGTATCGTTCCAATTTTAGTATATGTGCTGCCGAAGCAAACACCATTTTAATTATTTTAAATAATTAGGACTTTGTCCTGCTGTATGTGTGGTCCCTGGGAAGTAGAGCAACCTACATTGCATGTAATGTTGCCAGTGAGATATTTGAATTTTATTTAACTGCCAGGAGACATCATTTAAAAAACTCAGATTAAACACAATATCCTAGCACAAGTTCATACCCATGGGTCTAAAGGAAAATTCATCTACAAGATATTTAGTGCAGTTTTCATTATAATAGTTGAACAATTGGGGGAAAATACAATGAAAGTCCAACAAAACAGCCATGATTAAAAAATATCAATATTATTCATATTATTGAGTAACAAATATAAAACAGGACATATACCATGACCCTGTACACACACACACACACACACACACACACACACACACACACACTCACACACACATGCATCCCAGACATAGCTGAAAATTCCCATTGCCCCTTGCACTGAAGTTGAAATGTTCTTGGGATCCCCTCTCTGCCACTCTCCCCCCACATCAACCCCCTCACACGGACTGTCCCATACATATACCAGGACTTGCAGTGGCAGGTATATATGCCTACCTTCTCTATCTCTGGTTTGTCCCCTAGTGAACCAGGCTTTAAAATTCATCCCTTTCATAGTTCCTAATAGAAATTTATTCACCATAAGCATTTCCTGATCTGTTGTGAATTTTGAGTGGGCACAGGGAAGAATCCCACTGCAGAGTACAAAGCCATCTTGTTCTCCTTCTTTCTCTCCAAGTTCCTCATCCATCCTCTCGGTACACTACCATCCATGTTACAGGCCCTGACCTGCAAAGTTTGGGTCTGTTGCCCTCTAGGGAGAGAAGTCACTAGAGTGCTAGTGTAGTTGAGCCAGGAAAGGCTTTATTGGAGGGAACCAATGCCGGAAAGGAAAACTAGCCTGGCTCCGAAGGGAGTTAGGGGGAGATATTTAAAGGGTAGGTCCAGAAGGTGGGGAGGAGGAGCACAGCAGCGTCATAGCTCATTCTGAGTTGGGCTATGCCCTGGTGTGCAGCGACAGATTAAATTCCAACTGAGCCTGTGGGCTCTTAACCTTCTCCCACTGGGAAACTGTGAGATAATCTTTATTCAGGATCTAATGCTTTGTCTAGCATGGTGCCTAATTGTCAGTGTGGTCGGCCAAATTATTTGTACAGAGCTCACCCGTCCATGATTTGATCCACCTGCTGAAACAGGACTTGGAGTAACTCACCCTACTGGCTCACAGTTTCTTTCGCCTAGACTATGTCACCCATATTCAAATTTTTGTCCCTCTGTAACAAATCATGGCTTCACAACCCTTTCTCAAAAGCCTGTCACCATGTCCCAGGCAGGAACATCAAAGCATTTCTCAGATGAATGAGTTATACCAATTTAATTCTTTCCAATTTTGAGTGAGCAATCAGTGTAAAGATGGCTTGCCCTTCAGGCTGGACCTGTCTGCTGCTTTTGGTTGCAAGGATACTGCGGGACAGAAACGAAACAAGGTTTGTTGGTTGGTTTTTGAAGTTGCCTTTTGTTATTGGGACAAGGGATTTTTTGCTTTTCCCTTTATTTATTGTAGGAGCTGTTGGGCAGGTTTCAGCTCTTCTCACGGCTTCCAGCTCTCAGACTGCCTGAACAGTCCAGGACCCCAAACTAGTGGACTCATTTGGTCAAAGGGTCAAATGCAAAGAGGTTTCCCTTTAATGCATAGCCCTCAGCCAGCCTCCACAAGTGCAAGTGACTACATCAAAGGGAACAGGGTTCTGGGCCTCCCTGGTTGTGCAAGGGATTAAGAAGCAACCTATGAAGCTAACCGCAGGCACTGCAGCACGAGTTTGATCCTGGGTCAGGGAGCTACCCACATGGCACAGCAGACCTCTCCTGACTCTCCCGCTGCTCCCCTCAGCAGTGTGTTTCAGTCAATCTGCCTGTTCTGTTCCCCACTCTGTCTCTGGTGGATCTTCTCACCCCCCACACCTCTGGCTTGTACCCCAGTTCTTGTATGCATAAATAAATAAAAAAAAGAGAACAGGGTTCTAACCCATCTATTATTTCCATTGGGCTAAAAATTGACATTCATTCTTTTTTTTTTTTTTTAAAAGCTCATCTACTTTTTTATTTATTTATTTTTTTTATAGAGGCATGTTTTTACTTATTTATTTATTTATTTGTTTGTTTTGTTTATACATGCACTGGGTACAGTCAGAAGCGCGGGAGGGTGAGAGAATTCACCAGAGCCAGAGCAGGGAGCAGAGCAGGCAGAAGGACCAAAGTACACTGCTGAGGGGAGCAGCGGGCGGCAGGAGAGGTCTGCGCGCCATGTGGGACCCTCCTCTGGTGGCCGGGGAGCAGCCGGGGATCGAACCGGCATCGCAGAGGCCACGGGCAGCTTTGCAACCCAGCGCTCAACCGCTGCGCCACCGGGGAGGCCCGACATTCATTCTTAATATTCATGAGTAATATGAGGCAAGTTGACTGATAACAACATTTTATTGTACTTTAACTTTTTTGTTGCAAACATTGTACATATATGGGATAGTAATATACTGGAAATGTGTAGTCATCATGTACTTATCTATCTTTCCATTAATATAATTTGTTAATTTTAATGAAGTCCAGTATATCAGGCTTTTCCTTTTTGGCCAATGCTTTTTTGCATCTTACATCATCAGGATTGTCTCCTATATGATCTTCTAGAAGCTTTATTGTTTGACCATTCACATTTAGGATTACAAGCCATTTACAATCTCTCTGTATGTGTATTTTTCTATAAGACTGCCCAATTAACTAATGCCAGTTTAAAGAAAAGACAGTGTTTTCCTCCATACTGCGGAGCACTTTTGTTATAAATCAAGTGTGGATTTTAAATGCGTCATAAATATGTGTGTTTATCTGTAGACTATTGTGTTCATTTGGACTATTTGTCTTTCCTCATATTAAAACCATACTGCCTTAATTAGTAGTGTTTTTTTTTTTAAGATTTATTCATTTATGCATACAAGAGCTGGGGTACAGGCCAGAGATTCAGGGGGGTGAGAGGATTCACCAGAGACAGAGTGGGGAACAGAACAGGCAGATCTACCAAGGTACATTGCTGAAGGGAGCAGCGGGGAGACAGGAGAGGTCTGCTGCACCATGTGGGTTGCTCCCTGGCCGGCTAGGGAATGAACTTGTGCTGCAGAGGCTGCAGATTGCTTCGTAGTGTGGTGCTTCATCCCTTGCACCACCAGGAGGCCCCCAAATTAGTATTTTTTAAAAATAATTTCTTATGTTAGTGGGCAGGCTGAGGGTTACCACAGGAACCCCAAACTGGCATGCTCTAAATGGTTTCTGCCCCCTGCCACATAAAGACAAAGCATATGCCTAGTGAGAGCTTTAATAGAATTTTGTGCATAGAGAGGGAAGAAGAGAAAAGATGTAGTTTCCCAATGAAACACCCGAAGTTATCCATCCCCTCGTGGGTAAATGCTCAGCCAAACAGAGTTGGCCCAAAATGGGGCCACTGAGGTCCAGAAGCTTGCCACAAGTCTGAGGCACTCTCTGGCAGGGAACCATGAGAAAGTGGCAAACGGGGCCAGGCAAATCTGAGATGATAGGAACAAAATTAAAGTACAAATCAAGATATCATCTGCCATTGTCATGTGTGTCTCATGTGTGTCTGCCCATGTGTGTCTCACCATGTCTCTCACAAGAGTCTCTACATGTCTAGACTCCATATGTCTTTTTCGTGTCCCCCAAGTCCCTAGTGCAAGTCCAGAGTTGAGAAGGAAGTGCATCCTCCTTCACATGTCTCTCTGCTCCACATTTCTCTCCTCCTGAGTCTCCTCCATCTTCTCTCCAAGTATTCTGTATCTTCATCTGGTTGCTAGCTCCGTAGGGAACCTGGAATGTCCCTTTTTAATGGCAATTCCTTTGTTACATTTCATTCCATTCTCTTTCCTCTCTTTCTGCAACTCCAATTATTTATGTATATATATTATATAACTAGTTGTACTAATACAGGTAGATATTCTCTCTCCATTGTATCCTTTATTCTGTATTTTCTCCTTTTTCTATCCTTTTTCATTCTAAACAGAATGGTCTTATTTGAGTTTCTAATTTTGGTTCTTCTTTTCAATTGGTAATTTTCAAATCTGTGTTATCACTCTTTGCTGCTTTTAATTCCTGGCCATAATTTTTTGAGCTTGTCTAGTATTTCTTCGATTATAGTAAACATAGTCTTTCTATAGTTCAATGTCTAATTCCAATATCTGTTCTTTTTTGTAGGTCTATTTGTGTAATCTGCTGCTTCTGCCTGTTTTTGTTCATGCTCTCTTATTTCCTTATTTTCCTGGTAGCAAAATATACACTGGACATTGTACTTAAAAATCATGTTTGTAGAAATAACTTAAGGTCTAGGATGATGGTGTCTTCCTCAGGAACAGGTTTTCATTAACTTGTCAGGTGCCTGGGGGTGTTACCTGTCTTGAACCACCTTGATCCACCTTTATGTTCCCTGGTGAAAGAAAGCAGCTGGACCATGGTTTGTGAGCTTCCAATCCACCCTTCTCCAGAGGGTGATGTTTTGGGGATTCCAGACTGAAGTGGTGAGAGGTGTATTGGGTTCAACACCTGGATAAACTCTGAGTGTTGGCTTCTGATCCTTTTGTCAAGTAAGGGAACCAAAACTCATTTTCCAAGGGTTCACTCCTTATGGTTAAAAGTTCTATGAGGAAAAGGAGTTTTGTTTGCTAGAATTACCACTGTAGACTCTTGCTTTCTTACAGAATTAAGCCACATAATTCCTCATTATCTTGCTAGTTCTATTTAAGAATTTTTTTAATTCAGCTAAGTTTAGTTGAATTTAATTCACCATTCATAATAAACTTAATTTTCTTGCCTCATTTGAAGCAATTCAATAGACATGTAAGCCCAAAACCTTACTTCATTCAGAACATTGATGGGTATACTATTTTTGTCCTAAAATAGAAATATTTAATGAGAAGCAAGCATAATATTTAGTCAAAGAGGTTTTGAGTGAGAATATCTGTTGATTTTTTCTAGACAGCTGAAAAACTGAAACATGTTCGTATCAATAACAAAGAACTACAGGAGAAATTAAACACTGTAACCAGACAATATAAGATTGTCTTAAAGGATGAGAAAAATGATTTTATGTGGAAACAGAAGTTAGCTGACGAGTATGTTTCTATCCATGAAGCAGCATGCTATAGTTTTGGGGTGATGTCCATGCTCTCAAAATGGTGACTTTCTGCTTAGGCATATCCTTGTTTTAAAATCTACTAACAACTATGTAATCTTTGTCCAACTGTAAGTAAATAACACTTCTAGTTTACCTCTATAATAGTGGGTAATGCTGTCTTCATCTGGGTTAAGACCAAATCCATAAGCATCAAATGCATGTTTTTTCCTTCTAAATCAGATTCTTGTAAGAAAGAAAAAAAACATGATTTTATCCACTGAGACTATGTTGAGAATTACAAGATCTGCATTTATCAGAAACTGACTCTGCACCTATATTCCCAATCTCAGAAAAGGAGCTGGTCATTGGCACAAACCTCTAACCCAGAGACTGGGGAATTAGCCAAGTAAATCCCTGTCTCGCTACCAATGAGACTCCATTTAATCACTACACCTTGTCATTCCACCTCTCAGGTATTCCCCAATATACCCTATCTTCCTCTCCATCTCCATGCTTTTCCAGTCTTCCATCTCCACCCTTTCCAGTCTTCCTTTGGCTTGCCTCTCAGCTCTTCCCACTTTCTGCATAATCACACCTAACTCACCTCTCTTCCACATCTCTAAAGCCTCCCTCTGATGTCATTCCTTCTCATCAGTCACTGCATTGTAATCAACTGAGCACAAATCCCTTGTCCCAGTAGACTATGAATAGGTCAGCACAGTCATCAGTCTTATTCAGGACAGAGGACCTTGTCCATTGCCGAGTATGTAGTAGAGAACATTCACCAATAACTTAATGAGTATGATAGAATAACATTTGCAAATATGAAATTGTGTAAGTAATCATCCATTACTATATTCACAGTTAAATCACATGCAAGTGAAATTACAGTGTCCAGCCCACTTAGGTGAAGCTGAGTTTATGTGAATTGCTGTAGCATTTAGGCTGCAGAGAATTGTTGCAATCATTTCCTCTCATTCAACTGAACAGCCTACTGAGAATGATAGTAGGCTGCATGCAAAAACTTTACTCAGATCAAAGCTGTTATCATTTGAATCATAAAATATGCCAGTGACAAATAATTATATCACTAGGACATTTACTACCATTATTGGCTTTTGTCTGCACCTTGAGCCTGCCAACAAAACACCACAGACTAGATGGTCTAACAAAGTTTATTTTTCACAGTGGAATCTGAGATAGGGATGCTAAGGGCTCTCTTCTTGCTTCTGCCTTCTCGTTTTGTCCTCACATAGGAGAGAAAGGGAGGAAGAGAGAGATGGGGGAAAGAGGAGAGAGAGAGCTTTCTGGAAACTTTCTTATAATCCCATCATGAGGGTGGGACCTCATCTAAATTTAATTCTCTTCCAAAGACCCCATCCCCAAAGGCACATCATTGGGGGTTAAGATTTCAAAGTATAGGGGGACACACTTCAGCTCACAGCGGTTTTGAAGAAGACAAGATAACTTAGATAAAGTACTTTCTCTCACAGTCATTTTCCCTATCAACTCTGGAAACAAACAAAACCTTGCACTTCCCATTTTTCTCTCTGCAAGCTGGAGAGAAAAAATAACCACTTTTTATAAAATGCCTCACGGGTGCCTGACACTGTCTTGATACTTCTTATTTAATCCTTGTCTCTGGGAGAGAGGCGTTGTGACACTCATTTTATGGATGGTGAAAGTAAACCACCTCCACCAGTGAAGTTTCTTTTCAAGGTCACACTGCAGGGAACAGTCATCAAACTCCATGAGACTCCACTTGCCACAGAAGAACTTGATAGAATTGACCAATGCATTAGGAGAAACTCAGCCACACAGAAGGCTGGGGTACTATGAAATTGTTTTTTGTCTTATGGTTACTTTTACAGTTAGGTTCTTCCCATAGCTTGGAAATTTTCCTGTTTAGATTTAGCCACTACCAGCAAAAAGACTTTGTTTTTAATTTTTACTATTTTATTTGGTAAATCATTCATAAACTGAACTTTCCAAACTACTTTTTAAATTCTTGTGTGTGATAGCATATTTTCTCATGCAATTATTTGAATCTCAACATATGATAGTTCTGTTTTTTCATGGTAGAAATAAGAAACAACTGGATTTCATAACTGAGAAAGAAAAATTTCTATTAAAAAGAAAAATGGACATCAAAAATATGGAAGAAGGACTCATCACACTGAAAGACCTTCTTAGGTATGTTTGTTATCTTCAGAATTTTGAATCTTCATTCTTCTCTGCATTCATTGTTTAGTGATAAAATAAATCTAAGCTAATTTCTTTTTTTTTTATAGAGGCATGTTTTTATTTATTTATTTATTTGTTTGTTTGTTTTGTTTATACATGCACTGGGTACAGTCAGAAGCGTGGGAGGGTGAGAGAATTCACCAGAGCCAGAGCGGGAAGCAGAGCAGGCAGAAGGACCGAAGTACACTGCTGAGGGGAGCAGCGGGCAGCAGGAGAGGTCTGCGCGCCATGTGGGACCCTCCTCTGGTGGCCAGGGAGCAGCCGGGGATCGAACCGGCGCCGCAGAGGCCGCGGGCAGCTTCGCAACCCAGCGCTCAACTGCTGCACCACCAGGGAGGCCCAAATCTAAGTTAATTTCTAATGTATTCTAGAAAATGAGTTTTATAATGAACTCTGTCTTGCAGTCTGAAAAAGTCATTATAATTGAATCTTTCATTGAAATCACAGACAAGCGCTAAGTTCTAATATAAAATAGTGGTCACAAAAATTGGTCAGTTAGGGGTAATTGACAAGAATGTTCCTGGATGACATCACAACAGTGACCCATTATGATATTCATTTCTGCCATTCAAATCATTTTCATTTTTCTGATTAACAAAGTAAAGGCTATACCTGGGCCTCCCCGGTGGCGCAGCGGTTGAGCGCTGGGTTGCGAAGCTGCCCGCATCCTCTGCGGCGCCGGTTCGATCCCCGGCTGCTCCCTGGCCACCAGAGGAGGGTCCCACATGGCGCGCAGACCTCTCCTGCCGCCCGCTGCTCCCCTCAGCAGTGTACTTCGGTCCTTCTGCCTGCTCTGCTCCCCGCTCTGGCTCTGGTGAATTCTCTCACCCTCCCGCGCTTCTGACTGTACCCAGGGCATGTATAAACAAAACAAACAAATAAAATAAATAAATAAATAAACATGCCTCTATTAAAAAAAAAAAAAAAAAGTAAAGGCTATACCTGATTTTTAAATTCTGGTATAGAAATGTGTAACTTACAGAGTAAGACTTACTCTAATCGCTCCACAAAGTTATCAATGTTCAGTTTGCTCTTTCTACCTTCAAGTAGATATATACTTATATATGTGTGTGTCCAAAAATTAGACTGTGCTATTCTAGAACCGGATTTTTCACTTAAAATAATATCTGAGTAATTTACACAATGTTATATGTCAATTGTATCCCAATAAAACTGGGAAAATATAGCTTTAGACTCAACAATGAAATGTAATAATTAGTACAGAGCATTCCCATATACTCTTCACCAACTCCTCCAAATATTTCTAGTTTACTATATTTGTCTTTATCATTCTCCCAAATGTAACTTTCCTATCACTTAAATATAGGACAAAGAAGAGGCAAACTTATAAAACTCAAATGGGTAGTGATAAAATTTGGTACAAACTACCAGAAATGTAAACACTGTAGGAAGTGTACATTCTCATTCTCTATGAATGAGCAGGAAAATGGTTTTGAGATTGGTAGTGTTACATTTTCTCCATGAATAATATAAATTTGTAACTAGTTGTATCATCATTACTCTGGTTGCTAGAAAGTTCAGGGCCAAATTTGTGGTCCAGTATTCGTATTCATTTACGATTTTTATATTATTGTAATATTTTATTTTTAAATTAGTTTGACTCCTTTGAGGATAAAATTAAATATGTAAATAATTAAAATTGGTAAGTCTGGGGCAAACTGTGAAGAACCGTATAATTCCAGGGGAGATAATTAGATCTATTTAGATAGGAAATTGAAAGTTTCTGATTTCAAATAAAGGAAGAAGCATGATTACAGTTGTCTTTCTAGTTTATTTAATAATATTAAATATTTGGGCTTATTTATGAATATTTCCATCTTTCAAAAGATGTAAAGTCATATTTTAATGTGACCTTCAATTTTTGTCCATGAAGCCCTTTTTAGGGAAAAAAATGGAGTAAAATTAATGACTTCTAATACCTATATTAGTCTTCATATTTCCATCCATTCTACCACAACAAAGTCTTCCTTTTTCTTTTTTAAACACTTTATTAGTAGAAGACAGAGGCATATTCTTTTTTTTTTTTAAAGATTTATTTATTTATTTATACAAGCACTGGGTACAGTCAGAAGCACGGGAGGGTGAGAGAATTCACCAGAGCCAGAACAGAGAGCAGAACAGGCAGACTGATGAAGTACACTGCTGAGGGGAGCAGCAGGTGCGGCAGGAGAGGTCTGCGCGCCATGTGGGAAGCTTGCCCAGTGTCCGGGGATCAAACTGGCGCTGCAGAGGCTGTGGGCAGCTTCGTAGACCAGCACTCAACCTCTGCGCCACAGGGGAGGCCCGAAAGTCTTCCTTTTTTAATCAGTTCTTTCCCCTCAGTCCAAGAATCTATGTGACTTTCTGAATATACACTGTATCAAATCAGACCTTAATCTGGAGTCCAAAGTTCCTCACCCTTTTGTTGACTTTCACTCAGCCGTGCCATTCCTGTGCACTCCCGCTCATGCCCTCTGCACACAGCGAGTCTGCCTAGGTCACGGGACTCCTGATTAGCTTCCCCTTTTGTCTCTGCCAGTGATGACGCCTTTTCCTGGGTGAGATTGCACCTCCAGTCTAGCAAACCATCTTCCTCCCTCTGTTACACATTAACCTCCTATAACCCTTCTTCAACTACTTTCCCAGAACCTGTTCTTCCCTATCCTTTGGTATTCATCTCAACACTTGAAAATTAATTTTAGTTGCACAAAATTGTAGTTGTTTCCTTTTGGACTGTAACTAATGTTTTTAGTTGGCGTGACAAGACTTATTTTGTCTCCCAATTAGATGGTAGAATTTTATGTATTCTAACAACACCCACAAAGGCAAAATCCAATATCTTTTTCTTGTTTTCAGAGCGACACAGGAACTATATCGAAAGCAAGTAAGAATCCTGAGTGATAACATGCAAAGAGAATATCAGAGATGGTAAGGAAAACAAGTTCATTTGTATTATGAGTAGTATGTGTCATCTTACTGAGCAATGTCCCTAAGTTGGAAGAAAACCAGAGTAGTTGTTGGTTAGTGGAGTGCAAGGAAACAATTTTCCTAAATTAAATTGTGTGAAATCTTCTGGCTCTATCTGTGTTTGTTAGATTTTTTTTTTTTTCTGGCATTGAACAGAACCAGAGTTTCCCATCTCAGTCAAGTGAAATCACCAAGGGTAACATTGCTGAGATTTGTGTAGTGACTCTTGCTCATCCAGACTTCCATGTGGACATGGACTAGTCTGGTCGCTCTGCCTTTTACTAACGCAATGACTAAGGTTTGTTTTTTCACTTACCTTCCATCTCTGTAAGTGGGGAATGAAAGTGGCATCTACTACTTTTTTTTTTTGTAAATACTTTTTTTTTTAATTTTATATTCCCCATACAATTGCAACCCCCTGATTTTGACCCCAATACCTCCTTTCCCCGTCCCCCCCCAAAGTGTGTCTCTGGTTCATAGTTGTTTGTTGATTTTTATTTTTTTCCTTTCTTATAGTTATTCTTTTTCCTGGTTCCTTATTTAGGTTTTCTAGATTCCTGCTATGAGTGAGACCATCCAGTATTTTTCTTTTTCTTTTTGGCTTATTTCACTGAGCATGATCCCTTCCAGCGCCATCCATGTTGCTGCAAATTGCATGTGTTTATCTTTTTTGAATGCTGAGTAATATTCCATGGTGTATATGTACCACATCTTCTTGATCCAGTCATCTATTTTTGGGCATTTGGGTTGTTTCCAAAGCTTAGCTATTGTAAATTGTGCTGTTATAAACATAGGGTGCAGGTGCTCTTTTGAATTAATGTTTCTGTGTCCTTTGGGTAAATACCTAGGAGTGGAATTGCTGGATCATATGGAAGCTCTATCTTTAGTAGGTTGAGGACTCTCCACACAGCTCTCCATAGTGGTTGGACCAGTTTGCACTCCCACCAGCAGTGCAGGAGAGTTCCTTTTTCTCCACAACCTCGCCAACATTTGTTGTTGCTAGTTTTTTTAATATGTGCCATTCTCACTGGTGTAAGATGGTATCTCATTGTAGTTTTGATTTGCATTTCCCTGATTGCAAGTGACGTTGAACATTTTTTCATATGCCTGGTGGCCGTTTGTATTTCCTCTTCAGAAAAGTTTCTTTTTAGCTCTTCTGCCCATTTTTTTACTAGATTATTTTCTTTGTTTTTGTTGAGTCTCATCAGCTCTTTGTAGATTTTTGTGATCAGGGCATCTACTACTTTTAAGGTGAATCATAAATACATAGCATATTTAGATCAATGTCCAGCACTTGTGGAAACTAAGTTGTATTTTATTGTTGGGGCTTTTGTCATTGTTGCTAATATTATTCATGTCACAGATTCCAATTGCACTATTTACTCTTCTCTGATTAAGTAGACTTTTGAATGTTGTGGTGACAGAAAAACTTGACAACCCAGACGTTTGAAATCTCTTATTGGCACTTTGGGTAGTTTAGGTAATTCCATGTGTTTCTGCCTGGGCCTCTTCTTTTTCTTGCCCCTAAGCCATTTCTCCCCTTAACCTAGAGGAGGCGAGTTGCCTAATATGGCTGAGCTTCTGTCCCACTGAGCATACAGACACTGTGTCTTACTCTGAAGCCACTTATAGAGAGTGTTTTGAGGCACTATTTTTCCAATTTTTTTTTTTTTGGTTAATATGCATAGTCAGCATCACCAATAGCACACAAAGTTTTGTATGATCATAGTGGAACACATTTTCTTTAAAATTTCCTCATCTTTTAGGTAAGCCATTACGTCCATTTAATAGTAATCTTTTTGTTTTAATTGCTAGTATTTTGACTCAGTGGAAAATAGCTACTATCCGAAAACGACATGAACGTTGGTTAATAGCCCAACAGAATGCATTACAAGATGTTATAAAAAAAATTCATTTTGCAGAACAAAGACAAGCTGATTTATTACAACAGGTAAGGGAACACAGGGATTTAGTATTCTTTAGATTGCAGATGAGTACTTCTGCAATATAATAAAAGTAATATTTAATTAAAGGTATTTTTCTTTCTACCTACTTCATGTTGGTAGAGGATTTAGAGTGAGTTATTTAATTTTCTTTTTTTTAAGATTTATTTTTATTTATTTATGCCTAAAAGAACTGGAGTGTAGTCCAGAGGTGTGGGAGGTGAGAGGACTCACCAGAGACAGTATGGGGAACAGAACAGGTAGATTGACTGTAGTACATTGCTGAGGGGAGTAGCAGGTGAAACAGGAGAGGTCTGTATGTGGGCTAGCTCCCTGGTGGGAGATCGAATTCATGCAGCAGTGGCTGGCAATAGCTTGATAGCACTGAGACTTTAACCCTTGAACCACCAGAGAGGCCCTATTTAATTTTCATAAGAAATGTATCCATTTGTTGTGTATTAACAACATTACTGTTCCCTTTAGAATATGCTTTCGTAGCATGTAACCTGGAACTTATTTGAGGTCAGTTTTTAAAGAAACTGTACAGACCATTTCTATAACCATACCTATGTGGATAGACCAAATATCACTTATTTTGGGCCTCCCCTGGTAGCGCAGGTGGTTGAGTGCCGCGCTGTGAAGCTGTCTGCAGCCTCTGCAGCACCGGTTTGATCCTGGCCGGCCGGGAGGGTCCCACATGGCACAGCAGACCTCTCCTGTCGCGCCCACTGCTCCCCTCAGCAGTGTATTTCATCAGTCTGACTGTTCTGTTCCCCACTCTGTCTCTGGTGAATCCTTTCAACCCCCACCCCATGCATCTGGCCTATACCCCAGTTCTTGTATAAACAAATAAACCTTTAAAACAAACAAGAAAACAAATATCATTTATTTGGCTTCATTATATATCCTCTGGCTACCCTTCACCCCCACTGTTCCCATTCTTCATTTCATTTGTAAATATTGCTTGAAGAAGAAATTAATCTCTAAGAGAGTTGAAAAAGTCTCATGGGTTATTTAGCAGTAATATAACCTGAAGTCGGAGCTAAGAGGAATTAATTTAGCTGGGTGTTTGAAAATATATGTAAAGCTGACTGCTATAAGAGAAATCACAAATTCTCATTTTGCTCTAATTAGGTCAGTTTTAGAGAAAAACATATCAATGATTTTTTGGCAGAGATTGAAGCCCTTACAGCAAAATTAAAACAAGAGGAGGAGCAATCTGTTTTCAAAGAAAAAGAGTTAATGCGCGAGTTGAGCAAGTATCAGGTAACATCTATTTTACATCTAAGAATAACTTTAGGTGGCTGTATGTGGGAGGGGACATAATACATGCTATTCTAATCAGTTGAATGTGAAATAACAAGGCTACAATTTAATTCTGAACCTTTCTTCTTCTGAAAAAGAAATAGAGCAATTAAGAATTGTCAGTTAAAAAAATCACACAGTCCATGTTGTGTGTAAGTGCTGTCGAAATCCATGGAAATGGGCAGATGGGTGTGAGAAGCGTCAGAGTTATCATGGGAGTGCTAGGGAGGGTAACCCAGTGAGACCAACCCCAGAAAGCCCCCCTTAAAAAGAGAGCGTTACTGACTTGAAAGAGCCAAGAGCAGACTTAGGATGGCACAGGCATGAAGAGTGGGGGAGGTGATGAGAAAAGGCACTGAGTACCCAGGGGGTTCACAGCTGACAAGTCTCTGGAAACACAGTGAAAAACATACCTGTTCAAGGTGATGGTGTTGCTGGAAAGGCACGGGCATGTTCCTTGGAGACCTCTTTGGCAGAGGAGCTGAGAATAAAAGGGTTGTGGTCAAAGTTCCCCTAAACTTGATTCTGTCTAAAGAGGAAAAAGAGGCCCCACTACACCGAAAGGGACTTTTTTCGAAAGCAGTCATCCCTTGCTCTAGCAAGGGAGTAGGAATCTTTACATTTCCAAGTTTAGGGTCTTACCCTGGTCCAAGCCCACTCCCCTTCGACCCCCAACACACACCCTGCCAGCAACGCTCTGCCCATAACTTGGTATCTGTGGCCATAATATCAGGCCAAAAGATAAACAAGCACCTCTCCCACTTGCATCTACATGTTTGTCCTCGCCGCATCTCCTTCCATGTGTCTGCTCCTTCTCCTTCATTCCGCTTCCATTTATACGTTCACCTCACTCCTTCCCACTGCCGTTCAGGAAATCTGTCCCATAACCCGCTGGGTCTAGCGGGGTGGGGAAAATGGCACCCGGTCAATGTTGCCCCCCTTCCCAGAGATGCAGCCGCCACAGGGACAGTAGCTGGAGCAAGCAGAGGTGGGGGGAGGGCAGGAGGTGCTTGGGTCTCATCTTCCGGAAGTAGATGCTGAGATGGCATTAGGTGTGCGGAGGCCTCTGAGGAAGGATTACCTGTGGAAGGAGGGCAGAGGAAGCCTCAGGCTGCCTCTGTAAACTGAAACACTCTCTAGGGACTCTGGAGCAAGAATTGTCCATTAGAAGAGTCACACCTGGGGCAGACAGGGCAACACCCTTGCATGACCTCTTTGCACAGTCTGTGGGCAGAGGGCCGCCCCTTGAAGGACCTGACAGCGGCAAGGGGCCTCTGAGGGAGCCAACCCCTGAAAGCTGTCCAGTAATCACACTCCTTCCCGCAGGTAGCCCACGCCTCCTGGCGGGGACCCACAGGGGCATCCCCAGGTCTGCCACACTTTTGTGGGCCACCGTGAGTGCTTTTCATCTGCTCCCCCTGGACTGGGAAGCCATCCCAGAGGCTAAGCAGAGGGCTGAAATCATCTGATTTGAATAGGATCTGTCAAGCTGCTTTAAGTAGCATGTAGGGACTCAGCAGCGGACACAAGACCAGTAATATCGAATAATTCAAGCAAGAGCAATACGTCAAATAATTCAAGTAGCCTGAACCAAAACAATAAGTGAGGAGGTGGCAAGAACTGGTCACATCACAGATATTTTTTGAGATGGAGCTATCAGAGTTCACCCTCACACCCAGAGGTGAAACCATGAGGACAATTACCTGAGGGGTAAGAATATAATAAGGACAGTACTTAGCATCTATTCAAGATTATACAGTGCAGTTAGCTGTGATAATTAGAAGCATAAGACTGTGCAGATGAAATGATTACTGTGGACACCCTGCCAAAGCCTGCCAGGCTGTGTGCCCCCTGCAGGGGCCCTGTGTGCACCTGTGTCTTATTTGCACAAAGGCATGGCGGATGGCAGCCTCTGACCGGTTGTTATTAAGCAACAATGCCATCCCCCCTATAAGCATCACAGTACCTTCACCCTGCCCTGTAACAACCCCCAGCACAGTGAATTCAATTTCTGCCTTTAGCTCAGTGACATGAGGAATCCCAAACGAAGAGGACACAACCGCAGATTTTGGTTGATGGGATCATTCATTGTTGCACCCGTGGTGGAATCCTTCTTGCAGCCATTAATAGGATCTGTAGACCAACAGAGCCCAACGTCACAGGGAAGAAAGGCAAAATCATTAGGGTTAATAGGAATCCCAGTGCCACTCGGGTCCCTGACCTCTCTGATCTCTCCATGGAAAACAGCCCTGGATCCCTGGTTCAGATGAATTTCCAGGTCTTGAGAGGTGTTGCCGTCAATCAGTTCTGTGTTGTGTAGACCTGGCTCAGATACTGGGGGACTCACCTGAAATTCTCCAGCTGGAGATGCCCCGGGCTTCCACAGCCTACCCAGCTCGGACACGTAGCGCCGCGTGGCGGGCCTCCCCAGCCCTGCTGCAGGCAGGCTGTCAGGAGCAGTGCCTCTAGGAAGCAGGGTTGCTGCTGGAGG
This sequence comes from Talpa occidentalis, assembly GCF_014898055.3. Lineage (NCBI taxonomy): Eukaryota > Metazoa > Chordata > Mammalia > Eulipotyphla > Talpidae > Talpa > Talpa occidentalis. The sequence continues at coordinate 68,216,441 of NW_023601104.1, read as the reverse complement.
ATTTGACCTTCTGTTGCGTGAGCTGGTTACGCAGCCCTAACAAGACTGTCAACTTTATATCTGGAGCTGAACCTGGAGGCAGCAGGAAAAGGTTGGAGAAGGAAAGATGAACTGGAAGTGAAGGAAAGCAAAGGCAAACTGGAACTCGCAGAATGAGCTGGAACTCATGGGCCTGGGTCTCTCTTCTGTCCTAGACTCCCAGGAATTGCAGCAGAAGCCAGAGGCTTTATCACTGAGCTTGGTTTGCACAGGGTTGGGGAATGAGACGCTGAGGGGGGATTTGATGGAGCTGGAGAAGCTGTGAGCCTGCCCGGCTGCCCGTTGCAACAAGCTGAGCAGGGAGATACCAACAACTCGCCTGAGCGGCGGCAGAACCTGGCACCCAGCCCCTCTCTCAGAGCATAAACTGAGAGGGTGGTTTCTTATCCAGGAATGAAGGATGCCTCACATCTCCTTGTGCCCCTCTGTCCTGTTTTAGAGAGCTTCGTGTGGATACTGCATAACTGAGTTTCTTAGCACTTCCACTTGGAGAAATTTACTGCTGAGTCTGCACTGTAATATTCTGGAGTTCTTGTGTTCCATGTGTATGGTTTTTTCTATATTTATTCCAAAGGGTTGTAATGGCAATTTGGTGCCTCTCGTGGGGACCTGAAAGGTATGCCTTCCAAACATGGGGCTTCTTGGCCAGATGGGCTATTTCACTGCCCTGTGTGAGTCTTGTTCTCTTGCTCCTGAGCTATGACTTTGGTGGCGTCGAGGCCACTTGGTCCTGCAGTGCTGTGCTGTGAGGGCTCCTCCTGCCGGGAAGCAGGCCTGGTGTTGCCCTGCTGGCGCGTGGAGCTTCTTTCAACTTATGTGCATAGACCGATAAACATGAAACTGTAAATAAAAGTTTTTATGAGTAAACGGGCAGCCCTCTTGAGAGTGTGAGTATCTAGTCTAGAAATCCTCTGATTGCTATGACAACAAGAGGGATACTTATTTCTCTCTCCCTTGTACAGGCCAAAGGGAAGGGGCCCAGATCTGCTGTCCTCAGCTTGGGTCTCTCATCTGTGGGTCCAAATGGGGGCTCCCATGGTCATCCTCTCCGAGTTAGGGAATGAGGGCAGGGCCGAGGGAGCGCATACCTCTTCCTGTCACAGGGGCAAGACCCAGAAGTGGCACACCCCACTTTTGCTGGTAAAGCATTGGCTGCTCCCACCCGCAAGGGAAACTGAGAAATAACTCGACCTGGTGGCCTCATGCTCAGCTGAAACTCCAGAGTCCTGTTATTAAGAGGCAGGAGAATGGACAGAAACTGTCAGCTGGTGGGCTCTTCTGTAGTCATTTTCACAAATATGCTTCTGGACTATGTATAGGGCAGCATTAAAAAGGTCCTAGCAGTAGAGGCCTAGAACTGACAGGCTCTTTGGAGAACCAGTCTGATTTAATCACCTTGCTGTGTAGATTGTGGGAGAGCCTGTAAATCAGCCCCAGAGATTACTAAAGTATCTCATTTGTGCCAGATGCCTTTCCATGTACCTCAGAGAGGGAGGAGGTCAAGACAAACAGAACTGACTCTAGATTTGTACAAATTCTCCAAAACCATATATCACCATTGGTTTCACTCTCTTTAAAGAAAAGAGTTGAGAAGGAAGTACAAAGTACCAAAGTAAAAGAAGAACAACTTGACGAGTGTCTTCCACACCTTCAAGTGGCAGAAGAAAATTTTACAAGCAGAAACAAAGAACTGGAAGAGCTCCGTGTTGTTCTCCCAGGTCCGTATGAAACACTTAGTAGTTAACCTGAAGCCCAGGTAAAGCTCTCACTGTTGTCTTCTAACACCAGGCAAGGCATCAATCACAAGCCAGTGGTGAAATCTCCCAATTTTCTCCGTTACCTTTAACTGTTCTCTAGTGTTGACCCGATCTACTAATTTCTTCTCACCCACACGTTGCGCTTGTCAAATGCTCCCTTTATTCTTTTAAAGGCTGTTTAAAATAAGAATCAGTAGCAACTATACTAGGTGGTTTCTCTTATCTATCAACTATGAAAATAGAATAGAGACATTTTTAGATACATACGACTTCAAAATATCTCATTTACTCTTACATAGGAAGCTAGTACAGAATTCACTATAAATAGAGGGAATAAGTCAAGGAAAATATGAGGTTCGGGAAACCAGAAGCCCAAGGTAAAAGAGATGCAAAGTGCCCAGGCAGCCGGGCAGCTGGACTGAGGGGAGGGGAGGAGTAGAACCGCAAGATTAGCCACTGAGTTTGACCAGGGGCCTAGTAACATTCAGAAGAGCTGTACAGCCCTGCTATAGATTTTTATATGAATTAATGATATATAGATGGAGAGCTAAGCAAATTTTAAAAGTGAGGCATTTTTAATGCTGGGAAAATACAAAAAAAAATTATATAAGAAAGGAAATATAATCATACTACACCACCTATCTCATAAGTGAATAATAGTCATGTTGTTAACAGTAACCTAAATAGCTGGCATTTACTTAAGCAAAAAAACTTAACTCTGGTGGGGAGGTTAGAGGGTGAAAATGTGGAGCTGCAGGTAAGAGTGGAGGATCTGGGGTTGAGAGTAAATTTACTATTAATATATCCTCTACTATATTCGGGAGTAGAAAATGCCTTAAAATGACAACATTAAAAAACAGCATATAAGCATTTTTTAAGAAAGTGAAAAGGAGAAATGGCTAAAATGACTGAAATGATTGATTCTGAGGAGTAAAACACGTGGATGACCACAGCATGGGTGGGGGCACATGTCTTATTTTGCTTAATGTTTTTAAACTAAACTTTGTGCGTACTTATTTTTCTCTTTTTCTCTTTCTCTTTTTTAATAGAACTGATGAGGGAGAAGTGTTTACTGGACATGTCCATTTCTCAGTGCTTAAGGGACTTTTCAGGATACTCGTTCAGTACGGTAAAGAGTCAGTCTTCTTTCTCTTATTAGAATACTGGTGTACACAGACAGTAATACTTAACTGGCACCATTGGAGTTTTCAGGAAGTCCACATTTATTAAACTTACCCTTTGAGTACCAACATTTTGAAATTGGGTCTAGAGAGAAAGGGAAGGAAAATGTGTGAGTGGAGGGAGAGGGCCAAGGAGAGAGAAAGGGAGAAACTCCAAAGACAACTAGCACGTAATTGGGAAAATCATTAGGGGGCTCAGTTTTCTTATTTGTGTGAGAGAATTTGAATTATGCTCCCTAAGTTTCTTTTCAGATCTGTTATCCTGACAACTCCCTATGAAGACACAGATAAGTGGGCAGAGGATGGGGGTAGGGGGTGGGGGAATGGATGAAATGGGAGCAGGTAAAGAGATTATTTACTAGTTCTTTAATAATAATGATAAACATGTGTGGATCTGGTTAGTTAAAAATGGAAACACACTTTTCTTTGAGATGCAGTCATATCAGAACTGACTTTTAAATGTTATGGGCGTAGAAGAAAAGGAAAACTTACAAGTATGTGTATCATATATATACAATTCTATTTTCTTAAGCTCCTGCTAGTGATGATATATAGTGAATGAAGATTATGTGGGGTTTTTTTTTAATATATATATTTTTAAGATTATTTATTTATACAAGAACCGGGGTACAGGCCAAAGGCGCAGGAGGGTGAGAGAATTCACCAGAGCGGGGAACAAAACAGGCAGACTGACGAAATACACTGCTGAGGGGAGCAGCAGGCGAGACAGGAGAGGTCTGCCGCACCATGTGGGACCCTTGCTGGCCGGCCGGGATCAAACCTGTGCTGCAGAGGCTGTGGACAGCTCCACAGCACGGCGCTCAACTGCCTGTGCCACCAGGGGAGGCCCAAGATTATGTGTTTTATAACAGTATAATAACTAAAATCTGAACAGAGAATTCAGTAGAGAAGAGAAGAGAGAATTCTGATAAATCTATGTAGTAGTCGTCTTTCTTTAAGAAATATTAAATCCTCCTTGAAACACCCCACATTTCCCTGCTTTTGCCAGACAATTGTTCATATATCACAATATACTGTATTTTGCAAAGGTACATCAAGGTACATCAACTATTTTATTTATTTGTTTATACAAGCACTGGGTACAGTCAGAAGCGCAGGAGGGTGACAGAATTCATTAGAGCCAGAGCAGGGAACAGAACAGGCAGACCGATGAAATACACTGCTGAGGGGAGCAGCGGGCAGCAGGAGAGGTCTGCGTGCCATGTGGGACCCTCGCCAGCAGCCGGGGATCAAACTGGTGCTACAGAGGCTGCGGGCAGCTTCGCAGCCCAGTGCTCAACCATCTGCGCCACCAGGGGAGGCCCTACATCAACTATTTAACTTGAAGTCCATAGACCTGTTTCCCAGAGCCCATGAATAAATTTCTATGAATCAGCTTCGGACTTCAGTATCAAGTTTTTCTAAGGGAAGGTATCCATTACCTCTGTTGTTGGTCCAGGGATTAGAACCTCTCTCTGAATGTGATGTAAGACATTTGATTCACAGACATTTGATTCCATGCTTGTTGAACTATATGAGATAACTGGGGTTTTATGTTTGCGCAGGATAATGTGAAGGAAGAATTGAAACATTTACGAGAGCAAGAAAGCCGTAAAATCAAAAATCACCTTGAAATACTGAAGGAATTAGAAAATGAAATCTATGTATATGACCTAAAAACTGATGCTTTGCTCCTGGAAAATGAAAGATTAAAAAAAGTAAGTTCAAGAGCATTTCACTTTGCACAGTGGTTTTGGTTGATTGCCTAGACCTGTAAAAGTTGCAAATAAAAAGGAAAGTTTCCCTTAAAACTTTTCAAATGAAGCTTAAAGTAGATGCAGATGAGAACCAAGTCTTAAGTGCATGGCCGGGTCACCAGCACCAGATCAGGAAACAAAGCATTAACACATAATCGCCTATGTCCCTTGTCTCTACCTCCCCACAAGGGTGCCACTATCCTGCCTTCTAACAAACTTGTAAGGACTTTCATCCCTCCAGAAATATTTCACCAGACTGTCTTCATATCAAGATGATGTAGATTATTTGTTAAAAGATTGGGAACTTTCATTGTGATTTTGGCAATGAATGAGCAAATTGAATGACTATGGAAAAGACTGATTCGAAAGCTGTGATTGGGATTCAGTGCCCATCTACTAGTCTCCAGATGATTCCATGCTGTTACCTTGTTCTCTCACCACTCTATTTTGCTGACCACATTCCTTTCCTCACCAAACATTTTAAGCACCTTATGAGTCCCAGGCCTTGGAGAGGTACAGTGGATGTAGAGATGAATCACACACTGCCCCAAGTCTTGAGGAAACCCACAGTCGAGGAAAAGGGCATATAATGAATACATGCGATTCAGTGTTTTGAGGGCAACGATCTGCCCAAGGGGCACAAAGAGTAAACCCAGGCAAGAGCACCTCACCCACCTCATTAGGGGCTCAAAGAGAAGTCTGGTTAGGTGTCATTAGCATCGAGGTAGGAGAGGGGCATGATTCCTCAGGGACAGTGTGTTGCTGAGAAGATTGAGCTGTGAGCAGAGCTCTGGAGAAAGACAACTTTGAAGAATGAACAGTGGAAGAAGAGATCAAAAGGGAAACCAGTCCAGGATAGTCAGAGAACTACGAGAGGCCAGCTGAACCAGGCGAGTCAACAGTGGCGTGGACTTTGCTTCAGGCAGCTTTCACGTTGGCTGACTACAGAAGCTGCCAACAAGCCTTGCTAGCACTGACGCAGATCATACAGGACTCGTAGACACTGTGTGTGCTTTGTAGTAGTCCTTCCGTGTCTACCCCTTCTACGGTACTGGATGGTATTTCTTAGACTTCCATCAGTAGTTTATGGTATTTGGCTATTTCTCTCCAGAAACTGGGCCAGTGCCATATTTATATCCCAAAGCCCATCCTGTCTGAGTTCCCAGGGATATTAGTGTTTGGGGTTGAGAGTTCCTGAGCTTTGGGTGATGACAATAGAAGCCACAACTTTAATACCCATCCACAACCATCATTGCCCATCTGAGTGAAACAGCTGACCTGAGTGAACAACCTTGTGGGGTCTCCTCACCTGAAAAATCACCTCTCACCTTGAACCATCTAGTCAAGCCCGATGGCTGACTTATAACACTCACTGCACAGACATTTTGTGTAAGGACCATTTTGTGTGTGTGCAGACATGATGCATTTAGGCAGAATACCTTTTATTTTCTTTTTGTGGCAAATTATACTCAGATGCCATGTTGATTTGGGTGCTGAAATGCTTGCTAGGAAGCAGAATCCTTCATGTCCCTCACCAGAGTGTGAGCTTGGTAAAGCCTTTGTTCACCACAGTTACCTTTGCACCCAGAACAGTAGGCAGCACAGAGGAGAGACCAGTGTTTGTTGAATGATGCTACAGATAATTAATCTACAGTAATTAAATGGATTAAAGCAATCACTTGCCTTTACTTTCCAGTATATTGCATATATGAAGAAGATCACAGCGCAATACAAAGAAGGAAAAGGAGATCTCCTCCACCGCTCAAGTCACCTGTCTTGGGAACTGATATCTCATCACAGTAAGTAATGTTTTGTGGGTGATCTCACATATGAGAATTAAAGTTTTTCTTTTGTTTAAACTAACTTTACTGGTTTGCATACATTAAAGTGCACACATTTTAAGATCAATGAATTTTGACAAATGCATATACCACCTTAACCACTACCACCACAAGCAAAATAGAGAGTATTTTTATGACTGACAAATTTCCCCTTTTACCTCCAGTTCCTGGAAACCATTGATCTGCTCTCTGTCACTGAGGATTAGATAGATAGAATGTATGCAAATCAACTCTAGGGTATATTTATAACTAGAATTACAGAGTATATGCACTGTATATCCACTGGCTTCCTTCACTCAGAAAGCTGGTTTTTAGGATCCAGCCATGTTACTGATGTCTTTGGCTTGCTCCTTTTTAGAGTTGTCTAATATTCCATCCTAGAATGTACCACATTTTATTTATCCATTTAGATTGTTTCCAGGTTTTGGTTACTATTTGTTTGCAAGCATTTGCATGAATATTTGTTTTCATTTCTCTAGGGTAAATACTAAGGAGTGGAATTACAGGGTTATAGGGTTAGTGTATGATTATAAGAAAGAGTCAATTTCTCAAAGTTATTGTACAAATTTATCAACCCACTATCAATGGGATACTCCACATCCTCACCAATACTTAAAATTGTTAACATTTTAATCGCTATGTAATGGCATTTCACTGTAGTTTTAATTTGCATTTCCCTAACGACTAAATTCGTTGAGTATGGCTTCATGTGTCTTTTGATCACCTGTAAATCATCTTTTGTGAGGGATACTGAACCAATTATCTATGGAGGTAAAAAAAAATTATTAATCATTTACTTTGCCTAAAAATTGGCAGTGTGGTCAGAGCTTGGTGGAGACGGCATATGACTGCTCCACAATCAACTGGGACAGTGTAGTGGTCGGGGGTAATTTAGAAGTTGGAGACTGGAATCATCTGAAGATCCACTCCTTCACGTATCTGGTATTGATGCTGACTGCCAACTGGATTCACAGGAGACCACCAACCAGGACACCTCCATGTGCCCTGCACATGCCCAGCAATGCCATGTTGCCAGTCTGGGGGTTTCACTTGGGCTGGGGTGTCCAGAGTATTATTGAATACCCTATTGTGCCTGTGTGACTGACCTCAACTGACCTCAACTATTCAAGCATCTTGTGAGAAGCTCAGGTGTTGATCCTTTATGTAATCTGTATGGTAAATTGCACTGATTGCTCTTTGAATATCAAACCAGTCTCCCATTCCTGGGATAAAACCCACTTGTTCAAAAGCTATTATTGTTTCAATACATTACCGAATTGATTTTGCTAATCCTTGCACAAATTTTTGTGTGTGCAAAGTTGCCTTGCTCTGCTTGCCCTGTAGTCTGTAAAGTGCTTCCAGCAGAAAGCTGATCATAAGGCTCACCTCATTTGTCTCCCTTTTGTCAGGTATTATATTCCTGTATTGTGTATTCTCCGCCATCTGAAAACTGGATATTACAACTAATATATCTATTTGATATATTTTGTCCCATTAACTGCTTGTTTACAATGGGAAGGCAAATCTGATCCAGTTATTCTGCCACTCGGAAAGTAAAAATTTTTAGATAAAAATAATTTTTGGGGCCTCCCCGGTGGTGCAGCGGTTGAGCGCTGGGTTGCCAAGCTGCCCGCGGCCTCTGCGGCGCCAGTTCGATCCCCGGCTGCTCCCCGGCCACCGGAGGAGGGTCCTGCATGGTGCGCAGACCTCTCCTGCCGCCCGCTGCTCCCCTCAGCAGTGTACTTCCGTCCTTCTGCCTGCTCTGCTTCCCACTCTGGCTCTGGTGAATTCTCTCACCCTCCCGCACTTCTGACTGTACCCAGTGCATGTATAAACAAAACAAACAAACAAATAAATAAATAAATAAAACATGCCTCTATTAAAAAAAATAATTTTTGGTTCAGAGACAAAGTAGAATGGTGATTGCCAGGAGTGAGGGGTGTAGGGTAAGTGAATTAATCAGGCTTTTATGCCACCAGCCTCTGTAGCAATCACCTGCAGCCTTGAGGGTTCTCACCTGCTTCCCAGGCCCGCCCCCAACCCCCTGCCTAGCCAGCCTGCAGTCTTGCCACCACGCTTGGTGTTAGTCGGCAGGATCCGATGCAGACAGCTCTGCAAATGGACTCAAGGACAGCGCGGGAGGCACCATGACAGCACAGGTTGTGGCCAAAGTCCAGGGGCTGTGGGAAGAGCTAAAGACACTACCAGAGCACAGAAGGTGGACAAGGTCTGGGAGCTGCATTACAAGACCTGGTGTGGAGGAGGCCTGTGAGGATCAGCCCACTACCCCTTAGGCAGCAGCCTCATCTGGGAAGAAAGAGGAATTGTGATTCATTATTCAGAGCCTGCCCAGTGGGGACACAAGAATAAAACAGATGGACAAACAATTCCACCAGATGGCAGGACTTTGGGAGGTTGGCTGTTATGACTATGGTACCTGGGGGTGGATGGGATCATTTGCACACCCAGGAGATGGAAAATGAAGGGTTCGCCATTGGGTATCAGTGCCTAAAGCAGCCTGTGCGCTGACCAGCTCTCCCAGGGCCACAGCGGGTGGCCGTGCTCACCAGCCAGGGAGCCACCAAGGGCAGTGACAATGGCTGGGAGTGGCAATGGCCCCTGTGGACAGACAAGTCAGAGCAGAGACAGGGGCGGGTGTGAGAGCAGCCCAAGGCTGGCCAAGGGAGGAAGGCCTCACCAGGTACTCTGCAGCCATGCAGAAGATGTGTTGACTGGATCAAGAAGATGTGGTACATATACACCATGGAATATTACTCAGCATTCAAAAAAGATCAACACATGCAATTTGCAGCAACATGGATGGCGCTGGAAGGGATCATGCTCAGCGAAATAAGGCAAAAAGAAAAAGAAAAATACCAGATGGTCTCACTCATAGCAGGAATCTAGAAAACTTAAATAAGGGACCAGGAAAATGAATAACTATAAGAAAGTGAAAATCAAAATCAACAAACAACTATGAACCAGAGACACTTTTTGGGGGTGGGGGGCGGGAGGGGAGGGATTGGGGTCAGAATGGGGGGGTTGCAATTGTATGGGGAATATAAAAATAAAATTTATTATTTAAAAAAAAATAAAATAAAAAGCCAACTTAGATAAGGCAAAAAGCTGGTGCCAAGATCAGTAAATCCTGAGCGGTTGTTAAGCAGCTCAAAAGATGCTAAAGAAGGCAAGCAAGCCTCTTAAGTGGGTGATGCCCTGTTCACTTCTGAGTAAGAGTGAGGTGCTAAGGAACCCGTCCATGGAGTCTGGGTGGGGAGCATGGCTTGTGGTGGAAACTGCAGCCGGAGTGGGGACCAGGAGAGGCCACGTGTGGAGCTTCCTATCCACATTTCCCCAACCCACGTGCACGTGCAAAAGGTTGGCCTTAGTTCAGGGGTCTGCTTGTTACATTGTTGGCTATCAAGGCCCAGTGTTGGAGTGACAGCAGTGCACATACCCCTGGGGATTGAGTGATTACCCCCAAAGGAGTGTAGTGTGTTTGTATCGCCAATCTCAGAGTACATCCTGGGGGTGGATGGCTTTTGGCTGAGACTGTTACCAGGAGCTGAAACCAAAGACTGTTGCAGTTGGTGCCCCAGGGTGGGTGTTGCTGGTGAGGATGAATAGCCCCAGGCGAAATGCAAACCAAGTGTGGGTGGGAGTGGAGACACTGATAAGAAGTACCAGGGACTGCAGAAGCAGCCCCCAGGATTCAGCACTCAGGATTTCAGTATTTTCGAATCTTCAGTGATTTGGGGTTGACATTTCTGCCCCCACCATGCCAATTTTCCAGAGGCTGTTGCGGGCCTCTGAAGGACATGGAGAGGCTTCCAGCAGCCAATATCAGAGAAGAAAATTTCGGAGGCTTTAGATAGCCGAGAAACTGAAACTGCTCCCAGCTTTGCTGCTATTACAGCCTGGAAGGGAAGGACGTGGGGAGTTGGGCCCCTCTCTGAGCCGTGTGAGTTTGGGTGGTTTGTTGGGTCATTCAGCTGCTGCAGCTGATGTTGTCAGTGTTGACTGGTGCTGTGCTGGGGCATCTCAGCAGCTCTGGGGAACATCTCCTGTTGTCTTCTGGTGTCTTCATGAGTTGGATCCCAGCCTATATACGGGCTGCGACATGCTCCAGGCACTCAATGCCAGGAAGCTGTCGTCTTGGGGACCTCTTTGTTTAGGAATTTAAAACACTGGACACTGCTTTGGGTGAGGTAAACAGCCATTTGTGGCCTCAGTGACTCTGTTTTTCCTTGTTTGTTAAATAAATGCTATTGTTGTTCTCTGAACCTAAGTAGTCTTGCAATTGTGCGTGCAGGTGAAGAACTTATACAGTGACAGGTAAATTATTTGGGCAGTGTCCTTGGCCAGTTTTAGTGCCCCTTGCTGCCCTGTATCAAGACTGCAGCCAGAGAAGGCCAGAAAGCGTGATGGCTCCTGGTGTGTGATGGTAGATGCTGTGAGCGAACAGGGTGGTTCCATAAGAGGGTGGTCCGCAGGGAAAGGGGAGGTTCCAAGTTCCATACCACACCCAAGGGAGGGTGGAGCTGAGCAGGGGAAGAAGAAGCTGATGAGGAAACTGGAGAAAGGAAGAAGCAGGATGGAGAGCCAGAGGAGACCTGGAGGAGGCACATGGAAAAGAGAGACATGAAGAAGCCGCACTTCTCATCATTGGACTGGTTGAACCAGAGGTGGGTGAGAGACCCATGGGGAGGTTAACAATGGTTGCTTTTATCTTGATTTTTATTTTACTCTTTTCCTCCCTGGAAAAAAGGGCTGTTTCTGCCTTTTCCCTTGGATCCCCACCAGAAGGTGCCTTAGCCATGTTGTAGGCTTTTGGGTCTCAGTGGCACTGCTTTGGGCCAACCCTGTTTGGCTGGACATTTACCCACGAGGCGATGGGTAACTTCAGGTGCTTGGTTTGGAAACTATATTCTTCCCCTTTTCTTTGTTGCACACTAATTGTATTTAAAGTTTCTTTCCATTAAAGGTTTTGTATGTTTTGTCTTAATGTGGCAGATGGCAGAACCTATTTAGAGCAGGCAGGTTTGGGGGTTCTGGGTGCCCCTCTCCCTGCCCTGTGACAGAGAAGCTGTCTTCAAGAGCTGTGTTTTCTTATGGACAAGGAATCAGAAACAAACCTCACATAAGCAGTGCCTTCGGTAGTCAACTTGCTAGATCACCTGCTAGTGCCAATTACTTGTCTTTTCGCCCCTCGGTTGGTGCCCTAACGCCTTAGAGGACTGGGCTTAGTTGTATTCTGTTGGCTTCAGTTGCATTCTGTTTGCTTTTGCGGGTCATGGCTACAGTGTTCCACATCGGCCAAGGGAAGCTTGTGGGGAAATGATGGGTAGATTGTAGGCGAAAAACCCCGAGCTGGGGAATGCAGGGTAAGTGAATTAATAGGCTTTTTGAGCCACTGGCCTCCGTGGCGATCACCTGCGGCCTTGATTGTGTTGATGCAGAAGGCGCTTGGGAGCGTGGGCGCGGGGTGCGCAAGCCTGATTGTGGACACCTGGATATGGGTGCACACGCATGCGTAAGTGTGCACACCCGGGCCTAGAGGTGAAGATAAAAGTGGCAGCAGTGAGAGGAAGTGAAACAGCAAGACTATGGAAGAGGCAAGACTGTGAGTTAGAGAGAGAGAGAGAGAAGAGAGAAATGCCAGAGAGAATGAGTGTAAAGATTTGTGAGGGAGCTGGGGGGCCTCAGTTGCCTGCCTGCCTCCCCGTGCTCCCTGCCGGGCCTATTCTGCTTCCTTGCATGCCAGCCTCCCTGCCGGGTGTGCCTAGCTACCTGCTTCCCTGAGAGAATATTAAAGCCTGAAAAATCCACCGAGGGCTCTGCACTCTCCTTTATCCACCTGGCAGAATCCATAGTGAATCTGCCCTGTGGCTGCTGGCACTACAAGTGGAAACAAGGTGCGCTTTTGCAAGATGAAAGACGTGGAGGTAGTGATGGTTACACAATAGTGTGAATGTATTTAATGCAACTATTAAAAATGATAAGACAGTGAATTTTATGTTATGTGTACTTTTTTTAAGATTTGTTTATACATACAAGAGCTGGGGTACAGGTGAAAGGTGTGGGGGGGTGAGAGGATTCACAGGAGTGGGGAACAGAACAGGCAGATTGACTGAAATACAATGCTGGAGGGAGCAGCAGGCAAGGCAGGAAAGGTCTGCTGCTCCATGTGGGTTGCTCCCTGGCCGGCCGGGGATCGAACTTGTGCTGCAGAGGCTGCAGATAGCTACATAGGTTGTCTTAACCCCTTGCGCCATCAGGGAGGCCCTGGTATGTGTATTTTAAAAGAATTTTTAAAAATTAAACTGGGAGACCCTGACGAAGGTTTTTTGAAAAACAAGTAGCAATTACTTTATTTAAATGGTCAAATTGTCTCAGTAACCTTTGCATTTTATCACCCTTTATTTTAGCACAATATATGGGTTTGTGGAATGAATATCACGTCACAGTTAAGGTGAGTTTTCTTTGTATCCTATTTCTAAAAATAGGTACCTACTTAACAAGTGTGTGTGTGCAATGCGCGTGTGTGTGCGTGCACATGAGTAAGGTGTGTATACATGCATGGCATCCTAAACCGTGGCCTTTGTGCCAAATGTCACTATGAAATCTTAATCATTCAGGAGACTGTCTTCCCACTCTAGCTCAGTTAAATTTGGAATGACTTATTTTTTTTCCCAAGCAAAATTGAACACATGTCATGACGGTTGTTAGTCCTGATAGCCCTCTATCCTCCATGTCTTAGCAGCCCAGCAACATCTGCCCCCTTCCCCCCTTTAGAGGCAAGTAAGCTGCAGTTAAATCCTGGCTCTGCCCCCTTTTAAGTACTTGAAGTTTAAGGTGGTTCTTGTTTAAGCTTTAACACAAGAGATGAGGAAATTGTTAGTAATGCCTTTTTCAGATGAAGCTGCTGAGAATCAAAGTATCAGTAACTTGTCCAAGACCATACAGTTAACGCTGAATGGGGAGTCAAATTCAGAACCAGTCAGATCCCAACGTTCTTTCTCCTAAATTTGCACCATGCTGCACTTCCTTTGCAAGTCCCTGCGCTGCTCTGAAGGCACCACGGTGAAGGTGCTGCCACCACCACCATCCTACCCACTTAAAAATTTGAGTCCAGTGAGCTTTTCGTTGAACCTTCTCATTTGCTAATCCATTTCCTTTGAGGTCTTTTATAGAACTTTGTGAATTTGCAATGAACAACCACTTATGTTACATTGACTAACACCAATTTTGCATATGTAGTGTTATCTTGTATATGATTCCATTAGAGTATGTTTTGATTTATTTTGTTGCATTTTGTATTCACACACTGCAAAATACTATTTTTTTTAAGGAGTTGGTCAATGATGGTGATGAGATCTTGAAAGAAGTAAAAACTCTAACAGACAAGCTACATATAAGAGATGAAAAAATTGAGTCTATCAGGATTTGGTTGCAAGGGAATCTTCAAGAGCTGTGTTTTCTTATGGACAAGGAATCAGAAACAAACCTTAGTAAGTACATCTCAAGAGGCTTACGTGGCAAAGATCTTCATGTATTTTACTGTAGCTGGTGACTTTTTAAAAGCAGGAAAAATGCAAACAAAATAACTTGTTATCCCCATTCAACTAGCATGGATTCTCATTTGTGGACTTGAATCAAGTGTTGCAATGTCTAGACATATCTCCCCACCTAAGTAAGTTTTCTAAATAACTGAATCTTAACTTCTTATTACTTTGAAGTCTTATTTTTAATGTTTTCCCAAAAGCCTCTTGAACTTTCATATTTTCTTCGTAAACAGAAGCTGTTGAACATCATTTTATCTTCTATTTTTTAAAAGACTTATTCATTTATGCATACAAGAACTGGGGTACAGGCCAGAGATGCGGGGGGTGAGAGGAGTCACCAGAGACAGAGTGGGGAACAGAACAGGCAGACATTGAAATACACTGCTGAGGGGAGCAGCAGGTGAGACAGGAGAGGTCTGCTGCGCCATGTGGGTTGCTCCCTGGTGAGTCAGGGATCAAACTCATGCTGCAGAGACTGGGAATAGCTTCACAGTGTGGTTCTTAAGCCCTTGTGTCACCAAGGATGCTCCTATCTTTTCTTTCTAAGCTGAGTTTAACATTAAAAATATCAACTAAAGTCTCCTCTGAAAATCTGGTGATGCCTTGGGGCTTCTGATGTTAACATATCCTGTATAACATGACAGCCTCATGAGCAACAGTCCGCCCTTCCAGAGCACTGTCGACTTCATCTCCAGTCACCCCTCTGGTGTCATGTTTGATACGAGTGCCACAGAACTCTATCCAGATTTGGGACATAGTGAGAAATGGAGGAAACTCTTGCACAGTACAGCCCAGAGGTCCTGAGCAAAATCACACAGGAAGGTGGGAGGAGAATATGGGAAGGTGGGAGGAGAAGGTGGAGGGAACTTGGGAGAAGGATGGAGAGTAGAGTGTAGTGGGGAAATGGAGAGGCAAAATAAAAATGTCACCTGGCAAATGTATGGATTTGTTAGAGGCTAGTAAGTTTTAATTTTAAAGAGCATAATCACTAGATAAGCAATTTAAAGGCAGGTTTTTGAAAGTAAAATAGGATAATATAAAAGTAAAATGGAAAGAAAGTGGTAGGAATAAAAATATTCTGATATTTGGGAACAGTGATGTTCTCAAGGCATTACTTGACAGAGAAAGGTCTCATTAACCAATGAAGAATTTCACAGATAAACCTCTTCCTCAGCTAAACAGCCGTCACAGTGGTCCTGCCGGAGCCCACTGATACTGACCATGTGTATGTGCACAATGGGCCTCAGGTGGGTCTTGCTTTGTGTGTTCTTTGCTAGGCCAGGCCATCCCCAGCAACTGCACATCAAAAACAATGCTAAGGCTAAATCGCCTCTAGTCATGTCAGTTGCACTTACCTTCACATGAGGAAGTCTGTTTTTCTCTCAAAGCTGATGGAATCTTTGCGTTGGAGCAAACTTGGACTATATTGAAAAATGAAGCCCACTAAGTAATACATTCCCTTTTTCACTTATTTTAAGGCCTATACATTGACAGTCTATGGAAAGTAGAGAATTGCAGGGTGGAAATAAAGACAGACACCCCACATGAGAACAAGCAGAGACATAGTGCTTGACACAGCAGGGGACTCAGAATTGCCATTATCTGCTTTTGGCAGAGATTCAAAGGTAGCCAGGAGAAGAGGAGACGGATAGTGTGTGGGGGCAAGTTCTGATTTGAGGTTGTTGGCTTGGGGAAATTGATGGTGTTACAGGGCAACCGCAGGGGGAATCAGGGTGACACGGGTATAAGTCTTCACCCTCATGTTTCAGAGCTCCAGACAAGACCAAAAGCTGACAACAGAGAAAAAAATGAAAGGTTTATTTACAAGGGGAATGGGAAGGGGAGTAGACAGAGAGGAAGGGGGGAGAGAGGGGGAGAGAGGGGGAGAAAGGGGGGAGAGGGGGAGAGGGCCAGAGAGAGATGAAGATGGAGGGAGAGAGATGGAGACAGGGAGAAAGAGAGACAGAGTTTGAGAGAGACGGAGATGGAGAGAGGGCGGCAGACAGTGAGAGGGAGAGACAGGCGGTGAGAGAGGGCGACAGACAGAGGGAGAGAGAGAATTAATTGGTCGACATGTCCTACCAGTAATGCCTTCCGAGCTGAGCACAAGTCAAAAGCTAGAAAAGCAAGAGCACATTCTAAGTTATAAGCCAAGTATAGCTGCTTCACTCATCCTTAGTGTCCAGTGACCTCCCGTTCAGGAAGTCAGGACCGTGGTGTGCAGGAAGTTGTAATCTGGGAGCTCCCTTCGGCGTGGAAATGGAGGTGGAGTCTAAAAACATCCCTGGGTGAAGTTCCCTCAGGACATCATTCCTGGGTTCAGAGTTTGCCCCTTCCTACTTCTCTGACAGTGCAGGCTAGCCAGAAGCAGGGCAGCCTGTGTGGCCGGTTGGCTGACCTGAAGCCCACCGTGGCCATAAAACAGCTGTCTCTTGACCACACGGGGCTACTCCCACCCCTTCTCTCCCTACTCCCAGGCTGGTCTGTTGAGATTTGCCTCTGATGGAGACTCTAGATCATAGGTTTTAGATTCTCGAGCAATCTAGGTCCTCCAACTTGAGGCATTATGATCAATCCACACACAGGAAGCTATTTATAGTCAATAGCTTTTTTTTTTAATTGCCTGTTGTCTATTTAATATCGCACATATTAAACTGAGCTTAATATGACTTAATATGCCTCCTGACTTCCTGAACAGGAGGTCACTGGACACTAAGGATGAGTGAAGCAGCTATACTTGGCTTATAACTTATAATGTGCTCTTGCTTTTCTAGCTTTTGACTTGTGCTCAGGTCATATGTGAGATATCATGGCTACAAATAATCGGGGCACATGCTGTAAGTGAAGATCAAAGGAGTTTGGAGACCACCTATCTAGACCTCCCACCATCACCATTTCTACTCAGGCTTTCTTTAATGTAACCACACTGCAGACCCACAAGCAAGTCACAGGCTAAAGAGGACTGTGGGGCCCTTTGAACTCTTTTCCATAGTCTCTGCTGCTGCCTGTTTTCTCAGGTGTCAAGAATGTTGTGGCCATCCCTGGGCAAGTCTGTTGTCTACAACAGAGAACGGTGAACTACAGCCTGGGGGCTGGGCCATTGCCTTTTATTATGTGGAACTAAAAATAGTTTTTTATCATTATAAATCACGGGGTTGGGGGGGAAAGCAAAGGAATATTTCCTGACTTCAGAAAATTACATGTCCCTATTTCTATATCCATAAACCAGGTTTTATTTTTTCCAATTCCAATTCATTTTTTCAATTTTTTTTTTTTTTTTTACATCATTGTTCATTTTTAAACCATAGTTGCTTCTCCCCCTCCCCCACACTCAGCTGTAGTCCCCATAGAATTTCCTTCCCCAATGCACCCGTGCACCATCAACAAAGTCCCCTGTGCTCCTCCCTCCCTCCGATCCCTCCCCCACCTCCTCCCCTGCAGGATGCCTCTGATTTATAATTGTCTGTTTTTGCTTTGTTGTGTTTTGTACTGCTACTGTTTTTTTTACACTGATGTCTTGTTGACCCCTGGCCGTGCTCATTCCTTCTCAAGGCTGCCTGTCTCTAGGGGCAGAGCTGCTGTGACACAGACTGTGAGCTGCCAAGCCTAAAATATTTCAGTACTATCTTTCATTTGCTAAAATATTTACTAGCTTGCCAACCCCTGGACTAGAGCATTAGTACTGACATCTTCTCCTTTTGTTCACCCAGAGTGGGTGAGCTTTGTTGGCAACATGGCAAGGCCAAGCGGTCATGCAGGCTGGGACAAATAAGAGAGTATAAGGGCTGAATCCCTTGCTCAAGGCCACACAGTGGTGGACTAACTCTGACACAGTGACCAATGTGGGAAAAGTAAACATGTTCTTTTGTTACTGAAAATGAAAAGAATAGCACTTGGTTTTATTAAAAACTGTTCTCTCACTGAATATGTATTTTTCGGTCAATAGATGTTGGTTGGGAATTTTTCAGTTAAAAATACCAGTGCTATTTGCAGTTATTGCAGGGTTGCTTGTTGGGCATTGTGACACTGGAAATCGCTCCTATATTTGAGGTTCCTTCCAGATTTCACTATTAGCTCTAAACTAGTACTACTGAATGTCTGCTTTGAACCAAGCTATCGTGGCTCTGGGGTTACAATGGTGATTAAAAAGCTATAACCCCTGCCCAAGTGGAATTGCAGTCTAGTACAGAGATCTGTAAACTTTAGAGGGTCAGATCTATTTTGGCATTGCCAGCCATAAGGTCTTTGTAGCCTCTCAAGTTTGTACCTGCTGGTATAGTGGAGGAGACGTTGTTATGGAAAGAGATGTAAAATCCCCAGTGTCGGGCCTCCCCTATGGCGCAGCGGGTTAAGCGCTGCACTGTGAAGCTGTCTGCAGCCTCTGCAGTGCAGGTTCGATTCCCAGCCAGCCAGGGAGATTCCCACATGGCATGGCAAACCTCTTCTGCCTTCCTTGCCTGCTGCTCCCCTCAGCAGTGTCTTTTATCCGTCTGCCTGTTCTGCTTCCCGCTGTCTCTGGTGAATTCTCTCACCCTTCCGCGCCTCCGACCTGTATAAAATAAGTTCTTGTATAAAAATAAATCTTCTAAAAAAAAAAAAAATCCCCAGTATCATAAGTGCAATGACGGTGGGGCATAGGCCTCTGAGAACCTAAGCAAGCAGTCTTGACCTAGTAAAGGAATCAGGGAGAGGCCTCTGAAGAACTGGAAATGGAGTTGAGACCTGATGGAAAGTTTCTGGCTCCCCTAGTGGCTTCTGGAACACAGACACCCTGTGGACTTTGAGGAAAGGTAGACCCGGGTTCAAATTTCAGCTTTGCTTCTTATTTGTTATTTAACGTCCACTCCTAGTTTCTCTGCTTGTAAAATATAGATGATAACTAGCAGGAGTTTTAAAGCCTCAGGCCATATTAGGCCCTCATCAGGTCCCTGAAATGAATCACCCTCCTGACAATAGTCAATCTTGTCTCCTTGAATTCCTTGATTTTCTCTGTGAAGCTTAGAGTCTTCTGGCTTTGGGATGTTCCCTGCTGAATGACTTCTCTCACAGGTGACCTCCTAACATGCCCTTAATCTCATCCTGCTCAGCAGCCTTCTTTCTGTCCTCTGCAAGTCCTGGCCTTCTC
This sequence comes from Talpa occidentalis, assembly GCF_014898055.3. Taxonomy (NCBI): domain Eukaryota; kingdom Metazoa; phylum Chordata; class Mammalia; order Eulipotyphla; family Talpidae; genus Talpa; species Talpa occidentalis. Next base: position 68,197,176 of record NW_023601104.1, on the reverse strand, counting down.
TTTCAGGACCTCTGCACTAGCTTTATTAACATTTTGGGCACCACTGAGCCTGGCACTAGAACAAATAACTAGTACAGTTGAATAAGACTGTGTACCCAAACTGCAAAGTGCACACATTGTGAAAAACAGAGATGATTAGAAAACAGTGGGTTCCATCTAATGAGACTATGGGCCCTTTAAGTTTTTGTGGGAGTTGGGAATATATAGGGTTATCTTATCAGAGGATACGCACTTGAGCTGTCAAGAACTGCAGTAGTGGGCCTTCCTGGTGGCACAAGGGGTTAAGACGCAATCTATGAAGCTGTCTGCAGCCACTGCAGCATGAGTTCGATCCCCAGCCAGGGAGCTACCCACTGGCACAGCAGACCTCTCCTGACTTGCCTGCTGCTGCCCTCAGCAATGTGCTTCAATCAGTCTGCCTGTTCTGTTCCCCACTCTGTCTCTGGTGAATCCTCTCACCCTCCCCAACACCTCTGGACTGTACCCCAGTTCTTGTCTGCATAATTCTTAAAAAAAAAAAAAAACTGCAGTAGCATGGCTAAGTAACCTGCTGGAAATACCAATTGCTGGGAATACCCATTGGCAAGGTGGGGGACAGGCTTGTCAGAACTGAAATGCCAGACTTTGTCCTGAAGACAAATTTACTACTTTTTTTCTTAAAAACAAAAGGTAACCAATTTTTAGTGTATTGCCAAATAACTAAATAACTAAATAACTAATTTTTAGTGTATTGCCAAATAATGGCATCTGAATAGAGGTTATTTTTTAAAAATAAACAGATTTTTGTCTTGAAATTTCCAAAATCCTTTAGTATTATGCTATATACTAGGTTACGTATAAACAATGTACTCGCCAAATATCATAATTTAATGTGTATTCTACAGAAGAAATCAGGCCAAAAGGTATTTCAAAAGTTAAAAAAAATCCTTACCTGTTGAAGTTCTTTTTCATTACTGTGTTGAAAAGGGACTTGATGCAATTATCTTTCTTTTGTTTGTTAACATTAAAAAAAAAAAGCTATTAAAGCAGAATCAATTTCAGTAAGAAGTAATTTAAAAATCATTTGTCCAGAAATTGTCTACAGTTCTCTTGGGGAAAAATAAGGTTGTTCAGAACTAGGAAGAGTGCTTAGAGCATGATTCTCAAACATTGGAATTACTTGGAGGTTTTTAAAACCCCTCTGCTTGGCTTGCACTTCAGACTAATTCACCATGAATCTTTGGAGGTGGGCTCCAGACATGCTTTTGGAAATCTTTCAAGATGGCTCCAATGTGCAGCCTGTTCTTTCAAATCAATGGCTTTAGACAAATATGTAACTACGTAAACTGTTACATTTATCAATAGATCCAAATTAAACAACAAAATATTTTGACTTTTAAATCACCTATCCAGCACTGGTTAGTGAAATAATTACCATACGCTGTAGCAGTTAGTTGTAATGCACTACGAAGACATAAGTCAAAATTTAACAAAGCGAAACTATTATAGGATTTGGGTTGTTTTCTTATACTTTCAATGACCAATTTTTAACAAATTATTTAGTAACATTAGCAACCACAGTTGTGAATTGTTTCAGTCTTAAGGCAAATTTAAAATGCAGATACATATTAAGTATTCATGAAATTCTTTAAGGATTTATAATTACTACATGATTTGTCTTTTTGTATACCCACTTTTTCCTGCAAGAATAGAACATCTGGGAAAGTAATTACTAAAATGGCTCCAAATATAGTCAGAAGATAAAAGTTTGATAATCAAACTCATAACCACCCTACCTCCCACCCCGGGCCCAGTTAGGGCTCCCATTATACAGCTATCCAATGGTAGGTTCTTTGGACAATTTAAGATTTTAATGGGCACTAATAACCACCCAAACCTGTGTGAGATATATAATTTTAATTTTCCTTTTATTCCTATAGAACAGAAGGAAAAGAGCCAGATTAAAAAAACCCACGTTTCAGAGGCTGAATGTACTATGAAAAAGATATCAACAAAGAAAATCTAGTAAGATAACTTCAGGTGAATTCAAAAGGCATAAACAAAATGACAGAAAACGTGAGTGCATTTTCTTATTTTGTGACTGTCAAAGGAAGTCTTAAAAGTTTGAGCTATAACAAACTCATGCAACCCCACCAAAAATCAGAATCAGTAAATAGCCATATAAATGCAAATGGATAAATAGATTAGGAGGTGAAGTGCTAAAAATTTTATTTTGTTCATGGTTGCCACCATGAATCTCTTGAAGCCTTCAAAGAATTAAAATAGGACACCTATCCAAAACCAACCATGGGAAAACTGTTTATATGCTGTATATACCCACTGTACTTTGTTAAATCTGCAATCAATTTTTTTTACATTGCTGTTCATTTTTGTACAGTATTTGATTTCTCCCTTCCGGTGCAGTCCCTGTAAATATCCCACATCACCTGTGAGCCCTCACTATGGTCCCTTGTGCTCTTGCCACCCGTTTTGATCACCTTTCCTTCCCCTTCCCTGCTAAACCTCAGAGCTATAGTTATCTACAAGGTTGGTTTTTAGTGTGTTTTTTTTACCTTTTGTTCAGTTTCCCTATATTCCTCCTGTGATATATCATCTGGTATTTTTCTTTTCCTCCTGACTTATTTTACTGAGCATATGCCCTTCCAGCTCCATCCATATTGCTGAGGATGGCATGAGTTTATCTTTTTTGATTGCTGAGTATTATTCCATTGTGTATATATACATCTTTTTGATCCAACCATCTGTTTTTGAGCATTTAGGTTGTTTCCATATTTTAGTTATTGTAAACAGTGCTAAAATAGATATAGGAGTGTAGGTTTCCTTTTGAATTAATATTTTTGTGCCCTTTGGATAGATTCCTAGAAGTGGAATTGCTGGGTCATGTGGTAGATTCATTTGTAATAATTTGAGCGTCCTCCACATGGCTTTCCATAGTGGTTGGACCAGTTTGCATTCCCACTAGCAATGTAAGAAGATTCCTTTTTTTCTCTACATCTTCACCAGCACTTACTTTTTTTTTTTTTAATGTGGGCCATCTTTATTGGTGTAAGGTGGTATCTCATTGTGGTTTTGATTTGCATTTCCCTGGTTATAAGTACAGTTGAGCATTTTCTCTTTGGAGAAGAGTTTAACTCTTCTGCCCGTTTTTTGACTGAATGGTTTTTGTTGAGTTGTATAAACTTTTTGTATAGGGTGCCAATATTTTCTCCCAACCTGTAGGGTGTCACTTTGTTTTGGTTACTCTGTTTTGCTGTTCGGAAGCTTTTTGGTTTGATGTAGTCTCAGCTGTTTATCTTTTCCCTCAGTTACTTTGCTTTGGGGGATGTCTTCAAGGATGTTTCTGTGATGTATGTCATGTGGTGTTTTGCCTATGTTCAATATATTCTGTGGTTTCAGGTCTTACATTCAGGTCTTTCATCCATTTTGAGTTAGTTTTTGTGTATGATGTGAGATGGTGGTTTAGTTTCATTCTTTTGAATCCAGTGGTCCCGTTTTCCCAGGACAATGTATTGAAGAGATTATATTATCCTTGTTCCAGTGCATATTCTTTATTCCTTGTCATAGATTAACTATATGTTTGACTTTGGATTTTCTATTTGATTCCATTGGTTTGTGTCTGTCCCAGTACCATGCTGTTTAATTATCACGGCTTTTTATTTATTAATTTAATTATTAATTTAAATTAATAATTATTAATTTAATTATTATGGCTTTAAGCCTGGGAGTGTAATGCCTCCATTCTTTTTTTGCTCAGGAGAGCTTTGAGAAGACATCAATTTTAAAGGTGCATCCTAAATCAGAGATGTTACAATGGGGCGGGGAGAGTGTCTTGGGATCAATAAAAAATAGCGTATGTGTATATATAGCCTTAAAAGTGCAATATAAAAGGACATATTTGAGTATGTATATTCATTTGGGAAAGAATCTTACTACTAATCTTACTACTAATCTTACTACTTAATGTCTTACATTATTTTCACAATTAATATGGCAAAACACCAACGTCAGACACTTGAAATTTCTTGATTAAATTTTTTATTTTTTTTTACAGAAAAGTAATAATTTGAAGATGTCTTCAAACAAACTACCTATGAACAGAAAACCTGTTAAATAAGTTATGCTCTATTTTTCTAATAGATCAAAATACTGTTGTCGGTGAAAATAAATAGGTAACAAAACAACATATTTTACTTCCATGTTTGCTATCAGACCCCACAAATGTTTGTCCTTATAATACATTATAACTGAAGGCATGCACAATTATGCCAATGCTAAGGAATTCAGATTATATGCTCGAGTTTTTCTTAATAGAAATGGAAACCACACATCTCTAGGTACACAAGAACATGATTTTCCCTAAAGAAAACAAATTGTTGCAGAGGTAAGTGCTTCCTAACAGGCCTCTAGTATAACAATGCTTTCTAAGTATATAGTGTATTATACTATGTAATTTCAGACTTAGAGAAATGTCTGAAATTTCTGTTATTTTTATTGACAGTTAAAACATAGTCTGTTTAAGTCAAAAAACAAAACATTAAGATATACTCTTATTCCCATGTATAACAGCAGGTTACTAATATACTTCATTTCTCTATTTACTAGAACACTTCTGAGGTGGGTTTTCTTTTTTTTTTTTTGGCATTTTATATTCAGTGTCCATTGGCTCCTTCTGAGAGTATCCGTGAAGGTTCAGTAAATTTTGCAGTGAACAAGTAAAAAAGTGCTGGTGTGGGTACCAAAGCCAAAAGTGGTAAATCTTGCTCGAGTTTATCCACTCTGGTAATGGAGATTATTCCATAGGCATGGAGTAGCCAGTGGCTAAAGAGAACAATAAGTCTTTTCTTTCTGACCAGAAGATCATAGCAGTTCTATACCATTTTAGGAAAGAAAGAAAAGATAAACATAGATTATTGTAATGAATCAGAGTATTTGTTACATTTTAATTTAAAGTAGTCTGTTTTCACACAGAATTACAACCTCAGAATCACAGCTAAAAAGAACCTAATATTCACTCATTTTGGCCACTATACAGCTAAGCCAGGTTTCCTCCAGTCACCGGAGCACTCAGCAGCAGCTGAGTCTATAGGAAGTACAGACACCCACTTCCTTAATCCATTATTACTGGAGCCTCGATAATTACAAGGAAGCAGAAGTCACAGGTGATTACTGAATTCCTTTTAATCTGTTCTCCAATATGCAGAAATTGAAAGGACCAAATTATAAAAAGTAGTATCTAAATGTGTAATAAAAAACCAAGTGTAATTTGCAATAGGTTAACTACCCACTACCTCTTGTAAATGCCTCATCAATTCAATTAGAGCTAGACTGTCTCTTCCTGATTCAGGTCACCATTCTGATTCATGTGTAGCATCCTAACTGACATACAGAACATTTTACATGGGAGAAATTCACAAGAGCAGAGCAACAAGTAATTTGAAGTTATTTTATGTATCCAGAGTAGTTATCGATAATTTAAAAAACTTTATTTTATTCAATTTCACCCCTCAACTCTTTCTTCAAAACTGAAAAAAATAGCAAAATCCAATTTGCTCGTCTTCTTTGAAGTATGTTACATTGTTGATAAATGATTACAGAGAAAAATGGGGATAGTACAAAAATTAAAAAACATTGGAAAAAATACTGTAAAAATAGTCTGGGTTTTTCCTCTGCTAAAAGTCATTAGGATTTTTGTCCTCTCACTCTTTCACTAATATAATAGAAAAGGACCGTTAATAGTAAGCACTCCAAAATAGTTAACAACTTACTTTCTTTGAGTTGAACTTTTTATGTTAAAAATATTGAGAAAGCATTTAACTGTCGTGAGCAGTAAAAGTCAACATAGACACTAGATTAGCAAACATAGGAGGAAAAAAAAAATCCTAAGGCACTTTACACTTTTCTTTGGAGTTTAGCCTCAAACGAAAGTTCTTTCTAACACTAGCCTTCCATTGAAGTACTAAAATGTTAGAGGCACAGAAAGAGTATTTCTACCCCCTAAAACATACAGTATTAAAAACCAGCATTACCTCAATAAAGTTTTTTTAAAGTATATTTCAAAATGAACATATCACAACTAATATAACTTAATGTTATTTCTAAATCACCAAAATATTCTAGATATTAGAGGGCAAAATAAGTATCTACAACTGTGAAAATAAAATTGGGGACAAAATAGATGGACATGGAATACAGATAAAATTACAAAGGACAGTGTTGATACTGTAAAAGTACAAGCTTAATTCTCTCAAAATAGTGTTAATCTGAATATTTTAATAATTACTTCCTATGTGGGTAAAAAATGTAAGACGACTTTTCTCCAACACGCTGGACAGTTGAGCCCAACTAATTCATTAATTTCCTAAGAAAATAGTCCTGTATCTAACCTTTCATAAATTTAATGTCACTAAAAGCTAAGTGACTTCATTTAGCCACGGGTTACTAAAACAATCACTAGTACCATATTATAACACTACTATTCAATTCTCAAAATTATTATAAAAAATCTTTAACAAAGGAAAAAATATTTCCTACCTCTATTTCAGAAGCCGACATGTACACAGCCAGAGTAACCAAAGACAATACTAATATAATGTAGGGGAAGGCATAATCTGAAAAGCAAACATTGGTGTTATATTGAAAATTACACAAGTTTTCTGAATGAAACAAATTCAAACAGTAGAATTTCCCACAGTCAAAAACTTTCTCAGTCAGTTCTATGAGAGACTTTAGTTCTAATACCTTAAGGAAGGGCTGGCAAATTTTTCTGTAAAGGGCCCGACAGTCAATTGCTTAAAGGCTTTGTGGCACATACAGTCTCTGCCTCAGTCACCCAACTCCACAAATGAAGTGAGAATACTAGGCAAACACATAAATAAAATGAGCACATCTATGTTCCAATAAAACTTTAGGGACAATAAAAAGTGAATTTTATATAATTTTCATATGTCAAAAAATACTATTTTCTGATTTTCTCCCCAACCATTTGAAAATGTGAACCCATACTTGACCCAGCTTTAATAGACCCCCTGCTTATGACATTCATTGAATATAAAGAATTAACCTTTTTCCTGCAGCTAGAATATCCATGTACCAAACTTGGGAGAAATGAGAAAAACACTCAAATAATTTTCTGATCCAAATGGGGAACTTTGGTTAAGAAAAGTAATCAGCTTTAAGTATTATTTAGGAAAGTTCATACATCATAGGATAAATGGATCATTCAGCTCTTACTTTCTAGAAATGTCTACTTCAAAGAGTGTAGTAATATTTTTTTTTTTAAGATTGATTTATTTATACAAGCACTGGGATATAGGCCAGAGGCTAGAGAGGGTAAAAGAATTCACCAGAGACAGAGCAGGGAGCAGAACAGGCAGAAGCACCGAAATACACTGCTGAGGGGAGCAGCGGATGAGGCAGGAGAAGTCTGTGGCACCATTTGGGATTCTCGCTGGCCAGGATCAAACCCGTGGACAACCTCACAGTGCTGCACTCAACCTGCTGTGCCACTGGGGAGGCCCAAGTATAGTAATATTTAAAACAAAAACTTTTTCTTACAGAGTACCCACACCTTTCTCTTAAAATGTTTTACATTCACACACTAAAACTGAGAACAAATATCTCAGACTTCCATACTCCCTTGCTATGAACTCAATGCTTGTGTTCTCCCATAACTTCATGTTAAAATCATAACCTCCAATGTGATGATATACGGAGGTGATTAGGTCATGAGGACAAAGTCCACATGAATAGCAGCAAGATCCTAGCAAGCTCTCTCACCTTCTGCTCTGGGAATACCATGTATCAACTAAGCAGGCCCTTGCTAGACCCCAAATCTGCTGGTGTCTTGTAAACCACCCAGTCTATGGTATTGTTACAGTAGACTAAACTAAGACACCCCTACAAATTTTTTTTCAGTATCATTAATGTGAGTTCATATGATGCCCTCTGTGATTAATTTCAGCAGACTGCGTAAGCTGACGTTTCGTGAGGATGAGTAATAACTCCTTGATCCTCTATGAATGTGTTCTGAGTGGAGTTAGTAACAAAATGATCTAAAGACCTTAAGGGTAGAAAGGCATTTTCCGGGCCTCCCTGGTGGCACAAGGGGTTAAGCACAGCACTATGAAGCTCTCGGCAGCCTCAGCAGCACCGAGTTAGATCCCCCACCCCAGGCAGGAAACTACGCACAAGGCGCACATGGCGCAGTAGACCTCTCCTGTCTTGCCCGCTGCTCCCCTCAGCAGTGTGTTTCAGTCAGTCTACCTGTTCTGTGTCTCTGGTGAATCCTCTCCCCTCACACCCTGCACTTCTGGCCTGTATCCCAGTTCTTGTATGCATCAATAAATAAGTCTTTAGAGGGAAAAAAAAAAGCATTTTTCAATTTCCTCTATTTCATAACCAAGACAATTGCATATAATAACACTACCTGCAGTCCAGACATAAGGATTGTTGAAAGCTGACAATTCTTAATCTTTCCAGCCTAGACAGCCCTCCCTAGTTTTAGACTAGCATAAATACCTGTACTCTTGGATATTCCGTGAATACCTAAAACTGAACTGACCAACCTATTTGCTGTTTCTAATATTCATTTCCTAGTTAATAAGTCAGTAAGTTACGTTATCATCTTATTCCTATTCCTCAATCCCTGTAATTTGTTACCTGGCTTATTAACCCTTTGCACTCCGCTGTCCCCTCTCAGGGGACATCGGAATTCTAGCATTATCACTCGGATGTCCCCTCTCAGGGGACATTGCAATTTATTAGTGATTACGGGGAATTGAGGTTATTTTGACGCAACTTTTTGAGACATGCATGTTTCCCTGAAGTTTTATCTTGAAATGGCACAAGAAATTAAATCAAAATATCATAAAATGGTTCGGAGTGTAAAGGGTTAATTAGCTACCTACATCTTCAAGATAGTCCATTTCCAGAGCTTCTCTGCTTTGGGTCAGTTAGGCTTGGTTTATTACTATAATAATTTCATAAGTGCTACTCCAGGTTCTCATCTTCAGGGCAATCCATCTACTACAGTGCTACCAAGTTATGTTCCTAAAACATAAAGCTGATTATGTCACTCCCTGCCTCAGATCCCTTTCAGTATAGGTCTCTTGCTCCCTAGAGCAAGAACAGCAATGTCAAACGCTTATAAAAACCAGCCAGGCAGGTAAAAAATGGGTTGACCAAATCCGAGAAAACAGGGGAATGACAGGAGATAGAAAAACTAGATTTTCAAGTACCATGCAAGACAAATGAAGCAATACACCTAAGATTACACCAGAACATAAGGGAATAACATACTAGTCTCCAATTACCTTTCCCTTGGCCTTACCCTCAACTTTGCCCTTACATTGAACCAAAGTTATTATCAAGCTACATTACTTGCAATGTGTTGCTGAATTTTGACAGTCTCTTTAGGCCAGAAGGCTTGCCCTCTGCAGCCTGGCAGGCTTCATTTAAAAGATGGTACAAATATCCTTGCATTGTTCAATGGCCCATATTCAAACAAACACCATACATACTATGTTCTCTCAACTATTTATAGCTTATTATATGTGTCTTAACGTCTTTTTAATTCTTTTGCCTTGCAGTTCAACCTAAATGGTTACTGATTAATGGATATATTAAAATAAAGAGTATATTGAGGGTTTTTTTTTAACTGTACCCAAAATGTTTTCATAAACGAATTTGGAAATTTAAGGCCTAACTTAATGGAAAACAGTACATAATATCATGAAAAATTTCTATATACTATATGCAAAAACTAGTTTTTGTTTTAAAATTTATGTTTAGGCTTTTAAAATCTTCCTATTTAGATTAAAAGCTGCAAATACAAGGTAGTCTATAAATAGAAATCAGTTCTCATTAGCTGCCACTGATTTCTTGAAAATTCCATTTCATTCCAAGAAAGCTGTAATTCATAAAAATAAGACTAGGGCCTCCCTGGTGGCCTAGGGATTAAGTCTCAGAGCTATTACCACTATGGCCTGAGTTTGATCCCTGGCCAGGAAGCTAACCCACATATGGTGCGGCAGACCTCTCCTGTCTCACCTGCTGCGCCCCTTACCAGTGTGTTTCAGTAAATCTGCCTGTTTTGCTCCCCACTTAGTCTCTGGTGAATCCTCTCACCCTCCCCCAACCCACACACACACACCTTTGGCTTACACCCCAGTTCTTCTATGCAAAAAAAAAAAAAAAAAAAAAAGACTTTTAGCAAATATATATACAAGGGCTTACTTTCAAGGACTGAAAAACTATTTTAAAAAGTTCTAAAATTATACTAAAAAAACACATGTAATGATAACTGTATTTTACCCACTTTATCCCATAAACTTACATAAAAGGCCTCCACCAACTGCCTGAAGTATGGTTAAAATTGGGAAGAAGTAAAGTGCAGCATAAATACTTTTAAATCGATCAGACTTCCCTAACCCACAGGCAATCTTCTTTACCAGAAGAGGTCGGAGCAGCATCATTAATACCAAGCAGAATGCATAGTAGATAAATACAATGGTGTACCTATAAAATAAGAAATTTGAACATTAAAAATATGCTTTAAAGTAACTATCATTGATCATCTTTAAATCAAAGCTACTAAAAGGTCTAAAAAGTATGTTAGGTTTATTGAGTATTCAGACTAGTGGAGGATTGGTCAAGACTCACACACACTAACAGGAAGGACATGCTGGTACTTTTCCAGGAGGAAGTTTGGAAACGGATATCAAAAATCCTAAAAATGTTCATGCCCTTTGATCAGCAAGTTTAGTTGCTGAAATTTATCAAAGCAAACCAATCTGGGATACACAATAAACTTTGTGCACAATAATAATATCATAATGATATCATCACATAATAAAATAGAAGTCAAAACAAACACTTACAGTGGGTAGACAGCTTCATGAGTACAGTGCACTGTGGTGATGTAATCTGGACTTGGGTTGTAAAGCATTGTGTACCAATCAGAAAGCATCAGTACGCGACATGAATGGATATAGAGAACACCAACTGGATCACTCACAAGTAAGGTGATAATAGCTGCCATACTGCATTCAAATAATGCTGTGATGTGCTGGAAAAGTGCACTGGAACTAGCAAAACAAAGGAAGCATAATTACCACAGATTTCAATAAATGGCTTTAAATAAAACCTGTATGCTTCAAGGTGCAAATTCTAAAAAGAAATTTTAACTGAAACTAAAAAAATCTTCTAAATTGACAAAAGCCAACTAGATACAAAGACAGAGAAGACTTCAACCTAGTTTACTAGAAAAGGACACTCATCCCAAGTAACAGTGGCACTTCTGCCAGGTAGTTTCAGAGATAACTGGTCTGCCTTTAGGTTCTCAGTTTCCTTCTGTGGTCCTTTTATCTCTCCCTGACACAACAGACCATGACAATAGTTCTGGATAGTTCATGCATTCTTCTACCTCTTCAGTGGTACTGGTTTCAGTGTGACCTTTCCAATGCCACATAAACTTTACAGTTACTTTGCCAAGTACCACAATATAAATCCACCACAGATTAGTTACTTTGGTGTTAGTTACCCCACACTATTTATGATGCTAGAAATGGAATACAGGAAGGCAAATGAGTTTGTATATTGATCTCACAGTCACCCTCTTTACTAAGCTCTTATTATTTCTAATGTCTAGTCTTCAAAGTTTCTGGGTTCTTTAGCAATGTTTCAGTCATCTATCACTGCACAGCAAACTATACCAAAACTTAGCAGCTTGACTATTTCTATTTTGTGGTTTGACGGGGCTCCACTACCGAGCCTATCCTGCACCTTAGTTGTTGATTTGGGAGGCACTTATCCAGGCGCTGCAGTATTCAACAGGACTAAGGCTCTGGGCTGTGAGCACAATGTGAGACTATTGAACACAGCACCATGTGGTTTCTGTGTTGTCTTCGGTGTTCCGCAGTTTAATTGTAATGAGTGTAAGTGGCAATCTCTTTTAATTTATTCTGCTTGGAATGTGTTTTACTTTGCAAAGAAACAATCTGGTACATCTGTTTATCGTACTTCTGTAAAATCTGAAGCCAGCAGGAATTATAAATTAACTATAAATACCTGATGGGGAAGCCATGGATTGGCTTTTCTTTCAGTGATTCTTGTAACTGGACTGTCCCTTGCAGGAACCTGGAAGCGATTCCTACGCAGCAGAAAATGGTTCCTTTTGCATAAAACTTTGGCCTGGATAACTCCCACACTCACTCAGTGTGGATCTCATATCCTTGTGCCTGAGCTGATATGCTTCAATAGCTACTCCTGAGAAGAAATGTTTTATGCTGCCCTGCTGGCAAGCTGTGTTCCTGAGTAGACTGGGGCTTAGGCTACAGAGCCTGAACATTTCATTGAATCTGGGAGGGCTCCCTGTAGATATTACAGAAACATATTGCAACTTCTCATGCCATGTTTCCTGTCTCATATTTCATGTTTTCTTTTCTTTGTGTTGTACTGTTCTTTCTTTACATTTTTTTCTAACTCATGAAATCTATTTTTAGTTGTTTATCTGATGACTTTTTTTTTATTTTAGCAAATATGAATTTTCACTTCTAGGAAGTTCCTTTTTTTTCCTGATCATATCTCTTATTCATTCATCTTAATCTCTTATTGAGTGGAGATTGTGTGAGTGCATCCTTTATATCTTTAAAATTTATATAAGTAGCAGTTATATATTCTATAGCTGAACACCCATTATCTTTGGTCCTTTGGGAACACATATAAACTGTTGTGTAATTGTTGTGTTTATCAACTCTCAGTCATGCTTATTTTTATTTGGTAATCAAGGATTATGAGCTCTTTAACAGATCATAATGTGCAAGTGTCTTGTGGGTCAGGAAATTGAGAACAGGAAAGCTTTTTAGGAAAGAGAATTTGCTTCTTTCACCAAAACTCATCAACCACCATTTTCCTGGGCTTCCACAGCAATCTGAGGTAGTGTTCAGCGCTGGGTGCCCAAGATTCAGAATCCAGACTGCAATGCTGCTACATCTCAAGCAACTCTCCATCCCTAATGCCTGCTTTGTTACTCTGGCCTACGGTGAAGGTAGAGTTGTTTGTTTTCTGAAAGAGAAGAAATCTAGATCTCCACTACCTCCAGAGAGATGAACAATATCTTAATTAGTGTGTCTTTTTCAGATATTGTTTCCTGCAGGAGGGTCAAATTAGAAGGACAAATTAGTCCATGCTGTTTGAAGCAGAACTCCTGTAGCATTTTATACAGATGAAAACACTGAATACATAAACATACATTCATATTATGTAATCTGATCTTTTGCCTCCTTTTAGAATTTGTATTTTGTAGATACAAAATGCCAACCTCATCATTTCTTGCCATTACTTTATTAAAACATATGTCACCTATCAGGTAAACTGCCTCTTCAGATACAGCTCTGAGGTTATCACCACATTTTATGAATATTCCCTCAGACTCTCCCAGCCCCCACTCTCTCCATATTCTAGCCTCATTTAATCCCTATTACCTCAGCCCTCATTTCTTTATTGTGTAATTTTCTGCCTTATACTTCTGCACATCTTATTCCTGATGTTTGACACTTTTTTAATTCTATCAAAAACTACTCGTTTTTCAAACTCCAACTTAGTTTTTTTCTTCTGTGAGAAGGCAAAATTAGCTTCTTCATGCCAGTATTAAAACTCTGTACATGCCTTCTATTTTTATTTGGTAATCATGGATTATGAAGTCTTTGCCTCATGCCTCTACTATAGAACCTCACACATAGTGTGAGGATTTGTCTACTCATCCATCAAATTGTGAGTATCCATATTTTAGTTCTCTCTGAATTACAGCACCTGGAACACTGCAAATATCCCTAAAGATGACTGAGTAAATATACTGAAAAGTATAAATTACATAAAAGTAAATTACATATGAAGAAAGCTATAAATTACATAAAAGTAAATTACATATGAAGTAAAGCCTCTGACCATATTGCATAAAATTATGCAATTTCTACCTGTTTCTGACCTGGCTTTAAAGAAAAACAAATTTAACAATAAGCTCTAGGGAAAGCAAAGATACCAGAAATGAAACTCATGACTAATATTAGTCTACCCCATACAATACTGGGTGATATCATGCCGAGGGAGACAGCATTGATTCTGTATATGTATCTGTATATATACAGAGTTGGGTCTGCATATACATCTATCAGTAGGTGTAAGTTAAACTAAAATCTGAAGGACAAACAGCAGCTAGGTAGAAAGTTCCACTCAGAGAAGAGAGGATTTAAGGTAGAGAAAAGAGTTTAGTGAAAGGACCTTACGCAAGAAATATTCTGAGTTAAAGAGGCCCTGTGAGACAGTATGATGACTGCATGTATAAAGGTAGAATGTGGCTCCTTGTTTCCCACAGAATAAAGTTCACATCCTTACGAAGGACCGTCATATTCTGGCCTCAGTCTACCTTTCCCGCACTCCTTTTGTTACCTTTCATTTATATGCAATCCATACCTGGACCACCCAGACTACTTCCATTCCCACTCAACAGACAACTCTCACCTGCATGCTGTTCTCTTTTGCGTAAAATTTTCTTTTTGTTTAAAAAGTCTCTTGGATCCCAACCAGCACAACTGATCTGTTTCATTCTTTGTAATCCCCGAGCACTGTGTTTATAACACTTCTATATACATATTGTTTATATACGTTTAAGACTGACTTATATTGTAATTAGTTGTGTATACATTTGTCATTTCTGCAAGATTATGACTATAAACCACATTGGTTATTTTTTTATGTCCTACCCTGAAGCATGCGCTACCATTAAGTTTTCTTGTCACACTCAAAATAAAAAGCAAAAATAAATTAACTACTTTTAACACAATAGAAGAAGTATACTTGTTGATAAGTTCTCAATGATAATTACGTCACCAACAGTCCAATGAGACACAGTCATAGAAAATGCTAACCTCTTTTTCCCCGAGTACCATTCAATGAAGAACCAATGTAAAACAAGAGGAAGCATAGCCATAAATCCGAGATAGAGCCAATCATAAAGTTCTGGATACTCTGTGCAAGGCTGACAATATTTCTGTGCATTTGTTCTCTGTCCTCTTGGACACACCTAAATATAAAATAAACAGTATTTCCATTGCTTATGTGCACATATTATTTGAGAACATTAACACCACCCAATTATTCTATAAGACACCAGTTCAAATGTCTGTTTACAGGTGCATCTTTTAGAAATAAAAAAGGAAACCTAAGTAAAACAAAAAGAAATCTACAACATATTTTTCTATAACTGTAGAATGCTCTTAAAGAATTCCTTTTACTAAACTACTAAAATAATTAACATTAAATGAAAAACCTACTTATTAACACTATAAAAATAAATGCAGAGAAACATTCAAGTTATAATGTCAATTTTCTTGGATGTCCAAGTCATTGTAATATAGCAATAAAAACTAATTATGAACTTGTAAGATGTTTTTAAAAAATAACAATCAAAAAAAGATTACAA
Organism: Talpa occidentalis; assembly: GCF_014898055.3. Taxonomy (NCBI): domain Eukaryota; kingdom Metazoa; phylum Chordata; class Mammalia; order Eulipotyphla; family Talpidae; genus Talpa; species Talpa occidentalis. The sequence continues at coordinate 68,181,698 of NW_023601104.1, read as the reverse complement.
TCAATACAACAAACTATTAATGCCTCCCTATTTTCTTATACATTAATGAGAGTGAGGAAAAAAAGTATTATACATGTGAAATGATCTCAAAAGCAAAAAGATTTTGCAAATGAAATAACAAAGAAACTTAAAGACTTACCCCACACTCTCCATATATTTCAGTTGAGCCATTTTTAGATAACAGGGTCTTCCCACAATAAAGTCCAAGGCATGCTGGTTGAATATCGACCGCTTTTTAAAAACAAATGTCAGTATGGTCACATCTTTTATGGTATTAAATAATACAATAGCTGAAGCACTAGCATAAACATTTTAACACAGTTCAATGAAAAAGGTTACATATTAGACAAAAGGCTTGATACATTTAGTTTAAAATTTAAGTTTCTCCTTTTACACTGTGACAACTGCAGATTTACACTGGAATCTTGTTAATATGCTTCTTAAGATTAAGATCCTCAACTAGTAGAGCGGGACTAGCCCCAGAACTCAGCCTGTCCTGGTAGACACCAACGGCTCTAGCTACTCACTCTTGATCAGCTAATCTCAACCTCTGAGTTTCCATTTTCTAAAATTAAAGACTAATAGAGAATGGCCACCTTTTATTTTGCCCAATCAGGACAGTACGTGAATACACACACACAATCTATTATCACTTACAATCTATTACCACTTTCATTCATAACAGAATACATTATAATGACAGAAAAGTAGAAAGGACATAATTTTAAAAGGGGCAGTTTTAACTTTAAGTTCACCCCTATGAAAAGCTTGCCACATTTCATGAAGCTGTCATAGCTGTGACCAGTAATTAGGAAACCCTCTCTTAGAATGAACCCCCTAATCTCAAGGCTTGGCGAAAATTTAAATGCAGCTGTTCTTTACCAAGACTGCCTTTAACTTCACCAACAGAACAAGTCATTAAAGGAGCCTTTTTTGTTTTGTTTTGTTTTCAGTGGCATCTAGTTGATCAATTCATTCAAAAAACATACTGAGCATTGGATTCCACTGGTTAGGAACCGCTATAGGGCAATCATTTCCCAAATTCTTCATGATTCACAATCTAGACCGCCTGGCCCACAAAGCCCTTTCACTTTTCAGTGAGCAGATATTTTTTATTTCTTTCCCTTTGTGCTGCTGAGGAAAAACAAACAGCCCTGTATGGTAGGTGATATCAGGCCTTTCTGCCCTCCTGCCATTAGGATTGATGATGGATCTGCGGTCCTGAATACATGCCTGATGGGGGGCACCTGGAGTAGAGTGTGGGCCTATGTAGATATGGGATTCAGCTGGGCTGAGAGACAGAGCTTATAAGGGTGGCGACACGGGACGCCAGCAGTACCACGAGAGCAGCAGAGAACACGACCACCAGAGGACGCTGGAGAGCCCAGACAGAGTGAAGACTTGCTGGGAGGCCTCCCAGCCTCCCGGCCCCCCAGCACCCCTGCCTGCTGTGTACCTGGTAAATCCCAATAAAAGCCTGCAAAAGCCACTGAGGGCTCCAGGACTCCTCCTCTACTCCATCTGCTCGGATCACAGAGATCCTGCCCTGTGACCATTCCCGCCCAGTCTCAAATATGCTCCCTCTACCTGATTTCTGGCCTATTTGTAAATCCATGGGCGTCTTTCCTTAAACCAGCTGTATTCACAGTGTACTACCTCAGTAAGTGAAAAAGAATTGTTTCAGATTTTTCTGAGAAGGCAGAAGTTAAAAGAATTGAGAGCTACCCCACGGGCTCTGCATCCAGCAGAGGCTTAATAAGAACACAGGCGAATGCAAGTGAAGTTTCTCAAAACCCAAGGCCTGAAAACCACTGTGGGGAACGGAAGGCAAAAGCCAAGTAACCCTAACAACAGCCTGACCCCCAGTCACTCTCCCTCTCACCGCCTCCGGTGCCCGCGAGCCCCGGTCGCAAGCGCGCTCTGGGGCGGGGCCTCGCCCGCCCGCGGGCCCCGCACCCCGGGAGGCCGGCGCCCCCGACCGCAGGTGGGCCGCGACGAGCCCCCGCGTCCCGACCGGCTTTCCGCGCTTCCCAACGCGCACGTCCAGCAAAGCCGCGGAGGCGACATCTGGAAGACGACAAAGGCCTCCCCGTTCCCGGGGCGCACGAGCGCGCCCCCCGCAGGGCGTCCGGAGCCGGGACCCCCGCCGCGCCCCGCCCGACGGTAAGCGGGGCAGGGCCCAGGACGCGGCGCTAGCCGCAGGGCCGAGCCCGGAGCCCGCAGCGTGGGGCGGAGGCGGAGGCAGGGACCGAGACCAGCGCCGCCCGGGGTCCCGGCGACACTCACCCATCGGCCGCGGCAGGCGCGCCCGGAGGCGCTCGGGCTCGGGCTCGGGCTCCGGCCGACGCCGCCTCCGCGCCCGGACATCCGGGCCCCCGCCGCGCCGGCGGCCCCGCCTCCTGGTAACCCGGCAACCGCCAGAAACCCCGCCCCCGAGCTTCCCGGTGACGCCTCCGAAGCGCCGCCCGCCCCGGTGCCGCGCGTCCCGCCTCCCGCGCGCGGCGCGTGTGTGGGCGCCGGGACGGAAGCTCGCCCGGGGCCGGGGGGACCCGCGTCAACATCCACTGCCCGTGCGGGCTGGTGGCCGCCTTCGTGGAGTGCGAGGGCGGCCACAGTCGCGGCCCGGTGCGTTTGTTTCGCGCTGGTCACAGGTAACGCGGACCCTCCCCGCCCCGGCGGGGCCTCAGACCGGGACTCAACTAACTGCACTGCTGGTCTCGGGGCTGGAATCCGTACACCGCAATAACTCGCCCCCCGATCTTTTGCAATTAATTAAAAGCTAATTCTAAATCACTGCAACTACCAGCATTTATGATGGTAAATTTGAATCAAAGTATTTATTTTACATGTGGTTGATATTTTTTTTTTGTAATTTACAGTTTAAAGTCCATCATCCTGAAAGCGAAGATCTTGCCTTTTTGTATGGAATTTTATTTAAACAGATGGAAAAAATGCCTATAGTGAGGAACCAACCACCAATATTTGTGTTTTTGCTTATGAACAGGTATTGACATTGTAATGTTTGCCACAACAGCCAGCCATTATGAACCTAGAGCACCGTGAACACTCTTCATTTATTCTGAGACAGGTGGACATGGTGCCGCAGACCTCTCCTGCCTCAACCGCTGCTCCCCTCAGCAGTGTATTTCCATGCGTCTGCCTGTTCTGTACCCTGCTTTCTCTCTGGAGAATCCTCTCACCCTCCTGCACATCTCGTCTGTACCCCAGTTCTTGTGTAAGTAAATGAATCTTTTTTAAAAAGTGTAAAAGCCATTCTTATAAAGTTCACAGCTGTATAGAAACAGGGAGTGGGCAGAGCTGATTTGAGGGGCTGAGGTTGCCAGCGCCTGTTCTCGCTGTCATGGTTGGTGCATCAGAAAAATCACCAACTCTGGCTTCACACAATCTGGGTTCCAACCCACACTGCAGGCTTCGGCCTGGAGTCTCCTCCTGTGCAGGGCAGGCCGTGGGGGGCCAGGCTTCTACTCTGCCTGGGTCTCAGTCCCCCTTCACACTCCAGAGGGGTCTTCAAGCAGCTCAGCAGCATCCTGAGCCCCAGTTTCCTCAACCATGATGCCCTACAGGACTGTGAACTGGCACACAAAGGCAAACGGACTGTGTCCCAGGGGTGCTTGCTTTCCTGGGTCTCAAGGCTGTGGTGCTGGGGTGGGACCTGGCTGTGCTCTTCTGCCCACTGTACTTGTTCTGGGATCTGAGGTTTGGCCACTTAAAATCAAAGAGTAGCCTTGGCCTGGGCCCCTCAGTCCATGTAGGACAGCCAAATAGTCGCTGAACACCAACTCCTCTCAGAAAAGGAGGCTTTAATAGCATGAACATAGAGAAAACTGGAGAAATCTTACCGATGCTGTGAAAAACCAATGTTGAGCACCATATGATGGGGTTTTTGGAGTTGCAGGATCCTTGGGTTCACTCTGGGAAAGCTTTCCTCAGAGCTCCCCTTAAGCGGCACGCAGCGAGTTCCCCAGGCAAGTTTCTCCATGAGACGGAGATGTTAGTTATATTTAAAGAACAGGTTTATTAGGGAAAGGAAAAGGGACAGGTTTGCTGAGAGAGGCCTGCATGGTTGCAGGCAGGCGGCCTTGAGGAGATCTGCTTCTGCTGAGGGAGGTCAGTGAAGAGAAGTTTCGGCATGGTTCAGGTCCCTGGCAGGCAGCAGGCTGCTGCCTTGCAGAGGGAGAACATTGGAGAGAAGAGGCACCTGCATAGGCACATGTGGGCAGTGGGAGTACTGCCCCGAACCAGTGCAGAGACCGCCCTGATATAGTCCTTTTCTCTTTGGGACCCTGCCCTGAGCTAGGTCTCTCCATGATTCCAATGACAGCACCATCTCTCATAAAGCTCAGGTGGTGCTCAGCATCATCATGAGACCTGGGGATCATTTCAGATCATGTTCATGGGCCTCCCAGAGGCCCTGGGGGGGGAGGGTGGTACAAATGGAGATCTCCACCTCTGGCCAGTCCCTGCAGGATGAGTTCCACCCATGCCGGCCAGGAGCAGCCCACAGGGCGCAGCAGACCTACTGGGTGTTCCATGTGCTCCCCTCAGCCATGGATTTCAGTCCATCCACCAGTTCTGCTCCCTAATCTGTCTCTGGGGAATCCTCTCACAGCCCCACACCTCTGACCTGTACCCCAGTTCTTGTGTGCATAAAGAAATAAATCTAAAAAAATAAAGGAGGAAACATGTAGCTAACAAAGTGTTTTATTATGAATATGAGGTTTTGGGTTGAGCTGCTGGAGCGGATCTGATGCAGTTACAAGTCACCGGTATCTTCAGGGAGGAATGAACAAGTCGGTCTCCCCCATCTCCTGCAGTTCCCCCTTTGTTTGACAGGTGTGTCTTCTCCCATTCCAAGGAGCTGAGAAAAAGTCAGTGTCTGTTTTTGCATAACTTCCGTAGGGATTTAGTCTGCTTAAAACAAAAACAACGGGAGATGAGTGTCATTGTGTGGCTTTGAGAGGCGTTCTTCCAAGAAACTGATCAGCAGCCATGAGGGAAATAAAGAAAGAAATAAATGCACAGACATGAAATCCAAAGCATAAGAGTCAAGCAGAAAAGACCCCCACGGGGCCTCCCTGGGGGCGCAGGAGTTAAAGAAAGCGCCATCAAGCTCTTGCCAGCTGCTGCAGTAAGAGGTGGATCCCCCACCGGCCAGGAGCAGCGCATAAGGGCATAAGGGGGCAGCACACCTCTCTGGTCTCACTCGCTGCTCCCCTCACCAGGGTATTTCAGTAGATCCACCTGTTCTGACCGCCACTCTTTCTGGTGCATCCTCTACTGCTGGAGACCAGCTCCAGCTAGGAGTCGTGTCAGGGATCTCAGAAAGGAGAGGACGGCGTCAGTGACAGTTTTTTCAGAGGGCTAAGGGGAAGTGGAGCGAGGTAGGAGTGAAGCAGACACAGAACACCTTCTTTGGTGCAAGTATCTCCTACTGAGGGTCTCAGTGGTTCTTTATTTATACCTTAAGGTGAGCAGTGGGATTACATCAGTGTAAGCATTGAGGCAGAATGGAGACAATCAATACATATTTTCTCGTGAACATGTAAAGACTCCCTAGGTCTCACACCTAAAGGGCATTTCTCTGGTAACCTTAAGAACAATTAGTTTCCTAGGTACAGCTCATTTGCTAACATGATCAATCATATAAGACAGCACAACATTTGGCAACAATTAAGCATTCAATTAAACTTTCCCAGTTTCGGAGTGGGCGTAAAATTCCTATTTTATATTCTATTACTAAAATCAACCTATCTCCTTAGCACTCAATTAACTTGGCTAATTTATTGATTACTTCAAAGTGGTCTAAAACAACTCATCAAATCTATGTAAGTTCTACTGAAGTCTAACTCTTAACTAGAAATTCCTAACTTCCCCACAGCCTGCGAACTATTGAGCTCTTGCACACACCAGGAAATGTACTGCTGCGGCAAGCATGCACCCCCTGTGTTAGGCTATGGCTTCCAAGCACAGCTGGTTCAGGGCAGCTTGTTCTCCATAGTTCTCAGGGCCAGAACATTTCTTTCCTAGCTATACCTTTAGCATTTTGTACTTTCTTTGATACTGATTCAAGTGTAAGAATAATAAATCAATTAATGTCTAGGTCCGAACTGGGTTTTCACTTGCCAATTAATAACTAACTTCTGCATTAACCAAGAACAAAGAGAGCATTAGCAGGCGTTGCCATGGAGACTCCCTAGGTCAGATCTTCTTGGGAAGTGCAATAACTCCCCTCTTCTGGGAAGTACAACTTTCCCTCTTCGAGGGAGCACAGGAACTCCCCGCTTCTCGGGAGTCTCCCCCAATGCCCGGACCATGTCAAGAGGCAGCATGGGAGGCGCAGCCTGCCGCACTTTACACCACCACCCCTCCTCTGGTCTATACACCAGTGCTTGTATACACAATTAATAACTCTTGGGGGAAAAAAAAGAAAAGCCCCCGCCCCCCCCCACACACACACCCCACAGTGCAGGCAGGGGCACACACTAAACCCATCATGGCTGTGAAAAGGAGGAGCCTTGTCAGGAACAGTTGCCAGAGAAAAGTCGATCAGAGGGAAGCAGATGCTCTCACCCAGGGGGAGCGGGCGTTGACGGTTGAAATGGGCGGGGGGGGGGGCGGGGGTTGGATTCCACATGGGAACCGAGATGATTTATTTTGGGGGGCGACGTGCTGGGCCCCTGGAATATTTTGGTGAAATGCAAAATGGAGGGCTGTGCTGAGAACCCGCGGAGTGCTGGCGTGAGGTTAACTCGGCGGCGAGGCGGGTTCCGAGAGTGACATGGGAGCCCCTGAGCTGCTGGGAAAGTCTCCCGCGCGTTTGCAGCCACCGGAGGGTCATTTAGTTTTCCAGGGTCTCTCCCGAAACACACAAGGCGCTGCGATCCTTTGCTGGGCGGCCCGGATCCAGGGAGGGGCCCCATCCAGGGCGGCCCAGATCCGGGGCGCGCACGGTGGGGGCGCTCAGGGCCAGAGCGGGGGTCTGTGGCGTCCAGGCAGCCGCTCGGGCTCGGGCTCCGGGGCCTGTGCGGCATCACCCCGGCCCTGGGCGCGGGAGGCGCGGGGGCGGGCGAGGGCACACCTGGGCGCGGGATCGCAGCATATAAGGGGGCGTCTCCGCGGCCGGGCGGGCTCGGCCCCCAGCGAGAGCCGCAGCGAGAGAGGACGCGCCGCGGCCGGGACAGGAGGAGACCCCGCGGGAACGCCGGGGAGAGCCCAGAGAGAGTCCAGATCCCCCGGGCGCTGGGGGGCCCGCCCGCCCTTCAGCCCCCCCATCTCAGCCCCGCACCCCCGGCCCCTCGGCCCCCGGCCCGGCCGCGCCGCGCCCGCCCAGAGAGCGCGGAGAGTCTGGGGTCACCGCGGACGGGAGCCTCCCCCGGGCTGGGCCTCCTGCCCGCCCTGCCCCGGGCGCCCGGCTGCGCTGTCGGGGAGAACGCGAAAGGCCCACGCCAGCCCCCGGAGCCCCGGGACCCTCTGCCCGTGTGGCCGGAGCCCTCCGGAGCCGACGGGAACGCGGCCCCCGAAGTCCTGGGGCGGGAGCGGGGCGGAGGGTGGGGTGCGGGGCGCGCTCCTCTCTGCGGCCTCCCGACCCGGCGCCGCGGGGGGACTGTGGCTCGGCGGGGGCCGCCCGCGGACTTGGGCCCCGCTCAGAGCAGGTCTGGGGTGAGCGTCCCTCGAAGCTCTGCCTTGGAGGGAGGACGAGCCTGGAGGCGCCGCGGACCCCCTGGAGGCAGACGCGGCCCGGGAGCTGCTACAGAGGACCTGGAGGGGCGGGGGGCGAGCTGCCGGCGGGGACCGCCCTGAACCCCGAGCCGAGGCGCAGACGCAGCGGTGGGGGAGCAGGAGCCCGACGCCCCATCCGCTCGCCCGGCGCTGACCCGGCCCCCGCCACGGACGGCGCGGACTCCCGAGCACGCCAGAGGCTGGGGGCCGGGGCGGGGGCGCCTTCTCCGTGGTGCCCTGGGAGGGGGAGCGCGGGGAGCCTCTGTGCGCCCCCGGAGAGGAGAGTCGGGGTGGCCTTACGCGGCCTGGGGGGAGGTTCTCCGCAGCAGGCGGGAGAGTTTCACAAAGCCGCCCAGACGCGCCAAAAACCGGCGCCGAGGTCAGGAGCCCCGAACGCGTGGGACGCAGCTGCGGGTGCTCTCGGAGCCGCGGAGCCTCCTCACGGCACCCATGGGCGAGGCCCGGCGGCTGGAGAGTGAGGTGAGGGCCCGAGCACCTCAGGGGCGGCTGGGGCCCTGGCCCGTGGGGGAGCCCACGGCGGGGAGGGGACCAGAGCGGCCCCGCGGGGAGCGGGGTCTCCCTAGACGGGCCGTGCCCACCCGCAAGGGGCTGGCCTGAGCGCGGGCCCGCCTGGCAGGGGCTGAGGAGGTCACCGGCAGTCCGACCTTGTCCAAGCTGGGGGAGAAGGAGGTCGAACTTCAGGCAGCCTCAGCCCAGCCTGGGGGCTGAGGAGGTCGACCTGAGGCCAGCTCAACCCGGCCTGGGGGTTGAGGAGGTGGACCTGCAGGAGGGCACCAGCCAGCCTTGGGGCTGAGGAGGACTACCTGCAGGTGGCCCCAGCTCAGCCTGGGGTCGGAGGAGGTGGAACTGCAGGACAGCCCCAGCCCAGCCTGGGGGCTGAGGAGATCGACCTGCAGGCGGGCCCTGCCCAAGCTTGGGGAAAAGGAGGTCGACCAGCAGGCCGACCCCAGCACAGCCTGGGTGCTAAGGAAGTCATCTGCAGTCTGGCCCAAGACAGCCTGGGGGTTGAGGAGGTTGACCTGCAGGTCGGCACCAGACAGCCTGGGGGCTGAGGAGGTCAACTGACACAAATCTCCTGAACCCCCAGGCTGGGTTGAGCAGGCCTGAAGGTGGTCCTCCTCAGCATCCAGGTGGGCTAGGGCAGCCTGCAGGTCAACCTCATAAGCCCCCAGGATGGGCTCTGGCCGGACTGCAGGTCGACCTCATCAGGCCCCCAGGCTGTCTGGGGCCAGCCTGCAGGTCAACCTCAGCCTTCAGGTGGGCTGGGGCCGGCCTGCAGGTCGACCTCGTAAGCCCCAAGGCTGGGCTGGGGCCAGCCTGCAGGTGGACCTCCTCAGCCCCCAAGCTGGGCAGGGGCTGGCCTGCAATTCCACCCCCTTAGCCCCCAAGCGGGGCTGGAGACGGCCTGCAGGTCAACCTCCTCAGCCCCCAGGCTGTCTGGGGCCGGCCTGCAGGTCCACCTCGTCAGCCCCCAGGCTGAGCTAGGGCCGGCCTGAGGGTCTACCTCCTCCAGCCTCAGGCTGGGCTGGGCCAGCCTGCAGGTTGACCTCCTCAGCCCCCAGGCTATCTGAGGCCTGCCTGCAGGTCTACCTCCTCAACCCCCGGGCCAGGTTGAGCCAGCCTGCAGGTCGACTTCCTCAACCCCCAAGCTGGGCAGGGACTGGGATGCAATTCCATCTCCTTAGCCCCCAGGCGGGGCTGGAGCTGGCCTGCAGGTCGACCTCCTCTGCCAACAGGTGGGTTGGGTCTGGCCCTGCAGGTCAACCTAGTAAACACCCAGCCTGGGCTGTGTCCAGTCTGCAGGTGAACCTCCTCAGCCCCCATGCTGGGCTTTGGCGGTCTCCAGGTCTACCTCCTCAACTCCCTGGCTGGGTTGAGCCGGCCTGCAGGTTGACCTCCTCAGTCCCAGGCTGTCTGTGGCCGGCCTGCAGGTCGACCTCCTCAGTCCCCAGGTTTTCTGGGGCCGGCCTGCAGGTTCCCTGTTAGCTGAGGCGGGATCGGCGGCTGACCGGAAGTGGAGAGGTGGAAGCTGGGAGCACTGTGCCTTGTGGAGAGGGCCTGTGGGCCGAGGGAGGAGTTGCCTGGGGGCAAAGCACAGGAGGGTGCAGTGCCCTCGGCCTTGTGGTGAGGCCGGGAAATGCGGCCTCGCGGGGAATCATGAGGCGGCGCAGGGGCGGGCGAGGCCTGGCGGGCGGTTGGGACGCCCCTTCTCTCACTTGGGGGGGCAGCGAGTTTGGGGGGGCCCTCTGTGGCCACGGGTCAGTGTTCCCCGGCGTGTGTTTAATGCACAGGGACACGATCTGCTGTTTTAATGGCTGCAGAAATTTTATGTTCATAGTATTTTCAGAGATGTGGGCTATTCACCTCTGTTTCTGTTTGATTTTCTAAACTCTCGCCGCAGCAGGACGTGCAGGGGCGCCCTGGTGAGCATCCTGGGGCTTTCCAGCTTGTCCCCAGGCCCTGGAGCACCGCCCCCTACACCCGCACCTGCAGCCCCGCCCCTGCCCCTGCAGCCCCGCCCCTGCCCCTGCAGCCCCGCCCCTGCATCTGCAGCCCCTCCCCTGCATCTGCAGCCTGGCCCATGCCTTGCACCTGCAGCCCCGGCCCTGCTCCTGCAGCCCCGCCTCCACCCTGCAGCCCCATCCCTGCTCCTGAAGCCCCTCCCCACCCCAACACTGGCTCCTGCCTCCCCAGTGGCTGGGCTTGCCTTGGCACTTGCTTCTCCGGACTTGGGGTGAAGTCCTTGCCTGCGGGAACCCGGTTTCTTCAGGAACCACCCCAGAGCGCGGGGAAGGTGAGGACATCTCCCTGACCGTGGCTGACCGCAGAGCGGTGAGTCAGGGGACCCAGGGCTGGGCGGGCTGGCTGTGGAGAGCTCTGTGCGGGTCATTTTGGGTCCTGGAGGTACATGGGGGTCAGGACATTCCTTAGTGTGACCCTGTGGGTGCCCGGCGCCCCCGAATGAAAGCGTGTCCCCTGTGTTTGCTCCCAGCTCCTCCCTGCTGCACTGATCAACCCCCGATGGGTTTTCTGGGCTCTCCGTTCTGTTCCATTGATCTGTGTGTTTTATTTCTGTGGACTTAGAATATAGTTTGGGGAATATATTGTAAACTTTTCTGGGACTAACATCCCCCTCCCCATGCCAGGTCTAGCAGGCAGGAGGGCAGAGTCAAGTCCTAGTCTCCAGGGGTGCAGGTACTGACCCAGTGGGTTGTGTGTTGCCTGGGGCTCTGCATTTCTCACCGGGTCTGAGATGCTGCCTGTGCTGGGCCTGGGCCCACGTCTGGGGGCCAAGGCGTCACTACCTGTCATGCAGGTGATGTGGCCATTCAGAGCCTTGAAGGGGGGTTTGACCCTGGAAACGGTCTCATGAGGTGACTTTACAATAACCCTTGAATAGAATCCAGGCTTTCCTGAGCCTTGAGTTACCAGGAGCCACACGGCCTGCCATACTCTGGCTACAAGTCTTTTGTTTTCTAAAATGGGTTATTACTAACCAATTCGGTATATTGAAAGCAGGGGCCCTCTCTGTATCACTGATGGACCAACCTGAGAAACGCCGCAGCAGTGACAGCTGGGCGCCATCACCCATCGGGGTGGAAAGTTTCTTCATGGGGAGCATGTGAGACGCTGAAGGGCCCTTTTCTAAGCTCTTGAGATCTTTTCTGTATAGATGGTGCTAAGAGGATTCCTCCTATTTCAGGGATTGTGTAAACTACAGTGACTCATGTGAGAACAGGACATTTTGGAGATAATCCACTTTACCTTTTTTTTTAAAGCTTTTGTTTATTTTTTCATAGAAGAGCTGGGGTGCAGGCCAGAGGTGTGGGAGGGTGAGAGGATTCACCAGAGACAGAGTGGGGAACAGAACAGGCAGACTGACTGAAATACACTGCTGAGGGGAGCAGCAGGCGAGACAGGAGAGGTCTGCTGCACCATGTGGGTATCTCCCTGGCTAGGCTTGAACTCAGACCATTGTGGTGACAGCACTGAGATTTAACCCCTAGGCCACTGGGCGGGGGGAGACTGCACTTTACCTTTTAATGTGTTAAACTGATGTTACCTCCTTCCTTGCCAATCCCTCTGTTATGCTCGCTTTGGAGAGAAGTTGAATTTCTCTGAAAAGGAGAAAGGAATCAGCATTTATTGAGCACCTGCTGGAGCAACAAGTTCATTGCTTTAGGTGCATGATCTCCATTAATGACGCTATAGAGATATTATTCCTACCCTGTAGGTGTGGACCCTGAGGTCCAAAAGGGATCAGTGACTTCTCTGAGATCAAAAAATAAGCACAAGGGCCAGATCTATTTAGACTCCCAAATCTTTGTGTTTTGTACTGAACCGGAGGTTTTAAAATGAGGGTAAATTGTAACCCTTTTGGAGGCCAGGGGGAGAGAAGGCGTGTGGGCGCCCCCACCCATCCTCAGAACAGGTCCTTGGGTGCTGGAGTCCTCCTCCATAAGGAAGGAGCTTTGGCCTAGAACAAAACTTTCACGTTTCATTGCACCACGTGAAGATGCTGTCATTAATATTGAACGTGAATGACTTAATAGTTTTAGAATGGCTCTAATCCCAAACATGATTGCTACTGATAAGGCACTGCAGTTAAAAATAGCCTTTTTCCAACAATTCCCACACGGCAGGCTTAATTGCTGCACCTACCAGAGAAAATTCCTGGAGATCTAGAACAATTGGTGAGGAGGGGATACCTCAACGGTAGTGCCTGCAACATTGTTCAGGATGAGACCCCCTTTAGGAGCATTTATTTATTTATATTGTCTTAGGATCTTCCCTTTCCTTAAAGACCATCTCTTTTTTTCTTCTTCTTTTTTTTTTTTAAGATTTATTTATTTATTTGTACAAGAACTGGGCTATAGGCCAGATGTGCGGGAGTGTGAGAGGCGTCACCAGAGACAGAGCGGGGAGCAGAGCAGGCAGATTAACTGAAATACACTGCTGAGGGGAGCAGTGGGGGAGAGGTCTGCCGCGCCATGTGGGCATCTCTGTGGCCAGTGGGGATCGCACCGGCACTGCAGAGGCTGCAGACAGCTTCACAGTGCTGCACTCAACCGCCTGCACCACCAGGGAGGACCTTTTCTTACATAGTTGTTCATTTTTGTCTAGTTATTGGTTTCTCCCCTCAGGGGTGGTCCCCATAGCTCTCCCACCACCATAGCACCCATGACCCATCACCTTGTGCTCTTCCCTCCCCTCTATTCAGCCCCCTCCCTCCCCTGCTGAATGCCTGCTGAATGCCTCAGGTCTTGGTTAGCCTGCTAGGGTTGTCTTTTTCTTTACCGTTTGTTCTGTTTCTCTATATTTCACATGCAAGTGAAACCATCTGATATTTGTCTTTCTCCTGCCTTATTCTGGCTAGCATCATCCCTTCCAGCTCCATCCATATCATTACAAGCGGCATGAATTTGTCTTTTTTGATTGCAGAGTAATAGTCCGTGGCGTAATTATACCACAACGTTTTGATCCATTCATCTATTTTCTGGCATTTGAGTTGTTTCCATGTCATGGCTACTGTAAATAGTGCTGCAATAAACACAGGAGTTCAGGTTTCCTGTTTTGTTTTGTTTTTTTTTATCCCTTAGGTAGATTCCTAGGAGTGAACGCTGGATCATGTGTAGACCCGTTTTCAGAGTTCTGTGGAACCTCCACACAGCTGCCCATAGTGGCAGGACCAGTTGGCACTCCCACCAGCGGCATCAGAGGCTCCTTTTTCTCCGCTGCTTCTCCAGCATTTGTTGTTGCCAGTTTTTCTTTTTTAGTGTGGTGCATTCTCACTGGAGTGAGGTGGTAGTTCATTGTGGTTTTGATTTGCATTTCCCTGATACTAGTGATCTGAATGTTTTTTATATGCCTGTTGGCCATTTGCATTTCTTCTTTGCAGAAGTGTCTTTTTACCTCTGCCCATTTTTTGGACTGGGTTGTTTGTTTTTGTTGAGTCGTGTAAGCTCTTTGTAGATCTTTGACATCAGTCCCTCAGCTGTCATGCGGTGTGCCGATATTTTCCCCCATTCGGCGGATGTCTCTGTGTTGACCATCTCTTGCTGTAGCCCCACTGTCTACATTCTCTCTGGTTTCCTTTCTTGCTTCTGGAGAAGAAACCTCAAAGACGTTTCTAAGGATCGTGTCATTGAGTGTTGGCCTGTGTTCCCTTCTGTGTATTCTATGCTGCCAGGTTCACATGCAAGTCTTTCATCCACTTGAGTTGGTTTGTGTATGGTGTGAGGTAGTGGTCTAGTTTCATTCTTTTGCATGTTGCAATCCAGTTTCCCCAGCACCATTTATGGAAGAAGCTATTCTTGTTCCAATGTATATTCTTTGCTCCCGTGTCATAGGTTAGTTCACCATTGATCTCTGTGTCTGTTTTTGTTCCAATACTGTTTTCATTATAATAGCTTTGTAGTATTCTTTGATGTCTGGGAGTGTAATACCTCGTGGGTCGGCTGCTCCTAAGCGGATTGTTTGGCCACCATTTTGTCACCTATAGTTCTAAGCAAGGTCAAGATGGCCCGGTCAGTTTGGTGCAGAGCCCAACCCTTCAAGGTGCCCTTTCAGATCAAACAAGAGCACAAAGCTGGATCACACTGGAAAGGCTATGCATCATGATGCATGACCAGAAAGCCCAGAGGTGGAGAGGGGGCTGAGGAACAATGCATAATAAAGGACCCCAGAAGCTGATCAGTGGAAGCCTTGATGATAAGATTAGAACTGTGGCTGGGGATTAGGGTGTGACCTCAATGACAATACGGAGTCATCAAGCAGATGAGAAGTGCCTGGAGGGCAGACTCACAATCCCTGATCTTCTACAGTCTTCTCCTTTCTTTAATCTCCTATCCCTTAATCTCCTTCCCCTTTCCTTTTGCTCCTCGCCCTTACTTGACCAATGCTGTGAATCAATAAACAGGCCAGGATCTTGCGCTTCAGCAGCATCCTGCATTATGTAGCCTGCTCCACGACTCCTGTTTCTTTATCAGTGTGATGTTGCCTGACACAACAATACCTCCTTTCTCCCCAACCCTTTCAGTCAGAAGAACTTTCGCTACTAGAGGTTGTTGTGATCCCATATGAATTTGAGCCCTGTTGGTTCCATTTCATTGAAGAACACCATTGTGATTTGTATTGGAATTTCATTGAATCTATAAATTGCATGCAAATAGGAAGTCCCATCTAGGTTTGTTACGTTTTTCCAATTATGGAACATTCATAAAACAGAGGTGTTAATAAAAAATGTAGGTTTTATTCTCCATAATTTCTAAAACAGACAAAGTAGATCTGTTCTCTAGAGATGAAGAAAGAATGTTTCAGATGGAAAGGTCATAGAATAGATGACCAGTTATTAGGATAATCTTCCACCTTTATGCTGATGGAACGCTAAGTAAGATCATCCCTTTGTCATCTGCTTCATGGTGCCACCAGAGAAAATGTTGCACTTAAGTGACTTACTTGCAGGATAGTGCCAGTGTGCTTTATAAAGGAATCGAGGAGAGGAATTAAGTCAGGAAATTCAAAACGTGAAACTGGAAAACATGAAATTGATAGTGAAGTTAGAGCCACGTCTCTGGTCACGTGTGTCTGTCAAATCCACAATCCTCGATTGTGGGCTGGTCACCTGCCACTGGACAAGGCAGGGCCAGACCCACTCATCCGTGACGGGCCTTTCTGGAGCTGGGCCTGGGGTCTGAATTTGTACCTGGCGAGCAAGGGCACCGTTGCTGCTGTCCTGGGAGGAAAGGGAGGAACCAGATGTTTCCCGAGGGCTGTCTGCAGTCCTTCCCTTGGTCCTCGCTGCCCTCACAAATGCCCTCACGTCATTTATTTACAGACTCAAAAAGCTCTTCAGTGGCTTCCACTGTCTGCGCTCAATCTTTTTTTTTTTAAAGATTTAACTATTTATTTATACAAGCACTGGGTACAGTCAGAAGCGTGGGAGGGTGAGAGAATTCACCAGAGCCAGAGCGGGGAGCAGAGCAGGCAGAAGGACCAAAGTACACTGCTGAGGGGAGCAGCGGGCGGCAGGAGAGGTCTGGGACCCTCCTCTGGTGGCCGGGGAGCAGCCGGGGATCGAACCAGCACCACAGAGGCCGTGGGCAGCTTGGCAACCCAGCGCTCAACCGCTGCGCCACCGGGGAGGCCCTCAAAACTTTGTCTTTTTCTTCCCATAGTTATGTACAAATTGCAGTCCTCTTGTATTTGTTTATTTTTTACATTTTTATTTATTTATGTATACAAGACTGGTGTTGTAGGCCAGAGATGCAGAGATACTCTGCTGAGGGGAGAAGCGGGTGAGATAGGAGAGGTCTGATGCACCATATGGGCCAGCTCCCAGGCTGGGGATGGAACTCATGCCACAGTGGCTGCCAGTATCTTGATAGTGCTGAGACTTACCCTTTGCACCATGAGGGAGGCCCCAGACCTTGTATTTGAAAGCTGGAAGGGGCTGGACTTTGAATTAGTGCTTTATTATTTTCACTGTTTCATATATTTACCTATGATTATATGAAGCTTGTTGATTAAACACAATACATATTTTCAAAGTTGAAAAAGAGTAAAATGGTTCACTTGGGCTGACAAATGAGTAGGACCCTCGGTTCAAGCTAAAACTTTAAGAAACCCCCTTGGAATTCAGGTGATGGGGTTCATTATGGGGGTGGGGGTTTCTTTGATCCCTCTGACAAATCATTCAGTAATGTTCCCTTTCATCAGCACATGGCAAGGTGATTGAGGAAAAGAGAGTAGGAAAGAGAGACATCTGCATAGACACAGATAGGCTCTGAAAGAACAAAAGCTGCATTTTGCCAGGGTAAGGGGTGTTCTTTCATAATGTTCTTTGATGGAATGTGTGTGGAAATTATTGCTTTGAGGTCAGAATGGGTTGGTCTTCTAAGTTTGATCATCTCTCTGCCCCCACCTCTGGCTGATCATGTTTTCTGACCCCTCCTTAGATTGCTGGAACCTTCCATAGTTGGGTAAATAAAGATTTATAAATTGCCCTTACAGTATCTTCCTTTCTAAATTTTTCTACTCTAATAATCCATCACCCCTCAGTAAAAACAACAACAACAAACCCAACAAGGTGACCTTGACATTTACTGATATGTGGCTGCTCTGCCCACCCCTGCTTTGCTATCAGGAAGGCCATGTGTTCACCCTTAGAAAGTTTTCTGTAACTGTTACATGGCAGGCAGAGAGACACTCCAGAACCCCCAACCCTGCCTGCTCTAAATAGGTTCTGCCATCTGCCCCATCAAGAGAAAACATATAACAGTTTAAATGGAAAGGTACTTTAATACAGTTAGAGACAAATACAGAAAAGAGAAAGAATATAGTTTCTAAGTCAAGCACCCAAACTTACCCATGCCCTCTGGTTAAAAGTCCAGCCAAACGGGATTGGCCCAGAGCAAGGCCCAAAAGCTGCCACATGTCTAAAGCACCTTCCTGCAGGGACCCAAAGAAAAGGGTCAGAAATAGCCAGACAAATCTGGGAGGAAAAGAGCAAAATCAAGATAAAACCTGAACACTTCCCCTCAAGTCTCTCACCCACATCTTTTTCAACCATGGCTCTCTGCTCCATGTGCCTCCTCCAGGTCTCCTTCTGGCTCTCTACCCTGCTTCCTTCCTTCTCCAGTCTCCTCTCCAGTACTGTCTCCACCTGCTCAGCTCCACCCTCCCTTGTGTGGGGCAAGGAACCTGAAACTTACCCTTTTCCTGGGCACCACGCTGTTACATAACCAGAACAGAATTATTAAGGCTTTCTTTAAAAAAAAAAAAAAAAAAATCTGTCTGTGGTTACTTTTCACCTGCCGAGGAGCAGGGGGATAAATGCATCACTGATTGCACCAATTGTTTAATTCGCTTTGGTTGACTGGTTCTGAAACTGAAAGGGACTTGTGTACATTGTAGAAAAGTTGATCATTAGAATAAAATAAAATGAAGAACAGTGAATTGTGATTTTTTTTCATCAAAAGATAAATACTTCTAGGGTCTCCCTGATGGCATGGGGGTTAAAGTCTCAGCACTATGAAGCTATTGTCAGCCACTGTGGCCTGAGTTTGATCCCCGGCCAGGGAGTTGACCCACAAGGCAGAGTAGACCTCTCCAAATCATTTTTTAAAAGACAATTTCAAGAGTTATCTTACTTTCTTCCTCATGATTTCCAATATTTTGAATTGTGAACTCTAACACCTGTGTGTAAGTGCAGAGACTATTCATGTGAAAATTTAAAATTACAAAATGAACTTCCATTAACTGGGTGAAGAAACCTAAGACCACATTTGTAATGGCAGGACAGGCCACAATGCCGGTTTTCTATGATCCAGCAGATCGGGTAAAGGAGGAATCAGAGTCCTCTGTGGTTTTGCAGGTTTTTATTAGGATTACCAGGCACACTGCAGGCGGAGGCACTGGGGGGCTTGTAGGGTGGCAGAACTCCCAGCCCCCAGCATGTCTTCACTCTGTGCTCTCCTGCCTTCTATCGGCTTCTGCTTCTCTTGCTTCTCTTTCTGCTTCTTTCTTGGCTTCTCTTTTGGCTGCTGCTGGCGTCCCCATGATGCTGCCCTTAAAAGCCCAGTCTCAGCCCAGATGAATCCCATCTACCTATGCCCAAACCCTATTCCAAGTGCCCGCCATCAGGCATGCATTCAGGATGGCAAGGATCCATCATCTATCCTGATGGTGGGAGGGCAGAAAAGCCTGACATTTTTCCTTACCCTACAACATTGTATCATAATCTTCCTCTCCCACTAAGCACGAATATGTGGCTGTCATCACAGTTATTCCCCTTGCCCTTCAAGACAATTCATCAGCTCAGTGTGTATCACTAAATGCATACATAACACGTGATTTCAATTTTGTCTGGTATTTAAAATTTAAATCAATTCTAAGTTCATTTTCTATCTGGAATAACACTATGTCTACAATTTTATATCTTTCCTCCTTCATTTAACATTATAAGTATTTTTCAAGTCATTGAAAACTATTCAGAATGATTGTACCTAATTGCTACATTGATTGTCATCTATTTGACTGTTTCCTGGGGTTTTGATTTAGAGTGTTTCCAGTATTAGTATAAAAAAGTGCTGGTTTGCATTTTTACGAATATAGATTTTTATTTGTGTTCTAAGCATTTACTTAGGTCATTTCTTAAAGAAAGCCCAATCCAGCTCTCGCCAGCCACTGCAGCAAGAGACGGACCCCACGGCCAGGAGCAGCGCACAGGGCCCAGCAGACCCCTCCCATCTCCCCGCTGCTCCCCTCACCAGGGAATTTCAGTAGATCCACCTGTTCTGACCGCCACTCTCTCTGGTGCATCCTCTATGCTCCCCCACCTCTGGTCTACACCCCAGTGCTTGTATATACAATAAATAACTCTTAGAAAAAAGAGAAAGCCCCCCCCACACACACACACACACCACAGTGCAGGCAGGGGTACACACTGAACCCATCATGGTGTGAAAAGGAGGAGCTTGTCAGGAAGAGGTGCCCAAGTGCAAAGTCGATCCAATGGAGGAAGAGTCTCTCACCCGTGGGAGCAGGTGTTGAGGGTTGAAATGGGCCGGGGATTGGATTCCACATGGGAACAGAGATGATTTATTTTGGGGGGCGATATGCTGGGTCCCTGGAATATTTTTGTTAAACGCGAAATGGAGGCTGGTGATGAGAGCACGCGGAGGGCTGCAGGTGCGGCCACCTACGCGGGGAGGGGTTCAGAGAGTGGGTGGAGAGCACCTGAGCTGCTGGGAAAGTCCCTGCGAGTTTGCAGTCACCTGAGGGTCAGTGACTTTTCCAAAGTGTCTCCCGAAACACACAAGACACTGCGACCCTTTGCGGGGCGGCCCTGAGCGGATCCGGGGCGCGCACGGTGGTGGGGCTCAGGGCCTGAGCGGGGGTCCGGGGGTCCAGGCCGCCGCTCTGCTCGGGGGCCCGGGCCTCTGCAGCATCACCTGGGCCTGGCGCGCAGGAGGCGCTGGGGCCTGAAGGGCGCACACCTGGGGCGCCGGGCGGCGCATATAAGGGGGCGTCTCCGCGAGCCGGCGGGCTAGTGCCCCGCAGCAGCAAGAGCGAGAGGAGCAGACGCCGCGGGAACGCTGGAAAGAGCCCAGGAGAGTCCAGATGCCCCGGGGCCCGCTCTCCCTGCAGCCCCCACCTCACCTCACCCCGGATCCCGGCCCCTCCGCCCTGCAGCCCCCACCGAAAGGCCCACGCAGCCGCCGGAGCCCGAGGACCCTCTGCAGTGTGCCCGGAGCCCCCGGAGCCCCACGGCCGGCCCGGGTGGCAGGACCCGGGGACGCGGCTCCTCTCTGCGACCCCCGGAGCGGCGCCGCCGGGGATGGTGCGCACGGCGGGGGAGCCGCGGACGGACTTAGCCCCGCTCAGGGCAGGTATGGGGTGAGCGTCCCCCAAGCTCTGCCCGTGGTGGGGGCGAACACGCTGGAGGCGCCGCGGCCCCCAGAAGGCGGACGCGGCCCGGGAGCTGCCCGAGGAGACCTTTGGGGAGGGCGAGCTGCCGGCGGGGACCCGCCCGGGATCCCGAGCCACAGACGCAGCGGGGGAGCAGGAGCCCGACGTGCCCCCCGCTCCCCGGCGCACCCGGGCAGCCCACGGAGGGCGGGGCTCACGGCCACGGCTGGGGCGGGGGGCGCCTTCTCTGTGGCCCCGGAGAGGAGAGTCGGGGTGGCCTTAAGCGGCCTGGGCGGCGGGGTTCTCCGCAGCAGGCCGGAGAGTCTCAAAAAGCCGCTCAGACCAGCCAAGGCGGCGTCGAGGTCAGAGCCCTGCCCGTGGGGGACGAGCCGCGGGGCTCCCGGAGCAGCTGAGCCTCCTCGCGGCACCTGGGGGTGAGGCCCGCGGGCTGGAGCCTGAGGGTGAGGGCGGAGGAGCTCGGGGCGGGCGGGGACCTGGCCTGTGGGGGCGCCCGCGGCGGAGCTGGTCTCCGCGGCCTGGCGCAGGGGCCGCCGGCAGCCGGGTGACGAGACCTGGAGCGGCGGGGACGGCAGTGAGTACCCCTGGGGTTGGGCGGTTCCCCAAAGAGCTGAGCGTCTCAGGCCTCCAGGGCGCGCACCTGGGGGTGGGGGTGGGGTGCGGCTGGTGCTGAGCCCGCAGCCCGGAGAGGCTGGCGCCAGACGCCCCTGCAAGGGACCCCGGAGGCCGCCCAGACTGAACGGTGGTTCCCCTGGGGGGAGCAGGGCTGTGGGGGGCAGTCGGGAGGCCCAGGGCCGGGGCCTACAAACGACTGCCTCCTTTGCCCTCAGGGGTGCCCTATCTGGTGGGAGCGGGTTTCCGAGGTGTCTACCGCATGTTGTGCTCCGTTGTGCCGCTCAGCTGTGTGGGTCAGGGCTGCAGGGTTCTGTGGCCAAGAGAAACCAGGTGGGGACTGTCCACAGACAGCAAATGGAAGGGTAAGGGAAAATTGCTTCCTTTTGGGGCGTGCTCCAAAGGCCTTTGTGGCAAACTGCAGCTGGGAAAACTGGGGGCCTGATGTGAGTGTTCCATTGCATCCTCGGCATGAGGATGAGCACGGCCAGGAAGGGGTGGGAACGCTTAGAGGGCAGACCTGAGGATGGGGGTGCTGAGAAAATAAAGGCTACAGCAGAGACCAAGGAGAACAACCACCTGAGCATCACCGCTGGAAATGAGGTGCCCGGAATAGGGAAAAGGAAATGGGGGTAGAGGGTCCAGGGGGTAGAGGGTCCAGGGGGTAGAGGGTCCAGGGGGTAGAGGGTCCAGGGGGTAGAGGGTCCAGGGGGTAGAGGGTCCAGGGGGTAGAGGGTCCAGGGGGTAGAGGGTCCAGGGGGTAGAGGGTCCAGGGGGTAGAGGGTCCAGGGGGTAGAGGTCCAGGGGGTAGAGGGTCCAGGGGGTAGAGGGTCCAGGGGTAGAGGGTCCAGGGGTAGAGGGTCCAGGGGGTAGAGGGTCCAGGGGGTAGAGGGTCCAGGGGGTAGAGGGTCCAGGGGGTAGAGGGTCCAGGGGGTAGAGGGTCCAGGGGGTAGAGGGTCCAGGGGGTAGAGGGTCCAGGGGGTAGAGGGTCCAGGGGGTAGAGGGTCCAGGGGGTAGAGGGTCCAGGGGGTAGAGGGTCCAGGGGGTAGAGGGTCCAGGGGGTAGAGGGTCCAGGGGGTAGAGGGTCCAGGGGGTAGAGGGTCCAGGGGGTAGAGGGTCCAGGGGGTAGAGGGTCCAGGGGGTAGAGGGTCCAGGGGGTAGAGGGTCCAGGGGGTAGAGGGTCCAGGGGGTAGAGGGTCCAGGGGGTAGAGGGTCCAGGGGGTAGAGGGTCCAGGGGGTAGAGGGTCCAGGGGTAGAGGGTCCAGGGGGTAGAGGGTCCAGGGGGTAGAGGGTCCAGGGGGTAGAGGGTCCAGGGGGTAGAGGGTCCAGGGGGTAGAGGGTCCAGGGGGTAGAGGGTCCAGGGGGTAGAGGGTCCAGGGGGTAGAGGGTCCAGGGGGTAGAGGGTCCAGGGGGTAGAGGGTCCAGGGGGTAGAGGGTCCAGGGGGTAGAGGGTCCAGGGGGTAGAGGGTCCAGGGGGTAGAGGGTCCAGGGGGTAGAGGGTCCAGGGGGTAGAGGGTCCAGGGGGTAGAGGGTCCAGGGGGTAGAGGGTCCAGGGGGTAGAGGGTCCAGGGGGTAGAGGGTCCAGGGGGTAGAGGGTCCAGGGGGTAGAGGGTCCAGGGGGTAGAGGGTCCAGGGGGTAGAGGGTCCAGGGGGTAGAGGGTCCAGGGGTAGAGGGTCCAGGGGGTAGAGGGTCCAGGGGGTAGAGGGTCCAGGGGGTAGAGGGTCCAGGGGGTAGAGGGTCCAGGGGGTAGAGGGTCCAGGGGGTAGAGGGTCCAGGGGGTAGAGGGTCCAGGGGGTAGAGGGTCCAGGGGGTAGAGGGTCCAGGGGGTAGAGGGTCCAGGGGGTAGAGGGTCCAGGGGGTAGAGGGTCCAGGGGGTAGAGGGTCCAGGGGGTAGAGGGTCCAGGGGTAGAGGGTCCAGGGGGTAGAGGGTCCAGGGGGTAGAGGGTCCAGGGGGTAGAGGGTCCAGGGGGTAGAGGGTCCAGGGGGTAGAGGGTCCAGGGGGTAGAGGGTCCAGGGGGTAGAGGGTCCAGGGGGTAGAGGGTCCAGGGGGTAGAGGGTCCAGGGGGTAGAGGGTCCAGGGGGTAGAGGGTCCAGGGGTAGAGGGTCCAGGGGTAGAGGGTCCAGGGGGTAGAGGGTCCAGGGGGTAGAGGGTCCAGGGGGTAGAGGGTCCAGGGGGTAGAGGGTCCAGGGGGTAGAGGGTCCAGGGGGTAGAGGGTCCAGGGGGTAGAGGGTCCAGGGGGTAGAGGGTCCAGGGGGTAGAGGGTCCAGGGGTAGAGGGTCCAGGGGGTAGAGGGTCCAGGGGGTAGAGGGTCCAGGGGGTAGAGGGTCCAGGGGGTAGAGGGTCCAGGGGGTAGAGGGTCCAGGGGGTAGAGGGTCCAGGGGGTAGAGGGTCCAGGGGGTAGAGGGTCCAGGGGGTAGAGGGTCCAGGGGGTAGAGGGTCCAGGGGTAGAGGGTCCAGGGGGTAGAGGGTCCAGGGGTAGAGGGTCCAGGGGGTAGAGGGTCCAGGGGGTAGAGGGTCCAGGGGGTAGAGGGTCCAGGGGGTAGAGGGTCCAGGGGGTAGAGGGTCCAGGGGGTAGAGGGTCCAGGGGGTAGAGGGTCCAGGGGGTAGAGGGTCCAGGGGGTAGAGGGTCCAGGGGTAGAGGGTCCAGGGGGTAGAGGGTCCAGGGGGTAGAGGGTCCAGGGGGTAGAGGGTCCAGGGGGTAGAGGGTCCAGGGGGTAGAGGGTCCAGGGGGTAGAGGGTCCAGGGGGTAGAGGGTCCAGGGGGTAGAGGGTCCAGGGGTAGAGGGTCCAGGGGGTAGAGGGTCCAGGGGTAGAGGGTCCAGGGGGTAGAGGGTCCAGGGGGTAGAGGGTCCAGGGGGTAGAGGGTCCAGGGGGTAGAGGGTCCAGGGGGTAGAGGGTCCAGGGGGTAGAGGGTCCAGGGGGTAGAGGGTCCAGGGGGTAGAGGGTCCAGGGGGTAGAGGGTCCAGGGGGTAGAGGGTCCAGGGGGTAGAGGGTCCAGGGGTAGAGGGTCCAGGGGTAGAGGGTCCAGGGGGTAGAGGGTCCAGGGGGTAGAGGGTCCAGGGGGTAGAGGGTCCAGGGGGAGAGGTCCAGGGGGTAGAGGGTCCAGGGGGTAGAGGGTCCAGGGGGTAGAGGGTCCAGGGGGTAGAGGGTCCAGGGGGTAGAGGGTCCAGGGGGTAGAGGGTCCAGGGGGTAGAGGGTCCAGGGGGTAGAGGGTCCAGGGGGTAGAGGGTCCAGGGGTAGAGGGTCCAGGGGGTAGAGGGTCCAGGGGGTAGAGGGTCCAGGGGGTAGAGGGTCCAGGGGGTAGAGGGTCCAGGGGGTAGAGGGTCCAGGGGGTAGAGGGTCCAGGGGGTAGAGGGTCCAGGGGTAGAGGGTCCAGGGGGTAGAGGGTCCAGGGGGTAGAGGGTCCAGGGGTAGAGGGTCCAGGGGGTAGAGGGTCCAGGGGGTAGAGGGTCCAGGGGGTAGAGGGTCCAGGGGGTAGAGGGTCCAGGGGGTAGAGGGTCCAGGGGGTAGAGGGTCCAGGGGGTAGAGGGTCCAGGGGGTAGAGGGTCCAGGGGGTAGAGGGTCCAGGGGGTAGAGGGTCCAGGGGTAGAGGGTCCAGGGGGTAGAGGGTCCAGGGGGTAGAGGGTCCAGGGGGTAGAGGGTCCAGGGGGTAGAGGGTCCAGGGGGTAGAGGGTCCAGGGGGTAGAGGGTCCAGGGGGTAGAGGGTCCAGGGGGTAGAGGGTCCAGGGGGTAGAGGGTCCAGGGGGTAGAGGGTCCAGGGGGTAGAGGGTCCAGGGGGTAGAGGGTCCAGGGGGTAGAGGGTCCAGGGGGTAGAGGGTCCAGGGGGTAGAGGGTCCAGGGGGTAGAGGGTCCAGGGGGTAGAGGGTCCAGGGGGTAGAGGGTCCAGGGGGTAGAGGGTCCAGGGGGTAGAGGGTCCAGGGGGTAGAGGGTCCAGGGGGTAGAGGGTCCAGGGGGTAGAGGGTCCAGGGGGTAGAGGGTCCAGGGGGTAGAGGGTCCAGGGGGTAGAGGGTCCAGGGGGTAGAGGGTCCAGGGGGTAGAGGGTCCAGGGGGTAGAGGGTCCAGGGGGTAGAGGGTCCAGGGGGTAGAGGGTCCAGGGGGTAGAGGGTCCAGGGGGTAGAGGGTCCAGGGGGTAGAGGGTCCAGGGGGTAGAGGGTCCAGGGGGTAGAGGGTCCAGGGGGTAGAGGGTCCAGGGGGTAGAGGGTCCAGGGGGTAGAGGGTCCAGGGGGTAGAGGGTCCAGGGGGTAGAGGGTCCAGGGGGTAGAGGGTCCAGGGGGTAGAGGGTCCAGGGGGTAGAGGGTCCAGGGGGTAGAGGGTCCAGGGGGTAGAGGGTCCAGGGGGTAGAGGGTCCAGGGGGTAGAGGGTCCAGGGGGTAGAGGGTCCAGGGGGTAGAGGGTCCAGGGGGTAGAGGGTCCAGGGGGTAGAGGGTCCAGGGGGTAGAGGGTCCAGGGGGTAGAGGGTCCAGGGGGTAGAGGGTCCAGGGGGTAGAGGGTCCAGGGGGTAGAGGGTCCAGGGGGTAGAGGGTCCAGGGGGTAGAGGGTCCAGGGGGTAGAGGGTCCAGGGGGTAGAGGGTCCAGGGGGTAGAGGGTCCAGGGGGTAGAGGGTCCAGGGGGTAGAGGGTCCAGGGGGTAGAGGGTCCAGGGGGTAGAGGGTCCAGGGGGTAGAGGGTCCAGGGGGTAGAGGGTCCAGGGGGTAGAGGGTCCAGGGGGTAGAGGGTCCAGGGGGTAGAGGGTCCAGGGGGTAGAGGGTCCAGGGGGTAGAGGGTCCAGGGGGTAGAGGGTCCAGGGGGTAGAGGGTCCAGGGGGTAGAGGGTCCAGGGGGTAGAGGGTCCAGGGGGTAGAGGGTCCAGGGGGTAGAGGGTCCAGGGGTAGAGGGTCCAGGGGGTAGAGGGTCCAGGGGGTAGAGGGTCCAGGGGGTAGAGGGTCCAGGGGGTAGAGGGTCCAGGGGGTAGAGGGTCCAGGGGTAGAGGGTCCAGGGGGTAGAGGGTCCAGGGGGTAGAGGGTCCAGGGGGTAGAGGGTCCAGGGGGTAGAGGGTCCAGGGGGTAGAGGGTCCAGGGGGTAGAGGGTCCAGGGGGTAGAGGGTCCAGGGGGTAGAGGGTCCAGGGGGTAGAGGGTCCAGGGGGTAGAGGGTCCAGGGGGTAGAGGGTCCAGGGGGTAGAGGGTCCAGGGGGTAGAGGGTCCAGGGGGTAGAGGGTCCAGGGGGTAGAGGGTCCAGGGGGTAGAGGGTCCAGGGGGTAGAGGGTCCAGGGGGTAGAGGGTCCAGGGGGTAGAGGGTCCAGGGGGTAGAGGGTCCAGGGGGTAGAGGGTCCAGGGGGTAGAGGGTCCAGGGGGTAGAGGGTCCAGGGGGTAGAGGGTCCAGGGGGTAGAGGGTCCAGGGGGTAGAGGGTCCAGGGGGTAGAGGGTCCAGGGGGTAGAGGGTCCAGGGGGTAGAGGGTCCAGGGGGTAGAGGGTCCAGGGGGTAGAGGGTCCAGGGGGTAGAGGGTCCAGGGGGTAGAGGGTCCAGGGGGTAGAGGGTCCAGGGGTAGAGGGTCCAGGGGTAGAGGGTCCAGGGGGTAGAGGGTCCAGGGGGTAGAGGGTCCAGGGGGTAGAGGGTCCAGGGGGTAGAGGGTCCAGGGGGTAGAGGGTCCAGGGGGTAGAGGGTCCAGGGGGTAGAGGGTCCAGGGGGTAGAGGGTCCAGGGGGTAGAGGGTCCAGGGGGTAGAGGGTCCAGGGGGTAGAGGGTCCAGGGGGTAGAGGGTCCAGGGGGTAGAGGGTCCAGGGGGTAGAGGGTCCAGGGGGTAGAGGGTCCAGGGGGTAGAGGGTCCAGGGGGTAGAGGGTCCGTCTTTTTCTAATAGATGAAAATACTGTGTTGGTGAAAATAAATAGGTAACAAAACAACATATTCCACATTTGCCATCAGACCCCACAAATATTTGTCCTTATAATACATTATAACTGAAAGGTATACACAACTATGCCAATGCTAAGGATTTCAGGTTATATGCTCGGTTTTTCTTAATAGAAATGGAAACCACACATCTCTAGGTACACAAGAACATGATTTTCCCCTAAAGAAAACTGAATTGTTGCAGAGGTGAGTGCTTCCTAACAGGCCTCTAGTATAACAATGCTTTCTAATTGTGTAGTGTATTATACTATGTAATTTCAGACTTAGAGAAATGTCTGAAATTCCTGTTATTTTTATTAACAGTTAAAACATAGTCTGTTGAGTCCAATAAGAAAACATTGAGAAATGCTCTTATTTCCATGTATGACAGAAGCTTACTTATATACTTCATTTCTCTATTTACTAGAACACCTCTGAGGTGGGTTTTCTTTTTTTTTTTTTTTTGGCATTTTATATTCAGTGTCCATTGGCTCCTTCTGAGAGTATCCGTGAAGGTTCAGTAAATTTTGCAGTGAACAAGTAAAAAAGTGCTGGTGTGGGTACCAAAGCCAAAAGTGGTAAATCTTGCTCGAGTTTATCCACTCTGGTAATGGAGATTATTCCATAGGCATGGAGCAGCCAGTGGCTAAAGAGAACAATAAGTCTCTTCTTTCTGACCAGAAGATCATAGCAGTTCTATACCATTTTAGGAAAGAAAGAAAAGATAAACATAGATTATTGTAATGAATCAGAGTATTTGTTACATTTTAATTTAAAGTAGTCTGTTTTCACACAGAATTACAACCTCAGAATCACAGCTAAAAAGAACCTAATATTCACTTATTTTGGCCACTATACAGCTAAGCCAGGTTTCCTCCAGTCACCGGAGCAGTCAGCAGCAGCTGAGTCTATAGGAAGTACAGACACCCACTTCCTTAATCCATTATTACTGGAGCCTCGATAATTACAAGGAAGCAGAAGTCACAGGTGATTACTGAATTCCCTTTAATCTGTTCTCCAATACGCAGAAATTGAAAAGTACCAAATTATAAGTAGTAGCTAAATGTGTAATAAACAACCAAGTGTAATTTGCAATAGGTTAACTACCCACTACCTCTTGTTAAATGCCTCATCAATTCAATTAGAGCTAGACTGTCTCTTCCTGATTCAGGTCACCATTCTGATTCATGTGTAGCATCCTAACTGACATACAGAACATTTTACATGGGAGAAATTCACAAGAGCAGAGCAACAAGTAATTTGAAGTTTTTTTATGTATCCAGAGTAGTTATCGGTAATTTAAAAAACCATTTTATTCAATTTCACCCAACTCTTTCTTCAAAACTGAAAATAATAGCAAAATCCAATTTCCTCATCTTCTTTAAAGTATGTTACATTGTTGATAAATGATTACACAGAAAATGGAGATAGTACAAAAATTAAAACATTTGAAAAAATACTGTAAAAATAGTCTGGGTTTTTCTCTACTAAAGGTCATTAGGATTTTTGTCCTCTCACTCTTTCACTAATATAATAGAAAAGGACCATTTAATAGTAAGCACTCCAAAGTAGTTTAGAACTTACTTTCTTTGGGTTGAACTTTTTATGTTAAAAATGTTAAGAAAGCACTTAACTGTCCTGAGCAGTAAAAGGCAATGCATAAACACTAGATTAGCAAACAGGAGAAAAAAAAAATCCTAGGACACTTTACACTTTTTTTTGGAATTCTTTCTAACACTGGCCTTCCACTGAAGTACTAAAATGTTAGAGGCACAGAAAGAGTATTTCAACCCCCACAGTATTATAAACCAGCATTACCTTAATAAAGTTTTTTTAAAGTATATTTCAAAACAAACAAATCACAACTAGTATGACTTAATGTTATTTCTAAATCACTGAAATAGTCTAGATATTAGAGGGCAAAGTAAGTATCTACAATCCCAAAAATAAAATCGGGGACAAAATATAGATGGATGTGGAACACAAATAAAATTACAAAGGACAGTGTTGACACTGTAAAAGTACAAGCTTAATTCTCTCAAAATAGTGTTAGTCTCAATATTTTAATAATTACTTCCTATGTGGGTAAAAAATGTAAGACGACTTTTCTCCAACACGCTGGACAGTTGAGCCCAACTAATTCATTAATTTCCTAAGAAAATAGTCCTGTATCTAACCTTTCATAAATTTAATGAGCTAAAAGCTAAGTGACTTCATTTAGCCACGGGTTACTAAAACAATCACTAGTACCATATTATAACACTACTATTCAATTCTCAAAATTATTATAAAAAATCTTTAACAAAGGAAAAAATATTTCCTACCTCTATTTCAGAAGCCGACATGTACACAGCCAGAGTAACCAAAGACAATACTAATATAATGTAGGGGAAGGCATAATCTGAAAAGCAAACATTGGTGTTATATTGAAAATTACACAAGTTTTCTGAATGAAACAAAAAAATTCAAACAGTAGAATGTCCCACAGTCAAAAACTTTCTCAGTCAGTTCTATGAGAGACTTTAGTTCTAATACCTTAAGGAAGGGCTGGCAAATTTTTCTGTAAAGGGCCAGATAGTCAATTGCTTAAAGGCTTTGTGGCCCATACAGTCTCTGCCTCAGTCACGCAACTCCACAAATGAAGTGAGAATACTAGGCAAACACATAAATGAAATGAGCACATCTATGTTCCAATAAAACTTAAGGGACAATAAAAAGTGAATTTTAGGGGCCTCCCCGGTGGCGCAGCGGTTGAGCGCTGGGTTGCGAAGCTGCCCGCGGCCTCTGCAGCGCTGGTTCGATCCACACCTGCTCCCCGGCCACCGGAGGAGGGTCCCACATGGCGCGCAGACCTCTCCTGCCGCCCGCTGCTCCCCTCAGCAGTGTACTTCGGTCCCTCTGCCTGCTCTGCTCCCCGCTCTGGCTCTGGTGAATTCTCTCACCCTCCTGCGCTTCTGACTGTACCCAGTGCTTGTATGAATAAATAAATAAAATAAATCTTTTTATAAATAAATAGTGAATTTTATATAATTTTCATATGTCAAAAAACACTATTTTCTGATTTTCCCCCAACCATGTGAAAATGTGAACCCATACTTGAACCAGCTTTAATAGACCCCCTGCTTATGACATTCATTGAATATAAAGAATTAACCTTTTTCCTGCAGCTAGAATATTAACCATATACTAAACTTGGGAGAAATTAGAAAAACACTCAAATTTTCTGTATTTTCTGATCCAAATGGGGAAGTTCATTTAAGAAAAGTAATCAGCTTTAATTATAATTTAGGAAAGTTCATACATCATAGGATAAATGGATCATTCAGTGCTCTTAATTACTGGAAATATCTACTTCAAAGAGTATAGTAATGTTTTTTTTTTTTTTTCAAATTCTTATAGATATAGTAGTTCCTTTCTTTTTTTTTTTAAGATTTATTTATTTATTATACAAGCACTGGGTACAGTCAGAAGCACAGGAGGGTGAGAGAATTCACCAGAGTCAGAGCGGAGAGCAGAGCAGGCAGATTGACGAAGTACACTATTGAGGGGAGCAGCAGGCGGCAGGAGAAGTCTGTGCACCATGTGGGACCCTCGCCCGGCGTCCGGGGATCAAACCGGAACTGCAGCGGCTGCAGGCAGCTTCGCAGCCCAGTGCTCAACCGCTGCGCCACTGGGGAGGCCTAAGTATTACAATATTTTAAACAAAAACTTTTTCTTACAGAAAACCCACACCTTTCTCTTAAAATGTTTTACATTCACACAAAATATAAAACTGAGAATATCTCAGACTTCCATACTCCCTTGCTATGAACTCAGTGCTTGTGTTCTCCCATAACTTCATGTTAAAATCATAACCTCCAATGTGATGATATCTGGAGGTGATTAGGTCATGAGGACAAGGTCCACATGAATAGCAGCAAGATCCTAGCAAGCTCTCTCACCTTCTGCTCTGGGAATACCACCTATGAACTAAGCAGGCCCTTGCTAGGCTCCAAATCTGCTGGTGTCTTGTAAACCACCCAGTCTATGGTACTGTTACAGCAGACTGAACTAAGACACCTCTACAAATCAAGAATTTTATTTTTCAGTATCATTAAAGTGTGTTGATATGATGCCCTCTGTGATTAATTTCAGCAGACTGCATAATCTGACATTTCGTGAGGATGAGTAACAACTAATAACTCCTTGATCCTCTATGAATGTGTTCTGAGTGGAGTTATTAACAAAATGATCTAAAGACATTAAGGGTAGAAAGGCATTTTCCGGGCCTCCCTGGTGGCACAAGAGGTTAAGCACAGCACTATGTAGCTCTCAGCAGCCCTCTCCTGTCTCGCCCACTGCTCCTCTCAGCAGTGTATTTCAGTTAGTCTGCCTGTTCTGTTCCCCACCCTGCCTCTGGTGAATCCTCTCCCCCCACACCTTGCACTTCTGGCTTGTATCCCAGTTCTTGTATGCATAAATAAATAAATGTTTAGAGGGGGAAAAAAAGGCATTTTTCAATAAAGGCAGCTACAATATAAGAGGCAGTGCTGTCTGGAAGTCTTCTAGGGATCTTCCAAGTCCTTCCTGGCTTTTCAGTTTTTTTCCCTTTCCTCCATTTTATAACCAAGACGACTGCATATAATAACACTACCTACAGTCCAGACATAAGGATTTTTGAAAGCTGACAATTCTTAATCTTTCCAGCCTAGACAGCCCTCCCTAGTTCTGGACTAGCATAAATACCTGTACTCTTGGATATTCCGTGAATACCTAAAACTGAACTGACCAACTTGTCTGCTGTTTCTAATATTCAGTGGAATCAATCCCGTTAGTAAGTCAGTGAGTTACTTTATCATCTTATTCCTATTGCTTAATCCCTGAAATTTAATTAGTTACCTAGCTTATTAATTAGCTACCTACATCTTCAAGATAGTCCATTTCCAGAGCTTCTCTGCTTTGGGCAGTTAGGCTTGCTTTATTACTATAATAATCTCATAATTGCTGCTCCAGGTTCTCCTCTTCCAGGCCAATCCATCTACTACACTGCTACCAAGTTATGTTCCTAAAACATAAAGCTGATTATGTCACTCTTCTGCCTCAGATCCCTTTCAGTATAGGTCTCTTGCTCCCTAGAGCAAGAACAGCAATGTCAAGCGCTTATAAAAACCAGCCAGGCAAGTAAAAAACTGGTCGACCAAATCCAAGAAAACAGGGGAATGACAGGAGATAGAAAAACTAGATTTTCAAGTACCTTGCAAGACAAATGAAGCAATACACCTAAGATTAAACCAGAACATAAGGAAATAACATACTAGTCTCCAATTACCTTTCCCTTGGCCTTACCCTCAACTTTGCCCTTACATTGAACCAAAGTCATTATCAAGCTACATTACTTGCATGGTGTTGCTGAATTTTGACAGTCTCTTTAGGCCAGAAGGCTTGCCCTTTGCAGCCTGGCAGGCTCCATTTAAAAGATGGTACAAATATCTTTGCATTGTTCAATGGCCCATATTCAAACAAACACCATACATACTATGTTCTCTCAACTATTTATAGCTTATTATATGTGTCTTAACGTCTTTTTAATTCTTTTGTCTTGCAGTTCAACCTAAATGGTTACTGATTAATGGA
Source organism: Talpa occidentalis (assembly GCF_014898055.3). Lineage (NCBI taxonomy): Eukaryota > Metazoa > Chordata > Mammalia > Eulipotyphla > Talpidae > Talpa > Talpa occidentalis. The sequence goes on along the minus strand of NW_023601104.1, from coordinate 68,149,419 downwards.
TATATTAAAGAGTATATTGAGGGTTTTTTTAAAAACTGTACCCAAAAAGTTTTCATAAAGGAACTTGGAAATTTAAGGCCTAACTTAATGGGAAACAGTACACATTATCATGAAAAATTTCTATATACTATATGCAAAAACTAGTTTTTGTTTTAAAATTTATGTTTAGGCTTTTAAAATCTTCCTATTTAGATTAAAAGCTGCAAATACAAGGTAGTCTATAAATAGAAATCAGTTCTCATTAGCTTCCACTGATTTCTTGAGAATTCCATTTCATTCCAAGAAAGCTGTAATTCATAAAAATAAGACTAGGGCCTCCCTGGTGGCCTAGGGATTAAGTCTCAGAGCTATTACCACTATGGCCTGAGTTTGATCCCTGGCTAGGAAGCTAACCCACAAATGGTGCGGCAGACCTCTCCTGTCTCACCTGCTGTGCCCCTTAGCAGTGTGTTTCAGTAAATCTGTCTGTTTTGCTCCCCACTTAGTCTCTGGTGAATCCTCTCACCCTCCCTCGCCCCACACACACATCTTTGGCTAACACCCCAGTTCTTCTATGCAAAAAGAAAAGAAAAGAAAAGAAAAAAAAAGACTTTTAGTTAATATATATATACAAGGGCTTACTTTCAAGGATTGAAAAACTATTTATTTATTTTAAAGATTTATTTATTTTTTTATACAAGCACTGGGTATAGTCAGAAGCACGGGAGAGAATTCACCAGGGTCAGAGCGGGGAGCACAGCAGGCAGACTGACGAAGTACACTGCTGAGGGGAGCAGCGGGCAGCAGGAGAGGTCTGCGCGCCATGTGGGACCCTCACCCGGTGGCCGGGGATCGAACCGGCTCTGCAGAGGCTGCGGGCAACTTCGCAACCCAGCACTCACCGCTGCACCACCAGGGAGGCCCTGGAAAACTATTTTAAAAAGTTCTAAAATTATACTAAAAAAAAAAAAAATCACAAGTAATATTAACTGTATTTACCCACTTTATCCCATAAACTTACATAAAAGGCCTCCACCAACTGCTTGAAGTATGGTTAAAATTGGGAAGAAGTAAAGTGCAGCATAAACACTTTTAAATCGATCAGACTTCCCTAACCCACAGGCAATCTTCTTTACCAGAAGAGGTCGGAGCAGCATCATTAATACCAAGCAGAATGCATAATAGATAAATACAATGGTGTACCTATAAGAAATTAGAACATAAAAAATGTGCTTTAAAATAACTATCATCGATCATCTTTAAATCAAAGGTACTAAAAGATCTAAAAAGTATATTAGGTTTATTGAGTACTCAGACTAGTAGAGGGTTGGTCAAGACTCTCACACACTAACAGGAAGGACATGCTGGTTCTTTTCCAGGAGGAAGTTTGGAAATGGGTATCAAAATTCCTAAAAATGTTCATGCCCTTTGATCAGCAAGTTTAGTTGCTGAAATTTATCAAAGCAAACCAATCTGGGATACACAATAAACTTTATGCACAAGGACTATGGTGATCACATAATAAAACAGAAGTCTAAACAAACACTTACAGTGGGTAGACAGCTTCATGAGTACAGTGCACTGTGGTGATGTAATCTGGACTTGGGTTGTAAAGCATTGTGTACCAATCAGAAAGCATCAGTACGCGACATGAATGGATATAGAGAACACCAACTGGAACACTCACAAGTAAGGTGATAATAGCTGCCATACTGCATTCAAATAATGCTGTGATGTGCTGGAAAAGTGCACTGGAACTAGCAAAACAAAGGAAGCATAATTACCACAGATTTCAATAAATGGCTTTAAATAAAACCTGTATGCTTCAAGGTACAAATTCTAAAAAGGAATTTTACTGAAACTAAAAAAATCTTCTAAACTGGCAAAAGTCAAATAGATATGAAGACAGAGAAGACTTCAACCTAGTTTACTAGAAAAGGACACTCATCCCAAGTAACACTGGCACTTCTGCCAGGTAGTTTCAGAGATAACTGGTCTGCCTTTAGGTTCTCAGTTTCCTTCTGTGGTCCTTTTATCTCTCCCTGACACAACAGACCGTGACAATAGTTCTGGATAGTTCATGCATTCTTCTACCTCTTCAGTGGTACTGGTTTCAGTGTGACCTTTCCAATTCCCCATAAACTTTACAGTTACTTTGCCAAGTACCACAATATAAATCCACCACAGATTAGTTACTTTGGTGTTAGTTACCCCACACTATTTATGATGCTAGAAATGGAATACAGGAAGGTAAATGAGTATGTATACTGATCTCACAGTCACCCTCTTTACTAAGCTCTTTTATTATTTCTAATGTCTAGTCTTCAAAGTTTCTGGGTTCTTAAGCAATGTTTCAGTCATCTATCACTGCACAGCAAACTATACCAAAACTTAGCAGCTTGACTATTTCTATTTTGTGGTTTGATGGGGCTCCTCTACTGAGTCTGTCCTGCACCCTAGTTGTTGATTTGGGAGGCACTTATCCAGGCACTGCAGTATTCAACAGGACTAAGGCACTCAGCTGTGAGCACAACGTGAGACTATTGACCGGAGCACCATGTGGCTTCTGTGTTGTCTTTGGTGTTCCACAGTTTAATTGTAATGAGTGTAAGTGGCAATCTCTTTTAATTTATTCTGCTTGGAATGTGTTTTACTTTGCAAAAGAACAATCTGGTACATCTGTTTATCGTACTTCTGTAAAACCTGAAGCCAGCATTTCTTTAAATACTGGCTCTCCTTCACTTTGTCTATTTTTTCCCCAGAGACTCTGGTTAAATACTTTGGGCAAAGAGCTAACAAAATATTTCCCTGTATGTGAGAATGTAACCTTTGGTTAACTCTCTAGTTCTGCTCCTCTGGAAGCCTGACAAAGGTAGAATGTCAACTTTATTGCTAGCTAACATTGCTTGTGATACAAATAATCCCTTAATTGGTAAATTGCAGGTAGACTGGCAGGAATTATAAATTAACTGTAAATACCTGATGGGAAAGCCATGGATTGGCTTTTCTTTCAGTGATTCTTGTAACTGGCCTGTCCCTTGCAGGAACCTGGAAGCGATTCCCACGCGGTAGAACCTGATTCCTTTTGTATAAGACTTTGGCCTGGATGACTCCCACACTTACTCAGTGTGGATCTCATGTCCTTGTGCCTGAGCTGATGTGCTTCAATAGCTACTGCTGACAAGGAAAGTTTTATGCTGCCCTGCTGGCAAGCTGTGTTCCTGAGTAGACTGGTGCTTAGGCTATAGAGCCTGAACATTTCATTGAATCTGGGGAGGACTCCCTGTAGATATTACAGAAACATATTGCAACTTCTCATGCCATGTTTCCTGTCTCACAACATATTTCATATTTCCCATCTTCTTTTCTCTCAGTGTTCCACTGTTATTTCTTTACATTTTTTTTTCTACTCATGAATTCTGTTTTCAGTTGTTTATCTGATGCCTTTTTTTTTATTTTAGCAAGTATGAATTTTCACTTCTAGGAAGTTCCTTTTTTCCTGATCACATCTGTTACTCATTCCTATTAATCTCTTACTGAGTGGAGATCTTGTGAGTGCATCCTTTATATCTTTAAAATTTATATAAGTAGCAGTTATGTATTCTACAACTGAACACCCATTATCTTTGGTCCTTTAGGAACATATATACACTGTTGTATAATTATTGTTTTTATCAACTCTCAGTCATCATGCTTATTTTTATTTGGTAATCAAGGATTATGAGCTCTTTAATAGATCATAATGTGCAAGTGTCTTGTGAGTCAACTTGAGAATAGGAAAGCTTTTCATCGATGAGAATTTGCTTCTTTCACCAACACTCATCAACCACCATTTCCCTGGTCTTCCACAGCAATCTGAGGTAGTGTTCAGCGCTGGGTGCCCAAGATTCAGAATCCAGACTGCAACGCTGCTACTAGCAACTAATCTCCAAGCAACTCTCCATCCCTAATGCCTGCTTTGTTACTCAGGCCTAGAGTGAAGGTGGAGTTGTTTGTTTTCTGAAAGAGAAGAAATCTAGATCTCCACTACCTCCAGAGAAAGTAGCAATATCTTAATTAGTGTGTCTTTTTCAGCAATATCTTAACATCTTTTTCAGATGTTGTTTCCTACAGGAGGATGACTTAGAAGGACAAATTAGTCCATGTTGTTTGAAGCAGAACTCCTGTATCATTTTATACAGATGGAAACACTGAATACATAAACATACATTCATATTATGTAATCTGATCTTTTGCCTCCTTTTAGAATTTGTATTTTGTAGATACAAAATGCCAACCTCATCATTTCTTGCCATTACTTTATTAAAACATATGTCACCTATCAGGTAAACTGCCTCTTCAGATACAGCTGAGGTTATCACCACGTTTTATGAATATTCCCTCAGACTCTCGCAGCCCTCACTCTCTCTATAGCCTAGCCTCATTTAATCCCTATTACCTCAGCCCTCATTTGTTGATTATACTATGCAATTTTCTGTCTTATACTTCTGCACATCTTATTCCTGATGTTTGACACTTTTTTAATTCTATCAAAAACTACTCATTTTTCAAAGTCCAACTTAGTTTTTTCTTCTGTGAGAAGGTAAAATTACTTTCTTCATGCCGTATTAAAACTGTGTAAGTTTCTATTTTTATTTGGTAATCATGGATTATTATGAGGTCCTTGCCTCATGCCTCTACTATAGAACCTTACACATAGTGTGAGGATTTGTCTATCTCATCCATCAGACTGTAAGCAGCCATATTTCAGTTCTCTCTGAATTACAGCACCTGGCACACTGCAAATATCCCTAAAGATGACTAAGTAAATATATTGAAAAGCTATCAATTACATAAAAGTAAATTACATGCAAAGTAAAGCCTCTGACCATATTGCACAAAACTATGCAATTTCTATCTGTTTCTGACCTGGCTTTAAAGAAAAACAAATTTAACAATAAGCTCTAGGGAAAGCAAGGGAACGAAATGAAATGAAAGTGAAATGAAAGTCATGACTAATATTAGTCTACCCCATACAATACTGGGTGATATCATGCCGAGGGAGACAGCATTGATTCTGTATATGTATCTGTATATATACAGAGTTGGGTCTGCATATACATCTATCAGTAGGTGTAAGTTAAGCTAAAATCTGAAGGACAAACAGCAGCTAGGTAAAAAGTTCCACTCAGAGAAGAGAGGATTTAAGGTAGAGAAAAGAGTTTAGTGAAAGGACCTGACGCAAGAAATATTCTGAGTTAAAGAGGCCCTGTGAGACAGTATGATGACTGCATGTATAAAGGTAGAATGTGGCTCCTTGTTTCCCAAAGAATAAAGTTCACATCCTTACGAAGGACCGTCATATTCTGGCCTCAGTCTACCTTTCCCGCACTCCTTTTGTTACCTTTCATTTATATGCAATCCATACCTGGACCACCCAGACTACTTCCATTCCCACTCAACAGACAACTCTCACCTGCATGCTGTTCTCTTTTGCCTAAAATTTTTTTTGTTTAAAAAGTCTCTTGGATCCCAACCAGCACAACTGATCTGTTTCATTCTTTGTAATCCCCGAGCACTGTGTTTATAACACTTCTATACACGTAATGTTTATATACGTTTAAGACTGACTTATATTGTAATTAGTTGTGTATACATTTGTCATCTCTGCAAGATTATGACTATAAACCACATTGGTTATTTTTTTATGTCCTACCCTGAAGCATGCGCTACCATTAAGTTTTCTTGTCACACTCAAAATAAAAAGCAAAAATAAATTAACTACTTTTAACACAATAGAAGAAGTATACTTGTTGATAAGTTCTTCTCAAAGATAATTACGTCACCAACAGTCCAGCGAGACCGTTGGACAGTCCAGTCATAGAAAATGCTAACCTCTTTTTCCCCGAGTACCATTCAATGAAGAACCAATGTAAAACAAGAGGAAGCATAGCCATAAATCCGAGATAGAGCCAATCATAAAGTTCTGGATACTGTGTGCAAGGCTGACAATATTTCTGTGCATTTGTTCTCTGTCCTCTTGGACACACCTAAATATAAAATAAACAGTATTTCTATTGCTTATGTACACACATTATTTGAGAACATTAACACCTCCCAATTACTCTATAAGACACCAGTTCAAATGTCTGTGTTTTTTTTTTTTTTTTTTTTTATAGAGGCATGCTTTATTTATTTGTTTGCTGGTTTGTTTGTTTGTTTTGTTTATACATGCACTGGGTACAGTCAGAAGTGCGGGAGGGAGGGTGAGAGAATTCACCAGAGCCAGAGCGGGGAGCAGAGCAGGCAGAAGGACCGAAGTACACTGCTGAGGGGAGCAGCGGGCGGCAGGCAGGAGAGGTCTGCGCGCCATGTGGGACCCTCCTCCGGTGGCCGGGGAGCAGCCGGGGATTGAACTGGCGCCAGAGACTACAGGCAGCTTCGCAACCCAGTGCTCAACCGCTGCGCCACCGGGGAGGCCCTCAAATGTCTGTTTACAGGTGCATCTTTTAGAAATAAAAAAGAAAACCTAAGTAAAACAAAAAGAAACCTACAACAAATTTTTCTATAACTGAATAATGCTCTTAAAGAATTCCTTTTACTAAACTACTGAAATAATTAACATTAAATGAAACCTACTTATTAACACTGCATAAAAATAACTGCAGAGAAATGTTCAGGAGTTATAATGTCAATTTACTTGGATGTCCAAGTCATTGTAATATAGCAATAAAAACTAATTATGAAATTGTAAAATGTTTTTAAAAAATAACAATCAAAAAAAGAATTACAATCAATACAACAAACAGTTTATTAATGCCTCCTTATTTTTTATAAATTAATGACATTGAGGAAAAAAGTATTACACATGTGAAACAATCTCAAAAGCAAAAAGATTTTGCAAATGAAATAACAAACATAAAGACTTACCCCACACTTTCCATATATTTCAGTTGAGCCATTTTTAGATAACAGGGTCTTCCCACAATAAAGTCCAAGGCATGCTGGCTGAATATCTACCGCTTTTTAAAAACAAATGTCAGTATAGTCACATCTTTTAAGGTAATAAGAAATGCAACAGCTGAAGCACTAGCATAAACATTTTAACACAGTTCAATGAAAAAAAGTTACATATTAGACAAAAGGCTTGATGCCTTTATTTTAAATTTTAAGTTTCTCCTTTTATACTGTGACAGCGCAGATTTACACTGGACTCTTGTTAATATGCTTCCTATGATTAAGATCCTCAACCAGCAGAGCGGAACTAGCCCCAGAACTCAGCCTATCCTGGTAGACACCAAAGGCTCTGGCTAGTCACTCTTGATATGGTAACCTCAACCTCTGAATTTCCATTTTCTAAAATTAGAAGACTAATAGAGAATGGCCACCTTTTATTTTGCCCAATCAGGACAGTACGTGAATACACGCACACAATCTATTATCACTTACAATCTATTACCACTTTCATTTGTAACAGAATATATTATAATGCCAGAAAAGCAGAAAGGACATAATTTTTAAAGGGGCAGTTTTTAACTTTAAATAAGTTCACCCCTATGAAAAGCTTGCCACATTTCATGAAGCTGTCACCGCTGTGACCAGTAATTAGGGAACGCTCTCTTAGAATCAACCCCCTAATCTCAAAGCTTGGGGAAAATTAAATGCAGCTGTTCTTTACCATGACTGCCTTTAACTTCATCAACAAAACAAGTCATTAAAGGAGCTTTTTTTGTTTTGTTTTGTTTTCAGTGGCATCTAGTTGATCGATTCATTCAAAAAACATACTGAAGCTAAGCTTTGGAAACAGCCCAAATGCCCAAAAATAGATGAATGGATCAAGAAGATGTGGTACATATATACCATGGAATATTACTCAGCATTCAAAAAAGATAAACACATGCAATTTGCAGCAACATGGATGGCGCTGGAAGGGATCATGCACAGCGAAATAAGCCAAAAAGAAAAAGAAAAATACCGGATGGTCTCACTCATAGCAGGAATCTAGAAAACTTAAATAAGGGACCAGGAAAATGAATAACTATAAGAAAGTGAAAATCAAAATCAACAAAAACTATGAACCAGAGACACTTTTTGGGGGGTGGGGGCTGGGAGGGGAGGGATTGGGGTCAGAATGGGGGGGTTTGCAATTGTATGGGGGAATATAAAAATAAAATTTATTATTTAAAAAAAAAAAAACAAAAAAAACATACTGAGCATTGGATTCCACTGGTTAGGAACCGCTATAGGGCAATCATTTCCCAAATTCTTCATGATTCACAATCTAGATCGCCTGGCCCACAATGCCCTTTCACTTTTCAGTGAGCAGATATTTTTTATTTCTTTCCCTTTGTGCTGCTGGGGAAAGAAATAGCCCAGTCTCAAATATGCTCCCTCTACCTGATTTCTGGCCTATTTGTAAATCCATGGGCGTCTTTCCTTAATGTGGCGCTCACTTAAACCAGCTGTATTCACAGTGTACTACCTCAGTAAGTGAAAAAGAATTGTTTCAGATTTTTCTGAGAAGGCAGAAGTTAAAAGAATTGAGAGCTACCCCACGGGCTCTGCATCCAGCAGAGGCTTAATAAGAACACAGGCGAATGCAAGTGAAGTTTCTCAAAACCCAAGGCCTGAAAACCACTGTGGGGAACGGAAGGCAAAAGCCAAGTAACCCTAACAACAGCCTGACCCCCAGTCACTCTCCCTCTCACCGCCTCCGGTGCCCGCGAGCCCCGGTCGCAAGCGCGCTCTGGGGCGGGGCCTCGCCCGCCCGCGGGCCCCGCACCCCGGGAGGCCGGCGCCCCCGACCGCAGGTGGGCCGCGACGAGCCCCCGCGTCCCGACCGGCTTTCCGCGCTTCCCAACGCGCACGTCCAGCAAAGCCGCGGAGGCGACATCTGGAAGACGACAAAGGCCTCCCCGTTCCCGGGGCGCACGAGCGCGCCCCCCGCAGGGCGTCCGGAGCCGGGACCCCCGCCGCGCCCCGCCCGACGGTAAGCGGGGCAGGGCCCAGGACGCGGCGCTAGCCGCAGGGCCGAGCCCGGAGCCCGCAGCGTGGGGCGGAGGCGGAGGCAGGGACCGAGACCAGCGCCGCCCGGGGTCCCGGCGACACTCACCCATCGGCCGCGGCAGGCGCGCCCGGAGGCGCTCGGGCTCGGGCTCGGCTCCGGCCGACGCCGCCTCCGCGCCCGGACATCCGGGCCCCCGCCGCGCCGGCGGCCCCGCCTCCTGGTAACCCGGCAACCGCCAGAAACCCCGCCCCCGAGCTTCCCGGTGACGCCTCCGAAGCGCCGCCCGCCCCGGTGCCGCGCGTCCCGCCTCCCGCGCGCGGCGCGTGTGTGGGCGCCGGGACGGAAGCTCGCCCGGGGCCGGGAGGCCGCGTTCCCGCGCGCAGACGATGGAGGCCGCGCTGGCTGTTCCCCGGCTGCCGCCGCACGACCCGGGGACGCCCGCGCTGTCGGTGGTGGACATGCACACGGGCGGCGAGCCCCTGCGCATCGTGCTGGCGGGGTGTCCGCAGGTGGCCGGCCCCACGCTGCTGGCCAAGCGGCGCTACATGCGCCAGCACCTTGACCACGTGCGGCGACGGCTCATGTTCGAGCCCCGCGGGCACCGGGACATGTACGGGGCCGTGCTGGTGTCCAGCGAGCTGCCCGAAGCGCACCTGGGCGTCCTGTTCCTGCACAACGAGGGCTACAGCTCCATGTGCGGTCACGCCGTGCTGGCGCTGGGCCGCTTCGCGCTGGACTTCGGGCTGGTGCCCGCGCCCCCGCCCGGCGCTCGGGAGACCCGCGTCAACATCCACTGCCCGTGCGGGCTGGTGGCCGCCTTCGTGGAGTGCGAGGGCGGCCGCAGTCGCGGCCCGGTGCGTTTCCACAGCGTCCCGGCTTTCGCGCTGGTCACAGGTAACGCGGACCCTCCCCGCCCCGGCGGGGCCTCAGACCGGGACTCAACTAACTGCACTGCTGGTCTCGGGGCTGGAATCCGTACACCGCAATAACTCGCCCCCCCAAAGCTTTTGCAATTAATGAAAAGGTAATTCTGAATCACTGCAACTACCAGCATCTTATTAACTTGAGAATTTGTGCGGTGCATGCAATTCGATTATCCTGCTGCTCTGCCCACCTGTGGTCTTGAGGCAAACCAGGAATACAGATGCGGGTTTCCTTTCCTCAGCGCCCTGTTCCCCCCTCATCCAGCATTCCTAGAGATTTCACAGTTGGGCAGAGCAAGGTCCGCTAAGGTCAAGCATGATGTTGCACCATCATCAAAAATGTTGTTTTGATTCGCTTTTGCTGTTAATTTCCACAGGCACTTTTTACTCTTGATTACAAGCTTGCTCGGTTTTGACACTTCACATGTTACTAGGGCTCTGTAGGTTAGCCACTAACGGACAGGATATTGGTGGGTACCTTTGTATGACTGTGTGTATACTAGGGATACAAGTAATATTTTATTTCACACAGCTTAATTTCTGAATTGGAGACCCCACTATGCCCTGTTTGTTGATTTAGCCTCACCCCTCACATCTTTCCTGATATATGTGTGAGCAAAGGTTGCATGAAAGTGTCAAGACCTTGGAGAACAGCATCTTTTGGTGCGCAGCTTGCAGTTAACCAGCTAAGCATAGAGCCCCGGCCGTCATCATCCCCCCACCCCCCTTTTCCCCTCCTCACTGCTGCTGCTGCTATGCCCCATATCCTCCCCTGCGGTAGTGTAACTAAGTCAAACCAGGTCTTCTGTAGATAAGACCCTTCCTGTCTCTTCTGTCAGTCTAGACGAAATTTCTCTACTGACCAGGAAAAATATTTCTGCCCTCAGGAAACTCCTTTGCCAACAAATCTTTCGACCTGAGAGTCTAGGTTTCTGTAAAACAAAACCAGAAAGATCTTTCTCCCCTGCCATATGCTTCCCTACCCCACCAGAGGCAGGGAACACTGACCCAGCTTGAATTGGGAAGGAGGAAGAGAGTTTGAAGATGCAAGAAGGGGTAAAGTAGCTTTAAAATTCAGTACTTAATCCTTTGGAAAGAGTCTCAAGATTTCAAACAGATGACCTTCAGGTGAAATTTTGGGTATGTTGGGGACTTAAAATATCCAAATAAAAGCCCTGATACAAAATAATACTACAGAGGTCAGTGCTTCTACAATGAATTTGTTCTGGGTTTTTTCCTACAAAACACTCTCATTAGATGAAAATATATTGATAATTAAGTGTGTATATCTCATATAGGAAAATAACTTTTTTCATTTTGTTTTGACATTATAGCTAGAGAAAACCATTTGTGAACAGGATCCAAAATTCTCACTACTACCCCTTAGTAGTAAAAGAAGGAACCTACATTTGCCTTCACAGTTTTCACACTTTGATATCCCAGGGTTCTCTCTCTCTCTGCCTTTATGATTTTTCCTTGATAATATTCTCAGAGCAGTTAACAAATATGCATGTATGATTTAGGCAAAACGTGACATATAACTTGTGCAAACATCAAGGTAAAAATAGAGAGACGCACTCAGCTAAAGACTTACTCATTTGGGGGATGGGCTTTTGTTTCATTCCCTTTTTATGACAGGATTCAGAAGCTCCCAGCCCTGAAATACACAGAAACAACTGCTGTGAATTTTATTGCTTAAATGCTAAAAACACTCATCTTCAAATCTTTTTTAGATCTCCTGGTGGACGTTCCCAGCTATGGAAAAGTGGTAGTGGACATTGCATATGGTGGTGCATTTTATGCCTTTCTTAGTGCTGAAAAGTTAGGACTGGATGTTTGTTCTGCAAAGACAAGGGACCTTGTGGATGCAGCAAGTGCAGTAACAGAAGCAGTGAAAACTCAGGTCAGTGCAAAAACTGCTGTCCTAACAAACACCCTCCCTCTGTGGCATGGAGGGATATAAATTATAGGCCTATCAGAAAAGTAAATTTCTATATATTTAAATAATTAGTAATACTAAGGATAAGTTAGTGATTTAAATCTTAGGTGCTAAGAGCAAGACCACCTGGGAGTTCTAGCTTTGTAACTTTTATAGCTTTAAATGTATTATAAAACTTCCGTGTGCCTCAGTTTTCCTATCTGGAAGATGGAAATTTTCACAGGGTGCTATAAGTCAATACATACTAAAAACTTGTAGTACTTATCCATAATAAATGTTCAATAAATGATAACTGTTGTTAACTTTGTTAATACAGATATGTAATATAGTTTATGGTTACTTTAATATACAGTAAGTGTATCATAGTATTCCACTAATTTGAAATGCATGTGCTTTGCTAAATGTGGTTATTTGGCAAAAGTTGAAAATAATGAATGTAAAATGCAGTTCACAAAATAAATTTCATAAAATCTGATCAGACTATCTTATTTCACACAGAACGTAACTCTTAATTAGTTAATATTTTCTATATTGCTTAGAGGTTACTTAAGGTAACCTACTTAGAGGTTACTTAACCCTAGTTCTTACTTGGGAAAACTATGTGATAGAATCAGTTTAAGTAATACTTTTAGAATATTCTTTCACTCTAAAACAGCTATCATTTTACTTTGAAATTGGGACCTATAATAAAACTCATATGCACTATTTGCATATTCTAGCCTATGAGAATTTATTATCCTATCCTAAATAAAATATAACTTGTAATAGTGAATGATAAAGTTTATTAATAATTACCTATAGGCCCATTTAACACACTGAGACTTTAACATAATTTATAACTTAAATAACAAAATAATATATTCTATACTCTTGTTCTACAATATAATTTTTCTAGGACTGTTGATACCAATGTACAGAATTATTTTATCATGTTAACTTCAGAAGCTCTGAATTACCATCAATTTTATGTTCCATTAAGCAGACAGCTAGTAGAGCTAGCAATCTGGCATAAAATAATTTCACTTTATTTTTAATGAAATCAAGAAGGAAAGGCATCATTTTCTGAATGAAAGGAATAATTTTGACCTTCTCATTATATTTTGAGCTTTTTATCAAGGTGACAAAGGGTGGATTTTGAGGAAAGAAGGACTCTAAGACAAAATGATCAATAAGGCAACAAAACTACCTTGTGAATTGCTGGTATTTTACACTATTGATGCAGATTTAGGGGAAGGCCATTTGGGGAGGATTGAATATAAATTCATCTTCATTAATTATTCCTTTAGCAAAAATTTACCAAGAATTCATTAGAACAAACCCTACCTTAAAGGAGCTGAGTCTAGTCGGAGAGGCATAACTGTAAAGTGTTTTGTTGTAATGTGCTATGGTGGTGTGTTGTAATGATGGAGTGTGGCATATGGGCATTAAGAGGACAGAGAACAAAGATCTAAGACCCAGGCCTCTTTAACTTGGCTGCAGATGGACTCTTAGGACTTAAGGAACCCAAATCTACTCAATAGCTAAAATGACATGTAGTCGTAATGGAATGTACCAATTGTACGGATATATGAGGAAGTGTGATTACAGTAATCTCAGTCTTTACAAAAATCCAGGAAGAGTTACACTAGGCCTACCAAGAAGAGGAAGAAGCTTTGTGCATTGGGGCCTGGTCATGCTTTAACCTTGACTTGCCTTTAACCTGACAGTGCCTGTTTCTCTGTCAGCAATAGTTTGAAATGGTCAGCAGTTCACAAAGTACTTCTATTGCCTGAATCATCATTTTTCTCAGAGTCTTTCCTCTCAAAGTCCATCCTTGTGTATGGACTTTGTGTATGGACTTGTGTATCTGCTGCTTTTCATGTTACTAGCTGACTTCATCCTTTACAATATTTTTTTTATCCTAGTTCTTTATCTTACCTAATAACTTCTGCATTATAACTTTTGCTTTTCATGGCTTCTCCTAAGTGTCTCTATCAATGGTATTAACTTCAGCTCAAGATACTCATTACCAGATTTCCCCCCATTATTACTTCATGCTCCCAACAGTGGGAATATGATTGTCTTAACTCCTCCTCTTTGAGCCGCCATAGCCAGCCTGTGGATTGCCCTTCCTGGGGTCAGTGCTTCACAGAATGTGTGTGTTTCCATGTGTGTGTGTACAAAATGGCGCTCTTCCTTCGTAGAGATTATGTGCAGAGCAAATGCCTTTGATGTTATTTTTTTTTTTAAGATTTATTTATTTATACAAGCACTGGGGTAGAGTCAGAAGCGTGGGAGGGTGAGAGAATTCACCAGAGCCAGAGGAAAGCAGAGCAGGCAGACTGACGAAGTGCGCTGCTGAGGGGAGCAGCAGGCGGCAGGAGAGGTCTGCGCGCCATGTGGGACCCTTACCCGGTGGCCAGGGGATTGAACCGGCGCTGCAGACTGAGGCTGCGGGCGGCTTCGAAACCCAGCACTCAACTGCTGCGCCACCAGGGAGGCCCAGCAACTGCCTTTGAAAGGCGGGATAGAAGAAGAATCTTAACTTTTCCACGACACTGTTTACTCCTGTAGACAAAGACATATAGTATTTAGTGCTTTGATCCAAAGACTTAATAAAGATGGAAAAGTTACATCTATGAATACCCCATCTACATCATTTATGAAAATAAATGAAAGTATTTGAATCAAAGTATTTATTTTACATGTGGTTGATTTTTTTTTTTGTAATTTACAGTTTAAAATCCATCATCCTGATAGCGAAGATCTTGCCTTTTTATATGGAACTATATTAACAGATGGAAAAGATGCTTATAGTGAGGAACCAACCACCAATATTTGTGTTTTTGCAGATGAACAGGTATTATGTTTGTAATGTTTGCCACAACAGCCAGCCATTATGAACCTAGAGCACTGTGAACACTCTTCATTTATTCTGAGACAGGTGGATAGAAGCCCTACCGGCTCAGGTGTGACAGCCCGAATTGCCTTACAGTATCACAAAGGCCTTCTGGAACTGAACCAGGCCAGAGCCTTTAAAAGCAGTGCAACTGGCTCAGTATTCACAGGAAAGGCTGTGAGGGTGAGTGGTGCCTTTAGCTTATTTGTAAATGTGTTACTTTTGAGGCCAAAGCAGTCTGAGGTGGGTATTAAACAAGGTACTTCACTTGGCTCTTAAAAGTGAATTTAAAGCCGGCCTGTAAAAATCTTCTATCCAGCTGGGATGTTGGTTCTTAAAATGTGGTTTTGGAACCCCAAGAGCCTTTTCATGGCCCCGGTAAGTTCAAAGCTATATTCATAAGCATAGCAAAGCATTACTTCGTTTATGCATTATAGAGTTCTCTAGAGGCTACAAGCTTTCTTATTTCAAATGAACTGATGAACAAGTATATTTAATTCCCAGTACAACAAATATTAATAGATATAATCTACATAAGCAAAAAACTCTTTGAGGCCCTCAAATCTTAAGATATAAATGGCTCCTGATACAAAAATGTTTGGAAACCACTAAATTAGGATATAGAGTTTTTTGTTTCTATTCTATAGGAATGTCTCATGTTATATAATAAAATGAAAGTCCTAAAAAGTTGTAGAGAGTAGAATTTCTGCAATGCAATCAACTTTTAAATGTGGTAATAGAGCTAATAGATGAATCTACATGGGAAATGAAAAGTGAGATCTACTAAATGAAATCTATTATGGGATGACATTTAGTAAATGAATCTATTCACTGAGTCCTTAACATAGCAAACAATCTATCCTAATACAGATTTCTTTTTTCTTTTTCTTTTTAAACATTCATTCATCCATGCACACAAGAACTGGGGTATAGGCCAGAGGTGCAGGGGGTGAGAGGATTCACCAGAGACAGAGCGGGGAACAGAACAGCCAGACCAACTGAAATACACTGCTGAGGGGAGCAGCAGGCAAGCCAGTAGAGGTCTGCTGTGTCATGTGGGCATCCTCCCTGGCTGGGATTGAACTCATGCTTCAGTGGCTGCGGATAGCTCCATAGGCCTCGCCCCAACCCCCCGCACCACCAGGGAGCCCCCCAAATACAGATTTCTATATCCTAGTGAACTCTTTATAAAGTTGGTTTTTGAGTATTCAGTTTTCTTTTAAGTTAGGGGAGTCTTCTATAAGATAGTATTCTTTCGAAATACCAAATCATTTATATTGTCTTCAAGTCTGAGATTAAATATAAAATAATCTACAACATTTATTAATTCACTAGTGTCAATTTTCAAACTAAATATTTAATACATACCATCTGTTAATGTTCACAAGAACCCTGGGAAGTCAGAACTATGACCCTGCTTTTCACAGATGGCAATATGTACGGAGAATGAAAGAGGCTAGGAAGTTTGCCAGAGATCAAACATGAGTAACAGAGATGGGATCTGCATGTGGGTCTCTCCAAGCAGACGCTACACTGTTAAGCACTAATTTATATTGCTATTGCACAAGTTTCAATGGGGCTTCATATTACTGAAGCTTAATAAAAAAATAATAGAATTTGCTGGAGGACCCTAATCTAGTAATTGATATTTTAATCTTAAGATTTTCTTATTTTAAAAAGTTAGAAAAGGGTATTCTATAGTTAAGATTCACTTCTTTATATTTATTAATTGATGTTGCTGGGACAGCTTCACTTGCACCAGTCTTCCTCTCTGTCTGCGCTCTCCCAGGCTCTCTGATGTACTTTCTCAGTCTCTTTTTCTGCCCCTGCTTCCTGGCCATGTCTTGCCATTTTGGGGTCCCTGGCATTTTATCCTTCCCTTCTTTCTCATCTCATTAGTAATTTGATGCTGCTTGGCAATTTCACCCATTTCTGAGGCTTTTTTTAAAAAAAAATTATGCATACAAGAACTGGGGTGTAAGCCAGAGGTGCAGGGGGTGAGAGGATTCACCAGAGACAGAGTGGGGAACAGAACAGGCAGAATGACTGAAATACACTGCTGAGGGGAGCAGCAGGTGAGACAGGAGAGGTATGCTGCGCCATGTGGGTTGCTCCCTGGCCGGCTGGGGATCGCTGTGTCTAACTGTTGTGCCACCAGGGAGGCTTTCCATTTCTGAGGCTTTGACTCTCAACCATACACTGATCCAAATCTTCATCATACTATGCCTATGCCGTGCCTCTGTCCTGAGTCTAAAACAGGTGCTCCCTACTGTCCTCTATACTCATCTTGAAATGACTGTCCCAGGGATACCTCAAACTCTTATTAAAAAGCCTCTTTTCTTCCTCTTGTCTCATTCTCCATCTTGGTTAATAGTAACAGCAGCTTCCCTTCCAAGCTAGAAAGTATAGTTACATTGAACTTATCCCAATGCCTTGCCTCCCACACTCATCAGTCACCTGGCTTGTCAGTTTTACTTGCAAGTCTCTCTGTATTTTGCTCTTCACCATCCTCACTAAAAACTACCCTTGTGACTCTAGACTCAGTGAGCAGATTCACGTTATCTCTTAACAGGTTTCTGGATTTCTAGTCTCTGTCCATTCCAATTATCTCTCACTTTACAGCTAAAGTTACCTAAAATACGGATTTGATCGTCGTCTTAAAAACTTTCCATTGTCTGGAATACTATTCAGCCATATATATTATTTTATATATATATATATATATATATATATATATATATATATATATATATATAAAGATGAAATCCTGCTATTTGCAAGAGCACAGATGGACCTAGAGGGAACTATCTTAGTGAAATAAGCAGACAGAAAGAAAAATCTTGTATGAAAGACAAACATCACTCATATGTGGTATATAGAGAAAACAAACAGGTGAACTAAATAAAACAAAAATAAACCTTTGGACTATAAGCCCATGTATCAGGGGGAGGGGGTGGGTACATCAGGAAAAAGCAAACAATGGCATGGTGAAAGGCAGTATTGAACATTTAGGGGTGAACAAAATGTAGTATAGACACATGTTGTCCTCAGTTACACACATGTGAAATTTATATAATGACATAATACACTGTTATGTCAATTAATTTTTTTTTAATTTACAACATTTCTGAGCATACAAAAACTAAAGTAATTAGTCACTGTCTGTAGGATGAACCTTTCAGTCTCTTTAAATGATAACAATCAGGGATATGACTTTTAGGCCAGATATAATATGAGTGCAGTGTTTTGATATTATGCTCCTTTTCCCTTTTCTCAGGAAGCAAAATGTGGTGATTTTAAAGCTGTTATAGTGGAAGTATCTGGACAAGCCCACTACACAGGCACAGCAAGTTTTGTGGTAGAAGATGATGATCCACTGAAGGATGGGTTCCTTCTCAAGTGACTCCTCTGACTTACTTATAAGGGCTTTCTTTGTAAAGCAATTATTATCCATAAGTAATTTTTCTCTAAATTATGTGAAAAATTGTATTCCAGTTGTACATGTGAGACAACCTCCATTCTTTCTAAATATCACTAAAAATGACACACTTTCAGAATGTTTTTCTAGTTACTGAAATATCAGGTACAATTAAAACTTCAATTATTACTTTAAAAATATATGATTATGGGGATTACTATTGATATATATTTTAAATGTTCATTGAATAATGGCTTAAATTGTAGCTCTTACAATGACTCTTTCAGATTTATTATTGTATTCTTCCAGCTTTTCAGTAAAATAATGCCCTGTTTTTAAGCAGCAGGCAAGGGAGATGAATTAATCTAAGGTACTTATCATCAAATTTCTCAAGTCACATTATTTTGAAAAAAATATAGTTAAAAGGTTACATTTTATAACATTTTACAATGTGCACTACTTTAATAAAGGGCACCATGAAATGCATGTGATTATTCTACGGTTCTCAAGAGTGGGGAAAATTTTATCACTGGCATTGTTTAGAATTGCTAGTGTGGGGTTATAATAAATAAGCAGACTGACTTTTTGTTGGTTTTATTATTATTTTAAAATTCTCTACAGACAGTACACCCCTTATCAAATGTACCCAGGAAGACCTCCGTCTGCCCTGCCCATGGTGTGCCACTGTTTCTATCCCGTCTTTCTACCTAGCAGGGAAATGCAAGTCAGGCATGTTAAATAATTCTCCTGAGCCACATTAGAGGCTATAAATCTAGGACTTTTAGCTCCAACTTCAGTTTTTTCCTATGTACTTCCTTCAGAGGGGATAGTAGAACTTAGCCTAGTATTTAATCAAAATATTTTATTTCTTGAATGTTAAGAAATAGGTATTTCTTTAATCTTCCTAAATTCTAATCCCTACCAGAGCCAACCCTTACAATAACACTCATTCCTTCTGTACTTCCCCTTGGAGTGAAAAACACTGGAGCCCCTGCTCTTCTTACCTCCAGTGTTTCTAATCAGTCACAAAGCCCTGTTGATTCTGCATTCTAAATATTACATCTATACCTTCCCATCTTGGTAAAGGTCTTGGCTCACCAATTAATCTCTCTCCTTTCCTGGTTCCTTACTCTATGCTCATTAGAAATAAATGACAGACATCTCATTGGCCTGCCTCTGTTAGCTTGCTATCACCCCTATTCCCTTCCCTTTCTACTCATGCTTCTAGAGTCCTGACTCTCTGCTCATTGGGTACATTCTTCTCATCTTCTATTTGCCATTCAACTGTTACAATCTGGTTTCTACCTTCTTGCACATTTGCAACTGTGCTAGATCTAACCGCCAGGTCTAATGGCCATCCCAGGGCTTATGCAATCCATGGTGGACACTGCTGCCTGCTCCTGGCAGGCAGGTGTGATACACTTTAGAACAAGAACCTCTACTCCCTTGGTGCTGAACTCAGTCATAGAGCCACTCACTGAGGCTCCCAAAGCCACTAGGTTAGTACCTAGTCCCTAGTCCTGCCCAGGGCTGCAATCGGACCCAGGTCCATCCCTTTCACAGTAAACTTGCAATGTGTTTTGCTCCAAGTCCTCTAGACTTTATAAGTATTGGGACACCTTCTCTTCAGCCCTCCCAACCCATAAATTCCATGCCATCCCTCCTTAGGATAATGCCTCTCATACTTCAATGTGGGTGTGAACCACATGGGAATCTTAAAATGCAGATTCTCATTAGGCATTGAAGGGGTCACCTCTAACAAGCTCGAGGTGATGGTGATGCTGCAGCCACTGGTGGGAGAACTGCAGTTGAGTAGCAAAACCAGTGTCCTTTAATTACCCTTTTGGGCCCAGACTTTACAGGTAAGTCTCCCTAACCCAGAAACTTCTCCTTTTAGCTCTGAAATACATGAGAAGCCTGCTCTCCCAGGGGTCAAGGATAGAGCTGACCTCAAGATAACAAACATGAGAAGAGGCTGAGGAAATTCCCTTAGCCTCCTTTCCAAAAAGCACAACAAAACAAAAGCATAAGACAGCCGAGTTTTCAATTGGCCAGTGTGCCTCTCATAGATCACTCATTTGCCCTCCCTTTCTCCCTTTACCTGCTTAATTTTTGCTGTTTCCAGCATCTCCTCCATGCTCTCCTCTCATCACTCCACACCTGTTGTCATATTTGTGCCCATGGTTTCTCACTGTAGAGGCTGACAATTCCCAAATCTCTAAATCCTGAGGTCAGAGCCTGCAGGTCCACTAATTAATGCAGATCCACTAATTAATGGACAAACAAAACTCATCTCCTTCACTGACTGTGCCCTCCTTCAGCATTCCCTAACTTGATTGATGCATGGGACCACCATCCACAAAGCTAGGAACATGGAATTTATCCTCGTCTCCTTACAGCCATCCTGTTGATGCTCCTGAGTGAACGTGCGTAGATTTGGCCGGCATCATTCCTTTCCCCTTTATTTCCGCCAACAAAACTCACCTTTTCCTTTGGGAAACTACCCAAATCCTACATGTAGCCTTGCTGGGACTGTCAGGAAAGGGGTACACCAATCAGACACCCTCTTCCAGAATCTGACATCTTGAGAGCAATGACACAAGGCCTGAAAAAATGGTCATAGTAGACTTATTCTGCTAGTGCCCTCAAAAGATTGTCCTCGGTTAGTGTCTCCTACCTCTACCAGCTAACCTGCCTAACTGCTCATTTCTGAGACTTGTTAGAGTACTCTTTTGTAATTTGGATTCCTCCCGTCCAGTGAATTCCTTTTTTGCTTAAGTGAGATAGGGCCCTCACAGTTTGTGTTGCTTATATACAAAGACCTTAATCCATGTACTACCTCTTAAAATCTCTTCTTCGCTGTAAATGCCTTAGTTCTGACTCTTTCCTCTCCCCTGGGCTATTATATTGCCTTTTCTTAACTGTTCACTCCATTTCCAGATTTTCTTCCTACAGTCACTCAAAAAATATTTGGGGTGTGTGTGTGTGTGTGTGTGTGTGTGTGTGTGTGTGTAGCAGTTTTCCAGAGTGCCGAGTGCTAGGGATATAACAAAAGGCACACATGGAAAGCAGGTAACACCTAATCACAAAGACACAGTTATAGACAATAGCAATGCTACAAGTCAAGGCTTCCCTGGAGAGTCTAACACTCATATGGAAATGGGAAGGCGAGGTAAATGGGGAGCATGGGGTGATTGGGAAATGTCCCCAAATGAGGCTAGAGGAAGCAGATGTTAAATCATGCAGTTCCTTTTAGGAAATATTAAGGATTAGGGTCCTTAACATGCAGAAAACCAAAGGAGGGGTTTAAGTAAGTTGATGGCGTGATCAAATATACTTTGTTTGAAAATGCTTTCTGCCTACAGTGCATAATGTGGGCTGGATGTGGGGAGGCCAACGAGGATGTGACAGAAGCAGTCTAAAGAAGTAAGGATGAGAGCTACATTTCAGGTGGTAGATGAAATGATGGAGGAATGGATGGATATAAAGATATTTAACAAGTAAAATCCCCAGGTCTTGGTGATAGATGGGACATGGGCTGATAGTGAGGAATAGGGATTTATCTAGAGAGAATCTTGGTTTTGGCTTGTGAGCTGGGTGGACGGTTATCATTTTCTGAGATACAGAATGTTAAGGATCAAAGTTTTCAGAAAAAGTGGCAAGAAGACAGTGAACTCCACTTTGGTCATGTTGAGTTTGAAGTGCTTTTGCACAGCAAGGAGGGATGCCAAGTAGCAGGATCTGTGGGTTGAGACCAGAGATATAACTTGGAGTTATAAATGTGCAATTTTTAAAGCCCTGCCTGCGAGTGAGATGAGAGGATGTCCAGAGGAGCCAAGTACTAAGCCATGCGAGACTCCAGCATTTAAAGGTAAGTAGAAGAAGGTGAACTAACAGAGGACGCTCAGCCAAACTAGGAGGAAAGCCTGGAGCATGTGAGGTCATTCTTACCTTTCTGAGCCATATCTGGTCATCGCTTGCTCTTGTTGAAACTGCTTCGATGGCTAGTCTTTCCCATGAAGTTCAATCTCCATAACATGGTGTACGAGGCCTTTATAAGAGAGCCCAAATCATCATTTATCCTTTATTCTCCCCTTCACTCACTACCCCTGCCCTTGTATCCTAGGAAACAAATACACCAAAAAATTACCTGGCTCAAGATGCCAATAATGCTGAGGCTGAGAAACCCAGTCTTAGTTCACCACCTTACATGAACTTCCATTTATGTTCTAAGTTTCCAGTAGGCTATTTTATTCACTGAAATAAGAACCAAAGCACTAATATCATTGATTCTAAGACCTGAAAGTGTACTAAACATCTTTTAGAGCAATATTTCTCAAATGGACCCCACCCTTGGAGTTTCAGATTCAGTAGGGCCCAAGACTCTGCATTTCTAACAAGTTTCTAGGTGATACTTACACTCTGGTCTAGGGTCCACGGTTTGTGAACCACTGCTGCAGAGTACCCGAGGGTTTACCACACTTGCCGCCATTCGAGGTCATACACAGAAATTTGACATGCAGCTTCCCTGGGCAGCCAGGACCTTCCCATACCTGGAGCTGAAGCTGTAGTGACTGCTCATTTGGTAGCACCTTAGACTTATGGCACACTGTAGGGTAAATGATTGTCAGGCTTTTCTGCCCACCCACCATTAGGATTGATGATGGAGACCTGCAGTCCTGAATGCATGTCTGATGGCGGGCACCTGGAGTGGGGTGTGGGCATACGTAGGTGGGTACACCTGGGCTAAGCTGGGCCTATAAGGGTGGTGTCACGGGGATGCCAAGAGAACAAGCAGGGAAATGGAACAAGCAAAAGAGAGAACGAGACCACGAGAGAACACTGGAGAGCCTGGAAAGAGTGAAGATTCTACCAGGAGGCTGGTAGGCATGTGTGAGTGCTGCTCACTGCCCTCTGCCCCCCTCCGCCCCTGCACCCCTGCCTGCCGTATACCTGGTAATAATCCCAATAAAAGCCTGAAAAAGCCACTGAGGGGTCCAGGACTCCTCCTTCACCCGTCTGCTTGGATCATAGAGAACCTGCTCTGTGCCCTTCCTGCCGCCACACACACTATCTTCCAGAACGCTGATGAAGCCTGCCAGGAAGGCAGGGAACCAATCCCTCTCCTTTACCCGCCTCACACATGCCTGAGCCACTTGCCCTGAGGTTCAGGTCATTGGAAAGGTGACATCCTGTCTCCAAGACCTGTAACCTAGCTCTCCAAAAGTGAGGTTTACATTCACCATGCCATGCTCAGAAACCCTGGGAGTCACCAGCGCAGCTGCATTTTAATGAGCTCACCACATCACTGGTTCTCAAAGTCTGATCCTCAGACCAGCAACTTCGTCATCACCAGGAACTTGCTAGACATGCAAACTCTCCAACCGCCCCCCCCCCTCACCCCCAGGTGAATCTGAAGCTCTGGGGTTGGGACTAGTCACCTGTTTTGACAAGTCCTCTAGGTGATTCCGTTGCACGCTTAAGTTTGACAACACCTGGTTTAAATTATTCTGCCCCTCAAGCTAAAGATCTCCAGATTTGGGGTTTCACCTCAGTTCCAAGATTCCTTTCCTACCTCACATTGCCACAAACACCCACAGGAAGCAAAGCGTCCCCCACCCCCACGCCCAAGACCTTGCAAGATTTCCACATCCAGAGAGGGCTCGGGTGAACCCTTGCTGAATTTTGTATTTGCAGGTGGGCCGTTCCGCTTACCTGGAGGGACAGCGGTGCCAGAGGCGGTCGGCCTGACCCTCCCTGAAGCGCAGGCCCGGGGCTGGGTGACCCGGGGAAGATGTGCTGTCGTGGACCGGCGTTCTGGAGGGTACCGG
Source organism: Talpa occidentalis (assembly GCF_014898055.3). Lineage (NCBI taxonomy): Eukaryota > Metazoa > Chordata > Mammalia > Eulipotyphla > Talpidae > Talpa > Talpa occidentalis. The sequence continues at coordinate 68,125,465 of NW_023601104.1, read as the reverse complement.
GCGGGCGGCCCGCCCCGCGCTCGTGCGTAAACACGCGGTTGCCCCGGCAACGCCTGGAGCCCACGTCCAAGGTTCCGCAGGTCCCCGGCGACGGCCACCCTGGGGCCGAGCCCTCCCCGCGGCCGTGGCCTCTCGCCCCGCGCCGCAGCCGCTGTCTGGCTCGCGGCCGCCGCCGGGTGCGGGATGAGCAGCCCCGCGGCCGCCGCGGGGCCCCATGGAGGAGCAGCCGCCGGGGCGCCCGCCGGGGAGCGCGGCCTGGTGGGGCAGCCCACACCCCGGCGCCCCCTCGGCGGCCGGCGCGCCTGGCGGGACTTTGTCTGCGGCGACGGCGGCGGCCGCGCTGGCTCTCAGCTCCGGGGCGGCCGCGGCGCTGGGGAACCGGAGCGACGCGGGCGGGGGCGCCTCGGCGGGCGGCGCGCGCGGGGCGGCGGGGCCGGCGGGGCCGGCGGGGAGGCCGCTGCTGTGGCCCGGGGCGGCGGAGGCCGCGCAGGCGCTGGTGCTGCTGCTCATCTTCCTGCTGTCTAGCCTGGGCAACTGCGCCGTGCTGGGGGCGATCGCGACGCACCGGCCGCTGCGCACCGTCACCAACGCCTTCCTCCTGTCCCGGTCCCTGTCGGACCTGCTCACGGCGCTGCTCTGCCTGCCCGCCGCCTTCCTGGACCTCCTCACGCCGCCCGCGGGCTCGGCGCCAGCGCCCTGGCGCGGCTTCTGCGCCGCCAGCCGCTTCTTCAGCTCGTGCTTCGGCATCGTGTCCACGCTGAGCGTGGCGCTCGTCTCGCTGGACCGCTACTGCGCCATCGTCCGGCCGCCGCGGGACAAGATCGGCCGCCGCCGCGCGCGGCAGCTGCTGGCCGGCGCCTGGCTCGCGGCCCTGGGCTTCTCCCTGCCCGGGGAGCTGCTCCGCACGCCCCGCGAGCCCGCGGCGCTGCAGAGCTTCCACGGCTGCCTGTACCGCACCTCCCCGGACCCCGCGCAGCTGGGGGCGGCCTACAGCGTGGGGCTGGTGGTGGCCTGCTACCTGCTGCCCTTCCTGCTCATGTGCTTCTGCCACTACCACATCTGCAAGGCCGTGCGCCTGTGCGACGTGCGCGTGCGGCCCGTGACCACCTATGCGCGCGTGCTGCGCTTCTTCAGCGAGGTGCGCACGGCCACCACCGTGCTCGTCATGATCGTCTTCGTCTTCTGCTGCTGGGGGCCCTACTGCTTGCTCGTGCTGCTGGCCGCGGCCCGGCAGGCTCAGGCCACGCAGGCCCCCTCGCTCCTCAACGTGGTGGCTGTTTGGCTGACTTGGGCCAATGGAGCCATCAACCCTGTCATCTACGCCATCCGCAACCCCAACATTTCCATGCTCCTGGGGCGCGGCCGGGAAGAGGGCTACCGGACTAGAAATGTGGACAGTTTGCTACCCAACCAGGGCCTGGGCCTGCAGAACAGAAGCCGCAATCGCCTTCGAAACTGCTATGCCAACAGACTGGGGGCCTGCAGCAGGATGTCCTCTTCCAACCCGGCCCGCGGAGCAGGAGGGGACGTGGCCATGTGGGCTCGGAAAAATCCAGTTGTGCTTTTCTGTCGGGAGGGGCCGCCAGAACCTGTGACAGCAGTGGCCAAACAGGCTGAATCTGAAGCTGGGGATACCAGTCTCTAGGAAGGGTTGGGATGCACAGCCTGTGAAGGCCAATTTTCACCTGCTTTGTTTTGTAATGCCGAATTCTGGGGGAGAATCGTGTATTTCATAAAGACAAACAGTTTAAAATGAGACGGAGGGGGGAGGCTTACCACTTCCTCCAAGCAACATAGAAGGTGAAAGTGCCAAAAGGAATGTAAAATGCAAAAATTAAAGCAATCTTGACCACACAACCAAGCATTGTGAGCTGTAAGTGCCAAAAATGCCAAAAATAAAATTCACAATTACTGAAAAACTCATATTACAGAAATCACTGTGGAAAAAAAAAATTAACGGAATGCAGCCAGTGTTTGTTTAACACATGGAGTTTCCAAAAAAAAAAAAAAAGAGAGACCCTCAAATCGCTTGACTGCCTCTCTAACTCACCAGCATACAAAAAACTTTCTAGAATTTACTCCTCTGACACTTGTTTTGGGTGCTTAGATTGGGAGCAGGAAATTCTTTTATTTTTTAATCCTTGTGCCTCCTTGTCCCTTCTCCTCCCCCTTCCATCTTAACCTCAGAGCCTTGGAAGGTGTTTTATGTCCACCAGTGTTTTTAAGTGTTCTCACATTATCCAATTGTCAGGAGTAGAAAATTCTTATTCATTAGCACTGGTGAAATTTTCCCACCCCGCCAATAATCTGAGAAATTTAAAATTCATATCTCACTTAAAACCATTATAGGATACGAAAGGTGGCTTATTACTAGATAAAATTCAATTGTCTGCAGGGCAAATAGAAACATGAACTAAAGACATGTAACTGTTTTAAAAAATAATGTGCCCCATCCAACTCCGAAAATTATCTGCCCATTCCACCCCCAAAATTATGTGCCTTGACAAAATTTGAAGCTTTACTTTTATGCTAATCTGCTATTTTTATTTCTGATAATTTGGGGGTTGCATCTCTTAAATGTTTTCACATTAAAATAACTTTCATTGTAGAAAATCTTTGACTTTTGGATTCAACCAAAAAATGTAGTTTGAAGTCAAGTTAATTGACTCAGGTAAGTGATAGTATACACACACACACACACACACACACACACACACAATGAGAGTTGAGAAAGTAACAAGATTGGCTTTACTGTATGGCATTTAACTAGCTGAAGATTATTCCAGAGAGAAAGTCTAAAAATGTGTTATTCTAATATGTTCAGAAGTGGCTACATTCTTGGAGTAACACAGAGCTTTCAAAGAAGATCATACTCTCCTATGTTTGGAAATGGGTACACATGTTTTTGAAAAAATGATCCACTACTTTATAGACAAGACTTGTTTAAAATAATGTAATATTTATTAAAAATGGAGAATAGGTGGGGGGTTATTCAGTATAATAGTATATTAACAACTTGAGCATGAAGTCAGAAGGGAAGTTCAGTCAAGTGGAAATGTCTTCAGAAATATGTAAAACAAAGATGCTTTTAAAAATTCAAAAGCACAACTTGGGATTTTTGGAATGTGTGAAATTCTCACATTAAATGTCACTACACACTCAGAATTTTAAAAGGCATTTTTGTGTTTTTTCTCTCTTTCTTTCCTCCATCTTGCCCCTCTTCTCGTCAACATTTTGCATTCTTAATTGAATGTGTTTCAAACTGGATCTGAAACAACATCAGCTATCATATACAAACTTCAATAAGAAACAGCCACGTATTTTTTTCTCCTGCAACATTTTAAAATATTTATTAGTATCTATTTTTTTGTGTGTATATATGACAGATGGGCATATGTCATTATTTTGTAATCAAAGATGGAATATATAATTCATATCAGCTGAAGGGAAGTTTTCCCTTCCTCAAGACATTATCACAATCAGAAGTTTATAAATTACCTGTATATCTCTTGCTCCACTCAGTGCACTACAAAGTAAATGAGATAACCTCTCCTTTTTAGCACTTATAGCTACAGACAACGCAGCGTAACTAACATTTAACAGGTGTCTACATTATTCACTTTTGAAAGTAAAAAAAAAAAGTACATTTTGGGCATTGCAAGAAAATGAAAGTCATGTCTGACATTTAGGGAGAAGCGATAAAAGTCTTGCAATTATGAAAGGTCTATAGAATATGAATTTAGCAACTGAATAAAGGGCAGAAAGAGAAAGCTCTTAGGAAAAGGATGCAAGAATGTTTCAAAACAGGATATTCCCTGAGAAAAAAAATACTGGAGGAAGATATTTAAAAAGAAACATGCTATGGAATAAAACTGCCTGAAGAGTGAAGGGAAAATGAGCGATTGAAGTGACAAAATGGTGGCATTCAGGACTAAGGCAAGGATGAAATTCCTGCCCTAGTTCTTCAGTGGTAGAAAGTTTTAGGAAAGGCATGGCTTGGGGAAGGGACCATTCTGTTAGTGACTGCTGGCAAGAATGGGAAGAAAAGAGAGAACATTACTAATACATTACTGCGTTACTGAACAACTTGCAGCAGTGTGTTTGCTTCTAATTTGAGGCTACACAACTTGTCAGTGATAGAACTGCAATATGTCTGGGCTCAAAGTCCATCTTCTCTACCCTCTGTTGCCCCTACAAAGGGAAACTCCAGATGATAATCGTTACCATCCCCATATCACCATCCCATCATCACCACCTTTACCTTCACCATTACTAGCACCGCCATCAACCTCATCCTCATCATCTTACATTTTTATTTCCTACTTTGTGGGTGCTAAGGCTACTAAAAGGAATCATAACACCTGCTTTAAGGGGGCTTGTGGCCTAATTGAACACCTTGTCCAAAATCAGGACTCTCTACCCGTGGGAAAGAAAAGGTGTAGCATTTTCAAAAATGTTTTTAAAGGAGATGGATTTGGAAGCAAAAGACATGTAGGTAAAGTACAATAAGCAATTTGATCATTATAAATACTTACTTAGGAAAAATAATGCTGTGAATAAAAGACAGAGAAAGAATGATTCTCAAATAAATATAAGACTTAGACCTTTCCTCACGCTTCCTGAGTACATGATCCAGTTGTGTTAAAATTGCATGATGCCTACAGGTCAGAATATAATCATTCACATTTCATTCTGCTTCCAGTTTGAATGTTTCATTTGAATTACAGAAATAGCAACAAGATTTACTCAGCATAGTACAAACATTAGTCGGGTGGGCAGGGGTGGGAGTCTATTGTTATCACTTCCCCCATTTACAAATGGGAAAACTGAGGCATAGAGGCAGTCACTTGCCTAAGGCCACAAAGGAAGTCAGCGCTACAGAGTAAGATTTGTCCTGCACTGTGCTGTCTCTCTAGTTTGTAAGACAATGGGAAACCGGGAAAACAACCATGAAGAATAAAAATAATAAAGGGATGGGAAAATTGATATAATAAAATTTAAAAGAAATGATATGTTTAATTTCGAGAGCAACTACAGTGATATGTGGTTTTAAAATATTTGAAGAGATTCTGAGCAGGTATTTCCTGGTCTAGTCCCAGCCCTAGATGACCCCAACATTTGTCTTCTCCATGCCTGCTCTGGGGCAGCTGCACACAGCTGCAGAAAAGAGAGGGAGCCAGATCAATGAGTGCCCTCTGCCCCTAGAATCCACAGCCCTTCCAGCAGGCCCCGCAATCCTGACGTTGTCAATTCACTCTCTGCTCACTCGCGTGACTTCAAACTTTCTCTACTGAGACTTTTAACTGACCCTTACCTCTTGGTGACCTTTGTTCCTGCTTCACAGAGAACATAGAAACCATCAGGTACATATACCATCATAGTATACACCAAAATGTAATAAATTAAATTGGAATTCTTTGTCAGGAATCTCCTGTTTCAGGAATCGCCTGCTCTCAGTGGTGTCCTTTTCCCTGGTATTCTTAGCTTTTTCCACAGAACCAAATCCCCCCTGTGAGCACTGAGCATGTGCTATGGTCTTTCTTAAAAAAAAAAAAAAAAAAAAACAACCTTCCTTTTCTGTCACCCCATTCTCTCCCTCAGTTTCTTCTCTTCAGCAAAACTTGTCCAAAAAACTGCCTACACTTTTACAACAGAATCCTAGTCCACTCTTTTCATGGTGCAAGAAAATCATTTTTATGCAACTCAGTCTTCCCCCTAATTCCTTATTTTGTCATATGCCAGAAATTTAAAATGGCAGCATCCAGGTTCTGGGGACATATTTATCACCCGGGCACTGGTAAGTAGCAGGCCTCAGGACACATCCATCCTACTGGCATCTGCTCAGGCACCCATCAGCCACACATAAGTCACATCCACAGTGTGGGCAGACAACTGTGGCAATAACTGCAATATCTCATGCTGTTGAAAATTTTTAAAAAATATTTTTGATTGGGCCTCCCTGGTGGCGCAAGGGGGCTAAGCAACGCACTATGAAGCGATCCACAGCCTCAGCAGGACAAGTTCGATCCCCGGCCGGCCTCGGAACAACCCATATGGCGAGCAGACCTCTCCTGTCTTGCCTGCTGCTCCCCTCAGCAGTGTATTTCAGTCAGTCTGTCTGTTCTGCTCCCATTGTGTCTCTGGTGAATCCTCTCACCCCCCGCATCTCTGGCCTGTACCCCAGTTCTTGTATGCATAAATAAATCTTTAAAAAATTATTTTTGATCATTTGAAACTTATTAATGTTGTTGGGACAATAAATCAATGTGGTATCTTAATTATGCTTTGGGAGTTCCACATCCAGAATGGCAGTGGGGAGTTCTGTGGCCCTGCTTCCTAGTAAAACAAGTATAACTGGTGAAAATCACTTTAAAAGAAATCATTGAAGTTTCTGAAAATTATCATAAGAGCATACAGCAAGAAAATCCACCATAACTGAGTCCGGCACTTGAATAGTAACCCATTCCCCTCACTGTTCTTAGCTCAATGTGGGTCAGTGTGACCAAGAACACAGGGCTTCCTCCTCCCCCTGCTCCCGGACAAGGACTGTGCTGTCTGCTCATCTTTCCTGTTCCATGATGCAGAGGCTAAATTCCAGGTACGTGCAGCCAAGCGGTGGGGATTTCTCTTTTTCCACAGAGCCCCCATTCATAGGGCAGATGCTTAACCTCAAATGCACTTGAGGGGCTGGCTGGATTTCTGGGGCCATGATTGCCCTCACCCATTATATTTTTTATATAATAAGTATACATTTACTTTTAAAAATTAATTATAAAAATAAACCATAAAACAACATTTCAAAGAAGAGAGGGTGAAGCACCTCCACTTGTCCTTGGAGGGAGTGAAATTATTTACCTATTTATTGCAATAAGTCCTCAGATTTTTAAGGCCTGTTGACTAGAGGGACTGCCCTTTCTACCTACTAACCTCTGAGTTCCTGGCCTGAGCATGAGCTATGCTCTTTCTTAAAAAGAAAAAATAAAACCAGTTTCCTTTTCTGTCACCCCATTCTCTACCTCAGTTCCCCCTCTTCAGCAAAACTGGTCCAAAAAACTGGTCCAATATAGCAGGACGTGGGTCTACTTAAGAGTTGTGTCTTTAAGTAGTTAAAACAGATCCTGGAAAAAACTCAGTTAAAGTATAAACCAGTTTTTTCTTTTACTTTTAATTTTACCGTTATATCTCCCTCTTGGATTCAGATAACTTTTATATTCAATACCTTATTTTACCCTCTTCACACTTGAGTGAAGGACTAGAGCAACCTTATCATATCCTTGCTCCCCAGGCCCTGATTGTTCATTTTGGTTTGTATTTTGTTTTGTTGTATTATTTTTTTATTGAGATATCACTGGTTTACAAACACTGACTTGGAGGTACAGGTTCACACCGTTGCAGACGTATGTTACCACACCACACCACAACCAAGCACCCACAGTCCACCATAATAGTCCATTGAGCCCCTGCCCTCTTTGTTCCTCCCCCAGCCCCCTCTGATCTGACCCTTTCTCCTTCAGTTGAATCTCCTGTAGCACTGGATTAAAAAAGCATGAGCCACCAGAAATTCCTGCACTAGATTAAGGTAGAAAATACATCTGCTTAATTCAATATGTTGTCGAGTCCCCCTATATGGACTGGTTTAAAAATAAATAATTGTCAGCAACATAGTCTCTCTCTGAAGAACCTAATAACTAAACTGAAAAAAATTTTGATTCTGCTTTACCTTTAGCTACCAGGACTATAGGCAAGTCAAAGGGAAGAGGGCATAGTCTACCATTGCCTGGTAGTGCCTGCTGATTTCTGGGTGCCAGAGGCCTGCAGGCAACTACATATTTTCTTAATAGCACTATTGTATGACCCCAATGTGACTAGGACAAATTAAAATATCATTTTACCTGCAATTTGAAAGCCTGAAGTACTATTAACTCCCCACAAGGAGGCTCCATTATCAAGTACAAACAAATTCAAAGTGTGAAAAGTATCAACCATTTTAAAAACAGCACATCACGGTACATTAACCTTCATAAATTAACATGTTTTAAATGCTTGAACATTCTTATTGATAACAGTTCGGTGCTCACTATCAATTTAAAGAAGTAACATATCATCTCAGTGCTATGCAATGCTAAGACAAATGTATTTGTATTAAATCCATCATTAAAATGAAGCCAAGAATACAGAAAAGACAGGACCTTTTGGGGGACTGAGAAAGAAGGTGGAAAGTTGTAATAACAGAAAGAAATTTCCTTATGCTTCATTTGTTTCCTTATGTTTTGTTACATTTTATTTAAAAATTATCATATACATTCAACTTTGCCTTTCCAAGTCAAATAAGAAAGATTAGCCTTTGGCTAAAATTCTTTACTTTTATAAGGTAAAATATTATTACCTGTTTAGTAGTTCTTTGCCTAATCAATAACACATATGGCCACAGCATTATTTTAATATAACTCTTTAAAATGAAACAGTTTATTAGATGATGTAATATCTTAAAATATTGGTAATAATGCATTTCTAAAAGGCCATAAATGCATTTGAAATATTTCGACAGGAAGTTTGGCCTAAATATATATTATACATAAATTATTTGTGTGATTAAGATCATTTTCAAAGTTTGATGTTAGAACTAGATGTACAGTGTAACAAGTATGGTGTAAAATTTTCTTCTTTTGCCTCCTTCTCTATAAAAAGAAATTAGAATGATTATGACTAATGCTTTAAATGCTCAATTAACTGTGTTTAAATAATTGATTTTATAACATGACGTGTGTGGAAAATATGGCAAGAAACTGAGAAATAAGGTAAATTTTCTTATATTGAATATAGAATTTCAGAGTTTGAGTCTTCTAAACTTCATGATTTTTTAGAGAGTGGTATTTGGGATGGAGCGAGCATGTATTGGATCCCTCTGTTAGGTCATTTGATTATATTGTTTCATATTTTTGTGCCACATGTTACTATTCCCATTTTACAGATGAAAAAACAGAGGCTCAAAGAAATGTTTAAGATCAAGAACAACACCTAAACAAGAAATGACACTGGAAAAACTAGCATTGGAACCCACAACAGGGGTGAGTAGGGAGGTTGTCAGGTAAGGATGGAGGTTTGGAAGCTGAAGAGTAAGGCAGGGGCAGGATGAAATGAAATGAGGAGACTCTTCTTATCTAGAAGGTCACAAAAGTGATTTAGATCTGTTAGCATGCCTCCTTTGTCCTTGCTAGCCCCTGTACTGCTAGATGGAGCTTGCTTTTCTGGTCAGTTTGAATGTGAACATCAATATTATGATTGAAATATAAAAGTGAAATTGGCTTTTTGTGATGACTTTTAAATGATCACCCAGTCAACCAGCTCCTAAATATTGGTCACTTTTTACAAAGGTCAGGATCTGCTGTTTTGCCAGGAGAGTAGACTTCATGACCATCTCTTAGGGTTGCCTGAGTCACTGTTTCCTTCTGTCAGTACCTCCCCTCCCTCTCTTGTCTACAGAAGCAAAATCCTGATCTCTATTCTCCTACCTACCTGGGGCGCTGCTCCTCTCTCCCCTGCTGGAAGGACAGGAATGAAAGCTTGTTTATTGCTGTTAACTTGTACGCAAATCCCCCTGTTAGAGGAAAGAGAAGATTCTCCTAGTTCTGTCTTTGGAAATGGGAAGTTAGTCTTATAGTAGGACCAACCCAGAGACATTATCCATTACAAAGACTGTTCTCTGGGAACTGGAAATAGTTAGATTCTCTAGAAAGCAACACAAGGCAAGGGCTGGATGAAATGTTTTCTAGTTGTGAATTCCTTGTCTTAATTATATGAGACACCCACAAAACAGGACCACACCCTTTTAAACATTAAATAAAGTCAGATATAATCCAGAATCTCTGAATTTGGTAAATATACAAATCATGGGTGGAGGAATAGAAAATCACTCATCAATAAACTTTCTGTTCTCTTATTGTTACTGAGCATTATTTAATGAAGTGTCTCCCAAACTTCTTCCTGTGATCTACTTTGAAGGGAGCAAGGAAGTAAGGGGGAAAAAAATCCCTTCCTAAGAGAAACAGAAGAGAGAAGAGGGGAATAATAAGGGAATGAAGGATAAAGAAAAACTTAAAGATGGACAGAGAGGAGAGACGCTGACTGTAATGATGGAGTGTTAGATGAGCAAGAAAAGCTTTGTATATTTATTAGTTGCTATATATTCACTGAGCATCCACTACGTGCCAAGCTCTCAGTTAGACCCTAGTGGAAAGCAGGGAAACAGACAGTGTTTTGTTTTAAGGAGCATTTAGATTGACAAATTTAGAAAGACAAAATTTATTAAATAAATTATGTTGCTGGTAAATTCTTAATTCATTCTATTTTTATACTATTCCTCTCATTCTCTGTGAGTTATTCATAAGCCCAAGTAAATAGAAATGAAGGACTCTGGAATAGTAATAACTAATCAATTATTATTAACTAATTATAACTATTATTAATTAGCCAGTAATTATTAAGTGCATGGTTGCTGGATATATGATAGCCACTCACACTTCTAACATGCGATTAAAATCCAAATCATATAAGGAACTCAGACAATTCAATCCAATCAAACAAAAAATGGGCAGTGGGCCTTAGTTGATGCTCTCCAGAGAAGGACCTACAGATGAGCCAATACACATGACAGAAAGCTCATCATTGTTAGGGAAATACAAGTCAAAACCACAATGAAATATCATCGCACACCTGTGAGATGACCTATATGAAAAAGACAAGCAATAACAAATATTTGTGAGGGTGTGGGAAAAAGGAACTTCATACCCTATGTATGTAATGTAAACAGGGGCAGCCCCTTTGGAAAGCAGTATAGAGATTAGTAAAATGTTGACAATACAACTGCCTTACAGTTTAACAATTCTGCTTCTAGGTATCTATCCAAAGAATATGGAAATACTAATACAAAAAGACATGTGCACCCCTACATTCATTACAGCATCATTTACAATACCCAGGATATGAAAACAATCTAATTGCTCCTCAATAAATGAGTGGATAAAGGAGTGGTACATACATACAATGGAATACTACTCAGCTATAAAAACGATGAAATCTTGCTGTTTGCAACAACATAGATGGAACTGGAGGGGATTATGCTAAGTGAATTAAGTCAAAAAGAGAAAGATTATAAACTGGTCCAACCACTATGGAGAGCTGTGTGGAGATTTCTAGACCTACTAAACATGGAGCTTCCATATGATCCAGCAATTCCACTCCTAGGTATTTACCCAAAGGACACAGAAACATCAATTCCAAAGAACACCTGCACCCCTATGTTTATAGCAGCACTGTTTACAATAGCTAAGCTTTGGAAACAGCCCAAATGCCCAAAAATAGATGACTGGATCAAGAAGATGTGGTACATATACACCATGGAATATTACTCAGCATTCAAAAAAGATAAACACATGCAATTTGCAGCAACATGGATGGCGCTGGAAGGGATCATGCTCAGCGAAATAAGCCAAAAAGAAAAAGAAAAATACCGGATGGTCTCACTCATAGCAGGAATCTAGAAAACTTAAATAAGGGACCAGGAAAATGAATATAAGAAAGTGAAAATCAAAATCAACAAAAAACTATGAACCAGAGACACTTTTTGGGGGTGGGGGGCGGGAGGGGAGGGATTGGGGTCAGAATGGGGCATTTGCAATTGTATGGGGGAATATAAAAATAAAATTTATTATTTAAATTAAAAAAATATATATATAATAAAAAAAGAGAAAGATAATCATATGATTTCATTCATAGGTGGAATGTGAAAAAATGAAGCAAATAATTAAATGAAATCAAACAAAAACATACCCTTAGATTCTGACAACAAAGTGGTGGTTACCAGATGGGGAAGGGGTGGGCTGGGAGGAGCTGGTAGAGGGGGCCAATTGGATGGTGCCAGATGGTAACTAGAAGCTTGGTGGTGGGCGTGGTATGCTGTCATGCATTTGAAGAGGTGTGAAGCTGTACCCCTAAAACTTATAGTGTTGTAAACCAATGTTACCTCAATAAAAAATATATGTGTACAAGATTGCCTTAAAAAATTATCCAATTTAGCTTTACTTTTCCTTTTGCTTTTTTAATTGGGGTAGTGTTTTCATGTTACTGCGTGCCTATATATTTTAAAGGAGCTGATAAAAATATTTTTGTTCATTTCTTTTTAGTATATTTGCTCAGCCTATTTGCCAAAATTTTCCTACCAATGTCCAGAGGAAAAGTGAGAGTCAAGAGTGGATTTTGATTTAAATCCATAATTGAGATAGATGCATGGCAAAAATAATCTGAAATTAAACATAGAATGTTGAACTTAGTATGAAGTAGATAACCTGACAATTTATAAAAAAAGAAAAAAAATCAAATACTCTTGTGTACCAAAGTACCAAAGCATTTAAGTGGATAACAGGGGTGAACTTAAGGTTAGCACTGTCAAATAAGTTCTAAAAGATTCCAGATTAGTTCTTTGTCTTTGGTGCCAAAAAACACTAATCAACTTTGTATATCTATCACTTATCTCTTAATTATCAAACTGCAGGTGTGATAGACAAAATATTTTACAACCAGTATGGCATGGACACAGATACTAGCTATGCACCTTATGTATTTATTTTGGATGCATTTTGGCTGAATAAATATTCACTCCAATTATGGAGAAACTGGTATGTTGTCAGCATGGAGTGAAATTTCCCCCTTTAAAAAGGAAGCTATTCCTATGGAAGGAAGAATCTAGCCAATTTTATCCTCCAATAACATAGCAAACATGGGAATGGAGGAGAGGATAGTCTCCCTGAACAGATTCTCCACTTTAGGAGAACTTCTCACCATTGCTAAAATAGTGTGTAGGCATTTTGGTTCTCAACCTCACACTGGCTGGATGCAAAGGATATGTTTTAAAGCAAGTAGACTGTTGCGTGGTGTTGTTTTTGTTTTTTGTTTAATTGAGAAATAATTGCCCTCCATCACTGTGTAAGTGTAAGGCATGTGGGCAGGATGGTTTGATTGACATGTATTGCGAAATGACTGCATGGCAGATTCAGTGAACACCATCATCTCAACGAAACAATAAAAAGAAAGAAGAAAATGTTCTCTGTTGATGAGAACTGTAAGGATCACGCTCTTAAAAACTTTCTGTTAATCATACAGTCTTAGTTACACTCACATTGTATTACATTCCTAGGTCTTACTCATCTTATAACTCAAAGTTTGTGACTTCTGACCACCATTCTCCAACCCTCCATTTGCCATCTTTATTTTCCACAGCTTGAGTTTCGTTTTTGTTTTTTAAGATTCTATGTATAAGTGAGATCATACAGCACGGCGGCAAAAACAACCAGTCCTGGTACTTTAATTTGGGAGCACCCTGAAGGACCACCCCAACCTCCAGACTCCCTGGGGCGCTGCTTCAGTCTTTCTTGCAGTTTCCTCCCATTTCAACGGTTGCCCAGTCTGTTTCCTTAACTCCTCACAGATTTTATTGCTGAGACCACACTACACTAGACAGCCAGTGTGTGTATTTCTGTTTCTCTATCTCTTTTCTGGGAAATACATGGAAGAGGTGTCTTACTATTTTATATTTATGTGAAAAATTGTATGTTTGTGACACATTTTAAGAAAACTATGCTAGCAATATGCGATGCTTGAGTTAATGCTGACTAATTTAGCAAACCTCAGTAAAACCAAGGTAAAGAGATTTAGCAACAGAATAATATTTGATAATTAGTTCCAAATCACTGGGCAAGCATTCCAAGCACGCTGCTTTTTAGGCCATGCTTTATTTTCAGGTAATTGATATATATGCAGCCAAATCAAACTGCTTTAGTTCTTTTCATAACATTTGAGGTTAATAAAATAGACACCAATGATGATACATTCCAATTTCTCCTCATTCTCCTTTCACTTGTCTATGTTTTTAATTTATAAAAAAAAAAGTTTAAACTACAACTTACAGTCATGGAACACATTTTTAACCTAAAGTTTATTATTTTCCAGCCTCAGGCTTTTAATAGTTTGGTTTAATTGGTCTAATATGACAAGTTTCAGAATCCATTAAAGTTATTTGTTAAAATTTATTTTCTCTAAATGGGAGGTTCTACATTCACGATAAGTTCATTTTACAACTGTGTTGATGATAACAAGGCCTGAGAGATAGCAAAAGTTAAAGCAAAATTGTAAAAACGGTTTAGCCTTTTTGTCTTTTATAATAGCTTTATTGAGATATCTAAATGACATCCCATATGATTCACCTTTTAAAGTATGTACACTTCTGCAGATTTCAGGATAGTCACAGACTTATGCAACTACCATCACTATTTGATTTGGGAACTTTTCATCATCCTAAAAAGAAACCCCATACCCATTAGCAGTCACCCCCTTTTCTCTTCCTGCCCAACCTCTGGCAACCACTAAACTACTTTCTGTCTATATGGATTACCCTACTATGGACATTCCATAGAAACAGAATCACAAAACATTTTTTTTTTTTTTTCATGTGTGACTGGCTTCTTCCACTTGTCAAATTAGCAACACTTGTTTTACAGGTTTATTCATATAGCATTCATTAGTATTGAGTCATTTTATGATTTTTGTTCTTTTTCATGCTGAACAAAATCTCATTGTTTGGATATATCATATTTGTAAAATTTTGTCCCACATTTTAGTTATTATGAATAATGTTATTATGAACACCATGTATGAGTTTTGTGCCGACATGTTTTCATTTCTCTTGGGTATCTACCTCAGAGTGAAACACTGGGTAACTTTGTATTTAAGATTTTGAGGAACTTTCAAACTTCCAAAATGGCTGCTCCACTTTATATTTTCACTGGCCACATGGAGGGTTCCAATTTCTCCTCATTTTCAGTAGCACTTGTTATGGATGATTGTTTTGAATATTAGCCACCCTAATAGCTATAAAGTGGTATCACTATTGGTTTGATTTGCATTTCCCTGATGACTAAAACTGTCCTGTAGAGGATGGGAAGAAAAAAAATGGATGTTTAATTTGGAAAAAAAAAAAAAGATTTTGACAGGATGGCTTGATAGCTGTTTTTAAGTGTTAGGAGAGAGGAACAGAATTTTATTTACAATTTACAAGTGAAAAAAGAGTTGGTGTTAAATGGAGCATAATTGCCTCTATGTAAATGAAATGGCTAATTAATTGGTTCAATGGTGAGGAAGTAGAGTCCCAGTCTAGGGGGATATCCACATAGATACTGTAGAGGATTCTGGGGGCTACTCAGATATGATTTGTAATCCTGTGTGACAAATTAGAAAGTATATCATAATTATTTTTAAAGTCACACCTACATAAGCTTGGCAAGACCCTTGTTTCTAATCAAGCCATTCACACATCCATAGGTACTCTGGAAATTGTCCTGCAGCATTTGGAGGCTATGGGGTAATGAATTTGTTAGGTCTAGAGAACTTTACAGAAGTCCCATATTAGGAGCAGAAAAAGAACTTTGCTAACTCCTGAGTAGAAAAACATTTTATTCTAACTGCTCTCAAATCATTATTTAATAATGTCCCAAAGAATCTTTGGAGGGCATGATATCATGTTCTGAGATTCACCATTTTAAAAATCAGAATCTTGGCTGTTCTGATACATTGACCATAAGAGGAATAACTTAATTCTAATTATATGCACGTTTTTGTATGTATATGTATGTATATTTATGTGTATGTATCTATATATGAGTAATCATCTATTCCAAAGAATGAATGAATACTGATGATCTAACCACTGGAGTGATGCCAGAGATGCAGATGACAGTTGTCTCTAAAATATGAAACAGAGAAAGAATAGAGAGACACATGAACAAATCTAGGAAACGTTACTATAGTTCACTTGACTCCTGGTATTTCCAAACTGGAAATGCAGACAACAGAGAAAATTGATTTAAATTCTTACTGTGACTTAATACAGATTGTTACTATGGGCTTCTTTGCTAGCAGAACTCAAAAAAATTAATTATTACAGATGATCCACTGTCTTGCTATGGAGTTGACTATTTTGAGGTAAGATTTCAAGTATATTTCATATACCGCAGTGTGTGTTACAACTACATATATCTTATAAAAAGTAAATCTTGCCTCAAGTTAATATTTCAATAACACTAAACAGATGATGTAATCACATGAAGCTCTTGCTTCATCTTATTTTTCTCTATTTCATACTCCCTTCATTTGATAGCTTTATGGTTATATGTATTAATTTTTTGTTGCTACTATAACAAATTACCACAAACTTAGCAGTATAAGACAATACACCTTTACTCCTCCTTTAGAGTTTAGAGGTTAAAAGTCTGAAATGAGTCTTAGCAGGCTAAAATCAAGTTGCCAACAGGGCTGATTCCTTCTGGAGGTTTCAGAAGGTAATCCATCCCTTGCTTCTTTCACCTTCTAGAAACTTCCAGTATTCCTTGTCTTAGGACCACACCATTTCAATCTCTGCTTTCTTCATCACATTTCCTTCCTCTGTGACCTCTTTCCTCTTTTTTTTGTGAAAACTTGTGATTATATCAGGCCCACCTGGATAATTAGGAATCATCTCTCCATCTCATAATCTTTAATTTAATAACATCTGCAAAGTCCCTTTTGCCAAGGAAGGTAACTTATTCATAGGTTTTTGGGATTAGGATATGAAGCTCTTTGGGGTATCTTAGTTCAGCCCACCACAGTTTATGATATGTATTTTTTAGTAATGCATATGTATTTAGTAATGCATACTAAATCCTTTTTTTTTTTTTTTTGGAACTAGGTGTGTATGTGCCACCAACCAACCAGGCAGCAAATTATCTGTTGTTGATATTATTTATCTCTTGCTTACTTTCACTGCCTTATCACCCACACACCTACCCAGTTAAGAAAGATATGAACTTTAAAACAGCTAGTTCATTTCTAGCCTTGAATCCTGTGTTTATTCATGATATCGCTTACGTCAGTGCCCAATTAAAAAGCAGAAAAGTTGAACTTAACCTGGAGACCGGCATTTGCCTGAGAGGGCAGCATAACCACCTCCAGAGTGATGAATGGATAAGCTCTGAATAGGTCAAAACTATAAGCAAGTGACATACAAGTTAGAGCTGAATGGGGTTACCCAGGATCATAGAAATAAAGAACATTTTAGAAAAGTATTATTAAACTTTTTATTCTAAGAAAATTATAGATTCCCATGCAGTTATAAGAAATAATAGAGATCCTGTATACCTTCTACCCAGTTTTCCCTAATGGCAACATTTTATAAAACTATAGCACAATATTACAACCAGTATATTGATGCTAATAAAGGCAAGACACAGGACATTTTCATCACCATCAGGACCCTTCACATTGCCCTTTTTGTGACCACATCCATTTCCCTCTCTCATCCCTTCAATTCTATAATTTTGACATTTTTAAGACTGATAGATAAATGGACTCATACAGTATATAAACTTTTAGATTGGCTTGTTTCACACAGCAGGATTCTCTGGAGAGTTATCGTGGTTGTTTGCATTAATATTTACTTTTTTTTATTGTTGAGTAGGATTCTGTAATATGGATGTACCACAATGTGGGTGACCATTCATCTGATGAAAGATGTCTATGTTCTTTCCACTTGGGTCCATTACAAACGGAGCTCACGTGAACGTGCACACAGGCGTTCATGTGCGCATCAGTTGCCATTTTTCTGGGAAAAATGCCCAGGAGTTCAGTCATTGGGTTGAACAGTAGTTGCATATTTAGTTTTGAAGAAATTGCCCAGTTATTTCTTTTTCAGACTGGCTGCACCATTTTACATTCCCACTAGGAAAACACAAATGATACGCTTCTTCCTGTCCTTGCCAATATTTGGTGCTGTAGCTTTTTTTCGTTTTTGCTATTCTGAGAGGTGTGTCATGATATCTCACTATGACTTTGAATTTCCCTAATAGCTAAATTTTGCACCTGCACATTTGCTTATTTGAGCTGCTGTCCCTCAAGCACCCTTGCTATCACTACAGGGAGCACATGACAACCAGATGAGCTGATTCAGGGCCTGTAACCTCCACCGCCACTAAAAGGCTGCCTTTAAAATTTTACGGATTGGGTTTTTAAGTAGGATTGCATTTAAACAAGTTTTCCTTTGGGTAAAGAAAGTATAAAATCAGCTTCATCTATTTTACAAATTGCTTTTAAGGAATCTACTTCACACGGTCTTAGACAAAAACTAAATTCAGAATTAGAAACATACTCAAGTACATTTATATAACAAATATTCAGAAGCCAACTATTTAAGCCAGCCCATGCTCTTTTCAAATATTATTTCTTCATAGCAAATGACAGCAAATCAATTCTAATTTTAAAATATCAAAATGTTTTATGTATTTTATTTTATTTTTTTATTTTTTTTAATAGTTATTGCATTCACTTTTCTTTCTTTTTCTTTCTTTTTTTTTAATATTAAATTTTATTTTTATATTCCCCCATACAATTGCAAACGCCCCATTCTGACCCCAATCCTTCCCCTCCCCCCCCCCCCCAAAAAGTGTCTCTGGTTCATAGTTTTTTGTTGATTTTGATTTTCACTTTCTTGAATGTTTTATGAATTTTAAATTTAAAAATATTTAGTATCTTTCACTATAAAGTAGTTCTCATTAAAAATGGCTAAGACATCACTCACCTAGTCTGGAGCATGGCTTCCTTTCATGCATGCAGAGTCAACTCATCAATTACCCCACCTGCCAGCCAGGAGGGGAGCTCCTGTGGAAGTAAGAACTTAAAAGATTTTAGATATAAATATAGATTAAAAGATTTTAGATATAAATATAGTATGCTGGTAACAAGATGACAAATACATGCACAATGCTTGCAATACGATATGATTTTGTGAGTCCATGGATCAGTATAGATTAATAGGTTGGTGAAAAAACGACCCATTCCCAGCACGCCTGAGTCATGCCGTAATCTTGTATTCCTTTGGGGGGATGTTTCCCTTGAGACACAAGGGCTTTAGCCTTTGCTTCCTGCAAGCAGGCCCTCTTGCTTTTTTTTGTTAAAGAGAGATGTTTCCTAAGCAAGGTCAAAAAACATATTTTGAAAAACCCACATCCCTGCTGTACTTTTCCTAATAATTGTCACACCCCAGGAGCAGGTGTGTCAGTCTGTGCTCCTGAAGGGGAGACACAGAAGGGCATAAGTAGCCAGGCTGGTGCTAACCTGGCAGTAATTCATTTGAGGCCATTTGAGGTGACAGCCTGCGGCAGGATATGAGCCACATCCTCCCAGAGGACCAGAAAACAGAGGTCACTCCATCCCAGCTCCTACGGAGCAGTGTAATCCCCCCACCGCCCCAACTGGGGCTCTTTCTGCTCATCCACACGCGTGCAAATGGCTCTCTGGAGGAACACAAACTGGCTACAGTGCAACATTTTTCTCACATGTTATCATCCATTCCTGGGAATCTGTGGAAAGACAAGGATAGGTCTGGTGAAAAGAAAATCAAAACAAAACAAATTTGAGTGTCTTCATTCTGTACACGTCCCTTCCCCAAACATTGCAGTCTCCGTGGCTGTACTTGAGGGCTTCAGCACAGTGGTCAGAAGGCTTTGCAGAAGTTCTATGCCATTGGTTTATGTGGGATTTCTTTTTCTTTGTGTGTGGTAGAAGGAATTAGAAGGGGGTAATCTCTTTTGGAATAATGCATTTTATGTTCCCACTGGAAGTTGGGTTTAAAAGTACAAGTAAATGTTTAAGAGTTTGCATCAAGGTGGAGCAGGGGCCTGCTGACTGCCTGGCATGAGCTCATGCTTCATTGGAGTCTCCTCCCCAGTCCCAGTCAGGACCCTCGTTAGACTGGAAGGAAGAAACAGGGTGCTGGCCAATTCCATCTTTCCCATGAAAAAATTAATGGCATTCCCACCAAACTCACTTGAACATCAGATTGAGGGCTGGCAGAGAATTTGTTCTTTTTCCTGGAGGAAGTAAAAGGCCCTAGTGCCTAAGAAAATGTGAGACGTGAGCCCATCCCCATATAATTATGGAATAAGGCAATTATAGCATCCATATGCTCCTGGTCCTTCCAAAATAAATGTGGCTTTGAGTTTTAGCAGGAGAGCTGTAATTCTAAAGCTCTGTACTATCAACTTGTGTCCTGGCTTTAAAATAATCTACACATACCAATCACTAGGGTGGTAAGACACTTTGAAAAGAATGATTAAAAACTGGGATTGGGCTTTTACAAATATTATCTCATTTAATCTTCATAACCACCTATCAGGAAGGTACTATTTATAAGCCCCAGTTTACATTCCTGGGAACTGAGTGGTAGTAAAGTTAAATAACTTTCCCAAAGTCCTGCAGATAGCAAGATGAAGTGCTGGGAATTGAACACGGAGCTTGGCTCCAGAACTCTCAGCTCAACCGCTTGGCAATGCCAGAGACCACCCATCACAAGGCATGTGGGCGGCCCTGGAGGAGACACTAACAGACTGGGCTGGGTGTGGAGCCTGAGACTGAGAGGATTCTAGGAGTCAAGCCGTGTGATCTGTCCTGCAAGATGGAGTTAGAAAGCATGAGGAAGTGTCAGAGGAAGGAAGGGAGATGATTAATCCAGAAAGGGAAATGGATGTTCAAATACGTGGAGGCAACAAAGAATGTGCAAGTACGAGGAAAGCCTAGTAGTGCAATGAGCTCACATCATTGAATTGGGTTTGAATTGAAGAAGGAAGGTGTGGCTAAAGCATAGGTAAGAACACAGGAGAGCTAAGTCATGCCAGAGAGAACTTCATTTTGAAGGTTAATGATAGCCAGAAAAGGATTTTTTTTCAATTTTTTATATTTTTACATCATTTTCATTTTTTGCATAATGTATGAATTTTCTTCTTGGTTACAGTCCCCATACAATTCCCATCCCCTGCCTTGTTTTGATCCTACTCCCTCCTTCCTACCCTGTAGTGTGTCTCTGGTCTACAGTTGCTTGTTGATTTTGATTTTTACTTTATTATAATTAGCCTTTTTCCTGGTTCCTTACTTAGGTTTTCTAAATTCCTGCTATGAGTGAGACCATTTGGTATTTTTCTTTTTCTTTCTGGCTTATTTCACTGAGCATGATCCTTTCCAGCTCCATCCATGCTGCTGCAAATTGCATGAGTTTATCATTTTGATTGCTGAGTAGTATTCCATTGTGTTTATGTACCACATCTTGATCCAGTCATCTGTTTTTGGGCATTTGGGTTGTTTCCAAAGCTTAGCTATTGTAAATAGTGCTGCTATAAACATAGGGGTGCAGGTGCCCTTTTGAATTAATGTTTCTGTGTCCTTTGGGTAAATACCTAGGAGTGGAATTGCTGGATCACATGGAAGCTCCATCTTTAGCAGGTTGAGGAATCTCCACACAGCTTTCTATAGTGGTTGGACCAGTTTGCACTCCCACCATCAGAAAAGGATTTTAAAGAGAGGTCAGGGGACACGTTTTGCATTTCAGAAAGATGAATTAGAGACAGGGAATTAGTGACAGGGAATTAGGGCTCAAGATGTGGCAACAGAGTCAAGTGTGAGTCGGTCAGTCTAGCTTAGCGACGATGCCTTAATCCAGTAGGAAATGATGAGGTTATAGTGTAAGAGAGAGGCAGTGAGGATGGAGAGGAAGAAATTGACTTGAGAGGTATTAAGGGAAGTGGAAAGTCACTAATGACTGAATGTGGAGCGTGAAGGAGAGTGTCAATGGTGAAAAAACACGTGTTCATTCCACTCAGACATGATGGCTGTGTTCATTCATCCAGCAGTACTCACTCAGCAGGGCTAAGCAGAGTGGAAGAATGGACAGGTTAGGAAGGTGAACAAGGATAATGAGAGCAATTTAGAATATCCTGAGTTTGAGGTAACTATAGAGCACTCAAATAAATACCCCAACAGGGGTTTGGCTAAATAAGCTGGAGCTGAACAGAGATGTGCGCCAGGGAAATAGGGTTTTGGATCCTCCCATGGTGTTTGAGGATAGAGGTCAGGCCAATTTTTAATCTCTTTACCCAAATTCACTCTTTCTGTTCCCTCTCAGTTGCTGGACCTGGGACTCTGCCCCATTTTCTCAAGCTCTGCCCGTAGAGGGCTGGAGGGTTGCTGTAGGGAATGGAGGAAGGAGAGGGCCCAGGATCCCTCCGGCCTGGCCAAACTCTAGCAGCTGCAGTTCACATCGGCAGCAAGTGTTGGGTCCACTGTGCGTGCTTTCACACTGGCAGAAGCAGCCTCCCCTTGCTCCACTTAGAGCCACTCCAGCACCCAGCTACACCCCACTCCATGGAGGTCCATGTCCCAGCCCATGGCTGTCTTCTCCAAGATTCAGTTGTAGTAATTTCAGCCTCTTCCTTGGTTCCTCCAGCTCTAGAGATGGAGTTGCTTCTGTTGCTGCAGCTTAGAGATCTTTCACTCTTACACTTGCCTCATTAACAATTTTATCCTTGGTTATTATTCTTTATTTTATTATTATTATTATTATTTTCTCCCAGCTAAAAATCTAGCGCGGTTCTCTCTCCTGATTGGACTGTGAGCTGTGAGCTGAATATGAGGGCACCTGAGAAAAGTACAGAGAGTAATGGAAGAAGACAGCTTTGAAAAGAACCCTGGGGCCACCTTCATTTGAGAGCTGTCCAACCCAAGCTGTGCACTGGGGAGGTTCTAGGGGATCCAGAAGAGTCAGTATCTGCTAAGGGAGAGGCCAAGCAAGGAGGACAATGCTCAGGCCAGAAAGATAATTATTAGTGGACTGAGATTCCTGATGGCGTGGCAGGGGTCTTGCTCCTTGAAGGGAAAGAAAAGGGGTGAAGGTGGTGAGGAGTAGATCAGCTTTCCATGGGGATGGGTGAACTGAGAGAATAGGATGCGAGGAAGGGGGTAGGGTGGGGTGGGGATGTGGGGTCTGAGGGAGGACGAGGGGTTTACGATTGCTTCTAAGGAGGATGAAAGAGAAGGCGGGTCAAGGGCACCCTCTGGGACAGCACTGAGGGGCCAGAGAAAAATGGGGCAGTTTTTGTTTATTTTTGTTTTATTGTTTAGGGCACAGCAGCCCTGTGTGGGCATTGACAAGGAGACAATGGGATTAATCCAGGGAAGGATTTCACCAGGTGCTCAAAAGAGACACATGTTTGCCAGGTGTGGGCAGAAGAGGGATTAACACCTGAGGACTCTGTGCTGGAGTTGGAGAAGGAAGTGAAGTTGGGGAGGTGGGGGGCAAGAGGGGTGATGTGTTCTGGCCAGAGAGAAGAAACTCCTCCACAGAGACTGGATACTAATTTTATTACTAAAACCTTGGGTGTTTTGGGTATGTGTGTATCCTTACGTTCCACCTAATTAGCAAACTACTTT
Organism: Talpa occidentalis; assembly: GCF_014898055.3. Taxonomy (NCBI): domain Eukaryota; kingdom Metazoa; phylum Chordata; class Mammalia; order Eulipotyphla; family Talpidae; genus Talpa; species Talpa occidentalis. The sequence goes on along the minus strand of NW_023601104.1, from coordinate 68,102,128 downwards.
TGTCAAATGCCTCATGAATCTGCACATTTAAATGCCTTATTTATTTTAGGTTAGAAACAGATTTCAAGAAGAAGTATGATAATGAGTTTAGAAAACTTCAGACTCCTCAGATATGAAGAGTCAGGGATTTTGTTGTGGCGAGGTGGGTCTGGTTTGAATACGATTTTACTACTTCAATACTTTCTTAGGGCTGAGATCAAGTCTGATAAGTACTTTAACTCAGGCAAATAATGATGGTAATAGAATATTACTAAGTGCCCAGGCTTCTGCGCTTTTCCAATTATTTTCTTGTAAATGCATTGGTAGAGGAATAGTTTCCCCCAGGACAGATCATAATTTTAAAAACTTGTATTCACTGCAGTCTTATAAATTATTGTTTCCCCTTCATGTTGGCAAGTAGTGATTTTAGTGCAATTGCAGCCCTCACTAGGCATACTTTACTGTGTATGTACTTCCCTAGGGCGACTAAGACTTTTAATGTATTGTTTGGAAAAAGCCTAAAAGCTATTAAATTCATGAATTCTTAGTTTACTATGATTTGTCACATATTTTGTATGAGTGTTATATTTGCATTATCTAAGCAACTAAAATGTACAACTCCGAGGAATTCTTGAATTTTTAGCATTGACTTTTTCATTATTATTAAAAAAAATTTTTTTAATTGAGGCAACATTGGTTTACAACATTGTAAATGATTCACATGTACAGATTCACACCTCTTCAGTTGCCTGTGACTATACCACATGCACCACCAAAGATCCATAATCTGCCACTGTAGTCCACTCTGCCTCTCCCCTTTTGCTTGCCACGCCCCTTCTCCCACTCTGGTAGCCCAAGTTCTGCAGCATATTTCTAGGGATTGCTTTGATTTAGTTTTGTCTGTTCCTTTATTTTGTTTCTCTATATTCCGCATAAGAGTGGAATCATCCTATATTTCTCTTTCTCCTTCTGGCTTATTTCACATTGCATAATCCCCTCCCGTTCCATCCATGTTGTGGCAAGTGGCAAGATTTCATCTTTTTTTTTTTTAATATAGTGAAGTGGTATTCCACTGTGTCTATACCACATCTTCTTAATCCATTCACATTTGATAGGCATTTAGGTTGTTTCCATGTCTTGGCCACTGTGAATAATGCTGCTATAAACACAAGGGGTCATAAAGCTTTTCAAATTAGCGTTTTCATATTCTCTGGGTAAGTACTTTAGGAGAGGTATGGCTGGGTCATATAATATTTCTGTTTTTTTTCATTTTTAAAGAAATCTCCATACCACTTTCCACATGGGCTGCACCAATTTATAACCTGCTAACAGTGAACAAGAGTTCCTTTTTCCAGGAACTCTCCTGCACTGTTGGTGGGAGTGCAAACTGGTCCAACCATTATGGAGAGATGTGTGGAGATTTCTGGACCTACTAAACATAGAGCTTCTATATGATCCAGCAATTCCAGTCCTAGGTATTTACCCAAAGGACACAGAAACATCCATTCCAAAGAGCACCTGCACCCCTATGTTTATAGCAGCACTATTTACAATAGCTAAGCTTTGGAAACAGCCCAAATGCCCAAAAATAGATGACTGGATCAAGAAGATGAGGTACATATATACCATGGAATATTACTCAGCATTCAAAAAAGATAAATACATGCAATTTGCAGCAACATGGATGGCGCTGGAAGGGATCATGCTCAGCGAAATAAGCCAGAAAGAAAAAGAAAAATACCGGATGGTCTCACTCATAGCAGGAATCTAGAAAACTTAAATAAGGGACCAGGAAAATGAATAACTATAAGAAAGTGAAAATCAAAATCAACAAAAAACTATGAACCAGAGACACTCTATGGGGGTTGGGGGGTGGGGAGGGGAGGGATTGGGGTCAAAATAAGGGGGGTGCAATTGTATGGGGAATATAAAAATAAAATTTATTTTTAAAAAAAAGTTCCTTTTTCCACTGCACCTTTGCCACACTTACTGTTTCCAATAATTGTCTTTTTGATATAGGCCATTTTCACAAGTGTAAGATGTTACCTCACTATGTTTTGATTTGCATTTCCCTAATAATAAGTGATCAGTTGAGCATTTTATCATGTGCCTGTTAGTCAACAGGATATATTCTTTTCATTGACATGGAATTTAATGTTCTCTTATCACAGATTTATCTAGGAAAGACATAGGGAAAATAGTCAAAGTGAAATAGGTATGGTTTTCTTTAGTTCAAATATAAAGGCATTTAAAAAGAAAGGGTATCCAGAAGAATACAGAGTGGTTAAATGCAGCAGAAAATGATGAACTGCTAAATGGTTTAATAGGGAAGGTTCTGATGCCATAAATTGCAGCGACTCTATCACCTGAAGAGTCTGAGAACTGCTACCCCTGGGACACTGTTGGCAAACATTGTCAAGATCTTCTCACATTTGACAGAAAAGAAATTATTTAGCAGAAGAAAATTTGAGTCAGGCAAATATTGGTTGGACTTATAGCTCAGCCACTTACTATTAGTTTTTGACCTTGGTCAACTTTAATTTTTCTTAGTCATGTTTTCTTGTCTGAAGATTGAAGATAATTACCTCACAATATCCTCGTGAGAAGCCATTGTGATGACGGGGCCTGGTATTGGCACCTGGGGAGCGTGGTGGCCAGTGGTCTTCTTCCTTTGTGGTCCCTGACTTCCTCCAGCCTCAGGTTCTGACCTCCCAAACGACTACCTGAGGAGACCTCAAGTAAGATTTTGCTAGAACACAAAGGGAAGATGCCATGATCCTTTTATTACAAACTATAAAATGTAGAACTGTTTATACTTTCAAGAGGCAAAGTGCATGATGGAGAAAATAAGTTTGCTCTCAAAGTTGTTGCCATCAAAAAAGAGAACAGTGTTGGACCACGATTCCTAGCTTAATGGCTTACTGTAGAAGCCTACAGCTTCATTACTTAATTTGGAAACATGGCTGAAAGCGCAGACTGAAAAAGCACTCGGAATAATCCAGAACGTTGGAATGATCAACGCAGTTATTTGAAGCACACAGGAGCAAATTCTTTTGTCAAGAAAGTTTGACGGAATGACTCCTTTGCTATCATATCCTATCCCAGGACTAGCAGTGTGATTATTCCATTTGTTTATTAGAAATCTTGAAATATCACAGTTGTACTGTTGGCTCAGGAAAGGGTTCCTCGTGACCTTCTCCTCAGCAGCTGTTCGTCCTCTGTTTCTCATCCATTTGAGTCTTTGCAGCTCTTGGCTGTTTGTGGGAGATTTTCCTTTCAGTGATCTCACTAGGTGCGCAGCACTGATTGACCTCTCCTCAGCCTTGCTTCTCTTTTTCTTTCTGGCCACCTTGACTCTCCTGTGAAGCTCTATGTCGCCCACCCCATTATTTGTACCAGTGATGCTGGGAGGTAACCCCAGAATCTCTACTTTGGACTTGTCTCCACTGCTCTCACCCCCATTTCTACCTATCTGCTAGACACCCTCACACTCCTGTCTCACAGGTACTTCAAATTCCTCAGAACAAAAGCTGCACCCATTATCTCCCCTCTGAACTCAGTTTACCTGGTAAATGACATCACTGTTCCACAGGGACACAGATTCAAAGCTTTGCTTCTCTTTGCCTCCTTTTTCTCTTCTGCCTCCAAAACTTAAGCAGTTGCTACAATATGTTCTATCCAGTCTGCCTTTGCAAAATCTTTCACATTAACATTCAAATTTCAATACTTTCTGCCTTATATTGAGTCTTTGTTGCCTTTCCTCAGGACTATTGGAATAGCCTTCTATAAAGATGTATTTATTTATTTATTTGTACAAGAACCAGGGTACAGGCCAGATTCGCTGGGTGAGAGGATTTACCAGAGACAGAGCAGGGAACAGAACAGGCAGCCTGAGGAAATACACTGCTAGGGGGAGCATTGGGCACGACAGGAGAGGTCTGCCTCGCCATGTGGGTATCTCCCTGGCTGGCCAGGAATCAAACCGGTGCTGCAAAGGCTGCAGACATCTTCACAGCACTGCGCTCAACCTGCTGCACCACCTGGGAGGCCCTCTTAGCCATATTTTTACCCCTTGCACTGAATATAAATCCTGGCACATTCTAGAGGCACAGTGTCAAAATTCATTGCCCTACCAGCTTACAAAAAAAAAAGCAACACTGGCATTGGCAAAATAATGACAAGAAGTCCCTGTGTTTTTCTTGCAAGTCACAGTCTTCTATCTAGCCACTAAGCAAATAAATATAATATAAGGGGGAGAGGGTGTCTTACTGATGACACATTTTACACTAAGTTCCTGATTTGTGTGGTTTGTACATCTAAATAAAATGGACACTTTTTTCAAAACAGTAGACACAGTTGAAAACCAACTGATTCTTCTTCTGTAAGTCAGAGGTGAATTATTATCCAAGTCTTGTTTTGTTCAAGAAATCATGTGATGTTGGCAACAAAATGGACTCTTGTCTAAGTTCATGCGAGCAACATTACCCAACACCTTCCCATGTTTATCAATTATGAAATCTAGGATGTTGTCACTCAACATTGAAAAGTAATAAAAATGATGTGACCCAGTTAATTCTACTCCATGTGAAATATTGAAAACACATATCCACCCAAAAGCCTGTGCAGCATTATTTGTAAGAGTTAAAAAGTGCAAACAACTGAATGTCGAGTAACTGATGAATGGACAAGCAAAAGTGGTATCTCCATACAACTGAGTATTATTTAGCAGTAGAAAGGAATGAAATACTGAGACATGGTTACAAAATGGATGAACCATGAAAGGATTGATTATGACAAGCAGAAAAAGCCAGTCACAAAAGACCATCTATGTGTCATTCCATTTACATGTCACGTACAGAAAAGGGCAATCTACAGACACAGAATGTAGATTAGTGGTTGCTTAGGACTGGAGGGGTGTGGAATCAGGAGATACTGGAGTCACTAATAATGTGTATGATGAGTTATTTTTGGAATGATGAAAGTGTTCCAAAATTGATTGTAGTGTTTATTTCAAATGAGTGAATTATAGTATGTGAGCTATATCTCAATAAAGCTGTTATTTTAAAAAGCAGTCCAAATGGCATCAAGGATTACTATGGGAAGAGGAGGTAGGCTAGCCAATGGTTGCAAAAGCTGCTAAAATCCTGTTTGAAAGAGGAAATCTAACATTTGAATAGGCTCTTTCCAAATTTTCTTTCTGAAAACAGATTACAAGGAAGCCAGAGTGATGGGGAAAAACATATATTTGGGCTTTTGCTCAGTCTCCTGGAACATTTTACTTTCATCAGAAATGATGCTTTAGTTTAGGTCAATCAGGAATATCTTTGAAAATATATCATTTACTCTTCTATAGTTTGAAAAGGAAAAAAATGAATATTTTATAACTTAGATAATGGGGAACTTTTATTTTTAGCTTTAATATTAATTTTGAAAGTCACTTAACATAAATGAGCATTTTTTAACCAACTAGGTATATGTGTCTTAACATAAACAGCTTTAAATTTATCTAGGAACATTTAACAACTGAGCTGTACATAAAGATTATTTAAAAAAAAAAACCCAACTATAGTGTTAATGACTATTACACATTCCCAGCCAGCAGGGACTTGACAGAACATTGGACTACAGAAACCCTATAAGTGAATAACATGGGAAACAGTCTATAAATAGGAGGAATATCAGTTATTTGCCAAAACACACAGATTCTGGTGTGACCACACAGAAAGGAGTAAGAATGCCATTAGGATTTCTGACAAGCTGAATGATCCTTGGACACAAAGACAGCAATAAAGATATTGCATTCTCCTGAGCAAATGTTAGGAGCTGGTTTAACCTCTTCTCTTACTTTGGCTACTTTCCAGCCCTCTCCAAAAGAGGAAGCTGGGCCTGGGAATATCAATTGCATGAGAGAGAGATGTAGGATTTTGACTGTAGTCCTGGGTTCCTTGTGCTTTTACAAGGCAATTCAAGAATGGGTTGGCTGGTTCTGCTTGGCAGGTACCATCCTCTTACATCAGAGATGCTGTAAGAGTGTGGGGAGACTGAAGACTCCTCCTGATCCATGTGCTCTAGCTAAACAGAGGGTTTTGTCCTGCCCCCCATACCGAGGGTGGTGCATGCTACTACTTGATTATTCGCCAACAGCCTATACTCAAGACCCAGACAGAAATGCAAAAATGTGTGTGTGTGTGTGTGTGTGTGTGATATCAGTAGGAGACTATTAAACCCTATAGTCAAAGTGAAAGAACTGACTGTCTAATGGGAGTATTCCAGGCACCACCAGGAGAGAGATCTGTTCAAATCATATTGTAATGTGTGCATTAGTTCGCTCAGGCAGCCACAGCAGAGTATTGCAGACTGGGTGACTTAGTGACAGGAAATTATCATTTTCTCAAGATTCTGGAAACTAGACGTTTGAGATCCAGGCGCTACTGGGATGGGTTTCATGAAGAGGCCTTTTTTTTTTTTGGCTGCTTCTATGTCGTCATCTTCTTATCTTCACAAGGGAGAGTTGCACACTTTGCTCTGTGTGTATCTGTGTCCTAACGCTCTCTTCATAAAACGACACCAATCTTGTAGCATTAGATCACTTAACATTAATTACCTCTTCAAAGGTAATTACAGTCCCATCTGAGGTACTGGAAGTTAGGACTTCGAAATATGAATTTTGAGTATCACAATTCAGGCAAAAAAAGTAAATATGTCCTAACTTTGCCTGAGGTTCAGGCTTGTCTTGTACATCAGTTCTACACACTCTTTTTACCTCCCTTGAACTTGATCCTCAGGTCTGAGCAATGTTGACAAAGCCGGTAAGTAGAACTGGCAAAAATGGAGTCTAGATGCTATGGCAGATTCTCTTCTTCCTCTTCTAGTAGGGCATGTGTGAGGAACCCTTCCAGGATGTCAAAAGGCAAGTGATCCCTGATCTTAGACATTGCAGCCTGTTATCTGGAAGAGCTCAGGCATGAGTTTGCAGAGGGAAAGAAGAGCAATGAAGGTCTCTATGTTTTCACAAAATTAGAATTGTGTGCAGCTGAAGCCGTCCAACCTGTGTTGGCCTGAAAGTTAGGCTTGTAACAGCACATCATTCAAGTTTCTGCCTCTCAGTGCAGATGTCCACTTCAAAATAGAACAAAAAAAAATCATTATAACATTGTGAAACTGTTCAGCATAGATTTCTCTTGGAAAAGGCAGTAGTGGAGTCATTTCCTGAGAATAAGATTGGGTTTACAATGTTTGCCCTCCAGAGATGGTCTTCCCTTCCTTTGGTTTAATATTTCTCCAAGTGAGATCCTGGGTCATCTTTGTTGGATTTACATGGATTTCTTAATAAAATTGTAAGTTCCTATGCCTTATCTCATGCCAGCTGACTCAGGATCTCCGGGTGGAGCAAGGAATCTGAATTTTCATTTTTGCCTTGTGTAATTCTCTTTTTAAACGGATTTTTATTAAAAATTTTCACCACCACCACCTCTTATGTCCCCTTGATCCTTTCTCTCCTGCTCCACTTAACCTAAGGTGCTTCACTTCATTTATTAGTGTCTGCTAGTTTTAGTAAATGTTTTGCATTATCAAATTGTTTCCTAGGTAAACATTGAATATATGTCTTTGTCATTCTGACTTGCTTTACGACACATAATTTCCTTGAATCACTTTCATTTTAATGTTAAGTGACTACATTTCATCTTTCCTTATGACTGAACAGTATTGCACTGTGTGGCTATACCACATCTTCTTGATCCAGGCCTCTATCAGTGGACACTTTGGTTGCTTCCCTGTCCTAGTATTGTAAACAATGCAGCAATAAACATTGCAGAGCATATGGTTTTCGAGGTCATGGTTTTGTATTCTTTGGATGGATGCCCAGGAATAGGTTTGCTGGGTCATGTGGTATTTCCATTTTTAGTTTTTAACAGTAAGTTCTTATTAGTTTCCATAAAGGCTGCACCTGTTTACATTTCCACCTACAATGCAACAGAGTTTCTCTTTCTCCTCTTCCTCTCCAGCACTTGTTATTGGGGTTCTTTATAATACAGATTGTTCCCATGGGATGATATCTTATTTTGGTTTTAACCTGATTCTCTCTTCCTGGGATCAATGATGAACATTTTTCCATACATGTATTGTCCTTCTACCCATCCTCTTTGATGAACTATCGATTCAGAGCCACTGCCCATTTATTAATTGGGTTATTTTTCTATTGTTTAATTGTATATGTTCTTTATGTATCTTAGCTATTAACCACTGTTGGTTAAATCATGTGTAAGTATATTCTCCCTCACAGTAATCTTTTTAATCTATATGTTTTCTGTCACTTCAAATTTTTCATTTGAGGTAATCACAATTGTTTGTTTTGCTTTTATTTCTTTTGCCTTGGGGGAATCAAGTCTCCAAAAACATCGCCACCATTGACCTTATGTATCATATGGGCAATATTTATTCTATATATTTTATTGTTGCAGGGCTTTTATCTAAGTCTTCTCTCCATTTTGAATTTAGTTTTGGGGCATGGAGTTAGAATGATCCAGTTTAATTCTTTTACACGTGACCTTTCAACTTTCCCAGCACCGTTTGTTAAGGAGACTCCTTTCCCCATTATATGATCCTGGCTACTTTATCATAAATTCAGTATTGAAATGCATGTGGATTTATTTCTGAACTTTAGATTCTATCCCATTGATCCATGTGTCTATTTTTATGCCAATGCCATATTGCTTTTAGTACTGTTGCCTTATAGTATAGTTTAATGTCAGGTAACATAATGCCTCTATTTCGCTCCTTTTTTTTCCTCAGGACTGATCTTCTACTTGAGGCATTTTATGATTCCATATAAATTTCAATATCTTTTGCTCCATTTCTTTGAAAACAATTGTTAATATTTTAATGGGTAGTGTGATAAATTTATATGTTGCTTCAGGAAAATAGTCATTTTGATAATATTGATTCTTTCCACCACTGAGAATGGGAGTTGCCTTGTGTAATTCTTATTCAAATTAACAAGTATAAACTGCTAATAATTCTCCCTAGAAATGTAGGAGAGGCCCTGGCAGACATATGGTTCTAACTAAACTATGACCTCATGATCCACTCAGCTTTTCTGTGGGTGTGGTTGACTGAGACCACGAGAAAACTAGTCACAAGGTCCTGTCCACAGACCCAGCCCTAATTCATACTCTCCAGGCTCTGCCCATAATTTCAATTGATGTCTCTTCCTTATCACTTTATTCTTTGAAGTCACTGCTAGGATCATACTTATTATTTTAAAAGTGCCTGCATGTTAATTCTCAGTGATTCACACCTCTCAATCTTATATAATGCTGTAATGCAATGCTACTCTAATAAAAAAATTCTTTTAATTGCCAAAATTTTTCTAATCCTGATATTACTCAATGTTGATGACGGCGTAGTTAGTCGAAGGGAATTTTCACACCCAGCTGCTGGGAGTGTAGACTGGTCTGATCCTTTCCAGAGGGCATTTGGCAATCTGTAGTGAGAAACTATGAGTTCTATTTCCAGAAATGAACCCCAAGGGGAAAATGAGAGATGCTGTCAAAGACTTGTATTCAACAATATTCATCAGAACTTTGTGTGAATTAGTGATAAATGTTCAACAGATTGGGAACTTGTCAAATTCATAAAACTAAAATATTAAGTAGTCATTTAAAATCCTGTTGTCATAAAATATCTAACAGGTGAGAAAATACATTTTTACTAAGGTTTTTAAAAGTAGGATGAAAATACCTGTGTAATCATTTTATACTCTCCCCTTCCCTGTCTCAATTTCTCTATCTGTGTCTGAAAAAAAAATATGTTTAAATAATTATTTTTAGGTCAGAGATATCCACAGAGATAGATAAGGGCAGGAACTCTTGAGAATGTAGTCACCCAAACCTTCAGTCAACTCACATATCCCTAATCATTCAACTCACAACTCCCCATTCATTTGAGCAGAGATTGGTTTGCTTGAGTGGAGAGAAATTTGGATTTGGGGTGGATGTGCCATCGGCAGTTAGACACCAGAACACTGAGAGCAGCAGCTTTTAAACATCAGTGTGTCAAAGGCTCACCTGGGGAGCTGGTTAAATTGCATATTCTTTGCCCCACTTCTAGAAATTCCTATATAAGACATGAAGCTTAGTAATCTTCATTTCAATAAGTACATGAAATAATTTTGCTGCAGGCAACCTGGAAGATAGCAGCACCTGAGGGAAGTGCAAGCAGAACAGAGGACCCCAGGGAAGACCCAGGGAAGCAATGGGCCCTGGGAAGCTAGGGGGAAGGGACAAAGAAAGGGGTCAAATTGTAAATTGTACCATAGTTTCTTTTCCACCTAAACTGGGACTAGTTACTAAAGTGCTAAGACTATCAGAACTATTTTTTTTTTTTTGTAGTAAGGAAGGACATGGCCTTCATTCAAAACATGATTTCCAATAAAAAATGTGTTTTAAGTAATTCCTTCCCATCTGAACTTCTGGAATTTAACTTGTTCCTATCCTGGCAGCTCTCTGTTAACCACATGCCATAGGCTCCCGATGAGAATTGGAAAAGTCATCCCAACCCTGATGTAACTATTATATTTAGATGCCCTTCAATTTTTCACATTGCTATTAGCTCATTTATCAAAATAGAAAAATAATAAGCCTACTTTGAGAAAAAAGAAGCGATATCCCATTGTTAAATATAAAATTATATTACATGTATTTAAAAAATTACATGTCCTTAAGACCTGAAACCATAAAATACATAGAAGGAAATATAGGCGAAACACTACGGGATTTGCACATCAAAGACATCTTTACAGACACATCACCCAAAGCAGTGATAGTGAAGACAAAGATAAACAGCTGGGACTACATCAAATTAAAGAGCTTCTGCACAGCAAAAGAGACAATAACAAAAACAAAGAGAAACCCCACCAACTGGGAGAACATTTTTGCACCCAACACTAATGATAAAGGACTGATCACAAAAATCTGCAAAGAGCTGATGAGACTCAGCAACAACAAAGAAAATAATCCAGTCAAAAAATGGGCAGAAGAGCTAAAAAGAAACTTCTCTGAAGAGGAAATGCAAATGGCCAACAGACATATGAAAAAATGTTCAACATCACTTGCAATCAGGGAAATGCAAATCAAAACTACCATGAGATACCATCTCACACCAGTGAGAATGGCACATATTAAAAAAACTAGCAACAACAAATGTTGGCGAGGATGTGGAGAAAAAGGAACTCTTCTGCACTGTTGGTGGGAGTGCAAACTGGTCCAACCACTATGGAGAGCTGTGTGGAGATTTCTGGACCTACTAAACATAGAGCTTCCATATGATCCAGCAATTCCACTCCTAGGTATTTACCCAAAGGACACAGAAACATCAATTCCAAAGAGCACCTGCACCCCTATGTTTATAGCAGCACTGTTTACAATAGCTAAGCTTTGGAAACAACCCAAATGCCCAAAAGTAGATGACTGGATCAAGAAGATGTGGTACATATATACCATGGAATATTACTCAGCATTCAAAAAAGATAAACACATGCAATTTGCAGCAACATGGATGGCGCTGGAAGGGATCATGCTCAGCGAAATAAGCCAAAAAGAAAAAGAAAAATACCGGATGGTCTCACTCATAGCAGGAATCTAGAAAACTTAAATAAGGGACCAGGAAAATGAATATAAGAAAGTGAAAATCAAAATCAACAAAAAACTATGAACCAGAGACACTTTTTGGGGGGTGGGGGGCGGGAGGGGAAGGATTGGGGTCAGAATGGGGCGTTTGCAATTGTATGGGGGAATATAAAAATAAAATTTAAGATTAAAAAAAAAATTAGGATAAAAATGATAGATTCAATTAAAAAAAAAATAAAAAATTACATGTCTTTCCTACTTCTTCCTCCCCATACCTCAAGACCTTTGGATTTTCATCTTTTGGGAGAAGGATACCATGAGGAATAGGAAAGGTAACTTGAAGTTCTGGTCAGCTTTTGTAGATTTACCTTTGTATTGGAAAGGCCTTTTAAAATTTATAGATTTTAAAATCAGTAACTTCAAAGAATAAATTACTGAAGAAAATCTCTTGACAGGTATGAAACAGGAATTGATGAAAACTTCTATCACTGGATATGTGCACAAATGTGTCATTGTACATCTACAATATGGGGATAAAAATAATTTGTTTAAGGAAAAATTCAGATGTGATTTGGAACCAAGTTTGAAAAAGTTGTCAGCGGGAGGTAAGTTGGGATGGCAATTGTTTCCATGTTTGTCTTGATTGTGGAAAAATAGAGGTGAGAGTAAGGGGCTCAGAAGTTGCCACCCTTTCCTGTATCGTCAGTCATTTGCAAAATAAATTAACATACCAGTCAAAATTAAAGGCCCCAAAAACTGAGTTAGAGGAGCACAGTTTGAGCTACCATCAAACTTTAATAACAATACTGTGGGTTCAAGCAGAGTCTTTTTGCTGAATCAGAAGTGGAACCCTGTCAGCTCACTTGCTTGGTTCCTCCATCCTTTCAACAACCCAGTTTAGACTTTCGCATCAGTTAGGCTTCTTCAGTTCTAAGCAACAGAATCTGACTCTGGCCAGTTTTTAGAATTGCTGGAAAAGTTGAAGAATTTAGCTTCATAAAGGACTGGAACTGGGGAAGCTCCAGAATTCTTGATACCAAGAAGTAAAGGATGGTGTCTTCTGGGTGGTCATTAGAACCAGACTTGGTGTTCCTCAGCTCTGAGTGCCTTGCTGGGGTCACAAGTCATCCATGGACCTATGCAGGGTGGGAACATTTTTATTGACCATCTGGTGTGAGAGAATGCATTGCAGAAGGAGGGGGAGTTGGTAGTAAACTTAAACATGTGTCTGCTATAGTCCTTTGAGATCCCCTGCAATCCCACGATTCTATGAGTACTGTTCCATTATTAGAAAATTTCCACTTGTAATAGTAAACTAAGATGGCCCCAGAGAGCTAGCTGTTCTAATTTTAAGCTTTAATTTCAGAGGACAGCAGTGTCAACATAGAAGTAGAAAAAAAAATAGGCAGTATAACAGCAGCGTTTTTTGCAGTTTCTCTTTCACTGAATATTTGTTCAGGGTGCAGACATTCTGGTGAGTCACAGGTATATTTTGACTTTGGGTAAAATGTCTTCATTTTCCTAAAACTCAGTTTCCTCATCTGTAAAATATGAGTCATTGGGTTTTTATTGGGTCTTATGGGGAATACTTATTATAGTGCCTGATCTTAATAAGTGGTAGTTATTATTCTAAAAGAGAATTTCCTTTCAAATGTTAATTATGGAAATCTATACAGTTATTTTAATGAGTTCATGTTCAAAAATGTATTTGAACTTGGAGACATGGTGAACAACCAAGCCCACGGGACTAACAAAATGGTGACAATTCACTGAAACTGCAGATATGTATTCTATGAACACAAGTCAAGTCATAGGGATTGTGTCCAGGTATGTAGATGGTATTTATATTTGACAGCCACCAGAGCAATACTCTAGCAATATTGTTATCAATGCTCACTCTGAAGATTTACCCTGGCTTTCTCTGAAAAGGTTTCCTCCCTAGTGACTTACATAATGGAATGTATACCATATTTCTGTAGCATTTTGATGTATGATCAAAATATGTACACCCTCCATCCTTTGGCAAACCAGATTGGTTGCTTTAACTCTGGTTTATCACCATGATGACTAAAGTACAAGTAAGTTTCAGGCCAAACAGTGTGTACTGGGAATTATGAAACCACATGCTTCCGGAAGTAACTCACTAAAGGAGGATTTTAAAACAAAGAGGGGCTGACGTCTGGTGAGAGAATTCCACTCCCTTAGTTCATCACAAGCACCTTATTAGGAATGGGAAATGGAGAAAGAACTGCTTCTAATGCAGATCTACAAATTATCCTGGTGTGACCAGAATTGTGTCTGAGAGGGAAAGATCCCAGCCCCTCTGTTGAACACATTTCCTTCCTTTGGGTTGTGAATTGGAAAGTTAACCCTTCTGTCCCAGAAACAAATATGTGTCCAACACTCAGTGCCAGCCCTTCAGAATTCCCACATCTTATTTCTAAAGCAGCGAACCAGAAGCAGTTGCTGATCGCCTCTTGACATTTTTATTCTTCACTGTGTCATATACTTGAGCTCTCAGAAGAAATGGGGAATTCCACACTTTGAGACACTGCTTGGGGAGACATGTAAATACATGAAAAACTAAGACCAAGTGGAAATCAGTATGAAATGATAACTCTTTTCTGTGAGTCAGAGGCCAGTGAGGCTGTGAACTTCACCGCACACTTGGCAAAACCCCTTACTCAGCTGGAGGAGATTTCAATCAGCAAACTGATCTGTGCCTAATGGAACAGTGTCCAGATTTGTCACCAGGCCATGTTTGAGAGAACAGGCAATTTGTTGAAGTCATTTCGGATGCAGGAAATCCTGTGTTTACTACCTAGGAAATACTACATAAAGATTTGGAATTTTTCCCCCTGTAATGCTCTTTTGAATTGAAATTTGGTGACAGAGGCACTGCTGATAAGAAGGTTGCTCAGGAAATGACACTGTAGTGATAGCTGATCATACACAATCATCCTCACTTCTTAGTTTCCATTTGTTTCTTGGAGTTAGCTGACAGAATGGCTTCCTTCAGGGAGGCCATTGCTGATATGCAGGGAGGCAGAGCCATCATCCTGAAAATGCCTGGGAGGAGGTATGAGGGGACAGCCTTGAAAATACTGTATAGCTGTTAGAGGATACTGAGCAAGTAGGACAGTGAGAGTGAATTTTTATAAATTCATGAGAGCCTGGAGGCATGGTGGACAGGCAGATATTCTTGGATTTTCAACAACCAAGTCCACAGGACTTATAAAAGGACTGGTGACAATTTACTGAAACCACAGATAGGTGTTCCATAGCCACAAGGCCATGTCATAGGGATTGTGTCCAGGTATGTAGCTGGTATTTATATTTGGCAGCCACTGGGGCAATACTCTAGAAATACTATTATAAACATACACTCTGAAGATTCAAACTTGCTTTCTCTGAAATGATTTCCTTTGTAAAGATGTTGGAGGATGATAAACAAGAGGAACAGTGAGAGTCTCTAAGTTTCAGTTATTTGCATCAAATCAGCTAAATGGAATGCAGTAGATCCTTTCTAAAGTCATCTACTTAAGCAACGATGTCTATATTTATAACTATAGAATGTCCTCTAGTCAAAATATCAGGACAGAATCTTGGACCTTACATGGCATGACAAGGATGCACGGAAGTAAAGAAATATGTGTCTGAAGAAAAAGATGTCGATTGAAGGTATTGATAGAGTACCTAGAAGAACGGTGAGCAGATGTGGAGCACCACTAGAATATAATCTGCACTGTCGAAGAACTGAAAGTTTTTTTTTTTAAGATTTATTTTTATTTATTTATGCATAAGAGCTGGGGTGTAGACCAGGGGTGTAGGGGGTAAGAGGATTCACCAGAGACAGAGCGGGGAGCAGAACAGGCAGATCTACTGAAATACACTGCTGAGGGGAGCAGCGGGCGAGCCAGGAGAGGTTTGTTGCACCATTTGGGTTAGCTCTCTGGCTGGGGATCAAACTCATGTCACAGTGGCTGGTGATGGTTTGACAGCACTGAGACATAACCCCTGTGCCAAGAGGGAGGCCCCCAAATATTGGGTTTTAGAGTCCCACTGGCAAGACTAGAGTTGGCAAGTTTTCCTCCTATAAATTAACTGTGATATATCATTTTAAATTACTTATTTTGTTTGCTTTTGTTATTTTCTCATCATTAAGTTAAATTTTTAATTCATTTTTAGTCATGTTTCTTTTTAAGAAGTGACAACACCAACAAGCAAACTTTTGCCTTCAAGTACCATTTGGATTGTGTTCTTTCTATAGGAGGTATATTTTTATAAGTAATGATGCTTTCATTATTTTTTAAATTGGAGTTACCAGATACAAATAATAATATTAGATCCCCAGTAAAAGTTTAATTTAGTATAAACAACAGATCCATTTAGTTAGTGTAAGTATATCTCTAATATTGCATGGGGCATACTTATACTGGATTATCTGAAATTCTGATTTAACGGGGTATCCTGTATTTTATCTGGCAACCATATTATAAGTATATCTTAGATGTAGTTTGGTTAATTTTTTACCCAATATTTCTTGGAAGACTTTCCTCCACAATGATTGTAAAATATTTTGCTTAAATTTTTGTTAGATTCTATTCTTGTGTATGTGTGGCTCAATTTTAGGAAAGTTACTATAGGCAATAGAATCTCAACAGGGTGAGATTTACTCTCCAGAAGACATTTGGTGGGGCCTGGAGACACATTGGTATCAGAGTTTGGGGAGGTGTGCTGCTGGGCAGGGACAGAGATGCTGATAGACACCACGACAGTGCACACAAGAGCTGACAGCAAAGAGTTATTTGGCACAAAATTAAATAGTTGCTATTGAAAAACACTGTCATCAACATTTCGCAAGAGGTCTTTATCTCTTCAAATATATCTGTTAAAAATATATCTATTACATCAACCTCATGAATTGTATTATTCATATCATCTCTATATGTTTGCATATTTGATCTAACTAAAGTCAGAGTGATAAAGTGAAGTCATTCATTCAATTTAACAAACATTTACTGAGATCATCCAGTAAGTCAGACCTTGTTGTAGTTGCTGTAGTTGCTGTCAGCGAACAAAATGAACATCTCTTACTCATGGAGCTTCGATTCTAATGGGTATGGTCAGATCAGGAGACATAATAAACAAAAGGTATGCAAAATATATGATGTTAAGTGTTATGAAGGAAAACAGAGTAGAGAATAGGGAGGGGTGGGGGTTGTAGTTGTACCTTATGAGGCAAGGAAAGCATTACTGAGAAGGTTACATTACAAGAAAGACCTAGAGGAGAAGACAGAGAAAGTGATGTGATATCTAAGGGAAGTGTGTTTCGGGCGAAGGAAACAGAAGAGCAAGGGTTCCGATGTGGGTCAGTGCTTGGTGTGTGCCAGGAGGAAGGGGAAGCCAGCACCACTTTAGCGAAGGGAAGAAGAGGGAAAGTAGTAGGGAAGAAGTCAGGGGGTGATGATGCTGAGCTGGCATCCAGATCATTGGGGGCTGTCACATTTACTTCTAAGAGAGATAGGAAGCCTCTGGAAAGTTTAAGCACAGGGATGGGATTTTACATACATCTTGAAAGCATTGCTTGAGCTGTTGTGTTGAGAATAAGTTATGGACTGGGGGTGGGGGAGGCCAAGCAAAGACTAGTTCGGGGGGCATTGCCATGATTCAGGAAAGAGATGATGGTGTTTGTCTAGGGTGCTAAGAGTGGAGTTTCTGGGCCTCCCTGGTCATGCAGGTGGTTGAATGCTGCACTGTGAAGCTGTCCACAGCCTCTGGGGTGCAGATTCGATCCCCGCTGGCCGGTGAGAATCCCACATGGCACGGCAGACCTCTCCTGTCTTGCCCTCTCTCCTCAGCAGTGTGTTCTGTCAGTCTGCCTGTTCTGTTCCCCGCTCTGTCTCTGGTGAATCCTCTCACCCTCCCGCGCATCTGGCCTGTACCCCGGTTCTTGTATGAGTAAATAAATCTTTAAATAAAAAAAAAAAGAGTGGAGTTTGTGAGAACTGACTGAATTCATCGGCACACTTACACATCATTGGTGGGAAGGCAAAATGGCAAAAGACCTATGAGTGGAACTTAGCAATATGACCTATGGATCTACTCTTTGACTCAGAGAGCCTACTTTTAGGAATTTATACTGGAAATTCACCTCCAACAGTAACAAATAAAGCTGCACATGGTTATTCAGTCCAATGCTAAATTTAACTGGAAAATACTAGCAATAGTTTGAATAAACTGTTATTTCCATACAATAGAGTACTATGCAATTGTCAAAAAGAGTGAGCGCTGTCTAAAAGAGAAATAATATGCCCATAATGGAGTGGTTTATGCCAACCCCTACCTTAATGTAAAACCTAATCTAACTACAGTTTCAGCATCTTCCAAAATGGAATTTTAAAACAATCAATCTGGGATTTCCCGGTCAGCACTAGTGAGCTCATCTTCCTTAAGGAAGGTAACTTTGCCTGAGATCATCTTTCTTTTCTTGTCCCACTCTCTCTCTGATTATAGAAGCTTTTTGTTTTGCACAGTCAGTTGGGGCACTTTTCTGCTGCTAGATGGGATGCTGTTAGATTCACAAATTGATAAATAAAGCCAATTAGGTCTCAAAATTTATTCAGATGAATTTTGCTTTCTAACAGGTTGCAGATCTGTATAATTGATTCAGGATGACTTATCAGACATTAAGTGTAAAAGATTTACTGCAAAATAATTTATATAGTTGCTAGCTTTTGTGCAAAAAAGAAGTAAAAATATGTGTAAAAACATACACATATCTATTTATCATGATAAGAGAAACAAAGGAGCGATCAACCAGAAAACATTGAACTTGGCTATCCAGAAGGTAGTGTGAGCCTGGGGGTTAGGGTTACAGGTTACTGGAGGGAAGGACACTTCTCTGAATTTGCCTTTACTTATGGTATTGACCTTGGAAGTATGTTAGTTGCCCATATATTCAAAAAATACCATTAAGTCAATATGAATTCAAAGGGGACAAACCTATGCAAAACTTAAAGATATAGAAGCAAAAGAATCTAAGTGTATCTGAAATGATTCTTGTAGATTATATTGAAGGGGGATTTAAAAAAAAAAGGATCAGTTCAAGTAATTTATGAAGTTTTTAATGATATTTATTCTGGTGGTGAGGGTAAGTCCAAGTGAGAAATATCAATTCTGCACTCCCTACTGGGTAAGATTTTGTGTGTTAGGTAAGAAACAGTTTTGAAATTCTTCAAAGACTCTACTCAAAGAAGACTCAGTAACAGTTTGAGCAAATGAGTAAACGTGTGAATGTGGTTGGACTTGGGGGTTTTCACTGTTGGAAAAGGGGACATACAAATACAGCAGGAGGAAGGCAAGGGAGGAGTCTATGGGGTTGGATCCAAACTTGAGGTACTGATGTGAAGTCATCTCTATGTCTCGTGTATGTACATACCGGTATATGTGCATGTTTGTGTTTGTATGTGTCATACATGTATGTACACACACATTTCCTCACTCTGTGCTAAGGGTCAACAAGAAAAATTAATCTCAGTCTCTAATCCTATTCCTCACTAGACTAGGGCAGGCTAGGCACGAGATAAACCCAGGAACTTTTGTTATACCAGAAAGTTAGGAAATGCTTTAAACATGGAACATGAGGCAGGGTCGGAGGAGCAAATCTGAGGGCCTCCCCTGGTCACATCTGGAACAATTTGAACACAAAAATAAGTATATAAATTATAAACCACTGGGAAAAATAGGAAATTGGAAGCCTTATTGATCACGGGAGGAGGTAGGAGGTCCCTGGCCTACAGTAAAATGCTCAGGTCAACTGGTAAATGTGGGGTGTGTTGAAACTGAATAGTCATTTTGCAGAGAAGACGACACTGAGTGGGCGAAAGGTGCTTCACCTATAAAGACAGACGTCACACACCATTGGATGGGACACCCTTATTCCACCTGTGCTGCTTTCCAGTTGCCATGTAGGTGATAAACAGGGCAGTTGGAAGTTTTTTTCAACTGTTAGTAAACTGGTTGTAGTGATGCCTCATCACCCTGGGACTGGAAGTTTCAGAGATGGGTCTGTGGCATCCTGCAATGGGAAGTCTTAGAACTGCTCTGCTCAGCTTCCAGAAGGGAAGTAAAGAAACACCTTTACTTCAAAGGTGTTTAGGAGACTTGCCTTGGGCCACAGCTCACATCTGAGGGCAACAGAGCAAAGTAGAACTCAGTCTTTAGGGCCTAGGATGTCACTTACAAATGGGAGCAAGAGAAATTGGGAGCAGTGTCCTGTGGGGAGCACGGAAATGACTACAGGGGGTAGTGTTGGGATGGATCAGTGTCACCTTGGCCCCATGTGAGAGAAAGTCAATGCCATTTGTCCTAGAAGCATGGTTTCTCCAATCCCGTGGTTGAGGCCCCTTCCCCCTTGCATTCATCCTTGAGCAACCACCCGGTGAGGCAGGCCCCGCACAGCCCTGCTTCTAGCAGGGCCCCAGTAGACACGCAGAGGCCAAGCACCCAGTGTGAACATACCTGTCATAAATACAGGTCCCAAAGTAGCTGCTGCACCGCAGGGTCAAATATCTCATTCAGGGCAGGAGAGGATTGCCTTCTACAAAAAGGCTTATGTAAGAGAATTGCTAGTGGCTGTCCACTTGTTGGTTGCTCATGTCAGCAGCCTGGACATCCTAGAGGTTTATAATCTGAATTGTCTCAGCATGACTTGCTGACATAAAACCCTTCCTTTTATTCTGGGCCCCTAATGAAAGAATGAACAGAAAGGTCCTGTTGACCAGTTAATCTGGCCAGACTGAAGTCTCAGAGTGTGGTGTTCTGAATGGAAGTCCAAGGAAGAGTGAGAAGTTACCCTATTGGGCTTGTTTTTAGAGATATACCCGTATGTGAATATATTGGGGAAGTCAAACACTGGGAAAATTTCTCAAAGGAAGTTGATTGGTGTATATTAGGTGCTTTTTAAAGCAGCTAATAGAGACAACTCCTCTCCTCCATGCCTGCCTTCCCGAGTCATCCCTCAGCTCCACAATAATGTCCTTATTGTGCATATCTGCTCTCCCCACTGACTGGGGTGGCCCCCAAACCTGTTCCAAATTGGGAGTGCCTCTACTTTGGGAGTGTGGAATGGGGATGAGGACAGTCACAAGAGATGCTCACCAGTGCAGCAAGCTGTGATGATTCCTTTACTGTAGCAATGTTCCCACAGAACTGTAATAGCCGTAAATGAAATGGAGATCAGGACAGAAGTTTCCTTTCTTCTCCTTCTGGGTAAAAGAAACTATTGGCAAAGGAGCAAAGAACAAATGCTGTATTTAAATAACAGAAAGATAACACTTAGGAGCCTCTCTCTTTCCCGTGAAAAACACATATAGAGGTTTGATAAAAATCAAGGCCCTCCTTTGTCCAAAACCTCTGGTGAGCAATCCTGTGCTCATGTTGTTTGTTTGATGCCATGGATACTGGAGTTGACTGCAGCACACAATGGCCAGGCAGGGAGGAGACCAAAGGTTAGAACTGATGTTTTCCCCACATGATAGATGACAAGCAATTCTGTTTGGTCTTCACTGTAGAAAACACTAAAATCCTTACAAACAAGGAACTCCTTCCTCCAGGAGTTGCAAACTTCTTCCAAGTTAAAGCGTTTATAGTTTTTAAGTCATCCCTTTAGTTAGGGACACAACAGGGTTTTAGACTCTAGTGGAGTTCAAATTCATAATGCAAACGGGGATAGAGAACTAAACCAATCTAAAGACCACACAGAAAGTAAGTGCCAGACACAATAAAATAATGATCTATAAAAATCCCCAATGCAAAAGCCCCAGCACCCCAACTTTAAGTCTCTCTACATGTGGTCCAGTGGATCTTGAAGCCAGTAGTAACGGAATGACTGGTATCAGGAGGCTGCTAAACCTTGGGAGTTCTTAAGTTTTCTACTTGATAGGAAATAGGTGGTATTAAAAAAAAAAAAAAGCAAACCAGAAAATTCTCCCTTCCAGAAATCGTTTAAATGACTGGGCCCAATTAGCTTAGTAAAATTATGCTTTTGCATCACATAAATCCATATTAGTTTACAAAAAAGAGGCAAAGTGCTGGGATCAAATAGCATCATCCCCTGACAGAAGCACATTTTCCCCAGGGGTGATTTTTTTGGGAGAACCTAAGACATAAAAGTAAATAAGGAAAAGTTTCACTTTTCCCTACTTCCGCCAATACACCAAGGACAAATGAGGATCTAGGTTGTTCTGACTGTAGCTCCACTCTCAAATGTGACCATCAGCAATCCATTGGGCTCGTGGGATGGGATATAAAATTTGTCTAACATGTGAAGGGTCTCTTTTGTCTGAATGCCAGTCTCAGAGAACAAAGTAGCCTTTGGATACCAGGCAGTATTAAGTGACTGCATGACAAACAAGATAGTTAGCAATTACAAGAACATCGTAAATCCATTCCAAAGATCAGAAGGTTTAATGTGTGGTATGCCTGGTCCTGTCAACCGCTGTCACAATCTGCTTCCAGCTTGACCTCAAATTGGGTTGAGGATGGCTGGGCAGCCACGAGGGCCCACAGGAAGCTCAAATGTTCAAATGATAATTTGTAAAACATGTTCCATGTTCACCAATATCATGTTTTTTTTAAAAACAAATGCTCCAAATTGAAAGAGGTTTTGAATCTAGAAACTACAGACTTTCTCTACTTCCTGTTGAATGATATCATGAGTATCGCTGCAGTGAAATTATATAACACACACTGTTACATGAAAAGGTCATAAAGAGTTACACAAAGAGGTAGCATATGGTAAGTCTGTAGATGTGATGAATGTTGCTTCACAGAAAACTACTAATTATCCCCCTCATGGTCCAGTACAGACACATTAGAAAACAGTTTTAGAAACCTGATTTAGTAAATTTGCAATGTTCAAATTTAATGATGGGACAAGCAAAGAAGTTTGATAATGTTGTTTTTAATAACTCATGGAAAGTAAATACAAACACTCAATGAATTCATCTCTTTATTGCATATTGCTATTTTAAAAAAAATGTACAGTCTCCTAACATACAACATTTTTTTTCTCGGTACTGTAACGACAGTCTTGCACCTAAAGACTAAATGGTTCCAACTACTAAGCTAATAAGATACAAGACATATAATTAAGTTTACAAATTAAATGCTTTTTCTTTTTGGCATTAATTTAAAAAAACAAACAAAAAACTTCAAAATACACACCCAAGAGAAAAAAGTGGCTAATTACACCAGCACCAATCTAAAAAGTAGGTTTTCTTCAACAATGGCACATGGAATTACCTGCACACAGCTTCTGGGGAAAGAAACCAAAAGACGGGAATGGCGAGGGAGGCCTACCAGGAGGGCCATGGCAGAATGAGGATGCTTACAAAGGGCAAGAGGGACACGCTGCACAAACTTGCTCCTTCATGTGCCTCTCCATCTGTTTGTCCATTCCTTAAACTGGAAAATAAAGCCATTTTCAAAATACAGTTCCAAAATTGAGCCAGACCAAATTTCTCCTGCTATCAATAGAAAAGAATATACATAGAGGCACTTTAGTTAAGTAAGGAATAGACAAAACCATCAGCATATCCCACTCCTCATCTCCAAGATTTTTTTGAGCAAAGTCTCCATCTCCACCTTTAATGATGGATTTGCAGACCTGGGTGACTAGGGGCAGGGGCAGCACAGCTTCTGCTCTGTGTTGATGACTTCTGTTTGCTAGTCATTCACTTCCACGTACTGTGTGGGAAGTCACTAAGTTTTCAATGAGGGGAAAAATGTAAAACCACAGCTCTTGACAACTCTTAGAGCACTATTTCACAGCTTTCACATAGCACAGAGATCTGGCCACCTGTGCTAAGCTTTATAGTTTATACAAATTATTTTTAAATAGCACAATTCCTGTACAGCGCACACATTGGTATTCTGTTTACCCTTCATCTCCCCACTAGAATGCAACTTCCTTGGGGGCAGGGATTCTGTCTTGCTTACCATTGTAGACCTACTATGCCTGGCACATAGCATGTGCCCAATAAATATCTGTTAATTGACTGAAAAACTCAATTTTGTGTGTAAATAATGTTCTAGTGCAACAGGACAAACTACTCTCTCCACAGGAAACCCGACCACAACAGGATGATGGAAAGAAAAGAGAGAAACTCAGTTCTCTTCCCCCACTACAAAATAAATAAAGCAAAAAACAAAAACAAAAACAAAAAAGTAACAGTCCTCTTCATATATCATATAATTTAAGGATATTAAGAGTTGGTAGGTTAATGGTAAGCATTTATATTTTATTTTCTAATGTTCATTGTTTTTATTCATTTCTCCCTGAGAGTTTCATCTTTTGGACTGAAATTTTACAGGTAGCTTTACTGACACAATTTAAATGACAACATATAAACAGCAAACCACTTCAAACATAGCTAGAGATAAATAGATCTTGGCATCTCTGTTGGTGGTGTTGGTATTTTGTGCACTCACTAAGTGTCCTTTAGTCCAGACCTATATTTACAGAAGATGCAGCTTGTCCTACAAAACAGAAAATACAAAATACAAAAAAAAAGGCACCCCATAAAATTTTTTTTAATAATGTGTATCCCATCAGATAATTCCTCCTTTTAAGTCTTGGGTGGGAAATTTTATTTTTATAGCTTATACATCTATATTGTTAGAACTACAAATGCATTCTGGCAATCTTGTTCTTTAACAAGAGCATAGAAATGCATTTAGATAAATAGTGTTCTTTCCAAAAGCAATGTAAAGAAATCATCAAGAGTGCTTGGCTGAAATTAGGGGAAAAAAAAATTGATGTCCAAGTTTACATATAGAAAAGAATTCTGATCGATATTCTACGTAATTCAGATTGTGTGCAAGATGTTCTCAATAAACATTTATAGATGCATCCCCACACCAATGTCAGAAATGCTAAGCTGGTCCTCTATCCATTATTGATATGATGCACCAGCATCATATTGTCAACTATTAAAAACTATTTTAAATCTATATTTTTCCAATATCAGTTTCACCAATGAAAATAATTTCAAAGCATAACAAGCTTGGAAACCATAAAATATTTCTCAAGCTTTTTCTTTTTTTTTTTTTGCTTTTGTTTTTCTTTTAATCTAGGGAATGTCTGCGTCATCTCTTTCAGGAGATAGTATTGTGCTTCTGAACAGTAGTGGTGTTCAGGGGAAGAAGATGAGTCACACTCAATATGAATGCATACACAAAGGGCCTCTGAGCACAAGTATTAACATAGACTATTTTTTTTTTTTTGAATCGGACATATAGGTCTCCAGACAACATTCAGACTTCTATATACATTTTTAATATATATATACACATACATTTACAAACACACACATTCACACATTCACACACGGATGAAAGAAGAAATTGCCACTGTTCAAATTGCAAGGCAGTGTAATGAAAAGTTCTAGTCCCTTCAAAGGGCTGCTAAATGAGCTTTCTAAAAAAGGGATTCAAGGGAGATTAGAAATTCAGTTTTGTGATGGGTCTCTCTCGGCTGCTGTCCGTCATCTGGTTGGTAATGCGTTTGCGATTCCTCTTCAGTTTAGAGAGGTCTTTGTCAAACACCTCTCCGGAGCGTAAAGCTGAAACCAGGTCATCAAACTCTCCACTTTCTTCACTGTTCTCTTTTGCTTTTCTCATTTTACGTTCCCTTTCACGCTGTTCTTTGAGCTGCAAATAAAATGCAACATTTTGAGAGAAGTGTCAAAATGTTTTGTTTCAATAGAGATGAATTCTGTGTTGTGTGGCCCTGCATCCGTCACACCAAGCCAAGTCTATCTCTAGCTGCTCACCCCCTTGAGTCACAAGAGAAGGGTAACCAGGACATGAGGGCTCATTGTAGAAGCAATGGACAAAAAAGAAAAATGACCACTGCTTTGTGACTGGAACCTCATTGATTAGCTAGGTAGACCTCCAGTTAAGAAAAGAGTGAAGGAGGCAATTTGCATTTCTATTACGCAACGAGAAAGTTATCACTATTAAATAAACCCCAAATGTTGGTTTCTTTTATGGCAGAGAAAGATTTTAGTATGTGTGATGCAGAAACAAACACAATGGCAGAAAAAGATCAAATAGTTGTGAGATCATTCTCCTTATACATCAAAGTTTTAGCCTCTATCTACTGTGGATGCCTGGAACGCCACACAGAAATTATTATTAACAGCCAAATAACACGCATATGTTATAGAAAATTTAGGTAATTCAGATAAGCAAAGGGGACCGAGATACCATCCTAATTGCCAAGAGATAACCATTGTGAAACTCTGCAGGGGTATATCCCACCACTATTAATTTTCATATTAACATTTATTTTAAAAAAAAAGATTTCATGCAGAAATTGTTTTGCAAACTTTCTTGCAACATTAAATATTCCTTGAAGATGTGACTTCTAAGGACTGCATGAATATTCTATTCAGTGACTATTACATCATTTAGAACTGTGCCATGTTGATAAACATTGAGGCTGTTTCCAAGTTGGGATTTATACAGACCTCTGTTCTCATTTATGATTGTTTCTTTAGAATAATTTCTAAGAAATGGAATTCCAGATAAAAGGATGTGGATATATTTTTTTTACACTTTGGATAGAGACTGCCAAATTGCCCAAAAGAAATTGTATACCAATTTAAACTCCCAGTGGCATGCTAGAGAGTACTTTGGTGTCCTTCTTGCCAGCAAATCAGATAGCGTTGTTTCAAAACCAAGCTGTTACAGCCGCAGACAGACCTTTCGGGAAGTGGAACTGGCTAATTATTCATCCTCTTACCTGAGCTTCCATGCGAGCTCGGCGCTCTTCCTCTTCCTTCCTCTTCCTCATGTTTTCATTCTCTTGTTTGGCTTCTGACACAGCTTGAAGAAACTGATCAAAAATGCCAAAGAACTCATCTGGCTGTATTTTGCCAGCCTCCTCCCCAAAGTGTTTCACTGCTTTAGTGAACTGGAAGAAAGGTTTTAAGAAGTTCAGTTCAATTTCATGATCAAATAATCTCTTTAGAAGGACTAAAGCTCAAATTGAATTGATTGTAACTTAGGAGTCTGTGAGCTTGTGTTTATGTTTGGCCACTGAACATGTCTATCAACCGTTTCTAAAGCAAAGAATTGAATAGTCCTCGACTTTTGAAACCATTTATTTTATCCACTTCATTTCAGAGTAACATCTAAGATTACTTCCTGTGACTTTTTTGCTAACCAAACAGTAGTAAAAAACAAGAAAGCAAAATATTGTAGGGCAGAACACTCAAGACATAAAACTAATAGCAAACTCAGCAGGGACAGGGAAACTTGTACTTTCAACTTTTCTTTGAAGTAGTTTAGTATCATTTACTGGTGCCATATGGTTAATATCAAAAAGCAAATGGGATCCAGTGCTTCTTAGCTGTTTTTCCTAATCATAAACAATGCTAGGCATTGTTAGGAATCAAAAAACATTAACTGATTATAAAATCATGAATCCAACCCCAAATTCATGACTGACAATATAATTTTACTCCAAATCCTTCATTTTATAACTCCTTTAATGCAAATCTCTTAAAACAGCTAAAATGCAAAGTATTAAGAAAATTAAAAAAAATCATATTATTTGATTTTACACAGATGATTTTTTTTAACTATATATAGTAACTATTATTTCTAGTCTTTTTCATTTGAAATGTTTCTATTTTTCAGTTTTTCTGGTGGTTATCTTTACAACTTGAGATTATATGCTTTCAGGAGTCTTAGCACTGTTCTATTAAATAATGCTTAATGCCAGGAAAATTGTTAGGATATTTTTTTCTGTAAAGAGCTAACGCTGTTATTTCAGGTAATAAGGATGGTGGTTATTAGCTTCAGAGTCAAATGAATTCTTATTCCCTATGCCTGATTAACTAGTTAAATTTTTCCAGATCTCTAATTTTCTTTGTATTTAGAACATGAAGTATTTATACAGTCCCCATCCCAACCCAAGAGCTTCTAGGGGCTTTTGTTTTTCTTGCATTATTTGCTTTTACTATATTTTTAAGGTTTTCTGGCATTTCAGTAATACTGGTCTATCTAAAGGAAATGCTTGTAATACTTAAATAAAACATTCTGATTTAAATTATATGTGTGTGTATATATATAAAACATATATGATATTTTATAATTATTATTTCCTAACTTTAAGTTTGTAATAAAAATGTTCTTTTATCATCTTTCCCTTCACGGAATTGTCACTCTCAATATTTTACTTATTTGGGAATATTCTATCAGAAACCAGAGCTCTGTAGGGAGAAACACGACATTCTTCACACACTACACACTGTGCTCTCGCTTGCCGAATGGTTTCATCAGCTAATTCCTAAAAGTTCTGGTATGAATAACAGAGCCATAGACAGCTCTTAACTGAGTTTCAAAAACATTAAAGTTCATGCACTTCAAGCCATTCTGAATGATCTTTTTATCTAGGAATTCTAGTGATGATGAAGTCATGTATATTTTAGTCTTAGAAATCTGAAGAAAACTAATCTCAGACTAAAGTTCCCACACTAAATAAATAAATAAATAAATAAATAAATAAATGCAGGTTTTGTGTATATGTGTCTGTGTGTTAATACCAAAAAATTAACTATCCATAACTACTGATTCTTATAAAACAGTCGACTCCTTCATGAAGTACGTACTACAATGCCTGGTTTGGGATGGAGTATATACAAGTATATACCCCAAAGTGAAGTGTACACAGGACATGGATGGGGCTTCCACATACATCAGCTGACTGATTTCAGTCATGCGCTACCAGAGGCGGGGCTCTAAAGCAGTCACTGCAACATGCAGTCTTCCCATTTATTTAATAATGTTAGAGATGGGGCTTAATGTTGAGATTAGCCAGTGTATCTTAATATAGCCTACTTCTGAACTTGAACCAGTTTGTGTGTACACTTACATAACAACCATCTCTCTCTCTACATATATAACTGAACAGGTGACCACAGAGAAGTGACATCCACCACTAAAACTTTGAAGGAAAGATTCCAGTTAAAGTTAGAGTGCTGTGGCAATTGAGAGGTGGGCAGTATGAAGGAACTCAATAGGGTGGGGTATAAATAAAGAGGAAAATGTGTCCACATACATGTATGTAAATGTGTATGTATACGGAAGAGGAAATAACAAGGCAGAGGTGAGACAAAGAGATGGGTGGGGATAGTTAAAGGTCTTTCTTTAAAGAAAAACAAAATTTTGAAATGGCAAAAATTGTAACAACAAAAAAAAAATGTCACATTAAAAAGATGTGCCTCTTCGCAGGTGGTTGAGTGCTGCATTGTGAAGCTGTCCGCAGCCTCTGCAGCGCTGGTTTGATCCCGGCTGGCTGGCGAGGCTCCCACATGGCGTGGCAGACCTCTCCTGTTGCGCCCGCTGCTCCCCTTAGCAGTGTGTTTGTCAGTCTGCCTGTTCTGTTCCCTGCTCTGGTGAATCCTCCCACCCTCCTGTGCATCTCGCCTGTACCCGGGTTCTTGTGTGAATGAATAAATAAATCTTTAAAAAAAAAAAAGATGTGCCTTGTGCAATGAGGCCATGAATTAAAATGCTCTCATTTAATAGGTTCTCCCAGAGGCTTCAAGAGGGAGTCTCCTGTTGTCCCAAGACTATCTCAGGCAAGCAGTTACTTACAGGTATTGAGGCACATGTGGTGGTGACACCTGACCTCACATTTCATCCTGCCTCTGGATTTCATAATCTACTCCTTTCTGACTTCCAGAGGTATCTGCTGTGATCCAGTATCAACCAACATGAAACTATCAAAATGCTTGCTGGTTTTACACCACTCAGGTACTTCAAGGTCTTAACTAACCTACAAGCAACACAGGCCAGTTAGAACAAAAGAGTGTGTTTCAACTGATCACAGTGCTAGAAATGAAAATATACTTAAGAGTATAATTTCTGAAAGTACCAGCCCTGCCAAACAACACTCTGTGCAAGGGGAAATTTACCAGGTCTTTAGCTTCTGCTAGAAGATCTTCAACATCAGAGAAGCTGAAGCTGGCTACAGTGATGAACTGGCTGACAACGGACACAAACTTATCTCCCGCCTGTGGGGGCTGAGACTTCTGATATTCCAGCTCCTTAAACACAGGAAATGGATAATGTCAACACAGGCTTCAGATGCAGACATACCTTGTCTCATTTTCCAAATGCCTCAAATTTAATAAATCAGATGGAAACATGTCAAAACCTGCTCTAAATGATTTCGTGATACTCCAGCTCCACCGCCCTTCTGCCCACCATGCCCACATGTACACACGCCTCAAAACAGCAGTTTAACCAATAATTATAGCACTTTTTCTCTATGATTTCTTATGATAACTTTAGAAAGCAGGTTAGAATTTGGATAAAATTAATAGAAGTCAAACAAATAATGGGGTTAAAGTAAAGTTAAACAAAAAATTGGATTCAAAGGATGTGTGGCTGAAAGCAAGACAAATTGGGGATATTCTGTGCTCAGAATTCTGGTGCCTTGGTTTTCCCTTCTTTTCCCCTCTGCCCACTCTACTTACTTCCTCTACTGTGATGTCTGGGTCAGCTGAATTTCAACTGTAGCATTTGACACCATAATCATATACTGTTTTTCTTCTTGCCCATACCCTTCAGTTTTTGTGAACAGGCATGTAGGAGGCATTAGTTTCTTGTTAATTATCCAGAGCCTCTTACATTAATGATTATGATACACAGATGACTCAGATCTAATTGCACTAATTTCAATCATTTCCAGATGTGCTTTCCTATTTTATCCCACAACACTCTGTGTAGACACATAACTGTGCAGACACATGAATTGAGTGAGGGTCAGTGGGAATAAAGTCTTTGCTCAAAGTCAAATAGCTGATAAGTGACAGAGCCAGAATTTGAACCTCTGCTTGTCTAGAGTCTCAGGAACAACTATGCTGTGTGCCAACTGACTTAAAATCTTGATCTATTTTCTTTTGCACCTGCTTTAGCAGAGCTACTAAATAAAAAGCAGGAGTGTAGAGGTCACCAGCTGTTGAGTTCTGATTCAGCTCCACCATAGGTTTGGTTCTCATCCAAGTGGCCTGAGCCTCAGTTTCTCCACTTATAAAATAAAAGGAGGACAATATTCATATAACCATGAGAATCAAATGAAAAAACAGAATTAGAAGCTCATAAATTGTGGAGCTTGCTCTGATTGGAATAAATTGTCAGGATTATAGTACTTTGGCCCGGAAAGCAAGTATGTGGTGCTGGTAGGAGGGAGGGAGGGGGTTGAAGACTGTATGTGGGGGTGCGATGGAGATATAAAAGCAATTTAAAGTACATTATTAATGTTTAACTTTCATAAGAACACCTACTTCAGTACCTTCAAACAGTATCATCAATTTGCATCAAACACATCAACGCATCAGCAGGCCAAGATCTCACTCCCATTATTTTCTTCCAGTGTTACATTTTGATATTTCAACAGTCAGAGGGAGGGGAGGCTTCCCTAGCATCTTTTTTATGAAGAGTGTGCTACAGTGTACACGATTCAAGGGCTGGGGAGATTTTAGCAAAAGTACCTATGATAAACCCACAACCCAAAACTTCCTCAGTACCCCTCCCTTCCATGCCCTGCTCTGAAACTAGCTGAGATGCAAGGGTCAGTGTACCCATTATCAGGCTTTAGGGTTGTCATAACTGCCAAGTAGTCTTCAGAAAGTCTTCCACAGGGCAGAAATGGCAACCGAGTGATGCTTACAAAACAAGCCTTGTCCCAAACCGCCCTTCTCCAGTTTGGCCTCTGAAAGCCAGGGAAGATGACCCGAAGTGCTCATGGGGGTTGGGAGAAAGAGTTATGCAACTAGTTTATTTCCTGTTTTTTTTAACCCCCCCCCACCCCCCCAAAACAAAAAAACAATCAAAACCTTATGTGCTCCTTAATTTATTAAAAACAAACAAAAAGATTAGACAATGTCCCCTTTTATTTTTATTAGCGGTGCATCTTTTATGAAGCTAGCAACTTTCTATGGCACAGTTTCGTGACTCAAAAAGGAAGATACTCATGGTATTACTGATAATTTAAAAGATACTTAAGGGAGGGGTATCTCCCTAAGAGGAGACTATGAGTCAGCCTTCTTCCCTCAGTGCCAGACCAGAGCCTCTCCTGGGTGAGGTTTCTCAGCCCCCAGCCTGCTCCTACATAGTCCACACATGGTGCTTTGCCCACACGGTTCTGTTGCTGCCAACTTCTTAGCCTCCAGGGCTCTGACCTGCAGTCTTTCCATGAAGGCCTGGACCCAGCTATCTCTTATACCTAGAACCATTTCCCTCCTGTATACCCAGGTTTACTCCATTGTTTTTGGCCACGCTCAAAATTTGTTTCTT
Source organism: Talpa occidentalis (assembly GCF_014898055.3). Lineage (NCBI taxonomy): Eukaryota > Metazoa > Chordata > Mammalia > Eulipotyphla > Talpidae > Talpa > Talpa occidentalis. The sequence goes on along the minus strand of NW_023601104.1, from coordinate 68,070,143 downwards.
ATAAAAGAAAATTTTCTCCAATATCTGTTAATTGTCCCCACAATCTTGGACTAAACTAAATCTACCCTCTCCTCACTGCTCATCCAGTCAGGCTGGATAGAGTTGACGTGCATGCTTGCTGGATTGTTGTTGGCCACCACAATACCTTCACGGCAAGGATTCTGAATCTCATGGCCCCTCACCTGGAGAATTGACTGTACACCAGTGTCTGCTCAATAAATACTCCCGCAAAGGCCCAACTTGCAATGTTAAGGTCCGCTGCTCTATTGGTAGTAGATGTTTATTAATAGGATGAGAACACTGAGAGGATCCTTGAAGATTATCCTAGCCCAATCCCAAGTCCTGCCTCTTAGGTAGGAAACTGAAAGTCTGGTCCAGTTTTCCAACTCCCTGCTCCAGCCAGTCCCCCCCCTTCACCCCATGGCACCCTGTGGCCTGCACTCCAGTTACCAGGCTAAACACAGCTGCCTTTGTGTCTTCCTTGTTACTCCCTTCGTCTTTTTAAAATGAAGAAATGCTTATCCCACATGCCAGCGCAACAAGTCTTTGCTGGGAATCACCGGCGCTAGAGACGTGATGAGACTAGGAAATAGAAGCAACAGCAAGTACTCACCATCTCCACTGCTTTCAGGCCACTCCTCAAAGTACTCATTTCTTTGTCCAGCTCAGTCATGCTGTTGTAAGTGGCAACATTTTAGTGACTAACATGGGACTTAACATGTCTTAAGTATATGATGGGTTTAAATATTTCAAGCTTAGAAGACCACACTAGTTCATTATTTTAAATCTTTGAAATTCCCTCAATGTTCAGATTTCTCAGGAAGACAACATTTCAAACCTATAGAATTTAGGTACGGAATTATGTGTTTTGTTTTCCACAGCCAGCAGCTATGTTCCATCTGTTAAAAATAGAGCTATCTCCCATCTGCACAAAAAATTTTTATGTTTCAATCTCACAAAAATATTACTGGAGCAAATTAGTAAATGTAGCAATGCTTTTCTTTCCATATGCTGCTCCCTTCTAACACATGAAAGACACTGCTTATCCACAAACATGTTCACGCGGTGCTCTTCAAAACTGATGACTACTTCTCACTACAGCTCTGGTAATAAGAGTATTACAAGGTGATGGCATACATTTTCATCAACAATGGTTTTTCTTAAAGTTGTACTAACCAGTTTTTGTGTTTACTGCCTTTTTTTTTGTAACAGAGAAGGTTTCCTGGACTTCTCCCATAATAATTTCTATTTGACAGCTTTTAAATATTAGCAATTACAACTTAATCCTCATGAATAATTCACATGTAAACAAATTCACCAATATATCATTAACCATGACATTTAAATTCTGTGTCTCATATAGTACATTTCTACCCAATTCTAACAAACAGAGGGAAAGAATTAGCTTGGTCATCATATTTTTCAAATTCACTGCAAAAATATGCTGTTTAAATATGTTTTTAAAAGGAGGAGAGGGTGCAGAAGGGAGGAGGGAAAAACAGCCAAGAAAACTGCCTGCTCCTCAGTCTCTAAAAAGTGGTGTGAAGTTTGTGGTGAAAGTTTGGCAACCTGCCACTTTATTTTTAGTTTCTTATTTGCATAAAGACTGCTTTCCATTAAAAGGTTGCCTGGGTTTCTGGGAGTGTGCGCACATGTGAAAATGGCTAGTAATGCCCTGGGTTTAGGTCTTCTATTTGCTTTGCCATGTACCTCATTTAACTAAGGGTGTTCTGACCTGTATTTTTTAATAGAACTGCCTTTTAAAAGCCCTCGTGAAACCACATTCCTTTCCTATATGCTTAATAACTCAGAAAATTAGGTTTTATGGAAGTTAAATATTGCATGCAGGGGTATTTCAAGGGAGCTAGAACAAATATATATTCAAAACTGTGGAAGACATTTCTGTGACTTGGATATGACTCAAACGTTACTTCATGCACTATTCAGGGGAAAAGAGAAGGACCCGCTTCATGCAGTGCTAACTATCTCAATGGCTAACACACAGCCTCAGTGATTTTAAAAAGGAAAGCAATTCACCATACACACTTACTTTACTTTTGCTGCTTGAGGAATGTCCTGCAATTCTTCATGTAGACCGAGAACCTTGGGATATTTATTTTCCACAATAGTTATGAGATAGTGCAAAAGTGTGATGTTCCTACAATTAAAGGAGGAAAGTATTAATCATGGTTCAGTCCTGCATATGATTTGTACATTCAAGTGGTTGAACTCAGAATAATATTATCTTACTGCATTCATTTTAAAACTTGGAGGTTCCTGTAAGGCAGGGATTCTCAAAAGAAGGGGATACAAGGGAGCACCTACATTAGGTTTATATAAATACATGTCAGAAGGAAGCATATGTCTTCTAAAAAAGGAAGGGCAGGGGATAAGAATTCCTTGGCCCATAAAGAGCATCTGTCAAAATCCAGGTAATGTGATGGGTGATGGAAACAAATCTGAACCACTGCCATGGGGGACACACCTTCCAGTGCACCCACACACAGATGAGGTGTGCCTGTAATTTCTAATCAGCAGTGTGGGTGGGGCAGGGAGTGAGAGATGTTGAATCCACTAGATAAGATAGCTATTTTTAGGTTTAAAAGTTCAGAGCAGCAACTCACTGCTGACAATTATTGATAATTCTCATTTAAGGTTTCTTCCAACTCTGTAACAACTTTCTCCCCTCATCTGACACGTTTTGCTGTAGCTGGGAAATTAGAATGCCCCCTAAATCATGGCAGGGCCTGGAATAGGGCTGGAAAAGGGCTGCACCATCATAGATATGATTTTCTTGACCTGAGAAGCCACTTCCTAATTTTAGCAACACTTCACCTTCTAACTACAAAAACCCAGCTCTCTCTTGAGTGGTGACAAGGCTGAACCCCGACTGACCTGGGTTGAAAAGGTAGGCATCTGATAACACTATCTCCTTGGCAAAGCAATGGTAGTCTGGTTCCCTTGTCCCCAAGCCCTCTCACTGCAATTTCTAGTTACCTGGAGTCCAGACGCCCAGGCCAACCTGAGATTCATTTAATTTGATTGAGGTGGGGCATGAGTATTTTTTAAAATTCCCTGGTGATTCTAACATACAGCCAGAACCAAGAACCACTGAAAATACCAAGAGGATACACATGTGTTTCTCTAAAAGTAAAATTCACAATATCACCACATAATAGTCCTGCCCATCTTCAGTTATAGTAAAACAGGATTGCCAAACAATTTTCTTTTTCACAACAATGAAACCATTTCTGGTTACTCTTATAGCTTCACTTAAAGTCAACATAACCCTATTCCTCTAAGTCACCTAGCCCACAATTTTAAAAATGTTTTCCTTTTTCTTGCTTTTAATTATTAGAAAACATTTTCCCAGATAAGTAAAACAGTGGCCAATTATTCTGAGTAATTTTTTATATTTGTTCACCTGCATCATCCACTTTAATTCTGGGCATGTATGCCCATGTATCTGTTGCCTGAGGGACAACACAAGGGAGTGAAACCCCAGCGATCATCACAAGAAAGACCAATGCCATTTTTCTTCATTGTTTTGCCAAAATTTTAATTTCTTCTATAAATGTAACTATAGAAAAATGTAAAACTAGGGCAGAGTTTCTCCATTTGTTTGCTATCCAAATCACACCTCATTTGATTGCATATAAATTCTTGAAGAATGAAGAAAAAACAACAGAAGAGCCATACAACTGATTATTCCCTGGTTGTTACAAGAAACAAGCCTTCCACAGGGAGTGAATGTTCCCTTCATGCTGTCTGGTTTTTGCAGTTTGATTAGAGTCTATAGAATATTTAATGGGTGATCACTTACAAGTAAGGAACTCTGCTAGGCACTGTGGGTTTATAAGACCCAGGTGCTACTTTTGGAAACCAAATATTCATAGGCAGGAAGAAGAGGATAAGAGAGATCAGAAATGCTTTAAATTTATTCTTTTTTTTTTTTGAAGATTTATTTATTTATGCATACAAGAGCTGGGGTACAGACCAGAGATGTGGGGATGAGGGATTCACCAGAGACAGAGTGGGGAACAGAACAGGCAGACTGACCAAAGTACAATGCTGAGGGGAGCAGTGGGCGAGTCAGGAGAGGTCTGCTGCACCATGTGGGTAGCTCCCTGGCCGGCCGGGGATTGAACTCGTGCTTCAGAGGCTGCAGATTGCTTCATAGTGCAGAGCTTAACCCCTTGTGCCACCAGGGAGGCCCTAAATTTATTCTTTTGAAAAGGCTTGTACATTAGTAATAACTTCAAATAAGCAGATTAGCCACAGTTACATGTGTTGTAAGTGTGTGTGTGTGTGTGTGTGTGTGTGAGAGAGAGAAAGAGAGAGAGAGAATAAAATGGAGCTGTTAGTGAGGGTTTCCTTCCTCCCCAGGCAGCAAGCCCAGTTAGAGAGAAAACCTTTCTTTAAAAAAGGTGACCACTGCTCCCCTCAGCAGTGTATTTCAGTAAATCCATATGTTTTGCTCCCCAATGTCTCTGGTGAATCCTCTCACTCCCCCCCACCCATACCTCTGGCCTACACCCCAGTTCTTCTACACAAAAATACATTAAAAAATATATGTTTTTTAAAAAGGTGACTGCTAACTATAGATCTGAGGCATACAGCAGAGGAAGGGGAGGAAGAGGAGTCAAAACAGGAGAGGGAAGAGCACAAGAGACTACAGTGATGGTTCATGGGTGATGTGATGGTGGGAGATTTATGGAACTATATTTAAAGGGGAAAATCAAATATTGTACAAAAATGAACAATGATGTAAGAAAATAATATTTTGTACACACAAAAATGTGACTATTATATGCAAATAAGACCCACTACAACCTCCAAATAAGATCCATCTTGGTGGAGCAGAGCTGTGGCTAGACCACAGAATAGGTGCTAAGTACCTATAAGGCCAAATACCTTGCTTATTGTGACCTTGGGAAAGCTACTGAGTCACTTGGCCCTGCCTGGGTTTCTTTATCTGACAACAGGTGATACAGCACTTGGTCTGTGAGCTTCACAGGCAGTTGCGACAGTGAAATGTTAAAGTGCTCTGGAAAGGGACAAGTGCTTACAATAAAAACAAGGTGGCAATGATATAACATAGCAGCTGCCCTTCATTAATCTGTTTCTACACACTGCAACCAAAAAGGCTCAGCCCTAGAATTTACCACAGTGCCTATTTGTTACAGGATGGACTGAGGCTTGCCACGAGGCTATGCTTCACTAACCCTATGGAAAATATAAAATTGAAAAGCCTCACTAGTTAGGATAATTAGGGTGGACATCCCATATTTCTAAAAAGAATTTGGGCGCAAGGAAGCTTACCTTAGAAATAATTTGTGCAAGTTCCTTTGAAGTCAGTGAAAATCTTAGAAAACACAGCTCTCAGGGAAACCAGAGCGAATATGCCTAATGACCCTACCTGTTAATGGCACCAGCGCACTTTCACACCTCGGTGTCTCAGACAAGAATCTATTCACCTAAAATGCTGCATTGCACACTTTCTAGGAGGCATTTTAATAAGTCTCAGGATGAGCAGCTCAATTCCAAGAACCAAAATGCATTTATATATCTTAATTTTCTCAGATAGCTAGTAGCTCCAACATATGCAGAAAAACATAACCTAAAACCCCAGCAAGCTTTGGCAGCTGTCAGTTTTTTTCCTTTTCCCTGGATCGCAGTTCTCTGTGGAGGGGTCATGGCAGGGAGGAGACTTCTAGTGAGCTGGCTATACAGGTGTGGTCAACTTGTGAACATTCATGGGACATTTACCATAAGTAAGCTAGCACTATAATGGAATGTTTTCCTAAAACAAAAATCCCTGTGGATGGATAGTGGCCCAAGGTGCAGTTGGGCTAGTCAAGGTTGAGAGGTAAGAGAAGGCAGTGCCGGGGCCTCCCCGGTGGCGCAGCGGTTGAGCGCTGGGTTGCGAAGCTGCCTGCAGCCTCTGCAGCGCTGGTTCGATCCCCGGCTGAACCCGGCCACCGGAGGAGGGTCCCACAAGGCGCGCAGACTTCTCCTGCCGCCCACTGCCCGCTGCTCCCCTCAGCATGTACTTCGGTCCTTTTGCCTGCTCTGCTCCTCGCTCTGGCTCGGTGAATTCTCTCACCCTCCCGCACTTCTGACTGTACCCAGTGCTTGTATGAATAAATAAATAAATCTTAAAAAAAAAAAAAAAAAGAGAAGGCAGTGCCGGGGAAGGAAAGGGGACGGTGAGACAGGCAATTGCAAACCAGAGACTGCAGCATCATGAGGCCCAGGCGGGCTGGGCGGTGTGCTAAGCCCTGAGCTGAGCACCTGGATCCTCCATGTGTTATAAGAGCCCAGACTTACTTGTCTATACTGGACTTTGTGTCAGCAATCTTGTTGAGGCTGGATATCTTGAATCCATATGCATTGCCTCTCTGGCCTTTGTTCATGTAATTTCCAAATGCCAAAACCACTTCCAGCAACTGCTTCAGGGCACCACTCCTGAACACCTCTTCTGAGCCAGAACGAATTGCTTCAAAACAAAACAGATAACAACACAACTATTACAACCAAGACTCTTCATTGATACCCATCCTAAACCTATCCTGATACAGTAGATATTGAAGACCTAAGATTGGGTTGTTAGGCCACAAGGAGTAAATTCAAAACACCTAAACTAGAAGCAAAAAAACAAGGGTACAGGGAGAGCCAGCCGACATTGTCCAAGAAACCTCTGCTCCGTCTTGTCTGTTCCCAGCCTATTTCTGGCTGAGTCATGAACCATAGGCAAGGAGGACACATGGAACAGCAGCTGCAGTTCCCACATTCCTTTGCTAATTTTCTTGTCTGGGGTGACAGGATGACAGGCTGTCAGGGTGACTTCTATTGACAGAAAAACTGGTCAAATGTGTTACATGTCACAGCTCGCAGGTGACACTAGGGTCAGGGCTTCAACTGGGTCCCGTGTTCAGCCTGCTTTCTGAGGCTGTGGCTCTGTAGTGGCCTTGTCCACATTTCAAACATTATAAAATGAAAAGCTTCACAATCAAACCATATAATATATGAATAATATTTAAAAAATTAAAACATGAAATAAATAATAAAGTTTACAAATCTTTCCTTAAAATCCAGTAAGGCCCGGTTACAAGAAGGCTAATCACAGGCATACTGCTGGTAGAGGTGAAATCAATTCCTCACTAACACCAATACCCAGGCTGTCAAAAGCTTGGTCCTACAGAGGAGCTGAGGAGATAGGCTGCTGAACTCCAGGAACCAGGCAAGAGAGCCAGACTTGGCTCTTAAATAATTATCCATTAGAATTCTGAAGACTTTTAGGTTAAAAAAAACAAAGCAAAAAACAACATAGAACCCCGTTTACTGTGTGCACTTGAATTGTACATGAAAATGGTTAACACTTAAGATGAACATCATTTCCAACATGGGTCACTTTCCTTTACCTTCTACTTTAGGCTTCACTTCTGCCACACGCTCTGCAAACTTCTTTTTGAAGTACAGTGATTGCAGTCTTTGCTGATAATGATTAATTCTGTAAGAGCAAGCAGGGAGTAGTGAATATTAATCTAACATGTCTGTGTTCACTCAATCACTCAATGGTATGGTGGTACCTTAGAGTACCCCCACCCTCAATCACACACACACACAGAGACACACAATTCCTTTCCTAGACAGAAGCACAGAGCATGAGGCCAACTTTGCCTGGCAATTCCATTTCCCTCTGACCTACAGGAGGTATTTGGGCAACTGTGGGCATGATCCTTAGCTCCAATCAATAAGGCAACTGTGACAGGAAACGAGAGTTGGCCCTTGTTAACTAAAGCCCACTTCTCTTCCTTGGAGACCCATTAGCTCTTATGAACATATAAAAGAGATAAAATAACAACACTGTGAAGACTCCCTGTTGTGCTGCAGATAAAGATCTGTCTCTTACATATCTCCCATGCTTCTTAACCTTCTACAAAGTTCACTTTTGGCAATAGTGGAGACTTAAAATACATCTCCAGCCTTCATGCCTCACATCAATTTCTCCTCATATCATCCTCTACTTACTCATCCCCAGAACTTCCTCTTTACCTCCCTTTCTTTCTTGCATTTATTTAATTTTGGAGTTACATTTTGCTTCTCCATATGTGTACATGTTCCATTCACCCTCTGCCAAATCTTCTGTGCCAGTAGCCCATCTGGCTCCCTCCCCCATTCCCTCTGGCAACCATTAAATTCTTTCACTAAACTCCAAAATTTATTCCTGTTGTATTTTGCCTGTGTTTTTTTTTTTTTGGCTATTTATATTCCACAGATAAGTAATACCATCTGATATCTATCTTTCACTTTCTCACTTATTTCACTTAACATAGTCACCTTGAGGTCACCCATTTGTTCCAAAATCACCCTTTTTGTTCCAAAATAGACTGTTTCATCTTTTTAACAGCTTTGTAATAGTCCATTGAATTCCTGAGTTAGCTCCCTTTATGCTCTTAGCAGGACTGGCAAGCTCTGCCTTCTAAGGGAGCAACTAGTGACTATACATTATAGGGATGCACACTGGCCTCTGACCAACACTAAGCAACTTTGTGTTGCTGAGGGGCAGAAAAGCATTCTTGCCCAGGTCTTCTGCTAATAAACTGTTCTCTGGTGAAAACTTCATTCCAATAGGAACAGTGATCTGCCCTTCCTCCAAATCTATACCATATAATCAGACAGACCTGACTATGCAGCCCAAATTCTATTAGGTGACCTTGAACTTCTCCACATATCTTCTTCCCTATTATTAGTTTTCAGTAGCCCTCCTGGTAGGTTTGATCAGATTAAGTATGATGATGCAAGCAAAGATCTAGACAATTATTAAGTGGCAGCTATCGCAGGTGACCATCTGTCTACATATAGTACTGCTGGCAACACTTGTAAAAATTTCAGAACTATCTTTTTTCCTCCATAGTAGTATACAAAATGTTGAGATAATACAACAATGACAAAAGTTTGGACATGACAAAAATAATAGAATGAGAGGCATGTCTACCTCAGCTACATTTATAGGCCTCTGCCCACTCAGGAGAAGAGCTCTGCCCTGGGGTTGACTGAGATTTTCAGGACCACTGGTCCTTTTCTATTGTAGAACCAATGCACTAGGCCTGGGGTGGCAAACATACTCAGCTCACACGCCAAACTCAGTTACAGAGCAGTAACTACCTCAGGGCTTTCTATGGAAGGGTCGAGAAAGCTTGCCAAGCTCTGTGGGAAGAGTGCCATGATTGATTAATGACGTGTACACTGTCATGATTTAACATCCAAATACTGGCTGCTCAGCTATATGGGCTTCAAGCTGACACTGTCAAGTCTAGCCACCCCCTACCCCCATATTTATAACACTCTTAAGATGTTGAGACACTAGGGTTTCCCTGGTGGCACAGGTGGTTGAGCGCTGCACTGTGAGATGGTCTGCAGCCTCTGCAGCATGGGTTCAATCCCGGCCGGCTGGGGAGAAATCCACATGGTGCGGCGGATCTCTCCTGTCTCGCCCGCTGCTCCCCTCAGCAGTGTATTTCATCAGTCTGCCTGTTCTATTCCCTGCTCTGTCTCAGGTGAATCCTCTCACCTTTCCACGCATCTGGCCTGTACCCTGGGTCTTGTATAAATTTAAAAAAAAAAAAAAATCTTAAAAAAAAAACCAAACTGCTGAGGCACTAGGAGGAGCAAGATGCAATCCCAAGAAATCAGAGTTGTGAAGAGAAAGACACTGACTGGAACCAGGGAAAGTATGGCTAGATTAGGTAAAAGCACTGAAGCCAAGGAGAGCCAGAAACAGAGATAATTGTGAAGAAACCCTGACCCTGGCTCACCCAGAGGCAACAACTCAAACAATTAAACTCCATACAACTCAAACTTGAGAAGATTTTGGAATTCAAAACAACTTCAAGTTAAGCCAAGTTAATTGGTTCAAATAATTTGGTGTGATTCGAAAGTTTAACTTCCTTAGGGGCATCTTTTTAAGCATTTTCAGACTTACCGACTCATCTCAAAAAGAAATCTATCAGCCTTGGCCATCCGATCCAGTTCATGTTTATGTTCCTCCAACAGGTCAATGTCACTTTTTTCAGGAACAAATTTCAAGAGCTAAAAAGAACATGCAAATATTAAAACCAAGATTTATAACTTAAATTTCTGCAGTAATTTTTCACGCTTTTAGCTAATTTGCCCAAAAATGAAATTTTAATGTTTGTTTAATTTACAAACTCTGCCCACAGGTGATTGTTAAGATACAACTGAAATAACTAAATCTTAATGTTTTTACATAAAAGTAATTAAATTGGTATTAGATTTCATTCTTGGCACCTTTCTCATTAATACTGCCTCTCAAGTCAGAATTGTGGAAGCTCTTTATAATGACCCACCTTGCATAGACCTTTAGATGGACCTTAGAGACTTAACCCCCCCACTAGAAGATGATAGCTGAGGTCCAGAGAGATTATGCAGCTCACCCAGGATCACAAAGCAAGTTCACGTAATCAGCAGAAATAGAACCTAGGTCTCTGGGCTCTCAGCTTGGGCCTTTTGTTCTATTACATCATGCTGGAATGACTAATTCTATGTGTATTTTCCATTCAATTTGCTTATTTCTCTGGCTCATCTAATTGCATCTCATTTTTTTTTTGTTCCATGTAGAGCTGGAGGAAGAGAACATAGTGGGATTTGAAGTTTCTGATTCCACATTTTATTTTGGAGGAAGAAAGGAGCATGGGATGTGGAAAAAATACCAAATACTTAATGTTTTGAAAAAGTGCTTTGGTATGTGTCTGATTCCCTCTAAAATTATGAACATGTATCAAAGCGCAGTAACCCAGGTGAGCGATGACAGTGACCAAGGGAGGATGGGGCAGTGGACAGACCCTGGAGCTGCTCAGGGGTGTGAAATATAACTGGACTGTGGTAGCTGAGGGTAAAAGGATGAGGTTTGAGCTTATGGCCAAGGCAACAACGTAGACAGAGAGTAACAGGGGATCCAGGTAGAGATGGTTGGAGGAGGGTGTGATTTTTAGTAGACAGGTGCACAACTGGGTGTGGAGTCCTGGGGAGATCTGTTTGGAATACTAAGCACTAGTGTTGGTAACAGGTAGGGTACTGAATGCACAGATATAAGTGGGGTAAACAGTGGAACCATCAGAAAAAAACAGAACTAGAGAGAAGTCAGCATTGATGAGATAAGTACAAGAAGGAGAGGAACTTTCGGAGGAGGAAACAGAGGGGGATGGTGGTATTGCAAAGGAGAAGTCATTTCATCATGGAGTCAGTGGCCATCGGTGTCACATACCAAGAAGAAATCAAAGACGACTAATGATTGGGAGGTGTTCCCAGGCTTTGGCAACAAGGAAGATGAGGTTCCCTAGTGAGAACAGCTTTGGGGACGTGAGGAGGACATACTGAGGGGGGTTGAGGAAGAGTGAACAGGAGGAGTGTGTGGACAAGCTTTCAAGAACTTTGAGTTGAAAAAAGAAGAGGACAGTAAGCAGATGGGATAGGGGGTGCTAAGGTGTGTGTGTGCATGAGAGAGAGAGAGAGAGAGAGAGAGAGACTGAGAGTCAAACAAGTAACATGTTGAAAGGGAAAGACTGAAAATCTAGAGTCGGGGGGAAGCTCCTACTGTCCAGCTGGGCCCTGAGCAGAAGGAAGGGATGGACCAGGGACACCCTTTTGCCTAATGGGCTGGAAGGGGGGAAAGGAGGAAGTGCATGCCAGGGAGATCACAGGGCTGGTGGCCTGACAGCTTCTAGGCATTTATGTTTCTGGGTTCAGATGATGATACTGGACATAACAAGTTTCTATTTGTTCTTCCTCAGTGCAGACATATAAGGTAATAGGGCAAGAAGGGAAGGGAGAAGGACTAGAAAGATAAAGTCTTGCTTTTCACCCTCTGTTTGAATTTTACCTACGGGGCAAGGAAATTCAGTGCTTGTCTCCCCAGCAAGCATGAGCACACAAAGGCACATGTGCACACACACACAGAGTTATGGTGAGCAGATAGGCTCTGTTCAGGATAACACAACCACCACTTCTCTTTCATTACTTGTAAGAGCATTGTATAAGGGACATGCTAAAGATTCAATACTTTTCATAGAAGAGTGGAGTAACAGAATGTGTATGGATAATTTTAAGAGAGGAGTGAAGAGCAAGACAATCACTTGGGAATAAGGAGAGGCGTATACTGTTATCATCTGAGACCCAAGTTCAGCAGCTAAAAGCTGGAGAGGAGGGAGTGAATGTTGCTCAGTAGAAACCATAACTAGGAGTACAGAGAAGCCAGCTTCAACACTTGTCTGAAGAAAGTGCTGTATGAAGGCAAAGGATACAGAGAACATGGTAGAATAAAGAAGAAAAGAAAGAGCACAGGAGATGACCAGAGAGTGACAGACACAGAATTATCAAGAAAGAGCAGGTCAAAAGTATCTGACTTGGACAGATTCTGCTTCAGTAGACTGATTTTCTTCCTTGTATTTATTTGAAGTACTTTCTGTTTGCACTGTAAAGCACTTTTGGCACGATTTTGAAATCCTTTCCCTCAAGGAGGAATTTTGCTGGATGCGGTTTCACAGTAAACAGATCTTGTGGAATTTTAAACATACGACCTTGTCAATTTTAAACATACGACCCTTGTCCCTATTGACATGAAGTAGCTTCATGCAAGGATGGGGGCGGTATAAGAGTTCAGGGTCACCTGGGGATAGGGAGGGGTGGAGGGCACCCAGGCTCTGCTCTCTCAGGCTGAGAAACTGTAAAAGGTTCTAAAAAATGAACTTTGGGCTTAGGAGTTACTTTCAAACTATCTATATACAGAGCATCCTAACAGACCTGGAAACAGTCATTAACTATTCGGATAGCTAAGTCAAATCTTAAAAGGACAGTAGGACACACTTCTCTACTGCTAAGTGTGAGGGTCTTCACCTCAGATGACTGAAGCTGCAGAGGCTCCGTGAAGGGACAGTTCTATTTTGAAGTGGTGACACTGCACACATTACCCTCCCTTGTGTCCAAGGCTATGTAGGACATCAGTGAGAACCACAGAAAATGCACAACAGAGACTAATACTCCCCTAGTAGTAGCCCTGCACACAGGCTCACTGTAAGCCATCAAAATACCCCTTTTCTCTGCTCTGGGGTGCTGAGTATGACTACCCACGAGTCTTCCAGTTCAAACAAAATCATGACTACTTGTCACAGTCTATCATAAGTGAATCCCTGAATTAAAAACACTCAGGCTATGTATGACTGTCCCAAGGGCAATGAGACACGCTGGCAGAACAGTCTTAGCACTTTCAGGCATTAGCACTACAAAATACAGAACAGTTTCAGCCCAGACCAAGAGACAGGTGATAATTCCTGAGACAGCTGATAGTTATCACTTTGGGAGTAACTGAACAAAGCTGCTGAACAACATGTGACAGTATTGGGGTGGCTAAATGGAGTGTGCTACAGAAACACTGCACCCTAAGAAGCTATGTCACCACACTTGACTGCTGCCTGGCCATGGATAACAAAAATTATCTTCAAATACCACAGGCAAAGATGCACTGACTGCATGTAAACCCATACAGAACTTTCTAGCCCCAGCATTTAAATATAGTGCTATTTATGATACAAGAAGGGTGCCAGAGATTGGACCCATGTAACCCCAAGAAATTTATACTCCATCTCCTAATGCATATGACTATTTAAACACAGATGACAGTGTCCAGGTTAGCATTTAGGAGTAGGTCGTGTGGCAGTGGGACTGGAGAGCCAAGAACAAGACACAAATTGTATCAGGATTTGTGCAGGGCAGTCTGTGATCTCACAGTGCTAGTGAGATTCTCGATATTCCTGTGAAGCTCAGATTTTCCACTAAAGCTAGTACACTTCTAAGACCTACTAAAGCATAACTGTCGCAGGGGAACTGTTGCATTGAGGAAGGGTACCAGGCATATGACAGACTCATGACCTATCTTTTCACCTGTCACCTTTATGAATGAGAGAATTAATGCATAAATCTCCCACCGTGGCCACATGGCACCTTGGTTCAGCCTCCTCAACTCAGAGCTGAGGAAATGGTCCTTTTCTGGCAACAACCAGGATTTCTCAACATCCACTCCCTGCTGAAAAGCCAGTTGTCACTTGTGCTCTGAGACAAGTCTGGCAGCTCACCTGTTCCAACATGTCCTTGGGCAGATCTTCCTGCTCATCCATTGTTAGAATAGCCCGTTTGATTTCATCATTGGATAACTTCAACCTGGAGAAAAAATATTTAATTTTGTTGTCAACAATACCGGTTTAAGTATTAAAATTTAAAACAAGATGATTTATTTTGCTACTTCAGCTGCTACTTTTCCAGTACCGTTTTTCTCAAAATCTCTTAGTGAAAGCTTATTTCCTGATAATATTGCTCCTAAAAATAGTATTTTGAAACTGCTTTAACATTCTTTTGAGGCTTTGTAATGCTCTTCTGACACAGAGAACAAAGATGTTATGTTCTAGGATTTAGTTTCCTTAAATGAGGGATCGGAAGATGAGAAACAAGGAAAATACCCATATATGACCATTTTTCTTTTATATCTATAATGTCCATGAATTGCAGGTAAAAAACTAAATTCTTAACTTAGAGTTCAGATTTGCTTAAAGTTTGCAGTCAGATCAAAGATGAATTTTGAGAAAATTAGAATCCCTGTTACTATTAAAAATTGAATAGTTAGGGCCTCCCTGGTGGCACAGTGGGTTGAGCATCGCACTGTGAAGCTGTCTGCAGTCTCTGCAATGTGGGTTCGATTCCCGGCTGGCCAGGGAGAAACCCACATGGCGCGGCAGACCTCTCCTGCCTCGCCTGCTACTCCCCTCAGCAGTGTCTTTGGTCCGTCTGCCTGTTCTGCTCCCCACTCTGTCTCTGGTGAATTCTCTCACCCTCCCATGCCTCTGACCTGTACCCCAGTTCTTGTATAAATAAATCTTAAAAAAAAATTGAATAGTTAATACACAACATATAATGTATAGGAACTTAATAATTGAGGGTTTTTTTTTTACATATTTCAATTGAGCTTGAAAATAATTGCACTTTAACAGAAGAGGAAACTGAGGTACAGAATGGCTGAGTGTTTTGCCCCAACATAGAGAAAGCAGCAGTATCTATCACAAACCCAAGACTCATGATTGCTAACCTCAAATATTTTTTACAAATATAGCTACTTAGTATCTTATAAGGAAGGAATTAAGCAAAAACCATAAATTCAAACGATTTACTTTTAAATTATGTCAGAATAACAGAGGGTTGACTGTAAAAAGTCATGAAATCAAAATATACATATAAAAATGTTTTTACTGGACACAACCAAAAGTCTTAACCATGGCAAAAAAATCCTAATCAGATTATTACCTGTACAATAGAATCATTCTCTTCTATTTATGAGCATTAGACCCAGACTTCTTTTAAAAACCTTACTTCCTGATAAGCCACCACAACTATGGCATATTAAACTCATTTATCTATTCTTCTAGTTTGTGATCTTCAAGAGAATCATATTTAGGACTAAAGCTAAAGCCATAAACACACAAATACAGAACAAGATGTAATGTTCGAAGGAGGGGCTTTGGCATCAAAGAGGCTGGGCCTCAGTTCTGACTTTAGCAATTCCTGGTCAGTGTGACTTTGGAAAAAATTTTTCTTAAGCCTGTTTCCTCATCTATAAAACAGGGATAATAAGAATGCATAAGAATAATTTTGCATGTGTGTGATAAAGTGAAATAATGTACATAAGGGATTGAGCATAGTGAGCAGCTAAAGAAAGGGCTCGATAAACCACATGGATGCTCTACATGGCAGCCTTTCCACACTGGAAAAGAAGCAAGCAGCAGTACCCATGTGACCGTGAGATTCATGGCAGATATCTGATCACAGAACAGTGCCTAGCAGGGTTATTATGAACACCTCCCCAAGCAATCTCACAGACATCATTTCACCAGTTTCCTCTCTGCATACATCTACAGGCCTGGGAGTATTAAAAAAGAATGAGAAAACACATTCTTATTTGAAAGATGGTGCTAATATTTGGGAGAATGAACAAGGGCAAATAAGGCACACATGGTCACCCCAGTTGTCCCATGTAAAGGAGAGGGGAGATGAGAGAGCTGGACCCAAAAGCCCTAGAAGGAGGAATGAATCAGGGGTGGATCTGGGGTGAGTCATGTCCCACTCAGAACACCTCTGATTCGTCCTTCTCCCTAGATTTTGATCTTGTTAAAACCATCTATCTTGTTATTTAAGCTGAACGTTGTTTCAAGTGCTGATAATAGGAAAGGGAAGGAACAAATTTAGGCAAACTACTATACCAATACCATTTTCATCAGAGCAACATGCCAAACTGTTCATGCTTGACAGGGTCAGCTAGTACCAATTTCCAGGCTGTGGACAGCAATTTGATCTGGGGCAGACTTCTCCAAATGGCTTTAGTCATTCTGAGGACAATCAATACCCCAGGAACATGCTCACCAGACATATGGTGAAAAACCCACAACAAGTAGAACAATGTAGCCACTTTGGCATGGAGCAATATGGCGGGAAGAACCGCATCCTGGCATCAGGGTCTCCACTATGCAGGCTGGGCAGCCCTAGCCGACAGGACCCTAAAGGCTCTTCAGTCAACCAAGGACAGACACCCTGGTGCAGCATGGAGGGCTGAAGTGGAGGAACACTAGGGGAGGCTTTAACTACCACAAATGGAAACTAACAGGCTGTGGAAACCTAAACAGTCATCATGAGAAAAATCTCTGTTTGTAAGGAAAAAAAAATAAATTAGCTCTGTGTCCTTCTCACACTGAGCTGATGAAACCACTTTATGGTGTAGTTCTGTTCAGTCCTTCTGTTTTGCATTTAAAAGAAAAGGAGTTGAAAATCAGAGTGAGAACAATACTTGAAGTATCAGATTTGCATTTCATTAGCTCCCCATATGGAGTGCAGAACTTCTTGCTTTTGAAATTGTATATATTTATGCTCCTCAACCCCCAGAGGCCGTCTGGACTAAACATGAGCTCTAATTCATAACAATTTTGGTTTCTGTTAATGTGGCCCACAAAGCGACTCAAGACTTTAATGGAGAGTACTTAAGAAAACCTACCTGTCATCGTGCCGCCTTGCACGTGGCCTGTTGGAACAGACAAAGAAACTGGACCCCTGGGGAAAGAGGAGAAGGGTACGTGGCCCTCCAGGATATTTCTATAGGTTGCCGAGTGCTTAGTATCATCTGTCATCCAGAGAATGAGTCAGTAATCTCTGTAATTTAAGGACCTTACCAATTCTAACCTTTTAATTGCTTTTAAAGCTTGGCAGTGCTCTGGTGTGCTGGAGGGTGGCAACTTTTGAGACTTCCACTTCACTTTTCTTTACAAGGCAGGAAACAAACTGGCCATTTAAAATAGTATTTAAGTCTACCTTGCTCCACTCAAGTATTTCAAAAATTTGCCAGAGAATTGGAACATCCAGGCGTAATTAAAGTAAGTTAAGGATGGATGGCTATATCAGCCTTAGCTCAGCTTCTGTGGATTTAAGCCAAATCCACCTACTTTAAAGTAGCTTTTTGTGGTTTACTAAACCCCAGCTGCCATGTTAAGCGAGCATCTGGAAAAAGAGAATGGCAGAACACTTCATAAAAGTATATTTTAGGGGGATTCATTCTGCAATATAAGCCAGCTTCCAAGTTTCTTTCTTTTTAGAAAGTCTGTTTTAGGGAATAAAGCAGAGTGAATTTTTAATTGCCACATGTCATCTATATACATGCAGTAGGAAAGTTATCGTTCATGCTGCCTGGGGTCTAAGGAATGGGTTCTCAATCTCAGTGTCCCTTCCATCCATTCCATTTTCTTCTCAAGTCTGTGGAAGACAGGGCCCTGGGCGCCTGGAGCTTCTGCTTCAACCTGACACCTTCCAGGCCATCTCTTTCCAGGAGTTGTAAGTGACCCTGACCTACTCCTCCCCTTCTTGGCCCCTGGGGAAGGGCTTTCCTTCTCATAGTCTGTTCATCTTTAGGCATGGTTGGGGCAGGTGCCCCAGACCAAAGGTCCACTAACTCTTTCAGTGTAGTGGGTAAGGAACTAATTGAGCAGCTACCACATGTAGGACTAATTCACAGGTACAATATAAGACTGCAACTTTCCTTACCTCTGCTTTATAGATGAGATGGGTATGGCTTGACCCTGAGCTAACTCAGCACCTACAAAGGCACCAGACATGGAGGGCAGGCTCTCTTGTTTGGTCTCATTCAATCCAAGTGATGACTGTCTGCAGCAGGCTCCACTCCTCCAGTGCCCCTGCTTCAACTGCATGTATCCTTGGGACTGCTGGCTATCCCCTATGCCCATGCATAAGTGGGTCCTTGAAGCCACTTTCTCTGGTAAGTCCTGCTGGTGCCCCTGAGCTGGGCTCCTTTCCCGTTCTGTTCAGACCAATCAAAGCCCTGAACTGCCCAGCAGTCACCTGACCCGTGTCATTTTTCTTCTCCAATTAGCCTAAGCACCTAAAGACTCCAGTGCTATCTCAAGTCTGGTACATCCTATGCCACCCAGATGGTGCCAGGCAAGTACATGCTAGCTAGCAAGTGGTAACCCTCAAAGAAAAAAGTCACAGCACACTTTCCCATCTCTCTCCCCCTTTTTCTTGCTGCTTTTATGTGCAGTAATGCATTACCAATGAGAAAGGGAGAAGAAAAGCAAGGCAAACTGCTGCCAAGTTAGAAAACCAAATAAGATATAAATTAAAATTAAATCTGGTTAATTTCTTTTAGCTTTACCACAGCACATGTAACATGTCAGTCCTAGGCTTTTCTGATAAGAGCAAAGCTATTGACCACCAAGCAGAAAAGCATGTGGGAGAAAGGGTTTTAGACTCTGATCAATAAGGCCCCCATTATCATAAGGTCAACTGGGACTCAATATTACATTGTTATGCACATACACTTTTTAATTACACTCACTATAATACCACTTATCGTAAATTGGCTTTTAATAGATAATTTACAGGAGCAAATTCTTAAACCAGTCTTCTAGAGAGTTTGGACACATTCAAGTTGTAAGTCACCTTAGCTTCTGACACATTTGAAGTAGCAAGGGAATTACATACCACAAATATGAAATAATTCCTTCAGTAATGGCATGGAAAATTTGCCAGAAAGAGTTGAAACCCTATCTATGACTGGTGTAATTATTCTGATTGTCATTTTGTACTAAGCCTAATCTGTCTATAAAGAACTGGATCAGTATTTTTACTCCTATGAGCACTTAAACAGTGTAGAAATTTAGAGAGTTAACTCTCTTTGAGAAATTATTTTAAGTGTTTCTTTTAGACTACAAAAACAAAATACAGGAAAAAATTCCACAATTAAAAAAAAAAAAAAACTTGCTCCACATTTTTACCTATTTTTGCCATTAGGAACGTTATTGGTAAAAAAAAAATATTGTAAGAAAGCAAATTATATACACCAAAAAGCCAAATAAGTAGACCTTCAAGCTACTTGCAATGGTGTCTTCCTGAACATGTGTTTAGGGAGCAAAAGTGGGAATCAGCACAGGGCCTGTCCACTTAGAAAGCCTCCAGTCAGAAGCAGAAATGAAAGGTTAACAGGATGGTTCACATTACCTTATGAGCTGTATTAAAATTCAGGGATCTCACTAAGCTTCAATTTCTTTCACTAAAAGAAACACTTGCTCCCTAAAGTAACATATATCTGGCTCACAATCAAGCTTCTATGTTGCAAACCAAGCAGCAGCTCTTTGTGTTAAAAGAAAGTCATTCTAAGATCATCTGTAAAACAAGGACTAGGACCTTCCCTCTTTACCCTCCCTGAAAGAGAAGCCACATTATACCAGGCTCAATGTGTTTTATGACAGTGTTTCCAGAATGGAACCAATATGACTTATTTTTAAAGCCCCAAAGTTTGGGATTCTTTACATCTTTATTTACTGATTCAGCATTAGTTATCTTTGCCTGATGTGAAAAATCCCTTGTTAGAGAAAAAGAAGGAGCTTGACACAGAAAAGCTACTTGAAATGTCCAGGATGACCTGACATACAGCTTAAAGCTACAATTAGACTCCAAGCCCCCAAATTTCCTTTCTCCTTTTCAATTAGTGATGTTCACTAATTAATGAGAAAGATTTCTGAACAGGGCTGAATTGATAAATTAGGCTTTTACTGAGATTTGAGATTTATATATCCTTTCAGTCATAAAAAAATGCTAAAAAAGAGCACGAAATCATATAGCCTTAAAGTATAAGAAAGTTAGAAAGCAGAATGAAACAAAGAACATTAATCATATAAAGTAAAGAGCCATTTTACAGGCTCTCTGAGGAAAAAAACAAACATTGATATGGGATGTTCTGCCTTTTAAGTTAACAAAGTAGGCAACCAGCTCCGACACATTCCAATAGAGAAAGTAAGCACCACCTTAAATAGAAGAGATTCTGAGGAACTGAACCTCAGCCGAGTACCATTAAAAGAACAAGTACAAACATGCGGTTTGGAGCAACATGACAGAAAAGTCAGACCCGATAGAAATGTTTATTCAACATCAACAATACCTCGATAGAAGGATGTTGCAATTCTGAGCTCTGCGACCATCAATCACCGAAAGCTCTTTGACTTTAAGCTTGGAACTCAGTGTGTCATCAATGGCATCTGCTTCTTTCTATAAAGAGCATGAAAGAAATCCATCAAGCCAAACAAGGACATTCCGACTTTAGACATACACTTTCCCTTTGTATTTTCTCTCTCTCTCTCTCTCTCTCTCACACACACACACACACACACACAGAGAGTTGAGATGGGGGGCAGTGTAGGGAAGTCGAGGAATTAAAACAAAGGCTAAAATCTAGTTGACAATGGGAAATAATAAGAAAAACTGACCACCCACATTTGAAAAAGCATTATTTGGAAGAACAAAGGGCTTCTAAGTTGAAGATGCTAAGTGTGCATAAATTAACAGTGAGTGGTGCCCTCCTTTTGTCCCCCAAATCCCTATGGATAGCAGACAGAAGAACTGTCACGATGAATCAAGTTCAGCTGAGGTTTGCCATGGCCAGTCTGGCCATTTGCAGGGTCCATTTACCCCAGAACCATTTGCATCCAGAGCACTCAAAAAGCTGAACAATGAAACTTCCCAAACGTCTTTACGAGCAACAGGAAGCTTCAAAGCCCAGATGGTACCTTTCATTACCCTGGTGCCTGATGGACAACGGGGAGGGGGCAGCTCAAAGCATTAGCTCAATCCCTTGAATTAACAAAGCACAACGTGCATGCTGCTGCTGCTCAGAAAGCTGTAAGCAATAACGTTGAGTCATAACTTATGGTGGAAGAAGGATAAAACAATTCTATATAAAATACTGTTTGAATAAGCTGCACAAAGTGAAAATGTAGACTGACTTGATAAATAACAAGTTTGATTTAAATAGAGGTCAGGATCAATTTTAAAAATGGATCATAGCATTTTAAGAACGTAAGGAACCAAAGCACTCTGGAACTATGTAAGTTTAGGATACAAAGACAATATGGAATTTATAATAAGGAAACCTGTGTGGTCCAACTTCAACAGCCAGTTGGGTTAAGATTTCAGGTACACCCCTACATATTCAGTTAAGAGTTGAATCCCAACATGGAATAATATAGGCATTGCATTATACTATTGGAATAAGAGGGATAGCCAAGAAATTTCAAGCTTATAGTGAGCCAAGGAGTTACATTAAGCAAGGTTTAGGAGGTTAGCTCACTTACCTGCTTGGAGTTACTGTTCACAAAGAAATCCTACAGCCATGGCAGAGGCATGGAAAAGGCAAATCAGATACATGCAGTTCAGAAATCACAGCAACAAATGGGGGAAAGTCAAAGCAGTCAGGGAAATCAGAGACACAGGGCAAAAGATGACTTATGCCTGCAGGATCAGCAATGAGAGTTGTTGAAGATGAGAGAGGCCTGGCTGAAGGCGCAATGTGGAGCAGAGTACTAAGCATTCAGGGCAGAGAGAGAAGATGACAGGTATTGCACACAATTTTTATTGGTGGCAAATCAAATTCAAAAAAGAGAGAACTTAAAACACCCCAGAGAGACTCAAGTTGGGGAAGGAACAAATCCTCTTTCAAAGGACCAGGGGCTCTATTTATTCAACAGGAAAATATCAGTTCCATCAACCACTGTCAGATATTACCCAGTGAAATACGCTCTTTGCTGGGTAGAAATAATTTCCTGCCTTCTTGTGTCACAAGGAGGGATTAAGAAAAGAAAAAAGAGAAGTTCAACAACATAGGTCATATTAACCCTCAGTATCCCTCAAGATTCCAAATGATGCCTGTGGGTACTATGGCTGGGTATGAGGGAAAAGACGATGTGCAGTAACTGAGTCATGTGGTGCACAGCCATGCTTGGCCCTGGCCCAATTGCCTTAAGGGCTTCTCGAGCATACAAGGTCAACAGTCTCTTTTTTGAAATTGTTCATAGAAAAGTCCTGGAGCGAAGAAGGAAAAGAGGAAGAAGCAATTGATATGAGAAAATCATAGCTTTCTTTGCATATTTTTGCAATGATGGAATGAATAAAAGCTTCGGTGTACAAAACACACCCCAGCTTTCAGGCCAACTGCTTGCACAACCAGCATTGGCTCAGCAGATTCCTCAAGGTCTTATTGGTCCCGGAAGCACTGCCAAGGCCAATTTTACACAGATGAGCTGGTTTGCATCATTCTTGTAGTGGGAAACACAATGTGTCCTCCCTGAACCCACCCATTCAGGGAGGGATCGCTTTTCTAGAATGACATTTGAGGAACAGATGACAACCAAAAGAAATCTTTCTTTTCTGAAGTCTCAGTTTTCCTTCATCCCTGTTCTAATGCCCAAGTTTTCTACTCTGAAGTTCTTTAGAACTCTTACCCTATAAAAGCAGCTTCTTCTTTCAAGGACAGAAAAAACTATGGTGAAGGGAACTTTTCTTTTGTAAGGAAGTTGCTAGCTGAAATTAGATCTGGCTCTGTTTGACAACTCTTTGTCCATTAGTTCCTGCTGTCAGGAAATTAAGACCTCTGACCTCAACTGTGGTGGACGATGGGGTCTGGCACCTCTCTTTTACTAGGTATGAGGCTCGGGGGTTCAGTCTCACTCTCTGTAAAACGGGGTTTAAAACTGGATTCTTGTGAAGATATAATACAATAAGGTATGTAGAGCATTTTGTATAGTACCTGACACATTTATTTATGAACACAATACTTAGAATACATCAGGCATTACAGTTACTTTATCTTTCAAGGTGATGATCAAGTCCATTATTTCTCCTTTTGCTTTTCTACCAGCAACAAGTTTAACAGTTAATAGCTAAGTAAAGTACCTTAGCTTTCCAGAAGTAAGGATGAGGCATGCCACGGGGGAGTTTGGTTAACTGGTAGTCTTTCAAATTCCCATTCTTAGGGAAAGACAAGTATCAAATGGGGTCACTTATATGTAGAATATGAAGAAACAGAACAAAGGGTCAGACAAAACCAAACTAATAACAAACCCTAAAATCCAACTAGATCTGAATCTACCAGAGGGGGAGGAAGAGAAGAAAGTGAGGAGGGGCTCAATGGACTATGATGGATACTCAGTGGGGTGTAGGTGTGATTGTGTACCTCTGATTCACAGTGTTGAAAATTAATGTTACTTTAATTAGGTAAAAAGATTCCCCTTCTTTACAGTCCTTTAATCATCACATTCTAAACGAAATCACAAAGTTTATTGGGGGCATGCTGAAAAAATAATGATGCTTCTAGTACTTTTCAAATAAGTTAACATTCTTTTTGAAAATGTCAATTATTCACTAACTGACTTAGGCCAAACATGATAGAATCCTCTATATTTGGCTCTACCTAAAAGAATGTTTGATTTTTGTGGATGATTTTTTCAGGTGTAGGGCTTAGAAAACAGGAAGTTGGGACATCTATTGTCAGGACCCAGTGCTGATAGGTTCCTATAGGTAGGATTCCACAATGAAGATGGCTCAACACTCCATAGATAATGACGAGTCTCAGACGAATAATGATAAATCTTACATAAATGCATCTTAATCTTTCTGAGATTGAGATCCCTCTGTATACCTGAAAGGGTATTCCTTTCCAGGAAAATATGTACACTTATATTTATATAAAACCCTGCATCAGATTAACTCCTATCATGGAGTACTGTTATGGAATCTACCTTATACTCTGGTCATGAGAAAAACCACTATTTACAATTTTCTCTTCTGCCTTCATGTGCCTTATGGTTAAGGGTAGATTATTGAAATAAATATTCTCATTTATATACTTTTTCAATGTAAGAATCACATACATAGAAAATGAAAAAATAAAAAGAATAAGAGGAAAATTCCTTGACCATTAATAAAAAATCAGACTATATCATTGAATGTTCCAAATGGCATCCCAAGAATGACCTATATATTATTACCTATTAGCAGGATGAGACAGATTCTGGAACATGGGATAGCAGTTATCCTTTGTTCCCTAAATCCAAGCAGAAAGGTTTAAAATGTTTTACTATGTGCTGATAATGGGACCTGTAAAAAAATGGGTGTCCTTAGACAAAGAGCAAGGAGGAGGAAAGGAGATAGCTATCATTTAATTGTATCTGAAATAGCATTACGATGCATAGTGCTACAGTATGCATTAAAACGGGGGTGTGTGTGTGTGTGGTTGGCCTAGAGAACATGTATAAAATAATTTCAAGAAAAATAAGTTCTGAGATTTGAGAAACTGACTTTTCAATGAACTTCTGGAATATGAGCAGGGGGAATAACCCTGCCTACTATTAAATTCCATTTCATGTGTCCCATAAGCTTACATAATCAGCTCTGCACACCTTTGATATCCACACTGAAAGAAAAAAAATTCCTGAATAAGGATGGTCTTGTTCTTAAAACTGGAGCTAAAGAAAACTCCTGACAAAGCCTGACATTCATAATGAATAAAACCATAGCATGAGAACAGAGTGAAACTAAGAATTATACTGCTTGTAGACCTGGCTATGCCAGCTGTTTGTACACACTGCATCATAGGAAATAGGAATAATACCAACTTTAGAGAGTCAGTATGATGATTAAAGAAATTAAAAAAATACACTAACTTTTTTTTTTTTTTACAGTTTTTTTTTTTTTTAAAGATTTATTTATTTATTTATACAAGCACTGGGTATAGTCAGAAGCGCGGGAAGGTGAGAGAATTCACCAGAGTTAGAGTGGAGAACAGAGCAGGCAGACTGACGAAATACACTGCTGAGGGGAGCAGCGGGCGGCAGGAGAGGTCTGCGTGCCATGTGGGTCCCTCGCCTGGCAGCCGGGGATCAAACTGGCACTGCAGAGGCTTTGGGCAGCTTTGCAGCCCAGCGCTCAACCGCTGCACCACCAGGGAGGCCCAATATACTAACTTCTTAAGAATTAAATTTTAGGACTGATAAGATTAGAAACTGGGCATATCATATTCAACACCAAAAATGTTAACAGATACTTAACATTGATTATTTATTTAGTATCTTTTAGTTAAAATTATGGCTATTTATGGGTTTTTCTCATCTCTGCTTTTATATCATAAGTTGAATTGTGAGCCTGAGCAACAACA
This sequence comes from Talpa occidentalis, assembly GCF_014898055.3. NCBI lineage: Eukaryota > Metazoa > Chordata > Mammalia > Eulipotyphla > Talpidae > Talpa > Talpa occidentalis. The sequence continues at coordinate 68,044,534 of NW_023601104.1, read as the reverse complement.
GCTCAATACATTTACAGTCTTTGGAATCCTTTAAACACAAAGCAGACAGCATATGTCTGTTCTGATTTTAATGGTAAATTTCTCAAATCAATGGGGGCATATCTTGAGTATGCGTGTATACATATATTTATATAAAATACCTCTCCTAGGGTAACTAATCAGTGTTCACCTAAATTATACAAGTCTGACACTTGAGTTCTTTTTCAAGATCTTACTCTGTGTAGTGTTCCTGTTGTATGCACAGAGATAATGGTATTTGTGTGCTCCTTTACCCCTCTGAAATATTTACATGATCAAACAACTGACCAAAGTCTAGAGACTTTAACCAGGGCTTTATAACTAGAGGATAGAAAGAGTGAATACTGTAGGAAAAGTAGGTTCCCCATATTCATTTGGGAGTGGAAAGGAGATCAGTGTAAGAGTGATGATAATTAGGTAATGCAGTGCCAACTCTAAAATGAAACAGCGTAGGTTTGTGATGCCATGATTAGTTACAAAACTAGGGGACATTCAATGACAGGTGCTGTGTTTCATTCACCCCTTCCTATATATTCCTACTAGAACGTGGATATCTTTCAATTTTCTGTCTCTCCACAGTTAGTAAATTTAATAAAATGCCTCAAATTACCTTCATTTAGGAAATGACATTTATAGTTCAAAAATTCTCATCTCAAATTCTTGCACCAACAGGGGAAATATACTTGAATTGAACGGAACAGGTGTGTTGAAATTTTTTTCTCCAGGAAATGTTACTAAAAATGTCACAAATGGCTCTACTTACCAGTCTACTTATTGTTAAGTACAACTGAAATGTTCTCGGCTATCCTGACTGGAATGAATACTGATTACTTAAACAGTGATTGGTTGCTAAGAGACAATTACCCAATCGCTAGGCTTTCTGCAACCTGTGTTCCAGAGCTCTTGAGAACTGTCCACATATTTGTCCCAGAGCATTTTGGCAGCATCCTTCTGCACCTTCTGCTGAAAGCTAGTTAATTATGAGTCTTGTAAACTTGGGTCTTTCAACCACCTGCCTTCGTAATAAGTGCAAGCCACATGTTCAGACTTGAATAGCATCATTTGAAATAACTGATGTTTTCCCTTCCTTCAGTTTACCTTCTCCAAGTTTCCAAATTTTCATCTTAGGCAAACAGAATGGACTGTTATTAGGACTAAACTGAAGGGGGAAATTAATGGGACATGAAATGAGGTCAGCAGATTATTTGAATCTAATAGGAATTTGCTAAAATGTATTATGAGCTCGTATCGTGACCCAGAGGACACCTTCTGAAAGGGGAATAGGATGAGGGGAGGGATGCAGGGAGGGGGAGGAGAGGGGTGAGAGAGAGGGAGGGAGAGAGGGAGGAAGGTAAGAAGGGAGTGGAGGAGGGAGGAAGGGAGAGAGAGGATGCCCTAGCTATGGCCAATGAGGAATGAATCTGGTCTGAGAGGCAACCACCTACATTTTTGTACTTTACTGAAACAGCATAAAATGCACCAGAGAAGATTTTCCTCTTAATTGAAAAATATTCTGTCTAAAAGACATAGCCTTTTTTTTTTTCTTTTCAATTTCATATGCATTAGAGGCCATTTTGAAAATTAAAAACCTTCTCAGCTTTTGCTTCTTCCCCATCTTCAGGCCATCATCCCCCTCAGCACTCAGCAGTTCTGTTCTGAGACACTCCTAGGGACCTGGGCCAAGCCCAAGCAGACCAGGAAGTCTGCTGCTCTTCTGAGGATGCTCCACCCTCGGCATGATTCATGGGGGAGTTGAGGGCCTCCAGACCAAGCCAAGGAAAACCCCTGTACAGATGCCCAGGATCTCTGTGCTCCTGCTTAAGGCATACTCTGTTCTCTCCATATATCTCTCCCCAGGACAGCCTTGAAAACCTGCCTTCTCACGCTGGGACTCAAGTTTTCCCTTCCCAGGCTTTTGCTTGGGTGCCCACAGTACCTCTCCTTGCTCTAAAACATGTTTTCTTTGGTTTTTTAAAAAAGAGTTATTTATTTATACAAGAACCAGGGTACAGGCCAGATGCGCGGGAGGGTGAGAGGATTGACCAGAGATAGAGCGGGGAACAGAACAGGCAGACTGACAAAATACACTGCTGAGGGGAGCAGCGGGTGAGACAGGAGAGGTCTGCAGTACCATGTGGGATTCTCACCGGCTGGCTAGGATCTAACTGGCACTGCAGAGGCTGCGGAAAGCTTCACAGTACAGCACTCAATCACCTGTGCCACCAGGGAGGCCCCAACTCTGAAACATTTGTAGTGAGTCACCTTGCTGTGACCTCTTGTGCTCTACCCTGAAGAACATCCAGCATGATGCCCTCCAGGAGTTTGGGGTACCACACACTCATGACCAGGGCTTGTCAGGGCAGCCAGCAAGCATGTGTCCAGTGCTGTCCCTGCGATCACAAAAGCTTTGCTTGCTTTTCAGAAGCTTCTCTGATCCCACTTGAACCACTGCCATCTCACACTTGCTCAGCCTTCCCAGACCCACTTTCAACTCTATCATGTTCAAGACACACAGTTACAACTTCCCCCGGCCTGGCTGCCATTTACCCATCTTACTTTTAAAGGTCAAGCTATTTCAAAAAGCAGCTCACTCCTGACAATAACCAGCTGATATATATGAACATGTATTTCTAAAAGTCAGAAAAAATAAAATGGCTTCAGAAACAAACCACTGTGAGGTCATGAGTTAGGTGATTCTCCTACTAGTGTTTTTCTCCTGGTGACCCATTTTGACCAACCACAATGATAATACACAGAACTCCTTTCAACAATGGAGATGGCATGAAGCTCTCAAAGAGCTTGCATACTTTTCTCCATCTCTCTTTCTCTCTCTTTCACACACACTCTCTCTCTGTCTCTCTCTCTCTCTCACAGGTACTTGGACACACATGTGGACACATAACATGCTGCTTTGCAAGAGGATACCAGGGTACCAAGGAGCCGACAACTAAAACCTCAAGGTTATGGCAGATGGCCCAGGGATCATGCACAGGACACAATTTTTTTTACTTCTTGGCCTCTGTACCACATGCTGTTACCTGCTGTCTTTGGTAAGCAGAGAAAGTTCTTTCCAGGTCTTCAAGATCTAGAATTTTGAAGACTTTTGTATCATCAATCTCGGTCCATACTGTTCCTTCCAGTTTGTTCTGCAAACATGAAGTTAATAAGTGCTGTAGTTTATAGTTATACACTAAAAGAACAGACGTGATTATTTTTTTTAACATGCTGTTATCCCCAATTTTTCACTCTACCAGATGCGCCAAGTGAGCTGGTTTCAAACAACGTGTCATTAATTTCAGAAGTTTTATTACTTAAATATCTGAGTTAGTGGGAACCCTGAGTTCACACTAGAAAATGAAATCATTTAACAGCCAGGCTGCTTCCCCTCTCGGTGACAGCGTGCTGAGCCACTAATGCTACCCATTAGAGGGAAAACTGGAACAAATAGCTTACCTCAGGCAGCTTGCACCAGTTGAAGGATTTCAGGGCATTTGTGGGCTGAGGGATGTTTTTCTTCTTGAGTGCCAGGCCCATTGGAGCGCCAGGGGGTGGCATGAATCCCCCTAATGGAGGTGGCCCCGGGGGAGGAGGAGGGCCACCAGGAGGGAGTGGAGGTGGTGGAGGGGGCAGCATTCCACCGGCCAAAAGTGGTGGTGGAGGGGGAGGAAGGAGAGACCCAGGTGCAGAGGAAGGAAAGGGCCCCCCTGGGGCTCCAGGCGAGGGTCCACCAGGGACTGAGGCACTGATGGCCCTCTGAAAAGACAAAACCAGTGGAAGAAGTCAAGACATGGGATGTTTTTGAGAGTCTGAAACTTTGCTTCAAATGTGCATTATAAAGAAAACCCACACTTCTGAGAATGAAAAGGGGCAGTGAGGTCAATGGACTCTTACAGGCCTCCATGGGCTCTCTCTGGTCAGCCCTTCAACAGTCTAGTGCTCATCTGCAATGCGCTCACATGTCTCTCACTTCCTGGACCCATTGCACAGTTTTTTTTTCATGAGATCAGTTCATTTTAGAAGCTAATGTGATTTTCCTTGTTGGAGGCTTTGTGTTTAAGAAATCCTCTCCCTCCAAAAAAGAAAAAAAATAAACCTGTCTCTGCTGCCCAACCTGACTGGTAAGCAGAGTGAGCAAATGTCACATCCACTGTGATAAATCAAGGCTGTCAGGCTTTCTATCCACAGGCAGAAATTATCTGCTTGAGGATGGGGAGCTCCGGGCGAAGTGAGGCCTCGGCAGCAGCCCGGAACAGAAGACCCTGTGCGGCCCACAGCTCTCACCCTGTTGAGCTCGTGGAGCTGTGCCGTGAGATCCGCCACCTGCTGCTTGACTTGCTTATGCTCGGTGGTCTCCTTTTCAAGCTTCTCTTTCATCTTGTTTAAGGTCTGCATCATCTCCTCTTTCTCTTGGGTCTTGGCATCACACTCTCGCTCTTTCTTTTCCAATTTCTGCTGTAACTCATTGTGCTCTGAACATGAAAATAAGGGGATGTAAAGACGGGGCACTCTTTAGTGCTGGAACATTCTCTCTACTAAGGACACTGACCAAGGGTGACCATGAGGGTCTTTATGAAGTATTGCTCCTCTCGTCCATCAAAGGGAGACTTAAGGGCTCAAAGGTGGTCATGCTTAGAGGGGGCTTCAAATGAACCACCGTACTGACATTTAAAAGACTGAAGAATCCCCAGAGTCACAGGGCTAACGATGGAACACAAGTGTGTGAGTGGCCATTGGTGGAGAGAATGGTGCTTGTTTGGGATTGAATTCAGAATCCTGTCAAAGAAAGGGTCTTGGAGCCAGGCTGGGGAAAGGAATTTGAAAGGGTCTCTTTTTGTAAATTAGATACCAGTCTGAGGGAAGCGAGGGTTTCACTGGGCAGGTTTGCTGGCTCACGTCTGACAAGCAGAAGGGCTGGAAGGAAGGATCTTGCCCTCTGAGGGAATGTTGCTGCCAGACACAGTGTCTGCCCAACGAGGAGTCATTTCTCCCATTTCCCCTCAGAAGGCTGTTGGGCCTGGAGTATTTTATGCTTCCAGCTAACAATTTATAAAACTTGTGAAAGCAAATGTTATCATCTCAACATTAAATATCTTAAGGGCAGTAGTTACTGGCTGAGCATGAGAGTCACCATAACAGGGGGGAAAAATATTAGCTTTCAGCTGTAATTTTACTGACTTCCCAATACAGCTATCATGGAACAAGGCAGCCAGTTTAGCATACTGTTTATTTACATTGCCAAAAAACCTGCTGACAGGAGTGATGGGCTTTGGGAAAGAGAACTAATGAAGTTTAGGCTGCAGGTTTTTATTGCCAATACTTGGCCCCAATTCTGATTCTTTTATAACAACAAACTCACAAGAGAGAGGGTCTGCTGGGACAGAGCAGTAGAGTTGGTCTCTATATCTGAATTTGATAACACATTTAAATTCTTGCTTTTTCTTTACCTTACATTTTCTCTTCTGAGTCCTCCAAAATATATTGGGTTGTCAGAAAAGTCATGACTTTTTTTCTGTTTTTCAAGCAAAAATACATCAGGACTTTTCTGACAGCCCAATAGTTTACAGAGAAGGATTCAAGCTATGAAAATTTTTGGACCTTTACCAGGCTTCAGTTAAGATAACCTTTAACTCACTTCTACTCTGTGGAAGGCTTCCCTGACTTCTTCAGAGACACATGAAAAACCTCACTGTCTCCCACATCTTCCTTCTTCTATCTCCATTTCATTCTGATTGGCAATTTTAAGAATTGACAAATCTGGCCACGCTCTAGAACCACTTGAGAAATTTAACATTTCAAGATCTCCACATCCTATTCCAAGGGATCTATGCTGTATGGGCAGGGCAGGGCTTAGGAATCTGTGATTTCTGAACACTCCTTAGATGATTCTGATGTAATGCCACCTTTGTGAAGCCCCAGCCTAAAGAGTCTCTTCACAAATGATTTCCATTTATTACCCATTCACTAAGCTCTTATTGAACATTAACTAGCTGTGTTACACTAAAGAGAATTCTCTCCAAATATTCTCCACCTTTCAGATCCAAGGACTTCCTGTCTCCTTACTCCTTCCACTCTTGGAATTAATCAACAAATACTCTCTTAAATACAACTTTGCTTCTTGAAGCTTCCAGGAAAGAATTAATTTTACCTGTAACATCTCTTCTTTTACTTTGTACCTACGACCTCACTGTAAACCACCCAGTTCCAGCCTGACTTTGGCCATTACTTCTTGTATCACCATAGCTGCCTAATCCTACCATAGTTGCTATCATATATTGTGCAACCTGAACATTCCAGGCACTATATTAAAGTCCTTTATTTGTTTTGTCATTTAATCTTCACAGCAACCCTGTAAGTTAGGTTTAATCTTCACTTTACAGAAGTGAGGAGAAAAGGACACGACTTAGCTTACCTACCCAGTCAGTAAGGGGCAGAATTCAGGCTCAGGCCCACAGCTTCTAGTACAGTGCCTGACACGGTAAGGCTTCAATAAGTATTCACCGACTGAACAATCCTAAAACTTACATCCCAAGTACTCTCCTCAACGTGCGCACGTCATTCTCCAGGTTTTTGAGTGCTTCCCTTAATTGCCACTCGTTGATGGTTTTCTCTTTGGTATGATCTCTTTTTACCCTTCTAGTCAGTGTGTCTATTCTTTCTACAGCAGTTTATGGTATTTATTTATAAAAATGTATGCCCATCCTCATTTATTTTTATTTGAGTGTAATCTGAATTTCCATGAGGATAACCTATTTGTACTTCTCATTTGATAGTTTCTACTACCAGTGGCACCCCGCTTTTCTGCTCAATGGAAAAGGACAAATGTGAGAGAGGACAGGAAATGTTTCAGATCTCTTGGACCTTGCTTTCAACATGCTAAATAACAAAGCAAGTGCTGTTGTATTTCACTGGCTGTGACTGAATAACTTGGACAAGAAAATGGAAGCCAGTTGACCAACACAGTGAAAGAATAGTGGTCGGGGATATGATTATTTTCTCAAAGGGCCAACTGTAATTTGCTAATATTCTGAAATAAGAGAGTTATATCCATTCTGTGAGTAGCCAGCAGAGTGATGGACACAAATGATCCTCTTACGAATTAATGCTGCATATTAACATAAAAGACATATTGAAATATCTACCAATTGCTGGTCTGTTAGTGTTTCATAGCACATATGCCTACAGTGATCAGTCATTTTTTTCTGTATGATTTCCCTTTTTAGAAGTGATGCCAAATTAAGATCACGTGGTGAATTAGGCAGCTGAAACTAAACTGCCTAAAATTTTGGGCAATTGCTGGTATCTCATATCAGAGTTCTTAAAATTCACTGTCATTTAAAGAGTGGGAGTGATGAAGGGTTGAGATGAAAATTTGAATTCATTTAATTCAATATTAAATTGCAAATGACAGTTTTTCCAAAAAAATTGCATGATTAAAGTACAAGGATAAAATATTTGGGAATTAGCATGACAACTAACATAACCTGAGTCAGGAAAAACCAGTGAAAAATGCTCTAAGACATGGAAAAAGAAGGCTACTTGATGCACTGAAGTCAATAAAAATTATCAATGCAAATTCCTTATATGTACAGAGTTGCCTAATAACCAGCAACATGGTCTTGTCAGAGTCTCATTGTTTACCTTTTCTCATTTTTTCTGCTTGTTCTTTCCACTGCTTAACTTCATTTTCATTAACCAACCTGTATGATAGTTAAAGGAGCATTCATTACAAAAAAACATAAAAGCCCATTGCGAAATGCATGCTGTCTATGTACAAAAATCATCTACTGTAGAGAATACCCTCAGGATGCTTGAAACCCATTTAAACCCAGATGTTTCTTAGATATAGTACATGTGTATATACAGGAACTCATATTTGATTGCTAGAACATTTCAGCTTCTACTAGCTCATATCTGAAGTAGGATAAAATAAACAACATTGTCACTATCTTCTCATAGACTGTAAAATAAAAATAAACTTACATTCGTACGACATTCTTAATATTAAAATTTTCCAAAGGTGTGGAGTCAGGGTCCTGTCCTTTGTCATTTTGGATAACTATTTGCTGTATAATCCTATCTAGCAGCAGCCAGTACTGAACAGTGTTGCCACTTCTCTTGTCTAGAAAGAAAAGAATGGTAGAAATAAAACTTTAAATTGTTTCTAAACTAAGACAGTATTTTTCAGTAGTGACCACCCTCCAGAGTCAGAAAGCCAGAGAAATGTTTACACCATCTGTACCAAAGCTCCCCGAAGTTTCTGAAATCCTGACATGCAATGATCTATTATTTGATTGCGAGGTACCGTCTACTATCCCTTTCTAACTGTGTTGTAAGGCATATATCTTTTTTGAAACAAAGTAAGTTGGAATTGATTTCATTTTGAGAACTTCAAATACCCCTAAAATCTGGAGCCCTTGGTGTGCACCCAAACTAAAAGCACTGTTCTTAAGACAGAGCCCTGTGCACAATGTTTAAACATTCAAAATCACATATGTAAGTCACAAACACACTCACAAGGCATTTGGAGGCAGTGGTGCAGGATGGACATGAAGTGAGGGTAAGCTTCACTGTGAGTCAGCCTCTTCCTGGTCAGCTCAAACATCTGAGTCGCACTTTTTGTGTCTATGTGAACCTGTTTTATATGAAAAAGATATCTAAGTAAAATGCCTGAGGTCCTCAGTTCCCAAAATGCAAGATAAGCAAATCCAAGGCAAACAGAAGCTAATCCTGCCACTTAGGTAGCAAAACAGAACTCTGGTTTTGCTCTTAGGATACACTGGTCCATGTCTACTCTAGCGCACACACAGGGAAATTCCATGCACTAGTGAGTCAAATCAGACTAACTGTGAGCACACATACCAGTTCAAATCTTTTGGCAAATTCTAGTTCATCTTCATTTCGGAGCATTTCAAAAAAGTCTAAATGCCTGAGAGAATTAAAAAGAAGCTATTAGAAGCAGAACAACCTACAAACATAGGCACACAGGAGTCAAGACATTAACACTGAGGCCTTTCCTAAATTTTTGGGGATTATCTCTAAAATAAATAAGACATCACAATTTGAAAATCTTTGCTTAACTATGCTTTTTCTAAGGGAAAAAAAGAAATCCATCATTTGGCTGAGATGAAATCGCAATAAGAGATAAATTTAAAAGTCTAGGATACCTTACCTCTAGTAGACAATAAATGTTTATCAAATCCAAAAATTATCTAGTCTGTTCACAGACTCCATTTCTAGAAAAACAAGCTCATATACCTACATTTGACTAGCTGCTGTGTTAAAGATCACAGAAGAATGTTCATATCATTCACTTATTTATTCCAATATTTACTGAGCCACACTCTACAATGCAGACACAGGGGATGCTAAGTTCTCTGAAGAAAAATACATTGGGGTAATGGGAATAGAAAAAGATAAATATGAGGTGATTAATGTGCAGAAAGGCTGGAAAAGGTCTTTTGTTAGGGAACAAGGGAAAAAGCCATCTGGGTATCTGTGGGAAGATACAGCAAGTGCAATGAGAATGAGGCAAGAGTATTTTGGTATGTTCAGAGAATATCAAGGAGAAGAAAATGCCTGAGTGCATGAACATGGGAGAAGAGAGGTAGAAGGAAGACATCTGGGACTAGTGGGGTATGATAATAATAAAATGATTGCAGACAAGAATAAATGAATAGGAAGGTAGAAATTAACAATTACAGAATGCTTATCAAAGGTGTCAAGTGATTCCACACATTGTATAGTCAATTTCATAACAGTCTTGAAAGACAGTTGTCATCCTAAATTATCACCATCATTATTGTATTTCTTGCTGTATAAAAAAAGTAAGGATCAGAAAAATTTAGTAACTTGACCAGAATACAAAGAAAGTAAGAAGCAGGAGTAGGCTATAAATTCAGATCTAATACCTGAAAACCCATACTAAGTTCTCTACACAACATGATGCTTCTTTCATTTAGAAAGTCTTAATATAAAACCATTGTTAGCTGAACTAAAATTCTGGTCCCAGCTCCTTATATTACAGAAGGTAGTTCACAGGCTGGAAAGAGTGTGAACTCTCTCAGGTTATAATAGTCTGACTTACCTATCTAATGTTGAATTTTCATGTTCCCTTAATTTATCTATTACAGGTTGAATTCCTAACATCAGAAATTCATAGCGAAGATGAAGTCTAAAGTCCAGACTTTCCTGAAAGTGGAAGGGTGATAAAATATATTATATATTTATGATTGACTACAGTCACTTTTTTTAAACATTATTCTTTAATAACATTATGCTTAAAACTGTGGTACAGAAGGGTCTTACCACGCCTGCGCCTTGGCTGAGCACGGCATTGATGAAGGACATGATGGCGGTCTTGAGACTTACTTCATCTCTATACCGCCCTGTGCTTTTGTCCAAGTCATTAATTAAGGTCTATCAAGGATACAAACATAAAAACAAAGGACTGAATCATTAACAACCTTATAGTCATTTATTCATTATTTTAGAGTCAGGATTATAAAAACTTTATTCAGAATGTTGATTGACAGAAAGTCACTTTCCCCATCTAAGTACTTAAAAACACATTCAAAATTCTTAACATCACATATGTCGTATGTACATGTATGCCAGGTACAAAAATGGTGACATCACTGTTAACACTGATCCTGAATCAAGAATGGCAACTAATAACATTTTCAGGGACCATTCCACTTAGTGGCTTCAGAAGATGTGTGCTATATTGTGTAGGAAGTAGGGCCACATTTTGAAGTTCAGTTAATCAAAAATTCCAGATGGATCAACTGCAGAAAGTACATTCTACTCTCCGGTACTAAAATCTAAGAAAAAAGGAGATGCTTGGAATCATGGGGTGAGTAATCACCACAGGGAGAAATTTCAAGTTATGTTCTCCCTTCCCTTTCCCCCTGTCAGAGGAATAACCAAAGCATGGAGGCACACTCACCTGGAAGCGGGTTCTCTCGCTGGCGTACTTCTGGTAATGCAGCATGGCCTGCAGAACCTTCTTGTGACCCCCGGGAACCAGGCACACAGCGCCCAAGATTTCCAGCACGGCCACCTTTGTTTTAATGTTCTCTGTGCTCAGACTCTGAGCAATTACATTTATACTCTCAGAATGAGCCAGGACATGAGCCCGACCTTGAGAGTTGTTCATTAGCGCCTTTATACATCCAATGAGAGAGGTATGTATTCGAGACTCTGAGGTCTCATAGTCCATGGTCTTTAGAAAGTTGAGAATACATGATAGGCCATCTAAGTCAATGAATCTGGTTACAAACCTGTCATGAGAAGAAGGTTAAAGTGTATCAGAACTAAGCCTCTTTGAAATTTTGTAATAATCTAGATGGAAAAGTCCAGAGGAGGGGGCAGGACAGAAAAAAGAGAAATACACTTCTTAAAGTACCATAAGGTTTTTGCTGATGAATTCTTCTTAATTTCTGGTCTCTTCCTTGGCAAGGACCCAATGGTCAGCTCTAACCAGAAAGAGTGAAAAGATCTTTCCATTTGAGGTAAATACATCTTAACTGATATATTTTATGATGAATAGACCAATGAAAATAAACAACAAGCAGACACTCAGAACCCACATATAGGCTTGAGTTGAAGTCATCTGCTGAGGCTGTGTTACTGTAGAATGCAGCCCCCCTGCACTTTTATGTGTTGACCAGTGTGACTCAGGCAGACCCCCTTATCAATGACAGTCAAAGTACATGCTTGAACTCCAGGATATTTACTTGTCAAATAAATGATAATTTATAGTTCTACAATTTTGTAGAAAAATCATCTTTTGTATGATGATACATTGGCTCCCAATATATAAAACAGATAAAAAGCAATATTTTATTACCGTAACTATTATTGTTCACTATAAAATTTATCAATGAAAATAGTTCACAATTGAAAAGTGCATGTGAAAGCCTCTGAAAAGTTCAAAAGTAACATGACCTTACCTACAGGTACTTTAAGTGACTACTCAGAAACTTCTGAATTTATTTAGCCTTGGCTACCCATTAACATCTGAGAATACAGAATATATACACAGAAGAAAACATTGATCTAGTTAAAATAGGCTAGAAAATCCCAGATATATAATTTATAAGGGTTATTGATGAATCAGTAAATTTTTCTTAGTAGCATTTTATATTCAAATAAAGGAAGGGAATCTTTGTTTTATCGTCATTTTAACCAACCACTATATGATCCAGATATAATAAAACTAATTAAACCAGTTGGCTTTCATTTAACAACTGTGCTAAAAAAATATGTTCTTATCAGTACCCCACATCCCACCAGACTTAAAGAAGCATTAATGGAAAAATTGAAGGTACAGGAGGAAAACAGCAGAAGCTTATTACTAGAGAGGAGGCAAATCACTATTGCCAGAAAGTCTGCCCTTTTTTTCACTTTTATTGGAATACAACTCACATGCCATAAACTTCATACTTTTAAAGTATACCATTCAGTGGTTTTTCATATATTCATGGAGTAGTGCACCTATTCCCACTATCTCTCAGAACAATTTATCGACCCCAAAAGACCATTTCCACCTCTCTTCAGCAGACAACTACTAATCTTTCTATGTCTAAGGACTGGGCTTTTCTGGACATGTCGGACATGTCATATGAATCACTTGTGACCTTCTGTGTCTGGCTTCTTCCTTTTTAGCAGTCAAATAATATTCTGCTGTATGGCTATATCACTTTTTATTTACCCATTCATTATCAGATAGAATTTGGATTGCTTCCACTTTTTATCTATTATAAACAATACCGATATGAGCATTCACGCACAAAATTTTGGGAGGACATGTTTTCATTTCCCTTGGCTATATATCTAGTAGTAGAATTGCTGGTACATATGGCAACACTATGTTTAACAATCTGCCCAACTGTTTTTCAAAGCGGTTGTACCACTTTACATTCCCACCAGCAATGAATGAGGGTTCTACTTTGTTCACATTCTCATCAACAGTTGCTAGTCTCTTTTTTATTTTAACCATGCTAGTGACTGTCTCCTTGTCTTTTAATTGAAGAAAATTGATTTAATGAAAATTCATGGCTAAAATATTTCATCTGCAATTTAAACTGCATACTTTTAAGATTTCCTTGAAAGCTTGACGAATGCATTAAAAGGAAGGCAAGAAGAAAAGGGAGGAAGAAAGGACAGAAGAAAACAGTAAAAAGAAGAAAAAGAAGAGACAAATAGTACATGCTACCTAGGGGGGAATTACCTCATTGGTTTTGTCCTTAGTGCTGTCTTCAAACTCTCTATAGTTTTACTTCTCTCCTCCTCCTCTTCTTTCTCTAATGCCAGCAGAGATTTTCTCTATGTAAAGAAAACTTAAGTTATTTCTTCAAATTGTTTCAATTATTGCATAAGCAGACAAGCCTACAGATTATGTGCTACCATTACTTTTAATGCAATCAATAAATCTGTGATTAAGATTTACTATAAGCCAAAGTGTAGAGCAAAAGCATCAAGAATTATACAAATCTGCTATCTCGTCTATAAGTTATTTTTAATCTTAACGCTATAAGGAAATGCTTAGAAATACTAGTAGAGATTAATTGCCCAGATGTTTGTATAACTGTTCTATCGCTATACCCTGATAAAGATACTACCATTTATAATTGAGAGAAAGAAGGCTGGACCTGTAGTTTAATAGAACATCCTGGAAACTAAAATTTACAGCAGCAAACCATCAGACTGAAGTGGCTGCAATCCTCTCACAGTATCTCTCCTATGACTCTGCTGAAAAGTGTAATAGTTTTCTATACTTTTTGTTACATCAAGTTATTTTTTTAAGAGGAACAATTAAATCGGATCTGCTACTAAGGTGGACAAGTCCCTCAGAATAAATGCTTAACTTTAGAAATGATTTAATATCACTTGGAAACCAGTATATGGAGTGCATGTATGTATGTATGAGTGTGATGTATGTGTTCATGTGTGTGTAGACATGCTCTGCCACCCAGAGATCTGTGAGAGCCATGCTTTTCAAACTCTAACGTGGAGATGAATCATTTGGAGATCTTGTTAAAATTTAGGCTCTTGTTTGATATGTCTGTGTTCACCAAAGCCTAAGATGCTGCGCTTCTGACTCATTTCTAGGCAATCCTAATGCTGCAGGTGTGTGGCTTTTGAGAAATCAGGTTGTAAGGAAGCAGGTCTCAGTTAATATTAAGCTGTCATGAGTGCGAGTGAGGTTTTATGGGCTTCCCTCTCTTTACCCTACTTTGAACAGGTGCTTGTGTAGTCTCAGTCTTTTTACTTGTTACCAGTTTGTTTTTTTTTTTTAAAGATATATTTATTTTTATACAAGAGCTGTGATACAGGCCAGAGGTTCAGGAGGGTTAGAAGATTCACCAGAGACAGAGTGGGGAGCAGAACAGGCAGACTGACTGAAATACACTGCTGAGGGGAGCAGCGGGCGAGAAAGGAGAGGTCTGCCACACCATGTGGGAATCTCCCTGGCCAGCCAGGAATCGAACCTGCGCTACAGAGGCTGTGGACAGCTTCACAGTGCTGCCTGCATTCAACCCACTGCGCCACTGGGGAGGCCTCTTGTTACTAGTTCTGATGAAAGGATTTTTGGGAAGCAAGTTAAAAAGGAAAGTTTGGCTCTTATCCATGGGTGTCACATGGGTGTCAGTGATCTAGCCTCTCCCCTTTTTTCGGGACCACAAATCATTGAGTGACCTAATTTTTCAAGTCAACAGTATCAGTATTAAGAACTCAAAAGTTAACTAAAGACTAAATTTGACTTTGCAATTAGGAGAGTAAACTGCAAGGCAAATGAATATGTCGGTATCATTTATGGAACTGAAATAAAAACAGTAAACTCTTGTTTTTTAAACTTGTTACTGCTTCTGCTAAAGCTGTCCTCTTCCTGTGATGTTCCTAGACAGCTGTCACAGGCAGACTGGGGGTGGAGAAAGTGCATGTGGAAATAGCCAATGAATTCCTTCATGGCTCTGAGACCCACCTCCTGGAAAATTCAGCACAAATCCAGCCAAGTATGTTTAATCTCCTATACACAGCTGAACTTGTTTAGACTCAAGCAATCACTTTAAATCTGCAGCTCAGAATCAAGCCTTTTATGAATATCACTCCTTTTCCCTGAGCTTAATCACACAAAACTATCCCAAAAATTAAAGACCACACACAAATAGTATTGTGGCTCACAAATACTAAATAAAGGTGTATGCATTTATCCTGTTAATGACCATGGAGACTGGAACATCTGAATAAAACAGACTATATTACATCCCAAGTAGAGCTGGGAGATTTAGGAAATGTTAAGAAAATTAAATTGGGATTTAATTTCCCCAGTATAAGGAGCATTACCTTCCTATGAAACAGAAGACAATTCACTTTTCTGTATGTGATAAGATAGATTTGGATTTAAAATTCTGTTTATTGTATGAGAACACTGAGGACATACAGATGAAACTGATGTTCTACAGAAACTTTTCAAAATAAAGTAACTTCCTTTACATTTTTAAGCTTAACAACTGGGAAGAAGACTTAGTTTGCAAGTTTTGGCAGCAAAGGAGGATATGCCTGTATTTCTGAAGAAGACCACAATGCCAAATATCAAGTCTGCACTTGGCACATACAGGTCAGGCCTGTGGCAACTTCTTTGGGTGCTCAATGCACTTAGCATATCCTTGTGCCCATGAAAAGTAGGTGAAGGACAAAGTGCATCCTGACAGAGAATAAAGAGTGAAACATGTAGGTCTGAGAGAGATGTATAGATGAGGCATGGAATTCATTTCTGGCTGGGAGCATGGAACTAAGCTCCTGTTTGAAACATTTCCTTAGTGTGAAATCAAGCCTGCTGAACACACTGGACTTCACCTTACATCTGTCCTCCTTGAGGGTACCCAGAGAAGACACAGACACAGAAAGCCTGGGTTATTTTTGAACTTGTTGGGCTTCACAATTTTATTATTCTGTTCATCACTTTTTAAAAGCCAACTGATCACCCAGGGGTTCTTTTAAGAACAAAGCATTCTTGTTATGAGGCTTAATTGAAGTAACTGAACTTGTTCCACAAACAGCTTCACAGACCAAAAAGGGCTGCAGTTCTCAGCCTAGACTGTTTATCAGACTCTGGAGAAAAAACAAAACAAAACAAAACAGATGCCTGCCCCACCCCAGAAAAGTTTGGGGTGGAGGTGGTATTACCGGGCCCTTTTAATGTGCCAAAGAGTTTTAAAAACCAAGGCGAGTGAAAGACAAACTGAAAAGGTGTTTGAGCTTAGACTGATAGGTTTAAATTCCAGCTCTATCATCTCCTAATTAGATGACCTTGGGTAAACTAGCCTTTCTCTGGGTGTGAGACCTTATCTATAAATAGCACTTACTGCATAGGGTGCTTGGAAAGATCTACAACATGTGAAATGCCTGTTACACTGCCTTTCATGTGCTGGACACTCATAGTAGTAGTTATATTGATGCTTAGGACAATGAATGATGACAGTGTGGATAAATGTCCCTTCAACAATTCCCTAACCAAAGAGACAAAGAGTCTAGTTGCCAATCTAGAGTAATAATGTCCTTTTTGGTCCCCAGAGACAATGTTCTCAGGATGTCTGCTGTGTGTTATCAGGAATTCTCTCACAGTTATCAGAGAAATTAGCCAGAACTATGGGAGGGGGTGGTGGTGGCAACAAATATGACGAGAAAAACAGAAAACTCAGCTTATGGTTTCTGATCTCATAAGGTCTTCTTGTTCCTTTATGTCTGCAGGAGTTCTGAAGCCTCATTAATCCTTGAACTGTTAATGCCCTCTACCTTTAGTCCTAGGGAGATGCTGGCTTGATGGTAAAGCAGCACTGGAAAGCACTGTTGGGTATTTAACACATAAAGAATAGCAAAGAGACTGACAATTTAATAGCTTTGAGATATTCTTGGAAAGGATTTCGGATTCGGAAGCAAATATAATTAAAATGTAGACCACTCATGAATGTAGCAAAGGGTTTTCCACAAGAAAGGTTCTTGAAGAAGTGCCATGTAACCGGCCCATCATGGACCCTCTAGTGCAGGAAATAATCCAGATTCACTCCATAGAAGGCAAGGATTAAGTCACTAAAGAACAAATTAAGCTAACTGCCTCAAAATTTGAAGAAAGGAAAAATCTGTAGTACTTAGTACTTCTCCATTTATAGAATTGAATCCAGTAACAAAGAAGAAGCTTTCCTGGTTAGACATCAAACAATGCTGACTTAATTATAAAGAGAGAGCCTGACTGTAGACTGCTATTCCCTCCCACCCACTTCCCCTGGCCTGGCCAACACCTCCCACCACCCCCCCCACCCCCCGCCGCCCCAGGAACAAGAATTCAGAAAAATAGTCTTTACATGCAGGGAATATAAATGGTTCTATATTATAGCTTAGGCAAATGCACAGAAAATCCCTGATGGTCATCACAATCTCACATTCTGTCAGCATATTCATACACATGCTTAGGTCACGCACGCTTTTTTCATCTTTGCCATTGTGTAGATGCGTTGTATAAGAAGAGGATTTCGTGGTTATTTTCTGCTGTGCTTTTAGATTAGAAAGGCTTGGGGCTCTGATTTATAATTGTCCATTTTTGCTTTGTTGTGTATTGTACTGTTATTATTTTTTTACACTGATATCTTATTTGGTTTCCCTATACTCCTGCAATAAGTGAAACCATTCGATATTTTTCTTTTTCCTTCTGGCTTATTTCATTGAGCATAATTCCTTCTAGTATACTGCAGGGGAGGAGGAGGGAGAGGGATTAGAGGGAGGGAGGGAGGAGCACAGGGGACTGAGGTGATGGTGCACTGGTGCATTGGTGAAGGAAACTCTATGGGGACTACACCTGAGGAGGTGGAGGGAAGCAAATATTGTTGAATAATGAACAATGATGTAAAAAATAAAAAAAAGAAAGGCTTAGGGCAAAAGTTTATATGCAGTTTCTTCCATAATTGATATAGTCCTATTCACATTTGCTATCCTGTCTGTTATTCACTGTGTGACAGCAGATGAAGCACCTTTAAAGAAGATGCTAGAAAAAGAGGAAGTTACCAAAAGTCAAGGCTTCTAAAAGTTTAGCACAAGTGTGAATGATTCACATACTCTAGTCAGTTTTTAACTTCTGCAGCAGCAGCAAAACATTAGATAATCTAAAATGTTTGCTTTAAGTGATAAGAAAACAATCCTCAATAAAGAATCAGGGGAAGGCAGGAAAGAAAGGTAGAAAAAAAATACTATGGAAGTTAGCATCTGCTTGAAACAATTCCTTCACGGTTTTTCTCTCAAAATGAATCTAATAGATTGATTCTCAAAATCATGAGTATAGCTACTTAGGCAAAGACTGCTTTCCATTGTGGGCAACCTTCAATTTTTATCAATATTAACGGTATTTAAGCCAGTAAGTTCAAAGGTTGATGACTTGTTTTCTGCTGCAAATTTTAGCTGGGATCAATAGGTACCCCGAAAACTGCTCAGAACACCGACATCACAGAGACATCTTTGTAATCAGAACATATATTTTAGTAAATGCATTTTAAGCAGTTACTAAACCAAAAATCCATGCGCCAAAGATTTCTCAAGGACATTGAGGACCATTATTATTATGTCTTTTCATTAAACAGCTTACTCCAGTAACTCCTGTTACTTATATGAGTTAAAAAGCACTTTGGTGCCTTGTAAAATCAAGAACCCAGGAACTAAGTAAGTCCTCATTAAGAAAGAGAATGAAAGAAAAACCAGGAAGGAATTGTTTCATGGTATTATTTTTAAATGGCAGTAACTTTTAGAATTGTGCAGGCATCACTAAGCTCCAGTGATTGGTAAGAGCAACTGCAAGTTAGAGCTGAACATAAGCCAGATTTAAGATTACATTTCCTTTCATAACATTAAACTCACTTATATTTTAGTGTGTGCTGATTTTATTTAAAACATACTGGAAAAAATCACTTTGCCAAGTACTACTCCTGCCCTCTTTTATTTCCCAACATTGAGTTTGCAATGGAGTTTGTAAAGATAATATTTGGTAGCTCTTACTCAAGTGAATTTATTATGCAATTGTGTGCTTTGTACTAGACTTGCATTTTAAACTGTGTCATAGAACATAAAGTATACCTACAGCAGCCATGGAATTGAGCTGATCGATGTAGAATTCAGGCCAACTTGTTGCTCCCTTGTTTTCTTCCTGGTCCTAAAGAGGAAAAACACAAAGTGATATACCACCAGACAGATACACATGATGGTCCCCAGCACATCTGACTTCTAGGGCGTCTACACAAACCATGAGGAGACAGTGAGATGCAGATTTTGTCTTTACATGTTGGCTTTGACTCATTGGACTGCCCATTTCACTAGAATGGTCTTCCTGACCATCAATTTCCACAGAGAGTGCTAAAGTCTGAGTTAGTGTGGCAAAGGGGACATTTTCAAAACTATATATCAAGGGGAATTTAAATGGTGGCTTTGCCACGCCAGGGTGTGAGCTGTTTTCCTTCAGGGACACAGTAATATTAAGAAAGGCACTGTGTTTGTTGTGTGAACAAAGGATCTCTGGGTCCTATGTCACAGTGAGGATAGTACTGAATTATTCATCTGGATGAAATCCACAAGAAGGAAAGTTGCCTTTAAACTGACCACAGGACTCTGTCAGTTGTTAACTAGAATTGGTCAGTTCATTTTATTCAAACTCCAGCAGACAGTATAAATTTTGAAGAAAGGTTTCATTAGTTGTTCCCTCTTCAGATGAGGGGGTAGAATAAAGTCTAAAAATGAATAGAAGGTAGTAAAGGGAACAAAACTTAGTCCCAGGCCCAACCCTTATGCTGTGACATCTTGTATTTGGATAGAAAATGGAATGTCTCTGAGCTCTGGGGCACTGAAACACAGGAGGTTGGGAAGCCATTCCTGAACCACTCCAGTCCGTTTGTGTCTTACAAACCATTGTGACACCAGAGTTGACTTGGATTTTGTGGATCCAAGCACGTGCGTACGTGCGCGCGCACACACACACACACACACACACACACACAGAGTATCAGGGTGCTCAGGCCTCTGCTCCATCAGAGCACTGAGTCCATCAGAAGGTGATGTTGTAGTCAGGGATATCCATGAATGTTTGCAAATCTCTGTAACTAGAAGTCATTTGTGGCATCAAACAGACTTAATGAGGACATTTTTAGCTCTTCTCTAGCTTCACATTCAAATAGCACCTTATACAATTAATATCCTCTCCTCATGTCACCTTAGAGAAGTGCTGGCCCAGCATACATAGCTGCTATCTGACAATAAAGCAGTCACCCCCTATTTTGCTTTAGCATCTATTTATTGGTGTCAGAATCCAGAGATAGTGGTATCAAGATGGGGTTTTTAATTTTAGTCCTGTACTGTACTGTACCTCAAAAAAAAAAAAAAAAAAAAAAAAAAAAGAGCCCACAACTTTCTCTAAGCAAAATCTCCTAGGCAGGTCTACTTGGGAAAGGCAAAAGAAACGTAATTTCAAAACTAAGTATTCACAAAAAATGAACACAAAATGTTTCACAAAAAATGTTTAGGGTTTAGGGTGCCTTGAAAGCTGGCAGTAACTGGTTTCGGGACTCAGGCAATTGAGTGAATTTCATGTGGAAACTGTAAAGCCAGATGACTGGACAAAGGTCACAGCAGTAGCTTTGAAGCTGGACTGGATTACACTTCCATGATTTTAAAGAGTGTAGAGAATCTGATGAGTTTTTAGAACAGCCCTGATTATTATTAACTTGTTAATAAAATAGCTCACACTGGTAGCGTAAATGCTGAACCCTTCTCTCTTAAAATGGTGTATTAAAGTTAGCAAAACCCCACTGTTACCAACATATTCAGCGAGTCAAAGCCCACAGTGACATTCAATGGTTTTTGAATCTATAAAATTAAATAGAAGGTGCCAGATCTTTTTATTTCCCCAAAGTAGGGCAGATCCCCCAAACTACAATAATATCATATCATGTGCCACGTTCAGGGTCCCATGAGTACCTATCTGCTGTAAGCTTAATACACATGGCTACACAGCAGAGGTCATTTTAGAAACTGTAGGTTAGTATACAATCTTTAGATGTCAGAAATGCCCAAGTAATGTAAATAGATTGAGTCGACCTAGCTGTGATAATTGTAATAAGGGGAAGAAAGTCTCATTTTTATTTCATATGCCTCAGTGCTAAGAAGACCAAATGAGCTAACATAGGTGAAAGCTTCTTGCAAATGCACTAAGTATTATCTCTTTTTTTCTTAGGAGGTGATCCTCAGAATTCATTTTAGCAATGCATCTCTATTTTCCTCTGTGAAGTTCTGGTCCTTTTTTACAACATGGGTTATAGTAGCTTAATGAAACTCACTTATGTGAATCAACTCTCTTCCTCTTGGTGTGCCTGCTCAGGTCTGCAGTTCTGCGACGGCGCAGGCCAAAGGGAGATGAACACAATTGTCCTTCCCAATACTCAGAAGAGCACCTGCCTTGAGACATGCCAGGAGGGTAGGGAAGGGAACTCTCCTAAGAAATCCATGAAAGCAACTTCTCTCAGAAGTGCAATGTATATACTATTCCTGGAAGACCACAGGATCCTATGTCATTACCAGCCGCCAACATGTATTATCCATTGAGACATATGTTTCAGTTCTATGTTATTTGCTCAGGAGAAACAAGTGGAAAAACACATACGACTGTATAAATTTTATTAGTTGTAATGGCAGCAACAGCAACATTCAACACATCTACAGCTTACTATGCACTGGACTGTTCTAAGCACTGTATTAATCATTTAATCTGCCCTATGAGATAGTTGTTGTTATACTCAAGGGGAGACAGAGGCAAAAAGAGGCCAGGTGAGCTGCCAAAAGAGATCCTGCTGGAGATTAAGAGGCAGCGAGAAAGATCAGACTGCAGATTAATCACAAGTAACATATATTAAGTGCAGAAGCTGGCCTTTCACTCTTGACTAGTTCATGATAAGAAACTCAAACATGGCTAGTGTCCAAAAATGAGTTCAGCTTTCCCCAAACCTTATTGCTATTTTTGGAACATTCAACATTTCTGAATATTCATCTCTGAATTTTAACCCAAGTTACCTCTGATTTCCTTTGCTAGACTTTTTCTGTGGTAACTCTTCATCCTCTCAATGCCTTGTCTATCTTTGTATGTGTGCAAACAGATAGTACTTAAGAAGCTCTTTCCTAACCTGTTCTCCTGTTCTGTTACACACTTCAGTTAAAAGATCACCTTTAGGATGATTTCTCAAGAGCTCCTGAAGATGAGCTGACAGCACTGAGTGGTTCTGGGCACTGGAATTGTAAACAAACCCCCTCCCTAAATCATACACATCTAACCCTACTTTTGGTGACCTCTGATACCAACTCTGTGAGAACTTTTCTCTAATAAGCAAGCATACTGACTTCATTGTATTTTTTTTAAAAAGTCATTCTCCTCTTCTCCCTACCCCCAACCTTTTAAAGCTGTTGGTAACACTTAATGACACCTAGAGAAAGCTGCCTATAGGATTACAAATTCTAACAATCACACTCAATGCTTTTTTATTCTATTTACAGAACAGATAATCCATATTAAAATCTAATTTGTTCCCTCTTGAAAATTTTATAAGAATTTTGATTCATATTCTTATCTTCAGAAAGTCTATTAGGCAATTAGGTATTAGAATAACATAAACATTTTATGTTATTAAATTCTTCACTGATTATTGGTTCTTGAGAATATTTACAATTATTTTCAGATAAATGGTATTGTAAAAAGATGACCAGATAGGCCTTCTGAAGATGATACTCCAGACCTAGTTGTGTGGCTTACTCAATCAGCTTTAAAAAAAAAAAAAAAAAAAAAAAAAAAAAGATTTATTTATTTATTTATTTATTTATTTATACAAGCACTGGGCACAGTCAGAAGTGCAGGAGGGTTGAGAGAATTCACCAGAGCCAGAGTGGGAACAGAACAGGCATACTGATGAAATACACTGCCGAGAGGAGCAGCGGGAGGCAGGAGAGGTCTGCCCACCACGTGGGACTCTCGCTGGTGGCCGGGGATCGAACTGGCGCTGTAGAGGCGTGGACAGCTTTGCAGCCCAGCGCTCAACTGCTGCGCCACCAGTGGAGGCCCTCAATCAGCTTTTTATTGGTAAGATTTAGTACTTCTGGGTTCCATTTTTCTTCTTTCCAAAATAAGAGGGGTAAAACCAGACTTCTTTAAAAGTTTCTAAAAGCCCAAGATTCATAGCTCTAAGAGTGAGATGTCATGGAAAATACTGCATGCAATGCATAGTTTGAGCTCGCAACTTCTAATATAAATTAAAAACAATTAAGTTGTTCAATGACCCAGTTATACAACGCTTCATTTTCAATAGCTACTGCCTTTCCTTCCCTGCCAATGGTTACTGGAGAGGGGAAAATCAAACAACTGCTTTATTATTTCTGCAATCTAACTCATCCTGTTTCCTTGGGAGGCTGTGAGTCATTGAGAAGATTCATGGACAAAAATATTTCCTGCTGGTTGGAATTCACCTTTCACACTTTGTCTTCACCTGTATACTGCACTGACTACCACTCTGAATTCCTGGTTGTCTACTCTGCTTCCATTATCTCAGATGCTGAAAACAAACAAACAAACAAAGCTAAAGCAAACCTACTAGAAAGATGAAATTTAAGAACACTGACTTTTGTTATTTTAAATCAGGCTTTAATCAACCAACTCTTTTAGAAGATAAAGATATACAGTCTTTCTAGCCTCACTTCAATTTCAACTGCCACATTTTTCATTCCTAATAACTGCTGAGTGCCTAGTAAAAATTTCAAGAAATTCTCCCTCTATCTTCTTTAAATGTTCACCAGTGCCTTTATTTTTCTCAGTATTACTTTGCCCATAAGAATAAATTTCGCACTCTTCCTTTGTCTGCATTCTTTCCGAGATAAACATTCACAGCTGTATGTTTGGACTTGCATTTTTCAGGTCACTGCCACCTTTCTGTGCAGATCCAAGCTGCCGGTGTTCAGCTTCTGTCACCATCAATGGACATGTATGATTCTCAGTCACTCATTACCATGCGGGGTTTACAGAGAGGCGAGTTAAGTAATATCTCTTTGTGACTCAGCCTTGCTTCCCTTGTCTGGAAAATGGGTGTCTACCTCTTCGGCTCATTGTGAGTATTTAATAAGTTACCACAAGTAAAGAAAGCACTGGGAACAGTACACAGAGCATGCTCAATAAGTGTTAGATAGGATGGTCATGACATATTCCAGAATGTCCAGCTATGGCCACTGCAAGTCTTTGTTACTAGGACTGCAAAGGCTTTGACCCCTAAGTCTACTTTTAGCCATAATTACATATCTATACAGGCATAGATACATGGCTTGCAATTTTTTTTCACTGCCATGCTATTTTAATTCCCAAATAATAATATTACCAAAGTATGGAAAGGGGGATGGTTCAATAAATAAATTTGTAGCAGTAAAAAAGAATGAAGTAGAGTTGCATAATGATATTAAAAATGACCAAACATATTACTATTTTAGGACAACAGCTTTGCTTTTGCTGATGTTCTATGTAACAAGAAATGCATCAAGTGAAGACACTACAACATTTGAAATGTCTATTCTCTACCCTGGGACACCCTCTACACCCCATAGCAAGTAATTAAAAACATTTCTAACAGTCTTCTCTCACTGAATTTTCTATTTCTAAAACACAGTGTTACCCTAATGTCAACTGTTTATGCAGACAAAGAAACTATGATTTGGGTTAAGACTTACCCAAAGCATGTTATATTTTTCTAAATCTCCAAACATATATTGCAAATGTGTGTGGCAAAAAATTTCTTGGTAGCAGCTGAAGGTTGTCATTGGTGTGAGACACAAATTACAGTTTAAAATAAAGTCTTCAAGAATAACTTTTGAAAATATCACAGTTCTACTACGTAAGAGATGGCAGAGTTTTTCTTCAGTTTGAGATGCTCTTAGTAAGGCCCAAAATAGGCTGTGCCAAGGTCAATCAATTACAAAGGTCATGTTTTGCGGTTGTTCACTAGACCACAAATCACAGGCTGGAGCAGCGTGCATTTGGCCAACTGAAGTCATAAATCTCCATGTGCACTGTTAGAAACCCATGAGGTTCTTGGATAATACTTGCTAGGAAAGAAAGACACATTCTTTCACTGTCTAGATTTGGCTAAAAATCCCCCATCAATGTATAAGAATACTGCGGATTCAAAATAGTACAGACATATTAAATCTAACGAAATGAATTTCAACAGCAGAAATATATCATTTCAAAATGACAATAAATTCCATTCTAACAATTTTCTTTACAGGACAATAAAAACTGTTGTTGTAAAACTGTTCTATTTGGAAAGAAAAACTATCAGAAACATGTGAGTGTGATTGTACACAGGATCAGAGAATTCTGCCCCTTTGTAATAATCAAAATAGTCACCTATTCCATTAAATTATCGTGCTATCCTGGATTTCATGGGTCTGGCCCCATATACTAATGAATACAACAGATGTTAAATAAATTCATTCTATACCTAGAAATTTTACAGACTACCAGGCAGAAAGGGGCAGACAAACCAAAACAGTTTACTCTACTTGATATGTCTCCATATGTGTGACATCTAATAAACTCAAGTGAATGATAGGAAACAGGTGCCAATGTGGGTGAGATCAGGTCCAAGGAACAGGATGGTAGGTGGAAAAGTATTTTGTGGAGGCTTGCTAATAACGTCTATTAACTTTCATGTAGCTAATGTTATTAATGTAACCAGTATCTTCTCAAAAGATGGCCGTGATGAAGTGCAGGAGAGCCTCAGAAATCAGGGGTTAGGAAATATTTTTTGCAAAAGACAAGATAATAAATATTTTAGGTTTTACACAACAGTCTGTCATTACTTAATTCTGCTGTTGTGCAGTATAAAAATAGCTACAGTTAACACTTGCATGAATGAACATTAGTTTCAATAACACTTTATTTACAGAAACAGGTGACTGGCCAGATGCTGCCACAGGTTGTCAAGGACTGTACTAGATTAGGCTTGGCTCTCAATAGGGCAGAAGTACATCAAACTCTAACTTGGTTACCAACTATTTTTTATGCCTTCTCCTCTTGAAGCCACTGTTTCCAATAACCCCAGCTATTCATTAGGATCAGTTCAGAAAGTGTTTGTGCTTTTCCTGGGAACCTGCATTTTTCTACCTGCATTTTTTACTTCCCTCAGCCTTCCAATGCCTACCCTAACCCCTAGCAGTGTATAGTCTACATACAAAGTTTGTCAAAGTGAGGTGGTTAGTTTTATTTTTTTTTAAAGATTTATTTATTTATGCATACCAGAGCTGGGGTAGAGGCCAGAGATGTGGGGGGTGAAAGGATTCACCAGAGACAGAGTGGGGAACAGAACAAGCAGATTGACCAAAGTACACTGCTGAGGGGAACAGCCAGCAAGTCAGGAGAGGTCTGCTGCACCATGTGGGGTGTTCCCTGGCTGCCTGGGGATCGAACTTATGCTGCAGAGGCTGTGGACAGCTTCATAGGTTGTGTCTTAACCCCTTGCGCCACCAGGGAGGCCCCGAGGTGGTTAGTTTTAAAAAATATTTCCTATGTTATCAGATTTCAAGCTGGCCAGTGGACCTGGGGACTGCCAATACTGGTTACATTTTTGGCCACTGCCACAATTACACATCAAGTGTACCTGCTGCCAAAATCCGGTTGGGGCCACACAAGGAATGATTATAGAACAGTAGCTTTTTCATCTGCCAGGATATGCAACACCTCAGAATGTCTGTCATTTTCAGGAAGACCTTCAGGGTGACTTACAGTAACAATGGCTTTCATATTTAGCATTTAAGAATCATGGGAGAAGAGCAAGCTGCCTTCCCCATTTTCTCTGATAACTACAAAACATCTGTATGTTTTTAAGGAGAGCAAGCACATAATTGCAGAGCTAGGTCTCTGACCCTGGAGACAGCTTCCTCATCTGAATTTCCCTTCACAATGGTCCTTGCATAAGATGACCAGCAGGTAACTGGCCATGTGTTCTTTGAGAGATGGCTTTGAGAGGTTCCTAATTGTTTGGGACCAGCACTCTCATTAATGGTTAGAAAATCCACCTCATACTAAATTGACAGATGTCTCTGTAATTTTAAGCACTTCTTGGCCTCAGTTTTGCCCTTGGGAACTGCATGGAACAAGTATTTAAAAAATTTGAATAAAGCTATTATTATGTCCTCCCAAAGTTGCCTTGTTACCAAGCCAAAAATTCTCCCCTGGCTGTATAGCACAAATTTATCTTCCTCAATTCATAAATAAATCTCAATTTTTCCATAAGTTCATCACACCCTCATGTTGACTCTGTAAAAATAATTCCAATAAATATCTCTCATTTCCTATGAAAGGGCTCTTCTTGCAATTTTACATGTGATACTTGATTCTAGAGAGTCTCTATTCAGAGGGCATCTAGAAGATTTCTGATCAAAATGTCTCCCAAGAAACAGTTCTTGCTTTCCTGATGGTCCACAAAAAGATATGCTTTTATGTTTTAGAATAAAAGATAGTATCATTTGAAACAGTGGTAAACATGTATAGTCCTTACTTTAGGACTGTAAGGATACAAATTGGCCATGACCTCAATAGCAAAATTTATTTTCTTACTGTAAGATTGAAGATGGTTTTTCACTCAATCATAAATTAACAGAATTGAAAATGGGTGAATAGGACCTAGGTGCCAAGAAGCTTTGTGGGGATTTTAAGCTTCTTAAGAGCATTATTTTTGAGGTCTCTGTATTATATTTCTGCTGTCCCTGTTCTCCTATGCATCCACTCCTTCAAACCTCAAGGACATCAGAAAAAGAGATAGACAATTCCACTTCCTGGCTGAAGATGAGACAATCTATAATGGTGAAATGTGGAAGTTACATTGTGTGGCTAGCACCCTACTCCAGGTTCCTCACACCTAAATTACCTAAATGCTCAGACTTACACAAAATTTTTTCTCAAAAAACATGCCCCATCCTAAGCACTTCACTTCAATTGTACCAGCTCAGTTGCCCTGTCTAAGTTGTATGGCATGGTTTTTATTTGGGTACCATTGAGTCTCTGGCTTGAAACCATTTCACTATATTCCCCTTAGAGACACAATGGCACCTGGTCCTCTATTTTCTGTTGGGCAAAGAGGTGGGGCTACTTCTAGAACTTCTTGTATTATTCATCAAAAAAATAAGTGAAAGGGCCTCCCTGGTGGTGTAAGGAGTTAGGTCTCAGCATTATGAAGCTATCTTCAGCCACTGCACACAAGTTTGATCCCTGGCCAGGGAGCTAACCCACATGGCACAGCAGACCTCTCCTATCTTGCCTGCTGCTCCCCATCAGTAGTGTATTTTAGTAGATCTGCCTGTTCTGCTCCCCATTCTGTCTCTGGTGAATCCTCTCACTCCCCCCCCCGCCCACCTCTGGCCTACATCTCAGCTCTTGTATGTATAAATAA
This sequence comes from Talpa occidentalis, assembly GCF_014898055.3. Classification (NCBI taxonomy): domain Eukaryota; kingdom Metazoa; phylum Chordata; class Mammalia; order Eulipotyphla; family Talpidae; genus Talpa; species Talpa occidentalis. Next base: position 68,016,008 of record NW_023601104.1, on the reverse strand, counting down.
ATAAAAATACATCTTTAAAAATTTTTAAAAATAGGGCCTCCCCAGTGGTGCAGCGGTTGAGCGCTGGGTTGCAAAGCTGCCCGCAGCTTCTGTGGCGCCGGTTCCATCCCCAGCTGCTCCCCGGCCACCGGAGGAGGGTCCTGCATGGCGCGCAGACCTCTCCTGCTGCCCGCTGCTCCCCTCAGCAGTGCACTTCGGTCCTTCTGCCTGCTCTGCTCCCCGCCCTGGCTCTGGTGAATTCTCTTGCCCTCCCGCGCCTCTGACTGTACCCAGTGCTTGTGTAAATAAATAAATAAATCTTAAAAAAAATTAAAAATAAGTGAAAGAAAGAAGGGAAGAAAAGGCTTTTACCTACTCCCCACCCTAGCCAGAAAGTTACATTTGACCACCTAGACTAGCGTGGGAGCAGTATTAACACTATACTGATGAACACAGGGTTTCTCAAGGGCAAGACTGGAACAGAATCTTTCTGTTCATCATGTTCAAAATTCTGTCCCATCATGTTCAAACTACAAAGTCCCTTCTCATTTACTCATCCAATAAATATTGAATTTTATAATGACCTAGACACTGTTTTAGATGTTGGAATAGACAATGAAAAAGTAACGCTTTCTATTTTTCACTTTAGTGATCCATGAATATAAGACATTTGAAATGTGAGGACATGTTAATAAACTTAAGTTGAGAGTCTCTTAGAAGATCACAAACTTATTCTCACAATAGGATCTTAGTCTTTGTAAGTATAGCTACTAAGAATTGTACCCATTCATGGACACTTCTTAACAGGATAAAAACAAGTATTGTAACTCTCCCGAACTTTTACTAAACTCTAATCTTTATTGATGTATCTTTTAATTCCAACAAGAAAAATATCAAATGTAAGCATTCTTTAACTCCACTGAAAAAGAATGCTTTGAAACATTTCTTTGATAGCACAAAATGTTACATGAATATTTTCTATGTGTCACAAGCTTTGTTTAAACTAGTAAAAAAAAAAAAATCATCAAAAATTTCTGGATGAGAAATGAAACATAACACAGAAGTCAGTCTTGTGCTACTTCTCAGTCAACCATCCTTCATGTTCTCCTCCAAATCACATACCCCAGAAAAGCAAGAAAAGAGTACCACTTTAAAGAGACCTAGTCTCCTTAAGGGGAACAGCAGCAATGAAACAAAGCGAGGACCAGCAATATGATGCCAAGCATAAAGAAGCCAAGTGCACTTGTAAAACAGTTCAGGGGCTCAGTCTATTCCAACACCTTTTCTGAAAAAGCCTCAATGATTTTACAGAAATGAAATCTTAAAAGTCATATGATAAAGGCTCCTAGGAGAAAAAAGCATTTCATGTGCCCATCTAAGAAATTAGCCACACTCCTTACCTAGAACTAAAAGTTGAATCTTTATAGTTGATCCCCCAAACTACAAGACATTTATTTTATTTATTTTAACAAGTCATTTCTTTGGGAGAGTACTTCACAGCATGGAATATAAATGGAGCTCAAAAAAAAATCTCAATCAGTATAACTCCAACATCTGAAGTCAACTTTAGATGAAAATTCCCCTTCATTTTCATGGCAAAGATAAAGAAACCTCCTATTTTCAGAAGAGATACAATCCGACAACTTCTCCCACAGGCAGGAAGTTTGCCTGTGACACAAAGGTGCACAATGGCATTAAACAAATTTCTTCCACACAGCTGGCAAGAAGTGAAGTCTCTGACCATGTGTCACCACGGAGTGCCACAGACCCAGGTACAATTTAGTACAACTTTTTGGTAAATTAACATGTTTGGACACACATCACTAAACCTTTATGCAGTACGGAAATCCAATCAGTGGTGTCAAAGGTCTCTGTCACCTCACATCTTGCTACCAGATTTTTGCTACCAGGTCAGGCTTTCAGAATGTCTGAAAGCAGGTTTTGATGTTCTATTACCTGCTCTTGGGAAAACAATCAAAGTGTGTTTATGATTTGCAATATAATGTTTAACACAAGGCTACAAAGAAAGGACTTTGGAATATAGTAATTAAAGTAGGGAGAGAATCAGGGGAAACTGGAAGCCCACACAGGCATCTTCTATTCTGGAAGCATTCTCAGGATGACTGCAAACAATGCTAAGACAGGGCTAATTGTCCCTTGAGGACAGCCACAACTGTTCTTCTGATTCTAAGTCATTGCTGACTTTAGGATATACTACTGAATTAATGACAGCATTTTAACAAAGGAAACAAAAGAGGAGTATTAGCTGGAAGATGTCACTATTTCACAAATACCTAAATGTGAGAACATGTGAGAACATGTCTAACATACATGTTAGACATTGAGAAAATAAAAGACTTCTCACCTATGGGGGCATTAAAGGAAACCATTTTATAGATAGCTCAACTCAAATGTTGCTTTGCACTGTATTGAAAAATGACAGAATTTAAGATACTATTTAAAGTTGATATTCTTTGGTGGACTTTCTATTGTAACCTTTTCCTAGTTCCACAAATAACTAGATTCCTTGGGAGTGCAAGGAATTTGTAGAAACCCAACCTAGAAGTATTTGTGACACAATCTAACTTACACTGGAAGCATGAAGTTTCTTTCTACTTCCCGGGGGAGAAGCCATGACTTGCACCAAGCAGAGCATGGATTTAACAGTATTAGGCATGCTAGAGCTATCAGTGAAAAGGATAAAATAAATGTAGGAAAAGCTAGTTGTGTACTTTTTGAGGTAAAAACATCTTTTTCACAGTGAAAACATCATTCTAGCCTTCCACTGATATCTTTCATAAACCCATCTCCTAGAGGGCAATATTTCTATACAAACAGGCAAGATAACACTTAGAGAGTCTGTAGAAAACCAAGGAGAGACCCAAGGGTAAGCATGGAATGTGTTACTTAGGTCCAATTATAATCTAGGAGCAAAAGGAGGCCTCAAGGCCAAGAGTGACAAATGCTTGCTACATATGCCATATGCTCCCATAGTGTATCACGGCAGACATTGCTAATCAATTACCACACTGTTTTCAATGAGAATATTCAAAACCTCTGGATACTTCTCAAAGTACTCCAGGCTCCAACTCACCATTGTTCAGAGATAGTAATTAATATAAATTAAGGGTTATTCATAGTGTACTCAGTTAATCTAGGAAGAAAACCACAGTTCTAAGAAATACTGAAACAAAAGACCTGCATTGCTCTGGAGCACCTCCCATACTGCCTGCCTGTCCCTCTGAAATCCACTGGGCTGCAGACAGCCAGAATGGGTGGCTAGTTTTGAATTCCCAGATGTGAGATATAGCAATATTCCTTTCCATCAGAGAAACAGCGATCACTGAGATCACTCACTCATTGTGCATTTCTACACTTGCAGATTGCAGAATTTTGGAAATGAAATGGAGCTGTGCTTATGTGCTTCAATACACGTAGGCAAGGGGCTCAAAAGGCTTCACACATAGTTGTATTTGGAACCTTGGTGCACAGTAGCACTGTTGACAAGTACTTTATGGCAAAGATTATGAGCTCCACCATCGTCATGGACTGCTAACTCTGTAATCAACACATGGTGGAATTTATCCTGTACCAGAACTGTCAAAAGGGAGCTATCAAAAGGAATCTGCCTGAGAATTAAGATCTGGAAGTCAAAGATAGCTGCTCTGTAGCAGCTGAGAGCCACTGCCTTCCCAGGTCTCCCATTCAAACCCAGTACTCTAAGTCTCTTCCAGTGCAGAGAGCAGAGGCAGGAATGTGAGCCCCATGCTGTACCACTGAGGGAGGCACAAGTGACGAGCACAGAGTGAAAGCTGTGGGAGTTGCTTCACTGGCCCCTATTCCAGAGAGGAGAATAGAGCTCCACAGGGCTCACAACCCCATACTCTCCTTGACTCCATTAATTGGTTTGTCCAAATAAGATATTGTACTTTATCTTGGCTATAGATCACTTAGATCACTTTTTTTTTAAATTGTTTGAGTGAATGCAAACATCGGGTCATTTGTCCCCATCCTCTTTCAGCCTGGTGTTCCCTGATTACAGAGAAAGCAAGGCCTTGATAAAGGGTGTTGTTCACTGAAGAAATGCAAGGATGAAGAACACTAAAGAGATGACTGCCACAAAGTAGATACATGCTGTTTCTACAATATTCTAAAGAACAAAGCAGAATCCAGTATTTATAGACTGAAGAAGTCATGCATTTAACTTGTCACACTACAACTAGCTCAGAATTTAGGCATCAGAATAGACAGCAATGTACACATTTCATTTCTTTTTTAAAATTCCAAGGTGGACATAATAAAATATTAGCATTTGTAAAATATGGGTATTTATTATATTCCAAGCGCTTTTGTGAAATTTAAAAATTTCACAAAAATAAGTATAACAACCAGGAAATAACAGCTTACCTACAACTTGAGGGGAAAGTTCATTATTAGTTTTATTTTTTAGAAATTTTAGAGAATGCCCATTATGGGTATGAGGTTGTATGTTCTGGAACAATAACAGTTACATGCAACTGTTGAAACATTCTTTTATTATTTCCTCAACCCTGAAGTTTTCTTTCCTTGTAACTTTGGAAATCACACAGTTAAAGCAGACTTGAATTATAATGCTGCTGCATCTCTGAACAGTTTGTAAATCTGGCTCACTTGTTCTAATAGATTACTTATTTGTGAAAATGGGCTTGTCTCATGGAACCTCTTGGGTTCCTCCCCCATCACAAACAACAGAGGAACAATGCTTTCATCTAAAAATACTCTTAAGTCCTCTCATTTTGAAAACTCAAGATTTTATCGACCACTTGTCTTTTCAAGGCAATAAGGAATTTTAATTTTATTTAAAAACTAGCTCAAACCCCACACAAGCCCACTTCCAGGAGCTGAACTGGGCTACAGGGTCAGCATGGCCCACTGGTCACGTGGGCAAGAAGAGGAAAAAAGTGCGATTTGACTTTCTCTGGGCCTCCATCTTCCCCAAGGATAAATTAATGGTGCTCCTGCAGTAAGGTATTCAGGGCTCTGCTGAGAAGTTCAAATGAGTTGATAATCACTGTCCCAGACATAGTGGGGGTCCATTTACCAAGTTCAAGTGCTAACAGTAACTATTTTAATTTCTCCCCTTATTTACGATGTATCCTTCTAACTCACTATCTCCCCCTCTGAAATGTCCTGTGGTTCAAGAAAGGGAGAAATGCTTTTGAAATTCTCACAACTCTTCTGAGAAAACCAGGTCCCACCATGTAAGGCCATGGTGATGAGTCCCATGTGGCATGTGGGAACAGCAGTTACATCCCCTGCTGCTGCTCTGATGATGCCATCATCACACATATGGTGACAGCAGTTACCATCACTATGCCCCACACTCTCTGATGACCAAATCATAGTATCCCAGTTTTCACAACACCCCTATGAAAGTGGTCTCACTGTACAGAGGACAGAGAAATTATAAATTAAGCAATATATGCCCCCAGTCATGCAAGTAGCAATGAAACTCTGCCTTCTCAGGCTACACTTTGGATGGCCTTTACCTATGCAAAGTATTTCCCATAACTATTACTTGGCTTCATGGACATACATTACACTACAGTTTAGAATAATTCTGAGGAACAAGCATAGTTTAGGAAGCTGCCAGGCTGATTCCTCAATTGAAAAGCTTTTGGATTAACCCTCCCCAAGGGAGGTTCTTTCACTAGAAGTATCTCAAGTCTGAAAACATAGGACAGTACAGAACCAGAGTGCAATACCCAGACAGAAGACTCCAGAAGTTAGACACAATGGTTTAGAGTTGTGCATTTCTCCAAGGACCAAAGAAAAAGAAAGATGTTCTTGGTTCATCCTATGGGCACATCTACTCATTATAGCTCCTTAATTAATGAAGGTGTGTGCTTACTGAGAGTCAACATTTATGAAAACAAAGCAGTGAGCTCAGGACCATTCTGGATACCACAAGGTACTGGTGGGAACAGGGACCAGCTGGATTGACAGAATTGGTTACCAGGGGTAGGAAAAAAATACAGAAAACTGGTATTACCGAACAAAGGGATTATAGGAAGAAGAGGCAAATACAGACTTAGAAACCAATAACCCTTTACTGGATGCAGCTTTAAGGCTGCCAGAGACAGAGAGAAATGTTAAATTCTTTTCTCCAAATCTAAAATATGATGTAAATTTTGATAGCATTGGCATCTGTAATAAAAAAGAAAATAAAAATGGAAAACAGGTCCCTAGCTTTGAGATTATACCATTTAAGGAGTAAAATGCCTTTGGGGGTTTACGGGCCTAACACAATCTCCTCAGGGCCAAGGTCATCATGTTTTCACAGATAAGTGGTACTGGAAAGCTCTGGGTGGTTTACAGTTTGTTTTAATCCCCAGGGTGGGAGTGGGGGGAGGGGGGGTAGTTAATGGAAGAAAAAGAGGGAGGAGTTAAGGAGGGTGGAAGGAGGGCAGGAGGGAGAGGAAGGGGCAGGAGAGACACAGAGGAGAAAGAGATTGAGAAGCACTCTTAGAATTACACAAAGAGACAAAACAACCAACCAGAGTTGTCTTGCCATTTCTTATAGGTTTCGGGGGTAGACTGAGCCACAAAGGAGATTTCATTAGGAAAGTAGAGAGGGTGTAAGGGAGGCAGCAGCCACGCTGCAGTTCACACATTACCCCTTATCTGTAGGGACAGACAGCAAGTCCATAACTGTTCCACCTCCCCTGGCTCCTCCTTCGGGTTCTCCTGGGTCAGGAGTGTACGTGTTGAGCTCCATAACTAAGGCCCACCCAGGTTTCCCAGGACACCCACATTAGTCAGAGACAGAGAGAACCGACACAGGGTTCAGTCTCTCCTCGCCGTCTCCTGCTTATCCTTGCTCTCCTTCAGTTTACACCCATTTTCCTTCCCAACTAGCTGCTCCATGAACATTAAGCTCCAGCATTAATGTAAAGATGACAGCTTTACAGAGACTGCTCACTCAGCTTCTGAGATTACCTAAGGTCAATCTCTGTGCTGTGTGTGTGTAAGAGTATGAGTAAAACCCAGTAGTCTTGCTTCTCTGACTGAAAATGGATACAAAATACATTATATGCAGTTTTACAAAAAGTAATCTTATTTTTACAATCAGGAAAAAAAAAATATCCCAAGGGAGAAAAATGCACTATGGAAATATTTGCATGATGAAAAAAAATAAATCAAAGTAATCCATGATCATACCAAACAACTGTTTGTCTACCTATTTCCCTCTCCCCGCCTCCCTTTACAAATGTTTGTGTGTATACCTATATGGAACTATATACATATATCCATTTATTTGCAAACTTTAGATTTACTAACTACAGTTTTATGTCCTTTTTTAATTTTACCATTATATGCTGAGCAGTTTCCTATGTCATTAGAATTTCTTTTGAAAACATGACTTTTCAGTGGTTGCAAGATACTGTTACAGTTGTGCACCATAATACAACCATTCTCCTTCAAGTTCTTCACAATCACCGGCTTTCAGAGACAACATTGCAAGAAGAGCCTTATACTCAGTTCTTTGCCGGCATCTCTGATCAAGTCCTTGGGATCGCCTTCTAGAACAGGAAAGTTTTAAGCTCTAGATATATATTATCAAATGATTTTTGGTCACCATCTTCAGGGCCACAAGCATCTCACATCAGGCCAATGTTTACAATACTTATTCACGAATATCACACGGAGATCTGTGAGCTGTAAACGATGATGCAAAATAGCAACAGGGTCCTGGAGTTATCTGTTGTGATGTGTGAGGAGCCCCAGAACCATGGGGGAAGACAGGTATGCCTTTTTGGGGAGGGGTTGGATTGGCAGGTGGTTTCTATTGGGAGGACCTGAGACTACTGCTGCCAGCTAGAAGCTGGCAATACTGTCACAACATAGATACTAACCCTGGAGGATAGCCAAGTGCACATCAGCCTATGTTGGAGTTTTCCCACCTAAATCTTAGTCTCTCATGGTGGACACCTAAAAATCCAAAACCCACTCTACCATATATTTATACAAATACAGTAGAGAAAGAAGAGATTATTTAACTTCTCATTCTTCTCAAATCTTTCAGGCCAAATGCCCAGCTGCTGCTTTTCTTCCCAGCCAGCCCACAATCAGCTTCTCATTAGGATACTGGGAACAACTCAAGAATCAATGCATCACCCCCTCACTTCCCAGTCCTTTTGTTTGACAGTTGTGTAAAAAATGGATGGTTCCATTTGTTGTAAAATCCACTGTATTAGCCTATGTTCCATTAAACTGTGTTTTGATGAAACCACTCCCTCCCATGCTCCAAACACAGAGGCCCCGACTCTCAAGGAACTGAAAGAACTACATTTTGATGTCCTTACACAAGTTTTGTGTGTGTGTGCAGTGGAAGGAGACGTCCTTTTCATGGTGAGGAGAGAGGAGGTGATCCAATTAGGATATGCAAACCAAATAAAAACCATGAATGAGAAGGAGGAGCTGAATTTCTAGTCACTTTTCCTGATGTCTTCACAACGTGCCTAGCACGAGGTGTGCACTTTGCACAAACCACAATGGCTGAACTGCCGTCAGGAAAGGCACAAATTCTTGGATGATTCAATTAAACTAGAGTCAAACAACCTCAGCTGCAGAGTAAAAAGTCACCTCTTCCAAAGTTGAACTCAAAAGATCCAGAAATGTAATATGCAGCATCCAAAGCTGTTCACTTGAGCTGCGGCTTTAGAGATCAGAAATGAAAGGAGGGAAAACTCAGTGTGGTCCTCCATTCCTGATCACTGCCTCGAAGGCCTGACATCACTACAGCTCACCCTGTCTAGCTCCGTTCACTCATTTTATAAACTTGTGGGGAACAAGGTATTTTCTGTATACTTAGAAAGAACTGGCCCACTGACAGAACTAGCAAGATGGCTCCCATGAAGAACTGCAATTAAGGAGGATTTCTGATAAGATGGCTGTCGGCAAATGCAGTACTATACCATTTTACTTTCTCTCTCAGAAGACGTAGTCCCTATTTTTTCAAGGTTTAAAAATCATGTTAACAATAAGCAAATAGCAAGGCCAGATGCCTTTCGTGGTCAGATGGTTCATTGTTTAAAAAGCTTCAGTTTAAAATCCAAAAGATTGTTAACAGATGCAGTTTCTGGCTAGCGACTGGGAAAAACCTCCCTTAAACAAAAGAGTATGTTGTGATTGGAACTAAAAAGGGAATTACCTTTAAAGATAAGAACCACAAACATTTCCTATTTGAAAATACACCCAGCCTCACCAACAGGACATTTTTGGACCTTCCATGTAAGTTAAAAATTTTGACAGTAGATTGCTGCAGATGACAAACTATAGCTGACCAACCAGCCTCGTAATTTTTACAGATTTGTTTGGACTTTCAACAAGGCCACAGCATCCATCTCTTGCTCTCCCCCAGGTTACTCAATTAGGCAAAATTCCAATTAATTTCTTTTCTTTTCTTTTTTTTTTTTTTTTTTAGTCCCAGAAATACTTGTGCTTTTTGGCTCTGGAAATGGGTTTTCAAACAGACTTAGACAGAGAAGTTTCAGAAATGAATACAGAGCCTGATAAGCAGATAGCCACTGCTGGGACTCAAGTCACCATTGGATGGAAAAGAGCCACTTGGCTGACAAAGGCCTGGCCCTGTCTTAGGTTCCCAGTCTCTTTTGCCTCCACAGCTGCTGTTGACTTTAACACAGAAAGTCTGCTTTTCACCAACTTGTGGGTCTGTTTCCGTTGGCTTTCGTGGCCCCTTCTTCTGTGGCTGCACTATGTGTGAGAATATCTGTAATGCCCTGGGTTCTAATCTTGAAAGCTGGAAAATCTGAAGGAGCCATGGGTGTGTGGCTTTCCCTCCACCTGAGAAAAGAATGCAGTTTGGCTTGTAGATGACAAGCCTGTTTGGGAAAGGTTACTCAAGAGATGCCAGGAAAATAATGTGCTCTTAGGATTAATGATGGCCACCCCGGGCTCCATTCTGAGAATGTGCAAGCTGTCCCTTGGGAGATCACATTCCCTGGAGAGGTACACGTCATACCCTTTTCCTTACTGTGTTCTTTTTGTCATTGCGGTATTTCCCCCATTGATTATAGCACCCAAAGAAGTCAGTTTCAAACTAAAAGTATAGTATACTTTTAAAAGTCTCAGAATTCTAATCAAGAAATGATTGGCTCTCCTATCTTGCCCACTGTCCCCACTCTATCCATGTGAATCCTCTCAACCCCCACCCCCTGGAACTCTGGCCTACACCCCAGTTATTGTATGCATAAATAAATAAAATAAATTTTAAAAAAAGAAAGAAAATGTTTGGTCCAAGCCATGCTGCTAACATCCATTTTAAAGAGAGGTAGATCTATAAGCCCACAGGATTCCCCAAAGAGTAAAATGGCTTTCTGCTAAGCGGCACCACTGCTAAGTCACGTAAGGAATCCAAACTAGGAATCCAAACTGGAATGAGGCTAGCAGGAGAACTGCACTCCTCCCAAAGGTATATGCAACCTAACCAGGTATTAGCAGCAAGGACCCATCTGTCAAGAAATGGGATTCTGAGGCCAGTGGCCACATCCACATCCATCCTCTTATGAAAGCCAACCCTGCCAATGTGCACATGAGACAAGGTTTGCAAGGGGATTTGATAGGCCTGGAAATTGAAAAATGAGCAGCAGCTGCAAGCCTGAGGTCATTACTATCCTCTAGGGCTTGCCTCTTCTAATCTAAGGGGCAGTAGTTTCCATGATTAACTTTCAATTGCTGTCAAGGGTGCAATAAAATCTGGGAAAGAAGAAAACTTTCCCCCTCAATAAGCTGCTCCCATTTTTCTGCCTCTTCCTTTCCTCCAGTGCATATTTTTAATCCCTTCATATTGTTCCCTAATTGTGAGGAGGAAAAAATCTGCCCTTGGAGAAGCCAAAATAGATAGTATTCTCTGTATACACAAGACCTTGAGGATTTTTCTTTCTCAGTTCTAGGGGCACGTAGTTAGATGACTGCACTAAAAGTTCCCATTTCCAAAGACTATGCGTTATCATTGGTTTCAGTACTGAACAGATTTTAATTTTAAAATACTTTCTACCCATCATACTCTATATCTGTTTCCTCAGAGATAACAATCAGTTCAACAAAGAGAGGTTTTTTAGTGGATAAAGCAAAGAGAGAGTGAAGAAGACATCTGTTCACAAACACGTCTTACTGGTTACTACTAGGTTAGGAACCCTTAGCACCCCACTCAATCTGATGGGATAGTGAGAGTCACGCTGACAGATTACAGCTGGACAGGTCTTAGCAATGTCCCAGAACTAAACCAACACAGTTTTATCAATTACAAATGATCAGTTGGAAAATTAAATGTGCTTTAAAAATTTTGAGATTATTCAGCATAACATTAATAACAACTTGGTGGCTCATCAGACATTCACTTCAAAGCACCAGATATTGAAGTTTCAAAGATGAGTAAGACATGATGGCTCACCAGCAGAGGCATAAAGCCTGGTGGGACACACACAGGCCCACTGCTGGAGAGATGCTCCTGGAAAGGTGGTGAGCCAATTGCACAAGGCAACAGACAGGGGACAGAGGTGCTGAGAGACAGCCAGGTGGGCAAACGGAAGCATGTTAGTCACCTAAGGAGAGGTGTACTGGTACTATGCCTTGAAAAGATACTGTGTTGTTATAGTTTGTTCCCATTTGCCGGGGGCAAGAGTAAGTAAGTAGAGGGTCAGTTGCCTGTTAGAGAAAGGCACTATTTCTGGTAGGTGCCAGTCCTGCTGCCCCTCCCACTCATCTCACTGAGAGTCATGTCTCTTCAGGATAGAAGACAAATTGGCAAAAGATGGCCATGAACAGGCCTGGTTCCAAGCATGGGTGCAGGAACAGTCTAAGGATTTGCCCCAGGGTTTAAAAGATGGCAGAGTGAGCGTGATTGCAGGAGACAGATGCACAGGGTGATGCCATTACCAGGGATGCTAGGGAAAAAGAATGCTGGTGTTTCCACTGCTCCTGATATCCATCCTCTCCTTCTCTGAAGTAATAGAATCAAGTAGGGTGACCACCCAGAATAGATGTTGCATTCCTTGCAGTGAGTTGTGGCCATGTAGCTACCAATGAGATGTAAGCAGAAGGCAGGTGTATAACTCCAGGGACAATTCCTTAGGAACTTGGGGAACAGGAAAGGGTGGGAAGAAGCTTGTGCCTCATTCCCCTTTCATCCATCCTAGCTTAGCATGTGAAATGGTTGGAAACCTCCTTTGAACACAAGGACAAAGTCATACTTAGAAGTGATGAAATGGAAAGTTGTTAGAAGGTCACAGAGGACTGAGACCCCACAATACTAGTGATAAACTACGTACATCCAAACTTTTATGTAAAGAATGGGGATGGGGGCTTTGATGTTGGATGAGCCAAACAAGCCCCCACTCTGAATACCTTTAGTATATATCTACAGTTCTGGTCTCACACTTGTTACTCTACCTCCATTTATTTTGGGTCTCGGTTGCACAAGATTATAACAATGGTTACAGGTATTGCTGAGGGTTGGGGGTCATCAGTGAAGTATTGATAAAAACAACATCTAAGCAGTAGGCACTTGGTCACATACAGCACCCAGGTCACAATAGGGCACATTCAAATGCTTTTTTACATTATAAAGAACTGTCAGAATTGTGGTGATGGAAAAGAAAAACAAAAGGAATCAAAAATAATTTTCCAATGAACCGTAATCACAATGAATATCTTACCTTTTTCTTGCTACAGTATATTTGCCATTTTTTCTCAGCCGGAAGTGCAAACATAGCTTCCCTGTGTTTGTCTGTGAGGTCAAGTTCATCCTGAAAAGAAAAACAGTAATTTATTATTTCATAGACTATGTGCCATTCTTGGCCTCCCCAGTGGTGCAGCAGGTTGAGCGCAGCACTGTGAAGCTGTCTGCAGCCTCTGCAGCGCGGGTTTGATTCCCAGCCAGCCAGGGAGATACCCACATGGCGCGGCAGACCTCTCCTGTCTCGCCCACTGCTCCCCTCAGCAGTGTATTTTGGTCTGTCTGCCTGGTCTGTTCCCCACTCTGTCTCTGGTGAATCCTCTCACCTTCCCATGCCTCTGGCCTGTACCCCAGCTCTTGTATAAAAATAAATAAATCTTTAAAAAATTCATTAAAAAAATATTTGCCATTCTTACAGGGGAAGTTATCAGCATCATTGGGGTAAGACAAAAGAACCAACACATATTTAAAGGAACTCAGAAAAGATCAAGAAGCCAAGTTAAGGCACACTGAACACCGTTAAGAAAGCAAGTCCCCAGCATAGGAGTAGGCATCTAGCACAGCAAAGGGATGAGGAAGGGCCCTGCGCTTTACTGCAGGTGGTGGGAGGGGACCGAGCATGGACAGAACTCTCCTGAAACACCCATACTGCTGTTGAGGGCCCATCAAGCAGCAAAGGTCATTGAAATACCAGAGCTTAGAAGGAAGAAATCATACGATGGATGGGAGTTTGCTGAGGATAGCGCCACAAACACTGAGTACTAGGCTGGGTCTTGAAGAACTTGAATATGATGGCAGGTGGGAAAGGCCCAGAAGGAAAGGCCAGGAAGTGGTAACAGACCTGATGTGGTCAGGAGACACTGGCAGGCTTGGCTAAAATGCTCAGTTTATGCAGAGAATCATCAGAAAAGAGGTTTGAAAAGTGGGGAGAGACCAGTTTGTGGAAAGTCTTAAGTTCAGTCTAAACAATGTGTTTTCTTGACCAAGGAGATCAATCAGGTTCTGAGCCAGGGAGTTGTATCTGTATCCCCATCAACTCCAACAATATTTATTCACGCAACATACAGGCATCTTCTCATTTAGTTGCCACAAAAACCTAAGAGTTCTGCTCATTACCGCACCCTCCTTGTAACAGCAATCTTTGTTTTAATACACTGGGGAAAATTGAGCTCAGCTGAAGATCTGGTCAGTAATTTGCTCAAGACTGAAGAACAGGTAAATGATGGGGCTGGGTTTTAAGCCCAGAGTTGTTGACTCCAGAACCCAGACTCAGCCTCTCAGATCAGTGTCAGGGGACATTAATTTTACAGTGGTCTGCAGTTTAGACTGGATACTAAAGGGAGAAAATTTACAAACATCTATAACTAGTGAACAATGGGATGGTGAATATAAAATGTTTCAAGAAAAGTTACTGGCACTGAATAACTGAATCCATGGTCAATTTTATTAGTTAAGTGTCTGATACACTTTTATTGCCATAGAGAACGTTACCTTGTTGAGGGACACAGCCTGGTGGATTTGAGGCATTAAAAAAATGCTATAAATTAAAATTAAGGCACACACACACATAACCAAATGTGAAGAGCATAAACAAGCCCCCACTCTGGATACCTTTAGTATATAGCTACAGTTCTGGTCTCACACCTGTTACTCCTACCTCCATTTAGTGATCATTAATTCTTCCTGGAAAAGTCTCATGATTTTCCCTTTGTTTAATTCCTGGTGAAACTATCCAAACTTAAGCCCTAAATAACCTTTCTCTTGGCCCCACAATAGCCTCCCCACTGCTCCTCCTAGTCCTTCCAGAGCTTCCTTTAGCTGTGGTTCTCAAACTTGACCTCAGAATCACCTAGATGTTCAGCTGTTAGGACTCAGCAGGTGGAAGGAGGTCAAGGATTTGCAACTCTGGTAAATTTCTAAATGTTGCTCATGCTGCTGGACTGGGACCGTACTTTAAAACCACCCCCTTAAAAATAGAGAACTCATGCTATTTTGAACTCCCAGTTCAAAAACTTGACTTGTTCCACATTGCCTAAAAATTCACTAGATATTCTTTAGTCTGTCTTCTCAAGTCTTCCATTTGTAACTCCAGCTTACTTTGCCAGGCTTGCTTCTGATGGATCCCCTTTGTGGTCAACCTTGCTAATCCCTACACTGCCAGGGCGAGCCACACAGGGCCTGATACTTGCTAGCTTTCCAGGAAGACCCTTACTCTGATTAAAGCTCTACTTTCTCATCTCCAGGATGGGCATATATTGTGTCTTTCCATGGCAGTTCTGAGAATTAGCAACATCTAAGCAGGAACAAATATCTTGCATGGGCCCTAGTGGATGGGGAGGGGGCAACTGCATTATAGTTATTTATCTTGTTATTTAACTACAAATCTGGTGCTATTTTCTTAGAAGAGCCAAGCAAAGCAGTAAGTCACTAAAACACACACCTCACACTCTATTATACCAAACCATAAGAAACCAGTTATCAAGAATTTCAACAATGGACAACCAGGGAAGGATATTTATAGAAAATTCCATTATAAGGGAACATGTTAAAAATGTTTACATTTTGGCATGCAACTATTATATGTGAAGCAATTCTTTTTCTTTCTTTCTTCCTTTTCTATTTTCCTGTAAGTCACAGTGACTCTCAACTGTTGATGAATAAGAAAACAATTAGCTGTTTTTTGGGGGGAAGGGGGTGGGGTTCAGGTCAGTTATTCAATAGCCAATGCAATGGTGCTCAGTTTGGGGAAAAGTGTAAAGCAGCATAAAACAATGTTATTATTAGCATATCCTTTACTATACTTACAGGATAGTGTTTGCTAGCTGAGCAGAGTTGTGAAGAAATGTGTGAATACTAAAACATAGAAATTCACAGTAAAGGGTATTAATATTACCATATTTTGCTTTTAGAGGTAGGAAACTTCTGCTGAGACACTGAAATGACCAGTTTTGAATTGAGAAAATACACCTAAACTAGGACTTAGGGGCAGATAACTTCATGCAAGAAGAGAATTTCCACAAAACAAAAATATAAAAAATTGCTATAGGGTCTCTGGAAATAATATTGGATCACTGTAAGAAAATGGGAATAAAGTGACACTGGGAATAGTAACAACTAACTTACTTATCGAGCTCTTTCTGTGTGCTTAGTACTAGTGAGTTCTAAATGAATTAAGTTTTCCCTCACAACATTCTATAAAGTGGATAGTATTACTCCACTTTCCAGGAAACTGAATCAAAGAAATGAAACAGCTTGCCCAAGGTAACAAAGTTAGAAATGGTGGAGGAGGAACCCGAGTCTAGATTGTCAGGTTACAAACTCATGTTCTTCACCTCTATTCCTTCACCCTGTTGATCATTCAACAAGCAGGCAGAATTATGACACTAATGCAAATATCTGCATCCATATGCTATTCTCGGAGCCTACTGAATGTTATTAGCAGGAAGAGATGGACTTTGCTGTAAGATAAGTTCTGCATTCCTAGTGAGGTTCTTAGAGTTAGGCAACCATGAACAAGAGACTTGATCCTCTAAACTTCAATTTCAGAGATCAAAACTGATCATGTGTAATATGTATTTGATAGAATTACACCTGATAAAGAATATGCCTGACAGAGTTAACTTAAGGAGTCATTCATGCAACCAACAATTATTTTTGTGAGTTTGCTAAATACTATGGCATTGTGCTAAAGTCAAATAATGACATAAACAGAGTGATCACACAGGAAACTGAACTTCGAGGGCCCACTTGTTGTGGGGAAAGGGAGGGCTATCCCGAGTAAGTCAAATAAGAGCTGAGAGAGGAATAAAAATTAAATAGGCAAAAAAGCACCACAGATAGCGAACAGCTGCCTTGAAGCTTGCTATGAACTCTGGTCTTTATCCTATCAATCAGGGGTTACTGGCAGATTCAGAGCACGGCAATGTAGATGAAATTATATAATAATGGGAGTGCCTAGGCACAATGCCAGAGTGTAGTAAGATCCCCCACCCTTCCATTCCAAAAGCATCTCTGCTCTGACTCATTCTGTTTAAATAAAAGGACTGAATGCAAGACTCTTGACTGTCACAGCCTTAGACATCAATTAGTATTTATAGTCCTACTCACTCCAGGATCATTACCAAACATTATGAAGAATATAAAGATGAATAACAGATCCTGATCTCCTAGAATTTATAATGTAGGTATGAAAATAAGATGACTGAAGGCTTCAAAAACAAGGTTCCCTTTCTTTTCAGGATAAAGTCCCAATTCCTTAGCTCCAAACCCTTTCAGGATACAGCCTTTGCAGACCTGTCCTACCTCCTCTACATCTCCAACAGCAGTCACCTTAGCAAGTCTAGTAACGAGATGTCTGCTTCTCCAACCTTTGTAGATGCTGTGCCCTATTTCCCATAGAGCCCTTGCCACCAGGTACAAGCAATAAGTCCGACTCATCTAAGCTTTTACAATGTGTCAACTATTCCCTCCAGGCAGCCTATCCTGATTTTTCTGGGGTAGGCAGCTCTCCTTAACCTTATAGCTTTTATCATATTGTTATAATTATTGGCAAGTGGGATTCCTATTCTAGATTCATTCCCAGAGGGCAGGAAGCAAATTTGTTTTATCCATCTTTGTACTACTTACCAATCCCCAAAAGAATATCTGATATAGTTGGAATATTTTAAAAAATAAAAGGTGACAGGTAGGGGAAGGTGGGAAAATTGGTAGAGAGAGAGAGAAAGGAGCAAAGGAGGGGACTGTCATAGGATATAATAATTATCACTGCATTTTGAAGATTAAACCCCGTTTTTTGGTAGTAAATTGTATATATAATGAATCTTAAGTGTATGATTTTGAGTTTGGCAAAGGCATACGCCGACACTTTAGAAACTGGTTGTAACACTTTACTCTCCCAACAGCAGTATGTGGCAGTTCCAGTTACTCCACATTCTTACCAACATTTGGTGCTATGTCTTTTTAATTTAGCCATCCCAGCTTAGGTAAAACAATATCTCAATGCAGTTTTAATTTGCATTTTCCTGATGACAACTGATGCTGAGAAGGCCTCTTCATGTGTTTGCTGGTCATTCATGTGTTCTTTATGTCATCACTGTTCAAATTCTTTGCCCATTTTTACTGAATTGCTGGTCTTATTACTGAAAGAACTAAAAAACTTAGTTCTTTACATATTCTGGAAACATGTCCTGATTATCAGAGGCATGTATGGAGACTATTTCTCCTAGCCTGTGGCTTGCATTTTCATTTTGTTAACAATCCATTTTGATCACCAGTGTTTTTTTTTAATGATATCTAATATTTTTTATTTTTGATCTAGTTTTTATTAAGGTAACAATGATTTACAACTTTGATTTTAACTATGTCTTATAATTTTCTTATATAGTCTTTCTCCTCTATTAAATTTACTTGTTAAATTTTCTCCCCCTTTGTTAAAATACTCCTTAATTCTTTTTGATGCAATTATAAATGGGTTTGCTTTCTTGATTTCTTCCCCATCTAGCTTATTCTTTACATAGAGGAAGGCAACTGATTTTGTAACCTACCTCTGCTGAGCTGATTTATTGTTTCAACTAGCTTTTCAGTAGAGTTTTGCGGGTTCTCTATGTATGCTGTCCTGTTGTCTGCAAATAAAACTTACCTTTTTCCAATTTGGATTCCTTTTAGATCCTTCTCCTGCCTAATTTTTGTAGCGAGGACTTCTAATACTATGTTGAATAACAGCGGTGAAAGTGGACAGCCTTGTCTTACACTAATCTTAATGGAAAAGCGTTCAGTTTTTCACAATTGAGAGTATTAGCTGTGGGTTTGTCATATATGACCTTTATTATATTGAGATTTTTCTACTTGTTCCCAGTTTTTAGAAGTTCATTTTTTGAATCATAATTGTATGTTGAGTCTTATCACATGCTTTTTGAGCATCTGTTGATAAGATCATTTGACTTTTATGTTTCCTTTTACTGATGTGGTAAATTACATTAATTACTTTGGATGTTGAACCATCTTGTACCCCTGGAATAAATCCCACTTGGTCATGGTGTATGGTCCTATGACTACATTGCCGAATTTGGTTTGCTAAGATTTTGCTGAGGATTTTTGCATTTATGTTCATGAGGAAAGCTGCCTGTAGCTTTCTTTCTTGTGTGGTGTCTTTGTCTGGTTTGGGTATTAAGGTGATGGTAGCCTTATAACATGTGTTTTGAAGTATTCCCTGGTTTTCATTTTTTTTTGAGGAGTTTAAGAAGGATAGATATTAGCTCCTATTTGAAGGTTACGTGGAACCCACTAATGAAATCATCTTTTCCTAGAATTTTGGTTTGGGGACACTTGGATTACTGCTTCAATTTCCTTCCCTGTAGTTGGTCTACTCAAGTCTTCTATTTCTTCCCAATTCAGTCTCAGATGGTTATATATTTCTGAGAGTTTGTTCATCTGATCTACATGATTCAACGTACTAGCATACAAATGTTCATAGTAATCTCTTATGAGTCTCTGAATTCTGAAATGTCTGCTATATTTTCCCCTTTTTATTTCTGATTCTATTTGAGTTTTCTTCTTTCTCTTTTGAGCCTAGATAGAGGTTTGTCTATTTTTCAAAGAATCTGCTTTTAATTTCATTAATATTTTGGACTCTGGCTTTTATTTCTCTTGCATATATTTCTGGAGTCTTTAGTTATAAAAAAAGTTGACAGTCTTCTCTTTTTTTTTCCCCAGCTACTTGCACTCATTTAGATGTACTACTGGGAATAAAAGCACAACTGAAAGAAGGAGGAAAAAGAATGGAATACAAACTAATTTGAAAATCATCTTGGCACATTAGTATACTCAAGCTCTGAAATGACTTCCAAGTAATATTACAGGAGGCTTTTCATTTCGATACTTAATGAAATACTGAAAAAGGCAAGCTTGGAAAACAAAGCAATTAGGAACACTATCTCAGATAATACCTCTTCATATGAATCTTTTAGAAAAAGGACATGCAGAGAGGCAGAAGTAAGATCAGTGATTGCCTGAGCTAGAGGCAGGAGTAGAGACTGACTAAAAATAGGCACAAGAGATGATGTGACGGAAATATTCTGAAGCTGGGTTGTGGTGCTGGTTACAGATCTGCATTGCAAATTCAACAACATATAAATTATATTTCAGTAAAGCTGCTTATAAAACAAAGTCAAGCCTGGTTGTTGGAGCCCTGGAGAAAAAAGAAAGATTCAGAGCAGAGAAAATATAACCTTGTGGACAGAGTAAGGAAAAGAAAATTCTGGTTCCACATTAGGTAAATCAAGAAGTTAGTTTAGAAGGGAAAGTAATGGGAAAGAAATGTATGAAAAGGAGGGAAAAGAAAAAACATGGATTCATTTAGAGTAAGTATTTCAATGTGGAAAATGTCACCATTTCAGACACAGCTTTTGTTTGAAACCAAAGACCATTTCCATGAAATATATGTAACCTTTCCTTGAGAATTACAGAGATTCTGTTAGTACACATTTTACTTACTCCAAGAGATAGATCAACATTTTTCCCCTAAAGGCCCTTAATATTAAATTAAATTATATTTTAATGTTAACAAGAAGTTCTTAAGAACATTTTGGTGGTGGTTCCCCTCCACCCCTTCCACCGGGTACATACAAGAGTACTGGCTCCTCTGTGAGTTCATAGTGAAGTTTTCCAGTAAAATTAACAAACAAATACAATTTGCCCAATCCCAGGAAGTATCCTGGCTGTTTCTAAATCACCTTCTTTAGCTTTTTACCCCTTACCTTTTTTTTTTCCTGCAATCCAGTTATGTTAGATATTGTTTTGGGGATTGGCAATTCATGCAAAGATGAACCACAAGTTCAGTTTCTGCTACTACACTTTAAATTTGATTGGTCTAGCTCTTTTTGGGCCACAGAATTTTTTTTCATATTATTCTTTCTTGGCTAGAGTGTTAAAAATAAGGGCAAATGATTTAGCCAGTGATAAGAGAAACCCCTGAATCAAGCATCATTCTCTCCACAGCCAGATCAAGTTTCTTAAAAATTAATACCAATCAGTAACACCCTAAAGGCTTTTCTTCTTGGGGAAGATAGTTATTATATTTTTATGACTTTATAAAATATGTATTTTATATATCTGTAATATCTTGGAGAAAAGGTACTTTACGTATCTTGCTCTGAAAGAAGCCCTGCTGTGGGAACTAAAGTTCTGAGCTTTACCCTCTAACAAAGCATATTATTAAGCCCCACTTGTAAAAGATTACGCACAAAGATAACCCACTTGTCCAACACTTTGGAATAAGCAGGCAGCACTATAGAGAAATCAACATAAATCAGAAAACAATTGGCACTGGAAAAATAAGTCTAAGGAAATGGACTGATTTGTAGATAAAGTAAGGAAGGGAAGGAATTTTGAAATAATATACAATAAGAGTCTTGAATGATTGAAAAGGCTCTTTTTAGAGGTGTAAGCTAAACTGAAATATGGGATTATTTATAAAACCTCTTAAAGCATTTATTCTTTGAAAATTTACCAATCAAAAGATTTCCAAGTCAACAACTAAGTTGCTGGCTAACAAGAGAAATCACAAGAAAAATCTCTAAAAAAGGATTTCAGGATTTCTATTTCCAATGAATTAAACTAAGTCATAACACACCTATCAATGTAAAGTCACAAAGAGAGGTTCTCATGCAATTAGGGCTGAAGCAATAGGAAATTTTTTAAAAATGAGAAAAAGAAGCTAAGACAGGACTTGGGGCCATGCTGCCAATCAACCCATTGCTTTGTGTTTGTTATTTGATTGTTTGGGGGGTTTTGTTTGTTGACTTTTCAATGGTCCTTTGCAAGGTAACTGTCCACCTGACTCAATGTATAGAGCTCACAGACTTTTTAACCATATTATTCAGACAAGGCTAACATTTCCCCTTCATATTACAAACTTCACACAGCAAACAAGCCCAAGTCACCCATTACTAACTTCACCCACCAAAGGTTTCCCACATGCCCAGCAGGAAACAATCCTTCAGTTCACCTCAAGGATACACCCAAATTAATGATGCCTTCTCTGGAGTCAATCAACTCCACTTTACCCTTTCCACCCATCCTACAACTCAACACTACCAGAAATAAGACAAGCCATCGGAGGGGCACGTGACCAGACCTTAAGTATTTTAACATGGTGAGAAGTATGCCATCATGGAGGAAAAGGCAGATAAGGCAGGTTAAGGGTTGACACCTTGGCAGAAAAAAAAATTACCCTTTCATAAATGAAAAAGAAAATGTACCACCATGCTGTCATAATTCATTAAAGTAATGAACACCCACCCAGTCGCAGCAAATGGTCATCACATGCAAGAGTCGTGGACACAGCTCTGAAAATTTAACCACACACCCTGAGAACAATATTTTATTTTCATTGTGGGGTTTGAAATATGAAAGTTAGATGAGATTTTTGTTGGTTTAAGTAGAGGTGTATTTAGTGAATTACTACTTGCTCCTAACCTATTAGGAAAGACATAAATGGAAAACAACAGAGAGCTTTAAATTCCCAAAGGGATGTGTACGCAAAGAACAAACCTTGAAGATGTTCAGCCTGTAAGATTTTTGCCAACATTCTTAGTCATTACACGAAATACCACAATATGACTCACTACCACCTACACAGTAATGTTCTCTGTGTTTGATAGACGTGTTTTCATTTAATATATAAAAATAAGAAGTGAGAAGTACCACAAGCAAAGGCTGACTAATAGAAATAATTTTTAGTTTCTTACTGTTAATGGTTAAGTGTTTGCTACAATATTCTTTCCTTTCTTTTATAGTAGGTAATGCAAACCATATTCAGTTTTCTAGAATCTGTTGCTAAACCTATAGGGTTCTTATTCTGTTTCTTTGTGTTACTTCAACAAGAAACTCATTGGATTAACTTTTCTTTTGATTAGTCTAAACCACCAGCAGATTTTCTGTAATCCATAAAAACTCTATTCTAAATACATCTTAAAATCACCTCTTCATATCCATTCAGTCACCCAAATTTCCATCTATAATAGAATATCATATAATGCAACTTCTATTGACAAGGCTTAAGAGAGAATTTCTAAGCAGTGTTTTCCAAATTGAAAGGAGGGACTTTGTCTCCTGGGTCACAGAACCAGATGTGAAGTGACACACATGAGAGGCACCCAAAGGCCCAGGGGTAACAATGAAGCCAATTCCACACATGTCCCTCCTCCCTCAATGACACCAGCACTGCTTTTGCCAGCCCAGGCCCCTTCCCCACCCGCTCAGCACACCCTCTGAGGACTATTTGGCAGAATGACACTTGTAAGTTTTAATTGGGTCAAATGATATCTAGCACAATGAGTCTCTTCCCACATTGCAGGTATTTATTGTTCCATGTAACATAGGGTAGAGACAGTATCAAGGACAGAAAATATTTTTTGACTATTATCACCCTTCCCCTTTTAAGCCACATCAGCCACTTTGGTGGTCCTGTAGTAAGTGTCATCCAAACAGGATGAATAAAGTAAATGACACAGGAGAATGCGGTGCTGGCGATTGCAGGGTTCAGATCTTGATCAGCACTACTGCTTTGAGAATAATTCAAATGAAACCCCAACTGATGGAGGATGCGGCAGTCTTCAACTCATGAACACATGCTTGCACTGACTCGAATACTTGCTGATCATCTCATGTGTTGTCCTTAGGTAATTATCAATAGTTGTTTATCCAGGCTACAAGCATGTATTGAGCACCTACTGGGGACAGGCACTGCTCCAGGCCCTGGGGATCCAGAGGATAAAAAGGTCAGATACATGCTTGTGCCATGCTGCTCTGGAAGGTCTAAGATGTCTATTCACAGTAGATTTAATATAATGAGTGTCCACTTAGGAATAATCCCAAACTATCTGTTAAAAAATGGCAAAGAACTTGCTGACTTTTTCTCCCGCATCCAATGCCCATCTTTCCTGAAAATTACATACACACACACACATTCTAAATGAGCCTCCAGTCACTTGGTTTAGTTTAGTTCATAAATATTACAGTGCATAATGAAGTAAGAGCTAGCAGCTGTATGATGTTTTTAGTGGGTTCATTTAAAATTGGACAAGGGAGGAAAAATTGTAACTTTTTTTAGGAATCTGGTTTTCAAAAAAAAAAAAAAAAACAAACACCCAACTAAACTAAAAAACTAATATGGTTCTTCATCCATTAGCCAGAAAATTGTAATTAAAAGATGTAGCTGGTAATGAGATCATATAACACACATCAAGAAGCAGTTTGAAATTCCAGAGGAATTCTGGGAATGAAAGGTGGGGAGGGAAGTAGTCCAAACCCAGCTGGTAAAACTATTCAAGGACACTTTAGGACTGAAATACACTATCACATACTGGGCATTTACCTCCCACAGGCTATGGGACATCTGTTTTCTGAGAGCAAATGGCATTTAGATGATTCCCAACACATCAAGATATAGTCTAGTATTCAGTTACTTGTACAAACTACCAGACTGTTCTAGTCATTCACTGAGACACATTTTCAAAATGACACTTGAAAATTTACCTAAACTACACTATTTATAGAGATTGAATTGTTCTCTCAGTCTTTTAAAACCTACATTAGTTTATGGGAACCTGTAGGGAGTTGGCAAGTCAGTACAGCATGTTGACTTTGTGTACTTTGCACATGGCAGCCTGAGGATTAAGTCAGATCATCAGATTTTCAATTGTAGCCAAAAGCTAAGTAGGGACATACCACTCAGAGACTCTTTAGGGTTCAAAGTAATGAATATCAAGGCCAAGGGGACTCATAATCATTTTTTCAAACTAACATTACTAGGGAGGGATGGTTTTCGCAGTTATTTGTGGTTTTTTTAAAAAGGTTTCCTTTTCCTCTCCTGTTTTTCAACACGCCTTCCATTTTAGTCCCCATTGTCTAAATTAAGAAGCACTCAGTAATAAATGTATTGACTGATAACAAAGTGTGTAACATGAATTCAAAATCTAAATTTAATGGCCTATAGAAAAGGACATTTAGAATAAACTCAAAACTAGGAAGAATAAAATGGTTTTGTGGTTTTACCTTAAGTTTACTGGATTTTTCTAAAGTTAATCAGAAGACCAAATGCCAATTTAAGAAGTCATACTGACCATCTTACTGTCTAAGCAGACAGGCCCTCAACCAATACAAAGAAATGTATAGTATCCACTGGAACAAAGGTCTATATCCAATCCTACTTTGATTCTTGTAAGCAACGTAATGTTCTATTAAAAAATACAACAAATATAAGCAAGCAAAACCACCTATATGGACACCACCCAGTATCACAAATCATCAGTTGTTCTCAGAGTCAAAATAACTTTTTTATAAAGGTCTGGGTGTAGGCTTGTCTTTTATCATCTTTAAATAGACTGTATATTGGCAGCAGTTCACCTCTGTTACATAGGAATTTTAGCACTGGATACAATTAAGCTCATTATCTACATTTCCACTTTCCTTTGTGATACATTGAATATTTTCATACCGTTCTAATATTTTTCTAAAAAATGACATAGAGTAAAACAGATCTACCCACTTATCTTTTTCTTCTCTCTCAACTAAATTTTGCCAAATAAAATTTTCTCTCATGACCTTTCTGAGGTCTGTCAAATGAAAATATTTTTTAACCTCATAGAAATAGCATAATTTTAATATAATTTCTTTCACTGGATTCTAATTTTTGGATTCCAGATAACTGGATATTTTGAGACTGTTCAAAGTGTATCTCTGAAGTCTTTTTACAGTCTGATTTCCTCTGGTTAATTACTGAGCAATCCTTTACACTCTAATTAACAGCAGATTAAAACTATGACTTCTTATCACCAGTTTTTTTTTTCCTTCAATTGTATTAAAATTAAGTGTTCCTGCTACCCAATTTTTTCATCTTTCTTGGAGACAGGGAACTGAATAGTTCCTGTAAGTAACTTTCTATTCTTAGAAATGGTCTTAAACTTTTTAAAACAAAAGCTTTAAAAATGAACAGATAAAAAGTGTTGAAAACTTTTCATCGATTCTGGTGATAATGGAAAATTTTTATTATTAAAGAGTTTAAACTAAACCTAGTAATAAAGGAAATTATGTTGACAGCCTGAGAAGACAGCTAATAATTCACATGGCTAGTAAGAGAATAAAATCTGTACACTGGTAACTTGGTAAGACCAACTTGGATACCAAGGCAATGTCAGAATATTCTGGAAAATGAGGAGATTACTGATGTAGGTTCCTAAGTGAATTTATCTGGCACAGCTTTCCTTACGGTGTATTAATCTAACTCTGATGTATCACCTACATTCTCTCATTCCTAATATTCTCAAATTCTACACTGGTTACTAATGCTGAGAATATCCACATTACATAATAATAATGAAAATGAAATGGAGTAATTATATTTATGAAGACACAAATATTCCTCACTCTCCCTATTTAGATTTTCACTCTCGGTGACACTCCCCAATAGTATAAATAGTGGTTTTGTGATCATTAATAAATTTATCAATTAGCTTTTTAAAAATATTTTACATTTCCTGGGAAGGCAGAGCAGTCTATGTTATTCCAAACACTAGACCCATTGGCTAAATAAATGAAAGACTAAGCGTTGGATTTGAAAGGCAGATTAACCAGGAAATAGAGTAAAATGGAACTGCTAACATTGTAGACTTTAGAAAACTTGAGTTCATATTGCATATTATTTCCAACTAGCTATAAATTCAGAGTGCTGTACTGTATCAGAAAAACTTTCCTTTAATAAGTATATGGAACTGATTTCAAATATATGAACAGCAGGTGTTATTTTAAGAATAAAATTTACTACAATACACTTCAGAAAGTAACAACCAAACTTGCATGCAACCTGGTTTTCACCTAAAATTTCACCCAGGAAAAGCAATAGGACATCTTCCCTGTTTCACAAGGCAAGAGAACTGCGGGACACATATCCAATACCACTGCTACTGTTAAATATTGTGTGGGAACCCTTGGCCTTTCACTCTTAGAAAATGCAGGGGTCTATGCATTGGGCAGGGGATGGACAAGGGCTCCTAAGCTAGGACTTCTCTCGCTCTCTCCTTTCTGTTTCAAAATTTAAGTAGCCAGAGGATGTAAGTATTGTCACAAGGAGGTATCCATTTCAACAACTGGATTCAAAGGAAAACACTCAGAATCTTCTCAGGGAGACATGATGACCTTTTGGTAAGTTTACCTATGCTTCCTAAAGACAGCAATGAGCAATGCTAGTAAATGTAAGCAGATAGCAAAAATAATCTCATGTACTTTGGTATATTTGGTTCACTAAGAAAGCTTGTAAGCAAACAGAAGTAGTTTCCTCTAGTTCAAACGAGTAGCTCAGATGTATAATTAAAGCAACAACACAACCATCCCACCCTCTTCTCCGGCTTGCCTCTCGGGACGCCCATTCTTCCCAGTCTCCTATTTCATGCTCCATGTACACTGAACTTTCGGCTCTTTGAGTCTTACACACTTTAGTTCTCAGCTCCCAGCCCTTTTATGTGCTTTGCTATCTATGACATTCTATTCTTTCCTCTTTGCCTAGAAAATTCCTTGTTTTTTACATCTATGTTAAATGTTACTTTCCCCAGGAAATTTCTAAGAGCCTTCTACATTAGGTTAGGTACTTGAAGTAGGTGTGAGTACATGGCAGCTTCCTGCCCCAGCAAGTCTGGAATGAGTTGGGCACTAGGCTAAGGAATCAAGCAAATGGAAATCAAAGTACCTTCCTTTTTACTCATGAAAACTGAATGGGAGGACCCAACTTTCATCTACAGACAAGTGGGTTTGATCAGATTTCAAAGCTGAATTCAGTATCCACTAGTGATAGGGGGAGCTGGGCAACTGTAGAATTCCCCATGGGGGTTCATTCTTACAAAATTTAAAGCAAATCAAGCAGGTTGATTTGCAGAGAAGGCGAGAAAAGAGGGACTGAGCTATGCATGCACATATCAAAGAGAAGGCAGGCATGTTGCTCCCAGGTAAGGGAGCTAAATGAGTGGACCCTGCATGTGGAACTCCTTCCACCTGAAAAGGGGAGAATTAAGGTTCTTCTCCCATCAAAATGTACTGCTAGAGCAGGCCCTCGCAGAGTTCTCAGACACATGGGATAAGACTGTGTTTTGCTGCCTGTTTCTCCTGTGCAACAAAGGAACTTGTCTAGTCTATTTTGTTCACCAGTTACCAGTTCACCAGTGATCGATTTATTCTGCTGCTCATCCCAAAGGAAATCTACGCTAACTAAGATGGAAGGAGTTACTTGTCAGGGAGACTTTATAGTGTTGTCATACCTAGGATGCTTCAAATAGGTGGGGGATCATCTAAGACCTTTAAAAGCCTGTAGAAAAGACAAAATTATAATGCATGTCATTTAATGGTAAGAATACCAAGTCTTGGATTGGTTAAATTCTTGATTTGTGGGTGAGGCAGAGGACAAAGCAGAATTGCAGAGGAGAGTTGGGAGATAATAAAGGAAAATAGAACTGATGCTCAAAAGACATAAAATATATGATCAGCAGAGAAAACATAAACTCTCAATACTTTCTAATATTCCCAATAATTTTAAAATTGTTAGCAGAGAGACTTTTTCTGGCACAAACACACACACACACACACACACACACACACACACACACACACACTCTTGAGTTATGTGTCCTCACTTCTCCAGAGGCCATAGAACAACTTTAAAAGCAACTGGTCAGGGCCTCCCTGGTGGCGCAGGTGGATGAGCTCCACACTGTGAAGCTGTCTGCAGCCTCTACAGCGCGGGTTCGATCCTGGCCAGCCAGCGAGAATCCCACATAGCGCAGCAGACTTCTCCTGTCACGCCTGCTGCTCCCCTCAGCAGCGTATTTCATCAGTCTGCCTGTTCTGTTCCCCACTCTGTCTCCAGTGAATCCTCTTACCCTCCTGCATATCTGGCTTGTACCCCGGTTCTTGTATAAAAATAAATAAATCTTAAAAAAAAAAAGGCAACTGGTCAGTCAGTTAGAGGGTAGACAATGAGAGTTGGCAAGAATGTAGAGAAACTTGAACCCTCATATACTGCTAGTGAGAATCTAGAATTGTGCAGTTGTTTTGGAAAAGTCTGGTAGTTCCTCAAAAATTAAATACAACATTACCACATGGCCCAGAAATTCTACTCTTAGGTATCTACCCATGATAATTGAAAATGTATTTCCATATAAAAACTTGTATATGAATGTTTATGGCAATATTATTTATAATAGCTTAAGACTGGCAACAATCCAAATGTCCATCAACAACAAATGAACAAACAAAATGTAGTATGTCCATTCAATGGAATATTATTCGACAATAAAAAAATAAAATACTGATACACGCTACAACATGGCAGAACCCTGGAAAAGACTGTGCTAAATGACAGAAACCCATCACAAAGTGTCACATATTGTAAGACACAATTTATATGAAATGCCCAGAAACAAAATATGAGAGGTTGTTACCAGAGGATGGGAGATTTGAGGAGAAATGGGGAGCAATAGTTAATGGATATGGGAGTTTCTTTAGGGGTGATGAAAATGTTGCAAAATTTATTGTAGTGTTGGTTGCACAATTCTGAGTATACTAAAAAAACTACTGAATAAAATACTTTAAATAGTTATATGGGACCTTCAAAAACCACTGTTCTGAAACTGGAATAATCCTGATTCCATTGCTGGTCCAGGAAGGCTGAGAGATCCAGGTACACTTTGCTGTCCACCTTCTTTAAAGACTCACATGACTGACCTCCCATCCAGGCTTGCTTTCTTTATAAGTTTGCAGTAAGCAATTCTGAAAGTAACCTATTTAATATCACTTTCAATACATCAAATGAGTGACTTATCAGAGGAGGAAAGGAAACTAGGTTCCAATAAGTTTGGTTCTCGTGAAATGCTTTCCAAATGGCTACAAGTTGGGTTTCACTTTCAAGAAAAGGAAAAACCTGTGCTATTTCTTAGGGTGTTGTACCCCAAAAATACCTGAATTATCTCCCATCCCTCTTGATGAACTAGGACATGGAGTATTTCTAGGTGCTGGCCTTGTAAAAGTGTGTGATCTTCACACCACCCCTATCAGGAAAATGGGATTACTCCCATTTTACAGACAAGAAAATAAACTCGAATCCAAGAGAAACCATCTTAAAGGAGGTTACTCTCGGTCACAGAGTGGACTTAGGAGGCCATGCAAGTTCTAATGCCCCATGTGGCTTCCCTCTCCTGTGCGTGAGCAGAGGCAGAACTGCTTCTGCAACTACTCAAGAGAACCCAGGGAAGAGAATTCCGGTGGCCCTGAGGATGCCTCACTTGCCCCAGGACAACCCTGGCAGTTGGGTGCATTTGTGGTCTAAGCCCCGGCAGTGAGGAGCAGACATAAATCCATCCATCACTAACCAGGACAGACACAAACCTCAAGATAATTTGTTTTCCAATGGTTTCAGCTTAAAGTTCTGGTTTGGCATTGGTTTTTTAACAACTAACAGCTGTGGGCAATTTTCACACAGAATAAAGACATCAATAAGGCAGAGAGTAGAATTTTCTGTCTTACAGAACAATGAGCTGTCTTCGGGATGAACACATTGCTGCCACCACATAGGCTCTGGTTTAGGGAGACTGACAGACCATCCTTGAAAGGACATTGGATGTAGTTGTGTGGAGAGTGCTAGCTCTGCCCAGCAGCCCTGCTCTCACGGAGGAGCCCTTTATCCACAACATGTTTTCTTAGGTTGACTTTTGGTTTTAACATACTTTAAGTGAGGAAAAAAAACCAAGCTTGTCAATATATTATTATTGCCCTTCTTGATTGCCAAAAGGGTAGATGATTCACTATATCCCTCCCTAGGAGAGAATTATGTGTCCTCCACCCACACCAATGACTTTAGCTTGCCCATATGACATGTGGTGTCTGTCCCTACAAAAGGATGATATTTCCTTACCCTGTGATCTCAGGAGTTGCCGTGTGATTGTCAATGACCTAAGAGATGTGGGTGGAAATGACATGTGTCATTTCCAAGCATAAGCTTAGAGCCTGCTGGTAAGTAGTTCACCATGTCTCTCTTTGCTTTTCCACCAAGTTTGATTAAAAGATGGTGAAGAACAGAAGCCCAGGTGACCCACAGTGGACATGTAGCATTAGCAAGAGATAAATCTCTACTGTTGTAACCACTGAATGTTTGCTGTAACAGGATAACTTGCTTACAATGACTGAGGCGACCACTAACATTGATCTTCTCCACATCTCTCCTCACTAGCAATCCCTGCTCACTACTCAGCCCCATCAGAAAGTCGTCCCTGACCACCCACCTCACCACCATGTCCTACACCTGATAACACCTAGACCCATGATCAATGCACAGATGAGATGTGCTTCTCCCTTTGGTGATATTAAATCTTCATTATCTGTCCCATTTTGCTACAGAAATTGTCAGCTTTTGAGAGCAGTTTCCAGTTTCTATTTCAAACCTCATTAGCATCTAGAACAGAGTTCTGCATGCAACCGAGATGAGAGAGGACAGAGATTTCTTAAACACTGAAAATATTCAACATTATAAAGTAGAAACATGCTATGAAGAGTCAAGTCTTTTTCCCAAGCAATTCTGGGTGGTACTGGGCCTGTTAATCCACTCAGCAGACCAGAACTCAAACATAAGTGTCATGTTGGCTTACCCAATAGGATAAGCTTGCAGGTGAACGGAGGTCTACAACTGTCGTGACTCTATCCATTCAGATGTTGCCCCTGCAGGGCAGTGACACAGCCTACATTACTTTCCTGACTGAAGAGTCATACAAAATGATGAAACTAGTATCTGTTGAATGACATAAATGGTCTGACTGGAACTAAAGCCATGACAAAATGCCAGAGGTGATCTTGAGTCTCTAGTAAGGGCATTATGCCATCCCCACTACGCATCACTCTCCTGTGAACATCAGACCAAACTAGGAGGAGGTATTATTTTTTTCTACACTTTCCAGAAAACAGACTTAAAAAGTCATATGCTTTTTTCCATATTTGTACAGGTAATGAAGTCAGAGCAGTAATTTGAACCAAGGATATCCTATCTCCAGGTCAGGCCACTCCTGAGATCACAGGGCAAGGAAATATCATCCTTTTGTAGGGACAGGCACCACATGTCACATGCCATAACATATTCTGAAACACAAAATGGAAGGAGACACTACACTGGAGATGCTTCTGCAGCGAAGTTAAGGAGAGCACTTATGTCTTGTGACGAATGGGTTCTAAGCAAGATGCATCTCTCCCACTTCAGGATAGTGGGTCCAAAAACATGATAGGGTCATAAAACATTTCCCACATCAGTTATTATTCCAATCCTGTCATTAGGCTAAATAATTATACCGTACTTAAGTAATAATGTCTTTCATCAAAGGATCAGGGACAGGAGGGGTGGTTATGACTAATTTTTAAAAAGACATTAATACTATCAGGTGGGAGTGGGGGGTGGAGGAAGCATTGGGGAAACCCAGAAGGTGTGAAGCAGATGAGGGAATTATTTATTATAGATGCAGGTTTAATGGGGAGGAATCAGAAAGGGCAACTTAGGATGTAACACTATCACGTATTTGAAAACCTAAAGGTCTAACTCCCTTCACTTAAATCACCAGCAAAGCCCTTATTCTGTAATCTTATCCTCTTTTTTTTCCCCCTCCTTTATAGGCTCACCGCTGATAACACAGGTGCATATACAAGGCATATGTGGGGCCACTTCACAGAAGAAGGGCATGTCCGGGCCTAACTAAACTAAGCCCTCCCCATCATCCCAGCTCCCAGCCACCACCAACATGAAGTCTGGGACTCACCACAAGTTCACTGAACATGACGTCCAGCTCCTCCACAGGGGGCATGGGCAACGCTGGCTCCATGGTCTGAAGCGCAAAGTTGCTATCATTTCGCAGTCGATATGTGATTTCGGGATGATCATTATTTCGGAAACAGCAAAAGATGAATGAAATCCCCCGTCCACCTCTCTTCCTTGGGGCCATGGCTAAATTCTCTTCTATTTCTTGGAGTGGTTAAACTCTGCAAAAAGAGGACATGCGATGGTTAGAAGTGCAAAAAAGAAAAAAGTTTTTCAAAAGTCAGACCAATTCGAGAAAGAGCCCCCCTATGCTGAAAGCAACATTAGCCCCCTTTGGGGCATAGAAAGGACAACCCCAAGAAAGCTTAGAGTCCCTTTGGGCAAGAGCACGTGTATTTCAATTCAGTTGTTGAATGTTTTCTGTGTCCAACTGCTGAGTAGAGTCTTCTCCACCCCCTCAACTCCCCACCTTCTCTCACGGGCTACTGGCCATTCTTTGTGTATCACACACTCTTTCTCATGGACCCATTTTGTTCTTGTTACTCCCTCTACAAGAATGACCTCCCTTCTTTACCCCCTTAGGAAAGCTCTTATTTAATTTTTAAAGTCCAATTTCAGTTTCTCCTTCTTTACCTTCCCCAAATAAAATTAATACTATGTATGCTAAGACACAGCTATCTATTCCAGCTCATGTCGCATTCTAAGTTCTTTAGGGACATCTTTCTCTGATGCTGTGATAACTCAAAGCAGGGAGAAAGGAATGCGCATCAAGCAAACTGGTGGCCCTAGTGCCCTGCACAGTGAGTGAGAGACACTAGCCATTCAATGTTTGTTGTGTTGAATATTTTAAATTCATAACAAAGGAAGAGCAACTTAACATAAACTAGAAGGGTGAGACATGTTCAGATAAAAAAGATCAAATGAATTCACTAACAGGGAGATAGTTAAATATAGCATATTTACATAATAGAATACTAGGTACTCATTAAAAATGAGACATCTGGGTATGTTGATACAGAAAAATGTTCAGGATGCTATAATAAATACTATACATGATAGGATTACATTTTAAAACATTTATGAATATTTGATAAAGTGTTAAAAGCAGTAACCTCCAAAATAAGAATAGGAGATTGGAAAACTATCCCTTTTCACTTGATACAATTTTGAATTTGAATTTTTACCAGAAAAATTGTACTTGTAATGACTATACAGTTTTTTCTTCTTTTTTTTAAGTCAACTACATGTATTCCCTTGGAAAATTTTCCATTATAAGGTCAAGTGAAAAAAGTCAAAGAATAATGGATATAACATGAGCCATAATGTCTTTTAAAATAATGTCACAGGAAAAAATTGCTTACATTTAAATGTACAGCAAATAAGGGCTGGAAACAAAAGCAGCAAATTGTTAGAGAATGTAAGGGGGGTTAGGAAAGACAGGAAAGGAACATTCTTTTTTATTTTTTTTTTAAATAATGACAGCATATTCATGAGTTTTACAGATTTTCAATTCTCAAAAAAAGAGATAGAGTTAAAGAAAAAAAGGTGGGATATGAATTGGCCCTGTGTGAGCTGAAAGGGCAGGAGGAGAGCCACCTATGCAGGGAAGCTAGCAGGAACAAAGGTGTGAACTTGAGGGAGGAGGCCAGAGAGGTCAGACTAGAGAGGTGGGCTGGTGTGAAGAATGGCAGTCCATCCCGGCTGAGAAGTCTGGATTTACCCCACAAACAATAGGGAGTCACATTTAGAAGCATCCCTGATCTCTGAATTTAGAAAACAGATTGGGTTGGGTCTTCATGTTTTAGAGCTGTGGGCAGTTGACCTTGCTGGAGAAGCAGCAGCGAATGCTGAACAGCCTCGAGAGAGGGGTCTGCACATCACAGCAGTGTAATGAATGTCACTGCCTCGACAATTAATGGGAAACTCAGTGTGCTGAGAGAGGGCTAGTGCTACAGCAGGCACTTTCTCAAAGGGATGCAGGTCAAGCCTAAGGCGAGGCAGAGGCCTGCAGGTGTTGCTGGATTGATTTCAGGCCGCCAATCTACAAACAGAACCAGAGCTATGTCACCCCTCCAGGTTGAATTTAAAACCAAAGGTTGAAATTACATGGAGACAGTAGGAGAACTTTCTAATTCTGCGATTAAAATACGATGGAGATGATGAGTCCCTGGTTTTTCAGGCTTGAGTTACCTGTTAGAAATGCCTAATGTATAAAATACCCCAACTATGAGATAAGAGATGAGGAAGAGATGAGATTTTCAGTAAGTACTGATTTGAACTTCTCACTCTAGCTTCAATTCCAGCCATTCTGCATTTATCCATTTTGGATATTGCATATTATATATCAATCTTATTTTATAAAAACCTCCTTGGCTGCTCCCTATAATTATAGAACTATACAAAGGCCATTTAACAACCTCCAAGGGTCTCCATCATCTAGTCCCTCCCTGCTTGCCTCTCTGCCTCTGCACTCTTCCATCAGCCACTGGACTACACGGTCCTGCTGGCTCCTGCCTCAAGGCCTTTGCCATCAACTGTGTGCTAGACTGGCATGTTCCGGCCCACATCTGTGCATGGCTACTTCTTCTCATCATTAAGAACTCATTTCCCAGAGAGACGACCGTATCTTCCTTCTATCATTCACTTTCCATGCTCCAGTCACACTCCATTTGCCCTGTGTAGAGTTCTTCATGGCAGTAACCATTACTTAAGATGATCCTGTTTCATTACTTCATGGGGGAAGATGCTTACTACCATGTCCCCAGCACATGACAATACATGGGACACACGTATCTGGAATAGTCACATGTCTACTGAATGAATATTAGACTTTTACATAAAAAGTAAAAGGACTTTTAAAATATCAAACAATGGGAATAGGAATGAAAGTTAATGGAGTCTTAAGCTTTACCTAAGATTTAAAGTTTTTTAAAACAATGTATTTTTATGTTACAAATACCTTTAAAAATAAAACTCTATTATACTCCTAAGCCATATACAGTGTTGTAAACCAACATTACCATAATAAAAATAATACAATTTAAAACTAAAGTATACACATAGAAGAGACTAAAAGCAAGTCTAAATATTTAATAATGCTTAATTCTGCACAGCGAAGAGATGGCTGTCTCCTTTGAACTTTGCTTTTTAGTTAAATTTAAAAAGTAAAACTCAATTTATCAATTTATGGTATATCCACCAAAGAGAAAACACAATTCTAAAATCTGTCACCAGTTTCTTGATTTTAAAATTGTATGATGAGACAAACACAGGTAAACACAGATAAAAGTTCTCATACATAAGTATGATGGGCAAAAACATTCACTTTAAGAAATAAAAGTCGCTGAAAGCTAGCAACTGAAAGTCTTTGTGAAAGGAAGGAAGAGGAAAGATTAAGAGCAAGGTGTCCACCATGGAGTCCTTCACGGTGACCTCCCTGGCTCTGAAATAAAGAATTAGTCAAGACAGACAATATCTCATTCTGCTGCAACATTTACCTCCTGACCAAGGGAGCACCTGTGCAGGTGCATGAGACACACATGGTCCCTGGGATTCCTTTGGTAAAAGTGCATTAATACCTACTCAATATCAGGTGTGAGGTAATAGGATATGAAATACCAATAAGTGTTATGTAATGGAGCAGGAAGAATGTAAGCAGGTGGAGTTATGATACATTGTGGAAAGCAGTGTGTTTAGGCAGAGGGAATGGTTCAAAGACATGAGCTTGGAAGAGGCACAGAGTACACAGGGACTAAATAGTGGTATGTATACCACAGCAGAGTCCTGGGGCGCTCATCTTCCTGCTCAAGCTATGCCAGTAGTTTCCTAATAAGACTCTAACTTGGCTTTCAGTGGCCCATGAAGTCAGATTTCAACTCAACTTCTCAGTCTTTTCTTGACAGTATCTACTTCAACCAACAGACCATTTTCCATGCCTCAAAAATGTCCTGGACTTCTCTCATCTTCCATCTAAGTGCTCCACTCATTCCTTTTGTCCTTATCTTTGTCAACATTCTCTGACAGGACTAGCCTTGAGAACACTCAGGGTAGTGATCTATACCTACTGCTGGAGGTAGCTCAGATTTGGTTCAAAGTTTTGAAAGTGCATTTATCAAAGCTTTAGAATAGTCACAACTTTTTGACCTTTTTTTAAATTTAAATATTTTATTTTATTAATTCTTACATCTTTTTTCATCTTTGCACAATGCATGCATTTTTGTTTTGGTTATATTCCCTATACAATTGCACCTCCCCCCTTATTTTGACTCTAGTTCTTCCTTTCCCTGACCCTCCCTCCCCACCTTCCATAGTGTGTCTCTGGTTTATAGTTGCTTGTTGATTTTGATTTTTACTTTGTATTGATTAGTCTTTTTCCTGGTCTCTTATTTAGGTTTTCAGGGAAATGCAAATCAAAACTACCATGAGATACCATCTCACACCAGTGAGAATGGCACATATTAAAAAAAAACTAGCAACAACAAATGTTGGCGAGGATGTGGAGAAAAAGGAACTCTCCTGCACTGCTGGTGGGAGTGCAAACTGGTCCAACCACTATGGAGAGCTGTGTGGAGATTTCTTGAACTATTAAACATAGAGCTTCCATATGATCCAGCAATTCCATTCGTAGGTATTTTTGACCTTTTGACCAACTTTTCTACTGCTAGAAATATGTTCTAAGAAAATATTCAGAGATAAGAGCAAAGATGTTTTCACAAAGTTTTCAAGGCAAATGAGGGCATAAAAAGAGTGCTACTAATAGAGGACTACAGATAATATTTATGCTATATAAAATAAAGATTCTGTATTCAATGTCTCATTAATGTAAGAAAAAAATTACTTATATGAGCAGGATAAAAGGATAAGATAAATACACTAAAATGTATTTAGTAGCTAACTCGGGTCAGATGTACAGACTATTAAAAAAAAACAAAAAACTTTGTATTTCCAAGTTATTCTCACAATGAAGATGTACTACTTTCACAATTAGTAAAATAAGATGACATTTAAAATGAAACACTTTTTGGATTATTTATATGATAGAGGAGAGGGAAAGTGAGTGCAAAAATATTCCTATCAAAAATATCCAATTTATGGTAATTTACACACCAGCTTCTCAAACTATCTGTACTGAAGAACTAGTTGTTTTTCCTTCAATCTGTTACAAATATATTTTTGTAAAATACAGTACAAACATCTCATTAATGTCATGTTGCTATAAGAATTTCTCTGGGTGCTTAATCTCAATTTTTATATACTTTATTAATCTGCCTAGGTAGAAGGCAATAGTACTGTGTACATTAGTAGATGAGAATTAAAATTGACCTCATTCAAATATAACTGTTACTGTTTGTCTCCAGTGTGTGCTCAGGTCAGGAACAACATCCCACTCAGTAGCCAGGTCAGTATCCTGTGTATCCTGTCACTTGACCGTCGTTAACCAAAAAGAGGTTGTTTGGGGACTGTGGCCCAGGTCTGCGTAAGCACCTCTGTGTGTGGGGTTAGGGAAGCCATGTTCAGGCTACCAGAAATAGGAGCAACTAAACATAGCACACAGGCCAGCTCATGGAGGGCCTTATGTCCACACTCAGCCTTTAAGTTCAACACAGCCTTGCTACCCTACCCAACAGAATGTGTCCTCTTAGTATTTTGGCCCCTATAATGCAAAGCCAAAAATTATAGTAATCTGTAGTCTGGGTCTGTCTTTTCCCCATTGAAAAGTCAGCTCTATAAGAAAAAGTGCCCATAGCGAGTATCAGTGCCTTGCACTTATAAGATTACAACCAAAGTTATCTGGGAAATGAATTGAGAACAGCTACTTTGCTTTTGCATTCTGAAAGTTGTTTCACTTAAACCCAAGTTATACTACATTCTGGTTCTATTGAGGAGGGGTACAGAGGAAACATTAAGATCTAAAATTCAGTCCAGGGCCTCCCTGGTGGTGCAGCGGGTTGAGCGCAGCGCTGTGAAGCTGTCCGCAGCCTCTGCAGTGCGAGTTCGATCCCGGCCAGCCAGGGAGATTCACACATGGCGTGGCAGACCGCTCCTGTCTCTCCCCCTGCTCCCCTCAGCAGTGTTTTCCGTTGTTCTGCCTGTTCTACTCCCAGCTCTGTCTCTGGTGAATTCTCTCGACCTCCTGCACCTCTTGCCTGTACCTCAGTTCTTGAATGAATAAATAAATAAATAAACAAATAAATAAATAAATAAATAAATCTTTGAAAAAAATAAAATAAAATTCAGTCCAAAGCACTTTAAAGTTTTAAAAAAATGCCAATGTTTGTTTTACAAACAAAAGAATATGAGTCCTTTGTTAGTTTCTATGATGGACAATAAGATACAAAGCCTATTATATTTAAGAGCCTAATAGAAATAGTTTTAATAAACCAAAACATTGGCTGTAACAGGTGATTTGTGTTTAAAAGCGTCAATAAAGCTCAAAGGCCAAGTTTTTACTTTCTGACTCCTCTGTGGAACCTCAAAAACAAAGTCATTACACCCACCTGTAAACTGTAGATGATGGCAAGGCTTTGAGATTTCCAACACACATATTTGGAACACTGCTATTGAGAGCCTAGTCCTCTAGTCGCCACGCCACCTGACCTCCCAGTGACTGGGGACACTTCTGAAGGCAGTCCTGAACTGCTCCAGCACTTGACTGATGAGTGGCCCCAACAACTGCCTGTGAGTATGTTTTCAGTAAGCATTTTCACCCCCCATCACTCCATTCCAACAGTCCCATTTCTCAGATGAGACTTAAGAGGAGACTTGGGAGGAAGCCAGGCAATTAGGAAGATGTGATCTTACAGAGACTTGCTCTGCTGCTGAAGGTAAAGAGATAATAATTTGGAGAAGCCTGCTCAGTGGGGACTGAGGGAGGGAAGCTTAGCAGAGGTCAGGGAACACATCGCTTGATCACAGTGGAATCCAGTCCTCACCCTCTCCAACCTTAAGTCCATGACCTTAGTTC
Organism: Talpa occidentalis; assembly: GCF_014898055.3. Taxonomy (NCBI): domain Eukaryota; kingdom Metazoa; phylum Chordata; class Mammalia; order Eulipotyphla; family Talpidae; genus Talpa; species Talpa occidentalis. The sequence continues at coordinate 67,976,492 of NW_023601104.1, read as the reverse complement.
AGCCTTCCTTCATCTCTCATCTGAACCACTGCAACAATTTCTTAACTCTTTTCCTTACCCCTTGATTCCCCAGTCCAAGGGTTGGCAAACCTTCTTTGGAAAGCGTCAGAGAGTAACTATTTTCAGCGTTGCTGGCCATGAAGCCACTATAACAACTGCTCAACTCTGCTATTTTGTCCTGATAGCAGTCACAGGCATCTGTAACATGAACATTTTGTGGACACTTATATTTGAATTTCATGTCTGAAATCAAAATATATTATTCTTTTTATTCATTTATTTTACCACTGAAAAATGTAAACAACATTCTTAGCTCACAGGTCATACAAAAATTGGTGGGATGCCCATGTGGGTTAAGGTTGCCAACAGCTGCCCTGTAGATGGAACCCACAGATGAGGGAAATCACGTTCATCCACTTAATTAAGTCAAATGTTTATCAAGAGCCAGTTATATGGCAAACATTGTACAAGGCACTTAGGAAAGAGGTATGAAAATGAGGGCCTGTGTCCTCAGGAATCTTACTTGTTTGGGAGATAAGAACAGGGGAAAAAACAAGTAAACTAAAATATAGTTATTGATTTTGGTTAGCATTAGAGAGAAATAAGAATTAAAAGAAAATGGCAGGGGCCTCCCCGGTGGCGCAGCGGTTGAGCGCTGGGTTGCGAAGCTGCCCGCGGCCTCTGCGGCGCCAGTTCGATCCCCGGCTGTTCCCCGGCCACCGGAGGAGGGTCCCACATGGCGCGCAGACCTCTCCTGCCGCCCGCTGCTCCCCTCAGCAGTGTACTTCGGTCCTTCTGCCTGCTCTGCTCCCCGCTCTGACTCTGGTGAATTTTCTCACCCTCCCGCGCTTCTGACTGTACCCAGTGCATGTATAAACAAACAAACAAAAAAACAAACAAATAAATAAAAACATGCCTCTATAAAAAAAAAAGAAAAGAAAATGGCAGTGGTGTAGTATGAGTAGATGGCTACTTTAGAGAGTAGGATCAGGGAAGGTGTCTACTGAGAGGGGTGTCTGAAGCTGAGAGCTAAAGGATAAATGGGACTAGCCCCACAAAGTGTCAGGAAAGAGTATCGTGGGCAGAAGTGTGTGCAGAAGCCAGAGCAGGTGACACTTTTGAGGAAGGGAGGGGAGACCTGTGCAGCTGGAGCACAGTGAATAAGTAACAAGAGTGTTAGGAGAGAAGAGGCTAGAGAGGGCAGAGGCAAGACCCCAGGGCCTTGTAGACCAGAGTGAGGAGTCTGGGGTTTATTCTCAGCACATCATAAATCTGATTGTGTCACTGAGCTCTCCCGTATCTCCTGGATACAGTCCAACTTTCCAGCAAGGACAAGGCCATTCATGGCCTGGCCCTTGTTTGCTTAGTTTCTACCCTCATCTCCCACATCCTGAATGCTGTGGACCCACATGCCGCACACCCCATACACACACACACACACACACACACACAGAGTCATCAGATCTGGACAGTAACCACATTTCTGAAGCCAGACATCTGCAATCCTTTGCATTTCCTTCTTTACCTGACCATCTTCCTTTCTCTGGCCAAGACCCTACCCTGTAAATTTAGCTGCTTTTAAAATCCTTAAGTTTCCCAGAGGTGGTTTCACATTTCTTCCCATGTTCCTATCACCATATACATGGTTGAGTGTTTGGGTTTTTTTTTTTTTTTTTAATTTGTGTCTGTTTCATGCAATAGTCTATGAGTTCCTAAAGACCGGGACCAAGTTCATTCAGTCCCTGGCACACAGCATATCCTCAATAAATGTCTGCTGAATATAAAAGCACAAATGCCTAAGTGAACAGATGGTCTCATCTCCGAACTTCAGGGATGTGTGACTGGGTGTTCTTCCCACAACTGCCTGTAGATCTGTTTTTCCAACTGCCAAAACATTTGAAGTCAATCAGATTGCCAAGTGCTCCTTAGCCACTTGTCAAGCCTTCAGATGCTGACAGTAGCCCTACAAATGGACTTCATCCTTGTGGTAATTGCAGCTTTCCTAGAATAAGGAGTTTCTGGCACAACTAGCTGGTGCTTCATTTTCCTATCCACCCTTAGTTAAGCTGACAGAAACTTTTAAGCATTTCTCCATTTGTTACATTCAATGGACCCTTTGCACAAGATGTATTCACTTACTCAGCTATCAGATCTGAGCCACTTCAATAGTCCAGACACAGCCTTAGGTGCTAGAGATGCAGATAAAGGAACTCACAGATGAGGGAGATCACAGCTTGATAGGGACATTTAGGGAGCAGTGAAGTTGGTCCTTCTGCCCGATGAAGAGGGAATGCGCAGTTATGAAAACCAGGAGCCTATTTTCCACATCTTGGCTCCTTTTTAATCAGATCAGCCTGAGGGAAAGGACTAATCCCACCATGACCAGAACACATCTTCTAATCTCAGCTTCTGGCCTAGTTGCAGAAGGGAAAGAATCACTTCTGGGACAGCCAACACGCAATCCACCCATAGCATTACAGATGACTATTGCTATGTCATGCACAAGGAAGCAATTAAAAAGCTACTTAAAATTCTGGAGCAGGTGGATTTTGCTTAGCAAAGAGCAAGAAATTTAATCTATCTGTGGCCCAGCTCAAAGTCAGTCTTTTGTACTGCTTTTCAGTAAAACAAATAAGAAATGTGGTAATAGTCCAAAAATGATGGCAAAATGTTAGGGAATGCAGATGATGATGACGATGATCATGACGATGACAATGACGACAATGATAAAACATTAAACAACTCAGAGTCCACAAGAAAACCCTAACACTTTTCCTTTGATCATGCCAAGCAAGTCACAATATATACGTGTTAAATAAAAGTTTATTTTCCACAAAACAACACAAGTGAGAACCTAATATACATGGAAACTTGAAGGTCATGGTGACAAGTCAGATTTGCACCAACATGTACGTGATTTTAATTGATTCATTGGGGACACATTCATACAATGGTTTTCCAGACTGAGGGATGAAGTGGCTTGTTAGCTCACTAACTTACCAAGGATTCATATAACCAAAAGAAAAAAAACCAAAAACACAAAGGTTACAGGAGAACCAATTGCTTAGATGCTGGAGGGAGAGGAGAGACAGTGAGAGACAATGAGTTTGTGCCAGTCACTGACTTGGTTAAACAGTTGAGTTTTTGCATGTACTTTACAAAGTACGATGGGGACCATATATGTCACCTCCCAGGGTCAGTGATACAATATTATCAGTGTCTTTTTATAAGTGGTCTCTGAGATTTTGGAAACAATGTCAGATATAAAAAGGGGGGCAAGAGAATTCATGCCATAACAGCAATTTTAAAAAGAGAGGTGGGGGGTACCCTCTATTTTAATTACCAAACCTATTATTGTCAGAGCTGCAGTTTGCCCCACATTTTGCAATTTTCCAAAGGGAGCTGACATGAAATTTGCATTTCAACAACACCCAAATTCTCTTATCAAGAAGAATGTGAAAGGAAAAAAATACTTCTTTCCCTAGCCATCTCTCCTCTCACATTCCTCTTGTCTGGTTTCATTTCCCAAGTATAACAGATGCCAAATACTATTTGAGTTTTAAAAAATCATGGGACACAGTCTAAAAATTGTAGGAGAGACATTTGAAAGGGAATGTGTTTTCCCCACAAGTTTCAACATCCTCTCCATCAGGAAACAGAAAGGGCGTTTCCCAGTAAGTGTGTGTCCAGTGGAGGGGCAGCCTTCACACACACTTGGTCCCAAAGGGATGTTCTAATAGGGAACTTCTTGGAGTGGCTCCTGGAAATTCACCCAGCAATCAGCACTCTCAACCCACTGACTGTTCTGATGCAAGAGGTAAACCATTCAAGCACCCCACAATCAATGAGCAAACCAAAATCCAAACACTCGAAAGTCACTGTCACCCTGACAACACTTTCTGCTTCACTGTCTAAATCAGGGCAGCAAAAGCAAAGCACACTCCCTCCTCTGTGTCTGCAACACGCTGGTATAGGTGGGGGTGTGCAACGTGGAAGCCAGAACTGGTTGTCTGCCTTCGCCACTTCCTCCCTAGATAAGGGAGGAAGGAACCCAAGCAAAGACCATACATACCCTCAAGTCAGACCAAACCTCAACCAGCACATAATTAACTGTCTTCTCCAAGCCCAAGTCATGGACGCCTGCCAGATAACGCCCCATCCTCATGTGAAAAGCAAAGGAGGGGACTTCCAGGTCTTCAACCTAAAACACTGGCAGCAACTCTTCTGTCATATGCAATACTTTATCCATGAGTGTAGGGTCTAAATCCCTAAAGACAACATAACCCAGTCTTTGAATTAGGAAGTCTGTGCTGGTCATGTGACAGAAACCAGTCTGGAAGCCAGGACATCTCGTCTCGATCATCTGGGAGAAGAGCCAAACCAAGAGTGTCATTGGAGCTCCCCACCAAAGAAAGCACAGCCTTGCCAGACAGCCTGTGCCCTTGGGCCTGCTGACCCGTTGCTAGTCTGCAAGTTAAATCAATAAACAAATGTAGGATGAAGCTGAAAGAAATGCAAATCATTTCCCCCTCTGGGTTTCTTTCTGTATTGCCTCTAAAGAACCCACTCAGTTTGTAAAAGACAAATTTAAATGTGTGGGTTACACAAACATAGGAAGCTACAACTCAGTGGCCAGCTTTGTCACATCAAAGCTCTCACTCTTCCAAAAGACCAAGTTTTTTGTTCTTTATAAAACGTAGCACCAGAAGCCAACTTTCCAGAGTCACCTAGCTGTTCTTTCAGAAAGGAGATAAGAGTAAGACATCACAGTCATCAGAAAAGAATATTTGTATGTTGCAAGACACCAGCAATCACCTCTGTGACTGCTCTCTGCTCTGGTTCTTTGCTCGTCCAATAGGAAAAAAACCCTCAAGTCAGAAACGTCAATGCAGGTAAATATGATGACTTTCAAAATATAGCCACTGAAATGACCATACCTTGGATACTCAAGGTCCCCAAAAAAGTAGCCAACCCTTTGGTGCCATCCACAGAGAAAATGCAAATGATATTTAGACATCGTTTACAAAGAAATACATTATTAGAAAGATCTTTTTTAAACTTTACCACTGAAATAATTGTGTCAAATCTTGAGAGAAAAGAGATTGAGTAGATATATACATAGTTTGAACAACTGCTTTCTAGAAGCAAAATTTTGCATGAGAGAAGATGAGCATGGCCCTCTGGCATCATGAGGGCCAAGCCTCATGAGGCCATGCTCACAGTAATACTGAATCCCTCTCCCTAATAATATCCTCAGATGTAGCCCCCTGTGTGAGTACTGCTACTGGCCTTCACAGCCCCCAAGCCAGATGCTGTCCAATCTTATCCCTCCTCAAATATTGTAACTACATTTTTACCATTAAGACATTTTATGGTCCAGTAGGTACACTTTTAATTTCAAAACAGACTTCAATAGAGAAGAATATCTATTGGCATCCTAGAAAAACTACAGCTGTCTGGACAAAAATAAAAACTTACCTAGGGGGCCTTCTATATTCATGTTTACTGAAAGCAAATTGAGAAACTCACTAATTATCTTCCTCTTTTCATTTTCTTCTAACCTTATAACAAGGTTACTTTGATACAATTACAACAGGAAAAAATGAAACACCATATAGAACACAAGTTCCTAGTTAGAATTACCCTCACTCTCTGGTAACTTAAGAAAACCCCATCTCTCTCACAGCAAATGTCTGTGCTTTTCAGTTTGGGAAAAACTGATGATCTGGCACAAGTAGCTAGAGTTGCCACCCAGGTTCAGATACCAACACAACCATTTATTTTGCAGAGTGACTTTAGGAAAGACACTGGAATTCCCTGACAGTTTTATCATGTGTAAAAATGAAGAAAAGTTGTGCATATTTTTGCTTCCCTTGTTTTATAAGAAAATTAATTGAGATGGTTTACAATTAAAATAGTGAGCCCAAATCTTCCACACAGAATAAAAGAGAAAAATCAAGGTGAGCGAAGCCAAGAGAAATGTAGGTGAAGAGACGTAAGCCTAGGAAAGGTGGAGCACAAAACTTTAGTGTGAGCTTCCAATGAGCCAAGGCAAAAAGTAAAATGGAATGGATCGTGTAGTTCTCCCACCAAATTAAGAAAGGCATGTCAGGTCATTCGTCCTGAGTGAAGGATTATTGCAGTGGAAAATCAACCAGGGAGAAACTGCTCACAGGCAGCCAGAGTGCTTAGATGATGTCTCCTCGACTCATCTAGCATCCTGAAACCCTTCATCAATGTTTGGTGGATTCTACATGGACATTACAAAAGGAAGTGAGAACTATATTAAAAAGCTGGAGGGAGGATTTATATTTGTTCACTACTGTTTGGTGAAAATATGTTAGCCAGATTCCTTTCTCTGACATTCCTATGTGTATCAGCAGAGTGAATTCCTGAAATGAGAGATGGTTTAATCTCAACAGGGTACTTGTCATCACTAGATCCAGGGCTCTGAAGGTTAGTCAGCTTATCTGCAAGTGGTGGGAAATTCTCTGAGGGGTTTTTGGGCAGCCTGATAAAAGGCATTTTTAAAAATCTTAACTTTCCCATATATTTTGAAGCAGTCAACAGTTTGAATAATTCAGTCCAACTTGTGAGAAAACAGAGCACACCCCTTAGTCACTGGGACACAGTGGCATTTGCAACACTGACCCGAGTCCCCTTAACATTCTCTTCGGTCACTGATCTCATCTCCTATTATTCTAACTTTCCATGTCTGAAGGTATCTTGTCTGCCCAGGAAAGTAATTGTGAATTAGCACCAAGATAAAGAACCTACTTCAAGCACCCACCAGGTTTTACACTTTCGCCTCCAAAAGATCATTCTGAAAGCATGTGGACACAGCTACTATTTGCCATTACAAATGTAAAAAATGTTTATAGAAAGTTAAGTACAAAGTTAAGTATAACCGTGTACTGGGTTTAAAATTACAATGTGGTGAGTTGTTGACTGGATCCTGAGTCTCTCCACCAACGCCTGCTGCTCAGAAGGGCTCATTTTGGGCACCACTAGCACCACACCTATGCTCAGGCTGTTCTTAATGACTTGTGCTCATGACAAAGCAGCAGCCACCCAGAAACAATAAGGGCAGATGGAGGAGTCACATTATGGAAGCTGGAACTCCCTTTGAAAGAAGCACCCTGCCTTCATAAAAATTCTACCTACAAATTTTACACAGTTAATCTTCAAGAGAGGTAAATGGAAAGAGGACAATAAAAGTTTCAATTGAAAGCAAGGTTAGGTGTAGAAATAAGGCAGTAAAGAGGTGCTCAACCTCCACCTGTTGCAGGCTCTGTGTGGCTCGAGTTGGTATATGCTTTCAGCCAGACTGCCCCAACCCTTCAGGAGACACATACACCCTTTACTGATGACAAGTGAAGGCATTACTTTGTCATGTCAGCCTGTAAAACCAACTTCCAAAGACACATCATTAGAAAAACCTAGGGAAATAAAACTTTGACATGGAATTTCCCCAATCTGCCTTCACATTGGGAACTTCCACAGGCACTTAAAATATATTTTCCTCCAGAATCAGAACTTTTTTTAACTGGGTGAGATGGAAAAAAAATGGGTTGGGGGGCCAGGCACAGCCCCCACCATGGGCAATCTAAAATAACCTGCATAGGGAAAATCAACTGTATGCCTCAGGGCACACATGGCAATATGGCAGATTCTACTGCTGTTTTAATGTTCTTGTCCTTTGATCCATATCTAAGAATTCCTAGGTTCCACATTTAGGGATTCACCTATAGATACACTCACTCATACATGGGCACAGAACTATATTATAAGGATATTTACTACAACATCAAAACAGAAAGAAAACAGGATTCACTATTTGTGATAGAGAATCATCGAGGGGTCCTTCAATAGAGGAATGTTTTAATAAATGTTATTGCACCTATAATATACAGGTGCCAAGGCTATATATATATATTGCACCTATAATATACAGGTGCCAAGGCTATAGTCCATATCAATTAAGTCAAAATCTGTTATTTGGAGCCCAGACTTAGATATTTTTTCAAGGTCCACAGTGATTCCACTGTGCAGCTAAGTTGAAGAATGGTTAAAAAGAATGAATTACTTATGTCCGTGGTTATCGACATGGGAAGATCTAGCATTCAGAGAAAGAAATTAACTTGTATAAGATCCATATGTATCACTATTTATGTTAACACTAAAACAAAACTGAGTTTGTCAGCACACACATGTGCACACATGCACCAATGCATAGATATCATTACAGAATTGAAAGAATTAACTGTAAAGTAAAACTTTTGTCAATGCTTAATAAAAGGTTGCTACTATTTTCATATGTGCCTATTTGTGGTGGCTATAGAATAGTTTCAGAAGAATAATGAATTCTCATAAGTGTATCATGCAGGTGTCAGTATTCTAGAGAAACTACAAAGTTGAAAATCTCAATAACCCATCAAATCATGAGTATATACCTGAAAAACAGTAGTCATTAATATTCTTTTATAAAAAATTACAGTTTGGGCCTCCCCGGTGGCGCAGCAGTTGAGCGCTGGATTGCAAAGCTGGCCACAGCCTCTGCAGCACCGGCTCGATCCCCGGCCCCAGTGAGGGTCCCACATAGCGTGCAGAAGGTCCTTCTCCTGCAGCGCCCGCTGCTCCCCTCAGCAGTGTACTTCGTCAGTCTGCCTGTTCTGCTCCCCACTCTGGCTCTGGTGAATTCTCTCAACCTCCCGTGCTTCTGACTGTACCCAGTGCTTGTATAAATAAATAAATAATAAATAAATCTTTAAAAAAAAAAAGTTGTTCTATTTCAGCCAACAAACAGAAATTTCAATGTAATACTAGATGCAATCTTGATAAAACACAAAGAGAAAGAGTATCCAGAAGGATGCAAACACACTACATGGATAACATGATGACAAATTTTTTAAAAGTGTTTTGGTTTAAATTCTTCATGATCCTTGAGACAATTCTGGATAACTTCTGGTTCACTGAAGGCAAATTATCTTGGACATTCTTCGAGTGGTCATGGGCCAGTTAGAATGTGGGAAGTTCTATTATCTTTTATTTGGGTCTGTTTCAATTACACTTTTATTGATCAGAAGTCATACAGGCATCACAAATATACCCAGAATAGGGAGAGTCAGGATACTCACACATGAAAGAAACTTAGCACTTGGTATGATTTTAAGATGTATTCCAATGTAGTATTGTCTTTTCATAAAGCTGAACTCAGTATAATTTCAAACTTCTTTCCTTTCAGGTACTTTTAAAAATGTGCATATTTCATATTTAGTCCTATGTAACTTAGGCACTGAATATTTACAACTTCAAAGTAGATTTCCAGCAATTTTCTCTGAAGCATGTACTCCTGAGGTTCTATTCTTAAAAGATGAAATGTTTGTGGTCTTTCCAATCAATCAATAAAAAAGTCAAATACTTCTTACAGAACCAAATGAAAACACATGATTATATGAATTTATAAGAGGTATGTGATTGTCCAGGACCAAGTTAAGATGTCATCAATGAAGTTAATGAAATTGTCTGAATGCTGATAATAGTCCTATGAGATTAGATCCTGGTTATTTCCGGTCCACACCTCCCAACAGTTTATGTAATTGAAACCCTATTGCTTCAAATATCTCTCAATATACACTACAGACAGCTGGAAGGAAATCAATGATTCTGAGAACTACAAAATTATAACCAGAATACTGTTATCAATCCCAGTGAGATAAAGGTACCATTACTTCAGAAGCAAATATCCATTGAAAAAGGAAAAGAAAAATGAAGTTTTTTGAGATCGTTATAATATGTTAGAATATAAGTACATGCTGCTCCGAGGACAATGATGACCATGTCTGAATAAATGATCCAGCATCAGCCAATTGAATATGCCTATCAAACTTAGGGAAGGTATCACAGATACCAGGAACTTGTTCTTATTCCTGCTGGTTAATAGGCTTCTTTGGCAATCAAATTCCAGGTCCTTCCAGAAATCCCAGATAACCTGGGAAGAAGTAGATAATGATACCATTTCTGAAAGCTAAGAAGCCATACAAAGGTAAGAGCCTTGACCAAGTACAAAGTTGAAGCATGTGCTCTCTGGAAAAGTTTTTTTTTTTCCTTTTTAATATACACTTCAAAGCTGCCTAACATTCAGACAATAAAATTAATCTATAGATCTTGAGAATGGGGGGAGGGGAGTGAGAGGGAAAGATGGAGGGAACATTCGCTGGCATTGCCAAGGACACAAGAGCATGTGTGTTGAGCAGGAGAACATCCATCACTGGTGAATATATATCATTTCTTAATTAAACAAAGCTAACAACCAAAATAGGAAATACCAATAGCCACAGTAGTTGTTTTCTCACTGGTGACTTCTCTCCATGTGCTAAGGCTCCTGAGGAAGTTATTCCTTCCTATAGTTTAACAAACAATTCAGAAATTATAGGAACCAAACAGTGAAGAAAAACCTTTATTGAACTTTAATTACTATACATGGATAACCACACTTTTGATTTCAGCCCAGGTCAAAACAAAAAGTCATTCCTCAGTCATCAAAAGGGAAGTGTGAAGGAAGCTGATATTATCCCAAGTGTCCACTCCACCCAGCTCTGTAATTTTTTGTATAATTAGATGAGAGCAGTAATTGCTTTACTGGGTAGTTCAAGACTAGACACTAAAGAGACAGCCTCTCTTGCAAAATTTGTTGTAAATGACATAACAAGAAAAGCTCTGTTTTGAATTATCATTTTGACTCAAATATCAAGCCTGGAAAAGCTGAGTTGAGGTGAATAGCTATACTTCCTATTCTGAAAAATATTGTTAAAAGCCAAGTCCTCAAATGGCTAAATATGGGAGCTATCCATACAGGACTGGTTAAATCATCCATGATGCCGTGTAATGAAATATTATATAACCATTAAAAAGAATGGGGCCGTTTTCTTGATATTCAAGGGTTTAAAGTATATTAAGTAAAGAGCCTAAGTTGAAGAATAAATACAGTATATCATAAATGTAAGTATATACTCATTTATACATGCAAAGAAAGTGATTAGCATCTGATAAAATAATAGATACCAAAAAAACCTGTTCCTTTTAGAGACTAAAGTGGGGATTAGAGAAGGAAGGAAACTTATTTGCATCTTAAGTCTCTTCTATTTTATTTTTTTAAATGGGTTTGGACTACATCTTTTGCCTTGGTTATCGAGCTGTTTCTGAAAGTGTTGAAAGATTGAGTCACATCTTTTTTAAATCAGTCTTTTAAAAAAGAAAATAATTTTCATTTATCAACCTTCTTCAATATGTCAAGCACTTTCAATGTGTTTTACACCTATTTATTATATTAACTAACCAGAGAGCAGCAGTGAGTCCCTACAGGTCTCATTCTGTCCTCCCCAAAACACAGTTCACATTCAATGAGTATCTATGTCATGACCTTACTTTACAGAATGTTCATTTCTGCAGATTTCCATTTACCACACCCAAGCCCACAATTTAGTTCACAAAATGAAAACAATCTGTTCAACTTATAAAACATCAATATGAGCCATGACTTTTTCCCTTTAAGTATATAATTAATTTAGAATAGGGAGGGGAGAAGGAAAGCTACCAAACTATTTACTAAAGACAAACTGTGAATCAATGCAATTCCATCTCATCACTATAGCAACATAACACATAGCTGCTCACTTTAAATCATACAATTAAGAACCCCCTTAAACCATTGTGTATTCTTTTGCTACAGAAGTAAAAGTTGCTATCTTTCTCTTCAGAATATTCACTTTCCAGGTGGCAGCCCCAGGAACATTAATGACTAGAAGAGTCTAAGGATTTGGGGGAGGGGGTGGATTTATTGCTAAATTCAACCAATGTATTTGCTTAGTAATCTCAAAGTACTACTTTCTAAAGCCTGATTCTAAAGCTATTAAAGTAGCATTACAATGTATCCTGTTACATTCATGGCTTCTGACCCAACCTTAAGTCATCAAGCAAATGCAGTAATGGATAATATAAATTACAAAAGGGCATCAAATGGAATCATAACAGCTGATCACAAACAATTACAGCAAACAGTGACAACTATTTATTAAAGGACAAGAAAATCAATGCCAAAATAAAAGGTGGTAACACACTAAAAGAGACCTCAAAAATAACAAAATCAAGAGTTAGCTTTTGCATTTCAAGAGACATTCAATCTATTTCAAGACATGACAGAAAAATGCTTAACTCCTACTTTATTCATGACTGTACACAGAGACAGACAAGAAAGAGACATCACCTCTCCCCTATTCCCCATATATCTCCTTATTTCTAAAATCACCATTTACCTTACAGGTCACCGCTTTCCATTCCATGAAAATAACCAGCCAAGACGATCTGTTTTCGTTAGGTTTGCCTCCTTTTCAGCAGTGGTAACCAGAGCTATGATAAATGTTCTAACCTGGCTATTGGCTCCTTCGTGGTGACTCCTCTTACAAACACTGCCCCGGGGTGGCACATAAATGGTAAAAGCCAGTCCCTTGGTGGAAAAGCATGCTGGTTAACAAACGTACCTGCTCATACTGGAAAAGCAACTAGGGCAGAGATGCCTACTGACAATCAAGCTAAACACACACTCACAAACCCCAAACTGGTTTTTCCTCATAAGTACAATTCACAGGGAGTCAAGTATCACCCCCTTCCCATAATTATATATGCATAAATCCCAAATTCACAATTCTGTGTGCTGCTCATTTATATATTTTTCTTCTTTCATTCATCCATGGACCTGGTGTGTGTCCACTCCTTTGTTTTATCTTGGGACACAAGGTTAAACCAAACAGGTGTGGACTTTGCCTCACAGAGCTAGTTTACAGGCCATGAGCTCCTGGCTTCTGAAGCTATCTTAACATTCCGGATTCTCTCTAGTGCTGTGAGAAGACAGAGAGGGAGCAGAAGTGGTTCCATTTTTCACTACTGTTTGACAGGCAAAAGCAAATACTCTGCCTGCTTCAAACAGCAATTCATTTTGCCAGTAAATTCCATGTTGTCTTGACTATGAGCACCCAGGAGAGGAAGTAAAAGGAAATTAGAGGGTGATAACTATGTTCTTAAGAAATGGGGGGAGGGTAGCATTATTGCTGAGATGCTAACATTTGGAACCTCAAGCAAGACACTGGACTCCCACTTCTGCCCAGGAGGGATTGATTGCTACAGAAATTGCCCTCCCACTATCAATAACTATGGACCACATGCCAAAACAACTGTATTCATCACTGCACAAAGGCAGTATAATAATTCTTGAAGGAAGGAAATTCTAAATGCAGTGAGTCCCACCACCATCCCAGTTTACTCCAGGTACTGCCTTGAGTAGTACAGGAAGTAGAAACCCAAGTGAGGTTCTTGAATCTTGCTGAGACAAGGCGTCAGAGACAACAGTTCAGGGAGGCAAAAGCTTCCAACTCTTTGGAAATCTGCAGGATTCCCTCTAATCATTGACTAAGTTCTGCTCTCCACATGGGCCTACATTCACATAGGGCTAGGGATAATTTGCATTCCCACAGTCCTGAGTTGAAAGTATACTGTATAAAATATCAGAAAAAGTCTCCCAAAATGCCCCAGACTCAGGCTGCTCTGGAAAAGGCTGAAAAGCAGCCTCTCCAGGATCCCATTGATCACAAGTAACTTAACTGTGCCAGAACAAAGACAAACACTCTTTAAACAAAGTCCTTCAGGCAGAAAGAAATTGATACCAGCGAGAAAATAGGATCTACAGAAAGCAATAAAGAATGCTGGAAATGGCCGTCCTAAAACCAGACACTGCGTCAGAGCCTCACTAGCTACTGCCCCTCTAGATGTGCTTTGGTAGAAATCCAGTGATGACACTAATGGGGTCAGAAGGTCAGAATCAAGGTAGATCCTAACTCTACTACTATTTCTCCTTCTAACCTCAGTCTGTCTTCTTGAGCTCTCTGAGCTCCATTTCCTCCAAATAATGCCCTCCCTTGAACTGTTATGATATTATATAATAACTATGAAAGCATTTTAGAAATTTGGCTTATTCATTCAGCAAATATTTACTGAATGCCTTCAATGTACATTTCTAGGCCCTATACATCTGGACCTCAGTTTCATCATCTGTAAAATGAAAATAATAACCTTATTCATCCCTTGGGGCTATAATTTGGATTAAGTATAGCAAAGTACAAAGAGTGATGTCTAGCCATAGGAAGCTTCATTAAAGTGTTTATTATTTTATTCTTATTTTTATTATAATTACCATTCTTATTATAAATACTACCACTATTAATTAGTACTACTACTAGGCGTAAGATAATGAAAAAAGATCAATTTGGATCTTGCCCTCAAAGGGTTTACATGTGAGCTGTGTGATAATGAAAATAATTGCTTGGGATAATTTGTTAAAATTTTGATTGAGAAAAATGTGGGATAAATGGGGAAAAATATCAGTTGGAGGAAAGACCTTAACCCTGGCTTTGCTATTTAAGTCTATGTGCATGCTCTATGATCCTAGTTAAGTTATTTAGCCTGCTGGGGCCTTAGTTTGCCCTAAAAGAGGTAGGATGAGACTCTTCACTATCCCTTCCAAGTCTCTCATGTTTTGGAGTGAACCAAAGATGCATTTTAAACACACATTGTTCCTACCTTTATTTGAAGCATCAGATTCCTATGCAGAAACAACCAATTTTGAAAAAGGAAAAAAGGACAGTTTGTGAACTAAGAAAGCCAAAAGAAACAAGCTCCAGATTCATGATTAATTGGTATAAAAGTCTATACATAACTCCCAAACCTAGAACCAAGGTTGCCTGGTTCTAGGCAACCTTGAAAAATGGGATGGAGTGTAACAATCCACTTGTTTCTGCCATTTCTGAGTAAACCACCATCTTGATCTTTGAGAAATGGTTCAATGTTGAACTGCTCCAACAAAACAGAATTCACTCTCCTGTTTACAATTATATAACTGAAAATAAAAGTAGTCGTACATTATAGTAATTTCTTGTGCCTGAGAAAAAAGAATAAATATGTGAACAGCTAGCTGCTGCTACTCATTGTTTATCAGTTTGCACCACAATTGGTAAGCTATCAGTTACAAACACAGAAACCTCCATAAAATTAGTTAATTAATCAGTTAAAATTAAAAGATTAATTTGAACCTTACATGAAAAAGATAATTTTAGCCAAGTCTCAAAATCCAGTGTTTTCATTTTTGGTAAATGTCATTCAAGAAGAGTCCCAATCGAAGAAATAAAAAGTGTCAGAATCCTAAAGAATCTTTGATCTTCCCCAAAATAGCTGTGGAATCACCTTTCTTAAAGTTTTCCCAAAATTTTGCAGAGTGTAATAAGCCAAATACTTTGCATAATCTTATAGATTAAGCCCTTTATTAGAGAGAACATAGTGAGCAACATTAATGCAGGAAAAAGTAATTTTCAGTACATATATACAAAAATGTTGTATATGATATCAGGCAGTTCCCAGACCCTGCAATTCAACATGAACTTCAGTCCAAGAACATAGTAACCAACTAAATGCACAGAAGATATCCTGAAAGCACATGTGCACATATACAGGTAAAATTTGAAAATATGACTTGGCCAATCAAGACACCCCATGCCCTGGAGAGAGTAATAGACCTTGGGGTGGGCACACAACACAAAGAAGACCAGAGGTCTTTATGTGGATGCAGAAGCAGTTGCTCTCTTTTTCCTGGAATCGCAAGATATAAGAATCACATATATCTGGAATTTGTAATAGCTGCGTGTTCCACCATGTTTTAGAAACTGCCCAAGAATGGAGCCAGCATAGACAACATGAGAATTGAGAGAGGGGATGAGGTGAAGATGTTTCAGTGATACACTTTAACTACTAAATCCAGCTGAACATCCAGTCAAACACCCCTTGAACTTCCCATTGCATGATTCAATGAGCTTCTTTCCCCTTAATCCAATTTAAGTGGGATTTCTTTCCCTTAACAAGGCAATGAATCCTAACTCACAGTCCACTTGATGGAGATGGAAAATAACATACTGAACCTTCCAAAGTAACAGAGACCACCATGATGATATATCATTTTAGCTAATTTTTATACTAATGGTAGGAAGCAGATATTAATTTTTCAATAAAGATACCAACAAGTGAAGTTATAAACTCCACAGAAGTAGGAGGTGTCAGCAATATTTAAACATGACCTGTCTCATCTCCAAAGTCTCTTGTCTTCCTATATACCATATATTCACATGATCAAGCTACTGAATTATTATTTCCCAAGAATCTACAACAATTAAGCCATAAACCCGATGCAAACGTCTCATTTCAGAAAATGAGATTCAGAAAACAAAATCTAAAGATTTTGTTGCCCACAAAACAATGTGAATAAAGAAATGCCTCTTTTCACAAAGGTTCCCTCTTCTGGAAACAAAATTTTCCAGATAACTTTCAAGGAATCTTAACTAAGTCTATTCCTTGAAGCTTAGAAGTGACAGAGGTTTGGTATATAGGGTACAAAAAAGATACAGTTCCTAGAATATAAAAGTCATCATTATTGCTAAACAGGAACATTCAGAAATCACAATCCCACTCCCCTTTCTCAAAGGCCACAATCTAAAATTTTAGCCATTCTCTAACTCTGTCCCAGCAGTAGACTTTGAGAGAGAGAGGCTGTGTGGCAAAGGGAAGGAATATAACCAAGAAAGGGGGGGGGGGAGGTAAAAAAACCCAAAAACCTACAAAAGGCAAAATTTATGAAAATTATTAAGAATGTGAAATTCTACCACAGAGTCTGTGAAAGAAAGTATCATGGATAAAGGTATCAAACTCTTGGAAGAGGTAAGAAAGAAGGGGGATGGAGAAACTGAAATACCAAGGGTGTGGTAATTAGAATTTAATGTTCTGCTCTGGGCATAAAGCTCTCTCTCTTTTCCTAGAAAAATCAGCAGCTCTCTTATTTTCTAGAAAAAGAACTAGCATGGTAATAAAGAAGTTTAACTGGGTATTACTATCCTTTTCACAGGATTTGGGTGTTAACAGGTGGAACTTGAGGTCCCCATTTGAGTAATAGCCAACTGTCCTAATTACAGGTTGGATTACTTATTTTATATAACCACAAAAAGATGCAAGTGTTAAAAATATAGGGTATCACCCTATTTCACAACATGTAATAGTATATTCCCTTTGTAAGGTAATTTATAGTTTTCTAAGTACTATATCATTTGAGTTTCCCAACAATCCTTAGCAGGAAGAGAGGCATAGGCAATCAGATCTGTTTTTATTTCTACTTTACTATCTTTGAACACTCCAGTGACCTCCACAAGGTCAAAGTGCTCCTAAGCAACAGAATAGAGGCTTGAATTCAGGCCCCCCTTTTGGAAATATGCTGCACGGCCAGCCTTTCCATTCTAGAAATGTCTAACAAAGAGTAGCCTGAGGCTCTTTCACTGAAAGGCTTTGATGTAAGAAACATCATTTAAATTATGCCTGAAAGAGATGATTACTATGTGTCATCAGCACATTTGATGCTTTTTAGAGGGCAATATATTATACTTTCAGGAGGTGTCTGTAGCAGCAAAAAAAAAAAAAAAAAAGTCATACAGATGTAGATATTCCAGTATTTTATTGGGTCAACTAAGTTTTACTCCTTCTTCCACTCATCCAAACAGTAATTAAGCAGTTATTTGTCAGGGGCGAAGGATTTGTCATAGGTAAAGGATTAGAAATACAAGATTGAATAAGCCTTTCAGAAATCAAGTAGATAAAAGGGAAAGGCTGACCTGCTGAAGTGCTTTGAGAACACAGAGGAAGGAGAACTAATTATAGCCAAGACTGTCTCCAAAGGGTGAGAAACAATAAGGAAATCACACTTGGTCCTAATCATTCAAGAGCTTACAACCTAACAGAGGAGACCCATGAATACAGCAAAATACAGAGCATTAGATATAATGTCACCAAAGAGGTATTAAGTGCTATAAGGGTTCAGCGGACATAAAGGGCACTTCCAATTAGGATGATCTTAGGAAAAATATTTTTTAAGATGAAATATAAATGGGGGTTTACAGAACTGTTATAGCTTAGTGGAGGACAAGGAAAGGGTTACAAAAAGCCAGCTGCCTGTGCTTCTTGTGAAGACACAATCTGAGAAACTCTACATTTGGGTTTGTGATAGTTACCTGGTTGAGGACAGCAGTGCTGCTGGACTCCCTTGAACTTTCTCATTCACAAGGTAATAAGGCATCTCATAAAGCAAAAATCAAAAGCTGATGAAAGGCATCCCAGAACTTTACAAAGACCTGAACCATTGGGTTAAGAACACGAAGCATTCGTACATCCAATATTTCCCTCTAAATATCTGTTGTAACCCACTGATGGAAAGATCTCAATGTAAAGAACGAATATCCTACTTTCCACAATTGTCAGTTATAGCCTCACAAGTCATTCTAAACAGACTATTTCATTTTGAAGGAGAAGCAAGTGATGACTATATCATCAGAAGCATGTTAATACCTTCAAAGAGATTTATGGGCTTCACTAATTTTTCCATTTCCAGAAAAACTGGAGTGGACATATGTGCTCAACTAAAAATAATCACAACTTAAGATACTTGTGAGACCTTCATTTTATAGATACTGAGGTTAAGAGAAATCAAATGACTTCAAGGTCACACACTAATTTGAAGACACACAACTAAATGGACTCAAGGAGTGATTTTATTTATTTTAAATAGACCATTTTATTTTTTAGATTTTATTTATACAAGAACTGGGGTACAGGTCAGAGGCACGGGAGGGTGAGAAAATTCACCAGAGACAGAGTGGGGAGTAGAACAGGCTGATGGACCGAAGACACTGCTGAGGGGAGCAGCGGGTGAGGCAGGAGAGGTCTGCCACACCATGTGGGTTTCTCCCTGGCTGGCTGGGAATCCAACCCACACTGCAGAGGCTGCGGACAGATCCAGAGTGTGGTACTCAACCCGCTGCATCATTAGGGAGCCCTCAAGGAGTGATTTTAAATAGATTCTTGGTAACTGAGAAATGTGAATATCAAAATCTTATGTGAATATGTTGTTTCATCACAATTTAAAAAATTGGTAAGTTAAAAAAAAACCCTATATAAATGCTTCCCGTTTATAACGATGCTATTTTAAACACTGCTTGGCATTTTATCAAGATTTTTAAAATCTTTTTCTAATTGCTCAGAACAAGTCAACTTTGATTGCACTTTCTTTAACTCTTTCAAAGATAAAAGCAGACTACCAACTGCAGAGGCAAACTATGTGGAATATCATTGATGAATCTGTGATCCGTTAAATAACTGAAAGAGCTAGTTTAGGCTCTTTCCCGACCAGCTTGTTCCTGCTTCTGAGAGCAGTGTGGGAAGAGGGGAGAGAGGCCAGGAACTAGCAGTTTCCTTAGTCACCAGAAAAGCTCAGACATGTGGTCACGTCTTACTAGAGACCACAGGGTCTGTGTCAATGCTGGTTACAAAACATTTTACAAACTCAAGTTTTTAAATGGATGTCCAAAAGACATACAGGCACCACTGACTTTATTCTTCCTTCAGAAAAAAAGTAACATCAAACACTCCATATTTTCAGATCATTCCATTTCCTAAATTTGCCTCATTAGCCCAAGCGAAATCTTGTATTAGCGTAGCTTGGCCAGAAGTGATCAAAATAAATGTTTTCAATGTTCAGTTCTTAGAAATACCCTCTTGGTATTTTTCACTGAAATGCCAGATCAGGACTTAAGTTTCCTGTTACAATAGTCTCAAATATGTATTCCTACACCTGAGAGATGTCACTCTTTTGGAATGTTTCTGTCATGCTACAAATAATTTTCATTACCCATTTTCTTCCAGCAAAATAGCTGCTCATATTCTCCTAGCTGTGAATCAAGTGAACTGAGTCTACAATTAAGAGTTACTTTTTAAATCCCACACCCTTTCACTTAGGTGACAGAATGAGTAAGGGTAGCTAAAATTGACGGGACTCTACACCAGCGGTGGTGGACAAACTACAGCCTGTAGTACAAATGTGGCATCCTTCCCCTTAACAAGTTTTTATAAATAAGCTTTTATTGAATCACAGTTACTGTCATGCTTACATGTTGCCTATGGCTGCTTTCTGAGTAATTACCAGAGATGTTTTGATGTCAAGCACCTGAAACATTTACTATCTAGCACCTCATAGAAAAAGCTTGCTGGACTCCTGGCTCTACAACTGCAACAAGAGTTTGGGGATGTTTTCAAAGTCAGGTATGTTAAAAATAATTCTTTCTTTTAACTGCATATATGGACCCTCTTTGGCACTGGAAGACCCATCAATGAACCAGAAACAGGAGGTCCTTGTGTTCATAGAGGCCAAAATCTAGTGAAAGGAGAAAATCATGGCTTCTTTAATTACATAGAGAGAAAGGGAAGGTGGCCAAGGATTCTGAAGAGGCAATCATTCCTTCAAAGATGCAATGTCATCAATATAACAGTTGGGAAGACGCCCCTGGAACTGACATTTCAATGATGGGAAGAAGCCAGTAATGCCAAAAATCTAAAGAAAGATTATTCCAGGCAGAGAGAATAGCTTAAGGGGAGTAATGCTAGGCCCACTCATGAAAATAGACAACTAATGGACCTGAAACATAGTAGACAAGAGGAAAAAGCACCAGGCAAGGTCAAGGGTCAAGCAAAGGCCAGACCATGTGTGATGAGCAATGAACAGAATCACAAGTGCACAATTTTTCCATTTTCAGATTCTGACCTATTAAAAAACACTCTGAAACTAAAAACTAACTTCTTCCTTTTGATCTGCTGAAAATTACCTGAAGCTTTAAATGCCTAAAAGTTCAAGAAAGAACACTTTGTTAGAGACAATTTCTGCTAAGGAAGTAATTACTCCCTCCCCGCTAAAAAACAAACAAAAAAAGACAGTGCCTTTTTCACTGTAAAGACATAAAGTGACCATTTCAAATGGGATTTTTTTTAAAGGGAATTTCCCGTTATTAGCGTAATTAAATCTATTTTCTTAAGTCCACTAGGGTATTCATTCGATGAAGGAGGTCCGTCTCCTCAACACCTCTGTGTACCAGCTGTGTGCACGTTCCATGAGACATCTTCCAAAGCAGTTGGCTGGTTTGGACAAAATGCAATGCTCCTCAAAAGCCTGTAAAGATATATTGTATGCCTTAGTTTACTATCTCTAAACTAAATGGAGGATTGCTTCAGGGTTCAGAATTTCAGTAAGTTGATGAATAGCCACCAAATCAATCTCCTTTGTTAATTTCCTTTCCCCACCCCTCCAGTTTTTTTAGAGGATTTATGGATGTAAAGGACAAAAGAAGTCAATGGCATTCCAAAGACAGGTTAACAAGACCTTCTGTTGGTATGGGAAAAGACAAGTTCTGAGACATTCTGGAGGTATGACATCTAACCAGTTTCACTAAGACTGAACACTGTACAAATCTGCAGAGCAGCCTCTTCGTAGTGATCACTGTGTGGTGGCAGGCATGGATGTTTATAACCAGTACTGAACAAGCTATAGAACAATACTGAGAAAATATGCTTAAGTGTGAACCTTTAAGCAGCAGCACTGCTGGAGAAAATCCAGCACAGTTTCCTAAAAGAAATAACTTATAATCATTTTCCTCCCCTCTGAAGTGGGGACGAAACAGTGCTAATCCTCAGGCTGTTAGACACTTTACTAAGTGCTCCACAAATAGTTTATTTGTCAAATGTGCCCATCACTTCACAGGCCTCACCCTTGCTGAATAAAACCCTGAAGCAGACACTACTGGGCCACATTAACAACTGATTAGAAAGAGAGACTGAGTGGGTTAAATATTTTGATCAGAGGCCCCCAACTAGTAAGTGGCAGTACTCACATTCAAAGCTGGCTGCCTCCAAATTCTGTGCTCTTGAACAGAAGTTGCCTGTCTGTTGGGCCACCAACATGCTTTCTTAGACCTCCCTCAGTATAGATTGCAGCAGCCAGTGTTTGTTAAGCAACTACTATACGCAAGGCACTGAGTTCTAATGGATTAGCTCACCAAGTTCATACTACAAATCTAAATGTGATTTTTAACTATTGACATTTTACTTACTTGAGGATCTGGGGCTCAAAGATTCAAAATACGGCCCAAGGTCAAACTGCTAATGAATGGTGCAACTGAGATTTGAACCCTGGCTGTCTGGCTCCAGAGCCAAACTGTTAACCACTAGATCAAAGAGTCTCCTTGAAAAATAATAATGTGTTTTAAAACTAAGTGCCAAAGAGCTGGACATTCTATTAACATGGTACTTTCATTCCCAAGCAACCATACTTTGACGCACAGTTTGCAGTGGTTCCACTACTCCATACTCTTTCTCCAACACCAGAGCTAGAGGTCTGTTGCCACTTTTCATCCTTATCACTTGGACTTTATTTTTTCCTGATAGAAGAATTGGGAGGGAGGTAAACTAATTCTTGGGTTTGCATGTCTATCAAAAGTGGGAAGATACAAGACAGTGTGCCACATGTTCAAAGGAAAATAGGAAACAAGAGGAAATAAACATTCCTCTGTGTTCAATATGCAAAATGGTTGGCAGCTTTCCTTTCCATGTTCAGTTACATTACGTACCTTCTGGAAATATCTGATCTGTTGAAATGTCTATATTGGTGTATGCAGCAAATCATGTTGACAGCAAGATTTCAACAGAGAAAACTTAATTCTGACAACAGGATGACAGAAGGAGTCCCATATGCCACAGAATAGTGCTTTGGAAATTCCTATGACTTGAAAGTCTCTGGTCAGTGTAATTAGTATCTGTTTCTTAGTTTAAGTACTTAGTTGCTGCTTGGACATAAAGAAACCTAGGCCAGGAAGAAGCTCCATGTCACTCTGTGGAATATCACTGCTTCCCTCAATAAGAGGATCCCAACTTGTGAAAAAGACCTCGAAGTCCCATGTCCACACCATGATCACCACCCCACAGGACCAGCTTCCAGTTATACTGGTCTTTGTGCTGCACCAGTCAGACTTCCAGCTGATAAGGGCTATGTGAGTCTAGCTGCACTGCGGCCATCTTAGAGATGCATTTGTAAGGAAGAGCAGTAAGTGGCTCATGCATATATCTGGTGTTTCACAGAGAAATAATGTGCCATGTGGTTTGCCTCATCAGCATCACAACTGAAACTCCATTTGCAACAGGAAGAGAGTTATAACGAAATTAAATTTAAAATCAACTAAGGTGTACACCAATAAGTTGATAGTGCTAAATTTACTGGTATTAAACATTCTACTATCAAAATCGGGGCAGGGGAGGCATAGGATTTGCTTAGGCATAGGATTTGTTGGCATTCATTTCAAACTAGTGAACTATTTACAGGCAAGAAAACAGTCATGGTCACCCATTAGGATAGAAAACACCATCCAAAGCCCTGAAAGAGCCCTGAGGGCTTGCTAAGAACAAGCTACCCTACGGATAGGGTTAAGTCTCCTTTCTTTGAATTTCAACCAAGAAGTTACCAAGCATTACATGACCTTATTTACTCTTAACCAATTTTTAGAACCTAGAACCACACAGTGACCACTGTTGTCGAAGGCTAACAATTGGATAAATCTTTCTACGGTATTTACTTCAAAACTGAGAACAGAAAGACTACACAAAGGACAAGAGCAGATTATAAGTAAAGGTGGGTCTTCCTTTCCATTTTACTTGTAGTTTTAGTTTTAATTTTCTTGGTTTTACCTCCCTTTAAGAGCCACGTGAAGCTTCTAAATCAAATTCACAAACATCAAAAACTAAATGATACACTGGCATCAAGAGGATCTCCTCCAAACAAAATGAAAAAAACAAACCTAAAAAAGCATCCTCTGCTCAATGAAAACCATTGAGTGTTTGGTAAACACACTAAGTCAATAACTTAGTCAATAACTTCCACTGCTTATGGGTCAGGTTAGGCAAAATGGCACATACTCAGCAAACACTCTGAGAGACATCTTCCAAATCGCCCAAAAATTCTCCTGAGTTTCAGTACTCACTGGCTAAACAGTCCTACAAATACTCATGTCCTAATCCTCTTTAAAATCCTCTTAATCAATTCCTCATTAATAAGGAGTTTATTAAACTGCTACTCTAACATTTTCTAAATATGCTATAACAAAAAAGAAGCAATGGAATATGAAGGTGTTTTAGAACTGGAGGCTGGAAATGGAGATTATTCATACTAGCAATGGACTGTTACCGGTAAGGAGGAGAAATAATTACTTGAAACCAAAGGTAAATCAAAAACAATGCAATCTTTTGATCTGCATCACTTGGTGGGGAGGAATGGCAGAGGAAAATACAGCAAGGAAGATACAGGATTTATTCAGATTACAAATTGACACGTGTAGTGAGTGTGCTGGCTTCCAGGTGGTTCTGGGTAAAGAGAACAAGGAAGTCATCAAGCATAGCCCACACAAACATGACCCTGGTCCTCAGGGGAAAATCTGAGTAATGAAGCCCAAATATAGGAGTACAATCTAAAAATAACCCTTCTGCTACTACAGATGTATTTTCCTTTTAGCATTTATTTGAAATGTATGGGAAGGCAAAACAGTCTGGATTAAGTGAATTTCCAGATATCACCAACAGTTAAGTGATGATCTGAAACCATTTTCAAACAACAGTAAAAATGCAATTTCCTTTTACTTTAGTTTTCTCTTATAAGTAGAGTGTATGGGGTGGTGGAAGAGAGGTGGAGGAACAAAAGACAATACTGGGCAAGAATGTCATTTCTAAATTCTCATTTCTAAATGAGAAGCTGATATTATCTCTAGGTAAAGCATCTTAATATCATGGGAAACCATTAGATCCCTGGGCCTATATCAGTGAGAACAACAATAATTATTACTTTTTTCCATAAAGAAAGAGGATGACAGAAATGTTGACACTGCAATTACATTTTCCATCATGCCACAAATTTAAACGATTTCATTATCACTGTGTAGATTCCCAGCTCCACCAGATTTGAAAAAAAAAAAAAAAAAAAAAGAAAGTGATAAGAAAAATCAACCATGGATCAAATATGTTGTAATTCCAGCACTTCTTCAAAAAATATTTACTCTGCTAGTAATGAGGTTATGTTGCCTCCAACTGAGATTAATCTTTTCCCAATAGTAGGCAGAAAAAGAAAGCCTTTCTTCTTTTATCATACTACTTAAAACTGTCTAACTATAATTAGTACACAAAAGGAAAAAAATGGTATACCAAAGGCAATATGGACATCTTTGTCGCACAGGAATGACAATCTTCCTTAACTATCCCATAACAAGGCAAAGATCCAGCTTGGTGGTGATGACTGGGCACAGCAATCATTGTGTTTCACTGTGGCAGTCTTCCGTTGGAGCAGTGAGTTCCACCCATTCCCTAATCCTGGGTGTGCCAATGGTTGCCCAGGAATGATGCTGTAGTAACACAGTCCCATCCATGTGCTTAAGCAGAATCAAGTTTAGTGGAAGAACTTAAGGTGTGAACAGCTTCTCCTAATCATGCTCAGCAACAGCAGATCTCATCTGGGACACTGAGAAAATTGGCACAACTAAGAGGTAACAGATAATCAAGAGAACCCTCCCTTTTCTGCATATATTATGCAGCATAGGAAGAATACCACAGAAATGTTCATTGCTGAAACAAATTAAACTTACAAATCACACATCTAATATCTGACCATCCTAAACAAGTCCTTCAGGACCTTCAGCAAACACAGACCTCACAGTCTCACAGTCTGCGTTAAACAGCAAAGAAGACAAGGAGACCTATACAGGTGGTCTGCAGTGGAGAGCCAGTGACTCTCTTTGCTGAATGCAGACTTTCAGGGGTGAGGGGTGGAAGGAAGGAAATGAAAGGTACACCACACCTTTCCTGCTCACACATAAATCTATTTCTATACAATGATTCACTTTCTGAAAGCGCCAACAGTATTTGCAAGAGTCTGCATGAAGAATCAGAAGCTAACAATAGAAATATGAGAAGTACTTTAAAGGTCTATTATACATTTGTTAGTTTGACTGTGGAGAAATGATTTTTTTCTGAAATAAGTATTTTGACTCAAAACAGCAGTTAGCTGTTTCAGTGGAAATTACAGACACTATGCTAGACACTTTAATGTACAGAAGTGGGAAGAGAATCTGGAAGAAACACAGCCAGAGATCAGAGAAGGTAGAAACCTGGGCTTTGTGCAACTCCAGGGCGTGTTCACACTGTGCTTCGTGACTGATGTTGGGCAGTGCCAGCCTGGGTTGCTACATGCTGCCCTTTAAAATGATACAGGGGGCCTCCCCTGGTGGCGCAGCAGTTGAGCGCTGGGCTGCGAGGTTGCCCGCAGCCTCTGCAGTGCCGGTTCATTCCTTGGCCACCGCCGGGGGTCCCACAAAAAAATAAATAAATAAAGTGATACAGGGATGCTACTGAGTACCAGGACACACTCTTGGTAGGGAAAATATCTTCACTTTGTATTTTTAGGACATATGCCTCTTAATCCAATGCTAACCCATCCCCATTCAATCTTTCTCAATTCGACTCCTCTTGTTGGTAAAAAAGGGAAAGGGAATTTAACCCATGCTGGCAGGTATGTGGCTAGAAGCATGTTTAAGTTGCCCTTCTAGTTTCAGAGAACTGAGACTCCAAATAAATTCTATAGTATTCTGTTTTGCCTAGCATACTGATTTTACAGGGATGACCCACCCCCATTCTTTGCACTCTTGGTGTCACACTCCCTATTCTTCCAATCCTGACAAAAACATTCTGATGCTGAGCAAAGACTAAGACAAAAGTCCAAGTACACTTTCTTTCTGGACTCTTAAATCCCTATCCATTTGTGCTTTCCTTATAAGAACAAGGACTAACCTGTATTCTTTTGGCACATTTTTATTTTGTTATTGTTCATAATCAAAATAGCTGATATGTCAACTAAAAGGAAAAAAACAAACAAATAAATTGCCCTTTGGGGGCTGCTTGGTGCCTGCTCTTATAGAGATACAAACCAAGTCAGGTCAGAGACCAGCAGACCAAGAGAGTAGAAATCAATTCAAAACCAAGTTAAATGTCCCAGGGGACAGTCTATTGAATATACTCCAATGGAAAATGGCCCAAGTTCCATTCTCAGACTACTTGAAAATAATAAAAGATACCAAGCTGATCACTCAAGTGTAAAAAAAAAGTCATCATGAGACAATTAAAATACATTTTGAGTAGATGTTCCATTAGATTCCTCGCAGTTGCTTTTAGTTGCTCCAATGCCACAAGGCTTGAGTATCTTGACACCATTTAATAAACAAGTTCATGTATGGGGGGGTGGGTGGAGGGACACACTATTTCATCAGTATTGCTTCACTAACCACATTTGCTTTTCTGGCTCATGATGAGAGCTATTAATTATCATGAATGGATTCATAGTAAGTATTGTTTGAATCAATAATGAGCATGGTTAATGAGGAAAGCATGCAATAAGCCAGCTCACTATGCAAAACTTATTTGTAATATACCATAAACAACTTCTAGCACCTTAAAATGTTAACAAAAATTAAAACAAAAAAATCAAACTGTGCATATTTGTTTAGAGTTAATCAATCTGCCAATTACAGACTAAGTACTACAGATTAAAGAGTTATAGGCTAAGTGTAGGTAAGAAAGTGAAATATATTGTCCTCACCTTTCAGGAACTTAAATTTTAGTAACATGCCATAATATCTAGAAAATAGACCCATCAATTCTCTCACTTTCATGATAGTCTTCCTCAGATCATTATATCTCTGCCAGAAACTTCTGATAAAAACAAAATTCAAGAAGAAGCAGTCTTGAAACTGTGGTCAAATGCTTAAAATCAAGAAATGAAGACAAGACAGTACTTTTCAGTGTGGTTCAGGGAAGAGCAAGGCATGCCATTCTGGGAGATCTAGGTTTTCAAAACAAGTAACTACACCCATAGTAGGTACAACTCTTCAGTCCAAAACAGTCTGTGGCTGGCACCCAGACAAGGTAAATATCAGAGCACAGCTAAGAATCAGCAAGGCTAGAACAGTCCCTGAGGCAAGGTGTGGGTACCACAGGAATATAAGAATAGCAGGATCCTAGAAGCAAGAAGCCAAAGTTAGGACAGAAAGAATTAGAACACAAGATGGCCAAGTTCAGGTTCGAACCAAACATTGTATGTTTCAGAACACAGCAACAACTCTTACGGTAAGTCTTGGCTAGATGCAAGATCCAGTTCTGGAGAGCAGAAAATCCAGTTTTCTCTACTTATGCTAGGTTTTACTTTTGGAAGAAAGAGTGCTGTATAGCAGTGTACCTACCTGAAAAGTTACCTAAACTAAAAACTAAACAAGCTAAAGACTAGGAAAAAAAAAAAAAGGACTTCCCTGGTAGTACAGAGGTTAAAGTCTCAGTGCTATCAAGCTATCACCAACCATTGCAGCACGAGTTCGATCCCCAGCCAGGGAGCAACCCACATGGTGCAGCAGACCTCTCCTGTCTCGCCCGCTGGTCCCCAAAGCAGTATATTTCAGTTGATCTGCCTGTTCTGCTCCCTGCTCTGTCTCTTGTGAGTCCTCTCACCCTCCACACTGCTGGCCTACACCCAAGTTCTTCTATGCATAAATAAATTTGGAAAAAAAAAAAGTGCTACCAACAATAGGCAAGTGTAAAACACTGCAAAAGAATAAAGGTGAGTGATCTTTCATAAAGGCGAGACTGTAAAAACCATGTCATGAAGTGCTGTACCAAGAATAAACAGTGTTCTTGTTTGTCCCAGAAGGCAACAGAGAACAAGAACCAGGACACTCATCACAGCATGCCAATGGTCTCCCCAGGGGTTATGACAAAAACTAGCTAATTGTTCTGTGGTCAGTTTTTCCAGTTCTTGAGAAAAGATTATTTTTTAGTAAGAAAAAAAGGGAAAAGAAACGAAACAACTCACACAGCCTCACCTTGGTGGTAGACAGTGTCAGATACCCCTTCTACACCATCTGTGTAACCTAAGTTTGAACAGGAGTAGGTATCTGATTTAGATACAGACACCATCAACACCAAATGCCAACATTACAAAGAACACAGTTACATATTCTCAAGACATTGAAAATTATCCAAATTAATGGAAATGAAAGAAAAAACTCTCATATTGATTAGGAAAGGGCTTTCATTTATTTTGTCCATTTACCAGAAACTTCCTACAAAACTAACAGATTGTAGATCTATGTACATGTGGCTTGTATGTAACCTCAACCTCTGGATATCAGTTGCACAAAAGCATTAATGAGTTGGCTGTCACATGGAGGGCTGGGGGACAAGAAAACATATGCCCAATACTTCTGTCTGAATTTATAACTTGTGAACTCAAATTCAATGTGGATAAAAACAGTTTATATTCAGTTTTTAAAATATCTCTAAAGAACTAGAAACCAACAGACATACATTTAAACCCAAAAAAGACAAAGCCTGAGTAAAATAAAACTCAACCCACATGTGTACCATGAGAAAATAGTCCAATAGTGAATAACTGGATCTTGGTAAAATTTTACTTCATCCTCATCTCAGTCCTTGACACAGAATTAGAAGTATGGGTTCTAATGGAAGGAGATGGTAGATAATGACTTACTTATACACGCTTTCAGAATATTTTACTTGCATTTGAATAAGAGCAAAACTGATTACTAGACATTCACAGACCTTTGAAAGCAAAACCATAGCAACACTGCACCCCACCCACAGGCAAAAGAAGGAGTCACAGAGCAAGGATGGCACAGCCACCTAGTCTTCTCACTTTAGGCTAAAGACAAGCAGCAACAAATTTTTCTGCAAGTACCATTGTATACATCCTTGTTAATATTTTGACAGTTATATTGGGCCTTTCTGGTGGAACAAGGGGCTAAGTCACAGGACTATGACACTACGACAGCCACTGCAGCACGAGTTTGATCCCCTGCCAGGGAGCTGACACACATAGCGCAGCAGACCTTTCCTGACTCGCCTGCTGCTCCCCTCAGCAGTGTATTCCGGTCATTTTCCTGTTCTGCTCCCAACTCTCTGGATAACTAGAGTTTATCTCTGGTAAATCTCTGGTGAATTCACCACCTGGTGAATCCTCTCTCACACACACACACCCCCCTGCACCTCTGGCCTGTACCCCAGTTCTTGTATGCATAAATAAATCTTAAAAAAAAAAATTTTACAGTATAGGATTTCTCCCCTCATGTGTGATCATTACTCTTGCACCACCTAAGAACCACAGTCCTCCACCATGTCATTGTGCTCTTTGTCCCCCAACCCCATCTCTCCTCTCCTGTTCCCCTCTAGATGCTTCAGGTCAATGATCAGTTTTCGAAGGCTGGTTTTCATATTTGTCTTTAACCCTTTATTTGGTTTCTCTATATTCTACATATAAATGATACCACCCTTCTGGCTTATTTTGCTTAGCATAATCCCTTACAGCTCCATCATGCCTCCACAAATGGCATGAGTTTATCTTTTTATTGCTGAGTAGTATTCCATTGTGTATATACACCACATCTTCCTGATCCACTCATCCGTTTTGGGCACTTAGGTTGTTTCCATGGCTTGGCTAGGGTAAGTAGTGAGCAGCAACATTTTAGCACTTGAACTCACCTAAGCAAACCTTTCCTTTTACTGTGATTTATGCCTTACTTGGGCCTTCTAAGGTAGAGAAAAAGTCTACACAATCTATGGACTTTCTATAGTGATGGGCATATTCTATCTTGACACTGTCTAGTGGAGCAGCCACTAGCCAACATGTAACTAATGAGCACCTGAAATATGGCAACTGTGACTGAGGAACAGAATTTTTTAACTTTGCTTTTTTTTTCTAGACTTAATTTTAATAAATTATAAGTTAAATGGTCACATATGACTAGTTGCCACCATCTTGGACAGCGTCAGACATGATTTACTCAAAAGAATCAAATCTCAGACTTCAAACTCTAGTTATAAACCACAATGATATAAGCAGAAGGCCCTCAAAGGTGAAAATGTCACGAAGAGATAAAAGGAAGATTTTCTGTGGATAAGCTTTAACGCAGATAAATTCACTCACAGTACTCCAGTTGAAGGTAGTTGTATGAAGTGTTATGATGACTGCTGCTTCATAAATCCTTACTGCCTCAGACATCAGTCACAGACACTCACAGGAATCTGGTCCTGAAACCTGGCAGGTCACAGATGCTGCCTGTCTGAGTCCCCTGTGGTCAGTAACCAAAAAGTCCCAGACACACACATATTAGGAAGACCAGTTTACTCCCCCTCACCCACATGGCAACCAGTCCTCTTCAGACAGTTCTCTTTCTCCCAAGATCAGGTCAAACATGCCAGGTGAACAATAGGAATCAAAGATCTGTTTAAAAATTTAACAGAAGTAGCCAGGAACTTCTCTTTGGAGAAGTTCGGGAAGGTATTGCCTATCAACTCTCAATTGCGTGAAAGGATGGCTGGGTCACAAACAAGTCAGAAGAAATACATATGTATTATATACATATGTTCTAATTGGACTCATCAAGCCAAATTTATTAATTACTACAGAAATCATAGAACAGAAAACATATCAACTGTCACTCTAATCTTCAAGTAGTCCAATACTGCTTGGACTGACTTTGAAATGAATATATTTAAAATCTTGTTTTTGTCTAGTCTATGAAATATAGACTTTACCTACAAAATATAAGCTTAATGAATAGGATAGACAACATGCATGAATGTAATAAATAGGCAGCTGTGTAAAAAATATACATACACATACACAACCCCGACTCATTTTAATGGAAGTTATCAGTTTGACAGAGATAACACAGGATGTTGAAAGAATGAACCTGAGACAAACAGTTCTTAATGGAGAGGACAGAAACATGAGGTCTTCTCCTGCTTTGAGTAAGACATTTCAGAGAGAAACTTTGTGAAGTCAAAGGAAGGATGACTAGACAGTGCTCAAGAAGAAAAAGGTTAGCTTAAACAGACGTGGAGAGACCGTAAGGCTTCACACTTATCTTCCAGACCCTACCTGTGTACAATGACCCCCAGCCTCAAGGAGAGAGACACAGACTGACACTAGTGTGTGAAGATGTTTGAATAAAAACCTGGAAGGAATCTACCCTTGCAAACGTCATTCATAAAGCACTGCAGTGCAAAAGCAAAAATGGGAAGAGTTTAAGAAAGGCATTTATAGAGGCAGGCCTTCTCTGTTATAGTGTGGTTTCAACCGGCAGAATAATCTGATTGTCTACTGTCAACTCACGACCAAAAGTAAACAATGGTGGCAAGAGGACAGTGGGAGTTATCATATCCATGTATCAGAACCAAAAAAACATTTTTTCTGTGCTCCCTGCCCTGTCCCCTGTGTTCACTTTAGCCTACTCCCCAAGTTGGCTGCACAGGGCAAGGAGCTGGCATCTTGCCTTCAGCAGGAGCACGAGGCCATTTCCGGGATCTCTGGAGTTGCCTGTTTACTGCCATGGTGGATTATGAAAGGCCTTGTTCTCCTGAGCTCAGACAGGGTGAATGCAAACATCAGCGCCTGGTGCAGACCTTTCATAAGCCAGAGAGGCTGTGGCCTACAGAAAGCCTGGTCTGTGGCAGGCCTGCCAACAGTCCCGAGCCAGCTGACCAGCATCCAGTCACCATTTCTTTTCCAAACACCCACTGAACAAACCTTGATTCAGCTCTTATGTTACGCTCTGGTAGAGAACAGCGCAGAAGCTGCACTGAATGATTTTAGAGAAACTATTCTGGGCATAAACCAAGTACATGTTCCCGTGGAATTGTTAATAACTCAGAGATCCTTTATGTTTGCTTGAACCCTCTATGTCTAGTTGAAGAAAAGACATATTTCTTTTTTCTCCTCAGGGAGAATAAAAGCAGGAAAGTAAAATTCCTGGTAATATCATATCCAGTCAAACAGGAAGGTTCGTAGGCTCAGAGCTGAAAGGTTTCCAGAGTTACACTGAGCCAATCTGAATATAATTCATTTCCTCAATAATTATCATTCAGCAACCTGCGCCCATACCCAACAAGACAAGAGGAAACATTTCATAAACACAACAAAAATACAGTGTTAAAGAAACACCTGAGAGATGGCGAAATCAGAACCCTCATTAGTTGCTGTTGGGAATATAAAATACTGCAGCTACTTTGGAAAACAATTTGGCAGTTCCTCAAAAAGCTAAACATAGAATCTCTGTAAGACCCAGCAATTCCATACTTAGGTATTTACTCAAGAGAATTGAAAACATATGTTCACACAAAAACTTGTACACGGATGTTGACAGCAACATTATTCATAATAATGAATAAGTTCAAACAACCTAAATATCCATTAATAAACAAAATGTAGTATAGCCCACAAAATGGAATATTATGTGGCAACAAAAAGCAATTAAGTACTGATATAGGTTATGACATAGATGAACATTCAAAAACATTATACTAATAGAAAAAAAAGCCAGTCACAAAAGGCTGTACCCACTGAGTGACTCCATTCATAGGAAATTTATAGAACAGGCCCATCTACGCAGAGAGAAAGCACGTTAATGGCTGCCTGGAACTGGGAAGGAGGTGGGGACAGAGATGATACCTCATGTGTATGGAGTTCCTTCTTGGAGACTTGAAAATATTCCAGGATTAGATTGCAGTGATGTTTGCACAACTCTGTGAATAATATACTGAACTGTAACCTAAAATAGGTGACTTTTATGTATGCAAAATGTAACTCAAAAAACGTGAAAAAAGTGTCTCCCTGGTGGCGCAGAGGATTTAGCGCAGCGCTGTGA
The DNA here is from genome assembly GCF_014898055.3 of Talpa occidentalis. NCBI lineage: Eukaryota > Metazoa > Chordata > Mammalia > Eulipotyphla > Talpidae > Talpa > Talpa occidentalis. The sequence goes on along the minus strand of NW_023601104.1, from coordinate 67,942,734 downwards.
AGCTGTCCGCAGACTCTGCTGTGTGGGTTCGATTCCCGCCTACTGTGGAGATGCCCACATGGTGCAGCAGACCTCTCCTGCCTCACCCGCAGCTCCCCTCAGCAGTGTATTTCAGTCAGTCTGCCTGTTATGTTCCCCGCTCTGTCTCTGGTGAATCCTCTCACCCTCCCGCACATCTGGCCTGTACCCCGGTTCTTATATAAATAAATAAATCTTTAAAAAAAAAAGGTGAAAAGAGCACAGAGGGAATAAGGGAAGTAGAGAGAAGGAAGGGGGCAAGAAGTTCAGACTAAAATGTCTCATCTGGAATGTTATTATTCTTAGGGCATTTTTTTTAAATTGTTATATTGCCGTAAGTATAGATTCATGAGAAGCTTTTTAAAAAGTACAGAAAAGTCCCCTGTTCCCTCCATTGACAATATCTTATAACCAGGAAACTGACGTTGACACAACACAGTTAACTGGGCTATAGATATTACTCAGGTTTCTAGGGTGCCTGTTTCAATGAGCTTCTAAGTAATAATCCTTGAGGTTACACTCCTGCTCTTTCTAGTTGAAGCAGCATTGACTCTTGATGTACTTCATAGCTAGCTAAATCAAGCAACATACGTATGAGTTATGGGCATTTTAACACTTCCTGTTCCTAATTTGCCTTGGAAATCACTGTAAGTGAAATGTTTCTACTATGGTTTCTCATCATCAGATCTATTAAAATACATGGAGAAGGAAGAAAGTTGAAACTATTGATAGAGAAAATCATCCCTCCAGGTGAAGAGAGGGCCTGCCTGAGGAGAGTGAGGAAGCTAGCAGTCCATCGGGGGTCTGTAAGTCCACCAGCTCTGCCTGGGTCTTGCCAACCAAGAAGAATCTAATTGAGAAAAATTTAACAGTACACATCCAGATACAGAGCAGAAATCTATACAGCAGCCTCTGTGAACTGTTACCAGACACACATTTCAGTTATCCTGGATCAAAGGTAAACTGAGGTGTGCCAGTCCTAAAAGCTACAACAAGCTTCAGAGGGACATTTGGCTTTGTGCTAACTCCCCCAGGCCAGAAAAAAATAAAAAATAAAAAAAAGATAATCTAGACCAGATATATTAAGTATCATAGTTGGATGATATATTCATGCATGTTGCCTGAGTAATGGCAATAGATGACCTCTGCAGAGAAATGAATCCTGAGGTTGTCCTTCGCCAGATGGCAAAATCCAGGATAAAGACCAAAAACATCGCTAAAATCAGAACAAGGCAAAGCATACCACAAACACAACAGGGAAGGGGAGGCACTGGGGAAAAAGAGAAAGGGAATTGACTTCTCCCCAAGGCATGGCTTTTTAATCTTTTAAAATAAAATTAAGATAAATATACAAAGCTTTTCCATCCTTCCACCTACTCCAAATAGGGGCACACAAACAAGATAACATTTACAAATATGTGTACTGCATAACCTTTTATTCAAGGGTAGAAACCAATTTTTGAGTCCCCTGATATTACAACGTAAACAATTTTTCCTTCCATATAAGTAAGCTCTGCACTCCCTGCTGGCAGAGGTGTCGGTTTACATCCTCACTGGTCCTATGAATAGCAGCTCTGGTAGGGGATGAGGAGTGGCCTGCAAGCCAGACAGCCCAGACCCTCCCTCATCCTGGCTCCGGTGGTAACTAATAGGGTAACCCCAAAATGCTGTGTGTAAAATACGATTTTAGGATTATCAGTGGTTTTCAGTTCTTTCAAAGCTGTGAAACCATTAGTAAAAGTGAAATCTCAAAGAGAACCTGGTTACAGTACATAGTTGGAAGCAGACAGGATGGTTAAAACTGGAAAGAGGACATGAGGCAAGGGGGGGCCATCCCCTGAGGCACCCCTGGAATCCTGAGACTCCGCAGCACATAGTATGCAAACCACTAATGAGATCCCTCAAAACAAAAATTCAATCTTAAGGAATTTTAATTGAAACCAAGAAAAAAAGACAAAGTGGAATAGCGTAATGGTTTCTAATGCCTGAATTTAGGTGAGTGGGGATGGGGGTAGGAACAGAGGCATTACAAAGGAGTCTACAATCATGAGTATGTAAATGTCTCACATAGATTTGTATGCCCATTTTTCCAAATGAATTTATGTGCTGTGATTAATAAAACAAAATCATTTAAACTATTCCCAAACTCATGGTCGTATGACAATCTGTATTTTTTTTTTTAATTAAAAAGCAATCATCACATTGGGAAACATTGCGATAGAGAATACAATATTGCATTTGGATGAAACATAAAATATCCTTCAAAAAGACTAAAGCAATTGTCTTTTTTTATTTTAAATATTCTACTACCTTCAATGTCAAACAAGGTAAGTGGCTTGTCTATTAGCTGTGGCTGTTAGAATGTTGCTTTGAGGATTCTGAGGCCACCACCAGGATGGAGAGGAAAGAAATGCCACATTAGATAAGCTCTGGATAAACACTGTCTGCTATGGCTGAGGAGGGAATAGGAAGTAGGGGAAGGAACAGTATCAGATAATCATCTAAGAAGGATGGTTAGTGGAGACCTGAGTTCTAACTCTGATTCTGTCAGCACAATAAGTTTATGGCTTGAAAAATCACCATTCCAGGTTTCAATTTTGTGAGATCTAAAAAGGAGTCATCCTGACTTTTGATGATTAACAACTCTGACAACAAATCTATCAAGGACCTGGTGAGCTAATCCAACTTAACCGTATTACCTTGAGGAAACTGAAGCCCAAGAGATTGTTAGCCAAAGTCACACGAGTAGAGCAGGCTAAAGAATATGCATTCCTTCATTTCTACAAAATGAGTCATAATATCTGGTTTGAAACTTTAACTTAATTACTTGTATTAGTTCTTCTGGGGATAATTGCAAATATAAGGTTTCCTGTCTGATACTGTGAATAAAAAAATCTCATTCAAAACTGCTGATGCCTTTCAGCTAGATGATTGTATTAGATAAATTATAGTATTATTGCTGTAACACAAAACTTTAGTTTGTCACTTTTAAGCTTAGGTATTAAAAATGTCTCTTTAATAGAACAAAACAAATTATACATTTGAAAATCTTAGTAAATAAAACAATAATTTCAATAGGAAATTAATGATGCTATAGCTTGCAAACTGTCAAAGCCTGACCTATGAGAGGGGCTGGCCCCTGTGAAAAAATGAAGTCTACCTAAAGAAAGCTATAAAATATGAATCCATCCATCATTCCACCTAAAAGTAGACTGAATTCATTCCACCTAAAACTTTTATAGTTCAATTAACAGGGAATGGCTGAATAAGAAAATGACAAAGCAGTGTTTCATATTTCTGAAATTGTATTTTTTTGGTAAGTTCATAAAACAATATGGAATTTCTTACCATTAACAAGAAAAGTATGTTTGAATATATTCAGTCCAGACTAAACCAGCTACAGAATAAAACACTTTATAATCTATGGTTTCATATTAAAGTTATTTCAAAAGATTTTGTCATCTTAAAAAAACATAAAAAATAGGGGCCTCCCTGGTGGCGCGGGGGGTTGAGCATAGCACTGTGGGGCGGTCTGCTGCCTCTGCTGCATGAGTTCAATCCCCGGCTGGCCAGGGAGCAAACCACATGGTGAGGCAGACCTCTCCTGTCTCTCCTGCTGCTCCCCTCAGCAGCGTATTTCAGTCAATCACCTGTTCTGTTCCCCACTCTGTCTCTGGTGAATCCTCTCACCCACCACATCTCTGGCCTGTGCCCCGGCTCCTGTATGTATAAATAAATAAGTCTTTAAAAAAAAAAAAGAAAACATAAAAAATAGACATAATATGTTTCCTTTGACATCAGAAGTTATCATTTGTCCACAGCATGTGAATGAACTGACTTATTCTTTATAAGACGTTTTTGGTGCTTTCGGTACCCACCAGTCAATTTTTACAAATCCAACCATATGTGATTTGAATGGTTCCTACGAACTAATAACTCAGCTGGGGAGAAACACCCCATCTTCCAGACAAGGAAGACATGAGCTTTTAGGAAAGGGAGTGTAAATGTGACTGCTACAGGATCCTGACCTTTATTCCAATGAATTCTCTTGTTGCACCATCTACAACCCTGGGCCAAATCATGACACCTAAAAAAAAAAAAAAAAAAAAATGCCCAAGACTAGCTGCCAACACCAGCCTTAAAGAGATCCACAGGCTATGTTGTATTTTGTTTGTTACTTCTTTTTCTTTTTAAGCTTTGTTTATTTATTTATACAAGAGCTGGGGTACAGGCCAGAGGTGCAGGAGGGTGAGAGGATTCACCAGAGTCAGAGCAGGGAGCAGACCAGGCAGATGTACCGAAAGCACTGCTGAGGGGAGCAGCGGGCAAGAAAGGAAAGGACTGCTGCGCCATGTGGGTAGCTCCCTGGCTGGCCAGGAATTGAAAACGCGCTGCAGAGGCTGTGGACAGCTTCACAGTGTTGTGCTCAACCAGCTGTGCCACCAGGGAGGCCCTGTTTGTTACTTCTTAAATGAAGACAAATAGAGCACCTGCAAACAGAGCCCCAGAAAAAAAGATGTGAACAAGAACTATGATAATACTAAATAAGCAATCCTCTTACAATGTGCTGAGAAACACTGCATATTACTGGACTACCATAACTACCTAAAATTAGCTTCAAAACATAACCTCTCTTTCTATGCTTGGATGAGGATTATTTTCTCTGTTTAAATGAGAACAAACCTAAAGCACTTAAGTTAAGAGAAAACCCATTTCCCTCACAATATTGACTTATATATTGATATAAAGCCAATTAGACTGAGATGAGTACAGCATTTTTGTAATATTAGGTGCTGTACAGACAATGCTTTTAAATATTTTAGCTAAGCATTTGAGTATCTGTTTTACAATACCATTTATAAACAAAGAGGACTGGGTATAACATTTCTTTTATCACATAAACCATTCTAATATAAACTTCTGCCTCCCTCCTCATAATATTTGGATTATTTCATTGTTCTCCCTCCTATTCCTCCAGACATGTTCAGCCCAATGGAAAAACTACATATCATCTCCCTGTTCTCTTTGCCTTCACAAACACCTCCTCTGTAGCAGTCTCTCTATCAACAGAAAAACCAAGGACAGTAAGAAACACTCAAACACTCAAACCCCAGGAAATAAAAACAGGCCATAAAATGACAGGAGCTGACCTAAGGTTTTCCTCTAGATAATGAGGAAAGGGCTTGTTAAGGTAATTAATTATGTAAATCTGCAGCTAGAGACCCTAAACCACAAAGAAATATTTTAGGTCATTTTAAACGTGCCTGAAGAGATACTAAATTTCCTCCTACTAGGTTCATGACTGTTTATTGTTTTTATGAAAAATTCTAGTAGCTTCATATTAGCAATTACTCATTAATCTCTTTTATCATCTGTTCAAAACACTGAGATTTAAGTAGATAAGTGAGCAAAGAATCATTTGAGAAAGGAAAAACACAAATAGCCTGGAGAAAAAGGTTATATTTAATAAATTTTTTAATTCCTCTTTTTTTTTTAATTTTTCCATAGAAGAACTGGGGTGTAGGCCAAAGGTGCAGTGGGGGGTGAGAGGGTTCACCAGAGACAGAGTGTGGAGCAGAACAGGTGAGAAAGGAGAGGTCTGCTGCACCATATGTCAGTTAGCTCCCTGGCCGGGGATCAAACTCCGGTCATAAAGGTGACAGTGCTAAGACCCCTACGCCACCAAGGAGGCCCTTAATAAATTTTTAAATGCAAATTAAAATACAATGTAATAGCATTTACCAGTTGTTCAATCACAGATCACTGTAAAATAACAATATTCAACACAGACATGGGTGAAATGAAAGAGGTTATTTAACACCCAGTTGCAATGGCAACTGGTAACACTTTTGTGGATTATTTTGCAGTACTTACAAAAATGTTAAATTATATACCCTTTGATGCTTTTGTTTAATTTCTAATAAATGTATCCTAATAAAATACTCTGAAACATGAAAAAGATGTTCATAAAATTTAATTGAAAAACATTAGGAAAATGATTGGTCTACATCATACATAAAATGGAAATAAATGCCATCACATCTATATTCCTCTTCTGGGTATATATAAAAAAAATAAAATAAAATAAAAGCATGTTCTAGAAAGGATATTTGCACACCCAGGTTCACAGCAGCTGTGATCACAAGAGTCAAGAGATACAAGCAACTCCAAAATGGATGATCCTTGAGGAGTTTTATGTTATGTGAAGTAAATTAGCTACAAAAGAATAAATACTATGTGATTCCATTTAGAAAAAGTATATAAAGTAGTGAAAATCATTACAAGAGTAGAATGGTGATTACAAGGAGTTGGAAGAAGGGGGTGAAAAGGAGATGTTTAACTGGTTGAGAGTTTCAGTTCTATAAGATGAAAAGATTCTGGAGACCTGTCTGACAACAATGTCAATATACTTTATACTATTGAAATGTACAATTAAAAATAATTAAGAGGGGCCTCCCCAGTGGTGCAGCAGGTTGAGTGCAGGCACTGTGAAGCTGTCCGCTGTCCGCAGTCTCTGCAGCACAGGTTTGATTCCCAGCCAGCCAAGGAGAAACCCACATGGCGCAGCAGACCTCTCCTGCCTCGCCCGCTGCTCCCCTCAGCAGTGTATTTCAATAGATCTGCCTGTTCTGCTCCCCACTCTGTCTCTGGTGAGTTCTCTCATCCTCCTGTGCCCCTGGTCTGTACCCCAGTTCTTGTATAAATAAAATTAAATCTTCAAAAAAATTTTTTAAAGTGTTTAAAAAATAATTAAAAAATAAAAATAATTAAGATGTTAAATTTTAAGATATGTTTTTTTACCACAATAAATGTTTTAATAATATGAAAAATAATTATGACAATAGCTGGGGGAAGGATAAGGCAAATAGTATGCCATTAAAAGTATTTTTAAAACTTCATAAAGATATTTTCCTGTATTTTCCCATTGACTCCTTTGCAAGATTTTTCTTTATTTTTTATACCTTCCTTTAAAAGCAACTTTATATAGTAAACTATTAATTTCAGATCAGAAAATTAAACTTCTAGCTAGTTTTAGAATTACCTTGAACATTCCTCATGCTGGACAAAACAACATGTATCAGAGAAGGGACCACTAACAAGAAAAAAACCAAGATTTTAAAATGGGCATACAGGGGCCTCTCTGGTGGCACAAGGGGTTAAGATGCAGCACTATTAAGCTTTCTGCAGCCACTGCAGCACATGTTCAATCCCGGGCCAGGGAGGTGACCCACATGGCACAGCGGACCACTCCTGTTTCGCCCGCTGCTCCCCTCAGCAGCGTATTTCAGTCAATCGCCTGTTCTGTTCCCCACTCTGTCTCTGGTGAATCCTCTCACCCCTCACACCTCTGGCCTGTACCTCAGTTCTGGTATGCATAAATAAATCTTTTAAATAAATAAATAAAAATGGGCATACTAGTAGTAATAGTGGGGGCGGGGGTGTTGAAAATTTTCAATGATAAAACATTTTTTTAAATCTCCATTTTCACACTACATTTAACAAGAAAAGTAGAATGGAGAGCATAAAGGGGAGACATTGTAGGATGACAGAGGGTTCCGAAGCATATTTATGAAGTTTTGGATTTTGTATTTTTCATTTTAATCATCAACAATATATTGGCATAATCTGTTACCTGCTATACTACGTAGAATTCTAAGTGAGCTCCCATTACCCTTGCTCTTGTATAATCTTCCCTCAGCTTTGAATGTGAGTAGAACCAATGAGTATGATGTGACCTCATGCATGATTATGTTAGAAGGTCAGCGGGAGATTACTCTGGGTGGATGTGGCCTAATCAGGTAAGCCCTTCAAATTAGATTTCTCTGTTGCTGATTGCAGAAGTCAGAGAGATGTGCTTCAGCAAGCCTGGAAAAAAGCAAACATCAAGTGTGAACTGTAATATGGACCACATAGCATGGAATGTGAGTGGCCACAGGAGTTAAAAGCAGTCTCTGGCCAAGAGCTAGCAGTCCTGGGTCTTACAGTCCCAAGGAAATAAATTCTGCCAACAACCAGTAAGCTTAGGGGAATCTCAGAGCCCAACTGACAACTGCAGCCTTGGCTTTTAGTGACAGCCTGATCAGAGAACCTGGCCACAGCATGCCTAGACTTCTGACCTGGTGGCATTTTAAGACATGAAATTTGTGGTAATTCATTATGCAGCAATAAAACTAACATGCCTGGATAAGTATCTCATAAGTGAATCTTACCAGAGAACCTCAAAGCCTATCTCTACACATGAGTTTGTGATCCCATTGGCACCAAGTAAGTACCTAAACATTTAACAATTTAACTTTTAATGCAGTGTTTCTCAGAGGATCATGAATCCAAATTTGAGAAACCTCAAGCTACATAATCCCTTATAAATGAAATATTCCTTTATCCAACACACACAGTTAGCTTTATAGGCAAGATTATATACTTGAATGCTTTTTACAGTGTGATGGCTTCTACAGTACAAAAACCCTGCAAAATAATCCAATGGAATAAGTTTAAGGCAAATTGTGACTAAGTCAAGTGTTTTACCAAAACCTTAGCTTATCATCATAGTAGGTATAAAATAGAGCAAAATTTCTGTCCTTCAATGCCCCGATTAGAAGAGATGAGAAAAATAAGGTCCAGGTTCCATTACATTTCTTTATAGCAAAGTTTCCCATGTCTCAGGGGAGGTCTATAAATATTAAGGAATTACCACATTTATTATTTATCCATGTTGTATATCCATTTATTCAGAGAAAAAAATTAGATGTCCATGAAGATTAAAAAATAGAAAAGTAAATAATGGATATTATACTAAAGGCCTAAAAACTTTTTCTAAGGTTATATTTGGCCTGTTCTTTTTACGCTTCTTTTGAAATAACAACTTCATTGAGTTATAATTCACATACCATAAAATTTATCCACTTAAAGCATGTAGTTCGGTGGTTCTTAGTATGTTCACACATTATGCAATCATTACTACTAATTTTGAAGCATTGCATTACCCCTAAAAATAAACCCTATATTCTGCTTCTTTAACTATCATAATTCTTTAATACCATATCATGCTAACAAATTCTCTCTAGTACCAGACAACCAGTAAATGACTGTCATATTTTTATGGTACAATTAGTAACAGCTCTTGGTGACAAATTGGGAGTGGGGGAGCTAGCATACAGAAGATTTTAAAAGGAACCTTTAAATACTTTGATTGGAATCTATCACAGAGAATGCTGATGCGCAGAGTGGAGAACCATCACAGGCACCTTCATGAAGAGTATGGATCCCTTCAGAAATCCCAGTCATCCCTCTGAGTAGGTACTTTAATTTACAATTTATCCAAAATTCTGCTTCCTAAGCACTCTCTTTTCATTATTTGCTCAAGAACAGAGCTTAGATTGGTTGGTTAAAACGTCATACTTTCTCTTGGCACACTGAAAATTTTATCAATGTGTTTTCTAAGAGGCAAGGCAAGTTGTAGTCAAGATTTAGAGACATTCTTATTCAGAGGAGAGGAAAAAAAGGAATACCAACTATGTTAATCCTTTTCAACACTCTTCCCACACTGCTGATCTGAGATAAGCTGTCATTTTTAAATACAGAAGGTCCTTTTGGGGGAAACAGTAATGACAGGGCTGATCTTTTCTTCCCCTGAAGCCTCATCTTCCTTATCCACAGATAACATAACTGACCTACCAACACAGGCCAGGGGCTTCAAAGTTGTTTACTCACTAGCTCTGTTGGGCATGCCCTGACCCAGCCTCAGTGTCTCACAGAGTCCCCTGTTGTGACCAAGGACATGTCCCTAAAATGTGGCTGACCTCCCAGGCTGTGGTCATGGAAGAATGGAGAAGTGACCCAAAGGGTCTAATCCACTGACCTTTACTTTGCTCTAACCAACTGCCCAAATAAATAGAAACAGCAGGGAAGCTCGGTTTCCCAGATGAATTCCAATTTATCCTTAAATATCCAAGCCTGATTCAATGTTTACAGTTCTCAGGCCATCTAAAATTTGTCAACTGGCTCTCAATGGGGTCAATTTCGCCCCAGAGGACATTTGCCAGTTTCCGGAGACATTTTTGATTGTTAAAATTTGGGGAAGGCTTGTTAATTGGCATCTACTGGGTAGAAGCCAAGGATGCTCTTTAACATTCTACAGTGCACAGCAGAGAGAAGCCCTGTTCTGAGTGACTAGCCTGCTGGAGAGATGTTCATCCCAACCTACTTTAGCTTAAAAGAGGGACCACAAACTCAAGTCCCTTCAAAATGCCATGAGGTAAAGAAAAACATAAACAAAGGAGCACAAGGATATAGGGAGATCTGAGGCAAATCAGACCACAAATGCTCACTGAAACCATTCCATTTTTTAAAATAACACTGTGCAGGCTGATCTAAAACTGACTGCTGGCTACATCCATCTTCTGTACCACTGGTGGTCAAACTCTGGTTTAAAGAAATTATCAATTTAAACAGAACTGGGTGATCACCTAAAGACACTGTCTAGCCTCATCCCTTATACCCTTTGGAACATCTTGAGCATCCAGACTAGGTAACATGAATGGAAGCTGTTCCGTTAAAGAGAACAGATGAGGGATCAGGTCTTGAGGGTTTAGCTCCACTCAGCAACAGCACACAAGGTACACTGTACTAGGAGCCAAAGTTGGAAACTCTAAAGATGAAAAACTAGAGTTCTCCTCAAGGATCTCCACTCTACGGAAACCCCAAGGATATGACATCACTATTACACAAAGTCATATAAGTGCATTCATTATTTTAAGAGAATACTAAGGTAGGGTAAATGGTTTGGTAAATGGTTTTCAGGCTTTTCTGCTCTCCCACAATTAGGACTGCCCTGCCTGATGGGGCACCTGCAGTTGTTACATTGTTGCATTGTTTACTTCTGTGGGCATGGGAAGAGTATTGAGAGAGTCACCAAGAGAAGCAGAATCCAGGAGAGAGGCAGGAGAGAGAAGAGGTGAAACAAGCCAGAGAAGCAGGGAGTGAAGACTTGCCAGGGGCTTGGAGGCCTAGTGGCCTCCTGGCCCACTGACACCCCTGCCTGCCATGTTCCTGGTTGCTGCAATGCATGCAAAGCTCAGTAAAAGCCTGAGAAAGCCACCGAGGGCTCCAAGACTCTGCCGGATCAGAAAACCTGCTCAGTGCCCTTCCTGCCACTACACTGCTCTCATAAAATTTTAGAATTTTCACGTTGTTTCACAGATGAGGAGGCAGATATCCAGAAGTATAAAGAAATAAGCAAGATACCCAAATCTGAACTTAAAAATCAACTGGTGCTGGGCCTCCCCGGTGGCTCAAGGGGTTAAGCACCGCACTATGAAGCAATCTGCAGGCTCTGCAGCATGAGTTCTATCCCCGGCTGGCCAGGGAGGGACCCACATGGTGCAGCAGACCTCTCCTGTCTCGCCCGCTGCTCCCCTCAGCACATCTGCCTGTTCTGCTCCCCACTCTGTCTCTGGTGAATCCTCTAACCCCCACACCTCTGGCCTGTACCCCAGCTCTTGTATGCATAAATAAATAAATCTTTAAAAAAATCAACTTGTGCTTCTTTTCCCTCTGTGCAAATGCAAAAATCCAAAAGATGAAGATTTAAAGAATCCAACATTAGTTTGACAGTAAACTCTCTACCAACATAAATAAGTTATCCATAGATCCATAGATGTTAAATTTAAACCTACTTGACATCATCCTGCCTTCCCCCATCCCACCAGCCCTCCCCTCAGAAAAATCGTTAACACATTTGCACCAAAGTCATTGTTTTAAGATCTCTGTTCCACATAACAGAAGACTGAGAAGCAAGTTAAGTATCTCTAGCCCTCCTTTCAGGTCAGGCTGGAAAAAGGAAAGCCAAGTCAGCAAATGGAACCTAAGAAGGAGGAAGCCCCGATATGAATATCCCCGCGAGGACGCATGCTTTCTGTTGGAGGAATTCCTGGCCTAAGAGACAGTATAAACAAAGGCAATCCAGTGGGAAACAAATGATAAGATAAGTGAAACCCAATAACTCCCTCTGTCCTTCTCTCCACCTACTTCCCCCCAACTTGTTCCAACAGAAAAACAACCTGAGCTTGGGAGAATTAAAATGTAAGTTCTCCCCCCTCAGTGCTGCTGCACAGCTCCCTATTTTACATTAGAAGTCTATGGAAGAAGACATGCTTTTCTGCAAGGTCACCGACCTTGGCACTCCTCATATGGAACCTGGCCAACTGGGGACAGTCACCTCCTTCTGCCCAAAGGGAGGCTGTGCCAGAACTGGCAAGGAAGCAGTTCACTGGTCCTCCACTGAAATTACAACCCAAAGAGTGTGGTAGGAAAAAGCAGAGTGTGGAAGAAAGGTAACTTCAGTCACAGTCTAAAAAGAAATTGGGTCAAACTAAACATAATGTAATTTTTTTGTATCTTAATAAAACCTTTAGCAGAAAATGTCACAGGCAAGGCAGCTTCTTGCTACAGTTCCTAGAACTTGTATAGTTGGAAATGTGACCGGCTCACAGAATATGAAGTCCTTAATGAGTCATAGAAGTTTCCCAGTCCAATCCAATTGCTAGTCTCAATTTTAAAAAATACAAAAATACAGTAACAGGTCATTCATTTAACTCTGAACTCAATGCAGCATCAGTCATATGCTTGAATTCCAGCATGCTTCATTCCGCACCCTTTCTAGCTTTTAGTTTGAATTACCATTGGGTGCTAAGAAATGGAGACAGGGGAATACCACAAATGACACACAATCAGATTGGGAAACAAGCAGAAATGTTCTTCTTGTTTTCTTTGCTCCCATCTTCCTAAATCAAATAGCAACCACTAATATGTGAACTGTAAATGCATTTTTTCAAATCCTACATCACTTAGTTTGGACAGAACCTATGACATATTCTATACCCACAATTTCACCAACTTCCAAGAGCAGATAATACAGCAAGAGCCTTCAAATGGGTTAATGTATCCATTTCCTTTTCTTTAACTCTTTATAATAAGTTTTATAACATATGTCCATATTAAAAGGGCCTCTAGTCTATCCCTCTTATCACAGAGCTGCAGGTTCTAGTTTCTACTCATGGCTTGACATTTCAATGTTCAGTTTTACCAAATCTCTAGGAAACAAATATATACTTAAGCCTGGACACATATGAGCAACATAACTCACCTGGAGTATGATGCTGATCACTTTTCTTTACTCCTCTTTTAGGGTATAAATCTGCAAAGTGTTATGAAAGAAAAACAAAGTCCTTCTGTGGACACACACATGCACAAACGCACACAGAGAGACAGACAGACAGACACAGACAGACAGACTTCAATCACATTCCCAACAAAGGGAAAAGACAAAAACCATGGAGCTTTAGCATATTTTTAGAAATGCCTACTCTTCACAGGAGGACACGAGCCAGAAACTTATAGTTCCTTTGCAAACTGCTGGCAAAGCCTTATCCCTAACTTACCGGGTCTTTAAAATGGAAGCCCCCACCCATCAGTCCATTTTATAATATGGTGCCCACTTTATAATATGGTGTCATCTGGTGCCCCTACTGGTGATGATTATGCACTAATATATTCACAGCATAATGACTTGTCTCCTTTGTGGCCAAAGCATAAGTTAAATTTTTTTTTACTAGGATTACAGGTGCAGTTTGTGACTCCAAAACTGGCAAAGCTAACCAATGCCCTTGACCTAGTTTGTACATCACTAGCAAACTGAGCTGAGCAAATGAACCAGAACACAGGACCCTAACTCAAAAAACGAAAGATGGCTATTTGTATTGCCCAAACTATGCCCAAAGCTCTGATCTAGGCTACCTACTCTTGAAAGTCTAAATTAGGAAAGTCCATAGGATGGGCAGCATTTGCCAACCACAGCAAGGGTTTTTTTTTTGTTTTTTGTTTTTTCCAGAAATGAAAAAGACAAAGATCAGTTAAATAGGTGACCCCAATTGTGTGCCTGGCAAAAATACAAGTAACCTTCAACTTTAATCCTGGTGCAATTTATAGAACAGAATGAGGTTATTAAAAGTGAATGACTTACTTAGGAAGTATAACAAGATGAATGAAAAAAAGCAAACTTCTAAAATCAATGTCTATTAAATGTATATCATGGTTGAGTAGCCTAATGGCTAACAAATCTTTTTATTTTCCCTTCCTGGCAATATGCTGTTAGAACATAGCTTTCCTATGATTTCCCTAAATGACACAATTTGTGTTCTAATCAATTGTCTTCATTAAATATTGTCAAAGTGGCACAACATTCATTTTTTTTAAGATTTATTTATTCATTTATACAAGAACCGGGGTACAGGCCAGATGCACGGGAGATGAGAGGATTCACCAGAGACAGAGCAGGGAACAGAACAGGCAGACTGACTGAAATACACTGCTGAGGGGAGCAGAGGGCACGACAGGAGAGGTCCACATTGCCATGTGGGATCCTTGCTGGCCGGCTGGGATCGAACCGGTGCTGCAGAGGCTGTGGACAGCCTCACAGCACAGCGCTCAACCGCCTGCGCCACCAGGGGAGGCCCAACATTCATTTTTAAAGCCAAAAGGAAAAGATCTATTGTAAGTCAGGAAAAGCACCAACTACATTGGAAATTGAAGTCTCTCCCCTACTTTTCCACAGTTAAGTTATAATAGTGGTTATGGTTTAAAAGAATTACAATTGTATATTTGGCAGCAAATTTGCTGCACTGCAAAAATAAATAAGTCTTCTGAGGTGGGGGGGGAAAGCTTACTTTTATATCTAAGGATACATAATATTAGATTACATGTTTGACTGCTACTCAAGTTTTCATTATTTTCTTTTTCAAGTGAACTTTCACAATTTAAGTTAAAAGACAAGGGGTGGGGAGGGGGGCAGGAACTAAGAAATGCTGGGCCCCCTTAACTCTTAAGGCAGGCTACTGTGGCCCCAGGAGAAGGGCTTTTTTAAGATAAGGGATTCAACCTATTGAAGTTATCTCAATTAACAAATGGGGTCTAATGTTGGATAGGCTCCAAATATATTTAGAGATGAAATATAAACCATTTCCTTCTTCCAGATAATTTGCCCATGGTTCACACAGTAAAAAGGAGGGAGTACAAAGGTTTTATCATTCAAATACATAAATGCAACATTTTTAAACTCATGCAACATTTTCTGTTCTAGAAAATCAGACTATAAGAAACCATTAAGTAAAGAAAGAAACATTTTCACTCTCAAATCAAGCCAGTTAGTGACCCAACACTTTTTCAGAATGGAGATGTAAAGGAAGATGTGATTTCCTCAATTCAAGGAATGGGAAACACTACCAAGGAAGACTAGAGGCAGTGCAATAGAGTAGAGAATTCACTGTCTAACCAGGTTCCTAACCTGCTCAGTCACTTATTAGCTACATGATCTGAGCTGTAAGTTCATTAACTTCTTCATGCCTCAGTTTCCCTCATCCGTAAAATAGTGATACTATCACCATGCAGTCACTGTAAGTCAATGGCTTAGTAGGAAAGTTGCACCTCACATCCCTTGACTATTAGTGTTTCCTTAGCTGTAAGCATTAGGGTGTGTAGACAGGTTGAATGCTCTTAAGGTGGGAAGAGCAGAGGAAGGTGGTATAAGGAGAGGGGTGGGCAGGGGAGGGGAGGAGAGGGAAGGGAAGGTTTCCTGGACCCTATGGCACCCAACCTGGATCTTAAAGCACAAGAACTGAGAAACAAGGGTACACATTCCAGATAAGGGGGCTGCAGAGTCACAGGTGGGCATGCTCAAATCAAGAAGGAAAATAAGCTTCTCAAAGCTGAGGGTGTATTTGGTGATCTCAGATTTATTGGAGGGTTGGAGAGAGTACTTTTGTACACTTGTTGCCATGCTCCTACGATTTAGTTTTTAACTTATTTTTAGATATGTGTACTATGAACACATACTCTGAAATGCTCAGTTCTCTATTCCTGAAACAGTGGAAAGGATGCGAGAAAGTAAACAAGGTAAACTTCTTGTGCTACAGAGATAAGCTGCTAGAGTGGAATATAGACCAAAATCTAACTGTATCTCATCTTTATCTGCCCCTCTTTCAGGATACTAAGTGGTAGCTTGGAGGAAGGTGTGGGGGCACTTCAGATCTACCCTTCAATTTCAATCTATCAGCTACTCTAAGCACAATCATCAAAAAGACAGTAGAGTATGCTTGTTAAGTGAATGTAATTTCAGGGATTTATCTTCCACCTCATTTGGCCCCGCCAACCAGATGTTATCCCCAGCCACATACAAAACCTGCCCTCATTTCTTAAATAGCACCTGTGCTATTTCTTAAAAAGAGCCTCTGTACTGAGTGCTCTGGGAAACCACAAAGAACTGATGCTGTGAGTGTTTAAGATGTATATATTCACTGAGAAAATTTCCTCCATAACTAAGTTAGAAGTTGTAATGCCAAGATAGGTGACAGTAGCCATTCCTTCTGCAAACAAGAAAAAAATCCTAAAATAGAAGAATTTTCTTTTCTACTGGTACTTCCTTTAGAGATAAAAAAGTTGCTAAATTGGCAAATTCACTTTGTTTTGTACAATATAAGGATAGATTTAACACTTGGAAATACTAGCAGCATGATAAGAAGTCAGGGAGGGCCCACAGAAGTTACAAGGGCGCGATTATTTCCTGAAACAAACACCTCAGGCTCTCAGTGGTACCAGCTTTATTGGAAAAGCTTGTTTCCTCTGATCCAACAGCTGTAACTTTTTAAGTGATTTCACAGAAGACCTCAAGATTCTCAAGTCAAAGCCATTCTTCATACCCCCTCCAAAATATTTACAAAATGAAACACTTTCCCTCTACAAACTATGTTTTATTTGTAAACACCTTGTTTGTCCTGATGGCCACAGCACCAACATTAAAAGCAGCCTTTGAAAGAAAGTAGCTCAAATAAAACCACACACAGACACACACATTCTTAACGCCCAGAGCGTATCCACAAAGCAAGAAAACCAGGATTCAAATTCCTTCTCACCTACTCACTGAGCTCCTGCAAGCACCGCACCCTCTTACTATCACACCTCCTCACTAACTTGTACTTCGGAAAACTCCCAGAATTTGATTACTGGATAACAAGAAATACTGGGCACAAGTCCCCCACCCAGCCTCAGGCAACTGGTCCTGTTTACAGCACAACTCCATCCAGAAGGGTGAGTGATTGTTCAGTTTTTCTACCCAAATGCCTCAGAGCTACTGGTGGCTTGATAAAAGCTGCTCAGTAACTTTGCCTTGGTCTCCTTATTATCCTCTCATACACCTACTGGGAAAACATTGTGGGCCAAGGACAGTACAAAGGCCAGAGATCTAGAAATGCCTGGTTTGGAGTAATATGAATTGGGGGCAAGTTCTGTGTGCATGAATGTATTCCAAAATATAATAATTATGAAAATCATCTATTTCAAGTATATGGAAGGTCTTTACACTTCAAGTCACATGCATTACAGGAGTTTGGTTTATGCTGAGCTACAAATGCATGCTAGTAAACAAAGAGGAATTATTAAAACTGTAACAGAATTATCAGCAGACAGAATACAGGCAGATCTTGGATTTCCAATCATGGCTCTACAACCAACATTGATTCAACAAATATTTATTAGATACCTATAAATGGTCAAATACCGTTTTAAATGCTGAAGAAATGGGGTGGACAAGATAAAGATTTTGCTCTCAAAGATCTTAGAGGAATGGGAAAAACCCATACACACTGGAATTGATGTCGGAATTATGAGGCAAGAAGTAAACAGATAAATGTGATTTCGGTCTAATGATGTTATAGGACAAAAATACTGATTGACAACTTCTGATTCTGCTTCCCTGTGGAGATATAACCACCTGCTTAAAACAAGATAATGAATGTCAACCAGCTAGCATACATACAGCATCCCCACGCACTTACCTGCGTATGACTGAAAGCATAATGGTTCTTACATACACTTTCCCCCCTTCACTGTACTATCTGCCATAATCCAACTTGGTATGACATGAAGACAGAAAGAAAACAAAATATTTGTGTAATTCAATTACACTTAATACAATTAGGTTACAAATAGCTGCCTCCCACCAAGAATTTATTAAAAAGCAAAACCTAAACAATTCCAGATAATAAGAAAATAGTAGCAACAGAAAACAGTATAGGAAATTGTAGTATGTCTGCCTTGCCCACTTGGAAAGACTGCCATGAAGAGTCAGCTCTTTTGCCATAAAAGTGAGGCTCAGAGCTATAGTGTCAGACGCTGGGTTTAAATTCTCATCTTCAGATTCCTTTGAGAAAAGTAAAAGACAGTGGCTAAGTCCTTCTCACAGTCAGAAGAGTTTACACCAAGAATGAACTTTAGGAAATCTTCTATACCTCTTTCCCCATATTCGTAAAGACAGAGGTCCCCAGAAGTAAAGGGTTAATCCCAGAGCGGGGGTAACCAACCAGGAATGACAGAGCCAGGGTGAGGCAGGCTGGCAGATGCCAGTCCTGTGTGCTTCGCTCTCAAGGACCTGCATGGAGGCAGACTTGGATTTTCTGAGAACCAAAGGAGAAGGTGCTGACATCCAGAATTCAATTTCAGGTATTAATTGTTCTTAATAACTGTCTGAGACACCTGCACCAAAGGTAAACTGAGAACCTTTACAGTTGACCAGGATGCTCCCTTCTGGCAGGATAGAGAACAATGCCCTATTAGGAAAATGATGCAGGCATCAATAAAGAGCCTGATACGGGAAAAGAGATTTTTCTAATGGAAAAGAGATCTTCCAATTGTAATTTTCAGAGTTTGCGTCAGGATAAAGGCTCCAAACCATTATTCCTGAAAAGGAAGGTGGAGGCGAGGTGTGGGCACGTGCACGCAAGAGGGAAAGGAGTCGAAGGACCTTCAGGCTGTTTACAAGGGAAGGGAGGAAGCCCCGAGGCTGCGAAACCGGTGAGGAGCAGTGAGCAGCTGGGCCCAAGGCGAGCATTTGACCACACCCACTGGCCACGCCCTCCCAGCTGCCCGCAGAGCCACGCGAATTGAAACGCAGTCAGGATTCCGACGGCAGGAGTCGCCATGGCAACGAGATTCATCGAGCTGACAAACTCGCTTCAATTCACTAGGTCTTTCTCCCGGCTGAAGAAACTACCAGCTCCATGGGAGCAAAACAGGCATGGGTGGCATTTACTCTGGATGGTCTCTCACGCGTGGAGACGGCGCGGGTTGGGGGAAAAATGGAGTGTAGGCACCTATTCCTGGGCCCACTAAAATATTTTGAGGACAAGGCAGAACATCCTAACCCTAGCCTGTGAGCAACTTGAGAACAGAACCATTAATCGGATTTGATGAGTGAGCGAGGGCAAGGAAATCCGGGGGACTTTATATAGTTCTCGTGCCTCCCGCACGCCTCCAGTGGGAGTGTAAGAGGCTCACAAGCTGTTGGGTTTTCGGCACCCGATACCCATCCCGCCTGCCCCACAGTGAACCTAATAACCATTCCATTATTCGCCGCCTCCCACCGCCGCACGGCCCCCCAGCCCAGGACTCCGGGGTAGACGCCTCGCCCGGCTCAGGTGCTCTTTATCTAAGGAGCAAGCTCCACGGGGGGCCCAAGAGGCACCCTCTTTGGAGGCACAGGAGATGGGCGCTCTCTGCGGCTGCCGGTCCGCTAGCGGCACAGCCCCCTGAGCCGCTGTCCGCCGACATCCCCAGCTCTCTCCGCAGCGTGGGGCTTTCCCCGTCGCTCTTCTCCGAGACATTGAGCTTCCCACTTCGCCAGAATTGCAGTCACCCCGTCCCTTTCAAAATGAGGCTTGAAGTGAGGTGCCTGGGACGATAGGGCTTTGGCTCGGACGCGGACGGGTAAACGAGCCCCTCCTTTCCCATCACTACCTCCGAGTCCACCAAGCCTCGCCGGGATTCTCCCTCTTGGAGCCCCCCAGCCAGCACCTCCCGACAACGGCAGTGCCCGCAGCCCCCAGCCGCAGCCACGACCCCCTGCGACCGCAGCCCAGGTGCCTGCAGCGAGGCGGCGAGTGGCCCCGGGCAGGCTCTCCAGGCATCCGAACGCCTTGGAAAGAAAGGAGGGAGGACCCCCGTCCTTGGGGGCGCCTTCCGCAGGGCTCGCCTGGCTGTACGCCGCACTTGCAGCCATTTTCCCAAACCCAGCTTGGCAGCTGGGAGCTGTCTAGGTCCCGTTCCCACCCAGACCTAACCTGAAGGACGAGTTTAATATTTACCCACTGGCCCGGGAGCCCGGGGAAGCAGTGAGAGGCGCGCGCGGCAAACCCAGGACGCGGCCGGGAAACGTGCCCACCCCCGCGCCACCGTGCGGTGCCACTTAATGAATGAGTGCGGCGGGCAAGGCGGCACGTCCCCCTTACCTGAGCAGCCCCTGCATGCTGGAAAGGCGGCTCTGCGCTCCGGGTACAATGGGATCCGGTTAAACAGTTTCCTTCACAGTCGCTAGTAGGTTACAATTCACAGGTGACATCACTCGCTCCGCGCCTGATAGGATACAAAGTGGTACCCATTGCGCATGGACGCGTTCCGGGGCCCACAGACTTCTGGGAGTTGTAGTCTTAGCCTCACCAGGAGAGCCGGAAGAGTTACGGGGCTGGGATTCACAGAACTACATTTCCCAATGGACTCCTCGACCCTTCGTCCCGGCCCCCTCGTCCCGCCCCCTCCGGGACCCGCCTCCTCGCCGCCCTCCTGCCTGGCTGGGTTAGTGGTGGTGGATCTGAAGCCTCGCTGCGGACCGCGCGGGTGAGGGAGGGAGCCACCCTGCGGGGCTTGCCCTTTGACTTGACCTCCGCTCCGCTCCTGACGGGCTCCGGGGGCCCGAGAGGTCCGGGCTTGGTGGGCACACCCGCCAGGCAGCTCTGATCAACCGGGCTCTGTTGGCCCCAGCTGAAAAGCGAAAATTAAACCTTTCACTGCGTTCTCTACGCAGAGCAACTAATTAATAGGGCACTGGTTCCCGAGTTAAATGCGGTCCTGGAATTCCCCACGTCCCCTAGGGTGAGACAGCGCCGGCCCCCAAGGAGAGAAATCCCTGAGCCCTAGCTTGGTACAATTCACCTTTCTGTCTTGTCTTCCCTTCTCCCCCATGTAACTGAATCCGAGTGACCAACCAGAATGCGAGGGAACAGCTTAGTTGTCTGAACTGACAGGATTCCGGAGGCTGTCACTAATAAAAATGAAGTGTAAGAGACCAGGCAGTTGCTGCAACCCTCCGTCAGGGAGCCTGCCGCCGCTGCAGAGATAATACTGTCGCGCAGCCATGCTTTTGTTCTTCCCCGCGGCGGACTCCACGCACTGCAGGCTCTCAACTCCCAGGAAGACAGCATCCTCGTGTAAAGTTTTAATAAATGCCATACATATCTATTAATGTGCTCTCAAATCCACAACGCTCTTCCTCGTATTCCATCCCTTTCTTTTCAAATATTTTTAAATTACCTAAACCAAACATCAGAATCGTCATACCTTAACACATCTAAATGTTTATTTAAAGCAAAAAGATATGTAGCAGAATTCTGACCCTTTAGGAAGATTTTATTTTTAATATGTAAGATCTTTCAATGGGATTTTTATTAACCAATGAATACAGAATATAAAAAATTAGCCCTAAAGAAATTTCCAGGTGTCTTTTTAAATGAAAAAAAAATGCATTGAGTAATTCAGGTGTAAAGGTAAATTTATAATGACATTTGATATGCCTCAAATCACAATCAGCTCACACCCCTAGTTCAGCTTGCAAAATGTCTTGGACTATATCTTATGAAAAGAAGTTCACAATTAAGATTTCAACAACTCTCCACCTAATTGTTGGTGGGAGTCTTCTTATATTCATATTCTCAATTCATTGTGCAACACTCTCTTGGGATCAATTGAAAAATATTCGTGAAACTAATTGAGAATCCCAGGGGAGAATGAAGTGCTTTGTTTTGCTGAGAGAGGGTTTTTTTGGTATTTTTAAAAAGATTTTATTTATTTTTGCAAAGAAGAACTGGGGTGTAGGCCAGTGGAGGGGTGGGGGGTTGAGAAGGTTTACCAGAGACAGAGTGGGGAGCAGAGCAGGTGGATTTACTGAAATACACTACTAAGGGAAGCAGTGGGTGAGACAGGAGAGGTCTGCTGTGCCATAAGTGGGTTAGCTCCCTGGCCAGATCCAACTAGGACCTCAGGCCATAGGGTTGATAGCACTGAGACTTAATCCCTAGGACCCCAGGGAGGCCCTGAGAGAGAGGTTTTAATGCTGAATTCTGATTTTCTTTTAACAAGCCTAATCCTTATAGGACAGACACATTTTTCTACACTGAAAGAAGATAACTTTGAATGTTACTCTCATATTCTGAGGTATTCCATCCATTTCAAATATTGTCTTAAATGGAACCCAGACAATACAAATGTTCCCTTGGCCATCAGATTAAGAGTACAGTCAGTGATATTCTAGCTAATGGGTAGGCTTAATGTATTGCAGTTCATTGTGGAAAAATATTCGAAAAGAAACTTGACCTGGGATGATTCTAAAGGCTCTCCCAGTTTTCTAACTGTGAAAAGCTTTTAGATGGAAATATAATCAGTGAGACTGAAATTTATTGAGTCAATAAATTGGATGTGGAGACTTTCTATAAGGCAGTGCTATTTTTATAGATAAAAACAATGTTATTGGGGATATAGTCTGAGACTTTACAGGGAAAATTACCTTACAGCAAGTTCTCTTGGGTCCTCACTAATGAAGGACAGAAGGGAATCTGCCTGAAGAAAAAAATTCCATTCTCTATAATATTATAGGGATGTGCCATGTTATATAGTTAATTTCCATGTATAAAGGACATCATATGCAATAGCTTATAAACGTGAAACATGTGGATGTGCACATGTGTACTATCCTTCCTAGTAAATATAGACAGTAAGTACAGAAAATAGCCATTGTGTTTGGAAGCATTTTCTCTAAGTGGTGATGGATTTGAACTGATCCCTGCACACTGTTTCATCGGTAACCAGGGGAAACAAAGATGGCTCTTCAGCATCAGAAATGCAATCTGTGAACCTGGGACCAGAAGAGATTTTTTTCTAGGTGACTAAGTAGGCTCATAAGCCATCAAAAACACCCACTCTCACTAGCTTAATTTATATTCTTAAAAGGTTTCTTTACCTTTTTTTTCTTCCTATGTTTTAAATGACTGCTGCTGTTCTCAAGTGATCTTATAAAAGGTTCTGTCATGTCCCATAATCATTGCCTATTCATTAGAAACCTGTGGGACCACTGAGCATACATTTAATTGACCACCTACAGGTAGAAAGGAGGGAGGGAAGCATTAGGGGGTATGTTGCTGATCTTTCAAAATAACCTTTCTCAATTCTGGTTACAAGGTTTCACTCTAGCTGTTGGGTTTTGGATAAGGGAGGAAATGAGATATCAACAGAAAAGGAATTGTAAGTTTGTAACCTTGTGTGTGTTTTCACACAATAGCTTGGTGTTTAGTAACAATTGGGGCTGTGTGTTGAGCCCAGTTTAGGGATCATGCCCTTTTACCACTTTTGAACAATGTGACTTTACTTATCCTATGTTGCTTATTTAGTGTAAGCCTCAGTTTCCTTATTTTTAAAATGGGGCTAACAAGAAAATGACATCACAAGATTTTTGTTTGCAATTCCCCCTGAAGATTATCTCAGAAACGTGAGTCCTAATTACATAATAGAAACCTATTTAAACTTTAAAAATTCTTTTTCATAACAGCAAACTTAGAAATTATATAGTGTATACATATTATCTCACTAATTTTTAAGTAGGTAGAAAGCAGTTTGAAGAAAAACAATAAGTACAATTAGTTCTTGACTTGTTTTCAGATCTACTTCCGTCCTTCTGTAGTGCCCTAAGCTGTCCTTAGTGTCAAAGGCAGTCTTTCCCAAGCTTCTCCCTTGTGGAAGCCTTGCTAGGAGGTGGGAGGCAGGAGGAAGAAAGTAGCCAAGGCATTTCTTCACTCTACAAAGTTGATTCAGGTAATTTTCTAGTAAATTTCTAGTAATGGCAACTGTGTCCCAGCTTCCATAGGTCACCCAGCCACTGCTAATGCCACCTTCTCCCTATGTCCCTCTAGTCTAGAGGGGAGGCAGCTTCCTGCTGTTACTAAGCTCTCACCGCATGTTTGTCTTCTCAGAATGTCTGTCGCCCTTGTGATCATTTCCTTGTACTATATTCTGCCTTAAATATTTGAATGACTTGTTTTCATGGTGGACCATTTAACTCAGATCTTAGCTCAAGTTCTTTCAGGGGTAGGCAACAGAAACTTTCTATGGCCAGTGTCTGAAAAACAAAGAAAGTGATAGGATTTATTCAAAATATTAGACAACCAAAATCTTGAATACATTAAATACTAAATAGGGCTTATTCTAAAGATTAACCAACCAAGGCTGCACCTATGCACAGTATCCAGACTAGTTCTGGAAATGAAACAATAGTGGTTTGTACAACTTATTCTCAGAGTACAGCTCTAGTAGTTCCCAGTCTCTGTGTCCCTTTGCTCCAAATTTCAAATTCCCTAGAGAAGCTAGTTGCCCTATCTCAGGGTGACTACTACCCTCGATAGTAGTAGTGCCTAAAATGTGGAGCCCACGCCAGCAACATCAGAAATGTGTTAGACATGCAAATACTTGGGCCCCACCCACAGACCTACTGGAAAGGAAGCCTTAGGAATGGGGCCCACAATTTGTGTTTTAACAAGTCCTCCAGTTGATTCTGAAACATGTGAAAGTTTTCAAACCACTTATCTATGGCAAAGATTACAAGATTATGCAGCTCAGATATGATCACTTCCAACCTATCCTGTGTGTCTGGGAGACTTCCCAGGGAGTAAAAAGTGTTTGTGAACTTGGCAGCCACCCCAAAAGGTGTCAGGTAAAGCTGATAAATCTGTCAGGGTCTTAAGGTAAAATTTGGTTCTTCCTGAGGAAGTGGACTTTGTAACATGGTGAGCTAAGTAATCAATTTAGTCACTGCAAAAGCACTTGGAAAAGATCCATTTCATTATGTTTAATTGAGAACTCAGAAAAGCTGATAAACCAGTATTGGCGCAGAACAAGGAAGATGGAATCTTACAGAAATCTAAGAACAGTAACAATAATAAAGTCAGGCCGCAATAAGAAGGAATGTGAAAATAGTTTCAACCACTCAAAGCTCTCTCCGGCCATTCTCTTCAGAACAGCTCTAGGGAATTCAGAAACAGAAACTCTCTTTGCCTCTCTTAGCTATGGTCAGTATCAGCTATTCACCACTGGCTTACACTGCCCATTGGGGAGATCTGTACTGTTAAATTTTATAGCCACAGGCCCAGGTGATTGCTTTTTTAATTAATTAAAATGAAACAAAAGGAAGCCATAATTACCACTTTTCAAGCAACAAAACTGCATGAGGCCAGTGACTACCATACTGGACACTTCATATATATATTATATATAATATGTATAATAATATACATAATATATATAGCACTCCTGTAATTTCAGAAAGTTCTGTTGGATAGTGCTGCTCAAGATGAACCATATGGATTTTCAGATTATATTCATGCTGAAACCTACCATTTTTCCTCCATCTTTTCCAGATCAATCTCCAGAGAGAGAATATAATTGTTCTGGTCACTATTTTAAGCCAGATCAAGCCATAAATCACTGGCCACCATGAAAAAGTCAGGTAAATGCCTTTTTTGAGGCATTTATTGTTGAGAAATGGATTTCTCAGCAGAAAAATAGCCAAAAATCTTGAATAACACTATATCACACACACACTCCATTTCCAAATGATCAATAAACATGTGAAAAGATACTCAATTTAATTAGTCATTAGGGAAATGCAAATAGAAACCACAATGGGATACTACTACAAGCCCATCAGGTTGGTTAAAATTCAGAGAACCAACTATGGAGCATTGGCAAAGATCAGAGCAACTATTTCCTACTCTGCCAAGAGAACAGAAATTTGTATAACTGCTTTGGAATTCTCCTTCATAGTATCTACTATAAGTAAACATACTTTATAGCCCAGCAATCCATTCCTAGGAATATACCAACAGAACTGTGTACATGTGTTCACCAAAAGATATACATTCAGATGTCCATCATGGTATTCATCATGGCCTATGGTGGACATGCAATATCTGGGACATACTCATACTAAAAATATTATTTGCTATTTATATTCTGAAGTGCAAATCTGCCTACTGGACATTCTGTATTTTTATTTTTAAAATTCAGCAACCTTGGGCCACCCCAGTGGCGCAGCAGTTGAGCGCTAGGCTGCAAAGCTGCTTGCAGCCTCTGCAGTGCCGGTTCGATCCCCGGCTGCCAGCGAGAATCCCACATGGCACGCAGACCTCTCCTGCCACGCCCGCTTCTCCCCTCAGCAGTGTACTCTGTCAGTCTGCCTGTTCTGTCCCCTGCTCTGGCTCTGGTGAATCCTCTCACCCTCCCGTGCTTCTGACTGTACCCAGTGCTTGTATTAATAAATAAATAAATCTTTTTTTAAAAATTCAGCAACCTTATTATTATTATTAGAGCCCCAATTTAGAAATAACAAACTATTCATCAAAAGTAAAATGTATAGGGCCTCCCTGGTAGCACAACGGGTTGAGTGCAGCGCTGTGAAGCTGTCCACAGCCTCCGCAGCATGAGTTCAATTCCCCGCCAGCCAGGGAGATACCCACATTGTGCAGCAGACCTTTCCTGTCTTGCCCGCTGCTCCCCTCAGCAATGTATTTCTGTCAGTCTGCCTGTTCTATTCCCCACTCTGTCTCTGGTGAATCCTCCCATGCCTCTGGCCTGTACCTCAGCACTTGTATAAATAAATAAATAAATAAATAAATAAATAAATGATTTAAAAAAGTAAAATGTATAAAGAAGCTGTAGCATAAGCTCATAATGAATACTATCCACCAGGAGTTGGCAAATTTTTTCTGTAAAGGGCTAGAGAGTAAACATTTTCAAATTTGTTGAACAGATGACTTGCTTTAACAACTCAACTCTGCCAGTGTGGCATGAAAGTTATCACAGATGTAAAGAAATGAGCACGAATGAGCAAGTTCCAGTAAAACTTAATTTACTGAAACAGTCAGCTGGTCTGTGAGCCACAGTTTGCCAACCCCTGCTATGAGGCAATGAGAATGAACAATCATGTGAACATATAAAACTATGGATGAACCTAACACTGAGTAAAAGAGAATATATTTTATGATCACATAAAATTCAGAAACAGGTAAAACTAATGATGGTGTTAAAACACAGAATAGTAGTCATCTTCAGTGTCTAGTAAAAGGAGTGAGCATGGAATGCTTGTATTACTCACATTTTCTTTTTAATCTGGGTACTTGTCAGTGGGTATTTCACTTTGTGAAAATTCGTTGTACTGTACAGTTATGATTTGCATGTTTTTCTGTTAGTACATTGTATGAAAATGAAATATTAATGTAAGCTAAAAACCAGGCCAAATTATCTCAAGATAATGCCCATAAGAAATTATTTTATAGTCTAGTACTCAAGTTTTTTTTCCTAATTATAACAGGAATTCACATTCTTTGTAGAGGATTTAGAAATTAGTCACTTAAGATGATAAAAATCATCTATAAGTCTACAAATCGGAGAGAAAAATTAATATTTCCTTCCCCAGCTCTCTTCCTCTTTCAAACTTGGAATCATTTTATTTTATAATTGACTCATTTTATTTAAAAATAAGCCTCAAATTTTCTATGTCATTGAATTTTTTTACATCTGCATTTTAATGTTACATGATCTTTTATTATGTAAAGGAAATCTTTTTATGGCTTTTTAATCAATTTCTACTATAGAATATGTCATTTCCAATTCTTTTGGTATCATCAGTATACATTCTTTTATGTATATCCTAATTCATGTGTATGTCTATCCATGAGTACATATTTAAAAGCAGCATAGGAGGATATAAAAGTTTTTTAATGCTTTGGGTGCACATTGCCAAATTGTCCAGATGTTTATTTTCATTATTTGTGGATGTTTAATGGTTGATACTTTTTATTAGCCCACATAGGACTGGTGTCTTTTCTGAAAGAATTGGATCATGTCCTCAACACAACTTATATTGTTTGAGACCATTTCTAATAAAGGTAATGAGTTGGCTCAGGGGATTATCAGGTAGGAATGAATGTCCAAGGGAAAGGGAAATACCTACTGTTGTTCAAAGTTAGCTGGCTCTCTGGGATACGCTAGGCATATTCCTTTGCTAGGGATGCATAACTGACTAGATGGTTTAAGCAAAAAAATGCATTGTCTCATACTTCTGGAGACTAGGAGTCCAAAATGAAGGTGCTGGCAGGGCTGGTTCATTCTGAGGGGTGTGGGGGAAGGATGTGTTCCAGACCCCTTTCCTTAGCTTACACATGGCCTGTTCCCTATGGTTTGGCATGTTTTTCTTCCCTCTATGTCTCTGACTCTGGGTCCAAATGTCCCCTTTTTATAAAGACACCAGTCATACTGGATTAGCGCCCACCCTAATAGGGTCTATAAAGACCCTATTTCCAAATAAGCTCACAATACTGGAATTGGGATTTCAATATGAGAATCTGTGGGCCAGGGGGTAGGGGGTAAAAAGAGGGGAGAGGCACAATTCTATTCAGAACACAAGGTAAACCCAAGTAGAGAAAACTGGCTTTCTTAATCACAGTGTTATACACCTATATGGTATAGGCACAGGTTTTAAAGCAGATGAACATCTGATTAAGAAATACAGGATTTAAAAACTGAAGCTAGCAACCTGAAACTTCTCAAGAATACAGAAAATGCAGAGCGCTTCCTACAGTGTGTGAGAGACGTGAGGCCCACTGTTTCTGGTTTTGAAGGCTGAAGTCTTGCCGCCATGTGCACAATCCTGTCACTCCTGATCAGCAATTCTCAGATGAAGACTCTCCCGACCTTGCATTGGTAACAGTTCCCTGGTCATACATTTTAGACAAACCATCCCAAGTGAGCTTTCCAAATATCCCCTCCTGAGAGTGTCATACAATTTTCATTTTCTTTTTCTCTTTAACCATCAAATCTCTGCATGGGCTCTTAACCCTAAAATAGGCAGTCCACATGGGGCAAAAGCTTCTCTACAAGTGAAAGATGGGCTGGGCCTTCAGTGAAGAGAAAAAATTTCTGGGTTTACAGTAATTCATTGGGAATTATCCTGGTAGATATGGTCTCCTTTGTAGCTGAAATATTACAGCATGTAGGATTTACCTAAGAGCCTTGTTCCACAACAGGTTGTGCTAGCACTGGATTTGAAGATTAGGGATGACTTTAGCCACTCATTACATGAGAACCCTGTGATGTGGAATTTCTCATGGAAAGCCACACTTCAATACAATATGTCATGGCTTATTATCTTTGTGAGAGTATTTTCTCTTCACCAAACTGTGATTGTAACCTTTTCTCTTGGGTCATCTGTGCCCTCTCCCTGTGTCTCAAGCTCCTAAAATAATATTTTGGGTTGTCAGAAGACTAGCCACCCAGCTAAATGGGAAAAAAAGATATTGGAATGCTTTATTCTGGCTTTTCTTTCCAGCAAGTGACAGGTTTTCTTCTCTGGGATTTATGTTATTGTTTTAGAAAAGTATACTCATTTAAATCTAAACACAGTCAAAGCAAGTAAAATATAACCCCATTACTTTTCACTCATGGGTAACCGTGTTCTGAATAACAAGGTCATCTTCCTCTTGACTCATACTTGTAAGTTAACTATGCTGGAAGTTGTACCACCTCTGGCTACAAGTTCATTAGAATTTGCAACTTGAGTAGTTTTGAGTAAGATCAACTATAGGATGGGACCCTGCAATAACAAAATCCCTAGATGTCTCAGAGACATCAGAGAATATAGAACATTAAGTAAGTTTGATGGTGTCCCTAATACACTAGCGCAGATCCCTGCAGCCAACATTGTATGGAGCTTTGCCACAATGCATAGCCCTACTTAAAATCCCCTGCTCATGGAAGTTACACCAGGCCTGTGCTGGATCCCGGACTGCCTCACAAAGGCCCATTGCTGAATTCAAGGAATCTTGTGAGCCAGTCCCTGTTAAATATAGTTACTATTAAAAATTAAATTATATAAATTTAGATTTCAAATTATATCAAAAGTAAAGGAGATAAATACTCAAAATTCATCACTTGTGAATTATCACTACATTTTCCTGTCATCTGTGATCATGAGGGTCCATCTGAATCTGCATGCACTACTATGCCGGGTTTCCTGCTGCTCTTTCTTCACAACTCCACACTCAGTGACATCACACTGGTACCTCAAAATCCATCATGATGGAGTAGTTGTGTCATGGAAACCTGAAAATGCTGCCATTTAGGGCTTCCTCCACACAGCCAGTTGTTAAGCATTTGCTGGCATCCCTCTCCCCTTGCATTTGTAATAGAAGAGGACAACTCTCCTCGAACTGCTGTGCAATGCCCTGAATTTTCTTCATGTGACTTCATTTTGCTGCTGTCTTCCAGCAGTCAAGTACATATGTCATTGTACTCAACTTGGGCAGAAGAGTGGCATTAGGTCTTGAGCAAAGAGCCTGGATCCTTATTAGGATCAGGAGACTGGGCATTTCCCCTCAAGCAGGAAAGAGGAGTTTGGTGATAGATTTAGCAGGGGTAGTGGTTTTGAACCAGGAAGAGAAGGAAGTCCTCTTGGGGCTGTTGTAGATATCAGATGGAATGCAGAGAGAATTCTGGAATAACTGCACTAGCATGAGGCGGCATGACTACACAATAGCTTAAAACAGCATCCCACATACTGCCCTTAAAAACATTTTCATGAGTCAAGAAGATAAGGACAACATAGATTAATATTTAAAAAAGACAAGTGGGGAGTTTTTTTATGAAATAAGTTTTTTCATAGCACTGTTCCTAATTCTGGGCTCATAGGTTAACCATCTCAAGAGCAATAAAAACAACTTCAGTAGAAGCATGAGGATTCTAATAGTCCATCTACTCATGTACTGGTAGTTTATATCTTATAAACTCTTTTGTCCCCGAAGTCCCACCTGCTTGTATGAGCGAGTACTCCTTTTTTTCTTAAGATATTGTTACATGTGGTGATTAGGTTCCCAGGATAGCCCAAAAGCAAACACATTCCAGAGCAGAGTTGAGTCATAATATCAACCTAGTTTGTCTGAAATCTGAATGTAGGGAAAGGGGTAGTCCTTGCAGGAATAAAGAAGGATGGAAGAGAAGAAAGAGCTTATTTTTTCCTGGGTCTCCCTGGTGGCGCAAGGGGTTAAGCACAGCACCATGAAGCCATCCACAGTGTCTGCAGCATGAGTTTGATCCCCAGCCAGGGAGCTGCCCACATGGTGCAGCAGACCTCTCCTGTCTCACCCGCTGCTCCCCTCAGCAGTGTATTTCAGTAAATCCACCTGTTCTGCTCCCCACTCTGTCTCTGGTGTATCCTCTCATCCCCCGTACTGCTGGCCTGTACCCCAGTTCTTGTATGTATAATAACTCTTTAAAAAAAAAAGAGCTTATTTTTTCCTTATGGTTTTCTAGGAAAATCCCCACACCAGTCACGTTTGTCCTCATCCATCCTTTGTGCCTCACTCTCTCAATATCTAGTGTCCCTTCTCACCAGGCTCATGTTCCCTCATGGCACACTGTGTTTCTCCACCATGGTATCTTGGGAAGTCTGTCTGAATTCCTGAAGTGCTCCAAGTTCCAAAGATTACTTGTTCCTCCCTCCCTTTAGTTGCAGCCCATCCATCCTTTATTTCTAACACAACTGGTCTCATGTGTCACTGAACAAATTTACCCAAATGTTGAATGAATGATACCTCCGAATTCTCCATAATCATTTGAAATTTTAGGAAATTTTTGCAAACACAAGTTATCTCCAATTTCCAAACACGAGTTATCTTTAATCTTGTGCAATTAAAAATATGCAAAAATGCTGCCTAGTAAGAATTGGAGGAGAAAGGTATTAAAACAGAAATGGGCTAGGTCCTACTGAAGGACTGTGTAGGAGATGCTTAATCCTTTCAAATGTGTTTGTGAACATCAGAACTTCTCTCTTTGACTCACAGATTTTCCTGAACTGGTCAAAGCTGGATTTTAGTTCATTCATGTTTGGTAAAAGCCCATTGGTACAACGCAGCCCCAGATAACAAATATTTTAGATTAAAATTACAATCCTATAAACATTTTCAGATTCATACTTGAAAAAATCCACATATCCCATGAAAGATTTTTATGGGAATAAAATCTTCCAACTAGGGAAGGGAGATGGTATGAAAAGTGTGTGTGTTTGTGTGTGTACGTCCGCACATGTGTGCTGGAGTGGGTTACAATTATATGTATGCATGCACGAGCTACTTATCATTTTATAAGAGCTCAATGTATAATTAAACACAAAGAGTCACAACAATTCTAGCTTAGCCTAGTTTCAGAGACAAGTCTTAATCAGCTCTAAAATCCAAACTCACGTGTAAAGTCCCTTCTGTCCAGTTATTCTCTTCCTGCTGTGGTTACAGGATGTATATTCTATCTACAAGCATAACCTCACTTTCCCCCTGTTTAAACATATGCTTACTTCCCTTTGAACAAAACAGGTGCCTTTGATGTTTGAATTAACTCTTGACCTATTGTTTGTAGTTAACCAGAACTCTCTAGTATCATCTCTCAGTCAGCTTTTATTCAGTAGCAACACACGTTCATCCATCAGCAGCAGCCATTCACCCATAAACCTGAACACCAATGAAGAACCACAAACGTAGATGAAGAACCATCAGGTGTAAACAACAGGAGCCTGCACAGATGTTGCTCACTGTAGGTCAAATCTTCACTTTGCATTCTCAGAGGTGAGGAGCCCGGAAAAACACAGAAAACCTGAACTTGAGGAAGTGAGACTAAAAAAAATGAATTGTGACTCTCTCATGTTACTATGAGAATGTTACCAGAGAGAGCAAGAGAAAGTTCTTTGTGATTTGAGCGAAGATCAGAGAAGGCATCTGTAGGGTAAATGATTTTCAGGCTTTTCTGCCCTCCTGCCATTAGGATTGCATACCTGATGGTGGGCACCTGCATTTTGTTAATTGTTATATTTAATTGCATTGTTTATTTCTGTGGGCCATGGCTGCAGTATTGATATATTCCCCAAGAAAAGCAGAAAAAGGAGCAAGAACAGGGGAGAGTCCAGCGAAGAGTGAAGATTCGCAGGGGGCTGGGAGGCCTGCCAGCCTCCCGGCACCCCCAGCACCCTTGTCTGCCGTTTACTTGGTTGCTGAACTACATGTAAAAGCTCAATAAAAGCCTGCAAAAGCCACCAAGGGATCCAGGACTCTCCTTTACCCGTCTGCAGGGATCATAGAGATCCAGCTCTGTGCCTTCCTGGCACTACAGCATTTTTGAGTAGGGGATTGTTCTTCTGTTGGGCAAGGTGAAAGCCCCTAGAGTAACCTCTGGCTTAGGTTTTTTGGTCGGCAGCATCTGCTTACTTTTTCATTCTAGAGTGTTACTGATTGTAAGGTCAGGAATGGACCCAGTGCAGGTTTTCTGATCCCATGCAGACCGGGTGAAGGAGGAGTCAGAGCCCTCAGGGGTTTTGCAGGTCTTTTATTGGGGTTCACCAGGCATATGGCAGGCAGGGATGCTGGGGGGCTGGGAGGCTGGCAGGCCTCCCAGCCCCCAGCAAATCTTCACTCTCTCTGGGCTCTCTGGCGTTCTCTGCTTCTGCTTCTTTGCTTCTCTCTCAGCTTCTCTTTGGCTTCTTCTTTCTCGGCTTCTTGGCTTCTACTGGCATCCCCATGACGCCACCCTTAAAAGCACAGTCTTAGCCCAGGTGGATCCCATCTACCTATGCCCACACCCTACTCCAGGTGCCCGCCATCAGGCATGCATTCAGGACCGCAAGGATCCATCATCTATCCTGATGGCGGGAGGGCAGAAAAGCCTGACATTTTTCCTTTACCCTACATTGATAAAAATAAAAGAGCCACATGTCCTCTAAGAGGATCTAGTAACCATGTGAAAAAAAAAAAAAAAACATAAAAAGACACAGGTGAAATCAATTTTTAATTGTAGGCTTTATTTAACCAAATAAATCTGAAATACCACTTCAACATGTTATCAACGTAAAAATGATTCATTAACATTCTTTCTTTCTTACACTAAGGCTTTAGAATCAGTATTTTACACTTAAAGCCTCTTTTAATTCAGACTAGCTACATTTCAAGTGCCCAGTATGTGGCCAGTGGCTGCAGAGAGGACAGCACAGGTCTAGAACATTCCACGTCAGAGGGTACTCCATCTTTGCTAAGGTTCAGATTCACTAAGGATGGGACACTTTGCTTCCATGTTCACTCTCCACCTCCTAGAGTCAGAAATTGGTGGGAGGCAGGAAGGGATAGAGTAAATCACTTGAAAATTTTCCAAGGAGCAGTTTAGCAATGCTTGTGCTCATCCTGAGATGCTTAGGGACTAAAGGTCTTTTGTCAAAAGCAGACTTTCTTGGTAATGCATCAGAAGCATTCCCTGCATTCTAGGGTGTTTGATTTATGTCCTTGCATGCTCATCACCTACATGATAGGCCTGGCCCTTGCTGTTTGCAGTCTCCGCTGTGGGTTTGGCTCGAGAGGAATTCCCAACCCAGGCTATCTTCCCTATCAAGGACTACCTAAAGATAATTCAGTCTGGAAGCATTTCTTTCTGTCTCTGGTCCTCTTTAAAATGCCAGCGGGCTGCCTCTGGGGGAGAGTGACTGATAACAATAGATTCTACCTCTCTGGCATTTGGACTTCTCAAAGCACAATCAAGGGCATTGTGGGGCCGTATTCTCAGGGCACTTTTGTTTGGACTAGCACTTTAACGAATCCAAGTTGCTGAAAAATCAGTGATTTGGTGATTCTGGCAACGGTTTTCAAATTTTAGTGAGCATAAGAATCTTCCAGGTGCGTTTGTTAGTGCAGATACCAAGGCCTCTCTCTCCCCTTACACCAAGGGGTGGACTTTTGGGAGGTGTTCACTTTTCACAAGCACCCCCAGGTCCCTCTAAGGCAGCTGTCCTGACACTCTCAGGTTCGGAAATACTGGCAGGTCCAAGAACTTCAGTTTCTAAGCGGAGCTCAGCCAGCTGTGTCCTCAGCCAGCTCCCTGTCACCCTTAAAACCCCCAGAGGAAGTGACATGATGTACTACCTGAATTTTCATATGAAATTGTGTTTCAAATCCTTTTTACCCATTATGAATTTTCCTGGGCAGTAGGAAATTCTGAGTGCTTTTTGGTAACAGTTGCTGTTGGGCAGTTATTGTTTAATGATTATAAAAAGGATACAAAGAAGCTAAATAGGTATTGATTATCACAAGGATGATGCTAAATTTGCCTTGATTAATCCTTCTTCTGTGTCCTTACTGGACCTCCCCACCTTGTATCAGCTTTATTATTTCATTAGTAAGGCTCTCTTTATTAGAAAAGGTAGAAAACACAGATAAATAAAAAAAGCTACCCACACACATTGTCTTCTTTTTTGCAAAATAGATTCCTAACATAAATTCAGCTTGTACTTGCTTAAAAAAAAAAAAAACAACAAACTTTAATCCTACACTTTGTTGTCAGTTTTATAAGGGCTTCATCCATATTATTATTTTTAATGATCATCTCTTCTATGGTAGGTCATAGAAGTTTCAACTCTCCATGTCAGAACTTTTAAGTTGACTTCTTTTAAACAGAATTTAACTTGCTGAACAGTTTTAGATTCATAGAAAAATCCAGAGGAAAGTACACAGATTTGCCATATGTCCCTTGCCTTCTTCATTACAATATCCACCCCCCACCACCTCCCACGAGAGTGGTACATATATACACATCATCGCCCAAAGTCCACAGCTTAGTTTAGAACTTACTCTTGGTGTTGTAAATTCTACAGGTTGAACATATGTGTAGTAACATGCATCTGTCATAGTATTGTTATAGGACAGGGAGAGGGGCAGTCCAAACCCCGCAAACCTGCCTATTCTATATAGGGTTCTGCCATCCGCCGCATCAACACAAAACATATGAGACTTTAATGGGAAGGATCTTTAATACAACTAGGAAACAATACAGGTAAGGCAAAGAGTCTAGTTTCTAAATGAAGCACCCAAAGTTACCCGTCCCCTCGTGGGTAAAACTCCATCCATATGGGATTGGCCCAGAACAAGGCCCCAAGGCCTGCCACAAGTCTACAGCATCTTCCAGTGGGGACCCACAGCAAAGGGTCAGAAACAACCAGACAAGCCCGGAAGGAAAAGAGCAAAATCAACATCAAGATAAAAGCTGCCATTGTCACCTCCCCACGGGTCTCACCCACATCTGTGTCACCCAGTCCACGACCAAAAGGCAGGCGCAGTTTCTTCACGTGTCTCTAGGCTCCATGCGCCTCCTCCAGGTCTCCTGGCTCCATCCTGCTGCTTCCTTCCTCAGTCTTTTCTTCAGCATCTCCTCTTCCTGCTCAGCTCCACCCTCCCTTGGGTGGGGCAGGGAACCTCCCCCTTTCCTGGGGACCACCCTGTTACAGTATCACACAGTAATTTCACTGCCCCATCATCTGTCTCATTTCTCCCTCACCCCTGGGCACCCCAGTTACATACATATATTTTGATCTATTTACCATCTCCATAGTTTTGATTTTTCAAGAATGTCATATAATTGAAATCATATACTATATAGCCATATACTATATAGCCTGTATAGATCTTTAGTTTCTTCCCTCTTTTTTTTTTTTTTTAAAGTAAAGCTATCTATGGTAAAGATTATTTATATGCATCCCTTTTGGAGAAGAGCTTGAATTTTTAATAAATTAAACTGTAGAAAGCAGAAGCAAACAAACACCCATTTCCCACCACCCAGAATTAACTGCTAATGACATTTCCCAGCTTTTCACATATGTAGGCCTTTTGAAAACATACAAATTTCTCCTTAAACCAAGATGAGACCGGCCCAAGTAAAATGAAAATTCCCTTTAGCTATCACCTTCTAATTTGGTCCCCTCCCTCTTTGCAGAGGAAATAACTGTTATAGAGCAGCCCCGATATTGAACGGGTTGCCTGGCTGTGGTTGAGGCCACGTTTGGGTCAAAACCACACACACAAGAGCCATATGCGCGGGGGAAAAAAACCAGACTTTTCAAGACATGAAACAAAGATTTTCACTGCAAGTCCTGCAGACCTAGTGCGCTTTATGGTGACCAACGCAAGAAAAATTACTTTGGGCTGGTCAACCACGGGGGAAGCTTGGAAACCACATTGGGCGCCAAGCTGTTATAAGGCAGCCCCGATATTGAACAGGTTCCTGGCTGTGGGTCCTCACCCGCGTGCTTACAAGGGACTTATTAATACTCCACTACAGGCACACACAAAAGGTTAATAAAAGGTTTATTTGCAAGGGAAAAGGAAATAAGGAAAATGTACAACTCAGGGAGAAAATAGGGAAATAAAGTCTTTAATGTGTCCTACCCGATCCGATGACCTGGAAACCCAAAGTCACTCTCAGAGCTGGCCGGACGCTGCGAGCTGGCGGGGAGCCAAAATGGGGACCCACAAAGCCCACGTGTCTGCCTTTTATATCAACCTGGCTGCTTAACCCCACCCTCAGGTCCCAACCACCTTCCCTTTGGTAGTGATGGGATTTGGAGTTCCCAGTGTCTTTGGCTTTGGCCTGGGGTGGGGGTGGAGTCCACAAAGCCTGTATGGAATTAGCTTTAGGACATCCTTTTCCCCCTAACATAACTATGATAAGTTTGGAGCATCTTGTAATCCATTTTTATACATTTATATATGTGCCAAAAGCATTTAGTAATGTCTTGTACTTTTCACATAAATAATAATGTTCTGGATATACCATCCTGCAGCTTGCTTTCATTCCACAATAAGTTTTTGAGGTTCAATCCCAAGTAGTTATACATAACTCTTATTCATTCCTTCATGTTATGCCTTTATTCATATATCTGTTCCCTCTGTATAAAAATTAGGCTGCCCCCCTCCTTTTTCTTTTTAGGCTATTATAAATATTATGTAAACATACACGACCTTAGGTGTCTCTCTCAGTGAATATGTATATTTTTCTCTATATTAGATACAAAAAGTAGATTCGGCAGGTCGCAGAGTAAACACAGCAGCTTTCTAAATAGACAATGTCAAATTTGCCTTCCAAACTGCATGTACAAAGTTAGCTTCCTACCAGTAATTGGTATCTGTATTTTTAGAATCTTGTCAATGCTCCACATTAGAAAAAAATTTTAATTTGACAGGCTCATGGATGAATGATGCAACATTATTTTAATTTGTGTCTCTCAGATCTGTAGTGATGTTAAGGTTTTCAATGTTTATTAGCTAAACATACACTTAGATATAAATTATACCACTATATTCTTAGGAAAAATTCCTGTCTAGTCAAAGGCTATATTTTAAGACTTTGAGAGAACATATTTTGAAATTTCCATGTATAAATTTTGTGACTTTTATATTCTTGTTGAAACAATGATAAAATATCCTTTTTCCACACTCTCATAAAACTCTGGGTTACTCATTTTAATCTTTGCCACTCAGACAAGTAAAAAATATACCTTGTTTTAGTTTATTACTTTGATTAGTGGCAAGATTAAATATTTTTCTTTTTTGAAACATTCATACTTCTTTTATAGATTGTAGTTTATGACTTTATCTGACTTTTATATTGGGGTGTTCTTTTTCATATTAATCAGAATATTATAATTCACAAATATTTTATTGGTTTGATCTCTTTTAACTTTGTTTTTGGTAATTCAGTTACATTTTATTTTAAAGATTTATTTATTTATTTATACAAGCACTGGGTACAGTCAGAAGCACAGGAGGGTGAAAGAATTCACCAGAGCCAGAGTGGGGAACAGAACAGGCAGGCCCTCCCTCATTTTATTTTTGAATATTTAGATTATTTCCAAATAGGATTACTTATAAAAGAAAATCTGATTCCTTCATAGAATAAGCAATCTTTCATTATATAATCCCTTTATAAAGGGAGAAAATAGGCTCTATTAACAAATATCAAAATATTCCAGGAATGAAGATTTGCATCATTTAATAGGTCCTTCCCTTTAGGCTGAGGCTTGCTCCTAGAAATTCTAATCAGTAAGAAAATGTGTGGCCCCATGGTATTCTCCCCCAATCCCAGTCCACTGTTAGCAGGGCCATGATTGTCTGAGTAGCACTGTCTAGAAATGCATTCTGCCAATCTGTGCAGTGGTAAATGGTGGTCGTAAGCCAAGACACACCCTTATTTAAAATAGGTGTCATTTAGGACTTTCCCATTCCACTTAGCCCTTGGCAACCACTTATCTTTTCTATGGTTTTGCCTATTCTGAACATCCCACATAAATGGAATCATACAATGTATGGTCTTTTGTGACTAGTTTCTTTCATTTTATACAATGTTTTTAAGAATTATTCATGTCGTAGCATTACTTAATTCCTTTTTATGACCATAATATTCTATTACATGGAAATGTTACATTTTGTTTATCCATTCATCAGTTGATGAATATATCAGTTGTTTATACTTTTTGGCTACTTTTGCAGTCAAATGCTCTACCCCTGTGCTATATCCCTTTTTGCTATTATAAACAATGCTGGTATGAACATTCATACCTACACACATACTACACAAGATTTTGCGTAGACAAATGTTTTCAATTCTCTTGGGTATATACATGAGAATGGAACTTTTGGGTCATATTGTAATGCTATAGTTAACATTTTGAGGAACTATGAAAGTGTTTTCTAAGTGGCTGTATCATTTTACATTCCTACCAGCATTCCTACCATACATTCCTACCAGTTCCAACTTTAAAGGTTCCAACTTTCCCACATCCTCTTTAACAGCTGTTATCATACTACCTTAATTATACTATTCTAGCTTGTATGATGAGGTATCTGATTGTGGTTTGATTTGCATTTCCCTAATGACTAAAAATGTTAAGCATCTTTCCATGTGTTTATTAGTCACTTGTATGTCTTCTTTGAAGAAATGCCTATTTGAATTCTTTATATCAATACACTCTGGAGGCAAGCCCCTTGTCAGATATATGAGTTGCAAATATTTGCCCCATTCTGTGTCCCCCCCACCCACTTTCTTGATGGTGTCCTTTGAAGCAGAAAAACTTTTCATAATTTTGATGAAATCCAACTTTTTTTCTTTCATTGCTTATGCTTTTGCTGCTATAGCTAATAAACCACTAGCTTAACCCAAGTAACAAAAATTTACTCCTATGTTTTCTTCTGAATTTTATAGTTTGCTCTTACATTTAGATCTTTGATCTATTTTCAGTTAATTTCTGTCTATGGTGTGAAGTATAGATTCAACTTCATTCTTTTATATGTGAATGTCTAGCTGTCCCAATAACATTTGTTGAAAAGCTTTCTTTATCCTATTGAACTGTCTTAGAACCCTTCTTAAAAGTCAACTTAACATAAAGTTGAGGGCTTCTGGGAGTTTTTAAATATAGATTTACCATAGTAAATTGACCACATTGACCTAATTTAATAGAACGTAAGAGTCCTGAGTCCAGGAATTGACCATGTCTGATGCTGTAGTACTCAATGTGTAATCCAGTATTTAAATACAGTTTAATGTCTTCTGGGAAAGTACATTATTGATTCCTTATTAAAGAATTTACCAGATTAAGAGATAACAGGAATCCCATGGAAGGAATACAGGACAGGTGGATTTTTAAGGAAGACTAAGGAGAAGGAAATAACTTTGGTACTGGTTTTTCTTGGTTAAGTGTCCTTGGAAGATACCATGGTATGAGATAAAATAGATATTTGAATGTAGTAAGAAGAGCCAAAAAACAATTCACCCAATTAACAATTTTGTCAAGAGCCAGCTCATTTTCTATGAAGACATATGTCAAAAAACCTATCAGAGGAAAAAAAGTTATCAGAGATTTGAGATTTTGATTAAGATGAGACCATGAATGCTTATGAAATAGTACTTGATAGCCTACTTAATCAAAGTGGCAATAAAAGCACTTAAAAACAAATAGAACATACAATTTGAAACAACCATAGCAGCATCATAATTGACGAAGCTTTTTACATTTACATTTTGAACATAAATAATAAAAAATCTAATAAGGTCAACATGGAGCACAGAAAAGTTTTCTGCTAAGGCAAAATTTGCTTCTCAGGCAAATTACACTTAAAGAATAACCCTTTATTCTGTAAGAAAAGGAATTAATCAGAAGCCAAAAATCCAAAATCTATCCAAAGTTGAGCAATCATTATGAAGCCTTTCAACATACATCATGGCTTCTTTGCAGAATTAGATACCAAACATTAAGGCAAATAAAATTCTAACTTGTGTCCTTCAAATTCATGTCAGCATTTCTTTTCTTACTATTAATGTGTGGTACTTTTAGTTATCTTCTGAACATATTATGATATCTTCCTTGTTCCTGCATTAATGAATGACTTCCATAAAACTTTTCATAAGTGCTTATATTTGTATAAGAGTTGTTATTGTAGCCGCTTGTAAAAATTATTTTTTAACAGATGAGAAAAAAGGAAGAGAGTTGTATTACTTTTTGTCACATTATTTTGTGACCAACAACACTCACAAGATTAGGAAATAGTCATTTGCTCTCTGGACTGAGGAATTAAATCTTTTAATCCTTCTCAGCATCCCATCTTCCTTGAGGAATCATTAGTTATCTCACAGTTAGCTTTTTGGAATATTTGAAATAACTCTAGTATGTAGATTTTTGTGGAGGGAAATGAAAATCTGTAACGTATTAACAGGCTTTGGCATTGTCCAGCTTCAAAGTAAGATTATCATTTAACTCCTTAGTGTCTCTGCATTTCAGCTATCTTGATCTTGTTTTCAAGATTTTAATTTCCAAGAGCTTTTATTTTTGGTTCTCTCAATTTTTTTATGGCATTCTGTTCTTGTTTCATGGATATAATATCAATAATGATATTAATAATAAGTTTTTAAGAGTTCTCTGCATTATTTTTATTTTCTCAAGGGATTTTCTTGTTTTGATTTTTTTCAGTTTGGTTTTCCATTTCAATGTTTAATTTTCATTGAGAGCTTTCCTCAGAGAGTGGCATCCCTGAGTGTTCATATTTGAAAGCAGGAAACTGAAAAATGTGCTGGCGCTCTAGTTATATGATATTTAGCTGGCTCTTCTCACTCCCTCCCTTCTCACTCCCTTGTTTTACAAACACACCCTCTCCTCTATCCCCTATTCCCTATCTGACTGCCTCCTTTTCTTTCAAGATTCAACACAAGCATTGCCTCTTTTTTGGAAGTGATTTTGGTGTCTTATCCTGCCCTAATACTTTTCCTTATTTGTAACCATACTGAAAAGTGTGTCCCATATTGTTGGGCACAGTCACCTATAGCAAGTATTCTTGAAAAGAATGAATGTATGAGCGCCCACCTCCAACATGCCCTTAGTGCGCATTCCCTGTTTTTATCATAATGATTCTATGCTACCCTGTTTTCTATACATATCTCTTTCAATTCTGGAAAAATCATTGGTGTATATGTCATTCAGTATTAGAATTCACAATTCTGGAAAAAATAGAAGACCAACAAAATGTCGAGCAAATGAATATATCCATAAACAAAAGAAAAGCCTTCATAGTGCTATGTGGTTTAAAGCAGAGAAGTAAATAAAAGGGGAGTGAGAATGATGATGAGAGGGAAGTTCTAATGTGTAGCTGGCACTCTGCTAAGTAAGCACTTTGTGTATTTTATCAAAGTTACTTTCAAAACAATCCATCAATATATAGATGAGAAGTTGAGGCTCAGAGAGATTAAGCAATTTGTCTGAGTTCACAAATCCACGTTTGAAATCGGGTCTTCTTGTCCTCAAAACTTAAGCTCTACAGTGTCTCTGGGCAGTCAAGACAGGAAGGGTGTTGGCTTTGGTGGGACTTTTGTTTCAGGCAAGATTAGCCTCTCATTTTCCCCTCCCCCCTTACCCTCCCCCCTCACCCCAGCCTCCCCAACTCCCTTGTGTCTATCCTTAGTGCACTTATAGATTCAATGTGCTTTTGGATCTAAGCT
This sequence comes from Talpa occidentalis, assembly GCF_014898055.3. Classification (NCBI taxonomy): domain Eukaryota; kingdom Metazoa; phylum Chordata; class Mammalia; order Eulipotyphla; family Talpidae; genus Talpa; species Talpa occidentalis. Next base: position 67,899,681 of record NW_023601104.1, on the reverse strand, counting down.
TTCCAAAGAGCCAGACAAGCAACCTCACTAAATCTCTGATTTGGTTCTCTGTTTCTACCCTGGTGAATGTTTGAACTGCTCAGGGCATAATGCCTTATAAATGTCGATTCTGTATTTATCAGCACAATTATTAGCCATAGCAATCAATAAGGCAGAGCCTTCTTTTGCTAATGGTTGCATTAAATGGCATCTGTCCCTTTGCGTTAAGAAATCCCATTATACCTGTCTGACAATTGACGGAAATAAAAAGCATTTGTCACAGCTGCACCTCTTTAACTGCTGCTGCTTTTCTTTGAAATTAGCATAAAAAAAGGCAGATAAGATAAACAGAGTGCAACATCTAGTTATCTCACCTTACTCACCCTTATGTGGGCACACCATAGAACTATTAATAAATTAAAAAAAAACCAAGTGTTTCAGTCCTAAATATCCTGTAGTACTTGGTGAGTGCAGGACAGATCTAGAACTCTTGTCTGTGAGCCAGTCTCCACTTAGCAGTGTCAGGGAACTCACTCAACAGATGTGACTGAGCTCAGAAACCTGAGGAAATGGAACATTTGTGTTATAGGTCATAATATTTAATTTGTTTTATCACCAGGTCAATGAATTTAGGTCCAGCTTGATTTGAGTATGTCCAAGACCAGTTTAAATATTCATTAGCAAAACAATATTGTATATTTCCCACATCTGATGAATGGATTCTTACCTTATATGTATTTTAACTGCCTCTACCTTTTTTAAGCCGTTAATCATTTAAACTTTCCCTCAGGCATGACTAGGCTTTAGTTTGTGCTTAATATTTTTTTGACAGAGTAAGTAATAAAAGCATAAAATGTATTATTCATTTTTTTTTCACTTTGTGTATTGGACCCACCATAAAGCATTCTGACTACATAAAAAAGGAACTGTGTAGAAAGTAAGCATTATTAATGTAATACTTCCCCGGAGCATATTTGCCAACCAAAATATTAAACTCTCTTTAAAGATCTGCTTGGGTATTGCTTTGTCCTTCAGTAAAGGGTATAAAAATATTCCAACCAAGGTTAGTGTGACCTGCAATGTAATGCAATAGTCTTCCAAAGGGAATATTAGGGTGTCTGTGATTGCCCCTGTTTGAGGGGTGATCTAATTTTTCTTAATTTCTGGAATGCAAAAAAGTATGCTTTCAATGTTTGGGGCCAAATCTTGGATACAACTGTCAGCACCCCTTTATGTTGAAAATATAAATGCCCAAATGGAATAGTTTCTATTTAAATTTTTCTGTTTAAATGTGGTGTCCATATCTGTTATGAAGACAGATTAAAAAATGAAAATCTTTATTAAAATTGAAATGAAAATCACTGGTTCAATTTTTGTTCATAAATATTCAGAATATTAATTCTAGCTTAGCCTTCCTTTCCCACTCTTCTCCCTCTTTCTTTCTTTGCTTTGAGCTCAACACTTGAAAAATCATCTGTCCTTTTTCGACCTAGAAATGGAAGCCATGCTCCCACCCCACCCCCTGCCTGAACAAGGTTATGGTGAGTTTGTGGCCAGGCAACGCAGGCCCTGACCCCTTCTGTGCTCCTGGAGGGGCTGGACCAGCGCCACCGACAGCAACAATGCAACAGCTGTCACACACCAGCCTCTCGCTTTCCCAGCAGAGCTTGGAGGAGGCTGAATTGCAATAACTGCACTGGACATCTATATTTTTTTCCTCTGTAAAAGCAGGTGGACCTAATGTAGTTTGTCTCTAGCCCACCCTTCTCCCCCTAGCCTGCCCATCCCCACGCTAGTCACTCATGGCTTTGGAGTGAAATATGATGCAAGAACAGGCAGGGAAATCTTAGATATGGAACAAAGCCATTTGACACTGTCTCATCAGCTTAGGACTATGATTTTGTGTGTTTGTGTCTTACGTGCTAGTTACTATAGCTATGGTGAGCAAAAGATATAAAGATGATAAAGGAAACAGGCAGTGGCTTTTCAAGAGGATTGTATATCACTTTTCCTTTTAGAGCTTTTCTTGCACTGCATGTTAAGTCAAGGACACCACTTTAATGAATGGTTAATTGGAAATGAACATGAATCATAATTAGCCACGTGATATTCATCTGTAACCTCACAGTAGAATTTTCAATACTCCGGTTTGCTGCCAGATGTGGACATGGGCATAGTATAGAACTAATCAGGAAGACAGTCTCAAAAGTCCATTTTTTAAGACTTATTTACATTGTTATTTATTCAGATTTAAATGCCCAAAGTCAGATTTGTCCCATTAAGTTTAATATGAGCAAACAATTGATAGCAATCACCCTTCTCTCTGCTCTTCTGAAATGATTAGATGAGCATTTTTACTGTATCATTAGACGTTGCAAAGATTCTGGGGTCTTAACTAAAGAGTCTCACATAGATGTTACAAGGACTCCTTACAAAAGCTGAAGACCAGCTTAACAACAGTACAGCATTTCTCTGTTTTATAATCAAGTTCTCTTCCGTGGCCTGCATATAGTGTCAACAGCCATTATGAAACCTTAATTTCCTTTTGACTGAATTACCCAGAGACCAGGCTCTCAGTGAAAGTTTGCTTTAGTGAAGCCTGAACTGCAAAACCAAACAATACAGCAACTTATAAAGATCCTCTCAAACTTAACAGGGACACAAAGAGCAAAATAGCTCACTGCTCCTGATGGAAATCATTACCAATTTGAGATTACCCACAGAGAAGCCTCTCTCCATGATGCATGGAAAAGTTTCCAGAATGTAATCTAATAATAACAAAATAAATAGAAATACTAAATAAATACTCCAATAAACTCATAGCTCCTATCACTAGTGGAAATCCAGAGTGCTGACAGTGTGTGGGTTTTTCCTGTGACCCTGAGTCTGCTAGAGGAATGCCCCCAATCTCAGGGGTATCACATAGAGGTGTGGAATCTCACTGTGCTTTTCCATGTGGAAAAAGTGATGTACAGAACAGGGATGTGGTTTGCCCAAGGTTATCTTGCACAAAGGCGAGTTTCTTATGGACACAAGCATCCTGGTGTTCAGCTGAGGCTTGGTCTTCAATTTACTCTTTCACCCTGAAACCTCATTATGTCTTCCTTACATTTCACTGAGCTAGTGTGGTGATCAGAAAATAATTACTATTTTAATGATAACTTTTAAAATACATGCAGTAATGTGTGCTCATTAGAGAAAAATAGACACTACATTCAAGAAAAAAGAAAATAAAAATCAGCTGTAAATCTATCACTTCCACTTTAGTGTATACTCTTTTAGATATTTTCCTTGGCATTTCATAGCATACATATAATACATGAATATGCAGTTTTAATTTTTACCAAGATGGGATTGTACAAACTTTGGGGGTTCCTAGATTCATAATTTTTTACTTTTATTTTTGGGATGGATTACTAACATAAATATGTTAATGTACTCCTATAACTTAACTTTTAGTGGCTAGTGTTTTATAATATAGAATTCCATATTAACTAATTCCATGTTAACTAATTCTTTATGTGTTAAGCATTTATAGTTTCTATGTTTTTATGAATTATTGTTTCATGAAATAGAAACACTAAAATATAGTGGAGTAAACATTTTTTATGATTAATGTTTACACACATCCTTCACTACAAATAACTAATTATTGTTTGATTAGTATCAGTCTAAGGATGCTTTTAAGTTCAGAAACTTATAGTTCATGTGCAGCCTAAAAGCATGCTCTTTCTGAAGGATCTATAACCTTCCTCCCCATGGCACCACAGAAAACGCTGTTGAAAATGACCTTGAACTTTGCAGTCACTTCTGCCTTGGCAATACAGGCAGGCAGGATTTTGGCATTAGGGAGAAAAGAGAGAAAAGTTGAACACTCTCACTAAATAAATAAGACTCTTCATTAGTGGAAAGTCCAGCTCCATCCCATATGGCAAGTTCTGAATAGAAATATTCTCTAAAAGCCAAAGTGATAGAAACTGGGCCCTGTGCATAGGACAAATTGTGGGGCATAAACTGTGAAGGTCAAGTTATCTTCTAAGAAGCCACATGGAGAAAGAAAACTCCTGATGACAGAATCCCATCAAGCAGCAGATCAGTCTTGAAATATGAACTTTCATGGGATATTATGAATCCTTCTAGGAACTGCAAATCTCCTTAATCTTTCTGCCTGCAGTGTTTTGGAGATGTTTACAGTAAAACTGTAACCTAATACTTGCCTTTCAGGAAAGGAATAACTGGTAAGCCGATCCTAGAAAGCTTTCTGCACTGGCCTTTTTAAATAGTAAGTAAGTGGAGGGATTTCTCTTGTCCCAAGCCCCACAAAGGCAAAGGGGCCGAGAGCAAGCATTAGAGCCTTCACTCTCCCGCAGGGGTAGTGGCTGGTGCTGTAGTGACTTCTCTGTATGGCTCATTGCTTCTTCCCAGCCGCCTCAGGCGTGATTCTCTATTGTTTCACTTTATATAAGAGGGAAACAGAGATCCAGAGAGATTAAAAGTTCATCTCAAATCCTATGATTGGTTAGTATCAAAGACTAAATTTGAATACACTTCTGCCAAACTACCAGTCATGCTACCTACCACAATGTAATGTATTTTAAAATATCTTCCCTAAGTCTCACCCACATTTGGTAATTCCTTTTTGCCATGAACCACATGCCTGGTCCAGCCAGGCCAGGGGACCTGTGAAATAGGGTCCCTCTTGGTGGTGGACTGCAGAGTATAGGCATGGGGTCACCTCTATCTAGCTTGAATAAAACTCTGTCTTCAGATGACTCAAAATTCCAAAGGACTCGCAAGCCTGTGTACTTTTTAAGTAGCAGTCATGTGGGAGCCTTTAAACTTGTGTGCTGTGAAGGTGGTCTTTGTTGCACATCTGAGGGAAGGCTTAGAGGTTGTACCAGATTATTTTCACTGACATGGTAGGAATATCAGGCCTGCATATCAACTTCCTATTGGGGAAATAGATACATGTCAAGGAAAACACTTGGAAAAATCTGATGATAAGGACTTATCATCAGAATAATAGTGAAATATTATTTCAATATCAGTAGGACTCCAGTAATTCAGATAATAAGGAGGAGGAGGAATAGAAGGAAGAGTAGGAGAAACACTAGGACTTATCTTTTCTGATTCCTCATATTCCAGGTACTTATAAGCATCTTATATTACTCTCACACCAATCAAAGTTAATACAGACCCAGGTCTCCCTGGTGGCCCAAGGGGTTAAGCACCTCACCATGAGGCAATCTGCAGCCTCTGCAGCACGAGTTCGATCCTTGGCCGGCCAGGGAGCAACCCACATGGCGCAGCAGACCTTTCCTGACTCACCTGCTGCTCCCCTCAGCAGTGTATTTCAGTCATTCTGCCTGGTCTGCTCCCCACTCCATCTCTGGTGAATCCTCTCATTCCCACACTTCTGGCCTATACCCCAGCTCTTGTATGCATAAATAAATAAATCTTTAAAAAAAAAGTTAATACAGACCCCACAAGGGCTCAATTTGCCACAAGGCTGTTTTCAATTTTGGGGGGGTCCCTAGATCAACTGCATGCCTGAATGACTGGCTATAAATTTAGGGGCTCCACAAACCCTGGAGGTGAGGTAATTCAGTAGAATAGCTTACAGAATTGAGGAAAACCTCAAACTTGTTATTATGGTTTAATTATAAAGGGTACAAATCAAGACCAGTCAAATGAAGAGATGGCCCCAAGGCTAGTACTGGAAGGGTCTCCAAAACAGAACTTCTGTGATCTTTTGAATCAGGGTATATTATGCTCTTGGCTTCTCTGTGTTCACCAGCTCTGAAAATCCATGGAACCTTGATGACTGTCGTTTTTAGTGAGACTTCACTATATATTGCGTTACTGGTCACATGACTGAACTCAATCTCTAGCCACACTCACTGCGCAGAAAGCAGGAGGTTGGTCTGGTATCACATGGCCCAACACCCCAACGTTCTAACCATATGGTCAGTCTTTCTGGTAAGCAGTCCCCATTTTCAGCCTTCTTCATCTTGTTAGCACAAACTCAGGAGTGACCTAAGAGGTTCATGAATAACAAAAACATACTCATCATCTGGGACATTCCAAGGTTTTAGAAGTTCCCTTACAGCAACCCAGGAGAAAGACCAGACAAATCCTTCATTATCTGGTAATATACATTATTTAATTTGTTCCTCATAACATTTTATTTTAAGATTTATTTATTTATACAATCACTGAGGTACAGGCCAGAGGCTCGGGAGGGTGAGAGAATTCACCCAAGACAGAGCAGGGAACAGAACAGGCAGAAGGACCGAAAAACACTGAGGGGAGCAGCGGATGAGACGGGAGAGGTCTGCTGCGCCATGTGGGAATCTCCCTGGCCGCCCGGGAATCGAACCTTGTGCTGCAGAGGCTGCGGACAGCTTCACAGTGCTGTGCTCAACCGTCTGTGCCACCAGGGAGGCTCATAATATTTTTATGTGGTATGAATTATTTTCATTTTATAGATAAGAAAATGAATATTTTCTTATACACCTATATTTTCTATTTATACACCTAATATTTTCTATACACCTATACATCAGTGAGAAAGTCAAGATTCAAATTTTGGTATCCCTGGCTTCAAAATCACCTTCTGAGTTATCTTAACCATTAAGTCATTCTGTTTTCCATATAAGTCCCTAATTACTCTTAAGAATGTATGAGAGTCAGACTCTCTCTCAGGACGACTTGGCTCTTGACCTCGAAGAAGTGGGAAGAGAAGCTAAAAAGTTTCATTACAATGCCCGGAAGGGGCCCCAAAGGCCCCGGGCCCAGTGTCTCAAGCAGCAGTTTGTTGTTGGTGTGAGCCAAGGCTCCCGAGAGCTGTTAACATGGTGCTTCTGGCACTGCCAGCTCCTAGTGACCGTGCTGCCCAGCACTGTTGGCAGGTGGCCGGCACTCTGTGTCCAGGTCACCTCTGAGACGTGCCCACTGCTCCTGACTGCCTGGCACTGACTCCCGGTGCTGCTACCTCTGCTGTAGTCTGCTTCAGTGTCCGGTGCTGCCCCATCTGACCTTCAGACTGTGGCTGGGGCTGCTGTGGCTTCATCTCAGTGTCCCGGCCTATGAGCACCTCCGCTGTGAGCATAATCTTTTGCTGGGAGAAAGCACCAAACTTTTGAGTACACTACCATAGGGAGAGAGCAGATCAGGGACCAGACCCAGCTGCAAACTACTCCTGTGATCTTGGGTTAAAAATTGTTGGTGACTACAATTTCTGCTATGAATGGCCTAGATGCCCTGTCTGATGAATCTGGATAAAGTCATTCTGGACCTTTGAAGAAATCAGAAAATGCACACGAAAAAGACAGCAATGGCCATGTGAGCTCATCTGTGTATAAGAAGCGGCACTCTCCGACCGGCAGAGAGGAGGAAAACAACAAACCAAAACGGCCCACAAGAACAAACGACGCAGCGAGCGGGACTGTGAGTGGAAAGGAACTATTGCAGCCACCCCACCCCGTGAACGGGAGCTGGGGAGAACCCTGCAGGATCCGCCGTGGTGGTGAGCGAACGGCTTCGGGCGCCATTAGAGAAGAACAAAGACACCGGGAGACGCGCACACAGCCTGGGCTGCCGGTAAGCCTGCGCGGAAAAACGGAAACGCGGACCGGGATCCTGGCTGCCCAGGTCCCTGCGCCTGCGACCTACGCTTGCGGGGAGACGCGCGGAGGCCCTCACGGGGGTGAAAGTCCCTCCCTGAGTGAGCAGGAACCAGGCACCCAGGCACGGGAGCGGGGTGCAAAAGGCGCCATTCCCGCGCCACCGAACTGGGCTACAGCCCGCGTCCTGGACCTGAGGGCTTTGAACTGAGACCCGGGGCACGAAAACTCGGGGCGTGGGTTCTCCACGACGGTGGGGCACAAGGCAGACACAGCACCCCAAAGCTGTTGAGGCTTACCCTACCATTCCCGCTCTATCCCCTGTCCCACGGGGTAGGGGGAGGCAAAAAACAGCCCCCCAAGGACAATAGGAGAGATCTCTGGCGCCACCTATCGACCAGGAAAAAAAAAAGTCACTAACACCCCATAGGACAGGAAATTTCTTAAGACTGCTTGAGAAGGGCAGAAGGCTTCTGGAGGACCCAGTGGCCAGCCGGGAAGTTAGCCCACGCCAGGCCCCTTCCGACCAGCAGCCTGAGCCCACAGAGGGAGCAGGCACCCACGTCCGGGGCAGACCGGGCACACAGAAGAGTGTGCCTGAGACCGGAGGCGCAGGGACTGCATCCCGCTTCGCCATTATAGAACAGGGACATTTCTTCAGTAAAAACTGCCTAAAACCATCAGAAAGCTCCCCCAGAAGCCAGAGATGGCTCCTGCAGGAGCCAGAGGGGAGCGGAGAAGTTCACCCAAGATGCCAGCCAGTCCGAGCAACACAGTGTCCCAACGCATACGACAAATTAGAAAACAGACAGTAGGGAGTAGAAGAACCACACGCAACCTAACAACGCCTCAGGAAAGAAGCACACCACAAAAAGAAAACCACTCCCCAGATTGCAACGACAGCAACTTGGAAGAACTTCTGAGCCTTTCAGAAAGAGAATTTAAAATTGCCATGATTAAAAAAGTGATAGATCAGAAGAAGGAAATTGAGTCCCTAAAGAGGGAAAACAATGGTCAGAAGAATGAAATTGAGTCCCTAAAGAGGGAAGTAAAAGAAATGCAGGAGATCAAAGAATTAATGGAGGAACTAAAGAACTCTGGGAAAAGCAATGAAAGCAGAATAGATGAAATGGAAGAACGAATAAGTACTCTTGAAGACACAGAAATAAAAAGAACCAAAACAGAAAAGGAAAGAGAAGTACGAAGGAAAAAGAATGAAGAAAGACTCCGGGAACTATCTGACTCCATGAGGAAAGGAAATATAAGAGTTATAGGAACTCCAGAAGGAGAGGAGAGAGATGTAGGAACAGAGAAAATATTCCAGGAGATAATTGAAGAGAACTTCCCAAATGCGAAGAAGGAGCTGAAAATTGATATACAAGAAGCAAGAAGAACACCAAACTTCCACGACAAAAGGAAAAACACAGCAAGACACATAATAGTAAAGCTCCCAAGAATCCAGGACAAGGAAAAAATAATGAAGCTGACAAGAGGGAAGAAACAGATAACATTCAAAGGAAAACCAATCAGGCTGACATCAGACTTCTCTGAAGAAACACTACGGGCAAGGAGAGAGTGGAGGGACATAGTCAACAGACTCCAAGAAAACAGATGCCAACCAAGAATACTCTATCCCGCAAAGCTCTCTTTCCTCCATGAAGAAAGAATATGGACCTTCCCAGACAAAGAGAAACTCCGGAATTTCATTGCGACTAAACCCCCACTCCAAAAAATACTACAAGGAATCCTAAAGCCAGAACCTCAGAGGGACGAATAACAACGAAAAAAGACCAAAAAAAAAAAGTTATTAAAAGAATAAATAAATAAAATCAAAGGAAAGACAAACACAATGGCAAATACAGATGCTAACATATCAATATTAACTCTAAATGTAAATGGACTAAACTCTTCAATAAAAAGACACAGAGTTGCAGCCTGGATTAAGAAACAAAACCCAACCTTTTGCTGTCTCCAGGAAACACATTTAGCTACAAAAGATAAAAATAGGCTCAAAGTCAAAGGATGGAAAACAATCCTACAAGCAAATGGGCCAGAAAAGAAAGCAGGAACAGCTAGACTTATATCAGATAAAACAGACTTCAAACTCAAAAAAATAAAAAGAGACCCCAATGGTCACTACATTATGATCAAGGGGACAATACTTCAAGAAGAAATAACACTCATTAACATATACTCACCAAACGAAAGAGCACCAAAATATATCAGACAACTGTTGTCCTCTCTGAAAACAGACATCAGAGAAAACACATATGTAGTGGGAGACTTCAACACACCACTATCAACAATGGATAGATCAACAAGACAAAAAATAAGTAAAGAAACTAAAGCTCTAAATAAGGACCTAGAGCATTTGGGCTTAACAGACATCTATAGAACACTAAACCCAAAAAAAACGGAGTACACATTTTTCTCAAGCGCACACGGATCATTCTCCAGGATCGATCACATACTGGGGCACAAGACAAACATCAACAGATACACCAAGATTGAAATCATACCAACCATCTTTTCTGACCACGAAGGCATCAAACTAGAAATAAACCATAAAAAGAAGGCAAGGAACTATCCTACCTCATGGAGATTAAAAACCACACTAATGGAAGACCACTGGACTAACGAGGAGATCAAAGAAGAAATTAAATTCTTTGAATTGAATGACAAGGAGGACACCAATATCCTAAATGTATGGGATGCAGCAAAAGCAGTAATAAGAGGAAAATATATAGCAATAGAAGCTCACATCAAAAAACAAGAAAGAACTCAAAGAAACAACCTAATCTCGAAGCTCAAAGATCTAGAAAAAGAACAACAAAAAAACCCCAAAACCAGTAGAAGAAAAGAAATAATAAAAAAAACCAGTAGAAGAAAAGAAATAATAAAAACCAAAGCAGAAATAAATGAAATTGAAACTAAAAAAACAATCCAAAAGATCAATGAAACCAAGAGCTGGTTCTTTGAAAAAATAAATAAAGTAGACAAACCCCTAGCCAGGCTCACAAAGGAAAAAAGGGAGAAAGCACAAATACACAGGATCATAAATGAAAGAGGAGAAATCACAACGGACACAGCAGAAATCAAAAGAATAATCAGTAACTACTATGAACAGTTATATGGAAACAAGTTCAACAATCTAGAGGAGATGGACAAATTCCTACAACTCTACAATCACCCAAAGCTAGATAAAGAAGAAATAGAACACCTAAACAGACCAATTACAAGCAGCGAAATTGAAATGGTATTCAAAAACCTCCCCAAAAACAAAAGCCCAGGACCTGATGGATTTACAAATGAATTCTACCAAACATTCAGAGACGAATTAGTGCCTATCCTTCACAAACTCTTCCAAAAAATTGAGAAGGAAGGGACAATACCAAACACGTTCTATGAAGCCAATATTACACTAATACCAAAACCGAATAAGGACAACACAAAAAGGAAAACTACAGGCCAATCTCCCTAATGAACACTGATGCAAAAATCCTCAATAAAATTTTAGCTATCAGAATCCAACAATGTATCCATAAGATAATTCACCACGACCAAGTTGGATTCATTCCAGGGACACAAGGATGGTTTAACATCCGAAAATCAATCAACGTTATCCAACACATCAACAAAAAGAAATATAAAAACCATATGATAATATCAATAGATGCTGAGAAAGCTTTCGACAAAGTGCAACACCCATTCATGATAAAAGCCCTTGAAATTCTTGGGATACAAGGAACATACCTCAACATCATAAAGGCCATCTATGACAAGCCAACAGCCAGTATCATTCTCAATGGTGAAAAGCTGAAAGCAATTCCATTAAGATCTGGAACAAGACAAGGATGTCCACTCTCACCACTGCTTTTCAATATAATACTGGAAGTCCTAGCCAGAGCAATAAGACAAGAGAAAGACATCCAAGGAATCCAAATAGGAAAAGAAGAAGTCAAACTATCACTATTTGCAGATGATATGATAATATACATAGAGAACCCCAAAATCTCCACAGAAAAACTAATTCAACTCATCAATCAATTCAGTAAAGTGGCAGGATACAAAATCAACACGCAAAAGTCAGTAGCCTTCCTATACACAAACAACAAATCTGAAGAAGAAGAAATCAAAAAAACCATCCCTTTTATTATCAAAACAAAAAAAATCAAATATTTGGGAATAAATCTAACAAAAGAGGTAAAGGACCTATACAAAGAAAACTATAAAACACTGTTAAAAGAAATAGAAGAAGACACAAAGAAATGGAAAGACATCCCCTGTCCATGGATTGGAAGAATAAACATTATTAAAATGGCCATCCTACCAAAAGCAATATACAGATTCAATGCTATTCCAATCAAAATTTCAATGTCATTCTTCAAAGAAATAGAACAATTATTGATGAAATTCATATGGAATCACAAAAAACCCCGAATAGCCAAAGCTCTACTGAAAAAAAAAGAAGGAAATGGAGGCATCACACTCCCAGACTTCAAACTATACTACAAAGCCATAATCATCAAAACTGCATGGTATTGGAACAAGAACAGACATACAGACCAATGGAATTGAATAGAAAATCCAGAAATAAACCCACAGATTTATGGTCAACTAATCTTTGACAAAGGAGCAAAGACTATGCATTGGAGCAAAGAAAGTTTGTTCAATAAATGGTGCTGGGAAAACTGGGTCGCTACATGCAAAAGAATGAAGCTTGACCACTACCTCACACCATACACAAAAATCAACTCAAAATGGATTAAAGAACTAGACATAAGACCTGAAACCATAAAATACATAGAAGGAAATATAGGCGAAACACTACGGGATTTGCACATCAAAGACATCTTTACAGACACATCACCCAAAGCAGTGATAGTGAAGGCAAAGATAAACAGCTGGGACTACATCAAATTAAAGAGCTTCTGCACATCAAAAGAGACAATAACAAAAACAAAGAGAAACCCCACCCACTGGGAGAATATTTTTGCACCCAACACTAATGATAAAGGACTGATCACAAAAATCTGCAAAGAGCTGATGAGACTCAGCAACAACAAAGAAAATAATCCAGTCAAAAAATGGGCAGAAGAGCTAAAAAGAAACTTCTCTGAAGAGGAAATGCAAATGGCCAACAGACATATGAAAAAATGTTCAACATCACTTGTAATCAGGGAAATGCAAATCAAAACTACCATGAGATACCATCTCACACCAGTGAGAATGGCACATATTAAAAAAACTAGCAACAACAAATGTTGGCGAGGGTGTGGAGAAAAAGGAACTCTTCTGCACTGTTGGTGGGAGTGCAAACTGGTCCAACCACTATGGAGAGCTGTGTGGAGATTTCTGGACCTACTAAACATAGAGCTTCCATATGATCCAGCAATTCCACTCCTAGGTATTTACCCAAAGGACACAGAAACATCAATTCCAAAGAACACCTGCACCCCTATGTTTATAGCAGCACTGTTTACAATAGCTAAGCTTTGGAAACAACCCAAATGCCCAAAAATAGATGACTGGATCAAGAAGATGTGGTACATATATACCATGGAATATTACTCAGCATTCAAAAAAGATAAACACATGCAATTTGCAGCAACATGGATGGCGCTGGAAGGGATCATGCTCAGTGAAATAAGCCAAAAAGAAAAAGAAAAGTACCGGATGGTCTCACTCATAGCAGGAATCTAGAAAACTTAAATAAGGGACCAGGAAAATGAATATAAGAAAGTGAAAATCAAAATCAACAAAAAACTATGAACCAGAGAGACTTTTTGGGGGGTGGGGGGCGGGAAGGGAAGGATTGGGGTCAGAATGGGGCTTTTGCAATTGTATGGGGGAATATAAAAATAAAATTTATTATTTAAAAAAAAAAAAAGAATGTATGAGAGTATATATGTACACATAGCATATTCTGAGGCTTGTCTTTTAACTTGTGTGAGAAAATTCTATTAAACTCCAATATCCATTCTCTTTTGAGCAGGAAAACCCTTGAGTTTTAGGTTTTTCTAGATTCTTCTGCATATCATTATAAAGACATGTGAAACATGCAATTTCTGGGGAACGTCTTCGGAAAAGAGGCTGGTTGCCTGCCATTTTCTTATTCCCTGCTTTCAAGGGCTGAACATAGTCTGGTGCCAATGAACTACCACTGATTGTGAGAAGGAATGTAACAAAATAAAGGTAACCTTGGGTGACCTTCGCGAGTAGTTGGCGTGCGGGTCGGGCGGCCGTAGCCGTGGGTCGGGGTCGGCGCCGAGATGTTTCAGAGCCTCATTAAAAATGTTTGGACCCCTATGAAGCCCTACTATACCCAGGTCTACCAGGAGATCTGGGTAGGAATGGGGCTGATGAGCGTCATCATTTACAAGATCAGGAGTGCTGGTCCGAGTCCCGCACCTGCCCACGGCCACCACTGACCGGCCCGCCGCAGCGCCAGGCCGATGGAGCCGGCAGCGTGGGACGTCCGTGTGCCCTCGTCCAGCCCCGTCTCCTCCTTGACGTGAATAAATGTCCCTGTGAGACCGGCAAAAAAATAAATAAATAAATAAATAAATAAAGGTAACCTTGCTCTCTGTCTGGCCTGGAAGCAAAGCCTCCTACTCACCCCAGAATACTCAAACTACCTCTGTACAGAAAGGTTTGAAAGAAATACATTCCTATCTTACTGAAGACACGGTATGGTTGGTTGTCATTGTTACGATATCTTGACCTGTTTTCTAACTATTGCTACTAGTTAAATGTTTTCCTGTAGACTTCCAGCACTCTGCAATGGTGGGGACAGTGTTGCCAGTCAGCTTACCTTCAAATGTTACTCATTCTGTATCAGGCTCTATTCCTACTTGTGCTTGAGGGCTTGGTTGTGGATTCCTCTTGATCTACCCTCCTTTTACCAGCCTGAAATGCTTATGCATTGAATTGGTTGTCTGCGTGACAAAGCTCATTGTTCCTTCTATACAAATGCATTCTGCTATTATATGACAGTTGTATTTTCTCTCCATTGTGAAGCATCATTAACAAATCTCAGAACGGAAGGAAAAATGCCACAAATTTTCTTTCTCACAGTAATTCAGATTTGTGCTCAAAATGCTGTTTTATGAAATGTGATTCGTGCAGTTACAGCTTCTGCATCATGGCACTGTCCTAAGGGGAGCTTGGTCTGATGTCAAGTTTAAGCAGGTTGGTGGGTTTTGGTCTTGAAGGTTAAAAAGTAAGACTGGAACCAGTATTCTGGGCCTTTCCTTAATTGTCTTCTCTATAGATTCAGATACATTAAAAAAATAGAATTTAACTCAATGTGTTTCATTAGGGGAAAAAAACAAGAAATGTAAAGGACAAGAGCTCACAATTTTTAAAGATATGAGAGCTGTAACTGCTAAGAGATACTACTTTGTCCTTTTAAAATTCAACTTTGTCCCAATGAGTTCTTTTAAGGCTGCCTATTACATACAAATTCTAACAACCTTCTATGGAGAGGTTTAAGGCTGTTTCCCTTATTTGTGTTCAAGAAAAAAATGGACATATTTTCAAAGCTGAAGGAGATTAATTTATATATAACTGAAACCTAGAGCAGGGTGTGATTATTTACATAGCTTGGGATCCCTGAATTAACTACAGTACCTTAAAACAGACCGTTCTGTGTAGAGAGAAGATGAAATGAAGTAAAAGGTAAAGCTTTCTTCTTATAGCCAGTTTAGATTTCAGAGGGAACACTTTGCTGTGGTTGATGAAAAAGTAACTCCTTCTGATACATGCAAGGTTATCAAAGCATAGTCATATTTCTATTTGCAGGAGTGAGCCTAGCCAGCAAGAGGACAGGGAGATGGTAGTGTGTAGTAAACAGGAATATGGGGAAGCATCCTTTCTAAGATGGGGCACCCCCTTGTTTCCCCTGTTTATTTATGTTATGTAGAGAGTCGTGTAGAAGGCCACTGACTTTCACATCAATGTCAGCCACTTTCATCAGCTAAATTTTCTTAATTTCTACCTAAGGAAGGCCCTTTGAAATGGATGAGGAAAAGAAACTAGCAGCATTTTGTATTTCTTATTTTATAGGGTACTTGATGAGGGTGGTGGAGTACTAAACCTAAGTGTCAATTCATAAGGAATATTTTTTGAATTATGAAAGCAGGGTTAATAACAGATTAATGAGCTATAGCAAATGTCTGTGTCATATAGTTTGGTTGGTGCTAATTTTAGAAAAGCAAGTTTGCTGAATTTAAAAAATCAAGTGGAAATAGCATTTCTTTTCAAGTTAATATAACTATGGTGGGTGGATCTTTATAAAATGAGCAAGTGAAGTGAATAATGTCAAAATTTGATAGAAATATTCAGGAAATGAAATTGAAGTCCAAATTGGTTTATTGGGATAATCTATTTGAATAATCACTTTAGTTCTCTCTTTGTTTTAAATGTGATACCAGTCATTCTATCAATTTGAGCATTGCTTTGGAGTTTCTCAATTCTATTTTACATACTGAAGGATTTATTTACAAATAACTAGCAGACATCTGTGCTTATAACCCCTCTACCATTATAACATAGTGTTATTAACATGTAAAAAAGACTGATATGGGTGGATTTTATGTACAAAGAACAAACCAGTTAAGGAGAGATCAGCTATTCCTCTATTGGTGAAAAGCTCTGAGCCTTGGGCAGGATTATGACAAACATCATGAAATATGTATTTGGTGATTGCAGGAGTGTTATTTCTGCACTGGGTCCAATGGCTACTCTCTTTTGGTGGTTAAATAGTCTTGAAACCTCAATATTTTAAAGAAAATTGTAAGAACAAATATGTGAACTCAGTTCAAAAAATTAATATTTTTACCTACTCAAAGCTATTGCATAGGTCACTTATACTGGAGCCAACCCCTGCAATTCTAAAATTTCAGAAGCACCAAGAATAAGGTAGATTTGCTCTTTTAAACTATTATCAGGTGATTGAGAACTGGTGTGGAGTGGGGATGAGCTTTTGAGATTGAGAGAAGCAGTCAGAGCTCTCGTTTGCTTATTTCCACTATTACTTTTAAACACACACACAAACACACACACATGTAACCTTTCAATATTCTGTTGTAGACATTTATCCATCAGATTTTAAATTTTCTTGGCCATTCTTAGAGTCCTTAAATAAATAAGTTTATTCTCATCTCATTTTCAGCAGTTGTATGTACTCACATGTCTTTACCAGGCTAAGTGACACCCCAATATTTGGGTATCCAGAAGGATAATTTATTTCAGGATTACTCTTCCCCCTCTGGTTGAGAGATCTAAATTGGTGGTTCAGAATAGCTGGTTGAACCAAAATAGTATGGGGCCACATGGAAAGGGAGAAAGGCCTAGAATCAGCTTTACCTCCTGAAACGATGCCTACACTGTGAGGCACACCTGCAGCTAGGCTGGGTGGAAGCCAGGTCAGCAGGCATAATGTAGAGTAGTGATCCTCACACCTGTGTGTTCATGAAAACTACTAAGACTGATAGTTCGCAACATGGAACCTTCGACTCCCACAGCAAGAAGTTCTGATTCAGTGGGGTTGGTGGGCCAAAATATGATATTTTGAATAGTATTCTGACTGATCTGCTGCAGGTGACCTGTGGACCACACTCTGAGAAACACTGATAGAGTGGGGTTGCAAAATAGAAAAGAGCTGATCATTGAGGAGAGTTATTGGCAACAGAAAAGCTGCCTCCTAGAAATGGAGTGTTGTAGAGGATAGACAGAATCTTGGCTGAGGAATTCAGATACACAAAATATTCTGAGAGCTGAACTGGCAAGCAATGGTAGTAAGAAAGTCCCAAAGATCCCACTTCCCAGGCTAACATAAGCTTCTTGTCTTTAAGAGAAGGGCTGCTCAGAATAAGGCAGGGCTGCAACCTGGGGACAGGGCCGCAGGCCAGGGGAGAAGGCACCCAGGGCATCTGCTGGAGACTGCGACTTGAAGTAAGAAAGAACCTCTGTCATAGGTAGAATTGTTTTCCTCAAGAGATATGTTGAAATCTAAATCCCCAGTAACGCACTGTGACTGTTTTTTGAAATAAGGTCTTTACAGAGTAATCACATTAAAATGAGGTGATATGGGTGGGCCTGGATGGAATAAACCTGATGTCTTATAAAAAGGTGCAGTCTGGACACAGGGACAGACATGTGCAGAGGGACGACGGCAGGAAGACACAGGGGAAGGCGGCCAAGTGGGTTGCATGGGCAACTACAAGCTAGTGATTACTGGGAAGTGTGGAAGCTAGAAGGGTCAAGGAAGAATGCTCTACTATGGGATCAGAGGAAGTGTGTCCCTGCCAATACCTTCACTTCAAAATTCTAGTCTCCAGGGCCTCCCTGGTGGCGCAAGGGGTTAAGCACCGCATTATGAGGCAATCCGCAGCCTCTGCAGCACAAGTTCAATCCCTGGCCGGCCAGGGAGCAACCCACATGGTGCAGCAGACATCTCCCGACTGGCCCACTGCTCCCCTCAGTAGGGTACTTCGGTCAGTTCTGTTCCTCACTCTGTCTCTGGTGAATCCTCTCACCCCAGCTCTTGTATGCATAAATAAATAAATCTTTGGAAAAACAAAACAAAACAAAACACAAAATTCTAGTATCCAGAGCTGTGAGATTATACATTTGTCATTTTAAGCTACCCAGTTTATGGTACTTGACTGCTGCAGGCCCTCACACTTCCCCTCCCATCACTGCTACCCTAGCTCCAGCCACATCACCATTTGTTGCAGCTTCTTGATGTCAACCACCTCTTCAGCTTTCCCCCTTCCATTCTTGACCCTGTGGGCAGAGTAGTCTTGTGAACTGCATGCAAACTGCTCATCTCATTTGCATGTTCCCAATGTGTTGGCTTCCCATTTCTTTTAGGAGAGAATCCAAACCCCGTGTTGTGTCTCAGATTCTTTTTCCATCCTCCTTTTTCCATCCTCTTTTTCCATCTCTCCCATCCTCCTGTCCTGAGGTTGATGCAGGTTCTCTTATCCTTCACCTACTCTATCCTCCTAAGACTATGTCATATTTTCTTTCTTTCTATCTTTTGTAAATACTGAAGTCTCTGCATAGAACTCATTCTCTTGCCTCATTCGCTGCCCAAGTCATATGTTTTAATCTCTTTTTGGATGTGACTTCCACGACACGTGGTTTCGGTGTCCTTGAGTATCCACAGCACCAATTAGTGCCCTCCATCAGACTACTTGTATTACACACTGCTTACTTGTTGCTGCCAGTTATTGAGTAAGTTCCCTTAGGGCAGGGACCAGACCAATGGTGACTCCCCAATTTCCATAGGAGAGGATCTGTGTGCAACCTGGCCATAAGAAGGGCTAGGAACTTATTTGGAGTGGAGAGCTGAAGGAGGTTGTGGGGTGTCTAAACCCTCCCCAGACTATTCCTTATATTGCCTCCTACAGGCATCTTACCTATCTTGTTCACTACAGTGCCTGGTACATAATAGGTGCTCAAAAATGTTGAATAAATGAATGGCTGACTGTATGTGGGGAGTTCCATCATTAGATTTTTGCGCAAAGTCAGAACCACTGAATCTTCCATGATCTAGAACATGTGAAAATCCTTTCTGCTTGAGGTCAGGGTTGGTTGTAGGAGGCCCATGTTGTCAGAAGAGTGATGCAGAGACTGGGAGGCAGGACTAGTCACGCCTCATCAGTTCCTCTAGCCTGGTTCTTTCTGACACTCATCAAAAGTGGAGCTCTCCTTATCGACCCCTTGCTGGCTGTTTCCTTCTTCAGCAGTAAAATGGAAGGGTGCTGTTTCTCCAAGATGGACAGTCTACATGAGAAAGATTTTCTTCATTTCTAAGGATGCCACATAATAGTCACCCTCTTATGCATTCAGCATGATCATTTAGGATCCCATAAAATGGTGTCTCTTTAGGAAAAGGCAATAGCTGCACTAAAAGAAATAGAAAGGAATAAGAAGGGAGAAGAAACATAACAATGTTGGACAGTAAAGGCAAACTTTGGAGGAAGACTTTATATTGAGCTGGAAGAGACATAGGAAGAATCCTGACAAACTGTTAGATAGCAAACAGCTATTTATTAAGTATCTTCAAGCAGTACTGTTCTAGAAATTATGTAGGATGTGGAAAAGGGGCAAGAACTTCCACAAGTGGGGCCTCCCCGGTGGCGCAGCGGTTGAGCGCTGGGTTGCGAAGCTGCCTGCAGCCTCTGCAGCTGGTTCAATCCCCGGCTGCTCCCCGGCCATCGGAGGAGGGTCCCACATGGCGTGCAGACCTCTCCTGCCGCCCGCTGCTCCCCTCAGCAGTGTACTTCGGTCCTTCTGCCTGCTCTGCTCCCCGCTCTGGCTCTGGTGAATTCTCTCACCCTCCCACGCTTCTGACTGTACCCAGTGCATGTATAAACCAAACAAACAAATAATAAATAAATAAATAAATAAGACATGCCTCTAGAAAAATTAAAAAAAAAAAAAAAAAAAAAAAAAAAAAGAACTTCCACAAGTGCATTGTATTTATTAAAGGACTACATACAGAGAAATCTGTGTGTAGCTATTACTGGATTTCTATGATAGATACATGGGAGAGGATTCGATTGGAGGAAGAGTCTAGCGGTAATGTAACATCATAGGTTTCCTGCCTGTCTTTTCCCAATGAATTGTAGGCTATACTATGGGCTAAAGAACCATACTGGTTTCACCTCAAGTACCAACTTAGAGGCACAATAGTTCATAGTGGTAGAAGCTGGTGTTGAGAGAATTCTGAGGTCACAACTAAGTTCACTGAGAGAAAGTGCCCTGATCAATTAGGGACATCTGCCAATTAATGTGAAGGTGACAAGGAAGAACAAAGCCACCATATAGTGTACAAATATTCCATCTCTGTTCTGGATCATTCATAGATATCTGAGTATTCCCAAAAATCTTTGGTTCCTCGTTCTTCCTCAAATATAAGCTAGAAGTTTGCTATTCTAGACATTCTTTTGAGATGGTAATGTCTTCTAAGTTGAAAAATAAGAGATTCAGGGCCTCCCCTGGTGGTGCAGGTGGTTGAGCGCAACACTGTGAAGCTGTCTGCATCCTCTGCAGAGTGGGTTTAATCACCGCCAGCTGGTGAGAATCCCACATGGCACAGCATACCTCTCCTGTCTCGCCCTCAACAGTGTATTTCACTGTGTATACCACTGCTCCCCTCAGCAGTGTATTTCATCAGTCTGCCTGTTTTGTTCCCCACTCTGTCTCTGGTGAGTCCTCTCACCCTCCCGCGCATCTGGCCTGTACCCTGGTTCTTGTATAAATAAATAAATAAATCTTTAAAAAAAAAAGAAAAACAAGAGATTTAATAAAAAATTAAAAATGCACACTTATCCAACTTCAGTAAGATTGCTTATTAATAATTGAAGAAATTAAAATAAGCAAAATGCTCTTTTAAAGACCTATCAAATGTTATATATATAAAAAAAAACGCCAGGATTATTTGGGGAAGTTCAATTTGGTATAATCCATTTGAAAAGCCATTAGGAAATATGTATCAAAAGCCCAGAATGTTCATATTCATTTATTGGGTGATATTAATGCTCCAAATTTATCTTAATCACATAATCAATTAGATGCAATATTTCCTGTTTAGATAAAGATACTTAATGTCCCTTACTTTTTAATGCCAAGAAGTTGCAAGTAATTTAAATATCTAATATGAGGTTGATTAAATAAATTATAAGTGATTCAATAGGAGAGGGGCGGAGCAACATGGCGGCGAGGAGACGCTGCGAGTAAGATCTCCCATTAAAAAAAGTTAATAGGGAGGAAAAGCGGCAGGTCCCAGTGAGAACTGGGACACGGAAGATAAACGGGTGCTCCATCCAGCAAACTACCCGAAGAAGAAAGTGGCCATAAAAGAGGACTAGAAGGGAGGGAAGCGCAGAACCCTGCTCCCCTCCCCCGCCCGCAGAGGCGGCACCGACCGGCAGAGAGGAGGAAACAACAAACCAAAACGGCCCACAAGAACAAACGACACAGCAAGCGGAACTGTGCGTGGAAAGGAACTATTGCAGCCACCACACCCCGTGAACGGGAGCTGAGGCGAACCCTGCAGGATCCGCAGCGGCGGCGGTGAGCGAACGGCTCCTGGTGCCAATAGAGAAGAACAAAGACCCCGGGAGATGCGCACACAGCCCGGGCTGCCGGTAAGCCTGCGCGGAAAGGGGCGCACTCGGCACACTTGAAAAGCAAGTGCAGACCTGGATCGCGGCTGCCCAGGTCCACGCGCCTGCGACCTAGGCTTGCGGGGAGACGACCTAGGCTTGCGGGGAGACGCACGGAGGTCCTCACTGAGGTGAAGGTCCCTCCCTGAGTGAGCAGGAACCAGGCGCCCAGGCACGGGAGCGGGGTGCAAAAGGCGCCATTCCCGCGCCACTGAACTGGGCTACAGCCCGCGTCCTGGAACTGAGGGCTTTGAACTGAGACCCGGGGCACGAAAATTCGGGGCGTGGTTTCTCCACGACGGTGGGGCACAAGGCAGACACAGCACCCCAAAGCTGTTGAGGTGTACCCTACCATTCCCGCTCTGTTCTCTGTCCCACGGGGTGGGGGGAGGCGAAAAACAGCCCCCCAAGGACAATAGGAGAGATCTCTGGCGCCACCTAGCGACCAGGAAAAAAAAAAAGTCACTAACACCCTATAAAACAGGACATTTCTTAAGACTGCTTTGAAAAGGGCAGAAGGTTTCTGGAGACCCAGTGGCCAGCTGGGAAGTTATTCCACGCCAGGCCCCTCCGACCAGCAGTCTGAGCCCACAGAGGGAGCAGGCACACCGTCCGGGGCAGACCGGGTGCGCAGAAGAGTGTGCCTGAAACCGGAGGCGCAGGACTGCATCCCGCTTCGCCATTTGAGAAGAAGGGACATTCTTCAGTAAAACTGCCTAAAACCAGCAGAAATCTCCCCCAGAAGACAGAGATGGCTCCTGGAAGAGCCAGAGGGGAGCGGAGAAGTTCACCCAAGATGTCAGTCAGTCCGAGCAACACAGTGTCCCAACGCATACGACAAATTAGAAAACAGACAGTAGGGAGTAGAAGAACCACACGCAACCTAACAACGCCTCAGAAAGAAGCACCACCACAAAAAGAAAACCACTCCCAGATTGCAACGACAGCAACTTGGAAGAACTTCTGAGCCTTCCAGAAAGAGAATTTAAATTGCCATGATTAAAAAAGTGATAGATCAGAAGAAGGAAATTGAGTCCCTAAAGAGGGAAGTAAGAGAAATGCAGGAGATCAAAGGGAAAGATTAATGGAGGAACTAAAGAACTCTGGGAAAAGCAATGAAGCAGAATAGATGAAATGGAAAACGAATAAGTAATCTTGAAGACACAGAAATAAAAAGAACCAAAACAGAAAAGGAAAGAGAAAGTACGAAGGAAAAGAATGAGAAAGACTTCGAGAACTATCTGACTCCATGAGGAAAGGAAATATAAGAGTTATAGGAATTCCAGAAGGAGAGGAGAGAGATGTAGGAACAGAGAAAATATTCATGGATATAATTGAAGAGAACTTCCAAATGAGAAGAAGGAGCTGAAAATTGATATACAAGAAGCAAGAAGAACACCAACTTCCACGACGAAAGGAAAAACACAGCAAGACACATAATAGTAAAGCTCCCAAGAATCCAGGACAAGGAAAAAATAATGAAGCTGACAAGAGGGAAGAAACAGATAACATTCAAAGGAAAGCCAATCAGGCTGACATCAGACTTCTCTGAAGAAACACTACGGGCAAGGAGAGAGTGGAGGGACATAGTCAACAGACTCCAAGAAAACAGATGCCAACCAAGAATACTCTATCCCGCAAAGCTCTCTTCCTCCATGAAGAAAGAATATGGACCTTCCCAGACAAAGAGAAACTCCGGAATTTCATGGCGACTAAACCCCACTCCAAAAAATACTACAAGGATCCTAAAGCCAGAACCTCAGAGGGACGAATAACAACGAAAGAAGACCAAAAAAAAAAAAAAAAGTTATTAAAAGAATAAATAATAAAATCAAAGGAAAGACAAACATAATGGCAAATACAGATGCTAACATATCAATATTAACTCTAAATGTAAATGGACTAAACTCTTCAATAAAAAGACACAGAGTTGCAGCCTGGATTAAGAAACAAAACCCACCTTTTGCTGTCTCCAGGAAACACATTTAGCTACAAAAGATAAAATAGGCTCAAAGTCAAGGATGGGAAAACAATCCTACAAGCAAATGGGCCAAAAAAGAAAGCAGGAACAGCTGACTTATATCAGATAAACAGACTTCAAACTCAAAAAATAAAAGAGACCCCATGGTCACTACATTATGATTAAGGGGACAATACTTCAGAAGAAATAACACTCATTAACATATACTCAAACCAAAAAGAGCACCAAAATATATCAGACAACTGTTGTCCTCTCTGAAAACAGACATCGAGAAAACACATATGTAGTGGGAGACTTCAACACACACTACAACAATGGATAGATCAACAAGACAAAAAATAAGTAAAGAAACTAAAGCTCTAAATAAGGACCTAGAGCATTTGGGCTTAACAGACATCTATAGAACACTAAACCCAAAAAAAACGGAGTACACATTTTTCTCAAGCGCACACGGATCATTCTCCAGGATCGATCACATACTGGGGCACAAGACAAACATCAACAGATACACCAAGATTGAAATCATACCAACCATCTTTTCTGACCACGAAGGCATCAAACTAGAAATAAATCATAAAAAGAAGGCAAGGAACTATCCTACCTCATGGAGATTAAAAGCCACACTACTGGAAGACCACTGGACTAACGAGGAGATCAAAGAAGAAATTAAAAAATTCTTTGAATTGAATGACAAGGAGGACACCAATATCCTAAATGTATGGGATGCAGCAAAAGCAGTAATAAGAGGAAAATATATAGCAATAGAAGCTCACATCAAAAAACAAGAAAGAACTCAAAGAAACAACCTAATCTCGAAGCTCAAAGATCTAGAAAAAGAAGAACAACAAAAAAACCCCAGAACCAGTAGAAGAAAAGAAATAATAAAAACCAAAGCAGAAATAAATGAAATTGAAACTAAAAAAACAATCCAAAAGATCAATGAAACCAAGAGCTGGTTCTTTGAAAAAATAAATAAAATAGACAAACCCCTAGCCAGGCTCACAAAGGAAAAAAGGGAGAAAGCACAAATCACAGAATCATAAATGAAAGAGGAGAAATCACAACGGACACAGCAGAAATCAAAAGAATAATCAGTAACTACTATGAACAGTTATATGGAAACAAGTTCAACAATCTAGAGGAGATGGACAAATTCCTACAACTCTACAATCACCCAAAGCTAGATAAAGAAGAAATAGAACACCTAAACAGACCAATTACAAGCAGCGAAATTGAAATGGTAATTAAAAACCTCCCCAAAAACAAAAGCCCAGGACCTGATGGATTTACAAATGAATTCTACCAAACATTCAGAGACGAATTAGTGCCTATCCTTCACAAACTCTTCCAAAAAATTGAGAAGGAAGGGACAATACCAAACACGTTCTATGAAGCCAATATTACACTAATACCAAAACCGAATAAGGACAACACAAAAAAGGAAAACTATAGGCCAATCTCCCTAATGAAACTGATGCAAAATCCTCAATAAAAATTTAGCTATCAGAATCCAACAATGTATCCATAAGATAATTCACCACGACCAAGTTGGATTCATTCCAGGGGCACAAGGATGGTTTAACATCCGAAAATCAATCAACGTTATCCAACACATCAACAAAAAGAAATATAAAAATCATATGATAATATCAATAGATGCTGAGAAAGCTTTCGACAAAGTGCAACACCCATTCATGATAAAAGCCCTTGAATTCTTGGGATACAAGGAACATACCTCAACATCATAAAGGCCATCTATGACAAGCCAACAGCCAGTTCATTCTCAATGGTGAAAAGCTGAAAGCAATTCC
The DNA here is from genome assembly GCF_014898055.3 of Talpa occidentalis. Taxonomy (NCBI): domain Eukaryota; kingdom Metazoa; phylum Chordata; class Mammalia; order Eulipotyphla; family Talpidae; genus Talpa; species Talpa occidentalis. Next base: position 67,874,102 of record NW_023601104.1, on the reverse strand, counting down.
ATTAAGATCTGGAACAAGACAAGGATGTCCACTCTCACCACTGCTTTCAATATAATACTGGAAGTCCTAGCCAGAGCAATAAGACAAGAGAAAGACATCAAGGAATCCAAATAGGAAAAGAAGAAGTCAAACTATCACTATTTGCAGATGATATGATAATATACATAGAGAACCCCAAATCTCCACAGAAAAACTAATTCAACTCATCAATCAATTCAGTAAAGTGGCAGGATACAAATCACACGCAAAAGTCAGTAGCCTTCCTATACACAAACAATAATCTGAAGAAGAAGAAATCAAAAAAACCACCCCTTTTATTATGAAACAAAAAAAATCAAATATTTGGGAATAAATCTAACAAAGAGGTAAAGGACCTATACAAAGAAAACTATAAAACACTGTTAAAAGAAAAGAAGAAGACACAAAGAAATGGAAAGACATCCCCTGCTCATGGATTGGAAGAATAAACATTATTAAAATGGCCACCTACCAAAAGCAATATACAGATTCATGCTATTCCAATCAAAATTCAATGGCATTCTTCAAAGAAATGAACAATTATTGATGAAATTCATATGGAATCACCAAAAACCCCGAATAGCCAAAGCTCTACTGAAAAAAAGAGAAGAAATGGAGGCATCACACTCCCAGACTTCAAACTATACTACAAACATAATCAAAATCATAAACTGCATGGTATTGGAACAAGAACAGACATACAGACAAATGGAATTGAATAGAAAATCCAGAAATAAACCCACAGATTTATGGTCAACTATTTTGACAAAGGAGCAAGATATGCATTGGAGCAAAGAAAGTTTGTTCAATAAATGGTGCTGGGAAAACTGGGTCGCTACATGCAAAAGAATGAAGCTTGACCAATACCTCACCCATACACAAAAATCAACTCAAAATGGATTAAAGAACAGACAAAGACTGAAACCATAAAATAATAGAAGGAAATATAGGCGAAACACTACGTGATTTGCACATCAAG